>NW_022681461.1:20707787-23230287 GCF_009764315.1 Trachypithecus francoisi
AAAACACACACTGGGGGGGTGGGGGGTGAGGGGGTGTGGGGTGGTGCCAGTCAACAGGTAAGAAGTCCAACTGTTCACACTGTGAGGAAATCCAGTTTAGCCAATGAGAGAGAGAGAGAGAGTTTGGGGGTGGAGGAGAGAGAGGGAGAGAGAGAGAGAGAGAGTGGGCTTGGAGAGACAGAGAGAGATACCTGATCAGCCATCACCTCTGCCAACCATCCCAAGTGAGATGTCATATGTGGTGAGTAAAGGAACTGTCCTGGACGTCCAGTCCAGTTAACTTTTAGATAATTTCAGCCTCAGTTCTACCTGACTGCAACTGCATGAGAGACCCTAGTCAATACCCTCCCTGCTGAGCTCAGTCAATCTACAGAAACGCGTGGGCTAACAAACCATTGCTATTCAGGCATTATGTTTAGGTGTGATTTATCACACAGCAGTAGATAACCAGGACATACATTGTCCTGTCTCCCATCCTTTTTCCTATACTATTTTTTCTTGAATCTTATTTCTGCTACAGTTTGAATCTGGCTACTCTTGTGAGCTAGCCTGGGAATCTAAACACTAGTTAGAACATCAAGGCTGGGATTGTGTGCCAAAGAGATTGGCAAGGAGAGTGATGAAGGAGACTGCAACATAATTAGATATTTCTCTTTAGGCTTAGGAAACACTTATGAGAAACTCAATACTGCTCTTCCTCGGAGCTTCTCAGAGGCTGGCATTGGAGGATACATCTGTCAGTAAGTTCCTAAGTTACGTGTTCAAAGAGAAGTGCCTCTATTAGAAATTCTATCCAATCATGTGCACCATTTTAATTAAAGGTTCTTTTTAAAAATTCTCAACAGATATATAATTGTATTTATAGTATGGAAGACAAATTAGAATCTTTTTCAAGATAAAAATAGTGTCTTTGAAATTGCTCACATTTCTAGAGAATAATGGTGCTATGATCAGTAGTTTCTGTTGCATTAGCTTCTCCTTTCCAACTAGGCAAATCAATAAACTTTATAGTGTTTGTTTTTCACCTTTTATTGCCACCATTTATTCAAGTGCAGACTTGCCATTGTAACTCGTACTTCAATTCTGGATAGGCAGTCATATATTTGCTTTGTTATATTGATAAGTTGTTTTGTTTGTTTGTTTGTTTGTTTGTTTGTTTTTGAGATGGAGTCTCGCTTTGTTGCCCAGGCTGGAGTGCAGTGGTGTGATCTTGGCTCACTGCAACCTCCACCTCCCTGGTTCAAGTGATTCTCCTGCCTCAGCCTCCCGAGTAGCTGGGATTACAGATGCACGCCACCAAGCCCAGCTAATTTTTGTATTTTTAGTAGAGACAGAGTTTCACCGTGTTGACCAGGCTGGTCTTGCGCTCCTGACCTTGTGATCTGCCTGCCTTGGCCTCCCAAAGTGCTGGGATTATAGGCGTGAGCCACCACTCCCGGCCAAGTTCTTTTAAAAAAAAAAAAAAACAAAACGCAACTTGTGCTGGTCCTTTTGTAAAGCAAGAATATTCAAGAGTTTATAGATATAAAAATATCCTCAGCTCTCACTAAAGAAAAATCATCTTCCTATTGTACATTGTAGTCTCATCCTTCAGATGGAAAAACAGATAAAATCCCAGACGTTTCCAGAGAATGGGCTTCATAATGTTCAAGTAGATAGCTGGTATGGATTTTAATTGTCTTCTCCTAAATCATCCTTTATGCAGGGAAAGCCTAACATGTTTGAGTGTTTACTTTTTGTGTGGCATGCAATAGTGCCAAAATGGACTTTGGCATCAGACTGATTTGGTTAGTTTTAGGTGCCTTCTTTTTTTTTTTTTTTTTTTGAGACAGATTCTTGTTCTTGTTGCTCAGGCTAGGTGCAATGGTGTGATCTTGGCTCACTGCAACCTCTACCTCCTGGGTTCAAGAGATTCTCCTGCCTCAGCCTCCTGAGTAGCTGAAATTACAGGCACCCACCACCACACCTGGCTAATTTTTATATTTTTAGTAGGGACAGGATTTCATCATGTTGACCAGGCTGGTCTCAAACTCCTAATCTCAGGTGATCCAACTGCCTTGGCCTCCCCAAGTGCTGGGATTACAGGCATGAGCCACCACGCTCATGCGTGGCCCTAGGCTGTTATTATTTAGTGAGTGACCTTGGGTATGGGACCTACCTTTTATAGCCTCAAATTTCTCATATGTAAAATGGGGATAACAGAACCTGAAATAGAGTGGTTTTGGTGATTACATGAGATACTGGACCTAAAATGCACACGGCGAATGCATCATAAATGTCAGCAACCCATCACTTACTCAGAACCTTTCTGGAGTAGATTGCTGTTGTATTTTCACTTGTTGATCACTACTTTGAAAAGGTTTAAAGTGTACTTTTTAAAATCTCAATTGGCAGGGTCTTAAGATGACTTGAATCTATCAGGTTGTACCTGAAAAATCTGGGGTATCCTTCCTCATCTAATTCTCCAGTTTTTCTCTCCTCAAATTCATCTGTCAGAAGCACAACTTTAAGAACACCACTTCTCTGCTCAGAAATTTTCTTTTTCTTTTTTTTTTTTTTTTTTTTTTTGAGACGGAGTCTCGCCCGGTCGCCCGGGCTGGAGTACAGTGGCGCGATCTCAGCTCACTGCAAGCTCCGCCTCCCAGATTTACGCCATTCTCCTGCCTCAGCCTCCCGAGTAACTGGGACTACAGGCGCCCGCCACATGGCTCGGCTAGTTTTTTTGTATTTTTTTTTTAGTAGAGACGGAGTTTCACCGTGTTAGCCAGGATGGTCTCGATCTCCTGACCTCGTGATCCGCCCGTCTCGGCCTCCCAAAGTGCTGGGATTACAGGCTTGAGCCACCGCGCTCGGCCTCAGAAATTTTCAGTGGCAACTTGGAGATGACCTCAGGCATGTGCAAACCTCTTAGCTTCACATTCAAAAGGCCTTCTACAATTGGGCCTCTGGGTCTACCCTTCTAGATTTATCACATTCCCTCTGCTCCTACCAAATGAGGTCAGTTGTATGCTCTTCCCAATACATAGCTGCATTTTTCCCCCCTGACTTTACTCCCATTGTTCACTCTGCCTGAAATGTGTATCCTCTTCTATTTTACCTCCCCAGACTCTACTCATTCATCAAACAAGACCTTATTCAACAATTGCCTCCTCTACAAAGCCTTCTGTTACCTTTCCTTGTGGAATCATCTCTTTCCTCTAAGTGTCTAGAACATATTGTTTACACTTCAATTATGCAACAATCACAACCTGCCTTTCTTATTAATATGCAAGCTTTATGAAAGCAGGGATCGTTTTTTATCCAATTTTTGTTTGCCACAGTAGTTAGTACAGTTAAATCAGTGCTTCCCAAACTATCTTTGAAAAGGAACCAACTTTGAAAAAAAAAAGCAATCTGTTGCAGACTGAGATGTTTGTAAAACACAATAAAAATGAATGATTAGAAAAAAATTAAAATACAGGGTAAAATACAAAAAAAATACTTTCCTTTTTTTTTTCTTTTTCTTTTTCGAGATGGAATTTCATTCTTGTTGCCCAGGCTGGAATGCAATGGTGCAATCTTGGCTCACTGCAACCTCTGCCTCCCAGGTTCAAGCGATTCTGCTGCCTCAGTCTCCTGAGTAGCTGGGATTACAGGCATGCACCACCATACTCGGTGAATTTTTGTATTTTTTGTTTTTTTTTTTTTGAGACGGAGTTTTGCTCTTGTTGCCCAAGCTGGAGTGCAATGGCGTGATCTCGGCTCACTGCAACCTCCACCTCCCAGGTTCATGCGATTCTCTTGCCTCAGCCTTCCCAAGTAGCTGGGATTATAGGCATGGGCCACTCAGCCTGGCTAATTTTGTATTTTTAGTAGAGATGGGGTTTCTCCGTGTGGGTCAGGCTGGTCTCGAACTTCTGACCTCAGGTGATCCGCCTACCTTGGCCTCCCAAAGTGCTGGGATTACAGGCGTGAGCCACTGCGCCCGGCCGAATTTTTGTATTTTTGTAGAGACAGGGTTTTGCCATGTTGGCCAGGCTAGTCTTGAACTCCTGACCTCAGGTGATCCACCTGCCTCAGCCTCCCAAAGTGCTGGGATTACAGGTGTGAGACACTGCACCTGGCCTCCAAATGTCTCTTTATGATAGTCTACAGACATATTTATTCTCTCAAAGTCCTGTATATATATGTAGACACTTACTTCCTGTACTCTTCTCATTTCCCACTGCTAAAAACAGTTCATAGATGGGCACAGGTTGATGGGCCACATATTGAGTAACCTGACATTACCTACTGCTATGTAAACATGTTGGTTTATTAAGTAAATCCATGGGCCAGAGAAATATTTTATAACAGTTTTTTTCAATCATTGTTTGTTTCAGTGTCCATTTTTAAAAAATATAGGATAATTAATTATTAATAAACTGTCATGAAATTTGCTCACATTGGCTTGCTGATTTTTGAATCTTATTTTGATGCATTTAAACAAACCAACAAATCCAAATATGATTTTCTTTGTAAAAGTAAAAAGGCTGACTGGGGCTGGGTGGAGTAGCTCATGCCTGTAATCCCAGTATTTTGTGGGGCTGGGGTGGGCAGATCACTTGAGCCTAGGAGCTCGAGACTAGCCTGACCAACATGAAACCCCATCTCTACTAAAAATACAAAAATTAACTGGGTGTGGTGACACACGCCTGTAGTCCCAGCCACTCAGGAGACTGAGGTGGGAGGATCAACTGAGCCCAGGAGGCAGAGGTTGCAGTGAGTCGAGATCATGCCACTGCACTCCAGTCTGGATGACACAGTGAGTCCTGTCTCAAAAACAGTAACAATAACAAAAAACACCCCAGCAAGGTTGATGGGAAACTTGCTCCTTGCCAGAAGTTCAGAGAGTTTCCCTATTGAAGAAAAAAATGAAAACTCATTAGTAGGCTTAGTGTTCTGCCTTAAATAATATTATTTCCAAAAAAAATCCAAATCAAAGAGATATACATCATACAATTTACATGGTTAGTCAGAAATTACACTGAAAGTTCATTAAATCACATCTAGGGAATTTAAGTGAACTCAAGTAAGTAAATTAACTGCTGAGTTAATTAAGTTGTTAATTAGTTAATTAACTGTTATAGTTTTAAGTGATGCCATTAATGAACTGACATAAATTTCAGTTTTACTTTCCTATATTTAGAAGGCCTTCATGGAACTGTAAAAGCTGGAGGGCCTAATTCTTTTCACAGAGTTTCAAACCAAATACTAATATATTTATAATAAGATTTTTATTATTTAGGGTTGAAGGCATTTTAAAGCAATTCGTCTAATTGCCTTTTTTTCTTTTTAAATCAGAGTGTGCTCTTCCTTTTCCTTTTTTTTTTTTTTTTTTTTTGAGCTAGAGTTTCACTCTTGTTGCCTAAGCTGAAGTGCAATAGTTCGATCTTGGCTCACTGCAACCTCAACCTCCTGGGTTCAAGCGATTCTCCTGCCTCAGCCTCCCTAGTAGCTGGGATTACAGGCATGTGCCACCACACCCGGCTAATTTTTTGTATTTTTAGTAGAAACGGGGTTTCACCATGTTAGCCAGGCTGATCTTGAACTCCTGACCTCAGGTGATCCGCCCATCTTGGCCTCCTGAAGTGCTGGGATTACAGGCGTGAGCCACTGCACCCGGCCTCTTCATTTACTTTTAAAAATATAAAATAGAATATGTAAGTGAAATAAACATGCAAATATTCATAATGTATAGCCAGTTTGATATATACCACCACTTCTGTTTGTGTATTCTTTTTAGCCATGAAGGTTTTGGAAAGGTAGACTGCAGTTATTTGCTATGAAACAAATCATCTTAAAACCTAATGGCTTGAAATAATAGCAATGATTTACTTGGTCTATGGATCTGCAAGTTGGGCAGGCTGGGTGGAGACAGCTCATCTGTCTTGACAGGGACTAGGTGATCCACTTCTAAGATCGTTCCCTCACATGGCTCTTGGCCAGGAGCTCAGCCAGGGCTGTCTCTTGGGGCCTTGTTTCCTCTCCTGATGGCTCTTTCTATGGGCTGCTTGTGCTTCATCACAGCATAGCAGCAGGCTTCTAAGAGTGAGTTCTTAGGAGGTCTGGACAGAAGCTGACAGGCTTTTTATGACCTAGCTTCATAAATCACCTCTGCAAAGTTACATTGGTGAAGCAAGTCACCAAAGCCTGCCAAGATTCAAGGGGAAGGAAATGACTCCACTTCCCAGTGGGAGAAATAACAAACATCTAAAGGAGTAATTCAGTTTGGTAAGTTAAGGAAGACTTGTAAACTCACATAGTATGCTCTGATACTGAAAAAGAGGGAGTTTTTTTTGAGACACAGTTTTGCTCTTGTTGCCTAGGCTGGAGTGCAGTGGCACAATCTCGGCTCACTGCAACTTCCACCTTCTGGGTTCAAGCAATTCTCCTGCCTCAGCCTCCTGTGTAGCTGGGCTTACAGCGCCTGCCACCACACCCAGATAATTTTTTGTATTTTTAGTAGAGACAGGGTTTCAGTATCTTGGCCAAGCTGGTCTCAAACTCGTGGCCTCAAGTGGTCCACCCACCTTGGCCTCCCAAAGTCCTGGGATTACAAGCGTCAACCACTGCGTCCAACCAAGAGGGAGATTTATAATCTTTTCTTAGTTACGGCTGCCCCCCAATGAGCTGAACATTAGAGTAATGCCACGAGCAGATAATGTAGTAGAAGATAAACTGGATTTGGACAGAAGATCTGGATTTACACTGAAGTTCTATTGTACTATTTGAGAGGTTTTTGAGAAAGGCATTTAACCTGTCTAAGATTCTGTTTTCTGATGTTTAAAATGATAATAATACCTGACCTATTTCTGTACATGCCAGAGTCTTTGAGTTCAAATAAATTACTGTATGGAAAAGTATATTTTAGATTAAAAAAACAAATTACATAATGTATGACTGGTATTCTTAGTACTAGAATATGCCCATTGTACTCTCTTCTTCATACTTGTCTGTTGTTACATTGTTACATTCATTTATATTGCATCTTTATTCATTTGTGTACATAAGTAACCCCAAATTCTTGAACTACTGTGTTCACTGGGAATCACGACTCTGACCTCAGACAATTTGCTTATACATTGGGAGGATGGAACCAGGAATTTAGGAGACAGAGCATTTCCCCACTGCTGGAAGTTCAGACTTTGGGAGGAGGTGGGTTTGCGGAGGCAGAGATACATAACTGATGTTGAGATGGTACCTGTGAAAGAGGGGTGATTGGGGGCCAACTGAATTTCTGCATCCATCATGCTTTAAATCTGAGAGTCTGAGCCATGGTGCTAAAGGGTGTCAGAGGTTGTTAAGTGTTTGACATTGTTAGTGGTGGTCATGGGTATGGTCCAACAATGGAAGCCAAAAATGATCTCGCCTGGTCCCAGTGAGGTCTTGTCATTAGTGAGCAATGCCAGCCAATAGAGCATCCGAAAGAAGCATTAGAGATGATGGGAACAGAGGAAGGAATTGATTACATGTAACCTAATGAATTATAGTTGGAGATGCTTGGTGAATAGGACTTTGATGCCCAAAAAGTAAAAGCAAGGCAATCCAGTGCCTCCCATGAAGGTTAAAAAGAAAGTGGAGTATCCAGGACAACCGCTGGGAAGGAAGGGGCCTTGTGGGCTGGGGCTTGTTCAAGTGTAACTTAGTAGAAGTAAGGAAGCTATGAACTTTCTTCCATAATCTCTCTAGGCCTTCCTTGTACCCGTTAATCAGTGTCATACACCTCATCTCCCTTTGTAGGTGTGAAATCTTTGAGGGCATTTCCATCCTCTAACAAAGTCAGGGTTTGTTAAGTGTTTGGTGAATTGTATTTCCAAATGAGTCTAAGATACACTGTTGCAACTGTTGTATTGGATTCTGGAGAAGAGAGAACTTTTTGCACCCTTGTAAAAAGCATTGACTGCCTCGAAGATTGTGAAAAAGAAACTGGAGGCAAGCCATCCTGGGCAGTCAGTCAGCTGCTTTTAGCTGCCGGCCTAGTGCAGCTTGTGCTCTCAGGTGCAACTGATTGGCAAAACTTGGTAATAGGACCTTGACCAATATTTCTAAAAGCTCACAACTACAGAGTTGAGTATGCACAGTATGTACTTTGTAGAAGCAGAATTCTGCTCATGGTAGCAACATCCATGTGAGCTTGAACTGGCACCCGATATAAATGTCCTGGCTAGTGTGTGGCTCGAAATGAAGATACGGAGTGAATGAAACAAGTGTTCCACACGGTGTCTAAAACATAGTTGTAGGCTGGGTGTGGTGGCTCAAGCCTGTAATCCCAGCACTTTGGGAGGCCGAGACGGGCGGATCATGAGGTCAGGAGATCGAGACCATCCTGGCTAACATGGTGAAACCCCATTTCTACTAAAAAATACAAAAAAAAACTAGCCGGGCGAGGTGGCCGGTGCCTGTAGTCCCAGCTACTCGGGAGGCTGAGGCAGGAGAATGGTGTGAACCCGGGAGGCGGAGCTTGCAGTGAGCTGAGATCCGGCCATTGCACTCCAGCCCGGGTGACAGAGCGAGACTCCGTCTCAAAAAAAAAAAAAAAAACATAGTTGTAACAACTGAAGAGCACTTTTGCAAAGCAAAAGATCAATAGATCTTTGCAATATACAGAAATTCCCGGTTATCTGGACCAGTCAGGAAATAAGGTGTGTATCAAATATTTCGGTTTTTAGAATATCCTGCTAAGATTTAAAAAATTTTATTTTCTTTTTCTTTTCTTTTTTTTTTTTGGAGACAGGGTTTCCCTTTGTCACCCAGGCTGGAGTGCAGTGGTGTGATCATGGCTCACTGCAGTCTTGACCTCCCCAGGCTCAGGTGATTCTCCCACCTCAGATTCCTTAGTAGCTGGGACCACAGACATGTGCCACCATGTCCAGCTAATTTTTGTATTTTTTGTAGAGACGGGGTTTCACCATGCTGCCCAGACTGGTTTTGAACTCCTAGGCTCAAGCGATCCTCCTCCTTCACCCTCCCAAGGTGCTGGGAATATAGGCATGAGCCACCATGACTGGCCAGACTGAATTTTATGGGAAACACTGTTGATTGTCTACTCTACTCACTATCCAGTCTTTCCCTCTTTCTCAGTAACAAGAACTCAAAATTGTTGAATCTGGTGCCTAGCTATCAAATGATGTCTTTAGATATTCTTACAGATAAGAGCACCAGTGATAAAGTATGTAGAGGTCACTAGCTGGGGCTTTCCAGTAAAGTTTTTCTAAGGGGCCTGAATTGACTGGGAAGCACATGGTTTGTGGCCTTCTCTTATTGTCATCCTGCATTGAATGCTACTGTAATAGTTGGAGCTGCAGCAGCCATCTTGAGACCATGAGGCAAACTTGAGGATGGAAGTCATAAAGTAAGGCTGTTGGACAGAAAGAAAGAGACTGCATCCCAGATGAACCTGGAGTTGCTATTCTAGCCCCAGACTGCTTATCTCTATGACGAAAAAAAAAAAACAAATATATCTCTTGTCTTAACCACTGTTATTTTTGGTTTCTGTTACTAGTTGCCAAGATCAATATTTTCTTTAGGGTATTACATGTAACAAAGTTATCTCAACACTATGGAGATCACAAACTTACTTTAATTTGTATATATTTTAACCTCTCCTTGTTTCAGATTTGACAAAAGGTAAATTACAAGAGTTCTTATGGAAGAATATAAGTTTAAAATGATGTCAAAAGACTCCCTGCAAAAAAAGTGAAGACACCAGAAAGGATGATCTGAACATACTTTAATTTTTTGTTCCTCTTCATTTTATAATTCCAAGTCATAGCAGGATCTTTTTGTTTCGTTTTGTTTTTCAGACAGGGTCCTACTCTGTCATCCAGGCAGGAGTACAGTAATGCAATCATGGCTCACTACAACCTCAACCTCCCTGGGCTCAGGTGATCCTCCCACCTCAGCCTCCTGAGTAGGTGGGACTACAGGCACACACCACCATGCCTGGACCACCTTGCCTAGCTAATTTTTGTATTTTTTGTAGAGATGGGGTTTTGCCATGTTGCCCAGGCTGGTCTCGAACTCCTGGACTCAAGTAATCTGCCTACTTCCCCCTCCCAATGTTCTGAGATTATAGGTGTGAGCCACTGTGCCCAGCCTACATTAAGAACTTTAATGCCTTACAGACATATTAGGAACATCGTACATGGAAATTTAGGCTAAAAATCTCATTTAATTGAGTGTCACCAGAGTGGGCTCTGTGTAGTATAACCAAAACTCTGCTAACTGGCCATCACTTGTCTGGCTCTTGAGAGTAACTAATGCTCTCCAGTTCTCCATAAAACCCTTTGCAGCTGGTTGGGTAGCATATATCCAGTAATCAGTTGTGTTTCTGCCCAAATCTCTTCATACAAATTATACTTGTTACGTAATTATATAATTTGATGAAATGTGTGGTTTGGTAACTTTATGAGGGGGAAGAAAAGGATTATTTCTATGAAACCTAAGTTGAATGCTTGGAAAATTATATATAAATTTCTCATAAGTTTTGCTTTTGGATGAGGTGTGGGGAAGCCAATAGTACTGGGAATCTGTTAAGATACTGCCAGCAGATTGCTTCGGAAGGATCTTTAAAAGATAGTGCATTTTGGCTGGGCATGGTAGCTCACGCCTGTAATCCCAGCACTTTGGGAGGCCAAAGTGAGAGGATCACTTGAGTCCAGGAGTTTGAGACCAGCCTGGGTAACACAGGGAGACCCTCTCTCTACAAAAAATAAGAATTAGCCAAACATGGTGGCCTACACCCATAGTCCCAGCTACTCAGGAAGCCGAGGTGGGAGTGTCACTTGAGTCCAGGAGGTCGAGGCTGTAGTGGGGCATGATCACATCACTGCACTCCAGCCAGTGTGACAGAGTGAGACCCTGTCTGAAAGAAAGAAAGAAAGAAAGAAAGAAAGAAAGAAAGAAAGAGAAAGGAAGGAAGGAAGGAAGGAAGGAAGGAAGGAAGGAAGGAAGGAAGGAAGACAAAAAGGTGCATTTTGAGTCTGGTGTGAAAAAATCCATGGGAAACTCCAAATGAGTGGACCCAGAAGCAAAGGGACTTAGCCCTTCTTCTAAAATCGATTAATTCCTAAGTATGTAAGTGTTTTAATTGAAAATGAAATGTTTAAGATGTATGTACTTGTTAGTAATACTTCATTCTGTCAGGCAGTTTAAGTTCGTCATTCCATTAGGATGGATAAGAGTGCTTTTGCTGTGTATACAGAATTCACACTTAGTACAGGTGTGTTAAATAAAGGAATGGAAAGCTAAGGGCATTAAGCAGTGATTTAATGGACCAGGTAGCATTCCTACTACTGTGCTATCCTGTGCCACTGGGGGGCAGGTGTTACTAATCTATCACAGTCCTCAACTGGCTTCTCTTTAATATTGAAACACCAAGCAGCCACTACCAATCAATCAGTTGGCCCATGAAAGGAAATCTCTTTGCCAACCATGGCTGACAGTAGGAGAGTGATATAGGTGAAAGTTATGGATTGGCAAGTGGTTTGAGGCTGGACAGGTTGGAAGTGTGTCAGGAAGATACACAGGAGACCTTCCCAGGACACCCACTATCACGTGGATTGCTAGGATCCATCCACCATGTGGCCAAGCCTCCTCTGTAGGCAGTGGCCCCTACTTCATCACTCCATTGGTGTTTCCTTCATGGGAACTATACTCTAGTGGAGAGAATGAACTTGTCAGAGAAGGGGAAAGTCGTATCAGGATGTTCTGCAGAATCACTGTAGCTGAGTCACCCCTCTGAGCAGAATAGTGTTATAGTTGGGCCCGGTGGGCAGAATGTCTATTTTGACTCTGGTGTCAGCACTTCCTAGCTATGACTAGGGCAAGGTACTTAACCTCTCCAAGTTCCCATGTTAACCATAGTGGGTTTATAAGGACTACATGTAATAGTACGTGGAAGGCATAAAGGACTGGTTCTGAGCACCTTCAAATCCTCCACAATAGGGTTTCATGAACGTGAATCTATGAAATCCTCTTCAAAATCCTGTGCACATTATTTTGCCCAGGATCCATGACTTTCATCAGATTCTCAAGGGAGTCTGGGACTAAAAGAAAAGCAAAAACAGCCAGGCGCGGTGGCTCAAGCCTGTAATCCCAGCACTTTGGGAGGCCAAGACGAGCGGATCACGAGGTCAGGAGATCGAGACCATCCTGGCTAACACGGTGAAACCCCGTCTCTACTAAAAAGTACAAAAAACTAGCTGGGCGATGTGGCGGGCGCCTGTAGTCCCAGCTACTCGGGAGGCTGAGGCAGGAGAATGGCGTAAACCCGGGAGGCGGAGCTTGCAGTGAGCTGAGAACCGGCCACTGCAGTCCAGCCCCGGCGACAGAGCGAGACTCCATCTCAAAAAAAAAAAAAAAAAAAGAAAAGCAAAAACAGAGCAAAACAAAGCAAGAGAAACTGAACACTTTCTTGTTTAGAGCAGCTCTTCTCCAACTTTAGTGAACCACCTGCCGATCTGTTCAAATGCCAGCTGTAAGCCAGTAGGTCTAGGGAGGATCAGGCTCTGCATTCTTAAGAAGCTCCCGGTTGCTGCTGCAACCGCTGATCCATGGACCCCACTTTGAGTAGTGAGGGCTTAAAGTGTCTTAGTTGTTTGGGCTATTATTTGTTACAACAAAATATCACACACAGAGTAGCCCATAAACAATAGATATTTATTTCTCCCAGTTCTGGAGGCTGAGAAGTCCAAGATCAAGGCACTGGCAGATTGAGTGTCTGGTGAGGGCCTGATTTCTGGCTCTTAGACAGCAACATCTCTGTCTGTCCTCACATGGTGGAAGGGGCTGAAGGCATCTCTGGGGCCTCTTTTATGAAAGCATTAATCCAGTTCATGGGGGCTCCACCCCCATAATCTAATCATCCTCCCCAGGAACCACCTCCTACTACAATCACCTTGACAGATAGGATTTCAATGTATGAATTTTGGGAGGACAGAAACATTCAGATCATAGCAGCATCCACATCTTGATTTTCTTCGGTAGCATGGCGAGGCACTGTAACATGCTGATTAAAAGCATGAGCTATCAGGACAGGCAGCCTAGGTTTGCTTCCTGGCTTTGTCCCTTCTATAATGTTGATGAAGCTACTGAACTCCTCTCTATCTCAATTTCCTCATCTGTACAATAGGGCTGATAACAGTATCTCACAAAGAAGGTTGCTGTGAGGATTAAATGAGTTAGAGTTTGTAACAAACTCTTTAATTGGGTGAGGTGCCTGAAGTCCCAGCTACTTGGGAGGTTGAGATGGGGGTATCGATTGAGCCTAGAAGTTCGAGTTCACCCTGGGCAACACAGCAATACCCTGTCTCTAAAATAAATAAACAAATCCCTATTTTACTACCAGCAAATTTGAACCCAGAATCCAGAACTGGATTTTGTTCCATCTAAGTCTAATTCGCACACATAGGACCTGGTGCCGTAAAGAGTCATGGTGCATGGCTTATGAAGAGTGGCAGTCAAAGCTGGGTCACCGTGCAATGTAGCCACTGTCACATGAGAGAAAGTTTAGGGTAGAGTAGAAACTCCAAGTCATGGTTCTGTCTGGCAGCTGAGCCTCCACCCCAGAGCACACACCTTGGTAAGGGGTTGGGCACTGGTGATGCCTTTAGTGGCTCCTGGTTTGGCCTGTGCTACGTGCACTCAGGCCCTGAGCTCACCTGTGGCCAAGCTCTGTCTTGAGGTGTGAGCTGGGGATTCAAAAGACCTCCCACCCAGCATCATGCTCTTGCCACAATTTTATTTCTCCTGTTGGCATGTTGTCTTTGGTACTGAAGTATCTTCTGAGAAAACATGTGGAAACTATTACTTCCCTCCCTGATGCTGCCTTTTGGATCTAGGTTTTTATTCTTTTTCAGGAAATCAAAGCATGTGGCCAAATACTGAAGCAAGAGGATGTCTGTTTATCGGTATTTTTATTTATTTATTTTTTTTGAGATGGCGTTTCACTCTTGTCGCTCAGGTTAGACGTGCTAGAGTGCAGTGCATCTTGACTCACTGCAACCTCTGCCTCCCAGGTTCAAGCGATTCTCCTGCCTCAGCCTTTCAAGTAGCTGGGATTAACAGGGGCATGCCACCATGTCCAGCTAATTTTTGTATTTTTAGTAGAGACGGGGTTTCACCTTGTTGACCAAACTAGTCTTGAGCTCCTGACCTCAGGTGATCCGCCTGCCTCGGTCTCCCAAAGTGCTGGGATTACAGCGTGAGCCACCACTTCTAACCTTTTCTTTTTCTTTTGAAAAATAGATCCAGGAATATTCAGGTTGAAAGAATTGATTAGAGTTTATGATTTGACTAGCCCAGAACTTTTTTGCTTTAACACCAACTTTATTGAGGTACAATTTACACCAAATACAAATGCACTCATTTAAAATGTGTACTTCAGTTGGGTGAGGTTGCCTCAATCCCAGCACTTTGGGAGGCCGAGGTGGGAGGATCACTTGAGCTCAGGAGTTCAAGACCAACCTCAGCAATATGACAAAAAGTCATCTCTACAAAAAATACAAAAATTAGCCAGACGTGGTGGCGCATGCCTGTGGTCTCAGCTACTCAAGAGGCTGAGGTGGGAGGATTGCTTGAACCTGGGTGATCGAGGCTGCAGTGAGCTGTTATCGTGCCACTGTACTCTAGCCTGGTCTAGAGTGAGACCCTATTTCAAAAAGAAAAAATAATAAAATAATATAAAATAAAATGTGTAGGTCAATGGGTTTTGACAAGTGTGTGTGTGGCTGTGACATCAATATCACAATCAAGATCTAGAACATTTCCATCAGTCTAAAATGTTCCCCTGGGCCCACTGGAGGTTCCTCCTGCCCCAGGCAATCAGTGATGTGATTTCTATCAGCATAGGGTAGTTCTGCCTGTTCTGGACTTTCATGTAAAAGGAATGAATGGAACTTTACACGTGTACTATTTTATGCCTGGCTTGTTTTGCTCAGCACAATGTTTTTGAGATTCATTATTCTTGTTATGTGTATCACCAGCATCAGTAATAGAATCTTAAAAAAAAAATCTTTCAGTTAATTGAGTCAAAATGTCGACCATTATTTTTACATCATAAATTAATAATATATGCACTTTGAAACGTGTTTGTTTTTGGAAAAGCAGCTCATAGGTGAGGAGTACCACCAAGTGCTAAAATATTTGAGTAGCTATGAGTAACTGTGTAATCGTGAGGACTGGGGAACAGTGGGGAGGCTGGCTGCAGTGCTGGCCCTGCCACTGACTGTGAGTTTGAGCAAGGCCCGTCACCAACTGGGACTCGGTTTCCCCAAGTGGACCAGTCTTTGCTATCTCCTGAGGTCCATTGTAGGTCTGACACACGTGCTGTTTTGAGGATGGCCACTGAGCAGCGGGGCCAGCAGAGGGAGCAGGAGTCAACAGATGAGCTGCAGAGCTCGGCCAGGGCCTTGAAGGGGCCTCTGGGACACAGGCCACCGTAGGCACAGGCACCACCTCGTTCCAGAGCTCAGCACGTCCCGCAGTGGACTGAGTTGTAAAGTGACTTATGACTTTAGATATGATTTTGCAAAGAGATTTCTTATTAGGGTGAGCTTGAGGGTTCTTTTTATCTTTTTTGTAATCTAAGAAAGATCTTACTGCCAACACAAGGGGACATAAACAAATAAGAGATCTCTGTGTAATCCTAGAAGCAAATACAATAGATTCACATTCAAAATATATTTACATTAACCTTTAAAATAAATTAACTTTTAATGGTTATTACCCTAGAGAAGAATTGTACAAAAATGTCAAAAGGGGCTTCTTTGGGGTATACAAGAGGATGTGTGTAGGTTATGTATAAACACTATGCCATTTTATACAAGGGACTTGAACATCAGGAATTTTGGTATCCAGGAAGGGTTGTGGAATCAATTCCCCTAAAATACCAACAGATGATTGTATAGAATTGTCAAAAATAAATCACTTTATAATATGCCATGATCTAAAAATAGTAGTGAGTTTTTAAAAGCGGTAATCTGATTTGCCACTGAGGCCCTCTCTGTAAGCATGGTTAAAGGGATATTTCATCCGAGAGATTCCCCTTGCCTACTCTCCCTACACTGTTAGCTCACAGACCTGTTTCTCTTCCCTGTTTCCTTTGCTTCTATAGCCGTAATTGATATTGCATGAAATATTTGTGGTCTTATATTTGCTCCCCCAATTCTTCTCTTTATAATATTGAACCATCCAAAATCAGAGAGGGGAATTAGCGTGCATGTGGCTTGCTGAGAAGCCCCCATAGACATTTAGGATAGCTTCAGAGTACCAGCCCTACCTTTCCCACAACAAAACATTGTTTTGGAGCAACCACTTTGATGAAAAGTTTTGTAATTTTCTAACTAACTCAGCAATATGACACATACAAATAGAGATGGTAAATAGACTATAAATAGCATTTTCCAGGTACAATTAGAAGAATACTAAAAAGGCAAGTTGTAAAAAGGAAGCTTTTGCTGAGACTCGTGGAAGGAGCAGAAGAAAGCAGGTGAGGGTGGTGAGAAGAAAATAAGGCTGGGCACCATGGCTCACACCTGCAATCCCAGCACTTTGGGAGGCTGAGGCGGGTGGATCACTTGAGCTCAGGAGTTTGAGACCAGCCTGGCCAACATGGTGAAACCCTGTCTCTATTAAAAATACAATAAATTAGCTGGGCGTGGTGACTCGTGCATGTAGTCCCAGCAGGAGGAAGGCTGAGGTAGGAGAATCACTTGAATCCAGGAGGTGGAGCTTGCTGTGAGCTGAGATTGCGTCACTGCACTCCAGCCTGGGCAACAGAGTAAGACTCCATCTTAAAACAAAACAAACAAACAAAAAAGAAAATAAAATGAAAGGGTGGAAATTAAGGAAAGTCTGGCTAGGCATAGACAACCTATGGCTCCATCTTGTATAAAAAACCTCATTTTTCTTGTCAAAAAGTGACTTGACAAACCTTTATAGAAAAGATGAATGGGTGGGGGTGCAGTGGCTCACACCTGTAATCCCAGTACTTTAGGAGGCCGAGGCAGGCAGATCACCTGAGGTCAGGAGTTTAAGATCAGCCTGGCCAACATGGTGAAACCCCGTCTCTACTAAAAATACAAAAATTAGCCAGGCATGGTGGCAAGCACCTGTAATCCCAGCTACTCGGGAGGTTGAGGCAGGAGAACTGCTTGAACCTGGGAGGTGGAGGTTGCAGTGAGCTAAGATCGCACCATTGCGCTCCAGCCTGGGGGACGAGAGCAAGACTTCTTCTCAAAAAAAGAAAAGATGAATGAAGGCTGGGCATGGTGGCTGACACCTGTAATCATAGCATTTGGGAGGTCAAGGTGGGTGGATCACAAGGTCAAGAGATGGAGACCATCCTGGCCAACATGGTGAAACCCCATCCCTACAAAAAATACAAAAGTTAGCCGGGTGTTGTAGCACTCGCCTGTAGTTCCAGCTACTCAGGAGGCTGAGGCAGGAGAATCACTTGAACTGCGGAGGCAGAAGTTACAGTGAGCTGAGATTGTGCCACTGCACTCTGTCTCAAAAAAAAAAAAAAAAGAAAAGATGGATGAGTTATTTTAGCTATCTCATGCCACAGAGAAAGAAGGCATCCCGATTTTTTGTATTAGGCTAGCATAACACTGATATAAAAACCTGATCAAAAAAGCACAAGGAAGAACACCCCAGAATAACCTCACTTAAAACTCTTGATGCAAAAATCCTAAGTCAAATACCAGGAAGTAGATTCTGACAGCACATTGGAAGAAAGTAAACCATGACCAAAGAAGCTTATTCTAAACATTCAGGGTGGTTTCACTAGTAAGAAATCTATACAAATAATTAATCACATTACAATGTAGAGAAGGGTCTGATGTACAGGCTCGGCTTTTTTTTTTTTTTTTTTTTTTGAGACAGAGTCTCACTCTGTCACCCAGGCTGGAGTGCAGTGGCGTAATCTTGGCTCACTGCAGCCTCCACCTTCTGGGTTCAAGCCATTCTGCTGCCTCAACCTCCTGAGTAGCTGGCATTAGAAACACCCGCCACCACGCCCAGCTATTTTTTTGTATTTTTAGTAGAGCTGGGGTTTTGCCATGTCGCCCAGGCTGGTCTTGAACTCCTGAGCTCAGGCAATCTACCCTCCTTGGCCTCCCAAACTGCTAGGACTATAGGCGTAAGCCACTGAGCCCACAGGCTGGGCTATTATAAGACTTTTCTAGGGCTTGGTAGTCTTATTTTTAGATATTAGATCATATTAAGAAGGAAAAGGAGGCCAGGCACAGTGGTTCACGCCTATAACCCCAACACTTTGGGAGGCCGAGGCAGGTGGATCATGAGGTCAAGATATCAAAACCATCCTGGCCAACATGGTGCAACCCTGTCTCTCCTAAAAATTCAAAAATTAGCTGGGCATGGTGGCTGAGCGTGCCTGTAGTCCCACCTACTCGGGAGATTGAGGCAGGAGAATTGCTTGAACCTGGGAGGCGGAGGTTGCAGTGAGCTGAGATTGTGTCATTGCACTCCAGCCTAAGTGACAAGAGCGAAACTTTATAAAAAAGAAAGAAAGAAAGAAGGAAGGAAGGAAGGAAGGGAGGGAGGGAGGGAGGGAGAGAAGGAAGGAAGGAAGGAAGGAGGGAGGGAGGGAGGGAGGGAGGGAGGAAAGAAGGGAGGGAAGAAAAGAAAAGAAAAGAGAAAAAGGAAGGAAGGAAGGAAGGAAGGAAGGAAGGAAGAAAGAAAGAAGGAAGAAAGGAAAGAGGAAAGATATTTGGCAGATAGTGAAGGCAAAAGATTCCTTGGCAGAATTTCCCTTTTAACAAAAAAGGCAGCCCCCAAATCATTTCTTTTCTAACAAAGAGCAGCCTGAAAAATCGAGCTGCAGACATAGACAAGCAAGCCAGAAGCTTGCATGGGTGAATGCCAGCAGCTGTGCCAATGCACAAGGGCTACTTGAGGGCCAGGTATGTTCAACATGGAGAGTTCATCTTCCCTTTTCTTTGTCACCATGGTACAGTAAAAGAACAGGCAACATGGTGCCGGCCAGCTAGAGAACCCATCTGCATAATAAAAGATGAGAGTGGGGATGGCCAGATTTTCACACGCTATGCAAATGGCACACCTGGTCCAACTAGTCTTTTGCGCCATATGTAAACCAAACATCGCCTCCCCAAGCTCATCTATAAAACCTCGTGCACTTCACTGTGGGAGCAGAAACCCATTTCTCCAGGCACCCTCTCTCTGCAGAGACCTCTTCTCTTTCTTTTGCCTATTAAACCTCACTCTTTGTGTGTCCACATCCAGTTTTCCCTGGATGTGAGACAATGAATCTCAGGTATTTACCCCAGACAATGGTGTTGCTTCATCATCACCACCATGATCTGCCAGGTCATCTGTCATAGTGGCTTTTAACCCCCTCCGGGCACCACACATTTCTTCTGTTTGGCTTTGCTTTGCTTGCTTCTGTTTTTCACTGTAAAGCATAGTTGGTGAATTGGTAACATTTTTCAAGTCATCAATTTCCAGTGAAATACACACATATCCAACAAAGACTTCCAAAAAACTGGCATAATATAGTCACTTTTCATATTGTATAATTTTATATTTTAGTGACTTTCCAAACTCTGTAAAGTCATCTCTTAAAGATGGGTTCATAGCATTTATTCCATAAACTGTATTATTATTGTTTGAGATGGAGTCTCGCTCTGTCACCCAGGCTGGAGTGCACTGGCATGATCTCAGCTCACTGCAACCTCTACCTGCCAAGTTCAAGCGATTCTCCTGCCTCAGCCTCCCAAGTAGCTGGGATGACAGGCACGTGCTACCACGCCTGGCTAATTTTTTGTATTTTTAGTAGAGACGGGGCTTTGCCATGTTGGTCAGGCTGGTCTTGAACTCCTGTCTTCAGGTAATCTGCCCACCTCGACCTCCCAAAGTGCTGGGTTACATGTATAAGCCACTGGGCCCTGTCTGTATTATTAACTATGAAAATTTCCTTTGCTAATTTGAGGATGACTCTTCCTGTAATTTCTTTAGCACGGTTTATCTGTTAAATTATTCTTCTCATTTTAGAACTTTAGGTTCTCAGGTTTTTCTAACCTCTTTTTAATTTCAACTTGCCTTTTCTTCTATTGTTGTTCTTTCTCTTTTATCTTCTCTGCTATTTTTTTTCCTGAAATGTTAATATCTGGTTTTACCTCTGCTTCCTCTTGTTTTTTTTCTTTTTTGTCATCATCTTCCCAGTTATTCTTTGACATCCTCGTCCTCAGCTTCCCAGTGGTCCCGCTGAAAGTACTGCCACTCCCCACCTTCTGCACCAGGGCTCCCATTGAGGACTCATCCCCACCCCCACCCTGGGAGTCAAAGTCCTTCACCACTGCCACTGGGTTTGGGAGTGTGAGGGGGAGAGTTAGTCAGGAGTTAGTGCCATGGAGGGGAGTCACTCTATTCTCTATCTTGATTGTGGTTGTGGATATAGGCCTCTCTGTATTTGGCAATAGAACTGCACATCCAAAAAGTAAATTTTACTGTGTGTAAATACAAATATTAAAAATAAATGTAAAAACCAGGCTGGGTATGGTGGCTCATGCCTGTAATCCCAGCACTTTGTAAGGCCCAGGCGGGTGTATCACCTGAGGTTAGGAGTTTGAGACCAGACTGGCCAATATGGTGAAATCCCGTCTCCACTAAAAATACAAAAATTACCCGGGCGTGGTGGTGCATGTCTGTAATCCCAGTTACTTGTTAGGCTGAGGCAGGATAATTGCTTGAACCTGGGAGGCGGAGGTTGCAGTGAGCTGAGATCATGCCACTGCACTCCAGCCTGGGTGACAGAGCGAGACTTCTTCTCAAAAAAATAAAAATAAAATAAAAAATAAAAAGTAAATGTAAAAACCAAGCAAAACAAAAAAACCCAATGAAGCCAATGATTGACTTGGTAAGAGAGTGAAGTGACTATAATACATTCAGTTTTCTTAAGTGTAAGATGGAGCTAATAATAGTTCCTATCTGATAGGGTCATTATGAGATTCTGTTTACAGAATATCTAGCACAGAGTAAGTTCTCAACACATATTAACCATTGTTAGTATTAAAATGTACCCATTAAGTGCAACAACTTTCTTTCTCTCTCTCTTTTTTTTTTGATGGAGTCTCGCTCTGTCACCCAGGCTGGAGTGCAGTGGCACGATCTTGGCTTACTGCGACTTCCGACTCCCTGGTTCAAGAATTTCTCCTGCCTCAGCCTCCCGAGTAGCTGGGGTTACAGGAATGTGCCACCATGCCCAGCTAATTTTTTGTATTTTCAGTAGAGATGGGGTTTCACCATGTTGGCCAGGATGGTCTTGATCACCTGACCTCGTGATCTGCCCACCTGGGCCTCCCAAAGTTCTGGGATTACAGGTGTGAGCTACCAAGCCTGGCCAAGTGCAACAAGCTTCTAAAGCAAGAATGCAGACTCCGCATTCTGATTTGCCCACTTACTAGTAGTGTGGCTTTGGTTGGACTTGTGTTAGTCATTTTTGCTTCTGCTCCTCTGTGTTCTCTTATTTTTAAAATGTGGATAATAGTACCTAGCTCAAAGGGTTTCCATGAGAGTTAACTGAGTTAATCACCGCAAAGTACTTAGAACAGTGTGCTCTAAAGGGAGAAGAAGAGGTGTGGAGAAATGGAGTAGGGTTGAAGAAACTCCTGAAGCTCCCTTAAGTTCAGAAGGGAGATGAGGCCAGCTGGGTATAGAATGTGTGTGTGTGTGTGGTGTGTGTGTTTAGGGGAGGTTGGTGTTGGTCTCAGTGTTATCTAAGTGAGTTGTACAGGCAAGGTAACTGGAGTAAAGGGCAAGGAAAGGCAAGTCTTAAGATTTCCTAGAAAGACCTTTCAAGAGCCAGGTGCAGTAGCTCATGCCTGTAATCACAGCTCTCAGGGAGGCAGAGGCGGGAGGATAGTTTGAGCCCAGGAGTTGGAGACCAGCCTGGGCAATGTAGAGAGACCCCATTCTCCATGAAAAGGAAAAAAAAAAAAGACCAAAAAAAAAGACCTTTCAAAAATAATTTCCACCAATGAGTGAATCAAGAAAATGTGGTATGTGTGTACCATGGAATACTACTCAGCCATAAAAAGAATGAAATAATGTCTTTTGCAACAACCTGGATGGAGCTGGAGGCCATTATTCTAAGTGAAGCAACTTGGGAATGGAAAACCAAATACCATATGTTCTCATTTACAAGTGGGAGCTAAGTTATGAGTATGCAGAGGCATACAGAGTGACTTAACAGACTATGGAGACTCACAAGGGGGAGGTTAGGAGGGGCACAAGCGATAAAAAACTACATATTGGGTACTACATATGGGGTACAGTGACAGGTGCACTAAAATCTCAGGTATCACTAATATACAATTCAACGATGTAACCAAAAACCACTGGTACCCCCAAAATTATTGAAATTAGGCCAGGCGTAGTGGCTCATGCCTGTAATCCCAGCACTTTGGGAGGCCGGGGCAGGCGGATCACGAGGTCGGGAGATTGAGACCATTCTGGTTAACATGGTGAAACCCCGTCTCTACTAAAAATACAAAAAAATTAGCCAGGCATGGTGGTAGGCGCCTGTAGTCCCAGCTACTCGGGAGGCTGAGGCAGGAGAATGGCGTGAACCCGGCAGGCGGAGCTTGCAGTGAGTCGAGATCGCGCCACTGCACTCCAGCCTGGGTGACAGAGCAAGACTCCGTCTCAAAAAAAAATGTCTTGAAATTAAAAAATATTTTTAAAAAAGAACTATATCCACCTGTAGCAGAGAAAATGAGGTATAGGGTCTGGACAGAAACAGATCTGGATTCTCCAGAGACCAAGAAAGCTAAAAGAGAGTTTAATTTGGTTCTATGTTAGTGTGGTGTCAAAGCAGGGTGAATTTGCATTAAAGAAGTGTGAAAGTTTAAAGACAAAGTAGGTCAGGAGACAAGAGAATTAAAAAGGGAGATACGGAGGCTGTTTAATGATTTAAACCCCCATCAAGCGAATTGAACGGAGAGAGGCTGTTTCTCTGTGTTTGCATGGTCATGGTCATTGTGATCACTGCTCATGTTGGTTGGAGGAGGCTGTCTTTCCAAAGGCTGCTGTAGCAGTGACAGAGGACTGGTCAGCAAATGTGCATTGCATCAATGACATGGAACCCATGCCCTTTCACTGCCCGGTTGGTAGTGGTTGCACAGGGCCGGGAATCCTCCTCTTGGGTCTTTATTGCTGGCCTCACTTCTCTGTATCACACAAGTCTCAAGAAGATAGAGAAGACAATAATACTTGATAAAATGAGAAAATTGTTTTATCAATATGTTAAGTGAAAAAAGCAGAATATGAAACTATGTATATGAACCTAATTGGTTAAACATATGTGTAGAAAAATGACTGAAATAAAACACATTAAAACAGTAAATAATAGTTGTCTAAGGATGGAAATTACGACAATCTTTCCTTTATATTTAATGTCTTCTTTGTTTTCATTGATAAAGACGTTTTACTTTTGCAATTGGAAAAGGGGAAATAAATATAATAAACGTATAAGAAATGTAAGTTCCTCTTCTATGTTCTGAGCTCTACACATTGCTCAGCAACAAATGGTTGTTTGCTAATTGGTATGTAAAGGGCAATAAACAAGTTAATTGCTGGCTATTCTCAAATCGCTAGAGGAAGTTCAAAGCTTCTTAACCTTATTTCAGCTCCAAGAAAGGGGAACTCTGATGTGGGCCAAAGACCTAGTGGAGTCCTCAAAAGCCTACCATGAGCCATAGTGGGTGAAGGTTGGGCAGGAGGGAGAAGCGTCAAAACCCCCTCTTTCCATGACATGCTTCTTTTTTATATCAATTTCCATCACTTCCTTTTCCCTCTCTCAGCTACTGTTAAAAGATGGACTTTTGTATTAGGTTGCTAGGGTTGCCAAAGTAAAGTGCCACAGACTTAAATAACAGAAATTTATTTTCTCACAATTCTAGGGTCTAGAAGTCTGAGATCGCGGTGGCAGCAGGGTTGGTTTCGTCTGAGGCCTCTCTCCTAGTTGGCAGATGCTCTTTTTCCTGTGTCTTCACCTGGTCTTCCCTCTCTGTGTCTGGGTCTGAATCTCCTCTTCTTATAAGGATATTAGTCATATTGGATTAGAACCCATGCTAATGACTTCATTTTGATTTAAAGGCTCTATCTCCAAATACAGTCATTTGGAAATACTGGGGGTAAGGACTACAATGTGTAAATTTTGAGGGGACACAATTTAGCCTATAACAGGACTGAAGTGTCTCCTTTCTTAAGGAGCCATATCTCTGCTCAGAGAGAGTCCAAAGAAAACCAAGGTAGGGCTTAGGAGAAAATAAGCAAAAGTAGAGGCTGCTTAAACTTTTGGGGTTTGGTATCGCCCACCAGGTTAACAAATCTGAGAGGAATTTGAATAATCTGAACCCAATCTGCATTTACCCAGAGTGCTCCTTCTGGACACATAACCCTCTTAAATGGCTGCACTGAGGCTGCTTGAGAATTTGAAATCTCAGTCATCTTCTCCTTGGGGACATGACGAATATGTCATCCTGTTGAACCGATCACCAAATTATTGGATGTTTCTACAAAAGCAAAACAGAGTTGAGAGCAGAAATGTTAGAATCTTAGAAAGTGACAGGGGCTGGAGGATGAAGAGGTGGCAGGGTAAAAGGATGGGGTACTTTGGTCATATTATCCTTGATAGTCTGGTCTTACACTCGCATTCTCTGCTAAGAACAAGCAGCAGCATCCCAGGAAACTCTTGTGGGACTTTAATGTGATGAAATGAAAGAGATTATCTCTCTCCTCTGCCTAAGGGATGACTATCCATAGAATGTGCTTAGACTTCTTTCCAATCACAGAGACAAATTCTGAAAGTTTTGCAGTATGGTACTGATTTCCTTGACCTATCAGAGTCCAGGTCTATAAAGTTTGCCTTTGCCCAGCCAGCAGATGGTGCCATTTTTCTAGGAAATTGAGGCCGATTCAGCTTGAACTGCCATTTGGCTTTTAGTGTTCTAGCCACGGTGCTCACAGCATGTTGTATAGTGCTTCACAGGTAACCAGTTTCTGTTCTAGGAAAGTCTAGTGCTCTTACCTGCAATTGAACACACTGAAATCTTCAAGTTTCTCAGTTTAAGTGAAAACTTTTATTTTTAAAATTTAGGGATAATTAGAAGAAAATCTTAGTATTTCTTTTAGAAAAATATTCCCCCACCCCTCAACTCTCTCTTTCTCTCTCTCTCTCACATCTTGTTCCAACATACCAGGTGGAACCATCTCATCTTTCCTTTGAAAGGCCCTCTCACAGTCCTTCACTCTTATTACATGGCGGGTGGACTAAATTCTATAGTGAAATTGTATCTTTTGAGGAATGAGTACTTCTGAACAGCTGCTTTACTTTTTGGGGACATGTAACTGTGTATTTATCTTTTAAGGTATAAATACTTTCCTTCAAAAAATATATATACATATTCTGAAATATTTGGAAGCCAGTTGCAGATATTATGACACATCAGCCCTAAATATTCAGCATATAACTCCTAATAATAAAGACTTTCTTCTACTTAACTGCTAAACTATGACCATATCTAAGAAAATTAATAGTAATTTCCAAGTGTTACTTAATATCCAGTTCATTTTCAAAATTTCCTAGTTATTTCCTGCCACCACGCCTGGCTAATTTTTTCTATTTTTAGTAGAGACGGGGTTTGACGGGGTTTCACCGTGTTAGCCAGGATGGTCTTGATCTCCTGACCTCGTGATCCTCCCACCTCGGCCTCCCAAAGTGCTGGGATTACAGGCGTGAGCCACCGCGCCCGGCCCATAGGGTCATTCTTAACCTTCATTGTTCCTCAGATGTTAAAACCTGAGGCAAGGCCTCTATGCTACAATTCTCCTTGGAAGTGCAGGCCTGGGGAGCAGGAGTTGGGTGTGTACAGTTGCTAAAAGGTAGGGAAGGGGAGTGAGATGATATGACTATGTGCTATCACGCTGCCCATTCTCTACTGTTAAGTAGGTTGGCTACTTTATCTTGTGGGATCATCTGAGACAGGATGTCACTGGCTGTTTCTTAAGATGATCTGTTTGAAGGAGACAACAGGGAAGAATGTATCCACCGGCTTTCATATTCCACTGATGCAAGAGTCATGTGCACTCTACAGAGTGTAAATCTTGCCCTCCTTTCAGTTTGTGCATGAGCAAGCCTGGAACTGGCTGCAGAGTTTCATATCTCTGTCTCAGGGGAAGTCTGGGATGAGAAGCAGCACTGTAGGGTGCTGCCCACATAAAGTCTTCTGGAGCCCAGGCAGCCTTTGTTTCTGCAAGGATGCGTGGAGCTGAACACAATGTTCCTGGAGACAGGTGACGCTGAGAGGATCTGATACATAAGTGTGTCTGATGTGATATCTTATCTTTTAACTAGTTCCTCTCTCCCTTGTAGCTACTATAAACTGGAAGTCAGCTCTAAAACCTTGATGAAATTCAGGTAGAACATTTTGGCCAGATAAATGATGTTGTGTACTTCATATTGCACCACATCAGGAGGCACAAAATGCCAGGTTGTTTCACTATTAATGATGCTAAGTTACTTGGTTTTGCTGTAAAAAAGAGATCTCTGATTGTAAAGACCCATTTTCCCCTTTGCAATTAGCAAGCAACTGGAGATATATGACACTGTCCTTTTCCCAGCAATCTTTTAACTAATGATTTTAACATTCATTGATTATCATTTTCTGAATCAATTCTTTCATTGGGGGTCGCAAACATTAGCCGACATTCTTCTCTGAAGAAACTTTTCTAGATCACCTGAGGATTAACTACCATTGCTCTTAGGAAGCAGGGAAAATAGTTCTTTTGTTTTAATTTCCAATTTTCAGAGTAAGGAGTTGAAAGTTGAAATAATAGTCATAATCTTGGTGCCAAATTAATTTTGTTTTGTTTTGTCTCCTTTGAGTATTGTATGTGGACTTATGCCTTTTCATTTATTCAGTATTTAACAATTCATTATACTTATTAAGGCTACAATTTCTCCAAATTTGACAAGTAAAAGCCCGGAAAACTGGTTGCTGTGTTTTACTGATATGCCCTTATCATTTCTTTAGTAAAGGCTTCCTTGCTTTCTGGCAAAACAAGATGTCTCATCTTGTCCTTTCCTTGTCTCAGACTTGGAATCCAACATTTTACTGAGGATATTTGATTCCTTTTACTGGGGAATGGTATTTAGAAGCCAAGACCCAGATACTAGGTATGCTAATTGCTACTGGAGTTTTGGTACTTCTAGACTCTTTCAAGGGTCAGAACTAGGAAACCTATTTTTAAAAATCATGAGTTCATCTGATCTCTTCTTGTGATGAAGCCCTGGGGGAGGGGTGGCCACCCTGTCTAGTTCAGTGGACATAGCCTTCCCAACCTCTTGGCTCTAGAGAGTCTGGGCAGTCTGGATGAGGAGGGCTCCCCCCAGCACAGCACACCTGCTCTGCTAAGGGGCAGCCAGATTGCTTCTTTAAGTGGGTCCTTGACCCTGTTCCTCCTGACTGGGTGAGACCTCCTAAGAGGGGCCTCCACACGCCTCCTATAGGAATGTTCAGGCTGGCATCAGATCAGTGCCCCCTGGAATGGAGCCCCCAGAGGAAGGAGCAGGCTGCCATCTTTGCTGTTTCATAGCCTTCACTGGTGATATGTCCAGGGAGGGAGTGAGGTGACTCAGATCTGGAGTGGACCCCCAGCAAACCACAGCAGCCCTATAGAAGAGTGGACTGACTGTTAAAGGAAAACAAACAATCAGAAAGCAGCAAAACAACAACAACAAAGACTCCACAAAACCCCTATTACAGGTCAGCAACCTCAAAGATCGAAGGTAGATAAGCCCACAAAGATGTCAAAGAATCAATGCAAAAACACTGAAGACTCAAAAAGCCAGAGTTCTTCTTCTTCTCCAAATGATCTAACACATCTCTAGCTAGGGCACAGAACTGGGCTGAGGCTGAGGTGGCTAAATTAACAGAAGTAGGCTTCAGAAGGTGGGTAATAATGAACTTCACTGAGCTAAAGGAGCATGTTTTAACCCAATGTAAAGAAGCTAAGAACGAGTACAGGAGCTGATAACCAGAATAGCCAGTTTAGAGAGGAACAGAACGGACTTGATGGAGCTGAAAAACACAACATGAGAACTTCACAATGCAATCACAAGCATCAATAACAGAATAGACCAAGTAGAGGAAAGAATCTCAGAGCTTGAAGACTATCTTTCTGAAATAAGACAGGTAGACAAGAATACAGGAAAAAAGAATGAACAAAACCTCCAAGAAATATGGGATTATGTAAAAAGACCAAACCTATGACTGATTGGAATACCTGAAAGTGACAGGGAGAATGGAACCAAGTTGGAAAGCATACCTCAGGATATCATCCAGGAGAATTTTCCCAACCTAGCAAGACAGAACAACATTCAAATTCAGGAAATCCAGAGAACCCCAGTAAGACACTCCATGAGAAGATCAATCCCAAGACACATAATCTTTAGATTCTCCAAGGTTGAAACGAAAGAAAAAATGTTAAGGGCAGCCAGAGAGAAAGGCTAAGTCACTACAAAGGCAAGCCCATCAGACTAACAGTGGGCCTCTCAGCAGAAACTCTACAAGCCAGAGGAGATTGGAGGAAGACCAGGTAAAAGATATTTGTACTACCATGTTCATCGCAGCATTGTTTACAATAGCCAAGATATGGAAACAACACTATTTGACATTCTTAAGGAAAATAATTTCCAACCCAGAATTTTATATCTGGCCATATTAAGCTTCATAAGCTAAGGAGAAATAAGATCTTTTTCAGACAAGCAAATGCTGAGGGAATTCATCATCACCAGGCCTACCTTGCAAGAGCTCCTGAAAGAAGCACTAAATATGGAAAGGAAAAACCACTACTTGCCACCACAAAAACACACAAGTACAGAGACCAGCAGCACTATGAAGCAACTACATAAACAAGTCTGCAAAATAACCAGCTAGCATCATGATGACAGGATCAAATTCACACATAACAATATTAACCTTAAATGTAAATGGGCTAAATGCTCCAATTAAAAGACAGAGAAAGGTAAGCTGGATAAAGAGTCAAGACCCAATCGGTATGTTGTCTTTAAGAGACCCATCTCACATTGCAAAGACACATATAGGCTCAAAATAAAGGGATGGAGGAAAATTTACCAAGCAAATGGAAAACAGAAAATATCAGGGGCCACAATCCTAGTTTCTGACAAAGAAGACTTTACATCAACAAAAATAAAAAAATACAAAGAAGGAAATTGTATAATGGTAAAGTGTTCAATTTAACAAGAAGGGTTAACTGTCCTAAATATATATGCACCCAACATAGGAGCACCCAGATTCATAAAGCAAGTTCTTAGAGATCCTCAAAGAGACTTAGACTCCCACACAATAATAGTGGGAGACTTTAACACCCCACTGACAATATTAGACTGATCATTGAGACAGAAAATTAACAGAGATATTCAGGGCCTGAACTCAGCTCTGGATCAAGTGGACCTGATAGGCATCTATGAACTCTTCACCTCAAAACAATAGAATATACATTCTTCTCGTCCCCACATGGCACTTACTCTAAAATTGATCACATAATTGGAAGTAAAACACTCCTTAGGAAATGCAAAATAACTGAAATCATAACAGTCTGTTGGACCACAGTGCAATCAAATTAGAAATTAAGATTAAGAAACTCACTCCAAACCATATAACTACATGGAGGTTGAATAACCTGCTCCTGAATGACTCCTGGGCAAATAATGAAATTAAGGCAGAAATCAAGAAGTTCTTTGAAACTAATGAGAACAAAGAGACAACATACCAGAATCTCTGAGATGCAGCCAAGGCAGTGTTAAGAGAAAAATTTACAGCATGAAATGCCCACATCAAAAAGCTAGAAAGATCAAATCAGCAATCCAACATCACAACAAAAAGAACTAGAAAGCCAAGAGCAAACAAACTCCAAAGCTAGCAGAAGACAGTAAATAACCAAGATCAGAGTGGAACCAAAGATGATAGAGATACAGAAAACCCTTAAAAAAGTCAATGAGGGCCAGGCGCGGTGGCTCAAGCCTGTAATCCCAGCACTTTGGGAGGCCGAGACGGGCGGATCACGAGGTCAGGAGATTGAGACCATCCTGGCTAACACGGTGAAACCCCGTCTCTACTAAAAAATACAAAAAACTAGCCGGGCGAGGTGGCGGCGCCTATAGTCCCAGCTACTTGGGAGGCTGAGGCAGGAGAATGGCGTGAACCCAGGAGGCGGAGCTTGCAGTGAGCTGAGATCAGGCCACAGCACTCCAGCCTGGGTGACAGAGCGAGACTCTGACTCAAAAAAAAAAAAAAAGTCAATGAATCCAGAAGCTGTTCTTTTGAAAAAACTAATAAAAATAGACTACTAGCTAGACTAATAGAGAAGAAAAGAGAGAAGAATCAAACAGACACAATCGGAAATGATAAAGGGATGTCACCACTGACTCCACAGAAATACAAACTACCATCAGAGAATGCTATAAACACCTCTATACACATAAACTAGAAGATATAGAATAAATGGATAAATTCCTGGACACATACACTCTCCCAAGACTGAACCAGGAAGAAATTGAATTCTTGAATAGGCCAACAACACATCCTGAAACTGGGCAGAAAATGCCCAAGACCAGACAAATTTACAGCTGAATTCTGCCAGAGGTACAAGGAAGAGCTAGTACCATGTCTACTGAAACTATTCCAAACGATTGAAAAGAAGGGACTCCTCCCTAACTCATTTCATGAGGGCAGCATGGTGGTTGTCAAGGGCTGACGGTAGAAGGGAAAAATTGTTTTCAAGGAGTTGAAAGGGAACGTCTTACAGTGAGATAAATATTCTACATATTGTTTGTGATGCTGATCACTGTATGCATTTATCAAAAATTTTACACTAAAAATGGGTGAATTTAATTACATGTAAATTATATAAAAACAATTAAGGAAAAGAAAAAACATCATGAGTTAATAATAATATTTCTGGCCGGGCGCGGTGGCTCAAGCCTGTAATCCCAGCACTTTGGGAGGCCGAGACGGATGGATCACGAGGTCAGGAGATCGAGACCATCCTGGCTAACACTGTGAAACCCCGTCTCTACTAAAAATACAAAAAACTAGCCGGGCGAGGTGGCGGCGCCTGTAATCCCAGCTACTCGGGAGGCTGAGGCAGGAGAATGGCGTAAACCCGGGAGGCGGAGCTTACAGTGAGCTGAGATCTGGCCACTGCACTCCAGCCTGGGTGACAGAGCGAGACTCTGTCTCAAAAGAAAAACAAAAAAAAAAAAAAAACAAAAAAAAAATAATAATATTTCTAATTTAAATTTTACATTATAGATTACTTCTTACCTTCTTTGATTCTATATTTGTATATCTTTTCGTTACACTAAAAATCTTAGTTACCAATAACACTGAACAATTTATTTACAGTACTCCTCTCTTCTGTGTGGGGGATATGTTCCAAGATTCCTGTTCCATGGTGAGCTGAGGCTGAAGAGAAAGGCTGACAAATCCGGTTTCTTAGAAAGAAACATTTAATAGAAACTTATGAACAGAAGCCATGCCTCCAGTGGGTGGATCCCCACGCTGTTACCCCACAGACCAGGGATTTATATACTATAGGAAAAGTGTATACATGTTCTATAGGGCAACCTACCAGGAAAAGACAAGTATGCTATGTATGTCACAGCCAATAATTTGTGTGATAACATCAAGGTTGTTGTGACCTAGGGGCAGGGCTTACAGTAAGTACATGCTCCTACACAAGGAACAGTAGGTAAAGAGGCATTCCAGGAACTGGGATTAATCAGAAGTCAACATGGTAGATTAGCATCCAAGATGGAGTTACTTTAGCCTCCATGGCTCCCCAATGGATTCCTGAAACTGTGAATCATACCAAGTTCTGTATATACAACATTTTTATCAGTTTGATAACAAAGAAGGCTACTTAGTGACTAATGGGCAGGTAGCGTATACAGCATGGACGTGCTGAACAAAGTGATGTTTTAAGTCCTGGACAGGATGGAGTGGGATGGTGTGAGATATCATCATACTTCTCAGAATGGCACATAATTTAAAACTTAGGAGTTGTTTGCTTCTGGAATTTTCCATTCAATTTATTTGGACTGGGGTTGACAGTAACTGTGGAAAGCAAAACCACGGATAAAGGAGGACTACTGTTATTTGCTTCACTCTATAACATTTAAAACAACAGCACCCAATATTACTACTACTACTAAGTGAAAATTAAAATTTCTTGTAGTTCCTTTTGTCTTCATAACACACCTAACTAAAAATGTATAGCAGTGTACTAAGCTTAAAAGTCACTTGAAATATTTTTCCTTTTTGTGATTATGTGAAAATATCAATATCTATACAAATTTGTTTCATTTTGTTTTATATAAACATTTATTGGCCAGGTGCGGTGGCTCACTCCTGTAATCCCAGCACTTTGGGAGGCCAAGGTGGACAGATCACTTGAAGTCAGCAGTTCAAGACCAGCCTGGCCAACATGGTGAAACCCTGTCTTTACTAAAAATACAAAAATTAGCCGAGTGTGGTGGCACACACCTGTCATCCCAGTTACTCAGGAGGCCGAGGCAGAAGAATCGCTTGAACCCAGGAGATAGAGGTTGCAGTGAGCCAAGATCACATCACTGCACACCAGCCTGGGCAATAGAGTGAGACTCAGTCTCAAAAAACCCCCCAAAAAGAAACAAAAATGTATTTTTGAGTTATATGTGTCAACATAAGAATCAAAACTTAAATTATGTGAAGATATTCAGAGAAGTCTCATCTTCATTTTTATCCCTTCTACCTGATTCCACCTCTGTCCCCTGTAGATGACCACTTCATTATTAGTTTTTGATTTATCCTTCCATGTTTATTTTTGCAATAACAGACAAGTATGTATTAACCTTGTTTTTCCTTCACAAAAAGTAGCATACTCTTCCGCAATTTGCCTTTTTCACTTAATAACACACCCAGGAGATAACTCCATATTGGTATCCTGAGGTCCTTTTCATTCCATTTTCATGGTTGCATTATACTCCATTATATAGATCTGTTATAATTGATTCATCCCTTTCCTTGTTGGTAGGCCCATGGGTTGCTCAGAATTATTTTTAAAATTTTTTATTATATTGAATAACAATTATAGAAACTACTTTCCTGTCTTTACATAGTAGTGTTTTGTCTTAATGCCTCAATTCCGATCAATTTTTGCTTAATGGTTGCTGCTAGTTTGCTTTAAATTTGAGAATTAGATCCCCGCACTTGTAATACTTTTTTTTCTCTTTGAGAGAGAATCTCCCTCTGTTGCCCAGGCTGGAGTGCAGTGGCATGATCTCAAATCACTGCTATCTCCACCTCCCAGATTCAAACGATTCTCCTGCCTCAGCCTCCTGATTAGCTGGAATTACAAGTATGTGCCACCACGCCCAACTAATTTTTTTATGTGTATCTTTAGTAGAGATGGAGTTTCACCTTGTTGGCCAGGCTAATCTCGAAATCCTGACCTCAGGTGATCCACCTGCCTCGGCCTCCCAAAGTGCTGGGATTACAGGTGTGAGCCACCGCACCGGCCAGTAATAATTGTCTGTAAAACAGAACTGAGTAGACGTGCACAAGACCTCGGGGCGCTTATTAGGTAAACTGTCCTATTCGGACCTATTCAGAAGCTTATATTCGGAAGGCCTTTTTATGTCTTAGTTTGCTCTTTTGTTTAAAGCTACTCTTTAATTATCAGAGGAAAGTAAGTTTCTACAAAAATAGTTGTCAATCTGGAAATTGGATCATGTGCACTTCCATGATTGAGGTAGCAAAGCTTTCCCACTTCAGAGACAAGTTAGATTTGTTGGAGAGAGAGAGAGTGAAAAGTGAAAATGCTAGGCATCTAGGGAGATGGTCAACACATCCATAAAGCAATATGCACAAATATACAGGTAAAAATATGCCTGCATACACCTGTAATACCTGAAAACATGCCTTTAACACCTAATAATTTTTTCTGCTTTTTTCACTCAGTGTTATAAGTATTTTCCCACATTATTAAGAACTCCATTGGGTATGATTTTTAAATAGCTGGAAGTAATGCATTGTATAGAGCAGAACATTAAAATTTTTCCTTTATTAGTGAGTCTCTTTCTATTCAAACAGAATCCACATAGAAATCCCATATATGGTTCAGACAAGATTCTGACGATTCATTAGGCAGTTTTGGCAATTATATTTTGATCTTTTATAGCTTTTCTTGCTTTCTTTCTTGTTTCTCCTTTGTTCTTATTTCATCAGTGAAACATCTCATCTCACTGAAGTTATCAATTCATTTTGTAGTTTTCTTCTATTTTCTGCATTGTCTCTTTCCTCCAAGCTATATTTTTCTGTTTGTTTCAGTCTGTCTATTTCATGAGGGAGGCTTTCCTCACGTCTAGTGGTTTGTGGCTGTGCATTGATATTTCAGAGTGAGGCACTAACCTGCTGACTGGAATCTCTGTGCAGGTGGGTGAAACCTGGGAGGGTCCCAAATGCCTGAACCTATAGCTGTATTCTTTGGGACCATTCAGTTCTTCCAGAGAAAGGTCCTGGAGTCTAATCCTGGAATCCAGTCCTGGAAGATGTATTAATAAGCCTGGTGTCTTGAACACAAAGCTGAGGAAGAGAGCTGAGGGTCTTGCAGCTCAGTGTGCAGACTGTCAATTAATTCCCATTTTTAATCGGAGACATCATCACAACCCTCTGCCATACTTGAGTCTTCAAGTACAGTCTTTCTGTTTCAGTTCTCTAGAGATTAAATCTGTCTCTTTGGGGGAGCAGTTGAAGATGGTTGCCTGACTGTTCAAAGAGATGGAGGGATGTGGGACTTTTATTGTTTTCCCTAGGGATTTCCAATCAGTATTTTGCAATATGCTCCCCCATTGAGGCTGAGACTGCCAGTTTCTTCTTTTTTTAATTTAGACAATCGGCCGGGCGCGGTGGCTCAAGCCTGTAATCCCAGCACTTTGGGAGGCCGAGACGGGCGGATCACGAGGTCAGGAGATCGAGACCATCCTGGCTAACATGGTGAAACCCCGTCTCTACTAAAAATTACAAAAAACTAGCCGGGCGACATGGCGGGCGCCTGTAGTCCCAGCTGCTTGGGAGGCTGAGGCAGGAGAATGGCGTAAACCCAGGAGGCGGAGCTTGCAGTGAGCTGAGATCGGGCCACTGCACTCCAGCCTGGGCGGCAGAGCGAGACTCCGTCTCAAAAAAAAAAAAATAATAATAATAATTTAGACAATCTTCGATGCTTTGTACATACGTATGGAGTATAATTTGATGTCTTGATACATGTGTATGTTATATAATGATCCAATCTGCGTATTTAGTGTATCCATCACTTCATGCATTTAGCATTTCTTTGTGGTGAGAACATTCAAAAGCCTCTCTTTCAGCTATTTAGACTGCCACTTCCTGAGTCTTTCAGGGGTTCTGTGGGGGTAGATCAGCTTTTTCTCATTGGTATCTTCCTTCATATGCGCTTGCATTTCAGCTTCTTTCAGCTCTGCCAAATCAAGTCTAATTTCTCCATCTGTTTTCCATTCCTGAAATTTTATCAAAAGATCATGTCCACTATTATCCCTTCTATAGTTCTCTTTGTACTTGTCATTCATCCTTTACTGTTATTTTAATGGAGTTTTAGAAGCACGCAGAAGTCTATGTATCTGTCGTTCATATTTACCTGAAAACCTCAAGCAGTTTAACTCTCCACTGTTTGGGACAATGCATGTTGTTTATGAAATATATGATGATCCCTCAAAGCCCACCATAAATCCTAGTATACATTGTGCCATAATCACCGAACCATTACCCTAGTGTTGTGCAGTTAGATGATCTCCAATTTGATACTATGGCAAGGGCACAATGAGCATTTTGTGCGTAAATTATCATCACAGTTATGGCAATTTTTCTGTTAAATTGTTTGAATTTGCATTTCTTCAAGTTTATTTTTTCTCCCAAATATATAGTAGAGATCTGCTTTTCTTCTTTTGTAAATTATTATAGATCATATTTATATTGTATATTATTATAGCATTTATATATCATGGATAATATGTACGCATGTATATTATATATTTATATGTGTCAACTTGTAATAACTATAACATTTTTCTGGATTAGTGTTTGCCTTATAATTTCTACATACTTTTGCAGATGGAAATGGTATTTTTAATTTTTGCACAAACACATCGGATTGTTTCTTTTAGATGCAGGGTCTCGCCTACAGACATGTACCACTATGCCAGGCTAATTTTTAAATTTTTTGTAGAGACAAGGTCTCACTATGTTGTCCAGGCTGGTCTTGTACTCCTGGCCTCAAGCAATCTTCCCGCCTCAGCCTCCCAAAGAGTGAGCCACTGCATTGGCCAATACTTAGTAAATATGTCTGATTTTGGAGATAAAGAGGTGAGAATCAGAGTCAAAGGTCAGATTTCTGAGACTGCTGCAGCTTACTATGGGAAACGTGGAGAGTGAAGCACTGGGAGAGTGGGACAAGAACTGAGATTTGGGAAATGCTTACAGCAAAGGGGAGGAGGAGAAGTGGACTTGGTGAAGATGAGGCAGAGAGGTGCCTGAGAGGGCTGCATTGGGGTTTAAGTACTACGCTGAAGAGTTAAGGACTTATGAATGGGGGCTGGGAACGGTGGGTGGCTCAAGCCTGTAATCACAGTACTTTGGGAGGCTGAGGTGGGCAGATCATCTGAGGTCAGGAGTTCCCGACCAGCCTGGCCAACATGGCAAAACAGTCTGTACTAAAAATACACACACACAAAATTAGTTGGGCATTGTGGCGGACACCTGTAATCCCTGCTACTCAGGAGGCTGAGGCAGGAGAATCACTTGAACCTGGAAGGCGAAGGTTGCAGTGAGCCAAGATGGCGCCACTGCACTCCAGCTGGGGTGATAGAGTGAAATTCCGTCTCAAAAAAAATAAAAAATAAGACTTATGAATGGGTAAAATGATCCTGCCCAATCGTACCCTTTCTTGCCCATACGTCAAAGCCTCAAAGCCATTCCTGCAGATGCTGCCGGGCACATCTGAAGACAAGGTGGTGAGAAAATGTGTTAAATTTTCTCAGTGATATAAGTTGATCTCACCGGAACTGCCTTTAGCACTTAAAAGCACTTCTCAAGTGAAGCTAGTGCTGCAGATTAAAAATGCCAGGGAATCCCAGTCCTCAGCCATTCCTTTTCTCTTCCTATTGAAGGAAGAGTTATTAAGTAGCTGAATTATCAAGGCTATTGTTTCTCAAATAGAAAGTTTAGTTCCACAGAGGAGTAGTGTGTGCCTTCCATTAGGAAGTGTGAATAGGAGCTACAGAACTCCCCACAGTTGGTAGGGAACTGAGTTTTCAAACTGGACATTTTGACTTTGCTTCTTCCCATTCTTGGGCTTTTTCTTGCTATCTTCCTCCGCCTCCTATCTTTAACGTCACCACTCTAATAAGAAGCACTCTAACCCACTGTTTTGCAAGGGTGGCTCCTGGCAAAAGCCCACTGTGTTTTGTTGCGGTGAGGGTGTGGGGGGGATTACTTAGAATGCAGAAACAATGCTGGATTGATGAGGTTGTAGAACTTTTCCAAAGGGCAGGGCAGACCGAGGAAGAGAGCACAGGATGAAAAGGTTTGTGAACCATATCTTTGTTGAAGATAATTCTTGCTCCATCCTTTATCAAATGCACTTAGTTACTTCACAAATATTTCAGTAAAAACTGTATTCATAGAAAAGATTAGAGGCTACATTGTCTTTAGTCCCGTAGCCTAAGTTTTAATAGTATCACAGCCTTGTTTATGTTAGATTTCTGCTGATTTCATTCAGATCAGTGACATATGAATACATCCTTAATGGTATGGCCTCTCATCTTTCAGTGTCTAAATGTAGGGTATTCTCACAAAATGACTCCTGTGATCATTCCTTGGATTTTCTAAAGATTGCTTTTTACTAACAACTTGATCACATATATTTCCATGGCCTTAAAATCAATGCCTGTTAAAGTGACCCAAGCCTGAATCTCAGCTCTTGATTTGTCATTCTAATGAGAATTACTGTGATGAAAGAGCAGTGATTTGAATAAACAAACATTTACTGAGTGCCAACTGTGTGCAAGACCTAGTGATGCTGTTCTTGTTGCGCTGTTTGTTTGAGTAGAACGCTATGTGTGCACTGATGCAGGGAACAGAGGCAGGCAGGGTAGAGGAAAGCTTGGAAAGTTTTCAAGATTAATTAGCACGAAGGTGGGGCATTTGGGATATCTGGCACCAGATAGTAATCAACAGTACTAATTATACTCTCATATTAAATCAGTTATGGTGGATGAATTGGACTCCATCAGCCAGTAGGGCTAAGGATGCTGCAGCTGTTGTGAGTTCTCTTTACATGTTTCCATAGCTCACGTGTTGGTGGGATGCATTTTATTCTTCCGGATTTCTAGTAAAGAAAATAATCCCCAGTTTTTTCAGTTTTACTAGAAAATTTCTAGTACAATAACACTGTAGTAGAAATTAAACTTTCTACTTAAAATCGATGCCAGTAACCCAAGCCTAACTCTTGGCTCTTAATTTTTCATTCTAATGAGAATTACTGTGATGAAGGAGCCGTGATTAGAACGAGAGAAAGATGTGTGAACATACAAATCACCTGGAATGATGCATTCTCAGTGGAGTCACTGTGCAGTCAACACTTTGTATTTTCAGCTTCTTGGTAAATAGGTAAGGGTCCTTACATTACTACACAGAACGTGTGAATGGATCTTGGAGCATGAGTTCCAAATTATGTCATTTCATGGCTAGAAGCTATAATATGTTCTGTTTATTAATGTTCCTACTGAGAAATTAGATGGCAATTGGAGCTGAGTGAGCGGGCTGGTGGGGTCAAGAATGGGTGCGTATTTCAGCAGCATCCTTCTGGCAGGTTCAGGTGAACGGCATGTGAAGGCTGATGTGGCCTTTATTTGGTTTGGCTGGAGCTATTTTTCTCTAGGTTCATCACACTATAATTTGGGCATTAGCTATTGGGCACTGAGAAGATATTTGTGCCATTTTGAAGGGAATTTAATTCCACTGAATGTGTTAAATGCATATGATTGGCATTCAATACATTTAATAGTCAGCATCCTAGGACAAGACATAAAAATGTAAAATGTACACCTTTCTTTTTTTAAGGAAAAAATCAGTGATTAAGAATGTTTTGGCCGGGCGCGGTGGCTCAAGCCTGTAATCCCAGCACTTTGGGAGGCCGAGATGGGCGGATCACGAGGTCAGGAATCGAGACCATCCTGGCTAACACGGTGAACCCCGTCTCTACTAAAAATACAAAAAATTAGCCGGGCGAGATGGCGGGCGCCTGTAGTCCCAGCTACTCGGGAGCTGAGGCGAGAGAATGGCGTAAACCCGGAGGCGGAGCTTGGCAGTGAGCTGAGATCCGGCCACTGCACTCCAGCCTGGGCGACAGAGCGAGACTCCGTCTCAAAAAAAAAAAAAAGAATGTTTTCAGTGGCTGGGCATGGTGGCTCATGCCTCTAATCCCAGCACTCTGGGAGGCCGAGGTGGGTGGATCACCTGTGATCAAGTGTTCAAGACCAGAATGGCCAACATGGTGAAACCCTGTCTCTACTAAAAATACAAAAGTTAGCCTGGTGTGGTGGCGGGCACCTGTAATCCCAGCTACTCGGGAGGCTAAGGCAAGAGAATTGCTTGAACCCCGGAGGTGGAGATTGCAGGGAGCCGAGATAGCACCACTGCACTCCAGCCTGGGCGACAGAGTGAGACTCAAAAACAAAAAAAAGTTCTTAGTAAGCAGCCACATATATTCACATAAGATGATGCCTTGAGAGGGAGAATAGTCTGTCCTCTGTATTTTCTGTAAATTGGTGGTTAGAGCTAGAGCCTATCAACTCTAGAGGATAACTCAGATTTGGATTAAATTATTTTTGACAAAAATATTTCTTTATTTTATTTTTTTCGAGAAAAAGTCTTATTCTGTCACCTAGGTTGGAGTGCAGTGGCACAGTCTCGGCTCACTGCAACCTCCGCCTCCTGGGTTCAAGTGATTCTCCTGCCTCAGCCTCCCGAGTAGCTGGGATTACAGGAATCTGCCACCACACCTGGCTAATTTGTATAGTTTTAGTAGAGATGGGGTTTCGCCATGTTGGCCAGGCCGGTCTGTAACTCCTGATCTCAGGTGATCCGCCCACCTCGGCCTCCCAAAGTGCTGGGATTACAGGCATGAGCTTGTAATTACAGGCATGAGCTTGGCCAAGAGTATTTCTGTAGGTGGTGGTGAGTATATGTACAACAAATCATAGAATGCTTGGTCATTTCTCTTGTTCTGTTAGCAGTCGCTGATGATATTTTCCTACATCTCTTCCTTATTAGAATTTGTAAAATGTTGATATTTTAATTTTTTTCTTTTTTTTTATTAACTGGCATATTTTGAGAGAGAAACTTCCCCTTCCCAACTATTTGGTTACCCTGAGATATAGTTTACATGGAAAAGTCAGGATAAATGCTTACTTTGGGGGCTAAAAAAGGATGGATGGTTTTTCAAACTAACAAGGTGTTATTATATTTGCTTCAGATAGTGAATAGTATTTTAAGAAGTTTAAAAATATTAAAATAAAGGTAAGAAAAGCCATTTTACACTAACCCAGGTGTTTACTTTTTTGGATGCCCCTAACTTCTTACACCTCAGGGCTCCCCTCTGGGATCATTCGACTCCAGCCTTTGGAATTTCTTGTGATGCAGGTACTTGCAATGAATTATTTAATCTTTTGTCTTTTTGAATATGTCTTTATTTTATCATCATTTCTGAAGGATCTTCTAGTGGGATATAGAATTCTAGGTAGATAGTTTTTTTATTTCAACACTTTAATAATGTCATTTCGTTGCCTTTTGTCCTTCATCTTTTTTTTACTGATGACAAGTCAGGCATCATTTGTTTCATTGATTCCTGCATATAATATGTCGTTTTTCTCTGACTACTTTAAAGCTTATTTTCACTATTGGTTTTTAGCTGTTTGACTATGGTACTGCTAGGTGTTTTTATTTTTAATTTTTTTTTTAACTTGCTGAGGTTTGCTGGTATTCCTATATTTATTCTGCCTGAAGTTGATGTATTTAATCAGTTTTGGAAAATCATTGGTCATTATGTCTTTAAATAGTTCTAGTGTTTTTGTTTCATCTCTTTTTCTCTTCTTTTGGAACTCCAACAGCACATGTGTTAGACTGTTTGATATTGTTCCTCAGATGTTCTATTCCACTTTCCCCCATTCTTTTTATATTTCCTTTGGTATAGTTTCTTTGAGGAAACAATTTCTTTAATTTTGTCAGAATTCAAGATACAACAAGAAAAACACCCAGAAACACATGGAGACAGAAGATGAGACACAACTTCTTCCCACTGCCTCTGTGTTTATAGTGGGACAAACTGGGGATGAGACAGCTGGGGGAGACCCGAACCTCAGTCAGCAGGCTCCAGGCCTGTGTGCGGGAAGGGTAAGGGGGAGGCAGAGCCTAGCCCCACAGTGAGGGGAAACAACTGAGGAAAGACCCCCTTGAAAGTCTCCACCTCCTCACCAACACTCTTGCCCAGGGATGGGGAGTCCAAAGCAGCAAGGGGGCTCTGGGGCCATGGCCATGTTTATGATTGAGAAGCACATGTTCGGGGGTTTGAGAGACAACTGGTCTGGTTAGTATGCGGTATACAGAGGACAGGAAGCTGGGTGATGGCATCAATACCCATGATACTGCTTGTTGCTGTGTGCAAGTGGGCTTGACTGCTAAGGCAACATCTTTGTACTTCTGTCCTATTGGTACTAGGAAAACACTGCCTGATTTTGACAAAGAAAATGACATGCTCCAAATGACATTTTAAAGAGATGAATATTGCCAAGTTGTGCATGATAATTGGAGAACTGTCTGGAGCCATGGAAACTTAAGTGATTAATGGAATATTCCATTCATACGGATGTTCAGAGCTACTAATGGGACAAACAGAGAAAATGGTCCCAAATCTCTGAGGAATTCTTCCCTTCTGTAAGCTGTTCATGCTCATGCTTCCTTCTCCTAGAAGTTTCTGGCACTTACGTGCACGTTTTTTTTTTCCTTCACGAGCAATTGTGTGTGACTTATGAAGGAAGAAAGAGCAGTGCGTCATATGCTACCATAGGGAGAAATGTTACTCAGAGGTAATTGGAATACTAAGGAAGAATTCAATATAGTATATGGCTGTCATCGGTATGAAGAGAAGAAGAAATTCTTCCTGGAAATCATCTTCTGTTAGGACTTCATTCATCAGGGTTAAAGTAATCTTTAACTTTTGAGGGGTTACAGAGGTTTATCAGCGATGACAAATGAGGGTGTGCTTTAGGAACAAATAGCTGTATGATCTCCTTGGAATAAAACATCAAAGCTTTATTTTTTCCTCACACTACATGTCCATTTTGATTGGCAGGAGGGACTGGCCGACTGCAGACCCTCAGAGGCCTGAGCTAATGGAGTTGCTGCCATTTTGACAATTGCCAACCATGATACCAGAGGGAAATGAAATGTGGTAAGCTTTGTCTCTTAAAGTTTCTGTCCAAAAGTGCCCCAAGTTACTTCTCACACGTCAGTGCCCCAAGTCACATGGGCGTATTTACTTCTAGAGGTGGGACAGTGCCATCTTCTTATGGGCCAGGAAGAGAGAAAAGCAAAAGATGTGTGATCACCCTGATAACTAGCAGAGAATTACTCTAATAATCTCATAAAAGTTGTGGACTCTCCCTCCCACAATTTGCACAGATGTACACATTCCTGGTACAATTTCATTTCAATTTCAAGTGGTTCACAGGTGTCCTGAAGCCTATATACTGATTCTGTAAAGATTCAACTAGAGAATGAGAGCTATACTTCCAAAGTATATATTCATTGCTAATTACTCTACCAATATTTACCTATGAGCTTTCTCACTCTCTGGCTCTCTTAAAAGCAATCTCAGTTCTTTTCACTTACTATGTGAAGTGCTGTAAGGATCTAAACAGTATTAGATTCTGGGAATATATCCTAGAGCAGCATAATATGATACAATAAGTGAAACTGTCATTTCACAATACTATCACTTCTTAGCAATGTGATCAGTAAAATTGTCAATGAGATTGTGGCAAATTACTTAACATTCTGCGTCTCAATTTTGTCTCCTCTAAAACAGAAATTGTAAAACCTTCTTCACAGGGTTGTTGAACATTTAAAAGGATGGATATTTATGGGTTAGGACCAATATGTACTTTGTCCCCTATAACTTTGCAAAGTTGGGTGGTATTGTGTAGGTATGGGGTGGAGAAAAGTGGGGATACCTGTGTATTTAAAGGGTTATTAGAAGAAGGTGGTCTTGTGTAATACCAGAAAAAGACATAGGCTGTGCCCCTCCTGTTGACTGATGGCCAAGTTGCAGGAGCAAACATATGAGACCATTGAAAATGGAAAGAAATCATAAGACTCGTATGGATCATTGCCAAGTGATTACTTCAGAAAATAAGTGCTTTAAATTCAGACCAGGAAGAGATTGCTATTAGCAGGTGGGATCACGGGAAGACTCTGTGGAAGAGGTGAGGTTTGAACTTGAAGGACTGAATTTGGGTTGGTGGTATACAGGAGGCAGCCATTTTACTCAGAGGGAAGGATGGACCAAAGCACAGAATTAAATGAGAGAATGAATGTGAATGTATATGGGCTTGTTGAGCATCTGGGAAATGCCTCACAGGATTGTAACGACCAGGCTCAGGCCAGAAGTGGGGGAGTAGGTGCTTAGGCACTGGGACACTTGGAAGGAGCTTGGTGTGGGAGAAGATGAGATCCCACAGGGGTAATAGGCTGGGGCTAGTTCTGGGCAATTTTGAAATTTCAGTCCAACTCAAGCTGCCACCTTCTATTACTGATTAGCACCACTGTCCCTCCGGAAGCCAGAGGTCCAGCAAGTTCTTCCACTTCTTCTAGGAAAACCTAAGTAGTATCTGAAATCCACCATTCCATGGGTATTTGCATTTTAGTAGGGAGCAAAATCATAAGCTGAAATCATATATCCACATGATGAATGAGTGAAGTGCTTTAAGTGGTGATAGGAGTTTGGGTGGCCTTCCAAAGCCATGCATCTTGTTTGCAGCTGCCCTTACCAAAGCTGCCCACACTTCATTGACACCCTGAGGCTCGCTCCTTGAATCAAATGCTTGCCATTTCTGCCCTCTGATAACTGTCAGTATGAACAGAAGGCTCGGAAAGCAATACTGAGCATTGAGTGTTCATATACTGAGGGTTCATCCCCAGCTTTGAAGAACCAGTTGAGTGTTAACACCTTCCCTAGTTTACCTAAAGTGAGTTTTTAAAATATTTATTCTTATTATTTTTTAGAGATAGGGTCTTGCCCTGTCACCCAGGCTGTAGTGCACGAGTATGATCGTAGGCCACTGTAGCCCTAAAGTCCTGGGCTCAGCTGATCCTCTCTCCTCAGCCTCCAGAGTAACTGGGGATACAGACATGCCACCATACCCAGCTAATTTAATTTTTTTTTTTTTTTTTTTTTTTGTAGAGATGGGGTTTCTCTATGTTGCCCAGGCTGGTCCCAAACTCCTGGCCTTTAGTGATCCTTCTGCCTGGGTCTCTTAAAGTACTGGGGTTATAGGCATGAGCCATGTCATCAAGCCTGCAGTGATTTCTTTTTTTAATCAGTTAATCTGCTTCATAACTCAAATTAGGCATTTTTAGCAAAGAGGCTATATGCGCACAAAAATGTTATTACTGCTCTTTCTATATATGATTTCTCCCAAATGGTCACTGTTCGTTAATCTTTTATGGCCCCTATTCCTGCATTTTATCAGGAGGGAGTATTGGAGGTCTATAAGAAAAAGATATCTAGAAAGGCATGGGGAACACTTTAAGACTGAGCCCATTAGATTTTAATATAAGAGTGAGGTCCCCTCTCTGATTTTTCTATTCCAGCAATAGGCCAGCCTAGGGAACCTAAAATGATAAGATGGGCAAGTGCTCATTTCCCTTTTTCTCCTTGTGCACAATTTACTTTGATGAACTTGGCGAAACATCTCAACTGCTTTTATACTTTGATGAGAGTGAGTTCAGTGTATACCTATGATAAATCATACGGATTTATCACACCTTTCTTCTACTTAATCTGCTAGAGCAATTTAGAAGATATGTTTGTTTGAGTAAGAACAGTGCTGAAGGCTGGGCGCGGTGGCTCACGCTTGTAATCCCAGAACTTTGGGAGGCCGAGATGGGTGGATCACTTGAGGTTGGGAGTTTGAGACCGGCCTGTCCAACATGGTGAAACCTCGTCTCTACTAAAAATGCAAAAATTAGCCGAGTGTGGTGGTGCCTGCCTGTAGGCCCATAATCCTAGCTACTAGGAAGGCTGAGGTGGGAGAATCGCTTGAACCCAGGAAGCAGAGGTTGCAGTGAGCCAAGATCACGCCACTGCACTCCAGCCTGGGTGACAGAGTGAGACTCCATCTCAAAAAAGCAAAAACAAACAAACAAAAAAACAAAAAATGTGCTGAAAAGTGTTTTGACCACTGAAATACTGAAATACAGACCCATTTCAGGATACTGATGGGTGCCCACCAAGCTAGAGGGGGATGGAAATTCCAGTAGACATTCAACATTCATCTACTAGACAGATGCCTCTCCCCTAAAAGCATTGGGAGCTTTTCAGCACTCATGGCTATTGGAAGAGATGGCAATCAGTCCTTCCAACTTAAATATCATCTCTAGGCTGAAAAAAAACAACATTATTCTGGAATAATTGGAGGCTAAAAACCCTAAATTGACTTTTTAGGCATATATGCCATGAATATTAAATAGTGTTCTTAGTAATGCTCCCCCAGTTCAACAGAATTTTCCCCATATTTGGTACTGATGAAAATGTGCCGTACCAGTAAACACTAAGTGTTTTGTTTAAATATTAAACTTTAAAGTGCTGCATTAATTTTTAATGTGTGAGCTCTCCTTGAAAGTCTCCACCAGGCTACTCTTCCCTATCAGTGAAACACTCGAGGGGCACTAGCCAAGCTCTCAGGTTACAGGGAAAAGGCTGACCACACTGAAACCCTCCTCAGAGCACCTCCAAAAAAACGATCTGTGAGCAGAGGGCAAGCTGGCTCTAAATCACTTAAAGCCTCTATTTCCAAAACTGTGTTAACCAGTCATGTACTCAGGAAGTTGCAACCCCAGGAAGTTCTTCAGTCAACAGATTTTAGGGCTTACCTCTTGCAAAGAATTGCTGATTGGAAGAGAATCATCTAGAACATGCCAGCACAGCAGTTTGTATTGATGGTATTGGAGGCCCTAGTGAAATGTCTCTGGAGGGATAATCACACCCTTGCCTCAAGGATGTCATCTGAGGGATTATTGCAGTATTTGAATGAGGAGTGGTGATTGTCCTGGCTAACTGGATTTCTGTTAAGGATCACTGCAGATGGACACTTCTTGTTCTTTATCCTTATGTGATTGAGAGAAAGGGCCTAAAGGGAGTGGGACAAGAATCTGTAAAGAGCAGGTACAAGGAGAAGGACAGGATCATGATGCCTGACTTGGTACTCGAGCAGAAATATCCTGGTGGTGAAGGTGGGAGGTGCACCGAACATGAACATTTCTAACCTCTTACATTTCTCTGTTCATTCACTTACGGAAATAATTTATCGAGTGCTCCATGGCCAGAAAGTCCTTGCTGGGTTTCAGAAATGTCAGGTAGCTGGTGTATTTGGAACTTAGCAAGATATGTAGACAGTGGTAAGAAATGAGGTGGGGTCATCAGTCTGTGGTTGAGTTTGGAAGTTGTTCTGTCACTGGCCTGAGGACCTGTTAGAAGAGCCTCAGCCCTTCAGCCACACCATGAGAGTGAGTAGGCTCATGCACCATCCAGGGTCTGCTCTGGGCTTAGAAAGTTTCCAAAAAAAAAAAACCACATGTATGTTATAGTTTTAGACCTTCTAAGGCTATATTCAATAAGACTTCACTGCCAAGTAGTTTGGGATATAAGCGCAACAAAGATAATTTGAAATTCAGAAATAATTGTAGATGGAATTGCTTGAAAGTTGGCTATTGGAGCTTTGAGAACCAAGGATTTCCTAGTGAATTGCAGTTTCAGTACAAACTGAATTCTGAAAAACATAGAAAGGGAAGAAAATGATATACTTTGAATATAAGGAAGAAAATGATGTACTTTGGATTTTAGGCCTGGATCCTTACTAACTATCCAATAGGTCTACGCTGTGGTTGGACATTTATGGCTCCTATATGATGTGCAACTGTTAGCTTCACTGTCTAAGTGGTTAGGGTGGCCACTAACCACATGTGACTATTTACATTAAAATTAAATACTATTAAACATTTACTTTCTGTTTTAGTTCATGTTGCTCTAACAGAATACCACAGACTCGGTAATTTATAAAGAACAGAAACATATTTTCTACAGTTCAGGAGGCTGGGAAGTTCAAGATCGAGGGTGAGGGCCTTCATGCTGCATCATCCCATGACGGAAGGTGAGGGGGTGAGAGAGAGAGAGCAGAGACAGAGCAAGAAGGGGCTGAACCGGCTTTTATAATAAGCCCGCTTTCGCAATACCTAATCCATGCCTGCAATAACAACATTAATTCATTCATTAGAGCAGAGCCTCATGACCTAATCCCCTCATGTTAGGCTGCAGCCCCCAACACTGTTGCATAGGTTGGAAACGTCTGGGGGACACACTTCAGCCACAGAACCTCCTCGGTTACATTGGCCACATTTCCGGTGCTCAGTGGTTGTTGTATTGGACAGCACAGGTACAGAACATTTCCATCATTTCAGAAAGCTCTACTAGACAGCACTGCAGACAATGTGAGGTTAAGAAATTTGAGAACTACAATGTTTTTATTAAATGCATTTTCTGGTGAGTGTGGTGGCTCACGCCTGTAATCCCAGCACGTTGGGAGGTTGACTTTGCCTCTATAAAAAATATTTTGTTTAATTAGCTGGGTGTGGTGGCACGTGTCTGTTGTCCCAGCTACTCAGGAGGCTGATGCAGGAAGATCACTTGAGCCAAGGAATGCAAGGTTACAGTGAGCTATGATTGTGTCACTGCACTCCAGCCTCAGTGAGAAAGTGAGACTCTGTCTCTTAAAAAAAAAAAAAAAAAATGATAGAAGAAAGAAAGATAAGGTGGCTCACGTCTGTACTCCCAGCACGTTGGGAGGCTGACGCAGGTGGATCACCTGAGGTCAGGAGTTCGAGACCAGCCTGGCCAACATGATGAAACACTGTCTCTACTAAAAATACAAAATTAGCCAGGCATGGTGGCGCACACCTGTAATCCCAGCTGCTTGGAAGGCAGAGGCAGGAGAATCACTTGAACCTGGGCGGTGGAGTTTGCAGTGAGCTGAGATTACACCACTGCACTTCGGCCTGGGTGACAGAGGGAGACTCTGTCTCAAAAAAAAAAAAAGCGTTTTTTCATTTCTTCAATGGTTACTCCAAACTTTCAGCTCACTCCAGCTTTGTAACCACCACCCTCTCCTCACTTTTGACAGGTAGTTGTCACTCCTCTGCTATAAGAAATGTAGACAACATTAGGTGTGGATCTTCTTTTCCCATCTAGCCTCCAGAGTAGTTGGAACTACAGGAGTGAGCCACCACACCCAGCCTTAATTTTCATTCTATCCCCAACACCTGCTTCCTTCCATCTGCTGCTATTTCCTCATTCTCTCTTAAAGGAAGAGGCATCATCCCTCCTGTTTTTTGCTAATCCCTCCATCTGTGCACTAGAATCAACTCTTCTGTCTTTCAATGAACAGACTTTATCTATTATCTGCTTTCTCTTTCATATATACTGCAAAAAAGTCTGTAAATGTATATCTCTATTTAATAGATGCACAGAAAATTTGAAAAAAATATAAAGGGAGGTCCTGTGTACCCTTCACCCAGTTTTCTCTAATGGTAATATGGTGAATAACTATAGTGCAGAATCAAAACTAGGAAACTGACATTGGTGCAATCCTCAGAGCTTCTTAAGATTTTACCAGTTTTACATGCACCCGTTTGTGTGTGTATGTATATATATCTACATTTATGTCATTTATGTAACATTTGAGAATATTGATAATATAGTATATAACCTTTTGAAACTGGCTTTTTCATTCATCCTAATTCCTGTGAAACCCATCCCAGTTTTTTGTATCAAGAATTTGTTCCTTTTGATTGCTGATTAGTTCTCCACAGCACAAATGTGCCACTGTTTGTTTAGGCTGTTTAGGTATTTACTCATTGAAAAACATCTGCTTTTCCCCCACTTTTTGGCTGTTACAATCAAAGCTACTATAAACATGCATGGTTTTGTGTGAACAGAAGTTTTAATTTCTCTGGGATAAATGCCCAAGCATTCAATGGCTGGGTTGAATTTTAAGTCCAGATTCAATTTTGTGAGAGTAAGAAACTGCCAGACTTTCTCCCAGGGTTGTTGTGCCATTTGTGTATTCCCACAGCAACGTATGAGAGATGAGTTTCTCTGCATTTTTGCCAGTGTTTGGTGTTACCATTGTTTTTTATTTTAGGCTTTCTGATATGTGTGTGGTGATACTTTAATGTGGCATTAATTTTCATTTCTTTTTTTTTTTTTTTTTTTGAGACAGGGTTTAGCTCTGTCACCCATGCTGGAGTTCAGCAGGAAAATCAAAGCTCAAATGCAATCTTAAACCCCTGGGCTCAAGCCATCCTCCCACCCTAGCCTCCAGAGTAGTTGGAACTATAGGAGTGAGCCACCACACCCAGCCTTAATTTTCATTTCCTTAATGGTCCATGATGCTGAACATCTTTTTATGTGCTCATTTGCCATAAATCCTCTTTGGTGAAATATCAGCTCATGTCTTTGGTGAAATATCTTGACCATTTTCGAATTGGATTGTTGATTAAATTTTGAGAGTTCTTTATATATTTTAGACACAAGGCCTTTGTTGGATATGTGGCTTAGAAATATTTTCTCCAAGGATAGCCTGCCTTTCCACAGAGTCTTTGGTAGAGCAAAAGTCTTTCAATTTTGACAAGTCTCTCTAATGTATATATATGTGTATATATATGCGCGTGCGTGTGTGTGTGTGTATGTGTATATATATATAAACATTTTTTTTCTTAAAGAAGGAGTTTCATTCATATTGCCCAAGCTGGAGTCCAGTGGCACAATCTTGGCTCACTGCAACCTCCGCCTCCCTGGTCCAAGCGATCCTCCTGCCTCAGCCTCCCAAGTAGCTGGCATTACAGGCGTGCGTGACCATACCTGGCTAATTTGTTGTAGTGTTAGTAGAGATGGGGTTTCACCATGTTGGCCAGGCTGGTCTTAAACTCCTGACCTCAGGTGATTTACCCACCTCGGCCTCCCAAAGTGCTGGGATTACAGGTGTGAGCCACCGCACTCGGCCTCTCTACTATATTTTAAATTTACGTATTTAACCTAACCTGTTCTGCTGCTTTTTCCATTAGTGCGAAAATTGCATCATGGTCATCTAAATGGAAACATATTTCTTTTCCTGTCATTCTATGTGTCAACAATGCCATAATCTGCTTAGTGGTACCCCAAATGTACTTGGAAGTCATCTCTGACTCCTCCAATTCTTTTGGCTTATATCTCTAACCACCAACTCAAAGCTCTGTCTATTCTTGCTAAATATTTCTCAAATTCATCCTATTTTGTTGTTGTACCCTCATTATCATTGTCTTAGTTCAAACCCTTATTATTTCTTGCCAAGATCATTGCACTCAGCTGTGCTCCTGGTCTCCAGTCCTGCCTGACACAAAGCCAATTTCCACATTGCTGCAGAGTGATCTATATGAAGTGCAGTCCAATCATGTTACTCCTCAGCTAAAAAAATCCTTCAACAGCCTACCATCATCTGCAGAGTACAACTGAGCTCTCTGAACACGATGTACACCTTCCTTTACAGTCCCTCCTCAGTCTCATCTCTCCCATCTCCCCATACCACACATCAGCCCCAACCATTCTTATCTACCTGCAGTTCCTCAAATGCATTGAGATTTCTTGATTCTGATACTTTGCTTGGAATGTTCCCCAGGCCTCTGTACTTCAGGCTTCTGTTCTGCATTCAAGATTCAACAAGAGGGCAACTCCTCCACGGAGACTTCCCTGATTGCACAGTCAGGATTACCTCCTCTTTGCTCACGTCACATGCTGTACATAACTCCATCAAGGCAGGGACTATCTCTGTATTTATTCCTGGGGCTTAACAAAATACTTGGCCCATAGCTTACAAACATTACGGAGTAAGTAAATGAATCTAAGAAACTGGATCTCCTCTGTATTGAAACTACCTGGTTTTCCACCTTCACTAGCCTGTAATCTCTTGAGGGCTGGAACTGTCTCTAGTCTCTGTCCATAGCACCTGCAGAATGCCCAGCTCACAGGACAGTTTCAGTAAATATTTGCTGGATAAATGAATAAAGCAAGGTGGATATTCTTGCAATTGGTGCGATTTAAGTTAACCTTTTTGCCTTTGCTTGTCTGTATAGGTGGACACTGAGCCTGACAGTAAAAAAGTACAGAAAACAACAGATGTTATTGATGCTTTAATACGTTCACATGGGCTGAGTGGGCATTTCTGGCTCGGGTATGGTTGTTTCTGCCCTAAGCAGCCACAGGAAGGCAGGAGGCTACTTACGTTGTTCATAATTTAACAAGAACATACTGACCTTTCCACTATTGGGCAGCTACTGAGTGACAAAAAGAATCTCTTCTCGTCCAGCTTGAAGTCAGGTCCTGTTTTGAGCTACTGTGGATAGCTCAAAAAGAGATGTTAACCTTTTGGGTAATCCTTTCTGAAATAGATGAGGTTCTTTAAGGTATTATTAAAATAACTGATTACTATGAAATCAAATTTATCTGACTCATTTTAGGTTATAAACTTCTTTCAGATGCATGTCAAATTCAACGTGCAGTATGTGAAAATTGGCCAGGGCTGGCTTTAAGGCACCGTTGATGGAGTAGCCCTGATTTCTCCATTTCTTCTTCAAGCTCTCTTGCCTTGCCGCAGAAAAGCCCCATGCCCGCTCCCTGCTCCCCAGCCTCCTCCATACCCCACCTAATCCTAGCATCCAGAATGAAATGAGATTTGTCAGGCATTCATGTAACATATGCATGTCATCACATGTTCCTTCAAAAGCAGTCGTTTGCCTTTAGTAAAGGGACTGTGGAAAATTAAGCAGAAGAGGAAAAGAAAGGCTGTTTGCACTAATGCTGGGTCTCTAGTAATCACCTACCTTACTGCTTATTAACTTCATTCCAGTTCAGCCACTTGGTCCCGTGGTCACACCTTGGACCCTGTCATTTCCAGAAACTACTCCATCTGCAGCCTTAATGTCAGATATCCCGTTTTCTACTGAGACCTCCTGTCCTTGCAGTTTGCTTGCTCAGATAACCCACGGGCATGATCCTTTGATGTTCTTTAGACAGCCAATCAATCCATTGATCCTCATCACCTTCTTGTCACTTTCTTTCTTATCCAGGCAGATTTCAAAGTTCAACACAATCATTCCTTTGCAAATGCTGTCAGCTTTGCTCCCCGTTTTCTGTTCATCATACTCACCTGACAAAACCCCAACCTTGGAATAACCCTCCCATCTGTCTTCCCTGTGCCTGCATTTGAGCAGTTCATTGTTGCTGGACAAAATTGTACAAGTGAATGGACCTGGCTCACTTAAATTGCACAAGAGAATGGACTTAGCTTAATTAATGCCGATTTGAGGCTTAAGTTTATTCATAAGCCTCAAATCGGCATTAATCCTACTTAGTGGTCTTCTTCCTGTTATTATTTTTTTCTTTTTTTACAGGTCCAATGGCCCTTCTTCCATCGTTAGTCTTAGCTGATACCTCATCCTCAGACTTAGAGACCCTTAGCGTCCCTGCTCATCAGAACCTGTAGACTCACAGTTTCACCCACTTTCACCTTTCCTGCCCTTGCAGCCAAAGCCAGTCCTTCCCCTTGTCCCTGGATCTTATCCACATCACCTTTCATTTCTCCCATTGTCATCAATAGCTGGGAATAATTGTGTTAGCTGCATGACAAAAATAACACCATAATTATCTTCTCCTAATATGGTCATAATTGTTAATTTAGACCTAATAGGATAATTATTTTGTATTGAATATTTTTCTGTAAAAATCCTCATGCAGACTACTTATAGAAAATTAATCTGTCGCTTAAACTACAGTGCTCTATTTTCTATCATAGGAAATTTTCACTTCTCTGCCTGACTTTTAAGTAGCTCCTAACCTGGACTTGCCTTATTCTAGTTCTATTTTCACTCATTTTGTGTCCCAATCCATTAGTTAGGGTGGTCTCATTTTCTCATGACATACCTTTATTAATATCTTTCCTTCACCCAAAACACTCTGTGTTTTCTCTTCAGCTATCAAGTGGCACAGAGGAACTCCATCTGAGATGTCTCTGACCCCCAAGCCCTTAAACTCAGAGTCTTTTTAAAATTATTATTATTTTAACTTTTTGAGATGTAGTCTCACTCTGTTGCCTAGGCTGGAGTACAGTGGCGTGATCTCGGCTCACTGCAACCTCCACCTCCCGGGTTCAAGTGATTCTTCTGCCTCAGCTTCCCGAGTAGCTGGGATTACAGGCACCCACCACCACACCCAGCTAATTTTTGTGTTTTTAGTAGAGACAGTCTTTCACCATGTTGGCCAGGTACTCTTGACCTCAGGTAATCCCCCCATCTCAGCCTTCCAAAGTCCTGGGATTACAGGTATGAACCACTGTGCCCAGCCCCAGCATTTTAATAAAATTATTGGAATTTAAATAATACCTATTTTATTTTGTATTTTTAAGAAATACACAGATTGTAAAAATGCCAGAAATGTCTTGCTTTTAAAACATAATTCAAATATTTTAAGTTTATATTACAGATAATTTCAAACACAAAAGTAGAGACTAATATAATGAACACCCATGTAATTATTACTCAGCTTCAAAAATTAACATTTTCCTCCATCTTATTGAATTTATCCCCTTCTATTTTTTTTTTAAAGGATTTTAGGTCAAATCTCAGACATCATGCTTTTTTATTCTTGAATGCTAAAATATGCAGTTCTAACCAATAAGAACTTTTAAAAAACGTGACCACTATGCTGTCATCATGCCTTATAAAATTAATAATTTCTTAATGTCATCCAATATAGGGTTTCTTAACCTTGGCAATATGAAATTTGGGGCCAGATAATTCTCTGTTATTGGGGGCCGTTCTGTGCATTGTAGAAAGTTTAAGAGCATCCTGGTCTTTACCATCAGATGTTAGCAGCACACCCCTCATCATGACAACCAAAAATGTTTCTAGAATGTAAGGAAAATCACACCTGGTTGAGAATCACTGATCCAGTACCAGTTTCTATTCAAGTTTGTACCATTGTTTAAAACAAATTTTTTAAATATGTTTTATTTATTTATTGAGATGGAGTCTCGCTGCTGCCCAGTCTGGAGTGCAGTGGTGCAATCTTGGCTTACTGTAACTTCTGCCTCCTGGTTCAAGTGATTCTCTTGCCTTAGCCTCCTGAGTAGCTGGGATTACAGGCATGCGCCACCACACCCAGCTAATTTTTGTATTTTTAGTAGAGATGGGGTTTCACCATGTAGGCCAGGCTAGTCTCGAACTCCTGACTCAGGTGATCCACCCACCTCGGCCTCCCAAAGTGCTGGGATTACAGGCATGGACCACTGTGCCAAGACTATTTTTATTATACATTGACAAATTACAGTTATGTGTATTTATGGGGTACACAATGGTGCTATGATTTTTGAATACAATGTGGAAAGATTAAATTAAGCTAATTAACATATCCATATCTCAAATATCTAACATTTTGTGATGCAAACATTAGGAACTTACTCTTTTAGCAATATTGACACGTGCAGAACTCACTTATTAGCTATATTCACCATGCTGTGCAACTGACCTAAAATAAATCAAACTTATTCTTTCTGCCCAACTGAGGGTTTGTACTCTTCTATTGTCATCTCTCCATTTTCTCCATCCCCCTAGTTTCTGGTAACCACCGTTCTACTCTCTGCTTCTATGAGTTCAATAGTTTTAGACTCCACATGTAAGTGAGAACATGTGGTATTTGTCTTTCTGTGTTTAGCTTATTTCACTTAGTACAATCTTCTTCAATTCTATCCATGTTGTCACAAATGACAGAATTTCTTCCTTTTCAAAGGTTGAATAATATTTAGTTGTGTATATACACCACATTTTCTTTATCTCTTCATTACTTGATGGACACATAGGTCAGTTCCCTATCTTGGCTATTGTGAATAATGCTCCAATGAACATGGGAGGGCAGACATCTCTTTGACATGCTGATTTTAAGTCTTCCAGGTTAATACCCAGAAGTGGGATGGCTGGATCACATGGTAATTTTATTTTTAGTTTTTTGAGGCCCCTCCATACTGTAAAAAGGGCTCTCACTCCTGCCAGGTGTTGCCAGTCTTCCAGGGCACAGCCCTAACTCTCTCACCCAAACACCCGCTGTCACAGGTACGTCTGTGGACAAGCCCTTCTGCTGCTGAGCTGCTGAGCATCTTCCATAATGGTTGTACACAATGGTCCTTTTTTTTTTTTTTTTTTGAGAGGAATCTCACTCTGTTGTCCAGGTTGGAGTGCAGTGGCATGATCTCGGCTCACTGCACCCTCCGCCTCTTGGGTTCAAGCAATTCTGCTGCCTCAGCCTCCTGAGTAGCTCGAACTGCAGGTGTGCAACACCATGCCCAGCTAATTTTTGTATTTTTAGTAGAGATGGGGTTTCACTATGTTGGCCAGGCTTTTGTTGAACTCCTGACCTTAAGAGATCCTCCCTCCTCGGTTTCCTAAAGTGCTGGGATTACAGGCATAAGTCACCATGCCCGGCCTACACAATTGTTTTAATGGTGTCTTTTGTAGGTGAGTTTACTTGCATTGAAATCCAGAAAATAGTGATCATTCTTATCACTACACACTAGGAGAGAGAAGGCAGATAGGAGAATATGGCCAGGAGAAAAGGGATGCAAAAGGTGAGAGCAGCAATGAGGATGGTAAAATCTTGAAGGTAAAAGAGGGACTATCCCTGGTGTAACCAGGAGGGTGGTTAGTTGGGAAACAATATTCTGGTGTTAAAGTGTGTTGACACCTCTTGACACACTTTTGCCAAGCACTCAGCAGCAGAGGGACTTGTCCATGGATGCACCTGTTACTGTTGGTGTTTGGGTAGAAGAGTTAGGGCTGTGCTCCGGAAGATTGGGAACATCTGGCAGGAGTGAGCGCCCTTTTTACAGACAGCAAACTGTTCTTGGATCCTAACTTGTTGTACAATCTGCTTCTCTCTCCTAGTCTCCAGAAGTAGACTGAGAAAATGTGAAAATATGCTCACATTTGAAAGGGAATCTCAAATTCAAATCTGAACCCACAGTCCAGAATCATCAAATGTTTAGAAACAATGAATGCCATGAAAGACAGCTGATGACTCAATGAACAGAAGAACTTACACCTAAGGAAAGAAGAAGTAGAAGGAAGCTTTGAAAGATGCATAATTAAAACATATGGAAGAAGGCCAGGTCAGGTGGCTCACACCTATAATCCCGCACTTTGGGAGGCTGAGGTGGGTGGATCACCTGAAAGTATTCTCTTGGAAACATCATAAGGGTGCTAATCACCACTATGTGTACTGTGTGTATTGGCCAATGTAATAACACACAGAAATAAATCAGGCAGGTACATATTTGAAAGGAAGAGCAGGGGGAACTATGATTGCATTTGCAGAAGCATGATTGTCTTCCTAGAAGATGCAAGACAATAAAATGGCACACTGATAAACTCTTTACTGCAAAAGTACTTTAATAAATGATTACAACGCAAAATGAAATAGAGTTTCCATATATGGCCATAACCAATGAGACCATCCAGTTCCTGATAGAAAAACAAATAAGAAGTAGCTATGAATAAACCTTCAAGTATTTGTGCCATACTATCTGAAAGCAACAACGACAACAATGACAATACTAAAAAATGTTATTGGAAGACAACAGAAGACCTAAGGAAATAATGAGAAATACCATATTCCTGAATTGGAAAATATAGTATTTTGAAAATGGTAATTCTTCTCAAATATATTTATACATTCAATGTATTACAGTCAGATTCTATCAATGTAACAATCATCTAATCTTATTTTAGAAGGTGAACTACATATATAATAGCATTTTCCTACATCTCTTTTTGGAAATTATCCCAAAGCAAAACCAACCCAAACAAAACATAATAACCCAGAGAAATGGAAACATAAACACTATTTTCAATGAACCTGGGAGACACATCTGTAACTCTGAATCACAGTGTAAGAGAACGGCTAACAAATTTATCCAAATGGAAACAGGATGCGGGAAGATGCAAAGACGACTCCTGTGAATGCAGAATTCAAATGAAACTGATAAAATACAGTTCTCTAAAGTAAGGCTACACCTGAGAGGTGAAACCAACAAATCCAATAATGCCAGGATGGGTTTGTCAGTACCCATGCTTTGCATGAAGAAGAAGGGGGTTGGGGCTGGACAAGAAATCACTGAGACTGCCATATTTTCAGTTCGGCTTCCTGTCAGGTAGGCAACATAGAGGAGAGAGCCTACCTTGTGAACAACCCCAAAGCTGCTGATTTTTCTCATCTCCTCAGGAATATTATGAGTAGGCCAGGTGCGGTAGCTCACACCTGTAATCCCAGTGCTTTAGGAGGTTAAGGTGGGTGGATCCCTTGAGCTCAGGAGTTCAAGGCCAGCCCGGGCAACATGGAAAAACTCCGCCTCTACAATATATACAAAAATTAGCCGGGCTTGTTGGCACACGCCTCTAGTCCCAGCTACTTGGGAGGCTGAGGTGGGAGGATAGCTTGAGCCTGGGTGGTCAAAGCTACAGTAAGTCGAGATTGTGCCACTGCACTCCAGCCTGGGCGATGAAGTGAGATCCTGTCTCAAAAACAAACACCCCAGAACAACAACAAAAGAATGTTATGAGCAAATTCAAGCCAATACATTTGAAAATTTAGATGGAGAGAAATTATTAGAAAAACCGAACTTACCTAAAATTGTATAAGAAACATAAACTCTGCACAGTTCTATGTCTGTTGAAGGGATTGAATAGGTAATTAAAAACTTGTCACAAGTAAGACTCCTTTCTTTAAAGAAAAGCTCTTAAAAAAGAGCAAGATGGGCCAGGAGTGGTAGCTCACGCCTGTAATCCCAACACTTTGGGAGGCTGAGGTGGGTGGATCACGAGGTCAGGAGTTTGAGACCAGCCTGACCAACCTGGTGAAACCCCATTTCTACTAAAAATACAAAAATTTTGTATTTTTTTCCTTAGGTGTAAGGCATGTATGGTGGCACATGCCTATAATCCCAGCTACTCAGGAGGCTGAGGCAGGAGAATCGCTTGAACCTGGGAGGCAGAGGTTGCAGTGAGCTGAGATTGTGCCACTGCATTCCAGCCTGAGTGACAAAGTGAGATTCTGTCTCAAAAAAAAAACAAAAAAAAAACAGCAAGATGGAACACATTCACAGGTAAATTCTATCCCTCATCAAAGGATGAAATAACACTAAAGTTGACACAAGCTCTTCCAGAGAAGAGAAAAAAGGGAACAGCTTTACAAGTTTTTGATGCTTATACAACCTTGATCTCCAAATCTGCAAAGAATGTTCCAAAAAAAGAAATTTAATGTCTTTCATGAATACTGACGCAAAAAATCCTAAGCAAATTATTAGCAAATTGAATCTAGTGATACTTAGAAGGATGATACATCATGACCAAATGTAATTTATTTAGAAAATGTGAAACTAGGTTAGCATTCAAAAGAGAGTGGAATGATGCTTACCAGAGGCTGGGGAAGGAGGGTGGATGGGAAAAAGGGAGATGTTGATTGAAAGGTGTAAAGTTTCAGTTAGATAGGAGGAATAAGCTTTTGTCATTTATAGCATGGAATGATGACCATAATAAATAATAATGCATTGTATATTTCAAAATCACTAAAATAGTAGATTCTAAATGTTTTCAGCACCACAAAAGTATGTGGGGTGATGGATTTGTTAATTAGCCTGATTTAATCACGCCACATTGTAAACATATATAAAACATCTCATCGTACCCAGTATATGCAATTATTATTTGTCAATTAAAACAATTTTAAAAAATTGATGTAACTCACCAGATTAACAGAATAAAGAAAAGAAATCATGGCCATTTTGGTAGATATAGAAGAGCATTTGATTTAAATTCAAAATCTATTTATATTTTAAAACAATTTTAAATGGAAAAAATCTTTAATTTGATAAATCTAAAAAGAACAATGCCCCAAACCTGCAAATAAACCAAATATCATATCTGATGAGAAATATTACAAGACTTCCCTCTGAGACTGGTAATGAGAGAAAGATACCTAATAAAATTGCTTTTATCAGTGTTGTACTAGAAGCCCTAAGTGGCAAGATAAAAGAAAAGAAATATTAAAGCTATGAGCATTAGAAGGTAAAACTTAGAACTCTTACTATTCACAGATGATAAGATTGTGTATGTAGAATTTTTTTTTAAAAAACTACAGATAAACCATTAGACATAATAAGGGAAATTCAATAGGTCAATTATATTTCTATATACAGTATTTGCAACAAATTTTAAAATAATCATTGAAGTGTATTGTTTACAATATCATTAAAGCTTCAAATATCTAGCAATAAATTTAATGAACGTTATCTGAGACCCCTTCCCAGAAATTTATGATACACTCTTAAGAGCTACCAAAGAAAACTCCATACATGAATAAGATTGATGAATAGATTGTTTAAAAATCTACAGAGCAACTATCTAGCAGAAATAGAAAAATGTTAAAGAGTAAACCCTCCCAAAGCATTTGGTTTTGCTTCTGCAATAAGAACTCAAATATGCAGCCATTATTGCTCCAACTGGCCCAAGAAGAAGAGAATCTTCCTTCTTGCATTACCAGCTCCTGGCATGAGCGCATCTAAATGAACCAAGCCCAGATCACATGCCTGTACCCTCGCAGCAGTCAAGGCTAGGGGAATATCTAGCATTTTCACCTTCTTTAGAAGAGGTAGCCTTTGTCTACCAAGCCCCATAATGTAGGTATAAACCGAAAAAGAGATGCTCAAGGTAGGCACTTGAAGCCATAACATACATATGCTGAAAACATTCGTGTTCCTACTAATAATGATGCCTTGATTACTCTGAGAGTACTTGCAAGCACAATGAGAAAAAAATGCGCAAAAGTCAATTAGGAGATTAAATACTAATATATCACAATTAGTTTCCTAGAAAATTCATGAGAAACAACTAAAATGTTTTCACAAAGTATGAATTTAGTTAGCTGGCTGCCACAAATTAAAAAAACTTATGTCTTCATGTATGTGGCTCACTAGATGACATAATGGAAGAGAATGTGGCACTTACACTAGCACGAAATGTGAGGCATCAATAGAAAATTTAAAAATGGCTCTAAAGGATGGAAAAAGAAGACTTAAATAAGTAGAAAGGCACATAATGTTTTTGAACAAGAGATTCAATATCATAAATATGTCACTTCTCCCTAAATTAATCTATACTTTTTTTTTTTCTTTTGAGACAGAGTCTTGCTCTGTCACCCAGGCTGGAATGCAGTGGCATGATTTTGGCTTACTGCAACCTCCACCTCCTGGGTTCAAGCAATTCTCCTGCTTCAGCCTCCTGAGTAGCTGGGATTACAGGTACACACCATCATACCTGGCTAATTTTTGTGTGTTTTGTAGAGACGGGGTGTTACCATTTTGGCCAGGCTGATCTTGAACTCCTGACCTCAAATGATCCACCCACCTCAGCCTCCCAAAGTGCTGGGATTCCAGGTGTGAGCCACCATGCCCAGCCTAATCTATACATTTGACATGATCCCCTCCCTCCAAAATTGCCAGTAGGATTCTTATTGGAACTTGACAATCTAATCCTAACTAACATATGGAAACACAAACAGGCAAGAATAACTAGCAAATTTTTTTTTAAAAAGAGTAATGGGAGGTTATTTGTCTTAGGCCTTAAAACATAAAATCATCAAAAGGGTAAGATATGGTATTTACATACTTACAGTAACTTGAAATATGAAAAAGATGACATTTCACATCATTGGGGAGTGATATATTTGCTCTTTTGATTGGCAGAAACTAAAGATTACTAATATCCAATGGTGGAAAAGATGCAGAGAAATGCCTAAGTGTGTAAAAGGGCATGATCTTTGTGGAGGCATTTTCTTAGCCTCCGTTTTAGGAATATGTTTATGCCTTAACCCAACAACTCCATTTTTAGGTATTCATGCTAAAGAAACAGTTGCACCTGTGCACAAAAGGGCCTTGGAGAATTGTTTTAGTTGGAGGAAAATTATATTATAATCTAAGCATTCTTATCAATAAAGGATTATATATCTATATTGTGGAATACATTGCAACAGGTAAAATAAATATCGTTTAAAAATAAGAAAGATCATATGAGTAAAATGTGGGTTTTCAAGGACATATTTTAAAGATGAAAAAAGAATTATAGCATAATACACATAGTGTGATTCCACTGATGTCAAAAGGGTCTGGCTTACACACATATGAGTTGGATTGTATTGTTATCTCAAGTTTATCAGTTTACCAATGAGGAAACTGAAGCACAGAAAGGAAAAATGAGTGCTTGGAAGACTATCTGGGGAAAGAGCATTTCAGGCAGTGAGAACAACCAGTGTTGATGCCCTGGAGTAGAAGCAAACTATGCTGATTTGAGGAAAAGTAAGGAGATCACTATGGCTGGAGTAAGATAAGTGAAGGTGGTTAGTGAGAGATCGGAACAGAGAAGTGGCCAGATCCTGTCTTTGCCTTTTGTTTGAGAGAAGTGGGAGCCACTGGAAAGTTTTGAGCATGAAGGTGGCATTATTTGACTTCCTATTTAAAATAATTTGCTGCCATGTTGAAAATTGGTTGTAGAGAGGTAAGGGTGGAAGTAGGAAGACTAGTTAGAAGGCTACTGTGATAATCCCGAGGACAGATGACAGTGGCTTGGACCAGCGCCAGAAGTGTTGAGAAGCAGTCAGATTCTGGATATATTTTGAGGATAGAGTCAACAGAAATTTAGAATAAATTGAATGAGTAAGAGAAAGAGAGAAGACACAAGATTTTTGGTCTGAGCAGCTAGATGGAGGAGATTTTCATTCATTGAGATGAGGAAGGTCAGGACTTTGGTTTTTGACATGTTCAGTTTCAGATTTCTATGAGACATTCAAGTGGATGTGTGAAGCAGGTGAGTGGACATAAGAGTCTGGAGTTCCAGGGAGAGGTCTAGGGTGAAGATGTAAACTTGGGAATCCTTGAGGTATAGATGTTACTCAAAGTTGTGAATACTGGGTGAGGTCAACAAGGGACTGAGTGTTGACAGACAGGGCAACAGGTGCAAGACTGAGTCCTGTGTCTCTAAGAGGGAGAAAAAGAGGACTCAGCAGAGGAGACTGAGAAGCAACCAGGAGGTGGGAGGGAACCAGCGGTGTGTGGTAACCTGGAAGTCAAATGAAAAACGTACGTCAAGGAGAAGGGAGTGTTCAATGGCGTCAAATCCTGTCTTTGGGTCAATAAGATGAGGATTGAGAATCAAGCTTAGATTTAGCAGTGCTGTGGGCATTGTTGACCTTGAGAAGAGCAATGTTGGTGGTGATGTGGGAGGAAGCCTCACTGGAGAGAGAATGGGAGGAGAGGAATGAGAGATAACAAATATAGCCTGTTTTTCTGGGCATTGTTTCGTTTTGAAGGAAAGCAGATATATGAGGCAGTTTCTGGAAGTGGGAGGAGTAGAATTGTTTAGTTGTTGATGACAATGTGGTTGTTATTGTGTTGTGATTTTTAGAGACTTACTAAACAATAGCCTGTCTGTATGCGAAGAGAATGACCCAGTAGCAACGGGAAAATTGGTAATGTAGGAGAGAACAAAGAAATGCCATTCCTGATAGCCTTGAGAACACATGTGTGTACAAGGCAAGCTGGTGTTAACTAGAAAAGTGGACTGTCGTCCATCTAAAGTAATGATGAGGAAGGCAGAGTATACGTATGGATGCTAGTAAGTGTATGCATTTGTGATGGGTGGAAATTCTCTGCTGATTGCTGCAATATTCTTAGGGGATTTGGAAGCACCATCTTGAGCTGTGAGCAGAAGTATCCAGGAGGTATTAGAGGTTTGAGGCTAAAGGAAAATGGTGAATTAGAATGAGAGGGTGAAGAGACTAGGGAAATAAAATACGACTTGTGATAAAGTCAGAGAATAAGCATCTATTATAGAGAGCAGGCTTGAACGAAAATAGAGTTTCCCTTTTTCCAGACAAACAAAACCTATGGATCCTTGAGTCCCTTTCTTTTGTTTTTATGAAAACAACCACTTAAAAACAAACTGCAGTTCTAAGTTGGAAGACGGGACCACTTAGAGAAGATGATCCAAGGCACTTTACATTTTCTGTCCTAGTGCTTGGGAAGACAAAGCGTTGCACACAACATCACTCCTCAGACAGGAATGTCCAGAGATCTTAGAGGAAGAAAATTTATAGCTTGTTGACCAATCTTGAGCCACACCCCTGTGATCACAAAGTCACTGCTGTGCATGGGTAATGACAGAATATTCCCCATCATTCAAACTAACGTTGCAGGAAGGAGTCATGAGCAGGGAACGATGGGATGAAGTGCTGTTGCTATACACTCTGTTCCTGCCTGAAGCAGTGTGATGAACTGAATTACTTTAAGTAATTAAATAAGAGTGAGATGTTTCCAGAGCTATCCAGACACAGCCAGTCCCTCAAGGTCTTTGGTAGCTTAATGTCCAGCTTCATGATCTCTGTGACCTGATTTTCTCCAACAATCTTATTAGCATATCCTTGATAATAAACAATGACTAAGAACAATAATTTATTTTGGCTTGTTCAAGATTTGAGTAGAGGTGTGGTGAGAAGCTAAAACTGGAAGTACTTTGAGAGTGGTTAGGAGTTTTCAACAAACTGAAGTTAAGTCAACGATTTCAAAGAAAGCTCAATTCCCTTGGATAGCACACTTAACACCACTTTTACACCAGTAAATAGTCAGGCAAGTTTGTCATATAAGTAGTCACTGTTTGAATGTTCTCAACTATTCTAATTTTGTTCTTGTTAACTGACAGCTTCTTTGTTTCCCCTGCCACCTAACTTATTGATTTGATCTCTTTTCCTTTTTTAGGGAGTTACGTTATTTTGGGTCTTTTGGGAAGCAAATGTCTTGATGGTGTTATACATGCAGGAGATTTATGGGGAGAAATGCTTGTCAGAGAAAAAATATGAAGGAGCTGAAGTTGCTTGGAAGGGCTGTCAGACCGGAATGTCAGACTGACTGCTGTGTAGGAGAGAGAAAAGGAAAAATCTTAAGACCATAGCATAGTTCTAAGAAAGTTTTGGTAAGGCTGATGTGGAGTCTAGAAGCCCAGATGGCTCATCAGAGGAATCCCACCTCTCCCGGGATTTTAGTGTTCCTGCCATGCTCAATGACTGGTGAGGAGCAGCCAGCGGGGAAAGTGGCCTTGGTTCTAATACAGTGATGAACTTCAGAGTGGGCAGTAGCTGGGGCTGTCAGTTAATTACACTGCTGTATTCATCTGTGTGGTCTCCTGATATGGTTTAGCTGTGTCCCCACCCAAATCTCATCTTGAATTGTAGTTTCTATAATCCCCACCTGTTGTGGGAGGGACCTGGTGGGAGGTGAATCATGGGGGTTGTTACCCTGATGCTGTTCTCGTGATAGGTGAGTGAGTTCTCCTGAGATTTGATGGTTTTATAAGGGGCTTTTCCCCCTTTTGATCAGCACTTCTCCTTGCTGCCACCACATAAGGATGGATATGTTTGCTTCTGCTTCAGCCATAAATGTAAGTTTCCTGAGGCCTCCCTAGCCATGCTGAACTGTGTGTCAATTAAACCTCTTTCCTTTATAAATTACCCAGTCTCGGGTATGTCTTTATTAGCAGTGTGAGAATGGACTAATACAGCTCCCATAACAAAATACCACAGACTGAATAGCCTTTTAAACAACCGAAATTTATTTCTCATTGTTCTGGAGGCTGGGAAGTCCAGAATCAAAGTACTAGCAAAGTAGGTTTCATTCTGAGGCCTCTCTCTTGGCTTTTAGATGGCTGCCGTCTCTCTGTGTGCTCACCTGACTTCTTTATGCGTAGGTGAAGAGAGAGCTCCCTGGCGTCTCTTCTTATAAGGACACAAATTCTATTAGATCAGGGCCCATCCTTATGACTTCATTTACTCTTAATTATATTCTTAGAGACCCTATATCCAAATACAATCATACTGGAGTTAGGGTTTCAACATGTGAATTTTGGGGGCCACAAGCATTCAGTTTATAACTAACCATAGACAGAGATTTGAGACATTCATCTTTAAAAAATGCTTTGTTGCAGTATATAGCACAAAAAATTGTATAGATTTTATGTTTATAGCTCTTTAATTTCCTAATTCTGAGAACTTTATTCAAGTATAATTTATATACAGTAGAATGCACAAATTTTAGGTGACAGATCAAGGTTTTTAACAGTGTATATGCCTATGTAGCCATTACCATGTCAAGATGTAGAATATGCCCATCACTACAGAATATGTCTATCACTACAGAAAGTCTCTGATTTTACTGGGGCACTAGGTGGGTTTCCTTGACTATAGTGAGTGCTACAGAGAAAAGCAGAGAAGAAAAGGTGACAGGGAGTTCGGGTGTAGCATTGGGGTGTGTGAGGTTGTCAATTTTAAGGAGAGTAGTCAGTTGAGGCCTCTCTAATAGGGGGCTTTTACCACCTGAAGGGGATCTTGTAACAATTACAGTTACATGTAGCAGTGCTGGTATACTGATTAAAGCTAATTTTCAGTCATAATGAATTTGGAAAACTGCACATTTCCTCCATTTGACACTGATGAGTATGTGAAATTCCCAAGCAACTTATAGTAAACAATCTTATGCTTTTTTTTTTTTTTTTAGCATTGTCATGAGACAACTAAAGCTTCCTAAAGAAGGGATAACAGTTCTTACGGGAAACTTTGCTGGCTTCTACATTAATATTTAATGGATGGAAAAGTGCATTTGTAGGCTCTATTGAGCTTCTGAGAAACAGATTCATTTATTCATTCAAACTTTCATTTCATGTATTTATTCAGTAAAAATTTGTTGAGCACCTTCTATGTCCTGTGTTTTGAACTAGGCACTGAGAAAGACAAAAATGAACAGAAAACTCTAGGATCTCACAGTCAAGAGTGAGGAGGCAAAACTGCAAATGAATTGTTTCTCTTGTGACTGGAACAACTAAAAAATGGTGGTCATCTAGAGGAGACATGAAGAAGGAGGCAGCTGAGCAGGGTATAGGCATTAACTGAGAAGAACTAATTAGGTTAACATTCAGTAGCAAATATTTGCTAAAATGGTCTAGCCACTTAGTACCAGGCCTATAGAAGTAAACACAGTATTTGGACAAAAAGGGAAAAAAAAAGAGTCAACCCTTTTTCTTTAAAATTTTGTTTTTAGAGATGGGGTCTCACTATGTCATCCAGGCCAGTCTTGAACTCGTGGGCTCAAGCAACTCTCTCACTTTGGCCTCCCAAAGTGCTGGAATTAAAGGCACAAGACACCATGCCCAGCCGTGTAAGCCCTTTTGCTGATGGTATTAATTGACAAATTCCTAGGAAACAGGTAAATTAGAGTCAGCTCTAGCCTAGAATAAGTATCTATGAGATTTAAGATGAAAGGGCCTGGGTGGGATGTGGTGCTGAGGACTTCTGAGCTCTACACAAGGAGGAGCCTCATTCTCAGAGGAATGCCAGTGTCTCAGGTTCTGCCAGGACTGTGAGGTACACATGTGCAGACACCAGTGAGCTGCTGGGGCACAGGTAGGAGTGGAAGGAAGATTGTCGGAAGCACAGTCCACCCTGAAGATTCAGAGGAGCTAAACAAGAGTGAAAGATACTAACTATGAAGTTTGGGGGTCCAGTAATAAGCTGTAATCATAGCAAGGCCCCTCAGTGGGGAGCTGAGCAAGGAATCTATGTGGAAATCAAACCCATCAGGCTCCCCACCCACATGGGGTGGAGGAGGAGGGAGGGGACTGGCAAGTGGCATGGCAGTCCTTTCCTCTCCCAGGGGTTGATTCAAGGCCTGTGTATAATTAGACCTGGAGAGACTGATTTTTCTCATGGGAAGGTTGCCCTTCACATCCTATCAGACTAGGCTGCTTTAGGTGCCGGGTGAAGTCAGCTGAGCTAGGAGCGGGATCCACCTGGGCAGGCAAGCTCAGCAGGAGCTAACCATCACTGTGAATTGTGAGGAGCACTTGAATGGAGGCATGCACAGTCTTCCTGGGGCTCAATGGAGGAAGAAATCATTCCCTATGGGAACTACCCAAGGACTCACAAGAAGCACACTTTTCCCTCTTATGGATTATTTTCTTTACAAATGCTTCACAAATATTTTTAATAAAGGTTAAAAAAATCAAATACTACCAAAGGCATTATAACCCCCAATAGCAGTTCCCTGGACCAGTCACACTGTCACCTCTACTATCTTCCCTGGAGGCAAGCAGGGAACTATCTGAGCTACTTCCTTTTATATTGATCTATGCGCTTCTTAAGACTGTGCTTATAATGATAGTTCTTGATGTATTATCATCTTGAATTGATCTTGTCAAGATCATTCATGTTGTCATATATTTATGCAGCTCATCACTTCTAATTGCTGCCTAGAATTCTAACACATTTCATTTATCCATTCTTCCTAATGATATACATTTAGGTTGCTCCCAACTCTCTACTATAAATGACACAGTGACGAACTTTGTGCATGTTCCCTCAATAACCTGTGTGAGACTGTCTCTGAGAATATATGCCATGTGTTAGCAATCTGTAAATTTACTTTCAAAACATATTGCCAGATATATGTCTAGAATGATTGCACAAATCCACGCTCCTACCAGGAGTTCCAAAAAGCCCTTATAACTTCCAACATTTATATTATCCAGGCTTCAAATTTTTTAACAGTCTGATAGGATAGAGTGATTTCTCTTTGTTGTTTTATCTTTCTTTTTTCTTTTTCTATTTTTTTTTTTTTTCGAGACAGAGTCTAGCTCTGTTGCCCAGACTGGAGTACAGTGGCACAATGTTGGCTCATTGCAACCTCTGCCTCCTAAGTTCAAGCTATTCTCCTGTCTTAGCCTCCCAAGTAGCTGGGATTACAGGCACCCACCACCACACCTGGCTAATTTTTGTATTTTTAGTAGAGACAGGGTCTCACCATGTTGGCCAGGCTGGTCTCAAACTCCTGAGCTCAGGTGATCTGCCTGCCTCAGCCTCCCAAAGTGCTGAGATTACAGACCTGAGCCATCTTTTCTTTCTTTCTTCTATTTTTTTTTTTTTTTTTTTTTTTTTTTTAAGAGACAGAGTCTCACTCTCTCACTGAGGCTGGAGTGCAGTGACACAATCATAGCTCACTGTAACCCTGCATTCCTTGGCTCAAGTGATCTTCCTGCATCAGCCTCCCGAGTAGCTGGGACAACAAACACATGCCACCACACCCAGCTAATTACAAAAATATTTTTTGTAGAGGCGGAGTCTTGCCGTGTTGCCTAGGCTGGTCTTGAACTTCTGGCCTCAAGCAATCCTCCCACCTCAGCCCACCAAACTGCTGGGATTATAGGTGTGAGCCACCATGCCTGGCTATTTTGCATTTGATTAATCACAAATGGGTTTGATTATTTCTTCTTACATTTCTTAACTTTTTTGTGCTTAATTTTATGTAGCTTGCTTGTTATATTTTTTACCCGGTTGTGTTTCTTGCCTTTTTTGGATTTATAGGAGTTACTTGTTTTCTATGTATGTCTCTTTTTGGTTTTAGATATTGAAAACATCTCTCAATCCATCAGTTTGTTTTGTTTTGTTTTGTTTTGAGTCAAAATCTTGCGTTTCCCAGACTATATAGTGCAGTGGTGTGATAATAGCTCACTGCAACCTTGAACTCCTAGGTTTAAGTGTCCTCCTGCCTCAGCCTCCCAATTAGCTAGGAAGACAGGTACATGCCACCATGCTTGGCTAATTTTTAAGTTTTTATAGAGGCGAGACCTTGCTATGTTGCCCAGGATGGTCTTGAACTCCTGGCCTCAAGCAATTCTCCTGCCTCGGCCTCTCAAAGTGCTGGGATTACAGGTGTGAGGCACTGAGCCTGACCCCCATCAGTGTTTTTGAACTTTGCTCATAGTGTTCTTCAGGGAAATGAAGTTCTTAATTTTGAAGTAATCAAATTAATCTTTTTTTTTTTTTTTTTTTTTTTGAGACGGAGTCTTGCTCTGTCGCCCGGGCTAGAGTGCAGTGGCCGGATCTCAGCTCACTGCAAGCTCCGCCTCCCGGGTTTACGCCATTCTCCTGCCTCAGCCTCCCGAGTAGCTGGGACTACAGGCGCCCGCCACCTCGCCTGGCTAGTTTTTTTTATTTTTTTAGTAGAGACAGGGTTTCACCATGTTAGCCAGGATGGTCTCGATCTCCTGACCTCGTGATCCGCCCGTCTCGGCCTCCCAAAGTGCTGGGATTACAGGCTTGAGCCGCCGCGCCCGGCCCAAATTAATCATTTTAATTATAGTTATGTTTGCATAACTGTGAATATACTATAAACCATTGAATCGTACACTTTAAATGAATGAATATGGGGCATATAAATTATATCTCACTAAAGCTATTATTCTTATTTTTAAAGATATTGGCCAGATTGCCCTCCAAAACTAAAAGGCCATACCTTGGCCAAAGTCCTGGCCAATCCTAATAGATCAGAAAAAAATGAATGTATGAATTAGGAAAGAGGAATAAAACTCTTATAATTTATAGGTAATGTTATCTTCTACATCAAAAAATCTAAAATAAACAGCAAACTATTACAGTTTCTGGATCTAAGATCAACTTACAAAAACTGTATAACAATGATCAACTAGAAAATATAATAAAAAATTCAGGCCAGGTGCGGTAGCTCATGCCTGTAATCCCAGCACTTTGGGAGGCCAAGGCAGGCGGATCATGAGGTCAGGAGTTAGAAACCAGCCTGGCCAACATGGTGAAACTCCGCCTCTACTAAAAATTACAAAAATTAACTGGGTATGGTGGCGTGCGCCTATAGTCCCAGCTCCTCAGGAGGCTGAGGGAGGCAAATTGCTTGAACTGGGGAGGCAGAGGTTCCTGGGAGCTGAGATTGTGCCACCGTACTCCAGCCTGGGTGACAGAGTGAGACTTTGTCTCAGAAAAAAAAAAAAAAAATTCATAGTAGCAACAAAATTAGTAAAATATCTAAGAATTGATAAATATTTATAATACCTCTGTGAGGAAAAAGGTAAAACTTTACTAAAAGACACAGAACAAATCTGAATAAATGGAGTTTTCCATGCTCTTGGTTGTGATGACTTCATATTATGAAGCTGTGATTACTCCCCAAATTAATACACGAATGTAATGAACTTCCAGTCAAATTTCCAGGTGGATTTTTCTTAAAATAAATTTTTTTCTTAAAGTGTATATTTTTGTCTTGTAGCCAGTCTTAAGAAAGATATCTTTAACATTCCCTATTGAGTATTTAACATGCATTTTTGGTCTGTAACTCTTTCCTAGTTAAGGACGTTTCCTGTTTGCCAAAATGTTTTAAAATATTAAATTTACATTTATGTTTTAAAAATATACTTTCAGCTGGGCACAGTGGCTTATGCCTGTAATCCCACCACTTTGGGAGGCCAAGGCAGGCGGATTGCTTGAGTCCAGGAGTTCCAGACAAGCCTGAGCAACATGGCGAAACCAGTCTCGACAAAAAATACAAAAATTAGCCAGGTGTGGTGGTGCACACATGTAGTTCCAGCTGCTTGGGAGGCTGAGGTGGGAGCGTCACTTGAGCCCAGAAGGTCGAGGCTGCAGTGAGTCCTGACCTGATCATGCCACTGCACTTCAGCCTGGGCTGGAACGAGACCCTGTCTTAAAGAAAAAAAAAAAAAAAAAAAAGATTATACCTTCTTTCAAAAATAATCTTTTGTATATTAAATAGTTTTGGAAGTCATTCATGGAGGTGACTGATGGAGGCACCTGACGGAGCCAGGTACATTTCACTGTCAGAGAAGTGCGGTTTGAGAGCAGCTTCAGCCCAGCATGTCTTTTCTTAACTTGCAGAGGTGAGTCCCAAGCAACAACAGAACTTTAATTTTGCTCAGTCTCTGTTTATGTAGATGATCCTCCTTGTATTAATTTTGGGTTTTGTTTTTGAATTTTTGGTTTGTTTACAGATGAAAAGTTATTCCCCATTGGCGGCAGCAATGATTGGGAATTTGGTTTCATGCTCTGACCGTCCGGTGACCTGTATAGATGGATAAACAGATTACAGTGATCTGTTTTCCACTGGGTGACAGATAGGAGATAATGTGGATTGCTAGTGATTTGTTTTTATGTCATTATGGCTATTTTGAACTGAAATCAAGTGAAAATTTTGTAGTCATCAAAGAGGAGTTTAGCTCACTGAGATACAGTGAAGGCCAATTACATCCCCGCCAAACAAAAATAATTTCCGGGAAAACTACCTTGATCCTTCATTCTCAGTGCACATGTGTTAAGTATGTGACTCAGCCCAGCCAAAAGAAGTATATTCCATCCCTGTGACTGTTTTAGTGAGGGGGCATGTGGCCCACCTGGAGCCAGCCAGAAACAATAAGATGTTTGCAGGGACTCTTGTGAAAGAGGCAGTGCATTTTCAGCTGCATTTGCGTCTAAGAGAATCTCACTTTCAGCTTGCTAGCAGATATGTTGCCACTCTTGAAGCCTGCTGATGAAGAAATACAACAGAATAGAGCCAAGTCAGAGTGAAGCTGAACCCCAAGAACATCATTTGAGCCTCTTCAACAACCTTGAGTCCCGAATGCAGCCCTCATCCCAGATTTGTCATTCACAGGGTCAATACTTATTTTCACTTTTGTTGTTTAAAGCAGTTGAATTGGGCCAGGCTTGGGGGCTCACGCCTGTAATCCCAGCACTTTGGGAGGCTAGGGTGGGTGGATCACGAGGTCAAGAGATCAAGACCATCTTGGCCATCATGGCAAAACCCTGTCTTTACTAAGAATACAAAAATTAGCCAGGCATGGTGGCGCACACCTGTAGTCCCAGCTACTCGGGAGGCTGAGGCAGGAGAATCGCTTGAACCCGAGAGGTGGAGGTTGCAGTGAGCTGAGATCATGCTACTGCACTCCAGCCTGGTAACAGAGTGAGACTTCGTAAAACAAAACAAAACAAAACAAAAAAAACCAAACAGTTTAATTTTGTTTTTTGTTTTTGTTTTTGATTTTTTTTTTTTCACTTGCATTCAAATAATAAAAAAGGTCTTCTCCATCGCTGGCTCCTTCTATGCTAGCCGGCTATATATATGTTTACCTCTCTGTGACTCCATTTCCTCTTCTGTTTAAAAAAGATAAATGGCACTTACTATCTCAAAGAATTGTAAATATTAAATAATGTAATAATTAGAAAAGCATAAATTTGACAATGCTGAGGTGAGAGAGGCAGCATATAAATTTTCAAAATTGAATTCTATCAGTCTCTAAAACTATTTACTAGGATGAGAATACACCTCATACCAGGCACTATTGTAGTAGTAAAGTTTCTTTAGCAAAATATATGCCCCAGTAAAATACTTGGGAAGGATCTTCTGGTCTTTGGTCCATTATTGTTGCTACTGGGAGCTCATAGTGGAAGCCATTTGGTCCCCTGAAAGATAACTGTACAGTCTCTGTACTGAATGTGGGCACCAGCATCTTTTACATAGCCCTCAAAACTATGATGATTATTGTTTTGTCCTCCAGCAACTACTCCAGCATACCCATCAGAGTCCTGCTGTGTCCTTAGGCACTTCCATGCAGAACACTGATGCTTCTTAAGCCTGTCTCCTCCACATTCCTTTTTTCAAGTCCCTGGAGCCCCCGATAACCTTGGGCAACTTCTCCTCTTTCAACCCACACCAATTTCAGCCCCTATCTCCTTTGTTTCAGCATCACTTAGCTAAATTCTCCTCCCGTATGAGAGCCTGGATGGGGATGTATAACAGGCATCTAGCCACTTACGCATTTTCTTTGTCCTGACATTAGGCGTGGAGTGTAGGGCGTGGCATTCTATAACTCCAGAAATTCCTATTCCTGTTGAGTTAAAACACACCAGCACCTCCTGAAGCAAACTTTGTACAGGGTGTGTGATGGTCTCTCAGTTCCTGCCATACTGTGAGCTCTGATTATGAGCATCAGGCATTTGAAAATGTTTCTAGTCAATATGTTCTTGTCTCCCCCACCATTATTTAGTCCATGAGCTTTTCTGTTTGTTTGGGCTCTCCTGTTTTCCCATATGGGCAAGATTGGGCAAGGAGAGGAGAAACAGTGTTGGAAGCAGAGCAAGACTGGGTGATCTGTTTTGGACACTTCTCCCTCTTCATTTGGGACAGGTATCATACCAGGGCCCATGAGTATGAAAATCCAGTTTGACTGCTTCACTCCCTATGTGTTTATGGAGATATGCAAAGACGTGAGTTCCAGGAATGCTTTCTGTGTGACCCAAGGCCAGTCCCTGAGCTCATTCAAGCTACAAACTCCCCTTTTGTAATAAGTCATTGAGCCTCAGATACATGAAAAAGATCACTGGCAGGGCATCTCATCTCCTTTCTCTAAGCCTTTTTTACCTAATGGGTGACTGAGTCTCTCCAAGCTTCAGGTTGGTGTAATCAAATACAATGTTGGATATGCAGTATTATTAAATAGATTATTAAAAGCGGAAATGAATTTTCCAGGGCTTTAGGTTTGCCCTCTAAGCTTACCTCACTGTATAGGAGCCAAAGTTTGCTTTTCTGGGACTGTGATCAAGAGCCTAGAATGGAGCCAGGATGAGCCACAGTCCCCTTAACTTCTCCACCCCTCTAGGTGTAGAGAGCAGCATTTGTACATCAGATGGCTTCAGTGGCTTCTTTCATTACACATTCATGTGGATTCCACCTTTGCCTTGTTCATTAGTGGCATCAGCCCCTTTATAATCTTCTTTGTGAGTGGTCAGCTCACCTAGCCCTTCAACAGCTTTATTCCAGATGACATGGATATGGATAAGAATGAGGAACTATTGGTGCCTTTGGCCATGCTTCCTCAGTGAGCTAAGTGGAGATTCACAGCAAGTACCAGGACCTCTGTTTTCTTGGCAGAAGGGTCAGGACTGACCTGTGGTTCACATGGTGCAGGTGTCTCTGGAGGAAATCTATCATGGCTCCTCCAAGTGCACGAAGATCATAAAGTGGTGACCCAACCCTGATGGGAAAACTGTTGGGATTGAGAGGATATTGTCATCCCGCATGGCTTCCCTTAGCAGGGCATTGCCTTGTCTGACCAACACCTATGCAGATATCACTTTGGGTTCAAAGGTAAACCCATTCACACTTCTGTTGGAATGGCACCCAAGTGTTCCATGTTAACCTGATCAGGCAAAAAGTCCCGGAGCTTGGATTGGGTTGTGTGTGTTTGGGAGCCATGATTAAATATGATGGGAACATTCCTGTTCCTTTCCATCTTCCTTATTCTTTCTCCTTTTCATCCCTTTTCCTTTTTTTCCCACTCAAACACCTATCAAGCTTTCTCTCACTGTGTCCCATTTTTCTCCAGGTCTGTGTGGCTGCACCATGAGCACTTCCACCATGGAAGGGCAGGTGATCCCTTTGTCTTGCATGAAATCATCAAGAAGGTACCATGGAATGACTCTGTGAGGAGCATTCCCCTGAGAAGATTCCCACCTGGTAGGGCAACCTCATAGCCCAGTTCAAAATTTGCTCCCAGACAAATTAATGCTACAAACATCATGTGAGAACATAGCAAGAAGGTGGCCATCTGTAAGCTAGAAAGAGAGCCCTCAACAGGAAGCGACCATGCTGGCACTCTGATCTCAAACTTCCAGGCTTCAGAGCTGTGAGAAAATACATTCCTGTTGTTTAAGCTACCCAGTCTATGGCCTTTTTGTGGTTCCCTGAGCAGAATAAGACAAGACAATTTTTATATTCTTGGCTTTGAATCCAGTTCTCACCTTGAAGCTGGAGAGTGATCAGAGTGCCACTTGGAGATCTATAAAGATGTCTTGTTCAAGCTTGAAAATGGAATGTCCTCCTTTTCCTCTTAGTTCTGGTAAGACCTTTACCCTACCTCCATTTCCACACTCCAGAATCCTCCTGTTGGGGAAGCAAAAGATAAGAAAGGGGACTCTTCACCCTCCCCACCTCACGTAGGTCTAGTGCCCAGCAGGAGGTAGTTGAGGTTCCTACACATACATTCACCGACCTGCACCACCCACTGAGAATTTTGCAGGATTACTGGGGTTGATATAGAAAGGAAGGTAGGTCACTGATGAATACCTTCATTTGGGGAAAGGGGATGAACAAGGCCCAGAGCTGCTTCCCTTGCAGCTCTACATCAATACACCCACAGTGCTGGAACTTCTATATTCCCACTGTTCTAGAGTATGCACAAAGGTAGAGAAAGGGCAGGGTGGACTACTGTCCTTTTACATTAATACTAAGGAGGTGGGGAGCAGTCCCCAAATCCCCAGACTTCATCCATAAAGAATCAGGATCTTGGGGAACGACACCTACCATTCTCCAATAGGAGATTCAGGTCATAGACTGCTCCCCAGCTTCTGAACTCAGACTCAAGTACTCCCAAACTTCCAGTGTCTGCAGTTGTGATATGTGACACTACTTGGTTCTTACCCTTCCTGAAAGCTTAATGGGGGCATTTGGCCCTGTGAAGGCCTCCACAGTTGCATAAAGAGTGAGATGTGAGAATGGGGGCAGGGATGGCTGAGGTAGTTTCTGCAGGTGGGTCATTACTGGATTTTTTCATTTTGAAAAGTTCCTGAATATTTGTATAGAAGGTTTTCTTTTTCCCCATTGACAACTTTATGAAATTATATATTTCAAAAAATAGGTCACCTTAGCAGATTGAAGTAAAGGATCCTGGAAGGTGGTGGGAACATATAGCCCCTCTCACTTCCCTCCGTCTGCCTGGCCACAGCAAGCACTCAGCTAAGCTGGTTCCTTCCTTCCCACAGCCCAAATTCCTGGGATATGTCAATCCGCAACCCACATTATCACACAGAGAACCCCACTTTCCTATTTGAAGAGACAGTGGTAATTTAGAAAGGTAAATGTCATTGATTACAAAAGGTGGCGGTCACCCTCTTCAGAGGTTGTGTTTGTGTGAGAATTAAAGTTGCTGAAACTAGATAGAAATATTTATTTGAGCAAAAGTTTCTTCAGTGGAGGGACTGGAAGAGGTCTTTCTGGTGGACAATGAAACATACAGCCCCAAAGATGAAGACGAGGTCCTGAGCTTCCTGCCACTCTTGGTGTGTCCTGGTGGCTCCTGGATGGGAACACAGGCTTCCTGGTGGCTTCTGGTCAGGTGGGTACCTCAGCACAGTTGTTGATCTTGGGATTTCAGGATTTTCCTGGCATGTCTGTCTCTTTCTTTTATCTTCCTATTTTTATCTAAAAAATTCACCACTTGATGTTTAAAACAAACTACACACATTAGTAAAAAAAAAAAAAAAAAATTAATGTAAAACATAAACAAACAAAACCCCCACAAGCATTTATCATAGGTTTTATTGTAAAAATCATCAAGTAAACCTAAATAGGGATTTGTTTATTTATTTTAGAGTCAGGGTCTTGCTATGTTGACCAGACTGTTCTCTAACTTCTGGGCTCAAACTATCCTCCCACCTCCACCTCCCAGAGTGTTGGGATTATGGATATCAGCTACTGCACCCAGCCTGTAATCCAGTTCTGAAAATGGATTTTGCCAGGCACAGTGGCTCATGTCTTGTAATCCCAGCACTTTGCGAGGCCGAGGTGGGTGGATCACCTGAGGTCAGGAGTTTGAGACCAGCCTGGCCAATATGGCGAAACCCTGTCTCTACTAAAAATACAAAAATTAGCCAGGTGTGGTTGTGGGCACCTGTAATCCTAGCTACTTGGGAGACTGAGGCAGGAGAATTGCTTGAACCTGGGAGGCGGAGGTTGCAGTGAACCGAGATGGCGCTACTGTACTCCAGCCTGGGTGACAGAGTGAGACTCTGCCTCCAAAAAAAAAAAGGATTTTATGATTGGGTGAGATTTCCTATTTCCGTGAGCTTAACAAGACTAGATATGTTGAAATGCCCTCCCACTACAAAATACCCAAATAATGTATAAGTTAGAGTAAACGCACTTTGAATTTTGTTGCTAAGCTCAAAGGAGAATAAGGAAAGTCCTAAATTTTTTAAAAGACAAAAACAAGTAAAATAGATATGAAACTAGTAGGGTAAGCCTGCACAATTACTTGTTCCATACTTGACCTGGGGGTAGAGGTGGGGCTGGCAACTTGTGGTATTCCAGCATCTTTTCAGGGACAGAAGTTCTTTTAGTTTTTGTTTTATCTCATTTAACTTGATGTGTGTCTATGAAAGCGCAATGCTTCGATTACTAAGGTTTTATGACTATGATCAACAAAACATTCTATAAGTGTAAGGGGTAACTCTTTCTCTTCAAGGACATCATTCCACTATACTGAGGCTCCTTGTTTCTTTTTTTTTTTTTTTTTTGAGACAGAGTCTCGCTGTGTCGCCCAGGCTGGAGTGCAGTGGCCGGATCTCAGCTCACTGCAAGCTCCGCCTCCCGGGTTCATGCCATTCTCCTGCCTCAGCCTCTCGAGTAGCTGGGACTACAGGCTCCCCATTTCTTATATGCTTAGCGTAGAAGTTCTAGCAGCTGCCTGGCATTATTTTTTCTTACAGATAAATAAGACCATCTAAGTAAATAATGTAATTAGGATCATAATGGCACATTTTGATTGCTTTTAATAAATAATACCAACCAGAATTTTTCTTAGATGTGACACTAATGATCACTAATGGCCAAACTGTTAGATTTATATCAGAAATTCTTGGCTGAACATTTTTATCGGTACAGGCTACAATATTATCGAAGCAGAAAACGAATGCAAAACTTTCGGCAGTTGTCTCATTATCTTGTCATAATCTCCAAGAATTCATAAGAGAAAAATGCAAGGAATTAGGAGCTGCTATAGCTCAGCAGGTGTTTTGTGAAGAGAATATGGGTAAAACTAGAATCAAGAGAACAGGATTGGAGCATGGTTCACAAGTCTAGGCCCTGTTCGGTCTTCATGTTTTGGAAACGTTAGCAAACTTTGGGTAAAAGTAAAAAGTTGACATTTGTATAAGGTTAGAATTGAAAACCATCTTGTCCACTTAAAACTTTAGTGTTACAGAACTTTGCTTTTTAATTATCAAAGTGGTCAGATAAAGATGGCTTATGTTGACGTAAGTCATAGCAAAGCCATGACTCATTTCTTTTTGTGATTAAGTCATGTTGCTTTTCATCTTGAGAAAATTTAGAAAGATGACAACACTGTCATTTATTTGCAATTTGCCCTTCCACTCTCCTTCCTAAAATTCAGTCTTTCCATTTCTTTTACCTTCTTGAGCTTCTTTAATTGTGAGCAAACTCTTTTTGGGCTCAAGGTTTATTTTAGCTTTCTATTAATAAAAAGAAGCAGGAAAATAAATTGGGATTTTTATGAAAAATGTTAAAGGCTAGGTCTGTTAGGATTTCCCATGACATAGCAGTGGTGACACGGTCGTGGATGTGCCAAGGAAAGCCTGAGCTGTTGACTGCTGCCCCAGTAGCATCAGAGAACCACTGTGCTTGCTGAGATCATTCCTCTGGACAGGGTAGGCTTTAGCAACATTGAGAAGCAAGCTGTTTGTCTTCAGTCCCCTCTCCTCAGCCTCCACGTTTGTCATTATTGCTTGGTGGATGGGGTACCCTATACTACCCCATGGCTCTCCAAAGAACCCTTTCCTCCCAGCCAGGAGGCCCAGGTCTGCGCATTCATTCACTCGATTCTGTGCATATGTTGCTTGTGTGCCATCCACTGCCCTCACCTCACTTTCCTGGGGAAAGAAAAAATGACACTGAGCTGAGGAATGGGCAAAAATCTAGGTAGAGACATGGGAGAGGCTGTGCTAGTTGGAGGGCATGAACAAAGTCATGGAGGTTTACAACTGTCTGACTTTTCTAGGGAAAGGCAAGTGATCTGATGTGACTAGAGAAAGGTTAGGTGACATCTGGAAGCTGGTTTGGGTGTAGAAGGATAAACAGGTGGAGTGGGCAGGGTAAGAGGCAGCTAGACTGGGAAGGGCTGAGCACCAGGTAGAAAAGACAAAAGAAAATTGTTTCTCCTCTTCCAGGAAACACTGAACTTTAGGAGGCAGCATCTCCATCCTGGCTCTGTAAACTAGTCTTTATCAGAGGGAGAATTTTGGGGTAAGTTATAAGGGACAGGGCCAGGCTTACAGCAGGGGTTGGCAAACTATGGCCTGCGAGCCAAATCCAGTCTGCTGCCTGTTTTTATGTGGCCTGTGCCTAAGAATAATGCTTACATTTTTAAATGGTTGATTAAAAGTGAAAAGAAAAATAATATTTTGTGACTTGTAAAATTGTACAAAATCCAAATTTTACTATTCACAAATAAGTTTTCTTGGAACACAGCCACGTTCACTTGTGATGCCTTCACTGCTTTGGTCATACAAGGGCAGAACTGAATTGTTGTGACAGAGATCATCTGTCCCGAAAGGCCTAAAACATTTCCTGTCTGGCTCTGCTTAGAAAAATATTGCCAAGTTCCAGCCCGGGCATGGTGGCTCACGCCTGTAATCCCAGCAGTTTGGGAGGCTGAGGAGGGCAGATCTCCTGAGGTCAGGAGTTTGAGACCAGTCTGGCCAACACAGTGAAACCTCATCTCTACTAAAAAAATACAAAAATTAGCTGGGCATGATAGCAGGCACCTGTAATCCCAGCTACTCAGGAGGCTGAGGCAGGAGAATCACTTGAACCTGGGAGGCAGAGGTTGCAGTGAGCTGAGATCACACCACTGCACTCCAGCCTTGGAGACAGAGTGAGACTCTGTCTCAAAAAAAAAAACGAAAAAGAAAAAAAGAAAAAAATATATTGCTGGGTTCTGTCTAAGCCCTTTGAAGACAAAGGAGTCAGTTGGGTGTGGTGGCTCAAGCCTCTAATCCCAGCACTTTGGGAGGCCAAGGCGAGCAGATCATTTGAGGTCAAGAGCTTGAGACCAGCCTAACCAACATGGTGAAACCCTGTCTCTACTAAAAATACAAAAATCAGCCTGGCATGGTGGTGCACACCTGTCATCCCAGCTACTCACAAGGCTGAGGCAGGAGAATCACTTGAACCTGGGAGGCAGAAGTTGCAGTGAGCTGAGATTGTGCCACTGCCCTCCAGCCTAGGCAACAGAGCAAGACTCTGTCTCAAAAACAAAAAACAAAACAAACAAACAAAAAAAACAAAGGAGTCGAGCACTAGACAGAAAGTTCAAAACAGGATGGAGCTCTACAAAGACAACCAAAGTTTTATGGAACTGAGTTCCCAAATCGCTTTAACTAAACGTATTAATTCCAGTGACCATGATTTCCCTAGCACTTATTCTCTTGTAGCGTATTTGGAAATTCTAACAAGCCATTTCTTTTGGTTGGGGTGGGGGTGGGGGGGAAGGAGCGGGGGGATTGTTTGTTTTTAGTGTGAGATGTGGATTAAGCATTTAAAAAATGTTTAAATAATTTCTGGGAAATTTGGAAAACTGTGTTGACGGGGTGGTTGCCATGCATTTTAAGGAACATTCACATGGTTGAAGAGTCATAGAAAAAACATTACCTTTCAGAATCACACATCCAAATCAATATAAATAAATTGCTGAGACCTTTTCTAACCTTTTAAACATTCATCTCTCTTCATGAGAACAGCAGTAAATTTCCTTTGTTTCTGGAGTCTGCCAATTACCTATTTCTTCTTTAGTGTGGGTAACTTAAAAAAATATTTTCTTTTTTTTTTTTTTTTTTTTTTTTTTTGAGGCGGAGTCTCGCTCTGTCGCCCGGACTGGAGTGCAGTGGCCGGATCTCAGCTCACTGCAAGCTCCGTCTCCCAGGTTTACGCCATTCTCCTGCCTCAGCCTCCCGAGTAGCTGGGACTACAGGCGCCCGCCACCTCGCCCGGCTAGTTTTTTTTTTTTTTGTATTTTTAGTAGAGACGGGGTTTCACCGTGTTAGCCAGGATGGTCTTGATCTCCTGACCTCGTGATCCGCCCGTCTCGGCCTCCCAAAGTGCTGGGATTACAGGCTTGAGCCACCGCGCCCGGCCAAAAAAATATTTTCATAAGGCTAAAAGACATTATGTTATACAATATCTTTTTTTTTTTTTAATGACAAGGCAGATTTCATTCAAGGGTGGGGCATTGTGATAGGTATAGGAACCACTGCAATGGGTGTTGCAGTGGAGGAGGGCGATTGGAGTTAACTTACTACTGTGTCTTTACAACTTTGTTTTTCATTTCAGAGACAGGGACTCATTCTGTTGCCTAGCCTGGAGTACAGTGGGATAATCATGGTTCATTGCAGCCTTGAAATCCTGGGCTCAAGCAATTCTCTGACTTCAGCCTCCCAATGAGCTAAGACTATCTTTAAGTTGTTGTTGTTGTTTTTTCTGAGACGGAGTCTCACTCTTTATGTTTTTTAAAAAGCAATCCTGGCCAGGCGCGGTGGCTCAAGCCTGTAATCCCAGCACTTTGGGAGGCCGAGACGGGCGGATCACGAGGTCAGGAGATCGAGACCATCCTGGCTAACACGGTGAAACCCCGTCTCTACTAAAAAAATGCAAAAAAAACTAGCTGGGCAAGGTGGCGGGCGCCTGTAGTCCCAGCTACTCCGGAGGCTGAGGCAGGAGAATGGCGTAAACCCAGGAGGCGGAGCTTGCAGTGAGCTGAGATCCGGCCACTGCACTCCAGCCTGGGCGACAGAGCAAGACTCCGTCTCAAAAAAAAAAAAGCAATCCTTACTTCCTGGATGCACCAAAATTGTAATCCCATTTTGATCCAATTAAGAGGAAAACTCAAAATTGAGAAGGCCCGGTTAAAGAAAAGTGAGTAAAGGATGTAATACAGTGATTCGCAGGAAACACTGGTTGGTTGTGAGACACAGCAGTGGAGTTATTAGAGTCACCTCCCAGTTGATATATGCTATCTCAGAATATCCAGGATTCCCAGCTGTGACAGCTTCTGTCTCCCCTGGGGTGGTGTGCAAATGGGGACTGTATCAGTCAGGGTTCAGCTGCAGCAAAAGGAAGCAACCCTAGTTATTTTAAGCAGAAAGGTTTAATATGAAGAATTAGCTGCATGGAAGTGCTGGTGGAAGAGAGGGTTTTGGGAGACTCCCAGGACACTTGAGAGCTTACCAGCTAGGGGAACAACTACCTCTTCCATGAAGGTGGAGAGTCAGAAAATTGCTATAGGATCAGGAATCTGCCATTGCTTCCTCACAGATGCATTTTGAATCCCATGAAGCTGGGAGTTACAAGTACCCTGCTGGAATGCTGCTGCAGAAATATATCTGCACTACCATATTTTCTAGTGAAATTCAGCCAAAAGCAGCTGGAAAATTATCTCTGCCTCACTTTCACTTTCCAAAACTTGCACAAGTGCATCCAAGTGGGGATAAGTAGGTGATCAGAATCCTAGCTGCAAGAGATTCTGGGAAATGTAGTTTTTTGATTTCTAGCCTCTCTATGTGGAGAGGCCCACTGGAAGGAAGTGAAAGAAAATGTTGAGATTAATCACCTGTATTTGTTTCCTATTGCTGCTGGAACAAATTACAACAAACTTAGTGGCTTAAAACAATACACATTTGTTATCTTTCATTTCTGGAGGTCAGCAGTCTGATGGAGGTTTTACAAGGCTAAAATCAAATTGTCAGCCAAAGTGTGCTCCTTTTGGAGGCTCTATGGGAGAATCCATCCATTCCCTACCTTTCCTAGCATTAGAAGACTTTCTCACATTTCTTGCTCATGACCACATTGCTCTGACTTCTGCTTCTGTCATTACATCACCTTCTATGACTCTAACCTTCACATCTCCTTCTTATAAGTACTCTTGTGATTACACTGGGCTCATCTGATAATACAGGATAATCTCACCTCTCATGATACTTAACTTAATCACATTTGTGATTCCCGTCTTCCATGCAAGAAACACATTCACAGGGATTGGGATGTTGACATCTTTTGGGGGTCACTATTCAGCCTGCCACATCGTTCATATCCAAATTTTTGAGGGAAGGAGCTGATGTTTATTAACTATGTGCTATGTGCTGGAAACTTTATATATATTTTCTCATCAAACATTCATGACAACCCTTAGATGTGGCACTATTATTCCTACTATAAATGAGGAAAAGAGATTCAAAGAATTTTAAATACGAGCCCACTATTCAGTGACACAAAGAAATAAACTATTAAGCCACGAAAAGACATACAGGAACCTTAAATACATATTGCTAAGTGAAAGGAGCCAGTCTGAATAGGATACGTACTGTATGATTCTAATTATGTGACATTCTGGGAAAGGCAAAATTATAGAGTTTATAAAAATATCCATGGTTTCCAGGGGTTAAGGTTGGGGGCAGGGTGTAGAGGGTAAGTAGGCAGAGCTGTATTACCCTACTTATGAGCAATGAGTTCTCCCCGCAAAAAAATTATTTTTCTATCACCCAGACTGGAGTGCAGTAGGGTGATCTCGGCTCACTGCAACCTCTGCCGTCTGGGCTCAAGCGATCCTCCTGCGTCCACCTCCCAAAAAGCTGAGACCACAGGCATGTACCATCACATCCAGCTAGCTTTTTATTTTTGGTAGACTTGGGGTCTTGTTATGTTGTCTAGACTGGTCTCCAACTCCTGGGCTCAAGTGATCCACCTGCCTTGACCTTCCAAAGCTCTGGGATTACAGGTGTAAGCCACTGTACCAGGCCCAAATTTTTGATATTATAAACAACCTGTGGCAAAGATTCTTGCGTTTGCATCTTTTCACACTTCTTTGACCATTTTTTGCTAATATATTCCTAAGAGTAGGTTTTCTGAGTCAGATGGCAGGCACATTGTAAACGCCTTTTATATATATATTTAGAAAGTGTCAGTGGTGTGCTGGAACTCTGATACAAATTAGACCTTTCCCCCTGTTCTGTGGAGAACTGACTACTAAACATTTAGCGTACTACTGGAAAGTGTACAAATCTCCAGTCCTAACAGTATATGAGGACCTCAAAATCCATACTGATGCCAATCAGGCCCCAACACTGAGGATTACAATTCGACATGAGATTTGGGTGGAGACGCAAATCCAAACCATATCAGTGTGTGTGTGTGTGCACGCGCGCACGTGCGTGTCTGTGTAAACAGTAATATGTGCTAGTTGTAATTTGTATATTCTAATACTGATGATACATAATACCTGTTGCTATCTCTAGGTTTTCTTTTCTATAGCTTATTTAGAGGTTAAAAGCAATTTCAGGTATATTTGGGCATATTTCTTACTCAACCAGGTCAGTATGGTCCATTAAGGACAAGCAAATTTTGCAGGGATTTGGCACAATTATTCAATAATGCCAAGGAGTCTCTGCATTTTGGAAAATTGTTATTTATAAAAACCTTTTAACTAATTGTTTTAGCACACATTGTTGATCTGCAAGGAACTTGGTGACACACAGAGAGGGAAGGGGAGAGAATGATTAGAATCTCCAGGAGTCCTTTATCTAATTTTCCATGATCATCCCATGTACTCCATTTAAGCCCACAGGTAGGGATCTTCCTGACCTTGATGGTACTGCTATACTGGTAGCTAGTAAACCACTCTGAATTTGGTTGTGTTGCTTGTGTTGCAGTGGAATAAAGATTTGGACCACTGACTAATCTAGTTCTAAGAAGCTATGTTTCTATCAGAAATGATCAATGGGGGGAGTCAGCTGGCATAATGAAAATAGCATGAATTTGGGGGTCAAGGTCTCCAGAATTCTAAGTCCTGCTTTGCCACAGGGCTATGCAAGCAATCTGATAGCCTCTTCTGTCATTTTCTACTCCACAGTTTGATTGGCTGATCTAGCCAACTAGTTTCCTGCTTCATTTTCCCTCATCACTCCTGGCAGGTCTTTTCTCCAAGGATCTACAAAGGAGCTACTCAAGAAATTCCTATGTGGAAGAGTGATAGTCTTCTACTTGATAAAAGCCTAGGAATAGCCCCTTTGCCTCTACATAACTGAATACTCTTAGACAAGCCTCAGTTTTCACATGAGTAGAATGAGTGTATGTGTGTTAGTCCGTTCTTGCATTGTGATAAAGAACTACCTGAGACTGGGTAATTGAAAAGAGGTTTCATTGGCTCACAGTTCCACAGGCTGTATAGGAAGCATAGCTGGGGAGTGCTCAGGTAACTTACAATCATGATGGAAGGTGAAGGGAAAGTTGGCACATCCTGCATGATTGCTGCAGGAGGATGGGCGGGGGGGATGCTACACACTTTTAAATAACTAGATCTCATGAGAACTCACTCGCTATCATGAGAATAGCAAGGAGAATTCTGCCCCCATGAACCAATCAGGCCCCAACACTGAGGATTACAATTCGACATGCGATTTGGGTGGGGACGCAAATCCAAACCATATCAGTGTGTGTGTGTGTGCACGTGCGCACTTTTAGAGGCCAGGGGGAATTGCACTCAATGTGTGAATCCCGAAGTTCAATGATTCTATAAAACCAATTCACCTGCATAGCAAATGTGGTGGAATCACACTAGTGCCTTCAATAGAAACTAAACTCCCTTAAAAGAAGCATTTGAGCTAGCTTCCAGAGACTGCTATGTGAGAACATGATGTTAAGTTGTCATATGTATGCTATAATTTGGTTCTCACTGGAAGAATGCAGCAGTGATGTAAGAGGCTGTTTATGAAATTATGCCATCAGGGAATGCTTGTGCCCCATGACTGTAAGGGCTATAATTCTCTTACCCACAGACATCAAATGTTATTGCAAAGCCATTGGAAAAATTCTAATTATTTTAAAGGTATATATAAAATATGTACCTTTTACTAAGTAATATGAATATAAAGTAAGATCAAGTTCTGGCTCTGAGCTGTCCATGCTGATGACCTACAGAGCACAGGTTTGTAGTCTCTGCATTGCCTTCTTTTCTTGTAAGTATCAGTGGCAGTTGCCCACTCCGTATAAATTGAAGGGTGCAGCTGAAATCACTACCGCATCCCAAAAATATCTTTTCCACCAATGCTTTTGAAATGAAATGTTTACCACTTGAGATGAAGAAATCCTTTTTCTAGGTTTTTACCTCTAGCATCCCCTTGTTGAGAATATTGCAATGTCAGTTGGTCGTTACTAATGGCCAGAGATGGCCAATGCAATCACCAAGTGTATCAGTGTATTAGTTTTTTCTTTCTTTCTTTCTTTCTTTCTTTCTTTCTTTCTTTCTTTCTTTCTTTCTTTCTTTCTTTCTTTCTTTCTCTTTCTTTCTTTTCTTTCTTTTCTTTTCTTTCCTTTTCTTTCTTTTTTTTTGAGACGGAGTCTCACTCTGTTGCCCAGGCTGGAGTGCAGTGGCACAATCTCGGTTCACTGAAAGCTCCACCTCCCAGGTTCATGCCATTCTCCTGCCTCAGCCTCCCGTGTAGCTGGGACTACAGGCGCCCGCCACCGCACCCAGCTAATTTTTTTGTATTTTTAGTAGAGACGGGGTTTCACCGTGTTAGCCAAGATAGTCTCAATCTCCTGACCTCATGATCCCCCCACCTCGGCCTCCCAAAGTGCTGGGATCACAGGTGTGAACCACTGCACCCAGCCTTTTTTTTTTTTTTTTTTTTTTTTGAGACTGAGTCTCACTCTGTTGCCCAGGCTAGAGTGCAATGGCAGGTATAAGCTTGGCTCACTGCAAGCAACCTCTGCCTCCCAGATTCAAGTGATCCTCGTGCCTCAGACTCACTAGTAGCTGAGATTACAGGCAGCAGCCACCACACCTAATTTTTATAGTTTTAGTAGAGACGGGTTTTCACCATGTTGACCAGGCTGGTCTTGAACTCCCGACCTCAAGTGATCTGCTGACCTCAGACTTTCAAAGTGCTGGGATTACAGGTGTGAGCCACCATGCCCGACTAATTTTCTGGGTCTTCTGTAAAAAAAAGTTACCATGAACTTGGAGGCTTCAAACAATTTTAAAAATGCTGTTACATTTCTGGAAGCGAGAAGTCCAAAACTAAGGTGTCAACAGGGTTGGTTCCTTCTGGATGCTCTGAGGGGAATCCATTCCTTGCCTATCTCCTAGCTTTCACTGGCTGATGCCAATCTTCAGTGTTGCTTGGCTTGTAGACATATTGATTCAGTCTCTGCCTCCATCTTCATATCGCATTTTCCTCTCTATTCCCATGTCTCCAGTTTCTTTCTGCCTTGCTCTTATGACTCCTGGCATTAGATTAAAGGCCCACCCCAAATCTAGGATAATCTCATCTCCAGATTTTCACATCTGCAAAGAAGCAAAGAATTATATCTGCAAAGATCTTTTTCAAAATAAGTTTACATTCACAGGTTCCAAAGGTTAGGACATGGACATATCTTTTTTCCAAGGGCCAGGGGCACTATTCAATCCACTGTAGCATGGGAAGCCCTGATACTTGAGGACAAGTAAGTACTCAATGGAAGGGATGGTAAAAAGAGAGATTTGAAAGGTAGGATGAGAACTCTAGGCTGGAAATGGGGAATGGGTTGGAGATAGAAGGAGAAATTCTTTCTTTTTTTTTTTGTTTTTTTGTTTTTGTTTTTAAGACAGGGTCTCACTCTGTCACCCAGGCTGGAGTGCAATGGCGTGATCTCGGCTCACTGCAACCTCTGCCTCCTGGATTCAAGCAATTCTCAGCCTCCCAAGTAGCTGGGATTACAGGCGTGTGCCACCATGCCCTGCTCGTTTTTTTTGTATTTTTAGAAGAGATGGGGTTTCACCATCTTGTCTGGTTTCAAACTCCTGACCTCAAAGTGATCTGCCTGCTTTGGCCTTCCCAAATGCTGGGATTATAGGCATGAGCCACCACACCTGGCCTGGAGAAATTATTTCCATTTTACTGATGAGTATTCTAAAAGGGAAATTGATAATGCTTGAAGAACTTTGCCTGTAGACTCTCCTTGCAAGGGATTCTTTGGCCTGAGAAATCACTGGCCCTCATGCTGTTGGTGCCATAAGAGAATCTGGGAATGTGACTAGGACTGAACCATTTTGTGGGTGTTTTTTTCTGGCTCTTTATTCACTTGTTATTCATCATCCATTCAGTAAACATTTATTGAGCACCTTCTTTGTTCCTGGAACATAGAAGGCTACCTCCTTCTCAGGTGCGTTGTTGGGATGTTTTGTCCCTGTTTGCATCCAGCATTGGGCTGGCAGTTTAGTGGAGTTGCATGTGGTCAAGTCAGCCACTAAGATTACAATTAAGTAGAGTCAAAATTACTTTAGAAAACTTCTGAAAACATCTATAAAGTACACCTAAATGGGTTTCTCTAATCTGAATAAGGGGTTCAGACACAATAAACAATCGCAGGATGGAGATGATTGAGGAACACGATGAAGCACATTCTAGGATGATAATTGGTTTTCTCTTCTAACATTATTCAAATTTTTATTTTCTTCCCTTTGCCACACTTACAGAATTAAAGTTGTGAAAATTATATACGTACTTCACGTGATTCTGGTCTACTGCCACACAAGGCTCTGGTGGAGATGTAGCAACTGGAATCTTTCAAAACTGTGCGAGCCAGAGGCAGCCATAGGGATATTACGGTTGCTTGTTTATTCAGAAGTCACTGTTGTGTGGTTGAAAGAGACATGGGCTACTCTCTCTGCTTGAAACAGAAAATTCCATGAGAAACTCACGCAACCTACAAGAGGCTGGGTTGCTTCGTGGTTCATCTCAATGATGTCCTCACAAAGGAAACTCCAGTCAGGTAGCCCTCAAGGCATTGAAAACAATGTAATCTTTACTGATACCTCATGAAGCTGCACCAAAGAGGAAACCCATACATAGTATATTTTCTTAAAATTCTGTCTCACATTTCTTTTTTAATATTTCACACATCACAGATGGCAGTTAACTAAAATTCCCACTTTTTATCCCTTAACATTTTGCAAATCCTCCCAAAATTGTTTGCACTCTGCCTCTTCTTTCTCCCCATCCTCCTGCTGTTGGTGCCATAAGAGAATCTGGGAATTCCAATTTTCTATGCCCTTTTACATGTAAATCAATCTAGATGGCTGTAGTATTTTTTCATTTTCTTGACCACTTTTTCCTTTTATGAGATCCATAAAGCGTAAAGCAAATCTATGCCGAAAACTCTGGAATTAACCGGGATTTGAATTGAGCAGTTTGATTTTGCTACTTAGTAGCAATGTGATTTTGGATAAATTTCCTAAACTCTCTGATTCTCTCTCTTTTTTTCTAATTTGTAAAATAAAACCAATAATACCAAATTGGTAGAGATGGTTTAAGCATTAAGTGAAAAATTATTTTCAGATTCCTATCACAACGCTGGCCATATTAGATGGTTTAAAAAAATGCTAGTCCTTTTCTTGTTCTTTTCTCTGTAGAAAGATCTCCTTGTAGAGACAAATCATGTCCCGACCCGCGGGATGAACAACGCAGACCCTGGAGGAGGGGGTGGGAATGGAAAGAGACAAGAGACACAAGAAATGGAGACAAGACAGTGCTCTGATCAAGTCTCGTTTAATGGTGGAAAAGCAACGCCTTATATAGCTGACAATAGGGGGAAGGGCTAGGAGCAGGCGGGGAATGAAAGACGTCACCGGGCGCATGCTCGGTAGGCTTAGTCTCTCCCGGCGCGGGAGGTAATTTACCCGCCGGCGGGAAAAGTTCGCGCGCGCGCGGGAAGGTTTGATGATGAAGAACCAGGAAGTGCGCCATCTTGTCTCCGCAATGGTGGCTTAAGCAACAGAGGCCACAGCAATATCCGGGCTACACGGCTCCGGACAGGTCCCCCTTTTTTATTATATTATTAAACGACTAGAAGATATTCCCTCGGGAACTGCGCCTGTCTTAGGTTGGAGTGACACATCTCTTCACTGGTACCCGTCATGGGATTAGGCAGTAGCTATGACGGCCCTCCTGTCTTAGGTTAGTGAGGGATGACACTCTCTTACCCGTCATTGGCTGTCCAGTTCAGCGCACAAGGAAGGTGGTTTATAGCAAGTGTAAGTATGGACCACCGTGATCTTCTTGTTCAAGGCGATGATAATGGACCTGTATGGGTTTGGCTTGGATTGCCTCGATTTGTTGCTTAATGATGTCATGAGCTTATTGAAGATTATAGGTCCTAAAAAAGTAACAGCAATAAACAAAGCAAAGGGCCTAACAAGGGTAAAATATAGGGGAGGAGTCCATGGAAACAGTCCAAAATGGGTTTTCAATCATTTCTTTCGTCGTTTTTTCCAAATCTTCTTGCAGTCGTTTGATTTTGTCTCTGACGATCCCGGACTTGTTGGCGTAAAAACACACCTTTCCTGTAGAGCTAAGCAGATACCTCCCTGTTCTGCGTTGTAGTAAATCTAGGCCTCTTCTATTTTGAAGCACTACTTCTGCCAGAGAGTCTACCTGATCTTGTAGATCTTGTATAGTACTTGAAATGGCCTGTACATCTGAGATCAATTGGCGAGATAATTTGGTGTATTGAGTAACAGAAACCCCTAGGCTAGTAGCCCCAGTCGTTACGGCAGTAGTTATGCCTAATCCTACAAGTAAAGGGATAAATTGTATTGCTCTTTTGGGTCTTCCTAAAAAGTGATCTATGGCTGGAATAGGTATAGGTTCATCTCCAGGAATAATGTCTATATCTGGCAGAAGGGTGGCTAGGACACAAAGTCCCGTCCAGTTTGTGGCAAGTATGTGTATGCTTTATTATTGCCACATACAAAAACTGAACTATTTGGGGCACACAGGGAATGGGAAGCATTAGAGACAATAGAGCAATTAGTAAATTCAACTATGCCTACATCAATATCATATGAGTCATTACGAAACGGGGAATAGATGCAAGAGGAGTTAGCAAACTCGAAGGGCTGCACTAAAAAGGGGGAATGATGGGGCAGGAAGGATTGGATGTGGAATATGAGTCATTACTGGGTATGGCAAGAGGAACAGGATTTCCTGATGGTAAACATAGCCAGCAATCATTGGCTAGATCAGAGTTGAATTATTGAGTAGACTATGTGTAACGGTGAGGAGATCAAAAGTCTGTGCATCAATTTTTTCTTTACCACGGGCTTTGGGCAAGGCCAAAGGGTGGTAGTGGAGTTCTGGGAACAGGGACTTTTGTAATTCTTCAAGTTTTTTATGTACCATGATTTCTCGGGCCTTGTCTTGTGGTCCTCCTCCATCAGAGATATGAAGAGGAGGGCGAGTATTCCAGCATATAGGCTGCCCTACAATACCAGTACAGCCAGCTGCTACAAGGTTATGGTATTTCCTAGAACTGAAGGGACATTACTGGCCCCTAAAGTAGGGGTTCTAGATCTAGTTAGGATAGCAGTATAATATGTTTTACCGCCAGAGGTACATTCTTGATAGGCGGTGTAACAGGAGCTGTGTATAGAATCCCAAAAATAGGTGCAAGGGCAGGGCCCAATATTTTCTCCACTAGATATTGTTGGGGTTGATACACACTGCCACTTAAGGGAGTTAATTGGCTGGTATGCAGTGTGAGAGGAACAGGATACAGTTGTGATATAGGTTTCAGGTGGGCTGGCAAAATATCCCCCAGCGCAATCACAAGGCTTACCATGTCGCTGTTGTATTATTGTAATGGCTTCACGTGGATCGCCAAAGCCGGCATGAACTTGGAATGCCTGGAATGCTTGGTAAGTCAGCACTAGGATCCAGAGGAATTTGTAATTGGGGTTCATCTCTGCAAATAGAGAAAAGAATATTCTCAGGGAGAAAATTACTCCCTGGATTGACTATTGTTAGGCACCTGTCTCACCAGCCGTTCTGGTAGCCATCTGGCTGCATCATGAGTTTGGAAAAAACACAAACTGAGCCTCTGCCCCAGATTAACACTGGGTCAGGACCATGCCATGTGTTGTCTAATGGGTCTCTCCATTTGACCATGGCAAATTGTGTTTTTGGAGTCAGAATGCCAAAATCGATCAGCTGCTGATTTGTTTAAATCGTCTAGATTTAAAAAATTCAAATAAAGAGTGTGTGATTAGAATATTTCTAGGGGTGCCTTAGTAGGGTACCATCCCCCTTCTTTATCTTTTCAATGGTAGTTTTTAAGGATAAGTGAGCTCTTTCAACGATTCCTTGTCCTTGAGGATTATGGGATACCAGTAGTATGTTTTATTTGTAATTTTAGGCAAAAGTCTTGGAAACCTTTAGATGTATAGCCAGGACCATTATCTGTTTTTAATTGTTTAGGTTTTCCAATTACAGAAAAACAGTGTAGTAAATGGGCTATTACATGTTTGGTAGCTTCACCTGTTTGTAGGGTGGCTAATATAAATCCACTAAATGTATCTATACATACATGGATGTATTTTAAATTACCAAACTCTGAATAATGGGTGACATCCATTTGCCAGATCATATTGGGAACTAGCCCTCTTGGTTTACTCCTAATGAGGGACTGGCAGATAAGTTATACATGTCTGGCATTGTTAAACAATTTGTCTAGCTTGTTCCCTAGTTATTTTAAACATTAATCTTAGGGTTTGAGCATTAAGGTGGTGTAAAGCGTGAGCGGTCTGTGCTTGATTCAAATTTGTATCTATAGTTGTAGCTACAGTCTTGGTTGCAAAGTCAGCCATTTGGTTGCCTTGGGATAGAGGTCCTGGCAATCCTGAATGAGCTCTAATATTCCAATGAAAAAGGTGTTGATCTGTTATGTATTACTCGCTGGCATTGTAAAATAGTTTGGCTGTGTCTGACACATGTTTGATTTGTGCTACGGTTTCAAGTAAAGGTATTGAGTGAGCTAAATATGCACTGTCAGTATAAATATTAAGGGCCTGATTAGGGAAGGCTGACAGCACTGCGATTAGGGCCTGCAACTCCACTAGTTGAGCTGAAGTATGACTGGTTTTGAAGTTAACAGTGGTGTCTGCAAAGGTATATGCAGCAGTCCCTGTGGAGGACCCATCAGTGAATACTAATAAGGCATTGTCTAAGGGTGTTTTACTGGTGATATGAGGGAAGACAAAAGCATGCAGCTTACAAAATTGGATAAGCTTATTTGGTGGGTAATGGTTATCCAAGTTACCAGCGTAAGAAGCGCAAGCAATCAGCCACGTCTCAGTGTTTTGCATTAGCCAATGGATTTGTGGCTTAGAATAAGGTTGTATGATCGTAGAAGGTTCAATTCCAAGTATTTTTGCTATTGTCTCTTCCTAGAATAATTAAGTCTGCTATGGCATCATAATAGGGGAGTAATACCTTTTTGGGAGATGAAGGCAAGTGGACCCACATAATAGGGTTATCTTGCCAAAATAAACCAGTAGGTGTTAGTGTTGTGTGAAATATTAAAAAGGTTAATGGCTGTGAATAGTCTATGCTGGTGACAATTGTTCAGCAATAGCCGCCTCTACTTTATGGAGCGATAAAAGCGCCTCTTTTGACAACGACCTAAAGGACTTAGGGTTGGGGTCACCTTTTAGGGTGTCGAATAAAGGTTTTAACTCTCCCGTGGTAAGTTTTAAGTATGGCCGGAGCCAATTAATGTCTCCAAGGAGTTTTTGGAAATCATTGAGGGTATGTAACCTATCTTTACGGATGACTGCTCTTTGATTAGTAATTTTGGTCCGTTTATTTGGAAGCCTAAATAAGTGTAGGGGTCTTGTAATTGTATTTTTTCGGGAGCTATTTGTAACCCTGCCGTAGTTAGTTCTTGCTTGAGTTGAGCAAAACACTGTAAGACTTGTTCTCCTATTTTTCCTGCTATGAGAATATCATCCATGTAATGTATAATGTATATCTGTTTCCATGTTTCTCTAACTAAATTTATGGCTGTGGCGACATACTTTTGACACAGGGTGGGACTGTTAGCCATACCTTGAGGCAACACTTTCCATTGGTAACGCTTCATTGGTTCTTTAAAATTGATAGATGGTAAGCTAAAGGCAAATCGTTTTTGGTCGGCAGGGTGAAGGGGAATTGTAAAAAAGCAATCTTTCAGGTCTATGATAATTTTAAAATATCCTTGAGGGATCGCTACCGGAGAAGGTAGCCCGGGCTGTAAGGCACCCATGAGGACCATAGTAGCGTTTACTGCCCTTAAATCTTGTAATAGTCTCCACTTACCGGACTTTTTCCTAATGACAAATATGGGTGTATTCCAGGGAGTTACTTTCTGTAATGTCCTGCCTCTAATTGTTCCTGCACTAACTGTTGGGCGGCAGTAAGTTTTTCATGGTTAATGGCCACTGATCAACCCAAATGGGCTCATCTGACTTCCATGTTATGGGGTCAGCGCACCTTTGGGGTGCAGGCATGTCAGTGGCCAACACTAAAAATTTCCAAACCCCTTTGTGTCAGATTGTCCTAGAGTTGGAATAGGCTGTAGAATACCATTTTCTCTTTTTCCTAGTCCTTTTCCGGGGCTATACCCTTGGGTTAGCATTTGTGCAGCAACTATATCGTTAGGGCTGCACATTATGATTTTCATCTGGGAGAGCAGGTCTCGGCCCCAAGATTAACAGGCAATTTGGGGATAACAAACGGTTTAATGAGGCCCGAATTATTTTCTTTGTCTTTCCAAGTAAGGTATTTAGAGCTTTGTCTGGATTATTGCTTTGCCCAATTCCTCTTAAATTAGTTAAAGTTTCTGTGGTAGGCCAATGAGAGGGCCAGTCCTCTTGTTTGATAATGGTTACATCAGCCCCCGTATCTATTAATCCTGTGAACGACTTACCATCTAGCCACAAAGTCAGGGAGGGCTTTTGATTAGTGATTGGCTGTACCCAATATATGTCTGAGGACCCGAAACTTCCCTCTCCTCTGTTAGAATGTTGTACTTTATGAGCTGTTTCAATTAAAGGCAGGAGGACTAATTGTGCGATTCTATTTCCTTGAGGAACAGTAATGATATGTCAACAGCTCTGGCCATTATTTTAATTTCTCCAGTATAGTCGTTATCAATTACTCCTGGAAAAACTTGTAGACCTTTCATAGTAACACTACTTCTTCCTAATATTAACCCAAAGGTATTAGGAGGTAAAGGCCCATATATTCCAGTGCCTAAAGCCTGGGGCCCCATCTCAGGCGTTAATACTGTGTGGGAGGTGCACAGAGGTCCAGTCCTGCACTTCCTGGGGTTGCTCTATTAAGTTTTGAAATGGATTGTTGTTGTTGGCTGGAACAAAACTGACCGCCCCATAAGCTTGTTTCGGGGCCTGGGGCTGGCCCCTCATCCGTTTCCCTGATGGGGTGGTAATGGATTTCCCTGACTGTCAGTCTTAGATTTACACTCATTAGCCCAATGTTTTCCTCTTTTACACCTTGGACAGAGGCCTGGAACTTTTACTTCGGGGTTTGTATTTGAATCTTTACGGCAATCTTTTGCAAAATGTCCCCTTTTGCCACATTTAAAACATCCCCTTTCTCCTTGTTCTTATTATTAAGGAAGTCTTTTACAGTTTGTCCGCTGAAAGCTGCGGCCATTGCCAAGCCCTGTTGGTAGGAGGGTCCAATGTCTGAGCAGAGGCGGATATATCAGTTAAATCTGTTTTCTTTCTATAGGGTCGGATTGCTGCTGACAAGCTGGATTGGCATTTTCATAAGCCAATTGTTTAACATAATCTACACCCGCCTCGGCATTTCCAAAAATTCTTCCTGCTGTTGTTATGAGTCTATGTACAAAATCTGCAAATGGCTCATCAGGTCCTTGTTTAACTCCAGTGAGCGAAGCTCCTGGGTCCCCTTTAACAGGGAGTTTTCTCCAGGCTTTTGTAGCAGCCGCCTGGATTTGTGCAAATAACCCAGGATCGTATTGCATTTGAGCATCTGTATCAGTATAATTACCCGAGCCAGTTAACATATCAAAGTTCCAACCATTTCCTGCCTGTTGGTTTCTCTTGGCTGTATCTCTGCAATTTTCAAAAAACTCTGATTTCCAAATTAAGTGATCTCCCCCTGAAAGAACTGCTCTAACTAGTGTGTTCCAATCTGTTGGAGTAAGCCAGTTATCGGCCACAGACTCTACTATAGCAAGAGTATAGGGAGCAGTAGCTCCATATTGAGAAACAGCAGTTTTTAATTCCTTTATGACAGTGAAATCAAATCCATTATGATGTCTCCAGGCCTGGCCCTGTCCATCTATTGTTTCAGTTACCGGAAGATATCTTTAGGGGAGGATTCTTCTCTATCTCGGCTAGTAGAAAATCTTCCTTTTGGGGCATGTTGTCCGGGCCGCTGAAGTGGGCGAGGGAAACCTCCCATATTCTCTGTATTGGTTACACTCTCATTTCCTGTTTTTAATTTTTGTAGCCTAGTAATTAATGACTGATGTAACTCTTCTAGCTTAATTTGTTCTTCTAGCTGAGCGATTTTTTCTTTGAGTTCCTCTTTTGGATTAACTACTGCCATTACGTTGGGCGCAGAAGCGCCACGTGTCCCATTATAGGGAGGTGGGCGCGAGAAAAGGGAGGCCAGTTAGGATTATGATATTTAGCTGCCTCATCTTCTAACTCATCCCAATTTACCTCTGATGGTCAGGATTATCATTACTTTTACTGTTTTGTGATGTTTGCAGAATTGGGTATTTTTTAGGTTTTTTATTGTCTGGCACCACTTTATCTTTTACAGAAGGAGCCTTGGCCCCTCATCATCACTCTCAAGAGAAATAAGGTCCATTTCCTTATCTGGTAGGGGGCTCCTGAGGTCTGTCTGAGAACTGACCTTTAAAATCTCCTCTTTTGGGCGACCGCAGCCATTACTTGCGGATCAGCCTCCTTTTTATCTATTAACTCTTTGATTAAATTCCAGTAAGAAAAGCAGTTACAGGAATTTTTTCGGGGCCAAAGGTATTATAATAATCTTGAAAGGCGTCTCCTACTCTACGCCATCTTTTTACATCAATGGTCCCCTCCTGAGGAAACCAAGGACAAGTATATTTCACAAAATCAAAAAACTTAAATAAGTCACCACTTTTAACCTTTACTCCCCGTGTCTTTAAAGCCTCTTTTAATTGTCCTACGTAGATTTGATGCTGGCTTAATTCTTGTCCCATTTCGGGCGCGGAACTTACCCTTAATTCCGACGCAGCAGGCTCCCGCGGCGGTTGAAGGGATTTCTCTTTACTTTAGCTGCCGGCCGTCCTATGCGCCCTCTTCCTCACGCAATTCCCTCGTATCCAAGCCCGCGTTGGGCGCCACGTGTCCCGACCGCGGGATGAACAACGCAGACCCTGGAGGAGGGGGTGGGAATGAAAGAGACAAGAGACACAAGAAATGGAGACAAGACAGTGCTCTGATCAAGTCTCGTTTAATGGTGGAAAAGCAACGCCTTATATAGGCTGACAATAGGGGGAAGGGCTAGGAGCAGGCGGGGAATGAAAGACGTCCCCGGGCGCATGCTCGGTAGGCTTAGTCTCTCCCGGGCGCGGGAGGTAATTTACCCGCCGGCGGGAAAAGTTCGCGCGCGCGGGAAGGTTTGATGATGAAGAACCAGGAAGTGCGCCATCTTGTCTCCGCATGTGGAGCTTAAGCAACAGAGGCCACAGCAATATCCGGGCTACACGGCTCCGGACAAAATCATAATCAAAGACTTTTTGGTTAACGTGGAATGAGATCATGTGAATTAGAGCACGTGGTGCTCTAAAGGCTCCATACTAAGAATAACTGACAGATCCATGCTACAGCGAAAATTGTTTTGCAGTGGGAACTACGACTAGGGGTCTGCCTCCCATCAGGGATTTATTTTTGGAGGAATTCCTAAAATACGGGAAGAATGTTCGAATAGTAGCTGCCAGGAAATTTCCAACATCTGCTACACTGGGTCACTCTGAATTGGTCTTTTTAGCTTCTTTCTGTAATTTCCATTTTGGGAAATCAGGAGTTGTGACTCACAGTGGTAAATCTCCACACGGTTGAAATATGCCTTATTAGTACAATCTATTTTAGTATTATTAATGCTATGACATAAACATGTGCAGCATTAGAAGTAGTCTATTAGTGGAGGCTGATTTTTGTTTTACTTCCATGTTGGCTTTACTTTCAAAATATATGTTATGCTATTATTGTTTTCCTTTTCTTCATTTTCATTACTACCTTTCTTGGTCCAAGTCATCGCTATCTCTTATGTAGGTGATGAGATGGACCATTAAGAGGTCTGGGACTCTTCCGCCCCTACACAGCAGCCTTGCCCTCCACATAGCTGCCAGAGTGATCTTTATAAAACCACACATGAGAACATGTTCCTCCTCTGATGGCTTCACACCACGTCTGGAATAAAACTCTAACATCCTACCCTGACCGGATGGGCCCTAAGAGCTGCCCTTGCCTCTCTGAGCACATCTACTCCCTCACTCATGCTGGGTCGGCCTTCATCAGTACCTTTGACCGTGTGTTCCCTCTGCTTTGATCTCTTCCCATCTATTCTTACAGGACTGACTTCTTCTTGCTATTCAGGTCTCAGTGTCTCCCCAGATGGGCTCCCAGCCCCTTAATCTAACGTAGACCTCGTCCCACTCCAATCATTATCATTCTGCTTTTCCTTCGTAGAGTGTGCTACTCTCTGACATTTTGAATTGTTTTTTTGTTTTATTGCTTTTTGTCTGTGTAGGGGAGAAAAGATTTCTTTTCTCACTCATTGTAAAGTTTATGGCAAAAGACAGAGTCATAAGCAAAAAGCTTGCAAATGCATTTCATGTAAATCTTAAGTGACATGTTAGCCTTCAGAAGCAAAGCCCCAAAGACCCAGGGAAAACTGTAGTTTTATGGACAGCCATACAGAAGTATAACTGAAGGATAAAATGGTTTGATCCAATGGTAATAAACTGGGAGAAATGTAGTAAGACCTGTTTATTCAGTTTCTTCTGTGTGAGCACCTGCCACATGAGAGTCTTCGGGGGAAAAGGAATAGAGGAGGTCAGAGAGTGACGATCCTGGGTTTTACGGTCTGCTTCACGGGAGGAAGGCCTGAGAGAAGATCAGAGAGACCTTCCTACTTCTGCTGTTTTTTCAATTTCCAAGGTGTCGTATTTTGGGGTATCACACCTGAAGTCTCTGTGAGACCACAGGTCTGTGTGCCTGTCCAGTGCCTGGGACATAAGAGGAGCTTAAAAAGCATTATCCCCACATACGGGGATTTGCCATAGACATGTTTGTGAAAACCAAAGAAATCCTTAATTCCTCTCCCCCAACAAGGTTTCCTTCCTCCATTTAGAGCTGCCCTTTTCCAGAGTTCCCAGGGTCTCTGGGTCATTACCAGGTTCCCTTATCACAAAGAGAAAGAGTCCAGATTTCCTATGTTTTCTCCCCCCAACCCCCAGTCAGTTTTCTCTATTCCAGGCTGCCTTTGCTGTGTGCAAAGCTCAACTGTCTGCTTCAATTTTAATAATTCAGTGTTGAATGGGCATATTTGCATATGCAAATATTTGAAGAATTGAAATGGCAATTAACAGATGTATATTTGGGATTAATTTAAAATATTTTTTGTTGCTCCCTGTTTACTTTCATGGTCCAGCAGTAATTCTGATCTTAGTGACTTGCTGTGATTCCTCCATCCAGTGTGTTTCCAGGTCTACACTAGCCAGAGTCAGATTTCTAAAAGATGCTGTGCTGTCTTTGAATACGATTGAAAACTCACCATTTTAACCCCTTTATAGAAATTAGTAAAGCATTTCAGAAGTACCTACATTACTTTTTATTTCTATCTGGCTGATGAGCCTCTCTCTTTTAAGGCTTCAGCTAGAGGAGAATTGATCAACACGCGTTATTATAATTATTTGAGGACTTACCATGGAAAGGGCACTGTGCTGGAAGCAGCTGGGGGAGTACAGAGAGGAGTAAGACCAAAGCCCTGTCCTCTGGAGCCTTGTGGTTCCACAGGAAGGAGAAGATGTGAAGACTCATTACCTGAAGTTGACAGTTGGTGGATGACACAGCATTCAACACAAAACATTTGCCATCCCCCAAAAAGCTGCCAGCTGTTACTGGATGGCTTTGGTGATTTCCATGACATTTTTCCAAAAAAACAATGACTTTCCTCTTGTGGTTTTTGTACATCAACAAAGCTTTTCAACTAACAACTATTGGGAAAAGTGAATCAATAGAAGTTTATTATTAAATAAACTAACAAGAAAATGAGGTGGTTATAGCAGTGTTGGAGTGATAATAGTCCAGCCCTTCCCCAGCTGCTCACTCCATATTTTAAAATTGTTTTTAGGAATTTTTTCCCCTTCATTCACAGAAAGGAAGGGGACAGGGTGAAGGAGGTCGGGGGGGACGTAGAAGAAGGAATCTGGAATCCGGAAGAGGTAGTATTGGTTTCTAACAACTTTCCGAGCTCAGTCTAGTGGAATATTAATATGAATGAATCCTTGACAGAAACAGAAGCAATTGGGTGGCAGCATTTCCCAAGAGTGCTGAATTGCAGGTGGTGTCTGCCACGGAATAGATCAAGGAGAGTTTGACAGAGATGTTTGCTGGGATGGTCCTTTGCTTTGCTGCCCAGTTTAAAGAAAATACAGCAAAAAGGCAAATGCTGTATGTGAACACTGCGGCTCTGCGTTAATGGAATTGGATTTCCTTCTTCCTTTTCTTCTGGAACTTCAGGTTTTATGATGCAGAGATTTACAGAAGGAAAATGCAGAGCAAATAATTTTTGCCCTCATTGAAATTGACAGTTTGTTGGACGTTTTTAAATATCCATCTTTTTATTTTACTGCTTTCTACACAATATTATTGAAAATACATTGCATACCGAATTCAGTTTTTTCTAAGTGAAATATTTTCACTATATAAGAAGAGAGATCAATGGCCTTTGTTAGACAACAATTGAACAGCATCCTTTAGCCTGAAATATGAGTCTTTTTTTTTTTTTTTTTTTGGTTCCAGGCTTCCTGTCATGAATAGAAAATTTCTCTGAGGACATTAGCATTTGATACCTAAGAAAACACATACCTCTAACAAATCTTGCTAAGTTTTCTCTTTCCAGGCTTGTTTTTTACATGTCTACATGTCTTAATTACTGACCTTTCAGTTGAAGTTCCTTAAAATACTTGATTACTTTTTTTTTACAAGTGGATATTTTTATGCCATCTTAACATAATCCCTCTGTTCTACACAAACATCTAAAGCTACAAAGATATTCAAAGACATTTTAAACAAAAATAAGACAGTTTCTCTTTGTATATTTTCATGTTTCTTGTGGGTCTAAGAATTATCTGATTCCGTTTTGTAATCATAGAATGTTAAGGTTGGAAACATCCACTCAAGTCTTCTTGTTTCTCCTAGGACCCTAAGATCTAGAGATGCTAAAATCACTATCTAAAGGACTAAAATCACTATCCAAAGGACTAAAACTCAAGCATTTAACCATCACAACATAATTATATTCAACTTTATGGGAAGGGGTGAGGTTCAAGGATGATGAGGGGAGGGATGAGGATGGGGGCTGCGTAAAGGAAAACCTGATGGGAAAGAAGCAATGATTTAGCTGAGTCATCATGGATGACAGGAGCTTTTAATGATGTGTGCTGATTAAGCTTCTGAGACGTTTACCTCTTTCTTGCTGGTGATTTCTCTGACTCATCTGCAAACATCAGGTGTGAGGTCTATGTGGCCAAGTAGTATTGGGTAGGTGAAGGGGTGACTAGCTCATTTTTAACTGTGGCAGAGCAATTGAAAGCGTCATGCAGCAAGTACCCATTTCTTCTCCAGTCTCCATATTTGCTTTTTCAGGTGAGCAGCTGGGTAGCACATGCCAGTGGACAGGCAGTGATGTGCAATCACTTAGTATCTGGGCTCTGGACCTGGTCACCTGCTTTGGCTACTTACTACCTGAGTAATTTTGTGAAAATTGCATGTTGGTACCTCAGTTTGCACATCTTTAAAATGAGGATAATAATACCTGATTTATACATTTGTGAAGAGGACTAAATGCTATTAATACACATGAAAAAATTAAAGTGCTATTTCATGCAAAGAAACTTTTCATAAACATTAGCCTTTTTGATGAAAAAGGCCTGAACTTTGGAATACAGAGTCTAGATTTCAATCTTCAGGCATGTCAATAAACAATTTTGGGCCTCTTTCTTCAGCTCTAAAATAGGTTGGTTGCAGTTCCCATTGTTCTGGCCTTACAGCATTATTGCAAGCATGAGAGATCATGTTGGTAGACTCTCAGGGTGTGGAAATTATTAACATTCCACTCTCCTTGCCAAATACTTTCTTAGTGGAAATGCAGGATGGGATCATGAGTTAAAGTTTATACGGTAACTGAGGCAGGCAGCATTGTTTTGAAGGGACTTGAGATACCTTTCTGCAGGAGGAGCATGTATAAAACTGAAGCCACCTGACCTTAATGGTATAGTGTGAGAGGAAGCTGAGACTTTAAGGCCCTATCTGCATCTGCCCACAGGCAAAAGACCTGAAAGTGGTGGCCACTGCCTTAGTATTCTGATGACTCACAGAGCCAGAGCACTTCCTCTCTCCTCCACTGTCCTTTCAAATTAAATTCATTGCTCTACAAGATGTCTGTGGTTCCCAGAAATGACGCAAGTTGTATGTACCCTGTTCAAAGCCTGAGCATTTGACTCTCAGGACATTCTCCCAGGTGGTCTGGGCCCTGCCACTTGCTAATACAGCTCTGACAGTCTCAATCACACCTCTTTTTCCCTTCTTTACAGAAACTCAGAGAAGATGATGGGTAATATAGACTCCTTTTAAAAAAAAGTCTTGCAAAGTTTACCTTAAAAAATTTGGATATTCTTGCTAAACCAGGAAAGAAAAAAATAGTTAATTCCTCTTAATATTATTTGCTAACATGGATAGTATCTGACCATTCACAGGACAAAACTCAGGCATTCAACAGTTGCTTACAGGCTAAATGAGAGACCCTAGTTAATGCACGTTATTCCTCTTTCTATCTCTTGCCCTTGAAATAAGCTTAAAATGCTTTTAAATCTAGTTCAAGTGTGAGATGCAGTTTCTTGAACCTCTTGTGTCACATGAAACAATTTAAAAGCAGCTAACATAACCCATCTGCACCAAGGAGACCCTACCTGTGAGAGGTGTGGTTGGTCAGTGAGGAAGCTAACTTGGAAATGTGCCCAAACAGTGAATCAGCAGCTGCCATCCCAGCTACATTTCATTTTTAAAAGGATAGCATATGTCAGGTATTTTTTTTTTTTGGCCAACCAAACAGATTTCTTCAGTATTCTGATTTCCCAATATTTAGCGATGTTAGCATTTGATTCTTTAATGACAATCATGTAAACTAACTAGGGCAGGTATTTATCTTCTATTTCACAGATAAGGAGATTAATAATAAATAACTTGACCAAAAGTACACAGCAAGGTCTCATATCCAGATTTTCTGATACCATGCTGTGAGCACCGGAAAGCTGGTTAAGGAAAGCTTCAGATACCCCCCGTGATGGCACTGAGAGTAATAAGTGTGCCATGAGATGGATGCAGAGCTACAGTGTTCCTATGAGAGCCTACAGAGGAAAGATCCAGTGCCCCATGGGGTAAGGAATGGTGATTTGGGGATACAACCCCTCAGTAATTTATATTTCACTAGTGAGTAGTACAGGTAGATGTCTTATTGCTGAGAAACATCTGCAGTGCCTTTCTCTGAAACTGGCCTCTTATCATATAAAGCCCAGGTTGCAAAGGAATATAACCTTGGGAGGTATTACTTGGTGTAGAACAGACACAAGTTATAATTAAATCATGTTACATTTTTAGCGACTGCTGTTCCATCCACAATTGACCTGGAGATTTTCTTCTTGTTGGGTTCTCTTCATGGAGTTTCTTTCTTCCACTTACAGCTATTGCATTAAGTTTCTCCTCTCCTTAACAGACTCTTGGAAATCAGAATAATGGCAGCAACTGACCAAGAACTGGGCACTTTGCATATATTGTTGCATTTGAGCTTCATGACAGTCCTAAGGGGAAGTATTTTATAGATGAAGACCCTGAAACTTAGAAAGGATAACTTGCCCTAACTTTCTGAGCTGGTAACTGGCCAGGTGCTCTGGTTATCTATTGCTGCAGAACAAATCCCAGAAAGTTCATGGCTTACAATAGCAATCATTTTATTATATCCCACAGTTTCATAGGTCAGGAATTTGGGCAGGGCTTAGCAGACACAGCTTAGCTCTGCTCCATGTGGCATCAGCTGGCTTGACTGGGGCTGAAGAATCTGAGTTCATAGCTCCTCTCTGTGTGAACCTCTCTATATGGCTGTTTGGGCTTCCTCATAGCATGATGGATAGGTTCCAAGAGCATGTATTCCAGAAGACAAGAGGTCAAGGCTACCAATCACTTAAGACCTAGGTCTCAGAAACTGCCATGATGTTTTTTCTGTAATATTTTATTGCTTGGGAAGTCAGAGTTCTCCTAGATTCAAGAAGTAACAAAGACCCTGCCTCTCACTGGGAGAAGTATCAAGGAATTTTCAGCCATGTTTAATCTACCATACAGAGCAAAGATTAGCACACAGGTCTTAGTTACCACAACATATTGTATCTCAACTAGTATCACACCAGATGCATTTCTCAATCACTGCATTTATCTATTTGGTAGTGACTAGACTGTGAGCTCCTTGAGGGCAGGGATCATGTCTTACACATCTTAGGTAAACAAAATCCCTATAAGAGCATCGTCTATGCTCCATAAATGCTCAAGGAAGGAACGAAAGAGAACTGAGTTCCAGTCCTGGCTCCTGCTTCAAAGTAGCTCTGTTAGTCTGAGCAGGATGCTGAACTACTCTGTGCCTTGGTCCCATCTCAGTAATATCATGAGAGGATGCCTTAAGTCTCTTTCTTTTTTTTCCCCTAGCACTACTGTTGTGTTAGTTAGCTCAGGCTGCTATAACAAAATATTTTAAACTGAGCAGCTTAAACAGACATTTATTTCTCACAGTTCTAGAGGCTGGGAAGTCCAAGATCCAGGTGCTTGCTAATTTGGTTCCCGATGAGGATGCTTCACTGCCTTGCAGATGGCCATGTTTTTCCTGTGTCCTTACATGGTGGGAAGGGAGAGGTGGGGGGAGGAAGAGAGAGAGAGAGAGAAGAGAGACACTAATCCCATCATGAGGGCTCCACCCTCACCACCTCATCTAAACTTTATGACACCCAAAGGCCCCACCTCCTGATACCATCACATTGGGGGTTAAGGCGTCAACACAGAAATTCTGGGGGGACACAAGCATTTAATCCATACCAACCATTTTACTAATCTACTCAAGATAATTATTTCAAAAATAAAGAGAGCTTGGATACAGGTCTCAAATGAGGGGAGTCCAGGAATCAAGAAGTCTGAGAGAGAGGAAAGCAAAGAGTAGAGGAAATGGGATTGTTCTGCCAACAAGGACAAGGGACTCTAGAGAGAAGAGGGTGAAATGAGGTTCAGATACAAATACATAAATTACGATCCTAGTGCTTTTAATAGAAAGAAAGGAAGTTGAAGGAGACTTTTTTAAAGGTTGAAGACATTGCACTGGGGACTATTTGGCCACAGTGGGTGGCAGAATGTAGTAAATCAAAGGGAACTCCAGGTTTTGTACCTGAGTGACTGGGGAATGTGAATTTATCTAACATCAACAGTAGTTCCCAACACTGACTACACAGAGAATTACCTGGAGAGCTTTGAAAAAATATTGATGCCTGGGCCCCTCTCAAGATCACTCAATTCAGAATTTCTGTTCCAAATTATTCTGTTTTAATGTTCCAGAGATGGAGCTTGGAACATTAGTATGATTTTTGGAGGCTCCCAGATGATTCCACTATGCAACCAGGGTTGACAAAATTTACCTAGAGTTAAAGTCACTAGATTTCTGGCTGCTATGGAATCATAAAAATTGGAGGATCAAATGCCGATAGCTACCAAATAACTTCATGTATGGTTTGTGTTGTATGCAGAAAAATGACCTCCCAAAGATGTCTACAACCTAATCCTTAGAACCTACAAGTACGTTAGGTTACATGGCAGAGGGAATTAAGTTTTCAGATAAAATTAAGGTTGCTAATGAACTGACCTTAAAATGGGGGAGATTATCGTGGATTAACCAAATAGGCCTAGTGTAAACACAAGGGCCCCTAAAAAGTGGAAAAGGAGTTTAGAAGAACAGTTAGATAAATGAATTGTTCCTGACTTTGAAGATAGAGTAAGGCTGGGCACGGTGGCTCATGCCTGTAATCCTAGCACTTTGAGAGGCCAAGGCGGGCAGATCACTTGAGGTCTGGAGTTCCAGACCAGCCTGGCCAACATGGTGAAACCCTGTCTCTACTAAAAATACAAAAATTAGCTGGGCATGGTGGTGCGTGCCTGTAATCCCGGCCACTCTGGAAGCTGAGGCAGGAGAATCACTTGAACTTGGGAGGCAGAGGTTGCAGTGAACCAGGTTGTGCCATTGCACTCCAGCCTGGGGGACAAGAAGGAAACTCTGTCTAAAAAAAAAAAAAAAAAAAAAGATGGAGGAAGATGCCACAAGTCAAAGAACATGGGCAGCTTCTAGTGGATTGTGCCCTAGAGCCTCTAAAAAAAGAATGTAGTCCTGTTGATACCTTGCTTTTAGCCCAGTGAGAACTGCGTAGGACTTTTGACCTACATAACTATAAGATAATACATTTATGTTGTTTCAAGCCACTGAGTTTGTGAGATTCTGTTAAAACAGCCCCAGGAAGCTAATATAGGTGGTCAGCTTGGGAAGATTTCACAGAAGAGATACATTTTGATAAACTTTTGAAGGGCCGTTATTGGTGGAGAAAAAGATGGGGAGATAGATGTTGGAATTTGAGTCCATCAGAATTTTTTTTTAACATTTCAAGGATGTGTGATACCTACCTAGGATATTTATAAGCCAAAGCTAGAGGAATAAAACAGTATTATGTAACTGTTGCTAAACTCCCCAGTCAAGTCAGAGGCAAGGCATTCTCAAGAATTTTTCTCAGTAATTTTACTTGAATTGTGTGCAACTTCACAGATTTAAAGGCTGACAAAACACTTGCTTTACCTGGTTGGCTTTAAATTACTTAAGTCAGTATAGAAAGCAGACAGCATCTCCAGCTTCCATATAGCCCTCCCCTGAGTGTCACCTGGAGCTTAATATTCTTATCACTCTCCTTTAATCAGATCTGTGGACTCTGCTGATCTGTTTTCATTGGATCCTTCTGAATAAAAAATAATTGAATCATGAGACACACACATACACATAGAGACAGACAGGAAAACAGACAGACACACATTGAGACAGGAGAGACAGCAAAAAAACCCTTCCATATGTATCTTTATTCATTAAAACATATTTATTGAGGACCTATATATGACATGAACATACGTCATGTTAGGGATCCATCAGTGAATGAGACAGGCAAGGTCCCTGTCTTTACAGAGCTCACAGCCTGGTGGAGGACACAGACTAATCATTATGCAATTTATAGCAGAGTGGAAAATGTAAGTTGCTATGAGGGAATACAGAAGGGGCAACCAACTTAGTATGGGGATGGGAAGGGAAAAGTGTGTCGGGGAGGCTTCCTGGAGAAAGAGAACTTCTAGGCCACTCACTGTCAAAGTGTGGTTTTTGGATCAGCAGCGTCAGCAAACCCTGGGGGATTGTATACATGGACATTCTCAGGCCCATTAAGCCACACCTAAGAATTCTAAGGATGTGGCACAGAAATCTGTGTTTCATCAAGCCCTCTAAGTGATTTAGATACGTGTAAAGTTCATCGAGAACCAGAACATCACACCTAAACTGCGCATTAGAATCACTAGGGTCACTTTCCACAAAAATGCTGTGACCCACGCCCAGAGATACTAATTTAATTGGACTGGCATAAAGCCCTGGTAGCAGTACTTTTTCAAGTCTCAGGTGATTACGATGTGATTTTACTGTACAGTCAGGGTTGAGGCTGTTTCTCTAGGACAGCTGAAGCTGGGGGCTGGGACAAGGGCTGGAAGGATCTTACAGGTGGTGTGCAAAAGCCCAGAGGTCAGAGAAAGCCTGATGGAGTGTGTTTGGGGACCGTACAAGGCTACATACAACAAAACTCCATGGTTTAAAATAAGGTATGTGATATAAGTTCAGTTGTTCATTGTAGTACTTCTCAAACTTTAACAAGCACAGAAATCATCTGAGGATCTCATAGAAACACAGATTCTGATTTGGTAAGTAGGAGCAGGGAACTGAGGTTCTGCATTTCTATAAGCTCAGCGATGCTGATGTTGCTAGTCTGCAGACTGCACCTCACCTTAGCAAGGTTCTACTGCCCCAGCTTTCCCTGAGGGTACATGTCAGTGGATGGGAACTGCAGAAGGATGTATCTACGCATTAGTTCCAGGGCTGACATAAAGGCACCTCGTTGGGGTGAACTGCGGATGCCCATTGCTGTGTGGGCATGTTTTCATGGTAGGGAGGAAAGACGCAGCCTCGCCCAACCTCCTAGCCTGCTCTTCTGATTATTATCCATCAAGGTCGTACTGCTTTTAGGTCAGCAGTAACTCCCCCTCTTTCCTTCCCCGTCCCTCCCACGCCAATCTAGCTGAGTGCCTCCCCTGGTCAGTCCAGCCGACCAGCTCATTAAGTGACCGCCGGAGAGCTCCGTAACGCGCCAGCCAGGCAGTGAGGCGCTGGGCTAGGCGGGGGCTCTCCTGGGACCCGTCTCCCTCTTCCCACCTTCCCCCGCTGACCGCGGCGGTGCCTGCGGCAGAGCCTCCCTCTGCAGCAGCCCCTTGCACTTGGCTCGCACTTCTGGGCGCTGTCCATGGTTGCAGCAGTTTTCGGCGCGCCACGTCAGGAGGCCGCAGCAGGGCCCTGCGATTGGCGGAGGAGCCCCTCGCCATACTCCTGCACCTCCGCCCACGCGCCCCGGCCCCGGAGGCGCGTGCCAGAGAGCGTGCCCGGCGCGCCCCGGGGCTCCCGGGCGGCACACCCACTTTCCTTATTAGGGCAGAGTCGAGTGCCCAGAGCCGGCGGCCGGGCGAGGGGTGGGGCGGGGAGCCCGGGAGCCAGACGGCCGAGGGCGCAAGCACGGCCTCAGCCGCAGCCGCCTCCGAGCGGCAGGAGGGAGCAGTCGGTCGCTGCGCCCCGGCGGGCCACTTTCCCGGGACCCCGCTCCTCTTCCTTGTGCCGAGATTTTCCACTGCGCCCCTCCTAGTACCCGGGTTCCAAACCCCTAGCCACGACATGGAAGAATTTTTGCAACGCGCCAAATCTAAACTGGTAAGTTGAGTGAGCAAGGCTGTGTGTGCGCGCGCGCGTATGCTGATAAAAAGGTGGAGAGAAAAAGGTGTTGCAGCACAGGAGGAAGAAGCAACTTTGCCACGGAGTTGTCAGGGTGTGCGGACTGTCTCCTGGAAGAAATCTCTGGAACTCTGGCTCTTAAAGCTGGCAGTCTGTCTCCAGAATCTTCCCCCGCAACCAGATGAGGTGCAGAGCTGAAGGAGGTTGTGGCCTGGCTGAAGTTGGGTCGCTTCTGTCCAGTTTCGGTCCCTAAATCGGCAGTTTGCTCCCGAAAGCTAAGGGAAAAATGGGTGTGGTCTTCCTTGAGATAAAGAGCCCAGCCTTCTGCAGATGCATTGCGTGTAAGTGTAAAAGAAAAAAAAAAAAAAAAAAAGACTCTTAGGACTGTACTTTAGCTGGAGGTGACAAAATTGAGGAAGTCAGAGTGCTGGGTAGGAAGGACATGTGTGGTAATGGAGAATCCACAGGATAGAGCTTGTTCCACTGCAGGAGTCAGGGACATTCTAGTGTGTCTTGTGTCTCGCTAATTCCTGTTCACATCTGTAAACTCCGGCAGAGGCAGAAGGGGAAACTCTAACTGTTGGTGTTCTGGGGTTTACCAGACCATCATTCTCCCGGGAGCAGACCTGTGTGTTAGCCCATGTTTACCGTATCACTGTCCAAACAGTGAATGGGCAACTCCACTGTGTATGTTAACAGTTGCTACACATTCTGGAACAACAGACTCTAGCAGTTTCTTAATTCCAAACTGTTTTGGCTCTCCAGCACAGCAGTAATAAATATAATGGAAATGTTTCTGTTTTGGCAGAAAAAAAAAGAAAAGCCTGTACTCATTTAGAAGCAATATCTTTAATGAACTGTAAAAGCACTTTTTACAGGCCTGGCATGGAAAGAAATGCATAATTTATGATGCCTTTAACCTTTAAGCCTTCATAGAAGCCAAAATATAAAGTCTGCATTAAGGTAATGTTTCAATCACAAGGCAGGATATTTGCAGGTTATTACTGTAACTCATTTACCCTCACACAACAAAGGGAGTACAGGAAGGGCGGGCCCAAAGTTGCCTGAACCACCATTCAGAGTGCAGACAGAAGTGGGATCCTTGCAATGGTCTAACTGTAAGTATCTTGAAAAAGACCATTAAAGTTGATAAGTGCTTATATAAGAACTTTCTACCTGAAAGCTCCCAGAGAGTTGAACGTTTGTGGAAATTTCAGAGTTGAGGAAGTTTGTGATCATTTCTGTGTTGTTTATTGACCCTTTTCTTTACTAGAGCACATGGATGAAAATACTAATTTCAGACACTCAACTACGTATTTGGCATTTCTGATAGTATACATGTTCTGTTCTTTACCTGGTAATGATGGAGAAATGTTCAAAAATGAAAGACAGTTTTGGCAACTGTGCGTATGTGTGTGTATGAAAATGGTACTCAATGACAAATGCAGAGTTCTGGGCTGTATCTGTTTTTCACTCCCATAACATTTCTTTATCAGTATTTTCGCAATAAACGTTTAGACTGTGGGGTCTGATATGAGCAAGAGGTTTCTCTCAATTCTGAGGAGCAGTTGCTGGAATGGAAATTTCCGTATTTCCGAGTAATCAGTTGAAAGTAATCTGTAATTTATTTACCGAGTCCCTTCATTAGATGAGCAATTGCTCTACATCATTAGAAAAAAGGACAGGAAAGAGAAGCGGTTGTTTGAAATATTGTTACCAGTTTCATGTCTTAGCCAGAACAATTACTGCTTATTTTATTTTTTCTTGGAATAAGCTTCTTACTAGAAATCATGATTAACCTTTCACATCCAGCCACAGCAAAGGTGTTTTGGTCACTTTTAGTGTCATATTTCACCTGATAAGTTACATTTTCTAGGTAATAAGATTTTTACTTAATATATGACACTCAAATATAGTAGTAGATAACATTCTCCTTTAGAGGATAGATAACCTTTTTCTTGGAGAAAAAAAATTAAGTCAATGTCATTCACTTGTGGGACATTTATTTATAATAAAATGGCAAGATTTGGCCGGGTGTGGTGGCTCACACCTGTAATCTCAGCACTTTTTCACACCTCTGTAATCCAAGGCGGGTGGATCACCTGAGGTAAGGAGTTCGAGACCAGCCTGGCCAACATGGCGAAACCTCGTCTCTACTAAAAATACAAATATTAGCTGGGCATGGTGGCGCATGCCTGTAATCCCAGCTACTAGGGGGGCAGAGGCAGGAAAATCGCTTGAACCTGGGAGGCAGAGGTTGCAGTGAGCCGAGATTATTCCACTTCATTCCAGCCTGGGCAACAGAGTGAGACTTGGTCTCAAAAATAAAATAAAATAGTAAGATTTTAAAAAATTCAGCCAATCCTTTGGAAAACATTTTAAGGTGAAGAAATTTACCATGCTGATTTTTACTTACGCCTTATTAGACCAGAATTAGAATTTAGAAGCTATGTTTTAAATGTTTTTCTTTAGAAGTTTAGCTATATGATACCTAAAAAAAAGCCTAATTGCTAGGTATTTTTTTTCCTATTTGACTTAATTGCTTTGATATTCTGTAGGCATTATATGTATTTTTTAATGGTTTGAAATAGTTAATGACTCTTCCAAAGTCCTAACATAACCTCATCATCATTGGGGCTAGCTAATTCCAATAGGCAAAAAGAACTTTAAATTGCAAAATGGAATTGCTATTAGCCGTGGATACCATCTCCAATAATCAAAATGTTGGAAAAATTGTGTGTCTTTTTTTCTGACTTGGAACATTTATTATTCATCTGTCGTTGTAAGGAGAGAGGAAGCTCTGCTATTCTAGGCCAGACCCTTGGTTGAACGGAAGTCTTTGAAGGAAAAGGATATTTTGAATTTTGATCAGGTAGTTTGGAGCTGATTTCCATTGAATTGGGAGCTCACTCTCAATTCTATTTTTCATCCCGGTCTAGTCCTGCTAGTCTTTAAACTGAGGCAGATTCACTGACATAATCCCATCCTCGTTTTCCTTAAATCTCCCTTTCTAATACCTTTCCTTCACTCCTGAGAATACTCAGTATTTATCAGAAATGGCAAAAGTAAACTCCAGGTGTGGCCTCAGAGGGACCCCTCCTCCTGGGGCTCAAATGCTTCTCATGTGGGCCTGACTTCTGCCTGGTTAGGACAGGCTGGGGGCTGGAGCATATTTGTGAAAAACTTGGTTGGAGGTGGGACACGGCTAGGGAGGTAGTTACTTCTTCCAAGCAGTCTCCGGAAATGCTCCCTTCTAGACAAACAAGGAATGACACATATGGAATTGACACGAGGATTGTTAAAACATTAATGACAGTAGGATAAGCAATCTGAGAGCAAGCCCCCCAAGCTTGCGATGGTAATCAAAGAGTGGTGCTTCCTAGTTGAAATCACTTCCTTGATGTGAGAATCCAGCCATATTTTTGGTTTGGATACTTACTACTAGAACTAGAAATGAGAATGCAAACGTATTTTCTTTTTTCTTTCTTTTTTTTTTTTTGTGAGACGGAGTCTCGCTCTGTCGCCCAGGCTGGAGTGCAGTGGCCGGATCTCAGCTCACTGCAAGCTCCGCCTCCCGGGTTCACGCCATTCTCCTGCCTCAGCCTCCGGAGTAGCTGGGACTACAGGCGCCCACCACCGCGCCCGGCTAGTTTTTTGTATTTTTTTAGTAGAGACGGGGTTTCACCGTGTTAGCCAGGATGCTCTCGATCTCCTGACCTCGTGATCCGCCCGTCTCGGCCTCCCAAAGTGCTGGGATTACAGGCTTGAGCCACCGCGCCCGGCCCGTATTTTCTTTTTTCTCCTGCCCATTCAGAGTTGCAGAAATCAAATCCTATAGTTCTAGATCAGTCCTTAAGTTTTAGCCATGCTTTCTAGTCTTAGTTCCATCATTTCTATGGTAAGAGAATTTGAAGGAGTGTAGGGAATAAGGGCTCCCTGCTCTATGCTGTGATTTGGGAAATGTCTCTCAACTTCACAGGGAACAGCTCAGGAAAGTATTCAGGACAAGGACAGTCTCACGGCAGTCAATGATCCACGTTCCCATCAAGTTTGGGCAGAAAATGAAGTACATGAGGAATCATCTGGGGATGGGCAGAGAGTTCTGTGGCTCTGGCTGGCAGGAAGCCAGGGTCCCCACACTGGGCCCCTGCTGCCGAGCCTCCCTCACTGCCCAGATACCCCCAGCTGATGCAAGTCAAGCAGCTGTTAATGGGTGGGGATCACAGCAGCCCACATGCCGTATGATGCAGGTCATGAGCCAGCCTTGGGTTGTGGGGGAGGTGGGGATGTTGTCAGCTGTCACCAGCAGGATACAGGGCACATCAGTGTCCCAGGAATGCTGTTTTCAACAAGAAGGTGGAGAGAGTCACTACTGCAGTCCAGAGGATGCATCTGCTACTTCAGCAGCGACAGCTGCGGAGGAAGGGCTCATTTCTGCAGTAGGTAGTAGTTGATATGTGTACTTCTACAGAAGAAAAATTCTGGGTGACTTGAATGTTAGCTCCTAGTCTGTGATATGTGGCATAGGGACAAGAAAGCACATTCAAAACTCTAAATGAACAACTGCATTAGAGTGGTTATAGGAGATGGGGTTTTATAAAAGAAAGATAAAGATTGCAGCATGTCTGCAGAATAATCAACTTGATTGGAAATTGAAGGAATATATTCTTCCTGATTTCCTCTTGCATAGGAAGAAGGTTGTGCATGTCAATAAAAAGGATATTTAAAGTAAATGCTTCACGCCTTTTAAAGGGCCGCTGTGGCAAGGACTAGTAATGATGAAGAAGCTGGCAGAGCTGTTTCATTTCAAGAGCTGAGCTCATTCTGGTCAGAGACCATGGGATCAGCTTCTGCCCCATTGCAAACGAGGGCAGGTGCTCTTGAGACCATGCCTCTTGCCAAAGCATTTATGAGCAGGAAACTCAGGAATCCAAAGCGCTTCCATGAAGGTGATACCCCTCGCTTAGGGGCTGATGAGGAATGAACCCTTGATTGCTTTGGTCCTGGAATCAGCTTCATTTCTCACTGCCTGATCGTTCAGATGAACAGCTGCGGATTGTCCCAGTCCTGGGACCTTCAGAGAAGAACCACACTTTTTTAGTGTAAACAGATCTTCGAGTGGATCAATCTGTCTCACAGGAAGAGAGGTGCGCCCTGTGATTCCGACAGCACCTTGGGCCTTGGAGGACATAGGATCAGGTGAGCAAGGTCACCCTTTAGATAGTGGTTTGGGGACTATTTTGTCAACTAAGTAAACAGCTGATGGCTTTGGTATAACCTGTTCGTTTCGATGTAACATTTATTTGGGCAGATATTAACATAATTGTGAGTTTGGTAAACTGGTCTGGGGAGCTCCTGTAAGCAATGGCTTGGTGATGGAGGTATTATTCCCCCAGGGAGGGTGTAGAGGGAACCTACCCCTCCGTGAATGTTACCTGAGCAGTGAGAAAAATGAGGAAAGAATACTTGGGTCTGGATAAAGGCTGCAAAAGAGGAAAAAACATCAGGGGACGAGAGAGAGGGCATGCAACATTAGTTATTGATTTTTCTTGAACCTTGGGGATTATGGGAGAGTCCTGGAGTTTGAAGTCTTCTTTGAAAGGAAACTGGGGAGGGCTGATGTATTCGGGAGGCAGCATTCCTATGCAGGGTGATATGAATAGTGCCCTCTGAGTTTGTGTAGTACACAACCTGCATGTAGTCCCATTCGTGGCTACCCTTTCAGGGGTCTTAAAGTAGCCCACTCACAATCTCTAGAATTGTCCCACATCCATTTCTTTCTGAGCCCTGTGGCTTTGGACTTTGGTTTCCAGGGAAAAGAAGTCTTTCTTCTTGGGAGCTCTTATGAGACTAATTGGGCTGTAGATCATCCTGGAAAATCAGACCCATGAAGTTTGGGTTAGAATAATCATGCTGATAAACACAGCTTTGGTTTCTTAATCTGAAAAATGGAATAATGATGCCTACTTTGCGTGTTTGTTGCAAAGCCAAAATGATGTACCCATCGCCCTTAGCACAGAGCTTGGAACAATGGTGGGTCTTTCCACTTGCCTCCAAGCCGGTCCTCTTCTGTACTTCCTCATCTTAGTGAATGGCATCGTTATTCATCAGTTTCTCCAGCTGAAAACTTCCTTTTCCTTCATCACTTTCCTAACCCACCCTATCCTTAAGTCACCCAGATGACTACAATGGCTGGCAAACTGCTTTCACCCTGCTTCCAGGGAGATCATTTTGAAAGCATCTTTCACACCTTTCCTAACCCTCCCTTAAAAAAAAAAAAAAGGAAGAAGAAGAAGAAGAAGAAAAAAAAAAAACAACCTCCTCATCACTTTCCATTGTTTTTAGGAGAATGGACACACTTTTAGCATGACCTGATCTGCTATCCAGCTTCTTTCCGGCTTTTCCTCTTGCTCTCCTTGGCTTAAATAACTCCTGCCTCTTAGGTTAGATGAAGAGAAGACTTCTGAATGAGCCGCCTCCCCTACTCCTTGAGTCTAAGTCAGGTTTTTTGGTAATTTTTTAGATCACTTATTTCCGCTTGTCATTATATCTCTATTGGGCATGTTTGTTCGATTAATGCCAATTTGGTGAGAGTAGGAACCAGGGTCTGTGTCATTTTGCTCACCATTGTATCTCCAGGTTCTTGTGCAGTACCTGATGCTCAAAGAGTGTTTTTAGAATTAATAAACCCAAAAGGCAAGAGTCATGCACAAAGCATGGCACATTGTAGTGGCTCGATAAAAATAAATAAACGGAGGGCCAGGTCTAGATTTTTGGAGGTCTGAATCTGAAGAAGGGCTTGTACCAGGAGGCAGGAAGCCATATTGGTTTGCTAGAAGAAGGTGAAGGACAGTAAAGTCAAGGAGCACCATATTGTACTTCACACATAGTAAGTACTTAATACAAAATGTTATGACAAAATAAAAATCTAATTTTTATGCATGACTGCTTGGAATCTGTAAATATTGGTTGAGCTAAAGCATGAATGGAGAGAGGCAGAGGAGAGGAATGGGGCACTGAAAGCCTCTGCAAAACTGCACTGGGTAGATCAGCCAACAGTGGAACCATTGGAACCATAGGTTCTCCTCCATGTGGCTCAAAGACTGGAAGTGGACTCCCCCAAGGCCAACCACTGTATCAAGTCAGCCCAGCCTATTCTCTTGCTGCCCCTTGACCAGTGCTAATACCATGAGAGAGACTGGCAGGGAAGCTGTTCAGAGTCCTTGACAGAAAAGATTAGGCATTCCAGACTGCCTGTCCAGCCCTGGCACTGCAGACCTCATGTGTAGGGTAAACCCATGCATGATCCTGAGTCAGACCTCTCATCCAGCCAGTGGGACTGTTTGTGGTCAAGCATGATCACGGTCTTCCACTTCATCCAACTCTCCTGGGTGTGACCAGACTCTCCCAGGTATTTGTTTTAGCCTGTAATGCCAGAGTCTTTTTGAACTGATGATGTTTAGGAAAATTGCATATCTTTGGCTCCCTGCATTTGATATTTCTTGCTTTGGCTTCCAGGAAGCTTAAAGCTATGTTGGTGCTTCATTTTCTTAGCCTAGGATGTCTGAACTAAGGTTTTTTTTTTTTTTTTAATTGTTATTACTTAGTTTTAATCTCGTTATAGTTGTTTTAATTTTTTTTACTTTAATGTATATGCAGTTTTATTATAAGTGGGTTATCCTTTTGGTTACCAGTGAGAATAAATAAATATGTCTTAAAATAATATATATGATCTTGAGTATATTTTGGTGAGCAGTCTGGCCTAGTTCAGGGTTCATCTACTCACATTTGAGAATTAGCTTTTTTTAGTAATAGAGAATATAGTGTGGGACTTCAGAATAAGTAGCTGAAAGGAAACATCAGCACAGTCCAAAGATTGTCTGTGTTCTCATCCTCGATGATTGCTGACCTCCCTGGGAGCAGCAATAGCCACACATTCTTAAATCTGAGCCCATAAACTGGGAACTATGAGGCAGCCCCTGGCAGAGGCTGCCTGCCCTAAATCAGATCCTGGGAGATTTTCCTAGAGTATGAGTTGTGGATTTGGGAGACCCTTAGAAAGACTTTTGTCCGCCTTCCCACTTCTTGCCCCCTAAAGGCGTTACAGTGGGGTGGCTAATCATGTGGAACTAGTGCTTAATTTCAAATCCTAACCCCGCCACTTTTACTTGCTAGTCGCACAATCTTAGTTTCTTAGCCTCCCCGAGTCTCAGTTTCGTTATCTGTAAATGAGAACGGTAGTAGCACTGGCCTCACAGGGCTGATGCGTGTGTGTATGCCCTGAGGTGAGGACATGATCTCCATCCACAGTAATAAAAACACGAAAAGGCCAATAGCGGACAAGAGCCAGGATGTCCTATTTACATTTCACAGAAACAGGAACAATTCTTAGCTCTCTTGCAATTCAGTTAGAATTTGTGGAATATCTGTCTTAGCTCTACGAGATATTTTTAAAATTTCATTTCACTCCCACAATGATCTTGTAAGGTAGGTACTAATCGCCTTTTGCGGTTGCCGAAACTGAGGCTCAGTGAGGTTAAGAGGTTTGCCCAGGCTGGGCGCGGTGGCTCACGCCTGTAATCCCACCACTTTGGGAGGCCAAGGCGGGTGGATTGCCTGAGGTCAGGAGTTTGAGACCAGTCTAGCCAACATGGTGAAACCCCGTCTCTACTGAAAATATAAAAAAATTAGCCTGGTATGGTGTCATGCGCCTGTAATCCCAGCTATTGGGGAGGCTGAGGCAGGGCAATTGCTTGAACCAGGGAGGTAGAGCTTGCAGTGAGCTGAGATCGCTCCACTGCACTCCAGCCTGGGCAACAGAGCACGACTCCATCTCAAAAAAAACAAAAAACAAAAAAACCCAGAAGTTTGCCCAAGGTTGCACAGCCATAAAGAGTAGAGCTGGAGTTTGCTTCCGGATCACCTGACTTCAATTCTAGGACCTTCTTCCTCATACCATAGGCACCTCTTCCTGCAAGATCTCCTGGAACATTTCATTCTTCTTAAATTAAAAGTGAACGGCTTGACAGGTTTATAGGAGGGCTGAGTGATAAGTTAGTGAAATTGCACATACATTGTTCATGTTGACCCAAGGGGTTTCGTTCTTCTGTGTTCCTTGTTTTATATTAAAATCCTTTGAACAGCAGAATATCAACCAATGTTATTGAAATCCTGCTATGAGAAAAACATGGTGTTAGGCCATCTGTGATTTGATTGAATAAGTTGTGAGATGGTTCTCACTGCATGCCCATTTGAAAGAAAATTAACGGATAAACGATTTGGAGAAGAGAGTGTGTGACTAGCTTTCAGAGTAATTAGAAATATTGTGGGCATTTGGTGAACTGTTAAGAACAAGAATGCATTTTTAAAAGAGTTTAAATGCCTCTTATTTGCCACCAAGTTTATTAGCACAACTTTTGGTTTTGCAGTTTCTTCACTGTTGCCACTCTCTTGTTGGTGGCCTTAAATATCACTTTGATGGACGGACCGATGTCAGGGGGTCTAGGCAGGAGAAGATCCAGGGTTAGAACACAACTCTCGGTTGTGTCAAGTCCACTTTGGCTCTCCAGTCTGCTGGTTTAGCAGCGCCCCAGAAAACTGTGGATTATGCTGAAGATACACATAGAAGTGAAGGAAAAGGGGAAGAAAGCAAAGAAGGAAGGTGGAGGCAGAATTGGCAGGGAGATAGGAAAAAAGAAAGACATGAAAAGATTCAAGAAGGAAACAAGTCTGAATATCCTTCCACAATTCAGGACAGGATGTGTTGTAAGTGGAACAGTTCTTATGTCCACGGTCACTTCCCTGGCACGTCAGCCAACCCAAAGTCACCCCAAAACCGGAACTTGGGCAAAGGCAACTAAAATTGATTATTGAAAACCTATCATCAGTTAGTTCTTTTCTCACAGGAAACTTCCCTAAGTGCGATTTCTGAGGCTATTTGTGAGATGATACTTGTAAATCATTCACAGAAATGCTGGGAGCACAGCAAAACACATGAATGCTAGCTACCGTCATTGAGGTTATTATTTAATATGCACTTTGACACAGTGTTCACCAACCTGGTTTTCTCAGAAGGGGATGATGGAAAGGGAGGTAGCTGCCAGAGGCTGTAATAGATGATGACTTACAATGGGGAAACTGCACAAACAAAACCAAAATCAAACAGGACCTATAAGAAGCAGATCCGATGCCGGGCACAGTGGTTCACGCCTGTAATCCCAGCACTTTGGGAGGCAGAGGTGGGTGGATCACAAGGTCAGGAGTTCAAGATCAGCATAACCAACATAGTGAAACCCTGTCTCTACTGAAAAACACAAAAATTACCCGGGTGTGGTGGTGCACACCTGTAGTCCCAGCTACTCAGGAGGCTGAGGCAGGAGAATCTCTTGAACCCAGGAGGCAGAGGTTGCAGTGAGCCGAGATTGTGCCATTGCACTCCAGCCTGGGCTACAGAGCGAGACTCCGTCTCAAAAAAAAAAAAAAAAAAAGGAGGAAGCAGACCCAGGTCCCCAGTAGGTGTCATTCCATTTGGTGTCAGGTAAATAATCCTAAATACCTGCATAGCTCCTGGCAGACATAACATCATTGACATAAAGTACATATCTGATGCTCATAGTAATGACCTTAAAGAATCAAGGGGAAAAGATCATTTAAACTTGGTGTCCTGTTTAAGAAGAAAGGTGTGGTGCATAAGCAATTTCAGAAAAATCTCCCACTCACATAATTAGCATAGAAAACAACAGAAAAGAAGCTGTGGCTTGCAGGGTAGGCTTTGGTTGTCTGACAAGCCTCTTGCATAGGAGACCTTGTTCTTGAGTGAAGCCAGATAAGTGAAACGTCATGGTTTATAACAAGTGATCATGAGTCAGGATGGAAGGTGATGGTGCAGAAATGTGAGTCTGATGTGGGGAGGCATAAATAGGCCTCAGCACGTACAAGATGTGAGCAGCCTGGCTCCTCACTCCCATGCTCAGTGGAGAACTAAATCTGGTTCTTGACTCCAGAGGAGGCACAGCAATGACCACAGAGGTATAAAATAAGGTCTCTGAGAAAAGCCCAGGAGGGACCGGAGGACTGCTCATGGCCTTGCAGTTCTTTGGAAGGTTCTTATGGAAGAGTTTCCACCCATGGAAATTATTTCTTCCCCTCAGTTGAAAAAACAGGACTTTTAGGACGAGTGACTTTTTTTTCTCTCTTAAGGAAGCCCATTCATTCATTAAGGTCCTTTTTGTTGTTGTTGTTGTTGTTGTTGTTGAGATGGAGTCTTGCTCTGTTGTTAGTCTGGAGTGCAGTGGTGCACGATCTGTGCTCACTGCTGCAACCTCCACCTCCCTGGTTCAAACGATTCTCCGGCCTCAACCTCCAGAGTAGCTGGGATTACAGGCATGCGCCATCACACCCAGCTAATTTGTGTGTGTGTGTGTCTTTAGTAGAGACGGAGTTTCACCATGTTCGCCAGGCTGATCTCAAACTCCTGACCTCAGGTGATCCACCCACCTCAGCCTCCCAAAGTGCTGGGATTACTAGCGTGAGCCACCGTACCCGGCTGGTCATTTTTTTTTTTTTTCTTTTTTTCTTGCAGAAAAGTAATGAAAGGGTGCAGAAAGAGAAATGTGCATGCTGGCTTCCTCCTCCCCAGCAAGAGCAGAGGCAGAAGCTCATCCTGGAGGTAGAAGCATTTTGATCCTGTCTGCGTTCCTCAGACACATTTTCTGTAGCGGTCAGTGGTGCTGGCCAGACCAGCACAAGTGGCTCTGAGAAGGTAGAAATGCCACAGCATGTGGACAGATCAGCTGCTCCCTGCCAGGGGTATGTCTGAGAGAACAGGACACGTGCCTGGCAGTTCCCTGAGAAGGCAGTGTCCCTGGGCCTCTCCCCAGGGAGACAGGAAGGCGTAAATCCCTTTCTGTCCCCCATTCTTGATGTTTTACAGTTAAATATTTCCCTTGGCCCTTAGCAAGCTGGTTTGGTTTTCATGCAACACCTCCTGGTCAAACTATGGGGTATGATTCTCTCATCCTTCATTGGCGACAATATAAAGAGACTTCTGGAGCTACTTCCTTTTGGAGGACTGGGTTCTTGCAAGGAAAGGCAGGCAGTCTTCTAACCGATTCTTGTGGATTAATTTACAACTTTGATTCAGATTTTGTTCTGTCTTTTCAGTGTTTACCAAGATCATTGAGAGAACTTGTTTTTCCTCTTAAATGGTGGGCAAATTGCAAGCTTAGTCTTAGAAAATGTATATAGGACACAGAAAAAGATAAACAAGAGGGAGACCTTTCATTCCCTAGGTGAATCTTTCTTCTGTTACTCAATTATGAATCTGCTCTGCAAGACCCTGAAATAAAGCCATCCATGAAGCAAAGCAATTGTCATGGCCCTGTGACTAATCATGTGCTTCCACTTGGCTGATACCCTTGGACTGTGGCCTGAAGTGTCATTACTCTTGGCTCTAGTTTCCAGAAAACCCAGACATAAACTCACTGTGGTGGATGCAGATCAAAATGCCATCCTAGAGCTGGCTTTTAAAATGTTTTGAAAAATTCATTATCTCTCTAAGCCATTAGATCACTTTGAGCCTTATGGGGAACAAATGTATTTCTCACTTCTATGGAATGACTTCATGCCAGAATAGCCTCCTGACCAAGCACATCTCTGTACAAATCAATTCATGCACAGAGGGTTTCATAGGCTGGCATTTACGTAGACGGCTCTGATGAAGCTCATAAACACTGAGCCACACTTGTTACAATTGGCCGCTTTGTTGGACTTCTCTCAGCAGGATTTATATTCAGTCACCCTGATCACCATTTCACCCTGGGTACATCCTGACCCATCACTTCAGGGAGTGCTGTGGACAACAGCCATCAGGGTTCCCTGTGTTTAAGTATAGCCTTCTATGGCCATCATCTTTTATTTACGATTTCTTGTTGTGTAACTGTGAGTTATTTTAACAATTATAGAATCACAGACCTTTACATTGGAAACTACTATAGAATCATAGGTTTTTTGGTTGTTGTTATTTGTTTGTTTTCTTTTTAGAACCAGGGTCTTCCTCTGTTATGCAGGCTGGAGTGCAGTGGCAAGATCATGGCTCACTGTACCCTGAACTTGTAGGCTCAAGCGATGCTCCCACCTCAACCTCCCAAGTAGCTACGACTCCAGGCATGTGCCACCAAGCCTGGCTAGTGGTTTATTTTTTATTTTGTAGAGACGAGGACTCGTTATGTTACCCAGGCTGGTCTCAAACTCTTGTCATGCTCCTTGTCATGAAGGATCTCAAGTGATCCTTCTGCCTAGGCCTCTCAAAATGTTGAAATTAGAGGCGTGAGCCACTGTGCCCAGCCTAATCACATATTTTTAACATTGAAACAGATGACTTTAGATGTCTATTTCAGTCTCCTCATATTGTATTTCAGGCTTAGTTTCTTTATAAAATAATAAGCAATAAGGCATATTTGGAAAATAGAGGAAAGCTGAAAAATTACCAATAAACAGAAAAAATTAAAACTAAAACTAAAATCACCCACTTTCATTGAAGCATGACTCTTGGTGATATTTTGGCTAGTAGTTTTCTTAGTCTTTCTTCCTTGTGCACAGGACTTAAGATATTTGTATATCTTGCAACCCCGATTTTTATTTTACTTAACAATATTATTTTACTATGTTATTACATAGTAGTCAAAATCAATATATTAAATAATAGAATACGGTTTAATAAAGAAGATCTACTGAGGTTAAACCTTTTCATTGTCCCTCCTTTTTGCTATTGTTCATTACTATGACAAACATCTTTGCACATAGAAACATTTTATCCTGTTTAGAATTATGTTCTTAGAATGGCTTTCCAGTATGCAATGATTAGGGAAAAAGATATTAATATTCTTAAGCTTCTTGATACATTAAATTGACTTCTGGGTGAACTCTTCCCAAATTTCAAGACTCAGAGAGGTTAACTAGTCCCACAGTACATTGTGACAGAGTCCGACATAGATTTGAGGTCTCTTGACCCCGAAGTCTACGCCCTGATGAGTTAGAGAATTTGTGCGGTATGAGGGAGAGTGGTGTGCTGATTGTATACATCATGGATCTGAGCACATAACCTGAAACGGCCTGGCTGCTGAGTTGAGACAAGTGTAACAGAAACTGTGCCACACCAGTTACAACTCTGCTGATGAGACCAGTAGGTAGAATCTGGCTGGGGGGGGGGGTGCTACTTTCTCTTTTCTTTTCACTTCCTCTCTCAATTATTTCAAAAAGATTGAGCCTCATGGAACGGTAAAGCTGTTGCTGCTCTGCACGGTGTGGTCACTCGGAGCACACTGTTGCCCTTCATAACTGCTGTCACCTACTTGATCTCATTTGATTAACCTTAGAGAGGGTTCCTGTTATTATATTTATGTCACAAATGAAAAGAACAAGGCCAGAGAGGTTAAGTCTAGCTTTGCCCAGAGACACACAGCCAGTAAGTGGCAGAGGTGGGTATAGATTCTATGTCTTCTCATTCCCAGCATCTGTGAGAACAAACATTGATCTATGTTTTCCAGAGATGGTTTGAAGGTCTCATTGAGAGCATAGTGGTTTGGATTCATCTGTATAAAAGAAAATGTCCGAGTGAAAATACAGGGCACTTTTCTGAGCGGAGGCTATTCAACAGTGAAATCTATTCATGCTGAAGCTGTTTTTCTTTGACACAGGAAAACATACCCCTCAAGCTTTGGAATTTTGTGTGATGGACTCTGATGTACAGTATGCAACTGTGAGATTAATGAATGTGTCACTGATGGAAACATGCTGAGCCCAACAGGCTCTGGAGACCAAGTGTCACCTGTAATGGGAAGAAGGCACCTGAGAGGCAGGGTCTCTGGAGGGTCTGTGGGCATCACCTGACATGCATGTGGGCATCACCTGATATGCCTGTAATGGGACAACAGGTGACTGGATGTCACTTATAGTCGTTTGAGCTGAGAGTTCTCTGTAATGTGGGGAAAGAAGTTTAATTGCCTGTAATATCAACTCTTTCCCTGCTACAGAGCAGGTGTGATTCTGTCAAATTCTCTCTTCCAACTTCCCCATTCTCAGCTGTTTCTTCATTTGGATCATATTCATTAACTGTCCCAAAGCCTAAATGCATCCCACATTGATGCAATAAGGAGTAATTTTAGTTTAGTGCAGTTTAATATCCCTTAAGCTAAATTCTTCTCTTTCAAAACTCTAAGAAACACATAAATCTCCCTGCCAATCTTTTGTATCACCATAGCATGACAAAGGCCACATGATTCTAAATCCAATATGCGCAAAGATGAACATGCATCAGATGCATTGGCCTCTGGATAGTCGTCCTGGGTTGCCTGTGTTTTCCAATCTTTCTTGAGCATTTGATTAATTCACACTGGTGAATAAAGAAAACTGCAAATATAATTGAAAGAAAATCTAGGCAGATGGAAGTCAAGGTTAGTTTGGATTTGTAATTCTGTATTGGTGAGAAGTTTTGGTTGATACTTGCCCTGAAAACCTAATATGATTTTTTTTTTAGAGAAGTCTATTGTCTAATAGGATGATTTGTATACAGTGTGATAATTCCTTTGCAGACCCCGTGTTGGGAGGCTTCAGTATATGCCGAGGGAAATAGACTTGGGATATTTTCTAGTAAATGTTGTGTGGGAGTGGGATCACTGACTCTGAGACTGATCTGCATGGTTGTTAAATCATGCACACCTGCTAAATAATTAGCATGCTGTGGCGCAGGGGGTCCTAAAGGTAAATCCTTGTGTGCCCCAATTCCTAGCCGTCCAACTCCTTTCTGAATATACTTCTGCTTTATTTTAAAGGCAGAGCAGAAAGCATTGAGGGCCAGGAAGAGCAGTCCAATTAAGCTAGTGTCTCACCATGGCTAATATCCCATGCTGGGTCTCCTCTCCTGTCCCCGTTTCCTCAAAATATGTTTACACCGCTTCTTATCCTTATCCCTCCCACTTCAGCAGAGCCTGCTCTTGGCCAGCATGCCAGGGAGTTAACATCTATCAGTGTTTCCTCCGCAGCTACATATGTTATTTGACCTTCACCATCATCCTCTGAGACAGGCATCATTATACCCAGTTTGCAGAGGTGGAAACTGAGGCTCAAAGAGGTCAAGTAACTTGCTCTAGGGCAGACAACGAATGAATGTTGGAGCTAAATTTCTAGTATGCCATTCCTGAGAGTCTTAGCTTATATTTCCACTTCAACAGACTGTAGGGACATAATACACTTACTTCAGGAAGAGCGGTCATTCCACAGCTCTATTTAAACTTTCATGTGTATAGGAGTCACCTGGGAATCTGGCTGAAAGGCAGACTCTGATTCAGTACACTTTGGGGTGGAACGGGATTTTGCACTTCTAACAGGCTCTCAGGAGATGCCAATGCTGCTGTCCTGCAGAGCCCACACATCTGAGTAGTGAGAGTCCACAGCATTGATGAGCCAGGAGGCAGGAGAGGTGCATTAGAATCCGAGGGGGCTGCACAGCTGGGAGGAGGTGCCCTGCAGTGGAAGTGGCGTGCTTCTCCTGAGGAGGTGTGGCCTCACTGCAATCACACCGCGGTGAGAGGCCTGATGTGCTGCGTCTGTAGCTATCATATTTCAGGTAAGATCATTGATTTGGGAGGAAAAAAGAATCTTTTTGGCCAGATGAGGTGGCTCACACCTGTAATCCCAACACTCTGGGAGGCTGAGGCGGGAAGATCACGGGAGCACAGGAGTTCGAGACCAGCCAGGGCAACATAGTGAGACCTCGTCTCTACTAAAAATCAAAAAGTAGCTGTGCTTGGTGGTGCACACCTGTAGTCTCAGCTACTTGGGGGATGGAGGCAAGAGGATTGCTTGAGCCTGGGAGGTCGAGGTTGTAGTGATCCAAGATCACACCACTGCACTCCAGCCTAAGCCCTGTCTCAAAAAAAAGAAAAAAATTTCTGTCACACCATCATGCAGAGAGCCATGGGTTCTAATGACCCATAAAACAGGCTCTGCATGCAATACATATTTCTAATATGTATTAAAATTGCTTCATATCCCTTATGCTTTTCTCATACAAAACACAGGGTCTTGTGACTTCACAGTACCTGGCAGCAAGGAGGGACCGTAAATACATTAATACGACCGGGCGCGGTGGGCTCACGCCTGTAATCCCAGCACTTTGGGAGGTCGAGGTGGGTGGATCACCTGAGGTCAGGAAGTCAGGACTAGCCTGGCCAACATGATGAAACCCCGTCTCTACTAAAAATACAGAAATCAGCTGAGTGTGGCGACACGTGCCTGTAATCCCACCTACTTGAGAGGCTAAGGCAGGACAATCACTTGAACCTGGGAGGCGGAGGTTGCAGTGAGCAGAGATGTTGCCATTGCACTTTAGCCTGAGTGACAGAGCAAGACTCTGTCTCAAAAACAACAAAAAAACATTAACAGGCTGGAGGGAGAACTAGAAGAGAGCTGAAGGAACTGGTGGTCTTTTAGGGAATGCAGGGCTCTTGGCTGGGCTCTTTGAATGATCTCGGGAGGAGGAAAGCACACGACTCACCCTACAGAAAACTTAATGTTGGAATGAAAGTTTTCTTTCTTTTAAGACAAACAATTCACAGCTCCCCTCAACACCTTTTGGTCTCTTTCTCTCATTATCTAAATAATAATAGTAATAATTATATAATTATATATATAGTGTTATATATAATTATATATAATATAATTATATATATAGTGTTATATATAATTATATACTATGTTATATATAAATATAATTACATTATATATAAATATAATTACATATTATATATTATACATTATATGTAAATATATATAAATATAATAATTATGTGATATATAATATATAAATATATTGTATAATATAATTAGAAGTACAATTTTTTTATTATATATAATATAATTAGAAGTACAATTTTTTTTTTATTATTGAGACGGAGTCACCCAGGCTAAAGTGCAATGGCGCGACCTTGGCTCACTGCAACCTCGGCCTCCCAGGTTCAAGCAATTCTCCTGCCTCAGACTCCTGAGTAGCCACCATGCCTAGCTAATTTTTGTATTTTTTAGTAGAGGCAAGGTTTCCCCATGTTGGCCAGGATGGTCTTGATCTCTTGACCTTGTGATCTGCCTGCCTCGGCCTCCCAAAGTGCTGGGATTACAGGCGTGAGCCACCGTGCCCGGCCATATCTAAATTATTTAAAATGTTTCTTCTCTTTATTTGAAGTCATCTTCCCTAAAGTCCTTGTGACATCTGGATGGCCTTTGTGTTCTGCTTTCTTGTCCCCACCCGCCCTATTGTTAGTGGTGCGTGGTTCCATGTGGTGCTTTATGGTGCTCCTTTATTATTCATGCCTTTCTTCCTTTGTTCAGGACTGTTGCTTAGTCACTGTGCTTCTCTGATGTGTTCTTGGTTCATGCTTCATTTCCTACTGCCCTTTGGTACTTTTCTATCCCTTTTCCCTTAACACAGAATTCTGTTTCTCTTAACTTAGTGGGGACCCTGGAGTGGTTTGTAGAACTTTCCTTAGCTTGGGGATGGTCAGCAGGCACTGTAGAGGTTTTAGGAGTCATTTTAGGTGTGGTTCTTTATCAATTGGCTTTCACCAGGTTATGCCGTGCTAGCAAAAATCCCCAATGTCGGTGGCTTTCAGGATTAAAGGTCTATTTCCTGCTCATGTTACAAGTTGCTGAGGGTCAGCTGTGGCTCCAAGTGCCTTCTGTGTTCTGGAATGTAGGCTAAAGGAGCAACAGCTGTCTGGGATACGCTGCTCTCATGGGTAGAAGAGAGTTAGGGAGCTGGTAGGATCCAGTAATTGTTCTTGAAGCTTCTGCTTAGAACTGGAATGAGTCACTTCTGTTTTCTCTTCATCAACAACAGCAAGCAAATCACATGGCCAAGCCCAATAGCAGTGGGGTGGGAAGTATACTCTGCCCATGGGCAGGCACTGAAAGTTACATGGCACTGCGCAGGGATGGATTATTGTCATTTACAGGAAGGAAAGTTAATAATTAGGAGTTGGCCATGGATGTTGGCCATGTTGACCAGGATGGTCTCGATCTCTTGACCTTGTGATGTGCCTGCCTTGGCCTCTCAAAGTGCTAGGATTATAGGTGTGAACCACCGCACCTGGCCGCATTGCATAAATTGTTTAAATATTCACTAAATAATTTTATTTTCATAAAAGCCCTATTTGGTAGGTACTGTTATCCCCATTTTGCACATGGGGAAACTGAGGTAGAGAGGGGTGAGTTACTAGCTATACTCACATCACTACTACGTGGTGAGAGCTAGCATTCACCATCTGGTGGACATTGAACAGAACCACACTTGTATTCTACTGATGGTCGTATCGATGGGTAGATTGTGACCAATTAAAAACTTTAAAAAAATAGGAGATTTGGGGGACAGTTTCAATTAATGAAAATCTCCAGTAGCTATTTAGTCATCTCGTATGCCTTCCGATGACGGTTGAACAGTGGTTGTTTTCATTTGGGATGACTTCAGGCTGCATCTATGTGCCAAGTTAGGAGTTTGGGGAAGCTAGGTGAATTCCTTTAGGTCACCCGGGAAGCATTTATGGAATATGACTGCCTGGAAGAGCTTTTAAATTCTCAGTGCTTTAGTTTCTTTTCAATATAAGAAATATAAATTGGGACTAACAAAAGACGCTCCTTCATAGGGAATTCTGAAGATAAAGTTAGGCAGCATATGTAAAGCTCTCAGAACTATGTCTGGCATGTAATCAGAATTTTTGAGTGAGTATTCTGATGATGAGGATGATTTCTACTACTGTGATATCTCAACCCCTGGAAAACATATTGGGAATCCCCAGACCACTAGTTTCAGAGTCAATAGACAATCAGATTTATGTTCCTGAGTTAAAGATTTATTTATTAAGATAAATAAATACAATAAAAATTAACCTAGAAAGTAGGGGCTTAAGTTTCTGGCCTCTTGAAAAAAAAAAAAACAAACTAGCCACAATTTCTCTTAAAAAGATTAATTTTTAGGTTGTGCGTTCGCCCCCTTCAGTCATTGTGTGGAGTGAAAATCCTTTGAAATATGTTACATAAAGTTCTGGTTTATTAGGTGAACACAGTGCATTTGGGGCGTGTTTGGGTGGGGTAAGTTGTGTGATTTGCTGGGAAATTCCAAGCAAGGGCAGAGAGGAGAGGCCTCAGGCTTCTGTCTGGAAGTCAGTGGCTTGGTCTCAAGGGGACACGTCCTGATAGAAACGGGTAAAGCTATACAGGTTGGTGCTGTGTGGGGTGTTTACTAGTGAACATAATGAGGCTTCCGGCCTGACGACTGTTTTTGTTTCACATCCCAATCAGCTGAGCCTGAGAGCCTTAAGGTGAAAGGAAAAGAACAAGGGTGGTGGAATTAGAATGTCAAGTTTAGTTACTTCTCAGCTGTGTGAATTTGGGTATGTTCCTTAACCTCTTTGCGTGTTGGTTTATTCATAAATGTAATGCTATGTATTATTTATTCATCATGATTATGTGTAAGAGCATTGCATAAATTCTTTTTTTTTTTAAATTGAGATGGAGTCTCGCTCTGTCGCCAGGCTGGAGTGCAGTGGCACGATCTCGGGTCACTGCAACCTCTGCCTCCTGGGTTCAAGTGATTCTCCTGCCTCAGCCTCCCAAGTAGCTGGGACTACAGGTGTGCGCCACCATGCCCAGCTATTTTTTTTTATTTTTATTTTTAGTAGAGATGGGGTTTCACCATGTTGGCCAGGATGGTCTCGATCTCTTGACCTTGTGTTCTGCCCACCTTGGCCTCCCAAAGTGCTAGGATTATAGGTGTGAACCACCGTGCCTGGCCGCATTGCATAAATTGTTTAAATATTCACTAAATAATTTTATTTTCATAAAAGCCCTATTTGGTAGGTACTGTTATCCCCATTTTGCACATGGGGAAACTGAGGTAGAGAGGGGTGAGTAACTAGCTATACTCACACAGGCAGGAAGGGGAGTCAGGTTTTGAACCCAAGCAGTTGAACTCCAAAGCCTACATGCATACCCATCGTGCTTTGCTGCCTTTTGACACAGTCAGCACGTCACCAGGGGTTGCCGCTCTGAAGAGTAAGTCTGTTCATTTCTTCTAAATCCTAGTCCACTATTTAACATGTAGGAAGTAGATGCTCTGTAGACCTTAATGGTTATTTCCTTTCCCCTTTCCTATTTCCTTTCAGTTGTCCTGGTAGACCCAGGTAATCAGGACTGGTGGGTGCCTAGGAATGGAGTGAGAGATCTTGAGCCCCAGTTTTCCCTGGGCAAGATCTCACCTGACTCTCAAATTCACCTTGTCTCATTTATTGTATGAAACTTTCACTTTTTCAGCCTTTATAGCACCAAGCTGGAAGGTATTATGTCATCTTGTAAAGCAAACCCTAAATTGAAAGAATAATGGCCTAGTTTGGTGACCCTCTCAGCACACACCATTATATCTTCATATGAAGCCTCCTAGTCAAGTAATATGTGAATGAGTTTTACATATATATTAAATCTGCTTTGGAGATCATCTATCTTTATGTATTTGATTTTTCCCCCGTTATTCTGCATGGTTTCAAAGTGGGGAGCTCCTTACTCCTTCCCTTGGGGTAAATAACCTCTATGCTGAAAGGTGTGGCACTCACAGATTGGCTGCTGTGAAGACTTGACACACCTCTTCGGTGATTCTGTTTCTGTTTCCTCTTATTGGTGGTTAGGTTCCAAATTGTCCCTGTGGCTGGTGCCATGTTCCAGAAGCAGAAATATGTTGTGGAAAAAGTAATGGCTCCAGGGAATAATAAGAGGTGGGTTTTAGTGCTTTCCCTTCTAAGTAGGAGCTGTGTGACCTTGGCAAATAACTGGCCTTTTCTGGAATCCTGTTTCTTCAATTGCAGAACAAGGAGCCAGTGTTAGTTGAACTGTTCCAAACTAGGGGCTCCAGCATTTTGAGATCTCCCATGCAGGGATCCATTTTAATATTTTAAAACTAATAGTGCTGTTCAATGGGAAATAAAAGCTTTTAAAACATGGAGTCCACAGAGAAAAGAGAAAATGAAAGCGATCACTGGTGGTGGAAAGTTGGGGAGCAAGAATCAGTTATTTTTTTTTTTTTGCGGCACTATGCACATAAAGCTCTTGGTTTATTAGGCCAATCAGGCATGTTATTTAATCTCTAAGTCTTAGACAATCAGACACATTATTTACATCTCCAAGTCTTACTTTTCTCATCTGTTAAAATATGAACATAGTATACAATCTGTATTTGGGGTTCAGAAGTTTGTTGTGAAGATTAAACGCATTTGAAGCACTTAGCCAATGGCACTCAATACACTGTGGCTATTTTTCAAGTTCTTCAGTATGGGTTTACATTTACCCAGAAGGGATATTTTAGATTAAACTAGCTCCCACCAGATTATGTTGTAAATTTCTTTAGCTCTAGGGTGGGGTTATTTGGGTTGCAGTGAAACCAGGGATGGAACAGTTAATCCCCACTTCCTTAGGAACTATAATCCAAGTGTGCTTTGTGCAAGGCTTTCAGCTGGGTACACCATCAACTGGTAACATCTGGGCCCAACCAGAATAGGCAAATGGGGAGAGGAGAGAAGGGAGAGGGAAACAAATATGAGACCAAAGCCCCTGGAACAGACAGGGCATTCCTAGTCCTTGCTGTTTATTGCATGCATACTCTCAGTGATAATTGCTACCATTTAACTAGGACTTACCATGTGCCAGGCACTGGGCTAAGTACGTCTTATATACTGTTTTAATTTTCTTAGGCACTCTATGAGCCACTCTCCTATCCATTGGCCAAAGCAAGTCACAAGGCAAGTCTAGATTCAAAGCATGGAGAAAGAGATTTCTCTTGATGAGAGGAGCAACAATGTCACATGGAAGGGGCACAGATAAAGGATGGGGTCACTTTTGTCAGTTTGCAGATCTCCACGGTACAAGTAGTAGAGAAGATGTTGCATTTTCCTGGAGTAACTTCTGCACCCAAGAAAAAGGGAGTCAGGCATCAACTGCCTCTTTGTGTCTGGAATTCCTCTCATTACAAACAATCCAAGAGGCAGTATAATGGAAGTGTGGTCCCATTGTTTGAACTACTCAGGAGCCACATTGTAACTATTTGGAGAATTTCCTGCTTCCTGAATTCACCCAGATTCTCATGTTCAAAACAAGCCCCAGCCTAAATGTCACTTATCTGTTATCCCAAAGCTCTGCTAAGTGCTACGTGGTTAGTTTGGTATCCAAAGCTGTAGACATTTCTACCAGCTTTTCCAAGGTAGAGAGAACGAACAATGAATCTTAACTTCTAGAAGTAATCAGTCCCTCAGTTTATTAATTCATGAAAGCGGTTGTTCAAGGCTGAACCCGAAAGGTGCGATGTTTCATATTGTGGGGAGTAAGATGGATTCTTGAACGACTTGAGGTGGTTTATTACTTTTTTCTCTTTGCAAATGACACTGTCTTTCTGTATTTAATAGTGACAATGTAGTTTTTGTGAAGCGATTTTGCTGTATGTAAAAGTGAGCCAACTAAAATGTAAGCAAATAATACAGGGGATCTATGGGCAAAACCCACAAAGATGGTATGTGAATGATTCTTGGTAAATGGAGTCATGTATACGAAAGCCTGGAAAGGCCACCACCTAGTTGAGAAAATTGAGGCCTGAAAGAGGAAGCGAGCTGCTGAAAGTACTATACCTAATAAAGAGCCGCTCTGGGCTTAGTTGCAGCCCTCCTGCCTCTAAATTATTTTTATCTCCCACTGTACCAAACTCCTCATTTCCTCTAAGCCAACAGCCCCAAGTAAACAAAAATTAGGCCGGGCGCGGTGGCTCAAGCCTGTAATCCCAGCACTTTGGGAGGCCGAGACGGGCGGATCACGAGGTCAGGAGATCGAGACCATCCTGGCTAACACGGTGAAACCCCGTCTCTACTAAAAAAAATACAAAAAATTAGCCGGGCGAGATGGCGGGCGCCTGTAGTCCCAGCTACTTGGGAGGCTGAGGCGAGAGAATGGCGTAAACCCGGGAGGCGGAGCTTGCAGTGAGCTGAGATCCGGCCACTGCACTCCAGCCTGGGCGACAGAGCAAGACTCCGTGTCAACAAAAAAAAAAAAAAAAAAATAAGTAAACAAAAATTACCTCCATGTGTGATCTGGTTTGGATCTGTGTCCCCACCAGTTTCATGTGGAATTGTAATCCCCATTGTCAGAGGGGGTGCCTAGTGGGAAGCGATTGGATCATGGGGGCAGATTTCTCAAGAATGATTTAGGGCCGGGCCCGGTGGCTCAAGCCTGTAATCCCAGCACTTTGGGAGGCCGAGACGGGCGGATCACGAGGTCAGGAGATCGAGACCATCCTGGCTAACACGGTGAAACCCCGTCTCTACTAAAAAAATACAAAAAACTAGCCGGGCGAGGTGGCAGGCGCCTGTAGTCCCAGCTACTCGGGAGGCTGAGGCAGGAGAATGGCGTAAACCCGGGAGGCGGAGCTTGCAGTGAGCTGAGATCCGGCCACTGCACTCCAGCCCGGGCTACAGAGCGAGACTCCGTCTCAAAAAAAAAAAAAAAAAAAAGAATGATTTAGTACCATCACCCTGGTACTGCTCCTGTGATAGTGAGTGGGTTCTCATTAGATTTGGTCCTTTTAAAGTATGTAGCATCTCCCCTGTCTCTCTCTTGCTCCTGCTCCCACCATGTGAGATACTTTGCTCCCTGCTTGCTTTCCACCCACCTTGCCTTCCACCTTGATTAGAGATTTCCTGAGGCCTCCCTGGAAGCTGAGCAGATGCCAGCATCATGCTTCCTGTACAGCCTGCGGAACTGTGAGCCAATTAAACTTCTTTACCAGTCTCAAGTATTTTTTCATAACATTGCAAGAACGACCTAACACAGTGTGCAAACACATATTTTATTAGGAAATGTTACAAAATGAATAATATTTCCTACCATTTATAGCTAAGCAGTTTATATGCTTGGTGATGAGAAAGGTAATTATAATAATCATATATGATGTTAATGTTTACCTTAGTATTTGGGGGAGTTGCCTCACAATTTTTTCATGAACTTACACTATAATCAAAAATAAATTTGTATGCGAAATCTGTAAATATACTACGTATGCTTTGAGAAAAATATTACCTTACAAACACATACTTGTATATCCACATTAGAGAGAGATTTTTCTTACCAGAAATCACATTTACCCTTGAAAGAATAGATGAAGATTAATAAATTAAAAATAAATGTATTAAATAAAGATACATGCTACAATGTTGTTGAACCTCAAAAACATTATGTGAAGTGAAAGAAGCCAGTCTTAAAAGATCACGTATTGTGTAATTCCTTTTATATGAAATGTCCAGAAAAGGGCCAGGTGCGGTAGCTCACACGTGTAATCCCAGCACTTTGGGAGGCCAAGGGGGGCAGATCATGAGGTCAGGTGTTCAAGACCAGCTTGGCCAATATAGTGAAACCTCGTCTCTACTAAAAATACAAAAAAATAGCTGGGCATGGTGGTGCATGCCTGTAGTCCCAGCTACTCAGTAGGCCAAGGCAGGAGAATCAGTTGAACCTGGGAGGTAGAGGGTGCAGTGAGCCAAGATCGTGCCACTGCACTCCAGCCTAGGTGACAGAGCGAGACTCCATCTCGGGGGCTGGGGGGTGGGGGAAAGAAATGTCCAGAAAAGGCAAATCTATAGAGACAGATTGTAGATTGGTGGTTGCTGGGGCAATGGAGAATAACTGCTTCATATGTATAGGGTGTCTTTTTTGGATGATGAGAACGTTTAAGAAGTAGATAGAGTGGTAGTTGTCCAATATTGTGAAGGTACTAAATTCCATTGAATTGTTCACTTTAAAATGGTTAATTTTATGTTATGTAAATTTCACTTCAATTAAAAATACTATATATATATGTGTGTACTTACCATATATACTCATATACAAGCCCATGCATGGTATTTTTATTATTTTATTAGTATAGTGCTTCTCTAACTTTTTGGTCTTAGGATCCCTTTCCACTCTTAAAAATTAATGAGGAAGCCAGGCGTGGTGGCTCATGCCTGTAATCCCAGCACTTTGGGAGGCCGAGGCGGGCAGATCACAAGGTCAGGAGTTGGAGACCAGCCTGGCCAATATGGAGAAACCCCCATCTCTACTAAAAATACAAAAATTAGCCGGGTGTGGTGGTGTGCGCTTGTAGTCCCAGCTACTTGGGAGGCTGAAGAAGAAGAACTGCTTGAACCTAGGGGGACGGGAGGTGGAGGTTGCAGTGAGTTGAGACCACACCACTACACTCCAGCCTGGGTGACAGTGTGAGACTCCGTCGCAAAAAAAAAAAAAAAAGAAAAAAAAGTGAATAACGAGGATGCCCCAGAACTTCTATTCATGTGTGTTATATTTATCAATATTTACATTAGAAATGAAAATGGGAAAAAATTATTTATTTTTTCATTTGTTAAAAATAACATAAACATGTTTCATGTTAACAAAATAACATTTTATTTAAAATAACTATATTTTCCAAAACAAATACATCTTAGCAGCAGCTAGTTCAGCTCACAATTCAAATAATCTCACAACTGCTTTTACTTTTAGATAACTCTTCGTCTTCCACATGCAAAAGACATACTTTATGCGTACTTCCCATTTGACCACAGAGTATTAAAAAAGATGTGTATACTCAAGGTTTGGGATTTAATTAAATTAATATCTTTTTTAATGTTTCATTGAGGAAATTCACAAGTGAAACTGGCAGTTTTGGTCCTGTGAGGTCGCAGCTGTGAAGAGTACAGTGACTACTAGCATAATTTGATAGATTAAGGCTCTCGCAGTTTCACTCATCACTGCTTTTGTGCAGACATCTACCCAGCAAAAAAGCCATCAGTACAAATGTCCACACAGCAAAAAAGGCAAATAGTGTCTTCTAATTTTCATGAAAATAGATTTGACTTCATAGACCTCCTCAAAGTTACCCAGGGACCCCCTGTGGTCTGAGGACCACAAATGAAGGACTTTGATTCCTCACAGTGCAGTACAGGAATTGCGAATTATGTGTACTTACAACATGGATGGCTTTAAAAAATGACAGGCCTCTTTCTTAAAGAACTGAGTAATCTTTACGGTGGAAATAAAAAACAGGGCCTTGTTTTAATCAGATTTCAGATCTTCTTCTGTGATATACCTCCACTTCAGGGTCTTTGCTCTACCCTTTGCTGAGAATGCTTCTCTTCCAAATGTGCAACAAACCCTCCCTCACCTCCCTTGGGGCCTTACTTAGCCATCATTCCAAGGAGCCTTCTTTGGTCACTTTATTGAAAATATTGCTCCCTTTCCAACACACACACATACACACACACACACACACACACACACACAAAATTACTTTTCCCTGTTATGTTTTTCTTCTTAATATTTATCTCTATTTGATGTGTTACACATTTTATTTAGTTTATTTCCTTGTTCCTCATTAGAATGTAAGCTACATAAAAGCAGAGGTTTTCATCTATTTTGCTAGTATCTCCTGGTTTGCTTTGTATCTCCTGTGTTCAGTAAACATTTGTTCACTGATATCCAGAAACATTTGTCAAATGTTGTTGAGTATAGCATAGCTAAAAGTTTGCTATAGTATTCATTGTATTGTAACAAAAGGAGGATGTGCAGATAGCCTCAACATGTATTACATAAGATGTGCAATGGAAAAGTGGTTTTATGATCAATAAGTTTGCAAAACATCTCTTTCTCTGTTTTCTTTCTCTGTCTCTCTCATACAGACCACATACACGTGGAGATTTACAGTGAACTAACATGAAGCATCTGAAAGGTCCTGTGATGTGGCCATGTGTTTAAACATTGTTAAATTCAATATCTTTCAGACTGTTTTCTAGTGCTCACTGGAACACACTTTGGAAAATGCTTTCCTGTGCATAGGCTCCCTGACTCACTTTTCATCATGGTTGTGAGGGTCGACTGGGATAAAAGCTATGGATTTGGTTAGTATATTCTGGAAAGCTATTCCAATGTAAGATTTTTATGAGTAATTCAAGTGGAAAATAAAACAAAAAAAAAATTCTTCCTAATTCCTAATTTTGTTTGCTGGTAAAACAGTTTGGTGATGGAAAGGACTAGAAGGGCAGTCTTTGTATAATTATGTGTTTGATAATATACACTTTAAAATAAGAGTAATTCATTGTAATTCAGATTGCTTTTGGGTGAGGAGGTGGGGGTTGTCAGGACAAAGTAGTAGGATTTTTTTAAGTTTTAGAAAAGAGCTTAAGAAATGCTCTAATCCTATTGGTACCTGTTACAAAACCAATTAACCCAGGAGAATAAATACCTTGTCTGTGCAGATTTTACAGATCATAAAGGAAGAAAATCTCTAAAAACCATGTAGTATTCTTACCCCTCCTCAGAAATCTGTACTGTATTCTCTCTGACTTTTCTGAAGTGGGTTATCTAGCCTACATCCCTTAGTGAATAGTCAGCAGAGCTTCTCTCTAAGGATTCAGAAGCTCCCTGGACAGCGTGTCTTCTGTGGTCCTCTCTAAGTAACTTTTCATTGCACAGATTGAAGCGACCTGACTCTAGATGAGAAAAATGAAGCCAAGAGGGCAATCGCTTCTTCATAACAGCACTATGGTTCAGCTTCTTGCTCATGACACCCTCCCAGCCTACAAAGAATTCCCACCTTTGAACAGGTCCATGAGCTTTAAGAGTGGACTCTTCCACCTGCTCTCCGTTTTCCTTCTCTTTGGCCATCTTCAAAGAGAATGCTTGGTTCTCTAACTGGCTCTCCTGTCCTTGGGGTCAGCCTGCATTCTTGTGCCCAGAGTCATCAATACCTTGACTCTTCAGTGGCCTCAAGGACCATCTGATTCACCACAGTGCTGATCTGTCTTCTGCAGAGCACAATTTCTGAGAAATCAGCAGGACCCGCAGCATCTTGCTGATGCAGGTATTGATCCCTACCTGTGCGTTGCTTAATCAGCCCTGGAATCTATCGATAACATCACCACTGCTAAATCCCCACTTCCTGCTAGGTCCTGATTCCACGTCTCTACCGCTTAGGGTCACAGTGTATCTTACACTATACCTAAGTAGTTTTTGTGTTCTGTCTTGAGCAAGTGTGTCTACTAAACAGGTATTCTCTCTAAGCCCCAGTGGCTGGAAGTGATATTATAGAAGGTAGCAGTTGCCTGCCCCTGTAAAAGCATTTAACTGTGCATTATTTATAACCCAGAGAAAATTTTTCTTCTTCAAATGGCAGATTATTCATTCACCCATGCTTGATTACTGTACTCTAATGTCTCAATGCTTCTTATGCATTAATCAAACAAACCTCAGGAGATATTCAGCAGCTGGGGGGGATCAGTTTTGGGTAGTCTGAATGGAGATTGGAGGGATTCCTAGAAGGTCGCCTCAGAGTCTTGAGTGCAGCAATTCCTGAACTTCTACCATTAGAAAGCTGTTCCTCTGTGTGTGTGTGTGTGTGTGTGTGTGTGTGTGTGTGTGTCTGTGTTTTAATTGAGACAGGGTCTCACTCTGTCACTCTGTCAGGCTGGAGTCAAGTGGCACAATCTTGGCTCACTGCAACTTCCACCTCCCGGGTTCAAGTGAGCCTCCCGATTAGTTGGGACTATAGGTACCTGCCACCACGCCCGGCTAATTTTTTGTATTTTTAGTAGAGGTGGGGTTTCGCCATATTGCCCAGGCTGATCTTGAACTCCTGAGCTCAGACAATCCGTCTGTCTTGACCTCCCAAAGTGCTGGGATTACAGGCATGAGGCACCGCACCAGGTCTGATTTTTTTTTTTTTTAATGAAAAATGTATAGGTCCTCTTTTAAAATGCATGTCCTCCTGGGATCCCTCTTCTATACCCATGTTCTTTTGTAGACTTGTTCTAGAGCATTAAAGCTTGAAGCGAATCTTAATGATCATTTAGTCCAGTCTCATTATTTTAGAGATGAAGATGTGAGGCTGAGAAGACATGCATGTCTAGATCAAGGTCTCACTGCCAGTTAGCAGTAAAGTTGGACTCAGTATCCCATGTCTCCTGCCTCTTTTCCAGAAAGCTTTATGTGTCTTATGGCATCCTGAGGAGACAACTTTTTTCAGATGTGTCAACTTGTATTAAATTCCATGCTTAAAAATATTTCATGTAATGCAGTTTGATTAGCATTTCTCTAGAGTCACTATAATTCTAGGGATGGCACGCACTGGGGTAATTATATATAAAATTTCCTCTTAGTTTTAAGTCACTTCCAAGATCCAATGGTTATTTTAAAACTAGAGTGGGAAGTAGCATATTTGGCTAGCAGCGCTGTTAGAAACAGAAGAGTTAGAATGACTGGCAGGTGCTGATGATCTCTTTGTCAATTCCACTAAAAATGGACAGTGTTGGACTTCATTCCTACCCAGCAACACCACCAAATGTAATAGGTATGTCTAGGTGGGAGAGGAGGAGCCCCAAGTAGCACAGAAAGAGGAAATAAGTGAAAGGAAAGAAAGAGAAAATTTTAAATCTATTTGTTTATGTAGGTGTCTCCAAGGAATCAATATCACCCATTGCCTGCCTTGGGAAATTTCTGAAAAGTCCAGGGGAATCTGGACCCCAAAAGGGTCAGTATTGTGAGCAGGAGGAACCCTCAGTGCCTCTGGCATTGTGGGTCATGGACTTGGAATGCTTTTCCTTGTAGAAAAACAGGAAGTGTTCCAAGCAGAATATGCTATTCCGTGCTTTGACAATTTTCTGTAATTCACTTGAGTCAAATCCAGATAAATTTTGAGTTCTGCTTATTTGTTGTATATTTTTATTTCCATTTATCTACTTAAATAGTTTTCTTCTAAAATCCAAGACGGTTCTTCTGTGTCTAGTTGCTTCATTTCTCTTGAAAAGATTTCGCAAGCAGATTCATAGAGATGATTTTCTCTACCTCACAGGAAATAGGAATTTCTAGTACTAGTATGTCATAGAGCCATGATTCTTAAGTGTTTGTGTGTATTGCATTCACCTGGGGAGCTTGTTGAAAACACAGGTACCTGGGTCCCACTACAGATCTACCTGATAAGAACGTAGTGGAATGGGACCAGGGCTGTGCGTTTTTAACAGTTATTCTTGGTGCCTTCTGCACCCACCCTATAATTTTGATGTTCTCCCAAGTTTGAGATACATGTCAAAGGGACATAGATAGGAAGAAAGGATGGTTAGCAATGATATGACTTGGGTGTTGAGAAAACCCCCGTGCCCACATTCCCTATTCATTCTATTGTAAACATTTATTGAGCCACCTATTTACTGTGTGCAGAGAACATCATGAGACTTTGGACTCACACAGGTGGCTAAAACAGAGAACCGGCTGGGCATGGTGGTTCATGCCTGTAATCCTAGCACTTTGGGAGGCCAAGGTGGGCAGATCACAAGGTCAGGAGTTTGAGACCTATCGGGGGAACCCACCCCCAATAATTCAACGTTATTTCACGTAGGTTCTTTTCTGTTTCCCTAAGTGTCAGTTGGTCTGAGAAATAAAGGGAAAGAGTACAAAAGAGAAATTTTAAAGCTGGGTATCTGGGGGAGACATCACATGTCAGCAGGTTCCATCATGCCCCCCAAGCTGCAAAACCAGCAAGTTTTTATTAGTGATTTTCAAAGGGGAGGGAGTGTACGAATAGGGTGTGGGTCACAGAGATCACACGCTTCACAAGGTAATAAAATATCACAAGGCAAATGGAGGCAGGGTGAGATCACAGGACTGGGGTGAAATTAAAAATGCTAATGAAGTTTCATGTCCCACTGGGCACACATTGTCATTGATAACATCTTATCAGGGGACAGGGTTTGAGAGCAGACAACCGGTCTGACCAAAATTTATTAGGTGGGAATTTCCTTGTCCTAATAGGCCTAGGAGCACTACAGGAGACCAGGGCTTATTTCACCGCTTATCTGCAACCATAAAAGACATTCCCAGAGCAGCCATTTTAGAGACCTACCCCTAGGAACGCATTCTCTTTCTCAGGGCTGTTCCTTGCTGAGAAAAAGAATTCAGCAATATTTCTCCTATTTGCTTTTGAAAGAAGAGAAATATGGCTCTGTTCCACCCTGCCCTCAGGCAGCCAGACCTCATGGTTATCTCCCTTGTTCCCTGAACATCACTGTCATCCTGTTCTTTTTTCAAGGTGCCCAGATTTCATATTATTTAAACACACATGCTTTACGAACAATTTGTGCAGTTAACATAACCATCACAGGGTCTTGAGGCGACATACATCCTCAGCTTATGAAGATGACAGGATTAAGAGATTAAAGTAAAGACAGGCATAGTAAATCACAAGAGTGTTGATTGGGGAAGTGATAAATGTCCATGAAACCTTCACAATTTATGTTCAGAGATTGCAGTAAAGACAGGTGTAAGAAATTATAAAAGTATTGATTTGGGGAACTAATAAATGTCCATGAAATCTTCACAATTTATGTTCTTCTGCCAAGGCTTCAGCTGGTCCCTCTGTTCAGGGTCCCTGACTTTTCGCAACAGAGAGCAGCAGCCTGGCCAATATGGTAAAACCCCGTCTCTCCTAAAAATACAAAAATTAGCCAGGTGTGTTGGTGCATGCCTGTAGTCCCAGCTACTCAGGAGGCTGAGGCAGGAGAATCACTTGAACCTGGGAGGTGGAGGTTGCAGTGAGCCGAGATCATGCCACTGCACTCCAGCCTGGGCGACAGAGCGAGATTGTCTCAAAAAACAAACAAACAAACAAAAAACACAGAGTTTGCCCTCAAGTTGCTCACAGTTTAGGACAAATAAATATGATCACATCTATTTACAACCCAGAAATCTCCAGTACTGAAGAGTATTAAAGGTGGTGTGGGTGGGGAGGTCAGTAGAGATTTCACAGAAAAAAGTGATATTTGAGCAAAGTTTTCAAAGAAGAGTCACAGTTCACTAGGCAGACAATGGGGAAGGGACGTCTAGGTAGAGGGAAGGGCCGGTGCAAAGACTTGGGGGTTGAAAAGTGTGTGAGATTGGAACCTGGAATACAGGTGCTGTCTGTATGGCTGAAACATACTGGGGTGTGTGTAGCGGGAGAAAAGCTTGGAAAAAAAGCCTAAGAAGTATAGATTTTTGGAGGTAGATTATAGCAGAAAGGTCATTGACAAGAAAATAGGTTGTATGCAAGTAGAATTATTGTTTTATAATTTGTTACTGACATTTGGTGTTGACTCATTGTTAATTAATGTGGTCCCCTGCACTACAGCACTACCCCAGCCCATTTTTGATCTCATCTTGTGATAGTTAATATACTTTGCTGCAAACTCATTCTACCCTTTTAAGAAATTTCTTCCTTTATTTTTCTCTCATGCTCTGGTTCTGAGGCAATGCTTGAGACTGTAGTTCCTAGCATTATTTCTATTAGGTTTGTGAACCCTGTTATTAAAATTTGTGTCTGGTTCCTTTAAATCTTAATTATAAATTAAGCAGCGATACCAAATGAAGTTCGAGTGATGGGATGGAAAATGTCAACTGTCTTTTTCCTATTAGACTGACTTATGGATATATCTCAGTTTGTTTTTTAAGTTTTCATTTCTTTTTAATGTCAAGACAACTTAATAAAGCTCCGTCTAGAGTTTTAACTTAATGGCTGTCAGAATCAGCCTTGATAATTGCTTCTTTTGGGTTATCTGCATGTCTTCTTTCCATCAGTAACAAAATCAATACTGACACCAATTCAGAGCATTAGACTCCCCAACGTGCTTTCATGTGCACTTTTTAAATGGTTTGACCAGCAACCCTCTGAATTTCACAGAATATTATTATCATTTTCCAGTGTAACAGGTGAGGAAACAGAGACTCGGCCTCATTAAAATTTTGCTGTACTAATGATTTTTTGATATTTACTATGGCTGGTATTTTATGTGACTCTTTGAGAGACGGTAAGTTCTCCTTCCTTTTAAAACCGTCAATAATGGAGCCACCAAAGCCAAAGCTTTAAGTGCTGGTGTGGCCTTTTGGTACTCATGATTAAGATCACATTTATTTGTAGTAATAATTCAGTATTACATCTCCCAAAGAGATGTACTGAGCAAGCACTGCAGTGACAAGATAAGTTGCCCTGTTTTGTTCCATATGTCTGTGCTCTAAGTATTCCATAGTTTTAATTGGTTCCCTGCAGAATAACGTTTACAAGCATATGGTATGGAAAATGCTGACTGCTTTTGTTATCATGTATTTTAGTACTTGTGGTGGCCCCAGTTCACCTAGCCTTTAAATGTGATTATGAGGTTATTTAATACACTTTATGGAGTACTTTTCCTTAACCTGCTTACCAAGTGTTAAATGCCATCGATATTGTGTACTGGGTAGCCCGTCCGTAGTTGGCCAGAGCACGAATTCACAAAAGCTTTCATCATGGGTTTGTGCTGCAAGCATGCTCTCTCTCTCTCCTCGCCTCGTGTGCAGTTTTCAAAGGCACTGCGAGGCTGCCTTCAATTATGCTTGAGAGTAAGACGCGCTGTTGGGAGCACGAAAGAGCCAAGATGCACACAATAGAGCTCTCTGGCGCCTCGTTTGGGAGATTTACCAGTGATCCCTTGAAAAGGGAAAAGGGATTACAGATGTGAAATTAGACACAAAGATTGAAGAGGGGACCAGCTGTATTTTTGGATATTAGAGTTACTTTGGCACTTGGGTGGTTTCCTCGGGGAGTACAGTGGCAGAGTGCAGTTGAATTATTAATATTTCTGAGACTATGTACAAGGCTTCTTTTTTTTTTTTTTTTTTTTTTTTTTTGAGGCGGAGTCTCGCTCTGTCGCCCAGGCTGGAGTGCAGTGGCCGGATCTCAGCTCACTGCAAGCTCCACCTCCCGGGTTTACGCCATTCTCCTGCCTCAGCCTCCCGAGTAGCTGGGACTACAGGCGCCCGCCACCTCGCCCGGCTAGTTTTTGTATTTTTAGTAGAGACGGGGTTTCACCGTGTTAGCCAGGAGGGTCTCGATCTCCTGACCTCATGATCCGCCCGTCTCGGCCTCCCAAAGTGCTGGGATTACAGGCTTGAGCCACCGCGCCCGGCCAAGGCTTCTTTTTTAAAAAAACTTTTATTACGGGAAATTTAAAACATATACAAAAGTGGAAAAAACTGCGTAATTAATCCTCAGTGGACCTATGACTTAGTGTATTAGCTTTCTAGGGATGATGTAACAAACCACCAAAACTGGAGTGACTTAAACAACAGAAATTTACTGTCTCACAGTTCTGGAGGCTGGAAGTTCAAGATCAAGATGTTGGCAGGGCCAGGCTTCCTCTGAAGGCACTGGGGAGGGATCTGTTCCAGGCCTCTCTCCCAGCTCTTGGTGGTCTCAGACGATCCTTGGTTTGTGGATGGGCTTCTCCTTGTGTCCTCACATCACCTTCCCTCTGTTCACGTCTCTGTGTTTAAATTTCCCCTTTTCATAAGGTCACAGTCATGTTAGATAAGGGTCCATCTAATGACAGCATTTCAGCTTAGCTAATTACATCTGCATGACCCCAGGTCCAAATAAGCTTATATTCTGAGGCACTGGGGGTTAGGACCCCAACATGTTGTGTTGGGGAAGCACATAATCCATAATGCTTACCTTGAATAATTATCAATGTTTTGCTAATCTTGTTTCATCTGTTCCTTACCACACATACGCACTTTTGTTTCCTGTGGTATTTTATTTTATTTTATTTTATTTTATTTTTTTGAGGCGGAGTCTTGCTCTGTCGCCCGGACTGGAGTGCAGTGGCCAGATCTCAGCTCACTGCAAGCTCCGCCTCCCGGGTTTCCGCCATTCTCCTGCCTCAGCCTCCGGAGTAGCTGGGACTACAGGCGCCCGCCACCTCGCCCAGCTAGTTTTTGTATTTTTAGTAGAGACGGGGTTTCACCATGTTAGCCAGGATGGTCTCGATCTCCTGACCTCGTGATCCGCCCGTCTCGGCCTCCCAAAGTGCTGGGATTACAGGCTTGAGCCACAGCGCCCGGCCTCCTGTGGTATTTTAAAACAAACCACAGACGTATCATTTTACCTGTAAGTTCTTCAGTATGTATCTCTGATCAATACAGAGTTTTGAAGTGTGAGGGTGTGTGTGTGTGTGTGTGTGTGTGTGTGTGTGTGTTGGGTATATGTTTTCCATAATCATCATGTAAAATTTTTTTTAACTTAATGAGAAGCATGAAAAGAAGAGTAAAGGCTCCTGCTACTCTTCAGCCTGGGAAACTCTTATCTTTCTTCCCTTGAAGAAAGGCAAAAGTAACCTCCTCTGTGAAGCCTTCCAAACACTTAGGGCAATTAATGGCTCCTGTCCTCTGTGCCCCCAGGTTGTTCTTCTGTGACTTGTAATGTATAAGTAATTGTACTGTATTTGTGCAGCAGAGGTGAAAAAAAGACTGGCTTTTGTGCATCGTCGCTCTGTCTCTCTTCCTCCACTTCTTAGAAGAGACGTTTCTAGAAGCCCACTGAGGGGCAAGGAGCTGAGGAGGAGCTCAGGGAGGGGGTGCTGTGGGAAGAGTTTGGAATATGCACGTGAGGGTGCCTGGATGGTGGGGCTTGCAGACGCTACACCCTCAGTGGAGGTTGCTGGCCGTGAGGGCAGTGTTCTAGGGCCTACCCTTCCAGGTGCCAAGGGCTTTTGTGGGTATGGCGTGGTATCTGTTTCTGTTGTTTCTAGGTGGGGCCAAACAATAGAAGTCTTCTATATATGCAGGTGTTTGTGGTCATCTGTATAAATGTTGACTATTTTCATTTTTTTACAATGTCACTACCTACAGTGTAATTTTAAAAAATTGTCGTAGTAACTAGGCTGGGTGTGGTAGCTCATACCTGTAATCCCAGCACTTTAGGGGGCTGAAGCAGGCAGATTGCTTGAGGCCAGAAGTTTGAGGCCAATCTGGGCAACATGGTGAAACCTCGTCTCTACTAAAACTACAAAAATTGGCCAGGCGGTGTGGCATGTACTTGTAGTCCCAGCTACTCGGGAGGCTGAGGCAGGAGAACCACTTGAAACCGGGAGGTGGAGGTTGCAGTAGCCTGAGATTGCACCCCTGCACTCCAGCCTGGGCAACAGAGTGCGACTCTGTCTTAAAAAATTGTCATAGTAATTTATATTTGCCTCATTTGCCCCGAGATAATTAAGATTGATCACTGTAAGTTTAAAAACACATATAAAATGGCTAGCAGATAGCATGAGGAAGGGCTGAGCAGGGCCTTGGAGGCCCAGGATTACCAAAGCACTAGACACAGCTGTTAGCAAACATAGTATAGTTATCTCTTGGTTTCCACAGGCAACTGGTTCCAGGACCCTCCCTGGATACCAAAATCCATCGATGCTCAAGTCCTTGATACAAAATTAACTAGTATTTGCATATAACCAACATGCTTCCTCCTGTATACATTAAATCATCTCTAGATTACTAATGATACCTAAAACAATGTAAATGCTATGTAAATTATTGAAGGAATAATGACAAGAAAAAAAGTCTGCATATGTTCAGCACAGATACAACCATCCATTTTTTGTTTTTCTTTGAGTGTCTTTTATGCCTGGTTGGTTGAATCCATGAATGTCGAACCCAGGGATATGGATGGCTGGCAGAGAGCGAGGTGGTCCTTAAATACACCTTAATACCTTAATTAAGTATTAATTAATACCTTAATTAATAAGGTGTATTAATCACCTTAAATACACAGGCTTCGGTGATCCTCATTCTAGGACAGTTACAGTCTATATGGATCAAATTTATCTGTCACATAGGGATAATGTAGGACTCCCACACAGGGGTCTGAGAATTTTGTGAAATGATGCCAGGCTCAGAGAAACAACATGACCCGTGGTAGCTGCCCAGCAGTTGCTCTGTAGGCACCATTCACTTTGGATTTTATGTGAATGGCACTCCCGGAGTTGAGCAATGGTGAGGTACTCTTTGCTGCCATATTGTTATTAACTGGTTGTTGCCACTTAGGTTTCTGTCTTCAGTTATGGGGAGTTGCTAGCCAGGGAGTGGGAAAGAGGACCTCCCTCTCTGATGATGTCAAACCTGCCTTTCTTCTCTTGCCCTCACTCCACATCTTACTGTCAACACCCGCTACCACACATCTGGAATCCAATCCATTGAGGATTTTTTTTTAGCATGTTCTCCCTCCTTTCCACTCTGAGACTCTAAAGAGGGAACTAAATTATCAGCACATTAAATTATGAGTGTATTAAAAAGTTACTCCTTGTAGCAAAAAAAAAAAAAAAAAAAAAAGTTGGGGAGTCTTGCTCTCTTTTTTTGATAAAAATTTATATTTAATAGGACCTATTTTATAGCTGTTTATTACGGCAAAAGATTTGGGTGATCTGATGCATTTTTATTATGTATTGTTAAGGCTTTCATAATATTTAAAAATCTTTCTCGTGTTAATCTCTGGATATGTACTTTTTATTCAAAGTCCAATAAAGAAAGTAAAGCAACAAAATATTCTTCTACTGTAACAGCTTTCTTTTTAATGTGGCTGATTTATTTAGAACATCAAGATAGAAAACATTTCTGTATTAAAGATCTCTTCCATAATCTATTTAGTTAATTATCTCCCTTAAAATTACAAAAATAAAATTCAAATTGATAATATCAAAAAATTTTCCAATTGTCGGGCTCTGGAGACCCAAGTCAATTCTCATAGAAGAGAGAAGACAAAAGGAAGATGTCTGAGCAACTCAAAAATCGGTTATTTACTACTTAGAATCATAAAACCATATTTTCCCAAGGTGGGAAGCCTCTGATGCTTAGAATACTTTAAACTTTCCGTTGGGAGAGTTTCTTCTTAATAGAGCGTGATACTCAGTTTATGTCAACATGTTTATGCTTTTAAAATATCAGTGGAATAATATGGAATTTATATATGCATGCATTTCTCTATCTCGCTGCATCTGCATTTACTTTCTGTTGCACTGTTCTTTGCCATAAAATGTGTATTTTAATAAACCTTTGTTGAATATCTACTGTGCACCAGACACTGTTTAGTTTTAAGAGCGTTTTCTATTTTGCAAAATATTTTGAGAGAGAGAGAGAGAGAGAGAGAGAATGATCCTGACAGGTCACCTGGAAGGTGAGAGTTCTTCTATCACTGAAAAACATACAGTGTAATCAATAATGGCATCATTAAAAACTGTCATCTTTGCAAAGTACAGTAATTGCTCTGCAGATCCCTTCCCTGTGAACCTGCATACCTGCACCGTGCTGGAAATGATCTTCTCCTCCCTTCCGCATCTAGCCGCTTATCTATTCATTACTGTCAGGTCTGAGTGGGTTTCAGACATGCCAGGTGTGTGGTGTCACCGGCCTGACGTCCGTTCCAAATGCAGACATTTACACTCGCGAGTATTAAAGCAATAGATCTTCCTTATGACAACAAAAAGCTGACTGCAGAAAAGCAATGCTTCTGGGAAAAGTCTTTGAGCGCATCTTGGCTTGTTCATGGGGGGAGAAGACCTGACTAATTAGCTCCAGCCTTTCTAATCCGAAGGAGCAGAAATAATTAAAGTATCTGGGGCAACCTGTGCCACACAGCAGCAGGCTACAACAGAAGGGGCGACGCGGTAAGAGGACGTAATCTTTTTTTTTTTTTTTTTTTTTTTGAGACGGAGTCTTGCTCTGCCGCCCAGGCTGGAGTGCAGTGGCCGGCTCTCAGCTCACTGCAAGCTCCGCCTCCCGGTTCACGCCATTCTCCTGTCTCAGTCTCCCGAGTAGCTGGGACCACAGGCGCCCGCCTCGTCGCCGGCTAGTTTTTTGTATTTTTTAGTAGAGACGGGGTTTCACCGTATTAGCCAGGATGGTCTCGATCTCCTGACCTCGTGATCCGCCCGTCTCGGCCTCCCAAAGTGCTGGGATTACAGGCTTGAGCCACCGCGCCGGCTTTTTTTTTTTTTTTTTTTTGAGACGGAGTCTCGCTCTGTCACCCAAGCTGGAGTGCACTGGCCAGATCTCAGCTCACTGCAAGCTCCGCCTCCTGGGTTCACGCCATTCTCCTGCCTCAGCCTCCTGAGTAGCTGGGACTACAGGCGCCCGCCACCTCGCCCGGCTAGTTTTTTGTATTTTTTTTAGTAGAGACGGGGTTTCACCGTGTTAGCCAGGATGGTCTCGATCTGACCTTGTGATCCGCCCGCCTCGGCCTCCCAAAGTGCTGGGATTACAGGCTTGAGCCACCGCGCCCGGCCGAGGACGTAATCTTAACACAGGCTCCCAAAAGAAAGTTCTGGGAACTTTCCCCCACAAGGATCTATTAAAGTAAAAATAAGATATTTATGAATCACAATTTTTTAAATAAAATGAAAATACTTTAGAATAGAAGGGAAATTCCTACAAAAATTAGGACTGCTTAATTATTAAGGTACTAGCCTTCAGGGCAAATTTGAGAAGTCATAACAATCTTTTCTGATTGTTATTGCATTTTGAGGCTGAGTCAGCTGTTGCCCTGGGCAGAAGTCCTTTGTCTTAGAGACACTGCTGTGAATGATCATGTACATGTGATTGTGTAAATATTAGGGGAGAAGGGAGGGTTCTATCCTGAATAATTCCCTAATGGATGTTAACTAACTTCCGTGGTCCTCCCATATGCACCTTGTTCAGGGGGTTGCTAGGAATGGTGGGCACAGTAAACCAGCTCAGACCTGAGCGTATGTGTGGACACCTGCAAGACAGCCTCATGGCACATGTCTGTGCAGAGATGTAGTTTGTTTTTCAGAAGACTCTGTATTCTAAGTGGAGGGCTTGGAAACGTGTTTGGAAGAGTGGAAAAAGACAGGTGGAAGAGTTTCGAATGGTATCATAGCTTTGTTATTTTGGATCTTTTTTCTTTGCTTTTGATACAAGTTACTGTAAATGTCCTATGCCACCATTTACTGCCTGTCATGTATGTACTGAATCATATGAGGCTTTTTTCTTGATATATTGTCAGGAAACAGTTAATAAAGACATCCCATTTACACTCACCTCACATATAGAGTGGGTTTCTTTTTCCTGTCTATGGGAAAAAGGAATGACATGAAAAGCAGGAAGCATGCCTGAGTGCTCTAGTGAATTAAGATTGGAACCAGAATTTGGGGCTATTTCTCCACATCTTATTGTTTTTGTCTTAATTTGTAGCCAGGATAAATATTTAGATACATGTACACATGAGCCTAGGAATAACATTAGGCTGTCAAGATTAAGAGAAGAAAAGCAAACCCGGCCAGGCGCGGTGGCTCATGCCTGTAATCCCAGCACTTTGGAAGGCTGAGGCCGGTGGATCACGAGGTAAGGAGTTCGAGACCAGCCTGACCAACATGGTGAAACCCCCCTCTCTACTAAAAATACACAAAAGAATTAACTGGGCGTGGTGGCACATGCTTGTAATCCTGGCTACTCAGGAGGCTGAGGCAGGAAAATTGCTTGAACCCAGGAGCTGGAGGTTGCAGTGAGCCGAGATCGTACCATTGCACTCCAGCCTGAGTACAGTGGAAAAAAAAAAGAGCAAAAGGCCGGGCGCGGTGGCTCAAGCCTGTAATCCCAGCACTTTGGGAGGCCGAGACGGGCGGATCACGAGGTCAGGAGATCGAGACCATCCTGGCTAACACGGTGAAACCCTGTCTCTACTAAAATTACAAAAAAAAAAAAAACTAGCCGGGCGAGGTGGCGGGCGCCTGTAGTCCCAGCCACTCCGGAGGCTGAGGCAGGAGAATGGCGTAAACCCGGGAGGCGGAGCTTGCAGTGAGCTGAGATCTGGCCACTGTACTCCAGCCCGGGCGACAGAGCAAGACTCCGTCTCAAAAAAAAAAAAAAAAAAAGCAAAACCACAAAAAGCAAAGCAAGGTGAGGGCTCCCAGTCTTTAATTTTCCTCAGTCATTTTTCTGATACTGAATCAACCTGACATCTCTTGGAAGTATTGCTGATGTAGCCTTAAATTCTAGCTCCACTGAGAACAATTTCCTTGTTCAGTTGTATCACAGGAGGTAGTGTTTGAATCATGTCAAGGTGGTGTGTGATCATTTTGCGTGGTCTGACGTGGTTCGTTTTTTTCTTTGTTTGGGTACCCATGATGTCATAAACACACTGTTGCTCTCCCCTACCCTCTCCCCATAAGACAAAAGATAAAAAAGAATGCCATGAACAGCTGCAACACCTGCCAAGGTTGGGAGTTGGTGGTGTGGGAGAGGACAGAGCAGTTGGTGGGGGAGGAGAAAGGTGCATGGGATGGCAGACAACCTATTCCCTTGTTTTCGCTACTTTAATCTCAGCCTAGGCTATAGCTGCCCAGGAACTCAGAATTTGGGCTTCTTATTTATTGCTTTGATTTACTCTTTCAACAAATATTTGGTAGACTAATACCAGGCACAAGTCTGACTGCTGATTCACCTCCACAGATTGAAACCAAAGACATGACCCGTTGCCAAGAATGTTCACACGGGGGCCTGGGCTGTTCACACACAGGGCAGAAAGGACATTCCCTTCCTCCTCCCTCCCTTCCGCCCATCTACTCCCTCTCTCCCTCTTACCTTCCTCCCTGCTTCCCTCCCTCTCTTCCTCTTCTTTCCTTCTATTCTTTCTCTCTCTCGCTCTCGCTCTCTTTTCTTTCCCTTCCTCCTTCCTTACCCACTTCCTTCCTCCCTCTTACACCTTCCTCCCTCCCTCCCTTCCTTCCTTATTTTCTTCCTTCCTTCCTTCCTTCCTTCTCTCCCTTCCTTTTTTATTACTTAAGTTTTCAAACATATGTCAGCAGAGAGGACAAAGAGAATGCCACATTCCCATCTCCCAGCTTCAAAAATTGCCAACATTTTGCAAAAAGGGCTAAAGTTGAATACTTAACAACTCTTAGGGAAGGCAGGTGTGTGTCTTGTCATTCTGCTTATGAATAGCAGTAAGAAGTTCTTTGAACTTTACAAAATATTTCCCACATTTTGTCAGCCGAATGAGACACTCTAATAACTACAAAATATCACAAAAAGCACTATATGAAGTTTTGGAATTTGTTAGAAATCACTGTATGTAAAATCAGTGCCTAAGGGCAAAACCCCTGTCCCTCTGATTATTAATACAATGGATACAGTTTTTGTCTTGAAATCATTTAAACTTGAATCTCAGAGTGATTTATGCTAGACATGCATTGCTGGTGCAAGGGTTGGGGACAGAGCTAAGAAACACCTGGTAGCTAATTAGAATTATGCCCTTCTAATTTGGTGGTTTCTGTGTCTATGTTAGGCCCCAGGATTGGGCCTGCTGGATGTATATGTACTAATAGCAAGTCATGTTTTGGTAGAGTTCAGTAGTGTACCTGTACACACTACTTGAGATATTTAAAAATGAAGTTATTGCAATTGCTGTATCTTCAGAATAATAGATGAATTAGAATGTGGTAGCAACTCAGAAGTGAAGACTCTTGTCTTGAGAGAAAAGAGGAAAATACATGATGACTTAATACTCATAAAATCCATTACTTTATAAAATCATTTTAATTCAGTTTTGGAACTTTAGACCATGAAGTGGGCAGAATGCACATGTCATAATGCTCTGGTGTGTGTGTCTGTGTGTGTGTGTATCTGTGTGAGTGTGTGTGTGTAGGCAGAAAGAAAGGGAGAGAAAGTGAGAGCCTGTTAAGCTTAAGACAGGAGTGATTATTTGCAGCCTGTAGTGTAACTTTTGACTTTTGTGCTATTAACAAGGTTTTATCCCATGATATGGTTATTTCATAAGAACATGACAAACACATTATAAGAATGTTGCAAATTATCTTCTGCCCAATTGTTATATCTGGTATTATCGTTTTCACTAACAAAAATTGATTGGAGCATCTCCTGTGTGAAGCACACTGCCTTAGGAAGTCTTGGGGACACAGACTTGAGGATCTCAGTTGGCTGACCTGTAAAAACCAGTCTCCAACCCCTGTTCATTATACAGTGAGATTAGTAACAGTCTTTTGAATACATTCTCTTAATGAATATATTTATTTCTGAATTCCACTATGTATTACTATACCAGAATATAAGGAACATTGTAAAACATTTTATTATTTATTTTTATTTTTGTAACAGTGGGGTCTCAGTATGCTGCCCAGGCTGGTCTCGAACTCCTGGCCTCAAGCAATCCTCCTGCCTCAGCCTCTCACAGTGCTGGGATTACCGGCATGAGCCACCATTTCTGGCTGTAAACATATTTTTAAAAACAGAAAATGTAAAAGGATGACATAAGTAGGTATTTGTATTGTTTCTTCTCTAACGCTGAGATGCATTACGTCGTTTTGGAAATCACTGAAGGGTTTCAACTGGGTGAATCCTGAGGCCTCTGCTAACACTGAGCTTCAACAGATCTAAACAACATAACAGCCATTCTCTGACATTGTGCTTGATCTAGAACAACTCAAGCAGTCCTTTCCAAAAACAGTCGCAGATACATTCTGCAGTTGACAGGGGCCACATGGTCCTTGGGAGCATGTCATGGGTCCTCTTTCAGGCAATTGTTCCCAAACCTGGCTGCTCATGACAATCAGTCGTAATATTTCTGTCCATCTGATGAGCCAAAAAAAAAGAAGACATTTTATTGTTGGTCTAATTTGCATTTCCATGACTACTAATGAGACTGAATATCTTTTCATATATTCATTTCTCATTCTCTGAATTGCCCCGGTCACATCCATAACCGATGATTCCACTGGGTTGTTTGTCTTTTTAAAAATCAATATATAGGAACCCTTTGTATGTTAGAAATATTGCTTTTAATGGCAAAATGGTACAAATATTATGCAAATATTATCATCCACTCTGTTATTTGCCTTTTATCATTCTTTTTGGTGCAATTGTCCTACCAAAATTTTCTTACTTTTAAAGACATTTAATAATGAAATGTTTGGGCCGGGCGCGGTGGCTCAAGCCTGTAATCCCAGCACTTTGGGAGGCCGAGACGGGCGGATCACGAGGTCAGGAGATCGAGACCATCCTGGCTAACACGGTGAAACCCCGTCTCTACTAAAAATACAAAAACTAGCTGGGCGAGGTGGCGGGCGCCTGTAGTCCCAGCTACTCGGGAGGCTGAGCAGGAGAATGGCGTAAACCGGGAGGCGGAGCTTGCAGTGAGCTGAGATCCGGCCACTGCACTCCAGTCGGGAGACAGAGCGAGACTCCGCCTCAAAAAAAAAAAAAAAAAAAAAAAAAAAAAAAAAAAAAAAAAATAATGAAATGTTTGACACCTTAGATTTTTGTTTATTTATGTATTATTTTTTTATTTAGGATCCAGGGGATATATGTGCAGGTTTGTTACATGGGTGTATTAGGTGATACTGAGGTTTAGGATACAGATGATCCTGTCACCGAGGTAGTGAGCATAGTACCCAATAGGTAGCTTTTCAGCCCACTCCCTCCTTCCTCCTCCCCCCTCTAGTAGGCCCCAGTGTCTATTGTTCCCATATTTACATCCATGTATAGTCAATGTTTAGCTCCCACTTAAAAGTGAGAACATGCAGTACTTGATTTTCTGTTCCTGCGTTAATTTGCTTAGGATAATGTTCTCCATCCAGCTCCATACATTTTGCTGCAAAGAACATGATTTTGTTCTGTTTTATGTCTGCATAGTATTCCATGGCATATATGTACCACATTTTATTTATCCAATCCACAATTGATGGGCACCTAGATTGATTCCATGTCTTTGCTATTGGGAATGGCGCTGTGATTAACAAATATGTGCATGTGTCTTTGTGGTAGAATGATTTCATTTCTTTTCTTTTGGGTGTATATCTAGTAATGGGATTGTTGGGTCGAATGGTAGTTCTCTTTAAAATTCTTTGAGAAATCTCCAAGCTGATTTCCACAGTGGCTGAACTAATTTGCATTCCCACCAACAGTGACAGTTTAGATTTAATTTTAAGTTTCATTATCATTTTGACATGGGGCAAAACAGAGGAGCAAATGCAGTCCAGTCAAGAGCTAGGGAATCTAGGCTGCTCTTAGCTCAGTCTGAAGTGTATTGTTGCAACATTTTCAGGAAGCAAAGTAGGTAGATTGGGGAAAATATTGTACAGAGTGTGCTGCTGTTGTTTAGGACTCAAATGATAATGTCATATTAAATAATGCATGCTTATTGCCTACTTAATGCAACTTTATTGAACAAGTTGTTCCATAGATGCCTAAGGCCAGAAAACAAAATAGTTTTTTACTGATGTTACCAGAGTTGAATATGTTAATAATATTTTAGCAGTTTAACTCAATGAGAATAGGATAAACATCCTAAAAGATACACAGAGAAAAATTTATGAATAATATGTTTATGTGAAGATGCTGTTTTTATGTCCATATATAAAAGGGATCTAAAACACTCATAATCACAATAAACATGCATTATACAATATTACCTATCAACATGATAATGCTCAAATACACAAGGTTTGAAAACTAGGTATTTTTATGGATGGGAAGGTAAATTTCTGTAACTTTCTGGTGAATGTTAAAATACATTCTTTGACCCAGAAATGTAAGATCTAGGAATTTATCCTGAAGGGATAACTAGGGATAGATACAAAAATTATCTTCCAAAGTATTCACTACAGTTTTATTTATACCAAAAAAATTAAAATATTATAAATTTAATCTCTAACAATAGAGGATTGACTAAAGTATGATGATCCATATTAAGAAATACTATGTACATTAAATGTGATCACTCATTCATTCATTCACTTTTTTCAATAGTTGTTGAACACTTACCATGTACAAAGCAGTAGGCTGGCAGTTGGAGTTACAAAAGCAAACAGAAGTCACCTATGGTCACAACAAGATTTAATTTTAGAAGCTGAAAATAATACTTAGAGTGCTGTTAATTTAAAAAAGAGAAGTTAAAAAATATGTGTAATAGGATCACACTATTGCAAAAGAGAGCACTCATAGAAGTGTAGAAAAAAGATGAGAAGGAATACATTTAATATAGTAATTAACTGGGAATTAGGGGCTTTTTGTGAGTTTCTACAAACGTTTTATAATGAACATAGTTTATGAAGTCATTAACATATAAACCTCAGGTGACGTGAGTGTAGGGTTCTATGTGTGTGTGGCGGGGATATTCTTTCTCGTTTGGGCTTTAAAACTCTTGGACTGCCTTTGCTGTTGATCATTTAGTAGCAGAAACTCTTCTAGCTTTTCCTAAGGCTCAGTTGTTTGTTAGGTGGTTTTGCGTGACTCAGACCTGGAGGCCCGAGCACAGTGAAAGGACGCAGACAGCACAAGGTCAGAAGACACAAGGAAAGATTTGGGAACTAGAAACATGTTCATAGGAGGCTAAATGAAAAAGACTGCAGCTCTTTTTTTTTTTCTGCCTCCCAGGTTCAAGTGATTCTCCTGCCTTAGGCTCCTAAGTAGCTGGGATTACAGGCATGTGCCACCACGCCTTGCTAATTTTGTACTTTTAGTAGAGATGGGGTTTCACCATGTTGGTTAGGCTGGTCTCGAACTTCTGGCCTCAGGTGATCCGCCTGCCTCGACCTCCGAAAGTGCTGGGATTACAGGCGTGAGCCACCGCGCCTGGCCAAGATTGCAGCTCTTGAGCCTGAAAAAGGAAAGGTGAAGAGATTATAAAGATCTGTGAAACCACGGAGGTCAAATTCCTAGAATAGGGCACATGTTAAAGCTAGAAGGAACCAGTGGGTAATAAAAGCATGCATCTCCCCGCAACAGTGGGATGGCTGGAAAATGAAAACATCTCAGGAGGCTATGCAGGACACTTCCCTTAGGGGTCCTTCGGGGAAGTTAAAGCTAATAGGAAAACAACAGCAGTATGTCTATTCCTTAGCAAAGTTCAAGCCCTTCCCATAACACTAACCTTGTGAATTTTTGTTTTATTTACAAGTACAGTTTCCATTTTTGAACAAGGAGGGGATCAGTTCAAGGAAATGACTATTACCGCCTTAAAACAAATAGGAGCAAAAGCAGTTCAGCCTGCACACAGTAAGTGTTCAGTAACTCAGCTATGCAAAGACAAGAGTTTAGACACCCCTGTGAATTCATCCCCAGCCAATCAATTGTTTCAGCTTTCCAGCCCCTGCCCGCTAAAGTACCCTTGAAAACCCTAGCCTCAGGCTGGGCGCAGTGGCTCACGCTTGTAATCCCCGTACTTTGGGAGGCCTAGGCTGGTGGATCACCTGAGGTCAGGAGTTCGAGACCAGTCTGGCCAACATGGTGAAACCCTGTCTCTACTAAAAAGAAAAATTAGCTAGGCTATGGTGGTGGGCACCTGTAATCCCAGCTACTTGGGAAGCTGAGGCAGGAGAATTGCTTGAACCCGGGAGGTTGCAGTGAGCCGAGATCGCACCATTGTGCTCCAGCCTGGGCAACAAGAGTGAAACTCCGTCTCAAAACAAACAAACAAGCAAGCAAACAAACAAACAAACACCCTAGCCTCTGAATTCTTGGGGAGGCAGATTTGAGAAATACCTCTTGACCTCCCACTTGGCTGGCTCTGTGATGATTAAACTCTTTCGTTGCTGCATTGGTTTTTCTGGGCAGTGGGCAAGAAGAACCCATAGAATTGGGACATTTTATTGAAAGGTTGATGGCAGCAGCAACCTTGCTTCTAAGCGGGTGGGGGAAGGAAAGAGCAAATGGAGAGGCCTAGGCTTATAGGCGGGCCCAGGAAGCCCTCTTTCTGGTCAATTCTGGGTGACTTGAAAGTGCTTTTGCCTAACAAGTGCAGGTTCATTTAATGGGCCGTTGAATCTGAATATGTAGGCATTTTGTGGGCTTTTAAAAAGAGATAAGAAGTTAAGAAGTCTCATTTTAGTGGTATATAGGATTACACTTTGAAAGCATATTAAAGTGATTTGAAATACTGGCATAGTCAATATACTTTCTTTTTTACATTGATTATGGAAAGATTCTGTCCATCTATTTTAGAAGTGTATCTAGCTAACAAAGCAGTGTAGTATCTCTCTCAATCCATTATCATATTCCATTTTGTATTGGGTTTGGACAGCACTGGGTTTAGGCATTCACAAAGGGTTGTCTGTCTTTGGAGATTGCTTGATGCTTGGTGTGCTTGTATTGGTTGATATTAGGGCATGGATATTTACTCAGCAGACTCAGTCCCTCCAGCCTAGGAGTTTACAAAGTCACATTTGGAAAATGTATACACTAGGCAATAATTATTTGCTGAACATGCTGGACTTGCTCTCACCTCAGGGCCTTGGGACCCACTCTTCCCTTGGCCTGAGACACCCTTAATCCCATTTCCCTACCCTACAGACCTTCACTCAAATGCCACTTTCTTTTTCTTTTCTTTTTTTAAATTATACTCTAAGTTCTGGGATACATGTGCAGAACATGCAGGTTTGTTACATAGGTATACACGTGCCATGTTGGTTTGGTGCACCCATCAACCTGTCATCTACATTAGGTGTTTCTCCTAATGCTATCCCTCCTCCAGCCCTCCAGCCCCCGACAGGCCCACTGTGTGACGTTCCCCTCCCTGTGTCCGTGTGTTCTCATTGTTCAACTCCCACTTATGAGTGAGAACATGCAGTGTTTGGTTTTCGGTTCTTGTGTTAGTTTGCTGAGAATGATGGTTTCAGCTTCATCCATGTCCCTGCAAAGGCCAAGAACTCATCCTTTTTTTATGGCTGCATAGTATTCCATGGTGTATATGTGCCACATTTTCTTTATACAGTTGATCATTGATGAGCATCAAATGCCACTTTCTAATGAGCCTCGCCTCAGCATATGCCATTCCCTGTTTCATGATTTCTTCTCCATTTAAATTATCTGGTTATTTGGTTCATCAGTTCTCCATGCACTAAATTGCAAGTGCAGTGAGGGATGAGATTTTTGTCCATTTGGTTTATTGCTATATCCTCAAAGCCTAGAACAGTGCCTGGCACAAGCAGGTTTTTATTGTTTGGGTGACAATAGTAAATCGAATTGATGAAAGTGTACATTTATCCTTATTATTATTGTCCCTTTTATTTAGGCATGATTTGTCTGTTTGTGAATCATCCATAGCACAATTTGAACTGTATCAAGGGACATCAGTATTAAGATTGAGCACCTGTGGGTCTCTGAATATGTGGAGATGTGAGATAGGAAGGGGCACACGGATCTTCAGTGAGGAGTGCAGAGGATCTTTGGGGTCAGGAGTCTCTTTTGGGTTCCATGAACTAGTCGGTTTCACTTGCTGCCCCTGCAGATGAGCCCATTCCCTCAGGGTGCACCAGAACCATGGGGACCTCCCACCACCTGCCCCAGATGCCTGAAATCAGTCCCCAGACTTTTCTGCCTTGGCTTGACCCCTGTGTTTGCTCTGTTTGCACAGCCAAGGTCATTTGTGGGGGAAAGCTTGAGAGTGGGCCTTGTATTCTCTAGTTTTTAATTCCAATTTGAAAAGCTTGAGCTCACCTACAGGGTGAGTCTACATGACTAATTTTATGTTTTATTCCTCCAAGCAGGCAGGAGTTTGAGCATGGTTACCCTTTGCTGCTCCGCAATTCTGTCTTATCAGTGGTTACTGGTAGGAATTGGGCACTTAGGAACATCTGAGATATTCTGAGGCCAAGCCTATGCCTTTCAGGGCTTACTGGTGGCACAAAAGGTACCTTCTGGTTGGGCTGTCCCTTTCTGTCTGGTCCACCATTCTAAGCTGGGCTGAAATTTCCAGTCATCTTTTTGGATTATGGCATGATTTCTGGAGGGTCTCTTTACAATGAGAGCATATTACATTGGTGACACGTTAACTCAGAAGTACTCATTGGCATATATTCTTCATTGGAGTTGCTGGTGGAGGAGCAGAGCCTGGGCACCAAGATGGTATATTTTGATGGATGGGGTTGGAGGGGGAAAGAGAGTGCTGAAGCCTGGAAACTGTATATGCTCTGGGGATGGCAAATATGGGTGAATGGCATTGGAAGAGGCCATGACCATGAAGGAACTTGATGCATAGGATGAAGGGAAGTGGGGAGAGAAATGAGGGAACATGAAAAGAGAGACATGTTGGCCAGGCGCAGTGGCTCATGCCTGTAATCCCAGCACTTTAGGAGGCCGAGGCGGGCGGATCACCGGAGGTCAGGAGTTTGAGACTAGCCTGGCCAATATGGTGAAACCCCATCTCTACTAAAAATACAAAAATTAGCTGGACGTAGTAGCCGGTGCCTATAATCCCAGCGACTCAGGAGGCTGAGGTAGGAGAATTGCTTGAACCTGGGAGGCGGAGGTTGCAGGGAGCCAAGATCACGCCATTGCACTCCAGCTTAGGTGACAAGAGCGAAACTCCATCCTGGGGAAAAAAAAAAAGAAAAAGAAAAGAGAGGCATGTGGCACCAGGGAGAACCTCAAAATTTTGCAATGGGGTATGCTATGGTCCTCACCTGTTATACCTTTTTCTTTTTAAATGGAGAGAGATATATCAGCAAAGAAAGATTAATTAATTTACATTTAATCCATGTAAATTAACCTTGTGATTATCTTACAGGGTTCCTGAGTTGTGAGAGTTTGTGTGGCATGCTTTGGGGTTGCAATCTTCATTTAGCACCTTTTCTTAAGTATAATTGGTTTTGGGCTTGGTAATGAATTGGCACACAAATCTTGCTACACTTCCCATGTCTTCTTTCGTGTAAGTTGAGGGTCGAACATAAAGCTATGTCAGGGAATGATCACGCCTAGATAAGAAGCAAATAGGTCAGCTTTGGGGGTAATTTTGATCTCACAAATGTCTGAAGTCTTGCTGTATTTCATTCTCTCTTCTCCCTGAATTCCATGCTCACTTGTGTGGACGCTGAGGTCCTCATAGTGTTAAGAAGTCATTATGGCATTAGTACAGGACGGAGGAGATGGGGCTTACTGCACTGCGCCATGGGATTCTGGGAACACCCTGGTCCATCACAGACTCCTCTGACCTGTAAAAAGTGCTGCTAATCTTCTTACTGTCTGCCTTATAAGATTTGGGAAGAGAAATGAGGTAATGTCTACTTAGATCTTTGAGCTTCTCGGAAGAATAGCATTCTGCAGTAATATGATTTCCTAATGTGTTTGTTTGTGTTGTAATAGACTGTAATTCCATTTACCTACCTTTCTTTAGGAGCTCCTAGAATATTTGACTGTCTTGCCCAGGGGAAGCAGTCTGACATTGAGAGTGAGAACTGGACCTAGACTAGAACCCTTAAAGCACATTGAGCCAAGTGAGCCAGCTATGAATTTATGAGTGTAGGGAAGGATACTGGGAGAGGAAGAAATGGAAGCTGGATTTGGTCATGACGAGGGAGGGGATTATAATTTTCTTCAGAGAGTTTATATCATACTTTTAAATCATGCTGTTTTGCTGAGGATCAATATTTCAATTTTGAAAAAAATATTTATACTGCTCTCATTGTCTATAATGATGGACTAACCTAGCCCCTCCAAGATTTGGTTTGTTATATTTATTGAGCCACAACCTATTGTGTTTGACTCTGATACCAGCAGTTCCATACAAGCACTGACACATTTTTAGATTCATTTGTAAAGTATGTAGGAGATTACTAAATAATACTCCGTTTTTGTTCTGCATATAAATACTTTTTAAAAAAAATTAAAACAGTCATGAGCAATCTAACCTTTTATATAGCCTTTGGAACAGTATTACAACTAAGTTGGCTTTCCAGGTAGTTCTAAAATGAGAAGTTAAAGCAAGTGATGAAAAGTGGGGAAAGTATGTACATGTGTCATCTCTGACATACCATAAAGTTGTTAATTTATATGACAATTATGTGTATTGGATAGTTTTGCTATGACATTTACTAGAAGCAGTTGGTTCTTTGGAAGTTTCAAAAGAATGTCAGCTTTCCACAAAGAAATTTTCAAATAACTATTTAGTTAACCAGAAAATGAAATAGCAAGTCTTCTCTTCCAGAGGGGTAAGTATATACTTTTTTTTTTTTTTTTTTTGAGATGTAGTCTTGCTCTGTCGCCAGGCTAGAGTGCAGTGGTACAATCTTGGCTCACTGCAACCTCCGCCTCCTGGGTTCAAGCGATTCCTCTGCCTCGAACAGTGCCTGGCACTAGCAGGTTTTTATTGTTTGGGTGACAATAGTAAATCAAATTGATGGAACTGAGTCTCCTGAGTAGCTGGGACTACAGGCATGCACCACCACACCTAGCTAATTTTTTTGTTTTGTTTTGTTTTGTTTTGTTTTTTAGTAGAGGTGGGGTTTCACCATATTGGCCAGGATGGTCTCGATCTCCTGACCTCGTGATCCGCCTGCCTCAGCCTCCCAAAGTGCTGGGATTACAGGCATGAGCCACGGCACCTGGCCGACTACATACACTTTTTTTTTTTTTTTTTTGAGACGGAGTCTCGCTCTGTCGCCCAGGCTGGAGTGCAGTGGCCGGATCTCAGCTCACTGCAAGCTCCGCCTCCCGGGTTTATGCCATTCTCCTGCCTCAGCCTCCCGAGTAGCTGGGACTACAGGCGCCCGCCACCTTGCCCGGCTAGTTTTTTGTATTTTTTAGTAGAGACGGGGTTTCACCGTGTTAGCCAGGATGGTCTCGATCTCCCGACCTCGTGATCCGCCCGTCTCGGCCTCCCAAAGTGCTGGGATTACAGGCTTGAGCCACCGCGCCCGGCCCATACACTTTTTAAGAACAACTAATTTTTATTTTCTGACAGACTAAAGTGTTACCAGTTTCATTTACTAAATTATAGAATAGAATACAGAGAGAACATACCTTGTTACCCAAAATGTGACATGAAAAAAATAAATCCTTACCAAACTCTGTGTCTGTTTGCTTATGTTGCATGCCAGACACATATGAAAAAGGTCATTTTGTTTGTTTCTTAAATTAAGAACCTCTTATATAAAGAAATGATATAGAATACTATGCCGCTTAGAACAAAATGATACCAAAAAATTATGACTCAGAGATACAGTTCATATGAAGTTAAATTATGAGTAATCTTAATAAAACCACATTTTCTCTTCTGGAAAGTTTACTAGAGTTTGAGTGAATATTTCAGAGTGTTAAACACTTTGTACAATTTTTGTATTCTCATGTAAAGCTTCATGATCAATTTATGCCATTGTGTATAAATATAGATAAGGCATATATTTTAAAGATAAAAATATGTTTATATTAATCTGTCACCAGTTAAGTTGTGATGTTTTATTTGAATTTGTTTCAGAATCGAAGCAAACGCTTGGAGAAGGTCCATGTGGTTATTGGGCCTAAATCATGTGACTTGGATTCTCTCATTTCGACCTTCACATATGCTTACTTTCTAGACAAGGTGAGGGAAAAAAAGGGTCATACTTCTTATATTTTGAATTATTATGTAACTTTTAAGAATAAACATTTTCTCAAAACAAAGGAACCTATTAACTTAAGTTTTCATGTTCTGATTTGTTGCAGAGCATAAAGTATTATCATCCATGAGTCAACAAATATTTGTTGGGCACCTACTATATGTTAGGCATTGTTCTGGCTATTTCTTTCCAACTCTCCTTATAAAACATTGTTTCAATAAGGTCAATATTTTCAAATAAAACATTTAAAATGTTCATAATTGATTAATTTTATGGAAATTCATAGAACTAATAAAAGTAAGAATCAGATTTCTTGTTTTCCTTTCTCATCCTTGCTGATAGTCCTGCCTTTGGGAGCAGAAAAATACATGCAGAATAACTTGTGTGAACAGTACATGAATGGCAGAGCACACTGGCTAGAGTTTTCAGTGACAGGTATTACATGTCAAATCTGCTTCCTGTCGGTCCTTGTTTACTTTTGCCTTGTAGCCCTGACTTTGTGCAGCAAGATCATCTTCAGTTAGTGATCATCTCCCTTGAGGAAGACTCTTTCCATTCTGTGAAGCATACGATGCACCTATGGAAGTGGAAAAGACCTTTCAACAAATGACTTTAAAACTTTAAATCTATAAAATTGATGAGCTCATGATGATGGGCTTTTTATTAACTTAAAGCCTAAAAATGTATGGTATGAGTGTCTAGGTGCTATTTTCAATGTCACGCAATTTTTAATTTTTCAGAATCTGATTTGTTGTATTGCAATTTTGTTTGGATCCTTGGCCCCTGACAGTAGGCAGAGCTGGTCTACAGCGATTTAAATTCACACGAAGCCTAGTCTTCCAGAATGAGCTGTGGGTGGCCAGAACTGCTCTAGGGCAGAAGCTGATAAAAACGCTGGGTAAAATATTCTGATCTCTACATGTGGGCTTTATATCAAATTTATCTTAAAATTTGTTGAACTTTACAAGGGAGATTAATTGGTATGAGGAGATAAATGTGCCTCTGTTAAGACATGCATATTAACACTAATTTTGTTAACTGGTATTTTGACTCCTAGAAGAAAATGTTACTTATCTAGAGAACATGGAGTTGACAAAACCAAACTGATTTTTAGAGTGATAGTGGCATGGACTTGGAAATGATTTAATAATAATACCACCACTACCACCTACTACAACGTCTTGACATCCAATAAAAGGGATAGAAAAAGTAGTTGTGATAGATGAAACACACAGATAGATAAAAATAAAAATACATGTGGATTCTCTTCTTCTTCAAAGATTTGCCAGTAAGCATGGAGATGAATGTGGAATTATTGTGAGGTCTCATACTGAGAATTTGGTTACATTTCTCTGCCTCTCTCTTAGTTTACTGGCCCCCCCGGCTAGTGGCCTGTGTCTCCATTTAAATTTTCTTCAATAACCCAACTACTCCCTCTCAGAGTACAAACATGTAGGATAAGGAAAGAGTTTTTCTGCCTCATGCGTACGACCCCATTTAAATCCTTCTCATTCTGGTAAGTGAGCCGCATTTGCAGATAGGGAACACAGTCTCAGAGAGGAAACTGACTTTCTCAAACTTACGTAGCAGAGACTGGGGCTGGAACCTAGTTCTTGTGACGTCAACTTCAGAATAGGTCCTGCCAGGAGAGGCTCAGGTCACATGCCTGATTTACATGTTGATTCTTCCCCACTCAAGTTTCAATATCAGGAGTTAGATAGAACCTTCCATTCATTAGGAAAAATAACTAGCCATACGTAAGTTGTTAACACTTATTATGCAACTGTGATTCAGTATTAGCATGAGAGGAGGGAGAAAACCCACTTTGTTGGAGTGGTTTCGTGCTTTGTATGCTATAGCAGTGGCTGATTCGTTTCTTTCATTCAACAAATGTGTACTAAATGTTTACTATGTGCCAGACTGTTTTATACACTGGAAACATAACTGAACAAAACCGTCAAAAAGCCCTGCCTTCTTAATGCTAGAAAGGGGAGACAGATGGTAAAGATGTTAAAACTGTGACAAGCTGGTGATGGTGTGACAGTAAAGGCCATTTACTTTATGCACAAATTCCATGTCACTTAACCCCACATTCTCTCAGTGATAGTTAGGATTATTGCTGTATATTCATAGTAATTTTTAAAGCATCTTTATTTTTTACATTCCCGTACAAAAACAAGTTTATTATTGTGACTCCACAATTCTCTACCTCTCGCCTATCTCCTGTTTTCTTTGGTTGCCACAGATCCGTTTTCTAAGAGACTTGTTAATAAAAAATGTTTTTTATGATTTAAGAAATCAATAGAGATCACAATCTGATAGTCTGTAGGCTGAAGCTGACTCATAAATGAATTTCTACTGACTGACATTCTGAATTTTACAAAATGAATTGTAGTAATTAAATTTCACAAATAATACCCCAAATCTAGACATCTAGACTTATAGCTTCTCTTGGGTAATTAAATTTTTTTATTTTTTTATTTTTTTTTATTTTTGAGATGGAGTCTTGCTCTGTCCCCCAGGCTGGAGTGCAGTGGCACAATCTTGGCTCACTGCAAGCTCTGCCTCCCGGGTTCACACCATTCTCCTGCCTCAGCCTCCTGAGTAGCTGGGACTACAGGTGCCTGCCATCATGCCTGGCTAATTTTTTTGTATTTTTAATAGAGATGGGGTTTCACCATGTTAGCCAGGATGGTCTCAATCTCCTGACCTCGTGATCTGCCTGCTTCAGCCTCCCGAAGTGCTGGGATTACGAGCATGAACCACCGCACCCAGCCCGGTAATTTAAAGTTTTAACAAAACTGGGCCTGAATTTTTACATGTGAAACATTGGCTGGGGCTGAGTGACAGGCATCCCACTTAGATGCAACGTACGTGCCTTCCTCTGTCCCCACAGTCCCCACCCACCCTGCCTCAATTGTCCTGATTTTGTGCCAAGTTTATAAAGATATGTGAGTTTGTTACTCTTAAAGAAGAGAATGTGTTTTATATATAAATATATTTATTTACATTTTAGCCCCTGCACAATTTATGTATATGCATATGTTTAAATTTATATATAAGTATATATTTATATGTTATCTATTTATTTAAATTTTATTTATATGTAATATATATTTATATATACAAATGGTACAGGGTCTAAAATGAGACATCAAATAAAGCATGAGACGTTTCAAGCAGGGTAACAAGAGGTTAAAAAATGTTAGGGGCCACTCAGAGCATAAGGCCCTATTAATTGGGTTCAGGAAAATTTGGTTATGAATGCCAAGGGGTTTAGTGAGGTCAGAAGACTCCCATTCCTTTTACCAGTTACCCCGAGGCTGGAGAAAATGTAATTGTATTCTTTCCTCTTGCTATTTTCGTAATTCAGTCAACTTTTTTCTTGGTAGGTCGGTCCACCAGGGGTTCTGTGTTTACCAGTGCTGAACATACCAAGAACTGAATTCAACTACTTCACCGAGACGAGGTTTATTTTAGAAGAGCTAAATATTTCCGAATCATTCCACATATTCCGGGATGAAATTAACCTGCATCAATTAAATGATGAAGGGAAGTTATCGATAACACTCGTTGGCAGCAATGTGCTGGCGAGGTAAGATCCATTGTGAAGCTCTGAGATTTAATCCTTCATTGAAGGTTCTTCTGGGCAAAGTGTCACTTTACTCAGGACTTTTGTGGTTTAGGCAGATGTATTAAAAGCAGAGGACATGCTGGTCTTGGTGGCTCACGCCTGTAATCCCAGCACTTTGGGAGGCCAAGGCAGACGGATCACTTGAGGCCAGGAGTTCGAGACCAGCCTGATGAACATGGTGAAACCTTGTCTCTACTAAAAATACAAAAGTGAGCTAGGGTGGTGGTGCATGCCTGCAATCCCAGCTACTTGGAGGATGAGGCACGAGAAGTGCTTGAACCCAAGAGGCGGAGGTTATAGTGAGCCGAGATGGCACCACTGCACTCCAGCCTGGACAAAAGAGTGAGACTGTTTAAAAAAAAAAACAGGCCGGGCGTGGTGGCTCAAGCCTGTAATCCTAGCACTTTGGGAGACCGAGACGGGCGGATCACGAGGTCAGGAAATCGATACCATCCTGGCTAACATGGCGAAACCCCATCTCTACTAAAAAATACAAAAAACTAGCTGGGCGAGGTGGCGGGCACCTGTAGTCCCAGCTACTCGGGAGGCTGAGGCAGGAGAATGGCGTAAACCTGGGAGGCGGAGCTTGCAGTGAGCTGAGATCCAGCCACTGCAGTCCAGCCAGAGCGAGACTCCGTCCCCCCCAAAAAAAACAAAAACAAAAACAAAAAGCAAAAAACAAACCCCGAAATCCCAAAACAACAACAACAACAGCAGAGCAGAGGACATGCAGAGGAAAGGGAATATCTTTTTCTTCTCTTATGCCAAAATTTGGGTCATGCTAATCCTTCATTTTTACTTTTGCATTTCAGATATGAAATCTTTAAGTGTAAAGTTATTATAAAATTGACTGAATTATAGAGGTTTGTTTTGTTTTGTTTTGTTTTTTTGAGACAGAGTCTTGCTCTGTCACCCAGGCTGGCGTGCATTGGCTCCATCTTGGCTCACTGCAGCCTCCACCTCCCAGGTTCAAGCAGTTCTCTTGCCTCAGCCTCCTGAGTAGCTAGGATTACAGGCATGTGCCACCACGCCTGGCTAATTTTTGTAGTTTTAGTAGAGACAGGGTTTCACCATGTTGGCCAGGCTGGTCTTGAACTCCTGACCTCAAGTGATCTGTCCACCTCAGCCTTCCAAAGTGCTGGGATTACAGGTGTGAGCCATCACACCCAGCCTAAAATTATAGTTTTTAAACCATTTCAAACACTTTCTTATAGCAATACAATAGTCTTATGTATTGATGCCGAACATATGTAATAAAAATTGAAATTAAACACTAGATAAAATGGAATGGTTCTTAGGAAAGAAATCTCAGTGGTGAAATAGAAAAATATGTAGAGATGGGCTATGAAGATCATTTGATTATTTATTCATTCGTAGCATTTTATACTATAAGAGAAGGATTTTTTTTCTTATTATTCATGTAGCTCAAACTTTTTATTTTATGGATAAGACACTTGAAACTGAGTGTCACAAACGACTTGTCCAAAGAACCACATGCAGGCTTGACATGGTGTCTGATGCCTGTAATTCCAGCATTTTTGGAGGCCAAGGCAGGAGGTTCACTTGAGCCCAGGAGTTTGAGATCAACCTGGGAAACATGGTGAGACCCTGTCTCTACAAAAAATACGAAAACATTAGCTGGGCATAGTGGTACGCACCTGTGGTCCCAGCTACTCAGGAGGCTGAGGTGAAAGGATCACTTGAGCCTGGGAGGTTGAGGCTGCAATTGCATCTCATGGTTGAGCTGTGATTACACCACTGCACTCCAGCCTAGATGATAGAGCGAGACCCTGTCTCAAAAAAACAAAACAAAACAAAACAAAACAAACAACAACAACAAAAGCAAAGAACCACATGTAGTTAGCAGAAGAGTTGGGATTAGAACTTTTATCTTCTGACTCTTTGAATAAATACTTAAGCATTGCTAACTCATGTAAAAATCTACAGGTGCCTAAGGAGGAATAAGACAAATTCTCTGCCATCAAGGACTTTATGAAGATGTCCTTCTGTTAAGCTTTCTACTGCTACTGAATGAAGATTCACCAGTTAAACACTTCAGTAGTTTAAAATGTTAGTTTTTCACAGTTTGGCGATTTGCAAGTTGTTGATAACCTTAACCAGTGGACATTGACCTTAGCATACATGAAATAAAACCTTTTCTATTTAATAATTTTGTATTTAACTTTTTAGGAAGCATATTTAGGTATGAATGTATTGTGATATCTATCATGCAATACATTTACTTATGAGGAGTTTTGAAAATAACCTGCCTATGTGTGGCTGCTTTTATCCTCATGCTGTTTGAAACTGAATGAAATTATTTGAATAATATTTATTGATCATTGACACGTGGCTAAAAGTTCTGGGTAGTTTATTTGACTGACTTCAATAACTGGTATTCAGGAAATCATATGCTTGACCAAATTTACATGTTAACTATTTCTTTTTCTTTTTCTTTTTTTTTTTTGAGATGGATTCTTGCTCTGTCGCCCAGGCTGGAGTGCAGTGGCGCAATCTCGACTCACTGCAGCCTCCACCTACCAGGTTCAAGCGATTCTCTTGCCTCAGCCTCCTGAGTAGCTAGGATTACAGGCATCTGCCACCACGCCCAGCTAATTTTTGTATTTTTAGTAGAGATGGGGTTTCGCCATGTTGGCCAGGCTGGTTTCAAACTCCTGACCTCAGGTGCTCCGCCTGCCTCAGCCTCCCAAAGTGCTGGGATTACAGGCATGAGTCACCATGCCCAGCCATGTTAACTGTTTTAAACCAGCTGATGTAAAGAAACACAGATAAATACAATGCAATTGGAATGTGAATTGTGGAACGAGTGTGTGTCAATCAAAATCTGAGGAATAGTTTTGTTACCAATTAAAATGGAAAAATTTAGACTGATTTTGAGGCTGGGATTGTGAACTCTAGCTCTAGAATTGTTTATGAAATAGAATGCTTTTCAAAAATAAATTGACATCTTTATTTCTTTCATTGCCACTCATTTGTTTTTGACAGGCAGAAAGAATAAAATTGGATTGATCCGAACTTTTCTTCCTGCCTTTGCTAAAAACCACCTCTGTCTCACATATAAAGAATGATGGTGGAAGAAAAATAGGCCCAGTAGTGTTTTTTCTATACCACAATGACTGGATTTGCAAGCTTTGAAGCCAGGTTATTGGAGTTTAAATACTGGCTAGTCTACTTAGTAGATGTGTGATGTTGCACAAATTTCTTAACCTCTTTGTGCCTCAGTTTTTTTTTTATTTATACTATGGGGATTTTCTAGTGTCATTTTCTAGTGTTGTTTTTAGTGCATTTTATAGAACTCTTTTTTTTTTTTTTTTTTTTTGAGATGGAGTCTCGCTCTATTGCCCAGGCTAGAGTGCAGTGGCACGGTCTTGGCTCACTGCAACCTCAGCCTATGTGGTTCAAGCGATTCTCCTGCCTCAGCCTCCCAGATAGCTGGGATTATAGGCACCTGCCACCATGCCTGGCTAATTTTTTGTATTTTTAGTACAGATGGGGTTTCCACGTTGGTCAGGCTGGTGTTAAACTCCTGACCTCGTGATTCGCCTGCCTCAGCCTCCCAAAGTGCTGGGATTACAGGCGTGAGCCACCGTGCTCGGCCTATAGAATTCATTTTACAGTGTTATTTTCTAGTTTAAAATATGATAATACACCTAAAGTATTTATAATAGTATCCAGCCTGTGGTGGGAGTCCAATAGTGTTAGCTACTATTATTTTCCAAGAGTGTAGCACAGGATAAAGCTGGTAAGGTATGAAGGTATTTTAAGAATTTGGGGAAAATAAATAGTTTAAATGAAATATGAAAATACGTAGAATATAAGGCTCCCATCTTCTGAGTCATGTGAGTTCCCTCGTATTTTTGGTCATTGAGAGGAAGCCATTTGTGTGAGAGCAGAGATTTAAACATTCCCAAAAGTAATAAGACATGCCATATCCCTTTCTCCTCCTCCTCTCCATTTGCTTTACAGTGAAGACAAAACTTTAGAATCAGCAGTTGTCAAAGTCATTAATCCAGTTGAGCAGAGCGATGCCAACATTGAGTTCCGAGAGTCTTCCTCTTCCCTCGTGCTGAAGGAGATTCTCCAGGAGGCTCCTGAGCTCATCACCGAGCAACTGGCTCATCGCCTCAGAGGTGAGAGATGGTGCTTCCTATTGAATACCGGAAGGCTTAATGGAGTGTCTCCCGGCCTGCTCATGTAGAAAGAATGCGATCTATTCTTGGGTTAACAATCTCTTTAAAGACCACGGGAAGCTTCATCAGAGAGGCAGGGTTAAAGAGTTTGTTAAAGAGTAGCATTATATTGAATATTAAAAATGTGCATTTAAAAATAGGCATGAGGGGCCTTTGCTGTTTCACTAGAGAAGAATATTAAATGGAACTGCTGCAACTCTGTTAGGGAGCTGGAATAACACCTCTGGCCATTGTAATCTCTGCCAGAGGTGATTCTTGCCCCAAGACAGCATGATAGGGACCAGAATTCCAAGTTCCCAGGTTGAAATATCTGCTGATACTTTTCCATGCTTGGTTTATGACATACTGTTTGGATGGCAAAATACGTGCCCTTCATTTTGGTGATACTGTGTCAGGGCTTTTATAGTCAGATGTCACCTCCTTTGCTCCCCTGTCTTGTAACATATTCCATCTTCACTCAAACTGTTTTAAGCCCTGGGGTCCTGAACACACCATCATCAGTTCCTCTGGTAATCTCTCTTTCATCTCGATCAGTAGAGCCTCCTGCTTCCAAAGGGTGGTTTTCAAGCTGGCAATTGTCAGTCAACTTTGGAACCACAAAATTACCACAGAAATTCCATTATTTACTCACAGAGGACACTGTTCTGGTTTTTGTAGAAAGCATTTCCCTCCCCACACCACCAATCCATTTTGAACATGGTAGACAGAGACTTTTCTTAAAAGTATTCAACACAGGAAAGTGAAAAACAGTGATGAACAGATTGAACTAATTCTAAAAGAAGACCAGAAGTATGTTGACTCAACTCTTTTAAGGACTCTGTCCTTCAGTTCCTCTGTCTCTTCCACAGTTTGGAGGGGAAAAGGTTCAAGAGGTGTGTAATTCTTGTAAAGGTTTAGAACTGATGGCCTTCGTAAACCTGCCTTAAATATTTCCCTGGCCATGATTGTCTGTAAAAATGCTCTATGGGAAACTGTGCTCTCAACTAAACTAAGTAAGCACAATCATTTATCTTTGTGACAGAGCAGAAGGAAAATGAAGGTAATTGGGAATCTCAGCCAAGGGGAAAGTTGTTCAACAGCACAAATGTGTGGTACAGCCAAGCACTAGAGAATATTTTGTTTAAATATCTTGTAAACTAAGAAGTTTGGTTAATTGTTGTGAAACTACACATGTTATTTAGTAGAAAAGAAATGTGGTCAATAAGCAGATCATTATCATAATTTTCAACAAATAGTAAAATAATATGAAACAAATACATTGGCACAAAGATATGACTGTTGTGGGTAGTGAAAACAATGATACTCAGATTTAGGGAATTAGAAGGAGTGCAGACCCTTTTGTTATTTATCTTGGTTTTAGTTTGCAGAGCTACCAAAAAATAGGACAATGGTAAAAGATTTTGCTTCTTTCTTTTTAAATTTTTTTACGCTTTTTTTTTTTAGAGGGGTGTCTCACCATATTGCCCAGGCTAGTCTTGAACTCCTGGGCTCAAACTATCCATCAGTTTCAGTCTCCCAAAGTGCTGTAATTAAAGATGCGAGCCACTGCACCTGTCTGGATTTTGCTTTTCTTAACACCAGATGTTTTTCTTGAGGTTAGGCTTGAAGTAGCATTGGGAAGCTGGCAGAATGTGGGCATCACTTCCTTGTCTCTTGGAAACTGGAATGTGAGAGGATGAAGAGTTTCTACCTGTGAAGCCTGTCAATACTGTTACTGTCATAAAAGAGCCAGTCATTGAACCCTGGGAGGTAGAAGACATAGGGGGCTTATTATGGTGGAAAGAGGGCTCTGGAGATCTTTTGCCAATGCATATGTGTGTGTGTGTATGTGTGTGCGTGTGTGTGTACATATGTGGAGGGGAGATGGAACACTACTAAATAGTTTTGGCAAGAGGGAATGTATTAGTCTGTTTTGCATTGCTGTAAAGAAATATCTGAGATGGGATAATTTAGAAAGAGGTTTATTTCACTCATGCTTCTGTAGGCTGCAGGAAAAGCATAGTGCTAGCATCTGCTTCTAGTGAGGACCTCAGGAAGCTTCCATACATGGCAGGAAGCAAAGGAGGAGCTGGCATATGACATGGGAAGGAAGGGAGCGAGAGAGTGGGGAGGTCCCAGACCTTTTTTAACAACCAGATCTCAGGTGAACTCATTACTGCAGGGTGGGCACCAAGCCATTCATGAGGGATTGGCCCCCCTCACCCAAACACCTCCCACCAGGCCTCACCTCCAACATTGGAGATCACATTTCAACATGAGATTTGGAGGGGACACACATCCAAACCATATCAGGGAACTAAAGGATGGTTATCCAGGGAATCTGCCTTTTAAAGACGCAACTCAAATGTTCAGAGGTACAAAGATGTTGGGGTAATAGGTCATTTTTAAAAGCTCCTGAATTGTTACTAAATACAAAAAAGGAATCAAGTAGGCTGGGCGTGGTGGCTCACGCCTGTAATCCTAGCACTTTGGGAGGCCAAGGAGGGCAGATCACTTAAGGTGAGGAGTTTGAGACCACCCTGGCCAACATGGTAAAACCTCATCTCTACTAAAAATACAAAAATTAGCCGGTGTGATGGCAGATGCCTGTAATCCCAGCTACTTGGGAGGCTGAGGCAGGAGAATCACTTGAACCCAGGAGGCGAAGGTTGCAGTGAGCCGAGATCAGGCCATTGCACTCCAGCCTAGGGGACAAGGGCGAAACTCCATCTCAAAAAAAAAAAAAAAAGGAATCAAGTCAAATTTTGCTGTCATCCATGGATGCAGCTGGAAACCATCATTCTCAGCAAACTATCGCAGAACAGAAAACCAAATACCGCATGTTCTACTCATAGGTGGGAATTGAACAATGAGATCACTTGGACACAGGAAGCGGAACATCACACACCGGGTCCTATTGTGGGGAGGGGGTAGGGGGAGGGATAGCATTAGGAGATATACCTAATGTAAATGATGAATTAATGGCTGCAGCACACCAACATGGCACATGTATACATATGTAACAAGCCTGCACGTTGTGCACATGTACCCTAGAACTTAAAGTATAATAATAATAAAAAAATTTTTGCTATCATCACTGAATTCAAACTTAGAATTTATATTTTCCAGTTATGTAGTAACATCAAACCTAAAAGGACTTGTTTTCTCTGTTCCTATAAATAACTTTAGTGTTCTTTATTTTCATAATATGAGCAGTTCTCTTTTGAAAGGGTTCTCTTTATAAGCACCTACCATGTTACTTTGGATTTTTGGGTGCTGTAAATAATCATTAATTTGACGCACGTTTTTAGAACTTTTTTTTTTTATTATACTTTAAGTTCTGGGATACATGTGCAGAACATGCAGGTTTGTTACATAGGTATATACATGCTATGGTGGTTTGCTGCACCCATCAACCCATCACCTACATTAGGTATTTCTCCTAATGCTCTCCCTCCCCTAGTGCCCCTACCCCTGACAGGCCCTGGTGAGTGATGTTCCCTGCCTTGTGTCCATGTGATCTCATTGTTCAACTCCCACTTATGAGTGAGAACATGCGGTGTTTGGTTTTCTGTTCCCATGTTAGTTTCCTGATAATGGTGGTTTCCAGCTTCATCCGTGTTCCTGCAAAGGACGTGAGCTCACCTTTTATTTTTTTGGCTGCATAGTATTCCATGGTGTATATGTGCTACATTTTCTTTATCCAGTCTATCATTGATGGGCATTTGGGTTGGTTCCAAGTCTTTGTGAATAGTGCTGAAATAAGCATTTGTGTGCATGTGTCTTTATAGTAGAGTGATTTATAATCCTTTGGGTATATATCCAGTAATGGGATTGGTGGGTCAAATGATATTTCTTGTTATAGATCTTTGAGGAATCACCACACTATCTTCCACAATGCTGGAACTAATTTACACTCCCACTAACAGTGTAAAAGTGTTCCTATTTCTCCACATCCCCTCCAGCATCTGTTTTTCCTCGACTTTTTAATGACTGCCATTCTAACTGGCGTGAGATCGTATCTCATTGTGGTTTTGATTTGCATTTCTCTAATGACCAGTGATGATGAGCTTTTTTTCCATATGTTTTTTGGCCACATAGATGTCTTCTTTTGAGAAGTGTCTGTTCATATCCTTTGCCCAGTTTTTGTTGGGGTTGTTTGTTTTATTCTTGTAAATTTGTTTAAGGTCCTTATAGATTCTGGATATTAGGCCTTTGTCAGGTAGATAGATTGCAAAAATTTTCTCCCATTCTGTAGGTTGCCTGTTCACTCTTACAATAGTTTCTTTTGCTGTACAGAAACTCTTTAGTTTAATTAGATCCCATTTGTCAATTTTGGCTTTTGTTGCCATTGCTTTTGATTTTTTTTTTTTTTTTTTTTTGAGATGGACTCTCTCTCTGTCGCCCAGGCTGGAGTACAGTGGCGCAATTTTGGCTCACAGCAAGCTCCGCCTCCCAGGTTCATGCCATTCTTCTGCCTCAGCCTCCTGAGTAACTGGGACTACAGGCGCCCACCACCACGCCCAGCTAATTTTTTTATTTTTAGTAGAAACAGGATTTCACCGTGTTAGCCAGGATGGTCTCGATCTCCTGACCTCGTGATCCACCTGCCTCGGCCTCCCAAAGTGCTGGGATTACAGGTGTGAGTCACTGCACCCAGCTGCTTTTGGTTTTTTAGTCATGAAGTCTTTGCCCATGCCTATGTCCTGAATGATATTGCCTAGGTTTTCTTCTAGGGTTATTATGGTTTTAGGTCTTATGTTTAAGTCTTTAATCCATCTTGAGTTAATTTTTGTATAAGGTGTAAGGAAGGGGTCCAGTTTCAGTTTTCTGTATATGGCTAGCCAGTTTTCCCAACACTATTTATTAAACAGGGAATCCTTTCCCCGTTGCTTGTTTTTATCAGGTTTGTCAAAAATCAGATGGTTGTAGATGTGTGGCATTATTTCTGAGGCCTCTGTTCTGTTCCATTGGTCTAAATATCTGTTTTGGTACCAGTACCATGCTGTTTTGGTTACTGTACCTTGTACTATAGTTTGAAGCCAGGTAGCATGATGCCTCCAGCTTTGTTCTTTTTACTTAGGATTGTCTTGGCTGTACGGGTTCTTTTATAGTTCCATATGAAATTTAAAGTAGATTTTTCGAATTCTGTGAGAAAAGTCGGTGGTAGCTTTCTTCACAGATGGGGATTCAATGGAGATAGCAGATTCAATGGGGATAGCATTGGATCTATAAATTACTTTGGGCGGTATGGCCATTTTCACAATATTGATTCTTCCTATCCTTGAGCATGGAATGTTTTTCCATTTGTTTGTGTCCTCTTTTGTTTCGCTGAGCAGTGGTTTGTAGTTCTCCTTGAAGAGGTCCTTCACATCCCTTGTAAGTTGGATTCCTAGGTATTTTATTCTCTTTGTAGCAGTTGTGAATGGGAATTCACTCATGATTTGGCTCTCTGTTTGTCTATTATTGATGTATAGGAATGCTTATGATTTTTGCAGATTGATTTTGTTTCCAGAGACTTTGCTGAAGTTGCTTATCAGCTTAAGGAGATTTTGGGCTGAGGTGTTGCAGTTTTCTAAATATACAATCATGTCATCTGCAAATGCAGACAATTCGACTTCCTCTCTTCTTTTTGAATACCCTTTATTTCTTTCTCTTGCCTGATTGCCCTGACCAGAGCCTCCAATACTGTGTTGAATAGGAGTGGTGAGAGAGGGCATCCTTGTCTCGTGCCAATTTTCAAAGGGAATGCTTCTAGCTTTTGCCCATTCAGTATGATATTGGCTGTGGGTTTGTCATAAATTGCTCTTATTATTTTGAGATACATTCCATCAATACCTAGTTTATTGAGTGTTTTTAGCATGAAGTGGTGTTGAATTTTATCAAAGGCCTTTTCTGCATTTATTGAGATAATCATGTGGTTTTTGTCATTGATTCTGTTTATGTGACGGATTACGTTTATTGATTTGTGTATGTTGAACCAGCTTTGCATCCCAGGGATGAAGCCAACTTGATTGTGGTGGATAAGCTTTTTGATGTGCTGCTGGATTTGGTTTGCCAGTATTTTATTGAGGATTTTCTCATCGATGTTCTTCAGTGATATTGGCCTGAAATTTTCTTTTTCTGTTGTGTGTCTGCCAGGTTTTGGTATCAGGATGATGCTGGCCTCATAAAATGAGTTAGGGAGGAATCTCTCTTTTTCTATTGTTTGGAATAGTTTCAGAAGGAATGGTACCAGCTCCTCTTTGTACCTCTGCTAGAATTCAGCTGTGAATCCATCTGGTCCTGACTTTTTTGTGGTTAATAGGCTATTTATTACTGCCTCAATTTCAGAACTTGTTATTGGTCTATTCAGGGATTCGACTTCTTCCTAGTTTAGTCTTGGGAGGGTGTATGTGTCCAGGAATTTATCCATTTCTTCCAGATTTTCTAGTTTATTTGCATAGAGGTGTTTCTAGTATTCTCTGATGGTAGTTTGTATTTCTGGAGGATCAGTGGTGATATCCCCTTTATCATTTTTTATTGTGTCTGTTTGATTCTTCCCTCTTTTCTTCTTTATTAGTCTGGCTAGCAGTCTATCTATTTTGTTAATGTTTTCTAAAAACCAGCTCCTGGATTCATTGATTTTTTTGAAGGGTTTTTCGTGTCTCTGTCTCCTTCAGTTCTGCTCTGATCTTAGTTATTTCTTGTCTTCTGCTAGCTTTTGAATTTGTTTGCTCTTGCTTCTCTAGTTCTTTTAAGTGTGATGTGAGGGTGTGGATTTTAGATATTTCCCGCTTTCTCCTGTAGGCATTTAGTGCTATAAATTTTCCTCTAAATACCGCTTTAGCTGTGTCCCAGAGATTCTGGTACATTGTGTCTTTGTTCTCATTGGTTTCAAAGAAATTATTTATTCCTGCCTTAATTTCATTATTTACCCAGTAGTTATTCAGGAACAGGTTGTTCAGTTTCCATGTAGTTGTCCAGTTTTGAGTGGGTTTCTTAATCCTGAGTTCTATTTGATTGGACTGTGGTCTGAGAGACTGTTTTTTCTGATTTCCGTTCTTTTGCATTTGCTGAGGAATGTTTTACTTCCAATTATGTGGTCAATTTTAGAATAAGTGCAATGTGATGCTGAGAAGAAGGTACATTCTGTTGGTTTGGGGTGGAGAGTTCTGTGGATGTCTACTAGGTCTGCTTGTTGCAGAGCTGAGTTCATGTCCTGGATATCCTTGTTAACCTTCTGTCTCATTGATCTATCTAATATTGACAGTGAGGTGTTAAAGTCTTCCACTATTAATGTGTGGGAGTCCAAGTCTCTTTGTAGATCTCTAAGAACTTGCTTTATGAATCTGGGTACTTCTGTATTGGGTGCATATATATTTAAGATAGTTAGCTCTTCTTGTTGCATTGGTCCCTTTACTATTATGTAATGCCCTTCTTTGTTTTGTTTGATCTTTGTTGGTTTGAATTCTGTTTTATCAGAGACTAGGACTGCAACCCCTGCTTTTTTTGCTTTCCATTTGCTTGGTAAATATTCCTCCATCCCTTTATTTTGAGCCTATGTATGTTGTTGCACGTGAGATATGTCTCCTGAATACAGCACAGCAATAAATCTTGACTGTATCCAATTCGCCAGTCTGTGTCTTTTAATTGGGGCATTTAGCCTGTTTACATTTAAGGTTAATATTGTTATGTGTGAATTTGATCCTGTCATTATGATGCTAGCTGGTTATTTTGTTAGTTGATGCAGTTTCTTCATAGTGTACATGGTCTTTACAATGTGGTATGTTTTTGCAGCAGATGGTACTGGTTGTTCCTTTCCATATTTAGTACTTCCTTTGGGATCTCTTGTAAGACAGGCCTGGTGGTGACAAAATCTCTCAGCATTTGCTTGTCTGTAAAGGATTTTATTTCTCCTTTGCTTATGAAGCTTAGTTTGGCTGGATATGAAATTCTTGGTTGAAAATTCTTTCTTTAAGAACGTTGAACATTGGACTCCGCTCTCTTCTGGCTTGTAGGGTTTCCGCAGAGAGATACACTGTTATTCTGATGGGCTTCCCTTTGTGGGTAACCCTGCCTTTCTCTCTAGCTGCCCTTAACATTTTTCCTTCATTTCAACCTTGGTGAATCTGACAATTATGTGTCTTGGGGTTGCTCTTCTCAAGGAGTATCTTTGTAGTGTTCTCTGTATTTCCTGAATTTGAATGTTGGCCTATCTTGCTAGGTTGGAGAAATTCTACTGGACAATATCCTAAAGAGTGTTTTCCAACTTGGTTCCATTCTCACCATCATTTTCAGGCACACCAATCAAACGTAGGTTTGGTCTTTTCACTTAGTCCCATATTTCTTGGAGGCTTTGTTCATTCCTTTTCATTGTTTTCTCTTATCTTGTCTTCACGCTTTATTTCATTAAGTTGATCTTCAGTCTCTGATATCCTTTCTTCTGCTTGATTGATTCAGCTATTGATACTTGTGTATGCTTTATGAAGTTCTCGTGTCATGTTTTTCAACTCTATCAGGTCATTTATATTCTTCTTTAAACTGGTTATTCCAGTTAGCAATTCCTCTAACCTTTTTTCAAGGTTCTTAGCTTCCTTACGTTGGGTTAGAACATGCCTCTTTAGCTTGGAGGAGTTTGTTATTACCCACCTTCTGAAGCCTACTTCTGTCACTTCATCAAACTCATTCTCCATCCAATTTTGTTCACTTGCTGGTTAGGAGTTGTGATACTTTGGAGTAGAAGAGGTGTTCTGATTTTTTGAGTTTTCAGCCTTTTTTTGCTGTTTTTTCCTCATCTTTGTGGGTTTGTCTACCTTTGGTCTTTGATGTTGGTGATCTTCGGATGAGGTTTTTGTGTGGACACCCTTTTTGTTAATGTCGATGCTGTTCCTTTCTGTTTGTTAGTTTTCCTTCCACTGGTCAAGCCCCTCTGCTGCAGGTCTGCTGGAGTTTGCTAGAGGTTCACTCCAGACCCTGTTTGCTTGGGTATCACCAGCAGAGGCTGCAGAACAGCAAAGATTGCTGCCTGTTCCTTCCTCTGGAAGCTTCATCCCAGAGGGGCACCTACCATGCCAGCCAGAGCTCTCCTGTATGAGGTGTCTGTTGATCCCTGCTTGGTGGTGTCTCCCAGTCAGGAGGCATGGGGGTAAGGGACCCACTTGAGGAAGCAGTCTGTCCCTTAGCAGAGCTCGAGCACTCTGCTGGGAGATCTGCTGCTGTCTTCAGAGCCAGCAGGCAGGAACGTTTAAGTCTGCTGAAGCTGCACCTACGACCACCCCATCCCCCAAGTGCTCTGTACCAGGGAGATGGGAATTATATCTATAAGCCCCTGACTGTAACTGCTGCCTTTCTTTGAGAGATGTCCTGTGCAGAGAGGAGGAATCTAGAGAGGCAGTGTGGCCACAGTGGCTTTGCAGCGCTGTGCTGGGCTCTGCCCAGTCCGAACTTCCCGGAGGCTTTGTTTACACTATGAGGGGAAAACCACCTACTCAAGCCTCGGTAATGGTGGACTCAGGCATCCCAGGTCGACTTCAGACTGCCATGCTAGCAGCGAGAATTTCAAGCCAGTGGATCTTAGCTTGCTGGGCTCCATGGGAGTGGGATCCACTGAGCTAGACCACTTGGCTCCCTGGCTTCAGCCCCCTTTCCAGGGGAGTGAACGGTTCTGTATCACTGGTGTTCCAGGCACCACTGGGGTATGAAAAAAAAAAAAAGAAAACTTCAGCTAGCTCGGTGTCTGCCCAAACGGCCACCCAGTTTTGCACTTGAAACCCAGGGCCCTGGTAGTATAGGCATCCGAGGGAATCTCCTGGTCTGCAGGTTACGAAGACCGTGAGAAAAGCATAGTATCTGCGCTGGAATGCACCATTTCTCACAGTTGGGTCCCTCACGGCTTCCCTTGGCTAGGGGAGGGAGTTCCCCAACCCCTTGTGCCTCCTGGGCGAGGTGACGCCCCACCCTGCTTCTGCTTACCCTCCATGGACTGCACCCACTGTCTAACCAGTCCCGATGAGATGAGCCAGGTACCTCAGTTGGAAATACGGAAATCACTCCCCTTCTGCATTGATCTCTCTGGAAGCTGCAGACCAGAGCTGTTCCTATTTGATTATCTTGCCAGCCACCTGGGGCAATCTTTTTATTTTATTTTATTTTATTTTTTTGAGAGGAAGTCTCGCTCTTATTGCCCAGGTTGGAGTGCAATGGCGCAATCTCAGCTCACTGCAACCTCTGCCTCCTGGGTTCCAGTGATTCTACTGCATCAGTCTCCTGAGTAGCTGGGATTACAGGCACCTGCCACAAAGCCTGGCTAATTTTTGTATTTTTAGCAAAGACTAGGTTTTGCCATGTTAGCCAGGCTGGTCTCGAACTCCTGACCTCAGGTGATTTGCCCGCCTCAGCCTCCCAAAGTGCTGGGATTACAGGCCTGAACCAGCCTAGAACATATTTTTGTGTATTCTTCTAGGTCTTGAAAGAATGCCGATATTTTATGCATGTCTTTGCCATAAGGAATTTTAGAAAAATGTCTGTTTCCAGATGACATGAGACTAGATATTTATGGCTGAGACTTAAAAGAGTCTTTAAAAGCATCATAATTAGACCTCAATGGACAATATATTATTATAAACATTGTACCAAAAAACTCTAAATTTACTATGAGCTAAGTACTTCATCAGTTTGATTGTACTTTGCTTTTCATTCCCATGGCCGTATCCTGGAATGCATCATGCTTGGGCATGCTGGTGTGCTGTAGATGGATTTCAGGTGGGCCAAGATATTGATTCCCTTGGTTCTTGGAGGAGGCCCTATGTTTGCCTCTTAGCCCACTGTGCTGAAAAAAAAAAAATCACTTTCAGTGCGTTCCTTAATATGCAAAAAGTTGGGCCTACTCCTCTTTCTTCTTGCTTGTTAGCTCCTTTTCCTCTGCTCAACTTCTAAGTGTTGGGTGCCTAAAACTTGTCCTTTTTCCTATATGCTATCTTTAGGTGACCTTGTTTAGTTACAAGTCTTTAAATATTATACACAGGCTGATGACTGCCTGTATCTCCAACTGTAACCTCTTTTTAGGATTCCAGATTTATAGCCAATTTCCATGTGACATCTTCACATGCTTGTCTAATTAGCACCACATCCTTAACATGGCTGCAGTAGAACCTTTTAGTTTCTTATACCTCCAAACCTGCTTTTATTCCAATTTCTTCATTTCAGTAAACCACCTGATTGCTCAAGCCATAATCTAGGAGTTATACATGATTCTTTCCTTTGCCTTCTGCTCCACATTCATCCATCAGCAAGTCCTGCTGACCCTGCTGTTCTATGTCTAGAACATAACATGAGTCTGTCTACATTTTCATGATCACTGCTAGAGACCCAATTCAGGCCTCCATTTTGCCTCTCTTTGACTACTGCCATAGCGGCCTGACTGTTGCCCTATCTCCTTGATAAAACCTATGGCCCATAAAGTAGTCAGAATGATTACTTGTAAACTCTTAAGGCAGGTCGTTTCAACCTCCTTCTTCAAACCTATCACACTCAAAATCCAAGCATCCTACCTCTACCCTTACAGACCACCACATCATCTCTCCTCTGCCTACTCTCACATCACCTGATAATATTTCTCCCTTTTCCCACTGTGTTTCAGGCAAAGAGCCTTTTAGCTTTTCAAATATGCCAAACTCTTTCCACTCTTGAGGACTTACATAAGCCGTTCCTTCCTTCTGGAATGCTTGTGTTTATCTATAATATCTTGTCATCTTCCTTCCTTCCTTCCTTCCTTCCTTCCTTCCTTCCTTCCTTCCCTCCTTCCCTCCTTCCCTCCTTCCCTCCTTCCCTCCTTCCCTCCTTCCTCCTTCCCTCCTTCCTTCCTTCCTTCCTTCCGTGTCGCTCTGTCCCCCAGACAGATCTCTGCTCACCACCATGCCCGACTAATTTTTTGTATTTTTAGTGGAGATAGAGTTTCACCATGTTAGTCAGATGGTCTCGATCTCCTGACCTCGTGATCCGCCCACCTCAGTCTCCCGAAGTGCTGGGATTACAGGCACAAGCCAGCGTGCCCAACCTTGTCATCTCTCTTTCTAACTATCAGGAGCCTCCTCTTCCCTCTTGCTTCCAGGATGTCCACTCCAGGATGTAACTTCATAAAAAAAGAGACCTTATGTGTTATGTGCACTGCTTCACTGTTGTGTCTCTGGTACCTAGAAAAGTACCTGACACATAGCTCTCGATAAACACTGTCATGAAAGGAATTCTGCAACATTGTTTGTGTGCTGTCTGTTTTTATAACTGTATTGATTTAGTTAATGCTACAATACTTTAATTTCCATCCCACTTCAGTCCATCCTTCTAACATTTTTAATGTGTAGAATTTGGACATTGTTCCTTCTAGTTTAAAAAAAAAACTCTTATTTTTAGCTTTAAGAAATCCTAGTGTTTTGCAAGCATTTATTTTTATTTTCACCATTCGGTTATATAAATAAATAAGTAAATAAATAAGTGTGATTTTAGCCCTTTTGTGGAGTATAACACTTTGTACGAAAAAGAATGCAAAACGTGTGTAAAAGGACCTTTAAACAGTTCAAGGAATTACCACAAAGTGAACACCCTTTTAACAATTATCCAGGTAAAGAGAAAGACCTTTTGGTGCTCCTTCCCACCACTGCTCACTCCCTCCCTAACTAGTGTTAACCAGTATTCTCATTTTTGTGGTACACTCTTTGCTTTTCTTCATAGTTTTAACATCCCTGTGTGTACCCCATAGCAGTCCAGATGGGTTCTGGCTGTATTTTTTTTGTTTTTTGTTTTTTTTTTGAGAAAGAGTTTCGCTCTTGTTACCCAGGCTGGAGTGCAATGGCGCAATCTCAGCTCACTGCAACCTCCACCTTCCAGGTTCAAGCAGTTCTCCTGCCTCAGCCTCCCAAGTAGCTGGGATTACAGGCATCTACCACCATGCCCCGCTGATTTTTATGCTTTTAGTAGAGAAGGGGTTTTGCCATATTGGTCAGGCTGGTCTTGAACTCCTGGCCTCAAGTGATCCACCTGCCTCGGCCCCGCAAAGTGTCGGGATTACAGGCATGAGCCACCATGCCCAGCCTCTGCCTATATTTGTGTGATATATAAATGGAATCATACAGTATATATTACTCATTGTGTTTAGGTCTCTACCTTTGTATTAAATGGAGTATCTACATGTATGGGTTTATCTATCTATTTTATGATTTTTGCCCTTTCTTCTTCCATAAAATATTTGAGGAGGCTTACAAAAATGCAAGCAATATAATAAAACAGAAAAAAAAAGCCAAGATCAGGAAAAATAAAAACAAGTACAGAAAGGAATAGGTTCAGATACAATTATCAATTTGGAGGAGTAAAAATAGTATTTGGTTTGAAACTTTGGATATGAGCTTCCTGGAACAAATGAAAAAATTAAAATATGATTAATTATAATCATATTTTTACTGAAATAAGCACATATACTAGTTTCTCATTTTAAAAAGATACAACTAAGTCAAAATTTTTGTGTGTGTGTCAGTCTTGGAAAGACACCTGATAATAACATAGATATACCCCTGCTCTATCCTTTTCCACATGCAATGGGGGCATATACAGGAATTGTGTATAGCATGTCGGATACTTCCTGCTCCTCAATCAGTGTATGGGGATTGCTTTAATAATTTTATTATTATTATTGTTATTATTACTATTTGAGACAGAGTCTCGTTCTTGCCAGGCCGGAGTGCAATGGCACGATCTTAGCTCACTGCAACCTCCGCCTCCTGGGTTCAAGCCATTCTCCTGCCTCAGCCTCCTGAGTAGCTGGGACTACAGGTGTGCACCACCACGCCTGGCCAATTTTTGTATTTTTGGTAGAGATGGGGTTTCGCCATGTTGGCCAGGATGGTCTCGATCTCTTGACCTTGTGATCCGCTGCCTCGGCCTCCCAAAGTGCTGGGATTACAGGCGTGAGCCACTGGCCGATAACTTTATTTTTTAATCAGCTTTATCTTTAGTCTAGCAACCTTATTTTCTGCTCCAAATTTCTTTTCTACACATGCTGACGTTTTTCTCTAAATCTAAAAAATATATATTTAAATTCAATCGTGTTTGAATCTTTTTAGTTTTATACTCACAGCTGTAGCTACATATCAATGTTTGCATTATGGTATATTATTCAAACATTGAGGCAGAACTTGATTATTATGGATTTTGTTAAAAAGATCATTTGTGTACTAGTTAGAGGTATGTGTCATGTTGCCAGCATAGAAATAACGTACTTGTGTTTTTCTTTTTTTTTTTTTTATTATACTTTAAGTTCTAGGGTACATGTGCATAACGTTTATATCATGTATAACTCCCCAATGCAATCCCTCCCTCCTCCCCCCTCCCCATGATAGGCCCCAGTGTGTGATGTTCCCCTTCCCGAGTCCAAGTGATCTCATTGTTCAGTTCCCACCTATGAGTGAGAACATGCGGTGTTTGGTTTTCTCTTCTTGTGATAGTTTGCTAAGAATGATGGTTTCCAGCTGCATCCATGTCCCTACAAAGGACACAACTCATCCTTTTTGATGGCTGCATAGTATTCCATGGTGTATATGTGCCACATTTTCTTAATCCATTCTGTCACAGATGGACATTTGGGTTGATTCCAGGTCTTTGCTATTGCGAATAGTGCCGCAATAAACATACGTGTGCATGTGTCTTTGTAGTAGAGTAATTTATAATCCTTTGGGTATATACCCAGTAGTGGGATGGCTGGGTCATATGGTACATCTAGTTCTAGATCCTTGAGGAATCGCCATACTGTTTTCCATAATGGTTGAACTAGTTTACAATCCCACCAACAGTGTAAAAGTGTTCCTATTTCTCCACATCCTCTCCAACATCTATTGTTTCCTGACTTCTTAATGATTGCCATTCTAACTGGTGTGAGATGGTATCTCATTGTGGTTTTGATTTGCATTTCTCTGATGGCGAGTGATGACGAGCATTTTTTCATGTGTCTGTTGGCTGTATGGATGTCTTCTTTTGAGAAATGTCTGTTCATATCCTTTCCCCACTTTTTGATGGGGTTGTTTGTTTTTTTCTTGTATATCTGTTTGAGTTCTTTGTAGATTCTGGATATTAGCCCTTTGTCAGATGAGTAGGTTGCAAAAATTTTCTCCCATTCTGTAGGTTGCCTGTTCACTCTGATGGTAGTTTCTTTTGCTGTGCAAAAGCTCTTTAGTTTAATGAGATCCCATTTGTCAATTTTGGCTTTTGCTGCCGTTGCTTTTGGTGTTTTAGACATGAAGTCCTTTTTCTAATAATGTCCCCCGTCACTCTATCCTTTGGGCCCTAGCAGGACAGTCATGGATAAATGTCAACAGGTGACTCATCTATGACCAAAATGTGTTCAGGCTCTGTGGGGGATTTAACAAAATAGAAATAATTTGCACTTTTCAAAATTATTAATTAATCTTACAATAGCTAGGTCTTGCTGTTGCCTTTTGATAGGATATACCCCCAAACTCAGAAATTTCAGGAAACAAATCATTAGCATCCACTTTCATTTGGAAAGGCACGTACTTATGTAGCATTACTTTCTAATTATTTGTGTAAGAAGGGAACGTGCTCATAAAGATGAGATCATCAGTGGCCCTGAGTTTTGGAAACGACATCTTTTAGCTTCCCCCTTTCCTTGCCCACGTATTTTTGCTGAGGTTCTTCTTTGTTTCTTTGCTTTCTTTCTCTTCTCCCTTTTCTCCTTCTCCTGTTCTTGGGCTTCTCTCTGCCCCTATCTGATTCTAAGATCTTTTTGTATTCATTTTCCAAGGCATGAACATTCCATAAAGCCACATCATATAGTCATGGTGGCTGAAGCTGGTACTTAGTTATGCCCGGGGTTTGTGCCAAAAGCGAACAGTTACAGACCCACCAGATTCCTCAACCTGTATTCTTTTATTTCCCCCTGAGATGTGTGCTAGAGGACTACTGCCAAATTCAAGATCCATTAAATTGCTGAATCATCACATTGGGGATTGTGTGCGTGCACATTTGTATTTGTGTGCGTGTGTGTTTCTGGGAACCAGCTGGCAACGAGATTTCAGCCACTGATTACCAGGCATGCTTAGATCAAAACCATACTTTACCCAACGGCCTTTCACTTTTAATTGTGTAAGGCCTTGACAGGAGCCACAAGACAAAGAGAGAAAGAAGAGCAATTGTTCTCAGCCTAGGACTAAGTGAAAAACTAATATCCCAGATTTTAAAAATTTAAACAAACTCTCTCCTTCCTACTGGTAGTTTCATTTGACCTTTAATAAAGAATAGTTGCTTCCTATTTTAGTAGCCTGGATTAACAGCTTCAAAAAGATCCTTTTAAGGAGGTCAAATAGGAAAGGAAGAGAGCCAAATATATTTTTTTTTTCTTTCTCTCTCTTGCCCAAAGAGTGAATCATCTCTCTCCTGAAATGGTTACAAAATCCCAAGGGAATTACATTGCCTGTTTTGCTTAGGAAGAGGGAGGGCTGTTTCGCTTAGGAAGAAGATATTGGGGGAAGGGGGAAGAAGTGATTGTTTCTGCTAGTTATAAAACCAGAATGATTCCTCAACCTCAGAGTGTTCACTATTTCTTCTGTCACACAAAGATAATCTTTATTCTTAAATTCAGACATTTTAAATTTATGGGAACAGTAGGCAGTTAATAGGCTTCTTTTTATACCTCTTCAGACAAAAACGTAAACAAGGTGTATTTCTTTTTTCTCCTTCCTTCTACTGTCCCCCCCTCCACTTCCTCTCTGCTATTCATTCCCTAATTTTTTGTTTCAATATGAAAAACACCAATCCTAGGTAAAAGAAAAAAAGATTTAAGTTCCTTTTTTTCTGCTAAGAATTTATCATGCAGAATTTGGCTTTACTGTGTTGAACGTTTTCCCCAAACAATTTCTGACTTCATTAGATCATGTTTAATATTAATGTACTGCAATTGCTTTTGGCAAGAGGTCCTTCACTTCTCCATTCTTTTGAGCAAAGAATATTGTGGTTGCTTTCTTTTCTAATAGAATGAAGTGTTTGTTACTATTTCCTCATAATTGCTTTCTCTGTTGCTTGCTGTTAATCGCTCCTTCCCTCTACTCTGCCTATGAATAGCTGGGACACTTTGGGGTACGTCGTTATGGATTTCAGTATTTCTTTCATTCTGCAAAATTTGCTGTAAGTTAGGTCAATGCTCGCTACAAGAATAGATTTGAATTGGCTGAGAGGTGTCTCTGGCTGCTGTAAGTCATGATGCAGAAAAATAAGTTTGTAATTAAATGGGTTTCTAATGTAAGGTAGAAAAATTTGCCATAGATGTGTTCCTGGGATAAAATTGGGCTGTAGCCATTCTTATGCAGTAAAAATAGCTCAGAGTATCATGAGCAATTTTCTGAGTTAGTTTTCATACTTTTATCAGTATATCATCTCCTTTGTAATAGTCCAGTCAAACTTAACTGTAAGCCAATGTCAGATGTCTGTTTTCACTAAATTATTCTGTAGGTCTCTGTTTAATGTAGTATCTGTTAGATTAATTTCTTAATATTGCCTTTCCATTTTATGTCTTTAAAAAATAAGATCCCCAAATCAAAGAAATTGGATTCTTGGTTTGACTGTAAGCCAGGGCACATTAAGTATTTAATATTTTGATTCTATTGCATTTCTAAATTTTTGATTTTTAATTATTTGTGATTATTTATGGAAATACAGGTAATTTTTTATTATTGATCTTAATGCAGCAAACTTGCTAAATTTACTATGCAGAGCTCATTTGTAGATACTTTGAGCTTTTTTTACACACATAATTGTATCATCTATGAGAAAAGACAGTGTTTATTCTTTATTTTCCTTTATACTTTTTACTTCTTTTGCTTGCCTTATTGCCCTCTGATTAGGATTCACAGTGCAGTGTTGAATAAGAATAACAATAATAGGCATCTTGGGGACAGGCGTGGTGGCTCATGCCTGTAATCACAGTTCTTTGGGAGGCTGAGGTGGGCAGATCACCTGAGGTCAGGGGTTCGAGACCAGACTGGCCAACATGGTGAAACCCCGTCTCTTCTAAAAATACAAATTTTAGCCAGGCGTGGTGGCGCACGCCTGTAATCCTGGCTACTCAGGAGGCTGAGGCAAGAGAATCACTTGAACCTGGGAGGCGGAAGTTGCAGTGAGCTGAGATTGCAGCCACTGCACTCTAGCCTGGGCGACCAAGCAAGACTCCATCTTAAAAAATAAATAAAATAAAATAAAATAAAATAAAATAAAAAACCCGGCACCTTGGTGTCATTACTGATTTGAAGTGGAAGCCTTTCAGTATTCCACAATTAACTGTGATGTCTGCTTTCTGTATTTGGTTTTTATAAATGCCATTCATCAAATAAGGAAGTGGTCTTCTATTTCTACTTGACTGATTTCACTTAATGGTTAACTTTGGGATTTTCTGAAGTAGTTTTACTACTTGATATCTATCTATCTAGGTGATCATAGGATTTTTCCTCTTTATTAATATGGTCAATTATTAAGTGATTGCTTTTTGAATGTTAATTTGTCCTTTGATTCTTGGGAGAGAACTACTTGGTGGCTATGCAATATCCTGTTATGAATTGTTGAATTGACTTGGGACTAATTTTTTAAAAAGTTTTTTTGCATCTATGTTTATGACAGAGACTTGCCTCTGTTCCTTCTTGTAATGTCCTATCAGGTATTGGTATTAAGGTTTTGCTAGATTCATAAAATTCATAAAGTGAAGATATAATTCCATTGTCTTTAGACTTTTGGGAAATCTCTCATTTTCTATTCTTTGGAATAATTTGTGTAAAATTAACATTTCTTAAATATTTGGAATTATGGACTTAACTATGGATTCATTTTTAAATAAATATAAAACCATTCCGATTTTTTTATTTCTTTTTCTGCCAGTTTTGGCAAGTTGAATTTTCCCAGTGGTGTCCGTGTCTTCTAAAATTTAAAACTTATTAAAATTAAGTTGTTAGTATCTTTTAATGTCAATAGAATCTGTAGTTATATCACGATTTCATTATTAATATTGGTAAACATTGTCTTCTTTCTCTCCTGTCTCTTTTTTTCTTGAGTTGTTTTCAAAACTACTTATATTAGATTTTTCCAGAAATCAAAGTTTTGTTTCATTGATTTCTTCCATATGTGTTTGTTTCCTTCATCTTTAGGTTTTTGTCTTGTGTTTATTATATTTGTCCCTCTACCTTTTTTAGGTGAATTTAATGTGTAGTTTTTTTTTTTTAACACTTACGCTTTTAAGGGTATAAAATTTCGTTAGAGCACAACTTGAGTTGAATCTCACGATTTAAAATATCATATTTTCATTCTCAGTTAGTTGAAAGTATTATGTATGCTGGTTTACATTGTGATTTCTTCTTTTACCATGAGTTATTTAGAAGTGCATTGTTTTTATTTTGTTATTGTTTTTAGACTATTTTTCAAGTAGCCACAGACTGTAACTCTATCGTGGCCACCTTTTGAAATTTATTAGAATTTGAACTCTGCTTCAACAGATGGTCAATTTTGGTAAATGTTTCATTTGTACTAGAAAAGAAACTATAGTCCACCACTATTGATAACAATTTAATATATGTTAATTAGGTCAAGTTTGTTACTCATGGTGGTCAAATGTTCTATATTTTTGCATACTTACTCCTGCTGGTTCTTAGAGTTGCTGTGAGAGATGTGTTAAAATTTTCTACTGTGACTGTGTATTTATCTCATTTTCATCTAGTTTTTTCAGTTTTTGCTTTATATATTTAGAAGCTATGCTGTTAGTGCTTACAAATTTAGAATTGATGTATCTTCTGGAGGATTGACCCTTTATTAATGTAGAAATATTTGTCTTAATCTCATGTAATTCTTCTTGTTTTATAGGCCGTTTTGTTTGATAGCATATTACACCAACTTTCTCTTGTGATTGGTGTTTGCATGTTTATATTTTTCTATCTTTTTACTTTCAACCTTCCATTGATTATATTTAAGGTGTGCTCTGGTAAACAGTATATTGTCATTTTGGTTTCTCAAATTCGGTTTGATACTATTTATCTTTTAATCGCAGTGCTTTGTCTCTGTGTTTAATGTAATTGCTGTTACATCTGAGTTTAAATTTATTATTTTGCTGTTTGTTTCCTACTTGTCACACATTTTCTTCTTCTCCTCTCATTTCTTTACTGCTATATGCTAAATAAGTGTTTTTTATATTCTTTCAGTGGTTAAAATAGCAATTACAACATACAGTTAAAATATCGTATAAATTGATAATTTTATCATTTCCCTGACAATCTAAGAACCCAAAACACCTTCTCTCTACTTAGCCCCTCCTCAGTTTGTTACTATTAAAATATATTTTAATCATCCATATATAATATTTTAAACTTTAAAATATTACTATAATTTTAAACTCTTTAAAATATTACTATAATTGTTTTATACAATGAATGTTGAATTTTTTCTTACCCACATGTTTACATTGTCCAATGTTTTTCTTTTCTTCCTGCATTTCTTTGCTTCCTTATGGGGTAATTTTCTTCTGCCTTTACTGTTTCTTTTGGTGTAGATCTTGTGACACATGCTTTCAGCTTTTTTCATTTCTTTCTGAAATGCCTTTATTTTGCCTTTTTTTAGAATTTGTTGGCTGGGCCCGGTGGCTCACGCCTCTAATCCTAGCACTTTGGGAGGCCGAGGCGGGTGGATCACGAGGTCAGGAGATCGAGACCATGCTGGCTAACATGGTGAAACCCCATCTCTACTAAAAATATAAAAAATTAGCCAGGTGTGGTGGTGAGCGCCTGTAGTCCCAGCTACTCAGGAGGCTGAGACAGGAGAATGGCGTGAACCCAGGAGGAGGAGCTTGCAGTGAGCAGAGATTGTGCCACTGCGCCGCAGCCTGGGTGACAGAGCAAGACTCTATCTCAAAAAAAAAAAAAAAAAAAAATTGTTTTCGCTCTGTATGGAATTCTAGATGGACAATTATTTTATATTAGCCCTTTGAAGATAGACTTCCATTGTCTTTAGACTTTCATCATTTTAATTGAGAAGTCAGTCATACTTTTAATGCCCTTTTTTCTCTGATTGGTTTAATTTTTCTTTTTTTTTCCTCTCTGTAATTTTTTTTTTTAGCAGTTTTACTATCAGGCACCTAGAGGTGTTTGTCTTCGTCTTTATCCTGATTTGGGCTCATAGTTTTTCTTTTTCTTTTTCTCTTTTTTTTTTTTTTTTGAGGCTGAGTCTCGCTGTTATCGCTCAGGCTGGAGTGCAGTGGCACCATCTCATCTCACTGCAACTTCTGCCTCCCAGGTTCAAGTCATTGTTGTCAGCCTCCAGAGTAGCTGGGATTGCAGGCACCCACCATCATGCTGGCTAGTTGTTGTGTTTTTAGTAGAGACAGAGTTTCACCATGTTGGCCAGGCTGTCCTCAAACTCCTGACGTGAAATGATCCACCTGCCTCGGCCTCCAAAGTGCTGCGATTACCGGTGTGAGCCACCATGCCCAACCCATAGCTTTTCTTTAATGTTTGAGTAATGTCTTTCATTAATTTTGAAAAATTAGTATACCAATTGCCTTTTCAAATATTGCTTCAGTTTCATTCTCTCCTCTCCAAGGGGGAACTACTGCCTATCTGTTAGACTTTGCTCCATTTCTCCATCTTTCTTAAGCTCATCTCTGTATTTCTCATCACTTTTTCTCTCCATGCTTCAGTATGGTTATTTTCTTTTGACCTATTTTCTAATTCACTAATCTTTTACCCCATGTGTCTAATCTGCTGTAAACACATTTGAGTTCTCAATTAAGTTATTAAATTGACAGTTTTAAAATTTCATTTGATTATTTTACTTACAGATTCTAATTCTCTATTGTAATTCTTCAGCTATTTTTAAAATCCCCTCTGATTCTGTTTCTATTCTTTTCCTCATGAGTTTATTCTTCTAGAGTTTCCAGTCATTTCTTCTGTTTCCTTTATGATTGGCAGTTTGTTATGGATGGCTGAATAGTGTATATGAAAAGTGTACGGATGATGAGACTAGAGATGACAAAATTCTTTTGCTCTTGAGAGGTTTTACTTTTGCACCCCAAAGACGGTTAGAAGAGTAACAGATAAAAAAACTATTCTCTGCTTAAGCCAATTCAAATCAGGATTTCGGTCCTCAGGAAGACTGACCAATTTTTGCTTCACCCTTCTCCCTGGGCAGGGGTTGGTGTAGGTCCAGATAGTAAATATTTTAGGCTTATGGGCCTACAGTCTCTGTTGAAACTACTCAACTCCATCAATATAGTACAAAAGCATTTATAAACAATAAGCGAATTAATGAACATGGCTGTGTTCCACTAAAACTTTATTTATAGAAATAGGCAATTAGCCAGATTTTATCTCCAGACTGTAGTTTTCCAACCCTTGTCCTAGGATGTAACTCTCTAGGGGTCCCGTCTCAAAACCGGGTTACTTAGCTAAGACTCTTTTTCTGCAGAGGGCTCTAAACTTTAGTTTTTGTCTCCATAGGCTGTTAAACTTCTGTTACATTTGCAAACTTTTTCAGCCCAGTGGTTTATTTTATCACTTATGAATTAGCAAATACCCCAAGAGGAAAAGCAACACCAAATGTTGGGCTCACTTCTGTGTACTTACCCTCTCTCCAGGACCTGAGTTTCCAAGACAGTTACTTGGGTAACTCTGTGATACTTTCACAGATTTTTAAAAACTTGATCTAGCTTTTTTTTTTTTTTTTTTCCTGAGACGGAGTCTCGCTCTGTTGCCCAGGCTGGAGTGCAGTGGCCCGATCTCAGCTCACTGCAAGCTCCGCCTCCCGGGTTCGCGCCATTCTCCTGCCTCAGCCTCCAGAGTAGCTGGGACTACAGGCGCCCGCCACCTCGCCCGGCTAATTTTTTGTATTTTTAGTAGAGACGGGGTTTCACCGTGTTAGCCAGGATGGTCTCGATCTCCTGACCTCGTGATCCACCCGTCTCGGCCTCCCAAAGTGCTGGGATTACAGGCTTGAGCCACCGCGCCCGGCTGATCTAGCTTTTATCCTTGTTCTTAGTACAAGCAGTCTATCAGAGTGAGAGGCTGATGAAGATCGTTTCTGAAATTCATTTTTACCATTGCCTTATTTATTTTTATTTTTATTTTTTGAGACAGAGTCTCATTCTCTCTCCCAGGCTGGAGTGAAGTGGCACGATCTCAGCTCACTGCAACCTCCGCCTCCCGGATTCAAGCAATTCTCCTGCCTCAGCCTCCCGAGTAGCTGGGATTACAGGCGCCCGCCACCATGCCCAGCTAATTTTTTGTATTTTTAGTAGCGATGGGGTTTCGCCATGTTGGCCAGGCTGGTCTTAAACTCCTGACCTCAGATGATCCACCCACCTAAGCCTCCCAAAGTGCTGGGATTACAGGCGTGAGCCACTGTGCCCAGCCAGAAAAATAATCTTTATAGTGTGAGTTTTATGTCAGAGATTGACAGACCACAGGCTATACACCAAATCCAGCTGGCTGCCCTCCACCGTCAAATGACTGTTGAAGTGGAATCTGTTCAGTTCTGTGTGCTGAACTGAATGGTTCTTTCCTTTGTTCTTACCCAAAACAGCCTCCTTACTGATCCTCCCCATATTCCTTATCAAAATTTTTCTCTATGTGATAGCCAGAGTGATTCTTATAAAACACAAATGTGGGCATGTTACTTTCCCTACTTAAAACTCTTTAAAGATTCCTCATCCCTCTTAAAATATAAAATATAAAAATGGTCCTTACACTGAAGGGCCTTACAAGCGGCCTTTAAGTTTGTCTGGCCTCTTCTCTCTCTCCAACTTGATTTTTCAACGTTTCCCTTGCTAAAATTGTACTATCTACCTGTAATTAATTGCTTTCTATTCCTTGAACTGGTCCAATTCCCTCCCACCGCAGTGCCTTTGCACACTCTTTCTGGATCATGACGTCTCTCTTGCCTTTGCCTGGAGTCCCTAGATATCCTTCAAACTCAGCTCAGGTTAACTGTCTCTAGGAAGACTCCTCTGAACCCTAAATTCTGGCCTAGATTCAGAGTACTATGTATTTCACCCAGAATATTTCTTATTCTCTGCTATTGAAAATGTCTGTGCTTACTTATTTGTAACCTTTAATCTCCTGTGAGCTTCAAGAGGCAAGGTGATCTCTAGTCTAATCTTGAATTGTTAGCATCGAGCACAGTGCCTGGCCCATAAAAGGCACTCAGTAATTGTTTGTCAGAGAATGAATGGAAGACATGCTTTAAATATATTTAGCAATATTTACTTTTCTTTATGATATTTACATTCTTTGATGCTTAGTATAACACTATGAGCTGGGAAAGCAGTATTATTCCTGTTTTAAAAATGGGAAACTGGAAATAGAGGCCAGATGACTTGCTTGGGACTTTCCAGCATGTTTGATGGTAAACATAGACCTCATCTCTAGGTTCTGTAGGTCTCAGGCCCTGTGTTTGGATTGGGTACCATAGTTTTCCCTCACTGGATACTTTATTTCTCCTTTTACCTTCTTTCCTCTTTTATTTATTTTCCATTTTCCCTCCCTGATGACTGGTATTAAGGCTACACTGAAACAGAGATGGTAGTACCTTGATTAGTCAAGAGATTTGGGGATCTTTAGAGAGTTTAATCATTCATCATTAAGCGAAACTTCTCTCTCCCATGGCGATTCTGTGTTAATCCGGGCTTGGAATGCGGGGAAGAGTAAGAGTACATATGGGATACTAACTCCTCCCTTTCAAGATGAGATTATCCACAGAAGTCACAGGAGTTTGTGCAAGGTCCTTCATACTGGAAAATTACTTTGTAATTTAAACCTGTGATTTAGACCGGGCATGTGAGTCCTTATAATTAGATAATTGTAAATGACTTTAAAACTCTGTGGGATGCTTGGGAGATCAGAAATGGATGTCAGGTTAACCACCTTGTCAGATTCCTCAGCTATTGACAGTGGGATTATACATTCATTTAGTGTGAAAAGGAAGAAGTTTGTATGTAAAATTAATAATATAATGAGTGGAAACAGCATTCTGTGTGGTCCCTTAAAGGAAATAAGGCTGATTAGACTTTTAAATAGTTTACCACTAACTTCCTTTTTGAAATCACTTAAGACCAATGTGTATCTTTTTGTGTGTTTGTGTGGGGTTGGGGGAAGCTGCACATTTTTTTCCTTTATCTATGAATTCTGTACCATAGAGTATGCTAGGGTCAGTTAAGTTGTAGAGAGCAGCACTTGGAGAATAATGAAGCTGGATGATGGTTCGATTGTTTTCTAAAAATTGGCTTTTGAATGTTACATGTGGAGGACCCTGGTCCAGGTGAGGGACAGGAATGGAAAGCTTAGATTGAGAGGCCAGGAAACACTGATTTTGCTGGCCCCTGTTCTGGCTTGACTGGAAAGCTTTAAGAGCATTTTTATTCATACCTTTCAGGTAGCATTCTTTTCAAGTGGATGACCATGGAATCAGAGAAGATCTCAGAGAAGCAGGAGGAAATTCTTTCTGTCCTGGAAGAAAAATTTCCTAACTTGCCTCCAAGAGAGGACATCATCAACGTCCTACAGGAGACCCAGTTCAGTGCTCAGGGTGAGTGACTGTTCCCAGCTCTCTCATCCCTCACAAGTAGGGATGGTTTGTGGCGTGAAGTGTTATCAGGCCTGAGACAGTATATTTGTTTCTTTGTTTGTTTTTTTATACAGAGTCTCGCTCTATCCCTCAGGCTGGATTGCAGTAGCATGATCTTGGCTCACTGCAACCTCCACCTCCCAGGTTCAAGCAATTCTCTTGCCTCAGTCTCCCAAGTAGCTGAGATTATAGGCATGCGCCACCACAGTCAGCTAATTTTTGGCATTTTTACTAGAGGCAGGGTTTGACCATGTTGGCCAGGCTGGTCTCGAACTCCTGGCTTCAAGTCATCCGCCTGCCTCGGCCTCCCAAAGTGCTGAGATTACAGGTGTGAGTCACCGCGCCTGACTGAGAAGGTACATTTGAATGTGTTTCACTTTCTTCCCATTACTTGTGCTGGTGGAAGGTTTTCAGGCACATAATGTTGGCTCCCCTGGAAACAGACAGCTTGTACTGTGGCCTCTACTCTGAGGCCTTCATGCCTAGATGTGTGGTTAATTCACGTGTCTAGTGCACATCTCAGGTGCATCATTGCATGCAGTCCTTGTGCTGACGGGATTCTATTTTTGAGAAGATGGAAGGAGCAATATCAAGCACAATGAGATTTCATAAATCAATTAGTTTGAGAAGGAAATGAGCGAGAAGATGATTACGTTGATGAAATTGTTGTCAGTGTCTAGGCTTTGTCAGGACAGTGAATTTCCTGGATCAACTATTTTACAATAATAAATGGCTATAATTCACTGGATACCTACTTGATACAGGTTTTGATGGAGTAGATTGGTAAGGATGATCTTGCTGAATCCTCATTACAACCCCAAGAGTCAGTGCTTTGTTGTCCCAGTCTCCAGATGAGGGAGGACACTGAAGTGCAGAAAGCCTTCATTGCATTCCCAACACCAAACACACGCAGCCGGCAGGTGGCCAGGCCAGTCCTAAACCCAGCCTATATGTCTTTAAGATGTAAACACTGAATTACATAACTTTCTCTCTTAGTTCAGGAACCCCGTCCCCAGGGGCAGGAGGGGCAGAACCTGAGGCAAAGTGGTTTATGTGGGAGGTGGTTCCAGTGAACATTGATAAGGGAATGGAATGCTTCAGCAAGCAGGTTGGCTCCATGGGAAACCAGAGCTTAATACCACCAGACACCACGAGAAAGAGGGTAAACTCGTACTTCAGGGTTGTCCCACCTGAGGGATGCAGTGGTGTGCTCATCTGGGCTCCAGGAGCTGATGGTTAAATGTTCAGGAATTTGGGGAGTTGGGTGATGTTGGATTGGTAGCTTGAGATCAGCCATGGTAGGAGTATTTAGATCCCTGAAATTGACGAACACTACAAATCAGGATTTGTTACTGGCTGTTAAACATTTACCAGCAGACCGCTGGAAGAGTGTGGGCTACTCAATCCCAGAGGGCTTTAATTCTCCAGCATAGGCTCTAGTGGCCAAGGAAAGCCCTCAGGAACAGAGAGGCAGGTGCTGGTCGTGGAGCATCATGCTGGGTGCACTGGGATGGGAAAGTTTGAGGAAATGGGGTGGGGCCTTCGCAGTGTCCATTGCACCTTCTATTACCTATGCATAGATGTGCGTGTACGTGTGTGTATGCTGCACAAGGGAATGCGTTTTGTCACTCATTTTCACAATGACACCAAACTTTTAATGTCACAATGTCTTCAATAAATCATTTTATGCTGCATTGTGAAAGGCTGTGGCTTATCAATCTTTGAGTCAAAGAAACATATTTAGTAACTGTCTGTTCCCCTATGCTACTGTGATTGACAGAGTGTTCTAAGTGGGTAGCGTAAGCAGTGGTCTCTGAAGCCTTAACATACATCTGGGAAGGATGCAGTGCTTTACTAGGCTTTATTATAGATCTTCTTCCCAAGAGAGTAGGTCTAATCAGACGTAATAATGTAGCGTGAGAATTAAATGTCAAGTCAGATCCTTTGCTGCTTTACTGTGATAAATTTCATTGAGTTCCATTGGTCAACTGACTACAACTATGCAGTTCTGGATAATTTAGCCATTCTGAATTATTACTCCCATTAATTAGGGAATTTAATAACTCCTATTGTCAGAGCCTATTACAAGAGTAAGCAACTTAATTAAGATAGTCTTGTGAGTCACATTTATAAAGTGCATTTTGAATGAAATTATACTAGAAAACATGGGGGCTTACCTAAATGCAGCCTGAAAGCCAGTTTTGGCTTTGTTTAGTATTATTTAACTAGTTTGCATTGTGATGCTAATTTTTCTTCATTTGTCCACCTCCACCTGTTCATTCCCTGCCTTTGTCTGCTCTGGGGCTCCACAGGGGGACCCCTAAGTATTTAATCTTATGGGCTCCCACAACACTGGCTTCTGGTTGGGTTTGACCAATGGAAAGAGTTAGGAACAGGTAGGGATGGGGACAAGGAGAAGAATGAGAGTGTAGTGGATCTTCCCTGCCTTCTTCCTGCTTTGGTGGAAGTTTCCGCAGCCAGTCTTCTCCAGTTCCAGATCTCTGTTTTCTTTCTGGGTTCCTTTGCTAGCCTCTGGATGCCTCATCATCTTTTATTCACTTCCTCATCCAGCCCACATCTCTGTAAGTGTCCTGCCATTAACACATCTTCTTTTGCTGCAAAAGAGGTGCATTTTTCCTGTTGGGATCCTAACTGATGCAGACGTGATGTGATTATTGCCTTAGTGTGTGCGTGTGTGTGTGTGTTTATTGTGGATAGAAGTGACATTTCAGGGGAAAAGAATGAAATTTACAGAGTAAATTCTTAAAACAATCCCTTGATATTACACACAAAAAAATTCCCTCAATTATAACATAGTGGTTTTTTTTTTTTTCCTGTCATCCACAGGTTTAAGTATTGAACAGACAATGTTGAAAGATCTAAAGGAACTGTCTGATGGAGAAATAAAAGTGGCCATTAGTACTGTGAGCATGAACCTTGAGGTAAGGGTGGGAATGCTTTTTTAGCAATGATCAGTTTCCCACAATTGCAGTCTGAGCAACTGGAATGTAACTCTCTCCATTGGATAAGTCCATGGTAGTCCTTTGCTTCTTTGTGATACATTTGACTTGGAATATAGTGGCAGGTTATTATTTGGGTGAAAATACTATGCTAAGTCAATGAAAATTCTCAAGATGAATGCTCTTTCATTCATCTCAGTAAAACAAAGCCTAAAACACAAACACTCAGATGTGGGTGTATATTTAACCTGTTTAATAGAAATTATGATATGTGTGATTAGATTCACTTCCATATTTTCTGTGTACCACCCTGTATTGTTCATAGAACTTTTCTTAAAAAAAAACACACACACAGATTGTCTTTTGATCTTCAAAACTATTCGGATGCATGCCATTTTGGTAATCAATGGCGACAACTCAAGTATTAATTAACAAGGAACCTCCTTCCAATCTGTTAACTGAATGGCTCAGAGCGAATGCTACTTTTGTCTTTGTGTGTTTCCTTGGTGAATTATCTTTTGTCTACTTTGGGAGTTTTCAATGACTTATATGTTAATCTTAATTAACCTAACTAATGGGAACTATATTTTATAGAGGCACATTTGTGCATTTGTAGAAGTCTGCGTATTTCTTTACTGTTGTATTGTCTTTATTAGGTTATCTATGTTTGGTTGGGCACTTAGCTCTCAGGTAGAGTTTATGGAGATAAAATATGCTCTATAGGAATTTGTCTTTTGGTTTTTAGAATTGTATGTTACTATTCTTTCTTTTTATTTTTTTGAGGTGGAGTCTTGCTCTGTTACCCAGGCTGGAGTGCAGTGGCACCATCTCGGCTCACTGCAATCTCCGCCTCCTGGGTTCAATCGATTCTCCTGCCTCAGCCTCCTGGGTAGTTGGGATTACAAGTGCCCGCCACCACTCCTGGCTAATTTTTGTATCTTAGTAGAGACAGGGTTTCACCACGTTGGTCAGGCTGGTCTTGAACTCCTGACCTCAAATGATCCACCCGCCTTGACCTCCCAAAGTGCTGGGATTACTGGTGTGAGCCACCGCACCCGACCCATTCTTCTTTTTCTCATGGTGATGTTGACTATATCAATGTGTATATTTCTCTGGAATAGCAGGTACTCATACTGGTGTCTACATCCTCAGAAAACCCAAGAGCAAGCCAGGTGCTTTCTTTTCTGTGATCTTTTTGTCAAATTTATTTCCAGTTTATAAGCATTGTAATTCAGCTTATAAATCTGTATGAAAACTAGGAGGCAGACTGTGATGTTTGGTGGCACCTCACAGTTTACAGAGCATGTTCTCATGGTATGCACTTGATAAATTGACTCAACTGTTTCTATGGACTTTCAGGTTGATAAATGCTCCATATGATTAGTTATTGATGTGAATCAATTCAACAAATATATTCAATTTGTGATGTAGTAACTATATAATCAGCATCAATTAGAACTCTGCTTTGTGCCTAAAAACCCAAGGAAAACATGGATCTTGCAAGGGTCAGTAGCTCTGAGAATCATTTCTACTAGTTCAAGCCTTAGGGTTTTCTTTCTCTTTTCCCCTCTCCTCTGTCTTCCTTCATTTAATGGCATCTTATTAGGTTTTAAATGCCTTGTTTGGAATTCCTTCCTAAATTAACATAGAATGTCTTGTAATTGCTTTGGGAACTGTCTGTAATTAGCAAATTATTTTAAGGCTATTAATATTACAGACTAACTGTAGCTTTAATGTACCTCCATTTATATTATAGGGGTATGCAAATGGCTTTGTCAGATGTGTTAAACTGTAAATGCCTATCAAGTAGAATAAGTGATAAAATAATCATCTTAATCTTGAAAGTAATTTACAGAGGTCCAGTAATTAATCAGGTGGTTAAGCACGTCTCTGGAAGTGTTATATGATCCTGGAGGAGAAGGACATTTGTATATAATAAAGAAGGGTACACAGTTTAAACTCTCATTGGCTGAATGAGAACTTTTCACTTTTGCATAATGGAGATATTAAAGATGACTGAGAAGTGGGAAAAAAAAAAAACCTCCTTAGTAACATCCTGTATCTTCCTTGAAAGAAAAAATGCAAATCAGTTATCCAATCTGTCTGCTGGAAAAATTCCCAAGTTAATGTGAGTTTAATTTTCTCTGTAGATTGTCCTTGGATGCAGTGGTATTTTCCCAATCCATACTCATATTTGATTACATTTCATCATTCCTTTCTCATTCCCATTTACCTCACTTTAAAAATTATCGACAGAATCTTCACAATCTTATTGTGTAGGTTTTGGAACAGTTGTATAATTGCTCTTTGAATCTAGGTATATTCTCAAAGAAACCTTCTTAGTTCATATGACTTTCTGAATCTTGCTCATCCTCCAAAGCACGGTCAACCAAGGTGCGTCATGATAACTCTTACAAATTCACTATTTTTTATTACCACACTCTGAACTCTTGCTAAATGTAGTCTAGGTGAGCAACTTAGGACTTCACTCTTTACATTAGATCTTCTGTTGCTTTTGAATTTGTTTAATATATTTAATCATGGTCTGATAGTATTTTAAATTAATTGAGGATACTGATGGTATCTTTGACTTCTCTCCCTCTTCAATTTTCTGTAACAGTGATGGGCACATAGTAGATACTTAGTAAATACAAATATTTAGTTAATACTTGTTGGTTTGTCCCTTTGCTATCTGATTTTTATTTCCTTTTGGATTTACATAAATCAGCTAGGAAAGCAAAGCCACTTAGCTAGGCATCCAAGGCAGTCTGCTTTTTCCTCTCCCAACCAGTTTCTACCAGACAACTATGGCTGAAGGATGACATCAAACAGATGAAAAATGGCCCACATATTTATAGAAAGTATGCTTATCCTGCTCTCCAAAAATGGAGTGAGAGGCTTTGCAAAGTAGTTAGCTGTAGTCACTGAAAGAAATCAACTGTAGGTTCTGCAGCATGTCAGGGATATAGGAATGAAGATTCCTGGCATTTTCAATGGTTCTTTGCAGTGCTGTAATTCTACCGTTGTGTAAGTCATAGCCTTTATTCGACTGATGACCCAGTTAATTTTCTTGGGTGGAAATATTCAGAAAATTAGAAAGATTTATCTCTCTGTGACCTACACAGCATGATCTTCAGAGGGAACCATTGAGTTTGGGAGGTAGAAACCACTGCCTTCAATAGATAGGTTATCTGGCACTCTGATAAGAAGAAAGCTTCTAAACCCCTTGTTTCTCATTTTCGTTGCAGTTATCTCACAAATGTTCATTGTTATATAAATTACTGAATGAAACACATAAAAAGCAATTAATTACAATAATACAGAGTTTCAATGCTTTGCTCAGTACAGGAAGTCAGAATGGATGAGATTTTGAGGGATGGTGGGTAGAAAAGGCCTTATCAGAGGCATGGCCAGAGGGGCAGCTCTTCTTACACAGGGAACTGTGGAATAAGATAACTGCAGTCTCATTTCCCATGGCGTCCGAGCCATTCCAAGTGTGAAAGTAGCATGCATCTTGTGGGGAAATGCACATGACATATTGGAATCCACTTTGTTGATTATTGTTACATCTGATCCTTTGTAGCTTTTTTGTTGCTTGTTGATTTGATCATCAGAAGAGAATTTATGGATATCAAAGAGCAAACGTTGCCTTTGTTCCCTTGCCAGCAGAACTGGTAATGATTATACTTCTTGGGTCTAGTTTACTCCCTACTAAAGCAGTATATTAAAATGTTCAGGGGAAGAAACATCTTTTCATTCTAATGAAGTGCCACTGAAGCAAGGTTGCTCACGGCAGTACATTAATGGTTCCCTTGCTGACACCAAATGTTATTGCACCTTCTTTAAGCATCTCCCAGAAGACTGTTAGTCATTATTAGCATCTTTACTCAGGAAGGACGATAGCCATGCACTGACTTGATCACTCTTTATTATGATCAATTGCAGTATGATTTATTCTTGTGTATGTGCTATATTGGTGTGCTAGAGCTGGCATAACAAAGAACCACAGACTAGACGACTTAAACAATAGAAATTTATTATCTCACAGCTCTAGAGGCTAGAAATCCAAGATCAAGGTGTTGGTAGGATAAGTTCCTTCCGAGAGCTATGGGAGAGAATCTGCTGCATGCCTGTCCCCTGGCTTCTGATGGGTTGCTGGTAATGTGTGGTGTTCTTGGTGCAGAGAAGCATCACCTGGATCTCTGCCTTCATCTTCACATCCCCTTCCCTCTATGCATGTCTCTGTGTTCAAATTTCCCCTTTTCATAAAGATATATAATAGATTAGGACCCATCTGATAATCTCATCTTAGTTTATTTATTTATTTTATTTATTTTTTTGAGACAGGGTCTTGCCCTCTTGCCCAGGCTATAGTGCGGTGGCATCATCAAGGCTCACTGCAACTCCCACCTCCCGGGCTCAAGGGATCCTACCCCCTCATCCTCATGAGTAGCTGGGGCTACAAGCGTGCACACCACATGGCTAATATTTGCATTTTTTGTAAAGATGGGGTTTGCCATGTTGCCCAAGGCTGGTCTTGAACTCCTGAGCTCAAGTGATCAACCCGCCTCAGCCTCTCAAAGTGCTGGGATTACAGGCATGAGGCACCACGCCTGGCCTCATCTTAGTTTACTACGTCTACAACCACCCTATTTCCAAATAAGGTCACGTTTTGAGGTGCTGAGAGTTGGGACTTCAACATGAAAGTTTTTGTGGGACAAAATTCAACTCCTAACGTATACTATTGTGAAAGTAGTCATTTTTCAGACAACTTAAAAGAATAAAACTTAAAATTTTCAGATTGCTTGTATGAACATGCTGCCTGGTAAGCATATTTCATCTGTTGCTCCCACATTTTTATTTCATATCAATTTACTTTAAATGAGGAACGGTAAGGACTTTTACCTCCTTTCTTCAGAGCTGGAGTCTGAGGGAATTGTTCAGGGCTGTTTTATCTCTTTGTTTCTGGGCTGTTCTGCTGTGCTCTGGGCCTCAGACCTCTTTATGACCAGCCTCTCTGCTGTTTGAAGCCTGGGATGCATCCTGGTAAAGTGACTCAGAGGCCGCTGACTCAGGCTGCCCTGCACAGAGATTACCAGCCGTATTGCACCTTGGAGCACCGCCTAGGGGAAAATACTAACGTTTTCCGTTAGCATTCAGAGCACAGACCAGAATGAATTCTCAAGATCGCTGCCAGACTCCTCCCTGACAAAAGGGAACGTTTACTCAGGCCTCAGTGAAGCGTAAGTGACCCACGGTAACCAAGGATTTGAGACTCAACACACCAGTCTGAAATCTGGTTTACCAATTTTAGGCACACAATGTGATTTCTCATTGAGCTTGGAGTTTCTTAAGAGGCCAAGATGAAAGTACCTATAGAGTATTTAACTCCCTCATTTTGTGAAAGAGTGCATAGCCTTTCTTAGGGAAGCATATGTTAGTTTTGAACTGGTCTCGAACCAGTTCACCTTTTCAAAATATTTGAATGATTTGATTTTGGTCAGCAAATCACTAGTAAATCATTAGCATATTGATTAGCATATTGGTGAGCATATGATTCGCATATTGAAATATTTTGAAAAGATGACTTTTCAAAGCCATTTTGCCCAACTAATAGAAATATGTGAAAAATCTCCTCCAGGTTCTAAATCCTGAGTGCATCCATTTCTTTGTGGGTTCAGGTCTGTAAACTCTTCCTTGCTACAATAAGAGTTGACAATTGATGGTGAGTGCTTACTGTGTACCTGGCCATTGAGTAAGCATTATCTCACTTAATCCTCCCAGTAAAAGGTACTATGATTACCCCTGTATTGGTGAAGGTAGCTCCAGTAGCTGGAACAGATAAGCAAGTTTCAGTGACTCAACCCAGAAATTGTTTATTTTTTTGCTCATGTAGCAATCCTATTTGGTGTTCCCAGTCAGGTGGCCAGGGGTGATTCAGAGATCATCTTCAACAGGTGGTTTCCAAGGATGCCCAGGAGGATATCTCCAGTTTATCTGCCAACAGGGAGAAGAGCTTGGAGGGCCAAGGGTGGAGTTTTTTATGCTGGTCTGGATGTGACACTCATCACTTCTGCTCAGATTTCATTGGCTTAGTCACATGATCACATCTAACTGGAGGGAGGCTGAAAAATGTCATCTAATAGATGTGCCCATGAAAAGGAACCAATTTGGAAAATAATTAGCCAGTGTCTGCCATAATCTCTATCTTAGAGGTAGTAAGGACGTTGGAATCTAAAGAGGTTAAATCATTTTTCTAATCTGCAGAGCCAGGACCCAAATCCCAGGCCAGTCCTGTTCTAGCCCTGTGTATACTGCTTTGGACATGGTGCCAGCATGCAAAACTAATTAGAATTTGAGCCCACTCAGGGGTTCAAAGGTGAGTCATCAGCTGTCAGTCATTGCCTCAAACTCAGGGTATCAGACAGCCTAGACATCCTTAAGCAATCCTTGGTTAGCACTCTTCCTTCCCTACTCTTTGTACCAAACTTTCTTCCTCTTAGTCTTCACATCTTTGCTTCCTGAAAAAATCATTTAAAATGTTGAACTATAAACATCATCCAAGTTCTAGGTGCCCATAGTGAAGCTAATTATTGGTGCCTGATATAGAGAAGATTTGGCAAGATAAGTCAAGTAGAGAAAAGTAACAGGAAAAAGGATTATGGAACGAAGGATTGGATAGGACAGATCGTGTAGGAAGGAAAAATCTGTTTTTTCTCAGACTGTCTCTAGAATTCAAGTATGTGGGTGTTCTGGTTTTTCTTGCTGTGATTTAACCTTTTCAAATTTGTGTTCAAAATACAGAGCATCCCAGTCAGTTGCTGAAAAATTTTAGTGGTAGAGATTTTCTATTGAAATGAAAACAACATTACTTTTGAGCACTGTAGTTAATTCCAAATAACCAAACCCCGAGTAACTGAGGAATTAGGAGTTCTCAGTCCATATTTTGTCAAAAAGTCCAAAAGCATTTAAAGCAAATGACAAATATGGTTAGGTAACTTTGATTGTGTGGATTTAACAGTCAGTTGGCACGAGGCATTTGAAGTGTGAATTACAATTTGAAACTAATTTAGAACTGATAATTCCTAGCTTCTTGAGGACATTAGCAGGATAAAAGAGTGAAACATGGACCCAGGAAAGTGGACTTTCGTTCCTATTGAGCCTCGAGTGGTTCTTGGTAATGAGATGTAACCGACATGAAAGAATAAAAAATCCCTGTGTAAAGAATGATTTATCATATCAGCAGCAACAGCACTTTGTCTTTGGAAAATTATACTAAGTGACTGAAGCTGATAATATGTAGAATATTTATAATTTTTATGTAGGTAGTGCCTTCTACAGATGTCCAAAAATAGTCTGCAAAATCTCTTTACCTAGAAATGCCTTATAATAGAATTCTTTTTTTTTTTTTTTTGAGATGGAATTTCACTCTTGTTGCTCAGGCTAGAGTACAGTGGCACAATCTTGGCTCACTGCAACCTCTGCCTCCCAGGTTTAAGCGATTCTCCTGCCTCAGCCTCCTGAGTAGCTGGGATTACAGGTGCCTGCCACCACACCCGGCTGATTTTTTGTATTTTTAGTAGAGATGGGGTTTCATCATGTTGGCCAAGCTGGTCTCGAACTCCTGAACTCAGGTGATCCACCCACCTCAGCCTCTTAAAGTGTTGGGATTACAGGTGTGAGCCACCGCACCTGGCAGAATTCTTATTTTGTATCTCCAGCTAAACTCAAGTTGGAGACAACTTGATGTTTCTGTTGACAACTTTTCTTTGCTTTACCTATTGGTCAATTTCAAATGGACTTAAATGAATCACAAAACTCGGTCTATGTAGGTATGATTCTCTGTAAATAAACAGTATTTCCCTAAGTGGTGCAAAATACCTGAGTACTTTTTCTAACTATGATTTTGCAACAGGGATTATATAAGCACTGCTATAGTGTGAATGTTTGTGCCCCTCCAAAATTTATATGTTGAAATTTAATCCCCAGTGAAGTAGTACTAAGAGGTAGGGGCCTAGGGAGGTGATGAGATCGTGAGCATTCTGCTCTCATGAATGGTATGAGTGCCTTTATAAAACGGCTTACGGGCACATATTTGTCCCTTTTGCCATGTGAAGATGTGGTGAGAAAGTGCCATTTATGAGGGACAGGCTCTCACCAGACACCAATTCTACCAGCTCCTTGATCTTGGATTTCCCAGCCTCTAGAACTATGAGAAATAAATGTCTATTACTTATAAATTACCCAGTCTAAGGTGTTTTGTTATTGCAGCCTGTATGGACTCAGACAAGCAGGGATCCAAGGTTTAGTGATCATGAAGCTACACATTCTGCATTCATGCTTTCTTTGGCATAGGGGTGGTGCTCTGGATCTTCCTCCTCCCCTGAAACACTCTGATAAAAATGCATTCACATAGAGCAGGTAGAGAAGATTGGGGTGGGGATATATGAAACATAGATCCTCCCCAGATATAAACTCTCTTCAGGTCCCAGAAATCCCCACTGACTCTCCTTGGCAACTGTGAAATGGGAATGAAACAGTGAAGTAAGATATGATGAGGATACGACTCCATCAACAGGCTGCAGGGAACTTTAGTGACACAAGCCACAAATATAGCTATTTGGCTTGATCTAGAAAGGAAGAAAACTGTGGGAGGAGATGCATGCCATTCTAGGAAGCCCAAATGTGGTTGACTGGTAGTGAGTGAAATAGGTAGAGTTAGTGTTTCATTAGATGAAACTTCACATTTTATTTGATGCATGTGAAGAAAAGTGTTAGGTGATTCAGATTTATATGCAAATGTGGACATGTATTATAACCATTTCCCCTTTTTGTTAAGTCCCCACCCCCAACATGCCTGCATGTGTGTTTTTGCACAAAGGGCATGGAACAAACCAGGACTGCAATACCCCAACCTTGGATTCCTGAGATCTTGATGCAATGGGCCCAATTAGCGACCCCCTCAGTGTCTCCTCTCCAGAATAAAATGGTGTTTCAGTTATCTATTGCTGTGTAGCAAGTCACCCCCAAAACCTAGAGGCTTAAAGCAACGTATCATTATCTCTCATAATTTTATGGGCTTTTAGGGGGCTTGGCTGAGGGGTTATTGCTCAGAGTGTCTCCTGCAGTTGTGTTCAGATGGTGGAATTCAATTGGTACTTGTCACCTGGCTTAGGCTCCTCAGAGCATAACACTTAGGTTTTAAGAGAACGCCACAAGTTTTCTAAGAGTCTCAGGTGGAAGCTGCAATTCTTCTTGTGACCTAACCTGAAGTGTCTCAGAATATCACTACCAGCGTATTCTGTTATTCATGTGAGTCCCTAAGAGCAGCCCAGATTGATTATAAGGGGAGTCAGCAGTGGTGTGCCAGTAAATGTTTAATAACAGATTCTCATAAAAACCCACTCATACATATTACTGATATAAAGAATATATGTGATATATTCACTGGGCACAGTGGCTCACGCCTGTAATCCCTTCACTTTGGGAGGCCAAGTCGGGTGGATCACCTGAGGTCAGGAGTTCGAGACCAGCCTGGCCAACATGGTGAAACCCTGTCTCTACTAAAAATACAATTAGCTAGGTGTGTTGGTGGGCGCCTGTAATACCAGCTACTTTGGAGGCTGAGGTAGGAGAATTGCTTGGACTCAGGAGACGGAGGTTGCAGTGAACCAAGATCGTGCCATTGCACTCCAGCCTGGGTGACAGAGTGAGACTCTTGTCTCAAATAAATAAATAAAGGATATATACGATATATACAATATATCATATGAGGTATACAATATATACTCTTTATTCTTTTACTGTAAATTTCACAAAACCAATTAATTCTCATAGAATGAACTATTTATTTATTTATTTATTTATTTTTGAGACAGACTCTCGCTCTGTCGCCCAGGCTAGAGTGCAGTGGCATGATCTCGGCTCACTGCAAGCTCTGCCTCTAGGGTTCATGCCATTCTTCTGCCTCAGCCTCTCCGAGTAGCTGGGACTACAGGCGCCCATCACCACGCCCGGCTAATTTTTTGTATTTTTAGTAGAGATGTGGTTTCTCTGTGGTCTCGATCTCCTGACCTCGTGATCCGCCCGCCTTGGCCTCCCAAAGTGCTGGAATTACAAGCATGAGTCCCTGTGCCCGGCCGAACTAGTTAATTTTTGCTTAACTTTTGCATTGCAATTGATGAATGAGTGTAATTGCAACAAAAATGTAGTTGATGTTTTTGATTCTCCCTTTACAAGAAACTGAAACGATGAAGAACTATGCTTGAACTTCATTTGTTTGTCAACAATACAAGTGACTTCTTTGCTGAGTTAAGAATAGTTTTCAAATACTGGAAGAACATTTCTTTATTCGTGTGTGTGTGTGCGTGTGTGTGTGCTAGTCAAAATGTGATGACTAGAGACAACACGCTTTTGTTTTATCTTTATTATAGTTTTTCTCCATTACTTTCTTGAGTCTAGACAAGAGGTCAGCAATTCTTTTCTGAAAAGGGCCAGATAGTAGATATTTTAGGCTTCTCAGTCCAAGCGCCCAAACTGAGGATATTATGTAGGAACCTAACAACTATTTGAATGTGTTTAGTACATGGGCCGTTCATAAATAGCCAGTGAGCTGAATTGGTCTGTGGGCCAGAGCTTGCCAATACCTGGTCATGACAATCAATAAACCAATAAAACAAGCTCTGATTTGTAGTATTTTCCAATTTCCATAGTGTAAATACTCTTACCATGGCCAATTTCTTCTTCTTTTTTTTTTTTTTTTTTGAGATGGAGTCTTGCTCTGTCGCCCAGGCTGGAGTGCAGTGCTGCCATCTCTGCTCACTGCAAGCTCTGCCTCCTGGGTTCGCGCCATTCTCCTGCCTCAGCCTCCCAAGTAGCTGGGACTACAGGCGCCCACCACCACGCCCGGCTAATTTTTTAGTATTTTTAGTAGAGATAGGGTTTCGCTGTGGTCTCGATCTCCTGACCTCATGATCCGCCCGCTTCGGCCTCCCAAACCATGGCCAATTTCAAGGTACCAACAAGACATCATCAAAACAGATTTGGGAAGAGACGTGCAGAAGCATATCATTATATATCCTTTCTACTGAACAGCTGTAAATGACCCCAAGAACATTGATAACAGTAGATGTAATGGCATAATTGAGGAAGGGGTGAGTTTTGAGAATGTATTACTTTTGCCTTTAATATATTTTACTTAACATAAATTATGTAATTTAATTTTTATAATGACTGTGTTTAACTTGCAAATAATGGGTTTGCAAATTGCCTGAAAATTTAACAGTCAGCTCTTGCCAACAGTTACACATCAGCTCCAGCACAGCACTGCGAATTAGACTCTAGTTCTTGATGTGCAGAGATACATGCACATCTAGGGAGGGATGGAGTTGAAGTTGGCCGTCAAGAGAAAATCGCTCCTGGTCACATTCTCTTCTATAAATCCTTCCGTTCTTTGCCTACCACAGTCTGGCATATACAGGGGCTGTCAGCGTACAATTTATGTGTTGTTGGGCGTAAGCATAAGGTCACTAGAATTTTTTAGCATGCCAATCATTTGTGTGTAGTAGAAGTGTATCTCTTTGTGAGATATCATAGTTGAAGTGATCATAGTTTTTTAAAAATGTAAAACAAAGGAATTGTGATTTCTTTAACCATCAAGAAGAAAGTAGAACCTTGATTTATGATTCATAATTTACTTAGCTGGTTTCATGTACTTTGGCCAATGGTGTTATATTTCCAATAGTTAACCATTTTAATTCAGATTAAGAGAAAGTAGGGCCCCCCTGCAGCTAAGATAACAGTGTGTGTTTAAAGGACAAATAAAATTAAATAATTAGTCTTTAGAGTCTTTTCTTTTTGGACACAAAACATCACAGCCACCGCAGCCTCCCTTTGTTGGTCATCACGCATGCTGGGTACTCAGGCTCATGTCTTGGAAGCCCTGTCTTCCCCGCTGTCTGCTCTCTTCTGTTCGGCTAGAGACACAGAGCTTGCTCTCTGCAATGATGCATCCTGGATTATCACTTTCCTCCTGAGCTTTCACCATCCTGGACTATATACCCTGAGTTCTGATAATACCATTTGGACAACATCATGGATTTTCCATGTCACTTTGATCACTTCCCCTCTTTCCTTTTCTCAGTACACTTTACACAGCTGTTTCCTTTTCCATACGTCCACATGCTCCTTTTCAGAAATACAGCGCCATTCTTCACGGCGACTTCTTCTGCACAGGCAGTACTGTACTGCCTTCCAGTAGCTTCATAATGCAGGTGAAAAAGCTGTGAAAAAAGTCTTTCCATATGTCAGCAAAATGCCTAAGGCTTTCCCTTTAAACTGGGCATTTCTGGTACTTCTGGCTCCTTATTTGAAACCTCTCTTTTTAGTTCACAGTCACCTTTGAGAACATGGGTATATTGTCAGAAAGCATTTTTGAATAAATTTATGTATCACTGCACCTTATATAAATAAAATTTGAATGTTTCTAGACCTTCAGAAAGTCTAGAAATTGAAATCCTTGAGCAGAAGGAGATAAGTTGGCCCTTTACTCATGAAGGAAATGAAGTCTCAATGTCTGGCTTTCTGAGAAACAAGCTCCATGACACTGGCAGAGTTCACCTCTATCTTCATTCATTGCCTTTTTTTTTTTTTTTTGAGATGGAGTCTCGTTCTGTCGCCCGGGCTGGAGTACAGTGGTCAGATCTCAGCTCACTGCAAGCTCCACCTCCCGGGTTTACGCCATTCTCCTGCCTCAGCCTCCCTCATTGCCTTTTAATAATTGTTGGTATCTGAAAAAGTCATCGGTAGACTTTGGTTCTAGTCATTTTAATCATCCCATAATGGGGCAAAGAAACCAGAACCCAGCCTATTGATTTAATTCATTCTCAACTTTAGCACTGCTGAGGGAAGTAGGGAGTAGCTTTTTACAAAATATATGTGACAATTGGAACTTTCTTCATAGCACAATATCTAATTCTGTCTACATTTTTCTTTATGAGAAGGGAAACCCTCAGGACACAGTGATGTGCTAGGATGACTGCTCTTTCACTCTGTAAATACATTTTTAAAGTGTACTATAATGTCATTTTGATGGTTTAGTTTCTGGAAGGATTTGGCTAATTACATTTTTAGGAACGTGCTCAGACCAGTTTTAGCTGCCTAGCGTTACTTTTAATAGCTGCTGTTGCTTACTTCTTCTCATTTATGTTCTCTGTCCCCTCCCTTCAGAGTTATTTTGCTGATTTGGGTACCTGACCTTGGTTTAAATTAGTTTGTAACACTCTGTGAATCATAGGCAATATTTTAATGGTTAATTACTACATTGTATCAACTTGTCATGGAAAGGCAGGCTGTGAAACTAGAGGAAAATTGTTCCATTTTCTTGTGATGGAGAAATCTATATAAAAGTGAAACATTGAGAGTGCCCGTTTCCCATCCCTGGTCAATACTGAATTGGCTCCCTAAGTAACAAAGACTTTTTTTTTTAGTACACACTAAAATGAAAGGACAAATTTATACCACATAGATAGTGGCAGCTCAGAGAAATAAGAAGAGTCAAACAAAGGAATAATTTAGGATAGTTACTCTGTAGGGTAGACATCTTTTTTGTTGTTGCTTAATTGACATGATTGCTAAGGATGGCTGTGCTGAGCCTGTTGGAGAAGAGTGGGTTATTATAGGTCAGTGGTGTCGCCTAGTGGTGGAAACAGGAAAACAGGTAAGATGCCACAACTAGGCTTTGATTGTTTATTATTGTCTTCTTGTATTCCTTCAAAAGGATAACTTGATGTTTATTGTATTCATAGCATGGTGCTAGTCAAGACCTTGAATAATTTGAATTTTAGCAGATGAACATAATAGTAGCCAACATTCATTGACTGTCTATCATACCTTTATTGAGTGCATGTACCTTATATTTGATTTTTATTTTCTCATTAAACCTCCATGACTACCCTTTGAAATAGGTCTGTGATTATTTTCATGTTATAAATGAACTTTAGAAGACTCTTCTAGAAAAGGTGGTTCATGACAGTGAAGATTTGTGTCTATGTTTTGCCCCTTAACATTTTAGGTTCACATTCTTTTCATGATACCATTATGCAATCTAGTTTTCAGTTTATCTGTAAATGCGTATGCCAGGCACACCTGTGGATGATTCTCCATTGTTCTGGCCCTTAACAATGCTTGCTTTTTATCCCAAACCAAAAGGGAAACAGTCATTTTGAACCTTCCTGCTCATGGAGCCCAAACAGTAGAGCTCTGGACCTACACAATAGTCATTGACACCATCAGCTCAGCCTGCGGCCCATCAGACCAGTTGATGTGTCCTTGGGACACCAGGGTTGACAAGGACGGCTTGAATTCATGTATTCACTTTATCCATCCACTTAGTCACCCATTAACAATAGTCATTTGTCATCAAACATTTATTTTATTTTTAAATCCTTTTTTGTATGTATGAAGTTATGGGCTACAAGTACAATTTTGTTACCTGCATTGGTTGCATAGTGGTCACGTCAGGATTTTTTTTGTTTGTTTGTTTGTTTTCATGGAGTCTCGCTCAGTCACCAGGCTGGAGTACAGTGGCGCGATCTCAGCTCACTGCAACCTTCCTGGTTCAAGCGATTCTCCTGCCTCAGCCTCCAGAGTAGCTGGGATTATAGGCACACCACCACGTCCAGCTAATTTTTGAATTTTTAGTAGAGACGGGGTTTCACCATGTTGGCCAGGATGGTCTCAATCTCTTGACCTTGTGATCCGCCCACCTCGGCCTCCCAAAGTGCTGGGATTACAGGCGTGAGCCACTGCGCCTGGCCCAGGGCTTTTAATTCATCATCCAAATGACATACATTGTACTAATTAAGTAATTTCTCATCATGCAACTCCCTCTCCCACTCCCTTCAATAAAAAAAATTATTGAGTAGCTATTATGTACCTGAAGTAGAGAATAAATATTGCAGTGCAATGGTTTCTGTCTTCCCTAAGCTTACGAATGATTGGTAATTACAAGTGGCTCCAGTGGGCCACTACCGATACCAAAGAAGCACATAACCTAATTTGGGAAGGGGAGGTATATCAGGAAATGCTCCCTTGAGATGATGATGTTGAAACTAAAATGTAAAGGACATGCAGAAGTTGGCCATGTAAATGAGGTTGTGAAGGAGGGGCTGGGAGAAGGTGGGTGGCAAAGGAAAAACATTCCAGCACAGAGAAGAATATGAACTAGGAGGGAGGAGAGAGAGCCTGGTCACTGATGTTGAGTTAAGAGCAGCAGTGAAGTGGCCTTACCCCTAGTGTTTGGGTCCATACTGGATTAAGCTCTGGGAAACCTGGTGAGTTAACTCGTGCTGCACAAAGACGGGAAAGAATGCGAATGGGAGAATAGTGAGCAATGTTGGACAAGCTGTGGCAGGCGTGCATTCAGGACTGTGACGGTGACAACAGAGACTGGGATGCCTGCCTTTGGCTGATTGGTGGTGGGGGGACTGTGGAATCCAGTTAATTAGTAAAGCACTTGCCTGATTCTTCCTACTCAGTCCATCAGAGATAGAGCTGAAGTCTTTGTCTGTTGATCCAGAGTAAGCCAGCACGACAGGATGAGGATCTTCTGACGGATTATTTCAGAGTGTACAGGAGATGGAGAAGGCTGAGTGACGAGAGAGGAGCAAGAACAATGTTTGAGTATCAGAGGATCTGGAAAATAGGCTGAGAGCTTCAAATGTAGATCAAAGTTAAAATCCCCGGAACCGCTGGGAGGAGCCCCAGAGGCACAAACGGACTCAGATTGGGCAAAAGAGGTGGGAAAGACATGTGCAAACCCAGAAGGCACTTTTTGCCGGGATATCCCCACACAGTATCCTAATGTGATACAATGTGAAATACGAGGTTACAGAAAATGAGCCTCATAACTTTTGAAACTTTGAAGCCAAGTCGACAGTCCTTTTTGTTTGGTGACAGAGACAATACAAGCATCACATACTTTCCATCAAGTTAGAAATTTAAAACAAAGCAAAACAAAAAAGCTGTAAGGTGTTTTTGTTTTTGTTTTTTTGAGACAGACTTTCACCTACTCTGTTGCTCTGTTGCCCAGGCTGGAGTGCAGTGATGTGATCTCAGCTCACTGCAACCTCTGCCTCCTGGGTTCAAGTGATTCTCCCGCCTCAGCTTCCTGAGTAGCTGGGATTACAGACACCCGCCACCACACCAAGCTCATTTTTGTATTTTTAGTAGAGACAGGGTTTCACCATGTTGGCCAGGCTGGTCTCAAACTCCTGACCTCAGGTGATCCGCCCACCTCAGCCTCCCAAAGTGCTGGGATTACAGGCATGAGCCACCACACCTGGCCTGTAAGGTCTTTGTAATGGAGAAAATGACAGACAGACATCAGTATGTGCTTGATTGTTTCATAATTTTGTTCTGCTACCCAGCTTCCAGTGGGAGGAAAGCTTTAGTTCATTCTCCCTAATTGTAAAGGGAATCTCCCTCTAGCAGCAAAACAAGAATTCCTAAGGCCCTTTGCTGGTCCCAGCTCTGGGGTTTCTGAGTCTGTGAAAATGCCATGAACATCACATCGGTCCCTCCTCTCTCCCTGTGTCTATCTTGGGTGTTTCTCAGGATTAAACATGAAATGGATGCTCAAGAGAGAGCATTAATCCGTTTTTACCACTCTGCTGTTTGAATCTTCAAGTAAAAGATAAATTCTAGTTCCCTATATCTGATATTATTTTGTATAATTTGTATAATTACCTCTTTATTATATCATGGTGTGAAATACTGAGTAGCGACTGACCATCAGGGAATTTGTGAAATGTTGCAAATTGCTGACCCATCCTTCACAGAAAGCAACGATCATAGTAAAGGGAGGTTGAGGCCAGGCATTGTGGCTCACGCCTATAATCCCAGCACTTTGGGAGGTCGAGGTGGAAGGATCACTTGAGGCTGAGAGTTCGAGACTATCTTGGGAACATAGGGAGATTCCCATCTCTACCAAAAGAAAAAAAATTCTTTTTTAAATTAGCTAGCTACTTTGGAGGCTGGCTGAGGTGGGAGGATGGCTCGAACCCAGGAGTTTAAAGCTGCAGTGAGCTGTGGTAGGCCATTGCACTCCAACACTCCACCCTGGGCCACAAAGCAAGACCTTGCCTAAGAGAGAGACAGACACACGCACACACACACAGACACAGATTGTATGAGGTAGTGGTTAAAGGTATGGAATCTACTTGGGTTGGAGCCTTCGCTCTGACACCAGCTTCTGATCCTCCACCAGTTACTTAACCTCAGTGAGTCCCCTCTGTGAAATGGCATCATCCCAGTAACTACCTCCAAGGATTGTCCTGAGGATTAAATGGGTTAATATTTGCAAAGTGCTTAGAATGGTGCCTGACACATGGTAAGCCCCTCATAAGTGTCAAGTAAATTAAATAAAGCCATTATTTGAAACTGCCTATCCCCAGAATGTTTACAGACAGAAAAGTTAGAGTCTTTCTGCACAGAGTCCAGTAACACCGTAACAGTGTATCCGAAAGCATTTTTCAAGTGCAAACTAAAGAAATATCCAAACTGTTACTTGCTTTTATCCTGATTTCTCTTAGTCTAGAGTAGTGCATTTTAAAGTCTAGCTTGCATCAGAATCACCTGGAGGGCTTGGTAGAACACAAATTTCCAGGCCCCACTCTCCCACTCTTACAGTTTCTAACTCTGACTCAGTAGGTCTGGGATGAGACCTGAGAATTTATATTTCTAGTAAGTTCCCTGGTGATACTGATGCTGCTGGTTCAGAGACCACACTTTGAACCACTGGTTTAGAGAGAGTTGATTCAGGTTTCAACTTGTGGATGCATGCATTTACACAGATACTGAGGACGGGAACTCCCATTCATTGAGTACTTACTGTATTCCCAGTACAGTGGCAGGTGTTTTACATTAATTGTCTTCTAAAATTCTGACACCTTTCTAATGACATAGGTGATTGTATCTATTTTATAGGTGATTAAGACTGAGAGAGAAAATACGCTACCTGAAACCAGAAAGTAGCATTCCAGTCCAGGGACATCTGACTCAAAAGTCCTATTACTACTTCATTATTCTATATTAGGTCAAAGAAGAATCAATTAATTGTTACCATTGATGATTACCTAATCCACAGTAGTCTGGAACTGCCTGGACAAATTAGCCAGCTGTGGACACAATTTAGTAGTTTTGGTGTGAAAGACAAGAAAGCCCGTGTTTCATTAGCTATTGCTGTACGATAGCACACCAGAATTTATTTAAAAAATTTTTTTTTTGAAACAGTCTCTCTCTGTCACACAGGCAGAGATATGATCATGGCATACTGCACCCTCGACCTCCCAGGCTCGGACGCTCTTCCCATCTCAACCTTCTGAGTAGCAGCTAATTAAAATATATATATATATATTTGTAGAGATGAGGTCTCCCTATGTTGCCCACGCTACTGTCGAACTCCTGACCTCAAGTGATCCTCCCACTTCAGCCTCTCAAACTGCTGGGATTACAAGTCTGAGCCGTGGCCAACCACGCCACAACTTAAGAAAACAATGTAGTATTCTCATGATGCTGCTGGTCTTGCCTGAGCTGACTCATGTGGCAGGAGTCAAGGGCTACAACAGGCTAGGACTGGCTGATTGGCCAGGGCTACAACAGGCTAGGACTGGCAGGGTGGCCTCACTTGCATGGGTGGGGCCTCAGTTGGGAAGGCTGGACTGGCTAATGCTGATACAGGGTGGCCTCACTTGCGTGGGTGGGGCCTCAGCTGGGAAGGCTGGAGCAAATGGCTGGGCAGCTAGGCCTCTCTCCCCTTGTGGTCTCTCATCCCGGACTTCTATATGAGAATAGAAACCGTTGAAGATGTCAGAAGTGAGAACTTGGGGGCTGAGACTCAGAAGTCCCACAAGATCATGCCACATTCTGTCTGTCAAAGGAAGTCATGGGACCACTCAGACAAAGAGTGAGGAAGGAGACTCCTGCTCCAGATGAGAGAAGCTGGAAATAATCTGTGGTCATTTAAAGTCCATTAGAACCCCCAAACAGTACTGTGTCTTTGATACCTAGCTTCTCATGTATTTGCAACTTGTTCGCAGTTTTAGTTGTCTTGGATTTTATTCGGGTAAAGACCATCCTGTAATATGTTCTTAAGGCTGTTAGAAGAGTCACATTATCAGTAAGCACTGGGAAAGGACAGTGATGAAATCAAGTTCTCATCTAACTGATAAATCTTGACTTCTGAGACAGGACCAGGGCTCTAGGGATTTAATATTCTCTTTGCAGGTTTAAAGATCCACAGCAGTGTAGAAGGTGTAGAAGGTTTTAATGAACTATTTTTTTTTGTTTTGTTTTTCTGAGACAGAGTCGTGCTCTGTCACCCAGGCTGGAGTGCAGTGGTGTGATCAAAGCTCACTGCAGCCTTGAACTCCTGGGCTCAAGTGATCCTCCTGCCTCATCCTCGTGAGTAGCTGGGACTACAAGCATGTGCCACCATGCCCAGCTAATTTTTTATTTTTATTTTTTGTAGAGAGGAAGTTCAAGACCATCCTGGGCAACATAGCGAGACTCTCTATGTTGCCCAGGATGTCTTGAACTCCTAGTCTTAAGTGATCCTCATGCCTCAGCCTCCCAAAGTGAGCCACTGCACCCAACCTCTGAACTACTTTGAAAATGTTCATAATGATTTGCTTTGGATTTGCAAGAATTCACAGTAATAGGAAATTACAAAGAGTAAAAACACACTTGGAGATCAGGTTAGAAATGTTTGTTCAAAACTCTGGAATAGGAAACTGGGTAAATTCATATTTAATATGGTATAATAGAATTGGAAAAATGTTATAATGCTGCACATCTCAAAGTAATATATTTTTAACAAGATAGTATCCATCTGGGTACCAGCAGGAATAGATGGCCCATCTAATTAAGACAATTTGAGGAAGGTCTAATAAGGTGAACCATTTTATTTATTTATTTATTATTTATTTATTTTTGAGATGGAGTCTCGCTCTGTTGTCCAGGCTGGAGTGCAGTGGCACAATCTCAGCTCACTGCAATCTCTGCTTCCCGGGTTCAAGCAATTCTCCTGCCTCAGCCTCCCGAGTAGCTGGATTACAGGGGCACACCACCACGCCTGGCTAATTTTTTTATTTTTCGTAGAGACAGGGTTTCGCCATGTTGGCCAGGCTGGTCTCGAACTCCTGACCTCAGGTGATCTGCCCGCCGTGACCTCCCAAATGGCTGGAATTACAGGCATGAGCCACCGTGCCCGGCCCATTTTATTAAATCAAGGCAGCATGAGGAAGACTGCAAGGAATGTGGTAGCATCCCAGAAGTTACCACCTTAAGCCTGAAAGGAAAAGTAAGAGAGAAGTTTTCAAAAACTTGGAGGAAATTGTCGAAAAGAAAGGATCACTTCTAGAGGGGCTTTTGGTCAAGGAATGGCCAAGTTCATGCTGACGCTAAACAAAAGGAAATGTAGGAACAAACACACTGCCCTCACTCTCATTCTCCTTCCCAGCATCCACTGGGACTTTCTGTTGGCTGAAACTAACAGGAAGTCAGCGGCCAGAAGAGACTCAATGCTGTCCGTAAAGTCGCTGTGCTGTCGCAGAGAACAGGGTGGAGGAAGGTAAAGCCTGGCTCTGGAGGGCACATGGAAGACACCTTGCAGAAAGACATTCTGTTAGAAGGTTATGTTGAAGCACCAAGACAATATATCACTCTTCCCAAAGTGATATGGGACCATGACACGTTTTGAAAGTAGATGAAATCTCAGTACACTGCTTTTAAACCTCTCACCCTCTTAGAGGGAATGAAAGGACTGGGATTTGGAAATAGAAAACAGAAGAAATTTTGAAACACAGGAGTTCCCTGTGAGGAACGGGGGGGCATCAATCCCTCAACCCAAGCCTGGGCAATAGTTGGAAGGCCCGCCAAAGGGAGGCCTGTGTGCCCCGTGCAGTTTGGGGGACACAGTGGGCATGTGCCTCGCTTGTGGAAATCTAAAGTGAAAAAAATGTGCTGACTAGCTGACTTCACAGTGGGATGTAGAATAGGTGGCTGCCCTGAGCAGCCTGCACCCTGGAAAAATTGTCAGAGTAGTAGACAGGCTGATCTGGGCCATGTGTGAGAAAGGCCATGTGCATTTTTCTTAGATCTCATCCAAGAGGCCTGACTTAGAGAGAACACAATGCAGATCTCAGCAGAAAGAAGTGAGAGGCAGAGCCAGCTTCCCAAGGGCTGGGAAATGAGGAATAGAAATGCATTCCAGTTGTCTAGGGCCCCAGGGGAGATGGAAGATAGGAGCTCCGACAGATCCACAGGTGACCCATGAGACAAAGTGTCAGTGTAAACACCTGTGAAGAACAGACAGTCTAATATTTGCAGACTCCAGAAAGTAACAGCAAAGTGCTAAGTTTTCTACTCTTCTTACCTCATATTGCTTCCTTGTGCAGCAACCCAGGTGGGTCAAGAATCTACAACTAGAAAGATAAATGAGGGATAGAAGGAAGAGGTGGAGAAAGAATGAAAGGGAGAGAGACTGCATCCCCTTCCACCAGCAGCCAGACTAGCTGGGGCAGGGGAGAGGCTGAACCCTCTCTGAGATTGCAGTTTTGACTATGACATGGGGTTGAACATTTTGATTATGAAATTGAGGCTCCATATTGTGAATTGAAATGCCTGGGGAGTTATGTTAACTAAGAGTATCTAGAAAAAATCATGGGGATTGCTTGAGTTTTTACCTAGGATCAGGGCAAGAATTAGCCCCAGGCACGACCCTGCAATTGCGCCTTATAAGTACTGCTTGTTCTGCTTATCTGTGTATACCCTATTAGAGAAAATAGGTTACTGCTTCCTCCACGATAAGGATGGTGGTCTTTGTCCCTTTTTGCGTTCTACACATTCTTCCATGCCAGGTATTTGCTTCTTTTTAAATGCTTCTGTTAGAAAGTTGAGTTGAAGCACCAAGACAATGTATCACCCTTCCCAAAGTGACCTGTGAGACCATAATATCACAACATTTTCAAAGAAGTAGATGAAATCTCATGATGCTGCTTTTACCTCTCTCACCATCTTAGACGGAATTCCTCCTTGAAAACCTGCTTGATTTTGACTATCTGAGGCTGTCAGATGTTAGATGGAGAGTCATTGAGGGAAAGAGCAAACAGTGTGGTTTTGCTTATGTTCCTATCACCTACGGATATCGGGTATCTCTGGAACGGAAACATTTTGGTTGTGTGAACCAAAATCAAGTGATTTAATGGTAAATCACTGGATAGGAAAGTGTGTCAATGTCAGTGAATATTAAAAACCAATATGTCCAGGGCCAAGTTTTGTGGCATTATTTTAAGCACGTTATACAAAGGGGAAAAAACAACCTTTACTCTTTGAAACAGCAAGAACATACTCTTAGAACTTTCCAATTATTAGTACTGTTTTTTTTTTTGTAGACAAATTTAAAGTATGTGAAACTTTCTTTCTGGTATTTAATTGAGATTAATTTGTAAGTTCGAAATTTTGGTACTCATCCATTGTTTTAGTTTTGGATATTTGCAGACTTTCTCCCATTTTATATTCATGTATGTGTCAGGCACCAAGATGGTACAAGAATTTGTTTTTGTTGCTAAAGAAGCAAGTAAACATGTTAACATTTAATCTTCCAGTAATGGAATTGGAAACAAAAATCTCAGCAACTTACAATGCTGTTCAGAGATATTTTTCCGCTGCCTGTTGTGAGAAGTTAGGGTATGTAAAATAAATGATGTATGGAGCTGTAGGAATGCGACTTTTCCAGACTACCTTATGTCTAAGGAACATTAAACATAGGGTTCTCGTTTAGCAAATAAATAACCATTCATTTCAATGGCTGCATAGTCTGGACTTTCGTGCATATTTTTGCAAAGATAAGGAGAGGCCATTAGGGATTTAATATAAAATAAATCGCCAAGGGGTCTTCTTGTAGTCCTAGTCTTTCTGCCACATGGTGTGTTACTAATGTGCATAAATGGGCTTAAATGAATTTGTTATCTGTATTACATTTGCAGTATGTATATATTTATATATTATTTTTTAATTGTGTTTAAAAATAAAACATTAAATACATCATTTTGGAGAGTTGAGAACGTAAAATACGTAAATCAATCAGCTTCAATTAGTATTAAAAATGTCAGTATATTAGATTTGCCTGTGGGTGTATTTACCCCACAGAGTTTAATATATTTTAGTTTTGTCCTCTACGAGGTAGCCATATGGTTAATTTGTCACCTTATAAGAATACATTGCTACAATCCAAGCTCCATTAATGACATAACACTTGTGTGTCATTGAAAGAGTCTGTATCTTGGTTGTTTTATTGATGCCCTAGGTCAGATTCTGAACATTGTCTGTACGCAGCACTGATGACTTTGACTCACCAAGGAGATTTGCTGCTTTACTTCCTTCTCAAGTTACTCTTACCACATTTACTGTTATAGAAAATGGCGGAGAATGCTCTGTATTGTATGAAATGATTTAATAATACTTATTACTATATCTGCAAGGGAGTTGCCATCAGAATTTACCTTTAGACTTTTTTTTAACAATAAATGGAAATTAATAAATTATAACTTGGTAAGATTTAAGAGATAGGTATGTTCTTTTTTAGATTAGATTCCAGAATGATTCCAGATGGTTTTGGTAATATATTTGAAATATATTTGCTCATTTCAAAAAAAAGACACAGTAGAAATAGTTCTTATTAAAGAAGTCATTTTTAAAAATTAGAGATGCCAATTAATTTTGTATTACTTTTCATTAATAATATGCTAAGGGATGTTGAATTGTTGTACTCATGCCAAATTTTCTAGATCTATTTTGCATTCCAAACATAGACTACGCTATAAATGTATTCTTCTAATATTCTTTACTGCTAATCAATTTCACTTGAGGCTATCGTTTTCAAAGAGAGAAAAAACTTTTTAAATTGCATGCAGTGAATATTTTCTTTTCAAGCAGTCCTAATGCAATACTGTCATGTGTAGAAACATCATTCAATTAAAATATTTGTTAGATAACTACTAGACCTTGGTTAATAGCTTTTACTCATATTTAGTTCTGACACAAATGAAGTCATTGTTTTATAATTTAAAACAAGGAGAGGGCAGGTGGTGAGCATGTGTGTGTAACCTTTGCATTTGACTGGTAAGGAAAACACTGCTTATTTAGACTTCTCTAAATTTGACCAATTTATCATTTGGGGGTTGTTATTCTCACTTTTATCACTGCTTTACTGAAGATGTTTATGGAGCATGGGCTTTAACAGCAGGAGGTGTTTTTTGAAAAATGTTAAGTATAAAATATATCTTATAATTTATTCAGATGTTATTCAGTGTTTGTTTCCACTCTACGACAGCATATGCATACAATTCAACATTTACGTGTAATCTTACGTAGATGAAAATTGCCCTTGCTTCTCTATCCATCCAGGTGAACAGAGGCATGAGGCTCGCTGCAGAGGTGAATTCTATATCCAGAGGAGTAGGGTGCAATGTTTTCGTTTTCTAAAGGAAATGACAAAATCAAAAAATCCAAAAGTTGTTTCACCTCACAGAGGTTAGCAATCCATTGTCAAAACACAAAACAGCACTTTGGGCTGACAATTAAAGGTGAACAAGAAAAGTTGGGAAATTAATCTGGATCTTTTGAATTTCAGTTATTGCCCATAAAAAATTAAAAAACCTCATTTACATTTTGCTTTGCTGTTTCCAAATAAATTCTCCATCATGTCTCTAATAGAAAGCGAGAGGGCTGAGATTTTCATCCGGGGTCTTTGGTCTCTTGGCCACTGCTGCTGCCCATTCCAGATGGGTATTTGCCACCTAGGGGACATTTTTAGAAAACAGGCGTTTCAGCAGTGGGTCTCATAGCCTCTTTTCCTATCACCTATGGATAGGTGGTCTAAATCTCTTTTGTGGTCACTAAACTCTTTCTAATAAAAAATATTTTGTTCCTGTCATATTTGAGTGTCAATAAACTATAAACCATACCAAACAAGTCAGTATTAACTGCGACACAATTTCTACTAAACAAAACAGAGTTTTATGGTATCTATAAAGATATCTACAGTGATCACACAGTTCTTTTGTTTGCCTTCTTGTTGGAGCAGAAATGTTATTGCCCTGACCACCCTGGCTTAATATACTCATGGATCAAAGTTCTTTCATGTTCTCATAACCACATGCTCTTTCTCTGGACCCAACATGATGTAACAGGGCACCTCTTATGTTTAACTTAGGACAAATGATCCTGCCTCTTTCCTCCACCATGCACACATTCCGAACCTCATATTCTTCCTTGTTCAATATTAAATTAAGGCTCTGTCGTAATAATGTGCATGCTCAATGTGAAAAATAAATTTTACGTATTGATCAAGATTTGGCATTGCTATGGATTGCTCATGGTACATTCATTGGAAAATCACTGATTTTTTTTTTTTTTTTTTTTCTGAGATGGAGTCTCGCTCTTGTTGCCCAGGCTGGAGTGCAGTGGTGCCATCTCGGCTCACTGCAACCTCCACCTCCTGCATTCAGGCAATTCTCCTGCCTCAGCCTCTGGAGTAGCTGGGATTATAGGCATGTACCACCATGCCCGACTAATTTTTGTATTTTTAGTAGAGACGGGATTTCATCATGTTGACCAGGCTGGTCTTGAACTCCTGACCTCAGGTGATTCACCCACCTCCGCCTCCCGAAGTGCTGGGATTACAGGTGTGAGCCACCGTGTTTGGCTGAAAATCACTGATCTTAAATTTTGATTGCATTGTCCCACATAAGAAGCCTGCCATGGTGACCTGGACTGGCTTAAGTGTAATTCTCCAAAAAGATCTTTTCCAAAGTTAGCAGTAGGCAGGGCCATAACGTGGATCCCTTTTCCTCAAAGCCTCCTCTCCTGATCTTGGTCATTGGCATCTTATTATTTCCAGGATGCAGAGGAGTCATGGGAAGTCAAATCCAAAAAGAGATTCTGCACCAACTCACACCATTTAGTATAAGACCCTTCTCCTCCTAGATCTGCAGCCTGGTTGCGTGCATAAGGACTCTCTACTAATAGAGAAGATGGGGAGGCTTGTGGGTTGCATGGCCCTTTAAGGTGCTCTGGTGTTGGCCTTTGAGAATATGCCACTGCTTAATTTGGAGCATTTTTTTTTTTCCATGGCAATCACTTAAAAAATGGCTTTAGAAATACTTGATTGTTCATCCGTGTTCATAGCAACGCTATTCACAATAACCAAGGAAGCAACTCAAGTCTCCATTAACAGATGAACAGTTAAACAAATGTTGTATAAACATACCATGGGAGAGTATTGAGCCTTAAATAGGAAGGAAATTCTAACACGCGCTAGAACATGGATGAACCTTGAGGACATGAGGCTAAGTAAAGTAAGCCAGACACAAAAAGGCAAATACTGTATGATTTCACTTACTGAGGTACCTAAATTAGTCAAATTCGTAAAGACAGAAACTAGTATGGTAGTTGCCAGGTGCTGGGTGGAGAAAGAAATGGCGAGATGTTGTTTAATGGATATTGAGTTTCATTTTACAAGATGAAAACATTCTAAACACTGGCGGCCCAGCAATGTGAATATACTTAGTATTTCTGAACTATATACCTACAAATGGTTAAGATGGTAAATTTTATGTTTTATGTTTTTTTATCTACAATTAAGAATAAGAAATTTTTAAAATAGAGTTGTTATATTGAAGCTCATGAAATTCAGTTCCATGTTGCTTTAATCATGGGAAAGGGGAGAAAAGGAATTTCCTTCTGAAAGTGCTTCTCATGCTATGTGTTTATCATATGGGTGAAATATGTAAAAACAAACGGCAAGATTTGAACTAAAAAAGTGAACTCCAATAAAAAGCGCAGCTAAAGAGTGTCTGCTCTTAGGAAGGAGGAGGGTGGTTGCCAGGCAACACCCATTCCAACTCCCCTTCAGACCCTGCCTGTGTGTTTATGAATATATCAGGACTTTTATTTAAAACACCGGATGGATACATCACCTCTTTCCCCTGTCTACCATTCCAGAAACATAGCACCAGAACTATTGCTGCTTTTCAGTTGGCAATGGCTAGGCCCCTTGTGATCCTGTGTACTTGGTTGTGGGGGCAGGAAGGGGGGCGGGGCTCAAGGTCTATGAAAAAGACAAGTTAAAAAACTGTTGACATTTGCAAAGAAAACCACATTTCACCTATATAAACCATAAAGTAGAACTATTAAACAAAGGAAGAAGACAGTTTGGTGAATGTAACTTCTAAATTTTCAGACTTTTGGGAAACAATTTTTAAAACCATAACTATTTAGTTTTTCTTTCTCTTGAATAACAATAAATAAGTATATAATTATATTCTCTGGTGAAATATGCACGTTACCAAGAAAAGAAAACCAACCAACAAAAAACAAAACAAAGCAAAAACAGCTGAACTCACCGTTGACTATCACCTCAATTTCAAACCAGAAGTAATTGCCAGTTTGGTGTATCCCTTTTCAGTTCTTTTTCTGTGCATTTTCATGTATTTATATCTATGGAAATGTATTGTTTTCAATTATATAGAATGTAAAAGAGAAACTATAACTAATGAAATATATTCTTTCTGGCCTGATAATTCCTATTGCTATTTTTAAACTAAAAATAATACATATATAAAGTTAGAAAATTTTAACAGTACACAGTGATCAAAATGTAAAGTAAACCCTTTTTTCTCCCCAATTCCTCTCCCAATAGTAACACTGTTAAATGCTTGTGTGTATGTGTGTGTATGTGTGAGTGTGTGATTTCATTTTGGAAACAATCTCAGTAAATGGGTGTATTGGTCAGGGTTCTTCAGAGAGACAGAACCAACAGTGTGTACATTAATTTTGAGCTGAGAGCTGGCAGGATCAAGATCCAGGAAGAACGAATGTTTCAGTTTGCGTCCTAAGGCCGGAAAAGACTGATGTTCTGCAGGAGGGGCTCCCTCTTCCTCAGTCTTCTTGTTCTGTTTGGGTCTTCAGTTGATTGGATAGGACCCACCCACATTGGGGAGAGTGGTCGGCTTTACTCGGTCTGCTGATTCCAATGTTAATCTCATCCAGAAACACCATCAGAGACATACCTAGAATGTAATGTTTGGCCAGATGTCCGGACCTCACATGTGGCAGTCAACTTGACACATTCAAAATTAACTATCACAATTAGGAAATGCATAAATGCCAGCCGTAAGGAGGCATTCTTTCAGTCTACCCATTTTATAGTAAAACAGGTTGTGCGAGTAGCAGAAAGTGCATGCCAGACACTTATGACACCAATCAGGAGAAGAAGTGGTGGGGGTCGGAGGCCATGCCAAAATGAGGATCTTGATGATTCAAGTTCTTTTACAGAATCCTCTCAGATTTCTGCTTTCTCACCATGCATGTTTCTTTGCCTGTCCTTACTGAAGCATGAGTGTCTCAGGAGAAGAAGCATGTGTGCTGCTTCTGTGCACAGGGGTAATGATCATAGCGAGGCTTTATTTTATCAGCGCTTGTCATTTAATGATATTGTCATTGAACCAGTTGGTTGCATGGCCCCTTCTACAGTTCCTCTTCTTGCTTATTTAAAAAATTCCTTTGGAGCTAGCAAGATTTGGATCTCAGGTTGCTATTAGAAGAGTGCTGTGCATTCTTAATCAATTCACCTGGCAACATTTTATGAGTGATCATATATCTTTTGTAAAGAAAAGCATTTTGTTTGCCCAAATTATACACAAACTTGATTTAAACATTAAAGCCTGGGTTAGACTTTGAAATGAGGCACCTGTGAAGTGAGTGATTGGAACAGTCAATCAGTTCCCTTGATTTATCAGATTCTGCAGTTGTTTTGCGGTAGTCTTATAGTCCCAATATCTACCTGTTTGAGTCTTGTTCTCTCAGAAATTTTCTCAATATGAAAAGTCAATATCCTGGCCATTTGTTTAAAAAGTTATATGCGATTTTTATGTGCACTGGGGCTTTGAATTAATGGGATGTACTAACCACCAGGTATAGAAGGTGGACTACATGATTCATTAAAAGTACCATATTCAGATCCTGTCAATAAAATTCTGCATTTTTACAGTGAACAAAATATTTGCATTTATCTCCCCTTCCTTCCTCTGCCCCTTTCTGTGCCCCCTCTTTCCCCTTTTAGACTCATGTACAAGAACCCATAAGGCAGAGATAACATGGTCACATCACTTTGGGGAGAACGTGCTCCTGCAGGGGCTTTAGTAACTCAAAATCAGGTTGAATCACAAACCAAGACAAGTTGAATTGTGAACTGTCTCTGGGCTAGGGCTGTTTCAAGATCCAATGGGGTCTGCTAAGATGGGATTCACACAATGACATTGGAGGAATCAGAAATAAGACCCTTCTCAAAGGCAGGGGTCTGGGTCTAGTGCCTGACTCCTCTCAGTGTTTGTCTGGATCTCCACAGTTTGGTGACCATAGTTACGGTGCTTTGACAGTGTGATGTCTTCGAAGCCCAGCGTTATCTAGAAGTAGGCAGATCTGTTCTTTGGACACATGTGTGCCAGAGATACTGATAGAGTATGATACTGAGAGACCTAACTAGAGTAATAGTTCATTCTTATTCATTCTGGAGATTGGCCAAAGCTTCCTCTCAGCATCCAACAGCTGGAACCCAGTCACCCTGGCCAGCGTCGTTCAATTAGGCCCCCATTCCCAGGTAAGGCCTGTCTGTTGTCTCAGCTCTGACCATATGTTAGAGCAGCGGGAGTCCAGTAACTTCTCTTGCCTTCCTTCGTGGCAGGCAGAAGAGCATCGGAGGGTAGGTCTAGATCAACAGACTGATAATTCGAGTAATAATAATCATAATAATTGGTAGTACATATCAAATTCTGAGTATGTTCTTGACACTTTGCTTAAAACTTAATGTGATTTGTCCTATTTAATTCTTAGGGGCCACTCCATGAGGTAGTTACTTGGTATTTGCATTCCCATTATACATATATAGCAGATGACTGAGACCTGGAGAAGGTATGCAACTTTGCTCGAGGTCGGACAGCTACTAAGTGGTGGAGAAACTAAGCTTTCTTTCCAGGCATTCCCCTTCCAGGTGCTGCACTCTTTCTTTTTCTTTCTTTCTCTTTCTTTTTTTCTTTCTTTTCTTTTCTTTTCTTTTCTTTTCTTTTTTTTGAGACAGAGTCTTGCTCTGTCGCTAGGCTGGAGTGGAGTGGTGCGATCTGGGCTCACTACAACCTCCTCCACCTCCCATATTCAAGCAATTCTCTTGCCTCAGCCTCCCGAGTAGCTGAGACTACAGGTGCCCGCCACCATGCCCGGCTAATTTTTGTATTTTTAGTAGAGACAGGGTTTCACTATGTTGGCCAGGATGACCTCAATCTCTTGACCTCATGATTCACCTGCCTCAGCCTCCCAAAGTGCTGGGATTACAGGCATGAGCTACTGTGTTGGGAGGCTGGGCTCTCTGCCACGACCTTATTGCCTCTAGACACTGCCTGAGGCTGAGCCCCAGGGCCTGAGTCTGAAATCCTGGTTCTGCCATTTGCCATATCAGCATATTTATTTATTTTCTCTGAAGCACCGTATCTCATTGGTGAAAAAGATACTTAAAAACCTAGTTCATAGGATTGTTTTTAAGATTTAGTGTAGGTAAAATTCTCAGTAGTTCTTGATACATATTAAGTGCTCAATAAACAGTAACTAAGCTTATTAAAGCAGGCCGTATTAAAACAATAAAAAAAACTTGCTTGACTTCAGACAAAGCAAAGCATTGTTAAGAAACAAAGAGATATCTGTGGTTGCCCAAGCCCTTACCAGGTGAGTTCATAATGTCTTTATAGCCCATGCCTTTTTGAAAAGCAGGCCAGAAGAAATATCAGATTTGCTGAAATGCTATAGACCATGTTGTATGGAACAAAGAACCATGAAATGGGAATTAAAAGGCTGGGATTCTAGACCTAGATTTGTAATGAACTAGCTGGGTGAACATAAGATAATTGTGTAACCTCTCTGAGCCTTGTTTTTTTTTCTTTTTTCTTTTTTCTTTCTTCAAGAACAATAATGGGCAGGGTGTAGGAACAGGGCTGTAAATTAGACGTGCTGTATAGACCTCTTGAATAAAAACTTCTATGATTCTAAGTCTAAGCCAGTTCAAACTGGTGATACATAGTTGAGCAAATGATGCCCAGAGTTCCTGCTCCCTTCACAGTTATTTCTGGTCTGAATGGATCTTGGTGGAAGGTAAGAGAGTCACCCTTCTGAGCCAGCTCCAGGGTCTCTCAGTACAGTATCTGTTGCCATAAGTGACTCTAATGAGATGGCCCCTAGATAGCCATAATGGACCTTAGCTTAGCTTCATTCATTAACTTCATTCATTAACGTCGATTTCATTTTTCTTGTTAATCATTGTGGCAAATGTTTGTCAATCCTCCACCCCTTTACAGAACACATTTACAACTTTTGCTTGTAAACCTCCTCTTGGGTTAATAACGATCATGTTATCGTTCATTATTATTTATTGTTCATTGCTTGCTATGTGCAGAATTATTTACATTATTTACTTAACTCTTTGTATACATATCTCTTAGTGTTTCAAACGGTGTCCCTTTATTCTACTAATTTGCCACTTCCTCCAGTGTAAGAAGCCATAGTCAGGAAGCTCCTTCTGCACTCTGCTTTGCCTGTATATTATAATTGCAAAAGGTGTACCAAACCCCACATGGCATAACAGACTTGGATTTGGATTCCTTATACTGGCCCTTTAACTTTGGACAAATTCTTTAGCCCTAAGCATTGGTTTTGTTGCCAGTAAAATGGACTAGTAAGCCCCCAGTTTCAGGGACACCAAGGACATTAGAGAAAATGTAATTAAAATGAAGTACCTTGCTAACATGTCATGAGTACTGTACTAGCATTTGCTAGATAGCTAGCGTAATATTGCCTGAATCTAGAGAATCAGAAATGTTTACATTAAAAGACCAAAATAAAAATAAAGTTGAGAAAATACTTGCTATTATTGGCAAATATTAATATCTTTATGAAGAATCTTTACAAATTAATAAGAGCATAGTTAAATCTTTCATTTAAAAAAGAACAAAAGACTTAAATAGCTAGTAAATCTATGAGAAAATATTTATCTTTCAGTAATGGACAAAATGTACATTAAAACCATAATATGTTAGTTTTGCTGATAGAGTTATTTATTTTTTGAATAATGCAGATGAGAGTGTTGCATCCTGATGACCTGGCCTATGTCTTTCTGCCTAACCATGTCACCTGGGGGGCTTGTGGAGAAGCATCCTGCAGCCCTCCCATTCCTCTCGTTCTGTTCTCTGTGAAATTTTAGTCCTGACCTGCCTCAGTACCTTTATTAGTCCATTCTCACGCTGCTAATAAAGATATACCCAAGACTGGGAATTTATAAAGGAATGAAGTTTAATGGACTCACAGTTCCACATGGCTGGGAAGGCCTCACAATCATGGCAGAAGGCGAAGGAGCAAAGTCACGTCTTACATGGTGACAGGCAAGAGGGCATGTGCAGGGAACTCCTCTTTATAAAATCATCAGAGACTTATTTACTATCATGAGAACGGCACAGGAAAGAGCCACCCCCATGATTCAATTATCTCCCACCAGGCCCCTCCCACCACACATGGGAATTATAGCAGCTATAATTCAAAATGAGATTCGGATGGGGATACAGCCAAACCATATCAGTGACCCACTTATACTGCTCCTACCCTGGCCTCGCATAGGGCACAGGAGACACTGATGTTGCCTACTTTCTCAGACCCTCTTTGGGAAAGTGGGTGCAGTCAGTGCTGCCCCTGCAGCCTCAAATCTATCTGAGGTGTTCCCTTCCCTCCCTCCTTCTCCCTAGCCCCTGCCCTTTCTCAGGTCCTGCCAGGATCTCTCCCAAGGCCTCACTAGCCTCTCAGCTTTCTTCGTTTCCTTTCGGATTCTTTCCCCCTCCCTTAGTCAGGTGCTTCTGAATCTAGTCTGGAGACAGGATAGTCTGGCTCTTTATTCTTCCAAATCCATTGTATTCCTTGAGTCCTTTCTCTGCTATGTAATTGTGTCACCTCAGCCATGAGCAGTAGATGCCCTGTGGTCTAGCTTTGATGAAATAAAACTCAGGATGTCAGTATTATTGGTACAGTCTTATTAACTATAGTCACCATTCTGTGCATTAGGTCCACAGAACTTACTCATCTCATAGCTGAAAGTTTGTGCCCTTTGACCAACATCTCCCCATTAACTGCAACCCCTCAACCTCTGGCAGTCACTGTTCTGCTCTCTGCTGTTATGAGTTTGACTATTTTAGATTTCACATATAAGTGAGATCACACAGTATTTATCTAAAAGAATCATGTTTTAAACTTGAATTCCAAATAGTAGTAAAATGTGCTGTTCTTGACTTCAAAAAGTTTGGTCATTAACTATCTTCCATTGTCTTTGAAAGCCTCATTGGATTTCTAATCATGTTGTTTCTTGAGTGCTTATTGAATATGATGACACTCCAAATAAACTGAATGGAATTAATTCAAGAATAAAACATCATTTCTCGTTGTGTATCTCAATCTGATATTTGCCAGATGGGAAACCCAGCATCATTCTCACAGCAGGTCTCATTTATGGCAAACACCCATCCACATCCAGTGAATATGAGAAAGCACAACCTTTCTCCTTCTTATTTTTGTAAGATCTATTGTGGACTTTTTTTTTCCTTTGCTTTTCCTGCACTGATCCTAATTTAATTAAATGCAGCTTTCCTGAGAGTCAGGGTGGGAAGTGGGTTGCTACTGGTGGGTACAAAACGAATGGCAACTACATCAAATAGTACCTAGAGAGAGGGAGAGTAGCAGTTTTATCATGGCCTCCTTCTTAGATTTGAGAATACAGATGTCAGAGGTGACTGATAATATGTTCTGATGTTTTACTGGCATGAAAATTCCCCATTAACTAGTTAACTAAAGGTCATTGTGGCTAGAAGTGCTGTAGTTTTCTATAATTGATACATCACTAAATAATCTATCGATTAATTCATTATTGCAACAAACTGGGCCCTGTGCTAGGCATGACAATTTTTGGGACAGTAAGACATGGCCTCGTTCTTCAAGTTGCTCTCAGAAGGTAGCCTAGCTTTTAGAAAACCGCCTTCTAGTAAACCTGCATACTTACTTGGAGTATGAACAAAGTCAGCCTGGAGGGTTAAGAGGAAGCTTCATGGAGAAAAAGAGGGTTCCAACCCTTGGAACAAGGACTCCTTATCAGTTCCTGCATTTTATTGGCCCATCTGGAAATTCATGTTGCAACTTCCCAAGGCTTAATTAACTTAGATGTGGCCCCACCCCTACTATCTTTGCTTTTTGACCCTTGTTCATGATAAAGAGGGGTTGCACATTTATCCGAGGATCTTGTTGCATCATCCTTAGAACCAGGACCATGAGCTCCTCTAAGAAGAATCCCTTGCCCAGCCCCTCCATATCTGATGCATCATTAGGGACCACCAAGATGTTAATGAAGATTGGTACACAATCATTCCTGGTTGTCAATCACCCAGGACTTTCAGGATGTGAGAGGAGAGAGGAGAGGCCCAGGCAGGAGAATGTTAATCAATGGTGAAGCAGAAAACTCTCCTTGCTGACCGTAGCCCGGTCTCCCAGCCGTGAGCGTGTGGGGAAACTTTGTGGGGATGCTTGGTGGTATCTAATTGAAGAGTTCCTACCTTGCTCCTTGGTCGACTCCTAATGGAGGGCCTTCTAGGGAAGCTGCATGTGCCAGTACTCGTTTCTGTTTTGAATATTGCTGCTGATCCACTGAGTGCTATTTGCAAAGGAGAGGCCTCCACATTGGAGCCCCCTAGAGTAACAGCTTTTATTTAGAAAGAAGATATGATTCCCAGATGCAGTGAGAAGACCACTGGATGAGAGATTTAAAGTCTGGGAGTCGAGTCCTGGCTCCACGATCTACTAGTGCCATAAACTTCAGCAAGTCAAAGCCTCTTCAAGCCCCATTTCTTCTTTTGTAAAATGGGAATAATAGTGATTGCTATGGTTACATCAAGAGTCATGATGTTTGAAAGGTCAGTGGATATGAAGCCCATCGTAACAGGTAAAATACTACCAAAGCAGGAGGAATTATCTGGAAGGTGAAGTTTCTTGATTTTTATATTGGCTCAAGATGGCAATATAAATACTTGAAGGGGCTTGTCTTGAAGCTGTGCATGCAAAGTACTTTTCACAAAAATGTAAAAATATCTATTGTCCATCTGAAAATATGGGGGTGGAGGCTGAAGAAAATTATGAGGAAATACATTAAGCTCCTACTAGGCCCTCCCTTGAGTCTTCCCTAGTAGAGAAGGATCCTTGAGAGTTTGTATGATACTTGCTCTTCCTAACAAGGTACAGCCAGGATAAAGCTACCTTAACTCCATCTTGAAGCTTATATACATACCCTTTCCTGAGATTCACATTAATAAAACAGAGACACAGATTGGGACCTGACTCATTTAATTCCATGAACCAGACCTGTTTTGAGTGCCAACCATGTGTCAAGAATTAGTTTCTCTCTACTTGCAAATACGAGTCTCTTTCTCTTCTTCTTCTAAGATTTGTGATCTCTGCGATCTCCAATCACCAGATGTGGCCCCACTCAGGTTGTCTTCATTGTCAAATTGGAATAGTGATAATAATGAACAAATTTCAAATGTTTAAGTTGTGTCAAGCACTGCTTTAAGTGCTCTTTGTGCATTTTTTCAATACATGCCACACACTGTCACAGTCATTGTTGTCAACACTCCCATTTCACAGATGAGCAGGATTGAGCTTTTCCCCAAGGGCGCATGGCTAAATAGAGACACCTTTCAATCCAGGAACTCTGGCTCCAAATGCAAGCCTGGGACCAGTGTGCTACACTGCACCTTAAGAAGTTTACAAAGAGGAAAGGAGTGGTTTGTGAGTTTAATGTCCAGTGTATATAATAACTATCAACTGAATTCACAATCATTTACTTGTGGTAACTCTAGCCGTGGTAAGAGATGTTTCTTTTGACTAGAATATATCTGTTTGGTGAGTTAACATCTGATGGTTGCTTGATGGTGTTTTGACTCTCATGTCTTTAGTGAAACTAGGGAAATTATTACCTAGGAAATGCCATGCCTTTTGGAGATACAAATCTTTCGAAGAAATGGGTCCTGTGAGTTGTAAGGGTCTCATAGTCTCTTGACAAATATTAGAAAACCAGGTGAGGACACAAAGAACTTTAGTTGCTGGTGATGGCTTCAGAAGTCAGGGACTCTTGAGCAGAATCTTGAAGGATGGAGAAGCTAGGTAGAAGAAAGGGGAAAAGGCATCCTAGACAGGGGATGTTCTGAGGCCGTGTGTGGGAAGGAATGCTTGGTGACTGTGGAGATGTGGGAAGCTGTGGCAGCACAGACAGGGCCAGAAGCTGCGGTCACAGGAGAGGAAGTCAGGAGGAGCTGGGCTCTAAGGCCTTTGACACTGTGCGACTAGACAGGGCTTTCTCCCGTGGGCAGTGGGAGGCGGGATTGGAGGGGACTGTCTAGTGACCATGAGAGCATCATGGAGGCCATTGCCATTGACAGGCCAGGTTGAAGCTGCTGCAGGACTGGAGCAAAGGGGTGCCTTTGGCTATGGAGACAAAGGGATGAGCATGTGCAATGTGTGCAATTTTCTACCTTAAGAAAAAAATAAATTAATACGTGGGAAAGTGAAATACTATATGTAGAAAAAGGCTAACAAACATGGCAAATGATCACTTTAAAAAAATTTTTACTTTACGTTCTGGGATACATGTGCAGAATGTGCAGGTTTGTTACACAGGTATACATGTACCATGGTGGTTTGCTGCACCTATAAACCCATCATCTAGGTTTTAAGTCCCACATGCATTAGGTATTTGTCCTAATGCTCTCCCTCCCGTTTTTCCCCACTCTGTCACTTTTTTAAAAGTCAGCAATAAAAATAAATTGAAACTAAATCAAATAAATTGACACTATAGAGAACAAAATAATAAGTATAACAATGTAATATAGTAGTAAAAGAAAGTAATAATAAAGAGAATAAAAGCCACTTTGGTGATAAAAGAGTAAGAAAAGTTGTAACAAAGAATCAAAGTTGATATAGTATGCCAAGACACTGTAAGAAAAAATAATTTAGAATGACAGATTTTGAAAAAGCTTAATTTTCAACAAGTTTAAAAAATTGATAGGGCAGATAAAAAGTGTGAGTTCCTAATTGGAATTCTCAGGTGTAGCAAATTCTGTGGGTCTTTGTTAGAAAGGGGAGGTGCAGAGGACCCTGAAGGCAGGGAGCATCTCAGGTCTTGCTCCTGACAATCATGAAGGCCCAGGAGTGGTCCCCTCCACCCATGAGGCGTAATCAGTCATCCTTCTGGCTTCAGTAATCTTGCATGCATGTACCACAAGGAGCCACTGGGTTTCTCATTTGCATGGCTACATTGGGGACCATGCTGTTAAGTGCAATCAGCAATATAGGGAGAGGAACAAGGAGGTGAAAGAAAGAGAAGATAATGAGTTTGATTTTGAACCTTTTGAGCTTTAAATATCTAATGTTCATCAAAGGCAATATAGCCCATAGGCAGCATCTATTGGAAATTAATAAAAATAAGGGTCTAGGCATTCAGGTTAGTGGTGCAGATGGAAGAAAAGACTTGAGAGCCGTTGAAATTCTTGTGGGGAAGTCGAAAGCAACACAGCGGAGAGAGGATTGGTAAAAGATAAAAGTCGTGGAAGCAAAGACTAGAAGCTAATATGTGTCAAGAGGAGAGCCAGAGATGGCCAGAAGCTAGTATCTGTCATAGGATAATTCAACTCATGATACTAGTTTCCTTGATTTAAGGATCTCACATGTGCTGAGGTCCTTGTGTTAGGTCCTGCTGTTGGTTGTGGCTCACAGAGATGGGGACGATGACAGCTCAAAGTTCTTTGTATCCTGTTCCTTTTGACCAATGTGAGCTTAAATCTAATATTTCTTTGAATCCCTGATGTTGATATCACTTAGAGTTCTTTTATTCTCTCCCATGAGCATCAGTTAAAAGATAACATTACTTATTGGACTATCCATGAGCAAAGAGGCACAGAAGTTCAGAGACATTAGTGGAAACACCTGAGCTGCCTGAATCCTCTCCAAACTGGTAAATGACTCCTAAAAGATGAGGAAATTCAAATTCTGGCTTCTGCTGAGAATTGAATATTTCCCAAACCGCCTGATGCACAGCCCCAGCTGAGACCTAATGCAAGTATTTTGCTTAAGAGAACCCACAAATGCGAGGTGCTTCTAACAATATATGTCAAGCAGTGTGTAGCTGATGGTAGGAGTTAGATTTATGCATATTGTGGTTGTCCATTTCCAGCTGTTTTTGTGAAGTCAAACTTTTTTTATGTTAACGGATCACATTATTATCACATTTACTAGAGAATAATGAGATATGGTGGTGATACATCATTGGCAGCTCATAGCGCCATTTGAAAACATGCTTGTTTTTAAGTCTGAAATAATAGGTCAAAGAGAGAGAGGCACACTCTGCAAGCGCGCGCACACACACACACAAACACACAGCTCTTAACAACTGGTCTTGAGTAGCTGTAAATGCTTTGTTGCCAGGAGTGAACCCTAAAGTGGCTCACAAGAGTGCCCTATTTCTTCCAGTTAACTACAAGGACAAACACATCTCAAAGTTGAGATAAGTGACCAGTACGATTTGCCAAAATTCTAAAGAGCACTCACCATGAAATGGATAAAGGTTACCTTTGGGGATTTGCACTGCATGGATTCCATGAAAAGTTTGTTGGATATTGTGTGAGATAGAGAAATAAAGTGTATTGTATAGGATACTATGAGGTTCCCTGCCTTTGCTTCACACCCCAGGCTTACAAACGTGCCCCATAAACATTCCCTCTGTGGATCTTGCATTTCATATATGTATCTAAACTCTTATAGTCAAATTACACTTTTAGTATTTGCTGTCTGGTGTGATGATGAATCCTATATGTGTCCCTTCTTTGCATGAAGTAAGATAGTCAACCTCTTCAAAACTTTACATCATTCTAGATTTAAGAGACAAGGAAGAGCTTCTCAGGCAGAAGGAATAATGTATGCCTGACATGTTCAAGGAATTACAAGTTAGATTTTGTTTAGGTGCGTGGGAGGGGATGATGGTGATGACAGATAAGGCTGAAGGGATGGAGAGAGGCTGTGGCCATATAGAGCCTCAGTACAAGGCTAAGTATTTGAACTTTATACTGGAAAAAAAATCAAAGGGGAGGGATAAAGGACTCAGTCATCTTTGCACTGGAAAACAGAATATGTAATTAAAGTCCCACAGCTGCATGTAACATTGAATTCTTCCAGGTTAAAAAAAAAAAGTTTAATCTTGTGATATTAATGGAATGACATTTTGAGGTCTTGAGAATGGGCACAAAAGTGGGAAATGAATTTCAATATGGGAAAGACACTGAGGATGATGTTGATTAGATAATTCACTCTGTAATCATCATGCTATGTGTTAGTAAGTATAACCCTGGAAAGGTCTTGAGACTCTTCCCAGCCTGTTCACCCATCCCCTGGGCCAGAACACTCCTTAGGAAAAACAGTCAGCTAAATATTGGGCAGCAACATTAAGGGTCTTTAAACAAAATGGGAAACGTTATTCTGCAGTGCAGAAAGGTCATAGTACAGATCTGGGAACTAAATATTAAAAATGAGTGTGGCTGGATATATGGAGAATGTTGGACCCAGAAGGAACCTTAGATATCAGATGTTACAACAGCTTTATTTTGAGGGTTAGAAAGGTGAAGTGATTTGGTTATGAACGCACAGTTTAGGCAGCAGGGCCAGAATCCTGATCCTCTGCCCTGTGGTTATCTCCTCCCCAGCTTGGCTGCCTCATGTCATCCCAGTATTCCATTTGGTTTGTTGCATGTCTTGTGAAGCCCTCAAGATTTTCTCATCTGTTTTCCTCTCTCATTGGTAATGCTCACTTAGTGACTTCATTTCAAATCCTTAATCCCGCTCAAATAAATATCCACAACAGGATCTGTTTTCCTGCCCATCCTTTAAGGAGCGCATGAATTCATTTTCTAATGTCCTTCCCTCACAAGGGGGACCAGGCACAGGGCAAGGCTCATCGATGACCCAAGATGGCGGCCGAGCATTTCTCCCAGAGATCTGTGAAAGTGGAGGACAAATATGGAGGGATGGAGATGAGCCGGGGTAGAAAATCCAGACTTCGTGAGGATAAATCCAAGTGAGCCACTCAAACAATACGAGGCAAGAGATAGAAAATGGGTAGTGGATTCTGGGAGGCCAGTGAATAGGAAGGATAGAAATGAGTAGAGGAACTTAAGGCCATCAAAAATTTCTGAGTAGAAAATTGGGTGCTTTATAAAGCACTTACCTCTGTGCTTTCTTTTGTGCTTCCTGTGTGTGTGGATATTTAAAGGGGCTGGAAATGTGCAAAAACATGTCACTACTTAGACATTACATTGTCATCTTGCTGTTTCTAGTGATGTTAATTATCTCCATTTCAGCAGATGTGTGGCCTCAGATGGTAAAGTCAGCGGCCTTTTTTTCTCACCTGGAAATACATACAACCATTTGAGGTGACAAATGACAAGGTGTCAGCATACCCTGAACTTGAGTTGAGAGCTATACACAATATTATAGGTTTCCGAGCATCACAAACACCCTCTCTGTTTCTTCACTGGGCACTAAATGTTAATACTTATTTCACTGGGCTGTTGGCAGGAACAAATGAAGCAATCTGCATTAAGTCACTAGTGCAGTGCCTGGCACATGCCATTCTCTTGAGCTCTCCTCTACAGATCCCACAGGTCATATGACTTCTTGGGGTACAGTGGCTCACACCTGTAATCCCAGCACTTTGGGAGGCCAAGGAGGGCGGGTCACCTGAGATCAGGAGTTTGAGACCAGCCTGGCCAACATGGTGAAACCCCATCTCTACTAAAAATACAAACATTAGTGTGGTGTGGTGGCCTGTGCCTATAGTCCCAGCTACTTAGGAGGCTGAAGCAGGAGAATTGCTTGAACATGGGAGGCAGAGGTTGCAGTGAGGCATGATCGTGCCATTGCACTCCAGCCTGGGGGACAGAGTGAAACTCTGATTCCAAAAAAAAGAAAAAAGAAAAATCAAGAAAGGCGTAATCAGATACAACTGATGTTAATGAAGTGTCTACTTTGTGGTTCAGTGCCTCTCTGTTTAATCACCACAATACCTACTATGCGGACTGTTTCTGACACTTTAAAAGAAACCCAAGGAAAATGACAGGTAACATGGGAGAGGATAGAAGAGATCCTAAAGATCGTCTAATTCATAGACACCAATCTAAGACCCAGAACATTTGCAGAGGGTACACAGCTAGTGAATAGCACGTATATGGTTAAAGGACAACACTTCTGGCTTCTGGTCTAATCTTCATTCTACCATGTAACTCATCCCTGCCGTTGATACATCTGTAGTTTTTGCTGCACTGACTACTCAGAAATAGTGCTGTCGATGGTGATCCAGCCCTGTGTCACTGAGGAGACTCGCAGTGGACTAGCTCTTCACTTACTGGTCTTGGTGTTGGTTGAGACACTAAGTATATGTGTTGTAATTCCTTAGGGCATAAAGTAGTAGTATCCAAGAAAATACCTCCAAAGCTTTACTGCTTATAACTCCAAAATTTTATTTTTATTAAAAAAGTATTTATATGGAACTTAACACACAGCTGGTACCCTTTGAAGGATTTTACAAAAATCAACTCATTGGCCGGGCGCGGTGGCTCAAGCCTGTAATCCCAGCACTTTGGGAGGCCGAGACGGGCGGATCACGAGGTCAGGAGATCAAGACCATCCTGGCTAACACAGTGAAACCCCGTCTCTACTAAAAATACAAAAACTAGCCGGGCGAGGTGGCGGGCGCCTGTAGTCCCAGCTACTCGGGAGGCTGAGGCAGGAGAATGGCGTGAACCCGGGAGGCGGAGCTTGCAGTGAGCTGAGATCCGGCCACTGCACTCCAGTCCGGGCGACAGAGCTAGACTCCGCCTCAAAAAAAAAAAAAAAAAAAAAAAAAAAAAATCAACTCATTTAATTTTTAGAAGAACTCTGTAAAGGAGATGCTGTAGTTGTCTTCATGTTTCAGATAAACAAAGTGTGGCACAGAGAAAATAAGAACTTTCCCAAGTTTGCAAAAATATGAAGAAGCAGAATCTGGCCCTAGAGTTCATGGTCTTAACTACTCCACTTACTCCACCGACTTGCCTCTCAGGAATTATCAAAACTGCTGATTCTTCCTCCCCAGAAAGCACATTCTTTCATTCATTCTTTCCCTTTCTGGAAGTTGTGTCACTTTTCTTCCAAGTGGCCTATAGTCCATTTAGGCTTTCCTAATGCTTGCTTTTTTTTTTTTTTTTTTGAGACCGAGTCTCGCCCAGGCTGGAATGCAGTGGCGCTGCAAGCTCCACCTCCCGGGCTCACGCGGTTCTCCTGTCTCAGCCTCCTGAGTAGCCGGGACTACAGGCGCCGACCACCACGCCCGGCTAAGTTTTTGTATTTTTAGTAGAGACGGGGTTTCACCATGTTGGCCAGGATGGTCTCGATCTCCTGACATCGTGATCCACCCGCCTCGGCCTCCCAAAGTGCTAGGATTACATGTGTGAGCCACCGCGCCCAGCCAGGCTTTCCCAATGCTTTCTATGTCTCTGATTATCTTGCCTGCCTGTATTCTGACTCTAACATCTCCATTCATTTTGCTGTACACTTCAGTTATAGGAAATTAGAGTCCAGTAGGATGAAAGGTGAAATACCAAGACATTCACCATTAACTCATTTACCAACACTATATACTATGTGCTAGGTATGAGGGACATAAGGAACTAAAATACACACAGTTCTTATCCTCTTGGAGCTTTCAGTTTAGTCAGGAAGTGAGACATTAAACAAGTAATCATACATATAAATGTAGATTTCAAACTAAGTGCTATGAAGAAAATTATTGGATGCTGTTTTGAGAAAATATATAACCTAGTTTACATTAGATAAGGAAATGTGTAAGGCCTCCAAAGAAAGTGATTTTTAAGTTTATAAATCAAGCATATACAGTATAGGCCAGGAACGGACTAGGGGTAAGAGCATTCAAGGCAAAGGGAACAGAAGTGCAAAGACTCTGAAGCGGGAAATAGATTGGCACATTCAGGAAACTGAAAGAAAATTCATTAGAAACTGCATGTGTCATAGTGAGTGTAGGGGAGGGGATGGCATGGCTGGAGAGGTGGTGGAATCAGATCCTGCAAGCCTTCCCAGGCCAGAGTGAACACTTCAGACTTTATTTTATATTCAAGGGAAGCCACTGGAAGATTATAAAAGAAGAACAGATTTCATTAAATATAAAATCAACATAGATTCAAATTTTCTGGATGGGCAATACTTATGTTCACAGGAAATGCTTTAAAATATGCAGAAGATAATTAAATGGGCAATGGACAAAGTGAAAAGCTTAGACTTTTTTTTTTGGAAGTATCTGAATGTTCCTTAGTCATTTAAAGGAGAATTGAAAAATAGCAGTGAGTCCCACATAATCCAACCTGTGAGATTAAGGTTCTTTGTGGGGAAGGACAAAGATCTGTAAATTTACAGTTTCCTTCCAAAGCCAGTTTCGAATTTTGATAGGGATGTGGCAAAGAATTAACGAAAAGCAGGTGACAATAGGAATAAAGAGATGGGTTAGAGGCTGCCTTCATAGACCATGGGAGAGGTGACCACGGTTTGAAGTAGGATGGGGCAGTCAAAATGCAGTAGAAAAAATCAAGATATATTTGTATATATATTTAATATATATAATTTATTCAAGTTGTAACCAATAGGATGTGTTGATAGACTGGCTCTGGGGATTAGGGAGGAAAAAATGTCCTGGATTATTCTCAGGTACGTAGCATAAAAACTTGGTGGATGTCATAGACCACTTTCTGAGATGGGAGACACACGGCGTGAGGATTGCAGGCACACCCTAGCTTGCAGCGTAGCCTGTGTGGTCCTGGGGTGGGTGTCATAGACCACTTTCTGAGACGGGAAACACACGGCGTGAGGGTTGCAGGCACACCCTAGCTTGCAGCGTAGCCTGTATGGTCCTGGGCATCTCCCGTTACCATGAAGAAGCTGGCTTCTCTTTGGTTCTCAGTAGCTGTCTTTGTGGCAAACGGCTCTCCACATCTGAAAAAACAAACAAAAAAAGAAAAAGAAAAACCCCCTCTTGCTGCTTGGTTTTAAATGAATCTTGGATACAGGTAGCCAGACTAATGGTGTCTCAACTTGTCTTCCAGTTTAGGATTTTAATTTTTGGTATTTTTCACTTCTCTCTGGAAATCTGTTCAAATCTGATGTTGAGGGAGTGCATAGCTGCTTCATTATTAGTTTACTGATAAATAAATATAGAAAATATAATTGGGTCATGTAGCTATCGCTAACCAGTTTTTTAAAATATGTATTTCTTGGATCTTACATAGGCCTGAAAGTTTAGTTGCACTACTTTAGGAGTCTCTTTTTATGCATTTGTTCAATTAAAAGCTAAAAAAAGACAAATCCTTAAGAAAATACCAGTATTTTTCCTACATATGAAATCAAAGGTCCTTGTCTGAAGATGAATTTTACTAGTTACGAGAATCTTCCTATTTTTCTAGCTTAGTCTCTGTCATTTCCTGTAATAGACTTGTATTTTACCAGCAGCTCTCACACGATTTCTTTGTGAAAAATATTTCTCTGTATAGAAGAAAGTTTATCATTTGGAATGCTAAATGCAATTATATTGACATATGGTGATAATGGGATAAAGCATACGGGTTAAAGGTTGCAGGAACCATGGCTTGGCAATTAGCGATGTAAATGAAACATTCATTATCCATCATGCTGAGAAGTTGATGAACTGTACAGTAAATCTGAGCCCACAGTCAGGACTGAGATAAGTCATTTCAGACAATACAGTGGAGTATTTATGAGCACCAGGAACAATGTTTCAGATTTCTGTCATGAAGGTTTCTTTACCTATTTAGTTGAATAAAGACCTTATAAAGTCCAAGCCACAATGCTGTCTTTCCACAGGAATAAATATGAGATTCTAAAACTTTCTCTTAAGATGAAGCATTCTGAGAGCTAAAGTGGCTAGATGTTGACAATCACCATTTTTCATAAGTGCATCCCGTAAGAAAGATGTACTGTAGGTTGTTTGTCTTGAAGAAGACCAGTGATGTATTTCAAAATTCGAAATTGGCTTTGGAAGGAAACTGTAAGTTTACAGATCTTTGTCCTTCCCCACAAAGAACCTTAATCTCACAGGTTGGATTATGTGGGACTCACTGCTGTTTTTCAATTCTCCTTTAAATGACTAAGGAGCATTCAGATACTTCCAAAAAAAAAAAAAAAAAAGTCTAAGCTTTTCACTTTGTCCATTGCCCATTTAATTATCTTCTGCATATTTTAAAGCATTTCCTGTGAACATAAGTATTGCCCATCCAGAAAATTTGAATCTATGTTGATTTTATATTTAATGAAATCTGTTCTTCTCAAGTTCTTTATTTAATCACATAAAATAGTATCTTCAAAGGTGAAATTAAAAAAATCACTGGAGAAATGTTAAAACTTCATTTATTTAAGGTAACTAGTGATACAGCTAGCAAACCCAAGAAGCTAAATGGAATGGAAATGCTCAGTGGTGCTCAGCCATTACCCAGGACCAGAGATTCCTTTGTTAACAGTTCAATTTGTTGCGGCACAAGTGAGGATAAATGGGGCCCTGACAAAACTATGAAATTGAATGATAATCATAATAACATCTGACATGTATTAAATTTGATGTTATGCCATTTCTGTTCCACCAAATGTACTAATATGGGCATTGTTCTAGGCACATGAAATAAATCATCTCAATTCATCCTTCCAATAACCCAATGAAGTAGATCATACTTTATCCCACTTTATGGATGGGGAACCTGAGGCTCAGAGGTGAGAAATGATCGTCCAATCATCCACGTTCACACTACTAGTAAACAACTGGGCTAAACTTCAGCTCCAGCTCCGTGCAATTCCTCAATGAACCTCTTTGTTGTTGAGCTTGCTCCGACTGATCTCCTATATATGTGGCCATCCCATCGTTTCAGTAGTGCCCCAGTTTGAAAGTCCACTTCATCAGGCATCCAGTGCCTTCCAGCCTTTAAATGTCTCCTATCAAACTGGAAACAATTAGCCTGAGAAGATCATCTTTGCCAGTGAATTAATTTATTGAATGTGTTGTCCCGTATCTTTCTATGGGGGTGAAAGGCTGTATTTCTGCCATAAGAGAATGCTGGCTGTCTCTAGAAGAGCTGAGGGAAAGGTTGGATGAGGTCCACGCCCAGCTCTTACAATGGCCTGCAGCGGCCCTCCTCAGCCTTGACTCACCTAGGAAACTTGCAAGCATCAGATTCCCAAGTCTACCTCCAGAGATTCTGATTGAATCACTCTAGGCTGGGACCCAGTTCCTTAGAATAATTCTAATGTGCAGCCAAGGTTGGGAATCCCTGGATGGAAGTACGTGATTTGGTCCCCTCTAACCTCACCTACTATTTATTATCCCTCCACCTCCCACTGATATAGACATGCTGTCTTCCTTGCTTTTCCTAGAACACAACAAGCATGCTTTTGCCTCAGGGACTTTGTACCTGCTGTCCCCTCTCTGACTAGAAAACAGTTTCCCTAGATTCCTGCATAGTTAGCTCCTTGAACTTATTTCAATTCTCTGCTGAAATGTCATGTAAATGGTGGTATCTTCCCTGACCATCTTATTTAAAATAATACTTCCCTTTCCCCTAATATTCTCTATCCACCTTATTCTGTTTGAGTTGTCTGCACTGACCCATCAACCATTGACATATAACGTATCTACTTGTTTATATATGTATTCTGTTTCACCAGCATTGAAATGTGACTTTCACAAGGGTAGGGATTTTTGTCCGTTTTATTTAATGCTGTATCCCCAAGAATGCCTTGCATAGATTGGAACTAAGAAATATGTATTGAATTGAATAAATGAATACATTTGGGAAGGAGCAAAGGAGTCCTTGCCCCTAAAATTCATTTCTTCAGTCAGCCAGCAAGCTGTATGGAGTGACATCTATGTGCTGAGCTCAGAGCTCTGCACCTGGGATAGCATTTTACAGAGCGTGGCTGGCCAGTGCTCCTGCTTACTTTGATTTTCTGTCTTCCCACCATTCCTGTGCTTATTATATTCTTTCTCAGAAGACTTTTTCCCCACTGTTGAGAACAGGGCAGTTTGAAAAACCTCCCTACTAAAACTGAGGTTGGCACCCCTCTCCTACTTCATTGTGGAATCCTGGAATGGTCTTTCTTACCCTTTGTCCCTAGCAGTCCCACATGCTTTGGGTCATTGCATTTCTTCCCTTCTCTGCCCACCCCCACTTCTCTCCTTCAGACAACATCATCTCTCAGCAATATACAACCTCAAGGGCTATGGGGCAGGGGAGAAAGAAGGGCCCAGGAGGAAGCTACCCTGGTGGCAGTGGTGCAGCGGCAGATGTGGGAACCCAACCCAAGAGGAACAGTTTAGGAGTGTTGAGAATCTCCGCTGAGTGGAAGAAAGGTCCAGGCCGTGTGTGTGTGTGTGTGTGTGTGGTGTGTGTGTGTGTTTGTGTGTGTGTGGGTGTGGGTGTGTGTGTGTGTGTTTTGGTAATGAGAAAGAAACTCAAGAGAAAGCTTCATATATCTTCAAACATACAAAAAAAACAAAGAACAAAAAAAACTGCTGGCTGGACGCAGTGGCTCATGCCTTTTAATCCCAGCACTTTGGGAGGCCGAGGTGGGAGGATCGTTTGAGGTTAGGAGTTTGAGATCAGCCTGGCCAACATGGTGAAACTCCATCTCTACTAAAACTAGAAATACTAGCTAGGAGTAGGGGCGGGCACCTGTAATCCTAGCTACTTATGAGGCTGAGGCAGGAGAATCGCTTGAACCTGGGAGGCGGAGGTTGCAGTGAGCCGAGATTGTGCCAGTGTACTCCAGCCTGGGCAACAGAGTGAGATTTGTCTCAAAAACAAAACAAAACAAAACAAAACACAAACAAAAAAGAAAATGTGGTGTATATGTATACCATGGTATACTACTCAGCTTTTGCAGCAATGTGGATGGAACTGGAGGTCATTATCCTAAGTGAAATAACTCAAAAATGGAAAGTCAGATACCACATGGTCTCACTTATAAGTGGGAGCTAAACAGTGTGTACACATGGACACAGAGAGTGCAGTAATAACATCGGGGAGTCCAAAAGGTGGGAAGGCGGGAGGGTGGTAAGGAATGAAAAATTACCCACTGGGTACAATGTCTACTATTCGGGTGATGGCTACACTGAAAGCTCAGACTTCACCACTACTCAATATCCGTGTAACAAAACTGCACTTGTACAGCCTAAAATCTACAAAAATTTTAAACATTTCATTTGTGCTTACTGTCTTTACTGAAATATTAAATATTTACTAATGAGTTGATTACTCTGTGCACGTGAGATTGTCTTTTGTAGTTAAAAAGAAGGGATGCTTAGAAGTAGTATCAGTGTTCTTTCTTATCCCTATCCCTTCCAAATCTCATACCAGAAAGTGCTGGAATTTTTTGGAAGGAAATAGAGAAGAGTGAAATTAGGTTTAGGGATGGTAGTCATAGGAGGAGGGGAGTCTTGGAAGTTATAGAAGTGGTGGTACTGGGCGTTGGTCCAAGCTAAAGGCTGGAGGATGATGTGTTAGAAATGAGCCTGTATCGCCGGCATGACGGCCGGTGAGCAATCCTTGTGCTTTTTCTGGGAGAGGTAAGGCCCAAGAGAATTTGCCTGAAATGGGATGATATACAACCCAGTTTCACACCGAAGAAAATTTGAGGAGTTCTAGGGCAAATGTAAAGAGATAACATTCCTTGCATGCCTGAAGAGAAGATATACGGGCAGAGTGAGAAAGTGACTTTAAAAATGACAAAATAGGCTGAGCAGAGTAGCTCACACCTGTAATCCCAACACTTTGGGAGGCTGAGGCAGGCAGATTGCTTGAGCTGAGAAGTTTGTGACCAGCCAGGGCAACATAACGAGACCCCACTTCTACCAAAAAAAACCACAAAAATTAGCTGGGCATGGTAGTGCATACCTGTAGTCCCAGCTACTCTGGAGGCTGAGGTGAGAGGATCGCTTGAGCCTGGAAGGTCAAGGCTGCAGTGGACTGTGGTCGTGCAACTGCACTCCAGGCTGGGAGACAGCGTGAGACCCTATCTCAAAAAAAAAAAACAAAAAAAAGACAAAGTACAAAATGGTCCTCTGAGAATATTGCTCCTCTTGGTCATTGCAAGGAGATGCATTCTAATGGGATGTTTTCATTTCCACTCCCAAATCTGAGACGCTTGTTTCCCCTCCAGTGTTTCACACAGATGGTTAGTGAACAAGTCCTTCCCCCGACCAAATAAACTTGATTTTCTGTCTAGTCCTATTCAGTTCAGGTTAGCAAGTAACAGGGCAAATATTTTTTTCTTCTTTGGGACTTGAAGTATGGTGTTTTATAATTCACTGAGTGATTACAGTGTGCCCATAACTTTATGTAAATTATTTTTATTTCTCATAACTCATCAGTGTAGTAGATATTAGTGTTCCCATGACATTGATGAGGAAATAGAAGCTCAGCAACAAAAAGTAATCCATAGCTGGTAACAGAATTTGAACTCAGCTTTTTCTGTCTCTAAAATCTACAACCTCTTCGCTACTCAGAAGTACTAAAGCTCCTCTGTTTCCTCCGTTTTTAACTTTCTTCAAATCATTATTTTGTCCCGGTTTAAAGAATTGGGTCAGGCGCAGTGGCTCACGCTTATAATCCCAGCACTTTGGGAGGCCGAGGTGGGTGGATCACCTGAGGTCGGGAGTTTGAGACCAGCCTGACCAATATAGTGAAACCCCATCTCTACTAAAAGTACAAAAATTAGCTGGGGGTGGTGACATGCACCTGTAATCCCAGCTACTTGGGAGGCTGAGGCTGGAGAATTGCTTGAACCCAGCAGGTGGAGGTTGCAGTGAGCCGAGATCGTGCCTCTGCACTCCAGCCTGAGCAAGGAGTGAGACTCCATCTCAAAAAAAAAAAAAAAAGAAAAAAAGGAATTGAACTGGAGGCCAGGAATGATGGCTCATGCCTGTAATCCCAGCACTTTGGGAGGCCAGAGCAGGTGGATTGCTTGAGCTCAGAAGTTCAAGACCAGCCTGGGCAACATGGTGAAACCCCATCTTTACAAAAAATACAAAAAATTAACTGAGCATGGTGGTGCACACCTGTAGTCCCAAACTACTCAGGGGGGGTCAGGTGGGAGGATCACTTGAGCTTAGGAGGTTGAGGATGCAGTGAGCTATGGTTGTGCCACTGCACGCCAGCCTGGGGGACAGAGTGAGATCCTGTCTCAAAAAAAATCTTTTTAATTAAAAAATAAAAAAGAGTCAAACCTATTCTTTTCCGTCTACTCTGCCCAAATTTCCAAGTAGACAATCTGTTATTTGAAATGACCCAATTAAATTTAAAAATACCTATCCTTTCCTAGCCCTGAAGACTTAAAATAGATCTACTGTCTTCTAAGAGTCATTTTGTTTAGTTTTCACTTGCTCCTTCTATTTATAAAGGAGTATCATTTCTCTACCTGCTTTATTCCATTAATTACTTTGCACCTTTTTTTCTGTGGGGTTATTTTTACCAAAATTAATTAACACATGGGGTCTCCTAGGTAAGTTTCCTTGTTGAATTCCCTTTACCAGTTGAAACATAGGAACAGGGAAAAAATATTCTTACATTACCGCACCTACATAAGATGTACTTGGCCAGGTGCAGTGGCTCACGCCTGTAACCCCAGCACTTTGGGAGGCTGAGTCAGGCGGATCACCTGAGGTCAGGAGTTCGAGACCAGCCTGGCCAACATGGCAAAACCACTCCTCTACCAAAAGTACAAAAATTAGCCTGGCGTGGTGGCAGGCATCTGTAGTCCCAGCTACTCGGGAGGCTGAGACAGGAGAATCACATGAACCTGGGAGGTGGAGGTTGCAGTGAGTCAAGATGGCACCACTGTAGTCCAGTCTGGGCAAGAAGAGTGAGACTCTTAAAAAAAAAAAAAAAAAAAAAAGATGTACTAGTGTGTATGTGATGTGACTGCAAGATGAATGTATTACACTTAGGAAGCCAGGCAACATGAATGAAGAAAAGATTGTCCACCATAAATCAAACTTCCTTCCCATTCTTCATTCTGGTATCCTCCCAGGGCTTACAAAAATTTCTGTTTCTTCAATGAAAAGGGTTTGGAAGTAACATGGCCTGTTTATTGCATTCCTTCTCTATCAGTGCACACAGTAATTCAAAGTTTTTCCTTAAGCTGGATGAATACCAACAACAACAAAAGACCGCTTTGAAGTAAAATTAACTTGGGAAATAAGCATGAACTTAAAGTAATATAAAGCAGGGGAAGTTGGTGGGATCTCAGGTTACAAATTTCAATGTAAGAAATTATATTGTTGATTTGATTTTTGTTTCTTAATACAAATTGTTCCTTTTCCCAGGTGGAAAGGTTTTGGAGGAAACATACACTTTTCCTGTTGAAGGAAAAGAGCAAAAAGTGACTTGGTTGGGCTTCCCAACTTCTGTTAAAGCCACTTAATTTTTTGAAATCCGTGTGTGACTGTCTGTCAGTAATTTACATAGTCAGCCTGGGTACAGTGGCTCATGCCTGTTAATTGCAGCACTGTGGGAGGCCAAGATGGGAGGATTGCTTGAAGCCAGGAGTTTGAGACCAGCCTGAGCAACATAGTGAGACCCTGTCTCTACAAAAAATTAAACAATTAGCTGGATACAGTGGTGTGTGCCTGTAGTCCCAGCTACTCGGGAGGCTGGGGTGGGTGGATTGCTTGAGTCTGGGAGGCCAAGGCCGCAGTGAACCGTGATTGCACCACTGCATTCCGGCCTGGGTGACAAGCAAGACCCTGTCTCTAAATAAATAAATAAATAAACTAATTCACAGTGTTCACAAGTTGCAGTTAACCTTCTCCATAGGAGGAGACTTTTGCAAAACTCTAGAGGTTATTTGTGGTTTCCTTTAAGAGTTTGCTTAGAGCTTGGAGGCAGACAGTTTCCAGAGTTTCAAGACTGCGTAGCAAGTGATCGGTTATGCCCCAACCTATGTATTGCTGTGGTTGCGTAGCCCCCAAAATGACTATTGCCACTTTAAAAAAACAATGAGAATAAATATTTTTGACTACATAATTGTAACTATCCCTGAGAAAGCCACTCCATACCAGTAGCTAAGAAGCAGTGATCATTCTGTTATTTCTCTCTGTAGTGGACACTGGTGTCTGCTCAAAAAGTGGTTCATTTCGGTGCCGGGATAGGATAAAAACACAAGCAACACACAAAAAGCCCTTTTCCTTCAGCTTACAGAGGCAGAAGGGAGGCTTTCCCAGCTGACACCTGGTTTAAAGCCAGAAGTGGAATTTCAGGATTCTTGGGTTAAAATATAGTTTGTGTGGGGCCATATGCTCTGCTTTCTGACCTCGTATGGGCAAATTTGCTGTAATTCAGATTTGTGTTTGGCATCTTTCTGAACCCACTGAGTCCCATGCCGTTAGTGTCCTCCTTATCTCAAGGAGAGCATTTCTGCTATCTTTTTGTCAAATAAGCCAGAGTGACTTTTCCTTTCTCACTTAGCATATGGTCTGCAAACCACACCTGAGTGGTTGGTGGCTTTTGTGGGCAGTACACAGAGTATAATGGCCTCTCCCTTCGGGAAATAATCGGAAATAAAAACAGAAAGCAGTAGCCAATTCTTGGGTCTGCTTTTCAGTCAGAATGACATTTAAGTTTGGTTTTTCCTGTTTTCTGGTTTTTGCTGAATTTTTTGAATATTAATTTACTGAATGGTACAGTTGCTTTGATGTGTACAATTTGCAGCCATTCAATACTGTTTAGTGTTACCCAAACACCTCGATAAAGTAGCAGTTATTACCCTACCACTCCAGCAATCCCTGACTCCCGACCCACCTTAGTCTTCCTCATTGCACCTGCCTTCATGTCACATTGCTGCTGTTTGTGTCTGTCTCCTGGCTAGCAGGTGACTCTCCTTAAGCAGGAACTCTGCTTCATAGCTCTTTCTTCTGGAAGAGTGCCCAGCATATAGAAGGACTCATTAAGTGCATGAAGACCTAATTCATATTTGACAGCTTTTGAGGATTCTGTAACTCTGAGTTTATTAGTTTTCATTTTGTTACTGTTGCAGCATTAAAGAAATGCCTAAGTTGATGAAAATTAAAGGATATAGTTTGGCCATTTTCTTATAAATATTCTTAAGATGCAAAAACATACATTTGATCACCAGTTATCAAAATTGCAACATTTCACATGGGAATATAATTTATATGATATTTAAATCGTATCTAGTTTCTATGTTTATCATTTATATAGTATTTCTTCAGAATCATTTCTGTGGCATTTTCTGTTTTGCCAGTCTTTTAGTATCTTTAGAGAATTTTTTGTCAATTTCTCAAGAAGCATATCTACTTTAGCTTGCTATTTATGGTAATTTGTAGCAAAAATTTAACAAATGATACAATGTCTCTAGCTATTTATTAGTTTACCAATTAGTAATTTTTTGTCAGATTTTTTGAAATTTAATTTTTGGTATCTTCCTTCACAAATTTACTTTTGCATTGATAGTTGAGATACTATCAAAGTTAAGGTACTAATCATACTGACCGTTATGAACAGTCATTTCTGGATTTCTCCATTGTCCCTTTGCTATTTGGAATGATTTTGGGCTTCACTTTCTTTATTAGGCTGACTGAGCTGCTCTTGGTTAAAAAACAAAATTTAAACTTTAAAGAAGATATCAGTTAAGTTTATTGCCAATTGTTGCAATAAACCTAGAATGCTTTCAACAGTTTTGCAGGATTTTGTTGTGGTTGAAATGTTAGTTTCATTTGGTTTACTTTTAGTTTTAGTTAATTTTAGTTTTACCATAATATTTCACCAGTTATTTCATAGTCCATTTTAGATGAATGTCAATTTCACGAAAGGATCACATTTCAGATACTGAGTCCTTTTCAATTTTTGAATCATATATTCACTTGAAAAAGCCATTAATATATTTTAAAAATAAGGTAATAGATTGGATTGAAAATGTGTTTTAAAAAAGAAACTTTATCACTTAAAAAAAATCCTTGATATTTTAATGCCCAAGGAATGAATTCTCATTCCCAAAAGTGTTTGGTTCGAAGTTCAGAGAAACTTAGAATAAACTTAGGTAAAATGCCTGAGTTGAAACTCAAATAAACACACTCTAATTAAGTTAAAACAAGTGTAAGGGTAAAAATAATCTTCAAAGAATGTTGCCTCAAATGAAGTCAAAAAGTTTTACTATGAATGTTATAGTAAAATTAACAAAAATAAGTTTTTAGTGACTAAAGAATTGTGGTGAATATATTTTTGGTGCATTAACAGTAAAAAATCGGCAGTGCCCTGGTATTCTGGGAGGATACCTGCATTAGGTTATGATATTAATACATTTTATGTTTTTAATCCTAAAAAATGAACTTCATTGCTCTTGTCTAGTTAGAGTCTTTATAATACATTTTCAGGATTGTTTTCAATTTAATTATTTGAAACATAAACATTTACTTTTTTCATTTCAAAGTGTTTTTGAGAAACCATGACAGAATATTCAGGATAATTTTAATTGCTACCACTTTTTTGAAAGTAATCTAGAAATGTCGATTTAAATTTTTAGTTCACATTCCCTTTTATCCAGCAAGCCTTCTTTGATAAGTTCTCCTACAGAAATACTAGCATCAGAATATAACAACATATATTGAAAGTGTTTCACCCCTGTAATCCCAGTACTTTGGGAGGCTGAGGCGGGTGGATCACCTGATGTTGGGAGTTTGAGTCCAGCCTGACCAACATGGAGAAACCCCATCTCTCCTAAAAATAGAAAATTAGCCGGCCATGGTGGTGTGTGCCTGTAATCCCAGCTACTTGGGAGGCTGAGGCAGGAGAATCACTTGAACCCGGGAGGCGGAGGTTGTGGTGAGCCGAGATTGCGCCATTGTACTCCAGCCTAGGCAGCAAGAGCAAAACTCTTAACATTTTCAGTTGGAAGCAATGGAAAGCAACCTTAATGTCCATCAATAGAGGAAGGATTGAATCAATTGTGGTATAGCCATGCGAAGAAGTGCTATGGAGCTACTGGAAAACAGTTCAGTTATTCTACATGTACTGATGCTGAGGGATGTCCCCAATGTATTGAGTTAAAAAAATTTTTTTATCTGCAGAATAGTATGTATAATTTAATCTCACATTTTAAAGGATAAGAGATGTATACAATCAGAAGAGAAACCAGAGTATAATAATCTCATATTTTAAAAGCAAAGCAATAAAACCCAACTCATATATGAGTACCATAATGGAAGATTCTAAGAATATCTCTCAAACTGTCAATATTGGTTGAGAAGGTCTGCTGAGAGGCCTGGAAGGGGTTAAGTTATATATCTTTGTTTGACTTGTTAAAACAAGGCATCTATTACTATTGTTATTTAAATTTTTGATAAAGTACAGTGTTTTTGGTAGTAGAAATTATGCAAAGTAAAGACTTACAATTTCTTTTTTATTTTAATGTAGCATAGAATCCGTACAGTGTCTCACACCATGCAAGTGTCCAATGATTTGTGATTAATCATAGAAGATTCAAATTACTTGGGTGGTAAGAAATTCAAAGGAAACTGGTCAGATTAAGGTGAGGTAAACCATACATTTTTTTCTGAAGTGAGTTTTTTATGAGATGACTTCAACTTTGACAAAATTGTTGATCATCTAGTCAGCAGGGGTATGTGTGTGTGTGTGTATATATATATATATATATATATAAAATTTTACAACCCAAAGATAAGAGACCTGGAGAACTTTCTAGATGCAGCTGCAGACAGACTTGAAAGTCATTGACATGGGGCCAGGAGTAGTGGCTCATGCCTGTAATCCCAGCACTTTAGGAGGCCAAGACAGGAGGATCACTTGAGGTCAGGAGTGTGAGACCAGCCTGGCCAACGTGGCAAACCCCCGTCACTACTAAAAATACAAAAATTAACTGGGCACGGTGGCACAGGCCTGTAATCCCAGCTACTTCGGAGGCTGAGGTAGGAGAATCACTTGAACCCAGGAGGCAGAGGTTGCAGTGAGCCGAGATCGCACCACTGCACTCCAGCCTGGGCGACAGAGCGAGAATCTATCTATCTATATATATATATAAAGGAAAATCATTGAAATGGAAGTGCTAGTTCAAGGGAAGGTATAGACAAGCTTTCTGCGGAGGGGAATTAGACTTATGTGATCCTCCTCCTCAGGCAGCAGTGCTGGGATGGCCAGGGAGGGATTGGTGGCGCTGGGAGGTGACAGGACTCCCTCTGACCTGCCGCTGTGATGCACGTATAGCTGGAGAGCAGTTTCCAAATCACTGAAGAAAGAACAGAGAAGATCAGAGAGATGTGAATGTGTAATTATTAATACCTCCAGTCCTTGCTCTTTCATACCCAAAGCGAGGATCCAAGAGGATTAGGAAGCCAGGGAAGATGAGAATAGCCACAGTGGGCGTGAAAGGGTAATGCTGAAAACACTGAAAATGACAGTGTTCGGATAGAAGACAGGAGCCAGTGTGTGCTTCCTGCAGCTGGATTTTTACACCCCTGATAGACATGTGCTGGGCAGGCTGGATTCATTTAAAGACTCACAAGAGATGCACAATATATATTAAAAAAAAATAGATCAAGAGATGAGCCTTTAAGGTGCCTCCTGTTAGGGGAGGAGGAAGAAGAGAAGTCATCAAAGAAAGTAGGGAAACAACCATGAGAGCAGTGTCATGCAGTCACAGAAGCAAAGTTCTGGAAAATAGTTCTTTTTCTTTTTAAAGAGGTGATCAATGGAGTCGAGGGCAAGTGAGAAGTGGAAACCAAGGAAAATAAAGAATCGGTGCTTTTCTTTTTCTTTTTCTTTTTCTTTTTTTGTTTTTGAGACAGAGTTTTGCTTTTTTTGCCCAGGCTGAAGCGCAGTGGTGCAATCTTAGCTCACTGCAACCTCTGCTTCTTGAGTTCAGGCTATTCTCCTGCCTCGGCCTTCTGAGTAGCTGGGATTACAGGCATGTGCTGCCATACCCAGATAATTTTGTGTTTTTAGTAGAGACGAGGTTTCACCGTATTGGTCAGGCTGGTCTTGAACTCCCAACCTCAGGTGATCAGCCCACCTCGGCCTCCCAAAATGCTGGGATTACAGGCGTGAGCCACAGTGCCTGGCCAAAGATTCTGTTTTGAATAGGTCCTTGGTGACTGCCGACAATAGTTTCAGTAGAGGAGAGAGTTTATTAATTTGTTAAACAGGTATTTATTCATCACTAAGTATGTTGGAGACACTATACCAGAATGGGCAGTGAATAAGACAGGCAAGGTTATGATTTCATGAAGCTTAGCTTCTCCTTGTGGGGGAGGTGTGGCGAGGTAGGAGAAGTAGATGATAAGCAATAAATAAGGAAAATGGTCATTTTGCATAGTGATCATGTGTGTGCCTGTGTATGAGCTGAGAGTGACAGTGGTAGGATTGGACTGCAGAACAGTACTTTGGAGAGAAAGCCCTCACAGAGAATAGATATTCTATATAATAAGAAGCCACACATGAAACTCCCTATATAATAAGACTCCCTATATAAAAGGAAGCCACACATGAAAAAATCTGGGGATAGTACATTTCAGGCTGAAGAAATGGCAAGTCCTAAGGCCCTAAAGCAGGAGCAAAACTGACATATTTGAAGATGGCTAGTGTGATTGGACCTCTGTGAGTGGGGGGAAGTGGCATAGGATGAAATGAGGGAGGTATGTAGGGACCAAACCATGGAAGGAAAGCAAGATTCCCAGAAAAAGTGGGTGGGAGAGGCACTGTCCATGAACACGATCCAGTTGTCCAAGAAAGTTAATTTGGCAGAAAGAAATAGAATGTTAATGTTGGTTCAGATGCAGAATCTAGTATGTGTTTTATTTTAAATAAGGGAGGATTAAGCATCCTTAAAGACATAAGAAAAGAGAAAGCTGACTCCTTTTCTTCCAGTGACCATTAGTAACATATTCTGTCACAAGGCACACAGCCACACACTCAATGCTGTCATTAATCCCACACAGATAGGCTTTGCCTGCGGAGTGAGCATATAGTATCCCCTGAAGCTTGTGGCTTTTCTGCTTGGAGCTAGTTTGTAAAAATCAAAAATGATATTGCACTTACACTGGTATATTTCTAAAGAGTTTTTTTTTTTAGACGGAGTCTTGCTCTGTCACCAGGCTGAAGTGCAGTGGGGCAGTCTCGGCTCACTGCAGCCTCCGCCTCCCGGGTTCAAGCGGTTCTCCTGCCTCAGCCTCTCGAGTAGCTGGGACTACAGGTGCCTGCCACTATGCCCCGCTATTTTTTATTTTTTATTTTTGTATTTTTAGTAGAAACGAGGTTTCATCATGTTGGCCAGGATGGTCTCACTCTCTTGACCTCATGACCCGCCTGCCTTGGCATCCTAAAGTGCCGGGATTACAGGTGTGAGCCACCGCGCCTGGCCTCTAACGAGCTATTTGTAAAGGTTAGGTCTTCAGTCAAGAATTTTAAAGCTGGATCTTAGTGGTTATCTAGTCTCACCTCTCCATTTCATAGGTAAAGGAACTGAGTCCCAGAAAAGCATTGATTTGGCCAAGTTCAGAAAGCTAAACAGTGACTGTCGATGTACAATTCTGTCTCTTAACTCCTAATCCAAATGTCTTCTTGCTAGATAAGGCTGTTGCCTTCAACATTTGAAGACTCAAACCCCATGGATGGAGGGAGGGGCATTCAAAACAATTGACTACTTCCTTCTCCTTGATATCTATTTCGTCTTGGCTTCTGTGGCATCATTTTTTCCCAAATGCCCCCCACCTCCTGGAAGCTCTATTTCGGTTTCCTTTGCTGGCTCCTCCTCTTGTGTGTAGCTTCTACATGTTGGAATTCCCAGCTCAGTTCCAGCTCATTGACTTTTCTCCAACTGCATGTCCACTCTAGGTGGTTATATGTTAATGCCCCCCCAACAAACGTACATCTGCTACTGAACTCAAAACTTCTAACTTGCCTGCATGGTATCTCCATTTAAATATCTAATGGATATCTCAAATTTAACATGTACTAAACAGAACCTTTGACCTTTTCTCTAAATTTGCTCTGTATCATTCTTCTTTCTCAGTATAGTTAGTCAGCAGCATTAAACAAGTGTCTTCTACGTGCCAGGGTCTGTTGTAGACACTGGGGTTACAGTAGTGATGAAACAGACAAAAATCTCTGTCATCAAGTATCTTACATTCCAGTGGAGGGAGAAGAACCATGGAAGTCAAGCAGATGGCTTGTTCACTTCAAAAAGGCCTAGTCCCAGCCACCACCTCTCACCTTAACCATTGTAATAACTGATCTCCCTGCTCCTGCTCTTCTGCTGTCCAATCAACGTAGCAACCAGAGTAATTTCTATAAAACACAAATATAACACAAATTTTAATTTGGACACCCCCTTCCCCAACTTTAAACCTTCTAGTCACTTCCCATAGCTCTTTGACTAAAATTCCAAACCCATTCCCATGGCCTACAGACCTCTGTATCATCAGGTCCTTCCCACCACATGGATCTTCCTGGTCTCCCTTGGCTGCAGCCACACAAATCTCCCCTCTGTTTTTCTGATGCCAGCTTCTCGGCACTTGCTATTTCTTCTGTCTGGAATTCTCTGAGTTCGGAATATGGAAGGAGCTGGCCACTCCCATGATGCAAGAATGTCAACCCACATACAACCATACCATATCTTGGATTGCCCAGTTTAAACCTTCCTTCTGCCTCATCATGCTCCTTCCCGTCACACTATTTTGACATGTTGCTATTAAAAATTATCTTATTCATTTATTTATTTGTTGTCTGCCTCCATGCACTGAAATGCAGCTCCATGAGAGCAGTGATATGTCTGTCTTGTTGGCTCCTGTATCACTGGTGCCTAAAAGAGTGCCAGAAACGCAGGAGTTGTTCAGAAGTATTTGCTCTGTAAATCAACGAATCAAGGAATGCATTGTGAATGAGGTTACTGCTCCTACCCTTGCCCAACAAATAATCTTTTAAACCAAATGAGATTGAGATCCACAGGTCAATTCTAGAGGTGCTCCTCTAGTGAAGTCTTGTCCAAATGCAAGTTCCCATCTTTACTAATATCTTTCAAACAGTGTAACTCAATCCAAGTGCTTAGCCTATGGCAACTCATTAAATTTCCTTTCCTCTTTTATTCCTTGACTCATGGGCACCTCTCACTGTCTAAACACAGAAGAAAGCTCTGTCTTCTCCATGCTTCCCCATGCTCTTTATCCCACTCCCTGTTCCCCGCCACCCCTCTCCTTCTCCATATTGGGCCGTCCAGCACTTCCTATCACCGCCATACCATGCAGCATATTCTCCTCCCCACCTTCTCTTCTGCAGTATCCACCAACATGGCTTTTAATCTCTTAGTCCTCAGAGAGCACGGGAGAGGCAAGGAAGCTGAATAGACGACACCAGAACCTCTCTTGGGGGTGGGGGATATGAAACTTCATCTGTTCATTATTTTTGTGTCATCCCAGTCCATTGGAGGAAGTGGGCAAGTACACCACCAGTTCGTGGTTGAAGTGGTATTACGAGTATGTTTCCTCCAGGAGAGTACAGAGTAGTTGCATCTAATTCAGACTTGGGCGAGCACTCCCAGAATCTTGCCTATGCTTGTTATGGCTCACTTAGATGACTACACTTACTGCAAAGCCTATTAACACTTAAGCTGCATAGTACACCAGGTACCATACTAAGTCCTTTAAGGTAACTTGTTTAAACCTCACGTAACTCTGTGACACCGATACTCCTGCTATGATCCCATTTTATGGATGTGGCAATTGAAATTAAGTAACTTGCTCAGGATCTCATGACCAGTAAGTGACTTGACTTCCAGTGCAGGCAGCCTGAACTCCAGCATCTGGGCTGTTTGTCGTGAAGCTATAATACTGCCCTGAACAGAAGACCTCAGTCTTCACCTCGTTTTACATAGGACTTGAGGAAAAATACACATTGTCAGATGGAGATGGAGGGGGAGATGGAGGGGGAGATGGTGTACCAGGTGGGAGGGGTGTAGGTATGTGGCAGTGGATGTGTCTCAGAAATGGCAACCATTCAACGAGGTTGGAGCTGAAGACACAGTGGGGAGTGAAGGAAGCTATTTTATCCATTAAAAAAAAATTGTAAATCAGAAACTGAATATCCAGTTTGCTGGTTTCTTTTGAGGATTGCTCTGCCTGGGATTTATCTTGAGTCCAACTAAAAGCGTTTTACGTAGTTTGTTTGGATTAAGATTGCCAAGTTGTGGAGCCACTGAGGCTCCTCACGCGTCCACAGCCATGCTCATGGCAAAGGGCTTGGCTCTGGAGCTCAGTCTCATGTGGTCGTGTATGTAGGGACCTCCACCTCCATATAAGAGCTAGGATGAAGGAGCCACAGACAGTCATTCTACACTGCCTGCATTTTGAACATGTAGAAAGAAACGTGGAGAGTTTGGAGAGTTTGAAAAGGATGATCTAGGGGGCTGGGGGTGAAATTACCGCAAGACTATCTCACCACCTCTCTCAGAGTGTGTTAAGAAATGAACATGTGTGGAGTCTATAGTAAAAAGTGATATTAAGCATTTGAAAGATGGGCCTCTTCCAGACAGTTCAAGTCAAGCAGACTGCCATCTGGATTATTCCCGTCATAGTTGCTCTCTCTGCCCACATTTCTGCAGCCGCCTTTCCTGCCTCCCTTATTAATAGGTTATCCAGAAATGACTTTGGATGACTTCTTCCTATGTTAACATACTTTCTGATGAAATAACAGAGAGTATTGTCATTAAAGATCTGGAAAAACGTTAAATCCTTACAGGACTCAAATGCAGCACATTTAATGGTTGACGTAGAACTCAGAGCAAAGAAATCACTTTTTCCAACAACAGAAGGAAACTGTTGGCAACTTCCAGATTGGCTAAAGATCCTTGTTCTAACCATTCTTTTGGTTTAAAATTGCCAACCTTAAAAGTGATTTCAGATTTGGCACCAGACACTCTGGGGGCTGCTAAAGTATACTTAGGAAAGACTTTAAAGCCATTAAAGTTATATGGCAGTATTTTGAAGTTGTCTTTTAAATATGATGGACCCAGTTGTTTGACCATACGTAATACATAATACCATACAGCTCCGGAGTGGCATTATTTGGAAGAGAGTTTATGAATCATTTAAAAATTGTACCTGTAACCAATGCAAAAGCTATAATTTTGTATAAAGCTATAAATAATCTATCTCAAAAATCTACATAAGATTGACAGAGTGCTATTTGGGGTTTATGGATATTTTGATAAACTTTGATTAATATTCTCAAGTCAATCGTCGTTGAATGAAGTATTTTAAAATTATTTGGTGAAAATTATGTATGTTTTTCCAGTGTTTTCTAAAGACTTTTATTTTCCAATGGAAATTCAGAGCCACCTAGTGACCAAAAACAAAATGTCTAAAGTATAAAACATGACAAGAAAAAACTCCCAGCAAAAGAGAAAAGCAATCATTTATCCCCGGGCTTTGATATCCAGAGATAAAATTGTATCCAGTTCAGGTCTACAAAAGTAGAATTCTTACAAATTAAATAGACTAAGTCTCTTGTTATTTGGGGATTAAAGGCCCCTAAACACAGACTTGAGGTATATAGATGATTAATTTTTGTAGACATCAATTTATCAAATGAGATTGTCTGACTTATACAAATATACATCCCCCCTTCCTTGATGGTGTGTTCTGTTCCTGAGCAGTTTGTATATTATGTCTCGAGAAAAGAAAAGGTGGAGCAGCAGTCTCACAGGAGATGGGACCAAGGGTGGAGGAGAAAGAAAGGCATGGGGTAATCTTAAACTTCCCAAATGAGGCTTCTAATTCAGATTCATTTTTGAGCATAAAGATTCAGGCAATTCTATTAAATTTGGCTGGGTTAAATTCAGCAAACCTGTTGAGTCTTTTTTTTTTGGAGACAGAATCTCAGTCTGTCGCCCAGGCTGGAGTGCAGTGGTGTGATCTCTGCTAACTGCAACCTCTGTCTCTGCCTCCTGAGTTCAAGTGATTCTCGTGCTTCAGCCTCCCAAGTAGCTGAGACTACAGGCATGTGCCACCACACCTGGCTAATTTTTGTATTTTTAATAGAGATGGAGTTTCACAGTGTTGGTCAGGCTGGTCTCGAACTTCTGACCTCAAGTGATCCGCCCACCTCTACCTCCCAAAGTGCTGGGATTACAGGTGTGAGCCACCGCGCCTGGCTCAAGTCTGGACATTTACAGGTTTCTTGCTAGGCATGAATGTAATAAATCTAAGATGCGTGTAGAGAGCCAGGGTTTTCGGCTTGGTTGAAGTAGAGCGAGTCTGGAAGGACATATAGGAGATGAAGGTGGAGAGGTAGAACGTGGCTGTGATGTGGAATACTGTGACACCTGTTACTTTTGGGGGGCTTTTGGCTAAAATCATGGTCATAGGTCATTGGCGCCCGAGCTGTGACCGCCGCCACTGGGGCAGCCAGCACAACTGGGCGGAGGTGGCGTTGCCCCTTCAGACCTGAAAGATGTCTGAAAATTCCAGTGACAGTGATTCATCTTGTGGTTGGATTATCATCAGTCGTGAGGGATCAGATATAGAAATGTTAAATTCTGTGCCAGCCGCTGACAGCTGTGAGCCCACCCTAGAATGTTCATCTTTAGAGCAAGAGGAACTTCAAGCATTGCAGATAGAGCAGGGAGCAGCCAAAATGGCACAGTGCTTATAGAAGAAACTGCTTATCCAGCTTTGGAGGAAACCAGCTCAACAATTGAGGCAGAGGAAGAAAAGATACCCGAAGACGGTATCTATATTGGAACTGCCAGTGATGATTCTGATATTGTTACCCTTGAGCCACCTAAGTTAGAAGAAATTGGAAATCAAGCAGTTGTCATTGTTGAAGAAGCACAGAGTTCAGAAAACTTTAACATGGGCTCTTCCTCTAGCAGCCAGTATACTTTCTGTCAGCCAGAAACTGTATTTTCATCTCAGCCTAGTGACCATGAATCAAGTAGTGATGAAACCAGTAACCAGCCCAGTCCTGCCTTTAGACGACGCCGTGCTAGGAAGAAGACTGTTTCTACTTCAGAATCTGAAGACCGGCTAGTTGCTGAACAAGAAACCGAACTTTCTAAGGTGTTGAGTAAACGTCAGTTCAGTAGTGGTCTCAATAAGTGTGTTATACTTGCTTTGGTGATTGCAATCAGCATGGGATTTGGACATTTCTATGGCACAGTTCAGATTCAGAAGCGTCAACAGTTAGTCAGAAAGATACATGAAGATGAATTGAATGATATGAAGGATTATCTTTCCCAGTGTCAACAGGAACAAGAGTCTTTCATAGATTATAAGTCATTGAAAGAAAATCTTGCAAGGTGTTGGACACTTACTGAAGCAGAGAAGATGTCCTTTGAAACTCAGAAAATGAACCTTGCTACAGAAAATCAGTATTTAAGAGTATCTCTGGAGAAGGAAGAAAAAGCCTTATCCTCATTACAGGAAGAGTTAAACAAACTAAGAGAACAGATTAGAATTTGGAAGATAAAGGGACAAGTACTGAATTAAAGAAAATCAGAAACTTAAGCAGCATTTGGAAGAGGAAAAGCAGAAAAAACACAGCTTTCTTAGTCAAAGGGAGACTCTGTTGGCAGAAGCAAAGATGCTAAAGAGGGAACTGGAGAAAGAATGACTAGTAACTACGGCTTTAAGGGGGGAACTCCAGCAGTTAAGTGGTAGTCAGTTACATGGCAAGTCCGATTCTCCCAATGTATACACTGAAAAAAAGGAAATAGCAATCTTACGGGAAAGACTCACTGAGCCGGAACGGAAGCTAACCTTCGAACAGCAGCGTTCTGATTTGTGGGAAAGATTGTATGTTGAGGCAAAAGATCAAAGTGGGAAACAAGAAACGGATGGAAAAAAGAAAGGGGGCAGAGGAAACCACAGGGCTAAAAATAAGTCAAAGGAAACATTTTTGGGTTCCGTTAAGGAAACATTTGATGCCATGAAGAATTCTACCAAGGAGTTTGTGAGGCATCACAAAGAGAAAATTAAGCAGGCTAAAGAAGCTGTGAAGGAAAATCTGAAAAAATTCTCAGACTCAGTTAAATCCACTTTCAGACATTTTAAAGATACCACCAAGAATATCTTTGATGAAAAGGATAATAAAAGATTTGGCGCTACAAAAGAAGCAGCTGAAAAACAAGAACAGTTTTTAGGGACTATTTACATCCACAGTATAAGGCACCTACAGAAAACCATCATAATAGAGGCCCTACTATGCAAAATGATGGAAGGAAAGAAAAGCCAGTTCACTTTAAAGAATTCAGAAAAAATACAAATTCAAAGAAATGCAGTCCTGGCCATAATTGTAGAGACAATTCTCATTCTTTCAGAAAGGCTTGTTCTGGTGTATTTGATTGTGCTCAACAAGAGTCCATGAGCCTTTTTAACACAGTGGTGAATCCTATAAGGATGGATGAATTTAGACAGATAATTCAAAGGTACATGTTAAAAGAAGTGGATACTTTTTGTCACTGGAACGAACTTGATCAGTTCATCAATAAGTTTTTCCTAAATGGTGTCTTTATACATGATCAGAAGCTCTTCACTGACTTTGTTAATGATGTTAAAGATTATCTTAGAAACATGAAGGAATATCAAGTAGATAATGATGGAGTATTTGAGAAGTTGGATGAATATATATATAGACACTTCTTTGGTCACACTTTTTCCCCTCCATATGGACCCAGGTCAGTTTACATAAAACCATGTCATTACAGTAGTTTGTAACATTTGTAGATTGCATAGCATTTTTATGATTTGATGAGTTTCTTGGAAGGTTACTGTTTCTAAGAGTTGTGCTTTATTGCCACTGAGAATTCAGAATAAATTGAAAGGTGGAGTCTAAAAATTATTAGCTGTTACAAATGGAACATTTCATTATAACGTAATCACTTTGATTTGAGCAAATGGTTTAATTTTTATCCTAAAAATCAGTTAAGAATATATAAAATCCTATTTTGGCCAAGTTTGTTTCTTTTCAGTATAGTTTATAATGAAAAGATCACCTTGAGTGAAATTATTTTCCTTTAATCTTTTGTGTATTTATTCACTTTCAGAAGCTAGGAGTGAGCAACACAAATTTTACTCTGAAGTCAGAAGAGCTCATATATAATAATTCGAATGCCCCACCTATTTTCACTTGTCCATTCCACATACCAGCTTACTTAAGATACTTAATACTTAATCACATAATTATCTTTGATAAAGGTAGAGGCACAAAGAGGCAACTGAGCAAGTCAGATTCTAATGTGTATACCTCATAATAATTTTGTATCCATTTTCATCTTTATATTCTGTAACATGAAACTTACCTAATCTTAAAATGTTAGCTTCACTTTTTACCTATGAAATACTTATCTTTCTGAATAAATATAATGTGTCTATAAAAAATAAATAAAATAAAATAAAATAAAATCATGGTCATAGTTAGGATGACTAATCTGGATGCAGCATGTAGAGTAGACTGATGCAGGGTAAACCGATGTCAGGAAGAGGAGTGAGGTTATTCTAATGGTTTTGGATACAAGTCGTAAGCATGCGACCTGGAATTATTAAAGTAAGAAGGGAAACAGTAGGTTAGAGAAAAAGAGAGGAATCTTTGGTTCTGATATGGGGGAGCAGTGATATCAAGGGTGACTCCAAAATATCTGCCCTAGTTGATGAGGAAAGGAAAATGATAGAAATAATATCGTATAGTATCAGTGATGGAAATAAGGGTACCAGGGAAGTAGCTGGTGTGTGATGGAGAAAGTGTGAGTATGGTTTTGACATCCATCCATTCATTCAGAAACATGTACGGGGTGCCTGCTGTGTGCTGAGTGCTCAGGTTGCAGTAACATCAACAGACCCCAACTGCCAGATACCCAGGGAAGAGGAAAGCAGCTCTGTTTCTACACCAAGGAGCCAGATTAGATTCAATGGAAATGCTCTTTGCCAAGTGCACCAGCTTTTTTAACTAATTTATTTAAACTGTAGGGGATAACTATTATTATGTTAGTGTACAAAGGAAGCGAGACTGGAGAATTCCCTGACCTCCCTCACAGGATGTGTGACAGGGGTGTGGACTGTCCGTTTGGCCGCTGTGTGCTCAAACCCCTTGTGGGAGAAGGAGCACGCAGACTGGCAGGTGCAGGAGCCAGTGTGAGTGCTTTTGGGCTCCAGCCCCATAGCAGCATCTAGGGCTGGGTGCCTGTGACTCCCAAAGCCCCAGTGGGCATGCTACAGTGCTCTTTTAACTCTGCCGTCCACAGATGAGTTAAGTGTTAACCAGTTCAGTGCCCTCTTGGTACCCAGGTTCTTTTCCAGCCTCCAGGAAGAATCAGGTCACACGGACAAAGTGAAGGATGGTAAATGTGGGGGATTTTATTGCTGGATGAAGATGGTTCCCCGCAGGGTGGGTGGGGAGTTGGAAAGGGAATGGAGTGGGAAGATGATCTTCCCGTGGAGTTCAGCCACTCTCCTCTGTAACTGACCCCAGCCAAAGTCCTCTCGATGTTCCCACACTCCTTTTCTTCTCTCCTTCTCTTCCACGCTGCTCTTCTGCTGCTCCTCTGCTCTTCTGTTTATCTGCTCCTGGAGCCTGGGGTTTGGGGTCTGTATGGGTACAGGATAGCGGGGCATGTCAGCATTTGGGTATGAAAGGCAGCATTTGGGTACGAAAACAGGAATGCTTATTCCCATTTAGGGCTACGGGTTTCCAGGATTGAGGGTGGGGCCTGGGAACTGCCCTCTTCTACCCAGTATTTCCCTGCTTCCTGTTTGTATCAGAAGTAAATATGAATTCACAGTCACACAAAAACTCTGTGACAGAGGCAAGCATCAAATGCACTATTTCCATTACGCCTCAAACGGTGGGCTCCAGGGAGGCAGACCCAGGTTGGGAGGTGAGCAGGCAAGGCCTCTGCGGATGAAAACTACCGCAAGGGGACTGTAGCCCAGTCAGCTCAGTGGCCTCCAGCTAAAAGGGGCTTGTTTCTTCCAGTATGAAGTCCGCTTCTCCAGCAAACACCTGCTTTGCCCTGGAGCAGAGCAGGGCTTAGGTTCTTGTCCCTATTTGCCGCTTTCTGATCTGCTCCTGTCTGAACTTCCTGAGCCCCTCCTAGACTACGTTGCTTGGATCAGTCCCCCTGGTCAAGGGTGACCATGGAATAGAGAAGGATCAGAAGCTTTGACTTTAAATTCACAGCCATTTGCTACCTATAATTTTTTTTTCTGGACCCGTCACAAAAATTCCCTGTGACTTCAGCCTTCTTATCCACCCATCCAGATTGTGTTGAGGGTTACATGAGATAATGGAGAGAGAAATGCTTGTATGGATTGTAAAGTTCTGTGGGGTACAAAATGCCTGCATCCTTTCCAAACACCGTGATTCGTCTGGGCCTTGTGGTGCTTGCCTGCAGTCCCAGCTACTCAGGAGGCTGAGGCGGGAGCAGCCCTTGAGGCATGAGACTGCAGTAAGCTAGGATCATGCTGCTGCACTCCATCCTGACTGACAGAGTAAGACTCCGTCTCAAAAAAAAAAAAAAATTTGTTTAAAGATATAACAAACACCAGACACCCTAATTCAACAGAGCAATTATTTCCTATCATTGTTATTCCCACTTGATTCTTCTGCAACTCTCTGCAGCACTAAGCAAGGAAACCCCTCAGCACCTCCTGGACTGAAAACACCAGGAGTTATACATGCAGATTCCTTTAAGAACCATATCACCCATGGCTGGACAGGAGCGTGACTTCAGCACTACTTCTTTGTTTCACCAAGTTTGCATTTATTTAAGTTCTACACAGTATGTCCCAAAAGCCTCCGTGCAGTTTTACGTGTTAATAGTGTCAGATATAGAAATACTATAAACTTACAAAACACTGCATGTGGAAGTTTAGTTATTTTCATCTCTTTTACTCTATTAGTTTTGTAAGTTTTGAATAATATATTTTGAACTTTCTATTTTGTTGTAGGCTCCTGATTGAAGATAGCAAAGGTTAACTAAAAGAAAAAATAATTGTTTTAAAAAATGTAATTAATAGAACTAAATCAGTATAAAAGGAATGAAAACAAACTTTCAAATGATGTTTTATGTAAGTTTTTAATATGCGTATTTCTGAAGTCATTAAAACTTAAAACTGCACTAAGACTTTTGGAATCTATTGTAATCTCTCTTTTTTTGGGTAGGGGTTCAGGGGTCCTCCTACCTCAGCTTCCTGAGTCACTGGAACTATAGATGCCCTCCACCATGTACGGCTATATTTTTGTTGAGATGGGGTTTCTCCATGTTGCCCAAGCTGGTCTCGAACTTCTGGGCTCAAGTGATTCCCCGCCTCCGCTTCGCAGAGTGCTGGGATTACAGGTAATGAGGCACCATGCCTGGCCCGTTGTAATCTCTTGACCATACCACTAGCAACAAAGCTTTGGGCTTCATTAATAAATTCTTCCTCACTTCAGTTATTATCACAATTGTTACCAATTGAGCCCTTCACTCTGGCAGTGATTTATTGGCATTCTCTAATATTAGTCATCTCAAGCAGAAAAACTTAGAATGGTTTATAGATGTTTTAGTTTCTGAAATTGCAGTCTGAATCCTAGTTTAGGCCCTTTACTCATTTGCATACGAGTAAAAAGCAGTTTTCAAAACTAACACGACTCAGAATGCAGCCAAGCAATCAATAAAAGCTTCTCTTTGAGTTTGCCAGTGGACATTATTTATTCTGGCAGTAGTTAGTACATCTAAATATTAACTAATTAATCTAGCTTGTAATATTCGCTGCTGGTTTCGTTGAGTGAGGTGGGAGTAGGTCAAATCTACAGACCATTCACAGTCTCCAAATGCAAATAAAGTAGCATTTGTTTGTAGGTGGAACCAAATGATTATAAATGAATGGTGAGCCATCTCCTGGGATTGGACATAAAGGTCCTGTAAACGCAGAATTGTATCAACAAACAGCTGTTGGGAAAATACTATTATGCTGTAATAGCCGCTATTAAAATCCATTAGCAGTCTTGATGGCCTGTTTGAATTTGATGCATCATTTGCTCTGAATAGCATTTCTTCCTAAAGTTTTGCAGTAGAATTTATGCCGACTGATAGGCAGTAACAGTGACATTCTGGGAGATTAATACTGATTAAACACTTTGCTCGCACTGGCTACTCCAGCCCCCTCAAATGCTGCAAATACTGCAGTTTAAGTATCACGGGGGGCAGGGCACGGGCAGGGTGGGTGGGGAACAGCATCAAGCCTCAGGGCACCCCCCGCCCCCGGTGGTGGAGGCTTTCTCACACTTGGTGTGAAACATCCATTTTGCTTCCATGACAAATGTTTGCAGACTTGAAGCAGGTCCTCTGTTTCCTACTTTTTAATAACCTGCCTTTTCCTCATCCTAATACCTTTTCCAGACTCAGGGAATCCTCCTGGGAGGCCACAGTGCCTTCAGGACACAGTCTGGCTGAAAATATTAGATGTCTAATGAGATTTTGAAAAACACATGTGTTGGCAAAGAGAATGCAGCTGTTCCGACGGAGGAAGCATTCCAATGTTAGGATGGAAAGTCAGCGCTGGCTCCTAGTTGCGACAGCCATGCAACCCTGGGAAGAATGGGGAAACAGCGCCATCTGGCCGGTGAGCCATACAGGCAACTCCCAGGGGTTTACCAATTCAAAGAGGAGAGCTGGCAGGGACTGGTTTAGGCCAGCTTCACAGTTCCTGGGCACCGCGAGTGATCCAGGATATACAGAGACGTTTTCACTCAGATTAGAAGAGACGTTAGGGTAAGTCACTGATAAATGTAGAATACATTAAATAAAGAGTAATTTTTTATCTTAAAAAAGCAGTTCTTTTTGACATACACACTTACACGACCTCTCGTTAGTTGGGAGATTTTCAGATATTCATCAGAATGGCTCTGTAAAGAGCTGAGATTTGTTAATTTTAAATATTGTTCATCTACTGTCACTTTCTTAACAGCCAAAGCTGGTGGTTGGTAGCAGGTGAAAGGGAAGGACCACCAGGAAATTATTTGAAAGTTTCACTCCTCAAAGTATAATCCCCTGGCCAGGCGTGGTGGCTCACGCCTATGGTCCCAACACTTTGGGAGGCCAAGGCAGGTGGATCACTTAAGCTCAGGAGTTCGAGATCAGCCTGGACAACATGGCAAAACCTTGCCTCTACTAAAAATACAGAAATTACCGGAGCGTGGTGGCGTGCGCCTGTGGTCTCAGCTACTTGGCGGGCTGAAGCGAGAGGATCGTTTGAACTTGGGAAGTTGAGCTGCGGTGAGCCAAGACTGCGTCACTGCTCTCCAGCCTGGGGTGACAAAGTGAGACCGTGACTCAAAGCAGAAACAAAAACAAAGTATGATCAGCAGCAGATTGAGCGTTCCCTGGAAGCTTGTGAGAAATCCAGATTCTCCCCGAGGTGCCTGAATCAGAATCTACATTTTAACAAGACCCCTTCTTGCCCCCTGAATGCCTTCCCTGACTCCTCAAGGCAGGCTTCTAGATTCCTGCCCTCTCCTCCCAGTGTTCTTTGTCCACACCCCCACTAGACAGTGTAGCTTCTTGAATGCTTAGCCACAAATTCTTTAGGGCAGGAAGCTGAGTATTTTTTTTATATCCCCACAGTGGCACATGGCGTTCACTGAACCACCCATCCAGCCATCCATTCCTCCCTCCCTCATTCTCTCTCTCCATCGGTTTATCATTTTTTCATTCGTTTACTCGTTTATTTATTTCTTCACTCATTCAGTAAGTATCCATTACCGTGAATGAGCCGATGCTTTAGGTATCAAGGATATGGTGTGAACATGATAAAGTCCCTGTTGCCGTGCTGGGGGCAGGGGAGACGAATAGCAGACACATAAACTATTAAATACACAGTATGATTTCCTGTTTTGAGAAAGTGCCTTGAAGAAAAATAAATCAGGGCTTAGGAATTCAGAAGGCCTCCAATAAGTATCTGTTTAATCGTCAAATAAATAAAAAAGGTAAGTTAGTAATGAGATGAAAAAGAGCAATAAGGAACCATATAAAAATTTTTGGTTTTGGTTTTTGTTTTTTGGGACGGAGTCTCGCTCTGTCACCAGGCTGGAGTGCAGTGCCATGATCTTGGCTCACTGCAACCTCCGCCTCCTGGGTTCAGGTGATTCTCCTGCCTCAACCTCCCGAGTAGCTGGGACTACAGCGGTGTGCCACCAAGCCCGGCTAATTTTTGTATTTTTTAGTAGAGACGGGGTTTCACCATATTGACCAGGATGGTCTTGATCTCTTGACCTCGTGATCTGCCTGCCTCGGCCTCCCAAAAGTGTTGGGATTACAGGCGTGAGCCACTGCTCCCGGCCGGAAGGATATAAAGTTTTAATAGAATTTTAAGAACGAAGGTGATGGACTTAGGAAATGTCCTACCTAACTGGTCAAATGAAAAGCAAGTGTACAAACTGCCACCCTAGCTCTGCGAGCATTCAAGAGAAAGAAAGACAGGAAGTGTTTGGCTGGTAACATTCAGCAAGGAGTTGAATTGAGGTAAGAACCCCTGAAGGCACTGCTTAGCAAATGATGTTCATGCATGGCCATATAAAAAGGGAAGTTCGTGGATAGACAGTTCATTAGAACCTAAGACATGATAGAATGTTTCTGTGGAATTAGTGAAGTTGGGATGTCCTGGGATGTATTAATTTATGTGTCAGTAAAATCAAGGAGGGGAAGTACTAACACATCAGAGATAGGCCTGTTATTCTGCTTCTCCACCCCACTCCCACCCCCCACAAATTAGCAGGTTCTGAGTAGTTAAAACTTGAAGCAGCCTTAAAACTAGCTTTTCTCTGTGTTCACTCACATGTGCATCCTTCTCACTGCAAAGGGCTTTTTTTTTTTTTTTCATTTTTAAGGGACTAGGTGTAAGGAAGAGATGCTGACAATAACATGCATTGGGAAAAAATCCAGATTATTAAGTCATAAAACCTGAGTTCCAGTCTCAGTCTCACCTTTTGCCTCCTACTAGCCATGTGGCCTTTTATAGGTTTGCAATCCGAACCATGTCTAGTCACTAGATCCATGGTTCTCAACCCTGGCTGTATGGTGGAATCACTTAGGCAACTTTTAAAAACTACTGAAGCATGGCCCTATTCCTGATTTCTAGACCAGAATCTCAGGGGAGTGGTGAGCACTGGCAGGACTGGGGGTCATTTTTCAAAATGCACCCTTGGGTGTTGTAACATTCATCCAGAATGGAGAACCCACAGGTCATCTGTTTCACAAGGTTCCTTATTACTCCTGACAGAGAAGGAAAGCTTTTTAAAAACTTTGTTGCAGTGGAAAGCACAGGCTCTCATAAGCAGATGGCTCTCAGTTCTAATGTCATGTTGTAAGTTTCATATACATTGCATCCTTTAGTAATAAATGTGCTTAAAAACATATTTTGAAAGGCACAGTGGCTCACACTTGTAATCCCAGTACTTTGGGAGGTTGAGGCAGGACTCACTTGAATCTTGAAGTTTGAGACCAACCTGGACAACATAATAAGACTCCATCTCTACAAAAGATTAAAAAATTAGCCAGGCATGGTGGCTTTTGCCTGTGGTCCTAGCTACTCAAGGGGCTGAGGCAGAAGTTTCCATTGAGCCCAGGAGGTCGAGACTCTAGTGAGGTGTGATCGCACTACTGCACTCTAGCCTATGTGACAGAGCAAGACCCTGTCTCAAAATAAAAACAAAAACAGTGTATCTATGAAAAAGTAATACCTTCTTTAGAATTAATACACAGTTTAAATGTCTGATTAATAGATGATGTTAAAAGCAATAGTTGCCTTTTTCTATTAGAACTATCAGAGAGGAGCCCAATGACTCTTTTCAAACATTCTGAAAGACTGGACTAGCTAATCTTTGGGTTATTCAAGTGTAGAACTTGGGCTCTGGAGTCAGTATCCCTAACCAACTGCTGGGTCAAATATTTTTAAAGCATGTGGTCTTGCTTAACTTCTCTACACCCCAGTCTTCCATACCTGTAGATTGGGGAATGATATTAATACCATTATTAACCTGTCCAAAATGATTATTTTCAGGAATAAATAAATTAATCCCTATGATATGCTCAGAGCGTTGCCTGCCATATTATAAGTGCTGAAATATTCGTTGTTATTATTAACCTTCTATTCAGGAGACAGAAAACCTACAGAAAAAAGTTGAAGGAGAAAATTTTACCTCCATATAAGGAAAAAAATTTTCTAATATCCTATCCAAAGACGGAATGAACATCTCATGTGGTCATGAGCTTCCCATCTGTAGAAGTGTTCAATCCCAGGCTTTAAAATCGCCCACAAGAGTGAGGTATAAGGCATTTAAGGATTGAGTGAGTCATTGAACTAAGTAGCTTTTAAGGCCCATCTAAATCCTGATATTTGATTTTTCTTTCATTTCAATTTTAAAGTTATATGTGTCTGTGAAGAGCCTAACTAATCTATCTCTCTTGGGGAGAAGAAATTTCAGTGGATGCTCCTAAATGGTGTCATGGCTTTTCCTGAGTTCCAAATTTGATAGTTCTCCACACTTAAATTTAGTAGGAACAAAATCCACTGCTTCCAAAACCACCACTAGTTTTCTGACTTAGAGTTTGGCGAAGAATATAATGTAAATAGCCCTATCATTTCTTTTCTATCACAATAAATATCTAACCAAATTTATTTAGTTGTTCCTTTTGGCTGGAGGTTGGAGGGATCAGTAAGAATTTCTAGTAGTATTTTCGGTGAGAGATTTTTTTCCAAATATATTGACTTAAACAAACCAAACAGAGCTATTCTGCCATATTTCAGTATGGATTTGCTTGGTACTTTTCCCACGAAGATACAAATTTAAAGGCCTTCTATTTCCTGTGACAAGGGCAGAAGGAAATCTGAGATATATAGAACAAGCATTTAATGATCTAACTGTTGCAAATTATCACTGACTCTTTAAAAGTGAAATATAAAATGGAAAGTGTTTTTGTTCATAGTAAGTATGCAAAATAATAATATCTGTGCTGGCATTAAGCCTAGAAGACACACTAACTTCAGTATGCTTTTAATTCCAAGCCTTTCACTGACTCTAAATTTTAGTAACTTCATTGATGAATATCAATGTTATTGACCCTACTAAGGTTTGTGTGTGTGTATGTGTGTGTGTGTGTGTGTGTGTGTGTGTGTGTGTCCCCTAGGGAACTGCTGCCATCTGTCAGTGAAGAACGTCTAGCATTCTTGCAAAGAACAGCTGTTTATATCCAGACTGCATAGCAGAGTGCATTAGATGAGGGTATTTGTGAGGCAAAAACGAAGTTCAACTTCTTGTGCATTATGCGTATGTTACGGGTCTAGATTTAGGTGGGCTAATATGTTGAGCCAAAAAGCTTGGCAAATTGATACAGCAGGAGCCTTCTGTTGAACATTAATCATTTCTTTCCTTAATCTTTATACTTGTCTCCTAGTCTGGTTCAATAAATAACAGTGAATTCCCATGGCTTTTGCTACAGAGGCTCAACCCCAGTCCACATTCCCACAAACGATCCTTTAGGTTTGCATTAGCAACTTCCCAGTTATATTTGTAAGCCTGACCTTTCATTGATTTCTAGACACATAAGGATACCTTTCAAGGAACAGCATACAGCTCTCTTGGTTTTCATACAAGCACTTCAAACTCAACAAGGCAAATGTGAGCAGGTCACCTTCTCTCTGCTCCCACTGCCGACTGCCTTAGTTCAGTACCTCCTTTTGTCTTACCCAGAGCATAGCAATCAAGAATAGCCCATGGACTCTTTTGTTTGTGCAAATTAGGGACCCCTTTCTTCAGTCCATGGTGCCCCACCACAAAAACTGACTTTGTAAATACATCGTGGGTGAGATCATGAACTGGATTTCAGGCCGTGCAAGCTATGGCCCTGACAGGAAGACACTGACTGTGCATAGGAAAACTAATTTTCTCCTCTCCTCTGTACTTCTGGCCACCAAATGTGTGGGGTGTTTTTCCCCACACCAAGCAATTCTCTGCCACAACAATTGGGTGTTCTGTAATTCAGTTAAATTCAGACACTGTTTACCTGGAACGAGCGCAAGCCTCCTTGGCTTGGTCTCACAAGACTGCCCCAACTTCCATGCCAATCACAAGTCTGGGTTGTCACCTGTGCTTCTGATACACTGGCTATAAATCAGAGGTTCCCATGACTCTCTCCTTTCATGGGAGTTCAATAATTTGCTAGAACAGCTCACAGAGCTCAGGGAAACATTTACACTTATTGGTTTATTATTAATATATAATAGAAGATATGACAAAGAACACAGATGAAAAGGTACATAGGGGTCAAGAAGGGTCCTGAGCACAGGAGCTTCTGTGTCTTTGGTGTTGGCATGCACCACCCTCCTGACACATGGACGTGTTCATCGACACAGAGCCCACCAAGTGTCACCGCGTTAGAACAAAAAGACGCTCCTATCACCCAGGAACTTCTAAGGGATTTAGGAATGCTGTGTCAGGAACCAGGGTCAGACCATATACTAAGACGAAAAATGCTTCTGGCACCCCTATCACTTCGGAAATGACAAAGTGTTTTAGGAGTTCTATATCAGGAACTGGGAGCAGAACCCAATACATATTTTTCTTATTATTTCACGGAAATAATGTATGTATTTTCTTACTATTTCAAGATCAGAAAGCGATTCTGATCTTGAGTCTAAATCATTTCTGGTCTGCCCTTTCACACTGAAATGCAAATCTGTCATGCCCCGTTCCCTTCTTAAAATCCTTCAGTGGCTCTCCGTACATTTCCAGTTAAAGTGGTACTTCTCTGCATAGCAAATGAGGGTATTGACTTCTGACCCTTGTGTTACAAACCAAACTGGGGTCCGTTCACCTGGCGCAGGAAGGTCAAACATCCACATTGAGGTTTTGCAGCAAGAGAAAGGAGGGCATTTATTTGCAGGGTGCCAAGCAAGGACAGCTGGGAAGCTCACACTTAGGACCTCGCCTCTTTGATGGATACATGCAAGTGTTTTTTATTTTTTATTTTTTATTTTTTTTTATTTTTTTATTTTTTTATTTTTTATTTTTTATTATACTTTAAGTTCTAGGGTACATGTGCATGACGTTTATATCATGTATAACTCCCCAATGCAATCCCTCCCTCCTGGGTTTTTAAAGGAAGGAATAAATTTCAGAAAACCAGAAGTTACAGGCAAAACTACAAATCAGTACATGGAGGTTATACACTGATTTGGCTGAAAAAGATACCTTGAAATGAGGGGCTTACAGGTGATAGGTGGATTCAGAGATTCTCTGATTTGCAGTTGGTTAAGGAAGCAGGGCTTTGTCAAAAACTTGGGGGTCAGAAGAAAGGAACGTTAATGTCTGGGCTTTGGGACTGACTTTCTCCAGGACCCTCAGGAAGAAATTTAGAACAAAGAACTGCGGTCAGAGTTCAGTCCTCAATTTCACCCTTATTTGAGGTCTCTGTGTCAGCTGATGGCATTTTCCACTTGGTGGGAGGCTGGATTTCTGAAAAACAACTCCGTGGCATATGTTGCAGTGTTATCTTTAGTTTCTATATGGAACCAAACATCTTGTGATCCTAACTTCTTTGGCTGTTGTTTTGAGTCATTATTACCTTCTTACTTATTAGGTTGCTCATTCACTTCTCATGGCTAAGTAGGTGCCTAGAATGTCCCTTATAGGAACTCAAGATTTTCCTTTATTTCCTTGCTTATGGAGGTCAGGAGTGGGTGGCAATCCTTCAAGAGGGGTCCCCGCTCTGTCTCACTTGTATTAATTCTGGGTTCACCTCCCTCCACTCAGCACACACCCCTTGCACCCACCGTACTGAACCCTGGGTGGCTCCTATGATGTATGGTGTTTCATTCTGTAGCTCTTTCCCATGTCTGTGCCTTGTTGCATGCTGTTCCATCCACCGGAAATGCCTTTCCCCACTTCCTCACCAAGCTGGACCCACTCACCTCCTTTAATGCAGTTCAGTCATCCAGATTTAAGAAGCCTCCGCCAACACTCCAAGTCAGATTGCTTCTGAAAGTTTGATGGATATATCATTTATGTGCCATAAAGTTTACCTTTTAAAATTACACAGTCCAGTGGTTTTTAGTGTATTTACCGACCTGTGCCACCATCTCCCTAATCTAATTTTAAAACATTTTGTTACTCCCAAAACCCACTGACAGTCACTCCCCCATCTTTCCTCCACCCTCAGCCATAGCAGTTACTAATCCACATTGTCTCTAAAGATGTTCTGTCAGAATTTGGTGCCTCTCTCTGGCCATAACTGCATCCCACTAGCTGGCCTGTTTGTCTTTCCAGCCCGTCTCGTCCAGGCAATCTGAGGGTGTTAGCAAGCAGAGACTTTGTCTTCAGCTTTGTATTCTGAGAACCTGGCTTGATTTGCAAACATGATAGGACCTCAAAATTGGGTTGAAAAAAGAGAGGAAGGATTTTGTATTTGAACTATCTTTTTCCCCCAAAGGTTATGTATCTACTGCCTCAAATATCAGGATTCATTCTTACTCTGTTAGGGAAAGAAGGCCTTCTTGGTGACAGAAAATGTTTGACCTTTGACCGGAATTCCTAGTATAAAAGAAGTGGGCCGGGTGCAGTGGCTCACGCCTGTAATACCAACACTTTGGGAGGCCGAGGCAGGTGGATCACAAGATCAGGAGTTCAAGACCAGGCTGTCCAACATGGTAAAACCCTGTTTCTACTAAAAAAAAATACAGGAATTAGCCATCGTGGTGGCACACACCTGTAATCCCAGCTACTCAGGAGCCTGAGGCAGGAGAATTGCTTGAACCTGGGAGGCAGATGTTGCAGTAAGCCAAGCCAAGATCATGCCACTGCACTCCAGCCTGGGCGACAGAGTGCGACTCCTCAAAAAAAAAAAAAAAAAAATAGAGAGAGAGAGAAGTGGAGAATATGGAGGAAGAATGCGTGTTAAGGAAGACAGAGTTGTACTCAGAAGAAGTGCCCCAGCAGGATTTGTTGTCGTCCTTAAGCAGTACTGCTTAGAGAACTTCGAGTATCCATTTCTTAAGGGGAACAGTTGATTTTCTTCCCTGAAAGAAGTTGTCTTAGCACACACAGGAACCAGCTCAGTTATAGAAGTAGTGGGCGGAGGCTTTGGGGTCCACCAGAACCAAGTTTGATTTGAGGCTTTTACTCTGACCTCGTGATGACCTTAGGTAAATTGTCCCCTCTGAGCCTCAGTCTCCTCACTTATAAAATTAAGGAGAGAATAGGATTATCATGGAACACAAAATCAAAATGAGACCATGGGTTTAAAGAATATAGTATAATTCCTGGCACATTGAAGACTCAATAAACAGTAACTTTTGCAGTAGGTAAATGCAAAAGTTAAAGTTAAAACTCTAGAAAGATAGAAAACCCACTGATTCTAGTTAAAAGAATTTTCTTTTAATGGGAGGGTTTCACTAGCTTATATTACAAAACTGTGAACTCCCTTCCACCTCTTAGACACCACAACACCTCTGACACACCAGATGCATGGAGGTATTTCCCTGCACACCAATCAAACCCTTCTCCAGAAGACACCAGCTGGAAGTCGCACAACCCTATTTATCTAGCCTGAGTTAGCAGCAGATCCCTCAAGTTAAGGGCACAGTCCTACAAGACCGCCTCCTACTTCAGGTTCCAGTCAAAAGTCTGGGCTTCTAGAACTTCGGACCCACTGGCCATAAATTGGGGTTCCCATGACCGCTTCCTTGGGTTTAATTAATTTGCTAGAATGACTCGTAGAACTGCAACACTTACATTTACCCATTTATTATAAAGGATGCTACAAAGAATATAGATGAACAGCCACATGGAAGAGATGCACAGGGCAAGGCATGTGAGAAGGGGTGTGAGCTCCTATGACCCTCCACCCATGCAACATCACCAGGAACCTCTATGTGTTCGGCTATCCAGAAGCTCCCCAAATCCTGCTCTTTTGGGTTTTTATGGAGACTTCATTACATAGGCATCACCGATTATATCATTGACAATTGACGATTAATTCAAACTTCAGCCTGCCTGCATTCTCCCGAAGTTGGGGGGTGAGGCTGAAAGTCCCAAGCCTCTAATAATGCCCTGATCTTTCCAGTGACCAATCCCCATCCTGCAGCTGAGGGGCCCTCAGCCAACAGTCATCAGTCATCTTATCTTCAAAGAGATAAGACAGTCTTATCCCTCTGGAGAGTCCATGGGTTAGGAGCTTTTGCCAGAAAATGGGACAAAGACCACACATACTTCACAGTATCACATCCTGCTGCCCTCTGGGTTGGCCTCATTCTCCCCTTCTGAGCACAGGGACTGTTAGCAGCTCTAGATGCACATAGGGAAGTCTCATCATCAGAGAAAACGGCTTCTCCAAGCTCAGGACACTGACTGATGCCTATAGGGACACAGGCTACTTCCCTTTACCTGTCCCCAGAGGAAGTGAGGGCGAAATACTATGATTAGTGCAGCTCGAATCACATGCCCTTCCTTGTGGTCAGAGAGTGGGATCAGTTAACAAAAGAGAAAAGCTCTTGGGCAGACAGAATGTGACTGTCCAATGGGTTCTTCTTGCCCGCTGCCCAGATAGAGCCAATTTATCAAAGCAGAGGAACTGCAATAAAGAAAGAGTTTTACTTACATATGTAGAGCTGGCTAAATGGGAGATCAGAGTTTTACTGTTACTCAAATCAGCCTTTGCCAAATTCAGAAGCTAGGGTTTTTCAAGGATAGTTTGGGGGAAGGGGGAGGTGCTAGGCAATGGGTGCTTGCTACTGATTGGTTGGGGGTGCAGTCATAGAGGTGTGGGACATGGTCCTCAAACGTGCTGAGTCACTTCTGAGTGGGCCCCACAGGAATGGCTGGCAGGTCCAGCTGGAGTCATCAGTCATCAGACATGCAGAAAACCTGAAAAGACATCCTAAAAGGCCAATCTTAGATTCTGCAATAGTGATGTTATCCGTAGGGTTGATGGGGGAAGTTGTATATCTTGTGATCTCTGGAATGAGGACTGGCTATTGTTTATGTCTACACCTCAGCAGAATTCAAATTCCTCTCATCCTAGCCTGAGAGGCTTTCATTAGTTTTACAAAGGCAGCTGAGTTTTGGGGAAGGGCTGTTATCATCTAAATTGTAAACTTAATGTCCCCCAAAGTTAGCTTGGCCTAAACCGAGGAATAATTAAGGGCAGTTTGAAGGCCAAAGGCAAGATGGAGGTTAGTTAAATCAGACCTTTTTCACTGCCATAATTTTCTGTGATAATTTTTGCAAAGGTGGTTTCAATGGGTGCCTACTACTGTTTTCTCCCCTCTTTGCTGGAAAGCATAACTTTTCAGGGCTTGTTAAAGCAATTAACGTATGGTCATGGTAAGGCTTGGTGGGGAAAGTCTAGGGCTTTACCTTGGACCTTCTCCTAGAGAATAGCCTTGTCTAGGAGAAGCTTTCCCAGCTGCAATAAGCCAAATAAAGATGTTCATTGAGGCATAAAGTGGTGTTCAGCATCCTTTGGTCTGCTGCCTGCAAAGAAGGCACCACATAGAGTGGTATGGAGTCCAGCAGCTGGGTGAGGCACAGCCCTGGTGAGAGCTGCAAGCTACCCTGGGATGAGACTTAAGGGCCGGGGCTTCTTTCTCAAGGACGATTAAACAAACAGGGGCTCAGAGCAGGGGTAGGAGTGGGATAGAGAAGGGAAAAGAGAGATTACCCATTGTGTGGGGGAACATGTGGGAACTCAGCAAGTGATAGTAGGGTATGCCTTTGTAAACTAATAGTCTCAGCAAGTTCATATTCTACCCCACCTCCAAGGTTTAGAGTAGGAAGGGTATGTGGGTTGCTTTGATGTAAGGCTGCGTATTCTAGAGGGATGGTAGGAGGCAGCTGTGGAGAGGCATAGAAATGAGTCAGAAGCAGACAGCCCCACCCTTGGGGTAGAAAAACCTGTATCTATTTAATCCCCAAGTCCTTGGGACCCTTGCTGTCCAGTCTATCACCAGTGAGTCCTCTCTCCACTGTGGAAGGAGTTCTTCCTCGTCTCTCATCTAGTGCTTTAATTCTCTTTATCACTTTGACCTTGGAAAGTTTGGTTTGCCTAGTTTAAATCTTACAAGAGTATTTGCCAACAGAATAAATGATTATAATAACACAGCCTCTGAACTTGACATAGGAGACGCATCTGCAGAGTTTTTTCTTGTGTGGGTAGATAATGACTTGCATTTCGTTCAGAAGGAACTGACTGTTTAACAAATGAGTTGCTGAAGGCGCCTCAGTTAACTCTCAACCACTAGTGTTTATTAGTGCACTTAGACAAACTTGAGCATATTATCCAGATTCTTTACAATATAAAACAAAGACAACCTCATAGTTTATTATTCTCTCATTTCCCTTTATTTGTTTTTAAATTGCAAAAAGAATGCTTGCTTGTTTTATTAAGAAAAATGATACCAAATATATAAAGAAATATTTAGTAAATTGTCCTGCACTCTTACACCCTCAACTACCTTTCCCCAAGGTGACTAAAGTTAACACATTCTGTGTTTACACAACTGCATACAGACCTATATACATACTTATGGAAATAAATATATGGAAGTATGGAATATGTAATTATATCAATGTTAGCAATAGAATCATAGTATACATATTATTATGGAATTTTCTTTCTCCTATTAATATATATCAGGTGAAGATCAATATTTAAATCAGTCTTTTAATATTAACATGACATTCCTTCCTGTGATTGGTTGAGACATGACTGTCCCTCTAAGGGACTGTTCCCCCTAGAGGGATGGTCAAACTATTTCCAATGTTTGCCACCATGAACAATGCTACATTAACTATTCTCGTGTATTTATCTCTACATACTATTTTCTTTATTTCATGGACTAGCTTCTCAAAACCATGGAATTGTTGTTTTTATGCTATGCTTATTTTTAATATTAATAGTGTCAGATTATTTTCCAAAATTTTGTTGTAGCTCTCTGTATTAGTCCATTCTTATGCCACTATAAAGCACTGCCCAAGACTGGGTAATTTATAAAGGAAAGAGGTTTAATTGACTTACAGTTCCACATGGCTGGGAAGACCTCAAGAAACTTATAATCATGGCATAAGGGAAGGCAAATACATCCTTCTTCACATGGCAGCAGGAAGGAGAAGAGTAAGAGCCAAGCAAAGGGGAAAGCCCCCTATAAAACCATCAGATCTCGTGAGAACTCACTATCATAAGAACAGCATGGAGGTAACTGACCTCATGATGCAATTAACCTGCCACTAAGTCCCTCCCAAGACATGTGGGGATTCTGGGAACTACAATTCAAGATGAGATTTGGATGGGGACACAGCCAAACCATATGACTCTCACTGTTATCAACTTGAGAGGTTTCCTGTATTCTTAGCAGCTGTAGACTTTTTTCTCCCTTTAAAATCGTAGATGTATAATAGTAAAAATGGTATCTCATTTGTGTTTAATTGGCTTTTTCTTGATTTACTCATGAGATTGAACCTTTTTTCATATGTTCATTGACTATTTGCTTTTCTTTCTCTCAGTTGTATGTTTATGTCTTTTGCATCTTTTTCAGTTGGATTGCTTGCCTTTTGTTTTTTCTTTTCTTTCTTTTTTTGGAGATAGGTTTCACTTTATCACCCAGGCTGGAGTGCTATGACCTAATCTTGGCTCGCCATAGCCTTCACCTCCTGGGCTCAAGTAATGCTCCTACCTCAGCCTCCCAAGTAGCTTGGACCACAGGCACATGCCACCACACCTAGCTAATTTTCTTGATTTTTTTTTTGTTGTTGAGATGAGGTCTCACTATGTTGCCCAGGCTGGGTCTGGAACTCCTGGGTTCAAGCAATCCTCCCTTCTCAGCATCCCAAAATGTTGAGATAACAGACACGAGCCCCCATGCCCAGCCTGAGTTTCTTCTAATTGATTTTTTAAGTTATGTATGTTAAGGATTAATATTTGTTTATCATAAGTACTGCAGATAATTTTCCTAGTCCACCGTTTATCTTTTGGCTTTATGATATAATATATAGTTTAAAATGTATTAATTTCGTAAAGTCAAGTATGTCTCTTTTCTTTCACAGTCTTTGAGGTTTTTTTTTTTTTTTTTTGGTGTTTTTAATAAGCTCTGCCAGGTACAGGATTATGTAATCCTCTTGATTCCCTTAAAATAGTTTATTATTTGACATTTTTACATTTAGATCTCTAATTCATCTGAAATTTGATTCTAGCATTCTTTCTTCAGATGTGTACCAATTATGTTGTTACCATTTTATTAGTCAAAACAGTCAGATTGGTGAATTTGAAACACCAATCTGTCATATATGTTGCGGGTAAGCACAACTATCTGGGCCAGTGGCATGGGAGTAAAAGAATTTACCAAGACAGTTGTAGGTAAAGAAAGACAGGTTTATTAGAGAATGTAGGAAAATGTGTTGCAAGGAGGCAACGGGCAAATCAGCATGCGGGAAGCTGACTGCAAGGAGACAAAGGCTTGCTGGAGATTTTATAGGATGGTTCTCAGTCTGATGGATAACACCAAGGTAGCAGGAAGCTAACTTGCATTCTTCTGTCAGCCGAGGTGTTTGATAAATGGAGGCGTTTGATGGTAAGCAGGAAGTTTGTGAGGTATGTGAGTTACCTGTGCAGGAGGGTCATATGTCCCGGCCCATAAAGAAAAGCAGACCTGTAGCTTTTCTGCTGCTTCTTTTTGTTTATATGTTCTGGACCATGAAGAAAGGTTCATTCCTAGCTTATTTGCTTTATCTCTTTCCTTTCCCCTGGTCCAACCAGCCTGAATCCTTTTCCCTAATTAGGACGCCACAATATATTAAATTTCTAGATATGCTTTCTGGGCTCTGTATTCTGTTTCATGAATCTGTCAGTTGATACTGTTAGTTGCCATCTATTCCATAACACTTGTCTTTGGGTTATGGCAAATATATCTTAATAACTTCATGAGGGATCCCAACTACAATAATTTGGTTAGAGAAGAATCACATAAAGAAAAACAGATTGTCTTGAGATAGTTGAGAACTAATTCTGTCAGTGTATTTAAATTAAAAACTCAGCTGATGGGGAAATGAGTACTACTTGCACCACAGTGCATTTATAGGCCATATTTGTATATGATTAGCAAATGTATTATACTTAATGGAATTTTTGGGTTCCTACACATAGATTATTTTAAAATTTTTGTGAGTGTATTCTTTGCCCTTAAATCTTGACAAGAAATCAGCTTTGAAATCTTAATGTGGCCCTATCTCTAGGAAGGAGTTCATTTGATATGGGGTTCAAGCATCACTAATTTAAGTAAGTGTAGGATAAATCAATATGTAAGAGAGTCTAGGAGAAACCATCTCAATAGTGAGATGTGAGTTTGTGATTATTTAAAAAATACAATTAGTTTTCTAACTTTTAGAAACATATAACTTCAATCAGCCAACAGATGCCTGACAACTAGAGGAATTTTGGTTATCTACCTTGATCACTAGCTAAGAGGGAATTCTAATTAAATATTAAAATTTATATTTTAATTAATTATAAAAATGTTTAATTAAATATAAAGGGTTCTTATTCTTAAGCTAAGTACAACATTTCTCTTGCAGTATTTGAGAATAACTAGATGTTTTTTCATTGAGAAAGCAAATGCAAATTTCAAACAACGCACCATTTGTATTAATTAGTAGAGTTCGTATTAATGCAATTTTATTTTAATGCCTTTTGACTCTCTTTGAATTGACTCATGTTGGGGCCCAGCCAGATGACCCTTCAATGCTTAATTCTAAATTAACCTCCACATATAATTAGAAATGATCCCTGCTCTTTTTCACTGAGCACTGGATATTTGATAGTTAACTTTATTGTTTTTTTTGAGACGGAGTATCACACTATCGCCCAGGTCAGCTCACTGCAACCTCCACCTCCCAGGTTCATGCAATTCTCCTGCCTCAGCCTCCCGAGTAGCTGGGATTACAGGTGCACACCACCACACCCGGCTAATTTTTTGTATTTTTAGTAGAGACGAGGTTTCACTGTGTTGGCCAGACTGGTCTCGAACTCCTGACCTTGTGATCTGCCTGCCTCGGCCTCCCAAAGTTCTGGGATTACAGGCATGAACCACCATGCCCAGTGGATAGTTAACATTTTATTGAGAATTAGTCCAGGTCTACAGTCCCCCATCTACAATTTTGAAATCTAAAGAGTTCTGAAAACTCTAGGGCTTTTGAAACTCTGACAGCAAACTCTGACGTGATATTTATGGCCTTTATCCATACTTTGATGCATATATATTTGTGTGCTTTAGGGGAGCTGCCCTAGGCTCCACTTGGGTTGATACATAGTATACATCTAAGCACCATTTTACCTTTCTCAAATTAAAAGAAAACAACATTCAATAACAAAATATATCCCTGGTTCCAGGGATTTCTGGTAAGCAATTATATAGATTTACATTTGAGAAAAGCTCAGTGGTGCTTGCCAACCCCATTCTTTTTGTTATCATCATTCATGATAGCATTAAAGACTGTAAATAGTGTCATTTATTGAGTACTTCCTGTGTTTATAGGAATGGCTCTAAACTGAGAGCTTGAGGCTGTCACTCTTCACATCGAGCCATATCACCACTAAAGACAGAGCTACATCGGCTACAGCTGGTATCCAAACCAGGAATTCTACTCCTGCACTCTAGCATTTCTTTTTACATCTACTATATATTTGTCCATGAGATTTTTCACTTCCTCCTTAGTACTCTGTTTTACTTCTGCGGTTTGGTGTTCTTTGTGGAAAATGGGATAAGAATAGTGGAATATACGGGGGAACCCATGCATAATGTAGTTAGGTTGAGGCTCTTACACTTTCAGCTCCTCCCTGTGTCAGTTTTCTTATAAAATGGGATTCCAACACCAGCTCTGCCTACTTCACAGGGTGATTGTGAGGCTGCGATAATAATATATTTCAAAGTCTTTCAAAGGGCTTTGAAAGGTTAATGTGTTCTATGACACATGCTACCTTTGATTTCATCCCTCTAAAAATCTTCCTAAAGCAAAGTAACTTCAATTCTAAAACATGAAAAGTATCAAATAATTCTATAGTGCTTAATGTTCAGGCTTCTAAACAGAGGTTACCTAGAGTTGGATACTCAGAAAAAGAAGGAAGGTGATGAAAGCCAGGATGACTCTGAGCATACACTGAAATGCATCCCTCAACTCTCATGACTTTTTAGGAACCCGCCATCTTCAGAGAGTGTCAGTGAGCCTTCAGACCTGCAGTGGTTAAATCAATAGTTAATGATGTTCATCATGTAATCTGAGCCTCTAGTTTGTTTATGCTAGACCAACTTTATCCATACTCCAAACAAATTATCTCTTATAATTACCAGCCCGAAGATAAATCTCTAAATGTTTTTCTGATGATAGTGCTGTGGTTGGCAGGTGTTAAAAGTGCCTCCCAGGGACAAAGATTGAAGATGAGCTTGTTCCCACAAATCCTTCAGGCGAGGATGTTGAGCTTTCTATCCTGCCATGTGCAAAGGAGCCTTGTATGGTGCCCTGTTAATGAAATCTAATAGGCAAAGGTCGTACATCTTTACAAAGAAAAATGCAAAGTTGGTTATGTGATAAATGGGCTCCATGGGGCTCAATGGACGCGATTTAGTGAAAAAAACCTGTGTTTAAGCAGTCAGCTCAGTTGCTCGCTAATGTTTACGCCTTAAATATCCCCTAACAGTGATTCTCCTCACCTGGTAGAATGATTAAAATACAAAAATAAGCAGTTTGTATGGTTTTAGTGCTGTAAACCAAAGTGATTGGTCATCTAATGTTAATGTTAAACATTAACCACCAGCACAAACACTTTGAAACATGTAAAACACAGCTGTAGGTCTTTAAATAAATCGTTGTTTAAAAAACTACCTAATTTAAATGTGCTATTAAAGTATCTTAAAGGAATAAGTCTTAGGATCTGTATGTTTTAATCACTGCTTTCAGAATACTAAATAATGCATGCAAATATACAAGGTTTTATCCAAAAAATTGTTCTGCTTAGAAATGCAAAAATAAGTTAAATCTGGAATTATAAAGAGTTAAATAAATCAGATATTGTTGAATTGAATCACTGCTGGTTTTAGGAGAAGTTACCAGTTCATTTGCTGTAGTTGTACTGCTGAGCCAAGAGACAGTTCAATAAATCAACTCAAGCTTGATGGATTCTTCAATTCATTGAAATGAGTGTGTGGAAGAGAAAAGAAATCTCTTAGTATTCCCTCTTTGACAAAAGGGTATGCAAAGAGCCTGAATGGATGAATGGTTGATTAATTTTGCCAGAAATTTTCTTGACAGCAGGAAATATGTTTTTGCATTACTCTGTTTGCCTGGGATTTATTTGGTAGAATATGAATTATTGCATGTAAATTTGTACCTGAGGCTATGTTGCTAAAGTAGATAGCTCTTAGTACAGTTTCTGAATACAGGACCTGTAATGTTTTTGTATGATCTTGCATTCCACACCCGTATGTGTTGCCCTGCAGCGGTGTCTATAAATTTCTGCTCTCCCCGATGTTAGCAGAACAGTCGGGCACTGCCAGTGATTCAATATTGAGCTTGGTTTGAATGCTCATCTGTGCTTGTCTCAAGAAAGGATGGGGCTGGAGGCAAGCAACTGCTGGAGCTTCATAATTCCTTGACTCATCAACCTGGCAGCTTACTAATAAATAGACTCTTACCTGTAAATAAGGAAGAGAAGGTACAAGGTAACCTCTTCTGCTTTCTATACAGCAAGCCTACAAATGAGCACATTTCCTAGTTTTATCTCATCAAGAAGGAATACCGCTACACACAAAAAGACCTTGGCTGCAGTTGATGACAGCTGAACTCTGTGCAAACAGAAATGGGGTAGCCTCTCCATTTACCATCTTATACTTTTCCCATAAAGAAGGATGCTTTGCCACATGGGTGGCCTTTCCCAGGTCAGTGTGGAGGGTAGGAAGGCTTGTGGTTCTCAAAACCTGTATGAGGCAGTAAGTAGTACAATAATTGCTTCCATTTAGACCTCTTCTGCTGCCATGTTCAGTTGCTGGACTACTAGAAAGCCCAAGAATGAAGTCATGTACAAAGAAGTGCTTTATTTTCTCCCCACTCGCCGGTCTGAATGTTTGTGTTGCCCCAAACTTCATATGTCAAAACCCAAATCCCCAAAGTGATAGTATTAGGAAGTGGAGCCTTTGGGAGGTGATCATGTCATGGGGCCAGAGCCCCCATGAGTGGGATTATTGCCATTATAAAAGAGACCTCAGAGAGAACCTCACCTTTTCTGTCACGTGAGGACACAGCAAAAAGATGGCAGCCTATGAATCAGGAGGCAAGTGCTCATAAGACACCGAATATGTCAGGATCTTGATCTTGGACTTGCCGTCCTCCAGAACTATGAGAGATAAATTTCTGTTGTTTATAAGCTACTCAATTTGTGGTATTTGCTTATTGCAACCCAAATGGACTAACACACCATTCATAAATTATTTACCTTTTGTTCATTTTGTTTTCCTTCTAGAGGTTTACACTGGAACTTCCTCTTTCTTTTAGATACCAGACCAGAAATTATTTATAGCATAAAGTAAGTCATATGACATTGTGCCTAATTTTACTTTATGTGTTTTTTTCATGCACCCACATTGAGTCTCTTGAAAGCATACCACCAGAGTGCTTATACTATTTCTGAAAATAAGTATATAGAAAAAGTATCCCTTTACAAATTTTGAATACACACGTGCACACACACAAACACACACTGACACACACCCTACTAATCTCTGAGGCTGAAAAATATTTTCATCAGCTATCCAAATTTGGTATTTCATATTTTCTCCTTAGAATACAATAAGGGAATGAAAAATGATTAAAAGATAATGTTAAGTGAAATAAGAAATTTCCTTGTATGTTCTTATCAGATATGATGCTAAACCTCAAATGAGAACAAATGGCACATGTAAATATACTAGAATACAGCATAGAAAACTTGGGTTCCAGTTCCTGCTCCAGCATCAAATAACTATGTATGATATTGGTAATATTTTTGAAGCTTTTTGAGCTTCAGCTTTCTCATCTGTTAAATGGGTATCACCAATTCTTATCTTACTAGCTAAAAAATTGGTGAACATCAATTAAGATTATTTTGATCATATGTAGAGAAGCCAATATTGTTCTATAGACATAAAATTTTATTTTCTCTTTATAAGTATTGTTACACTTTTAAGTTTTGATTCTTTGCATATGATAATATCAACCTTTGTTTGATGGAAGCTTCCTAGGTTGGTGCAGCCTAATGAGTGATCATAAGGTCTTCACGGTCCCTTCCAGTTACTCCTGCTATTCCCTTGTCCTGGGCTTGTAGGAGTCTGGCTGGCGGGCGCCCCAGTTCTTTTGGTATCTTGGTAACTTAATTGTCAACCACTATGGGGCTAGCTGCTAGTCATGACTAGCGCGAAAAAAAAAAATCCAAAACTATCTTCCTCAATAAAATGTGGGGGACTCTGCTTCTAAAATGTAAAAAAGTAATAATTGGGAAGAAAAGCTTTTCTCTTTGTGTGGCCTCTGCTCCTGCAAATGTTCATTTCTCTGATTATAATTAGTAGGTTTTCATGAGTTGTGGCCTCATCTCTCTATTCTTCAGTTGGAAGTGACAGAAATTCAACTCAATTTTGCTTATGGAAAACAACAAACTAACCGCTCTGTTGATCATCAGGATAGATCTCGCTTCTGATACTCTTGGACTCAAACTCCAAGTGTGCCATCAGGGCTTGCCTTTTTTCCTCCACCCCTTGCCTCTGTTTCTCAGTGTTGTCCTCATCCTCAGGGACACTTCTCTCTCCATGACTCCCCAAGATGGCTCTGGGCAGCTCTAGACTCATGTGATCCTTAGATCTCAGTGTCTCAGAGGAACAGGGAGCTTCACAAAGCCCTTATGGAGTCTTTGAGTAGCCTCTCTCAGGTCACATGTTATTCCTGAAACCATCACCGTGGCCAAGTGGATGGAGCAGAGTATGGCTAGGCCTGGCTTACCTGCGACACCTAGAGCTCGGGTTAGGGGTAAAGACAACCCCAGGTCGGCCATATGAAGTTAGGAGGATTCCTCCTCCAAAGAAGGGATGACAGACAAAAATGCCTATGTTTGTGACAATCTGAACTCATTTTTATTTTAAGCTGTTATTTCCAATATTCCAAGGACTTTGCTAGCATTTTATATGAACTATCTTATTTAATCCTTTTGATAAACTATGTAGTAGGTATTATTATTCTCATTTTCAGATACAGAAACCAAGGCTTCGAGGCTAAATAACTCACCCAAAGTTGTGTAATGAGAAGTGGCATAGCTGAGATTCAAACAGAAGTCTGTCTCATTTGAGAGCTAGAGGGTCTTCACGACTTCACTAGCTCACCATCTTTTTTTCCTGTAGGTTCAAAGATTTTAAAATTTAAACTGTTTTTGTGCATGTATCACCTTCTCCTCTGTCCCTGATTTGACTCCTACCTCCTGAATGTCTTTCCATTTTAGGATTATTAAATCATTGAAGAGCAGAACTGAAAGGCACCGTACAAACATCTACCCAGTCCCTCCTTTCCACAGAAGGAGGGGAGATCTTCTGTGGAACCTCCAGGGAGGTCCTTATTGTGGACTTCTGAGTGTTTGAATGCTGCCAAATCTGGAAACAGACAAATCAACTCATTTTCCTGATGCCCAGACTTGAGTAGCCATTCCGTTGAATAACCTGAATCCCCTACATAGAAGGCCTTCAGTAAACACTGTTATTTGATAATCAAACTAGCTTTTGGCTACAGGATTATTGAAATCATTAACATTATCCATCTTTCAGAATGAAAAAAACAAAAAACAAAACCTAAAACTTTTAAGGAACAGGCTGCTTTAAAAAAAAAATCCTTATGGATCACAAAGTCAGTAGCAGGAAAAACCCTAAGAGTAAAATGACGGTTATTGTATTCTCCTATTCTGTGAACTGTGTGAAGATTAGGGCAAATAAATGAATTATCTTACCTCTGATACTGTACGAAGTGCATAGGGCCAAGGGCTATGGCTCACGCCTGTAGTCCCAGCACCCTGGGAGGCCGAAGCAGGCAGATCATTTGAACTTAGGAGTTCAAGTCCAGCCTGGGCAACATAATGAAACCCTGTCTCTACAAAAAATATATATAAAAAAAAAAATTAGCCGGGCATGCCTGGAGTCCCAGCTTGTTGGGAGACAGAGGTGGGAGGATCACTTGGGTCCAGAGGGTCAAGGCTGCAGTGAGCTGTGACTGTGCCACTGCATTCCAGCTTGGGTAATAGAGACCCTGTCTCAAATAGATGAATGAATGAATGAATGAATGAATGAATACATCTGTGGTTTTATGATTATTGCAAAGACACTAGATAGCCAAGGAATGAAGTCAGATGTTTGTGGTCTGGAACAAGCAGTGTTGATGTGCAGTAGCACTTCAGTCCGTGAAGATGTTGCCGTCAGTTTTCTTGATGTTGGGACAGTGCTGAATTGTGTGTGTTGGGTGGTACTCAGGGCAGCTGAGTACTGTGTGGCAGGAGCAAGGACCCATACCTGTGGCTACTCAGACAGAAGACCGAGCTCTCTCAGCAGGCAGAAAAATGACTCTACTGTTATTTCCCCAAGTAACCAGGTACCTAACTACTTTCAGAAAAATTTAAAAATCTATATAAAAGGCAGCAATGGAGATGAGAAGCAGATGTCCAGTTCTGTCTTCTGAGGTGTTTTTGTAAACTCCTCTTTCCCTTTTGCTACGAGAAATTGATGGTCTGTTGGTGGCGTTTTAAAATGAGAGTGAGAACAGAGTTGGGAATAATGGAGGAAAATCAGGGAGAATAATGGTGGAAAATCAGGGAGATATATACAGACATACAGACATGAAATCTTCTAATCATGAGCCAAGCCCAGGATCCAGTGACTGCTGGAAGAGGTCTACTTCTGTCTCTCATTCAATCCAGCTCAGGTGGAGCTGTCAGCAAGAGACATGGTAGAAGCTGGGAACAGCAAAGATAAATGCTCTTTGAGTCTTACTAATGTGACGTCTCAAGCCCCAGGAAAAACCAGACACAGACAAACTATACAGCCTAGACACTACACATTCTTAAGTTAATCAGGCCTGCTAACCTGACACTGTGAACTGGGCTGCTTATCTTTACAGCTGTATAAGAAATAAGGAATCTTTAGCAGTTGCCTGATTCTAAAGTTAGAGTAAATGAAAGGCAACAAAAGGGTGATTCAAAACACATGTCAAAAACCAAGCCAAATGTGGGTGGGTGGTGAGGGCAGATTTCTTAGAGGTTCTAGACCATGATAGACAGAGAAGACTGCCCTTCCCCAGAGAACATATCTTAAGCGTAATTTTTTTTTTTTTTTTCTTTTTTCTTTTTTTTTTCAGACGGAGTCTCGCTCCTCGCCCAGGCTGGAGTGCAGTGGCGTGATCTCGGCTCACTGCAAGCTCTGCCTCCCGGGTTTACGCCATTCTCCTGCCTCAGCCTCCCAAGTAGCTGGGACTACAGGTGCCCGCCATAACGCCCGGCTAATTTTTTGTATTTTTAGTAGAGACAGGGTTTCACCGTATTAGCCAGGATGGTCTCGGTCTCCTAACCTCGTGATCCGCCCGCCTTGACCTCCCAAAGTGCTGGGATTACAGGCGTGAGTCACTGCACCTGGCCAGGTGTAATTTTGTATGACATAAATGCATGTATCTGGTTCCCTTAGAGGACTTGATGCTTGCTAGTGTTGGGAGCAGCGGGGGTGTCTGAGTAAAAAGGTTTGACACCTTTACTATAAGCAAAGGAGGTTTGCTTTGACCACTAACAAAATGTAATTGCAAGCTACTCTTTCTTTTGTTTACAGTTTATTACATAAATAATACATAAGTTTGTTCACACTGTAAAGGAATCTAAATAATGCAGACAAAGCTCAAGGCCTTTTTATTCCCTCATTCAAATACCAGTCCTTTTTCTAAATAATAAGTGTATCAATGAGGTATACTTTTTCCTAGAATTTTCTCCTTGCTCTTTTTGGTATGTACTAGAAAGATATAATTTTGTTTTTTAAGTTTAAAAAATATATTTATTGTCCTGCCAGGCATGGTGACCTGCAATCTCAGCACTTTGGTAGGCCAAGGTGGGGGGGATCACCTGAGTCCAGGAGTTCAAGACCAGCCTGGGCAACATAATGAGACCCTGTCTATACAAAAAAAAAAAAAAAAATTAGCTGGGCCATAGTGGTGTGTGCCCGTAGTCTCAGCTACTCAGGAGGCTAAGGTGGAAGGATCACTGGAGCCTGGGAGGTCAAGACTGCAGTAAGCTGAGATCTTACCACTGCACTCCAGCCTGGGTGACAGAGCAATACCCTGTCTCAAAAAAAAAATAATATATATATACACACACACATATATGTGTATATATAGAGAGAGAGGGAGGGAGTATATGTTTATAGTGTGTGTGTGTGCGCGTGCGTGTATTTCTTAAACTTGTTTTTCCCTCACATAATAATATGTCTTAGAGTATTTCCACAGCAGCAAATATATATCTCTTTTTCGTTTTACATAGCATAAAGAAGTATGAAATGTGAAAGCCCCATTGCTCACAAAACTATTTTCTGAGAAAGGCTGACTGGCAAGCCACTCTTCTGTTGCCATATTCTCAGTGTGAAATCATTTCCTCCATCATATTGAGATCCTGCGTTCTACTTAGATAAGTTCCAAACTCTCTGGGTTCTGCATTTTGCAAAAGAGAGATGTTAAGAATATTCAATGTTTCCTTCCAGATTGCCTCATCTCTTTCATCTTTTTTTTGAGACGGAGTCTCGCTCTGTCGTCCAGGCTGGAGTGCACTGGTGTGATCTCAACTCACTGCAACCTCTGCCTCCCAGGTTCAAGCAATTCTCCTGCCTCAGCCTCCCGAGTAGCTGGGATTACAGGCATGTGCCACCACACCCGGCTAATTTTTGTACTTTTAGTACAGACGGGATCTCCCCATATTGGTCAGGCTAGTCTTGAACCCCTGACCTTGTGATCTGCCCGCCTCGGCCTCCCAAAATACCGGGATTACAGGCGTGAGGCACCGCACTCGGCCCTCTTTTATCTTTTATTTCAAGGGTAGAACCTCTCCTTTCTTTATGGCTTCTGGTAGCATTGGTTAATATCTTACTACTCAACATGTGGTACACGGACCAGCAGCACAGCTGTCACCTGGAAGCATATAGAAATGCAGACTCTCAGGCCCACTGAATGAGAATCTGCGTTTTAGCAAGGATCCCAGGTGATTTGTGTTAAAGTTACAGATGCGTGTGTTAATATATGTTGTGACTCAAAATCACAAGATTATATATATCTTTTTTCTAGGGGTGAGGAGGTAGAGCTGCACACTTACCTCTGATAGTAGCTCTCTTTATTGATCTTCCCTTAACTAATGTGCTGAACTAAATGACATTGTCCACTCCACCCTGTAACATATACTCATCAATAACCTTAGCTGAATGCTCACAGCCAGCTAAAAACTATCTAGACTGAACAGGTGTGTACATATGGATTAGCTGCATTTAATGTTTGCCAAGTATCAGCTGTGTTTGCTCCAAACCTATTTAAGTCAATTGTGCATGTTAATATAATTAAACAATCTTGAATAAACTGATGAAATAGGAATAAGGTAGTTATTTCTAAGATTAATGCTTTGGAAAGACAAGAAAATGAAATGAAACATGCTCTCAAGAAAAATATGGATAATACATCTATAAAATTAGGATAATACAGCTATAGAAAATTGGCAAAGTTGTAAAAATGTAGAAGGAATCTGTGTTCAGATTTTTTTACATGTTTCAGTTTTTATTCCACATTAAGGAAATTGAAATTAGAAATGGAAAATTATATTTTATATGTATGGCTACAACAAAGAGGTTGGAAAGCTATAAAGCCATGCTTTTAAATATTTTAAAATTAAAAAATAAATATTTTAAAAGACCTTGGTCCTACATGAAAAGATTGTAAATGGATACATTATTTTATGTTTGAATTCAAATAAGATTGTTTTATTTCATTTTATAATAAAACATTTCTTTTTAACAGTTTACCTTTTTAGCCAGATTTTTAATAAACCAACTCCTTATCCTGATCATATCAGCTAATATAAAAATATATAGAAGAATTCTACTGTATAGCTTCATTTCTAAAGAGCCAAGCAAAGTAGAAGCAGGAATTTTATACCTTAATGGACTCTGGCTTTTTTTGTTGTTGTTTTTTGTTTTTGATAGATAGGAACCTCAGGCTCAGAAAAATGAAATGTCTTGCTTTAGATAAAAATGTGGTTCTCAAATTATGGTCCCCAGACCAGCCACATCAGCATCACCTGAGAGCTTGCTAGAACTAACAGCCCCAGACCTACTGAATCAGAAACGCTAGAAGTGGGGCCCAGGTATCCATATTTTAGAAGCCTTGCAGGTGATTCATGAGTTCAGCTGAAGTTTGAGGATCATTGACTTAGATCACATCCTAAAGACAGCACCTGGAGAACCCGTTGCTCCGTTACACTCCCTGGTTCATTTATCCCACACTTTCTCCAAACCTGAGAGTTCTTTTAATCAGAAATTCTGTAGCTCCATAATTTAAACAATGGCTGCAACAAAAGAATGTTAGGGGAAGAAAGACTGTTTCTAATGTACGTAAGGTAGAAAGATAATCTCCAAACTGTCCCTGAAAATAGATTATTCTAATGCCCTAATTGACAAATAAACTTCCTGTTAATGGAGTTGTAGCTGTTGGGTCTCGGCTGCTGCTGACTACCATCTATGTATTGAGGGCTGATTGTGGGAGAGATCCTAAGCTAAGTGTTTTACACATTTTCTCATTCTATAAGTAGGTTATTATACTCATTTTCCAGAGGAAAGAACTGAAGCTTAGCATAATTAAGTAACTTGCCTAAAGGTGCAGAGATAACAGACTGTGGAGCTAGGATGTCAGTCCTGGGCTGCTGTGTTCCAAAGCCTATTCTTTTAAGCACTACATTTTATTATCTGCTCATTTGGAGAAGTTAGGGCTACTTTTTAAAAAACACACATACACAAATATGAACCAAGTTTTTGGAACTTATATTTTTCCCCAGTGACTATCAAAGTTAAGTCAATGACTAGAGAGTAGAACTAGAATCACTGGTGTAGAAACTATGTCTAGACAATACAAATTGAAAATGTTTCTTTATGTCAATACAGACTCCTATTCTCCACCCTACCTGCACATTAATCAATGGACCTCCTTGAAAAATATACTGATACCCAGGCCTCCCCCTTAAGCCAGTTAAAGTTAAATCTCATGGGGTGGGCTGTGAGTACTTGTTTTTTGCTTTTTTTTTTTTTTTAAACAGCTCTTAGAATAACATGTTATTCTAAGGTGTAGCCAGGGTTGAGAATGGGTTGAGATATGAACATACAGGTTTAGATAATTCAGGCCCAGAAATGGGTTTTAATGGGTTTTGATGAGTTTTTCCACATAGCCTAAGTTATTGGACAAAGATGCTGGCAACCTGTTACCAGGCAAGAATGCTAGCCGTTCATTGAACAGTTGCAATGCCCAGGAGTGTGGCATAACATAACTATACCCTCAAATGTCTGCCATATTTTAGATTACCATTACAGGGATAAAAGATACATTTTTCAGGAATCCTAAATATAAAATTTGGTATTTAAAAATGCCCCGTTTAAGGCCGGGCGCGGGGGCTCACACCTGTAATCCCAGCACTTCTGGAGGCCAAGGCAGGCAGATCACCTGAGGTCAGGGGTTCGAGACCAGCCTGGACAACATGGTGAAATCCCATCTCTACCAAAAAACACAAAAATTAGCCAAGTGTGGTGACGTGCACCTGTAGTCCCAGGTACGGGGGGAGGCTGAGGTGGAAGGATCGCTTGAACCTGGGGGCAGAGGTTACAGTGAACTGAGATTATCCCACTGCACTCCAGCCTGGATGACAAAGTGAGGCCCTGTTTCAAAAAAAAAACCAAAATGCCCTGTTTACCCATAACTGAGTTGGAATGATAGTACAACTTTGCTTGACGGAAAAAAAAAAGAAGAAGAAGAAAGAAACAGCTCTGGAAAATACCTAGGTAAACTTCATTTCCTGGAATAGGAAGTAGATGTTTTATAAAATCTTGGCTCTTTCTTTTCAACCATCCTGCTGTTTTCTTTGTTTAAGAGAATCAAAGTGTGTTTTCTTTTATAAACACACCAATCTAAACTAAAAGACAATTGATGGAAAGATTTTATTTTTACTGGCTTTGAAAAAGGAAATATTTAGCCAATTAATAAAAAGTATTCATCCCTAATTTACTTTCCTAGTTCTCCTGCCTGTTAAACTAGGCAGAATTAACCACGTGTCTTGCTTTATGTAGTAAGATTTCTGAAACAATTGAGTGTGACTTGAATTATTTTTTAGGTTCGTAAGAGTCTCCTGCTATATTTCTCTAAAGCAGTGGTTCTTAACTGGGGTGATTTTGCCCCACAGGGGACATATTTAGTTGTCACAACTAGAGAAGGGAGCTTACTACTGGCATCTAGTGGGTCGACGCCAGATATGCTATAAGCACCCTATAAGGTACAAGACAGCCCCCACAGCAAAGAATTATCCAGCCCCAAACGTCAGTAGTGCCAAGGTTGAGTAACCCTGGTCTAAAGTTATTACTTTTTATCTGTTACAAATTTAGATTTTTTTCTGTATTTTTCTTGCTTAGAGCCCTTCTATAAATCACTCTTGTATAAAATAATAGCAATTAAATTACAACCTTGTTCCGCCAGAGTAAGCCCAGGTATTCTCTGCCTGGAAGGCTGGGCCTGTAGAACATTTCAAATATGTATTTAAAGCATTTTAATGCCTCATGGATGGTACTAATGGCAATGGAAGTTTGACAGTTATAGTGGAGATTTGAGCTTCTGAAGACTTCAAGGGCCAAAAAGAGAAACACCCTCATGTTGACCCGAAAGAATAAAGATTAAGGAGGGTTGGCTGCTTTTTCCTGGATTGCTTAAATAGTACAATGTATTTTCAATTGATTCAGCATAATTTTCATTCTCCAAGCTTAACACTTTTATAGATGTGTCGCTCCTCTTTTTAATACCCTCCTTAACTGGAGCATAAAATAAAAATTAACATGAAAATAAAAATTAAATTATCTCACTATACTTATTTTTCCAAGAATCATGATTCTTCCTACAACTAGGCTTGGTTGGTTGGAACTAAAATGGGGCTTTGGGAAAGTATCTGAGTGTGCATGCGTGTGTTAGAATGTATGTGCCTGTGCCTCGGTATGCGTGTTACACCTTCGTGCTTGACGTCTAAAGTGCCCACCTATGGGCTTATCTGCTCAGCATTCCCTCTTCTAGGAAATGACTCTCACCCACCAACTTCGTTATCACTGGTGTGGTGTCTGTGATTGGTGGTCTTTCCAAGCCACCTCAATTGTTTTGCTCAGGGATAGGCACTGAACCCAAGTGGGAACAACCGGAGTTCTTTCTCCAGGGTTTTCAAACTCATGACCAAAAGGGAGTCGTGACTCACTCGGCAAGGCCTACACAGACGTGCTGCAGCCACCTGTCGTTCCCACCATGTAGAGGATGCCAGTTGGCTGCAGGACAGCAGAATGCAGCCAGAAGAGGTTGGTGAGGCAGGACGACCTGCATATCCCTGGCAACCCCTGCCCTTCTCCCAGCACGTGCTTGGGCTCTTCTTGGCTTCTGGGGAACACTCCCCAGATCCTGCTGACTTCTCTGTCTACTAAATCAGTTATAGTTAAGTTTCTGTGACGTGCAACTGAGACCGTCATGACAGCAGCATCCTTACCTGAAGAGGGATTCCTCCATGCAGGGGCCATTGAAAACAATATGCTAAGAATAGATAAGGCTCAAGGACAGTATCTCTAGCTAGTTGCACTTTTAATGAACTCCAGTAGTCAAGGACAGTATCTCTAGTTGAACTTTTAATGAACTCTAGTAGGCGCCAAGAAGGCAGACAAATAAGAAAGAGCTTAGAGACAAGGAACTAAGCAGAAGGTTACATGTGGGTGCGGAAAGTTTGTTTTGCATTGTGTTATTTTTGCTGACGTGGGATTTATGGAGTATAAATAAAGTGAGGCGGAGGCTCTACGCGCGGCCGCCATGTTCTCTGTTTGTCTTTGTCTCTTGTATCTGTTCATTCTCCACCACCCCCGCCGCGGTCCTCAATACCTCCAGCTTCTCAAACACAGCCATCTCCAAACAAAAGTAAAACCACAAACCCCAGAGTGTATCTGTTTTCAGGAGGGGGTTTCTGGTAATTAGCTTAGATTGCAACAAATGGTACACACAGACTGCCGGCTCTGCATGTGTGCTCCAAGATGGGTGTTTACCCTATTATATTCCAATTTAAGAATGTCATAAAGTTTATCAGTGAGCAAATGGAAACGAGCAAGAACACATAGATGGGTGGTGAAAGGTGTGTGCCTTGATGGATAGTTTTTTTTTTTAGACTTCAAAAAAATTACTTCCATTGAGTTGATAGCAAAGGGGGCACAATCATATTCCCCACTTAAGCTTGGCGATGGTTGGGTATTTTTAGCAAATGAGCTGTCAGCAGAAAGGCTTCATTAGACTCATCAGGATATCTGCCCATGAAGAACGAATCCCAAACTGTACTGACAGTTTCCTTGAGCCAAAATGATGAAGCACCTCTGACAAGAGCCATATTGTGCTCCCCATGTGAGGAGCGTGAGGAACAAAAGAGACAGTTTGATCTTCATTTGGTCAGGTTAATATTGACACAGCTTAGAAAAATCAGAAGGGTGTGCAGTGCACACGTGCAGCAAGTGCTCTGGAGACTTGCCTGGTGGTTTCCATAAATCAGAGAGGGGAACCCAGAGAGGAAAGGAGGTTTCCTGCTTTCTTGAAATAGGATTCAAACTAGATGATTTATTTTTACAAAGGAAAATAAATAAAGCTGTCAGTGTTCAGGCTCATGGCTCAAAACAAGCCAACGGGGACTTTTTTTTTTAATCTATACATAATTATAGAAACCATTCATTATTATTATTTGTATCTGGGAGCTAGAGTGTAGCCCAGGTTCTACCATTTCAAAAATAGAGCATGGCTAATGAGCGGGGTTTCATTACATGTGTGTTCTGAATTATTCGTTCCCATATAGAAATTTTTATAAACATACAGAAACAAAAAGGGGCCCTTAAAGGAAACAGCAGTCTAGCCCTTTCCTTGCCAAGCACTTAAGTCCAAACGATAGAGGAACGTTTTCCTGAATATGGGTCTGTCCTTAAAGAAAATGTAAATTAGGCTGTTAGTTAATGAGGTGATGACTTGCTTGTCTTTAATTGGTTGTGAAACTCCGCCATCCAAGTATTCAATCTATTATTAACTGCTTGTAAGAGTGCCTGGGACCACTCTTACTCCAGGCCCAACTCTCTGTCCGTGCTTGTCTTTAATTGGTTGTGAAACTCCGCCATCCAAGTATTCAATCTATTATTAACTGCTTGTAAGAGTGCCTGGGACCGCTCTTACTCCAGGCCCAACTCTCTGTCCGTGCAACAACAGTGCTTCTTTATGGAAGATAAGATGGGATGGGAAAGATGGGAAAGAATTTTAACTCCCTTATTTGAGGTGTGCCTGAGAGCAGCTCACTTCATTTCAAGCAGTTCTTTTCGTGTGTGTCTGTGTGACAGGGTCTCGCTCTGTCACCCAGATTGGAGTGCAGTGGTGGTATCTCAGCTCACTGCAACCTCCACCCCCAGGCTCAAGCAATCCTACCGTCCCAGCCTCCCCAGTAGCTGGGACCACAGGCATGCACCTCCATGCGTGCCTTCTTTTTTTTATTTTTTATTTTTTTATTTTTAGTAGAGACAGGTCTCACCATATTGCCCAAGCTGGTCTCGACCTTCTGAGCCCAAGTGATCTGCCCGCCTCAGCCTTCCAAAGTGCTGGGATTACAAGCATGAACCACTGCACCCAGCCTGATTTCAAGGAATTCTTAACCTGTGCTTTCAGATGAACTATCTCCCAAACACTTTCTCTCTCCCTTCGTTAATGATATGCTTATAGGAGGTAATAAATATTTGTTCCATGACAAGAAAGCAGTGATTTTCAGTTTTCAATAAACATGTTATCTCCCCCTCTATTCTTGAATTCTTCAACTCAAATGAGGGCCCTACAAGAGCTTTTGCTTGAAGGACTTTTGGTTTTTCCTTTCATACTTACGGCATGCTTAACCTAAATCAAAGCATTTGCAGATGGATGACATTATCATTGCCTTTGATAGTTGTACCTTAATGAGAGGACTTCGCTTTTGTAGTCTTCTTCTGTTAAGAAACCCGCTAAGTCAGGAAAATGAAAAAAAAAGACAAAGTCCCTTTAGCCTCTCTACTCCCCTCTGGTATTCTAATTTCTAGTTTCTCTGAGTTTTTGAACATAAATCAGCTCATATTGGGAGCATCTTTAGGTAATAAGATTTGTACACACTGAGCCGGGCGCGATGGCTCACGCCTGTAATCCCAGCACTTTGGGAGGCCAAGACGGGTGGATCACGAGGTCAGGAGATCGAGACCATCCTGGCTAACACAGTGAAACCCCTGTCTCTACTAAAAATACAAAAAATTAGCCAGGCATGGTGGTCGGCACCTGTAGTCCCAGCTACTGGGGAGGCTGGGGCAGGAGAATGGCGTGAACCCGGGAGGCAGAGCTTGCAGTGAGCCAAGATCGCGCCACTGCACCCTAGCCTGGGCAACAGAACGAGACTCCATCTCAAAAAAAAAAAAAAAAAAAAAGATTTGTACATACTGAATGGTAAAGCAGGCTTCTTCGTTGGCTTGTGTGTCTAAGTTACCAGAGCAAGAAAATCTACGTGAGGATACTTCTGGATAATCAGTGATTATGCCACATCTCCTGTTTTCCCACCCATTCCCTGTGGACACTTGCATGCCCAGCTTTTCAAAAGTACATATTACTGCAAGAATATCACAACGTTCTTCTTTATAGAAGCTTTGGGGTTTTTCAATTGTACGCTCTTACATATAGTTCACAGTCACCCTACGGTTCTATTTTATAGAGCAGATGAATAACTGGACATTTCTCACAAAGCATGGTAATGTTTGATCTTCAAAAGATGTAAGCAGCACATTATTGTTAGCAATTGTCAACATCAAGGATGTTGCTTCCTTGTGTATGGTGACAAGAGAGAACCAACACCAAATCGAAGTAAATGGAGTAGTTAAAAACTATTTTTATTAAAAACTGAATCAATAACATCTTTGGTGAGGAGGGATATTCTCATTTAAGGATAACACAGGGGTGAAAACATGGGCTCTGAAGTCAGACTAACCTGGGTTTAAGTTCCATTTGTCTGTGTGACGTCAGTTACTTAACCTTCCAAAGCCTCCATTTTCTCAATGCAAAAGAGAGACAATGTTACCTATATTACAGGGGCATCTTAAAGTTTAGATGAAATGATGCAAAGTACTTAACAGAGCACTTAATGCAGAGGCAATACTTAATTATGTCAGGCAATGTACTATTGACTTAAATGAAAATTATATTGGCATTTATATGTGTTACATATTCATGTACATATTGTAGTAGTTTTAATTTTCACAAAATATTTTCACAAAAGGGCTCTCTTTTTAGCTATAAAGAATGATAATGTGTACTGTCTGACTTTCTTTTCAAAATATGATGTCTAATAGAGTTTTAATAGACCCAGTGAGTTTTTACTACTATGATGCCTTGGCTGCCTCATAAAAACAAGAACAATAGAGTGTAGGCTGGGCACGGTGGCTCTCGCCTGTAATTCTAGCACTTTGGGAGGCCGAGATGGGAGGATCACTTGAGGTCAGGAGTTCAAGACAAGCCTGACCAACATGGTGAAACACTGTCTCTACTAAAAATACAAAAAAAAAAAAAAAAAGATTACAGGGTGTGGTGGCACACACCTGTAATCCCAGCTACTCGGGAGACTGAGGCATGAGCATCATTTGAACCTGGGAGGTAGAGGTTGCAGTGAGCTGAGATCACACCACTGCACACCAGCCTGGGCAACGAAGAGAGACCCTGTCTCAAAAATAAAAAAGAACAACAGAGTGTAAATAAATGACATCTGGAAAAAACATGGAAAATATCTGCTTACCAATTAAAGAATGTATGAAAAACAGAATAAATAAAATCTCTTAATTTATGCATTTGGTGTTCTCATAAATCATTTTCCTGTCAAAGTTATCAGACTTTATTATTGCTGAATGTTTTAAATATTATAATGGAATTTTGGTTACATAAATCATAATGCTTTCAAGTTAGAACATTTGTGTACATACCTCAGCATTTTTCTTATATCTTGATTTTAAAAAATAGCCCTCATTCTAGAAATAAATCCATGCAGACTGTAAATGTCAAACTGCACTCTTAAATTTCAATAACTCAGCAATGCAGGCTGGGCACTGTGCTTGCAAGTAGTTAGGAATTGTCTAATGTGTTTGTAAGACTCACTGTTCTCAAAATTGCAGCCGTACACTGGTGTTTTAATCTTGGTAATTATTTTTATCTACAAGCATTTTACCTACAAGTGACACCTATTCACTTGATTTTTTCCATTTCCTGCAAAAAAAAAAAAAAAAAATTCAGGTATAGCAAATCTGGGAATTGCTTGTCCCTGACATTAGAAAGTAATTTATTCTTAATAAAAGTCTTACTCAATATATTTCATCTGTAATTTGTGAGGAAGACAGCACTATAATAGGTATAGTCCAGAATGCTTGACCTATGTGGGAAGTATTAGCATCAGGAGTAAAATTCACTTGGCCCTTGGAGGTGAAACGGTGAAATGATGAAAAAGACTATTCATTGTAATGTAGCTGAAGGAAAAATCACTCTACATTTTTTTTAATGCTTTAAAAGCTGTTGTTTGTATAGTGACAAACAGAAACTCATTCACTGAGTCTAACTTGGAATTAAAGATAGAAACTTTGATAATGAGATCAACACTGATTTATCAGTAGGTTTTATACCTTACAGCACTTTTAAATGACTTTGCTTCATATTTAACTTTGCGCAACTTCCTCCATCATCTCACATCTAAGAATTTTACATGTAAATCACTTAAATGACTTAAAGATGTGTGTGATTATTATTTGAAAGTGCACATACATTATAGAGAGCATAAGGCAAAAATTGTCATAACTAGTCCCCACAGACAGAATCTTGCAAAAGTCCTTTCTATGAATAAAATTAATCCCATAAATCCTGAGAATTACCTAAAAAATTAAAAAAAAATTTAAAAAAACAGTAAAGGAAAGAGACTTAATGTTTATTGTCTACTATATGTCAGGCAATTGACCAGTCTTTTATATATGATTTAAATCTCACAACAGTCCTATGAGGTGAGAGTTTACAGATGAGGAAACTAAGGCTCATGAAAATGAAGTAACTGACTTGAGTCACCCAGCTAGTGAGTGGCAGAGCAAGGGTTAACCTCATGTTTGGCTGACTCATAGGTCTTTACTACCTTGGCGTGAACTCCCTAAAATAATGAAGAGACAAAATAAGGTTTCAGAATAGCAATTTGGCTAAATTATAACAACTTTATTATCATTGAATCTTAATGTCCTTTGTATGTTAGAATTCAATACATATTATTTGAATACATCTAGAAATGACATTCTACTTTTATATGATTACAAAAATTATCTTCCACTTAACACCGTATCATGAGTGTTTTCCTGTGTCATTAAGTCTTCTTTGATAGCATAACTTTTAATAGCAGTTTAACAGTCCTTTGTGTAACTGTTCTATGATTTACTTAACCATTGCTCTACTGTTGGACATTTAGATTGTTTGTAAGTTTTAGTTATTAAAGTAATAATCCAGTGAATAGCTTTGTCCACAAATCTTTGTGTACATATATGATTATTTCATTAGGATATATTTCTAGGCTGGGCATGGTGGCTTATGCCTGTAATCCCAGCACTTTGGGAGGCCAAGGTGGGAGGATCATTTGAGGCCAGGAGTTCAAGACCAGCCTGGGCAACATAGTGAAACCCTGTCTCTACAAAAAAATAAAATCATTAGCTGGGCATGGTGGTGCATGTCTGTATTCCCAGCTACTTGGGAGGCTGAGGTGGGAGGATTGCTTGAGCCTAGGAGGTTAAGTCTGCAGTGAGTCACGATTGTACCATTGCACTCTAGCCTGGGTGACAGAGTAAGACCCCATCTCTAATAAAAAAGAACATACGTATATATTTGTTTTAAATCTTTTTTTTTTTCTTTTAGAGATGAGCCCTCACTATGTTGCCCAGGCTGGTCTCAAACTCCTAAGTTAAGCAGATTCTTCTGCCCAGGCCTCCCAAAGTGCTAGGATTACAGATGTGAGCCACCATGCTTGGCCTAAAAAATAGAATATATTTCTAAAAAAAAAAGTTTGATAGTGCCCATTTGGAAATAATTACCAATAATGAGAAAAGAAGAAAATATTATTATTAAAGGATTTCTTTGATTAATGAGTTCAGATTTATTATCCATTTGTATTCCAGTTGTGAATTGCCTTTTATGTTCTGTAACAGTTTTTCCATTGGTATGTATCCTTTTTTCATAGATTTTTATTAACTCTCATTCTTGAGGACATTAAACCTTTTCCTCCTAGCTAAAAAAAAAAAAAAAAGTAAATAATAATAATTGTATTGGGAAACTTTTAGTGACTTTAAGCAGGAGAGTGTCATTATTCAATTTATATTTTTAAAAGCTGCCTCTTGGGGAAGGAGTGGAAACAAAATAAAATAAAAGCTGCCCCTTGATGCTCTGTGGAGACTTCATTACTGAGAGATCAGCTGTGATGCTGCTGCTAAAGTTCTGGCAAGAGATGGTGGTGACTGTGGCTAGGACAGCAATGGAGATGAAGAGATATTAGAGAAGTGTTTACACTACAGCTATGTTTTAAAGGCAATGTTAATAGGATTTGCTGGTGAATTACGTGACAGAAGAGGAAATTAGCAATTGAGGATAATTCCTAGATGTTGGGTTTGAGTAACTGGGTAGATGATGGTGCCTTTTAATAGGACAGACACAACTGGAGAGGCAGTGGGCCATATTTACTTGAGATGCTTATGAAACAGCTACATGCAGATCTCATGTGCGTGTAGATTCTGTCATCAGTGGCAGACAAATGGTTTTAAAGCCATGTGGCTGGATTAGATCATCAAGGAGAAAGTGGAAAGAGAGAAGAGAAAGGGGACAGGAAACAAAGGTGGGTGTGAATATTTGGAGGCTTAATAAGGAAGAGCAACCAGCAAAGGTGACTGAAGGGGAGTCGATGGATCGGGAGAAAAACAAGGTTGTGTGGTGTCAGGAAGGTGAAGGAATTAAGCGTTTCAAAACAGAAGGAGGGTCAATCTCGTGGAATACCGCAGAGAATCAAGTAGGGTAAGAAATGGAATGTGATTTTTGGATTTGGCAACCTCGGAGTGCTTGGTACTTTTGAGAAGAGAATTTCAGTAAAATGATGGAGCCAGATCCCCCACAGAGGGATTGAGAAAACAGTAGAAGGTGAGCATGTGTGAGTCATGTAAGAAGAGGGTTTCTGTCTGTCAAGGAATATCCACTCAAATGTTTTCAAGACATTCTTTACATCACTTTTATTTCATACGATGCACTGAAGCTACCAGCAGACAACATAAAGACTGCCTTTTTCTGAGCAATGAAAAACCTAAAATATGCTATTGTGAGAATGAAAGGTTTCACTGCATCTGCACCTTCAGCCACGAATGGAGTAATCTATGGGGGATCATCACTATCACTATCTTGCTTTTTATATTAGTTCAGGTAGAGCTGTGTTGTTTCTGTTTTCCTCCCCTAGGTTGTAATGAGCATCAACTTCTTTTAGGGTTCTTGGGAACTACACCTTAGCTTTTTGGCCAGGAAAGAACAAAAGCTTTTTCTCCCCATGTTTCCAGGCTTTCCCACTCATTCCCAAACTAGGAATTACTCAGACAAGAAGACTCGTGACCTCTAAAAATGTTTAGTCATTGACTCTTCGGAACCACGAGTGACAAAGGGCTGTGACAGGGAGCAATTGCCCTTCTTCCTAACTGTTGGCATTAGTTTGAGATTTTTGCCAGCCAATTCCCAGTTGCAGTGATTCATAAAGTAACTTCCTAAGTTCCATGCAGCAGTTATAGGCTGGGGTCACAGATGCAGGAGGTGTGTGTGGCTGGGGTGGGGGTGGTAAATTCAACGGGAAGTGCTTTTATTGTCTAAATCCTTAGCAAATTGAGTGGGAGATATATATGTATGCATGTATAGAATTTTAATTTAAGTAGGGGGAAATATTTTGGAGACATTTGAGCAGATTAACAAATAGTATTTGTATACATGTAACTAAAACAGTAATTTATCAGGTAGAAGGCAGATGGGAGGAATAAAATGCCAACCTGTATATACAGTTGGGTTGTGCTGATGATGAAGTGCTGTTTATTCAGGGCCAGCCTAGCTTGTCAGCAACATAAGAGCCACTGCAGCACATGACTCCCTGCATAGCTAGAAGACAATAATAAATTATCCCCTATGCAAACAGCACCGGCATAAAAGCAGAACAAACACACTCTGCCTCCTGGAATCCTGAAGATTCTCACTCATTCCCTCGTTTAAGTCTGTTTTAAACATGAAACTCTTGACATTATTCCAAGGCCAGTAAGATCGAATCTGGCTTGGAGAGCTGATGAGAATCTGTTTTAGGGTTATTGTAAAGTGGATTTTGTTTCTCTAACTTGCCTAGGTGATTCACATCGTTTTTTGATTTATCAGCGCTTCATTTGGTCCTGTGGAATTTGGGGTCACCTAGAGGAAAACTGAGCTAGAGCACTTGAGGGACATGATGAAAATACGGTCCCTGCAGTCATAAAAAAGGATGAGCTCATGTCCTTTGCATGGACGAAGCTGGAAGCCACCATCCTCAGCAAACTAACACAGGAACAGAAAACCAAACACTGCATATTCTCGCTCATAAGTGGGAGTTGAACAACGAGAACACATGGACACAGGGAGGGGAACAGCACACACTGAGGCCTGTTGGGGGTTGCGGGGGCGAGGGGAAGGAACCTAGATGACGGGTTGATGGGTGCAGCAAACCACCATGGCACACATATACCTATGTAACGAACCTGCACATTCTGCACATGTATCCCAGAACTTAAAGTAAAATACAATTTTAAAAATAAAATAAAAAATAAACAACCTATACCATCTGAATAAAAAAGAAAAAGAAAATATAGTCTTGATCCAGTGCCCAACCTGCTAACTGAGAACCTGTAGCAAATCAGCCCAGAAATGCACACCATAAGGGGACTTTTATGAGGCGGTTGCCTTAGGAACAAAGAACTGGCAGCGTGAGTCAGTACAAGTCCTGTGACAGTGCTAAGAGAGTCCAAATGACTGGTTTGTAGGAAAATATATCAGCTAATAAATGCCTGTCTGGAGTAGTGCTTTTCAGATTGCAGCGTGCATTCCAATTGCTAGGATTGTTGGAAAATGCACATCCTGCTTCAGTAGGTCTAGGGTTTTGCCTGAGACTCTGCATTTCCAGCAAGATACCTGGTGTTGCCAGTGCTGCTGGACTTGAGTCCAGCGAGGTCCTAGAGCCATCAGTTTAACACAGAAGAATTAAAACAGTTTGGAGATCAGCCAGCATTTTTGAAAAGGAAACTTTCCACAAGTGTGGCTTTGAACAGTGTTGATTCTACTGATTCCTAATCTTGTGCTCAGATACAAATAAAACCTGCCCCCTCTTGTTTCAGTCACCCAGCCAGGAGTGTAGGGAGAATTTTGTTATATGTAAAATTTCTTAGAAATGTGTCTCTTCTTTCAAGGGTTTATAAATGTATTTGGAGGCCTTTATATACATAATGAAAAACATTTGGAAAGGAAAACTGTAAGACTTACTGTGCTGAAGCCTTTAGTTACTGGAAATAAGATGCAGTTAGTTGTAGTCTCTTTTTATTTTTTTCAGGGCTGTATCTTTTTTTACAATTCATGGTGGCAACAAGTTTAGCACTGAGGTTCTTGATTCATCCTCAATGATGATTTGAAGTAATTTTATCTGTTGAACACACATTGTATATGAGTTTTGATTATTTTTAAAAATCTCCTTCTAAATATTTAAAGTCTATTTCTATTGTGGATGAATTAACTTTAAACGTCTACTTAAAGATTGTTATTATGCCATTTGGAAAATAAATAAAAAGCATGAAAGCTGACAGTACACACTTTGGAACACACACTTCCAAAAGCATATGTTCCAAACGCGTATGACGTATTTGATCACAAATGTCATTACAATAGATCCTTGATGTTCATCAGCATGAGAATAGATCCTGAGACCTTCACGGATTCACATGTACAAATCCTTGCCACCAAAAAAGGGAAAGCGGCTTGGTAAGATGCCAGATAAGAGCGGCTGCCTTGGAGTAGACGGCAAAGCCTCCTCAAAACGTGGAAGCCAGTGATGGGCAGGGCCTGCCTGCCTGCCTACCTAGGGTCTTGTGTGCCCTCTTCAGAGCCTCACAGACCTTGAGATTCAACTCAGCAGAATGACAGTATGGGTATGATGGCTATTTGAAGTGACTGGTAAATAGTCTAAGCCACAAATACCCAATCCATGAGTTTCAAAGAACGACCACATGGACATTAATGTGGGCTTGGGGAAATCTGCAACTCTCTGCACTGCACCGTTCACTTCTTCACAGTGGCTGTCCTAGGAGATGTGTGTGGCACTTCCACTTTCCGTGGTGCACACTTCTGTGTTGTTTTAGTATCTTAACCTGTGGCGGGCATAATTCTGATTGCTGTTATAATCAGAAAAAAATCAACAGAATTCTTTAAATTCCTTGAGTGCACATTGTGGTGTTTTTTGTTGAGTGACACAATAGACTGTCAGTTGATGAATTATGTAGTATGATCATACATGTGCTAGGATAGATATGTATGTGGACTATGATAGAAGATTATGGATGATGGAACACAGGTTGATTTTGTGTACCTGTCTCTCCAGTCGTCCAACAAACATTTCTTGAACAGCTAGTATATGCCAGGCATTATGTTAGGGGCTAGCATATGTTCTTCACTGTACTTCTTTAAGGAAGAGAGACACCTATACAGACAAAGTGGCTCTCATTGTAGTTAATAAAACTGGAAGACAGACTGGCTGCAGTGGCTTACGCCTCTAAGCCCAGCACTTTAGGAGGACGAAGTGGGCGGATCAGTTGAGCCCAGGAGTTTGAGACCAGCCTGGGCAAAATGGCAAAAGCTCATGCCTACAAAAAATACAATAAATTAGCTGGGCATGGTGATGCACACCTGTAGTCCCAGCTACTCGGGAGGCTGAGGTGGGAGGATCGCTTGAGCCTGGGAGGCGTAGGTTGCAGTGAGCCGAGATCACACCACAGCACTCCAGTCTGGGTGACAGTGTGAGACCCTGTCTCAAAAATAAACAAACATATACATACATACAGTAAATAAAACTTGAAGCAGCCAGAGCACTTTTTGCAAATGATGTAAACCACACCTGGGGATTCTGAGGTATTGGGATCCCTGTCTGCAATTGTTCATTCCTCCACAGCTGCCACATAGAACAAGCAAATCTGACATCACAGCTCTTTCAAAAATCTCTCAGAATTCTACCCTGGAATACAAACCACCCAGTAAACTCAGCTATGTTCATTCATAGGAATTTCTCCTTGGAGTTAATAATAATCATTAGAAAAAAATTACAGGAAGAAATAATAATTTCCTCCTCTTCTTCTTGTGATAAATTGTAACAATAGCAGACATTCCTATATAGACCCTATAAGCGATAAGAGGGAAAATAGGATTTGCAAATTAAGTATCTGAATAAATGTATTAGAAAAAATGTTTAGGATATTTGTTCTTTGTCTAAACTAATCTTAATAATGGCAAAAACTCTTTTCTTACATGGTTTGGGAAAACAAGCAAGCAAAGTGTATGTTAAGCCATAGCATGAAAGTTTCCACGCTTTCTCAAAGCAAACTGTATTTCACTTGCCTTGAATCATAAATGTCTGTCCTAAATACATCATAAGACTGGACAAATTTGTGGCACAACTCCTCACAGCTGGGTAGTTTGACATTAATATCAAATTTCCTGTTGTTTCAGAATTGTCTGTTTCACAGCAATATTACCAGTGACTTGAAGGCATTTACAGACAAGTTTGGTTTTGACGTCCTCATCCTGTTCGCCAGCTATCTGTCAGAGGAGCAGCAGCCGAGACGACAGATTGCTGTGTACTCAGAAAACGTAGAGCTGTGCAGTCAGGTGAGCCCCTCCTGTGACCCCGGCATGTTTCCCTGGGTCCTAACCTGCTGGCTCTCAGAACACACAGTGCAAGACAGAACAGATTGGTGGCTCATGAGCAATTAGCCCAAGAGATGGAGTCCTAGAGGTTTGAGTTTTGGAAATGTTGGGGGTATTTTGTACCTTTGGCCTTTTAAGAAAGCCCCAGAAGCATTTCTCTTCTTGACTGAATCCATGGTGCAAAACATTAGCTCTTTCTCACCCCCAAAAGAGCAAGTCCTCCTTTGGGTGCTATTTTCTTCTAGGACTGCTCCCTAATCATAACTAATAAGGTTTAACCCCTGTCCCAGGACCCATTTGGTGCCCAGTGTTTAAGACCTGGTGATCTGATGCTTTAATCAAAGTTAGTTTGTCTCCAGGTACCAGAACTCTGACTAGGTAATCAGTTATCCTCCAGGTTGATTGCTGAGTATTTTAACCCAAGGTCTAGGGAAAAAAAAAAAAAAAGAATTAGATAAAATTAATCAATATAGACCATTGGATATACCAAGCCAGGTGTACTTAATAACTAATATGAGAACATACATGATTCATTGTAACAGGAGCTACACGGCCCCGCATGCTTCATCACTCATTATTCCTCACTAGTGGATTCAATGCCTCATGAATCCACGGGTGGCTAGAGGCACAGTCTCTTCCCCTTTCTTTTCTACGTCCTCCTTTCTGTCCCCCAAGAGCTCCACTGTAGCTCTCTTGACACATGCCTGTGGGTACTCTCGGGCTCTCTCAAGTCCAAATGTGAGAGAGCATCTCCTCCTCTGACCTGCATCACCAGCCTATGGTTTTTCCAGCACTTTACTCTGCATTTGGTTTCAAAGCTAAATTTCATCTTTGGTCACTGGCTTCACAGGGACGGGATTTAGGCCTTAGAAGCCTACAATATGGTGGCTTTCAAATCACTTTTAGCAGCAGACCCCTTTTTCAAACCAATTTGAAAATTGGTTCATTGGAAACAGACAAAAGCAGAAGAGCAGATGAAGGAGTTAAAAGCCCTTGAGCTGACCCAGTCCTCCTCTCTTTTCCCCACCGACCCTCCCCACCCTAGCAATAGCCAGAGGTGGATTCCCTGGAATCTTAAGCAACAGAGTCCTGGCTCTGGCCTAGCGAGTCCCTCTTTGCCTGTGTGGTCACACCACTGGCTGAGTCAGCCTTTGCAGCAGACTGCCTGGGTGCAGAACTCAGGCTCCAGCACTTGTTAGCTGTGTGTTGCTGGACAAGTTATTTAATCTTCCTGTGTCTTCATTTCTTCATGGGTAAAATGGGAATAAAAAGAATTCCTACCTTGTGGAATTACTGTGATGATTAAAAGAGGTAATGATCATAAAACCCTTAGAACCATGCCTGGCGCATGAAAGCACTCAATAAATGTTAATTAGTAGTAGTAGTATCTATGTGAGCTCCATGGTGGTAGTGGTGGTGGGGATTATTATTATTATTAATTTTACCTCTACTAATCCTGTGGGGCCATTTCAAAGGCCCAGCACAACAAAATACTCCTGACATTCCCTAAAAATCAGAAAGCCACCACCCAGTTCTGGCCTCACACAGACCGTCAGCGTCCCCTTGCCTCCCAGGTTGGCTTTGTCTGTTTTGGGCTCCATGCCTCTGTTACCGGGGGTGAAAAGGTCCGAGGGGTCCTGAGTGCTGTTCAGAAAGGTCAGACTCTGGGAGCATCTTTGTCTTTCCTACTCTCTCTTTTGCATTCTGAAGCTATCAGAGGTTCAAGCAGCCCTGGCTGCCCCTCCCAAACAAGAGCCTGTCTCCTGGTATTTCCCCTTATTCCAACGCTTTTCCTGTAGTTGTCAGTAACATGCGTTATCTCTGCTTTTTTGCAACTCAAGTTACATTGCTGTTGGAAGATGGTATTATATTACAGTTAGCAAAGAAGTTAGATGGTTTAAACTCCTTTACCCAAAACGTTCAGGAGCCATCAAAATCGAGCACCTGGATTTTGAATTAAACAGAGAGACAGTTGGATAGAATTGGAGAAAGGGTTGGTGGTATAGTAATTAGAACTTTCCAAGTTTGAGATCTTCTTTTTCAGACAGATGAACACAGACTAATTTTATATTTAAAAAATTAAGAGAGATAAATTGCAAAGTGCAACAGTGCCTGAGTGCTGACACAAATTCCTGTGCCTTCTGACAGATTTGCTGTGAGCTAGAAGAGTGTCAGAACCCTTGCCTAGAACTGGAGCCCTTTGACTGTGGCTGTGATGAGATCCTGGTGTACCAACAAGAGGACCCTTCAGTGACTTGTGATCAGGTGGTTCTCATTGTCAAGGAAGTCATCAACAGGAGGTGTCCAGAGATGGTCTCCAACAGCCGGACGTCCTCAACAGAAGCTGTGGCAGGCAGTGCCCCCCTCTCCCAGGGGTCTTCTGGGATTATGGAATTGTATGGTTCTGACATAGAGCCACAGCCCAGCTCTGTGAATTTCATAGAGAACCCTCCAGATCTCAACGATTCTAACCAGGCTCAGGTGGATGCCAACGTAGACCTTGTTAGCCCAGACAGCGGACTGGCTACCATTAGGAGCAGCCGCTCATCCAAGGAGAGCTCTGTTTTCCTCAGTGACGACAGCCCCGTGGGAGAAGGTACTGGGCCTCACCACACCCTCCTCCCAGGGCTTGACTCCTACAGCCCCATCCCGGAAGGGGCGGTCGCGGAGGAACACGCATGGTCTGGAGAACACGGTGAACACTTCGACCTCTTCAATTTTGACCCAGCACCCATGGCTTCTGGACAGTCCCAGCAATCTTCTCATTCTGCAGACTACTCTCCAGCGGATGACTTCTTCCCCAACAGCGACCTGTCAGAAGGACAGCTCCCCGCTGGGCCTGAAGAACTTGATGGCATGGGAACCAACATGTCTAATTATTCATCCACTTCACTTTTGTTGGGGGCTGGCAAAGATAGCCTTGTGGAATATGATGAGGAGTTTGTCCAGAGACAAGAAAGTCCCAGAGATAACTCCGAAAGAAATTTGAGCCTGACAGATTTTGTGGGAGATGAATCCCCTTCCCCAGAAAGGCTAAAAAATATTGGAAAGAGGATCCCACCAACACCCATGAATAGTTTAGTAGAAAGCTCGCCATCCACGGAAGAACCAGCCTCCCTCTATACAGAAGATATGACCCAAAAGGCCACTGACACAGGTCACATGGGGCCACCTCAGACCCATGCACGGTGCAGCAGCTGGTGGGGTGGTTTGGAAATTGACTCCAAAAATATTGCAGATGCGTGGAGTTCCAGTGAACAGGAATCTGTTTTCCAGAGCCCTGAATCGTGGAAAGAGCATAAGCCAAGCTCCATTGATAGGAGAGCCTCAGATTCTGTATTTCAGCCAAAGAGTCTCGAATTCACAAAGTCAGGTCCCTGGGAGTCTGAATTTGGTCAGCCTGAACTGGGTAGCAGTGATATTCAAGACCAAAATGAAGAAAGCTTGTCATTCCAGAACGTGCCCATGGAAAAGCCGCCTTTGCCAAATGCATCTCCCCAAGGAACAAACCACCTGATAGAAGACTTTGCTTCTTTGTGGCATTCTGGTCGCTCTCCCACAGCCATGCCCGAGCCCTGGGGAAATCCTACAGATGATGGTGAACCAGCAGCTGCGGCACCATTCCCAGCCTGGGGTGCGTTCGGTAAGGAAGATCATGCTGAAGCTTTAAAAAATACCTGGAATTTGCACCCAACAAGTGGCGAGACACCTTCTGTTAGGGACCCAAATGAGTGGGCCATGGCAAAAGGTGGATTTGTCTTTTCTTCTTCAGAGCTACTGGACAGTTCACCCAGTGAGATAAATAATGAAGCAGCTCCAGAAATCTGGGGCAAGAGGAACAGTGACTCCAGGGATCACATCTTTGCACCTGGAAATCCCAGTTCTGATCTGGATCATACATGGACTAATTCTAAGCCACCAAAAGAAGATCAGAATGGTTTAGTGGATCCTAAAACTAGGGGCAAGGTATATGAAAAGGTAGATTCCTGGAACCTTTTTGAGGAGGGTATGAAGAAAGGAGGGTCAGACGTCCTAGCTCCTTGGGAAGACTCCTTCTTATCTTACAAATGCTCTGATTACAGTGCATCCAACCTAGGAGAAGATTCGGTGCCGTCCCCCTTAGATACCAATTACTCCACCTCAGACTCTTACACATCACCAACATGTGCTGGAGATGAAAAGGAAACTGAACACAAGCCATTTGCTAAAGAGGAAGGTTTTGAGTCAAAAGATGGTAACTCCAGGGCAGAGGAGACTGACATTCCACCTCAGTCACTGCAACAGCCATCTCGAAATCGAATCAGTTCGGGTCCTGGGAACCTAGACATGTGGGCTTCACCTCATACAGATAACAGTTCTGAAATAAATGCCACTCACAACCCGGATGAAAATGAACTCAAGACAGAGCACACAGATGGTAAGAATGTCTCCATGGAGGATGACATGGGGGAAAGCAGCCAGTCCAGTTACGATGACCCCAGCATGATGCAACTGTACAATGAAACAAACCGACAACTCACACTTTTGCACAGCAGCACCAGCTCCCGGCAGACAGCGCCTGACAGTCTCGACTTGTGGAACAGAGTGATTTTGGAGGATACTCAGTCCACAGCAACGATCTCAGATATGGACAATGATTTGGACTGGGATGACTGCAGCGGGGGTGTGGCACTCCCCAGTGATGGTCAAACAGAAGGATACATAGCTGAAGGTACCGAGCCGGAAACCCGATTTACAGTGAGACACCTGGAACCCTGGGGCTTGGAGTATCAGGAGGCAAATCAGGTAGATTGGGAGCTCCCTGCCTCTGATGAGCATACCAAGGACAGTGCTCCCAGTGGACATCACACACTGAATGAGAAAAGTGGGCAGCTAATTGCAAACAGTATTTGGGATTCTGTCATGAGAGATAAAGACATGTCATCATTCATGTTACCAGGTTCCTCATATCTCACAGATTCAGAGCAAAGCGAATTGCCTCCTGAAATCCCCAGCCATTCAGCAAATGCTAAAGACACTCACTGCCCAGACGCGCCAGCAGCCTCTGGAACCGGTGAGTCAGGGGCACTTATATCTCATCTTGACAACCAGGAGACAGAGAGGGAAACCCTGCAAAGTGATGCAGCATCCTTGGCGACTAGGCTTGAGAATCCAGGGCATTTTGCACACCCAGATCCATGGAAAGGTCATAGCAACAGACAAAGTGAAAGTGAGAAGGAAGCCCAGGGAGCCACCAACAGGGAGCACCTTAATGAAGAGGAGGTGATCGCCTCTGGTGTGGAGAATACCTCAGGGATTTCTGAAAAAGGGCGGAGTGACCAGGAACTGTCTTCTCTGGTTGCATCTGAACATCAGGAAATCTGCGTTAAATCAGGCAAAATCAGCTCTCTTGCAGTCACTTTCAGTCCTCAAACCGAGGAACCAGAGGAAGTTTCCGAGTGTGAGAAGGGGTCTTACAATCTAGACTCCCGTGATGTGCAAACAGGGATGTCTGCAGATAATCTGCAGCCAAAAGACACCTATGAAAAGCACCTCATGAGTCAGAGAAATTCAGGTGAAACTACTGGGACTTCAGATGGGATAAATTTCACAAAATATGTATCTGTACCTGAAAAGAATCTTGAGAAAACTGAAGAATGTAACATTCTAGAGCCAGAGAATGTGGGTGGAGGGGGACCTCACAAAGTTCCCCGAAGCCTTGACTTTGGGGATGCTCCTGTAGACAGTGTCGTGCGTGTCAGCTGCACAAGTTCCGAGATAACCAAAAATCTTGACGTTAAGGGGACTGAAAATAGCCTTCCAGGAGCCAGTTCATCTGGAAATATTGACAGAGATACTATTTCTAGTGAGTATACTCATTCAAGTGCATCAAGTCCTGAGTTAAATGATCCTTCAGTTGCACTGTCTTCCTGGGGCCAGCAACCCAGTTCTGGGTATCAGGAAGAGAACCAAGGCAATTGGAGTGAACAGAATCACCAAGAATCTGAACTAATTACCACTGATGGCCAAGTAGAAATAGTTACCAAAATGAAGGATTTAGAGAAAAACAGAATAAATGAGTTTGAAAAGAGTTTTGATCGCAAAACTCCTACATTTTTAGAGATCTGGAATGACTCGATTGATGGTGATTCCTTGTCCTCTTTATCCAGTCCTGAAACAGGCAGATATTCTGAGCATTCAGGGACACATCAGGAAAGCAATCTCATCGCTAGCTACCAGGAGAAAAATAAACATGACATTTCTGCAACTGTGCAGCCAGAGGATGCCAGGGCCATTTCAACAAGCTCAGGTTCTGACGATGACAGTGTCGGTGGTGAAGAGTCAGTGGAGGAAGAGATCCAGGTGGCCAACTGCCATGTTGCTCAGGATGAATCCAGAGCTTGGGAGTCATTGAATGAATCTAATAAGTTCTTGGTCACAGCTGATCCTAAGTCTGAAAATATTTATGACTACCTAGGCAGCTCAGAGCCAGCAGAGAATGAGAGTAAGTCAAACCCATTCTGTGACAATCAACAAAGCAGCCCTGATCACTGGAATTTCTCACCGTTAACGGAGACTGAAATACAGATTACAGCAGTAGAGAAGGAGATGAGATCTTCTCCAGAAACAGGGAAGACAGAAGATGTTGCATGGCAAATATCTCCCAAAGCTGAACCAAAGAATGAAGGTAATTCTCAACTGGAAATGCTGGGCTTCTCAGCTGATAGCACTGAGTGGTGGAATGCCTCACCCCAGGAAGGGAGACTAATTGAGAGTACATTTGAAAGGGAGCTGTCTGATTCCAGTGATGTATTGGAGATAAATTCTTCCGTATATCAAAATGCCAGTCCCTGGGGAGTACCGGTTCAGAATGATGTTGAGCCCGTGGAAACACACTATACTAATCCTTTTAGTGACAACCGTCAGTCACCCTTCCTGGAAAGTAATGGGAAGAACTCCCATGAGCAACTCTGGAACATTCAACCAAGGCAGCCAGACCCAGATGCTGACAAATTCAGCCAGCTTGTAATATTGGACCAAATCAAAGAAAAGGACTCAAGAGAGCAAACCTTTGTGTCTGCTGCCGGTGATGAGCTGACTCCTGAAACACCTTCTCAAGAGCGGTGTCAGGACGCCATGCTGTCAGTCTGCCATCAGCCAGACGCAGCCCTTACTCATGCAGAGGAAAATGGTTGTGTTACATCTAATGTTTCAACGAATGAAGGTCAAGAAACAAATCAGTGGGAACAGGAAAAATCATACCTAGGTGAGATGACACATTCAAGCATTGCCACAGAAAATTTTCCTCCTGTCAGTTCTCCCACCCAACTGATAATGAAGCCAGGCTCTGAATGGGATGGCTCTGCCCCAAAAGAGGACTCCCAAGGTACCTTTGTGCCAGATATTTTACATGGCAACTTTCAAGAGGGTGGGCAGCTGGCCTTTGCCGCGCCTGACTTGTGGATGGATGCTAAGAAGCCCTTCAGTCTGAAAGCAGATGGTGAGAATCCTGATATCCTGACACATTGCGACCATGACAGCAATTCTCAGGCTTCCAACAGCCCTGATATATGTCACGATTCTGAAGCGAAGCAAGACACTGAGAAGCACGTCAGTGCGTGCATGGGACCTGAAGTGGAATCCAGTGAGCTTTGTCTCACTGAGCCAGAGATGGATAAAGAACCCATTCATGAGCCCGGACAGGAGCTTGTCCCATCCAATGCAGAACTCGAGTCTGAAAACGCAGCTCCGCTGCCTCCAATTGGCAATCAAGCAGACATAAAGGGCTCCTCTCAGCCCGCCTCTCATAAAGGTTCACCTGAACCTTCTGAAATAAATAGTGATGACAATACAGATTTACAAGCATCAGAAAAAGGAGCCAGCCCAGATATGGCACCAATTTTGGAACCAGTTGACAGAAGAATCCCAAGAATTGAAAATGTGGCAACTAGCATTTTTGTAACTCACCAAGAGCCAACTCCGGAAGGCGACAGTTCTTGGTTATCAGACAGCTTTTCTCCTGAAAGTCAATCTGGTGCAAGAGCTTTGTTTGATGGTGAGCCACTTTTATCCACAGAGTATCCTGCCATGGTTCCTGATGCTTTGCTAGCCTCAGACACTTGTCTGGATATAAGCGAAGCTGCCTTTGACCACAGTTTCAGCGATGCCTCAGGTCTCAACACATCCACAGGAACGATAGATGACATGAGTAAACTGACATTATCCGAAGGTCATCCCGAAACGCCAGTTGATGGGGACCTAGGGAAGCAAGATATCTGCTCATCCGAAGCCTCGTGGGGTGATTTTGAATACGATGTAATGGGCCAGAATATCGATGAAGATTTACTGAGAGAGCCTGAACACTTCCTTTATGGTGGTGACCCTCCTTTGGAGGAAGATTCTCGGAAGCAGTCGCTGGCACCATACACACCTCCCTTTGATTTATCCTATCTCACAGAACCTGCCCAGAGTGCTGAAACAAGAGAGGAAGCTGGGTCTCCAGAGGATGAGTCTCTGGGATGCAGAGCAGCAGAGATAGTGCTTTCTGCACTTCCTGATCGAAGAAGTGAGGGAAACCAGGCTGAGACCAAAAACAGACTGCCGGGATCCCAGCTGGCTGTGCTGCATATTCATGAAGACCCCGAGTCCATTTATTTGCCTGTAGGAGCTGGCGCCAACATTTTGTCTCCATCAAGCATTGACTGGGAAGTAGAAACAGATAATTCTGATTTACCAGCAGGTGGAGACATAGGACCACCAAATGGTAAGAAACATCCCATTCTTCCACCTCCAAGAAACCACTGCGTTGATTAAACTAGTGCATATTTATAAGACCCACTCTTCCTACCAATGAGGGTAGAGAGGAACTAACTACATTTGCAAGGCATGCCTCACCAAGCCTGTATTATAACAGCAGTAAAAACTAATGCATATATAGTACCTATCCCTGATAGTGTACAAGAAAATCAAATGACTCTACAAAATAAAAATATTTTCTAACTGGGCGTGGGGGCTCACGCCTGTAATCCCAGCACTTTGGGAAGCTAAGGAGGGTGGATCACCTGACGTCAGGTGTTCGAGACCAGCCTGGCCAGTATGGTGACACCCCGTCTCTACTAAAAATACAAAAATTAGCTGGGTGTGGTGGCAGCCGCCTGTAGTCCCAGCTACTTGGGAGGCTGAGGCAGGAGAATAGCTTGAAACCAGGAGGTGGAGGTTGCAGTGAGCTGAGATCACACCATTGCACTCCAGCCTGGGTGCTGGAACGGGACTCTGTCTCAAATAAATAAATAAATAAATAAATAATATAAAAAATAGCAACATTAAGTTACCTCTTTTAGATGATCATTTGCAAGGATAACAAATTGCACAATGTGTTCATTAAACCTTGTTCTCCTCTTCTCACTTTCAACTTCCACTTCTAGGTGACAGCAAGGAAATACCAGAATTGGAAGAAGAAAAAGTAATTCCTACCAAAGAGCCTGAGCAGATAAAATCAGAATACAAGGAAGGCAGATGTACAGACAAGAATGAAGATCGTCATGCACTACACATGGATTACATACTTGTAAACCATGAAGAAAATTTACACTCAAAGCCAGAGGCCTGTGAAGAAAGAGAAAGCATAGCTGAATTAGAATTGTACGTAGGTTCCAAAGAAACAGGGCCGCAGGGAACTCAGTTAGCAAGCTTCCCAGACACATGTCAGCCTGCCTCCTTAAATGAAAGAAGAAAAGGTATCTCTGCAGAGAAAATGTCTTCTAAAGGCGATGCGAGGTCATCTTTTGAAAGCCCTGCACAAGACCAGAGTTGGATGTTCTTGGGCCATAGTGAGGTTGGTGATCCATCATCAGGGCCTGGGTGGTCTGGCAAGACTGTGGAGCCATTCTCTGAACTCAGCTTGGGCGAGGGTCCCCAGCTGCAGATTCTGGAAGAAATGAAGCCTCTAGAATCTTTAACACTAGAGGAAGCCTCTGGTCCAGTCAGCCAATCACAGAAGAGTAAGAGCCGAGGCAGGGCTGGGCCGGATGCAGTTACGTTGCAGGCTGTCAGCCATGACAATGAATGGGAAATGCTTTCACCACAGCCTGCTCAGAAAACCATGATCCCTGACACGGAAATGGAGGAGACAGAGTTCCTTGAGCTCGAAACCGGGAAACCAAGACCACATGGGTAAGCAAAAAGCTAGATTGATTTATTTTTTCCTGAAAAGCAATTTATTTAGAAACCTGGGAAATGGTTAGAGGTTATGGAATATGAAGAATACCTGGATGATAACAGCTTTGCTTATATTGAATGCAAGGCACACCATCAGTAAAAGCAACTACTAGATAACTATGACCATAATGATGATTTATGTACATTTTCAGTCAAAAAGCCCCTTCAGTTTTCATTCAGTCTTATACCTGCCCCCCAACTGCCACCCCACCTACTTGAATACCTACATGACTCTTAAACAGGCAGTTGGGAATACAAGGGAATGACACTAACGTTTAATCAGCACCTACTATGTGCGAGGCAGTTTGCATATATTATCTCATTTAATCCTAACATGCCAGTGAGGGGAATGGAAGGGATGGGGTTGAGTAGGGGGATTCAAGGCTCAGAAAGTTTCTATAACTTGCCTAGAATTAAGTAACCAGAGTGAACACTCTGAGATTCAAAGCTTGCCACCTCCAAAGCCTGTACTTTCTCAGTTGACACACCGCTTAGCATACAGAAAAGTTGTTTTCTGGTTTTATGTAAGCACCTAACTTATCACTGGAGACAGAGAGACTCCATAGCCGTCTCCAAATCTCAGTGTAAAACATGCATTTCTAAATGGCAGAGAAATTGGCAAACTGTCACCAAATCAGTGATTCAGTCATTCATTCACTCATTCATTCATTCATTCATTCACCATGTGGTTTTTGAAAGCTTGCTCTGTGCCATGGTCCGGGTAGCCAATGGGCATATATCAGGGAATAGGATGTCATCGCTGCCCTCAAGCTTCCAGTCTCTGCTGAAACTGTTTAGCATTCTTCATTTCTCTTCATTTGTGTTTATGAAGCCCTCCTGCTTCCAGGGACAAAAGAACAAATTGTGAAAAATAACTTAAGTAAAGGGGAAGGTCATGTTTCCTCCTTGAAATGTAATAGAGAAAAGATATCAGCCAGGCACAGTGGCTCCCACCTGTAATCCCAACCCTTGGGAACCCAAGGTGAGTGGATCACTGAGGTCAGGAGTTTGAGACCATCCTAGCCTTCATGGTAAAACCCCGTCTCTACTAAAAATTCAAAAAGTAGCCAGGAGTGGTGGCAGCACCTGTAATCCCAGTTACTTGGGAGGCTGAGACAGGAGAATCACTTGAACCTGGGAGGTGGAGGTTGCAGTGAGCCAAGATCGTGCCACTGCCCTCCAGCCTGAGTGACAGAGCCAGACTCTGTCTCAAAAAAAAAAAAAAGGCGAGAAAATATATCTTTTTTTTTTTTTTCCTACTCAGCGTGGGAATATAAAGGACTATACATACCACGTACCCACAGTGAGTCAAAGAATCTGGATTCCAGCTTGGCTCTACCATGACTGATTGTACATTTTAGGATTAATCCCAGGCTTAGGTTTTCTCATCCGTAAAATTAGTGAGTTGGGCTGAAAAATCTCAAGCCTTCCTACAGTATTCAATTCTGGGAACTTAATTTGTGTGGAAACAGAATGTGTCCAGGAGAGCTTTGGCATTCACAAATTACATTTCTTGATGAAAGGAACAAGGACAAGGGAAAGAATAGCTGGGGTATGTTGAGGGTTAGCAAAGTGCAGAAGGGGTTAAAAGCTCTACCATATTCCAGGGCAGCTTCATAAATCCAGACGTTGTCAGCTGGCCTAATCCTTCTTTCTTCCTGTCAAGCTATTTTCTTCCAGAGAGACCTCAGATCCGTTATCAGAAAGCGAGTAGCAGATGGATCCCAGCAGCCCTGCTGGCATTGTTATAGATTGAGCTCAGAACTCAGGCAGCCATGAGTTGGCTAAGCTATTGTTTGGCTTCTTGTCTGCATTTTGCACACGCCCCTGAGATCCAACAGATGACAGTTGGTGTTCAATTGTGCCACCAGTACCTTTTCTTTCAACAAGATTTCTTTGCTCATCCCTTTCCGCTCAGCTTTCGTAGTACTGAAACTTTTCTCACAATGGGGATGGGGCAGATTTTCCCTCTGGCATGTGTATTATCTTTTGCATAAATAATTTACTCTGAATGTGTAAGTCTCCCTCTGTGCTAGATTTTCAGAGAAGGAAGAGTTGTCTAAAACAGTGGTTCTCTGAGTGGGGTCCTAAGAACGGCAGCATCAGTATCACCTGAGTGCTTGTTAGAAATGCAAATTATCGGCCCCAACTCAGACCTGCGGAATCAGGAACTCTGGGGGGTAAGGCCCAGTCAGCTGAGCTTCAGCAGCTCCTGGTGCCCTCCAAAGCTTGAGAACCACTGGTTAAAACATACTGTCAGTCGTCTAGGAGTTTACAAGTTCATTGAAGAGTTAGACATAAGTAGAAAGGTAGATAGCAGTATAATATTTAAGTCAAGCTGGTCAACGCCCAGTGTCAGTTTAAATATAAAATAAGGTACCAACTATGAGGCATTTAGCTATGGACCGGGTGCTAAACACTCTCTGTGCACTGTTTCACTTTACAACGGCAACCTTTGCGAGACAAGAATTACACAAGTGAGAAAGTAAGACGAGTAGACGTCTGTTTCAGGGGCCTTCAGGGAGCAGGCAGCAGGAATGGCTTATTCTCTGTCGGACACAGGAGACAGAGTGCCCAGGGCCCATGATACTTTAAGGAGCCCATGAGAATATTTTCTTTTATAATCAGAAGAAAAAATTATTATACTTTCATGTGGATTACATTTTGTCTTTATACCAATAACGTTATAAAATAAATTTTTAAAAAATGTTTTAGTGACAGAAGGCGCTTACGAGGGCAGAAGTGCCTAGGGCCCATGAAGTCGTACTGCAGCTCTGAGAGGTACATTTCAAACAGTCGCTAAAGGAAAGGTCATACTTTGCGAAGGCGAAGAAGAGGGTGAGAAGCTGGCTGAGTGAACTGGGATGAGTACTATGAAGGAAGTCATGGAGACAGGAAGGTCATCACAGAAGCAAAACGAGATAGCTGTGGTTTCCCAAACAGAAACCTGGAAATATCTCTGATGCATAATCTGATCACAGAACAGAAGATCCAAAATCAAGACCATTCTGCAAAAAAGAAAAGTAAGAAAGGCTTTTCTTAAATAGAGATAGGTTCATAGTATGTGCAATATGACTCACCAGCTATAAATCAGCTTCGTCCCTCCCCTCCTCAGCCTCAGCCTCTCTGAGCTCCCAAACTGTTTTGAGAGCTGCAAGCCACATTTTCAAAATCTGAGAAAGCATGAGAAAAATGTCTTTTCTCCTCATATGCCGCCTACTGACTCTTGTTAACAAAAGTTGTTACTAGGACTGAAAGCCTCTCTCCCTTGAAATCTGCAGCACTGCTTCACGTTCCCTAGGATCAGTCTTTTCAGAATCCTTTGCCAAGACCTTGGTCATCCTCCAGCTGTAGACCTGTCCAGCAAGGGATCAAATACCAGTTCCCCAAGACAGTGATGGATGTGCCTGATCTTTCCTACGTAGTCACAAAGAATATTTGCAGGATAATCTGTAGCACACAGACCTTTCTTAAAAGGAAGAAACACTTAGCTGTTTATTTTAAAGAAAGCATGATTGGAAGAATGATGTGTGAAGAAGGTGGTAATCTGGTTACATGTTAGAGTTTTTCAGAAAAACAGAATAGGAGATATCTGTATTTATATCTCCATCTTGCTCTCTAGCTACTGAGAGAATTTTAAGGAATTGGCTCATGTGATTATGGGGGCTGGCAAGTCTGAAGTCTGTAGGGCAAGCTGGCAGCCTGGAAACTCAAGCAAGAGTCAGCATTGCAGTTGTGAATGTGAGTTCTGCAGGGCTGCGGGCTGGAAATGCAGGCAGGTTTCTGGGCTGCAGTCTTCAGGAGAATTCCTTCTTCAGAAAACGTCAGACTTTGCTATTAAGACCTTCATCTGATTGGATGAAGGCTCCTCGCGTTATGGAGGGTAATTTGCTTTACTCTGCTGACTTCAATGTTAATCACATCTAAAAAAATACTTTTACAACAACATCTAAACTGGTGTCTGACCAAATCACTAGGTACCGTAGCCTAGCCAAGTCAAAACGTAAACATTAACTCTCACAGGTTATAGCAAAAAATCTGATCTATATGTTAAACAAGGATTAAGTCATTAAAATTTTAAAAGTCACTATCTGAATTATATGAAAATGTGACAATCAATATACAAATATATTGGCTTTCCATAGATATGAGCAAAGAAATAATATGCAAGGGAATAAAAGAAAATCATTTGCAAGAGGACTGGGAAAACTGATGATACTCAACTGATGAATCTTTGGGAGATGCAGGCAGCTGTGGGAGATGGAGGATGGGGAGGAGGGGAGGAGAAGAGAGGAAATCGTTGTCTCGTGTACTTTTGAAAGAGTGTTTAGACATAACCTGACCCTCGTATTTGTGGAGCTGTATCTTGTTTCCTAGCTCTGTGAGGTGAGGTATTCAGTATTCCCTGAAATAAAGACGACCTTCAGACACAGTGTGTTTGGTTCTATGGTGATCTGTCTGCATCCTTTCTTTTTAAATTTGTAATTTTCCACCTTTTTTTCCCATCTGATAACACTATAGAAAAGAATTTATCTTTCTGCTTGTGAGTGACACCGTGAGATCTTTTTGTTTTTCGTGAAATCAGGCTTTTTCTGTCTATGACTTACAGTTGGGGAGTTAGTACATTGGGTCTTTTATCCACGTGAATGTTGAAAATCAGAAATAGATTTAAAAATCAGTTGACTCTTTCTCTCATTGTTGGGTAACAGGAACTCTGAGAAGCATCAGGCCGACCGAGCATACCCCACCTCTGAACATTTGCCATTTCCAGAGATGAGCTGATGCTCTCTGAACTCCGGTGTGCCCTTGCTTATTCACCGTTTTTGGGCTTTGCCCTGTATCAAACCTGGAAGAACAAACTTAGCACTGACTCTGCGCTCATTTATTTTTGTCATTATATTTGATCCGTTGATGTGGTGTGTTGTTGAGTTGGTGGTGATAAGTATCATTAAAAGTCCTTTGCTGGGTGCAGTGGCTCACGCCTGTAATCTCAACACTTCGGGAGGCCAAGGCAGGTGGATCACCTGAGGTCACGAATTTGAGACCAGCCTAGCCAGTACGGCAAAACCTCATCTCTGCTAAAATACAAAAATTAGTTGGGCGTGGTGGCACACCCCTGTAATCCCAGCTACTCTGGAGGCTGAGGCAGGAGAATCGCTTGAATCCAGGAGGCGGAGGTTGCAGTGAGCCGAGATCGCGCCACTTCACTCCAGCCTGGCTGAAAGACCAAAACTTCGTCTTAAAAAAAAAAAAAAGTCCTTTACATTTGCAATTTAATTCAGGACTTAGTCTCTTTCCTTCATTTCCTTCTTTTCTCTCTTGTTTTCTCTCTCTTTCATGCCCTCCACCCACTTCTACATTACTGGCCAGCCAGCCCTACCCGGAGCAGACTTGCCATAGTAAGTGCTTGCAGACTGACAAATACATTATTTTCTTTGGTCCACCCAAATAACACTTGACATAGACAGGGCAAGTGTTCCTATCCTCATTTCCCAGCCAGATGAGCAAACTCACTTAACACATGAACTGCTTAATGTCATCCAGAAATGAGAAAGTGGTGAGGTTAGACCTAAATTTAAGTCTTCTCTGTCTAGCCCAGTGCTTGTCAATGAAACACAGCTGCCCAAACAAGCATTTCTTTTGAGCTGCTTCTATAGGTTGATGTTTTCATTCCTCTTCTCCCATTGTCCCATTGAAAGGCACATAAAGTGCAATAGGAGATATTTTGAGATGAACTGAGCCAGAATCCATGCTTGACTCCTTAGACTGTCTTGTGACCTACTGGGCTTTTTTGATGCCTGAGTAAATATTTGCTCCCACAGTGGAACTGTGAGTGCTAGTGCTATGTCAGTGGGCTGCTCCCCAGCTGTGGTGTATGGGACCAACTGGAGTGGTTGGAGGCCAAAAGGAAGGCAAAGCATCAAAGCCCCTCCATGTTCATTTACGTTTTCCAAATATTTATAGGTGTGGTATTTTGTGGTGAGGGATTTTACAGCCAGAGAGGGCCACAAGTGCCAAGATGAGGTGGTGCAACTCCGTTTCCCTGTGGGAGGAACGCCCACAAAGGAGTTCATTTGTGTTGTATTGGCTTCTAGTTTGAGGAAAAACCCAAGGTGCTTCTCTGGCTGGAACCTTGAAACATCACAACTAGTGGCATTGCTTACTTTAGGGGGAAAAAAAAAATCTGTATGAAAATTGCTGGTATTTGAGGAAGACGAGAAGCCAGGACTTTCGAAAGCAGGGTGTATTTGTGTATCAGGGGCACAGCAGGAAAGCGATGACACATTCAAATTAGGAAGATTTGAGAGATTTAATAAAGAAAGTATTTATGAAGATGGAGGCAAAGCGTGAGGAACTCACAAGGAATGGTGCAGTAGCCCAGGAATATGAGCAGCACGGCTGTTATTCTTCCTAGACCCCAGGAGTGGGGAGACAGAGTGATGATCAGAACCCAGAAAGACAATTTTAGGTAGAAAGGGCTACCCTGAAAGGCATAGTGACCTAGTGTGAGGGACATGGCCAGCGGCAGGCACTCCCACCTCTTCCCCCCTCATCTCCCACCAGGGGTCCTCATTGGTCAAGCCTAGTGGAGGCCCAGCGCGGTGCCTCCTGCCTGTAATCCCAGCACTTTGGGAGGCCGAGGCAGGCAGATCACTTGAGGTCAGGAGTTAGAGACCAGCCTGGCCAACATGGAGAAACCCCGTCTCTACTAAAAATACAAAAATTAGCTAGGCGTGGTGGCGGGCACCTGTAGTCCCAGCTACCCGGGTGACTGAGGCATGAGAATGACTTGAACCTGGGTGGTGGAGGTTGCAGTGAGCCAAGATCATGTCATTGCACTCTACCCTGGGTAACAAAACAAACAAACAAAAAACTTAGTGGAAGTCGGAGTGTAAGGTAGGCTTGGGGCAGAAAGCAAGATGGAGAAAGTGGGAGAGTAGAGCTGACGAAGCAAACAGAAGCTGTTCAGCACAGTCAGCCTCATTGGAGAGTGGTGGACCTCAGCCTCTGAAAACTGTCCTGAGATGTTCATAGGCATGATTAGTTAACTGTTTCTCCAGCACATTGGAGGATCGGTTTCCAAGATCTATGTGAGAGGTCTTTAGGAACAAAGGCTATCAAAAAGTCAGCGCAGGATTGGGTAACCCTTTGTAGAAGTCCAAGCTACCGGTTCTGAACCAGCAGGGAATACTTGCCGACGTTGGAGACATTTTGGTTGTCACAACTGGGGTGGGTGCTGCTGTTATCTAATGGACAGAGGCCAGGGATGCTGTTACATATCCTACAGTGCACAGGAGTGTCCCCGCCACACAGAATTCTCCAGCCCCAAATGTCAATACTGCCAGTGTGAGAACTCTGCTCCCTCTCTCTGCCTTATTTTATTGCTACTACTTTTTTTCCATCTGAAAATATCTTATATGTACGTATTTATTTAATTGATTCTGTTGCATCTGTCTCCACCTATGAGAATATAACCTCCAAGAAAGCAGAAGTTTGGTTTGTCTTGTTCATCATGGTACCCCTGTTGCTTAGAATAGCACCTGCCACATGTTAGACACCCCATAAATATGCCTGATTGAATGAACAGAAAAGAAAGGGAAGTTTGCTCAACGTAATTTGCTTTTAGTGACACTGTGATAATTTCTGGCGTTTGTTGCTTCTCTTCCCAAGGGAGATGTGCTAGTTTTAGTTTGGAAGGAATATGCATCTTTCTTTTCTCAAGTTACCAAATCCATCTTTTTCTGTCTTTTGTAATTTGAGGCCATAGTTACCCATTTTCAGTGTTCCCATGCTTTTCTTGTTCATTACAGTTCCTCCAGGGTTCTTTCAGCCTTTCAGTTTTCTTAGCGTTTTGTTATTCACTTCACTCATCCTCACGGGGAGAAAATAGGTGTGTCTGTTCAATTTTTCTTCTTGGTCATCTGTTGCCTATACCATGGGTATTATCATCTCTTCACCTTGAAATAACTTTTCCTGGCTGGGCAAGGTGGCTCATGCCTGTAATCCCAGCACTTTGCAAGGCCGAGTTGGGCAGATCACCTGAGGTCAGGAGTTCGAGACTAGCCTGACTAATATGGTGAAATCCCATCTCTACTAAAAATACAAAAAATAACCAGGCATGGTGGCACACACCTGTAATCCCAGCTACTCAGGAGGCTGAGGTAGGAGAATCACTTGAACCTGGGAGGCACAGGTTGCAGTGAGCCGAGATTGTGCCACTGCACTTCAGCCTGGGTGAACGGGCGAGACCATCTCAAATCATCATCATCATCATCATCATAACTTTTTATTAGAGAGGAGCATTGTTTTATTTAATTAGTCATCTGTTATACCATCAACTCAAGCAGCTGTTGACAATATGTAATTTTCAAAGACATTTTTATTTTTATTTTTTAAACTTCCATTTATTAAATAATAATTTTAAAGTATTAATTAGGCTCTCAGAGAATAACTAAAACTCCACTGGAGAATTTGACATCTACTCGCCCTTTTCTTCAACATAATACAATGCTATTTACTGCAATTAAGCAGTAATTCTTATTTTAAAAAAATTTTTAACTGCCTTTGTGTAATGAATAAAATAATACATTTCCTCAAATACCCGGCATACTCGGAGTTAGGACTGTTTTGCCCTGGCTCAATCTGCGAGAACATCTTGCAAGACAAAAGGGAGTATTTTTGGTGATAACCTATGTCTCACATTTGCATTTAATGAAGTACTACTTAAAATGTTTTTAAAATATCTATGATTGGCCTGATGACAATAACTTAATCACCATTCCTGGCCAACTGCTGACTTCCAAAACAGATATTATTATTTAAAACAGAATTAGGCCAGATGTGGTGACTAACACCTGTAATCCCAGCGTTTTGGGAGGCCAAGGTGAGAGGATCACCTGAGGCCAGGAGCTTGAAACCAGACTGGTCAATATGGTGAAACCCTGTCTCTACTAAAAATACAAAAAATAGCCGGGCAAGGTAACACATGCCTGTAATCCCAGCTACTCAGAAAGCTGAGGCTGGAGAATCATTTGAACGTGGGAGGTGGAGGTTGCAGGGAACCAAGATCACACCACTGCACTCCAGCCTGGGTGAGCCTGGGCGACAGAGCTAGGCTCCATCTCAAAACAAAACAAAACAAAACAAATAAAACAGAATTGGTTACAGTGTTTGTTCTGTAGCCTTCAGCTGCTGCCTTTCCCAAATAGGGAAGGAAGCCCCTTCTAATGAGCCAGCACTTCATAAAGACAAGATCCCCATTTTCAGCCTTCGCCCTGGGCAGAAATTCCCAAGATATGCCCAGCTCCAAAGTTACCTTTTCTCCCCTAATGATTTGAGAAATTCACCCATGATTTTGCTGAACTTCTGCCAGCCAGTGACCCTGCAAAGTGATACCTTCCTGTGGGCCCCACCTCCGTCTCCTCCATAGCTGAAAGATATATGGCACGTGAGATATTATTTCATAACTATTCATAATTATGAAGAATTTGGTTGACTTTCAGTTTAAGTAAAGATATAAAATGGGCACCTTCCTCTTCTCCCTTCTTTACATAAAAATAGGAGCTAAGACTGGGTGCAGTGGCTCACCCCTGTAATCCAGCACTTTGGGAGGCCAAGGTAGGTGGATCACCTGAGGTCAGGAGTTCGAGACCATCCTGGCCAACATGGTGAAACTCCATCTCCACTAAAAATACAAAAATTAGCTGGGCATGGTGGTGGGTGCCTGTAGTTCCAGCTACTTGGGAGCCTGAGGCAGGGGAATTGATTAAACCTGGGAGGCGTAGGTTACAGTAAGCCGAGATCGCGCCATTGTACTCCAGCCTGGGTCACAGAGCGAGACTCCGTTTCAAAAAAAAAAAAAAGTAAGAATAGGAGCTAACATCTCTCCACCCCACCTCCCATCACAAAAAGAAAAAGATTATGTAACATCGGATTTCTAGTTATTTCCCAAGTTAACATTTTGCTAGAAGTCTTTGGTTTATCTGATAATATATATATTTTTTGAACATCATACAAATAAACACATGCCTTTCTATTTTGTAAACTTTTCATTAATACTTGATATGCCTTAACTGTGTCAATATATCTGCTGGCAGATATTAATTAATAATGAATTAGAATTAATTCTGGTAGTAGCTAACATGTACTGTGAGGTTATTTTAACCCAGACTCTCTACATAGGTTATTTTACCTATGTAGAATTAATAATGGTAGTAGCTAACATGTACTGTGAGGTTATTTTAACCCAGACTCTCTACATAGGTTATTTTACCTCTCTTTGGGGGTTGGGGGAGACAGAGTCTCGCTCTGTCACCCAGGCTGGAGTGTGGAGTGCAGTGATACCATTTCCGTTCACTGCAACCTCCACTCCTGGGTTCAAGATTATCCTGCCTCAGCCTTCTAAGTAGCTGAGACTACAGGCACATACCACTATGCCCGGCTATCTTACCATTTTTAAGGAACATTATGATTACTGTCCATTCTGTGAATGAGCAGTCTTAAGGCTCCATGAGGTTTAGTAATGTCAACACTTGCTAATAAGTGGTGGAAATCAGATTTGAACTCGGCCTTGTGACTACAGGGTCCACAGGTTAACCTACACACCCCTTTGTCTCCCAGTCGCTGAAGTTGTACTGATCTTAGACAAGCATCCTAACTTTCTCTAGGACCTTCAGCTGGACTTCCTTATGAATCCTGCTATGTTTCCACAGTTCATTTTATTATGATTTCAGCCATCGTTCATTCAATGAAAATAATTACATCGCTGTCATATAGGGATGTGCTGTGAAACTACAGAATTTTTTTTTTTTTGAGAAGTTTCAGGAGAACTAAATTCCTTGCAACTTGTGCTTTGAGCCCATTCACATCCAGTCTCACTCAGGAGCAGGAGTAGCAGCGGTTTTCCTCCACTGACATACAAATTAAAGGGCATTTTTGACTCCACAGCATGGGTGAAAGGGTATCATATATTTCCAAATGAAACCAGCACAGCCCCAGCTCTGACCCCTAGCCAGAGCGGCTGCACGGGGAGATCTGGGAGGCAGGTGATCATCCTTATTTAGATGTGCCAGAGATCATGTGACCAGAAAATGGAGGCGAATCTGTATTTCCAGTTAACTGCTCAGAAGAGAGATGCTGAAGAGCTGTAGCCGTGCATGCTTCTCACCCTCCTGTTAGAAAGCCTTCTCTCATCCTCAGAAGGTAGGTGGGTCCTGGTGCAGCTTTTAGGAGATCAGTACAGTAAGGACAGAATGAGATGGGGAGTGTTGTTCTCAAAGACTAATCTCTTGCTGCTGGGAAGTTGGCGGCGGAGAGGGGAGGGGGATGAGAGGATGCCGAATTCTACCCAGCCCCTTGCAACTGACAGCTGCCAGCTGCATTTTATTCCGTATCCACTCATCCTGGAAAGGCTTGTGGTCTTTATGCTATCCCCGCCCCTTTCTTGGCGATCAGGTAATCAGGAAACAGACTTTGCACAGCTGTAATCATTTTGTTTTCTTTTATATCTATGATGAAAATGGAGAAAAATAAAAGGAAGTAACAGATTTGAAACTGTTTGAGACTATTGCCTAATGATAAATAAAATGTCTATTTGGATTATTTGACAAGCAGGACAGCCCTAGTAGAGAGGCATTTTTTAAAAATGTTATTTCTAATTGCTATTGAAGCTAGCGCATCTGTTTTTCTAAATAATCTTGTAACATTTACGTCTTACCTGAGTTTTAAGCTGCAGAAATAGGTCATCCTCAAACATGGGCTTATGTTGTTCCCTTTGTCTTTTCAAAATCAAGAAAGAATACTCTACTGAAAGGATATCAGTATTTCACTGAGAGACTAAGTTATGTGAGGAAGTAAAAAAATTACCACCTGGTCAATTTCAACCAGGAATACACAGGTTATTAAATTTCTGTGTGGTAACTAGAAAACAAAGCTAGATTCTCACCTAGCATAAGTGATTTAAAGTGTGACTCTGCCTGAGGTCAGGGTACTGGCCATGTGGATGAAAGGGAAAAGGGGCATAATCTCCATCCACTGTCCCCTCTTTGATGTGAACTGTTGACATGGTTTGATCTTATGTAAGCTGCTATGTGAGTGCAGCTTCCGGGACCACTTCCAGCCAGATGGCTGCCCTGTGCCCCTCCTGTAGAGGAAATGGGAGCGGCTCCTGCATGAATCTATTCCAAAATCTTCATCTGATGAAAGTTTTCTTAGAATCATAACTGATAATATGCATGGAATGTAAAATCTGGAATAATTAGATTACGATGCCTGGAAATCAAAAAAATGACCCATGGAATTTCTCTTAATTGCTAAGAGAAACTTCTTCTCTGGGAGGTAAAACAAAACAAAACAGCTCTTATGGAAATGTCTCTATGGGCAAATTAGACATTTTTAGGGTAGTGAAAGCTCAGCACTCTAAAATGGTTTGGACCTTGTTCCCCAACTCAGAAGAACAAGATGAGGTTACTGTCATTGGAAATCAGCAGCACCTAAATATCCCTGTGAGATTCAGCTTTGTAATGCAAAGTTACCCTTTATGTCCTAAATAAGGTTTAATGCCTCATAGATGCTTGAGGATGGTGAGCCAATTCTCCTTTCTATTAACAAGAAGTCAAATTAACTTTTTTTCCAATGGTTAGTGCTCTCTTTGGTACATCCCAGTGAACTCCTATTTACATTCTGTATGGTTTCTCAATCTTGAGTGGCTTTGTACTCCAGGGAAGACTTATCTCTTCAATAAGAGATCACAGAACTTTCTTGATTTTTTAACTTCACACTTTCCAGCTCTACAGAAGACAAGGTCTAGGGATTGCACATAGGTTCGGGTACTCAGTATAGGTTACAGTGCAAAAGCTTAGGTTTATCTACGGCAAATAAAAGCTGATATTTTTTCCTACTTAGCTAGTATGGAATTGCTTGCCTTGTGTTTGCTGTATTAAGATTTTGCAGGCAGAGGCTTTACATGAACCAAGCTCCTGCCAGAGTACTATTTGTATTTGGGATGGTTTCTCAATTCTTTACCAATCCAAGTTAAGAGTAATTGGTAGTTGGGAGAAGGAAGAAGGGGTGAGAAGGGGCAGAAGGAAAAGTAGAGGACAGATTCTGTCCCCTGGTATCTTGTCTGCCAGGTTGACAAAGAACATGGCTCCTGCTGGATTAATACAGGCAGGAATCGTGAGGGGCTTGTGGAGAGGTACATCACTATGTTGCTCAGGCTAGTCTGAAACTTCTGGCCCCATAGGAGGGGCATTGGAGAAGAAGCAGGAGTAAATGCCCTTCATTTGAACACTCTTTTCCTTAGAGGGCTGCTGCCAAAGTTGGCTCTGTCTTGTTCTGATACCTGCCTATTTGTCTGCTACTTTGATAGTTGTTTGATTCCTTATATTGTTCTTGAATCCTATCCTTATATTGTTCTTGAATCCTAAAGTTCAACTGCTAAAGTAATAGAAGCTGAACTAAATTTTAGAATTCATTTGGACTCACTTCTTGAATTTACAGGCAGAAAATGGGTTCTAGTTAGAGTGAGTGATTATCTTAAGATCACCCAGTCAGTGTCTACGCTGGGATCAGAATTCAGGGGTCTTAGCTCTGGACCTTGTGCTACCTCCTGTCAGCTCAGGGCCTTTGAGGAAAAAAAAAAAAATCTTGATGCGGTATCTCATGGCTGTAATCCCAGCACTTTGGGAGGCTGAGGCAGGAAGATCACTTTGAGACCAGCCTGAGCAACATAGTGAGACCCTGTCTCTACAGAAAATTTAAATATTAGCTGAATGTGGTGGCATGCACCTGTCGTTCCAGCTGCTTGGGAGACTGAGGCAGGAGGATGCCTTGAGCCCAGGAGGTTAAGGCTGCAGTGAGCTATGATCATGCCATTGCACTCCAGCCTGGGTGACAGAGCAAGAATCTGTCTCAAAAAAGAAAAGAAAAGAAATCTAGTCCATGCATTAGCATTTTGTCATGGCTTTAAAAAAAAACCTACCACTCTTCTATTTTTAGGATAAGGTAGCATTTCCTAATTCATCTACAACCCTTAGACTCGTATGCATTTGGGGAAAATGAAACATCTCTACTGTCAGAACGTGTTTATTATTAACAGGATGCTATCCCTAAGAACTGCATATGATACAAAGGTAACTAAGGTGCAGTCTCCTCACTCAAGTGTGGGGAGGAGAGAGTAAAACAAATGGCTCTGAAGGACAGGATGAAATCAATTCCGTAAGAAATTATACAATGGTGGGGCTCTGGATGCTTAAAGGTGAGAAAGTGTTGCTTCATTTTCTTTTTTGTAGAGTGCCTAGTACAGGATTCATGCATGAGGAAGATTCAATAGGTTGGGAGAAGGAACATTTCAGTGGAGGGAATATAATAAACCCAGCTATGGAGTCAGGAGAGCTATCAGTTGGATTTGGGAGACTTAAGAGAATCTCATTTTGCCTGAAGGGTAGAGCAGTTGGAGAAGCTAAGGATAGATTATTCTAAGTGGTTAAGAGCCCCCAAGGCTGCAACAAGGAAGTCTGTATTCAATGGTTTTTGTTGGCAATGGAAAGCTGATGTTTCTTGAGCTGGGTATGGTGATTGCAATAGACTGGCAATGATGCAAAAGACATGGGAGGGCAGATGGGAAGTGCCAATCCACTGGAGACATAATCAAGGCTGGAACTGTTCCTGGGATGGAAAGAAGGGAAGTAGTTTTAGAACTGCAGACACAGAAGAAAGCTAGAAGGCATGAAAATTGAGGAAGATGAGAACCTACTGGGGAGGTGCCCGCAGAAGAATTGGCAAGCCCTGTGAAAGGTCATCATTTCATTCTTTGTGTCTGAGAACCTGCAGCCTTGGTGAGTTACTTGATATAAATTCATATAAGCAAGGCAAAGAAAGCACAAAACTCTCTCCTCAATGGAACAAGACAGAGCCTACTTGGGCAGCAACACTAGCTGCAAGTGAAAAACTACATCTGATTCATCAGCCTTAGGTCATGGTTCCGGTGCTGGACAGTGGTCTCTATGACTACACTTTCTTTGTTGCCAAGAGGGCAGGTCTGCAGACCTCTGTATCTACTGAGGTGTACCTATTGGGATGGGGTGTGAAGAGGATGGTGGTGTTTTTCCTCTGGTCAGGCTCTTACCTCCTGGGCAGTGGCTATAGAATGAGAACACCCAGTTTCAGGGCAGGGGTGAGGCCAAATGCTGTCTGTGACAAGCTGCAAGGAGATTCTGACTCATAGGTTGCAAGAACAGAATGAGTCTTGATTGTAGGCTTAGGAACTGAGGAGAAAGTGGGAAGAAAAAGAACAGGAGAGCTCAGATAGAATCTATCCTCATTGCCTCCCTGGCTTACCAACAGGCCAGATACCACCTTTTATTGGAGGCTTCTAGATTGCTCTACCCAAGATAGAATCTATCCTCATTGCCTCCCTGGCTTACCAACAGGCCAGATACCACCTTTTATTGGAGGCTTCTAGATTGCTCTACTCTACCCCCGCATCTGGAGGAGCTGCTGCTGTCTCTGAAATTCGTGTAGGACTCTCATGGCTTTTAGCCCCTCCTGTGCTGTTTTGTGTGAACCTGTATGTGTCATTTCCTCTTTATCCTCCTAGATTTTAAATTCTCTGAGAGCAGAATGTGTCTCTGATCCATTCTTTTGGTAATACAGCCTCCCCGCACGCTAGCACTTTCCATATGACTCTAGGACTCAAATGTTTGTTGAACTCCTACTGGAATGAATAGCCTGAGAAATAAACAGTATCAGAAAGAAGCCACAACTGTCAAAGCTTGTTGCAATCTGCTTTGGAAACCCTAGGCAGATGACCAGAATAATCTTGATATGGTTTTACCTGGAGAGAGAGAGCATTCAATATCCCTTCTAATCCAAAAACTGAAAACCAAACACATGCTTTCAATATTGCCTGGAAAAGCAGGATTTAGTGCTGCCCAAACCCAAGATGAAAGTCCCATTCATAAAGCCACCATTGCCCACCGATGTTACCCCTTAACAATTATATTCTTCTACATCTAGTTCCCAGAAATATCCAGGAAAGGCTGATGAAATTGAATGTTCTAAAAATAGTTCTTCCTAAAATAAAATAGGAGTGAAACCAACATAGTGTGATCCCAAGAGAGCAGCTGAGCATGAGGTAGGTAAGGAGGACAGGTAAAATGGAGATGAAAGGAGAGCTAGAGACTATTCATCTATAGAAAGGTCAGTAGTGATCATTGAAGGAAAGCAAGTATGGGATGGAGTTGAGCCTCATTCCTGGGCTGGTCATGGGGAATTTTTCCTTGTACATTAGACTAAGTTCAGATGTAATCAAGGCTCATGGCTGGGCTGGATGCAGTGGCTCATGCCTATAGTCCTGACACTTTGGGAGGCTGAGGTGGGAGGATCACTTGAGGCCAGGAGTTTGAGCCCAGCCTGGGCCATAGAGTGAGACCCCATGTCTATGAAAAAATTGCAGAAAATGCCTTAGCCAGTTGTGGTGGCACACACCTGTGGTCCCAGTTACTCAGGAGGCCAAGATGGGAGGATCTCTTGAGGCCAGGAGTTTGAGACCAGCCTAGGCAACATAGTGAGACACCGTCTCCTACAAAAAAAAAAAAAAAAAATTATTTAAACTTAGCTGGGTGTGGTGGCACACACCTGTGGTCCCATCTACTCTGGAGCCAAAGCAGGAGAATCTCTTGAGGCCAGAAGTTCGAGACCAGCCTGGGCAACACAGTGAGACCCTGACTCTACCAAAAATTTTTTTTAAACCGCCAGGCATGGTCGTGGATGCCTGTGGTTCCAACTACTTGGAGACTGTGGTGGGAGGATCACTTGAGCCTGGGAAGTTAAGGCTGCAGAGAGCCGTGTTCATGCCACTGCACTCCTGCCTGGGTGACAGAGCGAGACCCTGTCTCAAAAAAATAAAAATAAAAATAAAAAACCTCCTGTCTTTGCAATGAAGGCAGAGATTGGATTTCCTATGATGAGTGTCTCACCAAGTTTTTTATGTACTTATCACTAGCTGGATATAGCTGTTATTGAGCTGTTATGTTTGTTTTCCAGTCCTTTCATCTATCAGCAGGGACCTGGTAACCCAAAAATGTGAGTGATGTAAAGAGAGAGTTATGGAATCTCATGTAATGCTATAACTCTGTGAATAACAATTATTTAAAAGCATAAGCACATTTTCTTCCCTGAATATCTGTCTACATTTATGCAATGAAGACATAGAAATGAAAAAGAGATGGTTAAATGAATCAGTTCTCCCCAAGAGGTTGGCAGAGCCGTATGATTACTGAACGTATCCCTCAGGAGGGTATGAAATTAATCAAGTCTTGTAATTAGCTTCACAGAATGTGATTATATTGTGCAGCAGGATACATGTAAGTAAGCGGGATGGCCTCTTTCTCCCAGTGTCGAGGGGCCTAACTTAGGTTTCTCTCTCTCCCTGGAGATCTGTCAGGCAGCCATAGAAGGGCTTTCTAGCAGAGAAGATGAGTGAAAGGACTGATACACTCCTTCCAGAGTCAAGAGTCTCCTCCTTGACACTGGATATACCGGTGAAGATCTGATACTTTATTGGTTTGCTAAGGCTGCTATAACAAAGTACCAAAGACGAGGTGGCTTAAACAGTAGATATTTATTTTCTCACAGTTGTGGAAGTCTGAGATCGAGGTATTGCTAGGATTGGTTTCTTCTGAGGCCTCTGTCTCCTTAGCTTGCATATGACTGTCTTCTCCCGATGTCTTCTGGTCTTCCCTCTGTGTGTGTTTGTGTCCAGATTTCCTCTTGCTATAAGGATGCCAGTCATACTGAACTATGGTCCACCCAAATGACCTCATTTTCACTTAATTGCCTCTGCAAAAACCCCATTTCCAAACACACACCTTGAGGTACTAAGGGTTAAGACTTCAACATAAGAATCTTGGGGGATGCAATTCCTCCCATAATAGATACCTTAGGAATGTGACAGCATATGTGCCAGGAATTCCTGATGGTCCTGTGAATGGTGACAGACCTCCAACCCCATAAACCATTTATTGTACTTCACTGATGAGTCTCTGCATCCCTTCAGGGGATCCATGACCTCCTAGGAGACTCGGAGTGAACATAGAAGGTTAAGTGTAACCCAGCATCTTCTAATAATAATAATAATAATAATAATAGTAATATTAGAAGTAATCATATAATAGAACTGTTGCCGAGCACTTTACTCATTATCTCTTTGAAATCTCTCCTCTCATTCCCATTTTGCAGATGAGGAAACTAAGTCTTAAAAGAAGTCAGTAACTTTAGCACAGTTACATGGTTAATAAGAGACAGAAGCGGCCAGGCGCAGTGGCTCACGCCTGTTATCCCAGCACTTTGGGAGGCCAAGGAGGGTGGATCACTTGAGGTCAGGAGTTCAAGATCAGCCTAACCAACATGGTGAAACCCTGTCTCTACTAAAAGTAGAAAAATTAGCCCGGCATGGTGGTGCAGGCCTGTAATCCCAGCTACTCAGGAGGCTGACGCAGAAGAACTGCTCAAACCCAGGAGGTGGAAGTTGCGGTGAGCTGAGATTGTGCCACTGTACTCCAGCCTGGGCGACAGAGCAAGACTCCATCTCAAAAATAAATAAATAAATAAATAAATGAATAAGAGGCAGAAGTGGAGTGAGTCCCATGGACGCCACCAGGGTAGATTGCCTCCGTGTTTGTGAGCATTGCTTTTCTTAAACTGGTGTGAAAGGCTAAGGAGAAATTTCTTGCAGGTGGATGTGTATGAAGGGACCTGAAGAAGTCCATCAGCTTTACAGTGGATATCTAAGGAAGTCCAGAATCCCCAAAGAGCATTGAAACCCTAAGTGTGATCTGGAATTTTCCCACTGCCGAGAGGTCACTAACTGAGATCGGTTAGACCCCAACCATTGAAAGTGGAGGAAATGAGACTCAGGCAGGAAGGGAGCACCGGGGCTCTGGAGCTGCCCTGGGGTTGAGTCTGCAGCTGACTCCTCCTGCTCTCCCTGCTCCCTTTGACTTGTCTCTGAGAAACCGTCCTGGGAGACAAGCTAGCAGGCCAGACAAACTCAAGCAGTTTTTTTAAAAAGTAGCCTCTGACTCATAGATGTAGAGTAGAATAGTGGTTGCCAGAGGCTGGGGAGGTGATGAGGGAAAGGAGAGTGGTTGATCAAAGGGTACAAAATTTCAGTTAGATCTGAAAAATAAACTTTAGTGATCTGTTGCAGAGTGGTGACTATAATAAATAATCATGCACTGTATATTTCAAAATTACTAAAAAAGTAGATTTTAAATGTTTTCACCACAAAAAATGCAAGTATGTGAGGTGATGGATTTGTCAATTTTCTTTAATGATTCTACAGTGTAAATATATGCCAAAACATCACATTGACCCCATCAGTATACACTTGTGTGTGTCTATGTGTATATATATAAATATGTACATATGATGTATACTATATATATTTTATGTATAGACACAAAAATTCATGGTGTACACAAATACATATGTGTATATATGTATATATACACATACACAAATATTTATGGGTACAAATACATATTTATATTTATGGGGCATATACACACACACACACACACGTTAGCATCAGATTTCAGGGCATGTCCCTCCCCACATGATATTCTATGATATTCTTTCATTTGCATTCAGGATTAGAAGAGTGATAAACAGAAATGCATTCATCCAACAAACATGTGAAGGTCCGCCTAATTTCAGGGATCATGACCCTGGCACTTCCTTTATATGGGAGTTAACCCTGTCTCTGTAAACAAGAATATACCCACATGTAAGCTTCCTGCGAGCATACGTATTTTTCCCAATCTGTTTTATCAGTCAGGTCATTTTGGGTGATGGGTGACAAAAACTCAACTTACCCTGCTTAGGTTAAAAAGAATATTAACGGGTTCATATTATGAAAACCAAATAACTAATCTGGCTCTAGGCAGAGGTGAATAAGGAATCTCCAAACACGCAGTCAATGTTTACCCACTTTTTTTCCTTCACTCGTTGTCTCTCTGTTTCTTAATACAGAAAGGATTCTCCATAGGCCCTCAGGTTCACATTACAGTCAGCTGCAATCCCCAGAGAAAGGCTTTCTTTTTCCCAGAGGTTTCAACAAAATCTGGGTTGAGTCTCTTCTTGGAAGAACTGGTGTCACGTGCCTATTTGTGGAACCAGTCACTGTGGCAGGGGTGGGGACCCTGCTGATTGGTCAGCCCTGGGTCAGGTGCCTGTCTCTGCAGGGAAAGGAGATTACCTTCAACCCTCAAACCCTGGGACTTAGTGTGATGGAGAAATTATTCCGCAAAGGGGAATAGAGGTGCTGTTATCAAAAGAAGAAAGAGTCTGGGGAGGACACTGGGCTATTACATCTGAATACACTGAAAAAGTTAATGGTCAGGAGGAGATGAAGAGAGGTCAATTAAAGGGTACAAATGTACAGTTTGGTAGAAGAACTTAGCCCTAGTTTTTGCCAGATCATTAGAGTGACTATTGTTTACAGTAATCTATTATGTATTTTTAAAATAGTTAAAAGAAAAATTTGAATATTTTTTAGCATAAAGAATACATAAATATTTCAAGTCATAGCTATCCCAAATGACGCTGGTTTGATCTTTACAAATTATATTAATGTATTAAATTATCACATGTATTCCCCAAAATATATATATCTATTGTGTATCAATAAATAAAAATAGTGGGGCTGGGCGCAGTGGCTCACACCTGTAATCCCAGCACTTTGGGAGACTGAGGCAGGTGGATCACCTGAGATTGGGAGTTCAAGACCAGCCTGACCACCATGGAGAAACCCCATCTCTACTAAAAATACAAAAAATTAGTCGGGCATGGTGGTGCATGCCTGTAATCCCAGCTACTTGGGAGACAGATAGGAGAATCGCTTGAACCCAGGAGGCAAAGGTTGTCGTGGGCCGAGATAGCACCATTGCACTTCAGCCTGGGCAACAAGAGTGAAACTCCAACTCAAAAAAAAAAAAAAGTTAATAGTGATCATCCATAGTGGCAAAATTTAGGAATATTTTGCCTTTATATTTTCTATCATATATAATTCTATTTTATATTAAAAAATATATTGTAAGTTTTCTGTAAGTAAACTATGTTTTTATAATGAATAAGACTTTTTAAAAGTTTTTTAAATTAATATCTCTGAGAAAATAAAGCCTCTTTTAAAGTCTAAATCTCTCCGTCTACTGAGGGGCTTCTGGCTAAGATCAAGAGCCAAATCTCTTCTCTCTCCTAACATTTTTATCGCCTTCACTGTCTCCTGCTAATTCTGGCCTCCAGGGAGGTCTCGTTTTGTCACCTCCTCTGCCTTTGCCACTTCCCATGACTCTCAGAGTTCCTCCGTGTTTTTAATATATTTAAAATATCAGTTTATCTTTAAAATAAACTATTTGGACTTTACTTAAAATTTCAAAGTGACAATATGTCTTTTAAAAGATACGCCCTGACTAGATTTAATTGCCAGTGTTTTTTTTTATCACCTCTAGCTGATAAGAATTCCCTGAAAGGAGTTTTCAACATAAATCTGGGATCCTTTTACCAGTGTTTTATGTGACATTCTGAGATAATTTATTTCCACGGGCTGATAGGATATACCTCCTTGTGGGAGCAGTTGAAGAGCACCTTTCTGGTGGTTCAGGGGTAAAAATGATGCCTAAATTGAAGCAGTGGCAGAAGCATCAGTTGTCCCAGGATATCAAGTTCTAGTGTGCCTGGGTGGGCACCCACACAGTTGAGATCTTCACAGACAGATCCCACAGCTCTAAGTGTCCCTGTCAGCTTGTTCACCTCCAGATTTATGATCTGAAGGTGGTTTTGTGAGCTTAGAAAAACCTATCTTGTACCCTTTCCCAGGGCACCTGCTTTTTATTTTTTTTTATTTTTTTGATTGTGGTAAGAAACACATAACATAAAATTTACCATCTTAACCATTGTTAAGTGTACAGTTCAGTTACAGTAGGCACATTCACATTGCTGTGCCTAGATCTCCAGAATGTTTTCATTTCTTAAAATTAAAACTCGATACCCATTAAACAACATTTCCCCATCTCCCCAGCCCCTGGCAACCACCTGTTTCAACCATTTCTGTTTCTATGAATGTCACTGCTTTAGATACTTCAGATAGGTGGAATCATACAGTAATGGTTTTTTGTTTTTTTGTGTGTGACTGGCTTATGTGACTGGCTGATTTCATTTAGCATGATGTCGTCAAAGTTCATTCATACTATAGCTTGTGACTGGATTTTCTTCCTTTTTAAGGCTGAATAATATTTCATGTATGCATATATACCACATTTTCTTTATCCATTAATATGGTTTGGCTCTGTGTCCCTACCTGAATTTCATCTTGAATTATAATCTCCATGTGTCGGGGAAGGGTCCTGGTTGGAGGTGATTGGACCATAAGGGCAGACTTCCCCCCTGCTGTTCTCATGATAACTAATGAGTTCTCACGAGATCTGGTTGCAAGTATGGCACTTCCCCCTTTGCTCTCTCTCTCTCTCCTATTGCCATGTAAGACGTGCCTTGCTTTCCCTTTGCTTTCAGTCATGATTGTAAGTTTCTGAGGCCTCCCCAGCCATGTAGAACTGTGAGTCAACTAAAACTCTCTTTTTAATAAATTACCCAGTCTCAGGTAGTTCTTTGTAGCAGTATAAAAATGGACTAATACATCCATTCATCCATCAATGGACGCTTGAGTTGCTCCCACCTGTTGGTTATTATGCCTATAGCTGCTATGAATGTGGGTGTGCAAACATCTCTTTGAGATCCTACTTTCAATTCTTTTGGACTTATAACGAGAAGTGGGATTGCTAAATCATATGATAATTCTATTTTTAATTGATTCAAGGATCCATCATCCTGTTTTTAAAAGAGGCTGCATCATTTTGTATTCCCACTAACAGTGCACAAGAGTTCCAATCTCTCTGTATCCTCACCAACACTTGTTATTTTCTGTATTCTTTTTCTTTTTTTTTAACAGTTGCCATCCTAATAAGTATGAAGTGATATATCATTGTAGTTTTGATTTGCATTTTTCTAATGATTAGTAATGTGGAGCATCTTTTCATATGCTTGTTGACCATTTGCATATCATCTTTAGAGAAATGTCTTTGCCCATTTCAAGTCATTTGCCCATTTTTTAATCAGGTTATTTATATTTTGTTGTTGGGTTTTAGGAGTTATTTATATATTCTAGATATTAACCCCTTATCAGATATATGATTTGCAAACATTTTCTCTCATGTAAATACAAATATATGCATATGCACATCATATATGATTTGCAAACGTTTTCTCTAGTAAAAAAATATAAAATAGATTACTGTAATCTCTCTCAAGGTTGCCTTTCACTCTTGATTGTATCCTTTGATGCACAGAATGTTTGAAGTTTGATGTTGTCCCATCTATTTTTTCTTTTGTTGCCTTTGCTTTTGGTGTCATATCCAAGGAATTGTCAAATCCAATGTCATGAAGTTTTTCATTGATGTTTTATGCTAGAAGTTTCTGTTTTGGATCTTATGTTTTTATCTCTAATCCATTTTGAGTGATTTTGGTATATTGTATAAGGTGAGGGTCCAACTTCATTCTTTTACATGTGGATATCTTGTTTTTCTAGCATCATTTGTTGAATAATTTTCCCACTAAATGGTGTCAGCAACCTTATCAAACATCATTTGGCAATATAGGCATGGGTTTATTTCTTGACTCTCTGTTCTATTCTACTAGTCTATATATCTGTCTTTTTATTTATTTATTTTTAGAGACTCATCCAGGCTGGGGTGCAGTGACATGATACAATCATAGCTCACTGCAGCTTCAAACTCCTGGGCTCAAGCAATCCCTCCTATCTCAGCCTTCCTAGTAGCTGGGATTACAGGAGTGAGCCATGGCGTCAACTATATCAGTGTTTATGCCAGTACTGTACTGTTTTGATTACTGTAGCTTTGTAATTAGTTTTAAAATTAGGAGGCATAAGACTTCCAACTTTATTCTTTTTCAAGATTGTTCTGGCTATTTGAGGTCCCTTGAAATTTCAAATAAATTGTAGAATAGATTTTCCTATTTTTCCAAAAAATTCCATTGGAATCCAGGTCACTTGCTTTTGAAAACCAGTATTGTATTTAATTTTTAACAAAATTACTGAAATGATGATAACAGCAATATCTAATCCTTATGTGTCATCAGTCATGATTGGCAAGGCAGTTTTCCCTATCCCTACCTAAATCAACTTGTTTAATCCTTACAACAACTTTCTAAGTAGGTAGTGTTACTTTCCCCATTTTACAGATGAGGAAACAGGCATATAGAAATTCTGTAACTCCTATAAGTTTACACATTTTAGAAGGTCAGAGCCAAGGTTCAAGTGCAGGCAGTCTGACTCCAGAGTCTTGAGGCTTTCTGGAATAAAAATACCACATAGTAATTCAGGCTGCATTTACTAGATTCTTGTTAGATGCAGTCCTAGCTGTCCAGAGAGGCCCATACATCTCTTGGGGTTATGTCTCAGACCTGTGCTTCTCGAAGGAAGGAAAGAAGCAAGGATGGACTTTATTTATTTATTTATTTTTATTTATTTATTTTTTGAGACGGGGTCTCACTCTGTCGCCCAGGCTAGAGTGCAGTGGCAGGATCTTGGCTCACTGCAAACTCCGCCTCCCGGGTTCACGGCCATTCTCCCGCCTCAGCCTCCCGAGTAATTAGGACTACAGACGCCTGCCACCACGCCTGGCTAATTTTGGTTTTGTATTTTTAGTAGAGACGGGGTTTCACCGTGTTAGCCAGGATGGTCTCGATCTCCTGACCTCGTGATCTGCCTGCCTCGGCCTTCCAAAGTGCTGGGATTACAGGCGTGAGCCACCGCACCTGGCCAAGGAAGGACTTTATAATGCCCAAGAACCTGTTATAGATTCTGAGATGTCCTCTAGAAAAGAAATCTGAAATCTGTTTGATTTTGTATGCCTCATTTTGACCAAGAAATCTTTTATTCTTTTCATTTTTCTTTTTTCCTTTCTTTTCTTCCTCCCTTCCTCCCTCCTTTCTCTTTCTCCTTCCTTCCTTCCTTTTTTTTTGATGGAGTCTCGCTCTTGTCTCCCAGGCTGGAGTGCAGTGGCGCGATCTCAGCTCACTGCAACCGCCACTCCCAGGTTCAAGCGATTCTCCTGTCTCAGCCTCTTGAGTAGCTGGGATTAAAGGTGCCCGCCACCACGTCCAGCTAATTTTTGTACTTTTAGTAGAGACGGGGTTTTGCCGTGTTGGCCAGGCTGGTCTCAAACTCCTGACCTCAACTTCTCAAAGTGCTGGGATTACAGGCATGAGCCACCACACCCGGCCAATCCCCAGAGAATATAATATATGATGCTTCACAAACTTAACTGGCACAGAGCCTTTTGGCATAGATCTGTGGAGCTGGTTCTCTGGGCACAGGCTCTGGCAAATGCTGGCGTAAAGATATGACCACTTGTCACTGTGTCCCGTTTGCCCCAGGATGGTTTGGAACACTCGAGTGCAAATCCTCGTGGGATGTGGAGGGAGTGTTCGTTCTTATGTCGGCCCCGGGTCAGTCCCAGGTTTGAGCTCATAGGCTGACCTTGGGGAATGGATTCCAGGAATTTGCCCGGATCTTGCAGCAGGCCTGCTTCCTGGACTTCTCCAGGAAAGTCACTGGGGCCTGAGAGGTGGCTCAGTTTTCAACCACAGGCAGCGACTGTATGGGAATGAAAAGATAAAGGAATTTAATGCTAGAGGAAAATGAGGAACAATGGACCCATCAGGACCCATCAGGAAGGAAATCCAGAAAATAAAAATGGGATGGTGTCACCCAAAGGACCGAACACTGGTGTACATATATTCTGTTTATTCAGCAAATGTCCACGGAGGGCCCGCTGCCAGCCGTGCTCTCAGCTTCTGCAGCCCTTTAGGAGCTGACGGTTTGGTCATCCAAATGGAAATATTTCATTCTCTGCCTCATTTTCCTCACCTGTGGAACAGGATCACAAAACAATGCCTTAAAGGAATCCTATCAAAAACGATGCTCATTTTTAAAGTATAAAGGCTTTTGAAGTCAGAGAAATACTATGTGAAAATCAAAGAGTTTCTTTTTTCTTTAAGGATGAGAACATAAATAAAATAATACAATTTTTTTAAGCGACAAGTTTTAAAAATCCAAAACTGAAAAAACCAAAAACAAAAACAGTCAATCTAACAAAATAGACAAAGCAACAGTGAAAGAAATCAAAGTGAAAAGACCATTGCAAAAGAGAAACTATTGAATTGGAAAACAGACTGCAGATATTGGAAAACAGACTGCAACGCAAGGATAGAATTAGATACATTTAAAACAACCTATTGCAAAAAATGAATCAGCCAGACTATAGACAGCAACAGCCGTGAGAAGCAGGTGTGTCTTATTTACTTTAAAATACCCATTGTTTGCCCAGATCAGACCTTCAGAAAATATTTGTGAAGATGAACAAATGTAATGGACGTGTGGACAGTGGAAACAGCAGGACCTCCATAATGAGGGATTAATCTGAGCCCAGGTTTTTCTGACTTTCTTTTTCAATGCTAACATTTCAGCTCATGTGCTTCGCTATTTCTGCTGCTTCCTACACTTTATTTTGGAAAATGTCAGGAGTCCTAATAATGTAGCAGTGGATGTGATGACATCGTGATGCTGCTACTGATAAACAACTGAAATTACTACTTACTAAGCACTTCTTTTTTTCTAACCTTAACTTGAATTTGCCCAAGATTCCTAGAAGTGCATAGAATCTTAATATTTTCAAATTACCTTTTTATTTGAAAGTGTTGTCACATGTTCGTATTTTTTAAAATGGAATTTAAATTTTAATTTAAAAAATTAAAAAAATTGAAACACAGAAAAGTAAAATGAATCAAATGGAGAAATTCCTTTCACCCCGTACCTACTCCAAGTAGGTAACTGCTATGAACAATGTATTCTTCCTCGATATTATCCATATCTAAAAATACATATAAATGTATATAATTTTATGGAAATAGTATCATTCTAAATGTACTATTTTGTAACTTGAGTTTTTATTAGATACGTCTTAAATGCCATTCTGTGTCAATACATTTAGACTTTTTTTATACATTGATGTACATTGATATACCATAATGAGTTTCTTGCTGTTTTTAATCACTCCCTTACTGATAGGTTTTTAGATTAGCACTTACATTTTTGTAAAAAAAAAAAAAAATTTTTTTTTTGAGTGGAAAATTGTGTTAAGTCACTGAATGAACAACTAGGGTCCAAGGCTGAGGGCAAAGTGGTGCAAAGTACTCTTTATCCCAAAGAGAGAGAAGGCAAGAAGCTCTTGGCAGTTGAGGTATATGGTTTCCTGAAGGCCTCTTAAAAGGTGACTCAGATTTACCGAACTCAACCCATTCCATGTGAGCAGAAGACTGGGGAGGAGTGAGGGAATTATGAAGTCATTGCCTTGTTAGAAGTACTGGGGTGCATCCCTTTCTGCTCCTCCAAAGCCAAATGAGGGTTGCCCCGGAAGAGTCCTGAGTAAAGAGTTGGAATTCCTTCCACAAGGGAGACTGGCATCTCACGCCCAGTTGGAAGTCTGCTTAGACTGGACTGTGGGTCTGCCCTGATTCTGCGTGAGCCAGTGAAAAGAACATTCAAGGCCAGGCATGGTGGCTCATGCCTGTAACCCCAGCACTTTGGGAGGCCAAGGTGGATGGATCACCTGAGGTCAGGAGTTCGAGACCTGCCTGGCCAACATGGTGAAAACCTGTCTCTACTAAAAATTACAAAAAGCTGGGTGTGGTGGCACGTGGCTGTGATCCCAGCTACTCAGGAGGCTGAGGCAGGAGAATCGCTTGAACCCAGGAGGCGGAGGTTGCAGTGAGCCAAGATTGCGCTACTGCACTCCAGCTTGAGTGGCAAGAGTGAAACTTCATCTCAAAAAAAAAAAAAAAAAAACATTAATGAGAGGGTGGTGGTGGTGTGACCTTACACTATCACTGTGTGGAGGGACAGGGTGGTATAGGTGTCCTGTGGGTGCAGTGACCCCATGGACAGTGGTAGATTTGACTCATTTTGTAATATCCCACCTGTTATGCTCTGAACGGTGTCTCTCCAAATCCATATACGTTGAAGTCCTGTCTTGTATTTGGAGATGATTTCTTTACAATGAATTCGTAGGCCCTAATCCAGTAGGATTGGTGTCTTTTTGAGGAAAAGAGATTAGGACCTGCACACACACAGAAGGGATGACTGTGAAAAGAAAGAAGATGGCCATCTTCAAGTCCAGGAGAGAGGCCTCGGAAGAAACCAACCCTGATGACACCTTGATCTCAGACTTCCAATGTCCAGAATTGTGAGCAAGTAAATTTCTGTTGGTGAAGTCACCCAGTGTGCGATACTTTGCTATGGAAGCCCTCCAAACTAAGATGCCACCCAAGGTGAGAAGGCCCCAGCCAGAGGCAGTGCCAGGAGCTGGGGACAAAAGGAAGATGTGGAGTGAAGCCAGTTCTCCTGTATCAGTGAAGTGGACAGTGGGGAGGCCCCATGGGCCCTCAAGGAACTCCTACAAGTTTCCAACAGAGGGAGGGGCTCCCAAAGTTCAGGCTGGGAAGAGGAGTGAGAGAATGGCAAGCCTCTCTCCAGTTTCCACTTCACTCTCCTACCCAGGCCCTTTTCACAGACCGGAATCCTGGGGTAAGAGGAGGAATGGGGGAACCCTTCCTATCCCAAATTCCCTGAAGCACAGCTTTGGTTGGCACAGGTAGGAGAGTGAAGGAGATACAATTTTTAGCTGTTTTAGACTAGATTAGATTTTAGTAACGGAAAGTAACAGGATAGCATGATGCAGGGAAGGAAGATTCAGCATAGCACAGTTGGGAAAATCAGAGATCCGAGAAATTTTTAATTATTTCATGTTTGCATGATTATCAAATTCAGACTGTTTAAAAAATCCCTCCAGTTTTATTTTTGTATTTTTACAGTAAACATCTTTTTACATCTATCTTGGTATATACCTGTGAGTATTCTGCACTATACATTCCTAGAACAGCTGATCAAAGGCTATGTGTATTTAAAATTCTGATGACTACAACTAAAATCTATACCTCAATTTATATTCCTTATAGAAATACATTTGGGTGTACCACTTGCACCAATATGAGAGCTTCACAGTTTTAAAAATATATTCAACTTTAAGAAAATGAAATGTTATTTAAGTTGTTAGACTCTAGGACAGCGGTTGTCAAACCTCCCCCTACACTACCCACCAAACCCAATCCAGTCGGCCACCTACTTTTGTACATAAAGTTTTGCTGGAACACAGCCATACCCATGCATTTACATATTGTCTATAGCTACTTTTGTGCTAGGACAACAGAGCTGAGTTGTTGCCACAGAAACTGTAGAGCATGCAAAGCCCAACATATTCATTATCATTATCTGGCCCTTCCAGAAACACTGTGCTGACCCCAGCTCCAGAAAAGTCAAGCCTCCCATGCCCTGCGGATCAGCAAATGTAACTGCTGAGCAGCAGTTGAAGGAGTATCTTATCTACATGTGTTCCTGTGGTTCATATTTCTGGTCCCAGATTGTCCAAGGCATTTGGATGACTTCACACTCTTGAACTACTTGGGGCAGGAAGTCAAACTGGAAGAGTGCAGCCATTGTATTGCACTGTGGGGAAGGGGACCCTTTGTGAGCTTATCTCACAGGCAGGAGGGTGGGGCAGGCAGGTGGTCTTCCCAAAGTGTAAATCCCAGGAGATGCTGAGCAGGTGAAGTGAGGGCTGCAGGCTGCAGGAGCCTGTGCTGCAAGCCCAGCCAGTTCTGCTGCTCATTTGGGCGTCCTGCAGATGCTGGCGCCCCTGGCATTGAAGATTATCTCCAATTCTGAAGAAAAACAATGGTCTGCTTTCCCCCTCTCCCTTCAGAAGAACCTCATTCTTTCAAATTCACTCCCAGTTGCTCCTGATATTATCCAAGAGCTTTTACTGTTGAAAGAGAGAGCACAATATGTGCCACACCAGAGGATGACCGTTGTCTAATTGGATTCACAGCGATGACTTCTTTGTAAAACACTTCCATAAGCATCATCTATATTTCTAAATTATGTTTTGACAAAAGCTTAACTTCTTATCAAAAGGAATTTGTTGGAAGACTTTTTTTTTTTTTTTTTGAGACGGAGTTTCACTCTTGTTTCCCAGGCTGGAGTGCAATGGCGTGATCTCAGCTCACTGTAACGTCTGCCTCCCAGGTTCCAGCGATTCTCCTTTCTCAGCCTCCTGAGTAGCTGGGATTACAGGTGCCTACCACGCCTGGCTAATTTTGTATTTTTAGTAGAGACAGGATTTCTCCATGTTGGTCGGGCGGATCTCGAACTCCCGACCACAGGTGATCCACCTGCCTTGGCCTCCCAAAGTGCAGGGATTACAGGTGTGAGCCACCATGCCTGGCCTGGAAGAGAATGTTTATGTTCAAGTTTCATTATGTGGCGAGACATTCTGAGGAGCACTTTACCCAAAGGCCAGGGCACCTTCATGTGTCTAAATCAGTGTGTTGTTCAATAGTGACTCATTCATCTCTACTACGTGCTCAGCCCTGTGCTAAGCACTGGGTGTGCTTGTGTGTGGAGAGGGTGGCAGTGGGGAGGAGTGGGGACAAACACACTTCAAACAGGAAATCATAGGAACATGGCAGCATCCACATGAGGTAGGCATGGGGTGCTGTGGGACGTGACCCAACTCTGTGGGGTGGAGGTGAGGTCCCAGGTCCCGACTTGTGGGGTGAAGGTGAGGTCCCAGGTCCCGACTTGTGGGGTGGAAGTGAGGTCCCAGATCCCAACTTGTGGGGTGGAGGTGAGGTCCCAGGTCCCAATTCTTGGTGGGATGAAGGCGGGGTCCCAGTTCCCGACTCTGGGGTGGAGGTGAGGTCCTAGGATGCAGATGTCCACACTGAGTAGTAGAGGACAGCAAGATTGGCAAGGCTAAGTGGAGAGTGGGGAATGAGAAAGGAGGCTTGGGTCTAGGCTTGGGGGCCAGGTTCAGAGGGCCTTGTAAGCCCTTCTCTGAAGCCAGATTCTTTCCCTGAAGCAGTGGGAACATTGAAAGGATTTAAACAAGAAGGTGGCATCAAGGTTGAGATTGAGAAGGGTATTAGTTATGATTTGGAGGAGGTAGGGAAGAAGATCATAAACAGAAAGGTCGCAACGTTTCTGCATGAAAAAAAAAAATGAATTTGAACTAAGGCTTTTGTAGTGAGAATGGAGTGGAGAGGAAGAGGTAAATTTATAGGATTGGATGGCCAACTGGATGGGGAAGAAATGGTGGGAAAGAAAAGAAAGTAAGAGTGAATGCCGGTTTGGGCGTTTGAGTGCCCAGGCGATATGTAGAGACATTCACTAGGATGAGAAATGTATTAGTTAGCTATTGCTATATAATATATAATCTCGGCCCTGTGCAGTGGCTCATGCCTGTAATCCCAGCACTTTGGGAGGCCAAGGCAGGAGGATCACTTGAGGCCAGGAGTTGGAGACCATGCCTGACCAACATGGTGAAACCCCGTCTCTCCTAAAAATAAGCTGGGCGTGGTGGTGTGCATCTGTAATCCCAGCTACTCAGGAGGCTCAGGCAGGAGAATCACTTGAACCCAGGAGATAGAGACTGGAGTGAGCCAAGATCGCTCCATTGCACTCCAGCCTGGGCAATAGAGCGAGACCCTGTCTCAAAAAAAAAAAAAATGAATAAAATAAATAATCTCAAAGTTTAGCAGCTTAAAACAACAAACATTGATTATTTCCCAGTGTTTGTATCAGGAATTCAAGAGTGGATTAGCTAGATGGTTCTGGCTTAAGGTCTCTTGTTAAGCTGCCATCAAGACATTAGCCAGGGCTGCAGGTGTCTGAAGGCTTGACTTGAGCTGCAGGATCTGCTTCCAAGATGGCTCGTTCACAAGTCTGTTGGCAGAAGGCTTCAGTTCCTTCCTGGGTTTTCACAGGAAGCCTCAGTCCCTTGCCACATGGACTCGCCACAGGGCTGCTTGACTGTCCTTACAACAGGGTAGCTGGTTTCTCCTAGACTGAGAGATCCAAGAGAGAACAAAGCACACAGTGCTTTTTAGGACCTGGCCTTAGAAGTCACCCACCATCCATTCCACCTTATTCTGTTCAGTCCACACTTAAGGGAAGGGAAATTAGGCTCCACCTTTTGAAGCGAGTGTCGAAGAATTTATGGACACTTTTCAAAGTCGTCACAGAGAAGGTAGGATGTAGCGGATTTGCGTAGAGGAAGGTGTAGGATTCGGTTTTGAACATGTTCAGGTTGACATCCCTTTGAGCTATCCTGGTTGTGAACTGTAAACTCACTTCCTAAACAAGTATATGCCCCTCTCCAATGTGAGATTATGCCGTCTAATTTAATCTTCTCCACAACAAACAAATCTATTGATAGATCTTAAGGTTATAGGAAAAATATTAAAAGAAGCTGGCAGATAGTCTGCAGGCAAGAGGTAGAATTCTCCATGCATCCATCATTCACAGCCAAGGTGTTAATTATTCTCTGAAAAGCAAAGAAGTTGAAATGATAAAAATATAGGCTTTCCTTCTATTCCTGCTCAGCATTCCTCAAATTTTCATGTTTATAAGCCTCACTGTAAAAAGAAAAAAAAATTGACATACAAAACCATGTACACTATATTCAGGGAACAATTCAAGAAAATGTTTGAGGATCATTGAGCTACAAGTGATTTTTTTGCTCCCTGCAGAATTTTAGAATCTGACCCTGGGTAAGGAGGCTGTGTTGTGTCCCTCCCCTCTGAGAACCTGAGAATGTTTGGCTGTGGTTTGTGCGGTTTTGCACCTTCCCTAAAGAAGGTGGTGTCTGGGCGAGTGCTCGGCGCCTGTCTTCCTACCGTGTGCAGTCAGTTTTCTTTTCCAGCTCTCACTTCCCTCCTTCATCTCTCTTCAGCTGGCTGGCTTCTAAGATGCTTCTCCCTGCCTGGCCACAGTGCTTACCTGTTCTAGGATGAGAGTGGCCCAGCTGGGTTAGCGAACTGTTGCTAAGAGCCTTCCTTATTTCATGGGCTTGACCCCAGCTTCCTATTGTGGCATCTCCTGTCTTGGGGTCAGCTTGATTAGGCAAAGTGTGAAACTCAGTGCTGCTTCAGTCTCACCTCCTACTTTGAGTAATTTGATAAGTACTCTGGTTCACGGGGTGTCATGTACTGCTGGCTTAATGGAGCAGCCTACTTTATCAGACAAGAACCCTCACGTGGCAGTCCTCCAGCCCGTGGGCTAATTGATATTCTTAACGAGGAAAGGCAAGCACCTCATGAAAGGTTTTATTTGTGTTTTCTTTTTTCTTTGTATCTCTGTTTCTAGAGACAACAACCTTATCAGTCCAGCAGATCTTACTAGACTAGAAGGAAGCCAGGAGAGTTTTAAGGAACTCTGACACAAGGGATATTTCTCTTTATGTAATCATTTGCCCAAAATATATCAGCATAACTGTCAGTATTTTTCTAAAGAACAATGAACCCCACGTCATGACCTGCTACTTTACTTTTTATGGAGGTATATGTTGTTTAGTGGCCAATCTTGTAAAAATGGTTATTCCTGAAAAGGGGTGCCACCTGCTGCCGGATATCCGTGTCTGTCAGGAAACATTACCATCTAGAAATGCTGTTGGTATGTGTGTGCCAGCTCTTGGCTCACTGCTCATTTCCTGTTAAAAAGAACCTAATCTCAGGCAAAGCTAATCCTACAACAACAGTCAAATCCCTCCAGATTCAGATATGTTGAAAGAATACAAAATGCAGAATGAGCTTCATTTTGTACCTGTTCTAAAGGCAAGAAGGTGCGTTTATGTCTAAAAGGTCTGCATTTGTTGTCCTTCATTCTGTCACATACTGCAATTAGCCTTCCATATGAAGAAGTGTAAGTATCAGAAACACACAATCTACGAATATGCATGGGCTCCATTCTCAAATTGGAGAATTCCATTTCTGTCACCGTTCTTTCTCCGTTTGGTGGTATTCAGGATCATTAGAGAAGGTGCACAGACGTAGCATAAATAGCATCAAATCACCTAAGAGCATGTTTCTTTTTATAACTTCCTGGGCTGAGTTGAATGCTTAGCTAATTCACTTCATCTTATTTCCTGAAATCTGAACTTGAGGCTATTTATTTTCCTCTAGGAACTTCTTTAGCTGCTATCACAAGTTTGGATGTGCAGGGCTTTATTGTTTGGTTACTTACACGTGTGTTTTTCAGTCTCCAAACTGTGATTGGAGACTTTTTGTGATTGATAACTAGAGGTATGGCCCTGAAGTCAGAGAATATAGTACATGTGATGTTAACTTTTGGTATTTTATGAGACATCATGTATGGTAAGTTTTGGTGAGTTCAAAAAAAGAAAAAACTGTGTTTTTATTGACTGCAGATCTCTCCATTAGACCAAGCTATATTACTGCATTGTTCAGATCGGCCATAGTCTTATATATTTCTTTTCAAATTAATTTATAAATGCTTGAGAGGTATATTCAGAATTTCCCCCATGAAATTTATTTTGCCTAATCATTTATTTTCAATTTGTGTTTTACATATTTTGAGGCTGTGTTGTTAAGAACACATTGGCTGTCAATTATTACATCTTCTGAAACATTATTCCTTGTAACACTAAATAATGACTTTCTTTAGCCTTAATAATGCCTTTTCTGAAGTCTGTTTTGTTGGGCATTAATACTGTAATGCTGGCCAGATGCCGTGGCTCATGCCTATAATCACAGCACTTGTGGGAGGCCGAGGCAGGCAGATTACCTGAGGTCAGGAGTGTGAGACCAGGCTGGCCAACATGGCGAAACCCTATCTCTACTAAAAATACAAAACTTAGCTGTGCATGGTGGCAGGTACCTGTAATCCTAGCTACTTGGGAGGCTGGGGCAGGAGAATCACTTGAACCCAAGAGGTGGAGATTACAGTGAGCCGAGATTGCACCACTGCACTCCAGCCTGGATGACTGTCCCAAAAAATACTAATAATAATGATAAATAATAATAATATTGTAATGCTGTCTTGTGTTTAGTATTTTTCTGTTTTTTAAAAAAATACCACTTGCTTGTCAACACTTCTGCATTATTATGTTTTAGATGTTTCTTTTTTAAGCAGAATGGCTATGCAGGGCTTGGTGACATTACCTGCTATGACAACGCCAAATCTCAGTGGTTTAACACAACAAAGGTTTAGACATCATTCTTTAATCATTATGACCTCTTTCATGTTATTCTATTTTTTTAGTACTTTTATTGCTAATTTTTCTATTTATTGCATCTCCTGGAAATCCCTTAAAGTATTTTTCCCAAGTGTAGTTTATAGGGTTTTTTGATGTGAGCTCATCTTTCAGAGAGTTTTTTTCTTGCTTCTAATTGGATTTCCAGTGAAACTTGCTTGTAGAAGTAAGCACTACCAAGTGGTTTCACATGTGATTCTTTTTTTTTTTTTTTTTTTGAGACAGAGTCTTGCTCTGTTGCCCAGGCTGGAGTTCAGTGACACAGTCTTGGCTCTCTGCAACCTCTACCTTCCGGGTTCAAGCAATTCTTCTGCCTCAGCCTCCTGAGTAGCTGGGATTATGGGCATGCACCACCACACCCGGCTAATTTTTGTAGTTTTAGTAGAGATAGGGTTTCACCATCTTGGCCAGGCTGGTCTTGAACTCCTGACCTCATGATCCACCTGCCTCGGCTTCCCAAAGTGGTGGGATTACAGGCGTGAGCCACTGCGCCTGGCCCACATCTGATTCTTTTGGAACCCTAGGGTCCTAGGTGTTCAGTGATCCTAGATGAATTTTCATCTTAATTTCTTGATTCATTTCTACATCATTCAGGTAATATAAATTGAGACATGAGCAGTCCACAACTAGTGTCTCCAGCTCCTACTGGTTGCTTTTTATTTTCCACCCAAGATTCAAGTAGACTATGCTTTCCAAGGCCAGAGGAGAGAGTTTTTTTTTTTTTTTTTCCATCCCCTTTTTGTTAAGGGGAAAGTTCCTGAAGGTCCAGAGCCCTGTATAGAAGTTCAGGTCTAGGCTTTGCTTCTATCACCAGGAGGTCCCTTATGCTGTGATACCCTAAGCCCGTGTCCAGTGCAAGAACCCTGTGTGCTAGCTTTTTATCAGCCTTCTATAATAACTCTGTATTTCTGGCACCTGCAGACTTAATCTTATTTTTTTTTTAAGCTTGGAAATGTATTATTACTTTTGGGGTACGCTATTTCATATAGCATTTCTTGTATTTTTAATGATACATGGCTTTACACCTTGTAAGACTTAGCCAACACTTCCTAACATCTCTTTTTTAGCAAAGAGGAAAAACCCCTGAGTGAGATTCTGGGGGTTTCTAACTTAAATTTAACAGCATTGTTTTATTTTTATTATATTTATTTTTTTCTGTATATAAGTTATTTATTTTATGTAACTTAAATCACTCACCATTTATTTTACCTGAGTGATTTAAGTTTACATATAATGGTTGAGTATCCCTAGTCCGAAATCTAAAATGCTCCAAAATTCAGGTTCTTTAGTGCTGACACAACACTCAGAGGAAATGCTCACTGGAGCCTTTCAGATTTCAGATCTTCAGAGCGGGAATTCTCAACTATAGTATATAATGCAAATATTCCAAAATCCAAAAAAGTCAGAAAGTGTAAATATTTCTGGTCCCAAGCATTTTGGATAAGGGATACTCAACCTGTACACTAACGATACAAACATTCCTCTCTAAATAACCTTAATAAAATAAGTCAACTAAAGAAGATGCTAAGTAAATTGGCAAGTGATAAAAGGCTATGACAAAAACCCTAAAGGTCATATATTAATACTCAATCTTATAGAATACTTAAAAGCATTCAATGTCTTTTCAAGCTTTTTGTTCCTATTTATTAAAACATGCTTTGATGTTTTAGCAATCCAGACGTGAAGATATTTACTGTCAATATGAATCTGGGCTAAGAATGTGGAAAATTGGTTACCCAAATCAGGAAATAAAATGTTGAGCATAGCATAAGTCAAATATTCCCTTTGAAACAATAAAGGCCAGCTATATAGTAAGAATGGGCTAGATTGTAATGTGGTAACAAATAACTACAATATCGCAGGGCAAAACACAACAAAACTTCATTTCTTGTTTACATTTCCAACAAGCTTTCGTGGAGGCCTCTGCTCATCGGAGGCACTCGGGACACAGCCTGGCCGAGCCCCTCCACAGCTAATAAGGTGGGAGGAGGATGTGGCTCCTCACACACTTGCTCCTAAGCCTTCTGCTCAGAAGCAACATCTCTCCCTTCGACTCTTTCTTCATTAGCCAAAGCAAGTCATGTGGCACATGTCATCACACATTGATCTTCTAACACACATGGTGTTAATGTCACAGTACCATCCAGCAAAGAAACCATGAAGCAGTTTTAATACATCCTCTAGATGGAGACATGTAGCTATTTCAGCCATAGTACAGTCAGACTTCTGTTTACAATTCCCTCAACCTCTTGGTTAGCTCCATTCTGTATAAAGAAACTCAAAATGAAGTAGAGGCTACAGATAGATAAAGTAAAATACAGACCTTTACACTGAACTGGTTTGTTACCTAACAGATCCTGAGAGGCTTCAGTATTGATCATAAAACTGCTGTCCTGCTTAATCACCAACTGCTCAGTTTGGCCACTTCCTTTCTGCAAATGTTTATGGACTTAATGTATGAATGTGGTTGAAGTATTTACAACGAGCGTGACTTGGGTTTCTCTTAGATTTGCTTTTAGGCTATTCTGGCTCAGCTTTCCCTCAGTCCCAGGGGTTTTCTAACATGTCCCTATAGCCTTCTTTTTTGGGGGTGGAGGGGACGGTGTTTCACTCTTGGTGCCCAGGCTGGAGTGCAATGGCGTGATCTCGGCTCACCGCAACCTCCGCCTCCCGAGTTCAAGCAGTTGTCCTGCCTCAGCCTCCTGAGTAGCTAGGATTACAGGCATGCACCACCACGCCCGGCTGATTTTGTATTTTTGGTAGAGATGGGGTTTCTCCATCTTGGTCAGGCTGTTCTTGAACTCCCAATATCAGGTGACCCATCCGCCTCAGCCTCCCAAAGTGCTGGGATTACAGGCGTGAGCCACCACGCCCGGCCTAGCGTTCTTTGATATCCATGAGTTTGTGTGAATCTCTCTCCTTGGGTCATCCATTGATCACAGCCTTCAGCATTTTTCTTCCCCTAGTGCATGCTAACATGGGGGGAAGAAATCTGTGGCTTCTTCACAGGGTCTCTGCTTTGTGTTGAAAAGGCGCACTTAGAGGCAAAGACTCTATTTTCTAACATCAATGAGTTGAGGAGCATTTCTAGGCTCTGTGGAGATTTGTGCAGTAATAAGATTATGTTTTATCTGGGCTAATGCCCAAATTATAGTGACCTTAATTATGATTTGTCCAACCATGACACGTGCTTAAATTAAACCACTGCTCCTGGTACTGTTTTAAGTGGAGGGTATGTAATACCTTAAACTCAGACAGTGCTTTATGACTTACAGAGTACTTTTAGTTGTATTGTATTTATTCTCCACAGTCACTATGATGAAATGGTCAACTAATCTTGTCAGAGTTAATCAGTTTGTCGATACTGGCAGCAGAACCACAGCTCAGAACTAAAACCTCATATCCAGGCAGGACTCCTGCAATTATTCCATGATGTTGCCCATAATTCACAACTTAAAAAAAATCTATTAAACTTAAGCTGATCCTATCTATTTTAAAACCGTCGTATTTAGTTTGAGGCCAAGGCCCACATCCTGCATGCTCTGTTAGGCAGATAAAAATCTGATGTCTTAATTTGTGTTCAAGGTTGACTCTTAGGCAGATAACTAGAAAAATAATGTACATGTGCATTTAGAATATTTCAGGCTCGATAATTCAATCCAACACAGTCAGTGGTAGAACTAAGATTTAAATCCAGCAGCTCTTAATAGCAGCATTTTGCTACTTGACAGGTACGAGAGGTTTGATGTTAAGGAGAACACACAGAATGACAAAGATCATTGTAAGGAATTCCAAAAACTGCAGGATCATGGGATACCCAGATATCCATCCCTTTAGGTCCTAGGACTTTCAAAACTGGGGTCTGGTGCAGATCTTCTCTTTGCATACCTCCCCAGCCTTTGTTGCTGAATAACATGGTTTGATTCCACCTATCATAGTGTATCTCTGTTTGGCACAGGTTATCTTGTTCCTGCTGATACATTATTGTCTGTCTTACATGCCAACCTCTTGCACGCTCTTTTGCTACCGGGGCACAGGTCTAGTTTTAGAGAACACACAGGGTCAAAGCCACAGAAAGAATGTAGACAAAGAAACTCCCTGATGCTGAGCTTTTGAAGGGGTCTCAGGAGGTGGTGGGTAAGTACACAGGCACTTAACTCTATCCAGGGGAGCAGCACTGAGTTCTTGGAGGTAGTGGTCATTGTATCAACTCCATCATTCCACCTCCACCACTAGAATGAGACGGGTCTGGCTTGTTCCTCTGTATCCTCGGCACATAGTAGACACTCAACAGATATTTGTTGAATAAATGAAGCAAATGCAGTAATCACTAAGGGTGCAGATTCTTTTCTTTCATCATAGTGCTTTATTGACAGTAGGGGATTTGATTTGCATCCTGGAGAAGTAGATTAAACTCCAAAGGTTTGGTAGATACAGCATTACATAGAGCAAAGAGAGGGAGAAGGGAAATAAATTAAGAACTTTAACATAAAGGTTTATCATGTTTAAAATTAGGTTAGTGCCCACATCATAAGGATTCGCCCTAGGTGAATGAAATTATGTGAAACTCACCAAGAAGAAAAATATATTATGGTAAATGGATACTTACTGAACGAAGGTCCAAGGATGAAAATAAATCAAGAGAAATGTATCGTGAACAGTGGTCAGCTTCTTAGAAGAGCATATAGATTCATCACAATTGTCTTCAGTATTTCCTATTTCCCTACATTTTTCTTACCAAATGTGCTAATACACATGGTCGTGGGCTCAGCACTGATTAGAAAAAAGAGGTGAGAAATCATGACCAGAGCCATCTTCAACAACATATATTCACAGTGACTCTTTAAATATTCAAAAAAGGAAGAAAAATAACATCAGTCTATGCCTGCTCAGGAGTGTCAGGCACTTTACTTTTGTAGCTTAATCTTTAAACAACCTGGTGAAGTAGGTGGTATATCCCTAGTTTACAAATGAAAACTGAGATCAACAGAATATGCTCTCTCTCCCTCTGTCCATGGGAATTTAATTAAAATACTCAAATTTACAGAGTAAGAGATGTATACAAAGCACATATAATGACCCTGTTGTTAAGTATATATATATATATATATATATATTCCTATTTCTGAGTTTCCCACTTGGTGTGTGTTTATTTAAGTGAGCTAGTAGAAATGACTTGATGTATGCAAGTGAAATTGGTGTCCATTGTTCTCATTCACCATAACTGCAGAAAGTCTTTAATTTGGGACCACTTACAGTAGATTCAGTTCCCATCTGTGGTTTATTTTAAGTGAGTTGAAAATGTTATCCTGGACTCTCTGGGTTTCCTTTTCAAAAAAAATGAAGTCCTATACAATTGTTGATGCGCTTTGCTTTGCTTTTTTTGCAGACTACTGTCAGAGGATGTAGGAATGGACATCCCCTTTGAAGAGGGGGTGCTGAGTCCCAGTGCTGCAGACATGAGGCCTGGTGAGAGCAGCATGTGTTCATTTCCTTTGTTGGTATTCTGTATCCCAACGTTTTCATTATTCAGTGAAAGAATTATTTCCTATGCATCTAACTTATGATTTCAGTGATAACAATGAGAGGAAAAAAAGAAATGTGTGATATGAAGGTGTTAGGTTCCATTTGGTTAATTTAAGAGGTGGCTTGAATACTGATGCTCGCTAGTGTGGGCTGCATTTTGTCTCCTAGACCACAGCTTTATCTGCCAATGTTTTCAGTTCCTGTGATAATTGGCTACTGTATATTGTACCAAATTCTGACTAATGTCTAAGTTCCCCACATTTACACGTAATTGTAAGAATGCTTAAAATTGGAAATGTGATATCAAGAATGCTTAGTATCCTAACTATCAAAACCAAAACCAAGACAACAACAACAAAAAACAACCACCCTGCATTTTAGGAGTTTACAACCCAAGGCATACACAAAAAACAATTTAATTTTTCAGTTGCAACTTATATAACTCTCTCTGTGTTCCAGGGTCACTCTCTTACATTACACCAACTCCAGGATCATACCAAGATCCTGAATCATGTATTCTCAGCCAAGCCTACAGTATGGTGGGAAGAGGGAAGGCAATTACATTTGTTTTCTGTTGTAGTATTTGAAATGCATTCTTCAAAATACTAGTCATGTAACAGAATTATTTCTAAATGTTCTATGGCCAAATATGCTTGGTAACCACAGTATGCTTATTTGAATCTTCCAAGTTCACAATGTACTTTTGAATGATAAAGGCACTGAGGCTATGGTTATCTGATATGGTAAGCAGCTAGTCACGTGTGGCTATTTAAATTAATTAAAATTAAAAACAGTTGTTTAAAATGCTCTTCTTCAGTTGCACTAGCCTCATTTCAAGTGCTCAGTAGCCACATATAAAACCTTTTCATCATCACAAAGAATTCTTTGGGACATCACTGTTCTGCAAATTACTGAAATATAGAAACTCAGTGTGGAAACTTACTTGTCAATAGAAACTTTTTTCAAGTAATACATAAAACCATTACCTGGAACAGAGTTTGGGTGATGTACCATTCAGAAAAGAAAAAGCTTAATGACAAGGGAACAGTGCCAATTTCTCTAGGATAAGGCCGGAGTCAGAATTCTGGAGTTGAAGGGTATACCAAATGGTCTTCAGAATACTTCGTGCTTGGGAATCCTGTCATTTCTGGTTTTAGGTGAAGGCAACAAACTGTTTTGTCCTACTCTGCTCTCACACTAAACACTTCTGTGACCGGATGTGTAGGGTTCTGTTTTGTTTTGTTTTGTTTCGTTTTTGCCACACACCAAGCAGTTTTCTAATGAACACCAACTGGGTATCCTATAATTCAGTTCTGACACTATCCACCTTAGGAAATGACAAGGGTTTTAAGACCTCTGTGCCTGGAACCAGGGCCAAAGACCAAATATATTTCTTATTATACTACAGTAGGCTATCTCTCTACCTTTGTTTTGTTAGTTTAAGCTTGGTTAAAAATGACTTCTCCAGCTCTGCTTCTATTAAATGAAAGGCAGCTGAGCAGCAAGACACATACTACAGTGAAAGGAGGGAGCCTACACATAAGATTATCACTTACGTTATAGGAACCAATGTCAAATGAGATTGGCATAAGAGCTGGTGACTGCTTGGGTAAGTTCCAAGAATGTTACCTGGGAGGATACTTCAGCCACGTAAAGGGCACTGAAGATTATATACAGAGTTGTCAGGACCTAAAAGAAGTATTTTGGGAGTGTCTGTGAACATGACAAAGTTCTTAACCTACATTCCATAGGAGTAAAGTCACACAAACCATTAGAAAATATAGTTGGCCCTCTCTATCCATGGTTCCAAATCCATGGATTCAACCAACCACAGAAGAAAAATATTCAAAGAAAAAAAATCGCATCTGTATTGAACATGTACAAACTTTTTTTCCTGGTTATTATTTCTAGACAACAGAGTGCAACAGCTATTTACTTTGTATTAGGTATTATTCTAGAGATGATTTAAAGTATACAGAAGGATGTGCATGGGTTATATGTCAACACTACACCATTTTATATCAGGGACTTGAGCATCTGTACATTCTGGTTTCCACCAGGGGTCCTGGAATCAATCCCTTATGGATATCAAGGGACAACTATATATGTAAGCTTAACTGTTTTTCATATGCAATATACCCCGTGAAAATTTAATTCAATTATTATAGCAATTTCAAGTTTTCAAACTTGAACAGGGAAATTCTAAAAACTAGTTACCTACCCATTTAGCAATAGCTCCTACTTCCTGTTTCTACATGGCCAAGGCTGAGGGGGTTGGGAGGATCCAGTTACTGAGGGCTGCTTTCAAGAAGGGTTTCTAAATCTCATACAAAGATTTCTATCAGGTCTGCTTTTGCTGAAAGGACTTGAAAAATGTTTTCCACTGGGCCCAAACCCCCTCTTGGCAGCCACGTATAGGTTAAGTATCCCTTACTTAAATGCTTGGACCAGAGTGTTTCAGATGTTGGATTTTTTCAGATTTTGGAATATTTGGATTATACTTACTGGTTGAACATCCCAAATTCAAAATTCTGAAATCCAAAATGCTCCGGTGAGTATTTCCTTGATGCATCGTGTTGGCACTCAAAAAGTTTCAGATTTTGGAGCATTTGAGATTTTGAAATTTTGGATTTAGATTGCTCCTCTGGTTTAATACTTGATGTTGCTGTTCTCTTTCTTCTTTAGAACCTCCTAATTCTCTGGATCTTAATGGCACTAATCCTCGGAGAATCAAGCTCACAGCCCCAAATATCAATCTTTCTCTGGACCAAAGTGAAGGATCTGTTCTCTCTGATGATAACTTAGACAGTCCAGATGAAATTGACATCAATGTGGATGAACTTGATACCCCCGATGAAGCAGATTCTTTTGAGTACACTGGCCGTGGTAAGTCACTAAGTTGGCAAGGCCAAAGTTAAATGCTAAATAAGTAAAAGATTTTCTAACAGACCTCTCATTTTTGTGCCAGTGGATCCTTTTTGTGATTTCTAGAAGCTTCTGTTTTTATTTCAGGTCATAGGTGGCCATCATTGACAGTTTGGAGCTTGACAGAGAACGTGTGGTTCACAGAGGTCATATATAACCATTGCTCTTTATTCACCCCTACTCTGTGCTAGCATTTATGCTAGGCACGAGGGCTGAGGGAAGACTATTATATGCTGTGTTGTAAGAAACCCGGGGCTGGGTTTGCAGAGGAAGAGAATTTAATCCGGACGATAAAATTTGAAGAAGAGAAATCAGAGCTTGACAATTTCTTATATAAGTTCCCACTATCTGCAAAGTTCTGTTCCCCAGATCCTTACATGACCGACTCCTTCTCTTTATTCAGATGTTAATCAGATGTCACCTCCTCAGAGAGGTCTTCCTTGACCTCTGCAATCAAAGGTGCATCCCACTTCCCTACTCCCACTACCTAGTCACTCTCTGTCCCCATATTCATTGTATTTTCCATGTATCACTAATTCAAATTGTATTATTTAACTATTTGTTTGCATCTTTATTGTCTTTCTCTTACCACTCGAATCTATGCACCATGAGAGCAAGGACTTTATGTCTGATCCTGCATCTCCAATAAAGTAGGAAGGAAGAAGGGATGGTTTAGGGGGAGTGGGAGAAATGATAAAAAGGAAGATAATTAAAAGTTGTCAGATCATCCAAGACTCACACTCCTGATATGAACATCAGTCTTTAGTTCTTTCTCTTGCTCTATGAAATTTGGTTTAAGAAATATGTACAAATATAAAACATTTGCTTTTTTTTTTTTTTTAATGGCATTATGTAGTTTCTGTTTCAGTATTAGCCAGGGTGGAATTCTCCAAAGTTACAATGTTTGAAAGTGAAAGCGAGTGAGTCTGCGACACAGATATTGCTTTTATTCATTTTAAGAATTCACGCAATCTTAAAAGTAATACGGTGCCACAATTAAGTGATAGCCTGACTTTTAGAGATATGCTAATTCTAGCAGTTCCACTCCTGAAGAGCATAATTAGAAAAGTCACCAAATTAGCTAATTATTTCAACCAGTGGTCATTGAGCTGACGTGAGCAGTGCAGTTCAGACTCTACCTTGACAGAGCTTAAGGCTTTATTTCCTCAAAAAGGAAATGGCTAAACGACCTGTTTTATGGTCTATTATGCTTAAGTAGAGATTTTTTTTCCCATAAGTTATTGGGGTCCAGGTGATATTTGGTTACATGCTTAAGTTCTTTAGTGTAAGTAGAGATTTTATATTGCATTTTTATCAAGTGTGAATTTCCATAGTTATCCGGGTAGTTGATTCTGTAGGTTGAAATACACAAATAGGAGGTGAAAGAAGGCCTGGAATTTGTATTATTTCCTGTCATCCCAGAGAGTCTTCAGCAGCTCCTCTATCCATCCCAGTTGCCCCTACCAGCTCCCACTCTTTTCCTGCTAATATATTGACAAAATCCCACAGAAGACTGTGGCATGATCCCACTGGCCCCTCCCTCACCTCCGTATTTGCTTCTCTGTTGCCAGGAGAACTTTGTCACACCACATCTGAACCTTTTATTTTTATACATAGTAAAACTGTCAAGCAAAGCCCTGGGGGCTGAGCAAGCTGGTAATTAACACTGCCACTTGCTGACATGGCTCTTTTAATGTAGTTGACATAGCTGTGTTGAAAGAACCAGTTTAATGGCCACAACCCTGCTTTTAGGTCTTAAATGCAAAGGACAGAATTGTAAAGTAAGTTGAATTTTTACATCTACCCTAATTTTCAAATGAAAAGTATATGGTCAGAGGTTCTAAACAAAAACATGAAACTTTGAAAACACAAAGTGCACCTGAATAGCTGTATTTTGTAAACATGAGGACACGGATAAGTGACTGCATAAGAGGGTTGGATTATAAATATGTTTTAGTTCTGAAGTATGAAATAAATACTTGAAGGCAGCCTGTGTCTTAGGTTTCTCATGGCAGCATTTTGACCAGGCATATACATTCTAAACAAAATAGGGGTTTTTAAGCTATAGTTTTTCAAAAACATTTGGGCCATAATTTATTTTCTTTTAGTGAATACTTTTTCATTTTATATTATATGTTTCACATATGTATTTTCATTATATATTTTTCATTTTATATTATATATTTTTACTATATATTTCTCATTTATATATTTTTCTTTCTATATTATATACCTCATTATATTATATATTTCATTATCTAGTTTTCATTTATTTCATTTTATAGATGAGAACACTGAAGCACAGAGAAGTTAAGTAATTTGCCTAAGGTCACACAGCTCATTGTTGCCCTTAGCTCCTGGCCCATGCTGCTTCCCAGTGAATATGCTAACAAAGAATGGAAAAAGGTCTGTTACTAGATTGGGCTTACATACTTGAAGCCAAACGTGATAGCTCTTGCTCACATTTAGGCCTCTTTTTATCCCGTTTTCCTGACTTGGGGACTCTTAAAAAAAAAAAAAAAAAAAAAAAAAAACACAGTAAGAGTTACTTACCAAATGCCTGAAGGTTTTTCAGGCCTTTACCTGTTTTATTCAGTAGCTGATGACCAAATGCCTCTGCCAGGGTTTTTGCTCACAATGCAGTTTTGCTTGTGGAAAATTTGTGAAGCTCACTATCAAATATATTCAACTGGTCCTCCCTTTCAAGCAATTTTCTTTAATAGTTGTGTCCAAATGTGGAGAAATATAAGTTAAGGTACTGTGAAATAATTAAGGTTTGATGTCCTTTCATATTTACAAAGTACCAAAAATATCAAAAACACATAGCTAATGATGGACTTGGGAGGTCGTTCTTTCATATTAAGAAAGATCTGAGTTTTTTCTTTTTTAATACTTTAATTTACTAATCCTAGAAACTTATATCCAAAGGTCAGGAAAAATAATAACTCATTTCTGTTTCCCAAACCAACAACAAAGTTATTTTTACCACCATTCAGATCTTCAGAAAGGTATTTTATAAGGGAAGTGGAAAAATGACAAATTTTAGCCTGAATATTTCTGATAAGAATGTTGTAAGAAATCCTCATGTGCTCTTATGTTTTTCCTTCTTAGGCTCCCAAGTGATGGTTAGTGACCCCCTTCTGAAAGACCTTTTTAAATACTAGCCCCTAATGGCAGTTTTCTTTTTTCATAAGGCTCCCCAACATCATTTCCAGATAATCAGGGTGTCACTTCATTGAACTTCCCCATCCATGATTTTCCATTATTTTCACAGTCTACAGGCAACCAGCTTATAAAATCAATTTTCCATTTTAACTGTCTATATAAATTAATCAAGTGCTAAGTTTATTTTGTTTTATCTGTAAGCAGCCTTATGCCATAATGGTGTTGACTGAAAGGAGGATTTTTCATTGTATTTTGTATGCTAATATTTTTCTCTCAAATTAACTGCCTGCTTGCTGTTTGTCACCAAAAAAATTCTAAAGACTTTTTAACAGTATATAGGATATCTTTCCTATAACCAGAAAAGCCTCTAGGAGTACTCACATTAACAAGTACAAGATTGTGATACAGAAAGCTGTCACAAATGCATGTGCCTCCTGGAAGGCCACAGCTGACATCATCATTGGTTAGTCCATAATGAACACCAACAATGCATCCCCCACTGTAGTCTGTGTAGCACAGACCATTCAGGGGTTTGTGTGCTATATCATCTCAAAAAGACACGAGCAAATGTTCAAGTTGACTTCTCCCCTGTGTACAAGGTTTTAATAGACTCCAGCAGTCACTGGGAAGAAAAACTCATTGTTGAGAAAAGGAGACAAAAAAACAAGTATTTCTTAGTGAAGAAGCATGAGACCAAAAATTAAATTTGGGGAACATCAGGATAGAGAATTAAATGAGACCTGAATATTCTTGCAAACAGTGGGAAAATGAAGGCTGTGGAGAGGATGGTAATTTATAGTTAGAACAAAAGAATTATGAAGATCAGGAGGGTTTTGCTAATTCCAGAAAGTCGGTAAAGCTATCTTTACTTCTTACTAGCTTGTATTGTTGACTTCTAGAAATGAACAACTTAAGAAAACTTAATGTAGCCCTAGCTCTTAGATAACTCTTTTCCCCATTTACATCAGCCAAAAGAGGAAGGGAAGGAGGAACACTAGCAACTTGCCAGCTTCTACTCTCTGAAACGTTAGGCGTTACACCCCATAAAAACATTCAGCCCTGGGCTTTTACACTAAAACGAGCAATAATGCTATCTTTATAGGAAAATGCTGATAGCAGTGCGTGTGTGTACACATATATACTTTTAACGTAGAGATATCCTTTCTTACTATGATACCATAATCAAAAGCCATTAAAAAAAACTTAACAGACTCAACTACATAAAAATATTACATTTCTATTTGACAGGAAAAGATGGATATTAGTTTAAAAGCTAAGCATGGGGTAAGCACAAGGCAAAAAAAAAAAAAAATTGCAACATATAACAAAGTTCTGTACAAAAATTCCAACTAGGTTACAGTGAGCTGAATCACACCACTGCACTCCAGCCTGGGCGACTGAGCAAGACTCCATCTCCAGAAACAAAACAAAACAAACAAAAACCTCCCACTAGTTCATAAGGACCACAATAGGAAAGGGGCTTAAAAGGTACCTCCTTGTCAGTAAGAGAGATATAAATAGCTAATAAACAGTGAAAAGCGTTTACCTTCTTTAATAATTAAAGAAATTCAGATTAAAACAATGTGATGATTTCCTCTTGAATTGTCAAGGGTTGAAAACTTTGATAGCCTATCGTGTTCTTGGCAGTGGGGGAAATCCAGCCCTCTCATATATTGTGGTGTAGCATATTCAAGGGCAAAATCGTCCCCAAGACTTGAAGTGGTTGTACCTGCTGACCCAGCACTTCATTGCTAGAAAGTTCCCCTATAGCAGTATGTGCACAAATAAGGTAAGACTCCTTCCTGCAGATGCTTACTGAAGCAAATTCTTTATAAAGAAACAACAGAAAGAAATAAAACTATTTCATCACCATGGGATTGGTAAACTATAAGACATCAGCAAAATCGAATACTTGAGGGCTACTCTTAAAAATGAGCAGGATTTATATTTACTGAGACAAAAAGACTATTCTATGTATGTATGTATGTATGTATGTATGTATGTATCTATCATCTATATTTTAAGACAGGCCCACACTCTGTCACCTAGGCTGGAGTGCACTGACGTAATCTCAGCCCACTACCACCTCGACCACCCAGGCTCAGGTGACCCTCCTACTTTAGTCTCCTGAGTAGCTGGGACTACAGGCATGTGCCACCATACCCAGCTAATTGGTCTATTTTTTTTTTTGTAGAGATGAGGTTTTGCCATTTTTCCCAGGCTGGTCTCAAACCTGTACTGTTTTAATAGATAGGAACAAATTATAGAACAATCTGTATAGAACATGCAGAATATATAGAATAATCATACTTTTTGAAAAATAAACGTGTCAGTGTATGTGCAGAGGAAGAATAATACACATCGCACAGTAACAGATGAGTGGCATTGGCGATTTTCATTGTTTTCATGAAGCATTTATGTATTTCTGGTACTTTATTATGGTGTTTTACTTTTTAAAAATTAATGAACTTTATTCTTTAGAGCAACTTTAGGTTCACAGCAAATTGGAGCGGAAAGTACAGAGTTTTCCTGTACCCTGTTTCTCTACACACATTCACCCTCCTTCACTATCTACATCCCTTTCCAAGTGGTTCATTTGTTACAGTTGAACCTGCATTGACACATCATTTTCACCCAAGGGCCATAGTTTACATGAGGGGTTCAGTTTGTTCTGCATTCTATGGGTTTGAGCAAATGTATAGTGGCAGCATGTATCCACCATTGTAGTATCATACAGAATCGTTTTTCTGCCTTAATTCTCTGTGCTCTGCCTAATCCTCCCTTTCCCCCAAGCCCTAGCAATCACTGATGCTTTTACTGCCTCCATAGTTTTGCCTCTTCCAGAATCCACGTAGTTGGCCTCATACAATATGTAGCTTTTTCTGACTGGCTTCCTTCACTTATGCAATTAAGGTTCCTCCATATCCTTTCATGGTTTGACAGACCTTTTTTTTTTTTTTTTTTTTTAATGCTGAATAATATTCCATTGTCTGGACAAATCACAGGTTATTTTCCATTCACCTACTGAAGGACATCTTGGTTGCTTCCAAGTTTTGCCAATTATGAATAAAGCTGCTAAAACATACATGTGAAGCCTTTTGTGTGGGCATACATTTTCAGTGCATTTGGGTAATTACCAAGGAGTATGATTGCTAGATTTTAAGGTAAGAGTATGCTTAATTGTATAAGAAACTGCCAAACTGTTTCAAAGTGGCTGGACCATTTTGCATTCCCACCAGCAATGAATGCGAGTTCCTGTCGCTTTGCATTCTCATCAGCATTTGGTGTCAGGGTTTTGGATTTGGGTCATTCTAATAGCTATGTAGTGGTATCTTGCTATTGTTTTAATTTGAAATTCTGTAATGATACATGATATTGAACATCTTTTCACATGCTTACCTGTCACCTGTATATCTTCTTTGTGAGCTACCTGCCTATGTCTTTTGCCTATTTTCTAACCATTGAGTTTTTTTGTTTTGTGTGTGTGTGTTTTTGTTTTTTGTTTTTGTTTTGAGACAGAGTCTCGTGCTGTTGCCAGGCTGGAGTGCAGTGATGTAATCTTGGCTCACTGCAACCTCTGCCTCCTGGGCTCAAGTGATTCCCCTGCCTCAGCCTTCCAAGTAGCTGGGATTACAGATGTGCGCCACCATGCCCAGCTAATGTTTTGTATTTTAGTAGAAATGGGGTTTCACCATGTTGGCCAGGATGGTCTTGATCTCCTGACCTCGTGATCCACCCATCTCAGCCTCCCAAAGTGCTGGGATTACAGGCGTGAGCCACCGTGCCCGCTCGGCCTTATTGTTGAGTATTAAGCATTCTTTGTATATTTTGGATAACAGTCCTCATCAGATATGTGTTTTGCAAATATTTTCTCCCAGTCTGCAGCTTATCTTCTTATTCTCATTCTCTTGATTTTTCTTTTATATAGAAGTTTTAATTTTAATGAAGTCCACCTTATCAATTATTTCTTTCATGGATCATGCCTTTGGTGTTGTATCTAAAAAGTCATCTTTGCACCCAAGGCCAATTACGTTTCTCTTCTAAAAGTTTCATAGTTTTGAATTTTACATTTAGGTCTTTGATCCATTTTGAATTAACTTTTGTGAAGGATCAAAGGCCTGGTCCAGATTCATTATTTTACAGGTGAATGCCCAGTTATTCTAGCACTATTTATTGAAAAGACTATCTTTGCTTTGCTGTATTGCCTTTGCTCCTTGTCAAAGATTAGTTGACTATATTTATGTGGTATGTGTTTTACTAAAACCGTAATAAAGAATGTAGTATACAATTTTTTTTTTTTTTTGAGACGGAGTCTCTCTCTGTCTCCCAGGCTGGAGTGCAGTGGCGCTCGGCTCACTGCAAGATCCGCCTCCCAGGTTCACGCCATTCTCCTGCCTCAGCCTCCCGAGTAGCTGGGACTACAGACGCCTACCACGCCTGGCTACTTTTTTTGTATTTTCAGTAGAGACGGGGTTTCACCATGTTAGCCAGGATGGTCTCTATCTATCTCCTGACCTCATGATCTGCCCGCCCCAGCCTCCCAAAGTGCTGGGATTACAGGCGTGAGCCATGGTGCCTGGCCTACATTTATTTTTTATTTATTTATTTATTTATTTTTGAGACAAGGTCTCACTCTGTCACGCAGACTGGAGTGCAGTGGTGCCATCATAGCTCACTGCAGCCTCGACCTCCTGGACTCACGTGATCTTCCCACCTCAACCTCCCAAGTAGCTGGGACTACAGGCACATGCCAACATATCCAGCTAATTTTTGTATTTTTTGTAGAGACTGGGTTTCTCCATGTTGCCCAGGACTGGTCTCGAACCCCTGAGCTCAAGTGATCCAGCAGCCTTGGCCTTCAGAGTGCTGGGATTTCAGGCTTAAGCCACCACACCCAATCAAAAATGTTTTACATAAGGGGATTTTAATAAAATTTGTGGAAAATAAAACAAAACAACCCTATCTTAACCCCACAGAGATGACCAGGGTAAAGCTAGAGCAGGTCAGAGGGTACCAAACAGGATGAAGAGTATCTGGTGGATGGAAAGTTCACTGGAGGGAAGGGGGATGTGTACAAGACCATCAGAATACAAACCTGCTTCAGAATCCAGAGTTCTGAGGGAGTAGAGACCAGACGGGAAATTGAGTTCCACGAAGGGAGCTAAGATTAGCATTCCAGGGATCTACCCCATGTAGGAAGGAAGAAGCAGGAAGGGATTCCAAAGAGATTAGTGGATTTGCACAAGGGACACACTTGGCCTGAAGCCAGTGGTTTATCATCTCTGTCCTTGATAAACTGCCGCATGCTGGTGGGAACACAGTGGAAGCCAGAGTGACCCAAGGCTCTGTAGGTGGTGGTAGCTGTTGGTGTTGGCAAAAAAGGCTAGGATTGCTTCCCAACCAAACTTCATTTTGCTATCTAAGTCATTGGTAATTAGACAATTTTGAAGGTATAATTGCAAATTCTTCCAGAACATAATGGTGGTATGGTGGCTCCCTTACAGATTACCTCCATTTCCAGGAAATTATCCAAGTTTTTCTTCATTTACTCACTCACCTTCCCGATTTTTTTTGAGTGTTCTGAGTAAGTTTGTAAGCTAAGTAGGGAGCGGGTTGGTGGAAGTGAATATTAAAGGTGATTCAAGGCACAGTTTCTTTGCCCAAGGGACTCACAGTCTCTTTGTAAAATAAATAAGGAGAGTCACACATTCAGGGTACAATACGATAGATTAGAAGGGCTGAAAAAGGGAAAGGTTTTGACTATATTTGTTTAGTAACCGTGATCTGAGGCAAACCACTTCAAAGTCAGTTTTTGCATTGGTATAATGACCATTTTAGTATCAACTAGTACCTGGTACAAGGTCAATACTTAATACAATAGTGCTGTTGTTGTCATCAAAGTGCCATAGAAAGAAGTGAAATGCAGTGTAAATTCAACAGTGCTTTTCCAGGAATGGAAAAATAACAATAATAATGTCTTGAAATTATTGTGAAGGTTATAAATAATCTTTTCTTTCAGATTACTTAAACATACAAAGAATAACCATCATTAAGCTCTACTAATATTTCTAGTAAAAATGGAAACAACTGCTGCTTAGTCTTTTTTTAAAAAAATGGTTACTTTTTTTTTTTTTTTTTTTTGATGCACAAGAGTAAATTTCTTCCCAGAGAATGCTCAGTAGGCTTTTTTATTGTCTTATGCACCCATCAATTTGGGAGTCTTGTGCACTTGGGGACTTTGAGCATTTCTGGTCTACACAGTTGTTTCTCGCTTACTATAAAGTCTTTGTGTGGCGTATTTTGAAATAGTACATAGAAAGTAATATCAAATTTATGTCCAGATGTGCTCCCAATAGAGGGCTCAGCCCAGTTGTGAGAGTCTTAGAGTAGGAGTCTTGGCTTGTAATATCATCACGATTCCAAGTTGAGGACCACAAAAGACTCTAAGCACTGAAGAGATGTGACCCCAAAACCGCAAGATTTTCTGAGTCTAGTAACAAAGCCTTTCACCCCATTAGAAAGACCTGCAATCTTTACCCTGATCAAGGATGAGTTGGTCCTGGCTTGTGCACACCTTGGACCACTACCCATGCAAGACAGCTCAAGCTTTGCACCTAGTCTCACCCTCAGCATGACCTTAGCAATGGATGTGGTTGTTCAGTTAATAAAAAAAGACTTTATTGGGTGTACTTTATAAGGTCAGGATATTGCTAAGCTCTGTAAAGGCTGTACAAAACAAGGACTTTGATCAGGTTGATTCTGCAGGATGAAACAAAACAAAAGCTGCCCGTAGAAGTCCTCTGTGTTCATTTAAAAAAGTATTTTAAAGCTTTCCATCTGGCTGTTTAGCTGCCTGCACTATGGAGGGCTTGATCCTTCAGCCCTGCTCTATGCTTTGTTTCCAGTAGATCCCACAGCCAACAAAGATTCTGGCCAAGAGTCAGAGTCTATTCCAGAATATACGGCCGAAGAGGAACGGGAGGACAACCGGCTGTGGAGGACAGTGGTGATTGGAGAACAAGAGCAGCGCATTGACATGAAGGTCATCGAGCCCTACAGGAGAGTCATTTCTCACGGAGGTAGTCGAGCTCTGCATGAATCTGGGAAATGGGGAAGGGGCAGCCATTTTATTTAAAATCAGAAAGTGAGTCTAGAGTTCTCTGGAACACGACATCTCAAAGACCCTATTCTAGAGCCCATATTCAGGGAACTATAGAGCTAAGTATATTTCCTCATATTAAATTCAATAAATATTTAAAATCCTACTAGGCAAAGACAACTTTCCCATATAAAACGGGCTTTTCATGCTACATATCTGATAGCGATCATGTTCTGTGCCAATGTATTGAAAGCCATAGTGGTCTAAGTTAAATGTCTGTTTGTCATTCTTATCAGTCCATTGTACGGTTGAACTGAACAGAAGATGTGACACCATGGCCTGTGTCCTAACACTACCCCCGAGGTGCTTCTCATTACAAGATGGTCTTTTGAATCCTCTTCAGAAGCTTTGGGGATTTTTTTTAGACTTAGCCTGGTAATTGTTTCCCCTAACTGAAGTTTGCCTTTCTAGACACTACATTAAATCTAGGCCTGACAACAGCCAAGCCCAGTCAAAGCCTCCACCTGTTTGGTGAGAGACAAGGGAGAGAGAAAAGTATGTTTGTATTTCCAGCACTTTCTTGAGGGCTCCTGGAGCATATGTGGCCTTGATTAATTTGGGTTTCACAAAATGTCAGATGAGCGGAAGCAACACATTTAACATTGTCAACTTCAGAAAACATCGACAGCATTTTGATTCTGCTGCTGCATGCCTTCCTTTCCCAAGTCCTGAGGCGCCACTGTAACCACCCAGCTGTTCCAGAAAGAGTGTGAGCTGACGAGGCAGTTGTTGCTCTCTCAGTTCTCTCTTCCTTAATGAGGGCAGGGAAATAAGAGTCTTGGCACTGCCTCAAAACACTGCTTTTGTTTTCTATTATAATAAGCAGAAGCCTGATTTGTTATTTCAGTCAAATCTTTCTCTGCCAGCAGATTTTTCACCTTCCATCCCATACATTGCTACCCCCACATAAGTATCAGGATCACCCAGGGAACCTGACCACTGTAGCAAAGGTGAATGCCAGTTCCTGCCCCTGGTCCTGGCCTTTCTTTTTCTTGCCTGTTTGACCTGAAATGGAAATAAGACCCCCTGAGAGCTGCTGTGGGGTCAGGAGCAGTTTCCTCTAAGGGAAATCATGCCCGTAGCCCTTCAGAATGAGAGTTGGCCCAGTCTTGCTGAAAGTGACACACAGCTGGCTGTAGAGTCAACCCTTTTGGTTTTATGTGAAAACCACAGGAGGAACACTCAGTCTTCCCCATCTTCCCAGGTCACATCTCCTTTGCACCACCCATCAGATATTTTTGGTTTGTTTTCTTTTTGAAAATAAAAACAAAACAAAGCCTGCATTTTTTAATACTTTTTAAAAAATAAAAATGTCTGTCAAATCAAAGCCACCCAGTGATAAGCCCCTATAAACATCAGCTCCTAAATGCAGAGTCCCTGTGTTGAAAGGCAGCTCGTGGTCCTGCTGCTCTTCTAGGGCTAGTTATCTGCTAATACTCCAGTAGACTCGCCTGCTTGTTCTTTAGGTGGGCTGGGTGGCGTGGTCAAGCCCATCAGCCTGTTGTCCGAATCAGGAGAGAATGGTTATCATCAGTGCACTGATGGTTGGAAAAAGCCACTGCTTCTGCCTGCCACAGTCTTGTAACAATTCACCGGAGCCCTCAGGGCTAACCTGGTTTGCTGTGCTCTCCATCCCTGCCACCTCCTCCTTTTGCCATTTGCTCTTCTCCATTCTGTGTTGCAAGCTCAGTGTTTGTCTGTGTGACTGTCCTGTTTGTTCTGAAGAGAAGGCCACCTCCCCTCTCCCCAGCCCTGCCTCAGCTCTCTCCAGGCACTGGCCTGCATGAAGTGTGCCTCTGGCTGCACCCATCCGGAACTTTAGAGAGAGATGCCACCTTTTCCTGCACCCTGAACAGCTTTTGTGCTCTGTAGGTAAAGATGCTCCAGATGTTACTTCTGAATTTGCCAAAGCTTTGTCTTCCACATTAGGAGTTTACACCATTCTCTTAGACCATAATGATGAGAAAGCTCCTTACTTACCAACCTACTTTGTCCTTCTGGCTTCTGATGAGCGTTTAAAAAGCAGCAATCACTTCCCAGTAAACATGAATCTTATTTGGTGCTTGGTATTTTGCTGTGAGGAAGTTTTGTCGTTTGGGCCAATAGAGAAGTGCCAGCTACACAGTGCTCTGTGCTATAAACTGTAAGGTGGGGGCGATCAAAAGAGCTGCAGAAGTTAGCCTCAAAGCTAGGCCCTGCCACGTGTCCCACCTGTTGAAAATACTGGTGCATGATGGCAGTATTTGAATAAATAATTCAGTCTTCAGCTTTGGTGACCTTGATACGAGCTATTGCCAGAGGCCCTGCACACAATGTAGAAGAATGAGGCTCAGTACCCATCTCTGCCACTTGCTAGTCTGTAACCTTGGTATATTACTTACCATCCCTGGGTCTCAATGGCATCATCAGTCAAATGAGGATGATCTCAACACCACTGTTCACATCCTATGCGCCAATAGCAATATCCTTGCCATCTGCATAAATCAAAGCAAAGAGGGGTTTGGATAGTTTTGCTCAGCCAATAGTATGGGGTCCCTCTGAGGCTAGAACTGGCTTTTTTTTGAACTTGGAGCAGAGAAACCCGTTTAAATAATGGAGAACAATAACACCAAGTAATTTTAACAAGGATTCTTTTTTTTTTACTTCTCTTATTTCATTATAGGAGATTCAGGTAACCTTCTCTGCAGTCTTGCTGGACAAATGACCGTGAAAAGAATGAGGAGAAGAGTTGCTGGCTGGTGTGTGTGTGTGTGTATGTTTTGGTTGCGACTGTGACATCTTTCCTTCTGTCTCCATTCCATTTGCTGGCCAGCAAACTTGTGTTACATCCCTTTCATGCCTGTCTGTGTCACTCAGGTAAGGTTTGCGCCCTTGCTTCAGAGGGTCTCAGGAGACTCCTAGGGGGTTGCTCATGCACCCCACCCAGCACATACACCCTGAATTCACCTCACCTTTCTTGAGAAGAGAGTCTAATGAAAGAAATGTTTTTAAAAACAGACTTCAAATGAATTATGCTGTTGCCAGGAAACTTTACTTGAGTAAGTTGCATATCTGAGAATAGAAATTGAGGGGTTAGCTGACCCCTTCAAGGTATCTGGGAGGGGCAAAAAGTGAATGATCCTATGCATTCTAGTTATTGCACTTTGCCTGCAATTATAGTATTATCTGATTTTTTAAATTTAAATTTAAATTTTTTTAGCAGGAAGCAGCTATAGAAAAAGTACGGTATTATCTGAAATATCTCCCAAGCCTGCCGATGGCACTGGCTCTTGATTTTGGAGGAAAACTTTCATGTGGAAATCTTTTTCTTTTATTTCCTTCCTTCAGTTATCCCCTCTCCTTCTACTTTCTTCCTTCTCTTTTTGCCTCTTCTTCCCTTCTTAAAGATCCTCTACCCAAAAGAACAAATTTTCATTCATAAATTTTCATTTCCTTTATAAATTTCTGTACTTTTTATATTGAGACATTTCTTACTTAGACAGTGGTCATGAAGTAGTAAGTTGATCCCATAGTATTCCTTTAGTTAAATAAACTTGGATGAACATGATGCTGTAGCATTCCAAGGGCAGATAGCATTTACACAGTGAGCTGAACTGCCATTTAAAATGACGTCTGAAGTACTGTTTATAAACCTCAGTCTTTCCCTTTCAAAAAAAAAAAAAATTCTTAGAAGTTCATGGAAATAAAGAAAGAAATCAAAGTAACTGAGCAGTCATGATCTTGAAATTACTGTAACACTCTGGAGCCAGACTGCTACATTTAGAAAGATGCTTTTGAAAGGATGCTTTCTTACTTGCTTTTAAGTTGGATTCATTATGTCTATTGTCTCTTTTCATGAACTTCTGTCTTTTCATCATGCTGAGGATGAACTGCTTATCTGTGCAGTGTGAGGATTAGTATAGCTAAGCCACCATATCCTTTGTGGATTTCCATTTAGTTATGCGTCTTCAGAAATGAAATTGTGGTAACAAGCAATTTTTGTATTAAGATATGTCTCCTCCTGCCATTTTCCTTCATATTGCATTCTAAAAAGTAGTTGATAAATACCTGCATATTGGAAAAGATGGAACTAAAGCAAAAAAATCCAGAGAGAAAGTACTACATTACTCTCTCACAAACGTGTGTTGCATCAGTTAAATACTTACATAGGCAGCATCTTCTAAGATCTGTAGTATAAATACTGTGTTCAACAATACCGTATCATCATTTGTAGTATAAATACTGCATACAGCTACCTCAAATTAGTAATACACACAAACCCATAATTGGGTATATTTTTAGTTAGTATTGGTCTCTTCCCCCATCTTTTTTTGCAGTAGAGTCACACTCTCTTTGTAGAAAACATCGTATTAAACTGCTCTTTCAAGAGTTAATTAACTCCATCCAAATCTATATACAGCCATTACTTTACTGCCATGTAATCACCAACGAGTCTTTAGAGTTCTGAAAACACTAACACGTTGGGTTCTGGGAGGACTGGACCAGGCTTAAGCGTATGTCCTGTCCTCCTACTCAAAGCTTGAAGAAAATCCCTTTAATGATTCTATAGTCCAGAACTGTATGACATCAATTGCAATAGTTTAGACAGGGATACTAAAAAATAAAAATTCACACATTGCGTCCCTTTTTAAGTGTGAAAGACGCATGACATTCCGTATAGTTACCTGTGGGGTTCTGACTGACACCTGCTGTGAGTTTCAAAGTAACCGTGGGAATGTAAAGCTTGCTTAAAAGACAGGGCAATTCCAAAATGATGCTAGAGCTTTCAAAAGATGGGCAATGGTGTCCTGAGATGTATCTACATGTTCCTTGACCCCTAGAGTTTCAGTGGCCACACGTTCCACATTTCCCACCTGCTGTTTTCTCAGCACCTCCTGCAAGTAGCACTTACACTCCTCAGTCCCATGTTACCAGGAAGCAGTTCTCAAGATTCCCCAAAAGTACAGAATTTTGTACGACTCAAATATAATTTAGCCAGACCCATCTGTAGTTTTCCTCCTCTTATGAGAGGAAGTTTTCTTCCTCTTCGTAGAATTCAGAACCTAGCCCCTTAACAGAACTCAACGTGTAAGTTTCTCAGAACTCTAAGTACTCACTGAGTGATTACGTGGCAGTAAAATATTGGCTGTATATAGATTTTTTTTGTTGTTTGTTTTTTTGAGACAGAATCTCACTCTGTCACCCAGGCTGGAAGGCAGTGGCGCAGTCTTGGCTCACTGCAACCTCCACCTGCTGGGCTTAAGCAATTCTCCTGCCTCAGCCTCCCAAATAGCTAGGATTACAGCGCCACCATGCCTGGCTAATTTTTGTATTTTTAGTGGGGACGAGGTTTCACCATGCTGTCCGGGCTGGTCTCGAACTTCTGGCCTCAAGTGATCTGCCTACCTCAGCCTCCCAAAATGCTGGGATTACAGGTGTGAGCCACAGTACCCAACCTGGCTGTATATAGATCTGGATGGAGTTAGTTAACTCTTGAAAAGCAGTTTAGTAAGATGTTCTCTACAAAGAGAGTGTGACTCTAGTGCAAAAAAAGATGGGGGAAGATATACCTAAAAATATACCCAGTTATGGGTTTGTTGTGTCATATAGCTCTGGACTGTGGAATCATTAAACAGAGATTTCCTCCAAGCTTTGAGTAGGAGGACAGGACATACCCTTAAGCCTGGTCTAGTCCTCCCAGAGCCCAATGTGTCAGCTTTTTCAGAACTCTATATACCCACTGGTGATTACATGGCAGTAAAATATTGCACAGAATAAGGCCTGGCTAGAACTTCTTTTGCTCCGGCTTATTTTTTGTTATGTTGAATATTTACACACCCTCTTCACAACTATGTACAACACATATAATCATCCGTAATATATGAATAGCCTACATATGCAAATCTAATTGCGCTATATATTTAACACTCTATAAAACATAGATGTTAACCACTGAAAGATAACTGTATGTGTATATACCTACAGACCTATAGTCAACATAAGCCCCATTTCATGTTGCTAATATATCCACAAAGACACACTCGCCAAGGCTTCAGAGTTATCCATTAGGTCAGATATTACCTTGTTAAGAGCTTTCAATTGGTTACAAATGTCTTTTTGTTTGTCCCCCAGGATACTATGGGGACGGTCTAAATGCCATCATTGTGTTTGCCGCCTGTTTTCTGCCAGACAGCAGTCGGGCGGATTACCACTATGTCATGGAAAATCTTTTCCTGTGAGTGATACTTGTGACAAAGTGCTTTGAGTTAATGTCTGTGGCATGTAATGGCAGATAGATCATCTTTAATTAAAGAAAATAGATGATGTAGAATATTCTAAGCCTTCAATGAAACATCAGTAAGGTTTCTGTCAAGGAATGTTGCTCAAGGGGCTAAAACCTTTAAAGGAGTTCTTTTGTGGGTAGACTAGACTGAAAACAAAATGAACAGAATTTTGCTTGCATTTTAAAATTCTGTAATATTTCCTTTGGGCAAAGTATTATTTTTGTTCCTTCATAACATGTTCTTAGTCTGCTAAGACTGACTATAACCTGACTTCATTAATATCTGCCCTTATTTAACCTGAGTTACCCTTAGTATTTGATAACATTGTTGACAGTTTTGAAAGTCAGGATTCTTTCTAACCCATACATTTTTCTAGTGTACATACATTTAAAAGATAGTCATACCGATAAATGAGTAATACTCTCAGAGGAATACTCTTAGGTAACTGTATTCTTCCCAAGGTAAAGAGGTAATATGCACAACCATTCTTAAATTTCATACACCCTGTACTTACATAATTAATGTTATGTAATTATGGTGTCAATAGGATGAAATAGTTTATGTGGGAACTGAAAACATTTCTTTTCCTTCCTGTGATCAGATATGTAATAAGTACTTTAGAGCTGATGGTAGCTGAAGACTATATGATTGTGTACTTGAATGGTGCAACACCAAGACGGAAGATGCCAGGGCTAGGCTGGATGAAGAAATGCTACCAGATGATTGACAGACGGTATGTGCACTCTGCTATTTAATCACTATTTTGATTTTGGTAAACGGAAGGCTAAACAACCACATGGTATACTGTTATTATCTTCATTATACACAAGAAGAAACCAAGTCTCAATAAGATCAAATAAATTGTCTAAGTTGCTATTAAGCATGTTTTCCTTCCGAAATAGTAAAGGTAATGCTGGCGAGAATAAACAAAAATACACTGTTGGTTATAGATTCATGCACTCTAAGAACATAACCATTCTAACCATCCTATTTTACATTTATTTCTATGAGAAAATGAGGTTTGAATCATACAAGTTTCAAATTACATCTCAAAAAGCATTCTCGTAATTAATCATGGCCATTCTATATCTTCCTACCAGGCAATAGTAACTTGCATAGAACTCCCTAAAATTATATATATTATATATATACATTTTTGTTGTTGTTGTTGGAGTCTCACTAGTGTCACCTAGGCTGGAGTGCAGTGGCATGATCTTGGATCATGGCAACCTCCGACTTCTGGGTTCAAGCGATTCTCCTGTCTAAGCCCGCTGAGTAGCAAGAACTTACAGGCGGGCACCATCACGCCCAGCTAATTTTTTATTTTTATTTTTAGTAGAGACGGGGTTTCAACATGTTGGCCAGGCTGATCTTGAACTCCTGACCTCAGGTGATACGCCTGCCTCGGCCTCCCAAAGTGCTGGAATTACAGGCATGAGCCACCACGCCAGACTTAAATTATATATATTCTTATTTAGGAATATGTTTTATGCTTTAATTCCCACTGAAAATGGGTTAAGAGTAATGTATTTTTTCTTTTTTCAAAATAGGTTGAGGAAGAATTTGAAATCATTCATCATCGTTCATCCATCTTGGTTCATCAGAACAATCCTTGCTGTGACACGACCTTTTATAAGGTATAGTTAATATTGTCATAAAATAAAAAGTACTACTAGTAGTTTTTTTAAAATATGTGCTTATTGTCCTAAAAACAAGAATTCATAAACTAAGAGTACCCAGGGAAATATATTTGTCTCTGTCTTTCCTAGAAAGGTGCTTTGGACTATTCATCAGGCGTCCCTAATTAAGAGAGAAAATGCTTTCATTATGAATATTTCCCCCAGATCATTATAAAACATGACCTCTAAATTGCTTGCTATAAACATGGAAGATGAAGTGGTGGGATTTTCATACCACATGAGAAAGGGGAATAGATAATACATTTAAAGTGATATGTTATTATGTAGAGAATAGAAAGGTAGAGTAATATGACGATGGAAAATAAAGATGAATCAAGGCAGAAACAAAAGCCGTATCATGTCTCAATTGTGCCATTTCTTCTGAACAGACCTACGCAATGTTTGTATAACTACCAAAGTTATATAGAGTCTGGGCAGCCGTTTTGAGAGCTGTGTTTTGATCACCCGTGAGGAGTCTTGGTTTCAATTAAGTGAATATTTATTTGTTACTTATTTTATGTTAGGTTCTGTATAACCTTACATCTTGGTGATGCAAAATAAAGTAAGATATGGTTCTTAATATAGTAAGACTTCAAATAGTTAAATGAAAGGAATAATATTTATTTTCTAGACAGCTTTAAAAACAGAATAAAATCTTGCCCACCATCAGGGTACAGATTAGATTAATTGAAATTTTCCCATCTTAAAGTTATTAATGAATTTCTTTTAAAACTTCTGATAACTTTACTTCTGGGGAAAAAAGTAAACTTTAAAATCTTTTTTGTGTGTGTATAGGTTTTACTTTAGCTTCCAGATTCAACCTTTCTTGTTCAGTATTTACTTATATTTATTTATTATTCTTATTCCCCACTTCCAATTGCTAATGCTGAAAAAGGTACCTGAAAATCAAGAATTGTTAAAATGGTAAACTGAATCTAAACAATCACATGATATACTGTTACTATCTTCATTATATACAAGAAGAAACCACTGAAGACACAGAGTTATCAGAATTTTTAGAAGAAAATCATTAATAACTTTAAGATGGGAAAATTTCAATTAATCTTCAACTGAGTAGCAGGATTCATCCTAGTTTCCCTCTGGCAAAGGTTAGCTGTTTACCATACTGTGTTAAATTGCTTTTAAAAATATTATGACCAGCGAGCAGCGTAGCCCACACCTATAATCCCAGCACTTTGGGAGGCCTAGGTGGGGCAGATCACTTGAGGTTAGGAGTTTGAGACCAGCCTGGCCAATATGTGAAACCCCATCTCTACTAAAAACACAAAAAATTAGCCAGGCATGGTGGTGGCGTGCCTGTAGTGCCAGCTATTAGGAAGGCTGAGGCAAGAGAATCACTTGAATCTGGGAGGTGGAGGTTGCAGTAAGGCAAGATCACACCACTGCACTCCAGCGTGGACAGCAGAGTGAGACTGTGCCTCCAAAAAAACAAACAAACAAACAAATTTAGACCTATTTAAGGTATACAAAGAGCCACTTATTTTAATTAATTTCAGGAAATGCTTTAACTAGGGAGTAGGAATCAGTGTATGCTGGTAAGCTTTCAAAAAGTTTAATGGGTAGAAAGGTAAACATTAGCATAATTACTGATTCATCAAAGTTTGCTTAATAATTCAGCACTTATAAAACAAATGTTTTTTCTTGATTAAGTAATGTTAAAAGATAAACTTTAGATAACTCAATCACTTTATTAGAGCAAAAAATGATTTATGAACCCAGCATCACTTAGAACCAGGAGAGGTTCAGAGAGCTCCACCCAGCAAAGTGGGCAGACAGTATTTGTCCAGAGAAAAGCAAGGTGATGTATAGAAATAGCTTGACTGGGTACAGCTCAGCAGTTATCTTATTTGGGTACAGTGGGTACAGTGTGATGAAGCATTTGCCTTATATGGTCATGGTCTGATCATTTGGCAACCTGTGATTGCTGAAGCTCAGCTGCTTTGATTGGCTGAGACTCAGCTAGTCTTTGCAAAAATATACTCATCAGTTAGGTTGGAATTTTATTTACATACCATGTTAGGTTGCAGTTAGCTACCTAGGAACTCAAACTACAGAGAAAGCCTTAAGCCAAATGTGGTTTAACAATAAGAAAACATTTGTTACTCTAAGGATATTAAAAATTATTATAATTCAACACTACTTATGGGAGTTTCAAGATAATAACAACAACAGTAATAATGAAATTATAGCAATAGTGTTGTGGTAAATTATGACTAATAATGGCTTAATATGTTGAGTGCTTATTTGCATTACCTCATTTAACCTAATGACAGTCCTCCGAAGTAGATACTTTTTTGTTTGTTTTTTGTTTTGAGACACGGTCTCCTTCAGTCACCCAGGCTGGAGTACAGTGGCATGATCATGGCTCACTGCAGCCTCAGACTCCTGGGATTAAGCAATCCTCCCACCTCAGCCTCCCGAGTAGCTGGGACTATAGGTGTATGCCACCACACTCAGCTAAATTTTTTTATTTTTTTGTAGAGACAGGGTCTCATTGTGTTGTCCAAGCTGATCTCAAACTCCTAGGCTCAAGCAATATGCCTGCCTTGGCCCAAAGTGCTGAGATTACAGGCATGAGCCACAACGCCCAGCCTGAAGCAGATTCTGTTTACTATTTCCATTGTATAGGAAAAACTGCTGAGGTTCAGGGAGGTCACATAAATTGTCTAAAGCAGGAACCAGCAAACATTGTTTATAAAGATTCAACTAGTAAATAGTTTAGGCTTCACCGGCCCTATGGTTTCAGTCACAACTACTCAACTCTGCCATTATAGAGTAAAAGCAGCTGTAGGAAACATGCAAATGAGTAAGTGGCTGTGTTCTGATGAAACTTTTTTTTTGAGACAGTCTCACTCTGTTGCCCAGGCTGGGGTGCTGTGGTGCGATCTTGGCTCACTGCAACCTCTGCCTCCCCGTGCTCAAGCGATTCTGCCACCTAAGCCTCCCAAGTAGCTGGGACCACAGATATGTACCACCACACTCGGCTAAGTTTTTGTGTTTTGGGCAGAGACAGGGTTTGCCGTGTTTCCCAGGCTGGTCTTGAATTCCTGAGATCAGGTGATCTTCCCACCTTGGCCTCCCAAAGTGCTGGGGTTACAGGCATGAGCCACCATGCCTGGCCTCTGATGAAACTTCATTTATGAAAACCGAAATTGAATTTCCTATGATTTTTACATCATAAAATATTCTCTTTTTGTTGAGAGGGAGTCTCACTCTGTTGCCCAGGCTGGAGTGCAGTAGCATGATCTTGGCTCACTGCAGCCTCCGCCTCCTGGGTTCAAGCAATTTTCCTGCCTCCGCCTTCCAAGTAGCTGGGATTACAGGCATGCACCACCACACCTGGCTAATTTTTGTATTTTTAGTAGAGATGGGGTTTCGCCATGTTGGCCAGGCTGGTCTTGAACTCCTGACCTCAAGTGATCTGCCTGCCTTGGCATCCCATTACAGGTGTGAGCCACTGCGCCCGGCCAACATCATAAAATATTTTTATTTTTACATTTTTTTAACTACTTAAAAAAACAGAAATCATTCTTCACTCAGGGGCTATAAAAAAACAGATAGGCTTATGCCTGTAATTCCAGCTACTCAGGAAGCTGAAGCAAGAGGATTGCTTGAGGCAAGGAGTTCAAGATCAGCCTGGCCAACATGGCGAACTTTTTTTTTTTTAATTTAGCTAGGCACTGTATCATGTGCCTATAGTCCTAGCTACTCCAGGGGCGGAGACAGGAGGATCACCTGAGCCCAGGAGTTCAAGGCTATAGTGAGCTATGATCATGCCACTGCACTCCAGCCTGGGTGACAGAGTGAGTCCTAGCCTCTAAAAAAAATAATAAAAAACTGACAGCAAGCTGACTTCAGCCACGAGCTATCATTTACCAACCTCAGGTCTAGGGTGGCACAGCCTATAAATGATAGGCTCAGTCTTTGAAACCAATTGTCTGCCCAATTCTAAAGAAAACCTATATCAAGTACTGAATAATTGTATTCTACAGTTTCATCATGTAGGAGCCCCTCTACAGATCCTCCTTTGAATCAATTTACTTCAGTGTTAGCAACTTGTAGATCTGAAAAAAGAGACCACTAAGATGTATGACAGGTCTTTTCTCTACTAAAGGGTAGCCTCTATGATAGAGGTATATGGCAAGTTCATTTTAAACAATGAGTTATTGGAAGTTTGGAGATTTCTCAAAGAACTTAAAACAGAACTACCATTCGACCTGCCAGTCCCATTACTGGGTAAATACCCAAAGGAATATAAATCATTCTACCATAAAGACACATGCACACGTGTGTTCATCGCAGCACTATTCACAATAGCAAAGACATGGAATCAACCTCGATGCCCATTAACAATGGATTGGATAAAGCAAATGCAGAACATATACACTGTATAGCAGCCATAAAAAAGAACTAAATCACTTCCTTTGCAAAAACATGGATGGAGCTGGAGGTCATTATCGTGAGTTATCCTAAGAAAACCAAATACCGCATGTTCTCACTTATAAGTGGGAACTGTACATTGAGTACACTCCAGACACCAGGGACTACTAGAGGGTGGAGGGTGGAGGAGAGTGAGGATCAAAAAACTACCTGTCAGCTATTATGCTCATTAACTAGGTAACAAAATAATCTGTACATCAAACCACTGTGACATGCAGTTTACCCATGTAAAAACCTGCACATGTACCCCTGAAACTAAAATAAAAGTTGGGGGAAAAAAATGAGTAATTTGTCTGTGCCAAGCACTGGATTGGGAAATAACAAGGCTCAATTGCTGTCCTTAAGGAGCACAGAGCCTTAAGCAGACACGGGCAGACAAGTGAACAGTTACAATACAGCATATAATTGCACTTTGAGGAGGTGATGGCTCAAGGTGAGGGTGAATTTGGGGGTATACCTGGTAGAGAGCGAAAGCTGATAATCTGCTTCAAGAGAGGCTTTGCAGAAGGAGGCCTTCCCTCGAGGTGAGTTTTGAAAGACTAGTAGGATTGGCCAGCTGAAATTAGGGAGAAGAGCAATCCAGGTTGAGGAAACAGGTAGACAAAACGCCAGATGCAAATACATCAATAAAGAGAGAACATGGCATGTTCAGAGAACTGTAAAATTCCAGTGAATATTAACACTGGAGCTGGAGGTTTTCCATTTGCATGACTTCTTCTCCCTCTCAGTCACCCACTCAGTCTTTTATCAAAACCTTATTTCGCTCAACAACTCCACAGGAAGAAAAAGGCTTAATATAGCATATCACTGGTAATGTGTGTTGACCCAAGACCTATCAGGAGGGACAGAAGCTACTGTATGGAGAGGATGGTTGTTCCTAGGTCTCTTGGACCCAGGGCCGAAATTGCAAGTAAAGTGTTAAAGATAGATAGATAGAAGAAACACCTCAAAAAAACTTCTTACTAGAATGCACAGTAGTTGAACACAAGGCAGTACAGATGGTACACAGTTCAGCAAGATCCCAGTAGACTACAGAGACCTCTTCATTTGAAACCATTCAAGAACATTAGACCCTTGATCAAGTTCTCTTTCCAGTGGAATGATACACTTTTTAAATTAGTTTGCCATTACACAAGTAATAAGAAAATGCACTCTTGAGAAATGCATCCTATCATTACAGATAAGACCAAGTTCTTCCTTTAACAATTACCAATTCCTCTTCCTAATCCCCTTCCCCAGAGGCAAACTCCTTTATCAATTTCATTGGTATCCTTCCAAGTTGTTCTCTGTGCGTTTACACATATCTAAAACGAACACGTTTAGATGAAAGCTGTTAGTATTTTAAATCCAATTATTGGAACATATATTTGAATGTTGGTTGATCTAGAATAAATGTTCAACCTAAAACTTTAAAAACCACAACATTTTAAAAAACAAAACAAATTTTTAAAAAATGAGTTTACATATTTTTTTTAGTATCATCAAACTTGGTAGATTCTGAAAGAACTAATGATAAGATTTTTGTTTGTTACAAACAAACAGAGACAAACGAGGCAAAAAGCAGTGATTATTCAGAGTCACAGGAAATACTGGGAGGCCGCACAATGTATGGCCAAGAGTGTGAATGCCAAAGTCAGACTGCCCAGATTAGTACAGGCTCTGCCATTTACTAAGGGTGAGACCTTGGGCAAACACTTACCTGCTCTGTGTCTGTTTCCTTATCTTTGAAAAGCGGATAATAATAGTGTCTACCTCACTAGGCTATAATAAGAAATACATGCATTTGTATGTGTAACCCACTTAAAACAGCATTTGGCCAAATATTGCACGATCTCATTTATATGTAGCATCTAAAAAAGTTGAGCTTACAGAAGTAGAGAGTGGAATGGTGGTTACCAGAAGCTGGGGGTTGGGAGTGAGGAGATGTTGGTCAAAGACCACAAAATTTTGGTTAGGAGGCATACGTTCCAGAGCCCTATTGAACAATATGGTGACCATAGCTAATAACAATGTGTTGCATCCTAGAAAATTACTAAGTGAATAAATTTTCAGTATCAAAAAAAAGCATGTGAAGTAATACATATGTCAGTTAGCTCAGTTTAGCCATTCCACAATGTATACATATTTCAAAACATCGTGTTAAACATTTTTACATGGCAATTTAAAAAACAGAACAAACCACCACCACCAACAACAACAAAACAGTGTCTGGCACATTGTAACTCATGAAATAATGTTAGCCTCTTTTCTTAGTAAGAGTGCTGGGGCAAGATGTTAAGTGTATCAGGATTTTCAAGAAAAGGCAGTAGTCTTGGGATGGATAAGGTAGTGACTAATGATACACATTTCTTCTTTTTTTTTTTTTAGTTCAAAATTCAGCAGTAAAATTAAATATGTCAATAGCTTATCAGAACTCAGTGGGCTGATCCCAATGGATTGCATCCACATTCCAGAGAGCATCATCAAGTAAGTCCTGACGGTTTCAGAGATTTCTTAAGAAATAGTACTAGTTTGAGGCTGGGTGTGGTGGCTCATACCTGTAATCCTAGCACTCTGGGAAGCCAAGTGGAAGAATCAGTTGAGCCCAGGAGTTTGCCATCAGCCTGGACAACATAGCAAAACCCCGTTCCTACTAAAAATACAAAAATTAGCCAGGCATGGTGGCATTTGCCTGTAGTCCAGCTATTCAGGAGGCTGAGATAGGATGATCACCTGAGCCTGGGAAGTGAAGGCTGCAGTGAGCCGTGATGGTGCCACTGTACTCCAGCCTGGGCAATGGGAGTGAGACCCTGTATCAAAAAAAAAGTGTATGTTTGGAGAAGTGGGTTGGTAAAGAGGTCAGTTCTGGAACAGAGGGGAAATGGCATTATCTTATTTTGAAAACAATATTAAATATCCTCCAATAAATATAATTTTTTCCTATAATCTATAGATAATTGTTGTGTTCTCTCAGATCCTCTTTCACATAATATTTTCCTGGGGTTATTTGATTATTGTTCATTTTTACCTTGAACTTTACTACCACTTTGGAAAAAGTAACAGTTACACTGGTTAACTGGTATACTGTCTCTACTGGTTAACAATATATCAGTTTCTTGTGTCTCCCACTCTGCACAGACACAAGATGGTCTTAGTATAGCTTGGATTTCTTTATTGTCTTATACAAAGTAATTTATCTGCATAACCCTAGGAAAATAGAAAGGAATAACTCTCTGCTTCTTCTAAACCTTTTCTGTTTATCATGATTAAGTAGAGGGCATTTGCCCAGTGGTGGGTGAGGCGGTGAGGAATGGTTTTCTTGCTCAATAGAGGGTAACGCAGTATCTGCGTCAGCATCCTGCATGGGTACTGAAGGTCTCAGGATGATGCTACAAAAATTAGGATAAAATTTAACAAAATAAATACTTGGAGCTGGGATTGTAAAACAGGGATATGGGAGAATGAACACTTGTATCTGGTACATTGTTGCAAAGAACGGTTGTTTTCTGTGTGTCATGGTTTTTTTTTTTTTTTTTTTGGCCACTGTATCTGAATCGTTAGCTTTTTTCATTTCATTTGAGTGGAGAGGGATTTAACCATTAGCTCAAAGAAAACAGACAAGTGTCATTCATCTTCCTCCATAAAACGGATAGCAAAATGTACCTCTCATTTGGGATTCCAAAAAAGAGTCCTCTCACTGTAAAAATTAATTAATTTAAAAGGCCCAGCCTAGAAATTGGAAGGAAAGAATTCTCATGTAATGTGTGTCTATGATATGCCAAGCATAGCAGTGCTCTATTTATATCATTTATTTGACTCCCATAGTAAACCTCTGTTTTACAGATGCAGGGGAGATAACTTAGTAAGAAGTTACTTAGGCACAGTGTAAGTAGGAACCAGGAAGAGATGGAACTGGAATTCAAATTCAAGTCAGCCTGGCACCAAAATTCGCATGTTCTTTTCTAGGAGATTCCTTTACCTCCCTTAGAGTATCCTTCAAAATTCAAAGCTCAGAAGTAGATGCATTTGGTTTTCCTACATAAGCAATATCGGGCATGAACACAGGATACTGACTGGGCTTCCAGTGGTCAGTTGGCTCACTGAATCAGACAGAGTAGAGTGTTCATAAGATCCTAATGATGGCTTCAACCCTCATTAGCTTCATAGTGTTTCCACAACCAGCACACCTCATAGCTCTGGGCTGCTGCCTCAAAAAGGTGTACTCCATCTTTAAAACCCACTTCTACTCTCTAAATTTAAAAAGGATGGAGGCAGGGAGGGATGCCTCACACCTGTAATCTTAGTACTTTGGGAGTCTGAGGAGGGTAGATAGCTTGAGTTCAGGAGTTCAAGACCAGCCTGGGCAACATGGTGAGACCCTCTCTATGAAAAAAAACACAGAAATTAGCCGGGTATGGTAGCATGCACCTGTAGTCCTAGCTACTCAGGAGATTCAAGTGGAAGGATTGCTTGAGCCTGGGAAGTGGAAATTGCAGTGAGCCGAGACCGCACCACTGCCCTCAAGCCTGGGTGACAGAATGAGACCCTGTCTCAAAAAAAAAAAAAAGAAAAAGGAAGAAGTAGTATGGGAGTACTCACATTCAATAAGATGACAAGGACATTCTCCCTTCTAGTGGAATTGAGCATTGACCGCTTTCCAAGTAAACACAGTAACACTTCCATGGTGTGGCAGAGGCAATAGAAAGAAAAGTGAATGGGCTTTAGAGACTTAGATTTGAACCTTCCCTCTAACCTCTCAATGTCTCTGAGACTTCAAGTCATCTATTAAAATGATTGATTAATTAAAATATTCTGAGTCTCAGCTTCGGCATCTGTAAAGTAAGGAAGTAAGTTGCACTTCCTGGAATGGTCCTGAGGGTTGAATGCAAACGGTACACAAAGCACTTTCAAAGCCTCCCAGCACAGAGTGTGCAATCCAGAATCTTATTTATTGTTACGCATGTTGCTTTTAGAGACTGTCTATCATATGGCAAAGTTCAAGTGAGAAGTTAAGTATAGCCGGGACATTTTTTCTTCATCTGCACACATCAGTTTTCAAGGGCTCCATTTGGGAGAAGTTACTTCAGGAAGGATTCTATTTGGAAAAATTTTTTTCTGGAGGAAGAAATTTACCACCATTCACGTGCTGCCCACATGTCCGTGTGTTCTGTTTTCTGTAATTATCTCCTTGGGATGTCCTTTCTGCCATTTCTGTTACTGACCTTCATCGCCCCAATTTCATGTTATGCAAATTTCAAATGGATACAAGCCATGGCTCCTTTTTATCACTGAATAACATTCAAAGGATCTAATCTCAGCCACTCCCAAGACCAGTCCTCAGCTGAGATGGAGCCTGTCATCAAAGGGCTTAAATGAAAGAAAAACTTGCTCAACCTAGAACCAAATTTATAATCATTGGTCACAGTTGATTCTCATTATTTGTGGCAGTTATGTTCTGTAAAGTCACTGCAAACCCTTAATTAGGGAATACTGAAATAGTGTTCCAAGGGAAAATACAGGGTGTTTGGTTCCTGCAAGCCTCTGGTCACAATGTTTTCATCAATCAGTCAATCAATCAATCAATATATAACCTTGTTTTATGTGTGTTTCTGTTTAAATGAACCTTACTTAGTATACATTGTTGATTTATTGAACTCATGGCCAACAGTATTGTAACTTGTGCATAAACGAAGCTTATCTAACACACATATTTTCTTCATAAGGCACATCACAGCCTTCCTGCACTTGGGAATACTGGACAGTATTTCAGCACTATGCTTGGAAGCCAATTTGAGCAGCAAAATCACCAAGGAAAAATACAAAAATGAGAAAAAAAAAAGCACTAAATAGGTTGTGAAAAGGACAGTTGTTTACAGTATGAAAGAAGACAGAGGCTCACACATTGCCAGGTGGCAACGTGAGCATTGGGCAACTCACATTTTTCACCACTCTGCACATGTCCACAAGTGACCCAAAAAGTACCTTGTATTGATTTTGTGGTTATAAATACATGTTAGTGAATAGGCAAATTTACAAATATAGAATCTGCAAATAGTGAGGATTGACTGCATATATTTACAAAGTATAAACATTGATTGTTATCTAATGAAAATAAGACGTCTCCCAAATCCCAATTTTATTATTACCATCAGACATCACCTAATGACAGAGACATGTTCTGAGATGTGCGTCTTTAGATGCTTTCATCATTGTGCAGATATCATAGAGTGAACTTATACAAACCTAGATGGCAGAGCCCCCTACACCACCTAGGCTATCTGCTATAACCTGTTGCTCCTAGGCTCCACACCTGTACAGCGTGTTACTGTACTGAATACTGCAGGCAGCTGTAACACAGTGGTAAGTATTCGTGTATCTAAACATAGATAAGATACTGTCAAATTATGGCATTCTAATTTATGGAACCACTACCATATATGTGGTCCATCGCTGACCCAAATGACGTTACATAGTGCATGACTGTATCTGGATAGGCGTTTTCTCTCATGATTTGACTGTCGTTTAAATCATTTACTTGTCGTTTTTTCCATCTGTTTGCTCATTTTCCTTATGGCACTCGTTTTTATTTTCGTAAGGTACGATGAAGAGAGATCTTATAAGAGAAGTGTGAGGTAAAAATCTCCTGATCTCCTATTCACGCTGGATCCTGTGTGTGTACACCAGTGTCTTACTTGTGGGTGACCTCAACAAGCTACCAGAGCGAGAGGTCACTGTATCAGTCTTTTGTATGCCATTTCCAGTCTTTGTCCTGTGTGTAAAGCTGTTGAGGTCAACCTGATTTGCAACTGAAACCTACTAAACCAGATACATCCCTGACTTGGCCCAGGCTGCAAGCTAATTTGAACTGTACCCACCAGACTGACGTGGATGTTTTCAGCTTTATTCAGCCAGCATGTTTCTGATCCCTTTGCAACTTATACCTACTGTTTATGAAGGAATTTGCAAAGTAAATGTACATAAACACTGAATGGGAGGAAATGACAGTATATTTAATGGAAGGAGTACGTCTCAGGACTCCAGAAGACGGTTTTGAAAAGCACATATGCACCACTTTTGTTTGGCTCTGCTTTGCTGAGTGACTGTCTCATGCTCTGCTTGCTTCTTTTTTGTTTCTTTTCCACACCAATAATTTTTGCTCCTGCAGACTGGACGAAGAACTGAGGGAAGCTTCAGAAGCAGCTAAGTAAGACTCAGTTTTCATTTAGTGGCTGGCATGATGTTGGCTTGCATTTCAGAACTGAATTGGGAAAAGCTGCATGCCTGGTGTTTTATTCCTGCTTCCTGATAATAATGCACTTTAGAAATTCTCTTTCTCCGATGATAGATGTAATCTCTATTATTCTTACTACAGTCTATTTTTCCCCATGATCTTGGTTATATTGAGGAATGCATTTGTCACTATAGTTGTTTTTTAATGTACACGTAATTCTAGGCACCACAACAAAAGACCACATCACAGGCACTGTGACGTATAGTGTGACATCGATATGATCATTAGGTTTTCAGGCAACAGAACTTCACTAATTCATACCAATGGGGAGGAATAATAGCACATCGAAATTTGGAAGATTTTTGCAGAATCAATTTCATGGCCTTCTATGAGTTAAAACAACAACACCTTACTTCATGACTTTGGAAATATTGCTTAACTAACAACCTCTGAGCTATTTTGATGAAGAGAAAAACAAAAGTCATTGCCCACTATTGTCAAAGTATGATTCTCAAAAAGGCAAAATTATAACTCTCATGCAAATATAAAATGAACACATGCCAATGATTTTATTCAACTGATGATTTAATGCAGGAACTACTAAGGTGTTAAAGCCAGTTCAAAGAACATTTGAGCAGCTAGATATCTATAGATAATTTACAGAAGAGTATTTGGATAAGATTGTTGGGTTAGATACAAAACTGGCTAATAAACAACAGGGCAATAAACTGTAATATTGAGGTTATCTTTTCCACTGGACAGAAATTATTTGCATCTCTGCTGGTCAAAAACTACAAGTTAACCTCTGCCCCTATTGAGTTGTAAAATAGCCCAACCAATAGAAAGTCAGCCCGCCCCCTGTAATCCTAGCACTTTGGGAGGCCGAGATGGGCGGATCACGAGGTCAGGAGATCGAGACCATCCTGGCCAACATGGTGAAACCCTGTCTCTACTAAAAATACAAAAATTAGCTGGGCATGGTGGTGGGCATCTGTAGTCCAAGCTACTCGGGAGGCTGAGGCAGGAGAATCGCTTGAACCCAGGAGGTGGAGGTTGCAGTGAGCCGAGATCATGCCACTGCACTCCAGCCTGGGGACAGAGTGAGACTCCATCTCAAAAAAAAAAAAAAATCCAGTTATTCTCTTTTCTCGTTTCCAAGTTACAAAGACATTTTCTGATAATACATGTTAGATATAACCAAATACTATTTGAAAAGTCTGCTGTATTAAGCACATTTTCTTCCCCATTTTAAATGTTGCTTACACTGTTCATTTTTATAACCAGCTCCCATTTTAATAGACATTGCAAAAGCAGAAGGCCTGGACAATGTCCCAACAGCTATAAATTCTGAATAAATAATATCTAACTAATAGATATTTTCTTCATAGTTATAAATGCCAATTCCTCATTAAAACAATCAATTTAGACATTTTTCTCCTGTGGTACATTTTTATTGTAAGTAACCTATACGATTATTTGCTCGTAGTGTGCCAATCATTTGTGTTAAAAAATTAAAGGATAGGTTTTTGCTTTAGAAAGTTTAGCATTAGTGGAGTTTACTCTTATAATATTCTGATCTTCTCATTTTCTTTCAAGATAACTGACACCCAGTTACACTAAAGAAACTCAAAACTGTGTAATTTTTTTATTCTAAAAAAAACTTCTTAGTCTTGATCCCAACTGTTACAAGTAAGAAGTTGTTAAGTAAGGAAAATATTAGTAATCAAGGAACTGAGTGTTGGTATAACATTCCTGTAGCATTTATCTGCACTCAAACTGCTTTGTGTCATGAGATTTCCTAGAGTGAGAACTCTCTGTGAGTTTTTCTTTCAGATTTATTTTTTCAGGATGATAACATATTTATGAAATTAAAGTGCTATTTTCAAGACAAAAGATAGGGGGACAGACCATCAACAATTTTTCAGACAAACCTATCATAAAGTCATATTGTCATGTTTCTTTCATTATTACCATGAAATCTTGCTTCTTTTAATAGATTTTTTTCCCTCTATATTTATACTATTTCTGCTTAGCTGCCACAGTCAAATGATTATTGTTTTTGGATAGTTTTGTAGCTTTCTCTTTTTTCTCTCACATCCACTATTTTGTTCTCTTCCTTACCCCTACCAACCCTCCCCCGACGTGTTTAAATAGCTCATATGGTCCTGAGACATTTTGATCTCCCTCCTAAAGGAAGCACTATGCTCATGCCTAGTACATAGTAGATGCTCAGTAAATTTATGCTGCATAAATTAATGAATTTGCATAAGAGTCAGTTCATTGCTGTTGAGCAGTGGGTTCTCAAACTTTATTGTGCATTACAATGACCTGGAGCACATGGTAAAACAGAAAATCCCGTGTCTCACCCCCAAAGTTTCTGATTCACCAGCTCTAGAGTGGAGCCTAAAAAGCTGCACTTCTGGTCAGGTGAGGTTGCTCGTCCCTGTAACCCCAGGACTTTGGGAGGCTGAGAGGGGAGGATTGCTTGAGGCCAGGAGTTAGAGACCAGCCTGGGCAACATAGCAGGATTCCATCTCTACAAAAAAAATTTTTTTAATTAGCCAGGTATAGTGGTATGTGCCTGCAGTCCCAACTACATGGGAGGCTGAGGTGGGAGGATCCGTTGAGCCCTGGAATTCAAGGTTGCAGTGAGCTAATTGATCTTACCAGTACACTCCGGCCTGGGCAACAGAGTGAGACCCTGTCTCAAGAAAAAAAGTCTGCATTTCTAACAGGTTCCCAGTGATGCTGCTGCTGCTGGTCTCAGGACCCAGCGTTGAGAACCACTGCTTAAAAGTCAAGGGCCAAATAAAAATAATCAGATTTGTTTTAGAAGTGTATGCTCTTGCTTTGGATTCAGCAGGTAAGCCATCTGCCTGAAGAATCTTCCCTCTAGGATCTTTTGATCCTACCTTTTTGATGGTAACATCACATGTATGAGAAACTGAAATATATTTGCACATTTGAAAATGTGCACAGAGAAAGAATTCTACTCTGTTGACCCCGCAGGTGATTGGAATACCTTAGAATCCCACCATCTCGGCTACCAGCAACATTTTTTCAACTACCTTTTAGCCTCTGAAGTAGCCCCTGAATTCTAGGAGAAACTCTATGAGAAACGTGATCACTGCAGATCTGTTGTTAGAAGCCAGATATACCCAGGTTCTTCCCGTTGACAGATGTGCCTGACTTTCCACATGACTTGTTCAGAAAGCTTCTGGTTGGGTCTAACCAAAGGCAAACGTACACTTGGTCAGGCAACAAAACCTATCTGTCCGCTGTTTTGCTTTATGCCCACTAGTGTTTCCCAACATTCTCCCTCTCCCCTCACACACACACACACACACCCCACTCAAACTGCACCCCAACTCTAATTGATTTCAGAAAGTGATTTGCTCAACCTGCCTTATCTTTTCTTTAAAACCTTAGCTCTATACAGGAAAGAAAGTATTATACTTCTGAAGGATAAATAGTATACATAGAACCATTCTTATTTCGAAAATTGGGACACATCCTTGTGTTGCCTTTGGAGTGACAGTATTAAAGGGTTTGCCAATTGCTGTTTTCCTTGGGAGGATTACTTGAAATTAAAAAGCAGAAAAGCTGAGTTTGGAAGATTGCCCTTTCTTGATTCCATTCCAGCTTTGCTTTTTTTTTTTTTTTTTTTCTTTTTTAGCACACTGTCAACACTTACTTGACTGTCCTTGCTCACTGGAATTGCCAAATATTCCCTATAAAAATATCAGACCACCAGCAAGAAGGGTAGGGAGTGAGGAAGGAAGGTTGCTATCTCACCTGGGGAGATAGCAGGCTGTCGTTTTCAACAAAACACCTGACCTTCATCATGGATCCTCTTATGTGCAAACAGATAAATTAGCTTGTGAAATTGTATTACAAAGAGGACAGCTGCACTTAAAAAGGATCATAGAAGCTCTTTAAATAGTGTTTGTTTGCCAATAATAAAATATTTATGGAAGGCCGGGCACAGTGGCTCACGCCTGTAATCCCAGCACTCTGGGAGGCCAAGGCAGGAGGATCACTTGAGTCCAGGAGTTTGAGACCAGCCTGGGGCAACATGGCAAAACCGTACCCCTACCAAAAATATGAAAATTAGCCAGGCATGGAGGCATGCAGCTGTAGTCCCAGCTGCTTGGGTGGCTGAGGCAGGAGAATCGCTTGAACCTGGGAGGCAGAGGTTACCGTGAGCTGAGATAGCGCCACTGCACTTCAGCCTAGGTGACAGAGCAAGACTCTGTCTCAAAAAATATATATATATGGGAGGGGTATAAAAGTTAAGGTGTAATGAGCATTCATCAAGAATTAATAGAAAGCAAATTTGAAATTTGCTAACAGAGAAATCACACCAGTATGAAATATCAAAAATAGCTAATATTACACCAAAAAACATAAATTCCATAAAAACACTTTTATTTATTATTTTATAAGGTTATATTTGTTTTCTGGGCATACTCAGTTGAGGTAAATAGTAGGATTCATTTTATCACCTGGACACAGCTCAACTGTATGGAGTGGTAAGTGTCCTGTTATTTCTGTAACAACAATGAGCAGAGCTGACGGTGACATTTTTTCTTTCAGTGTATTGGGAAATCCTCATTCTCGTGAAAACTGAAAATTAACTGTGTTCATGGGTGAATAAAATGAGGCTGCTTGAGAGGGATTTTCCTCTATGTGTAAAGTATCTTATTATTCGGGGTACCAATACAATTTTGTAGTATGTCCCCTGAATAAGACGAATTGAAAAGGCAGGGAAAAATGAGGACAGAAGAGACCACTGGAGGTATTTGGAGTTTTTAAATCTCTGCTTTGTGTTTTTATATCATGGGCAATCACTTGCCTTTCAAAACTGATGGTAAGGGTTACAGCTTAATCTCCTCATCTGTTCGGGTATGGATCGGTTCAGTATTAGTAATGGGACCACATTAAACAGTTTCAAATGCCTCAACTCTGTTGTGCTTTCATAGTGGTGACGGTGGGGAAATACTGACTGCTTCCTATTTTTCCCTTGCACTCAGAACTAGCTGCCTTTACAATGATCCAGAAATGTCTTCTATGGAGAAGGAGTAAGAATTCACCATCGATAGCAGCTATGTGGTTACTTGTAGTGTTGTATGGCTGGGCTCTGAAAGAAAACACACTGAGGACTGGGTAAACCCTGTTTAGATGTTCAGCTTTCCTGTGCTCCATTCCTGAAATCAGAAACTTGAAGCAAATTTGCCAGCTTCACACCATTTCATTCACAATCACCCCTTAAATTTCTTTTTTTTTTTTTTTTTTTTTTTTTTTTTTTTTTTTTTTTTTTTTTTTTTTTGAGGCGGAGTCTCGCTCTGTCGCCCGGACTGGAGTGCAGTGGCGGATCTCAGCTCACTGCAAGCTCCGCCTCCGGGTTTCCGCCATTCTCCTGCCTCAGCCTCCCGAATAGCTGGGACTACAGGCGCCCGCCACCTCGCCCGGCTAGTTTTTGTATTTTTAGTAGAGACGGGGTTTCACCGTATTAGCCAGGATGGTCTCGATCTCCTGACCTCGTGATCCGCCCGTCTCGGCCTCCCAAAGTGCTGGATTACAGGCTTGAGCCACCGCGCCCGGCCCACCCCTTAAATTTCTAAAGGACAACCTATGGACATGGCATTCTATTTTTCCAATCCAAAAATGAGAAGAAAATGATTAGGACCAGATGTAAGAACATTTGGGCAAGAGGAATGCAATTCTGCTTTCTGAATGACATCATCTCTATTTTAATTAGTGGAAGTTGGAACTTCCATTTAATGCTTTGGTGGATGGAGAGAAAATGCGCTTGTTTTGCAACGTCCAGGAGGAATTTGAGCCTGGATGAGACTGTAGGAATGATCTATTTGGAGGATTACCATCCTGTGAGAAGTAGAAATTGGACGTGTAGTGAGTTCTTACCACGTTCCAGACTGTAAAAAGCTTCACACGCAGTGTCTGATTTTAATCCTCAGAATAAGTTTATGAGGTACATTTCACAGATGAGGAAAGAGAGGCATAGAGAGACGATCTGACCAGTCCACTGTTTTACAGCTGTAAAAATGGCCCAGAGCTGGAATTTGGACATTGGCAGTATAGCTCCAGGACCAATGGTTTTTAAATCAGGAAGAGGTGATCTTAATGCTAGATGGGTGTACCATCTCCGATTTAATGAAAGACAAAACTACTCACCTAAGAGAACAGAGTGAATTAGTGGCCAAGTCAGTTTCAGGGAATAAACTGTGGTCACCAACAAACTTTTAGAGAGAACTTGGTCATCCAACAGGGAGCTTCTAAATTGGTTTGAGTTGTGGAGAATTTAACTTTGTCCTTGTTCCTAGGAATCAGGAAGCAGAGGGAAAAATCAATTTTAAATGTATCTCGTCTCTATTGCCACTTTTTGCTGTCTTTGGACCTCCTTTCCGTTGAAGTCCAAAAGGAAGCTGGAAAATTAGAGTGAAATAGCTCCACATTTGCCATTTTGACCTGTTGTGCCTAAAGGAAGTTTAGGCACAAAAACTCCAGAGACAGTCCCAACTGAAAAGTGCACAAAGAACAAAGACTGGGCCAATTCTGGATGCATGCCTATGAGTTAGCCCTGCTCTGCAAGGAACCTTTATTTTTTCTAAATAAAAATTTTAAAAAAGAACAAAGACTATAGAGAGACTTTTGAAATCACACAGCTATTTTTCCAAAGGTCACTGTTGTCCCACCTCTTTTAGATGAAGACAACAACTGCTTCAAGGAAATTGGCACATGAAATTCTGCAAAGCAGTAAAACCTCAATTCCCCAGCCCACGATAATTCTTTTTGCAACTATTTCTTCCCTCAGCAAAACAGCACCCCCTTGAGCAGTTAACAGAGCCCACAGTTAACAAGCAGCGTAGAGGGCACATGTGGAAGCCCAGCCAATGGCTGGCCCGTTGCTGCTACATCTTAGGGCTTACCCACTTCTTTGCTTGCCTTGTCTGTCTTGCTCCTTATTCCTATGCAGGGCTGTTTTGGTTGGGAAGAGGGCAAGCATTGCTTCCTGTCTGGGTTCATTCCAGGGCTGGGCATGGAGGAGGGAGGGATACTACAAATTGTTATTGTTACTTCCCACTTTTTAGAAGAACACATTCTTCTCAAGGCTTCCTTTTCTTCAGCCCTCTCTTTCCTGAGCCCTTAAGAGGCACATGATCACAGTGTAGATGATGAGATTGGAATAAGGGTCAAGAGTAGCCAAGAATTTTGTTTTTTTTTTTCTGACTTCCAGTCCTGGATTTCTGGCTTTCTTTGGTATTGGAATGAGGGCTTCATTTACTTCTGGCTCCTTTACACTGTAGGCCATCAAGGACAGAGGAGCATTCTGTGGGGAAGCATTTTACACCTTCCAGAGCTAGTGTTGAACGAATACGCTGCAAAATGGGCAAGGGTTCTTCCAGTGGGCTCGATCAGTCCAAGAATAAGATGGAGTGTGTGCTGTTACCATAGTGGTCTCTCATTTTCCTCAGAGACAGAAGAGAAGGTTATGCCCATTTTCTTCTTCTTACATAAAATGCAAATGTTTTTATTCATCATTAAACAATATTGTCAGATAGTTTGTAAGGAACCTCATTTAATACTTGTTAGACACAAAAATGGCCTGTTGTAAAATTATCAGAAGGTTGCTCTGTCTCAGGAAAAAAGTTGCCTATAGAAAACTAAGCCCATTTGCCCAAAGATTAAGAATATTCAATTCTGATTAAAAGTATTTTTTTTTCCCAAAAACGATACTTTTATTTATTTATTTATTTATTTATTTATTTATTTTTAAATAGCCCTGGGTGCTTGTCTCCTTCCCTTTTAGGTTTGGATTTTATGAATTCCTTCATGTTTCAAAACTTGCAACATGCCTTTTTATATTTTTATATATTTGCTTAAAGTACCATGATCAAGGGTGGCTCTATTTGAGGAAGCTTAAATTAGCATCATTGTTAACAGCTTTGTTAACTCCACAACATTGCTGTTGTCTCAAATATTAACCTTCCAAGTGGTTTCCTGTATTTACTTACATGAAAATCGTTTGCTTTTGACTATTTCATTTTACAAACTGGGTAAACAGGTTCCAGTCTTTTAGCTTTTGGGTTAACAAAAGCTGAAGGGATGAATTAAATCCTAGAAGATTTACAAAAAAAGTCAGTACAAGAAATAATCGAGACGGGCATCCTGGTGTGTTAGCTCAGGGGCCTGATGGTGAAACAAGGTGACCATGTTCTTTTAAGCTTCCAAGACTGTTTCAAATATTCTGACTCACTCGCAGTTTTTAGACAATGTGCCTCAAATTTTGGTTGAGTAAATATTCTCTTGGTCTATGGGAGAAAGTCAACCAACACCGTGAGAGAAAGAATCAAATTTCCAATCACCAAATCAAACTTACTACAGATTTCTGGGAACAGGAAGGACATTTTAAAAGCAAAAACAAGACTTTTTTTTTAATGACCTGTTTAGTAAAGGTATGTAAGAAAAAGATCTCAGGGTCACAGTGGATAAAAAGAAGATACCTCTAAAGTAAACTCTGCAGGTAAGAAAACAAGTCAGAGGGCCTAAAAACTAGAAGTATTCATGATGATTTGGCTTCCTAAAAGAAACAAGATTGTTGCAAGTAGGCCAATAAAGCAAAGAGCTATTTTCTCATTTCAAAAAACACTGAGGGCCGGGCGCATTGGCTCACGCCTGTAATCCTAGCACTTTGGGAGGCCGAGGCGGGCAAATCATGAGGTCAAGAGATCGAAATCATCCTGGCCAACATGGTGAAACCCCGTGTCACTAAAAATACAAAAAGTTAGCTGGGTTTGGTGGCGTCCACCTGTAGTCCCAGCTACTCAGGAGGCTGAGACAGGAGAATTGCTTGAACGCAGGAGGCGGAGGTCGCAGTAAGCCAAGATCATACCACTGAACTCCAGCCTGGCGACGAGCAAGACTCCATCTCAAAAAAACAAACAACAACAACAACAACAAAAAAAAAAACACTGAGGTACTACTGCTGCTAGTAATAACAGACATTATGATATGTTCACTATGTACAATTGAAAATGCCTTAGACTTTAGCAAGCTGTGAGAGAGGTATGACTATTCCATTTTACAGATACAGAAATGGGAACTTAGAGAAGGTAGGTGACTTGGCCAAGTCGCCACTGCTAATAAGTGATGGAATTGCTGACTATATTTCAAAGGAAAGATACTTTACTACTGTAAACTGGATGGGCAGGCAGTGTGAGTTACCAGTGGCTTTCTCTGCAAAACTTCTAGAATGAACACTGCTCAGCTGCTGCAAATTCCACAAGTAAAGCACAGTAACCTTTGCAACATGCAAGCTTATGGCTCAGGGGCAGAGATAAGCAAAATCCACAGATACGTGCAAAATCACCCATTTCAAACTAATAGTTTCTCTTTTATCACAACTGAAATTCTTCCTCTATTTACTGGCTTTTGGTTTTCTTCCTCTTGCGTGGATGCGGTAGGAAGTTGTGCTATGTTCACTAAGAGGCAGAAGAAAAACATGTGATTCAAGTAAGTTTTAGGCTTACTCCTCAGATATTTGGGAACCCATTTGACCTTCTGAAAAACAAGCTTTTCTTTAGTTATAAACATCCATCTCAGTAAAGTAGGCTAACCTCTTTCAGTCAAATCCTTTGGCTCCTAGAAAATGTTTGGTGTTGTTTTATTGTTTACCATTTCTTACTATTTAGTGCTTGTCAGACATTACTGACTTGAGGCAGAACATTTGTTTGCTTCATAAGGAAAGGTCATTTATTAAAAATAAATAAAATGGCATGATTTCCAGAATACACTAATGCTCCTTATCTTAATTGACTTTGGGAATGAGTCTTTACATGAGTTTTTTTTTACCTTCCTGGATCATTTTGAAAAGGTGTAAAATGCTTCCAGAGACAATTTTGTAAAACTAAACAGATTTCACATGTTGGAGAAAAGCCTGACAAGAGGAGGATTGGGTTTTACCAGATTTTTCTATTATAAGAAACTTGCATGATTTAAAATATTTTCAGTATGTCCTTTGAGGAAAAAAGCAAACGCAGTGCTACCCAAATCATTACTAAATGTTTCTCATTTGGGTTCCATGTTTCTCTCTCTTTTTCTTTTCTTCACAGTATTGACTTGAAGCTGAAAGAAAAGCCCTAGTTGGCCACACTGGAAGAAGAGGATGCTTTTCTGGTTCATGGTTCTGTTGAAACATACCTACCTGAAAGAGACAGGGCTAATGTTACCTTTTTCCACTTTGCACTACCTGGTGCCATTCTAAATTTCTAAGGGGAAAAATAGGAAGAAAGTTTGTTTACTCCTAACGTATTTTATGAAATTGTGTGTACTTTCCTATTTTGCCAATTATGTGCCTCAAAGATTTTAGTTGAGCCTTAGCAAGAAAGTACGACCTTCCATTTCAATACTTCGTTGACACAGTGCGGTGATATTTCGTCCCTTAGACAGGTGTTTACCAGTACCAGTAAGATACCTTTAATCCACTGTTAAATATTAGTGGATTTGTTTCCATAGATTAGCTGGATTACCCTTTGGTGATTGCATTAGGTTTAAAGGACACAGGGCTCAATTCTTCCCAGGAAAGTTACCCCTGTGCGACTCCACCTTTAAAATCCTAAGCCTGACTAGGACAACCATAAACCACACAAGGTATAAAACCATCATCAGCTAAGTGCCCACTTTGTTCTTGTTTACTAGAATCTCCTTTAACTTCTCAAAGGGAAGCCAGGCTTTCTAATCCACATCAACTTTATTTTAGTTGTCAGATTGGTCATTACATTTTATGTAAATCGGTCTTTTAACAGATGATTTTTGTGATGAATGTTGGTGACCTCCACATTGCGAAATTTAAAAATGAGTGTTGCAAGTTTGGTAGCTGTCTGAGCTTCAGGCCATAAACTCAGCTCAAGATGTTACCTTATAAGTGCCAAGAGCCCAAGTGCAAGGTGGCCTACTCAAAAATCATTTGGTAGCATTCAGTTATCCATGAATTCTTCTCTCGCATGCATTATAAAAAGTGATCTGCTTTAAAACACTGTAATCTGATCACAGGCTTAAAATTAAATATGAGTATGTACTTTCATGTACAAAATATTTCCTTTATAGTCTTCATATGCCCTGTAAAATGCCAACAAGATTTCAAGTCTGTAGGCCTCTAGCGGGGTGGGGTGGCAAACCACAGCTAACTCTAGCTCACCACTGCAAGCTAAGAATGGCTTTTATATTTTGGGTTGGAAAAAACATTTTTGAATATTTCATGACACATGAAAATTATTCACATGTTAGTACCCATAAAGTGTTACTGAAACAGCCACACAAACTTGTTTTTGTGCTGTCTCCAGCTACTTTCACACAACTGCAGAGCTGAGCAGTTCAACAGACCATATGTCCCACAATGCCTAAAACATTGAGTATGTTTACAGAAAAAGTTTGCTGACCCCTGCTCTAGCAAACGCATCCTTTCCTAGTCCACCCCAATTTGTATTTAGATAGTTTCTGTAACGGAACGGACAAATGAGGCTGCAAACTAATTTATTTTTGTCAAAAATAAATGTTTTGCCATCCACAGATAGTAAAATAGAAGAAATAGCCTGCTGAAAAAGATGAGGAGCCCTAGCCACAAAATCACTGCTTAGGTTGCAATTGTCAAAAATGAAGCCTTCTTAGAAGCACCTCTTTAGTATTTACAGGTGTTGGCTGAAGTCCACACCTGACTCTGGGAACCATTCTTAGTCTCCAGTGTCTCCTATTACAAAGAAGCTGGCAGAAATGAAAATGAAGGGGAGAGAAGGGTTCCCCCCTAGTCTCACGGTAGAAAATTCACTGGGGAGAGCTGTCCAGGATACTTGGAGCTCTTGGTAGAAGGAGCCTGTAACTGCTTTGAAATAGACGTCATTGCACAGGTGACTGAGTTTCTCTGACCTCATTGCTTCACGTCTGTCTCCTCCTGTCCTTCTGCATGTACCCCCACACGCACAGGTCGGCCCTCTTTCCTCCACAAGCCTCCATCGTTTTCTCTTTTCTCCTCTTGATCAAGATACAAAAGCGAGTATCTTGTTGAACTGTATGTTCTATTGGATCTCCTCCCTCATAACACCTGGCTTGTTGGACAGAAAAACCCTACAGCCCACCCTCTCCCATAGCCCCTCTCCACTTTTGAAAGCCCAAATTACGCCTCTCCCAGAACATAGTGTTGACATAAACACAGTTACCCAATATTCCTGTTTGTTCACCTATTTGCTACTTACACTCGGTAGCATCCCATTTTGTAAAATGAATTCCATGGTCACCCTGTCACAGGAAGTAATGAAGAATCCAGTGTTCAGTGTAGTGGTGCAAACCTGAGGGCGTAGAGCTGTTCATAGATGCCTCTTGTTATAGCCAAACAGACACAGTGACAATCTCACCATTTTTATACATATATATATTTTTAACTTGTCCAGCTCATCTATGGAAAACTACTCAGGTGGTATGCTGTTTGAAGCCTCATCTTCCTATATGAAAATTGTGGGCATTTATCCCAATCAATGATTTTGTTTCAGCTATTCTGTGGTCTGCATAACCACTCTGATATTTAGGTATCTGCTATTTTATTATCTTGAAAAGACCATTTAATTGCATGTGCTAGTGAAAAGCTACCATGTAAATTCACCCCCAGTAAATAGAATCCTAGATGAATTCTAGAAAAACAATCCCTAAGCAGATAGGTAGACAGAGGTAAACATTCACATGATGTAGCTCTCTAGCTCTTGCATTCTGAGCATTCTTGCTTTGGTTCTGACTTCTGGGAACTGCTTTGCATTTCCCCTATAGATGTGTAGTTAAGGGAACCAAGGGGTCACTGGGGCAAAAGCATTGTTTCTCAAAGCTCCTTGATTAAGAGAACAGAAATCTGCACAGAAGATACTGTCAAGGAGTGAGAAAATGTGTCGGAGTGCAGTAGCTCAGTGTGGAAGAAAATCCGGAAGTTTCTGTTGAAACCGTACAATGTTCTATGGGGTTACTCTCTAAGACATTCTCTGAGGTGTGTGAGGAAGTCACTACTCCTAGCCTTTGTTAAGATATAATTTTAAATATTCAGTTATGGTACTATGTTTGCAACTCTCATCTTGTCACAATGCCTCAGTAGTTTGTTCCCTTAGAAACATTTAGATGTGCACAAATCAATCTTTTATATATCTAAAGGTTTTTCTATCATGTATTGGATTGCTCAGAATAAAGTATCTATTAGACTTTGTTTTGGTAAACAAATTCTCCCTAGTGTAGATTAATATAAAAATCTGTAATGACATAATATATCTATATAGCCTTGCTGTATAATTCAGAAATAAAAATTGATTCTGCATGTTATGGTTTTCTTTCTTTGAATCAGCAAGAATCTTGCTCTGGTTTCACTTTGCAGCAGTTTTATCTGGACATCAGTCTAGCTTATCACTTGGTACTGGAGAACTGTGTACATTTTGGCTTTTCTGGACACCCAAACTTTATTCTCTCTTCATTTTTGCCTTTCCTATCTCAGAGTTCAATACGCCAAGCTTTCAAACTGTGTTGTTTACTCTTTGGATAAGCGATTTCTTATTTTGGAAACATCTCCATGTTTCATGGTTACTTGATTTTTGTCTTTTCCTCTCTCTGCTCCTTGCCTTTTTATGGCATATATTTATTTTTAAATTAAAATGTATTAAATATCATTTTATTTGTAGTTGGAGTTCCCCCCCCCATTTTCGCAACCTTTAGGCAAAACCAGAGTTGAGAATCATGACTGTGCTATTTATTTAACTTAATAAACACATGTGTACCTCTGAGAAAGTTGTTGGACTAGTCAAAGGAGAAACTGCTCTACAAAAAGTGAGACGTTGCATCTTCTCATGATCTAAAAATGAGTTATGGTAGATACTGTCCTATACCCAAGAAAGGGATGAAGCAGAAGAAAAAGCTGACAAGTAATTGCAGGCAAAGGAAGGATATTCAACTACAAGAAGTACTGCTACATTCATTCTGCTCTCGTACCTAACTATGGTGATGGAAACTGGAGGCGGGCTAGGTGTCCAGCGCTAGGGAGAGGGCTGGGTAAATCGTGCTGAATACACCCTATGGTATACCACAGCTGTGAGAAGCAACAAACTATGTGTTCATAAAGCAACACTTAAATCATAGGGTAGAGTGGAAAAAGAACAAACTCCATGTTTATAACATAGTGCCACTTACATAAACATACACACACAAAACTACATATTCTCCAAAATCCATGTGTATTTAAGGACTTAACACACTCATTTGAGTAAGGGTAGGGCATGGAGATCAGGGATAAAGTTGGGGGCCTAATTAAAAATCAGAATCATAAGGGGTCTTTTATAAGCTGAAGTTAAAAATAAATAAAATGAGGACAACTTAAGCCTTCAGTCGTTGAAGCCAAGACTTTCAGTCATAGATTACAGAAAAGCTGTGTTCGGGCACTGTGGGTCCCCAAGGAGCCATTCCCTTCTACAGCTTCTCTTGTGTGTGCCGTGTCCCTGTGCTGGCTGTGTCCGTGTGCTGCAGAGTGCCAGAAGCCCGCCCCGGGTTGCATCATCCTATGCAGTCATGGAGCTTTTAATTCAGAGCTGGTGGCTTTTGACACATCAATCCTCAAACAGCTGTGGGCTTTATGGAGCAAGCAGATTGCCTCACGAGGCTGATTTTCCTAGATAGTTTCATTCACATCCATTCAAAATAACCCTCTTAACTAGGCAGAATTATTTCTTCTCGATATATAACCATTCCAGTGATACTTAGATGTTAGACACCAGTAACTGCTACCCATGATCTCTCTAGCCTTAGCTCTAGTGAGGGACCTGTAGCCCTTAACACCGGATCATGCTTCCCTTGTGAAACTTCCTCCTTAGACCAGTGAGCTGAATTACATTGCTTTCCCACTATATTCAATATCTATTGCTGTATTAATAAATTACAGTTGATTCTCATTTTCCACAGTCGTTATGTCCTATAAAGTCACCAAGAACACTGAGTTAGTGAATACTGAGCCGTCGCTCCTGGGGTAACCGGTCAATACATAAGTTTGTTCTATGTGTTTTTCAGTTTAAAGATTTCTTATTTAATGTATATTTTTCACTTGATAACACTGAATTCACAGCCAACAACCTGAATATAACTCACGCCTGAATGAAGCTTCTGCAACAGGTGTTTTCTCCATAAAGCACATCACAGCCTTCTTGCATTTAGGAATACCAAACAGCCCCTCATCACTAGCTTGGCGGCCATTTTAAACAGTGAAATCAACAAAAAGCCCAACAATGCAAAAAACACAAACACAAATACAGGAAACTGTGAAAAGGATACTTGTTGCTGAGAGCTGAAACAAGAAGACAGAGCCTCACCTTATGCGACCTCAGCAGGGAGCGTGTATCTCAGGCCATTCAAATTTTTCACTGCTCTGCACGTACCTGTAAATGAATGTGAAAGTATTGAGTATTGATTTTAGGGATACAAATAAATTTTAGCAAGTAGGCAAATTTGCAAGTGCAAAGTCTGTGAATAATGAAGATCGACTGTATTCCAAAACTTAGTGGCTTAAAACAACACACATTTATGATCTCAGTTTCTGTGAGTGAGAAATCCAGACATACCTTAGCTGGGTCCTCCGCTTCAGGGCCTCTCACAGGTGCAATCAAGGAGTCTCTAACAAGACACAATCAAAGTTCATCTGGGACAGAATCTGCTTCCAAGCTTACCCTCATGATCATCAGCAGGATTCAGTTTCTCTGTGGTTGCTGGACTGAGCACCTCATTCCTTGCTGGCTGTTAGCTAAAGGCTGCTCTCAATTCTTTGCCTCATGAGTCCCTCCAGCACAGCAGCTTTTTTATATTAAAACCAATGAGAAAGACTGCTAGGAACTTACAATTTTTTGCAACCTAACACAGAACTGACATCCTCTCACTGTTGCTCTATTCTGTTGGTTAGAGGTAAGTCACCGGCACAGTGGCTCATGCCTGTAATCTCAGCACTTTGGGAGGCTGAGGCAGGTGGATAGCTTGAGCTCAGGAACTTGAAACCAGCCTGGACAACATGGAAAGACCCTGTCTCCACAAAAAATATAAAAATTAGCCAGGTGAGATGTCACTTGCCTGTGGTCCCAGCTACTCAGGAGGCTGAGGTAGGAGGATCTCTTGAGCCTGGGAGGTCAAGGCTGCAGTGAGCCATGATTGCCCCACCGCACTCCAGCCTGGGTGACAGAGCAAGACGCTATCTCCAAAAAGTAAAAATTTTTTTAAAAATTTAAAAGAAGTCAGTCACTAGCTCTAGCCACATTCAAAAGGAGAATTGGATACAGGGTTGAACTATCAAGAGATAGGGATGATTGGAGGCTACCTGGAAACTGCCCACCACACCCCCGGTGCCTTCTGCAAGTTCCTCTTTGAGCTCCTCTGTTTTCTCTTACCCGTTAGGGAAGGTGTTTCTCAATGTTCAGATGGAGCCTTTTCTGCTGTTTCTCCATGACTTCAACTAGCACAACTCTTCAGATTATTCAAAGCCTGGTTTCAATCTCAGACTACAAACTCCCACTATCATTTCTCTGTGCCCCCTCCAATCTCTGAGAAGGGGTTAGTAAATGCTCGCTTCCCCGAGCTGATGAGACCATTTCTGTACTATCTCATTGTCTTTGAAATCACACATACTGGGATTCAACCTATTGGAAAGGGTCATCTCCTTTCCATTAATCCCAGCAGAAGAGCCGGGGCTGCATTTCATTGAACCAAGTTAGTTGCTTGTCTATGAGCCAACCACTGCAACGAAAGGGGTGGATTATGCAGGCTTAGTTGGGCCTGGGTCGTATCTTTACCCTTGGAGAGAGAGAAGGGAATCAGCCCCAACCAAGCCATAGTGACTGAAGTAGGGGAGTGGTGTTTCTGCAAAGGAAAATTAGTTTTCAAAAAGAAGTGGAATTAAATACCAGGCAAGATCAACAGATTCCCAGTTACGGCATCTGAGTTGGCCTTAAAGCCTAAGGAGGCTCTCTGCGGGGAACAAAGGTGAGTGTGGAGCATGGCAGGGCCCGAGAAAGGCCAGCCCCAGAACCAGCCAGCCGTCACTGCGCAGAGTGGAGCCACTCCTGAGGGACCATGGAATATTCGGTCAATGAGTTCTGAAGCAAAAATAGCCTCACCCCAATCCCCCACCTTCAATAGGTGGAGATATCTCATAAATGAAAAATATAACACGGGAAAACACTTTCTCCAAACTGAGAATAGGGAAAGGGTCGATCCATTCACCTGAAGTTTGGAGAACATGATACCAGGAAAGGATCATTGATCAAGCAGGAAAGGAGCATTGATCAAGCAGGAAAGGATCATTGATCAAGCAGGAAAGGATCATTGATCAAGCAGGGAAGGACCATTGATCAAGCAGGAAAGAAAATGACCACTAAATTCAGCCCTCGATAATATTTACTTTCCTTATAGTCCAGGTACAGCTTCCATCCTCCCTTACCTTTCCTGTTCTCTTCAGTGAAAAATGATCTAAGAAATCCAGAATAACTGTCATAGCAGTATTTGCTGAAGAAATATCTGTTGACAACTAGAATGACTTTGAAATTGAATATCACTTAGGATATAAGTAAAGGAAGTACATATAGAAACTCTTGCTATGTTTCTAATTTTAATTTTTCCTCAAAATATGTATTCAAAAACTGTAGGCCAGGCATGGTGGTTCACACCTGTAATTCCAACATTTTGGGTGGCTGATGCAGGAGGATCACTTGAGCTCAGGAGTTCAAGACCAGCCTAGGCAAGATGGTAAGACCTTGCCTCTACAAAAAAAAAAATTAAAAATTAGCTAGGCATGGTGGCACACAGCTGTAGTCCCAGCTACTTGAGAGGCTGAGGCAGGAGGATGGCTTGGGCCCGGGAGGTCAGGATTGTAGCGAACCATGATTGCACCACTGCACTCCAGCCTAGGCAACAATAGAGCAAGACTCTGTCTCAGAAAAAATAACAACAGCAACAACAAAATTTTAAATGTAACGGGTTTGTTATAAAAATTTCAGACAAAGATGTGTGTAAAGGAAAGTCTCCTTGTATCATTCATTTGTTGTTGTGTTACAAATAACCCCAAAACTGAGTGGCTTAAAACAGTACCATTCCTTCATTTTGCTCACTAATCTACAATTTGGGCAGGAATTAGAAGGAATAGCTCATCTCAATTCCAGATAGCATCTGCCAGGGCAGCTTGGCTGGGGGTTGGAGGAACCACTTTCAAGAAGTCTGGCTAGGCCGGGCGCGGTGGCTCAAGCCTGTAATCCCAGCACTTTGGGAGGCCGAGATGGGCGGATCACGAGGTCAGGAGATCGAGACCATCCTGGCTAACACGGTGAAACCCCGTCTCTACTAAAAAAAAAAATAATACAAAAAATTAGCCGGGCGAGATGGCAGGCGCCTGTAGTCCCAGCTACTCGGGAGGCTGAGGCGAGAGAATGGCGTAAACCCGGGAGGCGGAGCTTGCAGTGAGCTGAGATCCGGCCACTGCACTCCAGCCTGGGCGACAGAGCGAGACTCCGTCTCAAAAAAAAAAAAAAAAAAAAAAAAAAAAAAAAAAGAAGTCTGGCTAACCTAGATGGTAAGTTGTTTAAAATGTTAGCTACATTTAAAGCTATGATATCCCTGAAGATAAATATTGTCCAGGTGATCTTAAAGAAAAATGAGGCCAGGCGCAGTGGCTCAAGCCTGTAATCCCAGCACTTTGGGAGGCCGAGACGGGTGGATCATGAGGTTGGGAGATCGAGACCATCCTGGCTAACACGGTGAAACCCCGTCTCTACTAAAAAATACAAAAAAAAAAAAAAAAATTAGCCAGGCGAGGTGGCGGGCGCCTGTAGTCCCAGCTACTCGGGAGGCTGAGGCAGGAGAATGGCGTGAACCCGGGAGGCGGAGCTTGCAGTGAGCTGAGATCCCGCCACAGCACTCCAGCCTGGGCAGCAGAGCGAGACTCCGTCTCAAAAAAAAAAAAAAGAAAAATGAGGGAATGAGGGTTGTAAGTAAAAGAAGTGTAGCTTCCTCTCAATTGTTGAAATACAATTTTCAAAAAGTTACAAACTTAGCCAGGCATGGTGGAGCCCCCCTGTAATTCTAGCTACTTGGAAGGCTGAGGCAGGAGCATTGCTTGAGGCCCTGGAGGTCAGGATTGCAGTAAGCTGGGATCATGCCACCTCACTGTAGCCTGAGCAACAAAGTGAGACCTTGTCTCAAAAAAGAAGAAAGAAAGTTAAAAACATGACTTTCATGCAAAGTGAACACACGTTAAAGATTTGCTTAACTCTGGCCGGGCGCGGTGGCTCAAGCCTGTAATCCCAGCACTTTGGGAGGCCGAGACGGGCGGATCACGAGGTCAGGAGATCGAGACCATCCTGGCTAACACGGTGAAACCCCGTCTCTACTAAAAAATACAAAAAATTAGCCAGGCGAGGTGGCGGGCGCCTGTAGTCCCAGCTACTCGGGAGGCTGAGGCAGGAGAATGGCGTAAACCCGGGAGGCGGAGCTTGCAGTGAGCTGAGATCCGGCCACTGCACTCCAGTCCGGGCGATAGAGCGAGACTCCGCCTCAAAAAAAAAAAAAAAAAAGATTTGCTTAACTCATTAATTAATTATATTAAGTAAGATGTTAAGACTGGTCAAAAGAACAAAAATAGGAGATGTAACATCAGGAATGTTCAAATGAATTATTTAATAGATGAATTTGGGTACTATTCAATCGAGCAGCAAAATGTCATCTGTGGAGTTATTTCTACCAGTGGAAATCAACTCTACCTCTACTCAGCAATACTCATTCCTGGGGAGATTACCTCCATTCTTCAGTCTCCATCCATATACAGATGAAGTTGTCCCCAGAGCAAGTCCTATTGTCCCAGATGGGTATGTCAGACAGGCCTAGTCCAAAAAAGCATCCCATTCTCCCAGTGACAGACTCAGAGATGGATATGTGACCCAACTGGAACCTGAAAGACAGTACGATTTGGCAGGGACTTTTGTGAGAGCCACCGCATCTTTAGAGGCACTTGAATCTGGAAAGTTTGAGGTCTGCACTTGCTGGGAGACATCCTGCTACCACAAGAAGCCTAAAAATGAGGAAGCCTAGAAGAAGAGAGATGAACAACGGAGGGAAACAGCATCCTGATGGCTTTCACTGAGTCCCTGAATCAACTGTGCAGCCTGATTGCAGTCTTAACTCCAGACTTTTCTATTATATTAGTCAATATATTTCCTTCTTTCTTGTGTGCTGGGTTAAGCCAGGTAAAGTGACTCCAAATGACCCCTCACGATACAGGGGGTTCTCCAGCCCTGGTTTCTTCTTCCGTGTTAGCTCATTAAACATATATTCACTTCTCTGGGTTGCAGTTCCTCCTTCTATAAAAAGAATAAGCGATACCTACTACGAAGAGTGATAGATTAAGTAATAAATATAATATATCTTCATAATACCATGATAAAAGAGATGTCTAGGCGATGCTTAATTTTTCTAAATTAGATTATATATGCTTCTAACCTCCTGCTATGGTCTGAATGTTGGCATTCCCCCAGAATTCATGTGTTAGAACCTAAGACCCAGTGTGATAGTATTAAGAGTGGGTCTTTTAGGGGATAATTAAATCATTAGGACTCCATCCTCATGGCTGGGCTTAAACTCATACAAATACTAAAGGGGTCCAGGTGCAATGACTCACGCCTGTAATCCCAGCACAGCACTTTGGGAGGCCAAGGCAGGAGGATCACTTGAGCCCAAGAGTCCAAGACCAGCCTGGGCAACACAGAGGGACCCTGTCTCTTTTTAATTTTTTTTTTTTTAAGTGCTGGAGGGGCCAAACACAGTGGCTTATGCCTGTAATCCCAGCACTTAGGGAGGCCAAGGCAGGAAGAGCGCTTCAGGCCAACGATTTGAGACCAGCCTGGACACAATAGGGAGATGCTGTCTCTATAAAAAAAATTTTATAAACTAGCCAGATGTAGTGGCTCATGCCTGCAGTCCCAGCTACTTAGGAGGCTAAGGTGGGGGGATCACTTGAGCCTGGGAGGTTGAGGCTGCCATGAGTTGTGACTGCACCACTGCAGTCCAGCCTGGGCAACAGAGTGAGACCCTGTCTCAATAAAGTGCTGGAGAAAGCTAGCTGGGCTCTTTTGCTCTTCTGCCTTGTGCCATGTGAGGACATGGCAAGAAGGCCCTCGCCAGACACTGAATGTCAGTACCTTAATCTTGGACTTTCCAGACTCCCAAACTATGAGAAATAAATTTCTATTGTTTGTAAATTATCCGCTGTAGTAATTTTGTTCTAGCAGCACAAACAGGCGAAGATGTCCCCATTTACTAGAGTTAGAAGACTCCCAATATCAGTCACTATGGGGGCTCTTTTACTCTTAAGTGGTGAAATCTGTCACAAATTGCCTAGAAAATATTGTTTGATCTTCGGCACATCATGTTTGCTATGCGGTTGTTCATTGTGCAAGACCCTGTGGCCCATTCAAAGGCAGGTGGCTCCGCAGGCTCTTTGACCTTTAGGGTATCTGGCAACTTTTATGTAGCTCCTGAGACCACGGTGTTTGATGTTCATTGCCCCCCGCAAACGTGTTTACTTCATCAAAAGTTCCTGCTGCCACACAGGATACTTCCTGATAGGAAACTGATGCTTGTGGAATTTCCTTCCACAGCTCCTCAAGTCCTTGCAGCAAGGCTAACCTTGGGCAACTCCTTGTCTTTCAACTCAATCTCCAGACACCATACCTTCCAAGAAACACCCTGCCAAATTCACCTTCCACACAGGGGCCCAGATAGATCTTTCTAACAGATGCCTTGCAACTTTATTTCGGGCTGAGAACCACACATTTCAAAAAAAAAAAAAAAAATTAATAACCCAGAATAGCAACTGTCAAGAGGACCCTCAGTGAGCTCCACCTCCTGGTATTCGTGCCTTAGTGTAATCCCCTCCTTTGAGTGTGGGTTGGACCTAGTGACTCACTTCTAACCAACAGAACACAGCAAAAGTGATGAAATGTCACTCCCAGAATTAGCTTATAAAACCACAGTGACTTCAATCTTGTTTCCCCTCTCTCTTTTCCTCCCTCACTGCTCTGAGGGAAGCCAGCTACCATAATTGTGAGCTGCCCAACAAAGAATCCCACGTGGCAAGGAACTGATATGTAGGACAACAGCCAGAGAGTACCTGAGGCTTGCCAAAAGCCATGTGAGTGAGTTTGGGAGCAGATGGATCCTCCTCAAGATATTCCTTGTGATGACTGGAACCCCAGCCAAACTTGAGTCCAGGCTTACAAGAGAACCTGAGCCAACGAAGCAGCTGATGCCTGACTCACGGAAACTGTGAGATAATAAGTATTTCTCGGTTTAAGCCACTGAGATTTGGAATAATTTGTTATGCAGCAACAGATAACTAATACATGGCCTCTAAGATTGGCAGCCCAGAATTTCCTGGAAACGAGGATACAATTACCTTTTCCTCCTTTTGAAAATCTTTTTTGGCAGGGAGTAGAAAGCAGCACTAAATAGCTTGGTAAATTATCCTGCAGCAAATGAACATGACTTGAAGCCATGTAAGTGGATAGAACAGAAATCCCTGCAGAGGGAAATTACCACCCGCTGTCACAGTTCAGACTCTGCCATGGTGAAGCATGGCCACGCCCCTGAGCTGCCTGATGATCAGCACCATCCCAAACCCTCCTACAGAAGAAAGGAGCAGAGCCCGATGCTCAGAGGCGGAGTGGGGATGCAGCTGCCATAAGTCCTTAAACTGCTCCTTGGCTTCCCGAAAGAAACTCAAACCTGTAACTGTGACCCCCAGAAAATAACAAGCTAATTTCAGCTTAGGTTTCCAGGGATAAAACTTGAATTTCCAGATGAAAGTCTTCAAAAGATTAGAACTCTCTCCTGGCCAGTCGCAGTGGCTCAAGGCTGTAATCCTGGCACTTTGGGAGGCTAAGGCAGATGGATCGCTTGAGCTCAGGAGTTCAAGACCAGCCCGGGCAACATGGTGAAACCTCATCTCTACATAAAATACAAAAATTAGCCAGTTGTGGTGGTGTGTGCCTGTAGTCCCAGCTACTCAGGAGGCTGAGGTAGAAGGATCACCTGAACCCTGGAGGTGGAGGTTGCAGTGAGTCAAGATCATGCCACTTCACTCCAGCCTGGGCAAAAGAGTGAGACCCTATCTCAATAATAATAATATAATGAAAAAAAAAAAAGGCTAGAGCTCTTGCTATCATGGGACCCTGCCCTAAACCTGGAGATTCTGATGCAGTTCTCAGAATTAAGCCTGTCGTTAAGGCTCCCCCAGGAATATGAGCCCCTTATACAGCATCTGATGCCAGAAAGTAATATGCGGTTGGCGAAGCTGGGCTCTGGAGAGACCCTGGGCCAGTCGCCATCCCCAAATTGTCAGCTTATTCAGGCACAGTGTTTCCCCGACTGAAACACTGTGTATAGGGTGTCAGGCTTTGTGCTGTACAGTCCCAGGGAACGCTGTTGCTGTTGCACTCAATGTCAGTGACACCCGCTGAGACACACCTTTGTACAAGATGAATGGCAGGGTCTGGGGTCATACCACACTGTCGACCTGAGTGTGGGCCCTACGCATTTGATGATGTTTTCTAGACAAAAATATCCTCATCTTCCCACCATCAATCAGCCAATGAGGTTTTCAACTTTTATGAGTCCTCCTGTTTGGCCATATGGACAAGCGTTGGGGAAGGGGAGGGAAGCACAGTGCTAAAGCACCTCTCTGGGACACTTCCCCATCTCCACCTGGGACAGGCCTTGTATTTGCTCCAGTCTGGAGTATGGGAATCTGGTCCCATTATGACCATGGAGGTAAGCAAAGGTATGGTACCCAGCAATAACTTCCTGAAGGGGTCCAGGCCAGTCTCTGAGGTGCTTGCCTCACCTTCATGAAAAAGATCAACAGCATAGGCATCACATCACCCAACATCTCCAGTTCGGGCTTTTTGCCTCATGTGTGGGTGACTGAATATCTCTTTCTTACCTTGTTTTTTGAGATGGAGTCTCGCTATGTTTCCCAGGTTGATCTCAAACTCCTGGCCTCAAGTCATCTTCCTGTCTCGGCCTCCCAAAGTGCTGGGATTACAAATGTGAGCCACAACACCCGGGTGAGACTGAATATCTCTAAACTTCAACTTGGAAAAGTCAAATTAAACAATGGGGGAGACTTCTGGTTTCCAGTCAGGTGTGTAGGAAGCTTGGAAGTCGTCTCTTCTGTCCACCCAACAAGCTGAAAACTAACAATTCTTCTTATATCCGTCAGAGAACTGAAGCCATAGAGCAAACAGCTGCCCCAAAAACTAAAGAGACAGACATGCAGATAGAGAGAATCACAACTGACCAGAGCAGAAAGAGAACTGAAGCCATAGAGCAAACAACTGCCCCAAAAACTAAAGAGACAGACATGCAGATAGAGAGAATCACAACTGACCAGAGCAGAAGCCCAGGAGCAGTAACTTCCAAAGGAACTAGTGTGTCGGGAAAACCTGAACAGCCACCAATGAATTGCTGGAGGCTCGGCATGGACAAGGCTGAGAGAGTTAAAAATTCAGGGAGAGGGCAGGTGTAGAGCAAACCCCACACTTTCTTGAGTTTTAACTCCAGGAGTGCTGCTACATTCTAAGATCAGCGAAAAATGCCCTAGACATTCCCCCAGGGGGTGGGGAAAAGTAGGCATTTAAAAAGTTGCCCAGAACATTCTGTTTTTTAATAACAATGCCTGTCCTCAAGAGAAACTGGAGCCTAGGGTGACCTGGGTGAAGGAAAATACCCAACTCCAGTGGGCTCCAGCCTTCCTGTCTCACCTGAGAGGGAAAAACAAAGCAAAGCTGAGAGGCACTGGCAGAGGTGCCAGCCGAGGGGCACAGGCTCGCTACGAGTCTGAGACCTATTGACAGGACTGTAGAACACTTCCTTTCCCCACACGCTTCTGCCACATTAATAGGGCTGGCGTTTAATGACAGGGAAAACAATTAGAACTATTTAATACATCTCTACAGAATATTTAAGGCCAGGTGCAGTGGCTCACGCCTGTAATGCCAGCACTTTGGAAGGCCTAGGTGGGTGGATTGTCTGAGGTCAGGGGTTCGAGACCAGCCTGGCCAACATGGCGAAACCCTGTCTCTACTTAAAATACAATTAAAAACAAAATTAGCTGGGCGTGATGGTGCACACCTGTAGTCCTAGCTACTCGGGAGGCTGAGACAGGAGAATCGCTTGAACTTGGGAGGTGGAGGTTGCAGCGCACCGAGATCACACCACTGCACTTCAGCCTGGGAGACAGAGCAAAATTCTGTCTCAAGAAAAAAAAAAAAAAGTGACAATTTAAGAGCCCTTTAGAGAAACTCAAAGACAACAGGGAGACAAAAACAAGCCCATCAGATGAAAGTCTAGATTTGAACACCTACAGCTACAGCAAACACAGCCGAAGTCCTTGCCAGAAAAACATAAAACCTCATACCAAAGGCCTGTTTACAGTAGTTTCGTTTACCAAGGACATCACGTTCAGCTTTCAACAAAAAAATCACAAGGCATATGAAAAGACAAATAAAGTGACGGATCTGTGGTATTATTGAATAGACTATTAAAAGCATAAATTAATCTTCCCAGACACTAGCCTTTGTTTGCTCTCTAAGCCTGCCCCACTCGATAGCAGCTAAAGGCTGCTTTTACAGGACCATCAACCAGGAGCTAGGGCAGGTGGACAGCTTGAGGGGAGCCAGGAGGAGCTACACTGCCCTAACTCCTCCACTCCTCTGAGTGAAAAACAGTGTTAATAAATCAAGTGGCTCCAGTGGCTTGTTCGTTACACCTTCATTACATACAGGTATTTTCTTAAGAATAACAGAGACGGATAGATAGGTAAATGGATAGATAGATATAGAGATATAGAATATAGACATATAGGTATATAGGTATACATATACATTTAACTAAGGTTATGATTGGTATAAAGATTTTCTGATATATAGAAACTATTCATAAGTCTGAGACTTTTAAGTTAAATTCCTGTATCATTTTTACTTAACAGAGAGGCAAAACATTATCTCTCTGGCCACATCACAGCAATAACTACTCAAAAATAATTGTTTGGGTCAGGCGCGGTGACTCATGCCTGTAATCCCAGCACTTTGGGAGGCCAAGGTGGGTGGATCACCTGAGGTTGGGAGTTCGAGACCAGCCTGACAAACATGGAGAAACCCCATCTCTACTAAGAATACAAAATTAGCCATGCTTGGTGGCGCGTGCCTGTAATCCCACCTACTCGGGAGGCTGAGGCAGGAGAAGTGCTTGAACCCGGGAGGTGGAGGTTGCGGTGAGCTGAGATCGTGCCATTGCACTCCAGCTTGGGCAATAAGAGTGAAACTCCGTTTCAATAATAATAATTATTATTATTATTATTATTTTTAAATGCTCAACATCATTAATCATCAGGGAAATGCAAATCAAAACCACAGTGAGGTATGATCTCACTCTAGTTAGGATGGCTACTACCAAAAAGACAAAAAAAAAAAAAATGCTGGCAAGCATACAGAGAGAAGGAAACTCTTACACACTGTTGGTGGGAATGCAAACTAGTATAGCTACTATGGAGAAGAGTATGGCGGTCCCTCAAACAACACCAAATAGGACTACCATGTGATCCAGCAATCCCACAACTGGGAATTTATCCAAAGGAAAGGAAATCATTCTATCAGATAGACATCTGCACTCTCATGTTTATTGCAGTACTCTTCATAACAGCCAAGATATGGAATCCTAGGTGTCCAAGAACTGATGGATGGAAAAAGAAAAGGTAGTATATACACTATGGAATACTGTTTAGCCATACAAAATAAAATCCTGGCCAGGCGTGGTGGCTCACACCTGTAATCCCAGCACTTGGGTGGGCGGATCAACTGAGGTCAGGAGTTAGAGACCAGCCTGGCCAACATGGCAAAAACCCATCTCTACTAAAAATACAAAAAATTAGCTGGGCATGGTGGCCTGGGCTACAGAGCAAGACTCCATCTCAAAAAAAAAAAAAAAAAAAATTAGCCAGGTGTGGTGGCAGATGCCTGTAATCCCAGCTACTCGAGAAACTGAGGCAGGAGAATTGCTTGAACCTGGGAGGTGGAGGTTGCAGTGAGATGAGATCGCACCACTGCACTCCAGCCTGGGCAACAAGAGCAAGACTTCATCTCAAAAAATAATAAAATAATAATAATAAAAAAGAAATCCTGTCATTCAACACAACATGGATGGAACCAGAGAATATGATGTTAACTGAAATAAGTCAGGAACAGAAAGTTAAACACCCATGTTCTCACTGATACGTGGAAACTAAAAAAAGACTTCATCTCACAAAAGTAAAAAGTAGAACAGAAGATTCTAGAGACTGCAAAGGGTAAGGGGAGGGGACGGATAGGGAGAGGTTTGTTAAAGCAGCAGACCCTAACCTTTTTGGCACCAGGGACCGTTTTGTGGAAGACAGGTTTTCCATGGCCAGGATGGGGTGGGGTTGGGGAATTGGATGAGGGGGATGAAATTGTTCCACCTCAGATCATCAGGCATTAGATTCTCAGAAGGAGCCTGCAACCTAGATCCCTCACGTGTGCAGTTCACAGTAGGGTTTCAGTTCCTATGGGAATCGAATGCAGTCACTGATCTGACAGGAGGCGGAGCTCAGGCAGTAATGCTCGCTCACCCACCGCTCATCTCCTGCTATGCAGCCAGTTCCTAACAGGCCATGGACCAGTATTGATCTGCTGCCCAGGAGTTGGGGACCCCTAGGTTAAAAGATAAAAAGTTACAGCTAGAAAGAAGGAATAAATTCTAGTGTTCTCTACCACTATAGGGTGGTATAGTTAACAGTAATATATTTCATAGGTTCAAATGGCTAGGAGGAGGATATTAAATGTTCCCAAAACAAAGAAATGATAAATCTTTGAGATGATGGATATGCTAATTACCCTGATCAGCTCACCATACATTATATGTACCAAAACATTACTATGTATCTATCCCATGAATATGTACAATTATTATTTGACAATTTAAAAAATACAATAAAAGCTGAGTGTGGTGGCTCACACCTGTAATCCCTGCACTTTGGGAGGCCAAGGCGGGTGGATCACGAGGTCAGGAGGTCGAGATTAGCCTGGCCAGCATGGTCTCTACTAAAAATACAAAAAAATTAGCTGGGCGTGGTAGCACATGCCTGTAGTCCCAGCTACTCATGAGGCTGAGGCAGAATAATTGCTTGAACTCAGCAGGCAGAAGTTGCAGTGAGCTGAGATTGTGCCACTGCACTCCAGTCTGGGCAAGGAAGCTAGACTCTGTCTCAGACAACAACAACAACAACAATAAAAAAATTTTTTTTTTTTTAAAAAGTGTGGGCCGGGCGTGGTGGCTCAAGCCTGTAATCCCAGCACTTTGGGAGGCCGAGACGGGCGGATCACGAGGTCAGGAGATCGAGACCATCCTGGCTAACACGGTGAAACCCCGTTTCTACTAAAAATACAAAAACTAGCCGGGCGAGGTGGCGGGCGCCTGTAGTCCCAGCTACTCGGGAGGCTGAGGCAGGAGAATGGCGTAAACCCAGGAGGCGGAGCTTGCAGTGAGCTGAGATCCGGCCACTGCACTCCAGTCCGGGCGACAGAGCGAGACTCCGCCTCAAAAAAAAAAAAAAAAAAAAAGTGTGGTCTGGGAATTGGCAGCATCAGCATCAACCGGAAGCATGGCTGGCAACATAATCTGTGTGGCCCAGTGCAAAATAAAAATATGGGCACCTGTTCAAAAAGCAGGGAAAAAGTGCCAGTACATTTGCAAAAATGTTAAGCTTTTTTCCTTCTTCCACAGTCTCTCAACTTGTTATGGTGTTTTATATTTGCCATTTAATGTCATTCTTTTTTTTGAGACTGGGTTTCACTTTTGTTGCCCAGGCTGGAGTGCAGGGGTGCGATCTCGGCTCACTGCAGCCTCTGCCTCTTGCTTTCAAACAATTTTCCTACCTCCGCCTCCCGAGTAGCTGGGACTACAGGGGTGCGCCACCAAGTCCTGCAAAAATTTGCATGTTTAGTAGAGACGGGGTTTCACCACGGTGGCCAGGCTGGTCGCAAACTTCTGACCTCCAGTGACCCATCCACCTTGGCCTCACAAAGGTTGGGATTACAGGAGTGAGTCACTGGGCCTAGCCCATTTAATGTCATTCTAAGTAAAAAAAAAAAAACATTTTTAATGATGAACATGGATTTACCATTCATCTTTTTTATCAAGCAATGCCAGTTTTAAATACAAATATCTAAGCATTTAATTCCTAAGGTGGAATTGTTGAAATAACACAACTTGTATTTTGTAACTTGTACACACAGCTGTATTTTGTTCTTACCAGAACAGTGGAAACACTAAATAAAGTCACTCAACTGTTTTTGTTTTACTTCTTAATAAGCACACATTCTACTCACAGTACCTTCCACTTCCTGAAGGATAGGGAAGGACTGAAAGGAAGAAGAACTTTCCCTTCTCTTCTGTGTCATCATTTTAGCATCCGTGGTTGGCTAATATAGGGAAGGAGCCCAGGAGGGATGTGACAGGGTTTCTCCGTCATTCATGTTTCCTAGAACATCACTGCCTTCTTTCTGTGTTCATAGCAAGTTCTGGTACCAATGGCAAGCATGGCCTCTCCAGGCTGTCAGGGACCCAGCCATAACATGGCTGTCAAGTCACAGCCATAACACACCACTTGGGACTTGCTGAACTCCCACCAAAATTTTGTACTCATGAGGCATCTCAAGTACCATATGCAAATGGAGCGCAAAAGACAGTGGCCCCACATATTCATACTGCACTGCATGGATGTCTTCCAGTCTCCGGCTGGCGGGATTGCCCCATCAGACTTAGAAAACACAAGTTCAAGTTTAAAAATCATTAAAAATTTTAAGGTGAAAATAGTGTGTTAAACCAAGTTCAGAGCATATATAGATTGCAGCTTAGGAGCTGGCTTTGCTTAGGAGCTTGATTAAAATGCAGGTTCTCAGTGCTGCCCACCCTCAGCCCCACCCCCACCCCCAGACCTGTTGAATCAAAATTTGCCTCTTAAGATTCCCAGGTCGGTTGTTTTGGGCCTGTTGAAGTTCAGGGAGCTCTGGGCTGGTCTAGACCACTGAAGATTCTGTCTCCCAGGCTAGAGCTGACTTTAACCCTGGGAGGCAATGGACAGCTTTCTCTGATCTGCCCCACACTCTCTCTTCCCTCCTCTGGGCCCTACCTGCAGCTCCCCAGGATGTTATCAGCTGCATTGCCGGCTGGCTTTTCTAAAAACAGATGTACGAGGCTGTGTTCAAATCTCAGGTTTCATCTGCCTTCCACCATCCTCGTACTTTGAATATTCATGAATCCCTGTGGCAAGGAAGAAACCACAAAGAGAATCCAATAGGACCCTTCCTTTTAAAAAGACCCATTTTAAGGATATGGGCCAGAGGCAGAGCCCCCCAAAAATGAAAGTCTTGTTAATTTATATGTCAATATGTAGCTGAGATGCCTTTATTATTGAGAATTCTAAAGTGAGAATCTTGTTCCATGACCCCCCCCACCCACCGTTTGTTATTTAATTCCATTTATTTCTCTGCTTTTGCTAGCTTTAAAATTACCCAGAGTGGATAAGGATGCAGTATAACCTTTTTTCTACTTCTGTTTGAGACTTTTTATGATGCAATGTTAGAAACATATTAATAACATGTCCCCCAAAATCTTTAAAAGAAGATCAGGAGGGGAAAAGAGAGTTGAAATTTTAATTCACTTTGGCATTCAAGAGGTGTCTAAGAGGCCGGGTGCAGTGGTTCACGCCTGTAATCCCAGCACTTTGGGAGACCGAGGAGGGTGGATCACAAGGTCAGGAGATCAAGACCATCCTGTGAATGGTGAAACTCCATATATACTAAAAAAAAAAAAAATATATATATATATATATATACAAAAAATTAGCCAGGCATGGTGGTGGGCGCCTGCAGTCTCAGCTACTTGGGAGGCTGAGGCAGGAGAATGGCATGAACCCGGGAGGCAGAGCTTGCAGTGAGCCAAGATAGCGCCACTGTACTCCAGCCTGGGCGACAGAGCAAGACTCCGTCTCAAAAAAAAAAAAAAAAAAAGGTGTGTCTAAGAATAGGCTCAGCACGGTGGCTTACCCCTGGCCTTTAGGAGCCAGATGGCTTGTGGCCAGGAGTTCGAGACTAGCAGACCAGCTTGGGCAACATAGTGAGACCTCGTCTCTACAAAAAATACAAAAATTAGCTGGATGTGGTGGCACACACCTGTAGTTTCAGCTACTCAGAAGGCTGAGGTGGGAGGATCACTTGAGCCTGGGAGGTTAAGGCTGCAGTGAGCCATGATGGTGTCACTCTGTCAGAAGTGTGTGAACCAGAGCAACTCCATCTTGAATAGGAGCTAGGTAAAAAGAGAATGAGACCTAATGAGCTGCATTCCCAGAGAGTTAAAGCATTCTAAGTCACAGGATGAGATAGGAGGTCAGCACAAGATACAGGTCATAAAGACCTTGCTGATAAAATAGGTTACAGCAAAGAAGCTGGCTAAATCCCACCAAAACCAAGACAGTCACTAGAGTGACTTCTGGTTGTCCTCACTGCTACACTCCCACCAGCATCCTGACAGTTTACAAATGCCATGGCAACGTCAGAAAGTTACCCTATGTGGTCTAAAAAGGGAGGCACAGATAACCCACCCCTTGTTTAGCATATCATCAGGAAATAACCATAAAAATGGGTAACCAGCAGTCTTCGGGGCTGCTCTGTCTATGGAATAGCTATTCTTTTTTTCTTTGCCTTTTTTTTAATGGAGTCTCACTCTGTCACCCAGGTTGGAGTGCAGTGGCGCTATCTCGGCTCACTGCAACCTCCACCTCCCGGGTTCAAGGGACTCTCCTGCCTCAGCCTCCCAAGTAGCTGGGATTACAGGCGTGTGCCACCACGCCTGGCTAATTTTTGTATTTTTAGTAGAGATGGGGTTTTACCATATTGACCAGGCTGGTCTCGAACTCCTGACCTCGTGATCCACCCACCTCAGCCTCCCAAAGTGCTGGGATTACAGGCGTGAGCCACCGCGCCCGGCTGGAGTAGCCATTCTTTTATTCCTTCACTTTCCTCATAAACTTGCTTTCACTTTACGGACTCACCCTGAATTCTTTCTTGCACAAGATCCAAAAACCCTCTCTTGGGGTCTGGATCGGGACTCCTTTCCTGTAACAACCGCACTCCAGCCTGGGTGACAGACTGAGACCCTCTCCTAAAAAAAAAAAAAAAAAAAAAAAAAGAAGAAGTTTTAAGAATAACTTAGGAAAGAAATTCAGTCAAAATTAGCGTTAAATAAAATGTACAGGAGGGAGTCCATTGGTTTGAAATGAGTTCCTGCACTAGGCCTAACAGACCAAACCACAATAGAGTCACTCATGCTAATGTTCCATACCACCAAGCCAAAGCGAAGTTGCTTACCTGAACTTCCATGAAATCAGGAGAGAGAAAGAGCTAATAGCCAAATCCCCAAACAGGCCAGTCTCAATGAGCATGATGAGGAAATCCCCTCTGCCTTGATCTTTATAATGAAGGTAACTTTGAAATGACTAATCCACCTGTTCTGTTTCTGCTTTCCTCAGCTCCTTTCTGTCTGTAAAACCAACCTCCTCTGCCCAACTCATCACAACATTCTACTTTATAGAATGAGGCAGATTCTGAATTGCCTGATTCTAGAATCACAAATAAAAGCCAATTAAGATATTTAAACTAAACTTGTTGTAATTTTGTTTGATGACAACAGGAAGTTTCTCCTTCTTGTTTCTCTCTCAGCCTGAGGCCAGAAATAGAATCACCCCTCAGCTAAAATAGAATTGCCCCTCAGCATGTGAGCAAACCTTTACTGCACCTGCACCGCTAAGTTGCAAGTCAATAGAGAATTTTCTTGCACAATAGTGGCTCCCCTCCTTCTGTGAGGGAGAGCATTTTAAAAAGCAAGAGAAAAGAAAGGAAAAAGAGAAGGAAAGAGAAGCAAAGAAAAGAGAACCTTTTCAAAAGATGCGTGCTGCCCTTTTGATGGGGGATGGCCTTCTTTTCCTCTTGACTGCCAACCCCACCAGAAAACATTCTCCCAAATGATCAGGACTGTCAGAAGCCAATATTGACTGTAGCTGCTTATAATTTGTTAGTAACTTTTCTGGCATAGAGACATCTCAATTTTAAGACCAAGCTTTTATGTTCCCCAACCAGGACTGGGAAATGGCATACAGAAAAGAAAATGAGGGGGTAGCACAGAGGCTGTGGGGGGCATGAACTGAACCACAAAGAGGGTAGGGGGCAGGACTTGAACCTCCTGAAGGTCTTGGGATTTTCAGCAGTGCTACTCCCCCCTCATTTCTCCTCCACCCCCAACCAAGGCAGGAGCAACAAAGAAACAGCCTAGCAATGAGCTCCTTGGGGTTGAGGTTTTACTGCATAGCTGTGTGCTGTGAAGAATTTTCTTATAAATTGCCCTGTTTGCACAATGATGGCATTCTTTTTTGGATGACCAACTCAGGACATTTGGTAGCATGAGTGACAGAAACATTTTAAATTCATGGGAAATACAAAACCCTCTTTGTGGGCATTGGTTTCAGCTGCCGCTTCAGGTAACAAGAGTTGAGCTAAGTTTTCCTTCTTTTTCCTTCCTTAGCCATTGATTCTCTGGCCAAGGTGCTATCAAGTAGCCCAGTGACCCACAGGCCAAGGGAGGGAGGAGGAGATGAAAAGCAAGTTAATTCACCAGATGGAGAGTGGGACCATTTCAGCAGGAGGCAGCTGCATTTCCAAAACCAGATCAAAATTAAGTTCAAAAAGCTAAGTCCTGCTTAAAAAGCTGAAGGCATAGAGATAGGACTAGGTCTGAGCTGGAACAAGAGATGAGGAACTCTCCTGCCCTCACCCCCATTTCTCCAGGGCCTGGATCTAGCAGGATCTAAGCTGTAAATCCCCCACTGCCTGTGGTCAGCGGTCTCACAACTGTGTTGGCTTAAACTTTGTTTCTGCCCTTGGACAAGTTACTTAACTTCTCTGATGCTCACTATCTTCATCTATAAAATAGGGACAATACTATCATCCATCTCACTGGCTTTCTGAGAGGAATCAGTGAGGAAATACATGCAATGGCCTGATAGCCCAGGACACATAGAGCTTAATAAGAAGTAGCAGTAATGGGAGTAATTGTTCCAAAGAGGAAGCTATTGCCAAGTCCAGCCTCACATATTTTCAAAGAACACATGGAAGGGTGGTCCATGAGCTGACAAAGCCCAGATTGTCTCAATTCCCTCAGAGCCCAAAGGTCTGGCAGGCAAGCCACAGCCCTGGGTCATGAGTGAGTTGATCCACACCACCGCCCTTCATGAGAAACACCTTCCCTTCCTTCTTGCCTGGTTTCCCTCTCCTTCTTCTGTCCATCTCCATCTTTTTTTTCTCTCCCCTTCCCCAAAGACGCCATCAGCTCCACTTTTTCCCTACAGAGCAACCTAGGAAAGTCATCTCATAGTGCTGAGCCCCACCTGCCTCTCAAGGCAGTGAGGACAATGGAGCAGATGCTCTGTAGGTCCCTTTGGAATGGACAAAGGGCCTTTTATCCCAATAATCCTGATATGTTTTGTTGAGTCTGAGAACTTTCTTGTCATAAGTGCTGACTATGGGGACCACAATCTAGTCTCACTCAACCAGTCCGTAAATCCAGGTGCCAGCTCTTGCACTAAGGAAGTCCCCTAGAAGATCCTTGCCCAAGATCCTTCATCTTTCCCCTCCAAAACAGTGAAGGGGCAGACTTGTCACCATGTTCATCGAATCTGAATTCTCCATGGGTCTTGCATGTTGGGCTAAATGTTTCAATATAGAAGGTTTAGTTTCCTAGCAGCCAGGTCAAGACTGATATGAAATTCTTCTTCTGAGATCTCTTCCAGCTGCCTCATTAGCTATAAATATAATTCTCTGGCTTCTCTTGGATCTTATGAGCTGCACCATATTCTTCCAGTAAATTTACTTTTGCTTCAATTAGTCAATTTATTTTGCTTGCAACCAAGATGTCCTGATACAGAGAATCTTCAATTCCCTTTAGTAACGTCCAAACTTCATGCAACATCTCAAGTGCATCCCATCTTATCACTCCAAGAAACATGGGATCCCAGAAACATCCTGGTTCATACTCTACTTCTCTAGGATCTGCCATTTGATTACTAGTTAATCAAATGACCGACAACAATTTATTCACACCCACATGCATTGAACAAAGTCAGTTCAAGGAAAAGTCAAAGTAGAGACGAGGGACTAATACTGGTTGGGTGCCTACATGTGTCAGGCACAACATTAAGGGCTTTATATTTAGGATCTTCTCTCAGCTTTATTGCTATACTGGAGACTGGTATTGCTATCCCACTTTACATTTGAGATAAATGAGGATTAGCGAGATCAACTAATTTTTGTAAGACCATATATCTAGTAGTTATTAGAGATGGGATTTGGATTCAAGTCTATTTGTCTCCAAGGCAAATTTTTTTTTTTTTTCCCCTCTCTATAAGAGATAGCAAACTGTGGCCCTTGGGCCATATTTTGCCTGCCACCACTCACTTTTGTAAATTAAGTTTTATTCTAACAGCTGTGCTCATTCTTTTGCTCTATAATGATATAGTTGAATATTTGCAATGGAAACAATAAGCATTGCAAAGCGTACAATGTTGCCTACGTTCCCTTTATAGCAAAAGTTTGGGCTGGGCATGGTGGCTCACAACTGTAATCCCAGCACTTTGGGAGGCTGAGGTAGGTGGATCACCTGAGGTCAGGAGTTCAAGACCAGCCTGGCCAACATGGAAAAACCCTGTCTCTACTAACAGTACAAAAAAATTAGCCGGATGTGGTGGTAGGCACCTATAACCCAGCTAGTCAGGAGGCTGAGGCAGGAGAATCATTTGGACCTGGGAGTTGGACCTGGGAGGTGGACCTGGGAGGTAGAGGTTGCAGTGAACCAATATCATTCCACTGCACTTCAACCTGGGTGACAGAGTGAGACTCTGTCTCAAAAAGAAAGAAAGAAAGAAAAAGTTTGCTAACCCCTGCTCTACATCCTACTCTGGTCGTCATCTGTAGATTCCCCATTCCTTCAGTCTTCTTTAGGGGATTTCTTTACGTGAACTCAACCATCTGCTTCTGCATTCTTCCTTTATCAAACCTAGTCAGAAAAGCACTGTCTCATTCATACAGAAGTGTAAGTGACCAATAAAGGTTAATGTTTATCCCTCCCATGGATATTTGCTTTTTAAGAACGAACCAAAATTTAGGCCAAAAAGGCAAGTCTGGTGGGAATTTTTGGTGGGAATTCTGAAATAATGGCTTTCACAGATTCGCGATTGAATCACCTAGATTTTAGATGGGCCCATTCCTTGGGTCTCCCAAAATCATGCTACATATGATTAAAGGACTACAGAAAGGCTCTAGTCCTTTAATCTGCTTTTTTTCATGGCCTGTTCAGAAAGGTCTTGTTTGGGTCCTAATCTTAAGGTCAATGGGGTGACTGCTACTTATGGTCAGGGCCAGGACACTGGCTACTGATTTCAGAAGTCACATCTTCATATACTTTCTAACTCTCAATTTGTAAAAATGACAAAAAATTAAAAGAGTTAATACACTATTTTACCAACCAGTAACATCAGCATAACTACCTGTGTACAGCAATTGCTGAAGATGATCAGTTGCAATGATTTACAGCTGGGTTTGGTGTTGACTCTCAAACTCTCCTCACTAGCGTAAGCTTTGCCAAGAGAAGCTGAAGCTCTTTTCTAGATGGAGCCAAGGGCCTCTTCTTTTCCCACTTGGTTCTATGCCATCTTCCAATACCTCTTTAGCCCACACTTGTGTGCACCAGCCTGTGTCCTTGAATTAGAACCGATGCAGAAATTGCAAAGCATGCCCCACTGTGAATGGGAAGAAAACCATTTCCCACCTCCTCACCTCCAGAGACTCACTCTCTGCTAATGATTTTATCTCTTAAATGGTTTTCAAGTATGGCCTTTCCTCTCTTGTATTACTATTGCTCAGATAGCAACCACATCTTGCCATTTTTATAACCTCTTAAATGATCGTCCTGCTTCAGTCTCACTCTCTCAAGTCCATCTCTGAAACTGTTTCTAGAGAACTTTATGATTCATCCAGGCACAGTGGCATGTGCCTGAAATCACAATAACTCAGGAGGCTGAGGTGGGAGGATCACTTGCCTGGGCAACATAATGAAACCCCATCTCTAAAACAAATAAAAAAAAAAAAAATCAAGGATGGCCAATGTCCCTTCCCTGTCTAAACCTTACAGTGGCACCCAGTCTCCTTCCTAGATGCCACACATCCAAGTCATATACCTGAACATATCTGGTCAGCATTAAACAATAGGGAACAGTGCGGCCTGGGGTGAGCCAGAGGTTTAAAGGCACATAGACTTTATTCAAACACTGTGAGGGCCAAAATAAAAGCACCATCTGCAGACTGAAAGCAGTCCACAAGCAATGCATGTGCTACCTCAGGAGAAATGCATGGTCCTCTTTTTACCGTGACATAAAAGTCTTCTCTGGCCTGACTTCCACCGTTGATCCTTATCCCCAGCTAAAACCTAGCTCTTTCTTCAGGCTCCTGCCATCCCCATCTGTTTGATTTCTCCTGAGTTTCACGCCTCACGGCCCCTGCTCATCTTTCTTTTTTTTTTTTTTTCTACCTCCTGCTTATTCTGTCTTTAAACCTTAAAATCCTTTCCTGGACCATCCCCTGCCTCCAGGTGAGCCAATGTTGATCTTCTGTGCCTTTCTGGAACTTGATGCTGGCCTCCGTCATCACAATGACTGTATTATTTTAGAATTATATCCTCCTGTGTTCCTCCAAAGAATATTAAGTTCCTTGAGAACAGGAAAATACGGCATTTGTGCATGATTCTCTATGCCTGTGTCTACAATAACCTCTCATCAAATATTTGCTGAACCAAACACTAACCAGGGGGCCCAAGAGAGCTCTGCCTGGTTCCAGGAGCTGTTTGTTAGCTAGAGATTTGCTAGTTTTAGGCAAACACTCTATGTCATAATTATTCTTTCTAGATAGAAATCACATACTTTCCTCAAATGGTGTTTATGGAACAAAATAAAACGAAATGTACATGAATAAATGGCACAGGGCCTGACATTTAGTTGGAACTCAAAAAGTGTAATGTTTTAATGAAACTCTCTTAGAAATGGCTCAAAGTCCAGCCATTAAAGTGTAGGTTATCTTTGACGATATGGCTGCTCTAATTACTTCTTATCTTATTTTCTGTTGCTTCAGTATAAATCTGCTCTGTAGATACCGAAGTAGGCCATGGTGTTCAGAATAATGGCTACCTTTAGGAAGTGTTGACTGAAGGGGAGCGTGACAGAGCCTGATAAATGCTGGAAATGCTCCATTTCTTTATCTTGGTGGTGTTTACACAGGTGTATTTGTCCAGGGTTACAGACGGAATTGCGTACCCCAGGAAGATATGCTGAAGTCCTCATTTCCGGAACCCACAAATGTGATCTTATTTGGAAATAGAGTCTTTGCAATATAATCAAGTTATAATGAGGTCGTTGGGATGGGCCTAATCCTATATGATTGGTGTCCTAATAAAAAGAGGGACATTTGGACGCAGACACACAAATAAGAGAATGCCATGGGAACGCGTGGGAGAACACATGACAACAGAAGCCGATATTGGAGGAATGCCAAAGATTGGGGTCATTCCCAGAATTCAGGAAGAGGCGAGGAAGAATTAGATCTAGACTTTCACAGCATGTCTCTGCTTACACCTTGATTTTCAACTTCTGTCCTCTACAACTGGGACAGAATACATTTCTGTTGTTTTAAACCATCTAGCTTGAGGTACTTTGTATGGCAGCCCTAGCAAATAAATGCAGATTTTGGTACTGGGAAGTGAAATGTAACAAATACCTAAAATGTGGAAGTGGCTTTGGAATTGAGTAATGGTGAAACCTCCTTTGCAAAGATTATGACAGTGGGCGAAGTCTAGCATGGCTGACTCCATCTTGCTTCAAGCCTCACAGGCTGGCTATCTTCACTCATTCCTGGGCATATGCCAAGCTAACTGTGGGAGGAATACAGTTTATAGTTTAACTTGAAAGCAAGGATGATTATAGTCCCTTCCTAAAACTAGTCCCATCCTTGCTCAGAGACTGAAAACTAATGAAAGGCGGTGAGATTAGGATTATGGGAGGGGTCTGAATTCTGCTAAAATGTAGGGATAGTTTCTCTAACCCTTTACTGCTCAGAAGTCATGTAGCCAGAGGTCACAAGATTTGTGAATTCCCCAATTGTTCTTACAGATAACATCACTATTGTAGAACATAAAACTGTTTTTTTGAGATTTTTCTGTTTTTTTCCTTTTTTTTTTTTTTTTTTTAATTTTTTGAGATGGAATCTCACCCTGTCACCCAGGCTACAGTGCAGTGACGTGAACCTGGCTCACTGCAAGCTCTGCCTCCCAGGTTCACGCCATTCTCCTGCCTCAGCCTCCCAAGTAGTTGGGACTACAGGTGCCTGCCACTACACCGAGCTAACTTTTTTTTTGTATTTTTAGTAGAGACGGGGTTTCACCGTGTTAGCCAGAATGATCTCAATCTCCTGACTTCGTGATCTGCCCGCCTCGGCCTCCCAAAGTGCTGGGATTACAGGTATAAGCCACCGCACCCAGCCTGTTTTTTGAGATTTTTCTCTACTGTCCACTTCCAGACTCATGACTCAACCGATCCTGTGGCCCTCAACCCAGAGGCAGACTCAGAGCATGAGGATGGATTTCCACACCCCTATAATTGCAGCCCCAACCAAACAGCAGCACCCATTCCCTAGTCCTCTGCCCACAAAACTATCCTTGAAAAACTGTAACCTCTGAGCCTTTGGAGGGACTGATTTGAGCAATAACTCTATCTTCCATATGGTTAGCCTAGCATCAATTAAATTCTTTCTTTATTGCAACACCACGATATCAGTGAATTGATTTTGCCTGTGCAGCAGCAGGAAGAACCTGATAGGCAATTACAATGGGTAGACGCAGAGGAATTTTCGGGAGCTTCATAGTAAAAGCCTAGAGTGCTTTGAAGAGATCGGTGGTAGAAATATGGATGTTAGCTGGGTGCAGTGGCTTATACCTATAATCCCAGCACTTGGGAGGCTGAGGCAGGAGGATCACTTGAGCCCAGAATTTTGAGACCAGCTTGGGCAAGATGGTGAGAACTCGCCTCTATAAAAATTAAAAGAAAGAAGAAAGAAAGACGTATGGATGGTAAAGGCCATTTTGGTGAAGGTTTAGAAAGAAGCAAGGGAAGCTGTAGAGAAAGCTCTTATCATGTTAGAAAATACATATATCATTATGAACAGAATGTTGCTAGAAATATGAATATTAAAAGTGCTCCTGGCTGGGCACGGCAGCTCAAGCCTGTAATCCCAGCACTTTGGGAGGCCGAGACAGGCGGATCACGAGGTCAGGAGATCAAGACCATCCTGGCTAACGCGGTGAAACCCCATCTCTACTAAAAAAATACAAAACACTAGCCAGGCGTGGTGGTGGGCACCTGTAGTCCCAGCTACTCCGGAAGCTGAGGCACAAGAATGGCGTAAACCCGGGAGGCAGAGCTTGCAGTGAGCTGAGATCCCCCCACTGCACTCCAGCCTGGGCGACACAGCGAGACTCCATCTCAAAAAAAAAAAAAAAGTGCTCCTGGTAAAGCCTCAGATGGAGGTGAGGGACATTGGTATTGGACACTAGAGGAAAGGCAAACCTGGTTATAAAGTGGCAGAAAACTTGGCTGAATTATCTTCTACTGCTTTGTGGAAAGTAGAACTTGTAAGTGATTAATTTGTATATTGAGCTGAAGTGATTTCCAAGCCAAGTGTGGAAGGTACAGTCTGGTTTCTCTATGCTGTTCAGAGTAAAATGCAAGAGAAAGAGACACATCAAGGAATGAACTGCTAAGCATAAAGGAACCAGCATTTGATTTGGAAAATTCTAAGTCTATCCAAATGACCTGCTCTGGAATTAGAGCCAAGGGTATGTCTGGACAGTATTTGCTAAAGGGATGAGATTGTGATTTATGAATCCAATCAACCAACTCAGCAGAATCCAGGAATAGAGATACAATTATCCAACAAATACCTAGGAGGGACTCTCTTGTCTTGTGGCTTAGACCCCTAGATTACCTGGGAGACTGACAACGTTTTTAACAATTTAATACCAGTGGAAATGCTGCCAATCCAGACTGAAAGGGACTGAGGCAAGATGAAATGAAGGAAGAATGAGCCTGAGACCAGAGCCACAGATGCAGGGTGGATGGGACCCCTGGTGGGCCAAGAAGGTGAGGCCATCCACCCAATGGGCCAAGAGAACAGAGCCTCAAGCCACAGAAGATTCTTTTCAGGCCTTGAAATCTTTTTTTTTTGAGATGGAGTCTCGCTCTGTCGCCCAGGCTGGAGTGCAGTGGCGCAATCTCGGCTCACTGCAAGCTCCGCCTCCCGGGTTCATGCCATTCTCCTGCCTCAGCCTCCCCAGTAGCTGGGACTACAGGCGCCCGCCACCTCGCCCGGCTAGTTTTTTTGTATTTTTTTTAGTAGAGACGGGGTTTCACCATATTAGCCAGGACGGTCTTGATCTCCTGACCTCGTGATCCGCCCATCTTGGCCTCCCAAAGTGCTGGGATTACAGGCTTGAGCCACTGCACCCGGCACCAGGCCTTGAAATCTAATGGAGTTTTTTCTCTTGGGTTGTGAACTTGCTTTAAGCCAATGACTTCATTATTCCTTCCGACTGTTCCCTCCTATTAGCCCCCTGTTTCGGAGCGAAGGCTTATGCAGTGTTTCTGCCCTGGCTCTCTATTCAGGTGACTCAGTTTGGAGTGCATGGTTAAGACCAGAGAGCACGGCACGCCTCTGCGCCTTGCCATCAGCACACTGTGAGGTCTGGGTGCTCCGGCACATAGATCTTCTCTTTAGGCAGCACAACCCCTAAACAACGATCCTCTTGGCAAAGCAGAAGCCAGGAACCCCAAATATGCTCTTTGCGGATCATTTTAAGGGCTGCCTTGCAGACCCCTCCCACCTACCTAAAGCGGCTCATTTCCTTTGCCTTTAGGTGCCCTTCCAGATCTCCTGTGTCGCTGTGATGTTTTATGGGACCAGTTCTCTTCCCTGACACTTCACGAGGAACCTGCCATTTTCCCTTTAGAATTAATGCTTCTTCCAGGCCGGGCGCGGTGGCTCACGCCTGTAATCCCAGCACTTTGGGAGGCCGAGGCGGGCGGATCACAAGGTCAGGAGATCGCGACCATGGTGAAACCCCGTCTCTACTAAAAATACAAAAAAAATTAGCCGGGCGCGGTGGCGGGCGCCTGTAGTCCCAGCTACTCAGGAGGCTGAGGCAGGAGAATGGCGTGAACCCGGGAGGCGGAGCTTGCAGTGAGCCGAGATCGCGCCACTGCACTCCAGCCTGGGCGACAGAGCGAGACTCTGCCTCAAAAAAAAAAAAAAAAAAAAAAAAAAAAGAATTAATGCTTCTTCCTAGAAATCTTCCCCATGTAACGGGTTTAAAATACTATGCTACTTGGGAACAGTTCAGCACTAGCCAGTATCAAAAGCCCTGTAGCTCAGCTCATTGTTGAGGGACCCAAAACGCTGAGTAAGAAACGCAAGGAAAAAAAAAAAAAATCCTAGCTTGTGTGGGAGAAGGGCTGACTTAAAGAGCACAGTTCAATTTTGCTAAACACCTGCTCCATCTCCTTCCTATACCTGGTTCCACATTCCCAGGCATTTTCTCTTTGAAAAGATGCAGAAGCAGTGGTCGTTTCCATTTCCTCTGCAGATTGCACAAAGGGAGACATCTCGCCACTAAGAAAAGACCGTGGAGTGGTGGCGGGCACCTGTAAACCCAGCTACTCTGGAGGCTGAGGCAGGAGAACAGTGTGAACCCTGGAGGCGGAGCTTGCAGTGGGCCAAGATCACGTCACTGCACTCTAGCCTGGGTGACAGGGCGAGACTCCATCTCAAAAAATTAAAAAAAAAAAAAAAGACCGTGGAAGCCATTGAAGGGGCTCTTTTCAGGTGATGTCACCCTGGTCTTTTGGCGATGCCCTTGTTTCTTTAGAAAATCATTCTACCTCTTTGGTACGGTGTCCTGGACTTCCCTCTAGCCGCATTCCTGGACACTCTCTCCATCACGCCCTTCACTGCAGCCATCTCAGGATATTTTCTTTTCTTTTTGAGTCGGGGTTTCGCTCTTGCTGTCTGGGCTGGAGTGCAATGGCACAAGATCTCCGCTCACTGCAACCTACGCTTCCCGGGTTCAAGCGATTATCCTGCCTACGCTTCCCAAGTAGCTGGGATTACATGTATGTGCCCCCATGCCCAGCTAACTTTTGTATTTTTAGTAGAGACAGGGTTTCACCATGTTGGCCAGGCTGGTCTCGAACTCCTGACCTCAGGTGATCCACTCGCTTTGGCCTCCAAAAGTGTTGGGATTATAGGCGTGAGCCACCACCCCCAGCAGGATATTTTCAGTTTGCTAAATGCATCCCTTTCTCTTCTCCATCTGCAGGGAATGTCCTTCCTTCTGGTGTACCCAGCTGGCCCTCTGGAAATGTTTCCCATTGCCTCTCCCCACAGCTGTTTGTTTCAGGATCACTCTGGGCTCCCTTCCTGCTGTGCAAACTCTATCCCACTTCACAATAAGCATTTCTCCTCTTATCTGACTTCTCCTTGAGACTATACCTCCTGGACATCAGGGACTGACTTTACTGTCTGCATTCTAGCACCTGACAAGGTGAGGAGTACCTTCTGAGTACTCAGAGGGTGGCTGACTATTAACTTCGAGGCAGACAGTCCAGTGTTTTAGCTTTCTGTTTAGCGAAACAAACACAGGCATACATGCATCCTTTTGCACATTTAGTATTGTTAGGGCACAATATCACTCCCATGCACCAGCAGGTCATAAAAAGTCAGCCATAAACAGATGATTACTTTTAGAAGAACCCAAAATTTTGCTTTACTGTCTGAATTATTAGAGGATTTCCTCAATGGTTGTTTGGGCTTTCTGCTCATATTTAAAAGTAGACTCTAAAAGGCTCTGAGTAAGGAGCAAGAAAATAAATAAAATAATAAATAACTTGATTAAAAAATGAGCAAAAGATCTAAATAGACATTTCTCCAAGACATAGGAATGACAAACAGGTATATGAAAAGATGCTCAACATTGTTAATCATCTGGGAAATGCAAATCAAGACCACAATGAGGTATCTCCTCACACCTGTGACGCCATTATATATATATAAAATATATTATGTATTTTCTCTACATCATCTCAGATACTTTATATATATAATATATTGTATATATTTTTAAAATATTTTAAATATATATTATATTTAAAATACTTTTTTATATATAAAAATGCATTTTACATATAAATATAAAAACAAGTATCTGAAAGGATGAGAGAAAATGGGAACCGGCCGGGCGCGGTGGCTCAAGCCTGTAATCCCAGCACTTTGGGAGGCCGAGACGGGCGGATCACGAGGTCAGGAGATCGAGACCATCCTGGCTAACACAGTGAAATCCCGTCTCTACTAAAAAAATACAAAAAATTAGCCGGGCGTGGTAGCGGGCGCCTGTAGTTCCAGCTACTCCGGAGGCTGAGGCAGGAGAATGGCATGAACCTGGGAGGCGGAGCTTACAGTGAGCCGAGATCGCGTCACTGCACTCCAGCCTGGGCGACAGAACAAGACTCCTTCTCAAAAAAAAAAAAAAAGAAAGAAAATGGGAACCGTTATGCACCGTTGCTGGAAATGTAACATGGTACAGCTGCTATGGGAAACAGTACAGAGTTTCCTCAGAAAATTAGAAACAGGACTACCATGTGACTCAGCAATCTTGCTTCTGGTATACATCTGAAAAAACTGAAATCAGGATCTGGAAGAGATATGTGCAATCCTATGTTCACTGCAGCATTATTCACAATAGCCTAAATATGGAAGCAACCCAAATATACATCAGCAGACAAATGGAGAAAGAAAATGTACTGCACACATACAATGGAACATGATTTAGCTTTAAGAAGAAAATCCTACTATTGTAATAACATGGATAGACCAGGAAGACATTCTATTAAATGAAATTAGTCAGTCATAGAAGGACAAATATTGTGTGATCCCTCTTATCTGAGGCACCTAAAATAGTCAAAGGTATGGAGGTAAACAACACAATGGTGGTTGCTAGGGGGTAGGGAAGGGCAATATGAGGAGCTGTTCAATGGGTATAAACTTACAGTGACACAAAAGTGAGTAAGTTCCAGAGATCTGCTCTACAACACAGTGCTTGTAATTAACAGTAAGTACTGCTAAATTAAGTTTAGCCTAAAGCTGCCTCCTTACATATTTTAAGTTAGCCTAAAGGCTTCTCCATACTTAGTCAACTGCAACCTAAGCAGATGTGAAAACAGACTGTACCCTACTCTTGTAACAATAGCTACACTTCAGCCACTCATCGGAAGTCGACTGTGCAAACTGTCTTCAAACAAGGCCAACGCTGAGCTATAACAATCCAGCCGTTTCTGTACTTCACTTCTGTTTTTTGTCTGTCATTTTCCTTTTTCAGTCCATAAATTCCCTCTAACCACGCAGCAGCCCTGGAGTTGCTCTGAAGGTATTCTGTTTGATGGGTGGGGTGGGGTACCCGAGTTTCAAATTGTTCTTTGCTCAGTTAAACTCTGTTAAATTTAATTTGTCTACAGTTTTTCTTTTAACAGTACTTATGTGCAAAGTCACCAAATTCTGTAGGTTAATCTGTGCAGCTTTTTGGATACAAATTATTATACAATACAGCTTAAAAAATAAAGATTAATCGCTTCTCAGCCTTTTGGCTAGGATCAAGTGTAAAAAAATAAAGATTAAAAAATAAAAAGCTCTGGCCAGGCACGGTGGCTGAGCACTTTAGGAGGCTGAGGTGGGTGGATCACCTGAGGTCAGAAGTTCGAGACCAGTCTGGCCAACCTGGTTAAAACCCGTCTCTACCAAAAATACAAAAATTCGTTGAGCATGGTGATGCATGCCTGTAATTCCAGCTACTCGGGAGGCTGAGGCACGAGAATCAATTGAATCCAGCAAGTGGAGGTTGCAATGAGCTGAGATCACGCCACTGCCCTCCTACCTAGGAGAGAGGGTGAGACTCTGTCTCAAAAATAATATAAAATAATAAAAAATAGGCCAGGCGCTGTAATTCACGCCTGTAATCCCAGCACTTTGGGAGGCCAAGGGGGGCCGATCACGAGGTCAGGAAATTGAGACCATCCTGGCTAACACAGTGAAATCCCATCTCTACTAAAAATACAAAAACTTCGCCGGGCATGGTGGCACCTTCCTGTAGTCCCAGCTACTTGGGAGGCTGAGGCAGAAGAATCCCTTAACCTGGGAGGCAGAGGTTTCAGTAAGCCGAGATTGTGCCACTACGCTCCAGCCTGGGGGACAGAATGAGACTCAGTCTCAAAAAGTAAATAAATAAATAAATGTAAAAAGCTCTGTGTATCGATGAGGCTTATCCACTGGTGGTCATCCTATAGGATGACATGGCTGGGCTATTTTCCTGGAGAAACCCCAACTATCAGAATTTGTCTTGACTGAGATTCCCTCAAAGCAGACCTAGAAGGAGGGAGCCCGTTTAGGTAATTTATTTCAGAGGTCATCTCAGGAAACCCTGGTAGGGAGGTGGAGAAGTGGCAGGAAAGGGAAGGAAGTCAATGTGGCTGGACAATTGGAGCTCAGTGCTGTGGGTGTTTCTGGGGGTCAGTGTAGGTCACGCCCCTCACGATTCTCTCCCTGTTGGAAAAGCAAGAGAGCCATGCCCTTCTCGACCACCTTGAAGCCCATGAATTCTCGGCCTGTTCTAGCTGGGTCTGTCTGCAGGTTGAGAGAAGCATTCACCTGAAGAAAGCTGCAGGAATTGCCAGGAAACCATCTTTAGGTGCAGAAGTGGATGCTGAGGAGGACACAGGCAGAAGTCTGATGGTGTCTGCTTCTGCATCTTTAGAACTTTCCTCAGGCTGGTCAGCTTCCCCTGAAGTGAATACTGCCATCTCCTACTCGTGGGTTAGGTGACTAGCTACCAGCACTCTGGGATTTGGGTGAGAGAGAGGACTGAGCTCTTTAATCTTAGCTTTCGCTTGGCCAACCCATTCTCAGTGTGGAAACTCCTCTGCTGTCCCCTTGTCCCCTAGTCACCATTGGTTCATACTCTCTGGAGCAGTGGTGCTCAACAGAAATATCACAGGAGCCAGAGAAGCCATTTTAGATTTTCTATCAGTCAAATGAAAAAATATTTAAAATACACAGGAGAAATTTTGATGTGTTTTATTTAATCCAATTGACCAAAAATATTATTGTTTCAACATATAACCAATGCTTTTATTATTTATTTATTGAGATAGAGTCTTGCCCTGTTGCCCAGGTTGGAGCGCAGTGATGTTACCATGCATACTGCATTCTGGACCTTCCCAGGCTCAGGTGATCCTCCTGCCTCAGCCTCCCAAGTTGCTGGGACTACAGGCATGTGCATCCACATCTGGCTAATTTTTGTATTCTTTGTAGAAATGGGATTTTGCTATGTTGCCCAGGCTGATCTTGAACTTCTGGGCTCAAGTGATCCACCCTCCTCAGCCTCCCAAAGTGCTGTGATTATAGGCGTGAGCCACTGAGCCCAGCCTACAACATATAATCAATGTTTTTAAAAATCTTTTTTAATTGTACCGAGTCTTCAGAATCGGGTGTGTATTTCACACTTAACCCACATTTCAATTTAGAATAGCCAGACTTCAAGAACTCGGAAACCACATGTACTTAGTGGCTGCCGTATTGAGCAGTACAGTTCTAGAAACTAAATTTCCAGTCCTGTGCAAGGGCAGGTCTTCTGCTGCAAGGCATTGAGGAGGAAGCTGGGAGTCTAACTGCTTTTTTTTTTTTTTTTTTTTTTTGAGACGGAGTTTCACTCTGTTGCCCAGGCTGGAGTGCAATGGCGAGATCTTGGCTCACTGCAAGCTTTACCTCCCTGGTTCACCCCAGTCTCCTGCCTCAGCCTCCCGAGTAGCTGAGACTACAGGTGCCCGCCACCACACCCGGCTAATTTTTTGTATTTTTGGTAGAGACGGGGTTTCACCGTATTAGCCAGGATGGTCTCGGTCTCCTGACCTCGTGATCCATCCGCCTCGGCCTTCCGAAGTGCTGGGATTACAGGCGTGAGCCACGATGCCCGGCCCTAACTGCTTCTTAAAAAGCCTTTTGACTGACTTTGTTTTCCCATTTACCCCCATTTTAGAAATTCCTGGTGGCCCCAATTTCTGAGCATTTTTGTGGTTCTGTGGTGCAAATAGGATGGATGACTCACTTTCCCTCACTGATCTGCTGAGCCAACTCACACTCATCCGTCAGCTTTCCATCTTTCCATTTTTCCTTGGTGTTTCCTCCACTTCAAGTCTTTGTCCTTATGGGTTGTGGCTTTAAAAAAAAAAAATCATCCATTTTCATTGCATTGGAATGTTTGGAGAGAACAGAGATAAACATAGAGGTTGAAACCACCATCTTTAACTGATCATCAATAAGTTTTCCATATCACTGGAATTTGATTATTTTTGTCTATAAATTTTTATTGTGAGTCTGGTGTTTTGGTTTAAATCATCTGAAAACCCTATGTATGCAATAACTATTTCTAAAAGGAACAAATGCATGAATAATGAGATATCCAGGAGACTGACTTAATCCTCAAATGTCATCCAATCCAGTTAAAACCAGTGCCCAGAAAGCGACACCCTTTGGGTCACCCTTCAGGGAGCCTGTTTCCCCTTATACTCCTTAGCTCAGCTCATTTCTCTCAGTGACTACTGAGCTAAGAAAGCCCCCAGAAATAGTTAAGGATTTTAAAGGCTCTTAGCAGCAAACCAAATGCAAGACAGAGCCATGAGTCAACTGTTTCATCTCCCTCAACCTCATCGCCCAACTGTCTGCTAGAACAGACCACTTCCTTGTAATACACATGCTCTTTCTCTAGCATGGAGATTTAGCTTAACCCTGCCTTCCCCCACCTTTAGCCTCATTTCTTCTTTTGAAAGGGCTAGGCTCCTTTTTGTGCTTTTTTTTCTTGAATCTTAAAAATGAAGCCCAGGCCCCTTGGAACACAGAGCAACGTTAGAGTTAAGTATTTATGTGTAATCAGTGTAGGGCTAGTGGCTTTGGGGTTCTTTGTTGGTTTGGTTTTGTACTTACCAACATATTATTCTAGAATCCAAGAATAAATGAAAAGCAATTTAAATATGTATTAGAGCATCTCATAAAAATTACAAAAATGAGATTTTTTTCATAATATACAGAAAAAAAATCAAGTTTACTCCTTTTGCAGAAATGAAAGCCATAGGAATCAATAATTCTTCAGACCCAGAGATCCCATTTAGTTAGCTTCTTTTACTGACACAGGGGATAGTTCAACCAGATTCCATATCTATCTGGACAGTAGACAGTAAAGATAAGGGAAGCCCTAGAAGCTCCTAAGTGGTATCAGAACACAGAGAAAATTTCTATAGATGAGATAAAGAGAATGAAATTTGGGGGTGGGGATATGATCACAGGAGGAATCTTGCTGTTTCAAAGTTTACAGTAGTGAAGTCAGCTAAACAGGCAAATTGAGTTAAATTGGAAGTTCTTCACTCCCCATCAGCTTACTGGGTCCTGGTCTCACAGGATCCAGCATGTTATGGCTGTGTACTGCCTCTACCTCCATCCAGGCATCCCGTATATTATTTTCCCAGCACATATTTTCAGCTCTATGTATTGGGATATATTTTATTCACATCAATTTTTTTTTAATTTTTATTTATTTATTTATTTATTTATTTTTAGATGGAATCTCACCCTGTCGCCCAGGCTGGAGTGCAGTGGCGCGATCTCGGCTTACTGCAAACTCCACCACCCAGGTTCACACCATTCTCCTGCCTCAGCCTCCTGAGTAACTGGGACTACAGGTGCCCACCACCACGCCTGGCTAATTTTTTGTATTTTTAGTAGAGATGGGATTTCACCGTGCTAGCCAGGATGGTCTGGATCTCCTGACCTCATGATCTGCCCACCTCGGCCTCCGAAACTGCTGGGATTACAGGCGTGAGCCACCACACCTGGCCCATTTTTTTATTTATTTATTTTTGAGACAAAGTCTCACTCTGTTGCCCAGGCTGGAGTGCAGTGGCACTATCTCAGCTCATTGAAACCTCTACCTCCCGTGTTCAAGTGATTCTCCTGCCTCAGCCTCCCCAGTAGCTGGGATTACAAATGCCTGCCACCATGCCCGGTTAATCTGTTATATTTTTAGTAGACTGGGATTTCACCATGTTGACCAGGCTGGTCTTGAACTCCTGAGCTCAAGCGATCCACCTGCCTCGGCCTCCCAAAGTGCTGGCTGGGATTACGGCCATGAGCCACTGCCCCCGGCCTATTCACATCAATTTTTTAAGTCATAAAGATAATAGGATTGCCCTAATAAAAATTCCCGTTATATTAATATTTCCTGACAAAATATTTTTCTTATAAAAATGTCACATTTGCCTAGATATTTATGGCTTTCGAGACATTTCAAAACATCTTATCTTGCTTCCTCTTCACAACGACATTATATATTTGGAGAAAGGTAGTCTTATCAGGCATCTTATTTGTTGATTATTGTATTTCCTTATCACCCCATACTACAAAAGACTAGAGGTAGAACAATAATACTGCTGAAAAGGTAGGGTCAGGACTGGACTCCGGGCTTCCTCACTTCCAGCTGGAGGCCCTGTCCCCCGAGGATCTTTATTACGTAGGCCTTTAGCTCCTTGCCTAGAGGTGGCTGCCAAAATATACTTGATCAGAAGCCAACTCTCCTGTCAATTTAAGTGCTGACTCAGGGTTGGTCATGGTGATGATTTAGGGCTCAAACGAAACATCATGTTTCTTTTCCTCTTTCTCCTTGTCTTCTTCCCTTTTCTATTGGAACAATTGAGTCCTAGTGCCATTCAGCAGGGCAGAGAAAGTTGGTCACTCGGGAGTAGGGGAAGTGGCCCGGCATAGGTGTCTCCCCTGAAGAGGGTGAGGAGGGTATTCATGATTGAGGACAGCCTGGTGTATCAGACAGCCTAAGTAGATAAGAAGGGCTTCCAGGTAAGAGGGGTGCCTGTGGTGGGGGTGGGAACCCCAGCATCATGAAGAGGGAAGCCCCACGGAGAGACAGCCTAGCATAGGTGTAGAGTCCAAGGAAGATGCCCACAAACTGGTATGGGGACCCGGAGATCCTGCTGCGTAAGGATGACACTACCATAGCAGGAAGTGCCTTGTGTAGGGAGTCACAGCCAAAGGGGGCAAAGAGGGGAACTGCATGGAACATAGCCCTGGGTAGGGAACCAGAACCCCGATGGGGTGAGGACGATGTCCACGTGGGAGTCAGCAGCATGTCACGGACTGAGTCAAAGTGGGGTAAGGACAGTTTCTGAGGAGTGGTGGTGGCAGGTCAGAGCAAGGACAGGGTAGTGAGGGGTAAGGGGGACAGTGGCTCTGATGGGAGACTGGCTTCCTACAGGGGGATTGAGCAAATAAGGAGACTTAAGGATAATGGGAGCCAGATTTCTGAACTGTTGGGAGTTCAGAGTCACAGATATGGAAAAAAGAAAACTATTGGGGTGAAGTTATGGTTTTCAATACAGACAGATTAAAAATATAGATGGCAATGTATATGTGTGTTTGTGTATATATATGTATATACCTTCATATATGTTTATACAGCTATATACTTACATATATCCTCCAACTTTGTCTACTAGGAGAATCTCTCACAGTAATAAACACAGCCCAGATTTCCTCTTCTAGATACCATTCTCCACTAAAAGAAACCAGGGCTTCTTGGAGAGTTTCCAAGGATTCCAGGATTCAAGTCCTGATTCCAGGAGTGAGGTAGGAAACTTCAGTAGGAACCTTGTGTCAGAAAGCAAGGAAATGATAGAGATATATCAAAAGGACACAGAAACCAGCTTCAACATCAAAATGAATCACTGTTGTAATGGATTATAACCCCTTAAGTAAAGTAGAAAACTATGAGTCCTAATAATGTTAGTATATGGAAAGTTTGAGGAAGAATAGACTATTTACATAGAACCTCCCACATGAAGTATATATTAACGATAGCAGGAAAAAGAATAACTTCCTAATGGAGAAGAGAGACAGACAGCACCTTAACCAATGATCAAAGTGAATAATCAGCCGTCATGGGAAAACTGAATTTGTGCACCCCGATAGGATTCAATAAAAAGTATTAAGGGTCCATCCTGGCTAACACAGTGAAACCCCATCTCTACTAAAAAATATAAAAAACCAGCCAGGCATGGTGGCGGCGGGTGCCTGTTGTCCCAGCTACTTGAGAGGCTGAGGCAGGAGAATGGTGTGAACCCGGGAGGCGGCGATTGTAGTGAGCCGAGATGGCGCCACTGCACTCCAGCCTGGGGGACAGAGCGAGACTCCGTCTCAAAAAAACAAAAAAAGTATTAAGGGTCACTCGAGAAGTTCCTGCCAAAGATGCATGAATTGAATGAATTGAGTCCCACATCAGACAAAGCCAAATTGAGTGACTTCTACAAAATAACTGGCCCTTAATCTTCAAAAGCACCCAAGTCAGAAAAGTCAAGGAAAGACAGAGAAACTAACCATTGCAGACAGAAGACTAAAATCATTGACAACTAAATACAGCAAAAGATTCTCAAGTGGATCCTTTGTGATGGATTCACTGGACTACTGATGAAACTTGAATGCGGTCTGAGGATTAAATTGCTGTAATACAACAGTGTTAACTTGCATATTTTAAAAATAGTATTGCTGTAAAAGAATGTCCTGTTTTTAGGAAATACACACTAACATATCCAGGAGAAATATTTACTATCCAAGGTAGAGTCAACTTACTATCAACTGTTTCCAGGGAAAAATGTTCTTTGTGCTGTTCTTGCAAAGTGTCTGTAACTTTGAGATTGTTCAACATAAATTTTTTTTAACAAAGTTAGTTGTCATTTTTAAGAAGAACAACAACGAAAACAGAAAAGAACAAAAAAAAAGAGAATATGCCACATTAAAAGATGCAACACAGTGCTGGCAGGGAAATGTTAAGTGGTATGATTCATACATGAATTCTTTTCCCAGCAAACAAAATGCCCCGTGCAATAAACTACTGTCTCAGGTGGAGAATGAAGTAAAGCCTCACCCATTCCAAACAAGGCAACCAAAAGCCTGTTCTTATTCCATGACCACAGAAAAGTCCTAGAGAGAATGTGCAAAAGCGCAGGAAAAACACAAGGCCACATTTCCCATCTCATTATTATTGAAAAGGAATTTCTTTTATTTTTTAAAAATAAATACCGCTTTTTAAATGGTAAAATTAGTCTCCTTCCATTTAAAGAAAAATACTATCCCAATGAAAAGCTTTGCACTAGGAAAATGTTTCCTCAAGCATCGTTTTGGAAAACAAAGAGGAAAACGAAGCAAAAGTGCACCACCCTGACAGAGTGACTATTATGAACTATTATGATTCTTTACTTGTCTCCGTATTAAATGACTGTAATCATGGCATGCCATTAGATTTCCTCTGTGTGCTGTGTTGAAAGTAGCGTAGTGGTTAAGCACAGGTTTTGAAACTGACCAACTTCCTCATCTGGCTTCTGCCACTGTATGTGACTTCAAGTTACTTTCCAAACTGCTGTAAGCCTCAGTTTCCTCCTGTATCAAATAGGGACAATCTACTCCCTTATCTTGGGGTTTATGAGAGATTTAAATAAGATCATGGATGTAAAGTACTTAGCACAGTATGTGGCATGTTTTATGTATTCAGTAAAGACTTATTTTCTCATGACTACTTTTCCATGTTTTAAATAATCATCTGCTGTGGTCTGAACGTTGTGTCTCCCTAACATTTCTGTGTTGAAATACTAACTCCTATGCTGATGGCATTATGAGGTGGGGCATTTAGGGAGGTAGTTGGGTCATGTGAGCAGGGCCCTCACAAATGGGATTAGTGCCCTTATAAAATAGGTCCAAGGGAGTTAATGTGCCCCTCCCACCATGTGAGGACACAGTTAGAAGTTGCTGCTCTAAGAACTAGGGAGTAAGCCTCATCAGACACCAGATCTGCTGGCATCTTGATCTTGGAACCATAGCTCCCACTCAGCCACTCGATCACGAGGGTAAACAACCGATACTGTACTCTAGTGTGTTGTGTTCAATACATGACATGAGATGTTCAACACTGTATTATAGATGGTTTTGTCCAACTGCAGGCTAACAAGAGCTCTGAGTATGGAAACATACTCAGGTAGGCTAAGCTAAGTTATGATGTTTGATACGTTAGGTGTATTAAATGCATTTTTGACTTATAATAGGCTTATCATTATAAGTCAAGGAGGCGGAGGAGCAACTGCTCTCTGCCTACTGACCCTCCTTAGTAACATGGCTACTGGACCTTATCAGGTACTGGAAGCAGGCAATGTCCTGGCAGCTTATAGGGTCCCATGGGTTGGACAACTGTCAGTATCACTGTGCAAGAGCACCCAGTAAGGACCAAGTAAAAAAGGGATCCTAATGAGAGCCTGGCCAGTATTTGAACCAACACAAATGTGTCAGTTCTTCCTGAAGCCCAAGATGTGGAAAGGCTAGGCAATGGGTGGGTTGAGGTTTCCCTACCCCCCATCCTTTAAGAAGATAAGAGTGAAGGCACAGTGGGCATGGTGGTGCACGCCTGTAATCCCAGCACTTTGGAAGGCTGGCAGATCACTTGAAGTCAGGAGTTTGAGACCAGCATGGGCAACATGGCAAGACCCCGTTTGTACTAAAAGAACAAAAATTAGCCAGGCGTAGGGGCACATCCCTGTAATCCCAGCTACTCTGGTGACTGAGGCTCAAGAATCGCTTGAGCCTGGGACGCAGAGGTTGCAATGAGCTGAGATCGCACCAGTGCACTCCGGCCTGGGTGACAGAGTGAAAATCTGTCTCAATCAATCAATCAATCAATCAATAAAGAGTGAGAGGAGAGAATCTTCCTCTGGGTTCCTCAGCAGGAACTGACACCCGACTGCCTTTGTACCACAGGTGAACAGAAGTAACGTTTGCTGCATGCCCTGCCATTTAGAGTACCCAAACCACAAGCTCTTATGCCAAAGTGCCAACAAAGAAAACTACAACTCATCTGAGAGGCTGCAGTTTTCTGAAGGAGCCAACATTCAGAGGGAAGCTCAACACAAATGAATAGAACATACGCCCAGAGAAATAGCACTGCTGCAGGAGGAAGACAGTATCTTGACTCTGGAAGTAATAGGAGCACAAAGGATAGATTCCAGGGTAGCACACAAACTGCTCTGAAGAGTAAAAGACCATGATTTCTGAACAAAACAATTCGATAGATGAATGGAAGGACACAGTGGAGCCCAAACTGGAAGATCAAGTGCAAGAACACACACCTACCCTGATGCAAACAATCTCCCTGCTTTTTTTTTTTTTTTTTTTTTTTGAGACGGAGTCTAGCTCTGTCCCTCTGGCTGGAGTACAATGGCGCGATCTCGGCTCACTACAAGCTCCCTCTCCCGGGTTCCCGCCATTCTCCTGCCTCAGCCTCCCAAATAGCTGGGACTACAGGCGCCCGCAACCGCGCCCAGCTAATTTTTTGTATTTTTAGAGACGGGGTTTCACCGTGTTAGCCAGGATGGTCTCGATCTCCCGACCTTGTGATCCGCCCGTCTCGGCCTCCCAAAGTGCTGGGATTACAGGCGTGAACCACCGCGCCCGGCCCTCCTTGCTTCTTTTTTTTTTTTTATTTTTTTTATTTTTTATTATACTTTAAGTTCTAGGGTACATGTGCATGACGTTTATATCATGTATAACTCCCCAATGCAATCCCTCCCTCCTCCCCCCTCCCCATGATAGGCCCCAGTGTGTGATGTTCCCCTTCCCGAGTCCAAGTGATCTCATTGTTCAGTTCCCACCTATGAGTGAGAACATGCGGTGTTTGGTTTTCTGTTCTTGTGATAGTTTGCTAAGAATGATGGTTTCCAGCTGCATCCATGTCCCTACAAAGGATGCAAACTCATCCTTTTTTATGGCTGCATAGTATTCCATGGTGTATATGTGCCACATTTTCTTAATCCAGTCTGTCACAGATGGACATTTGGGTTGATTCCAAGTCTTTGCTATTGTGAATAGTGCTGCAATAAACATACGTGTGCATGTGTCTTTGTAGTAGAGTAATTTATAATCCTTTGGGTATATACCCAGTAGTGGGATGGCTGGGTCATATGGTACATCTAGTTCTAGATCCTTGAGGAATCGCCATACTGTTTTCCATAATGGTTGAACTAGTTTACAATCCCACCAACAGTGTAAAAGTGTTCCTATTTCTCCACATCCTCTCCAACACCTGTTGTTTCCTGACTTCTTAATGATTGCCATTCTAACTGGTGTGAGATGGTATCTCATTGTGGTTTTGATTTGCATTTCTCTGATGGCGAGTGATGATGAGCATTTTTTCATGTGTCTGTTGGCTGTATGGATGTCTTCTTTTGAGAAATGTCTGTTCATATCCTTTCCCCACTTTTTGATGGGGTTGTTTGTTTTTTTCTTGTATATTTGTTTGAGTTCTTTGTAGATTCTGGATATTAGCACTTTGTCAGATGAGTAGGTTGCAAAAATTTTTTCCCATTCTGTAGGTTGCCTGTTCACTCTGATGGTAGTTTCTTTAGCTGTGCAAAAGCTCTTTAGTTTAATTAGATCCCATGTGTCAATTTTTGCTTTTGCTGCCGTTGCTTTTGGTGTTTTAGACATGAAGTCCTTGCCCATGCCTATGTCCTGAATGGTACTACCTAGATTTTCTTCTAGGGTTTTTATGGTATTAGGTCTAACATTTAAGTCTCTAATCCATCTTGAATTAATTTTCGTATAAGGGGTAAGGAAAGGATCCAGTTTCAGCTTTCTACTTATGGCTAGCCAATTTTCCCAGCACCATTTATTAAATAGGGAATCCTTTCCCCATTTCTTGTTTCTCTCAGGTTTGTCAAAGATCAGATGGCTGTAGATGTGTGGTATTATTTCTGAGGACTCTGTTCTGTTCCATTGGTCTATATCTCTGTTGTGGTACCAGTACCATGCTGTTTTGGTTACTGTAGCCTTGTAGTATAGTTTGAAGTCAGGTAGCGTGACGCCTCCAGCTTTGTCCTTTTGACTTAGGATTGTCTTGGCAATGCGGGCTCTTTTTTGGTTCCATATGAACTTTAAAGCAGTTTTTTCCAATTCTGTGAAGAAAGTCATTGGTAGCTTGATGGGGATGGCATTGAATCTGTAAATCACCTTGGGCAGTATGGCCATTTTCACGATATTGCCTCCTTGCTTCTTTACACTTACTTAGGGGCTTCCCTTCTTTCTGCCACTCTGGCAGAAACATCTGTTCCTGTCTTAGGTCAACCCTGCCACTTGTGCGTTAGATACTCGTTAGATACCTTCTCGTCTAATAGAGGCATTGCTCCAACAGTTGTCTCCATCTGGCTGTTGTACAATCTTTTTATTTATTTATTTATTTATTTACTTATTTTGAGACAGAGTTTTGCTCTTGTTGCCCAAGCTGGAGTACACTGGCATGATCTCGGCTCACTGCAACCTCTACCTCCTGGATTCAAGCAATTCTCCTGCCTCCACCTCTTGAGTAGCTGGAATTACGGTCATGCGCCACCACGCCCAGCTACATTTTGGATTTTTAGTAGAAACAGGGTTTCACCATGTTTCTGGTCTCCAGACTCCAGGCTGGTCTCCAGCTCCCGACCTCAGGTGATTCCCTCGCCTCGGCCTCCCAAATTGCTGGCATTACAGACATGAGCCACTGCACCTAGCCTGTTCCATCAATTTTTATCTCTCTACTGCATATGCTCTAATATTTCTCATCTTAAAAAAAATTCTCCACTCATCGCTATCAATTATTACCCCATTGCTTTGCTGTCCTTCAGGGTAGAACTACTCACTTTTCTATACAAATATTTCAAGGCAAACTCCAGAAGATCACAGTCTGTTTTACACTTGGTTCAGTGAAGTATGTTTGTAGTTTCTTCAAATAACAGATTTATTTAAGTGTTTTGAATATTCAGCACTCATTTAACTTCTTAACCTACCAGAATATCATTGTATTTTGGTATTAAGATAATGATTTTAAAATTATTTGAAATCCAAATATTAATAATAAAAATAAAAGGAAATGTTCTTAAAAGAAGAAAAAAGTCCTTACTTCTCTCTTGATCCCAGTCCAATTAGATTTTCATTGTCACCACGGCAGCCAAACAGTCCTTAACTGTACTCATGACTACCAGATCAACTGACTCTACCTCTTAGCTACCCTAAACCTAATTGACACTTCTTTTTTCTTTACTTTCTCCTTCCTTCCTCCTTCCCTCCCTCCCTCCCTTCTTTCTTCCTTCCTTCCTTCCTTCCTTCCTTCCTTCCTTCTTTCTTCTTTTCTCTCTCTCTCTCCTCTCTCTCCCTCCCTCTCTCTCTCTTTCTCTCTCTCTCTTTCTTTCTTTCTTGCTTTTTTTTTTTTTTTTTTTTTTTTGACAGAATCTTGCTCTGTCACCCAGGCTGGAGTGCAGTGATACAATCTCAGCTCACTCACTGCAACTTCTGCCTCCCGGGTTCAAGTGATTCTCCTGCCTCAGCCTCCCAAGTAGTTGAGATTACAGGCGTGTGTCACCACGTCCAGCTAATTTTTGTATTTTTATTAGAGATGGGGTTTCACCATGTTGGCCAGGTTGGTCTCAAACTCCTGACCTCAAATGATCTGTCTGCTTCAGCCTCCCAAAGTGCTGGGATAATAGGCGTGAGCCCCTGTGCCTGGCAATTGCCTTCTATATTAAGACTCATTCCTCAGGTTATCTCACACAGGATCATGACTTTAAATGCCATTTACCTGATGACTATTTCTAAATTTTTATCTCTAATCTATACTGTTGATTGAATTCTAGCTAAGAGATCCAGCTGCTTACTCAATATCTCCATTAGGTTATCTAATAGAAATCTCATATTTTACATGTTTAAAACAGAACTCTTGATTCTTCCCCCAAACTATTTTTCCTGAAGTTGTCTTAAACAAAAAATAAATTTCATTTTTCCAGTTTCTCAAGACAATAACTTTCAAGTTTTCTTTGACTCCTCTTTCTGTTTTACCACATTCAATCTAATGGCAAGTCCTCTTCATTCTAGCAAATCACCATTGCTCTATTCTCCACGATTGCTACGATCCAAATACCTTCATCTATCAGCTAGATTATTAGAATAGATCTTTAACTGTACTACTAACTGTACTACCCACTTCTACCCTGACTCCCTTAGAGTCCAAGAACTTTCCAAAGCAATCTTTTCAAAATGTAATTCAGAGCTCTGAGAATTAATGTTGTCCTCTCACTCAGCCTCAAATATCAGATTGTCATTCTACCTTGAGGTCATAAAGTACTTTTTTTCAACTCTTGATAAAATATAAACATGAAAGGTAAAATCACTCCTTTGGTGACCATCATGAACTATGACATATGCAGAACCTCATCATTTGCTATACATTCTCTTCAAAAATCTGAAGTGATGGCTTATGACAAAAAAATCCTGGCCAGGAGTGGTGGCTCACGCCTGTAATCTCAGCACTTTGGGAGGCCGAGGGAGGCAGATGACTTGAGGTCAGGAGTTCAAGACCAGCCTTGCCAAAATGACAAAATCTTACCTCTACTAAAATACAAGAATGAGCTGGGCATGGTGGTGCACATGTGTAATTCCAGCTCCTTGGGAGGCTGAAGTGGGAGGATTACTTCAGCCAGGGAGACAGAGGTTACAGTAAGCCGAGATTGCACCCCTGCAGTCCAACCTGGGCTATAGAGCATGACCCTGTCTGAAAAAAAAAAAGAAATCCAGAAAATGGTGGGAAGCCATGGATTCAAATGAGCAACAAAAGCATAATCAACAATAAAAAGGCAAATAAACTAATTAAAATGAGGTATTACATTTGAACAGACATCACTTCAAAGAAGACACACAAATGGCCAATACACACATGAAGAGATGCTCAACATCATTAGTCATTAGGAGAATTCAGTGTGGCTGAGAAAATACACATGTTTACCCAAATCCCAATAAAAACCTTGAACTCTAAAGTTGAGGAGAATCTTACAGGCTTCCAGAAAGAATGAACAACTTACCTGCAATGGGAAAAAAAATATTAGACAGGCAGTATCAAACCTCACACCTAAAACATTGGAAACTAGAAAACAGTGACATATCCTCACACAATACTGAAAGAAAAGGACTGCCACCCAAAGATCCATGCCCAGCAATTATTTCCTTAGTTGATGAGAGTGAAAGAAAATAAATACATGGAGATGTAAAAGAGAGAAAATCATTATATTGGCAATGTACTCTATTTGAGGAAAATACTCAGGAAGAGACTAATGAAACATCAAATTAATTAGAATATATTATAAATCTCAATATAAGAAAAGATATAGAAGAGTGATTGGTAAGCAATGAACCTTTATACATGTATATACACATATTGCAGAGTTGGAGAGATTCTGACTGAAGATAAGGTAAGTGTAAACAAGGGCTCTTGAAATGGAAGATTTATAAGAATAATTCAAATGACACTCTAGAATGAAAATACTCACATGATATCAGAAAACCCCAGGTGTTGAATATTGGGTTAGGGAAGAGAAGGAAAATACAAATTTTGAAAATTCACCAAGCCCATGAATTTCTAGCTGAATTTTATCTAACCTTTAGAGGACTGACAATACTACTTTTACTTAAATTACTGTAAGCCATAGAAAAGGATGAAAAGCTCCCAATCCACTTTATAAAGGCAAAATTAACTGAATCAAAACTGATAAAAATAAGACAAAATTGAAAATTATAGACAAGCTCATGAATATAGATTCAAGAAATCTAAATAAAACATTTCTAATTAGAATCCAATAATGTATCAAAAAAAAAGATAGACCATGACTTCTTCCACGAAAATATGGGTGGTTCAGTACCAGGAAGTTTATCAGTATAATCTATTACACCATATTTTGAAGGAGGATGTATGATCCTATCTTTAGGTACTTACAATTTATTTAGTAAAGCTGGGCATGGTGGCATGCACCTGTAATCCCAGCTATAAGGGAGGCTGAGATGGGAGGATCATTTGAGGCAGGAGTTTGAGACGAGCCTGGGCAACATAATGAGATCTTGTCTAAAAAAAATAATAAAATAAAAAATTGGTAAAATGGCAGCCATACCTAATGAATAAAATAAGAGTTAAAGAAATTGTTTAATATAAAAGGCTATTTACCAAACCAATAGCCAATAGTATCCCAAAGCACAAAATGTATATACATGTATATATACATACAAATGGCTAAAGCCATTTGAATTGAGCAGAAACTACACAGGAATGCTCACCATCATCATGACTAAACATTGGCTTAGAAGAGATTTCAATCACATTAATACAACAGTATTAAATAATTGACCTAACATTTGAAAACAAGAATAAAACACTTTGCTTTTCTCATGGTGTGATTGTTAAAACCAAAACCAAAACAAACAAACAAAAAAACCACTCAGGTGACTCTGGTAAAAACCTACTACAGGAAATAAAATACTAAGATAACACAGTTATCTTAAGTATTTTTAAATTAATAGCTTTTTCCATATCTTTTATTTATTTATTTATTTTATGAGACAGGGTTGCCCAGGCTGGAGTACAGTGACACGATCTCTGCTCACTACAACCTCCACCTCCTGGGTTCGAGCAATTCTCCCACCTCAACCTCCCAATTGGCTGAGGCTATAGGCACATGCCACCATGCTCAGCTAATTTTTGTATTTTTTGGTAGAGATGGGATTTCACCATGTTGGCCAGGCTGGTCTCTAACTGACCTCGCCTCGGCCTCCCAAAATGGTATAAATTACATAAAGAATCCCTCCCAAGTGCTGGGATTACAGGCGTGAGCCACTGCGCCCGGTCAGTTTTTTCCATATCTTAACAAGAAGTACATAGAAGTAGAAACATGGAAAAATATTTCCTTCACAACAATGGTAAAACATAAAATATTTCAGAATAAATTTAGCAAGAAAAAGCAAATCCCATATGGACACACACACACAATTTTACTGAAGAAAGTAAAACACGGTCTGAACAAAGGAAAGGAAACTATGTTCTTGAATGGAAAAACAAATACTATAAAAGTGTCAGTTTTCAGAAAACTAATATACAAATGCAACATAAATTCTATTTCAACACTATTAATTTCCTATTCCTGCTATAACAAATTGCCACTAACTTAGTAACTTTGAAATAACACAGAATTATTCTCTTACAGTTCTGGAAGTCAAAAGTTCAAAATCAGTTTCACTGGGCTAAAGTCAAGGTATCAGCAAGACTGATTTTTTCCGGAAGCTCTGAGGGAATAATCAATTTCCTTCTGTTTTCAGCTGCTCCTGGTATCTGTATCCCTTGGCCTGTGATTCCTTCCTCCACCTTCAAAATGAGTCACTCAGATCTCTGCTTCTGTCATCACAGCACCTTCTTTTCCGCCTCTGACTCCCCTTGTCCCTGTTATAAGGATTTTTTGTGATTACTTAGAATCCATGGAATAATTTGGGATCATATCCCTATCTCACAATAATTAGTTTTAATCACATCTACAGAGTCCTTTTTGCCATATAACATAACATTCACAGGTTCAATGGACTAGGAAGTAGTCATATCGTAGGGATTGAGGGACGCACATTATCAGTCTAACACAAACACCAGTAAGATTTTTAATATTGTGATAGAACAATAAATGCCTGAGAATAGCCAAGAAGATAGGGAAAAGAACAGTAATTGGGGAGGGCACCTTAAAAAAGGCATTATGATAAAATACACATAGTACTTTGGAGGCATAAATAGGTTAGTAGAACAGAATAGAGACTCCAGAAAGATATCTCAATATACGTGTAAATATTTATTTATTTATTTTTTGAGATGGAGTCTCTGTCGCCCAGGCTGGAGTGCAGTGGCGCGATCTCGGCTCACTGCAAGCTCCGCCTCCCGGGTTCACGCCATTCTCCCACCTCAGCCTCCCCAGTAGCTGGGACTACAGGTGCCGACCACCATGCCTAGCTAATTTTTTGTAATTTTAGTAAAGACGGGGCTTCACCATGTTAGCCAGGATGGTCTCCGTCTCCTGACCTCGTGATCCCCCTGCCTCGACCTCCCAAAGTGCTGGGATTACAGGCGTAAGCCACTGCGCCCAGCCTCAGCTGATCTTCTGATAGGCATCAAAGCCACTAGGGGTGAGGGTCCCAGAAGGGAAGGACATTTTCAAGCCCCTTCCACACCATGCAGGTGTGAATTTAACACTTGACAAAAGTGTGATTTCAACTCAAGGAAAAAAGAATGGGTTATTTAATAAATGATGCTAACACAACTACGAAGTCACAAAAAGAGAATAAAAGTAGACCTCTGTCTCACACAATACAAAATGGTATAAATTACATAAAGAATGAAGGCTCAGAGGTGGGCACAGTGGCTCATGCCTGCAATCCCAGCACTTTGGAAGGCTGAGGTGGGAGAATTACTTGAGGCCAGGAGTTCAAGACCACTCCAAGCTGCATAGTGAGACCCCCATCTCTACAAAAAAATTTAAATTTAGCCAAGCATGGTGACATGTGCCTGTAGTCCCAGCTACTTTCTGAGATAGGAGGATTGCTTGAGTCCAGGAGTTTGAGGCTGCAGTGAGCTATATTTGGGCCACTGCACTCTAGCCTGGGCAACAGAGCTAGATCCTATCTCTATTTTTAAAAAGAAAAGAAAAGAATGAAGGCTCAAATGCAAACTGAAACAAAAAATCATGTAAGAAAACCTGGAGTATGTACAATCTAGAGATGAGGCACACCTTCTTAACAGAGACTGGAATCCCAGAAACTTGAGAGAGAAAAAAAAAAGCTGAAATATTTGAACATAAACAGATAAAAATCCCTTATCTGGAAAATGTGCTAGGTACAAAATCAACTGACAAAAAAAATTCAAAAAAATGTGTAATGCCAAAGCCAAGGGTCAGCATCTGTAACATACAACAAGCTCTTGCAAATAGACAAGAATGAGACGAATAACTCAAAAACCAGCATGAGCTGCCTGCCTGTCAGTTGTTGCATTTTTTTCATCTTTCTATCTCTAAGAGAGGCTGGCTCATCTTGGAGCAGAATGTTCAGAGTCTTGAAATACTACTATTTCATAATTCTGAAACTGTTAAAACCAAGTGAATGATGACTTTGCTGGTGACTAATACAAAAATGGTTATCTGTTCCTGCCAGTGAGAGAATCAAATATTTTTCACTTCTCTCTGGCGCCATTTAAACTGAAAGAAGAAGAATGTCCTTGTTCATTGGATTTCTTTCCTTCTCTTTCTCTCTTTTAGAGATCATTTAAAAGTTTCCATGATGAGCTTAGTTTCAGGTTTATTTTCTTTTTTTCTAGTAACAGCACTTAATGTTTTGCTTTGCAGAGTAATTCTTCCATCAGAATTTCAGATTTTATTTTATTTTATTTTATTTTTGAGACAGACTCTCACTCTGTCCCCTAGGCTGGAGTACAGTGGCACGATCTCGGCTCACTGCAACCTTCACCTCCCAAGTTCAAGTGACTGATTCTCCTGCCTCAGCCTCCTGGGTAACTGGAATTACAGGCATGTGCCACCAGGTCCAGCTATGAATTTCAGATTTTAAAGTGGGGTATTTTGTTAGTTGCAGTATGTCAACTTTCCCCCTCTTCATTTATTCAGTAAGCTTACGCTAGGTTTGAAAAGAAAATAATAATGACCCAGAGTTGGCAACACAGGGGGAAAATAGAACCTCATCGTGTGCCTAAGCCTGCATGCTCACTCACTTGTTACACCCACAAAAGAACTTTCTATTTTAATTCAAACTCTTCCTTCCTCTTTTAAAATATCAATCCAGGCTAAAAACAATGTGTGTTCTTACTGAAATCTAAATATATGTTCTAAAGAAATTCTAGCTCACATCTGTGGTGCCAAGGGGCAGAGAGGGACAAATAAAAGTTTTTTTCAAAAACAATATGACAGAACGGAGTAACTGGCTTCAGTCTGACTTTCTTACCCTCTCTAAGCTTCAGTTTCCTCATCTGTAAAATGGGAAGGAAACTAGTACCTACCTCATAAGGTTGTTTTGGAGATTAAATCAGATAATGCATATGATTTACCCAAAGAGCCTTGGATTAGTAAGATCTCAATAAATGTTCGTTATTATTACTTGGTTCTTATGTAGGGCCACCAGCACTTGGTTAGAAGAGTGGCTGTTTCCATCTCTCTTCCTGGAGGTCACTTTCCCTCTGCTGTGCAATGTGGAGGCTAAGCCAGCAGTGGTTTTCAAACTGTTTCTCAGAGCCCTGGGATTCCAGGGAGGCCTGTGGGCTGTAGAGGGATCAGTGTGAGGTTGAGATGGTGGGTGAGACTCTGAGACTCCCACTACAGCTTTGATTTTTTTCTATTTTATACAAAAGGAACCTGCCTACATTTCACTTCAAAAACCATTAATCCTTTAAATCTGCAAGGCTAAGGCAATTCTGTTATTCTGTGGGCATTCTTCCTTTTTAAAATGACTTTTCCTAACTTTTTAGTAATCTTTTTTTTTTTTTCATCATCCATCCTTAACCACCCGATCCCTCCTGAGAGAAGCAAAGCATTTGAGAAGCCACATCTGTGTTAGTATGAATTACTTTGATGTATTATGCCTTTGGGGAGGTGCTTGCATTTTAAAAGAGTCCAAACAAGAAGAGGATAAATAGGATAAAGAAAGATTGCTTTTCTGTTGACAGAAATCCTGGCACTATGGGGAAGACTTTTGAGGGTGGGGTGAAAGGGAAGTCTTTTGTAAAACTGCTAAAATGGCAACTCTAACCACTGCCTTAATGAAATAATAACAGCAACTAGCACTGGTAAAGAGATTCTGACTTATTCAACAATTTAATCTCCATCTTCTTGGCTGACGAACATGAGCCTCCTGTAAGTGAGATGCTACTGTTTTCCCAGTCCATTTCCAAGGCAAGGACATGGAGGCCCTGCGTGGCTCAGTGACTTGCCCTGGTTGGCAGAGTTAGGCCCTGACTCAAGTCTCGGGCACTCTCCCCAGGACCACACTGCTACCTCCACCCATTTGGGAAGCCAAGCCTGCTGATATCCAAGGCGCCGACTTTTGAACACTCCGTTTGCAGAAATGGCACAAGCTGGGCCACTCGTTTTTCTGATGCTTCCTCCTTGGAAAGAAAGGAATGGCTGTAGCAGACCTGTCAGCTCTCAATGAGCTCTTTGTGCAAGTAAATTCCAGAGTTTTTATGAACGATGATTACAGCAAGAGCTGCTTTCCCCCCCAGTAGTTATGGTCAAAAGATTGCTGTTTCAGCCATGCCTGGCATTTCTCCAGAAAACTCTTGGATATATGCACTATGAGTTACAGACTTGTGGATTATTGAACCTAGGAGACTGGAGAAACCAAGAAACTCTTGGTTTTAATGAGTAAATGTTTCTTACCCTGTCAAAATCCCTAGTGACACAATTTTTTAAAGTTTAAGAAAGTAAACATAAATGTCATTAATCACTGGAGGAAAGGTTATCTTTTTCTATCATATTTCCACAGAGCAAAGTTGCCTGGTTTTTACTTATACATGTCTATCAAGATTAACTGGTATGAGGGCACATGTGTAATAAGCTCTCAACTAGAGATATATATATATATATATATATTTGTTAATGAATGAATGAATTAGTATGTCCTTTAATTTGGAGGCCAAGCAGTCATGATAGCAAAAGCAACAGAAACAACATGATAACTTCCTCTGGGATAGCCCTTCGCTATGGTGGACTCCTTAAAAATTCTAGCATACATAACTAAAGTTAATTGCTTACTGCACTCAGGGAGATCACTACCTTGACCATCTTAGCCACTGAGTGGGAAAATATAAGTTGGAATATTGATGATATTTTAATAAAGCCTTGGTTGAAAGCAAGTTTTTCACTGCAGGAGCTTGAGATATAGTAGTTTAGGGCTGGTAGACACAGCAAGGCAAGAATTTTGAGACAGGAATTTTGAAGAGTCTTGGAGAGAAAATTCATGTGTTACAATTCAATGAAAGGTTCCACAGTATGATGTTCATTCAAATAAATTTTTCCAAAGATATTTGCAACTTTTGTTATTCTGAGCAAGAGGTTCCTGGAGTGGAAGAGTCATGGTGATGAAGACAGAGGAGTAATAAGGTCATATTCATGAAGCCAAATAGTTCAATCAGTTTCACCGACAGCAGGATTTGCAAACCATAGCCCAAAGGCCCAATCTGGTCCATGCCTGTTTTTATAGTTTTATTGGAGCAGTGCTATGTTCGTTCCTTCAGGTGTTGTCTGTGACTGTTTCCATGCTACAAACACAGAGTTAAATGGTTATGACAGAGACCATATGGCTACGGAGCCTAAAATAGTTACTATCAGGCCCTTTGCAGGAAAAGTTTGCCAGACCCTGATATGGATGGTAAGCTGTGTGGGAATAGACTGTTTCACTTCTCTTTTTTTTAATTTCTTCATCAAATTATGTATTAAGCACCTACTGTGTGCAAGGTACCTTTATAGGTGTATGGAATCTAGCACTTAACATGATGAATGCCTGCCCCCATGGAAAAAAATCAGCAAATGATATAAACCACATAGAAACAAGTGCTATGAAGAAAATTTAAGCATGGAAAGAAGATAGAGAGGTATTAGGTTGGTAGAGGTGGGCAACAGGGACTCTTTGGGATATGGCAGTCAAGGAAATTCTCACTTAAGAGGTAATATTTGAGTAAAATATCTGAATGGGGCAAATGATGTGAAGATATGAGATAGAGAATGTCTTCGTCTATTTTTTGCTGCTATAACAGAATGTCACAGACTGGGTAATTTATAAACAAGATAAGTTTGTTTGGCTTATGGTTCTTAAGTTTGTTTGGCTTGTGGTTCCTGAGGCTGGGAAGTCCAAGGGCATGGCCCCAGCATTTGCCAGGCCACCTGGTGAGGGTCATTTCATGGTGGTAGGGCAAAAGAAAGAAACAAGTGCATTAGGCAAGAGAGGGAAGTGGTCTGAACTCAGTCTTTGTATCTCCCATGATAATAATGTGAATCCTGAGCCCTCCTGACCTAATCACCTCTTAAAGTCCCCACCTCTCAATTTCATTCCAATGGCCATTAAATTTCAACATGAGTTTTGGCAAGGACATTCAAACCATAGCAGAGGCAGAGGGTAAAGAAATGCAATTATCTGGAGCCCAGAACAAACCTGGTGTGTTGATAATGGTAAGCAGGTCAGTGCGGCTAAAGCAGGGTAAGCAAAAGGCAGAGTGGAAAGAGCTGACACTGGAGAGCTAGCAAAACCAATGAACTAGTAAAGGCTTAGGGGAGGTGGCAGGGTTTGAATTTTATTCTGAATATGATCAAAAGCTAATTGGGGGGTGTTAAGCAAAGGAGGGATGGGATATGATTTACATTTCAAAGGCTCACTGAGGCTGCTTTAAATCATTGACTATAGAGGAACAGAATGGAGGCAGGGATGCAATCACAGGAGAGAAATTGTGCTTAGATTACATGGCAGAGATTGGAGGTGGTGATTGGGCATCAGTGTGAGTTAAGACAAATTTTAAAGGCACAGCTAATAAAACCTGCTAATGAGTGGGACATGCAGTATGAGAGAAAGACAAGAGTCAAAGGTAATTCTGAGGGTTTAGAATTGAAAGATCAGGTGAATGATACTGCCATTTACTGAGATATGCTGAAGACTTAGAGGCAAGGAAGGATGAAATTAAGAGATCTGTTTTGTTCTTGCTAAATTTCACTTGCCTGTTAGACATTCAAATGAAGATGTCAGGTTGACAGTTGGATATGAATATGTGCAAATGGAATAGATTGGGCATAAGATCTAATTTGGGATTCATCAGCATATGGATGGTATTCAAAGCCATGGAATTTGCTGAAATCACCCAGGGAATGACTACAAATTAAAAAAAAAAAAAAAAAGGCAGGGATGATTACTAAACCCTACGTCTAGTGGTGAGTTGGAGCTGGCTCACCCTGACCCTAGGGTTTAGTAATCAGCCCCTGTAATTGAGCATGTCTCTTCTCAACTCCCCATTCAGTGACATCATGCTAATAGCTTGGAATCAGCCATAGTGGACATGTTTGAACCATGAAAATTGGCAACACTACACATCATGGTCCCCCTCCTTCCAATACAAACAGTTATCAAATATTTACCAGCCCACCACTGCCTGGGGCGCTCATATTTTGAAGTCAGAAAAGGCAGGAAGAGACAGTATGAGAGCTTGAGAAGAACTGGAATGCGAAGAGGTAAGAGGAATACCAGAGTGTGGTGTCTTGACCCAAGGTGAAGAGACAACTATGTGTTCTTTCTATTTTCTCCCTTCTCCAAGGTTTTCAGCTCTTGGAGTTGATGGAACATATCACATTATAGAGAGTGTTTAACTCTCTAGCCTATCCTTCACTTAAAGACTTTAACTCATTCGTGTAAACCCTGATACTCTGGAGAACCATTATATGAAAAATATTTCCGTGAATTTTAATTGGAAAATTATGATGTGTTCTACCTCAACCAAAGCAAGATACCTAAGCAATTTCCAGAGATAGAAAATACATCAATTGACCATTGAAAGCAAGTTTAAATAAGTAATAGAGCATAAATGGAAAGTAAATAAATACAGACTATACATTAAATGCAAATTAACAAAGAAAAATCTTGGGAACAGGTGGTGAGTGGTAGGGGAGGGTGGGTGAAAGTTACTGGTATGTGCATTTTTTCAAGCAATTTTGTTCACATATTTTTCAACGTCTTGTGGCTCATGGTTATCTAAATATGCATATAATCTTTAAAAAAGGTAATAGCACAGAATAACACATTTAGAACTAAAGAAAGGCTAAATACAAGATTACTCTGAAACATGTAGTAATAATATACATGAATAACAACTCTGAAGAATCCTAGAAGATACCACCCACCCGTTCCTCTTGCTTGGCTCACTTATGCTAAACAAAATGTGTAGGCTTGTTCAAACATGGTGCACAGTGATGTTACCTGACTAGAAATTGTTGTGTCAAGTGAATTAATGAGTGTGTCTGTCGAAAACCATAATGGCAAACTAACAATTCTCACTGAGTATATAGTTATTGTGTTTGGGGTGAAAACGTATTTTATTCAGAAAAAGAAATTGTTCATAAACTGGTAAAACCATTGTGCTGAGAAGTCATTAACAGCACAGTTTTTATGGAAGACAAGTCAGCTTTCAATTTTTCTGTCCAAGAGGAAAATTTTCTCTGTTCTGCAGAAAGCAGCAGCACCTGTCCATTCTGTATGTTCTGCTTTTGAAAGGCTTCAGCCCCACAAAACCCATATTGTCACTGTCATTATTATTGTTATAGCTACTGATTATTAGAAGGTAATATGTATCAAGCAAACTAACAATTATTTTATTCCCCATTATATAGAGGAAGAAATTTAGTTTCATGGGAAAAGAAGTAATTCAAGAGGGGAGACTAAAGCAGTGTCCTCTGAGCAACTAAAATTAAAAGGAGAAATATTTTAAATAATGATTTCCTTAATTGTGCAATTAAAAAACATACTCATGTGCTTCTTGACTTCACACACACACACTGCTTCAGCAGCAGGGAAACACCAGAGCAGAGCACATATTTAGTAAGACTAACTCTATACAATAGAAATAAATAGATGAGCATGCGTCATCCGTAAAAGCCACATGGATGACAATGTCAGTTGAGGGCACATCTTATATTGTTTTTCTGGAGCACAGTCTTAGTTTGTTTTCTACTGCTATAACAGAATAGCCAGTTTATTAACAATAGAAATTTATTTGAATAGAAATTTATTTGGCTTGTGGTTCTGAAGGCTGGGAAGTCCAAGAGCCTGGCACTGGCATCTGGTGAGAGCCTTTGTTCTGTTATCTAATGGCCGAACGTAAAAGTAAGTACTTAAGACAGAGATAGGGGCCAGGTGCAGTGGCCCATGCCTGTAATCCTAGCACTTGGGGAGGCCGAAGTGGGCATATTGCCTGAGCTCAGGAGTTCAAGTCCTGCCTAAAACAGTACAATTAACATGGCAAAACCCCATCTCTACTAAAAACACAAAAAATTAGGCAAGTATGGTAGCATGCGCCTGTAATCCCAGCTACTTGGGAGGCTGAGGCACAAGAATTGCTTGAACCCAGGAGGCGGAGGCTGCAGTGAGCTGAGATTGCACCACTGCACTCCAACCTAGGCAAAAGGGAGAGACTTTGCCAAAAAAAAAAAAAAAAAAGACAGATAGGAAATTGGGCTGAACTTACCCTTTTATCAAAATCCCGCTCCAATAATAACTAACTTTCTCCTGCAATAATGGCATTCTTTCATTCATGAGGGCTATGTATTCGTGACCTAGTCACCTCCTGAATGTTTTACCTCTTAATACCATCACAATGACAATAAAATTTCAACGTGAGTTTTGGAGGGAACATTCAAACCATAGCAAGCACAAAATTAGCAATGATGGGTTAGAGATGCTAAGGGCTTACTCTAACCACAAAACAACTATACAATGTTTCAGTCAATGACGGACAACATTTACAACATAAGATTTTAATGGAGCTGAAAAGGTCCTGTCACCTAGTGATGTTGTAGCCTTTGTAATATTGTAGTGCAATGCATTATTCACATGTTTGTGATGATGCTGGTGTAAACAAACCTACTGTGCTGCTAGTTTTATAAAAGTATAGTACATCACACCACTGCACTCCAGCCTGGTCAACATAGCGAGACTCCATCTCAAAGAAAAAAAATAAGTATAGCACATGCAATGATATACAGTACATGATACTTGATAAAGATAGTAAACGTCTATGTTACTGGTTTATGTATTTACTATACTATACTTTTAATGGTTATTTTAGAGTGTAGTACTTCTACTTACATATTTTTTAAAAAGTTAACTCTAAAATAGCCTCAGACAGGCCCTTCAGGAGGTATTCCAGGAGAAGGTATTCTTTTCAAAGCAGATAACAGCTCCATGAGTGTTATTGCCCTTGAAGTCCTCCCAGCAGGATAAGATGTGGAGGTGGAAAACAATGATATGGATGATCCTGACCTTGTGTAGGCCTAGGCTAGTGTGTGTGTGTCTTCATTTTTAACAAATAAGTTTAAAAATTTTTCAAAAATTCTTAAATAGAAAAAAGTGTATAGAATAAAGATATAAAATGTTTTTTGTATAGCTGTAAAATGTGTTCGTACTTTAAGCTAAGTGCTATTACAAAAGCATCACAAAGTTAAAAATAACTAAAAAGTTAATAAAACAAAAATGTTACAGTAAGCTAAGGTTAATTTATTACTGAAGAAAAAAATTTTTTAATAAATTTAATGTAGCCTAAGTGTACATTGTTTATAAAGTTCACAGTAGTGTACAGTACTCACATTTACTCACCACTTACTCACAGACTCACCCAGAGCAACTTCCAGACCTGCAAACTCCATTCATGGTAAGGATCCTATGCAGGTGTATTTTTGTTTTTAGACAGGATCTCATTCTGTCACCCAGGCTGTGGTGCAGTAGTACGATCATGGCTCACTGCAACCTCAAACTCCTGGGCACAAGCAATCCTCCCACCTTAGTCTCCCCAGTAGCCCAGTCTCCACACTTGGCTAACTTTTTAATTTTTCTTTTGTAGGGACAGGGTTTCTCTATGTTGACCAAGCTGAGTTTGAATTCCTGGCCTCAAATGATCCTCCTGCTTCAGCTTCCCAAAGTGTTGGGATTACAGGCATGAGCCGTGGTGCCTGGCCAGGTGTACCGTATTTTATCTTTTACATATTTTTCTGTACCTTTTCTATCTTTAGATACACAAACACCACTGTGTTACAACTGCCTATAGTATTAAGTTTAGTAACATGCTATACAACTTTGCAGCCTAGGATACCATATAACCTAAGCGTGTAGTAGGCCATACCATACCATCTTGGTTTGTGTAAGTTATGCTCTATGCTGTTCACACCACAGAGAAATCCCTGAATGAAGCATTTCTCAGAACATATCCCCAACGTTAAAACACGTGACTGTATTTAGTAGAGATTTAAACACAGCATTCACTGGCACTGAGGCTTGTTGGCTTTCCTCCCCAGCAGCCAGCCTCTTGCTTCCTGTACACAAGCCACACGCAGGGATTTGTTTCTCCCTCCATGACAGGGATGGCGTTTTCCAGCCAGAATCTCAAGCCCTCTCGTGCTCTGTGTAAGCCCTGGTGCTTTGTCCTCGCTGCAACACTTTCACTTCTACTTCACTTTCATGCTTTGCCTTAGAAAGAAATCTCAACCAATTGCTAGAAATCTCCACATTCTGCTTCATGGAATTCCGAACAGAAGACTAGAAAGTTACCTGTTTGTGATTTGGACAGAAGTAAAGACATCATATATCTTTCCCTCCCACCAAACCCTGTCATCAATAACACAAATAATATTGCTTCTTTCGATTGCAAGGATTATTATTATTTCTGCTCACATGGGACCTGATCTTCTGCTTTGAAAAAAGAATGATTCACCTCATCTGCATCTTAATGTATTCATTTGCATTGTGTGATTTGCTCCTCTTCTCTCACCCCCAATTCACTGCAAATCGAGAGGATTGCTAACAAATAGTAGTTGCACAAGAAAAAGGAAACCCATGTGTTCATGTTATTTCAAAAGTTTGTGTCATCTCCTTGCACCTTCCTTAGGTTTGGAGTGGTCGTCATTTTCTTTTATCCGCTCCCACTGCCAGCTTGTTTCCCTCTGCTGTAATGCCCAATTTAGTATTTTCCCTACAACAGAAAACCCAGACACGGCAAAAATTCAAGACGTTCTGAAGAAACACCTGGAAGATACCCTAAAAATCAAAAGTGAGAGTCTGTAGATGCAAGCTGCTGCCCATTGGCCTCTCCAGCCACGCCCACAGGGGGAAGAGCCAATAGGAGTCCTCAGCATTGAAATTAACAGGCGGGAAAGACAGCCATTCCTACTCTGTGAGGATACTATGGAATTTAGTGGAAGGAGTATAAGAGAATAGATTGCAAGACCTGAAAGACCCACATTTTAATCCCAGCTCTTTCACTTTGATCATTGGATTCTTTCATGTGTTTATTTATTCAATAAATACGTATTGAGAACCTACTATGTGCCAAGGTTCTAAATTTCAAAGATACAGGGAGGAACAACAAGATATCTCTACTTTCAAGAAGATTAAGAGTATATCTGAGGTAATTGTTGGTCAATATACTTAACCTCCAAAATACTTACGGAATAAATAATACTGACCTCATAGGTAACAATTAAAATGGAATAATGTTTGTAATATGTTATTTGGTGCCATGGATATGATAAGCAGCCATTATTACTCCTTATACCTCCTCCCCCATTCCTCTGGTTTCCAAGTTTCTCCTTCAGTTATCTAAATACCTCTAAAAATGTCATTAACCCTGATAATGAATGGTATTCCAGATTGGTGTTTGTGATCCTATGATTTCAAAGGCATGGGTACTTCCTGAAACTGGGCTGGAAAGAGTCTCTCTAAGATCTGACCTCACAGTACACTGAGGTCATACTTCAAACCTCCTACCAAGATAGAAAAATAACAGTGGAGTAGAGGGGGTTTGGAGAGTGTTTAATTTGGGGAGAAGATGTTATAAAATGTAACTGAGGCAATGCAATTATTCAGATGTCTCAGCATATAGCACAATCTAGAAGAGAGGCATGTTATACTCTTCTTATGTTTTTATTTAGTGTTTAAAAACATTTGAAATGATAAGAGTTGTAGATTTACTATGAAATCCAGCAAATGCTTAATATCTGTGTCCACTAAATTACGGCATGGCCTTAAAATTAAGTAAATGTTTATGTGTAAGTTTCTAAAAGTTAGCTAGCACAGAAATTAATCTGGAAGAAATAAAAAGGGAAAAAGGGGAATTTTGATTCCAAGTTAAAAAATAGATCCTAGAGTTGTTTTTTTTTTGCTTTGGGTTTTTATGCCTGCCCCCTAACTCTTTAAACACTTTTTAGTATGGATGTGAAACAAACATGCCTTTATATTTACCAAATGAGTAATCTGACCTTCAGCAAAAAAAAAAAAAAATGTAATTGACTCCTAATAGCCAGGCATAATGCAAAGAAGTACCCATGGGGTGGTTTGTGTAAGGCTCCTGAATTTTCCAGGAAAGAAAACAACCAGGGAAGAAAGAGACTTTTGTTGCAGAAACCTTTGGCCAAATTAGAAACAGATTTAATATTGTGTTCATGGGGGAATTGTCTAGTCAAATCTAGTCTACTCCTATGCCAGGGGAAGCTTCAAGGTAGGTCACTCAGGACATCCTTGTACTAAAGAGAACACAAAGCAGGGCATCACACAGCACCACACACTAAGGACTTTGAACTGAGCATATGAAAACATTTTCCTCTAGATTTAGCTGTAAGTTTTTTACAATGCAATTTTTGTTTCTCAAGTTTGTGAAATTTCATTGCGTCCTGATATTTAGAAGTGAATCTTGTACCAAAAATTGAGTATTGTAAGTTGATAGAAACTCAGTCTGTAAATTTCTTGGGAGATTTAAGGACTTGGTTTAACAAGGCAAGTGCCAAGAAACATTATTTGACAACAAAATTGCACTCTTATCTTTAAATGTTTTGTTTTATAATCCACAAAACTACATTCATTACCTTTGGCTTATGGCTTCAAGTGAATTAGTAGGAACCTAGTACGATATGCTTTGATTTTTAAATAGTGTCAGTGTAGTGATATTGCACTGATGATTAAAAACATCCTCTGTTTTGTCAAATTAATTGTCTATTAATATCCATCTGAAATATAGAACTGATTTATTTTGGGGGGGCCTAGCAGTGATTGTCATAGATTGCCATCCTTATTTTCGTTATATATTTCCAAACGAATTAATATTTTTTTATTTTAGTTCCTCCTAATTTGACAGCACTAGATTTATGTTTGCATGAATGTCTGTGATCCTTTAAGTTGGGCACAATGGCACATTTTTGACCACTAGAGTTTGAAAGTACAGAAAGAAAGAATTCACCATGGAGGAAAGAAAACAGAAAGGAGGTGTAGCAAGCTCTGTTGCTTGAGTATTCAACATCTATTACTCCTCTCTTCCTAACAAACCCATATTTTGTTTAAGTCTCTACCCACCAGAGACGGTGTTATGTTCTCCTCTAATTTGGTCTTGAGGCCTCTCTGAGGAGAGTGGCTATAAACTTTATCCCTACTTTGACAGGGCAGGGCAGGGCAGGGCAGGGCTGGGCTAGAGCAAGGTGCCAGGTGGAGTTCCAGGGGAGGTGGTCGTGGATGTTTACACTGTGCCTTTCACAGGACCCTTTCAAATCCTGGCGCTTAAGTGTCTGAGCCACGTCCAGGGGTCCCTCCCACAGGAAACTTGCTTATACTGGCAGATGCCCTTGTGACTCTTGTGTAAACTCTGTCCAATTTCTTTCTACCAAGACAGCCAGACTCTAGGAGGGCCCTGACCAGGACAAAAGTTACGTTCGGCTGTGTTGGTCAGATGAAACACAGAGGAGCAGTGTATTACTAACAGATTCCAGAGGGAAGAGGACAGCATGCCTTGCAGGGCCAAAAGAAAGGGGAAAGCTGTCTGGAACATGCACACTTAACCAGCAAGGGGATAGCAAGAGAGAGAGAAAGAGACCTCTGGGCCAAAGTCTTTATTCTGGTCCGGCATGCTACCCAAGCAGGTTTCTCACAATGAGTTCTAATTGGTGGGTTTATAGCAAGCAGGTACGAGGTCCATGAAATCACACTGTGACCGAGAGGTGATCACTGTGGCATATCTGGGCAGTCCACCCACGGTGTGGGGGGTCAGTGGGGTAAGTCAAGTAGGTTGTATCTAGCCATGCCATAAAAAGGTGGTCACCAGGAGGCAGTTGTATAAAGCACATATCTGGATTGACCCACCTTGAGGAACTGGGAAGGGGTAGAGTTTGGAGGAATTGCAATCTGTGTCAAAATGTCTAAGCCCTGCTTCTAGTATGAGAAACTCCAACTTATATTCAAAATGAATGCTGAGACAACATAAAATTAATACAAATTCGGCTTTGCAGACACGGATGCCTCCCAGAGCCCTCTGCCACCAGCCATAGTCAACCCCATCATGTTCTTCAACATCGCCATCATCGGCAAGCCCTTAAACAGAATCTCCTTGGAGCTGTTTGCAGACAAAGTTCCAAAGACAGCAGAAACTTTCATACTCTGAGCACTAGAGAGAAAGGATTTGGTTATAACAGTTCCTGCTTTCACAGAATTCTTCCAGGGTTTGTGTGTCAGGCTGGTGACTTCACAAACCATAATGGCACTGGGCAGCAAGTCACTCTATGGGGAGAAATTTGATCATGAGAACTTCATCCTGAAGCATACAGGTCATAGCATCTTGTCCGTGGCAAATGTTGGACTCAACGCAAATAGTTCTCAGTTTTTCATCTGCACTGCCAAGACTGAGTGGCTGGATGGCAAGCATGTGGTCTTTGGCAAGGTGAAAGAAGGCATGAGTATCATGGAGGCCATGGAGTGCTTTGGGTCCAGGAATGGCAAGACCAGCAAGAAGATCACCATTGCTGACTGTGGACAACTGTAATAAATTTGACTTGTGTTTTACCTTAACCACCAGACCATTCCTTCTGCAGCTCAGGAGAGCACCTTTCCACCCCATTTGCTCATAGTATCCTATAATCTTTGTGTTCTCACTTCAGTTCCTTTGGGTTCCATGTTTTCCTTATTTCCGTCCATGCCTAGCTAGATTGCAGGCCTAAGTTTATGACTATGAAATAAGAAGTAAATAACAACGACAAATTATAAGAACTTACAGATGAACACTGTGGCTCATGTCTGTAATCCCAGCACTAGGGGAGGCCGAGGAGGGAGGATCACTAGATGCCAGGAGTTCAAGATCAGCCTGGGCAACATAGCAAGACCCCATCTTTACAAAAAATAACAAAACTAGCTGGGCATGGTGGCTCATGCCTGTGGTCCTAGCTACTCAGTAGGCTGAGTTGGGAGGATCACTGAGCCCAAGAGAGGTGGAGGCTGCAGTGAACCGAGATCATGCCACTGCACTCCAACCTGGGTAACAAAATGAGACACTGTCTCAAAAAGAAAAAAAAAAAATTCACTACAGAAGGTGACTCTATCTTCAGAATTATATCTAAGATCAAAAACGTTTTAGGCTATGACTTCGAGTAAGAAACAGACTTTGCATGGCAACCTAGCACACACATGCATTCTGCATAACTTTAGAGAAAATGGAAAAGAAAACTTAATGAAATAATATTCACCTTTGTAATGTGCATCATGCTCTGGTATGGTTCTTCTATTTCATTTTCTAATGATGACTCTGATTCACTGAATTTCATTTCCCAGTCAACTAATGGATCATAAGACAAAAACACTGGTTTAAACCTGTCATGTCAACACCACTCCTCTTAGCAATTTTTCAGTCTTAAAAGAAAACTAAAAAAGTGAATTTATGAATTGGAAAAACTCAATATTAACATATCAATTCTCCCCAAATTTATCTATAGATTCAACACAGTCTCAAGCAAAATATCAGAAATTTTTTGTATATATGGATAAGCTGAGTCTACAAGTTATATGATGGACAAAGGAAAGAGATTAGAGAAAACCATTTTGTAAAAGAAAAACAGTTGATAAATTTATACTTATGACTTCAAGACTTACTGTGATAAGCTGCAGTAATCAAGATAGTTTGATATTGGTGAGATATGAAATCACAAACTCAGATCAATGCAACAGAGTAGAGTCCAGAAGCAGGTCCACACAAATCAACTCTACCCATTTTGACTGAGGGACAAAGGCAATTCAAAGAAAAGATGATCTTTTCAATTGATGGTGCTGAAAAACCAGACATCCATAAGCAAAGACATTGCATTTCAACCTATGCCTCCTACATTATAAAGAAGCTAACTTAAAATGGAGCCCAGATCTAAATGGAAAACTTAGAACTTTTAGAAGAAAACATAGAAGAAAACTTTGTTAGCTTGGATTAGGAAAGGACTTCTTCAGTATGACAACCAAAAGCACAATAAATGAAAGAAAAAGTGATAAATTTGACTTCACCAAAATTTAAATCTTGGACCAGACATGCCTGGCTCACGCCTGTAATCTCAGCACTTTGGGAGGCCAAGGCAGGAGGATCACTTGAGCCCAGGAGTTTGAGATTAGCCTGAGCAATATAGTGAGACCCCGTCGCTATGTGTTTTTTTTTTTAATTAAAATCTTTTGCTTCATAAAATGCAACTTTATGCAAATGAAAAGACAATCCACAGGCTATGAAGGATACATGTGCAAAACACATATACAACAAAGAACTCACATCCAGAATATATAAAGAACTTTCAAAACTCAACAGTAAGACAAGATAAAAGTAAAAACATGGGCAAAAGATTTGAATGAGATCTTTATTAAAGAAGGTATATAAATGGCAAATAAGCACATGAAAGGATGCTAAACTCAGTGTGCATTAGGGAAATGCAAATTAAAACCACAGTAATATACCACTGCACATCTATTAGAATGGCTGACTTTTAAAAATGGTAATATTAAGTGCTGTTGAAGATGCAGAACAATTGTCACTTGTATACAATGCTAGTTCTGTTACAGTGGGTAGCTAGTCAGACATGAGCTGGGCGGGAGAGGGCCCCCCCAATCCCGCCAGGAATGTTAGGCGATCATCAAGTGATGGTCAGGTGACTGTTACATTGTTTCTCTAAAATAATAATTAGTGCCAGCTAGCGCCAGGGAAAGGCAGTCTCCAACAGATAGAAAAAAACTTGAAACATGATCAGCAGCTTCTGGATAAGATCTCAGGAGTTGGGCAAGTGGGCTCAAGCATGCGCACTAAGAGGCAAAATGGTGGAGTTTTACTGGCATACGACCTTCTAGAAGCATTCAGCTGGTAAGGGAAGACTACCTCAAGTGAGCACGCATATAACTCCAGTAAACACACTGAACATGCTGTAGCAGGCTACTACGCATGTAGACAGCCCACCCCAAGAAAGAATCATTCCAACGTATAAAACCCCAAGTCAGGCTGGGCATAGTGGCTTACGCCTGTAATCCCTGCACTTTGGGAAGCCAAGGCGGGCGGATCACCTGAAATCAGGAATTCGAGACCAGCCTGACCAACATGGTGAAACCCTGTCTCTACTAAAAAAAAATACAAAAATTAGCCGGGCGCGGTGGCGGGCGCCTGTAACCCCAGCTACTTGGGAGACTGAGGCAGGAGAATCACTTGAACCTGGGAGGCGGAGGTTGCAGTGAGCCGAGATGGCACCACCGCACTCCAGCCTAAGCAGCAGAGTGAGACTCCATCTAAAAAAAAAAAAGTGAAAGGTCAAAGGTCAAACAGTGCCTTTGCTCTCTCAAGTTGCCGGGTTGGCCCTCTTCCAGGTGTACTTTACTTCCTTTCATTTCTAACGTAAAGCTTTTTTTTTTTTTTTTTTTTGAGACGGAGTCTCGTTCTGTCGCCCAGGCTGGAGTGCAGCGGCCGGATCTCAGCTCACTGCAAGCTCCGCCTCCCGGGTTCCCGCCATTCTCCTGCCTCAGCCTCCGGAGTAGCTGGGACTACAGTCGCCCGCCACCGCGCCCGGCTAGTTTTTTGTATTTTTTTAGTAGAGACGGGGTTTCACCGTGTTAGCCAGGATGGTCTCGATCTCCTGACCTCGTGATCCGCCCGTCTCGGCCTCCCAAAGTGCTGGGATTATAGGCTTGAGCCACCGCGCCCGGCCACGTAAAGCTTTTTAACAAACTTTCACTCCTGCCCTAAAACTTGTCTTGGTCTTCTCTCCTTCCTTATGCCTTTTGCGTTGAATTCTTTCTTCTGAGGGGGCAAGAACTGAGATTGCTGCCGATCCCTAAGGATTTGCTGCCAGTAACAGTAGGAATGCAAAATGATGCAGCCACTTTTTGCAGTTTCTGATAAAGCTAAACATACACTTACCGTATGACTTGGTACCATGTCATATGGTAAGAGTATGTACCACATTTCTATGTATTTACCCCCACAAAAACCCTATAAATTTATGTTCACACAAACCCAAAAATTTATGTTTACTGCCAGGCTTGGTGGCTCATGCCTGTAATCCCAGCACTTTGGGAGGCCGAGGTGGGCGGATTATCTGAGATCAGGAGTTCGAGACCAGCCTGACAAACATGGAGAAACCCTGTCTCTACTAAAAATACAAAATTAGCCGGGCATGGTGGCTCATGCCTGTAATCCCAGCTACTCAGGAAGCTGAGGCAGGAGAATCACTTAAACCGGAAGGCAGAGGTTGCAGTGAGCCAAAATCGTGCCATTGTACTCTAGGCTGGGCAACAAGAGCAAAACTCCGTCTCAGAAAAATAAAAAATAAAAAAAATACTATAAGCACATACTTATAGCAGTTTTATTCATAACTGCCCCAAATTGGAAATGATCCAAATATCACTGAACTAGAGAATAGAAAAAGTAATTGATCTATCCATATGTGTGAGAACAAACATGCCACACCAAAATACGACTGTAGGAGACCACAATATGCTACCCCAAAATATGTCTTTTTGGCATGTTAAAAGAAAAACCTTAGACAAATTAAATTTAACAGAGTTTAACTGATCAAGCAGCAATTCACAAATTGGGCAGCCACCAAGCCAGGATAGCGCAGACTCGGGGCTGCCTTGTGGTCAAAGAAGATTTATGGACAGAAAAGGAAAATGACGCACAGAAAACGGAAGTGAGGTACAGAAACAACTGGATTAGTCACAGCTTAGCGTTCGCTTTGTTTGAACAGTTGGCCACCTTTGGTCAAATCTTGGTGATTGGCACAAGAATAGTTAACAGTCTACTTGCACAACCAGTTATGTTAAAAGTTCACTCTCTACAGAGAAAGCATTAGGCCAAACAAAATATGTCAGGAGGCAGCTTTAGGTTAAACTTGATTTAACAGGCATAAGGATTATTCTAATGATTATTTTGAGAGACTGCACTCACAAGAGAATCTCTAAAGCAGAAGTCACCTTTTTGTAAGGGAAATTTACATCTATAGAGAAAATTTTCATGTGCAAGGGTGTCTCACTCTCCGCAACAGAAAGAGAAGGATGACTAAAAATCACTGGAGGCTCTAATCAATGGAGAAGGCACTGACTTAGACTTATATCTGCATAACACCTTGCTCTTGTTTACACTTTTCCTGATCATCTCCCCGCCAGTAACTGGCCTTCCTTCCACACTCTGCTTTCCTTCCTTTAGGGGATGATGGTATGTCAGCCTGAACCCAAAGCAATCTCTTTGAGATTTACCCGTTTTTCCCTTGGTAGATGGGGAAACCATGTATATATACAAGGTATGCATGTTGATAAACTTCTATTTCTTTTTTCTCTTGTTAATCGGCTTTTTGTTACAGGGGTACCTTTCAACTAAGAACAATGAAGGGTGGAGAGAAAACTAGGTTTCCTCACTGGTATGGTTTGCGTGTGTCCCCACCCAAATCCTGTCTTGAATTGTAGCTCCCATAATTCCCATGTGTTGTTGGAGGGACCTAGTGGGAGATAACTGAATCATGGGGATGGTTTCCCTGTTGTGAATAAGATCTGACGGTTTTATAAGGGGAAACCCTTTTTGCTTCATTCTCATTCTCTCTTGTCTGCTGCCACATAAGACTTGCCTTTCGCCTTCCGCCATGATTGTGAGGCCTCCCCAGCCACTTGGAACTGTAAGTCCATTAAACCTCTTTTTCTTTATAAATTACCCAGTCTTCGGTATGTCTTTATCAGCAGCGTGAAAACAGACTAATACCCTTCCCATTTACTTATGAAGGAATATTGCACACCAATAAAAAGAAAAAACTATTAATAAACATAAGCAAAAATGTGGTTTAAATTCAAATGCATTGTGCTGAATGAAATAAGCCAGACCCCAAAGACTATACGCTATATGAATTCAGTGTGGAAAAGGCAAAGCTATAGGGTCAAAAAAGTAGTCAGTAGTTGCCAGGGTAAGGGCTGGAGGGATGGTTAACTACAAAGGGACAGCCTCAAAATTTTTGAGGATAATAAAACTGCTCTTTATCTTGAACAGTGGTGATTACTACATATTTGTCAAAACTCAAAGGCCTACACAATATAAAGTGAACTTTACTAAATGTAAATTTAAAAGTAAATTTTTTAAATTTAAAATGAAACACAGAGGAAGAGACGGTTCCTTTGTCTGCTTGATGATGTACTGGATGCAATGTCTGGAATAAGGGCAGCCATTTTGTCACTTTGAGGCAGCCAGATTGAGAACAAAGCTAATACCAGCAGGTGGCCAGGCAGAAAAGATGAAAGATCCCAGATATTCAAAGATGTTACTGAGCCCCTTGTTATCCAGTCCTGAGGCCCACTCATCTTTGAACTTATTATGTGAAATAATGATCATTTCCTTTCTGTTTAAGTCATCTTGAATTGGGCTTTCTGTTATTTGCCGTCCAAAGTATCCTGTTCCAGAAGTCCTCAATGACTTTGTTTCAAAAATTGTTTTATCCCCATCATTAAAAAAATAGGGTTTAGGGGTCTGTTGAAAGTTTTGAATCATTTACAACTTGTGTTTAGATCCAGCTTATACAGTACCATTTCTTTCTTCTTCTTCTTCTGTTTTTTTTTTTTTTGTTGTTGTTGTTGTTTGAGGCAGGATCTTGCTATGTTGTCCAGGCTGGACTAAAATTCCTGGGCTCAAGTGATCCTTCCACTTCAGCCTCCTGTGTAGCCGGGACTACTGGCATGAACCACTGTGCCTGGCTACAGCATCATTTCTACAAAATGAAACCCATGATTTTTCATAGACTTATTCCCTCAATTTACATAAAGAATTTTCAAACAGTGTGTTTATTTTGCTTTATATAAAGGATTGGCCTATGACTTGTTGAAATGCAATTTACTGAAATATGTGTTGGGGTTGGCACGTGCCACAGACTGGAAAAAGGTGGCCAAACTTGACCCACAGTTAATCTAATTTCTTTCTTTCTTTCATTTTTCTTGTTTTTGAGATGGAGTCTTGCTCTGTTGCCCAGGGGCTGGAGTGCCATGGCACAATCTTGGCTCCCTGCAAACTCCGCCTCTTGGGTTCAAGCAATTCTCTGGCCTCAGCCTTCTGAATAGCTGGGATTACAGGTGTGCATCACCATGTCCAGCTAATTTTTTTGTATTTTTAGTAGAGACGGGATTTCACTATGCTGGCCAGGCTGGTCTCGAACTCCTGACCTCGTGATCTGCCCACTTCAGCCTCCCAAAGTGCTGGGATTACAGACATGAGCCAACACACCTGCCCAGTTAATTGATTTTCTTCACAAGTACTTTATGTGTCTTCTCATCTTTTTTCACAAGAGTCAAAGTGCATTGATTATAATTAAAAAGAATAACGGCATACATGACATTAAATTTGAATAATTTTGAAACCAAGGAGACAATTAATTTCAAATATTTCTTTGGCATATACTCAGTGTCAGACCCTATGAAGCAGCATCATTTTGTATGGGTAGTACTGGAGGTTCATTGTCTCATACCAAGGGATCAAGGACATGGACACACATGGAGTGAGATTAAGAGCAGAGGTTTAATAGGCAAAAGAAAAAGAAAGGAGATAGCTCTCTCCTTTGAGAAAGAGGAGCTCCCACGTGGAACTTCCAGCCTAAAACAGAGTGCACTGGATTTTATAGACAGGCTTGAGGAGGTGGAGTCTGATTTACATAGGGCCCAAAGATTGGTTGGACCAGGTTTGTGGTTTACGAAGCATGCTGGGAAGCTGGACACCCCACCCTAGTCTTACTATGCAAATGGGCTTTCCACTTGGCCAGGCCATGTTGTCTGCGCCCTACTGCACACATGGTTGGGAAGGAAAAGGGAAGATGGAGCTGCCATTTTGAATGTGCCTAGTCCCAGGTGGCCTTTTCCTATTGGCACAACTGCCAGCATTCACCCGTGCAAGCTTCTAACCTGCCTTTCTATGTCTGCAGCTCGATTTTTTAGGCTGCCCTTTGTTAGAAAAGAAAATGATTTGGGGGCTGCTTTTCATTAAAAGGAAAACCTTATGGAGGGTTTCCTTACGCTCACTCTCTGCCTAAATAATTTCTTCCTAACTTCTATTATCACCTATGAGATGTAGTAATAAATCTAGCAGTGCCCCAGTTCTTATTGAGCATACAGTCAAGTAGGATAGATAGACATGGACCAGGTAATTCCAAATGTGGCAAGTATTATAAACAAAAGAAGGACAGGCTGTGTTGGATCTATATATCTGGAGTATGAAAATCAGCTCAGATGTCCCAAGAAGAATTCACCTGGAAGTGACATTTAGGCCGAGATCCAAGGCAGAAGCCAGCAAGACAGGCGATGGGGGATGGAGGAAAAAGATGAAAGGATATTTTGGTGCGAGTGATGCATGATATGAGGGATCAGGCTAAAGCAAAGACAATTTAAGGCAGCCTCTTTTCCTTTAGGGAATATTTTCAAAATGCAGTTTTGACAAAGATGTGTTGATTTTAAAATTACTCTTTTTGGGCCAGGCGCAGTAGTTCATGCCTGTAATCCCAGCACTTTGGGAGGCTGAGGCTGGTGGATAACCTGAGGTCAGGAGTTCAAGACCAGCCTGGCCAACATGGTGAAACCTTGTCTCTACCAAAAATACAAAAATTAGCCAGGTGTGGTGGTGCGTACCTGTAGTCCCAGCTACTTAGGAGGCTGAGGCAGAAGAATTGCTTGAATTGAGGAGACAGAGGTTGCAGTGAGCCAAGATTGCGCCACTGCACTCAAGCCTGGGCAACAGAGCAAGACTCCACTTCAAAAAAGTTCTCAATAAATAAACAAATAAATAAATAAATTTCTTCTTTTTATTACCAATGATGCCTGCAGTAGGGCTTCTTTACTGTTAACTCTGTGGTTCTCAACTAAAGGTACTTTTGCTCCTCGGGATGTACTTGGCAAAGTCTGGAGATATTTTTGGTTGTCACAGCTGAAAGGGGGTTCTACTAGTATCTAATAGGTGTGGGCCAGGGATGCTGCTCAGCATCCTGCAATGCAGTAAAGCATTAGCCAGCCCAAAACATCAGCAGTGCTGAGGCTGAGAAACCTTGTCCCAATCCCATCTCAAAGTGCCTGCCCCATATTGCTTTCTACATAGGTGTTCAAATTGTTGGAGACTTTCACTTTTAACTTTATTATATTTTGTGTTTGAATTATTTGTAGATGAATATATATATACATGATTCATATACATATATATACTATATGAACTTTAAGCAACAGTAAGAATTTTTATTTTATTTGAGACAGTCTTGCTTTCTCACCCAGGCTGGAGTGCAGTGACACAGTCATGGCTCACTGCAGCCTTATCTCCTGGGTTCAAGCCGTCCTCTCTCCTCAGCCTCTCAAGTAGCTCAGATTACAAGCACACAACAACCTACCCAGCTAAATTTTTTTCAGCTTTTTTGTAGGGACGGGGTCTCATCAGGTTGCCCAGGATGGTCTTGAGCTCAAGTGATTCTCCCATCTCAGCCTCCAAAAGTGCTGGAATTACCAGCATGAGCCACCACACACAGCCAAAAAAAACAATAAGAATTTTTTAAAAGTCTATTAGAACAAATTCAGTTTCTAAAAGTCTGTCACCTGTCTTTCCAAAAAAAAAAAATCCATTATAAAAGTGTAAAAACATCCATTTAATGTATATGTAGTACTGAGTTAAAAGGAAATGATTAGAACTTCACTGAGTTTACTGAACATTCTTGGCAATATAAACAATCTTTTTTTTTTAAATTTTTTGACACACCCAGTCTCGCTCTGTCGCCCACTCGGGAGTGCAATGGCGTGATCTCCAATCACTGCAACCTCCACCTCCTGGGTTCAAGCGATTCTCCTGCCTCAGACTCCCAAGTAGCAGGAATTACATGCATGGACCACCATGCCTGGCTAATTTTGTATTTTTAGAAGAAACAGGGTTTCTCCATGTTGGTTAGGGTGGTCTTGAACTCCCGATCTCAGGCGATCTGCCCGCCTCAGCCTCCCAAAGTGCTGGGATTACAGGCATGAACCACCGTGCCCGGCCTTCTCAAAAATCTTAAAATCTTTGAGTGAGGCTGGGTGCGGTGGCCCATGCTGGGAATCCCAGCCCTTTTGAGGCTGGGGCAGGAGGATCTCTTGAGGTCAGGAGTTTGAAACAAGTCTGGGCAACACAGCTAGATCCTGACTCTACAAAAAATGAAACAGATTACCCAGGCGTGGCGAGTGTGTGCCTGTGGTCCTAGCTAACTTGGGAGGCTCAGGCAAGAGAATCTCTTGAGCCTAAGAGTTCAAGGATGCAGTGAGCTATGATGGTACCACTGCACTCCAGCTTGGGTGACAGGACAAGATCCTGTCTCAAAAAAAAAAAAAAAAATTCTTTGAGTGAAAAGATCTTGATTTTGGGAAATCAGATATTCAAAATATCACACGAAATATCTTTGCAATGAAGAAACATGACAAACATCAGCAACTTTGACCTCAGCAATGACGGGACAAACACATCGTGGACTTGCTGATGTAATAAACTAAAGACACAAAATGGTCATCATAGCTGTTGTTAAATAAATAATTTGTCTCGTGTTTATCCATGATTTTTGCTATGGAGCTTTTATAACCCTTGGAATTTATTAAATGTATCACCTCTGAGTTTACACAAAAGTAGTAACTCAAGATGGGCCCCCAGATGGCTTCAGGATGCGGACTAGCTATCTGCAAAACCAACCGCATGATTAGAGGATTGGGACTCTCAGCCAACACATCCTCTGGGAAGGGGGAGGGGGCTGGAGACTGAGTTCATTCTGGTGGACAATTGAAGGCAGTCTTCTTTGGAACTATGTCCTTTACTTGTGGGATCTACACTAACTCCAGGTGGTTAGTACCAGAACTGAACTGCTGTCCATCAGTGAATGTCAAGATAATAGCCTTTTTACTAATAATGCTTAACTTGAATCCAAACACAAAACAATCAGACAAAACAAATTAAGGGATGTGCTGCAAAATAACTGGCTTAGGCTCTTCAGAAGTGGCAATGTCAAAAAAGACACACACACGCACACACACACACATGCACAAACACACATACACATACATGTGAACACACACACATAAATACAAAGACTGGGGAAATGTTCTAGATTCAAGGATACTAAGGAAACATAACAATTAAGTGAGATGTGATCTTTAGATCCTGAACTGTAACAGCAAACAAAAACCAAGAGCTTGAGGGCTTTGAAGAAGAATGTCCTTGTTTTTCGGAGATACACGAGAAGGAATTAACAGTAACTTGTCATCATGATGCAACTTAATCTCAAATGCTTCGACCAAAACAAACTAGGACGCAGTGAGAGAGGGAGAGATGGAGAGAGAGGGAGACAGAGAGATGGAGAGAGAGGGTGACGGAGAAATGGAGGAGAATGCTAACAAATAGCAAATCTAGGTGAATGGTTGGTCACTGCCTGTTCTTTTGAAATATTTAAAAATACAAAGTTGGCCGGGTGCAGTGACTCATGCCTGTAATCCCAGCACTTTGGGAGGCTGAGGTGGGTGGATCATTTGTGGTCAGGAGTTCAAGACCAGCCTGGCCAACATGGTGGAACCCCGTCCCTACTAAAAATACAAAAATTAGCCAGTTAGTAGTTGTGGGCACCTGTAATCCTAGCTACTCGGGAGGCTGAGTCAAGAGAATCACTTGAGCCTGGGAGGCAGAGGTTGCTGTGAGCTGAGATAGCACCACTGCACTACAAGCTGGGTGACAGAGTGAGACCCTGTCTCAAAAAAAAAAAAACAAAAAATAAAATAAAATACAGAAAATAAAAAGTTGGGGGGAAATTACTTCATTGAGTAACCTGCCTCAACACGTACCCTGCATCAAAAGGCTACCTTGAGTGCAATGTTGGGAATGTACTTAACACCGCTCAAATGTATACTTAGAAATGGCTAAAATGGTAATTTTTATGTTATTATTATTATTATTATTTGAGACAGGCTTTCACTCTGTTGCCCAGAATGGAGTGCAGTAGCCCAATCAGAGCTCACTGCAGCCTCGACCTCCCAGGCTCAAGCAATCCTCTCACTTCAGCCTCCAGGTTAGTTGGGACTACAGGTGCATGCCACTATAGCCAGCTAATTTTTTTTTTGTAGAAACAAGGGGCCGCCATATGGCCCAGGCTGGTCTCATGGGCTCAAGAGATTCTCCTGCCTCGGTCTCTTAAAGTGCTGGGTTTACAGGCATGAGTCTCCATGCCCTACCAAATTTTATGTTTATTTGATCACAAGTTTTTTTAAGGCTGTGTCAAAATGTCTGCATTCAATCTTATTCTCTTCCCACAGGAGGAGCAGTGATGCGAGGCCCAAACAGTGAAGTCTTATTGGACAGGCACAGAGAAGGCCAAAAGCCGAAGCCTGAAAGGGACACGAGCCACATCAGGCACAGCTGTGAAGCCACAAAGGTTTACGGCAGCCGACTGGCTGGATCAGGACCCTGCTTTTCTAGATCATTCCAGCCGGCCACAGTGCAAGCTGCTTTGGCGTGGCGTCCATCTCCTCAATGGCCTAGTGTGTGGACCTTCCTCTCCGCTCTGGTGGGCACCTGGCCAGGAAAAGTTTTCTGGTGCCAGTTCTAACACAGGGGACCCAGGTGTCTGGGACATTTTTATTTTGTCTCGGTTTTGAATGGAAAAGCGAGTGAAAGAACAATGTGGGCACAAATCCAGATAGATCATGCTGCTGGCCTGGCAGCTCCTGGAGGAGCCTCCTGAGGCTCCAGTCCAGAGATGACTTCTGCAGGGAACAGGCCTGGCAGGGGCTTCTGTTAGCCCAGCCCCATGGTCAACTTGAAAGTAGGAGGTGGCAAGAAATACCGTCACCAAAGGTTGCTCTTTTTGCCTTTCCTTGCCTGCTGAGGTTCTTTGTAACTATCCAAGTTGCACATTTTCTTTTTAGCATACTCCACATCAATAACGGACCCATTTTAGGAAAGGTAGAATTTTTACACATTTGTTTTTAGTCCCATATTTGTCAATCTAAAGCTTGTGTTCCCTTCCCTGTCCTCTCCTTTTCTCTACTCTCTTCTCTCTCTCCCCGCTACTTCTCCTCTCACCTCCTGCCTCTCTCTTTCTCTTCTTTCTATTGCAGTAAAATATAATTTACCATTTTAACTATTTTTAAGTATAAAATTCAGTGGTAATAAGTACCCCTTTCTTTTTAATTTAAACTAGTTTTTTTCTTGTTTGTTTTTTGTTTGTTTGTTTGTTTTCTGAGACAGAGTTGTGCTCTGTCGCCCAGGCTGGAGTGCAGTGCCGCAATCTTGGCTCACTGCAACCTCCACTTCCTGGGTTCGAGCAATTCTCCTGCCTCAGCCTCCCGAGTAGCTGGAACTACAGGCGCCTGCGACCATGCCTGACTAATTTTTGTATTTTTAGTAGAGACGGGGTTTCATCATGTGGCCAGGCTGGTCTCCAACTCCTGACCTCCTGATCCACCCGCTTCGGCCTCCCAAAGTGCTGGGATTCCAGATGTGAGCTCCCGCACATGGCCTAATTTAAACTAGTTTTTAAAATTATTATTGCAAAAAGAATTTCATGAACATGTAAACACTAAGGAAGAAGCCAAATGAAAAAAAGAAAAGATTCTCAGAGCTACCCTATCCTCCCACAAGATATATTCCTTGTGAAACCTACATGGAACATTTTAATGGACTATCCATTGGTAACACAAACGGATTCACAAATCTATTCACTCTCTCCTTAAGGGTTAGAGGACTCAGTCCTCAGTGCAGTGGTTACTTTTCCTACCTGGAGGCGCAGGTCAGGTTTCCTTACATATCCATGCACATGTGTGCCTGTGAGCACACACACACACACACACAAACACACACACACACATGCATGTTTTTTAAATAACTGATTACATGTACATATACATACATTTCTTACATTCCTATAATAAGCGTGACATTCATACTGCTCCATATCTTGACTTTCTTCACTTAGAGCACATCTGCCCCATAACCATCCCAACCCACAGACACATTACCCTCATCCCCTCCTTTAAGGTTTTAGTTCAACACTGTTTCCTACCTGCGAATGCTTCAACAGCTCTCTCCTCCCAGGTGATTCTACGAAGCCATCAGGATCTACCTCATATTCTGTATTCTCCAAGCATTTAGTGCTTCTATATGCCAATTTACAGATAACGATACAGGAACCATCACAGCTCAGTGGAAAGGAAGGCGAACTCTTGATTAAGTCATCCAGGGATCTCCTTCTCAGCTCGACCTCTAACTAGCTGTGCAAGGGGCTTATGGAGGTCCGCTTGGACATTTTTCTAAATTCCTCTGGATCTACTTTCTTAAATAAAACTTTTTAAATAAAAAGGAATAATTATCGGCCAGGCGCGGTGGCTCAAGCCTGTAATCCCAGCACTTTGGGAGGCCGAGACGGGTGAATCACGAGGTCAGGAGATTGAGACCATCCTGGCTAACACAGTGAAACCCCGTTTCTACTAAAAAATACAAAAAACTAGCTGTCCGAGGTGGCGGGAGACTGTAGTCCCAGCTACTCGGGAGGCTGAGGCAGGAGAATGGCCTAAACTCGGGAGGCGGAGCTTGCAGTGAGCGGATATCCGGCCACCGCACTCCAGCCTGGGCGACAGAGTGAGACTCCCATCTCAAAAAAAAAGAAAAAAAGGAATAATTATCTTGAATACGATGTTGTTTTTATACACGTTATACATGTGTGTTAAGTATTTGTGTTAGTCATGGTTCTTCAGAGAAACAGAACCAACAGGATGTGTGTGTGTCTATACAATGTGTATACTGTGTGTGTGTGCATGTGTGGGTGTGTGTGTGGGGGGGGGGTGTGTGTATACAGTTAGCCCTCTGTGGGTCCACATCCAACTACAGACTGAAATATTTGGGGGGAAAAAAGAGTGGATAATTGCATCTTCATCTAACATATATAGACTTTTTTTCTGGTCATTATTCCCTAAACAATATAGAATAACAACTATTTACATAGCATTTACATTGTCTTAGGTGTCAATCGAGAAAAATGACGTCTCAATCATTTTAAGAGGTTTATTTGCCAAAGTTAAGGACATGCGTCCATGACACAGCCTCAGGAGGTCCTGACACCATGTGCCCAAGGTGGTTGGGGCACAGCTTGGTTTTACACATTTTAGGGAGACATGAGACATCAATCAATGTGTGTAAGAAGTGTATTGGTTCTGTCCAGAAAGGCAGGGACAACTCAAAGCAGGGAGGGGTCTTCCGGGTCATAGGTAGCTGAGAGACAAATGGTTGCAGTCTTTGAGCTTCTGATAAGCCTTTCCAAAGGAGGCAATCAGAATATGCATCTATTTCTGTGAGCAGAGGGATGGCTTTGAATAGAATGAGAGGCAGGTTTGTCCTGAGCAGTTCCCAGCTTGACTTTTCCCTTAGCTCAGTAATCTGGGGGCCAAAAGATTTTCCTTTCACATAGGAATTAGAAGTAATCTAGAGATGATTTAGAGTATACAGGAGGGTGTGCATAGGTTACTTGCAAATACTACAACATTTTACACAAGGGACTTAAGCATTCTTGAATTTTGGTATTTTCAAGGGGTCCTGGAACCAATCCTCCACAGTTACTGAAGGACAACTGCATGTATATGTGTATGTATATGTGTATATATGTATATATATGTAAAGACAGAGAGAGAGATTGATTTTAAGAAGTTAACTCACGAGATTGTGGAAGCTCACAAGTCTAACATTCACTGGGTAGACTAGCAGGCTGCAGACCCAGGGAAGAGCTGCAGTTTGAGTCCAAAGACCACCTGCTGGTGGAATTCCTTCTTTTTCTGGAGAAGACAGTCTTTTTCATCATTAAGGCTTTCAACTGACTGGATGAGGTCCACCCACATGATGGAGCAATATAATATGCTTTACTCAAAGGCTACTGATATAAATGTTAACCTCATCTAGAAAAAGTCCCTTCGCAGAAACATCTAGAATAATGCTTGACTAAATATCTGAGTACCATGGCCTAGCCAAGTTGACATATAAAATCAATCATCATAGAGCTATTTAAATTTAAAAATACCAGACGACACAAAAAAAGAAGTTTTATCCTCCTCCACCCCAAATCCAAATAGCTAGGAGCAAGCAATCTCAACATTTAGTAACATTTAGTCACTTTTCTCAGAATTTCTGTGGTTAGCCAGCTAGACAAACAGAGAAAGATAAGAGAAAAGAAAGATATAATAAAAATGCTATTTTTAAGATTAAAGATTATAATTTAATATTTTTAAAAGGGAAAAAAGTAAAGTATACCTTCAAATGAATGTTTCTTTACAATAAAGTATGCATTCCTAAGAGATCCTTCTAGGGCTCAGTGAAAACATTATGTAAAACCATTAAGAAGTTGGTCATTTAGGGCTTTTTTTTTTCTTCTTACATTTGTTTTAATTCTGGACAGAATCAATTTACTTCCTATTACAAAATATAAAAAATTAGTACAGCACATGACCTCCTGACTTCCTCCCTCTCTCCACTTTCCCAAATTTGTTATTTGTATTGTTATAAGTTTTACATGGTTAAGGTTTAAAAAGCTTATGTGCTGACTATAATTTCTGCCATGTTTCCTTTTAATTTTATATGTAAATGTAGTCAGTGCTCATTACCATTTCTTTTGCCAAGTCTTCTGCATTTCTGATCTCTTAGTTTTGATTCTTCTCCTGAGTAGCTAGATTTTGTCAACAAATCTTTATTTTTTTCCCCCAAATCATTTTTTTTTTTTTTTTTTATGAAAGGTTCAGGAGTGTGGTGTATATGGTGACTAACCATGCTTGTTCATCTGGAACTGTCAGGTTTTACACTGAAAGTCCTGTATTCTGAGCAGTCCCTCAGTCTCGGGCAAACTGCACACGGTGGTCTTTGTAGCTGTATCCCTCACATTCCTCTTTCACCTGTAAAACAGCCCCTTCCCTGAGAATGCAGGAAACTGCAGAGGCTGGAGAGATGTGGGAACTGTGTGTAGGAGAAGGGGCTGTTCAGATGAAGGGAGATGAAGGGATTTGTGTTGGGGAAGAGGGCACATTCCAGGCAGAAGTAGGGACACATTTACTGCTGAGTTGAAAGAGAACACATTCTTATGTGCAAGGAATAATGGAAAATTGAAGTGGCTGGAGCATAAGGTACATGAAAGAGCATGTAAGAGATGCCACTAGGCCGGGGACAGTGGCTCACACTGTCATCTCAGCACTTTGGTAGACTGAAGCAGGTGAATCACTTGAGGTCAGGAGTTTGAGACTAGCCTGGCCAACATGCCAAAATCCCATCTTTACTGAAAATACAAAAATTAGCCGGGCGTGGTGGCACACACCTGTAGTCCCAGCTACTCAGGAGTCTGAGGCAAGAGAGTCGGTTGAATCTGGGAGGCAGAGGTTGCAGTGAGCCAAGATTTCACCATGGCACTTTAGCCTGGGTGGCAGAATGAGACTCCATCTCAAAAAAAAATTAAAAAAAAGAGAGAGAAATGCCACTGAAGAGATAAGTTAGGACTAAAGGGGGAGGACCTTTGCTTTGGCTGGAATGACTGCCACCCTGTCCTTAATTAACAATTTTACCCTAGAAAAGGGATGTTGAAGAGTTTAAAAGTTCTTGGGAGACTCACATATACTCAAATCAAAATGTTCATATATGCTACTGAAGACTGTATCTTAAAACAAGAAAAGAAAATGCTCATATAGCACCTTATATCTTATGTCAGTTATTTGTTTCTTTCAGAATCATATTTGATATTTCCAGCTGATTGTGAGAATATTCTTCTACTTTGGGTTTTCTTTTTTGAAAAAAACGTATTTATTTTTGTCTAGGCGTGGTGGCTCAAGCCTGTAATCCCAGCACTTTGGGAGGCCGAGACAGGTGGATCACGAGGTCGGGAGATCGAGACCATGAAACCCCGTTTCTACTAAAAAATACAAAAAAAAATCTAGCCGGGCGAGGTGGCTGGCGCCTGTAGTCCCAGCTACTTGGGAGGCTGAGGCAGGAGAATGGCGTAAACCCGGGAGGCGGAGTTTGCAGTGAGCTGAGATCCGGCCACTGCACTCCAGCCTGGGCGACAGAGCAAGACTCTGTCTCAAAAAAGAAAAAAAAAAAAAAATTATTTATTTTTTTGTAGAGAGAGTTTTGCTGTTTTGCCCAGGATGGTCTCAAACTGCTGAGCTCAAGCGATTCTCTTGCCTCAGCCTCCCAAAGTGCTGGAACTTTTTTGGAGACAGGGCCTCATTCTGTGAGACCAGGCTGGAATGCAGTGGTGAGATTATGGCTCACCGTGGCCTAGAATTCCTGGGCTCAAGTGATCCTACTGCTTCAGCCTCCTAGTAGCAGGGACTACAGGCCACCATGCCTGGCTAATTTTTAAGTTTTTTGTAGAGATGGGCTTTTACCATGTTGTCCAGACTGATCTCAAACTCCTGGGCTCAAATGATCCTCCTGCCTCAGCCTCCCAAAGCGCCGGGATTACAGGAGTGAGCCACTGCACCTGGTCAATTTTCCTTTCTTTTGTTTTTGAGACAGAGTCTTGCTCTGTTACCCAGGCTGGAGGGCAGTGGCACGATCACGACTCACTGCAGTCTCATACTCCTGGGATCAAACCATCCTCCTACCTCAACCTCCCAAGTAGCTGGGACTACAGGCCACCACGCCTGACTAATTTCTAAAGTTTTTGTAGAAGGCCAGGCATAGTGGCTTATGCCTGTAATCCTAGCACTTTGGGAACCCAGGGTGAGGGGATTGCCTGAACTCAGGACTTGGAGACAAGGTTTCACCATGTCGCCAATGCTGGTCTTGAACTCCAGGGCTCAAGCGATCCTCCTGCCTTGGTCTCTCAAAGTGCTGGCATTACAGGGTGAGCCACTGCACCCACCCTTGATTTTCTTTTAAAGCCAGAAAAGCGAACAGCCTGGTTGAGAATTGGGGGCCAGTTAATGTTCCTTTCTCCTAAAGAAACCAAACCAGTCCAGCAACCTCTTTCCAGCATGTTAGCAATGTGGACAGAGGAGAGGACAAATATAGAAATCTAATGAAATAGTTCTTTTCTGAAAACATCGTTGTTTTCATTTTGTTTTGCTTTTAATCTGAGAGCAAACTTTCTGGCAGTGCCCTCCCATCAAGGAGTAAATAGTTGAGGGGTTGCTGAAGGGTGGTTGGCAGGAAGGTTGATTATGTTGACTCAGTTGACTGTGGTGTTTTTGGAATAGTAGGGCCCACAGAATTGCTCTCCCTAATTCTAGAACCCACACAAACAACCTGGGTTTGGGATTTAGTAAAAACAACAGAAGGTTTTCAGGGTTCATGTACCCATAGAAAACTGTAGCTCCTACTTTTAAAAAAAATCGGTGTTGAGTATATAGTTGGTATATTTTTTCTCAAAATAGCAAATCCATTTGAGAAACCAACAATTTAATAATTTAATGTTTTTTTAAAAATTGAAATAGCTGGCAAATGTTTAAACATGGCCAACTTAAAGGCAACTTTTCAATCTTAGTGAAAGGGCTGATTTGGATAGAAATCAACAAAATTGTCAGGAGGGGCCACAAGTGAGGGAAGAGGGAAGAAGCTACTGGAAAAAAGAACGAAAGGAAAGCAGTTACCAGGGACAACGTCTCCATTAGTCACAGTAGGCAGAGTGCCTGGGACCAACAATACTTTCAGAGGCCTACAGAAAGTGATTTCATTTTTATTTCTGTTAAAATCAGAAGGAAAAAAATGAATATATTAGAATGAACCCAGCCTGGATTATATTTGTGTTTACACTAATGCAGTTGTGAAACACAATTTTTATTGTTTTTTCTTAAGGAGGAAGGAGCCCACAGAGGCAACGTGGTTGGGGCCTAAGGAAATCCTCATGTGGCCCTGGCAGTTACTAAATAGGTTGGCTCAAAAGCCTGAAAAAATACAGCCCTGTGCTTAATGAAATGTCTTCAGTGACGTTAACATTGATAGCATCCACATTTCCCTAGCTGAGTGGGCCCCCTCTACAGACTACAGGATCTCAGCCCACCTTTTAAAGCTTCCCTAGCCATAGCTAGAGACCCCTTCTAAGTGCTTGGTACCAAGGCCAATCAGATTTTTCTTTTTTTTTTTGAGATGAGAGTCTCACTCTGTCACCCAGGCTGGAGTGCAGTAGGGCCCTCTTGGTTCACTGCAAGCTCCGCCTCCTGGGCTCAAGCAATCCTCCTGCCTCAGTCCCCCTGGTAGCTGGGACCACAGGCACGTGCCGCCATGCTCAGCTAATTCTTGTTTTTTTGTTGTTGTTGTTTTTTGTTTTTTGTTTGTTTGTTTGTTTTTTTGGAGACAGAGTCTTGCTCTGTTGCCAGGCTGGAGTGCAGTGGCACGATCTTGGCTCACTGCAGCCTCTGCCTCCCAGGTTCAAGTGATTCCCCTGTCTCAGCCCCCTGAGTAACTGGGACTACAGGTGCTGCCACCACACCTGGTTAATTTTTTTTATTTTATTTTATTTTAGTAGAGATGGGGTTTCACCATGTTGTTAGACTGGTCTCAAACTCCTGATCTCAGGTGATCCACCCACACTGGACTCCTAAAGTGCTGGGATTACAGGCATTAGCCACCACACCCAGCCCCAATCAGATTTTTCTGTGCTGCTCCTTTCCACTGCTGAGAAGCCTTGTTAGGAGATGCCTCATTAGTATTACTTTAGCTGGTGTCTATTTCAGCCCTTTTATCTAGGTGCTGTTACCAAACTTTCAGTTCCTCCTGGTGCCCAAACAGCACTGGAGAACCTTCCATCCCAACCCAGTGTTAAAAGCTGTGCTGCAGGCACCCAGGAAGGGGGAGGTTTCTCCGTCTATAAATCAGGGTGGTATGTTTCACTGAAGTCCAGAAACACCTGTGTTTATACCTGGAGCCTCCCAAAGTCCTTCATGTAAATAGTAACTCCAGTGAATTATTGGTCTCTGAGCCTGGGCTGAGGAACAGACAACGTCCTATCTTCCACTCTCCCATTCATTCCTGTCTCTTGTCCCAAGGCATCCAAAGACTTTTTCCTCCAATGTTCCATTCTTCCAGGAAAATGTACACATACCACTTTGGTGCTGTCCCACACAATGCAGAGATTTGTTTTTTATTATATACACATGTATAAAGCCAAGTATTTAAAAAACAAATATCCATTTTCAATTTTTTTTTTTTTAAATATAGAGACAAGGTCTCACTCTGTTGCCCGGATTGGTCTCAAACTCCTGCGCTCAAGCGATACTCCTGTCTTGGCTTCCCAAAGTATTGGGATTACGGACGTGAGCCATCCCACCTGGCCCATTTTCAAATATTTCAAAAGCAGTTAAGAGCATAGATACATAGTTTATCTGAAACAAAGCATCATCAACATTGTCAATGCAGTATATAATTAATATGGCTTCTTTTTACCATTTATTTTAAGTTCTGGTAAACAATTTTGATCCATCATATCTAACAAAAAATGTGCAGATGATAGTTCTAGAACTATAGTGAGGAGATAAATAAAGGATGTTACGTTGGATGGTAAAGTTCAAGTGGTTTTGCCCCAGACACCTTCAGAGAAATAGTTGAGAAAAACAGGGTAAAGATCAACTGGAAATGGAAATTTCTGGATATGCTTTTACTTATGAAGAATATAATAGGGGGCCCAGCACAGTGGCTCATGCTTGTAATCCCAGCACTTAGGGATGCCAAGGTGGGAGACTCACTTGAGCCCAGGAGTTAGAGACTAGCCTGGGCAACATAGCGAGACCTCATCTCTACAAAAATAAAAATTAAAAACTTAGCCACATGTGGTGGTCCCAGCTACTTGGGAGGCTGAAGTAGGAGGATCACTTGAGCCTGGGAGGTCAAGGCTGTAGTGAGCTATGATTCCCATCACTATGCTTCAGCCTGGGTGACAGAGCGAGATCCTGTCTCAAAAAAAAGAATATAACAGCTGTCATCACAGCCTGGGAAGTCAGTCACTTTGCCCCAAGGCACGTTCTGTGTTCGAGGCAGGGATACGAGGCTGAACCCTCAACCACCTGCTTTCCTATTCAGCCACTGAAGCCTTCTGTGGCCTCCCCAGAGACCTATGAAACACTTGGGAGACCATTATTACAGCAGTTCTCAACCAGGCCAATTTTTTCCCTTTGGAGGCATTTCAAAATATTCAATGATCTTTTAAAAATTGTATTTAAATTGTTGTCTTTTAGTGGGCAAGGTCAAAGAATGCTAAAAGTCTTGCAAGGTAGGGATAGTTGGGCAAAAGAAAGATTTTTCTCTTACCCCAAAATACCAATAGCACCCCTATTGAGATGTATTTGTATAACAACTGGGGAATTTGATTGAAGGATTTTTTTTTTTTTTTTTTGAAATGGAGTCTTGCTCTGTCACCCAGGTTGGAGTGCACTGGTACGATCTTAGCTCACTGCAACCTCTGCCTCCCGGGTTCAAGTGATTCTCTTGCCTCAGCCTCCCGAGTAACTGGGATTACATGCACCTGCCACTGCACCTGGCTAATTTTTGTATTTCTAGTAGAGACGGGGTTTGCTATGTTGGCCAGGCTGGTCTCAAACTCCTGACTTCAGGTGATCCACCTGCCTTGGATCCCAAAGTGCTGGGACTATAGGCATGAGCCCCCATACCTGGCCTGATTGAAGGAATTTCTTTCTTGCTATTGTGTTTAACTCCTGTACAGGTGTTACACATATGGAAGGATGATATGTGATATTAGCTGATATGATTCCCTACATTCACTTTTTTGTCCCATGAAAGTACAGAGATGCCCTCCCTCCAGGTTCCTCATGGCTCAGAAGTAGCATGAGAGACGATTATATTGGTCTGGAATGGTGCATGAAAGAGTCAGAAGACCTCACCGGGGATCCTAAACAAGGATAAAGGGATGTGCATCAAAGGAATGAAGGGTGTCTGTCCTTACAGGGAATTGGGTAAGAACACAGTGAATTGATTCAAATCAGTTTGGTCATGCTCAACCCTTAGATTGTTTCTGTTAGAAGATAGGAGACACTAAAGAAATTTGAGGGAGTGAGATTTAGCTGTGTTTTATAATCTTACTATCAGGTTATAGGAAAGAAATCTTAGGTCGAATTCTGTCACCCACATAGGTGTTTACTATGTGAACATTCATTAGTCACCACCAAGGAGTTGATACTGTCCTGTTGGTATAATGAAATTCTAGCTCTGTACCCTTTTAGGCGATCCAATCACACACTGCATGAAATGCTTACAAGTAGCACACAACAGCACTTCAGAAGCAGGAGTCCCTTCCAACTGGCATCATTCAGAAATCCTCCTATACTAACAGCTGCTTGTAGGACAACTCAGGGATCAAGACAAATTTTCGGTCTCCCTTAATTCTTACACCCCCGCCCATACAAGAGTTACGAGTCTCTTTAAGGTATTTTTAGCCAGTCCTCATATTTAGAATACCTGTAGCATCACAAATAAGAGCTCATTTCTAAGAATCAAGCTAAATAACTGCTTCCTAACAAAAGTTACTAGTATCTCCAATGAAATCCCTTTTCTGACATTCAGTATGTTTAATAGCAAAGTGTTAGTTTGATGAAGCCATCTCTAGGATGGAAATGTTTCTGATTTAATACAAACTGATCATGTCTTAATTATGCATTATAAATTACCTGAAGGCTTGGGCTTCATCTAAATAACAGATATCGGCCAGGCGTGGTGGCTCACACCTGTAATCCCAGCACTTCGGGAGGCCGAGGTAGGTGGATCACCCGAGGTCAGGAGTTCGAGACCATCATCGCCAATATAATGATACCCCATACAGATACACGATATCACGATGAATATGCTGAGATCTTTTAAAGTAAGTGACAGTCACTGTAACACAGTGGAATCTGCATGGGTCCCAGTGCTATGGGGGCCAAGCGAGATCTGTACCTGCAGTTCAGTCACCGCTTAAAATTCCCGGGGTACCATGCAGGTGCTAAGGTAACATCTGGAGCTGAAGGCCAGCAGAGGACTAAGAGATCCGGAAGCAACGTGACTCCCTTTTCACTCTCAGTTATTGGCAGGAATTAAGAGCCAAGTAAGGGGGAAAGGAGACTAGAAAGAGAAATCTTGGAAGAAGGGCTACTGCGAATGGAGTAGCCACTTAACCCTGAAGAATTTTCTTTAATCAATTTTTTTGGACTTGAACTATTAACAAAATTTTAAAAAATTATTTACAGAATTAACCAAATCTTTCAGATAGAAAGGTGTGATGGTTAATACTGAGTGTCAACTTGATTGAAGGGTGCAAAGTATTGCTCCTGGGTGTATCTGTGAGGGTGTTGGCAAAGGAGATTCACATGTGAGTCAGTGGACAGGGAGAGGCAGACCCACACTCCATCTGGGTGGGTACCAGCTGATCAGCTGCCAGCATGGCTAGAATGAAGCAGGCAGGAGAAGATGGAAGACGAGACTTGCTGAGTCTTCTGGCCTCCATCTTTCTCCTGTGCTGGATGCTTCCTGCCCTCAAACATCAGACTCCAAGTTCTTCAGCTTTTGGACTTTTCGACTTACACCATTAGTTTGCCAGGGCCTCTCAGGCTTTTGGCCACAGACTGAAGGCTGAACTGTCACAGGCTTCCTTACTTTTGAGGTTTTGGAACTCAGACTGGCTTCCTTGCTCCTCAGCTTGCAGACAGTCTGTTGTAGGACTTCACCTTGTGATCATATGTGTCAGTTCTCCTAATAAGCTTCCCTTCATATATACATCTATCCTGTTAGTTCTGTCCCTCTAGAGAACCCTGACTAACACAAAAGGGAAGTCATGGTCTTCTACATTAAGTCTGAGTTATTTCAAAATAAAGTTATATTTTCGTACCCCTGAATTTTGTGGACTGATGTGATTATGAAATTATTTCTGTTACAAAGTGATTGAATATTTAAGCATATAGAATCTGTGCAGGCTCAAACGCCCTGAAAGTCAGAGTCATGCACGAGGAATGAGTTCATCTATCATGTCTGACACCAGAGTCCCACCAGCAACTTAGGAGGAGACGCCGCCTTTGAATGTGAAGCTGAGACTGTAGCTTCAGAGAGAAATCTGGCTAAGGAGCTATTTATGGAGTGACCTGGCCCTGAAAGCATGAACATAGGAGCATCTCAAGGCAGATATTACATGAAAAGAGAAACAGGTAGCAGTGCTTGAATCGGAAACGCCCTTCAGAAATGTGTTTCTTATACTTTCTGTACTTATTTAGTTTCCATCATCTCTTGTGATGTTTGGCACAGTGTTTGTAAAAATTCCAGCTGTGCTAAGGGACATCAAGAAAAGCAATTGTGTTTCTGCCTGCTTGAGAGACCCAGAGGGAAATTTTGCTCTGTAGGTACCAGTTTGTTGATGGCTATGAGCATGAGGAGAGCGATTCCACAGGCAGGGAGTAGAACTCGGGGACACAGATGGGACCTTATCTGTCAAATTCTTCCTCATGGAGTTTATTTTGCTCCCGTTTAAAATTGCATAAGAAATTGTTATTCATGGTAGAAACATTTGAAACTCAAATGAAACGTTAAAAAAAAGGAAAGAATCCCTTGTAACCTCCTTACCCCGTGGTGACAATTGTTACCATTTTAAAGTACACCTTTACAGATCTGTTTTTATACATTTGCATATGTGTAAATATTTCAAAACCAGAATCACACTGTATATATTCCTTTGCAATGTGTTCTTATTTAACTCATTGTATTGTGAACTTTTCACGTCAATAAACATTTGTCTATTCCGGTGGTTCTCAAACTTGAGGATGCATCAGAATCACTTAAAAAGTTTGATAAAGGCCCAGCGCAGTGGCTCACGCCTGTAATCCCAGCACGTTGGGAGGCTGAGGTGGGTAAATCACTTGAGGCCAGGAGTTGGATACCCGCCTGGCCAACAGAGCAAAACTCCACCTTTACTAAAAATTCAAAAATTAGCTGGGTGTGGTGGCGTGCACCTTAATCCCAGCTACTCGGGAGGCTGAGGCTTGAGAATCCTTTGAACCCTGGAGGTGGAAGTTGCAGTGAGCTGAGATCATACCACTGAACTCCAGCCTGGACCACAGAGTGAGACTCTGTTTCAAAAAAAGAAAGAAAAAAAAAACCACTTGATAAAGCACAGGTTGCTGGTCTCCACCCACCACCAAGTCTCTACTTTAGTAGTTCTAAGTTAGGGTCTGAAAATTGCATTTCAGACAAGGTTTTTTTTTTCTTTTTTGTTGTTGTTTCTTGAAACAGGGTCTTGTTCTGTCACCCAGGCTGGAGTGCAGTGGTGTGATCATGACTCACTGCAGACTCGACCTCCTGGGCTCAAGTTACCCTCTCATTTCAGCCTTCTGAGTAGCTGGGATTGCAGGTGTGTGCCACCACGCCTGGCTAATTTTGTTTATTTTTTGTAGAGACAAGGTCTCATTATGTTGCTTAGGCTTGTCTGGAACTCTTGGACTCAAGCCATCTTCCCCCCTTGGCCTACCAAAGTGCTAGGATTACAGGTGTGAGTAAGCCATCACCCCCAGCCAAACAAGGTAATGTTGTTGCTACTGGTCGGGGAGCACACTTGGAGAAGCTAGGGTCATCTGTTAATAGATCATTAGGTAATATAACTTGTGGGTTTTCTATTGGTTTTTTGGAGACAGTAAATGGAGATTTTGTAACAAGGGCTTGATACACAGTGATAGAGTAATAATAAAATTACAATTTATCATTTCTTTCATGGTAACAATTTGAGGACTGAATAAAAGCTTTTGGGATTAAAATTAGATATTCAATAAATAATAAGTAAATAGGCCCCAGGCATAGCACTGAAAGCGCTGTCTAGTGTTCGTAAGTGCAGGAAGGCTGTGACATGCCTTACAGAGAGAAAATGTGTGTTAGATAAGCTTTGTTCAGGCATGATTTACAGTTCAATGTGAATGAGTCAACAATCGTGTACACCTAAAAAGGAAGGTGACATTTCCCAGTTGGGTGTGACGCTGCTCCAGAAAGCGCTAAAGTAACATCTACAGTTGCATGTTAGATCTACGAATAAGAGGGAAGAGTGGCTAAAGGGTGTATTCATGAGATGATGACAGATTAAAAAAAAAAAAAAAGCGCAGTGGACAGCATTGCTGTGAGGCTGAAAGCCAAAGAAATTTATGGAAAAATGTTAAACCTTTTGTGGCTAGTGCTGGCTGGCCCACACATTTCGAAAGGCGACGAAGCATGGAAAAATGTTAAACCTGTGGAAGGGGTAGGTTCTGCAGGTCAGAATGCTGCGGAACACATTTTTAAATGTTTGCTCAGTGTTCTACGGGAAAAGAGTTACGTGGAAGAGATGATTTGCAACCCTGGTGAGACTGGCTTGTTTTACAAGGAAGTTGGAAAAGGAACCTATAGAATGCAAATGGCATTTCAATTGACAAAAATGTAGTGACCAGAGGTTCTCAGGAGCCTCACCTTATATTTCCCCTTGCAGCAATAGTCCAATATTCACTAATTTAGTGTTTGCTATGAGTTTACAGAACATAACTACCATGAATAATAAGAAGTGATCATACCTGGTTGGCTGCATGGTGGCTCATGCCTGTAATCTCAGCACTTTGGGAGGCTGAGGTGGGTGGATTGCTTGAGCCCACGAGTTCGAAGCCAGTCTGGAAAACATAGTGAGAACCCGTCTCAATTAAATATATGTGTACATATATGTATCTTTTTATAAAAAGAATTAATCATACCTGCTTCACCCTCATAGATTTTAAAACATAAGGTAGAGCCCAGACATCTATGTTTTTATCAACACTTTTACTTGATTTTGAAGCAGTCTAGTATTTGAAAATTATTTTTAATATACTGTATCTTGTTTCCTTATATTTCCAAAAGCCTGTCATATTGTCATAGGTATCACTGACCTTTTTTTTTTTTTTCTTTTTTTTTTTGAGATGGGGTCTCACTCTGTCGCCCAGGCTAGAGTGCAGTGGCATGATTTCAGCTCACTGCAACCTCCGCCTCCCAGGTTCAAGTGATTTTCCTGCCTCAGCTTCCTCAGTAGCTGGGATTACAGGTGCACACCACCACACCAGGCTAATTTTTGTATTTTTAGTAGAGATGGGGTTTCACCACATTGGTCAGGCTGGTATCGAACTCCTGACCTCATGATCTGCCTGCCTCAGCCTCCCAAAGTGCTGGGATTACAGGTGTAAGCCAGCGCGCCTGGCCAATATTACTGCTTTTTTTTCCTGGGTTAATGGAATCTAATGGGGGACTCCTTGGCCTGCCTCACACAAGGATTGTTTTTAACCTCCTGTGATTGACTAGAAAGGAAGTAGGCTGGGTGACATTTTTTTCTTTTTAACACTGGTTGATTCCTAAGAGAAATCACATCTGCTTTTTGAGACATCCTGCATTCACCCAACCATCTTTTCACTTATCAGATTTAAGTCCCATATGAGCAGCAATCATGAATATTTGGTTCACCCAGGTAAAGCTGTACCTAGTCAGTAATTTTCACATAGTAAACACTCTGCCCCATATAAGACAGGCACTGCGATAGAAATGAAATTATTCCTATAAATCAGGAGTTCTCAAGCAGGGATGATTTTACCCTCCGAGAGACATTTCACAATGTCTGGAGGCATCTTTATCACAATGATGGTGCCTCAGGGTGGGGCTGGGGTTGCCACTGGCATCTAACAGGTAGAGGCCAGGGATCCTGCCAACCATTCATAATGCACAGGACAGCCTCCACTCCCACAACGAAGAATTATCTAGCCCAATATGTCAATAGTGCCCAGGTGGAGGGAAACGTTCTTAAATGGCTGTAACAATTATAGTAGGCAATTTTTTATCCTCTGCCATTGCACTCCAGGCAGATTCAACTGTTAAGTGACACAGCAGTACTAAATCACGTCTCTCCCCACAGCCCGCCTACCATGCAAAGTTGTGAGGAAAGATTCCTGGAGAAGGCTTTCCTCTCTCCTATGCCACTGGTTTGTTGTTGTTCTCCTAAGTCAAAAATGTGTACATTATTTTTTCAAGTTTTTGAACTCATACTCTTCCCTATTTTCACTCTCCATCCCTATTTCCTTGTTTGCAGTTCATGCAAAGTGGAGTCCAGCTTCCTAGGAAACAGGTGTACCCTGACCTCCCTCATGCCGATTCTAGAAATGGCTTGGGAAAGAATGCAGCTGGAGACCCACAAAAGTGCACTGTCTCTGGCTCCTCGTTCTTTCTTCTCTTCTCCTGGTGAACAGAAGTAACTTTGACCTTCCTGAGCCCCCAGCTCTGTAACCACACATGAAAGATCAGTTCCCCCACCCGGTTATTTCAGTCACATGCTTAGGCAGTGAGGAAAGGACATCAGATTCCTAAAGATCAAATTTCCTGAACAGAAATATTTGTGGACAGGAAAAAAACCTGACAGGACACTTTAATTCAGGTGCAGCGTTTAGTTTTCAGTAAGGTTTTATTTCACAGGGAGAATAAAGACAAGCTGAATTCAGCCAAATTATAAAAGGTTATCAGTAAGTCTGTATGTTTCCCCCTTGACTGTTATGATTTCTATTTGAGGAAAAAACATCTGAAATTATTTTTTCCCTTAAGAGTGGTTAATCAAAATTAAGCAAATTAATTGACTTTATCGATTTATTAGGTTGGTGCAAAAGTAATTGTGGGTTTTGCCATTAAAAGTTGCAACAACAGCCGGGCGCGGTGGCTCACGCCTGTAATCCCAGCACTTTGAGAGGCGGAGGTGGACAGATCACCTGAGGTAAGAAGTTCAAGACCAGTCTGGGCAACACAGTGAAACCCCATCTCTACTAAAGACACAAAAATTACCCAGGCATTGTGGCACATGCCTGTAGTCCCAGCTACTAGGGAGGCTGAGGTAGGAAAACCACTTGAACCGAGGAGACAGGGGTTGCAGTGAACTGAGATGGCACCACTGCACTCCAGCCTGGGTGACAGAGCAAGACTCCATCTCAATAAATAAATAAAAGTGGGGAGGTAATACTGGGGACAGGAAGGGTAGAGGATATATGGTATATGAAAATTCTCTGTACTTTTCACTTAATTTTGCTGTGAACTTAAAATTGTTCTAAAGAATAAAGTTGATTTTTAAAAAAATCACACATATGTGCACAAGTAAGTTCAATGGCCTGTTTTAGATGATGGTGATTAATTCTGTCTAGGATACTATGGAAGCCAAAGAAAAGAGTGGACATTTATGCAAGGCCGTGGGGGACAGGGATGGTCAGAAAAGATCTCCTAGGCCAGGCACAGTGGCTCACACCTGTAATCCCAGCACTGTGGGAGGCTGAGGCGGGCAGATCACTTGAGGTCAGGAGTTCGAGACCAGCCTGGCCAACGTGGTGAAACCCCCATCTCTACTGAAAATACAAAAATTAGCCAGGCGCAATGGTGGGTGCCTCTAATCCCAGCTACTCAGGAGGCTGAGGCAGGAGACTCTCTTGAACTCGGGAGGCGGGAGGCAGAGGTTGCAGTGAGCCAAGATTGCACCACTGCATTCCAGCCTGGGCGACAGAGACAGACTGTCTCAAACACACACACACACACAAACAAACAAAAACCCTCATGGAGGTGGTGATATCTGAGCTGAATGTTGAAAGGTGAGGGTATTCTAGTCTGAAAGCCTGAAGAAATATGTTCTAGCAGACTGCAGTGTGAATTAAGACCTTTCCTGATGGAAGTGCTTTAAAAAATCACTCTCTTAAACAATAAAATGTATTGGATCATATAAATGAAAAGGCTTGGGCTCAGCTTGCTCCAGGGCTTGCAGGACGGCCCCATGACATAGTTTGAAATCTTCCCATTGCTCCTCAGTGTTGGTTAATTCTCCTGCTTCCTGTAAGATGAGTGCAACAATCCCAGCACCTTTTTAGTCTCAGTTCACATTAAGTGGGGATAATGCAAACAGGCTGAAAGTGAGGGAAGAGACTGTTTCCCCAGGCTACTGTTTTTATTAGATGGATGATGAGTAGATACCAGGAGTAAAAACCCCAAATGAGCGCTATTCATGAAGACGTGAAACAGCGTCATGTGTGGTGCAGGAATGGGTAGAGCATCCTATACAATGAAGACTGGAGGGGTGGGACTGAGGCCAGATCATGGAGGGTTCTGTGTAGTATTTGAAGAAATCAAGATTTTTATGTTTTAGGCAACAGGAAATCTTTGAAAAAGTTTATGCAAGAGTGTTCAATTATCAAATTTTCATTTCTGATAGAACTCTGACTGTGGAAGGTGCTGTGTGACTTGGCCAAATAACCTGACCTCTCTAAGCTGCTTCAGTGTCTACATTTGTATAATGTGGACAATAATAGTGCCAATACCATAGGATTATGGCAAACTTTAATGTGATAGTATTTGTAAAATGCTTAGGACCGTGCTTGGCATCTAATGAGAACTAAATATTTGCTGCTACTAATATTGTAACTATTGTTATTATTGTTGCTGCTGCTATCAGAGTGGAAGAGTTTGAGATAGGAGGCATGGAGGTGACAGGCAAAACCATCTACACTCACACAGTTTACTGTCTTCATCAGCAGAACTTTCCTATTCCAGAAACTCTCACCCTGGAAGGTAAAACTTGCAAATAACTTCCTTTTTTTTACTCCAGGAACATCTTCAGAGTTACATCAATAAAAAGCAGTTTATACTCCAAGACTGTTTGAACTCTTTTCCTCAAAATCCTCACTTTGCTATGTCTTCTAATCTGAAACTATTTAATCATGATTATTTGCCAAGACCCCACATTGTCAGACTCACCTTAATCAGCATCCGAAACCTTCTAAACAGTGCGATCGGGTCGTCCTCTCACCGAAATGTTACCAAGACTCTAAAGACGGAGCTCTCTGTTACTTCAGTGAGCAATAGACTCTGCTTTGTCTTATGACCAGATTGTTTTGGTGATATTTTCAGGAAGCCAGCATTCAAGAGCAGGCAGCTCAGAAACTGGCAATGGTCCAGGTGAAAGATGGTAAGAGATGAACAGGGCTCGATGACAAGACAGGAGCGTGTGAATGGAGTCACTGTGAAGGAGAGAGGTCTTAGTAACTGGGTGTGAGGAGGACACAGGAACATTCAAGGACACTGCTCAGTTTGGCACCTTCAGTACCTGGATAGACTGTAGAAGGATTTTCCAAAGTAGAAGCTGCAGAGTTTGTTAGGTATAATTCAGGATATGTATTGACATGTGATAACGGGAACCAGCTTTATTAAACTTATGCTGATTTCTAACCATCCCCCAAGACCGCTTCAGAGGTAGGTGACCTGGCTGCAAATAATTTGGGTTAGGCTTCTCAGGTTCCATAAGAGGATATCTTCCAATGCCCTGCTCAGTTATAATTCTCTTCTTAATCAGAAACTTCACCTATTGGTGCCCAACACTCGAAGTGTGAGTGTATCACCTGTATGTGGCTAAGCCTATTTGTGACTCCCCGTTCTTTCTCTTTGCCTGTGTAGGCACATTTCTGAATTGCTAATGCCCATAAAACATAAATTCCATCTTAAAGCACTGATGTAGATTATACTGGATATTTAGGGGGAAGATAAAGATGAGATGACCAACTTATTCTGGTTTTAGCATCCCCAATCCAGCATCCCAGAAACCTCACAGTCCAGGGCAAACTGAGGTGATTGATCACCTAAGATAAAGAAGAAGGTTAAAACCACCCTTCAAATCTCCTTTCATTGGGAAGTTTACAGCAATAAATATTGACTGAGCAACAAATATCGAGGCCAAGCATGGTGGCTTATGCCTGTAATCCCAGCACTTTGAGAGGCTGAGATGGGAGGATTGCTTGAGCCCAGGAGTTTGAGACTAACCTGGGCAACATAGGGAGACCTCATCTCTACAAAAGCTAAGAAATAAGGTGGGCATGGTGGCATGTGCCTGTGGTACCAGTTACCTGGGAGGCTAAGGTGGAAGGATTGCTTGAGCTTCGGAGGTCAACACTGCAGTGAGCCATGATCACACCTTGCCCTTCTGCCTGGGCAACAGAGCAAGACCCTGTCTTTCTTTTCCCTTCCCTCCCCTCCCCTCCCCTCCCCTTTTCTTTTCTTGTCCTCCCTCCCCCTCCCCCTCCCTCCCCCTTCCTTCCTTCCTTCCTTCCTTCCCTCCTCTTTCTTTTCTTCTTCTTTCTTTCTCTCTCTCTTTCTTTCTTTCCCTGTCTTTTCTTTCCCTCTCTCTCTCTCTCTGTCTTTTTTTTCTTTCTCTTTTTATGACGGAGTCTCGCTCTGTCACCCAGGCTGGAGTGCAGTGGTGTGATCTCGGCTCACTGGAAGCTCCGCCTCCCGGGTTCACACCATTCTCCTGCCTCAGCCTCCCGAGTAGCTGGGACTACAGGCGCCCGCCACCACGCCTGGCTAATTTTTTGTATTTTTAGTAGAGACAGGGTTTCACCGTGTTAGTCAGGATGGTCCCGACCTCCTGACCTCATGATCCGCCCGCCTCGGCCTCCCAAAGTGCTGGGATCACAGGCATGAGCCACTGTGCCCGGCCAAGACCCTGTCTTAAAAACAAACAAACAAAAAATCAAACAACTTACATTAAGAAAAATGAAACATCTCAAATAAATAACCTAACTTTATACCTCAAGGAGCTAGAAGAAGAACAGGCTAAGCCTCAAGTTAGCAAAGGAAGAAAATAACAAAGATTACAGCAGGAAAATAAATAAAATAGAGAAAATAGAGACTGTTATAGAAAAACAATAGAAAAGATCAATGAGACTAAGAGTTGGTTTTCTGAAAAGAGAAACAAAGTTGACAAAGTTGACAAATGATTCAAAGAATCATAAGAGACAACTATGAATAATTATATGCCAATAAATTAGATAACTTAAAAGAAATGAACAAATTACTAGAAACATACAACCTACCAAGATTAAATTATGAAGAACAGAAAATCTCAACAGACCAATAAAGAATAAGGAGACTGAATCAGTAATCAAAAATCTCTCAATAAAGAATAATAATAAAGGCTGTATATGATAAGCCCACAGCTAACACCACATTCAATGGTGCAAAGCTGAAAGTTTTTCTTCTAAGATTAGGAACAAGACAAGAATTTCCACTCTCACTACTTCTATTCAACATACTACCAGAAGTCCTGGCGAGAGCAATTAGGCAAGAAAAAGAAATAAAATGCATCCAAATCAAAAAGAAAGAAGTAAAATTGTTTCTGTTTGCAGATGACATGATCCTGTATATAGAAAACCCTAATGACTCCACCAAAAAGCTGTTAGAACTAGCCAATAAATTTAGTAAAGTTGCAGGATACAAAAGTATTAAAATGCCCACACTACCCAAGGCAATTTGTAGAGTCAATGCGATTCCTATCAAAATTCCAATGACATTTTTTACAGAAATAGAAAAAGCAATCCTAAAATTCATATGCAACCACAAAAGATTCTGAATAGCCAAATTAATCTTGAGGACAAACAAAGTTGTAGGCACCACACCCCCCGCCAACTACCTGATTTCAAGGTTTATTATAAAGTTATAGTTATCAAAACAGCACAGTACTGGCGTAAAAACAGATACATAGAGCAATGGAACAGGATACAGAACCCAAAAACAAATCCATGCATTTAAGGCCAACTCACTTTCAACCAAGGTATGAAGAACACACGATGGGGAAAGGTGAATATCTTCAATAAGTGGTACTGGGAAAACTGGATGTACAAATGCAGAAGATTAGATTGGGCCCTCATCTTATACCATACACAAAAGTCAACTCAAAATGGATGAAGGCCAGGTGCCGTGGCTCACGCCTGTAATCCCAGCACTTTGGGAGGCCAAGGTGGGCAGATCACTTGAGGTCAGGAGTTCAAGACCAGCCTTGCCAACATGGTGAAACCCTGTCTCTGCTGAAAATATAAAAAGTAGCCAGGCGTGGTGGCAGGCGCCTGTAATCTCAGCTACTTGGGAGGCTGAGGCAGAAGAATCACTTGAACCTGGGAAGCAGAGGTTGCAATGAGCCAAGATGGCACCACTGCACTCCAGCCTGAGCAACAGAGTGAGACTCTATCTCAAAACAAAAACAAAACAAAACAAAAAAAGGGTGAAAGACAAACATCAAATCTGAAACCCAATAAATCCTAGAAGAAAACATAAGGGAAAATTTTCTCGATAGTGGTCTTGGCAAAGATTTTATGATTATGATCCCAAAAGCCCAGACAACAAAAGCAAAAATAAACATGGGGGACTCTATCAAACTAAAAACTTTCTGCATAGCAAGGGAAACAGTCAACAAAAGTAAAATGTAATCTGCAGAATGGGAGAAAATATGTGCAAACTATATATCCAATAGAGGGCTAATATCCAAAATACACAAAGAACTCATACAACTCAATAGTAAAAAACCCCCAAATAATCTAATTAAAAATGGACAAAGGACCTGAATAAACATTCTTCAAATAAGACATACAAATAGCTAAAAGATATATTTAAAAACTGCTTGTCAGGCACAGTGACTCATGCCTGTAATTCTAGGACTTTAGGAGGCCAAGAGGGACAGATCACTTGAGCCTAGGAGATGGATACTGCAGTGAGCTATGATCATGACACCACTGCACTCCGCCCTGGATGACCGAGTGAGAACCCTTTTCTAAAACAAACAAACAAACAAACAAACAAACACCTCAATATCAAGAAAATGCAGCTTAAAACCACAATGAGAAATCACCTCACACTTGTTAGGATAGTATTAGTCAAATAGTAACAAGCATTGGCAAGAATGTGGTGGGCCTGGGAACACTGTTGGTGGGATTGTAAATTGGTACAGCCATTATGGAAAACAGTATGGAGCTTCCTCAAATAACTAAAAATAGAACTACCACATAATCTAGCGATCCCACTACTAGGCATATATCCAAAGAAAATGAATCAGTATGTCAAAAGGATATCTGCCCTCCACTCCCATGTTCATTGATGTGTTACTCACAATAACCAAGATATGGAAAAACCTAATTGTGTGTTGATGGCTAAATCGATAAAGAAAATGTGACACACAAACACACACATGCATGTACACAATGGAATATTATTTGACCATGAAAAATAAGAAAATCCTGCTGTTTATGACAACATGGATGAACCTAAAAGACTTTCTGTCCTGTGAAATAAGCCAGACACAGACAAATATTGCATGACCCCACTTACATGTGGAATCTAAAGAAGTCAAATTCATAGAAACAAAGGTAGAAAGTTGGTTGCCAGGGACTGGGCAAGGCCGGTGGGGAAAATGGGGGGATTTGGATCAATTGATCCAAACTTTCAGTTATAAGGGAATAAGTTCTGGGGATTTAATGTACAGCATGGTGATAATAATAATAATAATAATACTTCATTGTATATTCATATTTGCTAAGGATCTTAAGTGTTCTTACCACAAAAAAGTTACCTACATGAAGTGATGGCTATGTTAATTGATTGTGATAATCACATCACAATATATATCAAAACATCATGTACATCTTAATATATAGCACTTTTGTACCACAATAAACCTGAGGAAGAAATCCCCCCCTTTTCCTCACGTTTCTCTCCATAGACTGCAGACTCACTCACTTCCCTGCCTTCAACAGAGTCCTTTCTGTCTTTCCAGTGGTACCTGCTCCTCTTACATTCCTTTGCAAAATCCCCTCACTTTGTATGTATGTGTGTGTGCATGCACACATGCATGAGCACATGTGTATTTACTGCATTAGAGAAACAACATTCTACTGGAAAATACACCTAAACAGAGACTGATTTGGTTTGGCTGTGTCCTCACCCAAATCTCAAACTGTAGCTCCCGTAATCTCCACGTGTCATGGGAGGGACGCAGTAGGAGGTAACTGAATCATGGGGGTGGGTCTTTCCAGTGCTGTGATAGTGAATAAGTCTCACAAGATCTGACGGTTTTATAGATGGGAGTTCCCCTACACACTCTTTCTTGCCTATCGCCATGTAAGACACGATTTTGTTCCTCATTTGTCTTCCGCCATGATTGTCAGGCCTCCCTAGTCATGTGGAAATGTGAGTCCATTAAACCTCTTTCCTTTATAAATTACCCAGTCGGGGGTATGTCTTTATTAACAGCATGAGAACAAACTAGTACAGAGACTGTCCCTGGAAATTGGGGGTTGACATTGCCGTATGCTTTAAGTCAAAATGCTCCCCTCTCAAATCTATGCTTTGAACAAGTGTTAAGACAGACAGGAGTTTTGTTTGTTTGTTTGTTTTCTTTTCCTTCTTTTTGGAGACGGAATCTCACTCTGTCGTCCAGGCTGGAGTGCAGTGGCGCGATTTCGGCCCCACTGCAACCTCTGCCTCCTGGGTTCAAGCAATCCTCCCGCCTCAGCCTCCCAAGTAGCTGGGATTACAAGCCTGGGCCACCACACCCAGCTAGTTTTTGTCTTTTTAGTAGAGACAGGGTTTCATCATATTGGCCAAGCTGGTCTCCCATTCCTGACCTCAGGAGATCCGCCCGCCTCAGCCTCCCAAAGTGTTGGGATTACAGGTGTAAGCCACTGTGCCCGGGGCAGACAGGGCTTTTTGAAACTCCCTCTGATGGCTTCTTAGCCCTGCTCTTCTCCTGCTTCTCCCCTTTCTCTGAGCCTGCCTTCTGCCTGCCCTCATCAAGTTGATGCTTACTGCTCTCCCTCCTTTCTCTCCTCTCTCTCTCTCCACACACCCTTTGGGGTGGTTTCAGTAAGACTTGTGGATTAATTCTGTTTCTGCCCCTTTTATTTCTCAGTGCATTATAGAATCTTGGCTCACTGCAACCTCCGCCTCCTGGGTTCAAGCAAGTCTTCTGCCTCAGCCTCCTGAGTAGCTGGGACTACAGGTGTGCGCGCCACCATGCCCAGCTAATTTTTGTAATTTTAGTAGAGACAGGGTTTTACCATGTTGGCCAGGATGGTCTCCATCTCTTGACCTGGCAATCTGCCCACCTTGTCCTCTCAAAGTGCTGGGATTACAGGCGTGAGCCACCGTGCCCCACCTGCATTTCTTATTTAAAACAAGATGTGCTGGCCAGGCACGGTGGGTCACGCCTGTAATCCCAGCATTTTGGGAGGCCGAGGCAGGTGGACTGCTTGAGCTCATAAGTTCGAGACCAGCCTGGGCAGCATGGCGAAACCCCATTTCTATCAAAAAAACAAAAACAAAAATTAGCCAAGCATGGTGGCACATACCTGTGGTTTGAGCTACTCTGGAGGCTGAGGTGGGAGGATTGCTGGAGCCCAGAAAGTCGAGGCTGCAGTGAGCCGTGATCATGCCACTGTACTCCAGCCTGGGCAATGGAGTGAGACCCTGTCTCAAAAATAAAGAGAAGATGTGCTGCACTCACAGCAGGCCAGGGTCTGGGGAAGAAGGTGGATGGTTAAAATGGTAAAATAGATGAATGGATCAGAGAAAAACAGTTTTTCAAGCCGTTTATTATGGATTCGTGCTTTTCTCTGCTCTTCTATAAATTGGGCCAATTTTTTTGTAAGTAGTGCCCATTCCCAGGGTTGTTACGGAGTGAAAGGAAGTAATACATGCAAAGTGCTTAGAACATGCAGTAAGTAAATGCTCAACAAATGCCAGCTGTTGTCACGATGAGCTCAGTGGGCTTTGAGGAACATACTTACAGGAGTATTCTCCTCTGAGTGAAGGGGCACGAAAAGCTGTCGTGAAGAGAAAACACATCTTGTTTGCATCAAATCAAATAAGGGAATTCTAACCGGGCCAGAAAGCATTTACTAATGAGTCTAATGGCAAAGGAAGTAAATTATAAATACCCAATAACGTTTAAGCCAGTGATAGTGGTATCCGTGTTTTGCAGAAATTAAAACAAAACAAACAATACCGGTTTCTGTACCTTCATCTTAAAGGTCAATAAACCTTCATATGAAATGCACAAAATTATCTAGTTAAACAAGATCCTTCTCCTGCACCCATACGGCTCATCCAAGTTACTCCCACAGTCAGATGTTCGGATGGAGGCTCCTGGAGAGTATGAATCTTCTCGAGTCCTCCTGCTGAAAGGGAACATATGTTTCCCACTGGCATGCAGCTCAAGAACCAGGCCATTCTCACCTAACAAGTGATTAAATCAACATGTATTGGGTATCAGAAAATGAAATTCCATAGATACATTCCAAGGAGCTAGAGGCAAAACTGCTGCCAATCTAATCATCCTCAGCTCTTGTAGTCAGATGGACAGTGACAGTGGCCTATAGGATTGGTTATTCTGGCTACTGCTGCAAAAGGTTCTCTTCACTGTGGGTACACAATGGGGCTATCTTACAAGGTTAAGCAGAGTATAGGGCCTTGACATGGCTAAGCACTCACTGTGACATTTAAAACACTCCTGTCAGTAGGTGAGTGGAGAGAAAGCATGGCTCCTTCCTCCCCTAAATAAAGTCTGGGGCTGGGGAGCATGACTCCCTAAGGCAAACCATATGTGGAAAAAGCTCCAAATACATATTTGGCAACAATTTTATGGAGTTGGAAGGAGTCATTCTCAAAATATGTAGATGTGACTTCAGGAAATTCTGAATGCTCCTTTCTGTTCAATACTTTCATAATTGAGATCACATTATATGTAGTCTTATTTCTCAATATAGTCTCTCAAGTATCAAGGATATTTTTAAAAAACCAAACACCAAAACTGCTAATTTGATACAGAAACATTTTCTTTTAATTTGAATCATCTTTATTGAATTACAGTTTTTCATATTAGCCATTTCTATTTCTTATTGCACTTCTATGAATTGTTACATCCTTTGCTCATTTTTCTCTTGGAGTCTTCATGTTTAAAAAAATATGTTAGTATGAGGTAGTTGTGGGGAGTGACTATAAAGGGTACAGGGTTCCTTTTTGGGGTGATGAAGAGGTTCTCAAATTGATTATGGGCCAGGTGTGGTGGCTTATGCTTGTAATCCCAACACTTTGGGAGGCTGAGGTGGGAGAATCGCTTGAGCTGAGGAGTTTGAGACCAGCCTGGGCTTCATAGTGAGAACTGTCTCCATATTTAAAATAAAAATAAAATGGATTGTGGTAATGGTTATAATAAAAACCACTCAGATACACACTTTAAATGGGTAAACCGTATATGTGAATTATCTCAATAAAACTGGTTTTAAATATGTGTATAAATCATTTCCATATTAAGGTATTAAGCCTCCTTCTTCCAAAGTCTGTGGGTAAATGTTCTAATCTCATTTGCCTTTTACTTTCTCATATTCAGAAGATATATATTTTTAGTTAAATGTATAATCTGCTCCTTAATGAATCCTCCTATTGCCTTTATTTGGAAAATTCAGTCACATCCAAAGATAGTCACTAATACGTTCTTCTGGCTTATTTTCATTTTTCACCTGGATTTTGGTGTACATTATAAAGCCATAATCTAGTATTCTCCAAAAGTTTACCTTCCTTATGTTCCTAGGATTTTTTGGAATATTTTATTTATACTCACATCTATTTCGGGGCTACTACTGCATTGGTCTAAGAGGTCAAATGTAAACTGTTAGTACATTTTCAATATTTTTTAGCTGTGAAATATGGTTTTATATCTAGTATCTCAAGACGTCATTACTTTCCTTTCAAAATATTCCTATTCTTGCACATCCTTCAGATGAAATTTAGAATACTCTCAAGCCATTGAGAACATTAATAGACTTGCATTCAATTAATTCACAAATAGAAGAAATGTTTAAAATATTTCATTTTAGGGCTGGGCACAGTGGCTCACACCTGCAATCCCAGCACTTTGGGACGCCAAGGTGGGCAGATCACCCGAGGTCGGGAGGTTGAGACCAACCTGACCAACATGGAGAAACCCCGTTTCTACTAAAAATACAAAATTAGCCAGGCGTGGTGGCACATGTCTGTAATCTCAGCTACTCGGGAGGCTGAGGCAGGAGAATCGCTTGAACCCAGGAGGCGGAAGTTGTGGTGAGCTGAGATCATGCCATTGCACTCCAGCCTGGGCAACAAGAGTGAAACTCCGTCTCAAAAAAAAAAAAAATCCATTCAGCTAGGAAGCTAGGAGCACTGTATTTTTCCATCTATACAGGTCTTCTGTTATCTTCGTATAGTTCCTGCACACATGCTCAGTTTGTCTATAAATGTGACAAAGCTTGTTGCCACAATGAATGGTGATATACTACAATTATATCTTAAAGCGATCTTTGTCTATTGACTTTTGGATATCTGGAGGTTTTTGCTAATTTTATATTAATTCTAAGATGAGATTCCTAGGCTTTCTACTTGGACCATTATATCATCTGCAATAATAACAACAGTTTTTTCTTTCCCAATAGTTGTAATTCATTTCCAGTTTGGGTCTTACTGCCTTAAAACATTGTATCAATATTCTGATGACAAGCCCTGAAAACATTAAAGCACATATTAAAAACAAAATCTTTCACAAGCAGGCTTATAAGGGATATGTAAAGCTTTCAAGCTATAGAGAAAAATCTGAAATTCATCAGTGTTGCCACTTTCTAGAATCTGTTTCATCTAACTTAGGGCTCTTAAAGAGCACCCGGAAGTGTTTAATAGATCCGGTGTGACAATATTTGGAGCCGGCACTCAATATTGGGGACATGGGGTCCCTTTTCCCTCAGCTGTGCCCATCACATTCAAATCAACAGCGGGTGATAGCTCCTATTAATCTTCACTACTAACTGGAAAACTGTTCTCTTTCTTCAGTAGACACAGTTGAAGTGTCTAATGTCCTGGAATGCAATACTGGCCATTCTTCTAAAGCCTCCCAGTAATCTTTTTGCATAATCTGTGTTAGTTTTTGACATACTCTCTTCCCCTCTGACATTTGTGCCTTGAGAATGAATCTTACTTTTAATCACTACTTGCACACACTCATTTGTTACAAAGTACATCAACTACCAAATTTAACATTTGAGTGCTGGCTGCTAACAGAAAAAGGAATAAAAAATTTGTGCAGACAAGGCCTTGGTTTCTGAATGGCTGATTTTAATGGTGATATGACTGATTCTAACTGCATTCCATCGCGCCCACATTCAAAAGAGTAAAACTCACGGTGACCATGTTTATCATGAAATAGTATCGCATTTATTTTAAACTGATGGTACCCAACTTACTTAAAAATCCTAAGAGGCTTAACCGTTTTTCAACTTTACCACAGTGCACAAGTGATATGCATTCAGTAGAAATCATACTTTGAGTACCTATACAATCATTTTTTTTTTTCCACTTTCAGGACAGTATTCAGTAAATAACGAGCTATTCAACACTTTATTATAAAATAGGCTTTGTGTTCAATGGTTTTGCCCAACTGCAGGCTAAATGTTCTGAGAACATTTAAGGTAGGCTAGGCTAAGTTATGATTTCAAGTTAGAGATATTCAATTCATTTTCAATATGATATTTTCAAATTATAACAGGTTTACTGGGACCTACCCACATCGTAAGTTGAGGAGTATCTCTATTTAATATAGTGAGAAATTATTTTTATTTTTCCGAACAACTGAAAAAGTCCAATTCAATCGACCCTACAGAGGAAACGAAATGAACCATGGCCTCTTCTTACCCAAATCACTACAAAAGAAAACCTACTTGCTATTTAAGTGAACTGTACTGAATAAATGACATAAATATATGTTTAGAAACAACAAGGCTCCGTTTTCAAGGCTGAGTGGCTGTTTACTGAGTTCTGGGAAGAGCTTCAGTAACTGCCTGTAAAATAAAGAACAATTTTTATTAACTCTTGTCCTTAGTAAGAAAGATATAAATCTTGATGCAATACTCATTAACTAGAATCCTTCCATTACAAAATTTTTGTTCATTTATGTTTAAGGACTTTTTGTTTGTTTGTTTGTTTTTGGAGATAAGAGTTTCACTGTCACCCAGACTGGAGTGGTGGTGGGATCTCAGCTCACTGCAACCTCCACCTCCTGGGTTCAAGAGATTCTCCTGCCTCAGCCTCCCGGGATTACAGATGCAAACCTGGTTAACTTTTTTTTTTTTCCTATTTTCAGTAGAGATGGGGTTTCATCATGTTGACCAGGCTGGTCTTGAAATCCTGAAGATTACAGGTGTGAGTCACTGTGCCTGGCCATGTGGACCTTGGAGACACAGATTCTAAAATCCTATTTTTACATTTGTGATGAAGAAAAAAATCCCTCAAAACCTGTCAATTTAAATATAAATCAGATGTAGTCACACATAATAAACATGCTAAGATAAATAACTTTGTATATTTGTAATTTTCAGAAATTTTAATTTCCAATTTTGCTAAGTTCAAAAATACATACGACATAAAGCAAACAGGGCACAATGTTAACACCAGGTGAGGGTTATAGGGTGTTTACTACTGTTTTACTTTTGCTGTAGATTTGCGATTTTTCAAAATAAAAAATGAAAAAATGTTTATAAGACAAAGTGTATGTCACTGAGTATCACTAGTTTTAGAGTAAAAAAGTGCCCTGTCGGCCGGGCGCGGTGGTTCAAGCCTGTAATCCCAGCACTTTGGGAGGCCGAGACGGGCGGATCACGAGGTCAGGAGATCGAGACCATCCTGGCTAACACGGTGAAACACCGTCTCTACTAAAAAATACAAAAAACTAGCCGGGCGAGGTGGCAGGCGCCTGCAGTCCCAGCTACTCGGGAGGCTGAGGCAGGAGAATGGCGTGAACCCGGGAGGCGGAGCTTGCAGTGAGCTGAGATCTGGCCACTGCACTCTAGCCCGGGAGACAGAGCAAAACTCCGTCTCAAAAAAAAAGTGCCCTGTCTTATAGGTAAAAACTTTTCTGCTAAGAGAAGCATGGGAGAAATATTTGACATGCATTAAAGGAAAAAACTGGTTTAGAAGCCAATAAAGAGAGAACACACTGCAGGTACCGCCCCTATCAATATTATCTCTTGAGTTTTCAAAACATGTTCCTCTTGCTCCAACAGACTCCCATGCTAATCATGCAAAAACACAGCAATCGACCAACTTCCACATTTACAAATGATAATAAAAGTTTAAAAACATCTCTCTCAATAAGATGAAAATTATTTTCTGACTTTGAGGAATAAAACAGGTTTTCTCAGTTGAATGCCTTAAAACTGTCTAATACTCTGAATTTCTCACGTACTATTTAATTTGGCTATGTTTTAAAAATACAGCACATGATTTTAATTCTTGTTTAAAGTCTAATGCTAAATGACAAAGCCCCACAGTTCCTGGCAGCTTGTTTGCTGAACAGTATCAACACGGCAAAATTATAAGAACTTCTTTTTAAGATTTCAATGTACTTTGAGATGTGAGACAGCATTACAGCAATCCCAAATTGTCTGTCTTATGATGAAAATGGAGAGAGTAAAAATTGTATGCTGTGAATGATACCAAAAACTAAAAAAAAAATCTGTCCCAAACTTAAAGTTCCCTTCCCAGGCCTTCCAATAGGCCATGTGGAATGACCACACACTTCTTTCCTCCTCATGGAAGGTTGAGAAAGGAGGAAACTTACAACCAGGGGCAGGTAATGGGAAGACCCAAGGATAGGGCCAAGTCCTTTCAAATGAAGACACAGGTGACAGTGGGATAAAACAATCCTGGGAGGTTGGACACAAGTAGACTCAATGAGCAACAGCCTTAATTTTGGGGATGGTGTCAGTGCTGGTTTTTACACTCATCACTGGCATCAGAAATGGTTTAAATACATTCCTTTTCTCCTCCCTCCCACTCCCCAGCCCCTCAAACCTATATCATCCTTTCTGTCTTAGTTTTCTGTACTAATTACTGGCAGTCAGATTGCAGAGACAATAATTTAGGGTCCAGTGAAAGTAAATTTTTACACAGCTTGATAGCAGTCTGGGGAGACTGAGGAAAGGAAGATAGAGGCAAATTTCTAGAAAAATGGAGTGTTTCTCTTCGTAGAAGCTATAAATTTTTTTAAAAAAAAGATGTCTTAACTTTGCTAATAACCTAAGATGATTTGTAGAAATTAACTAAAGTAGAAATCGTCATTTTTTGGTTTTTGAAAATGTGTGCATTGTTGCAAGCAAAAATAACACAAAAACAATGTTAAATCAAGCCCATTTTAAGCTCCCTGAGATGACATACAGAGACAAACTACACAGTACAGTATTAGAGCAGAAAATAAATTATTTACAAAAATCACTTAGAGTAAAATCAAATTTCCATTTCAACAAATATAACATCAGATTAACTGTATCCTTGATTATTTGTTGCTGTAAGTTTATTCATACCAGAAAAATGGTCACATTTAAAATTCTCAAAATAGTTTTGGCACAGGTCACATCTTCTCATTTTGCTAAGTCCCTGAGCACTTTGAACAGGCTGACTTTATGCACCGGCCTTTTCGCCATCCACCCTGGTCCCCTCTTTCCAGAATGCCTTGCTACCTGCTCTGGCCTCAAGGCTACCTTTACCCCTCCCATCATTAACTCTAGATGAGCATTTAATGTTATCACTTTTCTAGCTAATGGTGCTCTGCAGAAACCATGCAGCTTCTCTGATAAGATCTAGAGTCCCCGCCCCAAAAAGGAGCTCATACCATCTTCCCGATGCTCACTGACAAGGAAGGGGAAACAGATAAGGGTACGTTTTGTGTATCTTTCTTATTATTCATAAAGTTGCCTGTAATGGTCAGTGTTTTAATGTCTCCAAAGCTTTATGCCTCAAATGCTCATCCAAACACTGGATGGCAAAGAGGTCAACATCCACGTCAAACTTATTGGCAAACAAGTGGTGGTTGCGCAGCATCCAGTTCAAGTCACCAGCTCCAAAAATGCACACCGAGCGCACGTGGACCCCATCGCAGGGAGGGTAGGGGGCACCCTTGGAAACATCACCCTCAAAGTATTGCCACTTGACAAACCTGGCAACTGCTTGCATGTCAGACAAATCGTACTTATGGCTGGCAGAAAGTGAGCCCGGGACTTCAGGAATCCTCTGGATGGTTGCCCAGAGATACTCATCAGGGCTGTATGTGTCTTGCGCCCACTCCATAAACTTTTGGAGTTTTTCATTCTGTAGTACATACCCCACATACTCTCTACTGACCACAAAGTAGGCACTGCCAGAAAAAAGAGGTGTTTCGAGCGGAGGAAGCATTTTGACAGTCCCTGTGTTTGTCAGCTTTCCATTAATGACCTCATACCGCTTTTTCCACCTTTCTTCTTTATGGGATGGCATCCTCTCCGTTTCCAGGCTGTTTTCTCCCATTAACAACTTCAGCTTCCTGACAATTTCTAGGTTGGTTTTAATAGGAAAATCCATACCACAAAGATTTATCAAGTACTTCCAGTTTGCACTCATTGCATAGAGGTCCTTCATGCAGTTAAGGTCAGCCTGAACCCGGCTCCACGATGCATAAACCACACTCTCCAATCGGCTGGCCACAAAGACATTACTGAAACAGGAAGCGATGCCTATCACTGCAGCTAAATAGGAATCCTCGGATTTTGTGTCCACATGAATGCAATAGAAATTCTGAGGCATATAGATGGCCCTCAGCAGCCTGTCAAGCATTTCAATCTTGTGATGAACCACTATAGAATATGCTATTGGATACTCTGCCTCTTCTTTACTAAGGGGTTCTACAATATATTTGCGTCTCTTGATGAAAGAAGTACAGTCACTGGTCATGTTTATATAGTCGTCAGGTGTCCACCGAGGGCGCTTTTTAAATTTCACTGTTAGGATCTCAAGCTTTACCTTTTGGATTTCATTTACATCACCCTGTAAAACTTTGGTGCAATTAATATCACTACTAGGATTCTCCCCAGCAAGCTCCAAGTGTCTGACACTTACAAATTGGGGCTTTTGATGAATCCTTAAAACGGAGAAGGTGATTAGGGAAAAAATAAGAACCACAAAGTAGTATTTAGTGGGATAAGAAAAAAGTCTCCTTCGCAGCAACTTCCTCAGCATTTCAAACAATAATCAGGGATTTTCGTTGTGAAGGGCAGTCTTCTATGCTCAAGCACCAGTGATTTCTTCCTCCGTTGTGACCTTGAAGGTTGTCAGTTTGCATTTATCAGAGCTGCAACGGCATCTTGAAATGAAGAACAGCACCGAAATAAAAGAAGCAATTATAAATATATAATATATATATATATATATATATATATATATATGCATGTATGTATGTATGCATGTAGAGAGAGAGACAGAGAGTTTCACAATAAATCTTCTCAGGCTCAAAAACTGTCCTCTTTGCTACGAGATCAGGTTTAAAACAAAAACAAAGTGGCTGAATCAGAGGAAAAGGGTTAGTAGTACAGGAAGCTCACAGTCTCTAGTATTTATACCACAGATTGAAAAAGAAAACAAAAGAAAAAACAAACTCCAAATCCCAGTACCTGGATGCACTACAATATCTAACAACAGGTATTTTACCTCTCTGGTATGTTGAGGTGCAAAACCATAGTGGGTGACCTAGGTAATAATGATTGAACAGTCTATAGTTAGTCAGTTTCTGACACTGTGCCAGAATTAGCACCCCTTGTCTTGAAATCGTTAGTAATTTAAGTTCCTCCTGACATCTTTTAATGTCCATTAGCTGGTGTCAGCAGCCCTAAAAGAGATCAGATCCATTCTGCTTTTTGCTGATTTAGGATTTGGGGCATACTTAGGGAGAAGTTTGGAAATGGTTGTCACTTTTTTTTTTGAGACAGAGTCTTGCCCTGTCGCCCAGGCTGGAGTGCAGTGGCGATCTCGGCTCATTGCAAGCTCCGCCTCCCGGGTTCACGCCATTCTCCTGCCTCAGCCTCCCGAGTAGCTGGGACTACAGGCACCCACCACAATGCCCGGCTAATTTTTTTTATTTTTATTTTTATTTTTGGTAGAGACGGGGTTTCACCGTGTTAGCCAGGATGGTCTCGATCTCCTGACCTTGTGATCTGCCCGCCTTGGCCTCCCAAAGTGCTGGGATTACAGGCGTGAGCCACTGTGCCTGGCCGGAAATGGTTGTGACTTCTAAGAATCTTTGGAGGAAGGGCAAGTCAACGGAATTTTCAAATTGGATTGAAAAGGCTCAGATGAAACCAGGCCCAATTTTGGACTGTGTTGGGTTGGTCTCACAGTGAGTTTAGTTCCATGCCAGACACTACAAGAAAACAAAATATTCATAATCCAAAAGAGAGATACAGCTTGCGTTTTCTGCATTAATTATAAGAGACTGCAATAACTAAGTCTTGCAGAAAACAATAGTGTATACAAATTGTAATTTATGACAGACCTTCATCTATATTCAAATTTTAGGAACACAACCCACTTTTACTATGTAAAATGCTTACAAACATTAAATAGCTTTGTTTTCAAAAATTAATTTTATAACTTGGCAATTGGTTCTACAGCTGATAAGCGCTGCTGTTCTAAAAAAAGAAAGCCAAATACTACCAATTTGACCATTATAAATCTGTTTATAACAAGATTTCTAGAGATTTGACACTAGTTTTTAACGCCAGAAACTTAACTATTTCATTAGGAAATGAGTTGTGAATAGTAATAATACAAATAAAAATGAATAAATGACCATCATTAATATAAAATAGTATTAAGAAAAGTATTTAGACTTTTTACCATTTAAAAGTAAGGACAGTCTGAATCACTTAGTGCTGATTCCAGGTGACATCCTGTCCCATTCTGAGCACTTCGCCTGCTGTCAGGTGTATTAAGTGTCCGGGCATCCAGTGATAATGATGTGTTCCATGAGGCTTTAAAGAAATCTGTGAAATTAAAAACCAATGTGTGAAGGGATACATATGAACATATAGTATTCACACACTCAGAAAATATGTTGGTGAACTAATCCTACATGTTTACTTTCTTTCTCAAAATTATGGGTGGTTAACTTTCCTCTTTTAAAATTTCCTTCCCTCTAGTCTTACTTATTTTTCTAATTCTATGTTTGTGGATTGCTAAAGATTTGAAAACATCCTGAAATTTAGGTTAAGTTCTTTGAAAGAAAACTCTAGCAGCATTTCCCTTAATGCATACCAAGGAACAGTTTAGTGGTGCAGTGTGATTAGAAAATGCAACATATCCTTTCCCCCACTGTGAAGATTCCCAATGCTCACTGGCAAATTAATGTCAATCCTGCAGCTGAATTTGCTGCTCATCTCATTTTCTTCTAACAATCTTGATCACCACCCCGCTTCCACACCTCTACTAGAAAGCCACCATGGGGAGCTTCTGTAACAATATATAAGAATTTCAACCACTAAAATATCAAAACACTACACAAAGTATGCCTTTAAGTAATTCCTGCCCCTTACAGGTTCAAGGCATGTAAGGAAATCTCTATGGAATCATCAGCAGACCACTAACTAACCGAGAGAGACTTGAGTGGGTCTCACATAACAAAGAATATAAACTTCAGACAACTGCTCGAGGAAAGTCACTAAACAAACAAATAACAAAAACAACAAACCCTGGTCAGGGTAGGTAGGGGTAGAGGTCTGATTTCCATGGTGGACACACTATAAACTATCCTGTTTCAACAAAAAAAAAAATTACAAGGCATGCAAAGAAACACAAAAGTCTGGTCCACTTACAGGGGGTGGAACAAACAAAGCAGTCAATAAAAATGTCCCCAAGGAAGCCCAGGCATTGGATTTAATAAATACTTGAAATCAGCTCTTATAAGTATGTTCATAGAACTAAATAACTGAAAGAAAGCATGAGAATGGTATCTAACCAAATGGAGAAATTCAATGGAATGTACAACACAAAGAGTGAACCCTTAATAATAATAATATATATAACAAGTTTGGGGAGGTAGAAAAATAGTTGAAAAAATAATGTATCAATAATTAATAATAATGCATAAATATTGGCTTAATTGTAAAAAATGTACCACACTAATTTAAAATATTAATAACAGAAGAAACAGTGAGGGGGTAAATGGAAACTCTCTGTACTTTCTGTGTAATTTTTCTGTAAACATAAAACTACTCTAAAAATAGTCTATTAATATTGAAACAAAAATTAATTTGCACATCCAAGAAGTTCAATGAGCTGCTAAGAGGATAAACTCAGATACCCTCACCTAGACACTTCAAAATCAAACTGCTGAAAGGACAAAAGATTTTGAAAGTGGTAAAGAAAAGTGATTATACAACAAATCCTGAAAATGATTAACAACTTCAAATAAAAAACAATGGAGACCAGAAGACAGTGAGCGACATATTCAACGTGCAGAAAGAAAGACTGTTGGCTAGGTGTGGTGGCTCATGGCTGTAATCCCAGCACTTTGGGAGGCTGAGGCGGGTGGCTCACTTGAGGTCAGGAGTTTGAGACCAGCCTGGTCAACATGGTGAAACCCTGTCTCTTCCTAAAAATACAAAAATTAGCCAGGCATAGTGGTGCATGCCTGTAATCCCAGCTACTCGAGAGGCAGAGACAGGAGAATCGCTTGAACCTGGGTGGTGGAAGTTGCAGTGAGCCAGGATCATGCCACTGCACTTCAGCCTGGGCAACAGAGGAAAACTCCATCTCTAAAAAAAAGGACTGCTAACCAAAAATTCCATAATGAGCAAAATCATTCAAAACAATGAGAAATTGGGATACTCCCAGATAAATAAAACAAATACAATTTATCACTAGCAGCCTTACCCTTCAAGAAATACTAAATGAAGATATTCAGGTAGAAATGAAAAGATTCTAGACAGCAACTCAAATCCACATGAAAAAATATAAAGCAGCAGTAAAAGTATATATATATATATATACATACACCTTTATATATATATATATAAAGTAAATATATATAAAGTATATAAAGTATATATAAAGTAAATATATATAAAGTATGTATTTATAGGCAAATTTATAGTATGAATGTAATGTTCTTCGTAATTCTCTTCTCATCTGATTTACAGCTACATTAATTTATGATGACAAAACTGTGTTGACAGTCTTATAATGTGTACATTACATATATATATTTTTTTATTTTTTATTTTTGAGATGGATTTTGCTCTTGTTGCCCATGCTGGAGTGCAGTGGTGCAATCTTGGCTCAATGCAACCTCCAGCTCCCAGGTTCAAGCAATTCTGCTTCAGCCTCCTGAGCGGCTGAGAGTACAGGCACCCGCCATCACAGCTGGCTAATTTTTGTATTTTTAGTAGAGATGGGGTTTCACCATGTTGGCCAGGCTGGTCTGGAACTCCTGACCTCAGGTGATCTGCCTGCCTTGGCCTCCTAAAGTGCTGGGATTACAGGGGTGAGCCACTGTGCCCGGCCCTAATGTATTTTTTTTATCTCACTGAATGGATAAATTGGAACCATCATAAATTGCTGGTAGAAATGTAAATGCTTGGTGAAGCTGCTTTAGAATGTTTCGTCGGTCCACAGAAAATTAAAACTAGAGTTACCATACGACCTAGCTGTTCCACTATTAGGTATATACCCAAGAGAAATGAAAACATATTTTCATGCAAAAACTTGTATACAAATGTTCATAATGGCATTATTACTAACTAAAGTAGTGGAAGCAAGCCAAATGACCGTGAACTGAAGAACTGATAAACAAAATGTGGCATATACATAAAATGGGATATCATATGGGTATAATAAGAAATGAAGGTCTCACACATGTTCCATACAATGTACATCAAGAACCTAGAAAACATTAGGCTAAGTAACACTCATTTACTATATAATTCTGTTTATATTAAGTGTCCGGAAAAAGCAAATCCATATAGACAGAAAGTAGATGAGTGTCTGCCAGGGGCTGGGGACATGGGGGAATGGCAACGACTACTGGTAGGTACAAAAGTTTCCTTTGAAAGTTCTCTAAGTAGATGGTGGAGATTGATGTAGAACTTTGTGAACATATTGCAGACTTTAAAAGGGTAAACATATGGTAAGTGAATATCTCAATAAAGCTATTATTAGAATAATAACAATAAAGTTCCCCATAGTAAACAGATTTTAAGTTAGAAATTGTGATACCACTGAGTTTCAGGGCTTTTTTTAACTATGAGAACTAGAATCATCTTAAACAGGATTTTACAGAATGTGGGTACGCGAAAGGGTCACCCCAAAATCCATATAGAAAATACAAAGTTCAGAACCAAACCCTTGGATCTCACCTCAAAAAATCACAGGTCTTTACCACTGTCGTCTACATCCTAAACAGCCAACATGCTTTGAAAAATACTTTTTACAACGTAAAATCACTAGTTTTGGGTTTTAATAAGATGGATAAGTGTCTATAAAGGAGGTAAATATGTGAGAAAACAGTGTCTATAAAGGAGGTAAATATGTGAGAAAGCATTATTTTATTAATAATGCTTTTGATTTTGTCTATTTATCATCAGGGTGAATAGAAAAGTCAAATCATTAAGAGGAATTGTAATTAACCAACCTAAGTTCAAGACATAGAACGTTTTCTTAAGTAAAACTCGGTTAAGAATCAGAAGAGTGAAAGGAAAATGAGATTTCATAGCCAAAGAGATTTCCAAGAAGAAGAGAAGTTTAAAGGGAAGTAAAAATATGCACATGCTATACTATTTTAATGCAATTTTAATTACCAAAAATTACTTAGTTTAAGCACACCCACACAAGGAATGAATAACAAAATAATTAAATAACAAAAATGTGGCCATGGGTAGTTAACACTGCTCAGCCCAATGTTCCTTCACCTTTATATTTCACTCAGGAAGTATACTCACTGAAGAATATCTGGTGGGATATGCCAGTGAGGGCAACTACAGAAGAGTAAGAAACATTCTAAATGACAAAAGCTCACGAATTCTGGGAAAGTAAGAAAAACGCAAGACCCAAACCACACTAAGCCTCACTTGCTCAAGGCCTACACAACCCAACAACTGTCCTGGGGCATGTCCTGAAGAAGGTCCCTCATTGCACACTGGTCCTTTCCTGGAAGAGGAGACTTCCTTATGGACACCACCCTATATAATTTTAAGTAGAACACATAACCTAAGAAGAAATGCAAAATGAAATAATTCTACTGTGAGTAGGAACAGAGGAAAGCCAGTACCTGAAAGCAATGGTTCTTGGTACGTGACTTTTAAGACCAAGAAGTACAAGAATACTAAATTCTAAGAATACTGAAAATAAATACTGACCTGTTATACAGTCAATAAGAAGGAAAGCTAGTCAAGGAAGGGAACAAGAAGATAGGCATCGCATGCCCCTAAGGTGACGATATGGTCACTAGAAGTGTTCCAACACAAAGAGAGTAAGCACCGCCATATAGAAAGGGTGCCACTGAGTGCTTAATGGAGTGGGAAGACAGACAAAATGACCTCAGGGAGAGGGAGACAGCAGGCAGGAATCAAACTGGAAAAGCAGATGGATGAGAGGAAACTGAAAAAGCAGATGCACAAATCCCAGGCTGACAGGCGGGAAAGAACAGACCAGCTCTATTTACACTGCAGGATCTTCAAAGGGTGCAGGAACTAGTGCTGGTTGCACAGATCCCTCTGAAGCCGGGCTGCGGGAGTGATGGAGGAGTAGTGTTGCTTTGTTTTTTGTTTTTTTTTGTTTTGTTTAAAGTATCCACTAGTAGCTGTTTACAAAGCAGCTGGGTTTCTACCTCAAACTTGGCAAAGACCCACCCAAGATGTAGTCTCTGCAGAGGCTCTCCCTTCCAGGGCACACCAGGCTTAATGGAAAGCAGTTCCCATCCAGAAAACAGTGGGACCCAGGCACAGTGAATATCCTTCTCCATTTCCAGCTTGCTTATCCCTAGTAGTTCCCAGAATTTTGATTGTCAGCCCAGGACAGGAATTTTTTTTTTTTTTTTTTTTTTTTACTGGGGATCCAACTATGCCAAGAGAAAGAAGGCTTAAATATCTTGCTTAAATTGGGAGTTCCCCAAATGGTCAAAGGAAACATACTGTTTAGAGAGAAGAAAACTACCACTAACATCCTCAGGATATAGAAAACTACCACTAACATCCTCAGGATGTTAAAAAATATGTTAAAGTTATATATATAAAGTTAAAATATGTTAAAATTAAAATATATAAAGTTAAAAATATGTTAAAAAAATTAACGAGGTACAACAAATTTTCTGAAGACAGCCAGGCCAACATTTTCACTCAACATTTTCTTCTGCTATATGACCTTGCCACTCCCCAATCAAGAAGTAGTCAAATTCCCTCCCTCTTAAATTTAAGAGGCCTTATTGAGAGGTGAAGTCAGCGGGACTTCTTGGGTCGAGGATTATAAATGCACCAATCAGTGCTCTGTGTCTAGCTAGAGAATTGTAAATGCACCAATCAGCTTTCTGTAAAAATGGACCAATCAGCACTGTGTAAAATGGACCAATCAGCATTCTGTAAAATGGACCAATCAGCAGGACATAGGCGGGGCCAAATAAGGGAATAAAAGCTGGCCACCCAAGCCAGCAGCAGCAACCCCTTCTAGTCCCCTTCCACACTGTGTAAGCTTTGTTCTTTCACTCTTCACAATAAATATTGCTGTTGCTCACTCTTTGGGTCCGCACCACCTTTAAGAGCTGTAACACTCACCGCAAAGGTCCACGGCTTCACTCATGAAGTCAGTGAGACCATGAACCCACTGCAAAGAAGAAACTCTGGACACAGCTGAAGGAACAAACTCCGGACACACCATCTTTAAGAGCTGTAACACTCACCACGAAGGTCCACGGCTTTATTCTTGAAGTCAGCAAGACCAAGAACTCACCAGAAGGAACCAACCCTGGACATATCTTGGTGACCATGAAGGGACCATCATCAAGTGGTGAATACCATTGGACCCCTTTCGCTTGCTATTCTGTCCTATTTTTCCTCAGAATTCGGGGGCTAAATACCGGGCACCTGTTGGCCAGTTAAAAGTGACTAGCGCGGCCACCAGACTAAAGATATGGGTGTCAGGTTTTCTGGGAAAGGGCTCTCTAACAACCTTCGACTCTTCAGATTTGGGAGCATTGGTTTGCCTGGAACCAGCTTCCACTTTTCCTGTACTTCCAGGCTGAGCCAAGGGTCGAAAGAGAGGAAAGCCATTCAGATGCGGAGTCCTGACAGAAAGTTGGTTGACCCTGCAGCCATGAGCGGAACTCTCCAAGTCACATTACCCAAGTAAGACTCGCCCATCTATCCTATCTATCCTGACCCTTGCCTCCTGAGTCCTAACACCTGTCAGACAAACTTCTTCTCACCTCTCTTCTCCGAGACTAGTCCCTCTTCTAAAAACCACTCCCTGTCTCTGGTGCTTTTCTAGTTTCTCCTATAAGAATGGAGCTGGGCGACATGACTTCTCCCCTTTCTAGGTCCCATGACAGCCATCTTGCTATTACCTTTGGGCCCTATATTTTTAACCTCCCTGTCAAATTTGTTTCCTCTAGGATTGAGGCCATCAAGTTACAGATGGTCTTACAAATGGAACCCCAAATGAGCTCAACTAACAACTTCTATTGAGGACCCCTGGACCAACCTGCTGGCCCTTCAACTGGCCTAAAGAGTTCCCCTCTGGAGGACACTACAACTGCAAGGCCCCTTCTTCACCCCTATCCAGCAGGGAGCAGATAGAGTGATCATCACCCAATTCCCAACAGCAGTTGGGGTGTCCTGTTTAGAGGCGGAATTGAGAGGTGAAGCCAGCTGGACTTCCTACATCAAGTGGGCAGTTGGAGAACTTTTCTGTCTAGCTAGAGGATTGTGAACACACTAATCAGTGCTCTGTGTCTAGCTAGAGGATTGTAAATGCACCAATCAGCATTCTGTAAAACTGGACAAATCAGTACTGTGTAAAATGTACCAATCAGCACTCTGTTAAATGGACCAATCAGCAGAACATGGGTAGAGCCCAATAAGGGAATAAAAGCTGGACACCTGAGCCAGCAGCGGCAACTCGCTCGGGTCCCCTTCCATGCTGTGGAAGCTTTGTTCTTTCGCTCTTCACAATAAATCTTGCTGCTGCTCACTCTTTGGGTCCTCACTACCTTTAAGAGCTGTAACACTCATTGCGAAGGTGTGCGGCTTCATTCTTGAAGTTATAGTGAGACCAAGAACCCACGGGAAGGAACCATCTCTGGACACATTATGATTATGGTTTGACCAATAGAGTTTGGCAAAAGAAATGCTATGTGACCATCAAGGTCAGGTCATGTAAAACCATGCAGCTTCCACCCAGTTGTCTTGAAAAATGTGCTCTCTAGACAGAAGCTCCCTTTTAGAACCAGCTTCCATGCTGTAAGAAGCCACATGGAGAGACCAGATATAGGTACCCAAGTCAACTGTTCCAGCTAAGCCCTGTCTTCAAGTCATCCCAGCCCAGATGTCAGACATGTGAGTGAAGAAGCCATCAGATGACTACAGCCCCTAGTCACTCCAGTCTTCACTGAATTCTTGACCAACAGAATGTGTGAGCAAAAAAATAAAATGATATTGTTGTATCTTACTACATTTGAAGTGGTTTGCCTCACAGCAACAGATGACTAGAACAAACAGGAAACCACATAAATAGAACAAATAGTAAATAAAAAGAGCCCTTGAAAATTATTAACATGATAGCAAACATGAAAAACCTGGCCAGGTGTGGTGGCTCGGGCTGGGCACAGTGGCTCACACCTGTAATCTCAGCACTTGGGGAGGACAAGGCGGACAGATCAACCAAAGTCAGGAGTTTGGGACCAGCCTGGCCAACATGATGAAACCCTGTTTCTACTAACAAAATTAGCTGGGCGTGATGGTGTGTGCCTGTAATCCCAGCTACTTGGGAGGCTGAGACAGTACAATTGCTTGAACCCAGGAGGAGGAGGTTGTAGTGAGCCAAGAGTGTGCCATTGCACTCCCGCCTGAGCAACAGAGCAAGACTCCAGCTAAAAAGAAAAAGAGAAACTCAATAGAAGGGTCGGAAGATAAAGTGAGAAACACTCTCAGGGAGTAGAGCAAATGGACAAACTGAGGGATGAGAAAATAAGAGAAAACATACAGTCATTTAGAGAACCAGATCGGAGACCCACCATATATGAATAACAAGAGCTCCAGAAAAAGAAAACAGAAGAAAAAGAAAAATGGAAGGAAGTCGTCAACTAAATAGACTATTTCCCAAAATGAAAGAATAGTTTCTAGATTGCAAAATCTCCTAGGGTATCAGCACAGTGGATGACAACAGACCCACACCAAGATGTATTCATTAATCATGAAATATCAGAACAATGGGAGGAAGAATACTGCATATACTTTCAGGGGAGGGGGGAAACTAACCCGCATAAAATGGATTCAGAAGCAGAATGTCTTCACCCTTCACAAAAACCAGCCACAGAAACCAGGAGACAGTGGAGTAATGCCTTAAAAGTGCTAAAGAAAACAATCCCAGCTAAGAATTCTCATAATCAGATGAACTAATCAAAGTAAGGGTAAAGCTGGATGTGGTGGCTAATGCCTGTAATCCCAGCATTTTGGGAGGCAGACGAAGGTGGATTACTTGAGGTGAGGAGTTCGAGACCAGCCTAGCCAAGATGGTGAAACCCTATTTCTACTAAAAATACAAAAAGAATTAGCCAGGCATGGTGGCACACACCTGTAATCCCAGATACTTGGGAAGCTGAGGCAGGAGAATCACTTGAACCTGGGATGCAGAGGTTTGTGGTGAGGCAAGATTGTGCCACTGCACTCCAGCCTAAGGGACACAGGGAGACTCCATCTCAAAAAAAAAAAAAAAAGTAAGGGTAAATAAACACATATTAAGACAGGCAAGGTATCAAAATATATACTTTTAAGTACCTTTCCTCAGAAAGCTACTGGAGAATGAGTTATATTCAGTAATTATTAACCAGGTGCCATGGCTCATGCCTCTGATCCTAGCACTTTGGGATGTGGAGGCGGGTGGATCACCTGAACCCAGGAGTTCAAGACCAGCCTGGGCAACATGGAGAGACCCTGTCTCTACAAAAAATATGAAATTATCTGCATGTGGTGGTGTGCACCTGTAGTCCCAGCTACTCAGGGGGCTGAGGTGGGAGGATCACCTGAGCCCAGGAGGTCAAGGCTGCACTAAGCCATGATCGTGCCACTGCACTCCAGCCTGGGCAACAGGAGTGAGACCCTGTCTCAAATATATATATGTATTATTAACCAAGAAAGGAGAGGACGTTAGTAAGAATCAAAAAGGAGATCTAACCGAAGAGGAAAGAAAAGGGAATCCCCAGGTCAAGGAACATCTTGGCCATATAACAAGCCAACAGAAAACCACAGCAGACTGGAACCAGTCAGAAGGCCCTGGGAGAGACATCTTCAAGAAGACAAAACTGGCCGGGCATGGTGGCTCATGCCTACATATGCACGTAAGCATATGCACACATCTATGCCTAAGCAAACCGCTGATGGATAAACCTGGGTCACCAACCTACTGCCCTTCAGCAGCAGGAAGCATGGTCTAAGTTCATTTGGCTTCTAGTCCCAGTGAATACTTTTCAATTTCACTGACTCCCCAAGGACTATTGTTCTGTGTCCCAGAGGCTGCTGTGACTGGAGCAAAATACCAACTACTGTGTTTGATGTCAAAGCCATGCCAGTTATCTCGAAGGACTATGACCCAAGTGAGGGAGCCCAAATGCCACCCAAGGCAGGTCAAGGGAAGGAGCAGGAAGCAGATAAGATTTCAAGGCAAAGGCCTTGCCATTCAGGGTGGAGTTCTTTCTGGCCAATTGCACTTTCATAGCCTCATCTCATCTCAGGGTATTTGGTCTCTGTCCCCACCATATCCTTGCCCTGCTTGGAGGGTAGTCGCTGACACCTGACTGCTGTCTGTGCCTCCCTGCAGTGAGCTGCTTAGTTCCTCTGTGGTCTCACACTGAACAAACAGCTGAGACCCTAACTGTGGCTGGCCATGAGGAACCAGCCAAGTTCTTCTGCTAAAAATTTAGATCTACTGTCTTTTTTTTTTTTTTTTTTTTTTTAGTAGAGATGAGGGTCTCACCATTGTTGCCAGGCTGGTCTCGAACTCCTGACCGCAAGTGATGCACCCACCTCTGCCTTCCAAAGCGCTGGGATTGTAGGCATGAGCCACCGTACCCAGCCCTATTCTTTCTTCTGACCGCCAGAGAAGAGTTCTGTTTCTATTTCCCCACACTTGCAGGGACTGAAGATATCTAAAAGCATACTCTGTTTAAGATAAAATGATAATAAGCAATTTTTCAAGAAAAGCCTAAGTCCCTCAAACACAAAGAATATAACTGAAGTAATAGCATCAAAAATTTGAAAGTTAGAGGTAGTGAATGATAACTGCCCACTGCACTCCAGCCTGGGCAACAGAGTGAGATCTCAGAAAGCTGAATCCTAAAGCAGACTATGGTGAAAGCTGACACCGTGCAATTTACAGCCCACCTTCTGCTGAAGGGTAGACTAAAATAGAGCAATGCTTTCCAAATTCTTAAGGAAAACTATTTTCAATTTGGAATTCTAAGTAGCCAGCCAAGCTATTGGTAGAATGTGATGTAACAGAAAGGCATTTTTATACCAGTAAAGTCACAGGCACCTTTCTCAGCAGGTTACTATGAGAAGCATACCACTAAAAGATGAAATTCACCAGCAACTGTAAGAGCATTAACATCACTAACCTGGAGTGCTTAATATGCTCTGGAATTCTTCTAAATGACTTACCTGTATTAACATATAGAATCTTCAGGCCGGGCGCGGTGGCTCAAGCCTGTAATCCCAGCACTTTGGGAGGCCGAGGCGGGCGGATCGCAAGGTCAGGAGATCGAGACCATCCTGGCTAACACGGTGAAACCCCGTCTCTACTAAAAAAAAAAAAAAAAAAAAAAAAAAAAATACAAAAAACTAGCCGGGCGAGGTGGCGGGCGCCTGTAGTCCCAGCTACTCGGGAGGCTGAGGCAGGAGAATGGCGTGAACCCGGGAGGCGGAGCTTGCAGTGAGCTGAGATCTGGCCACTGCACTCCAGCTTGGGTGACAGAGCGAGACTCCATCTCAAAAAAAAAAAAAAAAAAGAATCTTCAGGAGAATGCTACATAGAAAGTATTATTTTCCAGATGAGGAAACTGAGGCATAAAGAGGTTAAATAGCTCTTCCAGCATCACATGGCGAGTAAGCAGAAGAGCTAGGCTTCACATCCACATAATCTGGCCCCCAAGTTTGTGCTCTACTGTCCATTAAGAAAAAGACAGGATCCAGCCACGCACAGCAGCTCATGCCTATAATCCCAGCACTTTGGGAGGTTGAGGCAGGCAGATCACTTGAGGTCTGGAGTTCGAGACCAGCCTGGTCAACATGGTGAAACCTCATCTCTACTGAAAATACAAAAATTACCCAGATGTGGTGGCACGCATCTGTAATCCCAGCTACTTGGGAGGCTGAGGCAGGAGAATCGCTTGAACCTGGGAGGTGAAGGTTGCAGTGAGCGAGATTGAGCCACTGCACTTCAGCCTGGGTGACAGCAGTGAGACTTTGCCTCAAACCAAAAAAAAAAAAAGGAAGAGACAGGATCCAGTAATCAAGGGACCCAATATACATGAGAGGCAACAGAAATCCTAAGATTACAAAGGGAGAGCCCAAGATGATGGTTGTGTGGGAGTACTAGGAAGAAACCAGTCCTTAATTAAAGCAAGTGAACAGCTCCAGAAAATATTTGAGATGAAACAGAGAACCCCTGCTGTAAATTAATGGATTTAGAGAAGACTTTGTTAACTAAGGTAGAGTTCAGAATTAAGTAAGTAAAATGCAGGCCAGGTGCGGTAGCTCACACCTGTAATCCCAGCACTTTGGGAGGCCGAGGCAAGCTGATGACTTGAGGTCAGGAGTTCAAGGTCGGGCTGGCCAACATGGCAAAACCCTGTCTCTACTAAAAACACAAAAACTTAGCCGAGTGTGGTGGCATGCACCTATAATCCCAGGTGCTTGGGAGGCTAAGGCAGGATAATCGCTTGAACCTGGGAGGTGGAGGTTGCAGTTAGCTGAGATAGCACCACTGCACTCTAGCCTGGGTGATGGAGTGAGACTCCATCTCCAAAAAACGTAAAAGTGCATATAATAAACAAACAATATGAAAAAATACCATTGAGTACAAGTGAGTAAAATATGTCAACAAGTACGTACAATAAAAGAAATCACGGTCGGGCGTGGTGGCTCATGCCAGTAATCCCAGCACTTTGGGAGACTGAGGTGGGCAGATCATGAGGTCAGGAGTTTGAGACCAGCCTGGCCAACACGGTGAAACCCCATCTTTACTAAAAACACAAAAATTAGCCGGGTGTGGTGGCGCGCATCTGTAGTCCCAGCTACTCAGGAGGCTGAGGTAGGAGAATCACTTGAATCTGGGAGGCAGAGGTTGCAGTGAGCCAAAAGGGTGCCACCAAACGCCAGCCTTGGCAACAGAGTGAGACTCTTATCTCAGGAAAAAAAAAAAAAAAGCAATCATGGTATGCTAGGCTGAGTTTATCCATGGTTATAATAATATAAACATTGAGTTGTGGTGAAACAAAAAGCATGACAATATACAGAGCGTCTCAAAACTATTTTCATAATAATACTAGGCCATTCTGCAACCTTTTCACTCCCTCTGTGTTATATACAGTGCGGTTTTCCAGGGGCTACATGATGTGTTTGTTCTCAACACAGTAAGTGCAGAAGTATCATAATTCAGGTATTTTCTATTAAGCCAAACAGGAAAAGAGATTTGCAAAAATACAAAAACACTGTTATTCTTCTAACTTTCCTAAAAAGATTTTCACAAGAAATTACTTATGTTAAAATAAAGGGCTTATTGTTATTTTCACAGAAGTACTACTTAAGATTTTTGTTTCTTCTTTTTTTTTTAAGACAGGGTCTCACTCTGTCACCCAGTCTGTAGTACAATGTCACGATCTTGGCTCACTGCAGCCTCAAACTCCTGGGTTCAGGTGATCCTTCCACCTTAGCCTCTCAAGTAGCTGCAACCACAGGTGCACCTGACCGGTTTCTTTTTTTTTTTTTTTTTGTAGCGATAAGGTCTCACTATGATGCCCAAGCTGGTCTCAAACTTGGTCTTGAATTCCTGGCCTCAAGCAATCCTCCTGCCTTGGCCTCCCAAAGTGCTAGGATTACAGGCATGAGCCACTATGTCCAGCCTCAGTGTTACTTTCTAATAGAATACATACCAATAGATATAACCCACATAAACAAAAGCTCTTTGTGATCCTCAGTGATTTTTTAGAGTATAAACAGTACTGAAATAAAAAAGTTTTCAGGCCAGGCATGGTGGCACACACTTATGATCCCAGCTACTCACAAGGTTGAGGTGGGAAGATCACTTGAGCCCAGGAGTTCCAGATCAGCCTGGAACAACCTGAATCAACATAGCAAGACCCCATCTCATATTTAAAAATACATACACACGACAAAAAGTTTTTCAGAATCGTTGACTTTGGGGATGACAGACAGCCAGGAAATGAATCCAAGTGTGGTGGAAGGTTTTGGTTAAAAGAGAATTAAACCCTCCTTAATGGTCAGGTGGGGTGGCTCGTGTCTGTTATCCCAGCACTTTGGGAGGCTGAGGTTGGAGGATCATTTGAGCCCAAGAGTTTGAGACTAGCCTAAGCAAAATGGTGAGATACCATCTCTACATAAACAAGAAAAATTCAAAAATTAGCTGGGTGTGGTGGTGCATGCCTGTAGACCCAGCTACTCAGAAGGCTGAGATGGGAGAATCACTTGAGCACAGGAGTTCGAGGCTACGGTGAGCTACAATTGCACCACTGCACTCTAGACTGGGTGACAGAGAAAGACCCTATCTCTATTAAAACAAACAACAACAAAAAAAAACCTCTTTAATAGTAGAAAGAACTTAAAGCTGAATAATTTAGAAACTGTATAAGCATTATTATTTAGAGATATGAAAATACCCAACTAAAGAAATCTGTAAAAAGTTGAAAATGGTTATCTTCAGGGCTATGCAGCAGAGAATGTTAGCCAGTAGTCACATGCAACTATTGAGCACTTGAAATGAGCCTAGTCTCAACAAATAATTTTTATTTTAATTAATTACATTTTAAAACTTGAAGCAGTATAAAATCTTTCCCTTAAACACATTACTGTTTTGGTAGGATTATATTTCACTTTAACGACCGCATCATGTAAGATACTATTATTACATCGTAACAGAAATATTAGACACATGTATCATTTCAATATTTCACTAATAATTTTATATTGTTTACATATTAACATTATAAAATTCTGATATGCCAAAGATAATATACTATTTGGCCAGGTGCAGTGGCTCACACCTGTAATCCCAGCACCTTGTGAAGCTGAGGCAGGAGGATCACTTGAGTCCAGGAGTTCGAGACAAGCCTGGGCAACACAGTGAGGCCCCCATCTCTACAAAAAAAAAAAAAATTAGCCCAGTGTGGTGGCGCACGCCTGTAGTCTCAGCTACCTGGGAGGCTGAGGCGGGAGGATCATCTGAACCCAGGAAATCGAGGCTGCAATGAGCCAAGATCACACCAGTGCACTCCAGCCTGGGTAAGAGAGCAAGACCCTGTCTCAAAAGGAAAAAAAAAAAAAAATTTTGTACCTTTTTTTTTTTTTGAGACAGAGTCTCGCGCTGTTGCCCAGGCTGGAATGCACTGTCCTCAGCTCACTGCAAGCTCCACCTCCTGGGTTCACGCCATTCTCCTGCCTCAGCCTCCCGAGTAGCTGGGACTATAGGCACCCGCCACCACGTCCAGCTAATTTTTTTTTGTATTTTTAGTAGAGATGCGGTTTCACTGTGTTAGCCAGGATGGTCTTGATCTCCTGACCTTGTGATCTGCCCGCCTCAGCCTCCCAAATTGCTGGGATTAAAGGCGTGAGCCACAACGCCCAGCCCTGATTCTTTTTATTTAATGCTGCTACTAGAAAATTTTATTTCTCACATTATATTTCTATTGGACAACGGAGTTCTAGGGAGTAGGAAATTTGGGGGGCCATTGGGAGAAGCATGCTGTTTTTCTTAAGTACAACTCTTTGTTGGGAGGCAATTCTCCGTGAGTGCCTTGCATTTCTGTACATCTTGCAAGTGAAGCACTGTCTTTTTGTTCCAGATAATTTTTTCAAGGCTATTTTTATAGCAAACAGCCTAGAAAGAGAGAAATGGTGTTTCCCTCCCTAGCAAAGGGCAAACCTTACTGACAACATAATAAAGACGATGTCACCTGGGGCAAAGCACAGCATGCTTACTGCCCACCATAAAAGATTTGGTTTCTCTAAGCTCAGGATTTCTTTCCCATAATGCAACCCACTGTTTGTAGTTATCACTTGGCCCTCTTCGTACTGCCCTGTGGGAAGTAAGGCTCTAGCAACCTGTAGGAAAAATGCTGATCCTCTGCGACTGCTTAATACAGGTCATAAATGGCACTTCACCTCTGGCCCAGAAGTCTGTGTCTTTTGCCAGGATCCATGAAAATTGTAACAGGCTTGTTAGCTTTCAAGTAGGGTAAAATCTCAGACCCTTCATAGTTCTTGACACGCTTGTGGAAATATCTTCTTTTTTAAATCACATGCATTTATAACTCTGATTAAAATAAGAACTACATTTTTAAAAAGCCTTACAGGTAGTGATAAAATTAAGACCTATAAAGATGGTAATCGGTTTTTATATATAACTGATACAAATCAATATTCTAAAGCAGGGGTGTCCAATCTTTTAGATTCCCTGGGCCTTATTCCCTGGAAAAAGAATTGTTTTTGGCCACACATAAAATTCACCAACACGAACAACAGCTGATGAGTTTAAAAAAAAAAATCACAAAAAAACCTCATAATGTTTTAAGAAAGTTTACACATGTATGTAGGACAGAACTCAAAGCCATCCTGGGCTGTGGGATGACAAGCTTGTCCTAAAGTCTTGATTAAGCAGAACGGGTACATGAGTTTCCTTTCCTTCATTCCGGTTTCTTTTTACAATTCCAGCCACTATTTAATCTCATATATATATATTTTATTTTGAGATGGAGTCTTGCTCTGTCGCCCAGGCTGGAGTGCAGTCGCACAGTCCCGGCTTACTGCGACCTCAGTCTCCTGAGTAGCTGGGATTACAGGCACACGCCACCAATCTGGCTAATTTTTGTATTTTTAGTAGAGACGGGGTTTCACCATGTTGGCCAGGCTGGTCTCGAACTCCTGGCCTCAAGCAATCCTCCCACCTTGGCCTCCCAAAGTTCTGGGATTACAGGCGTGAGACACCACGCCCAGCCTTTTTTTTCTTTTTTCTGAGTAATCCTATATTAAAAGATATTTTGTAATTATATAAAAATGTTAAAATACATAATGAAATTTGATGCCTTCTAAGTTAGATGAAATTAAATAAAATTAGGTTTCATCTGTGTAGTTTACATACAGAAGAAAAAATACCAGTTCTCCATACCTGAATTAATGACATGAAAAGTTCTACAGAATTTTTTTCATGTAATCATTATACTACTTTGAGACAAAATGTCATTTAAATAACCCTTGCATTTCAATCAGTAATGAAAATAGTTTTTATTAGCACGTTAACAGAAGAAAAAGCATCCTCTCTTTCCCCATGCTCTCTCTCTCCCAAAGGCACACCAGGGACACACCAGCTGACAGCCTGGGGGAAGAACTGACTCGCACCCTTTCTGCCTATTGACTTTGCGGGAAAGATGAAATACACCTCAGTCTATGCCACAAAGTGGAAAACTGCAAATTCGTCAGGAGGAAAAGGAAGGATCCAAGAAGGCTTCCTCAATGATAATTGACCTGAATCTTGAAAATGGGTAAGATTTAGATATTAGAAAATAAGAGAGAAATGCATTTCCGACTTCTTGGCTTGCTCAGTTAGGGGAAACCTGAAGCAAAGGAAGCCTGCGAGGAAGAGGAGATTGTGATAGCAATGAAAAGCAGTTTTAAAAATAAGAGGAAGGTGAGTAAGAGATAACAGCTGTTTGCCACTTAGGTTCCGAAACCCTAAGGACGTCCTTCTCCACTCTATTATGACACGAAATCTGTTTCTCAATATGATGAGCCACGATGAGTAAATTTGCAAGCACGTCTGTGCAAACAAGGGCAAGTTTCAGTAATGAAAACAGTAATGATAAACGGGGTCACTGTCACTCATACACGCAAACAGAATGATTTAAATGATCTCACAGAAACGAGCCCACCTGAGAGGTAGGCTGCAGAAAAGTTCTGCAAAGGAGGAGCCACAGCAGTGGCTCCGGGGCCAGCTCTACCCTCCCCTGGGATGATCCCTCTTGTGTATAATGAGGTTTGCCTGGTAATTGTGCAAAGGCTAAAACTGTCCCCCCAAAATAAGGAAATGGAGAAGAACCAAGACATTCTGGAAACTTTTTTTTTTGTGAAAAGTATACACACACACACACACACACACACACACACACAAGAATAAAGGCCAAAGCTGTTCTCATCTGATTTCTCTCTAAACAAAAAATGCGCCGGGCATAATGGCTCACGCTTGTAATCCTAACATTTTGGGAGGCTGAGGTGCTGCGGATCACTTCAGCTCAGGAGTCTGAGACCAGCCTGGGCAACATGGTGAAACCCTGTCTCTACCAAAGATACAAAAATGAGCCAGGCGTGGTGCATACCTGTAGTCCCAGCTACTTGGGACTCTGAGGTGGGAAGACCATTGCAACCTGGGAAGTCGAGGCTGCAGTGAGCTATGATTGCACCACTGCACTCCAGGATGGGTGACAGAGAGAGGGGGCTGTCTCAAAAAAATAAAAACAAACACAAAATAGTATCTTGAAAGGATGAAAGAACACCCAATATCTGGCCTGGGCGAATCCTTTTCCCAAGAACCTGGAGATGATACATTAATGGAACCAAAAAAGAAAAGAAGGGGAAGGATGAAATGAGGGCAACCAGCAGGGCAGACCTGATACACAAGAATGATCCCGCTAAGGGCTCCCCCTTCTCAGGCCCATCTCTTTTCTCCATCATGTTTGGCCACCATAGCGGGGCCCATGGCAAATCAGCAGGGCTTGCATATTCTAGCTGCAGTTCAGTACCAAAGCAAGTATGAAAATGAGAAAATATAGGATTCAAAAAGGATTCTACAATCATATGCTCTCAAGACATTAGTATTTGTGTTTTCAACAGCAAAGTCACCCCAGTACCTGTGCTGTTAGTTGCAGTGCTTTCTCAATACCAATATTCAACTTCTTTAAATTTAAAATGTATTGCTAGAAATACATATATGGCTTTACCCATACAAATTTCATTAATTCCCTTGAAAGCCAAAGGAATGTCCATGATTGTATCATATCCAAATGAAGACCATCCTAATGGTTAAAAAAAGCAAGTGATAAACAAGATGTAGTATATCCATACAACAGATCAGTATTTGGTTTTAAGAAGGAATGAAATTCTGGCTCAGGGTACAACATGAATGAATCCTGGAGGCATTATGCTAACTCAAATGTCGGACACAACAGAACAGATACGTTATTGCGTCCGGAATTTATTCCTCCCCGGGGGGGGGGGGGGGGGGGGGGGGTTCGGGATCTCACTGACCAAGAATGAAGCTGCCAACCCTCCCGGTGAGAGTTAAAGATGGTGCGTCCGGAATTTGTTCCTCCAGACGTTCAAACGTGTCCCGAAGGTTCGTGGTCTCCCTGACCTGTCAGGAGTGAAGCCGCAGACCTTCGAGGTGAGTGTTAACAGCTCTTAAAAGGTGGCCTGTCCGGAGTTATTTGTTCCTCCGGTGGGTTCGTGGTCTCGCTGACTTCAGGAATGAAGCCGCAGATCCTCGTCAATGAGTACTGCAGCTCATAAAGGTATGGCGGACCCAAAGAGTGAGCACCAACAAGACGTTCGGTGAAAACCCAAAAGAACCAAGCTTCCACAACTTGGAACAGCACCGGACAGGGTCGCCGTTGCTGGCTGGAATGGCCAGCTTGTATTCCTTTGTCCCCGCCCACATCCTGCTGATTGGTCCATTTTACAGAGCGCTGATTGGTCCATTTTACAGAGCATTGATTGGTCCATTTTACAGAGTACTGATTGGTCCATTTTACAGAGTGCTGATTGGTGCATTTACAATCCTTTAACTAGACACAAAAGTTCTCCAAGTCCCCACCCGACTCAGAAGCTCAGCTGGCTTCACCTCTCGCTATGATTCTACTTATAGAGGTACCTAGAGTAGTAAAATGTGCAGAGGCAGAAAGTAGCGTGGTGGTTTCCAGGGCTGAGGGAGGGAAGAATGGGGAGCTATTGTTTCCATGAGTACAGAGCTTCTGTTTGGGATAATGAAAAGTTATAGGAATGGATAGTGTGAGATGGCTGCACAACAGTGCGAATATGCTTAATGCACTGAATTTCCTCTGATTTAACCTTGGGAGTTTTCAACCTCTGTTATGATTTTAAGAGATGCAGCTGGCTTACTATGTGACTAGATGCACCTTCAGAGCAGGTAAGTGAATGAGATGAAGAATGTTACATGGAAGAGGCTTTTTTTTTTTTTTTTTTGAGACAGAGTCTCATTCTGTCGCCCAGGCTAGAGTGCGATGGCATGATCTAGGACCACTGCAACCTCTGCCTCCCAGGTTCAAGCAATTCTCCTGCCTCAGCCTCCTGAGTAGCTGGGATCACAAGCACGCACCACCATGGCCTGATAATTTTTGTATTTTTAATAGAGACGGAGTTTCACCATGTTGGCCAGGCTGGTCTCAAACTCCTGACCTCGTGATCCCCCCACCTCGGCCTCCCAAAGTGCTGGGATTACAGGCGTGAGCCACCGCTCCCAGCCCCAGAAGAGGTTTTTTAAAATTAATTTAAGAGGTGGGCGCAGTGGCTCATGCCTGTAATCCCAGCACTTTGGAAGGCCAAGGTGGGCAGATCACATGAGGCAAGGATTTCGAGACCAGCCCAGCCAACATGGTGAAACCCAGTCTTTACTAAAAATACAAAAATTAGCCAGGTGTAGTGGTGTACACCTGCAGTCTCAGCTACTCGGGACGCTGAGGCATGAGACTCACTTGAACCTGGGAGGCGTAAGTTTCAGTGAGCTAAGATTGCACCACTACACTCCAGCCTGGTGACAGAGTAAGACTCTGTCTCAGTAAATAATAAATAAAAATTAATTTAAGAGAAGACAGTGAAAAAAAATATTAGAATATAAGTAGGTATGACCTCAGGTTGTCTGAAAAAAAAAAAAATAACCTTTTTGAGTTTAGTGTCATGAAAGTCTAGAGACAAAAGAACAAAGGTTGTCCAACTTTCTCCAAAAGGTCAGTGTGTTTCCGACTGCCTATGCACCTTTACTGTTACCCAGTTTGCTTAAAGTCTAAGTAACAGCGAAACTCACTTTTACATGGAAAAAAACCTGTCCTCTCAGGGAGGAGACTTCATTTGCAGAGGCTGACTTTGATGGGCTTGAGCAGATATAGCTATATATATATATACATACATACAAAAAACAATTTTTTTTTTAATAGCAATCTTCAACCTCATTATCACTGCAGACCAAAAATGAGAATAAAAGATCTCATTGTCTACTTTGAAATTCCACACTAAAGAGTAATGGACTTTTTTCTTTTTCTCAAATCTAAAAGTAGATAGTTTATAATACCAAATAGAACACCACAGTTCTATGGAAACAAAATTTTAGATTGGAAAATTAAAGTTCATGTTGTCCCCTCTTAAAGATGAGGTGGCCCTGGGTTTTTGGCCCTTAGGTCACCCATCCTGTGTGTCACATGGGCCACACGTCTTGGGTTTTCTAAACAGTCCCAATTTTAAGTATGTGAGCCTCCTAAATGGCTTGGTCTCAGAAATGCTAATTCCCAAATTCTAGATTCCTTGTTTTTAGAGGTAGCCCTCAAATCTGAATTTTCAGTTTGCTAAATGTGACTGTCGGAGTAAGTATCCTTATTCCAGATGACAAAATACAAGGCTAACCATTACCAAAAATGAAAAGCACTCTCTGCCCAATTTCCTCTACACATTCAAAATCCAGGTCAACCCCTTCCCATGGTCCTTTCCCAAACCACAGTGACTGCCCCTCTTTGAAATCCAACATCATTCACTGTTGGAGGCCACAGAGCAAAACAGGAGTGTGAAGTCAAACCGAAGTGAAGACATAGCCTATGTTACTTCCTAAATGCATGGTTTCTGCAAGTTGCTTAACCTCTCTGAGCCTTAGTTTCCTTATCTGAAAAATGAAGATATCGTAATGACCCATCTCATTTGGTCAGTGATGATTAAGTAACCTGTAAAGTGCCAAGCACAGTGACTGGTACACACAGCAGATGCTGGATAAACAGGAATTATCGTCGTCTCTCACTTCAGCACTGAATCCCCACATCACTCTGTCTCTGTGAACCTATCCATGTGGGTGCTTTGGAGAGCTCTTAGTGGCCTCTGTCGAGTCTTAGGCTTGTCTCCCACCCCTTTACCCACACTACTCCCTGGGTCTGTTCAATTAGCATGAACTCAAAAAATAAAAAAAAAAAACAACAAATGTCCAAATATTACGAAATTCACTTCCTTTCTCCCAAAAAATGTAGGGTAGCATCTTGGATGCTTTGTGTTAAGTGTGCCTTATAGCTCATAGTCTTTTCCAGAGAAGGAAATGAAAGTTCAGTACTTACAGGTTCTAAATTATTGTCTGGAAGCCTAACATGATTTTAGATACTCTAAAATGTGTATCTAAAGATAAACCCAGGCCTGGCGCTGTGGCTCAGGCCTGTAATCCCAGCACTTTGTGAGGCTGTGGGAGCATCACCTGAGGTCAGGAGTTCGAGACTAGCCTGGCCAACATGGCGAAACCTCGTCTCTACTAAAAAGACAAAAATAAGCCAGGCATGGTGGCTTGCACCTGTAGTCCTAGCTACATGGGAGGCTGAGGCAGGAGAATCGCTTGAACCTCAGAGGCAGAGGTTGCGGTGAGCAGAGATCACGCCATTGCACTCCAGCCTGGGAGGCAGAGCAAGACTCTGTCTCAAAACAAACAAACAAACAAACAAAACCATAAAAAGAAACCGAGAAAACAACCTGCTTCAAACAGTACTGGGTGGTTACTTTCATCCTGTCTTTGGGATTGATCTTAGCCTTTCTGGACTTTGGTCTCCTTACCTGCACAAAGGAGCAGCTGGACTCATTTGGGGGTCCCCAACTCCTAAGTGATAAAGCACTTTGCTGTTCCTTAGCAGATGCGTGATGGGGGCGGGGGGCAATTGTAAGGCAAAATACTAATATGTACTGTATTTCCCCGAGTCTGAGAACATTTTTTCCCTTACACTGATATTTTTCAAAATTGATACCCACTGACACAAAGTATGCTCATTATTGTGGTGGTGGTGTTTTTTTGTTTTTTTTTTTTCACTTCCTTTAGAGATGATTAGAGATGATTATCAAATGGATGGTGCTTTTACAAAGTTATCTCAGAATTTACGAAACTGTTAATAATAAGCAAATACTTTGCCAAGCATATTACATACCTTTTCTTATTTAATTCTCACAACCACCCTGTCAGTAGCTATTTTTATTCTCACTTACCAGGTAAAGAAACCCAGGCTTTCACTGCTCTGAATATGGTCATTTACTCCAGTTTACCGGGATTAAGAGGTGAGGCGAGGGCTCAGCCCAGGGCTGGCTCCCCGGGGAACAAAGAGAACAGAGCATAGTCTCTCTTTCTGGCCAAGAAAAACACTGGATCCAGTTATTAACAGCTTCTAATTATACCTTGCTCTGCCTCCTAACTTTTCAAGGAGCTCGGGAATCTCCCAAATCTTCCTGCAGATATGAATGTTACAAACTCTCTTTTTGAAGGCTTCAGTGCTAAGACACATCAGAGCAACCTCTTCAATAGAGTCGCCTCAGGGACTTATTTGTGATCTAAGCTGTGACTGTGTCTTTAAACAGCTTGATAAACCTGAGCGGCAATCTTTATTCTCCATTTCACATCATCTAAATGATATTGTGGTACAGTTATTGAATTTGAAATTAGCACTAAAGCCAAGAATGAAGTAATGCTCATTGTAATGACATGAAAAGAAGTATGTGAGATGATGTGGTATTCAGAGGTGAGCTGCACCTCAGCACGTTCAGAGAAGGCTGGGCATGGTGGTGCGCACCTGTAATCCCAGCTACTCAAGAGTCTGAGGCAGGAGAATCGCTTGAACCGAGATCGCGCTACTGCGCTCCAGCCTGGGCAACAGAGTGAGACTCCGTCTGAAAACGAACAAACAAGCAAACAAAAAAACCAGCCTCCAGATAGATATATTATAAACATGCACTGGAAGAACTGTGAGAAGCACACACCCAAAACTATTCAGTGAGGATCTTCCTTTTTCGGAGAGGGGATGTTTATTCAAACACTGCTGAAATGTTTGCATTTGTTATGTTCACTTCAGTAATTTTCTTTAAAAATTGCCAACTGGGATAAAGTGGTGACAGTTCTCCAAAATAAGCTCCAATTAAATATATTTGCAAAGCATATAATTTCCCAAAAACAAAAATCCACTGACAATCTCACTTCACTGACACATCCTCTGCGTTCACGTTCCCCATTCTCTTCTGGTACTTATCTTTGCACAATACACTTATATTTTTGCTCAGATGTAATAGCAGCAGGGATTTCAGTTTCTATTCTTTTTTGATTACTGGCTATCAAAGTATCTTCATTTGTTTTTGTCACAATTAGTTCGTCTTCTGGTTGGATATTAAGGGTATTTCCAAATTATACTGTTATAAACATGAACTATGAATAGCTTTGTATATTCATAGCTTTGTTTTCTCCTTGCTTTTAAAGGATTTCCTTGGAATTCCTAGGAGTAAGGATTTTAGGTCACTACTTGTAAGTTTCTCTGCCTCTTGTCTGCCTTCCAAATAAACCATACTTATACTGTCCCCGCTAACATCTGGATGCCATTTGCTCTAAATTTACTATACATTTTAATTATATATAACGTTAAATGACTGCATATGAATATACTGTATAATTATTTTTGCCGATATTGCAACTATAAAATGATACATCATCAAGGTTTCATTTTGTGATTTGATTACCAGTGGCTGAATCTTTTCTTTTCTTTCCTTTCTTTTTCTGAGACAGGGTATCACTCTGTTACCCAGGCTAGAGTGCAGTGGCATAACCAAAGCTTACTATTACTATAGTCTTGACTTCCCAGGTTCAAAGCGATCCTTCTACCTCAGCCTCCTGAGTAGCTGGGAATACAGGCATATGCCACCATGCCTGGCTAACTTTTGTACTTTTTGTAGAGGCAAGGTCTTGCACTGTTGCCCAGGCTGGTCGTGAACTCCTGGGCTCGAGTGATCTACCTTGGCCTTCCAAAGTGCTGGGATGATAGGTGTGAGTCACTGTGCCCAGTCCTGAATATTTTCTCTTGGGTTTGTTTACATCTGAGATGCAGAAGAGTACAGTGGCAATGATTTCAGCTCTCCAGCTGGACCACCCCAGCAGGAGACCTGGGAGTCATCATTCCCCAACCCAAACTTCAGCAAATTCTTAGCCTCTCCTAGCTTCAGTGTTTTGATTGTTTTTTTTAAAAAAAATTAATTAACTTTAAACAATTTCATTGGGGAAATGATCATATATACCTTAGAGTTTTTATAAAAAGTAAGTGAGCTAACTTGTAACATGTTTATACTGTATTTGACAAATAATGAGCCCTTAATATTGGCAATGTATTATTATTCATTATTTTCCCTTTTCTGACTTTTGTTCAAATCTGAGCTCATGTCTAAGGGTAACTTTTTCAGACTTCAAAAATGAAAATCCATATTTCAAGTTTACTAACAAATACTTCAATACACTCAACTCAATTCCATACTGAGAATATATTATACAAAATAGATTCCTAGGCTCTGGGGAGAAAAATGCTCCCCATAAATAATACATACTCCCTGCTCTCCAGGAATTCACATAGTGGTTATTTGCTGAGGTTTCTGGGGAAAATTATAGGCTTGGTCAATATAGTTAGAAACTATTTTTAGAACAATGCATCCATTGTAGAGCTGAAAGAAACTTTAGGAAGCATCTAGTGCTGCTGGAAACAGCAGCTCTGGGAGCGATTACTAGGTCTTCAGGATAGGGGTGGAGTCTGTGGTCCCATAAATTACAAGAAACAAAGGCATAAAGACAGACAAGTGTGGCAGGGCACGGTGGCTCACACCTGTAATCCCAGCACTTTAGGAGGCCAAGGCGGGCAAATCATCTGAAGTCAGGAGTTCTAGACCACCCTGGCCAACATGGTGAAACCCCGTCTCTACTAAAAACACAAAAATTAGCCAGCCATGGTGGTGGGCACCTGTAATCCCAGCTACTCTGAAGGATGAGGCAGGGGAATTGCTTGAATCTGGGAGGCGGAAGTTGCAGTGAGCTGAGATCACGCCATTGCACTCCAGCCTGGACGACAGAGCGAGGCTCCATCTCAAAGACAGAAAAAGAAAAGTCAAGACAAGATTCTTTGCTGCTGGTTTGGCTCCTCATTTCTTAGCCCTTAAGACAGTCATATCTACTGTAAATATTTAAAGACAGAGACATGGTATTCAGCATTTCTCAAACTTACATGACAAAGAAAACTTACAAGAAGAGCATATTACAAGTCCATAACAAAAAAGTCCATCTAGCCCCAAGTTGCATCCTCCTCTGTAACTCAAGAAAAAGCTGAGGCCCTGGGGCATAAGTGGCTTTTCTAAAGGTCAAGATCTAGTGGAAAGCTGCCTTTAACCAGAGCCTGCAGCTTCACCTTTGTGGGTATGTGTCCTTTCACGCTCTACTGCAGTCCCTTCACTCAATTCTACTTTTTTGGGAGGGAGGGGCACCCACAGAACCCCAAAAGAGACATCTGACATTTCTCTGTGGTGTCAGTCACATATTCTCTTTTCTCATTTCCTTTTTTTCTTTGAGACAAAGTCTCACTCTGTTGCCCAGGCTGGAGTACAGAGGTGCGATCTTGACTCACTGCATCCTCCGCCTCCCGGGTTCAGGTTCAAGTGATTCTCCCACCTCAGCCTCCTGAGTAGCTGGAATTATAGACAAATGCCACCACACCCAGCTATTTTTTTTTATTTTTAGCAGGGACAAGGTTTCATCATGTTGGCCAGGCTGGTCTTGAACTCCTGACTTCAAGTGATCTGCTAGCCTCAGCCTGCCAAAGTGCTGGCATTACAGGCGTGAGCCACCATGCCCAGCCCCTGGTCCATTTTTAGAAAATATTTACGGGAGGCTGATGTGGGAGTCAGCTGAGCTGACTTGGGAGAGGCTGCAGTGAGCCATGATCGTGCCACTGCACTCCAGCCTGGGCAACAAAGTGAGACTGGTCTCAAAAAAAAAGAAAAAAAAATTTTTTTTCATCTTATTTTGACCCAAAATAATATTACTGAGCATGACCAATCTACCTCATAGTGCTAACTTCTGATATGCTGCAAAATCATATCTACCATCAAAAACTGGTCTCTTTCCTAATAGGAGAATACAGCACAGAGGACATGCCTCAAAATGGTCAGAAATGTCTTTGGAAAACACTTATGTTAAAGGTACTAATTTCCACTTATACATTTTTTTTTAAATCCTGTATTTTTATAGCCATGCCTCTTATTTTCAGGGAACCCATAAGTTTTCTGACACAAGTAATCAACAACAAAATTGGTGGGTTGTCTATTACTGACTTGAAAAACACTTCTGCATAGCAGTGAGACATACATGCATGGGTTTTTATCTATACCCTGGGGTTTGTGGAAGTTAAGCGCCCTAGGCAGGAGCACATTCCTGGGATGGCCATACTCCAGCAGCAGATATAGCATGTGCTTCAGGCTTCTTAATTGCAAACCAGAGGTTTCGTTAATTATCGTAAGTAGTGTGAGAACCAGATCCTCCTAGGTGAATGCAAGGACTGCGTTAGTTAGCATAACAGATGTGAGAAATGTGTAGACAATGGATGAGATCAGGAGGCTCCACCTATATGAAAGGATTAGGGATATTTCAGAGGCAAGTTCTGCATTTACATGAAAAGGACAAACAAGCCTGGCCAGCCCCAAAGTCTGGGATAGTGTCCTAAGCGCATTCCTGGGTCCAGCTGCTGATTTCAGGAAATTCTTACCTGACCCCTGCTGAATCCTGCACTAACCAGAAGACTACTGCAAATTCTACATTAAGTGGCTTCTTTAAAAAAAATTAATTTTTAATTGACGAATAATTGTGTATATTTATGGGGTATAATGTGATATTTTGATATATGTATACATTATAGAATGATAAAATGTACACATTTCAAGAGAAACAAGACATGTATACAACGTATTCATCACTCTTTAGTTTGAGCACTTTTTCTTTTTTTTGAGACAGGGTCTCACTCTGTCACCCAGGCTTCAATGTAGTGGCCCAATCACGGTTCACCACAGCCTCGACTCCTGGGCTCAAGCAGTCCTCCCACCTCAGCCTTCTGAGTAGCTGGGACTACAGACACACATCACCACACCCAGCTAATTTCTGTATTTTTTTGTAGAGATGGAGTTTTACCATGTTGCCCAGGCTGGTCTCGAACTCCTGGGCTCAAGCCATCTGCCTGCCTTGGCCTCCCAGAGTGCTGAAATTACGGGCATGAGCTACCACACCCAGCCTGAGCACTTACTTTTAATCCAGCAGTAATTTTCTTTTCCACTGGATCAACTGGAGTGGTATATCATGAGAAAGAGGCTGTTTTAAAGTTCACCAGCCAGCGAGTTCTCAGACTACTATATAAATATATGTATATATTTCATTTACATTATATACATGGCATATCTATATAGTTACATTTACACTTGACTTAGAGTCAAAGTCATATACACACACCCAGGACTTTGATTCAAAGTTTTTCATGACAAGCATGTAAAATTTCTTAGTATAGACCCTAAGAGTACCCTTAATATGTTTATTTAAAAATTATATGTGTACACTACTGTTACCAGGGGGATCCTTGCTCCCAGAGCTCCCAAGATGGTGGCGTGCTGCTTCCAAAATGGCGGCAAGTCTTGTGTTCTCTGACCTGGGGTTCTTGGCCTCACGGATTCCAAGGAATGGAATCTTGGGCCATGTGGTGAGTGTTATAGCTCTATTGGAAGCTGTGGGTCATGGAAGAGAACTGTGGAACCCAGTGACTAATGTTCCGCTCGATTAGGACGAACCCAGGCACTTAGCCGTGCAGGAACAATGGCAAGCTTTAGGCCAATTAGGAGTGGCAATGGGTGCCTCAGTGGATCAGGAGCACAGCAGACTCCCTGCCAGATCCGGAAGGATGGAAGTCAGCAGCGATGGCAGCAAACAGCAGTGGTGGATGATGAGCGAAAGTTCAGCTCAAGCCATAACATGGACCAGAAGAGAGTGCAGTTGCAAGATTTAATAGAGTGAAAACAGAGCTCCCACACAAAGGGAGGGGACCCAAAGGGGGTACCCGGCTCGAATGCCTGGGTTTATATCCCGATCACTGTCCCTCCTGCTGTGCTCTCAGGTGACAGATGACTGGCTATTTCTTTACCTGCTGTTTTTGCCTAATTAGCATTTTAGTGAGCTCTCTTTCCTACCTGATTGGTCGGGTGTGAGCTAAGTTGCAAGCCCCGTGTTTAAAGATGGATGTGGTCACCTTCCCAGCTAGGCTTAGGGATTCTTAGTGGGCCTAGGAAATCCAGCTAGTCCTGTCTCTCACTACTGTACTAATAAATTACATGTATCACAATACAAAAACTTGGAGGATGCAATAAAACCTATTCAATTACAGTAGTGCACTCCTGGCTCTGCTACCTAAATCTTGACACTTAGTTTCCTCTGTCCACCAATCACACAGGTTTTTGGTGAAATTCACCCAGTGGGTTTCAATCAATTGTAAAGACTAATAAAAATAGTCTGCAGGTGCCCTATAAAATTAACAAATGGATTAAAAACTCATGGATACTTTTCACTTAAAGTAGTTACACAATTCTATTTCCCAGTTTTTAATTTTTTTTTTCCTTTGAGAGCTTTGGTAACTCACAAATGTACAATATTTTTTGGCAATATGTTCACATTACAATGAAAACATCTCCACACAGCCACTTCCCAAATGCCCCCTGGTAGCAGAAATTTATTTTGAAAAGTAATTCACTGTAAGACCCTCACATTTACCTTAGATTTTTCCCTTCTCCCCAAAATATCTGACTACTGATAGGCATAGCAAAGTTGGAAAGAGGCAACACATTTGAAACCCCATCTTTCTGCTAAAGAGAGATGCAGACACCCATAAGCTCAACCACTCTTACACATCTGGCAACAAGAGAACTAGGAATGCTCTGATGGGTGCAAAGGATGGCCCTGCTCCCTCCCCAGGGCATGGCAAAGGATGACAAAGCTTCTACAGACTAAAGCAATGATTCTTTCTCATGCCATGACATATATACCAAAAGGCAACCACTGAACTTCAGTTTCAGCTGTCTTGGCTGAAGGGAGAGGGCTGAGAGAAATGCAGTATCTCAGTACACCTATCACCTGCTCAGGGACAAGTCTAGGTTGAGAGATGCTCTAATTTAAAGGCTTTGTGTTTCTAAAGTTAAACAACTCGATGACACCCTATAGCTCCTAACTTGCAACATCTCACAGTATGCTTGATGGCCAGGTGAGCAGGGCTCCAGCTAGGCAAGGAATCCCTGCCTCCTATCCACCTTAGATTAAGGAACCGCATTCACCATACAGGACACAGGACTGAAGGAGGATCCACACACGGTGGCTCACACCTGTAATCCCAGCACTTCGGGAGGCCCAGGCAGGCGGATCACCTGAGGTGAGGAGTTCGAAACCAGCCTGGTCAACATGGTGAAACCCTGTCTCTACTAAAAATACAAAAATTAGCCAGGCACAGTGGCACGCGCCTGTAATCCCAGCTGCTCAGGAGGCTGAAACAGGACAATCGCTTGAACCTGGGAAGTGGAGGTTGCAGTGAGCTCAGACTGTGCCACTGCACTCCAGCCTGGGCAACAGAGCAAGACTGTCTCAAAAAAAAAAAAAACTGAAGGAGGGACCACTAGCACTTCTGACCTTAAATGCATATAAAATTATAAATAGAAGTTCTTACACTTCCTTTCAACACCCTCAAAGGACTGTCATTCGCTTCCTGCTCTGGATACCAATATGATCTCAACCTTGTTTTCTGTCCTACACAATTGGTCTTAGCCTTATTTTCTGTCCCACACAACTGACAAATGCTGTAAACTCCAGGCAGCAGGGGCTGGAGCTCAACACAGCGAGTGGCTTTAACTGGACTCAGGGCCACTCAACAGGCAAGTAGCTCTCAATCTGGTTTATACACTGGAACCACAAGGGAGCTTTCAAAAAGGATCAATAACTGAGTCCCCCTACCACATATTTGATGGAATTGGTATAGAGTTTGACCTGGGTGTCAGATTTTTTTAAAAGCTCCACAGGTGTTCCTAGTGTATAGCCAACACTGAGAACCATGACGTGGGACATGAAGCTGCATGGTGTGGAAGGGGCTTGAAAAGCTCCCTCCCCTCCAGGACCGTCACCCCTAGTGGCTTTGATGCCCATCAGAAGATCAGCTGAGGCGGTGGCTCACGCCTGTAATCCCAGCACTTTGGGAGGCCGAGGCGGGCGGATCATGAGGTCAGGAGATCGAGACCATCCTGGCTAACACAGTGAAACCCCGTCTCTACTAAAAATACAAAAAATTAGCCAGGCGTGGTGGCGGGCACCTATAGTCCCAGCTACTCAGGAGGCTGAGGCAGAAGAATGACGTGAACCTGGGAGGCAGAGCTTGCAGTGAGCCGAGATCACGCCACTGCATTCCGGCCTGGATGACAGAGCAAGACTCCGTCTCAAAAAAAAAAAAAAAAAAAGGTTCAGCTGAGCATTTACTGCCTTTAGTTATCAAGTGTGTAAGATCAAAGGTAGGAAGCAATTTGTAGAAAAAGCGGTGCAAGGCTATTTCAGGTGAACAGACAGGGCCTAGCTTCAAGGTGATCATCATTCATAATACTTTCCAGGGAGCCAGACACAAAGCTTGGCACTAGAAAATGCTTACTAAATGCTGGTTGAAGAAATATCTGACTGCACACACAGACACACCCCAAACTCAGCCAGTAGTTTTTCCACTTCCTTCAGAAAAAAGTCCTCACGACCCTGGTCCCAAAATCTAAAGCATCTTTATCCATCCTCTCCCTCCCTCCTTCCATCAAAGAACAATTTCTGCACTGTGTTCTCACCTTCTCTGAAAACTGGTCCTATCATTTATTTCACCCTCCTGCATCTTTAGGCTCTTCCTCTCTACCAGAAAATTCCCAGTTAGTGGCCAGACACAGTGGATCATGCCTATAATCCCACACTTTGGGAAGCCAAGGTGGGCAGATTGCTTTAGCTTAGGAATTTGAGACCAGCCTGGACAACACAGACGGTGAGACCTGTCTCTAGAAAAAAAATACAAAAATTAGCCAGGCATAGTGCTGTGCACCCTTGGTGCTACTTGAAGGCTGAGGTGGGAGGACAGCATGAGCCCCAGGGGGTGGAGGTTGCAGTGAGCTAAGATTGTGCCACTGCACTCCAGCCTGGGCAACAGAGAGAGATCCTGCCAAAAACAAAACAAACAAACAAAATCCCAGTAGCATTAGAGCATGTTTAAATTTCTCCCATCTCAATCTGAAACAAAACAAAACAAAAACATCACAGACCCTTCATTTCCTCCCTGCCCCGCATGAATCTCACACTTTTCAGTACCCTTAACAGGCCTCTCTTCTTCCACCAAATACAGTGATCAAACTCTATGGGTCCAGCCCTTTTCTCTTCTCCTTCTACACCCTCTTTGGATGAGTGCTTTTTATGCAGTAATTACTTACATGCAACAGCTCCTAAACATGTATCTCCACCGCAGATCTCTTTCAGGAGTAGCAACTGTCTACTCCTCATCTTTACTTGGATGTCTCACAAACAAAGCACACATCCCAAAAGGCATGATCTTCCCTCCCACACCTCGTGCCAACCCGCTCCTCCTCCGGTGTTCTCAATCATCATCATGGTTCCACCATCCCATCCTACTCAGTTGTTTATGCCAGAAACTTTTTAATCAACCTTGTTACCTCCCTCTCCATCAACCATATCCAAATAATCACCACCTTCTTGCTGATTTTAACTACAAACCCAATCTCACTCCATCTCAATCCCTCCCTGTCATTAAGCTTTATCCAGTGCTGCTACACCATCCCTGGGTGACTGCAAAAGCACTGTTTGTTCACATCCACCCTCCTCCTCCCCAGGGTGACCACATGATCGCACAGGCTGTGCCTGCACAAGTCTGGCTCAGGGGGCTAAAGCCTTTTGACCTGGCCCAGCTGGGACACAGTGCTGCATTTTTTCTAACTGGTCCACACAGAATAGAAGCCTTTCTTGCGTTTGCACAAAGACACCATACGTGCCAGCAGGACCTACCTCTCTAAACTATTCTCTACACAGCAACAGCAGTCATTTTACAAATTCAAATTAGGCCAGGCACGGCGGCTCACACCTGTAATCCCAGGACTTTGGGAGGCTGAGGCGAGAGGCTCTCCTGAGGTCAGGAGTTCAAGACCAGCCTGGCCAATATGCTGAAACCCCGCCTCTACTAAAAATACAAAAATTATCTGGGTGTGGTGACGCGCATCTTTAATTCCAGCTACTTGGGGCAGAGGTTGCAGTGAGCCGAGATTGCGCCACTGCACTCCAGTCTGGGTGACAGTGCAAGACTCCGTCTTAAAAAAAAACAAACAAAAAAAACTCAAATCAGAGTCAGGCACAGCAGTGCCTGCCTGTAGTCGCAGCTACGAGAGAGGCTGAGGCAGGAGGATCACTTGAGCCCAGGACTTTGACGGCAGTGTGCTATGACTGCTCCTGTGAATAGCCACTGCACTCCAGTCCAAGCAACATAGCAAGAGTGTCTCAAAAACAAAAAAAAATCTCATTGGAAATTGGAGAAAATGAACTGGAGGAATGTGGGCAACACTACTGCCTGCCCTAACATGGACATTTGAGAGGATATTACACCATATCAGGGATCTGCCTAAGAACATTTCTGGGAAGAATGTAGGAAGTGCTACCTGGCCTAGTACCTGCCTTTGAGAAAATGTGAGAGAGATGAACTCAAGAAGTATATTCAATTCTTTTAGTAGAATCTAGAGAAAACATAAAGGAATCAGGGCTTGCTGGGTCTAAAATAAAATTACTTCTAGTCAGATATGGTAGCCCATGCCTGTAGTCTCAAGTACTTGAGAGGCTGAAGTGGGAGGATCACTTGAGCCTAGGAGTTCAACTGAAGCGTGCTATGATCACAGCTGTGAATAGCCACTGCACTCCAACCTGGACAACAAAGTGAGACACTGTCTTCAACAACAACAAAAAAAAACCTCAAATCAAAAACACTTTAGTGGCCAGGGGTGCTGGCTTACACCTATAATCCCAGCACTCTGAGAGGCCAAGGTGGGCAGATCACTTGAGCCCAGGAGTTCGAGACCAGCCTGGGCAACATGGCAAAACCCCATCTCCACTAAAAATACAAAAATTACCCAGGCATGGTGGCGTGTGCCTGTAGTCTCAGCTACTCAGGAGGCTGAGGTGGGAGGATCACCTCAGCCTGGGAGGCAGAGGCTGCAGTGAGCCAAGATCGTGCCACTGCATTCCAACCTGGGCAACAGAGTGAGACCCTGTCTGAAACAAACAAACAAAAAGTGGGTTTCCACTCTGCTGACATTAAAGTCCAAAATCCTAAAAATGACCCAAGAGGCCTCATCCCCAGACATATTTTCCTCTTGATCTCCACTCTTTCAGCCTGTAAGTTATCCCCTAATGTACTTCACTAACTCCTACTAATCTTTCAGCCTTTTAAAAAATGTTTTATTTTTTACAAAAAAAAAAAAGAGATGGGAGTCTCGCTATGTTGACCTGGCTGGTCTCGAACTCCTGGCCTCAAGTGATTCTCCCATCTCAGCTTCCCAAAGTGCTAGGATTACAGGCATGAGCCACCATGCCTGCCCCCAGGCCTTATTTTAAACATCATTTTTAAAGCAGGCCTTCCCTGAACAGTCTCTCTCCCCTAAACCAGGTTAGGTCTCAGGGTCACATGCTCCCCTAAGACCCTGTGCTTTCCTAAGTACCCCTTAGGATTGTGATAGCCTGAGCCGGTGTGGCTATGTGTTTGTCTCATAAGCTCATAAGCTCATAAAAGCAGGGACCCTCCATCTCATTCACACTTGTGGCCCAGGAGCGAGCAATGCCGGGCATCTAACAGATGCTCAGTAAATAGTTGTTCAATGAATGCCTGAATAAATAGGTTGCTCCAGTACCCATGACTCTAATGAACAAAAATTTGGCTACCTCTTTAGCAAAGGAAAAATCAATCACGGGAGGATTTCTTAGTAACGTTATTGCATTGATGACCAAATACATGCAGATTCCTCATTGGAAACAGAAGAACAGTCAAGGAAGCAGGAACTCCAGGTGCCTAGTGGCAGCAGTTAACATTTCACGGTTTAGATTTGCATTTGTGATCACAACCCTACTGTAAGCTATAAATAGTTTCACCAGGGCCAGCTCACGGGTGGGCAACCAATGCAGTCACACTGGACCCTGTGCTTGGTTTAATGCTCTGTGGTCACCATGTTCAAATTCTTAATTTTTTTTAACAAGGGGCCCCACAAATTATGTAGCCAGTCCTGAGTTTTACAAATTAGTTTGATTTCTGGAAGGGACCAGTGGATAGCTAATCCCCAGCTAAGGAGGCATCCTCCATAATCAAGGCTGTTTTCAACCTCCCTGAGCACATGTAAGTCCTAATAAAGAGGGTTACCTTTCTAGGACATGTTTTCTTCTGATATAAGTTATACCATACATTATGTAGCGCTCCCTTTGAGAAAGTTGAGATTTTTCAGATTACAGAAATACACAGCAGTCTTCGTTTTGTTGCTGTTAGCTAAAAAGAGGTTAATTTTTCTTAAAACTAAATTCTACCTAAAACTACCGTAGAATTCCTGGTTCATTTCCAACTTTTTAAACTTTATGAAATTTAACAAATGCACTGAACACTTGAAATTTCTTTGGAGATGGAAACTAGCAGGGCATGCTTCTCAGAATACGAAAAAGAAAAAAAAAAGAAAAGAAAACAAACCGGCAGGACACATTGGCCATTCACAAAGAACACTGATTTAGTTATCTTTATGATAAAGACGTTTCAAAACGTCAGACGTTTAAATCTACAAATAGCTTCTCTAGTCATGAAGAGTTTGAAGTTAATTGTTAAGCTTATAAATGTTTAGACCATCTCAGAAACGTTTAGACCATCTTAAATATAGGTTCAATTTGTTCCTCAACCAAAAATGACTTTGTTCTCCAGGGAACGTTTGCCTATGTCTGGAGACATTTGGGGTCGTTTAACTGCAGGGAGGGTGCACTGGCATTTATTTAATAGGTAGAGGCCAGAGACACTGCTAAACATCTGCGATGCACAGGACACGTTTATATGCATCTACAGCATGCCAGATGCCTACAGAACCTACCTCGGCCTAGGCGGCCAGTGCCCCAGCCGGGATCTGCAAGCGCCCTCATCCACGCTGGGAGACGGGAAGAGGAGAGGGAGGCGTGACAGGCAAGGGTGCCTGTGCTGCGCAGAAAGCGCTGCCAGGAGAAAAGAAGCAGTGAGCAAGGGCTTCTTGCATTTCAGAAACCTAATAACCAAAACTTGGAGGAATCTGCCTGAGATACTTTAAAAGAAGAGGAAAGAGAAACCTAGGAGGGGGTAAAATGCGTTTAAGACGAATCACTTGTTTTCGTAAAAGACCGTGCGCACGAGTTTCCTAGACTGCCGCGAGAAGAAAGAAAGCGAGGAGCAGGAAAGGAGAGAGGCTTCGGAGCCCCTAAACTAACGTCTCCTTTTCTACTAGTAATAGTTTGCTCTAGGGCGTGTCATTTATTATCCTAGCGTTGGCCTCTTTATCAGTAAAGTAGGGGTGAAAATGCCTCTTAGCCGGGCTGGGGTGAGGATTCAATGAAGTTAAATGAAGTTAAGCCCCTGGCACCCAAGGGATGGCAGCGAGTCTTTTCGTTCCCTGCCTATCTACGCCCGCAGCCAACCCCTCCGACGTCTAAGCTACACGGACCAGGGTCAAGAGGCCAGAAAGTGACTTTCGGGGGACACGGGGGACACGGGGCACCGGCGTCCCAGCCCCACTGAGCGGACGTAAAATGAGGGTGGAAGGAGGACGCGCCGCTCCATCCCGGTACCGGGCGCACCCGGGTTCTGCTTCCTCCTGCGCGGCAAAGCCCAGCCCGCCCGGGGCCAAGGGGTACTGGCTGAGAGCCGGCTTCCTCCCACTCATCCTTCTCTGCCCTCCCCCACCGCTGGGCGGCCGAGCAGGGGAACACGATGAGGAGTCGGTTACCTGGAGTGGGCGTCTGGCCCCGGAGTCGCAGGAGGATGCGCTGCCGCTACTGGTTCACCAAGATCCTGCCCCGCGCCGCGCTCTAGACGCTTCGGAGCTGAGCCGGCAGCCCTTGCACCGGCGGGGCCCGCCCCGGGGCCGCCCCCAAAGGCCCCGCCTTTCTAGGCCCCGCCCACCACGTCCCCGCCTCGCCCACCTGCGCGGGCGCGGGGCTGGAGACTTGCTGCGGACTCGCAGTTCCCGCCTCGAGGCGAGGGCGCCCTCTGGGCACTGAGGTAGTCTTGGAGTAGCGCTGCGGTCCCAGTGCTTCCTCGCTGTACTTACTGTGCTCTGATTCTTAGAGCTATGTGTGTGAGCGGCGTCTTTTTAAACATTTTATGCCTCCCTTCCTCGAAAGCAGGAAACTCGAGAAATGCTGCCTTTTCTGATTTTAAACATGAAAATATGTTCTAGAAAAACAATATAATTAAATTCCAAGGTTCTTGATATGTAGTTTAGAGATAACCATGTAGGTGTTTCTTTTCTTTCCCCTAATGAAACTTGCTTCCTAAATTTAACGTTTAAGAACTCATTACATTCATGTGTATTTCCACATAAAAATTAAGATCAAATTAAATTGTGGAACAATCCACCGTGCTGTGGAAAGTAGGAAAAAACCTTCCCCGCCCTTATAGCACAGAGCTGAGTGTCAGTTATAAAAGTTGCCACAGTTCTCTTTGTAACAAGAGGAATATTGTAGCTGTGTCTTCTTTCGTTGGATTTTTAGCTCCTAGAAAACAGAACGAGGTCTTAAATTTGTTTCCATGTTGTTATAAAACAAACTTCTGGCCGGGCGCGGTGGCTCACGCCTGTAATCCCAGCACTTTGGGAGGCCGAGGCGGGCGGATCAGGAAGTTAGAAGATCGAGGCCATCCTGGTTAACACGGTGAAACTCCGTCTCTACTAAAAATACAAAAACTTAGCCGGGCGTGGTGGCGGGCGCCTGTAGTCCCAGCTACTCAAGAGGCTGAGGCAGGAGAATGGCGTGAACCCGGGAGGCGGAGCTTGCAGCGAGCCGAGATCGTGCCACTGCACTCCAGCCTGGGCGACAGAGCAAAACTCCGTGTCAAAAAAAAAAAAAAAAAATGCTAACTTGGAGGCCGTTAGACTGTGATATGTTTGATACCTGCCTAATCTGTCAACAAAAATTAACATAAGATGATGGTGTAGGCCGGGCGCGGTGGCTCAAGCCTGTAATCCCAGCACTTTGGGAGGCCGAGACGGGCGGATCACGAGGTCTAGGAGATCGAGACCACCCTGGCTAACACGGTGAAACCCCGTCTCTACTAAAAAATACAGAAAACTAGCCGGGCGAGGTGGCAGGCGCCTGCAGTCCCAGCTACTCGGGAGGCTGAGGCAGGAGAATGGCGTGAACCCGGGAGGCGGAGCTTGCAGTGAGCTGAGATCTGGCCACTGCACTCCAGCCTGGGTGACAGAGGGAGACTCCGTCTCAAAAAAAAAAAAAAAAAAGATGATGGTGTAGAGGAAGAAAGACTTCCCCTCTACTCTCTGAGGGTTGGATAACTAAGTCTGTGAAATAAATTGACAGCAGGTAGATTAACAAGAGAAAAAGTACGCAGATTTCTTGTAGGGGATAGCACAGGAAAGAAAAATTAATATTCCCTCTGCCTCCCCCAACAAAAACTGAAATTTTAGGAGCTTGTGTACCCTCTTCACTGGGAAGAGACAATTTAGGGGAGAGGAAATGATTTTGGGGAAATCTCCTGAACTCCTTCAATGGCTAGCTTTGTTTAATGTCTCATGAAATTTTTCACGAGCAATTCAAGCATAATTGTTAAGAGCAAGTGAATTAGGTAAATGTAAATGGAATAAAAGTTTATAAATAAACTTAAAAAATGATGTTTTATAAAATTTGTCTACTTAAAAACAGTTTTAAGAATCCTTTTTGGTAACTTGAAATCTCGAACATATTAAATTAAGTAATAGATATTCACTAAATGTCTGAGTCATTTGTAAGTTAAAATACTGACATATTAATTGCTAAACATAAGTTAAAGTATAGCTGGGGCCAGGTGCAGTGGCTCCTGCCTGTAATTCCAGCACTTTGGGAGGCCGAGGTGGGCAGATCACTTGAGGTCAGGAGTTCGAGACCTGCCTGGCCAACATACCAAAACCCTGTCTCTACTAAAAATACAAAAATTAGCCAGCATGTGCCTGTAATCCCAGCGACTCGGAAGGCTGAGGCATGAGAATTGCTTGAATCCGGGAGGTGGAGGTTGCAGTGAGCCAAGATCATGCCACTACAGTCTGGCCTGGGCGACAAAGCAAGGCTCCATCTCAAAAATAAATTAATTAATTAATTAAAGTATAGCCGGCCGTTTGCAATGGCTCACGCTTGTAATTTCAACACTTTAGGAAGCCAAGGTGTGAATATCCCTTGAGCCTGGGAGTTTGAGATCAGCCTGGGCAGCACAGCCAGACCTCACCTCTACAAAATAAAAATAGATAAATTAGCCAGGGGGCGTGGCCAAGCAATAGATTTATGAATTAACTTTTAGAATATATCTTGTTTGTCAGTTGGATACTGCCTGTATACCATAAGTGTAATCCATTTTGTGTATGTGTGTGTGCGTGACAGGATCTCACTCTGTTACTCAGGCTGGAGCACAGTGGTGCAATCACAGCTCACTGCAGCCTCAACTTACCCCTGCTCAGGTAATTCTCCCACCTCAGCCTCCCAAGTAGCTGGGACTACAGATGTGTGCCACCACGCCCAGCTAATTTTTTGGTATTTTTTGTAGAGATGGGGTTTCGCCATGTTGCCCAGGCTGGTTTTGAACTCCCAGGCTCAAGCAATCCACCCACCTCAGTCTCCCAAAGTGCTGGGATTACAGGTGTGAGCCACCTTGCCCAGCCCACTTATTTTTAATTCCTGCAATAACATACACCCATAAATCTATACAAGTAGTTTAGAAGGTATTTCTGGAATGCTTAGGGGTGTATCAGTCAGGGCCCAGTCAGAAAACAGAAATCACAGCAATTATTTTTACAGAGAATTTAAGGTCATGAAGACTGGCAAGGTAAAAACATTGCGGTAACAGAGAGAGAGTAACTGCAGGAAGCAGCTGCCATGCACAGAGCTGGGTAGAGGGGAAGTGTTGGGGTTATTAGAACCTAAGAGCCAGGAGAGGACCCCTGGTTGGCTGGGAGTCAGACCTCAAAGGAGGGGGTGGTACTTAGCTGATGCTCTTATCTCTGAAGGTAAACATTGAGGCTGGATGGGACAGGGTGGATTAAAACAAACAAACAAACAAACAAATCTAAGAAACTGGAACTAGCTGCTGCTGCAGCCAGGGAGAAGAGCCATTGCTTGGTAACACGGACAGGAACAGTAAGCAGCTATAAAGTAGCAAGTCCCTCTCCTCAAGCACCCCTTATAAGCAAAACCTTATAGGAAATGTGATTTGCTAAGTCTCAGCCCTGGCTCACAGAGCAGAGGATAGAAGCTTGAGTCTGAACTCTTAAGACATACTTCAATAACCAGCACAAGGAGCAAACTCATGGTCACCAATATCCAACTCTCCTAATATTATAGATGTGGGAAAGTGTCTGATAAACACAGCTGTCATAGTAATGATGAATACAATAGCAATATATTCTTAAAATGTCATAATAAAACTATAGTTACAAGTACAATCAAATAACGGGACAGAGGCCGGGCATGGCAGCTCATGCCTGTAATCCCAGTAGTTTGGGAGGCTGAGGCAGGCAGATCACTTGAGGTAAGGAGTTCCAGACCAGCCTGGCCAACATGGTGAAACCCCATCTACTAAAAATATAAAAATCAGCTGAGTGCGGTGGCGCACACCTGTAATCCTAGCTACTGGGGAGGCTGAGGCACGAGAATCAGTTGAATCCGGGAGGTGGAGGTTGCAGTGAGCCAAGATCATGCCACTGCACTCCAGCCTGGGTGACAGAGCAAGTCTCCATCTCAAAAATAAATAAATAAATAAGAATACATTAAAAAAAAAAATAAGGGGATGGTGTTGCTTGACCTATACTTTGTGTTACTGGAGAACAGTGAAGATCCTTTCCTCCTTTTATTTTCTGAGAAACCACTAACTACATAGAACCACCTTTCCCCAAATGACTTAGGTAAGCATCATGGATAACATCCTTTCACACCTACAACAAGGCCATAGACATGCTCTCCAAATTTCCATTCTCATCTTATAAATGGTTAGCTGAACCATTTGCCCCTACTGATCAATCTGGGCAAATACCTTACTTGATCAAACTTCAGTCAGGCTTTTCTCCTTCCACCAGGTCTTTGCCCTTGAATCTAGTCTCAGCCTAAACCAGCACTGGAATTGGGAATAAGCCCCTTAATGTCCTGTATTAGTCTGCTTTCACATTGCTGTAAAGACATTTCTGAGACTGGGTAATTTATAAAGAAAAGAGGTTTAAAGGCTGGGTGCAGTGGCTCACACCTGTAATCTCAGCACTTTGGTAGGCTGAGGCAGGCAGATCATGAGGTTAGGAGTTCAAGACCAGCCTGACCAACATAGTGAAACGCTGTCTCTACTAAAAATACAAAAATTAGCCAGGCGTGATGGTGCATGCCTGTAATCTCAGCTACTCAGGAGGCTGAGGTAGGAGAGTCGCTTGAACCCAGGAGGCGGAGGTTGCAGTGAACTGAAATCATGCCACTGCACTCCAGCCTGGTGACAGAGTGAGACTCTGTCTAACAAAGAAAAGAAAAAAAAAAAGAAAAGAGGTTTAATTGACTCACAGTTTTGTATGGCTGGGGGGCCTCAGGAAACTTATAATCATGACAGAAGGGGAAGAGGCACATCTTACATGGTGGCAGGTGAGAGAGAGCAAGCAAGAGCAGGGAAAACAGCCTTATAAGACCATCAGATCTCCTGAGAACTCACTCACTATCACAAAAACAACATTGGGGAAACCACCCCCAAGATCCAATCACCTCCACCAAGCCCCTCCCTCGCCACGTGGGGATTATGGGGATTACAGTTCAACATGAGATTTGGGTGGGGTTTGGGTGGGAACACAGTCAAACCATATCACATCCCCTCCCAAGAGGCCCCTTCCCAGCTGACCACAAAGAAACTATGTCCTGATCAATTGCCTGATCAGGCCACCTGCTCATCCCACTCCCTGATACTGGTTCTTCTTCTTCTTTTTTTTTTTCTTTTTTGAGATGGAGTTTTGCTCTTGTTGCCCAGGCTGGAGTGCAATGGCACAATCTCGGCTCACTGCAACCTCCGCCTCCCAGGTTTAAGCGATTCTTCTGCCTCAGCCTCCCAAGTAGCTGGGATTACAGGCATGCGCCACCATGCCCAGCTAATTTTGTATTTTTAGTAGAGACAAGTTTTCACCATGTTGGTCAGGCTGGTCTCGAATTCCTGACCTCAGGTGGTCTTCCCACCTCAGCCTCTCAGAGTACTGGGATTACAGGCGTAAGCCACCACACCCAGCCAATACTGGTTCTTTTTAACATTGTTTACTAGTCCCAGTAAAAAAAAAAGCTCTTTTCCGCCTTACCTTTCAAAAACTTGCAGATCTTATGGTTGAAGCATTCTATTAGAATGCTGTCCCTCCCCTATTGTAACATTCTCTTCTTAGGTTGCAATACTCCTTTTAAATAAAGTCTCTCCTTACCTAGGTCTGGATTTGGTTTTTATTTGACAGTTCTCGTTGCTGTGATCCAGCTCAAGACTGGAACTCACCTAGGGACCTCCACAAGCCCCATCCAGGTAAAGGTGCCATGTTCAGGACTTGAGGACTCTTGGGTGCATTCAAGTCTTGAACTAGCACTCTGGCCATCTTGGCTGTTGAAGAACAGTAAAAGGTTACTTTGATTGTTTTAGGCAAAGAGATGCCTTGGGCCTCCTGTGAGACTTCTGTGCTTTTTCAGCTCCTCGACCTGGGGATTGTTCGAGGGAATTAATCAACTGAGACTTTTTCTTGGCTCCTTTAAAGATTTTTTTCTTTGGGCTAACTATCCACTAATGCCAGGGTAACTCTCACTCTATCAGATGCCCTCCTCTTCCCCCACTGAGTATATGCCATTATGGCACTAATTCAGTTTAATAGCCTCAAAAATGGCAAAATTTACTAAAGGTAACCTAGAACCTCAAAGGCCTCTTTGGGAAACATGAGATCTCCCTAAACCAGCTCATCTAAGACTGCTCCCTTCCCATCATCCTCATCCCTCCGTTTTTACCACTTTAAACCTTCTCTTTTGTTGCCTCGCATTCTTTAATCTGTCTACCTCCTTCACCCCTCTACCCATTCCTACAGACCTTTTCCTTCCCACTCCAGCTCCTCAACTCATGGTCACTCAAGATTTAGGCTTCCCTTCTGTTCTGACCACCTTCTCTTCACACCATTGGTGAAGGAGGGATCTTCTGCACTAATTAGTATGAGATGGCTGAACAGATGGCACCCAATACTGGACAGATGAGATTGGCTACAGTTTTTTCAGTTACATACTCACAGCCTAAGGGATGAGGAGGTTATTGCATGCCAGGCAGAACCACACGGGAATTGCATTTGAAAGTAGACTGAAGCAGCAGGGGCTGGGTGAGGCAGGTTTTGTAGTAATGGCACAAGAGTGAGGTAACCTTTTGTTCCATGGGAGGATGTAATTGGCTTGTTCAAATAGTTCTGTGGGCTGGCAGGGAGGTAAAGCTCCTTAGATTGAGGATTAAGTAGGGTACAGCTGGTCTGGCTGAAGGGGAAACTAGCTGGGTAGGGAGACTTTCCCACTTCGGGGGTGATATGGTTTTGATCGGTGTCCCTACTCAAATCTCATATCAAATTGTAGTCCCCAGTATTGGAGGCGGGGCCTGATGGAGTGTAATTGAATCATGGAGGTGGTTTCTAATGTTTTAGCACCATCCCTCTGGTGCTGTCTTGTGATAGAGTTCTCACGAGATCTGGTTGTTCAAAAGTATGTGGCACCTCCTCCCTGCCTCTCCTCCCCCTGCTCCAGCCATATAAGATGTACCTGCTTCCCCTTCAACTTGCGCCATGATTGTGAGTTTCCTGAGGCCTCCCCAAGCCATGCTTTCTGTACAGCGTACAGAACTGTGAACCAATTAAACCTCTTTTCTTTATAAATTACCCAGTCTCAGGTAGTTCTTTATAGCAATGCAAGAATGGTCTAATATAAGTACCTAGATCATTTCTAAGTAAGATAGAAGAGTGGAGCATAATTTAAAGCTTACATAAATTTTTTTAGTACAGGGAGGCTAAATATATTTTGGTCTGCTAATGATGTGTTCATTCTTGCCACATTGAAAAGTTGTACTGGCCAGGCATGGTGGCTCATGCCTATAATCCCAGCACTTTAGGAGGCCAAGGTGGGTGGATCACCTGAGGTCAGGAGTTTGAGACCAGCCTGACCAACATGGTGAAACCCCATCTCTACTAAAAATACAAAAATTAGCTGGGTGTAGTGGCAGGGGTCTATAATCCCAGTTACTCAGGAGGCTGAGGCAGGAGAATCACTTGAACCCAGGAGGCAGAGGTTGCAGTGAGCCGAGATCACGTCATTGCATTCCAGCCTGGGTGACAGAGTGAGACTCCATCTCAAAACAACAACAACAACAAAAAAAAAAAAGAAAGAAAGAAAGAAAAGAAAAGTTGTACTATAAGGAGTATATGGCTATTAAAAGGTCACAAGGTATATAACCTTAAGCTTGACTAGTCTGCTACAATATGCTGGTGTATACAGTCAGCTAATTGTCTACTTCATAGTTTTCTCGGTAGGTATATTACTTCGCTAGTATGTCATAACAAAGCACCATGGACTGGTACTGACTAGTCTGCTACAATATGCTGGTGTATACAGTCAGCTAATTGTCTGCTTCATAGTTTTCTCGGTAGGTATATTACTTCGCTAGTATGTCATAACAAAGTGCCATGGACTGGTACTTCAAACAACAGAATTTTGTTTTCTCACAATTCTGGAGCCTGGAAGTCCAAAATTGAGTGTCAGCCGAGTTGGGTTTCTTCTGAGGCCTCTCTCCTTGGCTTGTAGATGCCAAGATTAATATTTCTTGGGCCTTTAATATTAAACATTTTCATTAATATTTCTGTTTTTAATGGTAGGCGTTCCTCATTTTAAGATACCTGACCCTTAAACAACTGATCTTTGCTACCACCTCTCAACAGATGCTTCAGCTGGTTTTGTCAGAACGACACCAACCAGAGTCCCCAGGAGACTGTTTCTTAGTCCCTGACTCACCCCATGCAGGAGGCTTAGGATTGCATCTGAATTGCTCAGTGGTGAATAATGTTCATTTATCATTAACAAAAGGAAGGTCAACAGTGCTGATCTTTGCCAGAGACTTGTTTTCCTGAAAAATAGCACTGGCTAAAGAGCTCTCCTCATCCTTTTGTGATAGCCACCCATCCTCTTCTTTCAATAACTCTTTTGAATAGTCTCCCCTTGCCTAAATCCAGATTTGTTTATTTTGACAAATGCTACAAAATTAGTTTCGAATTGTTTTAGAAATTTAATCAAATTACATTGAAAGGAACACGAGGAAGACATAAAAGAGTAAGGTATGACTTCCAAAGCATGAAGACGGAGAAAGCAAATTCAATCATAAATATACCGTCCAGGAAAAAAATAAAAGTGTGGCTCCTGAGTATGCAAATTCCAGGTAGAGTAAAGCCTGAAATATGTTTCTAAAACCCATACATGTAAGTTCTTCAATGTTTTTAAAAAGAAACAGGTTGATCTCTTTTAAGAGCAGGCAGCATTTCTCAGAATGGCAACAAAGCTAAAATCACACACAAAATAGTTTGATATAGTTAACTTAATACATTAAAGTGTTAAATGTATGCATAACAAAATATATCATAAGCAAAGTTAAAAGTCAAACAAACTAGAAAACATATGCAATAGCATGTAAGCAAAAGTTAATTTTTCAAATAAAAGGTTTTTACATAAAAATATGCACAAGGGGAAAAACGGGCAAAGGGCATGATAAGATACTTCACTAAAGAAGAAATCCACGTGAAAAGATGCTCAATTTCAATAGGAATTGAAGAAATGCAAATTAAAACTACAAATCACTTTTTACCTGTCAGATTGGCAAAGTTGAAAAAGATTGATAAACACAATATAGACGAAGGTGTAGGAATACAGACTGCTATGCTGCCCTCTGTCGTAGAGATCTCTACAAACTTTCTAGAAGGCATTTGGACAACATGAATACTTATTAACAACTATTCATCTAGGAATTTATCCTATGTAGGAAATTTTACAAATAGACAAAGATTTCAGAATCGAAAGACTGGAAACAATGTGAGGGGTTGTTACAAAATACTTTTCAGAAAAAGATAAGGTCGTGGCTCATACAAATATAAAAGTGCACATCTGTTAAGGAATTTACGCATACGATGTGAGGGAATCAGGCATATGTTATAACTATTTCAAAGGAAAAGTCAAAAAGCACAGATTTATCTGGAGTAAAGGAATGTTAAGATGAATTGCAAATGGAAACAAAACTGGTATTTTCATAGGGTGGGGATAGTGGGAACCAGTTAAATTATTGCCAGACAGGACAGAATTTACACACTATCAGTTACATATAATTTATAAAAAGTGGCGAATAGGGCTGGGCGTGGTGGCTCACACCTGTAATCCCAGCACTTTGGGAGGCTGAGGTGGGCGGATCACCTGAGGTTGGGAGTTCAAGACCAGCCTGACCAATATGGAGAAACTCCGTCTCTACTAAAAATACAAAAAATTAGCCGGGTGTGGTGGCACATGGCTGTAATTTTAGTTACTCAGGAGGCTGAGGCAGGAGAAACACTTGAAATTAGGAGGCAGAGGTTGTGGTGAGCCGAAATCGCGCCATTGAACTCCAGTCTGGGCAACAAGAGCAAAACTCTTGTCTCAAAAAAAAAAAAAAAGTGGTGAATATCTCAAAGACAATTGGACAAGGTTAGAGTTTATAACCTGGAAAGTATGCTATAGACAATGCTAATTTTCATTAAAAAATTTTAAAACAGCGTTCATTGATAGAGAAATAATTATGTTTTGCGACTGTCATGAAGCTATAAAAAATGATGAGGGATACTACACTATATTGTCATAGAATTTGTTCAAAAAAAGTAAGCAAAATCAATATATGTATTATCTCCAGTGGTGAAAGATATGAATAAATAATGGATATGCAGTCCTCTCCAGGAATGTTTACATTCTACTTCTTAAATGTTTAAATAAAGAAAAATAGGCCAGGTACAGTGGCTCACCCCTGTAATCTCAAAACTTTGGGAGGCCAAGGTGGGCGGATCCCTTGAGATCAGGAGTTGGAGACCAGCCTGGCCAATGTGGTGAAACCCCATCTCTACTAAAAATACAAAAATTAGCCTGGTGTGGTGGCCTGAGTCTGTAAGCCCAGCTACTCGGGAGGCTGAGGCAGGAGAATCGCTTCAACACGGGAGGCGGAGGTTGCAGTGAGCCAAGATTACGCTACTGCATTCCAGCCTGGCTGACAGAGCAAAACTGTCTCAAAAAAAAAAAAAAAAAAAAAAGGAAAGAAAGAAAGAAAAGAAAAATGTACATATATACATGCTTTTACAACTATCATTTGTCAGAGAGGAAAAAGCATCTTTCCTCTAGCATGTTAGGTTCAGTAGCCAGGGCCTGTGAATTAAACTGACAAAAGGCAGATTAACAGCAGAAAAGGTTTCTTTTGGCTGGGTGTGGTGGCTTACATCTGTGATCCCAGCACTTTGGGAGGCTGAGGCCAGCGGATCACTTGAGGTTAGGAGTTGGAGACCAGCCTGGCCAAAATGGAGATAACTTGTCTTTACAAAAAATACAAAAATTTAGCTGGGCATGGTGGTGTGCGCCTGTAATTCCAGCTACTTGGGAGGCTGAGGCACAAGAATCACTTGAGCCCAGGAGGCAGAGGTTGCAGTGAGCCAAGATCATACCATCGCACTCCAGCCTGGGCGACAGAGACTCTATCTCAAAAACAAAACAAAACAAACAAAAAAGAAAAGGTTTATTTTGTTTGCATATGTAACCTTCACAGGAAAAAAGTGAAAATCCCAAAGAGGTGCTTAGACCCAGGAGCTTATACACCATTTTAACACAGGGCGATAAAGTGTGGGAAGCTACTAGACAAGGAAATGGGGAGAGCCTGGCCTTCTCTGGTGGGGATAAATTGTGGGAAGGTAACTGGGAAAAGTATGGTAATTAAGGCTTGTTTAGTGAGGTATGTTATGCAGATTAATTGTTCACCTTATTCTCATATGGGAGAGGGCATCACCTTTGCAAAGGGAAATTAGGCTCTGTTTGTAGGTAGAAAGAGAGAGGGCAAAGAGTTTTGCTTGTGTCTGCTGTGTCTCATTTGCCTTTATTTCAAAATAATCCTTATGCCAATATGTCATGTTTTGAGGTGGCATATTCTTTTTTACTTTTACTTTTACCATTTTATTTGCTTTTCATTGTTGTTGTTTTCTAGAGAGACAGGGTCTTGTTTGTTGTTGCCCAGGCTGGAGTGTAGTAGTGTGATCACACCTTACTGTGGTCTTGAACCAAGTAGCTAGGATGACAGGTACACACTACCCCGCCCCACTAATTTATTTTATTTTGTTTTTGGTAGAGACAGGGTCTTGCTTTATTGCCCAGGCTGGTCTCAAATGCCTGGCCTCAAGGGAACTTCCCACTTCAGTCTCCCAAAGTGCTGGGATTACAGGCCCTGCCACCGTGCCCGGCCTGGGGTAGCATATTCTGATCCTTTTTCCATTGTTTCAGAAAGATGTTTCCATTTTGGAAAAACATAAAATAAATGAACAAATAATAGTAAATTTAGCATTTCTGTCCAAAAGAAAATAACATGTACAGTGAGCAGATGCCCATCAGGGTATTTACCAGCAAAAACAAGTTAAAAGAAGTACCTGTCTGAATGGATCAACAAATTGTAGCATATCATATTCATACAATGGAATAACATTTCGGAAAACAAAATTCATTCACACTTCACCATGGATGAATCTCCAGAGCTTATGTGGAGATAAACATGCCAAACAGGAAAGAGTACAGACCATTTGATTCATGTTTGTATATTTGAAATTCTGAAAGAGGCAAATCTAATCTATAGTGACAGAAAGGAGAGCAGTTGTTGCTGGGACTGAGTGTGGGGATAGGAGGGCGCTTACTTTTTCGGGTCATAGAAATATTCTTTATCTTGACTGTGGTATTGCCTGGGTGAATAGGTTGGTCAGAACTCATTGAACTATACACCTAAACAGCTATATTTTATTAAACCATGCTTCAATAAGATTGTTTTTGCTGTTGTTGTTTTGAGATGGGGTCGTACTCTGCAACCCAGGCTGAAGTGCAGTGGCATGATCACAGCTCTCTGTAGCCTCAGTCTTCTGGGCTCAAGCCATCCTCTCACCTCAGCCTCCCGAGTACCTGGGACTACAGGCATGTGCCACCACACCTGGCTAATTTTTGTATTTTTGGTAGAGATAGGGTTTCACCATGTTGCCCAGGCTGTTCTCAAACTCCTGGTCTTAAGTAATCCGCCTGCCTTGGGCTCCCAGAGTGCTCAGATTACATGCACGAGCCACCATGCCTGGCTGTTTGTGTGTGTGTATATATATGTGTGTGTGTGTGTATATATATGTGTGTATATATATTTATTTTTTAAGTATCTGTTAGTAAAGACTAGAGGGGTAAACAGAAAGCAGACAGCATGTGTTGAGCAGGATCTGGACTCTCTGAGTTTGCAGTGATGATAAGCTTTCAAAGAGCAGAGACTCTCCAGGCTTCTGAAAGTATTCCTGGACTCAGTGATTCCTATCTGGAAGCCATCTGGACAAAGACGGCTGGCGCAGACATGCCACTAAATGCACTCTTTTGAGGGTGAGAGTGCATAGAAGTTGTGAGGCATTTTCACAGTTTCAGGAATCCAGCACAGCAAAGGAAGATGACAGGGTCAGGGCGTACTGGACACAGGGACTGTGGATTCACATGCTAAAGAAGACGGAAGAGCCAGGGGGCTCACAGAGTTTGTTTGTTTGTTTGTTTGTTTGTTTGTTGAGATGGAGTCTCCCTCTGTCGCCCAGGCTGGAGTGCAGTGGCAGGATCTCAGCTCGCTGCAAGCTCCGCCTCCCGGGTTCACGCCATTCTCCTGCCTCAGCCTCCCGAGTAGCTGGGACCACAGGAGCCTGCCACTACGCCCGGCTAATTTCTTTTTGTATTTTTAGTGGAGACGGGGATTCATCATCTTAGCCAGGATGGTCTCGATATCCTGACCTCGTGATCCGCCCGTCTCGGCTTCCCAAAGGGCTCACAGAGTTTTTTTTTTAAGCTGAGCGCCAAAATGCCTATGCTAAATGAACAAGAATGTTCTAGTTATAAAAACTGTCTAATAAACATCCTCCGTACTGATGTGTAAATATTGCGTGAAGTGTGGCAGAGGCCCCCTCTGGTGGTAATGTGCAAAATCACATCTATAACTATAAAATAGTTAAGAAATGGGGTGAAAATCAGCCCTAGTGTTTACATACATTAGATGTTAGAGGTATATACTAAAGAGGCAATTTAGGCTGGGCACTGTGGCTCATGCCTATAATCCCAGCACTTTGGGAGACTAAGGCAGGCTGATCAAGCCCAGGAGTTTGAGACCAGCCTGGGCAACATGGTGAAACCTATCTCTACCAAAAAAAAAAAAAAAAAAAATTAGCTGGAGCGTGGTGGTGCACACCTATGGTCCCAGCTATTTAGGAGGCTGAAGTGGAAGGATCTCCTGAGCCGGTGAGGTTGAGGCTGCAGTGAGCAGTGATCACGCCACTGCATTCCAGCCTGGTTGACTGAGTGAGACCTGTCTCCAAAAAAGAAAAAGAAGAAAAAGAAAAAAGAAAAGGAAGAAGCAATTCAGCAATACCTACCTACCATCCATATCTTTTCTTTTTTTTTTTGACACAGGGTTTCACTCTGCCCAGGCTGGAGTGTAGTGGCGCGCTCACAGCTCACTGCGGCCTCAATCTCCTGGGCTCAGACAGTCCTCCTACCTCAGCCTCCCAAGTAGCTGGGATTACAGGTGGACGCTACCACGTCCAGTTAATTTTTGTATTTTTTGTAGAGATGAGGTATCACCATGTTGACCACGTTGGCCTCAAATTGCTGGACTCAAGTGATCTGTCCTTCTTGGCCTCCCAAAGTGCTGGGATTACAGGCGTGAGCCACTGTGCCCAGCCTAAACTGCCTCTTTAGTATATACCTCTAACATCTAATGTTTGGAAACACCAAGCCACCATGCTTGGCCCATATATGTTCTTTACTTTGCTTCTTCTCACTTAACACATTTGGAAAATCATTCCATATCAATTTATATAAAGCCTCTTTGCTCTTTTCAGTGTCTACCCAGCACAGGGGCTATGCCATGATGTTCAAATAGTTCCCTAATGGGCATGCCAGTTGTTTCCAGCTATTTGCTACCATAAACAATGCTACAGTGAATGTCTTCACATATATATAAAACATATGTGTAGTATTAATTGCCATAAGTGATATTGCTTGGTCAAAATGTATTTAAAAAGTCGATAGGTCTAGCCGGGCGCGGTGGCTCAAGCCTGTAATCCCAGCACTTTGGAAGGCCGAGACGGGCGGATCACGAGGTCGGGAGATCGAGACCATCCTGGCTAACACGGTGAAACCCCGTCTCTACTAAAAATACAAAAAACTAGCCGGGCGAGGTGGCGGGCGCCTGTAGTCCCAGCTACTCGGAGGCTGAGGCAGGAGAATGGCGTAAACCCGGGAGGCGGAGCTTGCAGTGAGCTGAGAACCGGCCACTGCACTCCAGCCTGGGCGACAGAGCGAAACTCCGTCTCAAAAAAAAAAAAAAAAAAAAAAAGTCGATAGGTCTTACCCTCTGTGTGGGGGAAGATGATTGGCAATAGATGCCATCAGACACAGGCAAAAGAAACAAGTTCCTCAGACCTTGATAAAAGATAGGAGAATTTAAACTCTAAGAAGAGTGCGTGGAGCTGGAGTTTCGGCAGCCATCTTTTCCACAGGGGCAAACTTCCCTGGGTGCTGTGTGCTGGCTCCCATCAGCTTCTGCAAAAACTCTCCTTCTCTTACACCTTCTATATGTTCTGGAGACCCCGGCTATGTTCCTGACCAGAGCAGGGCACTGGAGTCACTCCAGTTCATTCCTGCATCATCTCTGCAAGCGGGACTTGAAGGTCAGTTTCCCAGGGTAAATTTTCTAGATAGATGATCCCCTAGGAACTCCCAGGCCTTAAGCTTCCTGATGACTCTTCATGTCTTCCACAGAGAAATTGTACCAATTTACATTCTCACCAGCAATGTGTGACTTCCTGTTTCCCCCACACACTCACCAGCAGAGCAAATTATCACAGGTTTTAAAAATAGTATTTATTGATTTACTTATGAAATGGGTAAATCGCTCTGTTGCCAGGCTGGAGTCCAGTGGTGTAATTGACCACAGCTCACTGCAGCCTCAAACTTCGAGGCTCAAGACATCCTCCCTCCTCAGCCTTCTGAGTAGCTGAAACAACAGGCACACACCACCATGTCTGACTAATTTTGGTATTTTCTATTTTTTATGGAGATGAGGGTCTCACCATGTTGTCCAGGCTGGTTCTGAACTCCTGACCTCAAGCATTCCTTCCACTTTGGCCTTAGAAAATGCTGGGATTACAGGTGTGAGCCACCCCACCTAGCTACAGTTTTTATCTTTGCCAATTCTAATAAGTAAAAACTGAGGGAGACCAAGGCAGGCAGATCACTTGAGCTCAGGAGTTTGAGACCAGCCTGGCCAACATGTTGAAACCCCATCTTTACCAAAAAAGAAATACAAAAATTAGCTGGGCTTGGTGGTACATGACTGTAATCCCAGCTACTCGGGAGGCTGAGGGACAAGAATCGCTTGAGCCCAAGAGGTGGAGGTTGCAGTGAGCCAAGACTGAGCCACTGCACTCCAGCCTGGGTGACAGAGTGAGACTGTCAAAAAAAAAAAAAAGAAAGAAAGAAAGAAAGAAAAAGAGAAGAAAAGAAAAGGAAAACCTGAAACAAAGAGTTTAAGCTTTACATTTCTCTCATGTGTAAGGTACCACATCTTTTCATACAGTGATAATGAAAGACATATGTGTCTATATTCCTAGCAAAGCCAACCCTTCCACTGATGCACCTGATCCTCATTCCAGGTATAACACCCTCTGATGTTATACTTGAGAACATCATCCCAGCAATTCTTTCTTCTGCAGCTTCAACTTTTTTCTCTCCATGGAATCGTTCCTATTAGCATACAAAAATGTTATTTCTCCCTTTGACAATCCTGTCTTGAACCCCTTCCACCTTAGCTACTGCCCTAATTCTCTATTTATAGCAGAGCTTTCCTTTTCTGGAAAGGGCCAGATAGTAAATATTTTAAGTATGGTGGGCTCTTCAGTCTCTCACAACCTCCTACCTGTGTCCCTCTAGTGTGACAGCAGCCACAGACAACATGTAAATGAACAGGCGTGATCGTAGTTTGCTGCAGTTTACTGTCTCCTGCTTCATAGAAAACTGACCTTCATTCCCCTTGCTGTGGTCAGGGAAGAAGGCGCTGCAGTTGTCTCCTGTTCCTTGCCCTCCGCAGGTTGGCAGCTGAGGCCTCCAGAACAACACAGAGGGTCCAAGAGGGCATCAGCCTCCTTGTGAAAACAGCAAAGGGAGTTTCTGGAAGAACCTGATTGTTCTGTGTCAAAAGAATTCCTTGTATCTGGTGTCTCCAAATTCCATTAAACCCTCTCTAATCAGGAGCTTAGTCCCATGCCTCTAGGGAAGCTGGCCCTGTCCATTTCAGCTCCATGGTTCTAAATCCAGCAGGCATTTATCTAAACTTGTTTTACCTGTACTCTCAGCAGCATTTCAGACAAGTCATCACTCTTTGACCTTGAGACCCTTTTCCTCACCTGGACTCTTAATCCTCGTGGTTTTGTTCTCGTCACTCTTTGTCAGCCTTCAGTTTCCTCCTCACTCCGCAGGCCTCTTAACCCTGCAGAGCTTCATGACTCAGGCCTCAGATCTCTTCTTTTTTTCTCTCTACAGCCCTTCTGTATGGCCTCATCCAACCTCATGCTGTTAAGTACATCTAGATTTAACCTTGACATCGCCCTGATTTCTCTCTAGTCTGGACCTGTCCTCAGAACTCCAGACTCATATTTCCAACTGCTTAGTTAACATCTCCCCTTAGAGGTAAAATTGGCGTTTCAGACAAACATGTCCAATATGCAGCTCCTTATCTTCTTCTCCCGGAGCCTCCTTCTCCCGCTGTCCTCCCGGACTCACTCATTGACAACTCCATCTAGTTGCTCAGGCCAAAAACTCCTGCAGTCATCTGTCTTGCCTCTCTTTCTCACACAGCACACGCCCAATTCAACAAATGCTTTTGGCTCTATTTTCTTTCCTTTTTTGTTTTTCTTTCTTTCTTTCTTTCTTTTTTTTTTAGATAGAGTCTCACTCTGTTGCCCAGGCTGTAGTGCAGTGGCTCACTGAAACCTCCGCCTCCCAGGTTCAAGTGATTCTCCTGCTTCAGCCTCCCAAGTAGCTGGGACTATAGGCATGTACCACCACACCTGGCTAATTTTTGTATCTTTAGTAGAGACAGGGTTTCACCATGTCAGCCAGGCTGGTCTTGAACTCCTAAGCTCAAGCGATCTGCCTGCCTTGGCCTCCCAAAGTGCTGGGGTTACAGGTGTGAGCCATCAAACCTGGCCTCTATTTCAAAATATATCCAGATTAGGATCCCTTTTACCTACCTCCGTTGCTACCACCCTGGGCCATGCCACTGCTGTATCTCACCTGACATCTCCTGCTTCCTCTCATGCCCGCCATATAGCCTGGGATTACAGGCGTGAGCCACTGAGCCTGGCCAGTGTTTGTTTTGTTTTAAATCTGTTTTGGCTTTAGTATATTCTCAACATCCATAAAAGTGCTTGGCTCAAAGTAGGAGGAGCCCAATAATATTTGATGAATAAATGAGGGAATAAATGAATGAATACTTTATCTTCATATGGTACTTTGTAACTTAAGAACCATTTTCACATTTCTCTTACTACTTCTGATACTCAGATAGTCAGATAAAACCACTGTGTTAGTTTCTTTCTTTCTTTTTTTTTTTTTGAGATGGAGTCTCACTCTGTCGCCCAGGCTGGAGTACAGTGGCATGATCTCGGCTCACTGCAAACTCCGCCTCCCGGGTTCAAGTGGTTCTTCTGCCTCAGCCTCCCGAGTAGCTGGGACCACAGGAGCCCGCCACTACGCCCGGCTAATTTCTTTTTGTATTTTTAGTAGAGACAGGGTTTTGCCATGTTGGCCAGGCTGGTCTCGAACTTCTGACCTTAAGTGATCCACCCACCTCAGCCTCCCAAAGTGCTGGGATTACAGGCATGAGCCATGGCGCCTGGTCGCAACTGTGTTAATTTCTTATTGCTGCTGTAACAAACTACCACACACAAAATGGTTATAAGCAATACAAATTTATTTTCTTACCGTTCTGTAGGTCAGAAGTCTGAAGCAGGTCTCACTGGCCTCAAATCGAGCTGTCAGCAGAACCGTGTTTCTTTCTGGGAGTTTTAGAGGAGAATCTATTTTCTTGCCGTTTCTAGCTTCTCGAAACCACCCTCATTCATTGACTGTGGACCTTCCTCCATCTTCAAAACCAGCAATGGTCAGTTAAGTCCTTCTCATATGAAGTCACTGTGACCTCTGCTCCCACCTTCACATCCCCTGAGCCAGAGTTGGTGAAGAGAGGTGTCTCCGAGTCACACTGTGCGAACTGCCATGGAACAGAGTTAAGCTGTTTTCATGTTGATGCGTTTCACAAGTGAGTGTTTTCCCCAGCTCTGAGTCAGTCTTTCTTTTTAAATCCAAAACCATATTATTAAGTTTTTAAAAAACTCATGATTGCTTTACTTCTTCAGGTTTCAGGTTTCTCAGACATAAAACCTTAAAACAGAAATGAATACCTGATGATTGCATTCCAGTTGTCTGCATTACCCATTAAGAGTCTCTGACCTTGGCCGGGCGCAGTGCCTCACGCCTGTAATCCCAGCACTTTTGGTGGTTGAGGCGGGTGTATCACAAGGTCAGGAGATCCAGACCATCCTGGTTAACATGGTGAAACCTCATCTCTACTAAAATTACAAAAAATTAGCCGGGCACAGTGGTGGGCGCCTGTAGTCCCAGCTACTTGGGAGGCTGAGGCAGGAGAATCGCTGGAACCGGGGAGTCGTAGGTTGCAGTGAGTGGAGATCACGCCACTGCACTCCAGCCTGGCAACAGAGTGATGCTCCGTTTCAAAAAAAAAAAAAAGAGTCTCTGACCTTCTTCTGGTCCCAGGAAACCTCAAAGAATAATATTGCATCTTCCATTTCATAGGCTTTAATGGGAGCAGGACTATGGACAGTGACACTGGGCTTTTCCCTCCTTAACAGTTCACCTGTGGTCTGTCTGGTATGACTCACATTTTCTTTGTGTCTCAAATTTCCCACATGCGAAACAGATAGTATGATGAAAATATAGCCCACTTAATTATGTGAAGTGTTTTGAACAAAATTGTTACAACATCTTAGCATAATGTGGACTTTTTGTACATCATCTAGTCTAATGGTTCTCACCATTGCCGCCCATTGGAATTACTTATGGAAACTTAACAAATCCTGATGCTGGCTGAGTGCAGTGGCTCGGGCCTGTAATCCCAGCACTTTGAGAGGCCGAGACAGGCAGATCACCTGAAGTCAGGAGTTCAAGACCAGCCTGGCCAACATTGTGAAACCCCGTCTCTACTAAAAATTAAAAAATTAGCCAGGCATGGTGGTGGGCACTAGCAGTCTTACCTACTTGGGAGTCTGAGGCAGGAGAATTGCTTGAGCCCGGGAGGCGGAGGTTGCAATGAGCCGAGATTGTGCCACTGCACTCCAGCCTGGGTGACAGAGCGAGATTCCGTCTCAAACAACAACAGAAATCCTGATGCCTAGGTCCTGCACCAAGGATTCTGATGTGATTGCTATGGAATGTGGCCTAGGCATAGGCATTTTTTCTTTTTTTTTGAGATGGAGTCTCTCTCTATTGCCCAGGCTGGAGTGCAGTGGCATGATCTTGGCTCACTGCAACCTCCGCCTCCTGGGTTCAAACAATTCTTCCTGCCTCAGCCTCCTCAGTAGCTAGGATTACAGGCACGCACCACCATGTCCAGCTAATTTTTGTATTTTTAGTAGAGATGGGGTTTCACCATGTTGGTCAGGCTGGTCTTGATCTCCTGACCTTGTGATACACCTGCCTCAACCACCCAAAGTGCTGGGATTGCAGGCATGAGTCACCACACTCGGCTGGCATAGGCATTTTTAAAAGCTCCCCAGCTGATTTTAATGTGCAACCAAGTCTGGGACCAGGGAAGACTCCTCTTAGGTAGCTCTAAACAACCTCTTGTGGATGTGCCACTTTCTGGACCCAATCCCCAAGTCATCCCCCGTGAGTGCAGCTCATTCTCCCCTCTGGGTTTTGATCCTAGCAACCATCAGGAAGGAGACAGGACAGGTGGGTGCAGGACCTGAGCCCCACGCAGGGCAGGGGGACACGCAGGTTGCAACATCATAGTGAAAAGGACCAGAATCTGATGTGGACACACTGGAAACCTGATACCACTGTAACCCAGGTTTCCTCTTTGCCCATGGAACAAACATAAATCAGGGAAATGTAAATTGATGTCACCTTCATTCAGCATAGCTTTAGTGAAACCTGGGAACTGGGGAATTTTTTGTTCACAAGGCAAACAAAGTCTTCAATTTAATTCCTTTAATTTCCTTGAAGATTATATTAACTAGTAGCTGAGGTTAAGACTTTTGAAAGTCATGTGGGTATTGAACTGAACTGCTCTTAGAAGAAAATTCAGAGAGAAGGTGATGCGGATCAGGAGCAGGAAGAGAGGCTAAGCCAAGAAGAGAGGTTTGGGAGATGAGATACCTCAAAAGGTTTGTTAGTTTATTTATTTATTTATTTATTTATTTATTTTTGAGACGGAGTTTCGCTCTTGTTGCCCAGGCTGGAGTGCAACGGTGGGATCTCAGCTCACTGCAACCTCCGCCTCCCAGGTTCAAGCGATTCTTCTGCCTCAGCCTCCCAAGTAGCTGGGATTACAGGTGCCTGCCACAATGACTGGCTAATTTTTTGTATTTTTAATAGAGACAGGGCTTCACCATGTTGGCCGGATGGTCTCGAACTCCTGACCTCAGGTGATCTGCCCACCTCAGCCTCCCAAAGTGCTGGGATTACAAGCATGAGCCAATGTGCCTGGCTTTGTTTATTTTTAAGTGCAATCTTGATATCATGCTGTACAACTTCTCTCTTCTAGCTCCCTTCTAAAATCTTGAATACATTTTATATTCATCACTAATGCATTCATATTGGTGCAAGGAGAGTACTGTTTTCAAATAATTCAAAGAGGAGAAAGCCATAAGAATATGAGTCATAATATAAAGAAAGAGGCACACAGCTTTTACCAACAACCGATTTACCCCCATCTCTACTAAGGAAATGCAGACAAAATTTTTTTTTTTTTCCTTTTTAAAAACACAAGTGAGGCCAGGCACAGTGGCTCATACCTGTAATCCCAGCACTTTGGAAGGCTGAGGTGGGCAGATCACCTGAGGTCAGGAGTTTGAGACCATCCTGGCCAACATGGTGAAGCCCTGTCTCTATTAAAAATACAAAAAATTAGCCGAGCATGGTGGCAGGCACCAGTAATCCCAGCTATAAGGGAGGCTGAGGTGGGGGGATCACTTGAACCTGGGAGGCGGAGGTTGCAGTGAGCTGGGATCATACCATTGGACTCCAACCTGGGAGACAAAGTCTAGTCTCAGAAAAAAAAAAAAAAAAAAGGAAGAAAAGAAAACACAGATTGCTGACTGCACATCAGAGTTTCTGATTTAGTAGGTGAAGGATTCTAACAAGTTCCCAGGTGATACTGAAGCTCTACTGGTCTGGGAACCACCCTTTCAGAACCACTGGCTTACAACACTCTCATAGAAATTATCTCCTACTTCCACATTTATCATGATCTGTTCTTTGAAATGTTAATAAGTCTGATGAGAAAAGAAAAGAATGTTGTGGTCAAATGTGTAAGGGAAGTCAAGATTCTTTAGAGAAAGCAAAACTTACTGCCCACATATACACGGCTTACTATCTATCAAGCTTGTCCAACCCAAGGCCCACAGTCTGCATGCAGCCCAGAAGGGCTTTCAATGAGGCCCAACACAAATTCATAAACTTTCTTAAAACATTATGAGATTTTTTTTTTGCTCATTGGCTATCATTAATGTTAGTGTATTTTATGTGTGGCCCAAGACAATTCTTCTTCCAATGTGGCCCAGGGAAGCCAAAAGATTGGAAACCCCCTGGTACATTTACCTGACTTTCTTATTTCAGGAAATTTTTACCCAGAAGGATGAAATGGCTGTAAACAAAAAATTAAATTCTAAGCTCCCCTAATCATCTGAATGAACCCCTCCTCTCAGTCAGGGGCATTCCAGAGTTAACCTGAAAAAATAATTCAAGTCATGATGGAAGAGAGGCTCAGATATGCCTCATTATACCCCTTCAGCATTAACATCAACACAGACCTTAAGTCTGGTAAGAAACATTTACAATCTACTCTCTCCAAAGCCTGCTACTGAGAGGCTTCAACTGCCTGATAAGGCCTTAGTCTTCACAACACCTTATCATAACCCAGACATTCGTGTCTCCTTTCTTTTCTTTTCTTTTTTTTTTTTGAGACAAAGTCTTGCTCTGTCGCCCAGGCTGGAGTGCAGTGGCTGGATCTCAGCTCACTGCAAGCTCCGCCTCCCGGGTTTACGCCATTCTCCTGCCTCAGCCTCCCGAGTAGCTGGGACTACAGGCGCCCGCCACCTCGCCTGGCTAGTTTTTTGTATTTTTTAGTAGAGACGGGGTTTCACCATGTTAGCCAGGATGGTCTGGATCTCCTGACCTCGTGATCCGCCCGTCTCGGCCTCCCAAAGTGCTGGGATTACAGGCTTGAGCCACGGCGCCCGGCCACGTGTCTCCTTTCTACTGATAACTCTTTCAATCAGTTACCAGTCAGAAAAAATTTAAATCTAGCTATGACCTGGAAGCCACACCTCCCTTTGAGTTGTCCTGCCTTTTCAGATCAAACCCACATAAATATTACATGTATTGATTGATGTATTATGCCTCCCTAAAATGTATAAAAGCAAGATGGACCCCAACCACCTTGGGCATATGTCATCAGGACCTCCTGAGGCTGTGTGACAGGCATGTCCTTAACCCAAAATAAACTCTCTAAATTGCTTGAGACCTGTCTCAAATACTTTTGGGTTCAAATGGACAAAAATTTTATTTGTTCTAGGATCTTTCTGAAAATCCATTAGTCCAAACACTAGACTACTCGATTTACCCTCATTGAAGTAAGTACCACTTTCCAAGGAAAATAGATACAATCAAAAGATCATTTACTCTTTAAGACATGCTTGGGAACTCTCACCTTGCTGTGTCCACCAATCCTAAACCATTGTGTCACATACTTGTCCAACCTTAATCAAGCTCTATATCAAAATAGCCACCTTACTCCAGATTCCAAAAACCTAATAAATATTCTGCTTTGCCCTCACCCTTCCAAGAAGCCAGTAAGACTCTTGTTATGAAAATGATCATAGAAAGGGGTCCTGATCCACACCCCAAGAGAGGGTTCTTGGATCTCACGCAGGAAAGAATTCAGAGCGAGTCCACAGAGTAAAGTGAAAGCAAGTATATTAGAAAAGTAAGGGACTAAAGAATGGCTACTCTATAGACAGAGCATCCCCAAGGGTTGCTGGTTGCCCATTTTTGTGGTTATTCCTTGATGATATGCTAAACAACAGGTAGATTATTCATGCCTCCCCTTTTTAGACCATATGAGGTAACTTCCTGACATTGCCATGGCATTTGTAAACTGTCAGGCACTGGTAGGAGAGTAGCAGTGAGGATGATCAGAGGTCACTCTCATTGCCATCTTGGTTTTGGTGGGATTTGTCTGGCTTCTTTACTGCACACTGTTTTATCAGCAAAGTCTTCTTGACCTGTATCTAGTGCCGACCTCCTAACTCATCCTGTGACTTATAATGACGAACCATCTGGGAATGCAGCCCAGTAGCCTTATTTTACCCAGCTCCTATTAAAGATGGAGTTGCTCTGGTTCACACGTCTCTGACAATCTCTCTTAGCTCAACAAGCACTAAACTAAGCCTGGCGCTATCCATCCATTTTGAGGGAGTCAGCATTTAACTATCCATTGCCTTTACTTCCTATACTAGGTTAGGTTACTTCTACTAATTCCTGCCATACTCACAGCTTGTGCCTGGAAAATAGTAGGCATTCAATAAATCAATAAATGTTATTTGAGTAAATGGATGAAATTTTCAGTTTTTAATATGCTACTGTGCATTGTGACTTTGTTTTGTTTTTTTTTGTTTTTGTTTTTTTTTGTAATGGAGTCTCACTCTGTCGCACAGGCTGGAGTGCAGTGGTGCGATCTCAGCTCACTGCAACCTTCACCTCCCAGGGTCAAGTGATTCTTTTGCCTCAGCCTCCAGAGTACCAGGCAGGCACATGCCACCACGCCCAGCTAATTTTTGTATTTTTAACAGAGATGGGCTTTCACCATGTTGGCCAGGTTGATCTCGAACCCTTGACCTCAAGTGATCTGCCCGCCTCTGCCTCCCAAGGCATTGCTACTTTCTAAGCAGGGAAATGGTATAATTTCCCCAAATTCCCATCACTTGTGGAAGGTATGTTCCTCAAACACCCTTTGGAGAACCCTATCGTAATGTGTTACACAGATGTTTCCTTAAAAGATGGAGGCTGAGGTAGGTGGATCACCTGAGGCCAGGAATTCAAGACCATCCTGGGCAACATGGTGAAACCCCATGGCTACTAAAAACACAAAAATTAGCCAGGCATGGTGGCACGTGCCTGTAATCCCAGCTACTGGGGAGGCTGAGGTGGGAGAATCGAACCCAGGAGGCAGAGGGTGCAGTAAGCCAAGATCATGCCACTGCACTCCAGCCTGGGTAACAGAGAGATATTCTGTCTCAAAAAAAAAGAAAAAGAAAAAAAAAAGATACGGAAACTACTGCTTAGCACTCTGTCATTCTTACTAAAGGAAGTGCTCCAGGATTGAATGTACCAATAAATTTAAGACCCTTCACTGTGTGAAAACCCTAATCTTAGGACTCTTTTCCACTCAAGATTATGGTCTTTGTTATGGACCAAATGTGTCCCTTCCCAAATTCACATGTTGAAGTCCTGACCTCTGATGTGACTATATTTGGAGGTAGGGCTTTAAGACTGTAGTTAACATTAAATGAGGTCATCAGACTGGGACCCTAATACAATAGGACCAGTGTCCCTGTAAGAAGAGTAAAAGACACCTAAGAACTCTTTCTCTCTCTTTGTGGATGCACACAAGAGGACAGACACAGTGAGAAGATGGCCATTGACAAACCAGAAAGGGAAGCCTCACCGGAAACCAACCTTGCTGGCACCTTATTCTTGGATTGCTAGACTCCAGAACTGTGAAGAAATAAATTCTGTTGTTTTAGCCACACAGTCTGTGGTATCTTGTTATGATAGTGGGAGCTAACTAATTCAGTCTTCTTGGGGCTGAATTTGGGACCAGTGAGTTATCAGGGGAACCTGCCCCCAATATTTCAACACAGGTTCTTTCTATTTTCCATAAGTGTCGGCCAGTCTGAGAAATAAAGAGAAAGACTACAAAGAGAGGAATTTTACAGCTGGGCTGCCGGGGTGACATCAGATATCGGTAGGTCCATGATGCCCACCCGAGTCACAAAACCAGCAAGTTTTCATTAGGGATTTTAAAAGGGGAGGGGGTGTATGAACAGGGAGTAGGTCACAAAGATCACATGCTTCAAAGGGCAAAAGGGAGATCACATGCTTATTAGGGAACAGGGCAAGGACAAAAGCAAAGATCACAAGGCAAAGGGCAAAATTACAGTTACTGATGAGGGTCTATGTTCAGCTGTGCACGTATTGTCTTGATAAACATCTTAAACAACAGAAAACACAGTTCGAGAGCAGAGAACCAGTCTGACCTCAAATTTACCGGGGCAGGATTTTTTTCCCCACCCTAATAAGCCTGAGGGTACTACAGGAGACCAGGGTGTATTTCAGTCCTTATCTCAACTACATAAGACAGACAGTCCCAGAGTGATCATTTATAGACCTCCCCCTAGAAGTGCAATTCTTTTCTTAGGGTCTTAATATTATATTCTTTGCTAGAAAAAGAATTTAGAGATAGTTCTTCTACTTGCACGTCCGTTTATAGACTCTCTGCAAGAAGAAAAATATGGCTCTTTTTGCCTGACCCTGTAGGTTGTCTTCCCTTGTTCCCTAAAATCGCCATTATTCTGTTCGTTTTCAAGGTGCACTGATTTCATATTGTTCAAACACACATGTTTTACAATCAGATTTTATACTGTTCAAACACACGTTTTACAATCAATTTGTACAGTTAACGCAATCATCACAGGGTCCTGAGGTGACGTACATCCTCAGCTTATGAAGATAACAGGATTAAGATATTAAAGTAAGACAGGCATAATAAATTATAAAAGTATTATTAGGGGAGTGATAAATGTCCAAGAAATCGTCACAATTTATGTTGCTCAGCCATGGCTCCAGCGGTCCCTCCATTCAGGGTCCCTGACTTCCCACAACAGTGAGTCATAAACATGACCTATGACTCAGAGAGCTCTCTCTAGCCTAGCTATCCTGGTGTCATAGCTGCTGTTGATGATGATAATCATACTACATTAGTCCTCCCTTATCCACAGGGGGTATGTTCCAAGACCCCCAGTGGATAGTTACTGAACCTGTAAGTGGATAGTACTGAACCCTGTAAGTGCTATGCTTTTTCCTATGCATAATGTGAAAATAAAATGTAAAAGCTGTTGAAACCCCCCAAAACACTATAAGCCTTGAGAGAGATGTGACCCTGATCTGAGTCATGTAGCATGTAGTTGTAACTTCTGCTTCTTAGATTGTAGATTAACTCTCTTCTTAATTCTATTGAGGATAACTAAAACTGTGAAAAATGAACCCAAGAATAAGGAGGAACTGCTGTATTATTTGTATATAACTTTGCATTTTACAAAGCTCTTTCACAGGCATGAGCTCAGTGGCACTTCCCAGCAACTGAGGGATACGAGGAGTTTCACTGAAGGACACAATGAACTGAGGGCTGAAGTCACAGCCACTAGAAAATGGAAGGGTCAGAATCCCGTGTTGTCTTAAATCCATCACACAGCATACTGTCTGGTACTAACGCAGGATTTTTCTCAGCCACCTTGCCAGCAGGAAACCTCCAGCTGGTAACACCTCCGCCCAGGCCTCACTTGGCCCAGGGCTCCCCACAGGAGACACCCTGCCCACTCAGCCTGCTGACCCGTGCCTGGCTTGCACTGCAGCATGGATCCTGTGGCCACCGTGACTGCAGTGCCCAGCCCCCAGTGGGAGGGGGTTTGTGGGCAAGTGAGTCCAGGGTCCGGCTGGCCTCTCCAAGGGCCGGCTACATGCGGGGCTAGTGGCTGGCCCAGGCGTGTGGCAAGTGACTCCCATGGTGGACTCCAGCATACAGATGAGGGGTACGCCGTGGCATACAAACAGCAAAACCTGCGACTCCAAAGCCCCAGAGGGGGTGTTACAGTGTGCTAATAGCTGTTTTAGTCCCACCACAGCCTGATGATCAGGGGCATGTTAACAGTTCTGTCAGTCCCATTGCCCTGCTCCAGCCCACGGGTTTGGGGCTGACCTGCCCCTGCTGCTTTCCGTCACATATGGCAACTGCTGAGCTTGGAAGAGGGGGCAGGGCAGAGGGCTACAGTGTTACTGTTGTCTTTGTACCTGCATTCAGAGGGGTCCCGAGTTCTTGGTCCCCATCCAAGAAGAATGAGATTATGCTGACTATTGAAGGGTGAGGAGGGCAGAGAAGAGTTTTACTGAGTGATGAAACAGCTGATGAAACAGCTCTCAATGGAGAGGGGACACAAGGGTGGTCTTGTCTTGTGTCCCCTCTCCATTGAGAGCTGTTTCATCAGCTGTTTCACCACTCAGTAACTAACACCAAGACCCACTTGGTCAGGTGGTCTGTTTCTCAGTGTGGTTGGGTCTGGGGCTTTTGTGGGCTCAGAAGGCGGAAGTGAGTGCTAATTGGTTTGTGAGTATCCAAAAAAGACTAAAACAAAGGCACCATTCAAAGGTGAGCATGAGTGTAAAAAAACAATTAGGAAAGAGTCGGTATATGTAAAATAGGTGAAGGGTGAGGATCCATCAGAAGAAAGCATGCCAAATGGAAAGAGATTCTCAATCCAGTTCAGTTCCTATGTTTTTCCAAGACTTTTAGCTTGGTTATCAGGCTTTAAACTGCCTTTGGCTTGAAGGTGGAGTTTCACCGGGGACCCGCCCCTGTCCTCCTAGTCATTTGACTGCCTCCTGCCGCTATCAGTACGTGAAAGACAATATTAAACTAAGGCTGGGCACGCCTGTAATCCCAGCACTTCGGGAGGCCCAGGCAGGTGGATCACCTGGGCTCAGGAGTTCCCAATCAGTCTGGGCAACATGGCAAAACCCTGTCTCTATAAAAAATACAAAAATTTGCCAGACATGGTGGTGAGTACCTGTAGTCCCTGCTACTCTAGAGGCTGCGGTGGGACCACTTGAGCCCTGAAGTTTGAGACTGCAGTGAGCTGTGATTACACCACTGCACTCCAGCCTGGGCTACAGAGTGAAAAACCCTGTCTTGAAAAAACAAAAAACAAACAAATATATTAAACTAGATATTAGACATTTTAAAACTCAATTGCCCATATTTTCACTAGACAATTTTAACTTGAATTGCCTATTTTTTTTGGACTAGTAATACACTAAATGTAATATATTTATGTCACCCAATAAAAAATTTGATCTTTGTCTCATGTTTTTGGCAAAGAGTTTCTAAACCTTTGGAATTTCTTTCCTTTTTTTTTTTTTCTTGAGACAGAATTTTGCTCTGTCGCCCAGGCTGGAGTGCAGTGGTGCAATCTCAGCTTGCTGCAACTTCTGCTCCTGGGTTTAAGGGATTCTTCTGCCTCAGGCTCTCAAGAAGATGGGATTACAGGTGCCCACCACCACACCCAGCTAATTTTTGCATTTTTAATAGAGATGGTGTTTCACCATGCTGGCCAGGCTGGTCTCGAACTCCTGACCTCAAGTGATCCACCCACCTCGGCCTCCCAAAGTGCCGGAATTACAGGCGTGAGCCACCGTACCTGGCCTGGAATTTCTGAAAGAATAGGAGTCTTTGCTGTGCTAATGAGGTGATAATGACAGGCTCTTGGATGGCTACAGGAAGGGGACTGGTCACTGGAAAGACAACCACCTAATTTGAGGGTTGGCGCTTTAGTATCAGTCTGACCTCCTGACTTCCAAAGAGGGGACTGGGGCTGGAGACTGAGTTCAGTTGAGCAGACAGTGATTAAATCAATCATGCCTAGATAATGAAACCCCAATAAAAGTCTCTGGTCGCGGAGGCTCAGTAGGGCTTCCTGGTTGGTGAATACATTGATGTGCTAGGAGGGTGATGTTTCTTGATTTCAAGAGGAGAGAGCAAGAAAGCTCTGTGTTCCCTCCCAGACCTTACCCTACGTGTAACTTTTATAATAAAATTATAATCATAAGTATAGCACTTTCCTGAGTTCTGTGAGTTGTCCTAGCAAGTTACTGAAACTGAGTGGATCATGGGACCCCAAAATCTGCTGCAAGTAGGTCAGAGTATGGATGACCTGGGGTCCCTACTGAGGGCTTGCAGGGTTGCATCTGATGGGAGGGCAGTCTTGTGGAGAACCGAGCCTTAATTTGTTGAGTCTGAGGCTAATTCTGGGTGGTTAGTGTCAGAATTAAATTTCAGTGCACCTAGTTATTGTTAACCCAGTTGGGATTTTTTCCAAGACATTTTAACATATTCATTTAGTTTCCTCCCTCTGTAATAGATGCTCATTTTAGAAAATTTAGATACGAGAAAATAAAAATTATCTGTAACTCCACTACCCAAATTGAACTACCCCAATATATGTTCTTTCATTCTTTCTCCTGTGTATGTGTGTGCATGTTACTTTAAGAGACGAGGCCAGGTGCAGTGGCTCATGCCCATAATCCCAGCACTTTGGGAGGCCAAGGCGGGTGGATTGCTTGAGGTCAGGCGTTCGAGACCAGCCTGGCCAACATGGTGAAACCCATCTCTACTAAAACTACAAAAATTAGCTGGGTATGGTGGCCTACACCTGTATTCCCAGCTGTCAGGTCTCTGAGCCTAACCCTGCACATATACATCCAGACGGCCTGAAGCAGGTGAAGAATCACAAAAGAAGTGAAAATGGCTGATTCCTGCCTTAAATGATGACATTACCTAGTGAAATTGCTTCTCCTGGCTGAGAAGCTCCCCCACTGAGCACCTGTGACCCCAGTCCCTGCCTGCCAGAGAACAACCCCCTTTGACTGTAATTTTCCACTACCTACCCAATTCCTATAAAACAGTCCCACCCCATCTCCCTTCGCTGACTGTCTTTTCGGACTCAGCCTGCCTGCACCCAGGTGAAATAAACAGCCTTGTTGCTCACACAAAGCCTGTTTGGTGGTCTCTTCACATGGATGCGCATGACACCAGCTACTCGGGGGGCTGAGGCACAAGAATTGCTTGAGCCTGGGAGGTGGAGATTGCAGTGAGCTGAGATTGCGCCACTGCACTTCAGCCTGGGCCATAGAGCGAGACTTGGTCAAAAAAAAAGAGGGCTGGTCAGGTGCAACGGCTTATTCTTGTAATCCCAGCACTTTGGGAGACCAATGAAGGAGGATGGCTCGAGCTCAGGAGTTCGTGACCAGCCTAGGCAACATAGTGAGACCTTGTTTCTACCAAAATAAAAACATCAGTCGAACATGGTGGCAAGCACCCTTAGTCCCAGTTACTGAGGAGGCTGAGGTGGAAGGATCACTTGAGCCCCCAAGGTCAAGGCTGCAGGGAGCCATGATCATACTACTACACTCCAGCCTGGGCAACAGAGTGAAACCTTATTTTAAAAAAAATAAATAATAAGTGCTCTGCCAATAATTATGCAAAAATATATACAACCTTCCTAATGACCAGAAAAATGCAAATTAAAATAGAAACAATAGTGAGATTTTTAAAAATCCTTCTCAGATTGGCAAAAAATTTAAAAGTCACTTAATACTAAGTGTTGTCAAGAATGCAGGGAAACGGAACTTTCACCCACTGCCAGTATATAGTAGGTTGCAAAAAAAAAAAAAAAGAAAAAGCCACATATTGCTCCCATGACTGTATGTATAACACTTTACAAGGTAATTTTGTCTCTTCTGCCACCAAAGGCTAGAGTATGTTTCTCTGCCCCTTGAATCTGAGCTTGGTCATATGACTTGCTTTGGCTAATGGGATATTTGCAAACGTGATGAAAATAGAGACTTGAAAAGCTTCTGTTCATTAGGGCTTTGTACTTTCTTGCTGGCAAGAATCTTTCTGCTTGTATGTGAGCGAGCTGGACCTAGCCTCCTAAATGATGAGAGGGCATGTGGAGAGAGACTCCAGCTATTCCTCTTGCCCTGCTATCACATATGAATAAGCTATCTTAGAAAACCCAGCCCCAGCCAAGATCACAAGCCCAAGAGAACAGGCTGCCAATCCAAAAAAATCATGAAAAATAATAAATGTTGGTTTTTAAGCCACTGTGTTAAGGAATGATTTGTTACACAGCAAAAACAACCCGATACATATGGGAGTGTAAATTGATACAACCATTTTGCAAAGCATTGAGGCAATATCTAGTGTAGTTAAAGATGCATATACTTAATGCCTCAGCAATTCAAATCTTAAATATACACCTTGGAGAAAATCTCACACATGTGCCCAAGGAAATAACTACAAGAATATTCATGGCAACCTTGTGCATGGTATAGGAATAAAATCAGAAAACAAAAACAAGTTATTCACCAAAAGAAGAGAAAGGTATATTATACTGTACTCATATCATGGAACATTATGTCACAATTAGAAGAAATATTGGGCAATATATTACCCGAGGGATGAAATAATCTATACAGCAAACCCCTGTGACATGCAGTGTATCTAAATATTAAGAACAAACCTGCACATGTATCCCTGAGCCTAAAATAAAAGTTATAATAATAAAAAAAAGAGGCCAGGTGTGGTGGCTCATACCTGTAATCCCAGCACTTTGGGAGGCCAAGGCAGGCAGATCACCTGAGGTCGGGAGTTTGGGATCAGGCTGACCAACACGGAGAAACCCCGTCTCTACTAAAAATACAAAATTAGCTAGGTGTGGTAGTGCATACCTGTAATCCCAGCTACTCAGGAAACTGAGTCAGGAGGATTGCTTGAACCCGGGAGGCGGAGGTTGCAGTGAGCCGAGATCGTGCCATTGCACTCCAGCCTGAGCAACAAGAGCAAAACTCCATCTCAAAAAAAAAAAAAAAAGAATAGGCTACAGCTACATGATTCAAAGTAATGTATTTTGAAAATACAACGTTGAGTGAAGGGAATTTTTGACAATGGTTACCTTCCAGAGGATGAGGATGGTGGTGGGAGGAAAATACCACTGGGGAGGGCCACCAAGATTATTTAACTGGATCTGTAATGTTCTATTTCTTTTTAAAAAGAAGCAAAAAAAAAAAAAAAAGCAAATTGTCAAAATATTAACATTTTCAAAATCAGTGATAGGTATTCATATTATTCTTATTTATTTTGTATTTAAAATAGCTCATAAATTAAACAAATAACTTTATGTATATCTAATTGACCTGCCAAAATAGCAATTGTAATGACTACTTGGTATTTTAGCTTAAGGAGCCAACATTTCTCCATTTCTCTCTCTCTCTCTCTCTTTTTTTAAATGTTTTTAATGTGTGTTTTTTGTTTGTTTGTTTGTTTTGTTTTGTTTTTGAGATAGAGTCTTGCTCTGTTGCCCAGTCTGGATTGCAGTGGCGTGATCTTGGCTCACTGCAACTTCTATCTCCTGGGTTCAAGCAATTCTCATGCTGCAGCCTCCCAACTATCTGGGACTGCAGGCATGCACCACCACGCCCAGCTAATTTTTGTGTTTTTAGTAGAGATGGGGTTTCACCATGTTGGCCAGGGTGGTCTCGAACTCCTAGCCTCAAGTGATCTGCCCACCTTGGCCTCCTAAAGTGCTGGGATTACATGTCAAGAGCTAACATTTCTTAAACTAATCCTTTTAATTCTTATATCTAGGAAATTTATAATTTTTCACATGTATAACCTATGCTGTAATAAACATCTTTGACAACATTGATATTTCCATATCATTCATTCTCAAAAGTATAACTGATATGTCAAAGTGTATTCACTTTCTAAGGTTAATATTTCTTGCCAAATTTTTCTTCAGAAGGTAATACCAATTTATACCCCTGTCAGAAGTACATTACCCCTGGCCAAGCATGGTGGCTCATGCCTGTAATACTAGCGCTTTGGGAGGCCGAGGCGGGTGGATCGCTTGAGCCCAGGAGTTTGAGACTAGCCTGGGCAACTTGGTGAAAGCCTATCTCTACAAAAAATACAATAATTAACTGAGCATGGGTGTGTACCTGCAGTGACTGAGGTAGGAGGATTGCTTGAGCCCAGAAGGTAAAGGCTGCAATGAGCCAAGATTGTGCCACTACACTCCAGCCTGGGCAACACAGTGAGACCCTATCTCAAAAAAAAAAAAGAAAAAAAAAAGGTGTTGGCAGAATTAGTGTCTCCTGAGGACTCTCTCCTTATCTTGCAGATGGCTGTCTTCTCCCTGTATCCTCCAATGGTCTTTTCTCTGTGTATGCTGGTGTTTAAATTTCTTTGTCATATAAGGATACCAGTCATTTTCGATTGGAGTCCACCCTAATGATCTCACTTTAACAAACACAGTCAATTCTGAGGAACTAGGGGTTAAGACTTTAACTTATGAATTTGGGGATGACACAACTCAGCCCATAACAATGAATATTTATTCTTGTTTTGTTTTGTTTTTTTTATGTGGAGTCTCACTCATGTTGCCCAGGCTGAAGTGCAATGACATGATCTCGGCTCACTGCAACCTCCGCCTCCCGGGTTCAAGTGATTCCCTTGCCTCAGCCCTACCCTCTGCCACCCCTGAGTAGTTGGGATTACAGGTGCCCACCACCATGCCTGGCTGATATTTTGTAATTTTAATAGAGACGGGGTTTCACTATATTGGCCAGGCTGGTCTTGAACTCCTGACCTCAGGTGATCCACCTGCCTTGGCCTCCCAAAGTTCTGGGATTACAGGGGTGAGCCACCACTCCCGGCCTGTTCTTAAATTTATTATCTAATTTAAGTTTTCTTTTCTTTTTTTTTTGAGACATGATCTCTCTCTGTCACCCAGTCTGGAGTGTAGTGGCATGATCACAGTTCCCTGTAGCCTTGACCTCTTGGCCTCAAGTGATACTCCCACCTCAGCCTCCTGAGTAGCTGGGACTACAGGCATGTATCACCATGCCTGTCTAATTTTTGTAATTTTTGCCAAGACAGGGCTTCACCATGTTGCCCAGGCTGGTCTTGAACTCCTGGGCTCAAGCGATCCTCCTACATTGGCCTCCCAAAGGGCTAGAATTGAAACCACCATTGCAATATTATAACTGAGAAAATTATTACAGTGAAAGAGATCTGACCTAACCAACTCCATCTTCCTTTTAACCTCCAAGCTGTCCTTGTTCATTCCTGAGCGTAGGACGAACTAACTTTGGGGGGAACTTAGTTTATAGTTTAATTTTGAAACAAAGGTGATAACAGCCCTTTCCCAAAACAAACCTCCTTCCTGCCTCAGGACTAGACTGCATTTGTAGGACTAACAAATTAGCGACAAGATTAGAAATTATGGTTTAGGAGTTACGCAGCTAGAGGCCACAAGATTCTGACCCTCCCCAAATTGCTCCTGGGGAAGCAATATCGCTACTGTAAAACCTAAGATATTGTGAGATATTTTGCAGACCCTGCACTTGACGGATCAGCTGGCACCACCCAGATCAATCAACGGGTTCATCTGATCTTGTAGCCCCCCACTCAAAAACTGACTCAGCGCAAAAGAACAGCTTCGACTCTCAATGATTTCATCTCTGACGCAATCAATCAGCACTCCTGACTCACTGGCCCTGACACACCAAATTGTCCTTAAAAACCCCATCTCTGACTTTTCAGGGAGACTGATTTGAGTAATAATAAAACTCAGGTCTCCTATACAGCCAGCTCTGCATGAATTAAACTCTTTCTGTATTGCAATTCCCCTGTCTTGATAAATTGGTTCTGTCTAGGTAGCAGGCAACATGAACCCATTGGGCTGTTACATAAGCTTGGTCGTCCATTTTTTGAGTAAATAATAATTATTTTAAAAATTAAATCAAGGCCGGGTGCAGTGGCTCATGCCTGTAATCCCAGCACTTTGGGAGGCCGAGGTGGGCGGATCACCTGGGGTCAGGAGTTCAAGACCAGCCTGGCCAACATGGTGAAATCCTGTCTCTACTAAAAGTACAAAAATTAGATGGGCGTGATGGTCGGTGCCTTTAATCCCAGCTACTCAGGAGGCTGAGGCAAGAGAATCGCTTGAACCTGGGAGGAGGAGGTTGCAGTGAGCCAAGATCGTGCCATTGCATTCCAGCCTGGGCAACAAGAGCAAAACTCCGTCTGAAAAAAAAAATTAAATTAAAATATTATTCCTTACTGGCCTTCGGGTGAAGTTTTTCACATGAACTTTTGTGATGGTTCAATGTCTTTTTTATTTTTTATTTTTTTGACATGGAGTCTCGTTCTGTTGCCCAGGCCGGAGTGCAGTGGCATGATCTCAGCTCACTGCAACCTCTGCCTCCTGGGTTCAAGCGATTCTCCTGCCTCAGCCTCCCAAGTAGCTGGGACTACAGGTGCGTGCCATCACGCCTGGCTAATTTTTTGTATTTTTAGTAGAAACTGGGTTTCACTGTGTTAGCCAGGATGGTCTCAATCTCCTGACCTCGTGCTCCACCTGCCTTGACCTCCCAAGAGCTGGGATTACAGGCGTGAGCCACCACACCCAGCCTTGATGTCCTTTTTTATGGAAAGTTCTAGACCAAGCACATTTGTGTTGATTTTAGTTACAAGATGGCTCGTTTCATTTTTACTCTTTTCTGAGATAGGGTGAATGAATCATCTTTGTCTTAACGCCAATATGCAACTTTTGAACTTTCCATTTTAAATAGGGCACAAAAAGAGATTTAGTTATCTATCATCCAGTTTTATATTACTCAGAGTGCTCTGTGAAACAGAAAGACTTTAAGGCCCCAGGTCCTGTCTATCTATTTTTTTTTTCTTTTTTTGAGATGAAAAGAGAGTTTATTTATTATAAATTTTTTGGGCTACCCCAAGATCCAGCCTTACCTGAAGTCCACCAGTCCACATTAATTGCTGTGCTATTATCCATTTATTGCCTCTCAGTTCCAAATTCATTCATTACTTCCTCTGTGAAAATGGACCTACATCTTTTAAATATTGTTCCTTTGCCTGTTGGCATAATGTTAAGCTGTGTCAGTAGTGGAACCTGGAGAGGCACTACAGGTAGAAGCAACTTTTTTCCCCCTAGTTCCAATGTGCACCCGAGGCAGGCTCCTGCTGCACAGACTGCTTCCCCAGGACCCAGGCGTTGGTTCCAGGTTCTGCTTAGCTTTTGAAAAATGCAAGGACTTTTAAAGTATTGAAATACTAGATACTTTTTATAAGATTTAACAAAATATTACAGTCTGATTTTTGCCTGTCTATGAGGATGGATATTCATTTCACTAGGAAGGCAAAGCAGCCTCTTCAATTCTTCCCCCACTCCTGCTGGCTTCTTAGCAACCATCGCAGTTCAGAAAATGTTTACACAGTCAATCGCTACACCTTTGATTCAAAGGCAAACCATTCTTTGTAATCTCTAGCATCTAGTTCTGAATGCAAGGTAGAAAGTATCATGTCAACAAATAGTTCTGATGTGGTAAATTTTACTGTGAATCAACTCTGTTCAGTGGGGAAGAGCAAGCCTTTGATCTAACAAATTATTTCAGATTGTATTTAGAAACACCACCAACAAAAATGACACTATCTCAATAAATTCCTTGCCATTCTACAGTGGAAATTTTAATGATGGCATCAAATCAATTCACTTCTGTGGATTTTATCAAACTATGTCATAGCTTATATTATTCCTAGAAGAGTTGTTGAACCCCCATCTCACGGAAGCATGAGAAAAAACGTGTAACATCATCTGTTCCTTTCTCATTGCAGATCTGCAGAAAACATGCCATTTTGCAGTACAAATTAAGTGATTCTTTTATTCATTAAAATCTTGCCAAAACTGGTAACTGTGATGACTGACCTCTGTTTTAGTCTGTTTTGTGCTGTCATAACAGAATTCATGAGACTGGATAATTTAGAATAAACAGAAATTTATTGGCTTACAGTTTTGAGGACTAGGAAGTTCAAGGTCATGGGGCCAGCATCTTGCAAGGGCCTTCTTGCTGCATCTTCCCATGGGGGAAGTCAAAGGGAGGGTGCAAGAGAGCAGGAGAATGAGCTCACAGTGTCAGCCTTTTTATAATTGGTATTAATTCATTCATGAGGTTGGAACCCTCATTACCAAAACACCTCCAATTAGGCCCCACTTCCCAACAGTGTTGCATCATTAGGGATTACGTTTCCAACACATGAACTTTGGGGAGACATTTGCTGTGGAAGCAACTGCCAAGGAAGAAACCATGATGACTAATGGCAAGGGTGATGGCAATGGTGGTGGTGATCGTGGACAACTCAGTTAGAAAAGTGTAGATGTTCCTCAGTTTACAATGGGGTTATGTCCTGCTAAACCCATCATAAATTGAAAATACCTTAAGTCAAAAATACATTTAATATGCCTAATCTGCTGACGATCATAGTTTAGCCTAGCTTAACTTAAATGTGCTCAGAATATTTATTATGTTAGTCTACAATTGGGCAAAATCACTGAACACAACGGTTATTTTATAATAATGTTGTATATCTCAGGTAATTTATTGAATATTGTACTGAAAGTGAAAAACAGAATGGTTGGGCCAGGCATGGTGACTCATACCTGTGATTCCAGCAATCTGGGAGGCTGAGGCAGGCAGATTGCTTGAGACCAGGAGTTTGAGATCAGCCTGGGCAACATGGAGAAACCTCATCTCTATAAAAAATACAAAAATTACCTGGGCATAGTGGCATGTGCCTGTAGTTCCAGCTACTTTGGAGGCTGAGGTGGGAGGATCACTTAAGCCCAGGAGGTCAAGGCTGCAGTGACTGCAGTGAGCTATAATCATACCACTACACTCAAGCTTGGGTGATAGAGCAAAACCCTGTCTCAAACAAAACAAAACAAAACAAAAACCAAAATGAAAACAAAAAACACCAGAATGGTTGTATGGGTACTCAAAGTATGGTTTCTACTGAATGCATATCATTGTTCCACCATAATAAAGCCAAAAAAATTGTAAATAAAATTCACATAAATCAAGAACTATCTATCTGCATAGTGAATGGATAAAATCTACTGTAGATTAAGATGCTACTGCTGAGTGCTGTAGTTCACGCCTGTAATCCTGGCACTTTGGGAGGCTGAGGCAGGTGGATGTCTTGAGCTCAGGAGGTCGAGACCAGCTTGGGCAACATGGCTGATATGGTTTGGCTGTGTTCCCCCTCAAATTTCATCTTGAATTCCCATAATCTCTACATGTTGTGGGAGGGACCCAGTGGGAGGTATTAATAATTGAATCATGGGGGCAGTTCCTCCCATGCTGTTCTCATGATAGTGAGTGAGTTCTCATGAAACCTGATGGTTTTTTAAACGTGTGGCATTTCCTCTTCTTGCTCTCATTCTCTCTTCTGTTGCCCTGTGAAGAGGTATCTTCTGCCATTATTGTAAGTTTCCTGAGGCCTCCCCAGCCATACAGAACTGTGAGTCAATTAAATCCCTTTTCTTTATAAATTACCCAGTCCTGGGTATTTCTTCATAGCAGCCTAAGAATGAACTAACATAATGGCAAAACTCTGGCTCTACAAAAAATACAAAAATTGGTTGGGTGTCGTGGTGTGCATGTGTAGTCCCAGCTACTTGGGAGGCTGAGGCAGGAGAATTGCTTGAGTTCAGGAGGTGAAGGTTGCAGATTGCTGTGATTGAGCCATTGCACTCCACCCTGAATGACAGAGAGAGACCCTGTTAAAAAAAACAAACTACAAACACAATTGAGTTGCCATCAATAAGACATTAAATTGTGTGGGTTGTTTTTTGTTGTGGTGGTGGTTTTTTTCTTTGTTTTCTTGGTTTTTTTTTTTTTTTTTTTCGGAGACAATGTCTTGCTCTGTCATCCAGGCTGGAGTGCCATGGCTCCATCTCGGCTCACTCAACCTCCCTCCTGGATTCAAGCAATTCTGGTGCCTCAGCCTTCCTAGTAGCTGGGACTACAGGCACACGCCACCATGGTCAGCTAATTTTTGTATTTTTTTTAGTAGAGACGGGGTTTTACAATGTTGGCCAGGCTGGTCTTAAACTCCATACCTCGTGCGATCTGCCCAACTTGGCCTCCAAAAATGCTAGGATTACAGGTGTGAGCCACTGTGCCCAGCCAACATTTACTTGTTTGTAAAAATCCAAATGCTGGCATTGTCCAGGAAAATCTAACAAGTTTATTTATAATTGTTATAAAGGTGAATTGCTGACACTTGTTTAATAAAACATTTTGATTTGCCTCAGTGATTTATATTTCCACATTCATATTAACAATTCGCATATAAGTAAAAATGGTAAAACTGTCAATATCTGATTTCTATCCCCTATTTTTCCACTTGCAATTATATACTTAGGTACTTTTTGACCCCATGAGGAAAAAATATTGAACATTCAAAACTACCACTAACAGGAAGATGAGAGGTTTTTTTGTTTGTTTGTTTTGAGAATGAAATGTTTCCTTTCATAGTGAATTCCTTTTTTTTCCTTTTGAGATAGGGGCTTGCTCTGTCACCCAGGCTGGAATGCAGTGGTGTGATTTTAGCTCACTGCAATCTTGACCTTCTGGCCTCAAGCCATCCTCCTGCTTCAGCCTCCTAAGTACCTGGGACTACAAGTGCATGCCACCAAACCTGGCTTTTTTTTTTTTTTTTTAACTTTTAGTAGAGAAAAGGTCTCACTATGTTGCTCGGGCTGGTCTTAAACTCCTGAGCTCAATTTATCCTCCTAGCTCAGCCTCCCAAAGTGCTGGGATTACAGGTGTGAGCTACCATACCCAGGCATAGTGGATTCTTAAACACATTCTCAATCTATGTAGCATGGTAGCTGGATGTCTTTAGTCATAACTGTTATACTTTGGGCTGGGTGTGGTGGCTTGTGCCTGCAATCCCAGCTAAATGGGAGGCTGAGCCTGGAGAATTTCAAGACCAGACTGGGCAACATAGCAAGACCCCCCTCTCTAAAAAATTTTTTAATTAGCCAGGTCTGGTAGTGTGTGTCTGTAATCCTGGCTTCTCGGGAGGCTAAGGGAGGAGGATTACTTGGCCCAGGAGTTCAAGGCTGCAATGAGCTATGATCATGCCACTGCACTCCAGCTTGGGTGACAGAGCAAAATCTTGTCTCTAAAAATATAAATAAAAATGAAATATAAAAAGAAACAAAAAGACACTGTTACACGTTTGATGCAGATGGCACCCAGGGTGAAAGTCCCACATGAGAGACCACACTTGCTTTCCACAATAGACCTTACTTGCTTCCAATAGCTGTGCTCTGACAACACAAATCTGTTTTGAAGTCCTAAGCAATTTCTAATATCAGTTACTGGAATGAAAGTTTGCAAATCAGAAATTTGGTGGACTTTTGATAACATCTAATTTCATGGAGTGCCACAGGATCAAGCCTGTAATGCTGAGGTTTCTTCACTTCTCCAGTAGAGGGCGCCCTCTTGGGAAAGGCATTTGTAGCCAGATGTTTTCCGGGACCAGTTTTGTAGGAGCCGTGGTAAGTAGCAGACACCTCCTTACTTACCTTCCTTCTTTGCTGGAGCTCAGCAAGATAGAGGTGCTGGTGTTAGAGAGTAGCAACTGTGTCGTGGCTGCTCAACTCATTTAGTAAATGTTTTTAGACAGTACATTTTATGTCAGGATTCAATTTGTAAGTCACAATGTAGCAATATGATCTATACCACTGCTCCAGAGGGAAATATTGCTTTATATTTTTTCTTTCCCTTTTTCTTTCTTTTTTATTTTTTTGAGAGAGGGTCTCAATTTGTCCCCCAGGCTGGAATGTAGTGGCATGATATTGGCTCACTGCAGCCTAGACATCTTGGGCTCAAGGAATCCTCTCACCTCAACCTCCTGAGTAACTGGGACTACAGCCACACCCCATGCCTGGCTAATTTTTGTAGAGACAGGGGTCTCGCCATGGGGCTCAGGTGGTTTCGAACCCCTGGGGTCAAGCAATCCTCCCACCTTGGCCTCCCAAAGTGCTGGAATTACAAACATGACCCACTGTGCCCAGCTTACACTTTAAACTATTTAGTTTCCATTTATTTTATCAACCAATATGTATTTAGTAACAACCCTGCGCCAGACATGGTGTTAGCTCTGGTGATACAGTAATGAAGATGGACAAAGTCTGTTGTCATGGAGTGTATATTCTGGAGCGGTGATTGTGACAACCAATAATCATGTAAATAAGATGGTGATGATTGGGATGGGGGCTATAAGGGATTAAGCACTGAGAATCAAAAGAGAGAATGACTATAGATGTTATACAGATCATGCAGCAGTAGAGAAGGCAATATTGGGGCTCAGAAAAATGATACCCCAAAATATGATATTTTGGTATGCTGAACTAAAAGAAGCAGCCTCAAGGTCTCTCTGACCCCACCCTCCAGCCTCCACCAACACTTTGTCTCTCCCAAGGCACAGGATGAGGCTCTTCTCTGATATTCTCTTATCACCTTTAAGACTGGACCCACAAAGAAAACGCAATTGCCTTCCATCCCCTCTCTGAAATCTCATTACCTATCACAGAAAAGGAGATGAATTTTTTTACAAAACAATGTCTGCCTTTCAGACTCATTCAAATTCTAAAGAGAATAATTTATAAATTAATTCCTGTCTCCCAGGTTCATTCATTTCCCCTAAAAATCATTTACTATCCCTCAAAATTGTTACACCCTCATCCCCTCTTCCCCTGTGAACAAGAGTATGTAAGCAACTGGACCTCATTTGGGTTATTGGGTAATCCTCCTCCTGCAATTCCCTCATGTTTGTGCATGTTAAATAAATTTTGTATGCCTTTCTCTGCTTTTTAATCTGCCTTTTGTAAACTACAAATAAAATTGTAAGGCCTCGCAACCAACCATCTGAATAGATTCCCTCCTCTCAGCCAGGGCACTCCAACGTTAACCTGAAAGCCTGGTTCAAGCCATGACAGGAAGAGAGGGTGGCACATGCTTCATTATACCCTCCTACCTTTAAGAATTCCGAAAAAGCTGACCAGCATGTGCCATCAATACAGATTTTAAGTCTAATAAGAAACACTTACAATGGATTCTCTCCAAAGTCTGCTACCTGGAGGCTTTCTTGGCATGATAAAACTTTGGTTTCCACAACCTCTTATTGCAACCCAAATATTCCTTTCTGTTGATAGTAGTTATTTCAACCAATTGCCAATCTAAAATATTTTAAATCTACCTATAACCTGGAACCCCCTCCTCCCCTCTCTGCCCACTTGGAGGTGTCCCACCTTTCTGGACTGAACCAATGTATACCTCACATGTATTTGATTGATGTCTCATGTCTCCCTAAAATGTATAAAACTAGGCTGTACGCCAACCACTTTGGGCACATGTTCTCAGGGTCTCCTGAGGGCTGTGTCATGGGCTGTGGCCACTTGTATTTGGCTCAGAATAAATCTCTTCAAACATTTTTAAAAGTTTCACTCTTTTCATCAACAATTTTCAACAAACCCTTAACAGGATGATGGAAGCCTTCCCTTGGCCCCTCTACAATCATATAGGTGAGTGATGTGTGAGATTTGTGCTGATCTTACTGGGGTGCTATGAGTTGCTGAGAAATTACTGAAGAAATTAATAGCCTACAAAAATGACATGAAAATTGTTTTAAACTGAAAATGCCTGTACAACCAGCAGCTACAGAAATAAACATTATCCAAACTTAAGCAGGGCCTCCTGAAAATACAGATGCCACTGACTCCCCCACCCACCAAAGGAGTTTCCTGTTTGAATTCACTCAAGTGTGAATTCAGTCAGCTATTAACATCAGAAAAGCCAACAGTATCTTTCATTCTTCCCCTTTGAAGTTTTAACCCCTCCCTGTTTTGTTCAGTTGACATAAAAACATTTACCTCTGGCTATTTATCCGGTTACTCCTTACTGAGTAATGAGTACATGTATAAATAATTCTTGTTCTTTCTTCTGTTCATCTGTCTGTCTATTGTCAGTTAATCTTCAGGCCCCCAAGCAATTGAAACTTAGTGGGTAGAGGAAAAATTTTCCTTCCAACTTTACACTGTGATACATACCCAGGTGGGGAAAAAAAAGACTAGGGCACATTTTGTTGAATATTTGTCATACTTCATCTACTGCAGAGATGGCATTTTTATATCCATATACCTCATTTGCTAACTCCCTGCATTATAACCTCTGAATTGTAATTTTGAAGAAGTTGCTAAGGTAGGATTACATTTATTTCACCCATAGTTATTAAAGCAAATAATTTAATGAGCTTCATAAATAACTTTATAAATTATTTCAAAGAAAATAATTTCTTACCTCATTGTTTAGATTTAAGGCAGATAAATGACACTTTTTTAAATTATATCTTCTTTTTTTTTTTTTGAGACAGAGTCTGGCTCTATTGCCTAGGCTGGAGTGTGGCACAATCTTGCAACCACCACTCCTAGGTTCAAGTGATTCTCGTGCCTCGGCCTCCTGAGTAGCTGAAATTACAGATGCCCACCACTACACCCAGCTAATTTTTTGTATTTTTAGTAGAGACAGGGTTTCACCATGTTGTCCAGGCTGGTCTTGAACTCCTGACTTCAAGTGATCCACCCACTTCAGCCTCTCAAAGCACTGGGATTACAAGGTGCAAGCCACTGCACCCGGCCAGATCATATCTTCTTAATTCCTAAGTATCACAAAAAAGCTTTTTCATCTTATTCAAAACTTAAAATTAAAAGAAGAATTTATGCCATAGTGTTAGTTAAATACATAGTGAGACTGGAGAGTTCCATGGATCCCTTCACGGGACTCACAACAGGGGTGTGGCTCGCTTACTCAGCCCCCTACTCAAACCCCTTGCAGTAGGGGGAGCATGCAGGCAAGCAAATGCCAAGGCTGGGGCAAGTGCTTTTGGGCTCTGGCCCTATGGCAGCATCTAGGGGTGTGTTAAAATTAATGCTCTTTTAGCAGTTGCCATTCATAGATGGCTAAGTGTTAACTGGCTCAGAGGAGAGTCAGCATGACAGCCTTTTACTCCCTGCCCTCTTGGTACCCAGGTCCTTGTCTGGCATCCAGGAAGAATCAGGTCACACGGACTTGAAGGATGGTGAATGCAGAGGTTTGACTGAGCAAAGGAGGTGGCTCTTAGTGGGATGGGGAGCTGGAAAGGGGATGGAGTGGGAAGATAATCTTCCCCTGCAGTTTGGCCGTCCCCGGTCAAACTCATCTCTACATTCAAATGCTTCTTCTCTTCTCTCCTTCTCTGCCATGCCACTCTGCTTGTCTGTAAGTGGAATTTGAGGTTTTTATGGGTATGGGATGGAAGGTAAGATGGGCCAGAGCAGTTCTGGAAAAAGCAACATTGGAGTGGGAAAACAGGAATGTGAAGTTCTCATTTAGTGCTGTGGGCCCAGGCTTGTGGGTGGGGCCTTTGCCAGGAAACTGCCCTCTTCTCTTCAGTATTTCCCTGCCTCCTGTCCATATCAATAATACTTGGCTACTGCTTCAGCCCCTGTGATTACCAGGAAGCATGAGAGCAATCTTGGCAGTGGAACAAAAAAACACTGAATAATGCTTTGTGGGCACACCATACAAAATCACAATGGAAAGACAAACAGGAAGTCTCAGGGTTTTGGGTTTTTCTTGTGTTTCTGGGGATAGAGGGGCCCAAGCATTCTGTAATTCATTGTCAATAACTTCCTTTGTGAATTCTACATGTGGAAGATCTGTTTCACATGTGCTTTGGTATTGAATAGTTATTTTACTGATGCTTCGTTAAAACAAAGAATCCCATTTTATATCTGGTTATGTAAATAGAAAACTGTACACACTGCCCTACTCTTGCTTTTCATGGGAAGGGAAATGGCTTTCCTCTACCCTTCTAGGTTCTTTGGTTAGGCCATGAATTTAAATTGACAGATGATAAATTAACAGAGAAAAACCATCTTAATTACATATGTATGCATAGGACTCTGACGAATATGTGGGACTTAATTCTAGCTCCCACTAGGCATCCTGTCCCACCTAAGGTGGGGGAAAAAATCCAAGAGGCAGAGACAATTTGTGAAGTTCACCCTCAAGGTCAGGTGTGGTGGCTCACACCTATAATCCCAATACTTAGCAAGGCTGAGATAGGTGGATTGCTTGAGCCCAGGAATTCAAGACCAGCCTGAGCAACATGGTGAAACTCTGTCTCCACAAGAAATACAAAAATTAGCCAGGTATGGTGGTGTGTGCCTGTCTACACAGGAGGCTGAGGTGGAAGTATCACCTAAGCCTAGCAAATCACGGCTGCAGTAAGCCATGATCACGCCACTGCACTCCAGCCTGGGCAACAGAATGAGACCCTGTCTCAAGGAAAAAAAAAAAGTTCACAGTTAAAGGGCACATAAAGGCTAACTAAAGGACTAAGACCTAATTATAATGCCAGAGGCATTTAAAGGAGAGCAACTCCACCTTGAATAGGGGCTAGGTGAAATAAAGCTCAGACCTGCTTGGCTGCCATCCCAGGAGGTTAGGTATTCTTAGTCACAGGGTAAGACTGGAGGTCAACAGGACTGGTATCACAAGTCAGAGGCTGTAAAGATCCTACTGATGAAACAGGATGTGGTAAAGAAGCCAGCCAAACCCCACTGAAACAAAGATGGAGATGAAAGTGACCTCTGGTTGTCCTCACTTCTCACTATAGGCTAGTTATAATGAATTAGCATGCTAAAAGACACGCCTACTAGCACCATGACAAATGCCATGGCAACTTCTGGACATCACCGTACATGTTCTAAAAAGGGGAGGGACCCTCAGTTTCTGGAACTCCCCACCCTTTTTCTGGAAAACGCATGAATAATCTACCCTTTGTTTATCATATAATCAAGAAATAACCATAAAAATAGCCAACCAGCAGCCCTCTGGTTGCTCTGCCTATGGAATAGCCATTCTTTTGTTTCATTACGTCTCTATAAACTTGCTTTTTACTTTACTCTTCTTTCTTGCATGACATCTAAGAACGCTCTCTTGGGGTCTAGACTGGGACTACTTTCTGGTAACAATAGGACCATAGAATGCTTGCCTTCCCCACAAACCTTACCAGCACATCACTAAAGGTGTACTTTTTGTTGTATTGTTGAAAGGTGTCATTCAACAAAAAATGACAAGGCACAGTAAAAGGCAAAACACAATTTGAAGAGCCTGAGGATGCATTAGAATTAGATTAGATATGGCAGGGATGTTGATATTACCAGATTGTGAATTTAAAACAACTATGATTAACATAGTAAAGGCTCTAATAGAGAAAGTAGGCAGAATTCAAGAACAGATGGTCAATATAAGCAGAGAGATGGAAATTCTAAGTAAGAATCAAAGACAAATGATAGAAATCAAAAACATTGTAACATGACTGAAGAATGCCTTTGATGAGCTTATTAGTAGATTGCACATGGCTGAGGAAAAAAATTACTGATCTTGAGAATGTGTCATTAAGGGAGGAGACCACCACTCATATCGTCTTATGTCCAATTTCTGCCTCCAAAGAAAGAAAAAGTAAAAACTAAAAGGCTGAAATGAAATCCACAAGCAGACAGCCTGGTGCCACCCTGGGCCTGGTAGTTAAAGATCGACCCCTGACCTAATCGGTTATGTTATCTGTAGATAACAGACATTGTATAGAAAAGCACTGTGAAAATCTCTATCCTGTTTTGTTCCGATCTAATTACAGGTGCATGCAAGCCCCCAGTCACTATCCCCTGCTTGGTCAATCGATCACAACCTTCTCACGTGCACACCCTTAGAGTTGTGAGCCCTTAAAAGGGACAGGAATTGCTCACTAGGGGAGCTTGGCTCTTGAGACAGGAGCCTTGCTAATACCCCCAGCCGAATAAACCCCTTCCTTCTTTAACTCGGTGTCTGAGGAGTTTTGTCTGCCTCTCATCCTGCTACATCAATAGAACCTTCCGAAAATGAAAAGCAAAGAGAAACAAAAAAGACTGGACAAAAAAAGAACAGAATATCCAAGAACTGTGAGACAACTACAAAAGGGGTAGCACACATGTTATGGGAATTACAGGAGAAGAAAGAGAGAAAAGTACGGAAGAAATATTTTAAGCAATAAAGACTGAGACTTTCCCCAAATGAATGTCAGACATCAAACTACATATCCTGGAAGCTCAGAGCACATCAGGCAGGATAAACGCCAAAAAAAACAACACCTAGGCATATCATATGCAAACTGCCAAAAATCAAAGACAAAGAAATATCTTGGGCTGGGTGCAGAGGCTCACACCTGTAATCCCAGCACTTTGGGAGGCCGAGGCGGGCGGATCACGAGGTCAGGAGATCGAGACCATCTTGGCTAACACAGTGAAACCCTGTCTCTACTAAAAATACAAAAAATTAGCAGGGTGTGGTGGTGGGCACCTGTAGTCCCAGCTACTCGGGAGGCTGAGGTGGGAGAATGCTATGAACCCAGGAGGCGGGGCTTGCAGTGAGCCAAGATTGCACCACTGCACTCCAGCCTGGGTGACAGAGCGAGACTCCATCTCAAAAAAAATAAATAAATATCTTGAAAGAAGCCACAGGAAAAAACACTTTACCTATAGAGGAGAAACATAAAATTTACATCCAACTTCTCCTCAGAAACCACACAAGCAAGAAGAGTGTTCTATTTTTCTGTAATTTCATCTTAACATCTCTTTCTGGAGAATGGCAGTAAACTCCTGTCCTCTCTCACATGGCTTCAGGAGATTTGGTTGTGAATGTTTACAATCTGTTTTTCATGAGATACTTCTTTAGCCTGACAAACAGCCAGATGTCTACGTGTCTGACCTGTGTCCAGGTGTCCCACTCACAGGAAACTTGTTTATAGTGGCAGATGTCATTATGGCTCTTGTCTGACCTGTGTCCAGCTTATTTCTACCAAGATAGCCATTCTTTAGGAGAGCCCTGGTCAGGAAAGAAGTTAGGTTTAGATGTGTCATTCTGGTGAGACACAAAGGAAGTAATTCAAACAAAATATGAAATAACACAAGCAGTATATTACTTTCAGATCCCAGAGAGAAGACAGCAGCATGTCCCATGGGGCCAACAGGAAGTAGGGAGCTATTTGGGACATGTACACTCAATCAGCAGGCAAGGAGCAAGAGAGAGAATGAGGAACCCATGGGCTGAAGCCTTACTGGGGTCTAGGGCATTATCCAGGCAGGTTTCCCTTGGGAAGTTTTAATTAGTGGGTTTAGAGGAAGTAGATACAAGTTCATGAAATCATGCTGTGACTGAAAAGTGGTCACTGTGGCATATCTGCACAGTAGGGGGTTCAGCAAGGTGAGTCAAGTAGGTTGTATCTAGCTGTCTGATAGGGAGGTGGTCACCAGGAGGTAGACGTATAAAGCACATATCTGGATCAACCACACTGAGGAACTGGAATGAAGTAGAGAACTGGAACCTGTGTCAAGGGTGACTAAGCCCTGCTTCCAATATGAGAAAATTAAACCTATGTTCAAAATGGATGCTGATGCAACATAAAATTGTAAGAAATTACTACAAAGAGAGTCAAATGAAATATTTAAAGTGGTGAGAGAAAGAAACTACCAACTAGAATTGTGTATCCTGTGAAATTATTCTTCAAAAGTGAAGTAGAAATAAAGACTCTCTGAGACCAACAAACACTAAGGAAATTTGTTTCTAGTAGACCTGCCTTGTAAGAAATATTAAGGAAATTCTTCACATAGAAGAAAAATAATATAGGTCAGGAACGTGGATCTACATATAGAAAGATAGAGTATTAGAGAAGAATAAGTAAAGGTAAATAAAAACTTTAAAAATGTTTAATTGGTCTAACATAACATTTTGTTTCAAATAATAATGGCAAAATGTATTTGATTGGGTGTATATGCATATACTTATGCTTATGGATGCTTTTGTTCACTAAGAAAATATAAGCATTCATTAAGTGAAATGAACTACACAATAATAACAGGGACAGGAGGGAAGGCTTAAAAATATTTTGCTATCATAAAGTACTTGCACTACCTGTAAAATAGTATAGTGTTAATTGAAAGTGGACTTCAGTTAGTTGTAAATGTATTTTGCAAACTGTATAGCAACCAAAAAATTATTTTTTAAAAGAAGCATAATTGGCCAGGCATGGTGGCTCATGCCTGTAATCCCAGCACTTTGGGAGGTCAAAGCGGGCAGATCACTGGAGGCCAGCAGTTTGAGAACAGCCTGGCCAACATGGTGAAACCTTGTCTCTACTAAAAATACAAAAACTAGCTGGGTGTGGAGGCATATGCCTGTAATCCTTCCTGAGGTAGGAGAATCACTTGAACCCGGGAGGTGGAGGTTGCAGTGAGCCAAGATTATGCCACTGCACTCCAACCTGACCACAGAGCAAGACTCTGTTTAAAAAAAAAAAACAAAAAAGTATAACTGATGTGTTAAGAAAGGAGAGAAAATGAAATCATATAAAATGCTCAATTAAAATCACAAATGGGCTGAGTGCATTGGCTCACACTTATAATCCCAGCAGTTTGGGAGGCTGAGGCAGGTGGATGGCTTGAGCCCAGGATTTCAAGACCAGCCTGGGCAACATAGCAAGATACCATCTCTACAAAACATACAAAAATTAGCCACACATGGTGGCATACGTGTGTAGTTTCAGCTATGTGGAAGGCTGAGGCAGGAGGATCACTTGAGCTCAGGATGTTAAGGCTGCAGTGAGCCATGATCATGCCACTGCACTCCAGCCTGGGCAACAGAGTGTGACCCTGTTTCAAAATATAATAATAAAAAATTTTAAAAACAAACAAATAAAAAACCAAAATGGCAGGGAAAAAGTGGAAGTCAAAAACAGGAACAAGGAATAAAGACAATGAATAGAAAAGAGTAACAAATATTGTAAATATTCATCCATTTATATCAATAATCACTTTAATATCAATGGTCTAAATACACCAATTAAAATATAGAGATTGTCAGAGTGGATTAAAAAACAAGACTCAACTATATGTTGTTTATGTAGAAACCGAGATTAAATGTAAAGACATATATAGATTAAAAGTAAAGGGATGGAGAAAGATATTCCATGCTAACACTAATCAAAAGGCAGTGGGAGCAGTTATATTAATTTCAAACAGAGCAGACATCAGAGTAAGGGAAATTATCAGGGATAAAGCATGGCATTACATAACAGATAAAGGGCTCAATTTTCAAGAAGACATAACAATCCATAGTGTATATATGCCTAACAACAAAGTCTTAAAATATGTGAGACAAAACTGATAGGAATACAATGAGAAACATGTGAATCCACTGTTATACTTGGAGACTACAGTATCTCTCTAACAGAACTCAACAGCACCATCAGTGGGGTATAATTGACATTTCTAGACTGTTTTACCCAACAACAGCAGAATACACATTCTTCTCAGACTCAAATGGAACATATACCAAGACAGATAACATTCTGGGTCCTAAAACATACCTTAAAAAATGTTATTAGTTGTTTATTTTTTAAAACTTTTTTTATTATTTAAAAATAGAGATGAGGTCTTGCTATGTTGCCCAGGTTGGTCTTGAACTCCTGGGCTCAAATAATCTGCCTGCCTTGGCCTCCCACAGTGCTGGGATGACAGGCATGAACCACCACACCCACTCTTAACAAATTTCATTTTAATTAATTAATTAATTAATTAATTAATGTTTTTGAAGGGAATTTCGCTCGTCACCCAGGCTGGAATGTAATGGCATGATCTCAGCTCACTGCAACCTCTGCCTCCTGGATTCAGGCGATTCTCCTGCCTCAGCCTCCTGAGTACCTGGTATTACAGGTGCTTGCCACCATGACCAGCTAATTTTTGTATTTTTAGTAGAGACGGGGTTTTACCATGTCGGCCAGGCTGGTCTCCAACTCCTGACCTCAGGTGATCCACCTACCTCCGCCTTCCAAAGTGCTGAGATTACAGGCATGAGCCACCATGCCCAGCCCAAATTTTAAAGATTATAAATTATCCAATATATTATTTCAGGTCACAATGGAATTAAACTAGAAACTAGTCACAGAAAGATAGCTAGAAAATCCCAAAATACTTGGAAATTAAACCACACTCTAACACATTGATCAAAGAAGAAATCTCAAGAAAAATTTTAAAATATTTTGAAGTAAATTAAAATAAAACCACAACTTATCAAAATTTGTGGATACAGTGAAAATAGTACTTAGAGGGAAATTTAAGGCATTGAATGCATATATTGGACAGGAAAAAATATCTTAAATCGGTCATCTAACCTTCCACTTTGGGAAACTAGAAAAAAGGGGGACCAATTAAATCCCAAGCAAGCAGAAGAAAAGATATAATAAAAATTAGACCAGAAATCAATAAAAATCAGCCAGGTGTGGTGGCTTATGCCTGCAATCCCAGCACTTTGGGAGGCCGAGGTAGGTGGATCACCTGAGGTCAGGAGTTCGAGACCAGCCAGGCAACGTCTCGAACTCCATCTCTACTAAAAATACAAAAATTAGCAGGGCATGGTGGCACGTGCCTGTAATCCCAGCTACTCCGGAGGCTAAGGCACGAGAATTACTTGAACCCAGGAGGCAGAGGTTGCAGTGAGCCGAGATTGTGCCACTATACTCTGGCCTGGGCGATAGAGCAAGACTCTGTTCACCTCCCCTGATTCCCAAAAAAGAAATCAATAAAAATAAAAACAATAGAGAAAATAAATGAAACTAGATGCAGTTTCTTTGATAAAATCAATAAGCCTCTAGCCAGGCTAGCCAAGAAAAAGAGAGACACACAAGTTACTAATATCAGAAATGAGAGAGGGGACATCACTACAAATCCTGTGAACACTACAAGGATCATAAAGAAATAAGAAACTCTATATGTCCACAAATCTGATAATTTAAGTAAAATAGGCTAATTCCTTAAAGACATATTTGCCAAAACTCACACAGAAGAAAGATACATTCTGAATAAGTCTATATTTATTAAAGAAATTGAATCAATTATAAACTTCGTCCTTTTGACTTAGGATTGTCTTGGCAATGCGGACTCTTTTTTGGTTCCATATGAACTTTAAAGCCGTTTTTTCCAATTCTGTGAAGAAAGTCATTGGTAGCTTGATGGGGATGGCATTGAATCTATAAATCACCTTGGGCAGTATGGCCATTTTCACGATATTGATTCTTCCTATCCATGAGCATGGTATGTTCTTCCATTTGTTTGTGTCCTCTTTGATTTCACTGAGCAGTGGTTTGTAGTTCTCCTTGAAGAGGTCCTTTACATCCCTTGTAAGCTGGATTCCTAGGTATTTGATTCTCTTTGAAGCAATTGTGAATGGAAGTTGATTCCTGATTTGGCTCTCTGCTTGTCTGTTACTGGTGTATAAGAATGCTTGTGATTTTTGCACATTAATTTTGTATCCTGAGACTTTGCTGAAGTTGCTTATCAGCTTAAGCAGATTTTGGGCTGAGACAATGGGGTTTTCTAAATATACAATCATGTCATCTGCAAACAGGGACAATTTGACTTCTTCTTTTCCTAACTGGATACCCTTTATTCTTTCTCTTGCCTGATTGCCCTAGCCAGAACTTCCAACACTATGTTGAATAGGAGTGGTGAGAGAGGGCATCCCTGTCTTGTGCCAGTTTTCAAAGGGAATTTTTCCAGTTTTTGCCCATTCAGTATAATATTAGCTGTGGGTTTGTCATAAATAGCTCTTATTATTTTGAGGTACGTTCCATCAATACCAAATTTATTGAGCGTTTTTAGCATAAAGGGCTGTTGAATTTTGTCAAAAGCCTTTTCTGCATCTATTGAGATAATCATGTGGTTCTTGTCTTTGGTTCTGTTTATATGCTGGATTACGTTTATTGATTTGCGAATGTTGAACCAGCCTTGCATCCCAGGGATGAAGCCCACTTGATCATGGTGGATAAGCTTTTTGATGTGCTGCTGAATCCGGTTTGCCAGTATTTTATTGAGGATTTTTGCATCGATGTTCATCAGGGATATTGGTCTAAAATTCTCTAAGCTGGAGGCGTCACGCTACCTGACTTCAAACTATACTACAAGGCTACAGTAACCAAAACAGCATGGTACTGGTACCACAACAGAGATATAGACCAATGGAACAGAACAGAGTCCTCAGAAATAATACCACACATCTACAGCCATCTGATCTTTGACAAACCTGAGAGAAACAAGAAATGGGGAAAGGATTCCCTATTTAATAAATGGTGCTGGGAAAATTGGCTAGCCATAAGTAGAAAGCTGAAACTGGATCCTTTCCTTACCCTTATACGAAAATTAATTCAAGATGGATTAGAGACTTAAATGTTAGACCTAATACCATAAAAACCCTAGAAGAAAATCTAGGTAGTACCATTCAGGACATAGGCATGGGCAAGGACTTCATGTCTAAAACACCAAAAGCAACGGCAGCAAAAGCAAAAATTGACACATGGGATCTAATTAAACTAAAGAGCTTTTGCACAGCCAAAGAAACTACCATCAGAGTGAACAGGCAACCTACAGAATGGGAAAAAATTTTTGCAACCTACTCATCTGACAAAGGGCTAATATCCAGAATCTACCAAGAACTCAAACAAATATACAAGAAAAAAGCAAACAACCCCATCAAAAAGTGGGGAAAGGATATGAACAGACATTTCTCAAAAGAAGACATCCATACAGCCAACAGACACATGAAAAAATGCTCATCATCACTGGCCATCAGAGAAATGCAAATCAAAACCACAATGAGATACCATCTCACACCAGTTAGAATGGCAATCATTAAGAAGTCAGGAAACAACAGGTGTTGGAGAGGATGTGGAGAAATAGGAACACTTTTACACTGTTGGTGGGATTGTAAACTAGTTCAACCATTATGGAAAACAGTATGGCGATTCCTCAAGGATCTAGAACTAGATGTACCATATGACCCAGCCATCCCACTACTGGGTATATACCCAAAGGATTATAAATTACTCTACTACAAAGACACATGCACACGTTTGTTTATTGCGGCACTATTCACAATAGCAAAGACTTGGAATCAACCCAAATGTCCATCTGTGACAGACTGGATTAAGAAAATGTGGCACATATACACCATGGAATACTATGCAGCCATCAAAAAGGATGAGTTTGCGTCCTTTGTAGGGACATGGATGCAGCTGGAAACCATCATTCTTAGCAAACTATCACAAGAAGAGAAAACCAAACACCGCATGTTCTCACTCATAGGTGGGAACTGAACAATGAGATCACTTGGACTCGGGAAGGGGAACATCACACACTGGGGCCTATCATGGGGAGGGGGGAGGAGGGAGGGATTGCATTGGGGAGTTATACATGATATAAACGTCATGCACATGTACCCTAGAACTTAAAGTATAATAAAAAAAAAAAAAAAAAAAAAAAATAAACTTCGAAAACAAAAAAACACCAGGCCCAGATAAATTCACCAGTGAATTCTTCTAAATATTTAAGAAATAAATTGTATTCACTTTCTATAATCTCTTTCAGAAAATAGAAGTAGAGAGGCCAGGCATGGTGGCCCACACCTGTAATCCCAGTACTTTTGGAGGCTAAGGTGGGTGGATCACTTCAGGTCAGGAGTTTAAGACCAGCCAGGCCAACATGGTGAAACCACGTCTCTGCTAAAAATTACAAAAATTAGCCGGGTGTCGTGGCACATGCGTCTAATCTCAGCTACTTGGGAGGCTGAGGCAGGAGAATCAACCCGGGAGGCAGAGACTGCAGTGAGCTGAGATAGCGCCACTCAACACTCTAGCCTGGGTGACACAGTGAGACTCAGTCGTAAAAAAAAAAAAAAAAAGAAAGAAGAAAAGAAAATAGAAGCAGATGAAATGGTTTCTAACTCATTCTATGAGGCCAGCATTATCCTAATACCAAAATCAAAGATATTTCAAGAAAACTACCAACCAGTATCCCTCATGAATATAGATGCAAAAATTATCAATATTAGTAAGTTAAATCCAACAATGTGTAAAAAGATCCTTTGAACTGAAGCTGCAAGAAAAAGAATTATATACATGACCAAGGAAATTTATTCCAGGTATGTACGCCTGGTTCAACATTTGAAAATTAATGATTTAATAATTCATCATTTCAACAGACTAAAAAAGAAAAAAAAGTGATCATATTAATAGATGCAGAACAATTATTTGACAAAAATAATACACATTCATGACAAAAACTCAGGAAATTAGGAATAAAGGGGAACTTTTTCAATAGAATAAAGAACATTTTACAAAAATACCCCACAGCTAATGATGAAAAATTAGAAGCTTTCCCAGAGCAGGAGCAGGTCAAAGATTTCCCCTCTTACTACTCCCTTTCAAAATCATACTTGGAAGTTCTAACTAATGCAGTAAGAAAAGAAATAGAAATAAAAGGTATGCAGATTGAGAAGGAAGAAATAAAGCTGTCTTTGTTTGCAGATGACATGAACATTTATGTAGAAAATCCGTAAGAATCAACCACCACAACAAAAAATTCCTGGAACTAACAAATAAGTGTAGCAAGGTTGCAGGATACAAGATTAATATACAAAATTTGTTTCCTGGTATATCAGCAATTAACCGTGGAATTAGAAATTTAAAACATAATATGAATACCATTTATATTAACACCCCAAAATATGGAATACTTAGGTATCAATCTAACAAAATATGTGCAAGATCTATATGAGAAAAACTACAAAACTCTGATGAAATAAAGAAGATCTAAATAAGTGAAGAGGTATTCCATGTTCAAGGACTGGAAGATTCAATATTGTTAAGATGTCCATTCTTCTCAATACAATCTATAGATTCAACACAATACCAACCAAATTCCCAGCAAGTTATTTTGTGATACTGACAAACTGATTCTTAAGTTTATATGGAGACACTAACGACCCAGAATAGCCAACATAATCATGCATGAGTGTTAGTCAGAGGACTGACACTACCTGACTTCAGGATTTACTATAAAGCTACAGGATTTACTATAAAGTAATCAAGACTTAGGAGTGTTGATGAAAGAGTGGACAAACAGATCAATGGAACAGAACAGAGCAGCAGATATAGACCCAAATAAATATAGTGAATTGATCTTTCACAAAGGAGCAAAGGAGAAAATGGACAAGAGTCTGTTCAAGAAATGCTGCTGGAACAACTGGACATTTACATGCAGGAGAAAAAAGAAAGAATCTAGACATAGACCTTATACTCATCCCCAAAATTAGTTCAAAATGAGAAAAATAACTCTATTATAACATATAAACATTATTTTAGAAATTTGAAGTGTAAATACAGTGCAGTACAGTGTGGCAATAGAGAACACTGACCCAGAAACTAAAAAAAAAAAGTAACTCAAAATGGGTCATTTTGTAAAATGCAAAACTATACAATTCCTAGAAGATAACATAGGAGAAAATCTAGATGACCTTGTGTATGGGAATGACTTTTTATTTTATTTTTTTGAGATGGCGTCTCACTCTGCTGCCCAGGCTGAAGTGCAGAGGCACAATCTCAGCTCACTACAACCTCCGCCTTTGGGGTTCAAATGATTCTGGCACCTCAGCCTCCTGAGTTAGCTGGAATTACAGCTGTGTGCCACCATGCCCAGCTAATTATTGTATTTTTAATAGAAACTGGATTTTGCCATGTTGGTCAGGCTGGTCTTGAACTCCTGATCTCAAGTGATTCACCCAGCTCAGCCTCTCAGAGTGCTGGGGTTACAGGCATGAGTCACTGTGCCTGGCCAGAACTCTTAAAACTCAACAAGAAGAAGGTGAACAACCTGATGATTTTTTCTTTTTTTCAGGTGGAGTCTTGCTCTGTTGCCCAGGCTGGAGCAAAGTGGTATAATCTTGGCTCACTGCAACCTCCGCCTCCCGGGTTCAAGCAATTCTCCTGCCTCAGGCTCCTGAGTAGCTGAGACTACAGGTGCACACCACCACGCCCAGCTAATTTTTGTATTTTTAGTAGAGACAGGGTTTCACCATATTGACCAGGCTGGTCTTGAACTGCTAACCTTGTGATTCTCCCACCTTGGTCTCCCAAAGTGCTGGGATTACAGCCTTGAGCCACTGCGCCTGGCCAATTTGTTCTCCTCTCCTCTCCCCTCCCTTCCCCTCCCCTCCCCTTCTCTTCTCTCTCTCTCTCTCTCTCTCTCTCTCTCTCTTTCTTTCTTTCTTTCTTTCGGGACAGGGTCTTGCTCTGTTGCTTAGGCTGGAGTGCAGTGGCACAGTCATGGCTCACTGTAGTCTTGATCTCCCAGGCTCAAGTGATCTTTCTACCTCAGCTTCCCAAGTAGCTGCAACTACAGGCATGTATCACCCATGCCCAGCTAATTAAAAAAATTTTTTTTTGTAGATACAGGGTCTCACTATGTTGCCCAGGCTGTCTTGAACTCCTGGGCTCAAGCAGTCCTCCCACCTTGGCCTCCCAAAGTGCTGGGATGAGCCACTGCACCTGGTCTGATGTTTTTAAATGAGCAAAAGACCTGAACAGACATTTCACCAAAGATGATATACAGATGGCAAATAAGTATATGAAAAGATGCTCCACATCATATGTCATCAGAGAAATGCAAATTACTACCATAGGCCTATTGGAAGGGCCCAAATCCAGAACACTGACCACACCAAATGCTGGCAAGGATGTGCAGCAACAGGAGCTCTCCTTCATTGCTGGTGGGAATGCAAAATGGTGTAGTCATTTTGTTATACAGTTTGGAAGTTTCATATAAAACTAAAGATACTCTTACCATATGATCCAGCAATTGTATTCTTTGGTATTTACCCAAATTAGTTGAAAACATATTCACACAAGCACCTGCAGATTAATGTTTAGAGCAGCTATATTCAGAATTGCCAAAATTTGGAAGCAATCAAGACGTCCTTGAATAGGAAAATAGACTGTGATACATACAGACAACGAAATATTATTCTATATTAAAAGTAAATGAGCCATCAAGCCATGAAGATGTGGAGGAACCTTAACTGTATATTTTTAAGTGAAAGAAGCCAGTCTGAAAATGCTACATCCTTTATAATTCCAACTATATGTCACTGTGGAAAGAGCAAAACTATGAAGACAGTAAAAAGATCAGTGGTTGTCAAGGATTAGGGGTGAGGGAGGGATGAATAAGCAAAGCACAGAGGATTTTTAAGGCAGTAAAAATACTTTGCATGATATGATAATGGTGGATACAGGTCAGTATTCCTTTGTCCAAACCCATAAAACGTGTAACTCCAAGAGTGAACTCTCATGTAAATTACAGACTTGGGGTGATAATGCGTCAATGTAGGTATATCAGTTGTAACATGTACATTCTAGTGCCTAGTGCAGGGTGTCTATAGTGAGGGAGGCTGTGTGTGTGTGTGTTGAAGGTCAGGAAGTATATGGGAACTTTCTGTACTTCTCAATTTTTCTGTGAACCTAAAACTGCTTTTTAAAAAAAGTCTATTTAAAGGAAAAAAGTATTGGCAAAACAGAGCTCACTAGCTGGTTTGACTATTTTTGTAGAACAAACCACCTCAAAATTTGATGACTTGGGTTGGGTCTGGTGGCTCATGCCTGTAATCTCAGCACTTTGGGAGACTGAGGCGGGCAGATCATCTGAGGCCAGGAGGTTGAGACCAGCCTGGTCAACATGGTAAAACCCCATCTCTAGAAAAAAATACAAAAATTAGCCAGGCGTGGTGGTGTGCGCCTGTGATCCCATCTACTCCGGAGGCTGAGGCAGGAGAATCTTGAACCTGGAAGGTGGAGATAACAGCGAGGTGAGGTCGTGCCACTGTTCTCCAGCCCGGGTCACAGAGCAAGACTCTGTTTCAAAAAAAAAAAAACCCAAACAACAACAACAAAAAACTGATGGCTTAAAATAATCTATTATTTCAAATTATTTTCTGGTTTGCCTGGGGCTCGCCTGAGTGGTATTTCTTCTGGGAGCTCATTTGAGACTGAAATGTCCAGGATACTTCAGGCCTCTCTTCATATCTCTTTCTGTAGAAGGGTAGCTGGACTTATATGATGCCCAGCTTCTAACAGAGAGCGTTCAAAGCCTATCACAGAGTTGCTGCAGATCTCTGTAAGTACACCTCTGAAGTTACACAATATCACTTCTGCCAAATTTTATTGGTCAAATTTCACAATCAGGTCAGTTTTAATGGGGAGAGGAAATGAGCTTCCCCCTCTGAATAAAAGGAGCGAAAAAGTATTTGGGAGCATTTTTAATTTCCCCTACTATTTTTTATGCAACTGGTAATAATTTTCCAATCTATACGACCACCCCATGATACACTTTTGTTTTTCATCTTCTAAATATATAGTCCATGCTGACAACTCGGCAGATTAGACCAATTTTCTATGTAACTGTATTATTTTATATATTGGACAGAAAACATTTCTAAAATTCAAAAACATTCCTAAAATGTTATATCGCCATTGTGAGAAAAAAAGAGGGAAATGCCAGAAATTTTGAAGACAAACTGAAATAATTAAATATGTAATTACTGTTGGTAACACCTATATTTTTGCCATGGCAGTCACATGCCAAAGGTATCATGAATTTGAGAGAACACAAGTCAGACACCTGTCATGGACGCTAAAGAATGGTTAATTTCACAATCAGTAAATCCTGCCTTAAAAGGGGTATTATTCTGAACAGAGGTGAAAGTTCATCTCCAGAATCTTAGACGTATTTACTCATTATTATGAAAAGAGTCCAGTGTTAGAAAGTTTTTCTTCTCTCTCGTCCCAGAAATTTTTAGCATCTTTATCATCCTATACCATCATTGCACCAAATGTATAATAAAAAACATTTTTTTAAATGGGAAAGAAGTCTGAATTCTTCTATCTATAATTCTAGGTGCTCTTCTCCTTTTTCTCTTTCTCCATTTTATTATTCTATAGTGAAATATATATATATTCAAAGGAAGCACCAAAAAACATTAACTTTCCAAATTAAGACAGTCTTTTTATCTTTTGTGATTGAGGAAGAAGATAGAATGCAACAGCCATGCTTCACCAAAGAACCAAATCCAAGCACATGAAGCAATGAGCAAGCCAAACATTTCTGAGTACAGAATCCTCCCATGTCTAGCACAGGGCCTGATGAACCTCATTCCCTAACTTTCATTTTCCATTTGCAGTTCTTACTTCACGTGTCACCGCAGTTCTAGGTTCATGTTAGTAAAAAGCAAAATTGTAATATGCCACCTTGTGGATGCATGAGGAATGAAATTCTTGTAGTGCTTTTGATTTTGGTGGTGAGAATTTAACATTGTATTTGCATAGTTTTTCCCCTGTAATATAAGCAATTTTTGCTCATCATTGCAAAAACAAAAAACAAAAATAAAAAAGCCATACAGGAAATACACAAGGAACAGTAGGTACTCAAATATTTATGGAATATAGATTTTTAAAAATTAGTAATCATCACACCCTTGATTTGGAGTGGACCCTATTAAAGCAGCCAGTGAATGAATGGATGAAGGAAGGAATACCTTTTTCTAAAACATTTGATATTTTAGGTAAGCTCTTGGTTTTCAGGCCTGACCTGGCATTAGAATCTAATTTTCCAGAGATATTTTTAATGTCTCATGTGGGTAGAAGTTGACAAAATTTGGTTTACATTCCATACAAGTATAAGAATTATTTATTAGTACTATCGACAATTTTCCATTTCCATATGTGTGGTGTATTTACTAAACAATCCGGGCCGGGCACGGTGGCTCACGCCTGTAATCCCAGCACTTTGGGAGGCCTAGGCTGGCAGATCACAAGGTCAGGAGTTCGAGACCAGCCTGGCCAACATGGTGAAACCCTGTCTCTACTAAAAATACCAAAATCAGCCTGGCATGGTGGCACGTGCCTGTAATAATGCCAGCTACTCAGGAGGCTGAGGAAGGAGAATTGCTTGAACCCAGGAGGTGGAGGTTGTAGTGAGCTGAGATCATGTCATTGCACTCCAGCGTGGGCAACAGAGTGAAACTCTGTCTCAAAAAAAAAAAAGAAAAAGAAAAAAAATCAGCCAAATAAACATTTCACTATGGGTTATTATGAATAGCTGCATATAGCAGACAGACCTGGAAATCACTTAACTCTTCCAGAAAAAGTGATCTTAGGTCCATTGTCAAAGGGATGGATGGCTTCTCAGCATTTTGTAGACTCTCTGTTTTCTTTTGGGTTTAGCAGGTCATGTGTTCAGTCTGCTTTGTTGGTGCAAAATAACAATGTTAGACCAGATGAGTAATTTACAATCTGTGTTGCTTCAAAACGTTCTAAATATTCAAAGCACATTTCATTTAAAAATGTCCTTTATGAACTTAGTTTTCAAAATGTTATTTTAAAATATGTTTTCTGAATTTAATATGATAAAACAGTACAAACAGTGATAAGAACTAAATTTGGATGTAGTTGAGAGTATTGAAGGAAAACCAGATGTGTTAACCAAAAAATACGCCTCTTTGACATAAAATTTTTTAAGCTAAGAGCAAGTGGGAGGAAGCAGACACACGAAAGCTCTCTGCCCTTCCTCTTTTTACCTAGTGGCAGGACACAGATTTACAAAGACAAAGGTGCCCTTCTTCCCTCTCTACCTGGAAGGACAAGAGTTAACCACTGAAGACAACTTTAGTCCTCATCTGGCTGGAGATGGCACAAGAGGAATCTACATTAATAAGCTTTGCTAAGTGGACTTCATCTACCATTATTTTGCCTTCCCACAATTTGCCACCTCTAGAGATTCAAAGTTCTTTTCCTCTGTCTTATCCTTTCTTTAGAAATTTAGTGTATTTTTTGTTTGTTTGTTTGAGACACGGTCTTACTCTGTCACCTAGGCTGGAGTGCAGTGGCATGATCATGGCTCACTGCAGCCTCGACCTCCTGGGCTCAAGGGATCCTCTGGCCTCAGCCTCCCACAGTGCTGGGATTATAGCAGTGAGTCACTGTGCTGGGCCTTAATGTTCTTTATTGAAGTTTATATAAGCTAGAGGTCTGAGTCACCTCTCTGAGAATTATTCATTCCCTGGGCATCTCCCATATACATATAAAATATACATGATAATAAATATTTGTTTTTGCTCTTACTTTGTTATTCTGTTTTTTGTTACGGGGGTCCCTTCTAAGAATGCATTAGGGGTGAGGAAAAAAAATTAGTTTTCTTTCTTTACACTGTAAACTTCATTAGTGTGTTCCTATTGAGTAAATTTGTACTATATGTAGTAAATTTTGTGAGTTTGAACCACAAATACATTTGTGGTTATAACACTCGTTTCTATGGCATGGGATTGTACACCTGTAGTTCCAGTTATGCAGGAAGCTGAGGCAGGCAGATGGCTTAATTCTAGGATTTCAAGGTTGTAGTGTGCTATGAGTTTGCCTGTGAATAGCCACTGCACTCTAGACTGGGCAACATAGCGAGATCCCATTTCTAAAATAAATATGTAAATACATAAATAAATAAAACATTATTTATTTTCCATATTGGGCTTTTATGTGGAATTTTACATGTCTGTTTTCCAAGGTAGAATTTTGAAGACACTTATACTCAGCCAAGCTTATTTGGACTGTAGTCTGGTTATAATAAATTTTCTATAACAGATCATCAGGTAATTGTCATCATAATAGCCAATACAGAAGGCTTACTACACATTACACACTGATTTAGTTGCTTCACATGCATTAAGTCTTAAATCTTTCAAATGCTTTATGAGGTGCTATGGTGATTATTCCTTTCTCACAGACAGGAAACTGGTGTAAGAGCCAGAGTCCCTCTTACCTACTACTAAGGTCTATCACCTCTCAGTAGAGTTCAGTAGTTCTGGCTTGTTTATTGCACATCCCTTTCTTGGAAATGTGATCACAGGAACTCTCCCTAGCTAGACACTTTTCTTTCCTTTTCTCTGTTTAGTGTATTCACACATGCCCCAAGGCTCCAGCTTAAGTCCCACCTCTCTGGAAGGCATTGTCAAGCACACCTGACTCACAGGGTTCCCTTGCTCTCTGGTCTACTGGTAGCATTGTCTCATGCTAGGAAGTCTGTTTATACGAAGTTCAAAGAGTGAGTTAGAGGAACTGGAAAAGTTCCCTAGGGCTTCTAGGTAGAGACTGTAGAGGCAGGAGGGGTGTGATAGGGAGAATCTGTGAACAATGGTTTAGTTTAGACTGATCCTAAGACAACGGGAAGCACAACATGACTTTTAGTGTGATGTCATCAGATTGGCATTTGAAAGGTTATTGCAGCATGAAAAAGCGGTTGAGAGAGACTGGTGTCAAATCTAAGGCTGGGAGAATGGAGAGTTGGCTACACTTGTGCAGGTAAGAGGTCATGGCTTGCATTCAGTGGGAGGAGGGCTAAAAATGGATTGGGAGAGATTTGGTAAATATTTAGGTGTGGAAGGTGTGAACCTTGATGTCAGACTCCAAGTTAGCAATTTTTAGATTAATTATTCAAAAACTAACAGACTCTGCTATTTAGAGCAGTTTTAGGTTGGCAGCTGCTGTTGCTGTATAGTTTTATGGGTTTTGATACATGCATAAAGTCATATATTCATGAGGACAGTATCATGCAGAAGAGTTTCAATGCCCTAAAAATCCCCTGTGCTTCACATTCATCCCTCCCTCCTACCTCCAACTTCCCCAAACCCTGGTAACCACTGATCTGTTTACTGTCTCCATAGTTTTGCCTTATCCAGAATGTAATATAATTGGAATCATGCAGTATGTAGCCTTTTTGGACTGGCTTCTTTCACTTAGTAATATGCAGTTACGTTTCCTCTATGTCTTTTTGTGGCTTGATAGCTCATTTCTTTTTAGTACAGAATAGTATGGCATTATATGAATATACAACAGTTTGCTTATTCATTCACCTATTGAAGGACATCTCACTTGCTTCCATGTTTTGGCAATTCTGAATAAAGCTGCTATAAACATCCATGTGAAACAAAATAAAAATAAAATAAAATAGAAATAAAACATCCATTCATCTGTTCCATTTGCATTCAGTGGGAGTAGGAATAAAAATGGATTGGGGTAAAAACAAATAGGTTTTTGTGTGGACAAAAGTTTTCACCTCATTTGATTAAATATAAGTGAGCACAATTTCTGGATAATACAGTAAAAGTATGTTTAGTTTTATAAGAAACTGCCATACTGTCTTCCAAGGGGCAGTACCATTTTTGTATTCCCACCAACAATGAATGAAAGTTCCTGTTGCTCTGCATCGTTGCCAGCATCATTGGTGTTGTCAGTGTTCTGAATGTTGGCCATTCTGATTGGTATATAGTAGTATCTCATTGTTGTTTTAATGTGTATTTCCCTCATGATACATGATGTTGAACATCTTTTCATATGCTTACTCAGATCTTCTGCTCATTTTAAATTGAGTTGCTTATTTTCTTATTGCTGAATTTTAAGAATTCTTCAGATTCATTTTTTATTGCTTACTTAGAGTGGGCCATCTTTTCCTTCACAATTTGCCAGTTCTAATTTCTCTTTAGTCTCATTTGTGATCCTTCTTTCCACAGAGACAACTTAAACCAGAGAAGTAGACCCTTCCCCTACAGGCAGATGAAAGGATGTGTAAGTGCAGTTCAGAGGGGGAAATAAAAAGCATATTTTAGAATACTTCCTTGGTTAAAAGCAGTTAAGTTTGGCAAAGATACATACATTCTTAACTCTAGATTTATGCTAGGTGTATATTTTGGGAATCAAATGAATAAGAATAATAATAAAAATTATTTGAAGCATATTCTTTGGCCTCTGAAGCAAGGTGGAGGGGTCTGCTTTGATCAACAGATTAAATACTTGATGGGAGTTCTTAAAAGTACAATTCTTGGAGGGTTTATTCTTCAGTCAGAGGGGAGGAGCCATTGCATGCTATTGAGCAGTGGTAGAAAATGATCAGAATTCTTCCTTCTTGGGAGGCCGATGAAGGTGGACCACTTGAGGCCAGGAGTTGCAGCACAACCTGGCCAACATGATGAAAACCTGTCTCTATTAAAAATGCAAAAATTAGCCAGGCGTACTCTCAGCTACTCCGGAGGCTGAGGCAGGAGAATCGCTTGAGCCCGGGAGGTGGAGGTTGCAGTGAGCCGAGATTGAACCACTGCACTCCGGCCTGGGTGACAGAGTGAGACTCTGGCAAAAAACAAACAAATAAATAAATAATTTAAAAAATAATAATAATTCTTTCTTCTATATCCTATGTTGATTACACAGTAATTACCCATATGACTTGACATGTAAATGGTAGTTTTAAAGATCGGAGCCTGGCTGTTCCATCTTAAACATTCTACAAGTCTCTCATTTATTTATTTATTTATTTATTTATTTTTATTGAGAAGGAATCTTGCTCTGTCACTCAGGCTGGAGTACAATGGAACAATCTCAGCTCACTGCAACCTCCACCTCCTGGGTTCAAGCGATTCTTCCGCCCCAGCATCCCGAGTAGCTGGGATTACAGGCGTTCGCTGCCATGCCTGGCTAATTTTTGTATTTTTAGTAGAGACGGGGTTTTGCCATGTGGGCCAGGCTGGTATTGAACTCCTGGCCTCAGGTGATCCCCCTGCCTCGGTCTCCCAAAGTGCTGGGATTACAGGCGAGATCCACTGCGCCCAGCCTATTTATTTATTTTTTAGTGATCGTGTCTCGCTTTGTCATTAGGCTGGAGTGCAGTGGTTCAATCACAGCTCGCTGCTGCCTCAAATTCCGGGGCTCAGGTGATCCTCACTCCTCAGTTTCCCAAGTAGTTGGGGCTACAGGCACGAGCCACCACCACCTGGCTGAGACAGAGTCTCGCTCTGTCGCCCAGGCTGGAGTGCAATGGCGTGATCTCCAGCTCACTGCAACTGCCGCCAGTTTCAAGCGACTCTCGTGCCTCAGCCTCCGGTAAATCTAGGACCACAGGCGAGCGCCACCACTCCTGCCTAATTTTTGTATTTTTTGTAGACACCGGGTTTCACCATGTTGCCCAGGCTGGTCTCCAGCTCCTGAGCTCAAGTGATCCACTGGCCTCAGCCTCCCAAAGTGCTGGGATTACAGGCATGAGCCACTGTGCCAGGCCCTGGCTGATTTTTAAAATTTTCTTTCTTACTTTCTCCTCTTCTTTTCTTTCTACTTTCTTTTCTTTTTATTGTTTCTTTTCTTTTTTCTTTATTTTTATTTTAAAATTTTTTGTAGAGACGGAAGTCTCCCTATTTTGTCCAGGTTGGTCTTGAACTCCTCGGCTCAAGGGATCTGCTCGTCTCGGATCTCCCAAAGTGCTGGGATTACAGGTGTGAGCCACCATGCCCTGTCCTTTTTATACGTTTAGGTTAATGCTTTCCAACAAAGCTGATGAGAGGATTACACGAGACAGTGTGAAAAATACTTAGCATTTTCTCTATTCTTAAAACCACCACTCCTCATTTACCTCCTATGACTCATTTAATTATTTTATCTCATTTAATTCTCATACCTTCTTGCAACCCAGGGCTTAGTGGAGTAAGACCCAGGGATGATTTATCAAGTTTTCACCTCCAGGCTTTTCTTATTTGGCATATCACTGCTGATGAAGTTAAAAATATGCCATTCTTGCATACTGACTCTTTTGAATTAAAAGTACTTGAAAAACAGTAGATACAAAAAAAATCATTCTGACTTCTTTTCTGTTTCTTTTTTTTTTTTGTATATATTTTTTTTAGTAGAGACGGGGTTTCACCGTGTTAGCCAGGATGGTCTCGATCTCCTGACCTTGTGATCCACCCGTCTCGGCCTCCCCTTTTCTGTTTCTTAGAAGCAGATGAAATTACCATGTGAGAGACATCCTCCCTATATTAGAAGAAATGCAACATTCTTATTAAGGACGGGAGTCAAGAGTGAGAGAATCCTGTACAGACCTTGCTAAAATAACTCTTAAGTGTCTCCAGATAATTTAATTGCTTTTCACAACTTGCTATTACTACTGTTACTACCGGTATTACTATTATCGTTATTCTCATTATTCTTTGTTTAATTCCGTATAGATAAGTAACTAACCATAACAGCTTCTTTGGGTCCTTCTCCCCTTCCCTCCCCCTCTCTTCCCTTCCCTTTTCTTTCCTTTCACTTTCCCTTCCCCTTTCCTTTCCCTTCCCTCCCTTCCTTCCTCTTCTCTAGTTCTTTGACTGTGTCACCCAGGCTGGAGTGCAGTGGCGTGATTATAGCTCACTGCAGCCTCCACCTCCTGGGCTCAGTCAATCCTCCCGCGTCGGCCTCTCAAACTACTGGGAATACAGGCGTGAGCCACCGCGCCTGGCCTAGAACATAAATTTAATATCAGGTAAATATTAACAGAGATACATACATGAAAGGTAGAAAGAGACGACACGGTCTGGACAGAATTTTATACAAATGTACAGAGCAAAAAAGAAAAAAACAAACTTCTCTGGATTCCATTGATTAAACGTTTCAAAAATAAATAAAAAAACTTCTTTGTCTTTGAGAGGTAAGAGGATGCACCTTCTTATAACCTTGCACCCTGCTTTTCCTGTGAGTGAGCCCAGAGCTACTTCCCTACGAGCGTGCGTGTTTACGGTTCCGAGGGTCCGAAGGCCTCTATTTGCATTGCAGTAGAGGGACGGCCTGTTATCTGGCTTGTGAAGTTGTCAAGGAGACAGCCTGAAGCGGACAGTCACCGCCCATCTCGGTAACCTTCCACTAGTCACTGGGGTTATCAGCGTCACAGACAGGGACTGCTCCCCTGGAGCTTACATTCGAATATATTAGTAACTCCAGAACGTGGTCAATGGTCCTGGAGGAGGACGACCACTTCCGGTAGGGCGGCCAGGAAAAGCCTCTGTGAAGAGGCGATCTTTGAGCTGAATTTTGGAGCTTTAATAAATACTTAAAGAGCGAAAGGAACGACTGATGCCTGACGTTCAATCCAGCGGTTGCCAAGAAACTAAAGAGCGTCTCGCTTTGGCTTCCGGATTGTTATGAACAGGAGGAAGGAGAAAAAAAAACAAAACAGAATTGTTCGAGACTGGTGCTTTCGCTGCTCGCAGGTTGAAAACGGGGTTTCCACACTAGTTCCCATTGCCTGAGGGAATGGGAAACCCGGGATATTGACCTTGGGCGCCGCGGGGCGCGGCAGCGGCGGGGCGGGGTGGGGCTATGGTGGGGGCGGGGCTACGGAAGCCGAGCGGGCTCGGGGAGTTGGGCTGAGGAAGCGAGCGCACGCCGGCTGCGCGGAGGCCGGCTTTGGGCGTCGGGCCGCCCCCTCCCCACACCCCGCCCACACCCGGCACTTACTTCGGTTGTCTCAGCTGCCCGACGGCGGAGACGCAGCTTCTGAATTGTCGGGCGGTATTTGTTGGGTCGGCGGCATCAGGGATCCGCTGCGGCGCGTGGTCGGCGTAGTGCGGCCCCTGCTGCGTCCCCGCGGCAGGCAGAGCTCACGCTCCTGCCCCCCGGCTGGTCCGGGGTCTGGGCACCGCGTCGACGGCGGCTCCGCAGGACGCACAGACCGGACCGCAGCCCATGCCCCGAGCGGACTGCATTATGAGGCATCTGCCCTACTTCTGCCGGGGCCAAGTGGTGCGGGGCTTCGGCCGCGGCTCCAAGCAGCTGGGCATCCCCACAGGTGAGAGCAGGGCGGCCAGAGTCCCCCGGGCAGGGTCACGTGGGGAGCGGGGAGAGACTGCAGCCGGGAACTCGGGACTGGGTCGTGGGGCCTCCGGACCGCGGGCAAGAGGCGACACCCTTCCTTTTTCCTCCGGGATCCCCTTGTCTGCGGCGGAGGACCGTTGGCCAGGTTGAGGGAGCTGGTTCCTGCTTCTGGTTCCGAGCTCCGCGGGGACGGGGTTGAGGGGTGGTGAGAGCGGGAAGCCGGAGTTGAATCGCAGGATCCGTGGTTCATGCCTCCCTGGCCAGCCGAGGTACAGCTGGTCAAGCATGGCGCTTGTCTTGCCCATTAGAGACGTATCGTGGGCCAGATCGACTGAACTCGCAAACCGGCTCTAAGGTGGTTTTGTTTTTAATTTGTAATTATGTGGTGTCCAAATGATAACATAGGTGGTTGAATGAGAGTCAGCTAACCTTCCTGGTCCGTCTACATTAATTTCAATAATTGAGACCTGACTGTAATTCATCCTTAGAAATACATGCCAGGGCTACGTCTTGACTTATTAAGTCAGCCTTGAGCTTGTGTATTTCAAAAATAAGAAACGTTGGCCGGGCTTGGTGGCCAACGCCTGTAATCCCAGCACTTTGGGAGGCCGAGGCTGGCGGATCATCTGAGGTCAGGAGTTCGAGATCAGCCTGGCCAACATGGTAAAACCCCGTCTCTACTAAAAATACAAAAATTAGCCGGGCATGGTGGCGCGTGCCTGTCATCCCAGCTACTCTGGAACCTGAGGCAGGAGAATCGCTTGAATCCGGGAGAGGGAGGCAGCAGTGAGGTGAGATCGTGCCACCGCCCTCCAGCCTGGGTGACAGAGTGAGACACCGTCTCAAAAAAAAAAAAAAAAGAAACTTTTCAAGTGATTCAGTACCTGGTTAGGAAAGAACAGATCTGAAAAAAATCCGTCTACTCTGGTACTTGTTTTTTGCTTCCTACTCAAAGAGTATGGCTTTTTTTGGAGAGCTTTATATACTTACCTGGTACTTTATTCATAACCTATCCACATGAATAGGAGAGGGAAATCTGAGCCGGAAAATGTAAGGATGGGATTGATAATTATAGGCAAAGTTGTAGGAGTTTTGTGAATGTAATGATTTACATTAGCCTTGCATGTGATTTTTACAGATGTTTGTCTATTATTATTTTGAGACAGAGTCTGGCTCTGCCACTCAGGCTGGAGTGCAGTAGTGGTGCGATCATAGCTTACTGCAGCCTCCATATGTAGGGCTCAACTGACCCTCCTGCCTCAGCCTCTCTGGTAGCTTAGACTATAGGTGCAGGCCACCTTGCCCAGCTAATTTTTTTTTTTTTTTTTTTTTTGAGACGGAGTCTTGCTCTGTGGCCGGGGCTGGAGTGCAGTGGCCGGATCTCAGCTCACTGCAAGCTCCGCCTCCCGGGTTCCCGCCATTCTCCTGCCTCAGCCTCCTGAGTAGCTGGGACTACAGGCGCCCGCCACCTCGCTCGGCTAGTTTTTTGTATTTTTAGTAGAAACGGGGTTTCACCGTGTTAGCCAGGATGGTCTCGATCTCCTGACCTCGTGATCCGCCCGTCTCAGCCTCCCAAAGTGCTGGGATTACAGGCTTGAGCCACCGCGCCCGGCCGCCCAGCTAATTTTTTAATTTTTTAGTAGAGACAAGATCTCACTATGTTACCCTGGCTGGTCTCAAACCCCTGAGCTCAACATGAGTCTCCTGCCTTGGCCTCTTAAAGTCCTAGAATTACAGGCATGAGCCATTGTACTCAGCTACAGACATTTAATACAAAATTTGTAAAACTCAAAATATTTTTTTCTGTTGTTTAGCTAATTTTCCTGAGCAAGTAGTAGATAATCTTCCAGCTGATATATCCACTGGCATTTACTATGGTTGGGCCAGTGTTGGAAGTGGAGATGTCCATAAGATGGTGGTGAGCATAGGATGGAACCCATATTACAAGAATACGAAGAAGTCTATGGTAAGCATTATATTTTGTTCTGTAACTGAAAATGGTATGATGACTTAGAGTAATATACTGCAGTATTCGTTGCAGAAATAGCTTATCAATGGTAATCACAGCATAGTTCAAATACTGGAATTTTGGGCAATCTCTGCCTTTTAATTGGAGAGTTTAATTCGTTTACATTTAAAGTAATTTCTGATAAGGAGGGACATCTACTGTTTTGCTATTTGTTTTTTATATGCCTTATAACTTTTACGTCCCTCATTTCCTCTATTACTGCCTTTTGTGGTAGTGTGCTTTTTTGTTTTGTAGTGACATTTTAATTCCTTTCTCATTGCTTTCTGTGTATTTCTATAGATACTGTCTTTGTGGTTACCATGGGGTTTATATTTAACATCCTGAAATTCTAAAAGTTTATACCAACTTAATTTCAATAGCATACAGAACTCACAAATTGCACCTTTTTTTTTTTTTTTTTTTAAGATGGGGTCTCACTATGTTGCCCAAACTGAAGTGCAGTGACTGTTCACAGGCCAGGTTATAGCACACTGTAACTTCAAACTCGTGGGCTCAAGTAATCTTCCTCCTTCAGCCTCCAGAGAGCTGGAACTATGGGTGCATGCCACTGCCTGCATCCAGCTCAAATTACATCCTTATACATTGTGGTACCAAATAACAAAGATTAATGATTGTTTCTTTTTTTGCATTTATTTTTTAAATTATGTAGAAAATAAAGAGTGGAGTTACAAACCAAAATTATAATACTGACTTTGATAATTGCTGTCTATGAAAGACTCGCTTTACCAAAGATAAAAATGATTTAAAAGCCTGTTTCATAAAATTGAGCTTGCCACAATTAATGCACTTCATTCACCGTTTACTTCATGCATCAATTACTTGGTCACCCTCTTAAGATAAAACACGTTACTACGTGAATGGTGGATGGCGCTTATTGATACAGTCCCACATTGGTGCTTTTCTTTTTCCTTTTTAAACCACCTGAGGGTATACTTTTCTGCCCTACTCTTTTTACAGGACCCCACAACTTCAGTGTTTTATCTGTTAGATTTGGCTGAATCTTTGGTCATCTCAAATGTGTGGCAAAAACAAATTACAGTTAAGCTACATTTTGTTCTGTGTGGAGTTAATAGAAGTGAAGTGTGTCACTGCTGGAAAACTACAGAGCTAAATGCTGGCATAAGCAATAGTAATGACCCAGAACTACTTAACATTTTACTGAGTATTTCAGTTATTTTTGAACATTAATGATTTGAAAATTATTTTTGGAGACAAGGAAAACAACTGAAAGATCACAAAATACCATTCTATTGAATGAGGAAGGAAAAGAAGGGGAGGGGACCAATAGCCTGTGACTAATTTGTCTTTAGCTGCTCAGATAACAAAAATGTTATTATACAGACAGTTAAGGAATGCCTTTTGAATGTTAGGAAAAATTGAATTTGAAACATAGGCGTATCTTACAGCGGAAAATTGAACTTTTGCTTGCCTTTGCCAGTAACACCCATCTATGAAGTGCCTGTGCCAGACCTTTGCCCTTTAAAAAAAAAAAAAAATGTGTTATCTTACCTTAAATAAGTTCTTAGTAACACATCTAGATCCACTTCCTTTGTTGGAACTGTGTATTATATTACAAATTGCTTTCATTGTGTGTTGCTTTTTTTTTTTTTTTTAACTCAATGGTGTGTTGAAGAACAGAGTTTTGTTTTGTTTTGTTTTTTCAGATAGGGTCTTGCTCTGCCACCCAGGCTGCAGTGCAATGGTGCAATCTCAGCTCACTGCAGCCTCAGCTTTCTGGGCTGAAGTGATCCTCCCATGACAGCCTCCCGAGTAGCTAGGAAGGACCACAGGCATGTGCCGCCATGCCTGGCTATTTAAAATTTTTTTTTAGTAGAGATGAGGTTTCTACATGTTACCCAGACTGGTCTCAAACTTTTGGGCTCAAGCGATCCTCCTGCCTCAGCCTCCCAAAGTGCTGGGATTACAGGCGTGACCCACTGCGCCTGACTGGTCTTACATATCTTAGTTTCTTTTTTATTATTCAAATGTTTACTGAAAAGAAAGAATACACGTCAGATATATTGGTTCATGGCCCCAAAGCCATGGTGTACTTTATGTATCTTGTAACTCAAACCGCCCCCTGCCCATTACACACGAGAAAACTGAGCCCCATGGAAGCTAGTTACACAGTTAACCAAGTGTGGGAACCCAGACTTTTGACTGTAAATCAGTGCTCTTAACCACAGTACTGCCCCGATGATTTAGCTGAACTAGCTTCTGAGGCACTTTCTACCTCACGCAGCATTTTGCTTTAATGTGCCCTGAACCCTTTTGCCACCTCACTCCCTGATCAGGAAGCTGCATGGCTTTCCTGCCCCATCAGTCCTCAACTCTGCCAAACTCTGAAGTTTCCGTACGTGTTGTGTGTCAGAGGTGTGCAAATCCTGACCTTACAACTAGTTGTTTAGTAGTACTGTCTTTTAATACTTTGCTCATTCCCTCTTTGGTGTCCTGGTTTCTCACCTTGATAAGATGTTTACTTCCTTGGCTACGTGTTAGTTAGTTTGTTTGTTTGTTTTTAAGTAACGGCAAATCATGCCAGACACTGCCACCTCACTCAGTTATGTTTATAAGATCGGGGCACAAACAGGAGTGCTGGGAAGATTTCGGAAAAACTGCACTTAGATTTTAACTTAAATCTTTAAAAGTTTAAGGAGTGTTGATTGTTTCATTTAAATTAACTCACCGTAAATAGGAAGATCTATTTCAGATTTCAGTACACTGTAGTCTGAGAGCACTCTTTCTAACATGTCTTCACTACAGGAAACACATATCATGCATACCTTCAAGGAGGACTTCTATGGGGAAATCCTCAATGTCGCCATTGTTGGCTACCTGAGACCAGAAAAGAACTTTGATTCTTTAGGTAAGTTCTTATTTTGATCTTCTTAAATATTACTACTGCTACCGCAGGTACCTCTACCACTACTACCAGTAATAATGATGGCAGGTCAGATAATATTTGAGCATTTAATATATGCCAGGCACCGTTTTAAGTGCTTTACATGAATTTATCTTCTTTCACCTGTGAGGGATTATTTTGCCTATTTCTCAGATGAGGAAATGGCACAGAGAGATGAAGTAACATTCTCAAAGTCACATAGTGAATAACGGAGCCCAGCTTCGAACCTAGCAGGCTGGCTGCTTCTCTCCAGCCGTATGAAGTTAATGAAATCTTTCAAAATGCGTGAAGTTTGAGATATAATAAATCAGAGAACATTTGAAACAGATGTTATCAGGTATGTATTAGTGCAGTGTGATGGTTTTAACTCTGTTACAAAGTTTCTTTTACAAGTGGAAATACCAACCAAAAAGAATAGTGAATGCTTTTTTCCTCCATTTGATATTTGCGGTGTACATTTAGGCCTGTGCCTTTCTCTTAAATTATAAGATTAGGGACATACCTTTTTTTTTTTTTTGAGACAGAGTTTTGCTCTTTGTTGCCCAGGCTGGAGTGCAGTGGCGCTCCTTCTCACTGCAGCCTCCACCTCCCAGGTTCAAGTGATTCTCCTGTCTCAGACTCCTGAGTAGCTGGGATTACAGGCGCCCACCGCCACGTCCTGCTAATTTTTGTATTTTCAGTAGAGACGGGTTTCACCATGCTGGTCTTGAACACCTGACCACCTCAGGTGATCTGCCCGCCTCAGCCTCCCAAAGTACTAGGATTACAGGCGTGAGCCACTGTGTCTGCCCTAGGGACACATCTTTTGTGTACCATTGACTTAGGCCTGGAAGGAGTGATGGAACAAACATTTATTGGGTATCTACCCTGTGCCAGAGATACTGCCAGCCTGTGAGTTTTTAGAAGAGGCTAAACACAGGAGTAGTAAAAAGTATGTTAACGGGTTTTCATCATTTTTACCTGGTATATTCTCTCTGCAGAGTCACTTATTTCAGCAATTCAAGGTGATATTGAAGAAGCTAAGAAACAACTAGATTTACCAGAACATTTGAAAGTCAAAGAAGACAATTTCTTCCAGGTTTCTAAAAGCAAAATAATGAATGGCCACTGATGAAAAATCATATTTATTCATTCACTGTTTTCTAGTGTTTCTATGTTTATTACTGTCCAGCCTCATCTTGGTTATATACTAAAAAATCAAACACTTTGCTACAGTTGTGAATTAGTTTGAACAGTACAACGTAGTTACCGTATCATGCTTCAGCTGTTAAATTAAGGCCATCATGTCGTAGCACGAAAAAGATTCAGTTAAAAATCAAGATTTAAAGAATATATATTGATTAAAATGTACCACTAGAAAGGTATTACATGTGTATAAGTATAGGTAAAAAGGCAAGTCACTAGTTTGAGATGAAAATTAAAATTTTCATGGTAAAATACCAGCATGTATGTACTTGTATAGTGTGTACTTCTAAACAGAGAAGGCTTATAAAAGTAAATGCATTTTAGGCCAAGTGCAGTGGCTCACACCTGTAATACGAGCACTTTGGGAGGCTGAGGTGGGAGGATTGCTTGAGCTCATGAGTTCAAGACCAGTCTGGGCAACACAGCGAGACCCCATCTCTATAATTAAAAAAAAAGGAAATGCATTAAATAGAAGGTTGATAGTTTATCATAAACCTGCGGGAAAGAAACTCAGACTTTGTATTTTTGATATTTTGGGCATTAATACATTACAAACATGAAGATGTTTATAAAATTTTGTTTTAGTCATTTTCTTTGCAGTCACATTGTACCACCTTCATTATTGTATAGAGCTGCTTCAGTTCTGAGTCCTCTGGACTTCCCCTGCCTATCTGTTTTTTGTTGCCGTTGAAGACAGTAAAATAAGTGTTTTCAAATCTATATGTCTCCTTTTTGCTAGATAATGTTTCTTCTTTTTAACAGTAAATATTCTTGTTCTTCAACATTTTTCTTTTGTTCTTTTTTCCTTTTTTAGGAAAAACAAAACAACAGACTTCATCCTTAGGTTTTCTCAATATTTAAGTGAACACATTTACACGTATCAATTTCTGTTTTTTTTTTTTGAGGCAGAATCTCGCTCTGTCGCCCAGGCTGGAGTGCAGTGACGCAATCTCGGCTCACTGCAAGCTCCGCCTCCCGGGTTCACGCCATTCTCCTGCCTCAGCCTCCTGATTAGCTGGGACTACAGGCGCCCGCCACCACGCCCGGCTAATTTTTTGTATTTTTAATAGAGACGGGGTTTCACCGTGGTCTCCATCCCCTGACCTTGTGATTCGCCCGCCTCGGCCTCCCAAAGTGCTGGGATTACAGGCGTGAGCCACCGCGCCCGACCTCAATTTCTTAAAGAATACAAAATGTTTTCCCCCCCAGCAAAACTAAGAGCCAGTTAAACTATGATATAGTTATAAAATTATTTTTAATATTTAAGGCTTTGAAATTATATTCCAAGGCAAATCTAAATGGGTGTAGTTGTATATGCACGATGTAATTTTTTTTGTTGTTTTTTTTTGAGACGGAGTCTTGCTCTGTCGCCCATTCTGGAGTACAGTGGCTGGATCTCAGCTCACTGCAAGCTCCGCCTCCCGGGTTTACACCATTCTCCTGCCTCAGCCTCCCGAGTAGCTGGGACTACAGGCGCCCGCCACCTCGCCCGCCTAGTTTTTTGTATTTTTTAGTAGAGACGGGGTTTCACCGTGTTAGCCAGGATGGTCTTGATCTCCTGACCTTGTGATCCGCCCGTCTCGGCCTCCCAAAGTGCTGGGATTACAGGCTTGAGCTACCGCGCCCGGCCGCACGATGTAATTTAATGCTAGTCTAAAGAATACTTACAGCTTGAGGGAAGAGCATAAAGTTTTAGTTTAATAGCCTTCATACTGTGGATTTTTCCTCCTACTAACTCATATGTGGGAAATTCAGATTACAGATTGCTCTGGGCCCCGTCAAACAGTACATTGCATCATTGTTCACTGTAGCAACAGATTTGGTGGTGATGGGGGAGGATAGAGGTAGAAGCAGATAGATAGAAGGTAATGAAATTTATTATGAATCATTTTCCCCTAATCTGCATAAATGAATTAGAACTGATTTTAATAAAAATACTTTATTTTGTATAAAAAGTATTCAGAAAAACATCTAAAGCTGTTGGAGAAGAGGGACTCATATAAATACAGCTGGATTGTGTTTGCTTTTTATTTCTTTTTAAAAATATGTCAAAAACAGTTTTTAATTTTAGAAATCTTATACTTGAAAGAAGCCTCAATTGTCAGTGACTTTATGAAGTAAAGTTAAAAACAAACATGGGAAATGTGAAAATATTTGTGTGTGTTTTATCTGACTAGCTTGCTGCCAAATGCTCTCTTTAGGTGTGTGAAAGTTCTTTGATATGTTATTGTCCCTTTATATCTGGTTAAATAGCCATTGCTTTTGAGAATCGGATAGTGTGTTGTTTAGGGGTTGTGTCTATATTTTTCCAAAGCTTTTATATTATGTGTTATAAGAAGTCACAGTAGTACCATTTTGATTAGTCTGAATGTTTTCAGGCCTTGAAATTTTGACTGATATTTTTTCTTTCCCTGTGTCAGCTTGAATCATTTATGTATTTCGAATTCATTGACTGATTGCTACTCTAAGTGTGTTAAGTTGCCTGAAGAGCAAGATATAGGTGGCAGCTGTAGTTCTACAACAAAGGGCCTTGCCTTCAGGATCCCCTGTGTTTTATGTCTGCAACACAGTGACTGAGGTTTATTTGGAGAGCATTCACAGGGCATCACTACTAAAGCCCACTTCCTGAGAGTAAGGGTTCCCGTTACATTGTGGAGGTAGAAGAGCCAGAAGAGTATAGATAGGTCTGGGTTCCCTTGCATAACTCCTGCCCCAAAACAGAGTTCTGTAACCTTCTTGTCTTTTGCTACCAACCCCATAAGCAGCAACCTGGAACTCACATGCCTTTCTCTGTTGCATGCTGGTACTCTGAACACTCATCCCCAGAACTCCCATCTTCCTCAGCTCTGGAGGCTTACAAGCCTGCAGTTTGACTGGGAGATGGAAGTGGAAGTCCGGTCTTCAGAGATGGAGCCAAGAAACAAAACTACTCTGCCAAAAAAGATGCCATCATAAACAAAAGTTAGCAGAACCAAATTGTAGAATAAGCTCTACAGAGATGGCAGATCCAGGCTTATCAGATATAGAATTTGAAATGACTGTTTAATACGTATAATGAAATAAAAGAGTAACAAAAATGGTAAAATGGCAAGGTGTATAAAATCGGGCAGCTGGGTGCTGTGGCATGCGCCTATAATCCTAGCTATTTGAGAGGCTGAAGCAGGAGGATTACTTGAGGCCAGAAATTGAAGGCTGTAGTGTGCTGTTATGGGCACTTGTGACTAGCCACGGCACTCCAGCCTGGGCAACATAGTAAGATCCTGTCTCTATTAAAATTTAAAGTAAAGTAAAAATTGGGCAGCTAATTGAGAATTGTCCAAAATAGAATATATGGTTATAAAGAAAAGTTGAAATTAAAAATTCAGTGGATAGGTTAAATATATATTAAACAAGAGAATTGGTGAACTATGAGACTTAAGTCTATGACTGTGCTATCAGCTCCAAATTCACCATTGATACTCTGATGTGGCTGTGACTCGACATTTCTTTGACAATTAGCTTCCTTTTAGGTCAGGTCATAAATGGAATTTGAACCCCAGCTTGTCATTTCTCAAGCAGCTCAGTAAGTCCCTGGACCTGCCCTGTGCTTATTTTTCTTGTTCCCATGTGTATATTTGAGATAGACATACTTGACTATTGTCAGAATTTCCACTTAGGTTCCCTGACCATTACAAGTGCCAAGTAGAAGCCAGGATAGTAAACCACAACAATGCTACATCTCCAGGAAAATTGGAGAGGTCATCATCAAAAATCCTGAAAGATGAGCTGCCTGTGGTGGTGTGGGCCTATGGTTCCAGCTATTTGGTCGACTGAGGTGGGAGAATAGCTTGAGCTCAGGAGTTCGAGACTGCAGTATAGTCTAATCATGTCCATGAATAGCCACTGCACTCCAGTTTGTACAACATACGGAGACCTTGTCTCAAAAAAAAAAAAAAAAATGCAGAAAGTTTGAGGATAGAGGCCGCTATTGTATCTGTTTAGCCTGCACAGAAATCTGCTAAATCTTGGAGAATGACTATTATCAGCTAATCAAGTGATGATTCCAACTACAGCTATTGTCTACGATATATAAAAGTATCAGCAAATTTCTAAGGACTGCTATAAAGAACATACTGAACACAATGCAATGGAGAAATCAATTAGGCATAAAAATACAAAAATGTCACAATGTAAAGCTATTTTGTAATGAATGATAATATGTGACACAAACATTTGGAGAATGCAGCTAAAACTTAAAAGATTGATAGTTTTAAATGCTATTAGACAAGATGGAAGATGAGTCATGATCTAAGCTTTCATCTCAAAAAGCTAGAAAAAGAACAGTAAAAGAAACCAGGCCGGGTGCGGTGGCTCAAGCCTGTAATCCCAGCACTTTGGGAGGCGGAGACGGGTGGATCACGAGGTCAGGAGATCGAGACCATCCTGGCTAACACGGTGAAACCCCGTCTCTACTAAAAAATACAAAAACTAGCCGGGCGAGGTGGCGGGCGCCTGTAGTCCCAGCTACTCGGGAGGCTGAGGCAGGAGAATGGCATAAACCTGGGAGGCGGAGCTTGCAGTGAGCTGGGATCCGGCCACTGCACTCCAGCCTGGGCGACAGAGCAAGACTCTGCCTCAAAAAAAAAAAACCAGACACCTCGCAAAAATAAGTATGTATATAAATTTCAAGAACAGGCAAAAGTCATCTACAGCTGGGGTCCCCAACCCCAGACCATGGATCTGTACCATGGCCATGGATTAGTACATTAGGAACTGGGCCATATAGCAGGAGGTAAGCTGCTGGCAAGTGAGCATTACCACCTGATCTGGTTAGGCTTTGTATCCCCACCCAAATCTCATCTTGAATTACAATCCCCTAATCCCACCTGTCAAGGAAGAGACCAGGTGGAGGTGATTGAATCATGGGGAGACCCACCAGCCATGTGGAACTGAGTCAATTAAATCTCTTTCCTTTATACATTTCTCAGTCTCGAGCAGTTCTTTATAGCAGTGTGAGAACGGACTAATAGAGCATCTTGAGCTCCGCCTCCTGTCAGATCAGTGGGGGCATTAGATTCCCAGGAGCGCAAACCCTATCGTGAACTATGCATGCGAGGGATCTAGGTTGCTCACTCCTTACAATAATCCAATGCAGTGGAAGAGTTTCATCTGGAAACCATCCCCACGACCCGTCCATGAAAAAATTGTCTTCCAGGAAACCGGTCCCTGGTACCAAAAAGGTTGGGGACTGCTGATCTACAGCAATAAAGATGAGGTTGATTCTCGAGGACAGGGTTGACAGGAGGATCATAAGGGTGTTGGGAGCTTCTGTTTTACTGTCCTATTTCTAGGTTGGGGCAATGGTTGCCTAGTGTGCTCCCTTAGAAAATTCATCAAGCTTTATCCTTGTGTACAGACAAATAATGTTCTGAATAGGCCGGGCACTGTGGCTCATACCTGTAATCCTAGCACTTTGGGAGGCCGAGGTGGGTGAATCACTTGAGGTCAGGAGTTTAAGACCAGCCTGGCCAACATGGTGAAACTCTCTCTCTACTAAAAATAAAAAAATTAGCCAGGCGTGGTGGCTCACGCCTGTAATCCCAGCATTTTGGGAGGCCGAGGCAGGCGGATCACGAGGTCAAGAGATTGAGATCATCCTGGCTAACATGGTGAAACCCCCGTCTCTACTAAAAATACAAAAAAAAAAAACCAAAAAACCAAATTAGCTGGGTGCAGTGGTGGGCGCCTGTAGTCCCAACTACTTAGGAGGCTGAGGTGGGAGAATGGTGTGAACCCAGGAGGCGGAGGTTGCAGTGAGCCAAGATCGCGCCACTGCACTCCAGCCTGGGTGACAGAGTGAGACTCCCTCTCAAAATAAATAAATAAATAAAATAAAATAAAATAAAAATTAGCCGAGTGTGGTGGCAGGCATCTGTAATCTCAGCAACTGAAGAGGCTGATGTAGGGGAATTGAACCCAGCGGAGATGGTGGCACTGCACTCCAGCCTGGGTGACAGAGTGAGAGCCCATCTCAAAAAAAAAGTTCTGTATAGCTCAGGTATGACTATCATTTACATGGTCATAGAATTACAGCACTGAATAACAAAATGTTGTGTGTATTAACTGGAGGAGGAGGAAATGGGAAGTATGCAGGGGTGGCAACAGAAGGGAGGGATCTGGAGACAAACTGCTCATCTTGCGTTAGTGAGAATGAGTAGATAGATGCCTTGCCTGGAAACAAGCAGCAATCTAAGCATCTCACAGAGTTAGGCAGATAGATCTTAAATAGCTGAAAGGTTTGAAGTCGGTTGCTTTTAAGAAATAGGAAGTGGGATGTGATGTTAATGACAGGTTAATGTTTCTTTTTCTTAATACAACTTGTAGAACAATTTGATTCTTCAAACTATATGCAGGTATATCTTGATGAAAAGAAAAATTAGCCTTTAAAAATTTAATTATGGGCCAGGCACAGTGGCTCACACATCTGTAATCCTAGTACTTTGGGAGGCCGAGGCAGCGGATCACTTGAGGCCAGGAGTTCAAGACCAGCTTGGCCAACATGGTGAAACCACTGCCTCTACTAAAAATACAAAAATTAGCCAGGCATGGTGGTGCATGCTTGTAATCCCAGTTAGGAGGCTGAGGCATGAGAATCGCTTGAATCTGGGAGGTGGAGGTTGCAGTGAGACAAGATCGTGCTACTGCACTCCAGCCTAGGTGACAGAGTGTCAAAAAAAAAAAAAAAAAAAAGTTTTGTATTTCGAGAGCGTTCAGAAAGTTGGGAAACATGAGATGAACTTTTTTCTTTACATCTTCCATATTGTATATTCTTTTACTTAGTAGCAAAAGATCGAATGCTTTTTTAACCTCATTTATTTGTGGGCAGAACACTTAAAATCTACTCACTTAGCAACTAGGGTGAACTATTTTTTTTTTTTTTTTTTTGAAATATGGAGTCTCACTGTGTTGCCCAGGCTAGAATGCAATGGCGTAATCTTGGCTCACTGCAACTTCTGCCTCCCAGATTCAAGCAATTCTCCTGCCTCAGCTTCCTGAATAGATGAGATTACAAGCACCTGCCACCATGTCTGTCTAATTTTTGTATTTTTAGTAGAGACGGGGTTTCACCATGTTAGCCAGGCTGGTCTCAAACTCCTGACCTCAGGGGATCCGCCTGCCTTGGCCTCCAAAAGTGTTGGGATTACAGGCGTGAGTCACCGTGCTCAGCCAACTTATTTTTAAACAGGATATTGTATTTGCAAATTTCATGCCCAGTATGTTTTCATTCAGTTTTTAGACATCCTTTCAGGTAAAGTACTTCTACATTTTTTTTTTTTTTTTGAGACGGAGTCTCACTCTGTCCCCGGGGCTGGAATGCAGTGGCCGGATCTCAGCTCACTGCAAGCTCCGCCTCCCAGGTTCACGCTATTCTCCTGCCTCAGCCTCCCAAGTAGCTGGGACTACAGGCGCCGCCACCTCGCCCGGCTAGTTTTTTTTTTTGTATTTTTTTTTTTTAGTAGAGACGGGGTTTCACAGTGTTAGCCAGGATGGTCTCGATCTCCTGACCTCGTGATCCGCCCGTCTCGGCCTCCCAAAGTGCTGGGATTACAGGCTTGAGCCACCGCGCCCAGCCTGTACTTCTAAATTTAATGAGCCCAACTATTAATGTGGAAGAAACCCACACACATACTCTATAGAGCATTTCTTTACTTGCATCCATAAATCCTTATAGAGCGTTTCATCAATAAATACTGTAAATGCCACATGTGTCTAGTGGCCACTGTATTAGACAAAACAACTATGAGGGTCAATAAAGTCTGGAAACAGAGGAGATAGTACTTGTACTTTTTTTTTCATTTAACAATTGGACTCATTGCTTTAATTTTGAGCAGCTTCATCTGAAAATGTATTGAGCATTTTACCTGAAAATATAACTAACATTCTGACTAAAACTTTTTTTTTTTAATCTAAAGAAGAAGAGAAATGCAGTCCATAGTGTTTCTCTATCTTGATTGCAGGAAGCTTAGGGCTAAATTAGTTCAGTTACAGTAACTATAATTACTTAGAACCGTGACTTTCCAAACATTCTACAAAGAGCCCTGGGGCCTCACGGAAGTGTCTTGATGATGAGCAAACAAAGGGATCTCTGTCCCTTCCCAACCTTAAGACAGCAATATTTTTCATTTGTTTGTTTTAAATTTTTTTAGAGATGGGATCTCGCTCTGTTGCCCAGGCTGGTGTGCAATGGCATGATCATAGCTCACTGCAGCCTAGAACTGCTGGGCTCAAGGGATCCTCCTGCCTTAGCCTTCTCAGTAACTGGGACTACACATATGTGCCACTGTGCTCAGCACTTTTTTTTTTTTTTTTTAAAGAGTCAGGGTCTTGCTCTGTCACCCAGGTTGGAGTGCAGTGACATGATCATAGCTCATTGCAGCCTCAAATTCCTGACATCAAATGATCCTCCAGCCTCAGTCTCCCAAGGAGCCGAAATCACAGGCCTGGATCATTGTGCCTGGCTTGTGCAGCACGCTTCATTGTTTTATTTTTATTCATTGACTTATTCTCATCCATGGACTCAGGTCACACTAATTGTTTTATGTATGGGTTCCTTAGAAGACTTCATTGCGTAAAAAGGCCTCCAGTGCTAAGAAATACTAGGTAACTTCTGTTTGGTTTGATTAGTTACACTTCCTTCCTCCTCCCTCATGGTTCACATTCTCTATTTTCATGTCAACAACATACACATAATACGCAGCACCTCAAGTACTTTTCTGGAAGCAGTCCATGTCAAGCCTAGGAGTCACTACCTCTAGAGCACTGAGCACATTCCCAGATGTGTGTTCTGCTTGGCTCCACGTAAACATATACCAGCTGCTAACTACAAGTCAGTCATGGGAATTTCAGGCTCATTTCAGAGTCCCTTTGGGTCTTTCTGAGCCTTCAAAATATTTTCTAGGGTTGCCCAGGGAGTTGTTTTGATTACTGATTTGAGGATATTTCGCATTTATTAATGGCTCCTCATCTAGTACAGAATTTCTGCCAAATGAAGTTTTTGTTTTATTTTACATTTTATCTCCTGAAATCAACAAAACCTAATATTAAGATTCTGAGATTCCCAGCATATTTTACAACCAGACTTTTCCCCTGGCCCTTCGTCTGACCAGCTTATTTATTCTGTTCTCTACTATTTTCTGTGGATTTGGTTTGAGTATGTTTTTGAAATTTTAGAAGATGGAAGGCAATGTTACCTTGGATTCTTTGCTCTTTGGAAAGTTTATTTTCTTCCTTTTTAGATAGTCTTGCTTTTTAGACAGTCTTCCTTTTTAGACAGTCTTGCTTTGTTACTGCCACAGATTAACTACATTGAAGATATCTCGTTCTTCGTAACATTTGAAAAGTTAAACAAAGATAACTAGATGCACATTGAACGTTCAAAAGAAAAAAGAAAAAGAAAAAAATTTTAAAAAAAGAAAAATGAGGCCAGCATGGTGGTTCACGCCTATATTCCCAGCATTTTGGGAGGCAGAGGTAGGAGGATCACTTGATCCTGGAGTTCAAGGACAGCCTGGGCAACATGATGAAACCCTGTCTCTACAAAAGATACAAAAAATAGCTGGGTGTGGAGGTGTGTGCCTGTGGTCCCAGCTACTCAGGAGGCGGAGGTGGGAGGATAGCTTGAGTCTAGGAGATAGAGGCTGCAATGAGCCATAATTGCATCATTGCACTCCAGACTCCAGACTGGGTGACAGAGTGAGACCCTGTCTCGAAAAAGAAAAAAAAAAAAAAAAAATTAAGTCCCCACGTTTCACCATAGAGATTCAACATGTGAGTGAGTATATTTTCTCCATTTCATCTACTAAACCAGTAAATTTCAGCAGTTGTAGCAGCAAGAATTTCAATTTGCTTTTCTTTATATCACTTCATTGTTCATCACAATACATCTGAATCATCTAACTAGATGCCATTGTTACTGCACTTCAGAAGAAACTGAAAGACAAAGATAAACTGAGACCAACTCAAACCGTGTAGCCAACATACCGCAGAGCTGAGCGTCGAATCTTAGTTTTCAGCTCATATTCAGAGGGACATCATCTTAGTAGAATCAGGCTTAGCTGCCATGCCCTGGAGTTGTGAGCATCTGAGACTTGGGTCCCTGTGAGCTGTGGATGCTGAAGGGTAAGTGAGGACGATCTGCAGGCCCACCAGTTCAGCTCCTGCAGGACATGTCAGTTCATCCTTTGCTTGGCTCTTGCCCCTGCTAGCTGGATTGTTTCAGGCACCAGATTAAAGTTAGCAAAGTTGGAGATCAACCTTTTAGCAGAGGCAGCAAAAAGGCAGAAACTTCATAGACACACAAGCCTTAATCAACTTGATACACTGTGACAGGCACAAAGTCTCTGAGCCTGGAGGAATTGGGATGTAACAAGGATCCAGAGCACAGACTGGACCAGAATGGTCAACTAATGCCAGGAGAGAGTAAGTTTAAATCTAAGCCCCTGGCAAGCTGCTTGGCCTACCTGTTGTTGCTTTTCCTTTGACTCATAGCTATCTTTTGTTCCCTGTGGAGTTTTACCACACCTGGACTCTCCATAGCAAGCTCATGTTCCGTAGTAATCCCCAAACTCTGATTGCTTATCCAGATTCCAAGCCTTTGCTCATTTCTTCCCATTTCCTCCACTTATGCCTACCCATCTGTAAGATGATGTGAAAATGGAGCCCTTGATTTCTTCATACTTTTGGAAGAGGCTGCCAAGGGAAAAATCTTTGTAATAGATGCAAATTGGTACACATTCCAAGTCCTAGAAAATCCAGGTCATGCTAAAAGATTGTGAAACCCTTTCTGCCCATAACTAATTTCAATTCATAAAGGAGTGAAGTTGAAGAGGGGAGGGAGGGAGAATTCCTTTGGAGATATCAGTGTGCTCCGCCTCTATCCCCTTCAAGTATCAGTCAGAGAGCTTGACTTGTGTCCCCCTAGCTTAGGAGGTGGGACATAAGAATTGTATGGGAAGTTGTGGCTGGATTGGCCTTAGAGAACAGAGCAGGAAGAGAGAAGGCAGCACCTTCACCCTCAATGTAGGGGGTTGAGGGTGGACAAAGATGCATGCTTCCCACGGGCCAGGTCTGCAGATATGACTGGAGTCACATTTGCAGAAGATTCCATTCAAGATGGCAGCGTGCAGAGGTAAAGTGACCCAGAAGAGGAGCAGAGGAAAGATTTCCAGAAGTTCAGGGTCTGAAATGCTTCTTGGAAGCAGTCTGCTAAAGGAGGCATCGAGCATACTACACACATTGTAATTGAATTGCCCCAGAAGGGAAAGTTCAGAAAGAGAAAATGTTTTCCTTACAGCAAGCTCGGTGTCAGCCAGTCAGTGTTGGGCTCTTTTCCCTAACCTAGAGTTTCTCAAGCTATATATTTTGAAATCAAATTAGTGGATTTTAGTCATCTTTAAAAAAATAATAATAAACTAGAATGTGTTGGAAAATACATTGGTTGGATATTGTTTCCTGAAACTTTTGCTTCAGTTTTATAAATAGGTGTTGGTGTAAATTTTATTTTTTTACTGTGAATGTGGTCCAAAAAAGTTTGAAAGTTCCTGTTTTAATTTGTTCTCCCTGTGCTTGGTTTTGGAGGGATTAGGCAGCTGCAATACGAGAGATCAAGATCACGGCCTCTGGAGCCAGGCACGTTATTTTACCTCTCTGTGGTTTAACGTCTTATCCATAAAACCTGGATAACAATAGTGCCTACCTCATAGGGTTGTTAGGATGATTAAAAGGATTAAACTATTTGATCCATGCAAAGTGTTTCTAATGGTACCTAAAAAACAGTATGTGCTTCACAAATGCCAATTGTTTCCGCCCCTTGGAGATTTTTTTCTCATGGCCAAAGATAACAACATGATTTTAAAGACACAGTAAATTCTTCCCCAAATTATGTGCACAATCCAGTTTTGTTCAGCTCAAGACAATGATTTCTGTGAGCAAATACATACTCCTCAAATATTTATGGAGTAGCTATTACTTGCTGGCATTCTGCTATGTGCTAGGGGTAGGGAGTGAAATAAGATAATATCCCTGACCTTGAAGAACATACAGTCTCCAAAAGAAATTCCAATTTATTTGACTTTATCTCCATCACCCACATGTGGTGCCTGGCATATTGTAGGTGCCTAGGGAATAGATGTTTGTTTGTTTAGGAGACAAGGTCTTGCTCTGTCATCCAGGCTAGAGTACAGTGATAGGATCGTAGCTCACTAGGGCCTCAAACTCCTGAACTCAAGTAATCTTCCCACCTCAGCCTCCCAAGTACTGGGACCACAGGGGTTCACCACCATGCTCAGCTAGTTTTTACATTTTGGGGGGGAAGATGGGGTCTCCCTGTGTTACTCAGCTGGTTTCGAACTCCTGGACTCAAGCGATCCTCCCACTTCAGTCTCCCAAAGTGGGAGCTGGGATTACAGGTGTGAGCCACCACACCTGGCCTCTAGAAAATATATACTGAGTGCATTTTGCTGGAAAGATCATCAGCTCTCTTTACCTCAGCCAGATGCAGTAAATAAGGGAGCCTCTTATCATGTCATCTTTTCTTTTCTTTCTTTCTTTTTTTTTTTTTGAGACGGAGTTTAGCTCTTGTTGCCCAAGCTAGAGTGCAATGGTGTGATCTCAGCTCACCACAACCTCTGCCTCCCAGATTCAAGCGCTTCTCCTGCCTCAGCCTCCCAAGTAGCTGGGATTATAGGCACACACCACCACAACTGCCTAATTTTTTGTATTTTCGGTAAAGACGGGGTTTCTCCATGTTGGTTAGGCTGGTCTCGAACTCCCGACCTCAGGTGATCCGCCCACCTTGGTCTCCTAAATCATGTGATCTTTTCTAGTACATTTGAGATGTGGAGGAAAGAACAGCAGCATCGGAGACTTTTTCTGTAAATGCCAAAGGTTTCCAAAAGTCTACATTTGAAGAAAGATTAATTTAGTCTTGTAGACATCCCCTGGTATCTCCTTTATATTGTTTAATGAAAAAAGTTTCTAGGGAAGGAAAAAGAAAGGAAACAGATGGCTCCAAATGACAGAGCAGAACCTTATGATTTCTTCTCTCGTTGCTGCTTGGAGCAGCTGAGAAGCCAGCAGGAAAGAAAATCAGGGATTTGGTGTGTCCTCGGCAATTGTTCATCACCTCCTCCTTCCACTCCAGCATTCCCAGTCCCTCAGCTATGTAAATAGAGCTCTGACATCACAGCCCAGGGAGGTCAGGCAGGGTGAGCAGGGCCAACACTTCCTCCCACACCCTACTCTTCAAAGCATCGCAGACTTCCAAGAAGGTTGCAGGGGAAATTAACCAATTGACAGGGTGGTTTATTTTTGTTTTTTGTTTGTTTGTTTTTGTTTTAGAACAGAGGGAGTGAGAACCAGAAAAGAAATGGGGGGAAAAAAAAAAAACACTGATTTGTGATTTGGGACAATAAAGTCTTCCCTGACCTTGCTTTGGAAAGAGTATGGCGCTGTAGGCTGTAGAGTGACGACACTGGTGTGGCCAAGAAAGGGCAACAGTAAAAATTGACACTTAATTGTCATGCGTGTTTACACATTTATAACGCACAAAACATACCCACGTACGTTAGGTCAAATGAGTTGGTCAGTGTCACTTGGAGCTGAAATGGGAATGAAGATATCCTGGACTTGAAGACCAGCTTGCTTTTAATTAAGCTTTTTATGCCTAAAAAGAAATTCTTCCCCTTCCATATCAAGCCATCTTCCTGAGTGCTTACATGCTTTGTAGATCTTAAAGAACTGTTCGCCTCCCCTCACAGTTCCCACGTTTGGTATCTAAATTCTTTGATCCACTTGTGGGTGGAGGTAGATGCAGTAGCTGATGCATTTTGCCTGCTGATCAGCGCTGTGAATACATTGAATATCAGCGTCAGCTCCGTGGGTGTGCCCTTTGGGCAATCAGCAACACAGGGCCTCATGCTTATTTTTAGTTTTTGAGACAGGGTCTCACTTTGTCACCTAGGGTGGAGTGCAGTGGCACAATCTTGACTCACTGCAGACTTGACCTCCCAGACTCAAAGGATCCTCCCACCTTGGCCTCCCAAGTAGCTGGGACTACAGGTGCACACCATCCCACCCAGTTAATTTTTGTGTTTTTTATAGAGACGGGATTTTGCCAAGTTGCCCAGGCTGGTCTTGAACTACTGAGCTCAAGGGATCCACCTACCTTAGCCTCCCAAAATGTTGGGACTACAGCTGTGTGCCACCATGTCTGACCAGGGCTTGGTGCTTGTATGGGTCCCATATGCTGCTGCTGCCATCTTGAAATTTGTAATAATTTTTACACTGGGCCCCACAGATTATGTTACCACTACCAATTGACTTTGTTAGTTTTCTGAGAAGCCAAATCCAGATGGTTGGTCTGAGAATATTGTTGGATTTCTCCCAGTTTCTACAGAATAAGTGACATGCCTACCTAGGACGGATAACAGGTGAATAAGGCAATAATTACATTGGTGTAGCAACTTATAGTTTAGGACAGACTTTCATGTGCATAATCTCCTTTAACCCTCATGAGCAAATGTCAGGAGGCAAGTCTATTTAAGGCAATCAGAAACCCACCTATATGAGACTAAATGGATTTGATAGGCAAACATCTCTTTAAGTAAAAATCAGCAGAAAAACAGTACAAAAAATTATCCAGATGTTACACAGCTGTGCTGCAAAGGAAGCTACAAAGTCAATAAAGGACTCAGTGTGGAGTTTAGCCAAAGGGATCACGGGGAATAAAAATTCCAATCACAAGCCAAGGAAGAGAGAGACATTGTTTTTGGAGCAACTTGGAGCATCAGTCACAGAGATCCCTCATGGTTGCTCACAGCCCAGGGATATACATCATGAAGTCCAGCTGAGAACTCCTCTGTCAAGGATTCTGCCTTTGACTCATCACTTCTTGATTAACAATTTGATTTGGTTTCTGTGTCCCTTTTTTTTTTCTAAAGCAACTGATCAATACTGAAAACAGGGTTTAAGCCACCTTTATAAACTTGTTGGCCTGAGACCTAGACTCTCAAATCCAGACCAAATACAGCCCTTTGACAACCCGGCAACACCCAGTCTGTGGTTTCTTATTTGCTTCCACCTGGTTGTCCGACCTAATCTCCTGCGTCTGCCTGCCCCAATTGCACAATGTGGTTCCGATCTGAAGTCTAAAGTTCAGGCTGCTGCTGCTTTTGGCAAGGCACTGGCTGGCTGAATTTCCCTGCGGGAGCGTAATCTACTGCAACTTTGTCCCTAACTCACAGCCATTTGAGGGCAGAATGAGACAAAGAAAGATGCCTTCATGACTTTTCACCTCCATGCTGCAGACATGCTCGCTTTTCCAACTCTTTTCTCAGGGCACTCTTCAAATCCTGCATCCTATGGGGTTTTTTACGTGCATTCAAAGTAAAATTGACCTAGAAGAAAGACTGCGTCATTGTTCTCCTTCCTTTTCCAATGTCCTCAGCACACTCTTAAGATTGCCTGTGCCATCGCAGCCAAATTCCAACATTCAAGTTTTTCACAACTTGGAGAGAAAGGAGGGGTTCATTGTAGAAGCATGGATTCTGTTGGATGATCAAGGTATAAATAGGATTTCTATCAAGAGACTATCCTGCTGGGATGCAGCTATGGTTGCCTTATGGAGAGTAAAAAGCTGTAGGGGAGATAAACACATTTCACTAGAGGTCAAGTACTTGGCCAGTGTATTTATTGATCTTCTGGCGCTTTAACCAAGACTTGATGACTTGAGTCAAGAAGGCATTTTATTTTCTCTTGGTTCGGAAGCAACTCATTTTGGGTTTCTGAAAGAGCAGTCTTTTTGTTACTCTATCTGCTGAGAAATCAAGTTGGAAAATCCAGTTAATGATCTAGTTATTTAAAACCACTCATTAGAGTGTAATTGCTTTTTGGAGGAAAAAAGGAAGGTCTTATTAAAAGGAGCTGAGTGGGTGTGTGTTTGGTTCCAGATTGAGTTTATAGAGAAGTCAAATCTACTTTTCTCTCCCTTATGTAATCTTGCTTCGCAAATCCTGTCAAAACAGATTCGAGGAAGGAAGACTATTAACAAGCTGCACAGCTACTAAAATGATATGGGAGGGATGAGGGGAAATTAGCTATGACTGAACCCCTTCTGCATAACAGGAGTATTGATGGTGGAATCTCATTCCTCACAGCAACTTTGGGAGGTCAGGAATGCAAGTTTTCCACATGTAACAGAGAATCAGAAGTTTAGTAACTTGCCCAAGATTCCACATCAGCAAATGTCAGAACTGAAATTCCATCCCAGGAATCTTTGGCTCTCACCCAAACTCATGATGTTTCTGTTATGCCAAGCCCTCTATATAAAAATACTGTATAGGAATGATAAGTCTAATCATGGCATCAGCTACTGAGGTTTATCTCTTTTTGTTTTTAAGCCAGAGTCTTATTTCCTCACCCAGGCTGGAATGCAGTGGTTAGGTCTCAGTTCACTGCAACCTCCGGTTTCTGGGTTTAAGTGATTCTTATGCCTCAGCCACCCAAGTAGCTGGGATTACAGGCGTGCACCACCACGCCCGGCTAAGTTTTGTATTTTTAGTAGACATGGGGTTTCACCATGTTGGCCCGGCTGGTCTCGAACTCCTGACATCAAGTGATCCACCCAACTCAGCCTCCCAAAGTGCTGGGATTACAGGCATGAGCCACTGCGCTCAGCCTTTCCTTTGATTTTTTTTTTTTTTCCTTTTTTCCTTTTTTTGAGATGGAGTCTCACTTCCTCGCCCAGGCTGGAATGCATTGGTTGGGTCTCAGCTCACTGCAGCCTCCGGTTTCTGGGTTCAAGTGATTCTTATACCTCAGCCACCCGAGTAGCTGGGATTACAGGCGTGTACCACCATGCCCAACTAAGTTTTGTATTTTTAGTAGACATGGGGTTTCACCGTGTTAGCCCGGCTGGTCTTGAACTCCTGACATCAAGTGATCCACCCACCTCAGCCTCCCAAAGTGTTGGGATTACAGGCGTGAGCCACTGTGCCTGGCCTCTTCTTTGCTATTTTAAAAACAAAGCTGAGCTGAAAGACCACTGAGACTTAAAAAAGAGAAGAGCTTTATACTTAGAAATAGTTTATGTTTAAACAGAATGGGATATAATTATTGAAATCAAAGTGTGGGTATAGTTTGTTAAGCTGGCACTGGGCCAATGTCTTTGGACACTGGTGGAACTTTCCCACTTCGTAGGCGTCATTGGTTCCTTGGAAAACTATCACAAGAAAAGGAAAATTAAGGTGACAAGAGAAAATAGGTTCCATTGATGACATTACTTATTACTTTTGCCTTGCCTCTGCCAACTTCAAGGAGCCTGGCTTGGCTCAGGGACTAATGTCCATTATCATGTTGAGTTGAAATTGACCTGTGATTTCAAGTTCACTTGAAAAGTGCTTGTCATTTTATAGATGACAGGAAAGTCAAGTTAGAGACTTGACATCTATAGTTACTAAGCTCTGAAGATCCTTTTATTCTCCTAAACACTTTTCTCAACTTTTCTTCTAAAAGAGCCTGTATATGAATAAATTCGCTTTTCCTAATCTTCCCTTTCTTTGTGTTCCAATGTTTTGTTTCCCCCCCGCCCTCTGAATTATTGCAATGCTCGCATTCTGTCTCATATTGTTGCTATTTGTACACATATATGTTTTTCCACCTAGTTACTAAGATCTTTGAGGGCAGATCATATGTCTTGCTTTGCTTTCTATGGTTTGGGTAGCATAATCAACACAGGGCTTTATTTTTTTTTAATTGCAAAAATACAGTGGAAATGGTCATGTACATAATAAACTTTTATATCTTGCTTATTATATGTAACCATTATAGCATATATTGTATAGTCTTTATAAACTTAGGTTTAAAATGTTATGAAGTAGTTTTATATACAAAAATGAACATTTTGTGTGTGAAAGCTCTGGTTCTGCTTATAATATTTTAAAATATGGAACTGGTGAATTCAAATAGAACAAACACTTAAAAGACTTGATTTTGCTAAATTGATTTCCAAAGGAGTTTTATTGGCTGTGGTAGGCCCCCAGGCTTCCCCACATTAAAACCTGGGACTGAATATGATGAAGTGTCATGCCTGTGACTGTTATAGCCAAAGGGAAATGAGCCAGGTGGGTCTAATCTAATCACACAGAGTTATCTCCAGCTGGTGGTAGAAGCAAAGTCAGAAAGATTCAGAATATGAAAAGGATTCTAAGCACAGTTGCAGGCTTTGAAGAGGAGGGAACCAAGCACAAAACCAGGGAGCTCCCTTTAGGAGCAGAAAGTGACCCCTGGCTGACAGCCAGAAAAGAAACCTCAGTCCTCTAGCCGCCAGAAACAATCTGCCAGCCACCTGAATACCTTGGAAAACAACGCACCTCCAGAGCCTTCAATAAGAGGCCAGCCTGGCTAACACCTTGATTTCGCCCTGGAGTAGAACTAAGCGGAAAACCCAGGGGAGCCCACCTGGTCTTCTGACTTTGAGATAACAAATGTGTGTTGTTTAGAGTAGCTAAATTGTGGTATTTTTTTAAATGCAGCAATGGAAAATAAGGCGAGGCACAGTGGCTCACGCCTGTAATCCCAGCACTTTGGGAGGCTGAGGCAGGGGGATCACCTGAGGTCAGGAGTTCGAGAGCAGACTGGCTGACATGGAGAAACCCCGTCTCTACTAAAAATGCAAAATTAGCTGGGTGTGGTGGCGCATGCTTGTAATCCCAGCTATTCGGGAGGCTGAGGCAGGAGAATCACTTGAACCGGGGAGGTGGAGGTTGCAGTGAGCCAAGATGGCGCCATTGCACTCCACCCTGGGCAATAAGAGCAACTCTGTCTCAAAAAAAAAAAAAAAAAAGGAAGAAACAAAAGGAAAGAAAAAAAAAGAAAATGAAGACATTGACTTTCTTACCAAGTAACACATGAAATTGCTGATGTTCGTGCAGGTGGTAGTGGACAGAACTCCAGAATTGTATACTATAATTAAAACAGTGTTTGCTGGCCCAGTGTGGTGGCTCACACCTGTAATCCCAGGCCGAGGCAGGTGGATCACCTGAGCTCAGTAGTTCGAGACTAGCCTGGCCAACATGACAAAACCCCATCTCCACTAAAAATACAAAGTTTAGCTGGTGTGGTGGTGTGCGCCTGTAATCTCAGCTACTGGGAGGCTGAGGCAGGAGAGTTGCGAAGACATTATTAAAAATTTTGTATTGCCTTCTCATAGCACTGGAGTGTGAAAATAAATGAGAAAAAAAGAGGAAATTCTGGATAAGAGATTTGATACTGAGAGAAAAATCACAGAGGAGAAGATTCTACTTAGAAAAGAGTAGTATGTTCTAGACTTCTGGAAAAATTATTATATTTTTAAGAGTAGTGTGCTGAAGCTGGCTTCTCTTACCTTACAAAAGCCAATTGTTAAATTTTCAGGAATCTAAAGAGTCATTTGTTACTTTATTTATTTATTTATTTATTTTGACATGGAGTCTCGCTCTGTTGCCCAGGCTGGAGTGCAATGAGGCAATCTCGGCTCACTGCAACCTCCACCTCCCAGGTTCAAGCAATCCTTCTGCCTCAGCCCCCCAAGTAGCTGCAGGTGCCCGCCACCAAGCCTGGATAATTTTTGTATTTTTTATGGAGACGAGATTCCACCATGTTGGCCAGGCTGGTCTCGAACTCCTGACCTCAAGTGATCCATCTGCCTCAGCCTCCCAAAGTGTGGGGATTACAGGCGTGAACCACTGTGCCCATCCTGAGGGTCGCTTGTTAGATACGGCTATCATTAAAAGTTAAGTTATAAAAACTTTCAACTAAAGAAGTTATATTAAAAACATGTAAACAATGCCCCCCAACTCATCTTTCTGAAGTTTACATTTTATTATTATCTATGCTCTTGAGATTATTTACATCTAATGCATTTGTATGGCAGAAATACTATATAATGGTTTGCTTTTTCCATTTCTTTCTCACCCTGCATTCAGTGGTATGGCAGGTGAGGCTTGAAATTGGCCATGATGAGAGTACTTACACCGTAGAAACAGGAAAATGCCTTTTCTAAGCCAATGAGATATCAGGAAAGCTTTTCAGAGACTTGGATCAGAGCTAAGGCCTTTTTCCTTTTGGATGTCAACCAAAGAGAATGCAAAGTTCGGCACTGGCGGCGGCCATCTTGCCTGTGTTTAGGGAGACTCCAGTGAGAGTGGAGCCAACATAGCAAAAGCCAGGAGAGAGAGATGGAGACAAACTGTTACTGGGGACATGGCTTGTTCATTTCCAGCAGTACCTGATCCCACCCCTAACCCTACACTTTTTTTTTTTCTGTAAGAGACAGTGCTTCACCCTGTCTTCCAGGCTGGAGTTAAGTGGTGCAATCATAGTTCATTGGAGCCTCAAACTCTTGGGTTCAAGCAGTCCTCTAGCTTCAGCCTCCCCAGTCGCTGGGACAATAGGCTGTGCCACTATGTTCAGTTGTTTTTGTTTTTGTTTTGAGATAAAGTCTCACTCCGTCGTCCAGACTGGAATGCAGTGGTGTGATCATGGCTCACTGCAGTCTCAACCCCCTGGGCTCAAGCAATTCCCCCACCTCAGCCTCCCGAGTAGCTGGGATTACAGACGTGTGCCACCATACCTGGCAATTTTTGTATTTTTTGTAGAGATGGGGCTTCGGCCATGTTGTCCAGGCTGACCTCAAACTCCTGGGCTCAAGCAGTCCTCCCACCTGGGCCTCCCAAAGTGCTGGGATTACAGGGTGAGCCACCATGCCGGGCCCTCTACACTTTTTAATTGAGCCAGTAAATTTTTTTTTTTGTATTTAAGTCAGTTTGGTTTGAATTTTCTATCATTTACATTAAAATCAAATTAAATGACACAGCAATGTCTGCACCAGGTCCAGAATTACACTGCTAGCCCCCAAAGTGGCTTCACTTGGTAACAGTAACTTAGAGGGATGGGAATTCTCCATCCTCAGTCGTGTTCTGATCTTGTATTACAATCCTCTCTTTCACAAACAGATGTTTGCTTCATCTAATAAGCCTTATATAATTTCCCTTGCAGGCTGGGATCAGTTTTTCTCAGTAAACACTTTTGTTAGAGTGATGTACATTCTTTTTTTTTTTAATTAAAAAAAATTAAAAAAAATAGAAATGGGGTCTTGAGGATAGCATAGGTATTCTTAGCTGTTGGTGACCTACCAGCTACTCTGTCCTACCCTCCTCTTCCGTGATAATAAAAATTGGTTTTTATTCAGAGCTGCAAAGCCCCAGAAGATGAGTCATGATTTAATCTCATTACCCTTTATCACATAATTGCTTTCCAGCCTTCCTTACAGCTAAGTTTGGCCATGGAACCCAGTTCCATGGCTTCTACTCTTAGAAGGCACACATCTACAAGCATTTTCATGTCTGTAATCACTCAGCAAATATTTGCCTTTGTACCATGTAGTGTGCTGGGCACTAGCACAGAGATGAACAAAACATCTGGTCATTAACTTTCTTTACCTTCATGACTTTTTTTTTTTTGCCTGTGTTTGAGAACAATACAAGGTGGCATTAGTGGCTTTAAAACCCCAAAATATAACCTGAAATTTTAATCTTGTGTATTCATTCTCAGAGTGCCTTGCTAAATTACATCTTGTTAATGTGTGGTGATGACGTTAGATCTAAAGTCTATATAGGCCAAACATGCATTGATAGAAATTCTATTTCTTTTTTGATACAGTCTTATCCGTACTTCTTTTTTTTTTGGAGAGTATTTTGCTCTTTTGCCCAGGCTGGAGTGAAGTGGTGCAATCTCGGTTCACTGCAACCTCTGCCCCCTGGGTTCAAGTGATTCTCCTGCCTCAGCCTCCCTAGTAGCTGGGATTATAGGCACCCACCACCACATCTGGCTAATTTTAGTATTTTTAGGAGAGACGGGGTTTTGCCATGTTGGCCAGGCTGGTCTTGAACTCCTGACCTCAGGTGATCCATCCCCTTGGCTTCCCAAAGTGCTAGGATTACAAGCGTGAGCCATCGGTGGCTGGTCTGTACTTCTTATGTGACAGTGTAAAATGAAGGCCACTATGTATTCAATTAATGGCATCTAAACTTGGTTCCTCACTTGGGTAGGACACGGAGCAGTTTCTTTTTTTGGGAATTCTAAAGCAAACCTTGTTAACTCGGAACAGATCTTGAGAGATCTAATGTCAGAAGTATGTATTGAGCACCTAAAGTCTTTACCTCTGACTTTACCTCTGAATCCACATTTGGAAATTCATAATTCTTCTGCTATTTTTTCTTTTATGGGGTGGAGCCTCTCATGAATACTTTTTAGTGGGTTGAAATATAGTTACATAGCATTAATATTTACAGTCACCTAAACTTACTTCTTTGCTTACTGAGCCTCATCTCCGTGCCTCTAGATGAGATTGTGCACCTGAACTGAAGGCTACCTTTAGGACCTCACTGGCATTGCCTTGTGGTGACTCACCATTTAGTAAATTCCACCCAGCTCAAACTAATCCCAAAATAGGGTTCAGGGATTACCGACAAAGGCTAGGCTAATTCGTTGCATAACAGCCGAGTGGTAGAGCAGAAAAAAACATGAATCGGAGAGTCCTAGATTCAAATTCCAGTTTGACCATTTGCTGACACTTTGACTTAGAGCACGTTAAGTATCATCACTGAGCCTCCCTTCCTCATTCGTGAAGAGGGACCATATTACTCACCTTATAGCATTTGTGTTGTAAGGAGTCAATAAGGTCCTCATACGAGTGAAGTGCTAAAGACCATGCCTGGCCCATAGATGTCATTAAACATGGTAGCTGTTTTCTCCCTGACTATAAAGCAGCATCATTGTCTGCGGTAAATACCCGAAGTTCGTCATCTCACGCCAGGGAAATCGGGGATACGGACACATAAGAAGTGAATTTAAGAGCAGAGATTTAACAGGGGAAAGAAAAAGACAATAGCTCTCTCTTGCAGAGAGAGAGGAGCGGCCGAGTGGGTCTTCCGGTTTCATGGTGAAATGCATGGGATTTTGTAGAGGAGCTTGAGGAGCTGGTGTCTGATTTACACAGGGCCTGAGAGGTTGGTCGGACCAGGTGTGCCATTTGCATAGTGTGCAAAGAAGATGGCTATCCCACCCTAATCTTTTATTATGCAGATGGGGTCTCTACCTGGCTGGTGCCATGTTGTCTGCTTTTTTTTACTGCACATGTGGTGACAAAGAAAAGGAAAAAGAGAACCTCCATGCTGAATATACCTGCCTTCCAGGTATCCCTTTTCTATTGGCATAGCTGCTGGCAGTTACCTATGGAGGTTTTTAGCTTGCTTATCTATGCCTGCACCTTGATTTTTTGGGCTGCTTTTTATTAAAAGGAAACCTTATCGAGGACTCTCTCACCCTTACTATCTGCCTAAATAATTTCTTTCTAGCTCCTGTGTCAACTAGATTGAAAGTTCCATGAGGCCTCAAATCTGATGGATCCCAGTTGCTGTTTTTCCAGTAACTAGAATAGTGCTGGGCACATGCTAGACACTTAACAAATACTTGGTAATTGATTGTTATAATTATTATCATAAAAGTCAGGTAAACTCCAGTGCCTTCTTCAAAGAATCCTGCCTCCATCCTCTTTTTCAAATTAAGTCCAAGCACAAATCTTTCCATGAAGCCACATCTGTATGCTCTAATTTGTAGCTATTTCATGCTTAACTGGCACCACCTCCTCCCCTCACCATTTACTGTCAGGATTAAACAGGAGTGCACTGCATATACAACGTAGGGCCTAGACGATTTCTCCATATCTTTGAGTCTTGTCTTCTTAAAATTCAATTCTACCAGTCATTCTTGATTGTTAAGCAATTGTTGGGCAGTGTGCTGGGTTCTAGAAAAGAAACAGTAGCTGCCTATAGGAGTACCTAGTCTTTCAGTGGATACAGCCTTGTAATCTAACAATTACATCACAAGGTAATATGAAAAACTATATGCACAGAGTATCTAGGTAGCAGAGATGGGAGAAAGTGATTAACTTTCTCAAAAATTAGGTTATAAGGAAATGTGACTTTTCAAGGAAAGTTAGGAATTTTCCAGCTGGTTAAGGTGGGAGAAGAATATTCCAAGGAGAGTAAACAATATGTGCCCAAGGGCATGAGATAGCAGGATATTACTCTGGAGAACATAGAAGCAATTCAGTACTGTTGGAGCATAATGAAGAAGCTGGGAAGTAAGGAGGGGGCCAGGAAATTGAGGGTGATAAGTTCAGAGACAGAGCCAGTGGCCATATGTAGCAAAGTTTTGAATGTCATAAACACCGTAGGTGACGAGGACCCCGGAATGGGATTATCTGAAGAAGTTTAGAAATGACCTTTGATGGCAGGGTAGAAAATACACCAGGAGAAACAGTAAAAGAGATTAAAGCTGCACAATACTTCAGGAAGAAGTATGAGTGGTCTAGATGAGAAACACTGAAGGCCTGATGTGTAGCAGGACGAGCTGCAGACAAAACTCCTCAGACACAGAGTTAAAAAAGGAAGCAGTTTATTCGGCCAGGAGCATCGGTAAGACTCCTGTCTCAAGAGCTAAGCTCCCGAGTGAGCAATTCCTGTCCGTTTTAAGGGCTCACGACTCTAAGCGTGAGAGAGTCGTGATGGATTGAGCAAGCAGGGGGTACGTGACTGGGGGCCGCATGCACCGGTCGGTAATCAGAACGGAACAGAACAGGACAGGGATTTTCACAATGCTCTTCCATACGATGTCTGGAATCTATAGATAACATAACTGGTTAGGTCAGGGGTCAGTCTTTAACTATCAGGCCCAGGGCGTGGCACCGGGCTGTCTGCCTGTGGATTTCATTTCTGCCTTTTAGTTTTTACTACTTCTTTCTTTGGAGGCAGAAATTGGGCATAAGACAATATGAGGGGTAGTCTCCTCCCTTAGACTGAGGCAGTGCTGATGAGACAGAAAGACAGATTGAGCTGATTTTTAGGAGACAAAATTCAGAATTGATAAGGCTAGCTTGGACTTTGGGTGTAGGTAGATAAAAAGGAGAAAAATGTAGCACTGTTATTGTTGTGTATCTGTTACCCGGTAAAGTGTAATGCTAATCACATAAAAATGCTCAGAAATAGTTCTTTAATAAGTAAGTCTCCATAGCATGATCTGGTCTTGATTTAATTTTATTTCCAATTTTAAAATTACTTTCTATTAACTAGAACCATCCATGCTTTATCCAGCCTCTTGGTGTGTTTCCAGTCTACAAGGATTCTCTTAATATTTCCAAGTGATTTACAAGCAGAAAACTAAAAGGTGACTTTGTTTTCCAACCACATGTTTATCTATTTAGATAGTCATTAGCATAGTATTCAAAAGCCATCTGAGAATGACGTTTCATGACTAAAAACAAAGAAGGAAAGATGTCAAACCTCAATACACAAGCATGAACCTTCTTTTCATTGTAGGCCACATAGAGGAACACCACAATTTTTCTTAGTATTGAAGTTCATCTCAACCTCAACCAATCTTTAACTGTATATCATAAACACAGATTTTTTTTCATAGAAAACGATTTCTAGTTTACAGAAAGAAATGTCAAACTCAGTCTATCAGAGCTTTAGAATTATCACGGAAGATGAACAACAAAGTATAAACAAAATTGCTTGTTTTTGTAAGCTAACTGCAACTACAGAGATGAGAAAGTCTTCCATTGATATGATGGCTATCGTGCATATATTTTTATATGTTTCTAAGGATTGAAAGGAGAACTATCAGGGCTTCAGATACATTTTGAAGAGATAATGTTATGTATTTATTTTGAGACAGGGTCTTAGCTCTGTCACTCAGGCTGAAGTGCAATAGCAAGATCACAGCTCACTGCAGCCTTGAGCTCCAGGGTTCAAGTGATCCTTCCACCTCAGCCTCCTGAGTAGCTGAGACTACAGGCACTTGCCACCATGCCTGGCTGATTTTTAAAATTTGTAGACACGGGGGTCTCACTATGTTGCCCAAGGCTGATGTCCAACTCCTGGGCTCAAGCAATCCTCCTGCCTCAGTCTCCCAAAGTGCTGGGGTTACAGGCACGAGCCACCACTCCTGACAAGGAGATAATTTTATTTATTTATTTAGCTATTTTTTTTGAGCCAGGGTCTTGCTCTGTCACCCAGGCTGGAGTGAACTGGTGCCATCTCAGCTCACTGCAACATTTGCCTCCCGGGCTCAAGTGATTCGCCTGCCTCAGCCTCCTGAGTAGCTGGGATTACAGGTGTGCACCAACACGCCCAGCTTTTTATTGTATTTTTAGTAGAGATGGGGTTTTACCATGTTGGCCAAGCTGGTCTCGAACTCCTGACCTCAGGTGATCTGCCTGCCTCAGTCTCCCAAAGTGCTGGGATTACAGGTATGAGCCACCATGCCTGGCCAAGGAGATAATTTTAAATGATCAAAATTTTTGAGGGCATATCATACATGTACGCATATGATCTCTGAAAAGTGTTTTAAAGATAAAGTCAGCAAAGTATAGCCTGTTGGCCAAATCCAACCCACCACCTGTTCTTGTAATGCTGTTAATTAAGAATAGTTTTTGCATTTTAAAATTTTTAAAAGGTTGAAAAAAGTCAAAAGAAGAATAAAATTATCTGAAATTCACATTTCAGTGTCCATAAATAAGGTTTTATTGAACCACAGTTCACTCATCCATTATGTACCAGCTGCATTCATGCTACAATAGCAAAGCTGAGTGGTTATGACAAGACTTTCTGGCCAAGAAAGCCTAATGTACTTACTAGCTGGCTCTTTCCAGAGACTGTTTGTCAGCCCTGTTTTAAGAGCTTTCCTCTAAAGAAACAAGCCTTTAGTAAACTGAAGACTTATTCATAAAGATTTTCTGTGTCAGTGATACATAATGTTAAAAAAAGAAAATGCATGAATTTAGTAAAGATAAAATTGATATTATAGACTAAAATAATAGGCTTGCCTTTATATTAGGATGCTTATTTTCCCACCTTATGTCAGTAGCATAGTTACAAGAACACATGCTTTAGGGTGGTCATTCTTTTTTCTTGAATCTTGATGAGCTTTGCATGACCTTGGGCTAGTTATCTAACCTCTATCTAGTAAGCCTTAGGTTTCCTACGAGAACAGAATAATAGCCATACTAACCTCATGGGAGTATGGTAAGTACCAAAATGGGTAAGTGGAGTGTTTTTTGGGGGGAATTACTTAGCTTGTTATCTGGTAGTAGGTGTGCAACAGATTATAATTATCATCATTCTCTGAAAATGTCACTTTTGCTTTCTGGTGCTCCATTCCTAGTACTGCCTGTAAGGTCTGCTTTGACAAGGAAATCTGTAAGAAGCTGCCAACATCATTTTGCATAGCAAGAGCCCCTCTCTGTGTTACAGTCTGGAGAAAAACTGTCCTCAGGTACATGAATCCAAGAACACACTTGACAGAAGAATGGAAAAAGGGAAGCCTAGGAAGTCTAGAAACAAAAATCATAGTGATGAGCAGTGCTGGAAGGCTGGTCAGCAGCCAGAGTACAGCTTGTGAGCAGCATATTGGGATTTTTTTTTTCTACATTAGACTCTATTCCAACTCTTTCTATGGAGAGCCCACGGTTTTGTGATGGGTTGTCGATGAAGGAAAGCTCTGAATTTTTTAGAGTAGATGAAGTGTTTGTCATTTTATTCCATTTTATGTTAGGTTAACACTGCCATTTTTCTTTTATTATTTGATGTCTTAGCTGATGACATCCCAGGCGACTCCCAGGCGAAAAGTACCCAGAAAATCATGAGAGTGCAGTTCCTAGAAACTCAGTCATTTCTTTCTTGCTGGGCTTGTTCTGCCATTAGAATTGTTGTGACTGTGGATTCCTGCAGAGGAACTAGGGCCTGGGGACCTCATGACTCCTCAGCTCTGATGCACCTTCTCTTTTCTTCCCTTATCTCAAGTAGGTCCTGAGCAGCCCAGCCCAGATGGTCTCTTCTGCTCACCAGGGGTGGCCTGGAGTCAATTGATAAGAGCCCTCTTTTCTTGGCCCGTACAAAACAAATCTCTGCCTAAAGACAGCTAAAGGGGAGAAAAACACCACCAAACCAACAACTCCTTTGTACCTCCATTATCCCCATAATTAGATAAAGAAAAGTTAGAACACCAGGAGGCAGCAGACACCTCCACAATGCAGCTTGGAAACAGAATTTCTGTAGATCCACTGTCCTTTTTTTTTTTTCAATCACACAGAAGAGTTTGTACAAATCTCATTTGTTTTCACTTCCTGCATTTTTGTGTCTTGACACATTATTTTGAGGAAAATTCCTCTGAATTTTATGCTTGCTCTTCAATTACGGTTGAACAGGAACTGTTAATTGAGTTTAGCCACTCAAAAGAACAAAGTATTTCATCATTCTTATGTATTCTGGTTGGATTCATGGTTAAAGAAGACAAATAGAAACACTCACACATCAGCCTGGTGTGGGGATAAAACCAAAAACAGTGATGCTCACAGGCATGCCTGAGAGTGGAATGGTGGTGGTGGTGGGGGGGGGTGCCTGTTTACTGGTAGTAGGAGTAACTCTCATCATCGTATTCCAGCTCATCTTCGTCATCGTCATCCAGCAGCCCATACTTAAATTTCCGGTAGACTGTGCCATCCTGGCCCATGTAGACGATGTCATCATCATCATCCTCATCATAGTCCCGATCCCTGTACTCAATCACCTGATCCTCTTCAAAGCTGGTGCTGTCTCCATAGCTGCTCTTATAGGAGGAGTAAGACTTGTTGGGGTCGGCCAGCTTTTCATAGCCGGCCTTTGCTGCTGGCTGGACTCGGCCACGAGATTTCTTCCACACGACCACAGCTGCCCCGAGCAGAAGCGCCAGCATCACAGAGGAGGTGATGAATAGAGCTGTCTTGAAGTGCTCAGCTGCAGGCTTAACTTTGCTCGTTCGAAGGATGCACTCTTCTGTTGGAAGAAGACCCCAAAGGAAGAGGCAAGAGGGAAAAAGTGGAAGAAACAGAATAGAGAAAATTAGATTCTGAAGTAAAGAATTTCACCTTTATTTTAAAAATTGATAATGGTAGAATCACTGTCTCTGATTTTCCTCTTTTTTTAATTTTAATTTTAATTTTAATTTTTTGTAGAGACAGCTTCTCGCTATGTTGCCCTGGCTGGTCTCAAACTCTTGGGCTCAAGAGATCCTCCCATCTCGGTCTCCCAAAGTGCTGGGATTACAGGCGTGAACTACCGCACCCGGCCTGTCTCTAATTTTCCTAGAAGGCATACCACTGTATAAAATTGGAGTATATACCCCATGAGAATCCTAGCCTATGTCTGATGAAGCCAGTAAATCCTTCTATAAAGAAGGTCAGTTTGCCATCCAAAGGGAGTTCCCTTATCCCCGTACCTCATAGGTCAGTCACCAAGTGTCCAACCTTATCAACTGATTCTTCTATTTCCCTCCTAAGAAAATATTTCATCTTGGACCAAGCTTTAGTTATTGCTAAATGCTCTATTTTCTTTCCCAATTCCAACTTCTTTTCTAAGACTGAGTCCTCTCCCAAGCTACCCTTAAGCCTGGGCCAAGACGACTGTCCCACCACTTAAGGGCAAGAGCAGATAATTTATAAAACTACTGACTCCGAGAGCCATGTGGGGCCTTAGAAATTACTTAGGCCAATTTGTTGTTTGACAGTTGAGGAAACTAAAGTCCATAGAGAGGAAGTGAATTGTCACATTGTCGGAGGCAAGAGTTCAAATCCAGCAATCAGAATTCAAATCCAGGAATCCTAGCTCCATGCTACAGTCTAAAGACATTAGGACAAAAGGCTCTAACAAGTGTTCTTTGGCTTCTTAGAGTTTTGTGCTCCTAGTCTGGCAGAAAAAGAAGTACCATCTTTAAATCCTATCAACTTGAATGCTAGGGAATTTTTTCTATTATTATTAAGAGTTTTTTTTTTTTTTTTTTTTTTTTGAGATGGAGTATCGCTCTGTCACCCAGGCTGGAGTGCCATAGCACAATAGCTCGGCTTACTGCAGCCTCTGTCTCCCAAGCTCAAGCAATTCTCGTGCCTTAGCCTCCTGTGTAGCTGGGACTACAGGTGCACAACACATGCCTTGCTAACTTTTGTATTTTTAGTAGAGGTGGGGTTTCACCATGTTGGCCAGGCTGGTCTTGAATTCCTGACCTAGGTGATCCATCCTCGGCCTCCCAAAGTGCTGGGGTATGAGCCACCACACCCAGCCATTATTAAGAGTTTTGAAATCCAGAGCTCCTACCCTTCTCATCCATCAGCCTTTGTTTTGATGCCTTGACTGAGAATATGGAGTAACCAAAACAGTTTTATGGAAGGAAAGATTCAACTGTAACTTTAGTGATGAGGATGAGCTCATTTTTCTTACTTATTCATTTATCCAGGTGGTATGATTTGGGTAGTATGTCTATTTTTTTTCTATTCTTTAACCCACCACATGGGAATATGAAAGAACCAGAGAAAAAACTATCAGGCCATGTTGCATGTACAAGCTGAGATACACGTAGGTTTTTTATAAATATTTGTTGAACCTCTTGGATCTCTCTTGTTCAGGGGATAATTTCATGAACAATTCTAGGTACATTCTACACACTAGATAAATAAATATAACACTGCTGCCAAGGTGCAATGATTTTTGCTTATTAAATATTGACCAATTAGATCTGATTCATCATGACTATGTATTTCTCTTTCTTTTTTGCTAGTGAGAAACAAGTTTTCTATTTTATCATAATTTTCATTCTCATGGGAGTTTACCTATCAAGCCGAGTTTCTTCTTCTAAAGTAACAGCTCTATCATTTCTCATATCTTTCTTTCTTTTTTTTTTTTTTTTAGAAAAAATCACTCAGTTTGAGATTTTTCTAAGTTTATGACCAACGAGAACCAAGTACCCACATGGATGGGGTTAGTTAGACTTGAGGATAGCTGAGGGACTGGAAATTGGTAAAGGGGGTTTTGCTTCTTCTTACCCTTCAATAAAAAATTCATTTCTAAAATGTCATAAGTCTCTAATGAGAGGCCCAGGTTTGGGCTGACTTTCATAGAATGATTCTTCAACAGAATCAAGATAATATTGACATCAGCTTCCTTGATAGTTGATTCTTTTCCTTTTTTCCCAGGAGGGAAGAATAAAAAAAGGAACAAAGTAATTCATAAAGATAAAATGCTAGCTCTACTTGAGTTCTAGTCTTGGAGGCAAGCAGAGCATCTAATTCCAGATGAACCATTTTTTAAAAAAAAAATTGAGACAGCATCTTGCTCTGTCACCCAGGCTGAAGTGCAGTGGTGTGATCTCGGCTCACTGCAATCTTTGCCTCCTGGGCTCAAGAGATCCTCCCACCTCAGCCTTCTGAGTAGCTGGGACTACAGGTATGCACCACCACGCCCAGCTAATTTTTGTATTTTTAGTAGAGATGGAGTTTCACATGTTGTTCAGGCTGGTCTCAAGCTCCTAGACTCAAGCGATCTGTCCGCTTCACCCTCCCAAAGTGCTAGGATTACTTACAGGCATGAGCCAACGTGCCTAGTCACCAGATGAAACTTTTAATGTTGGTGTGGACTTGGGCATGTGAATCAAACTCTTTGAGCCTCAGTCTCCTCATCTATAAAATGGGACTGATAATCTCTACTTGTGAAGTGAGACAATGGACATGAAGTTTCAAGTACAGTAGGCCCATAGTAGGCACTCAATAAAAAGGTAGCCATATTGATTCTCCTAAATTTTCCATCCCCCCTCCCTCTGCTCCCATTGGCTTCCTGAGGACATGCCCTTCATCTGCAGGCTGCTCTTGCTCTCCCCTCACCCGTGGTGTCCTGGCAGTCACAGCACTCCTGGGCACTGGTGGGATCGGAGGTGTTGCAGCAGTGGAGGCAGCGGCTGTCGTCCATGTGCAGCACCAGGTTGGCGGGGCACAAGGTGCAGTTCTTGGCCCCTGGTCCCTTGCATTCCATGCAGCTCTCGTGGCATTTTTCACAGTTAAACTTCTCTCCCTGTTAAGAGCAATCAAGAGGTTCCGTCTGAGTGCAGAGGGATTAACAAAGCACTGGAGTTCCCAGATGGTATTTCATCTTGTCTCCATAAGGAGGGAGGTGTGTGTGGGACAGCAGAAGAATGGTGTGTTCTGAGCCCGATTTAATTGTGCTGGGTGAAAGAACCAACTGTCTGTGATGGGGTGGAATCATGGCTGTGCCCTGCCCTTTGAGATCTGCTAATAACAGTGGGAGAACAGACGTCTAGAACGGTTTGAGTTAGGAGCTGACAGCTCCTATGCTCAAGGACTGCTCCTGTGCTTAAGGACAGCTCAGGTCAAGGACTAGTTTTGTCTGGCCCACACTGTTGACTTTCAGTTTAAAATATTTTGCATTCATTTCCCACATCTCAAAAGTGAGATATTTCACATGTAAATTCATTCCTAATTTCTCTTTAGAAACTAGAAGACCTGTCAACACTGGATTCGTCACTCCCACGTGGCAATGGCCCCCCTTTCCACTCTTCTATTTGACACATTTCCCAGCACTTGCTATGATGTCACCAACGTGTAGGTGATACATCAATTTCCACTGCCCTTCAAGCTTCAAGCTTACACTGTGGTTTTCTTTGACCCAGCATTTATGTTTGTGACCTGCTTGGCCCTCTGTGGTTATTGGATGATTGTGGTCAGGCCCCAGAATAATGTAGATTGTGGCTGTGTAGCTCAAGTAATTAAATCTCTTTAGGAAGAGAGTGGAGAGATGAGAAGAAAGTGGCTTCCCTCCTGACAAGTTGCTCCTTGACTGGTGCTGGAAACGTGGGTTAGGGAAGATGCCTTCCTGTTTTACTTCTGTACTTTGGAAGTATGGTATGACAGAAAAAGAAGAAGGAATGGAAATTGCTTTTGTTGAGCACCTTGGCATGTTTCAGGCACTGACAAGGTGCTTTCTCAGCTGTTACTATCTCATTGAATCCTACATCTCACCTATTATCTCATCCTTCAGGTTTAATCCCAGCTTTGTTACTTACCACTCACATAATTTTTTTTTTTTTTTTTTGAGACAGGGCCTTACTTTATTGCCTACGCTGGAGTGCACTGGTGTGATCGGATTCAAGCAATCTTCCTGCTTCGGCCCCACATATAGCTGGGACTACAGGCACACACCACCATGTCCAGCTAATTTTCCTTTTTTGTAATTTTTGTAGAGATGGGGTTTCACCATGTTGCCCAGGCTGTACTCATATAATCTTTAACACATTATTTAACCTCTTTGAGCCTCAGTTTCTCTAAACTGTAATGAGGGCTGTTGCCAGAATTTAAAGAGAACTCATATGTACATATATTAGTTTGTATTAATTTCATCATGGGGAAATTTACTTATTTTCTAAAGTTTCAAAACACAATCAAGAAATTTGTGGTCTTGCTGGGTGTGGTGGCTCACACCTGTAATCCTAGCACTTTGGGAGGCTGAGGTGGGTGAATGGCTCGAGCCCAGGAGTTCGAGACCAGCCTGGGCAACATGGCGAGACCCCGTTTCTACTAAAAATACAAAAATTTAGCTGGGCATGGTTGTCAGAGGCATTTGAACCAGAGTAACTCCATCTTGAATAGGGGCTGGGTAAAATAAGGCTGAAACTTACTGAGCTACATTCCTAGATGGTTAGGCATTCTAAGTTACAGGATGAGACAGGATGTCGGCACAAGATACAAGTCATAAAGGCCTTGCTGATAAAACATCTTGCAGTAAACAGCCAGCCAAAACCCACCTAAACCAAGATAGCAATGAGTGGTGGTTCTCACTGCTACACTCCTACCAGCGCCATGACAGTTTACAAATACCATGGCAACATCAGGAAGTTACCCTATATGGTCTAAAAAGGGAAGCCATGAATAATCCATCCTTTGTTTAGCATATCATTAAGAAATAACCATAAAGATGGGCAAGCAGCAGCCTTCACAGCTGCTGTGTCTATGCAGTAGCCATTCTTTTATTCCTCTACTTTCTTAATAAACTTGCTTTCACTTTGCCCTATGGTTTTGCCCTGAATTCTTTCTTGTGTGAGATCCAAGAACCCTCTTTTGGAGTCTGGATTGGGACCCCTTTCCAGTAGCATCTTTCTGGCAACCACAGAATTGACAATAGTGAGGAAACTCCCAACCCAAAGGCTAACTTTGGGTAAGTGGTGGGGACCAGTGACATGGTAGTCCCAGCTATTCAGGAGGCTGAATTGGCAGGATCGCCTGAGCCCAGGAGGTCAAAGCTGCAGTGAACTGTAACTGTGCCACTGCACTCCAGCCTGGGTGACAGTGTGAGATCCCGGCTTAAAAAAAAAAAAAAAATTATGGTCTCAAAATCCATGGCAAATGAATCCTCATTTTTTTCCTTCCTTCCTTCCTCCTTCCTTCCTTCCTTCTTTCTTTCCTTCCTTCCTTCCTTCCTTCCTTCCTTCCTTCCTTCCTTCCTTCCTTCCTTCCTTCCTTCCTCCCTCTCTCCTTTCTTTTCTCTTCTCTTCTTTTCTTTTCTTGTCCATGGGGTGTTTTCTGGTAGAAACAGAAAACCTGCTGTACAAATTCTAAAAGAGCTGTAACACTGCAAATGAATCCTTCTTAATACACTGTGATCGGGTAGAGGAAACAAAAGGTTGACATTAGGTGTGTGGTTCCTATGTTATTCACACGCTTCTGGTTAGACCAGAGAGAAGTAAGGGAGAAGATAGTTTGTATTTCTGACATAATATTCTTATGTTGACTGAAACTTCTATGGTGATGAACAACAAATGAAGAATTCATTCCAAGGCCCTCACAACTTAACTTCTCCATTAGATTAGATCTTCTCAGTTCCTTTGGAGTAAAAGTTAAGGCTACAGGTGGGTAGCACCATTATTACATGATGCAATGGTATAAGATTTTAAAATATTAAACATACAGTATTTCTATAGTATGAGAATTTGGGGACATTTTGATTGGCCAGAATGACATGCAGGAACTAAGCTCATGTTCCTCTCTAGAGAGAGCAGAAGGCCCAGCACCCCTAGCCCTCCATACCTCTTCCACTCTGTATTCCCCAACAAGACAGTCCGAGGTGCAGATCCCTCCCATGAGGTGGTAACTCCACACACAGGATAAGCAATTGAACACTCCTTTTCCTGAAAGAGAAAACATTCTAAGTTATGAGATTGACCTTAGATTTCAACCTCTGTCTCTGTTCTGGAACACTTAGGAACAAGAAATATGTCAAGTAAATTGAAGCGGAAGGGTGAATTGATTGAGGATGTGAAAAAGAAAAAAGTCTCCCACATGAAGTATAAATTATACAATTAGTTCAATCTATGTTGACTCTCAGTATGAAAATTGAGGATTTTGGGATGACATATATTTTATTACAGCAAGAGAAAAGATTTTCAGAGAATGAGAAATCATGTAGAAAGTTTATAAAACCTCTATTTGTTATTCTGCTTATTGTTTAACTAGTGTGGGGGATGTTACCAGCTGTTTGGAGGACTGCAATACTCAGTGCATTAATCATGAAGAGAGAGTTTCTAATTGAGAAACGGCACTAAACTTGGCACTTAAATGCTAGGGCTAAAAGGATTCAGCAGGTCATTTTGTTTGGTGGTTCTTAATTTTGGGGTGATGTTGATGGTGCTAGATTTCTTTGAAATTCTCTTGAAAGCTGTAAGTTCTCTTCTCAGAAATTTGATATCCTATTTATTTCTCTTTTTGAAAATACTGATAAATGAAAACTAAGGCCCAGACATGTAATGCCACCTATCCAGGGTTACATAGGTGGTGGACAAGATTCAAATTCAAGTTTGTTAACTCATAATCCATTGATCTGTCTTTCTTTCCTTTTGTTTTGTTTTTTTTTTCAGATGGGGGTCTTGCTATGTTGCCCAGGCTGATCTCAAACTCCTGGACTCAAGGGATCCCTCTTGCCTCAGCCTCCAAGTAGCTGGGATTACAGATGTGTGCAATTGCGCCTTGCTGAGGTGCTCTTTCTACCACACTATCTGCCTTAGCACATGAGCCACCAAATAGAGGAGGTCTGAATCTACAGTCTCTGTTTCCTGTGGAGGCAATACTCTTCTCTCCTAATTCAGACACCCCAGAAAGGACTGACCCAAATATTTCTTCTATGCAGGTATCAAGGGATAACTTCTGGAAAGTTTGGGGACAGGAGACCTAAATCTAGCTCATTCTGTTAGGAAGTCCTGGACATTTTTGCTGATCATTTTTAAATGGGAACATAAGATTAATGGACATAGAGTGTGCCTGGTATTGTAAGTTGGAACTTGATATAGGTCTTTCCATCAGAACAATCCTGTAAAGGGTGGTTTTTGAACTTGAAATAGAACCATGGATCTGTCATTTACATTCACAATGTATTCAATTGACATTTCATGGCTGAACTGTGAGCTCAATCATTTATAATGTTTCTGTGGAAAATAAATTCTGAGCTCCAAACAACAGCTTAGAGAATAAACACCTTTATTACTGAACTGCTTCTTAGGTTGGAAGCTGCCTGTAGTGATAAAAATTCAAAACCACTTTATTTTTATCTTAGCTCTAGCTTCATACAGAATTTCCTACATGTTCTGGAACATTACTGTGGTCTCTGATGGAAGAATCAATCTTCTCCTATTTCCATTCTTCCTTTTTCCCATTCTACATTTTTCTAAAATATAGCTTGGATGTCTTCAATTTTTAACATAGAAGAGACTTTTTTTTTTAAATGAAGAGAAATTAAGGGTAGATACATGTTCTCACTTTAATGTGGAATCTAAAACAATTGAACTCATAGAAGTAAAGAGTAGAATGGTGGTTACCAGAGGCTGGGGGCTGGGGGCTGAGGTGACTGGGGAGATGCTGGTCAAAGGGTATAAGGTTCTAGACAGGAAGAACATGTTTTTGAGATCTATTATATCTCATGGTGACTATAATTAACAATAATATATTGTACTTTCAAAATTGGTAAGACAGTAAATTTCAGATGTTCTTACCACAAAAATGATTAAGTATTTGAAGTGATGGATTTTTTTTCTTTTTGGTGGAATCTTGCTCTGTTTCCCAGGCTAGATTGCAATGGTGCAATCGTGGCTTGGTGTAATCATGGCTCGCTGCAGCCTCGACCTCCTGGGCTCAGGTGATCCTCCTACCATAGCCTTCTGAGTAGCTGGTACTACAGGCTCACACCCCATACCCAGCAAATATATATTATATATTATTTATTTTTGTTTTTAGACAGAGTCTTGCTTTGTTACCCAGGCTGGAGTGCAGTGGCACAATCTCAGCTCACTGCAAACTTTCCCTCCCAGGTTCAAGCAATTCTCCTGCCTCAGCCTCCTGAGTAGCTGGGACTACAGGCATGCACCACCACACTTGCCTAATTTTTTTATATTTTCAGTAGAGATGAGGTTTCACCATAATGGCTAGGCTGGTTTCAAACTCCTAACCTCAAGTGATCTGCCTGCCTTGGCCTCCCAAATTGCTGGGATTACAGGCATGAGCCACTGCACTTGGCCAAATTTTGTTTATTTTTTGTAGAGATGAGGTCTCACTATGTTGCTTAGGCTGGTCTCAAAGTCCTGACCTCAAGTGATCCGCCCACCTTGGCCTCCCAAAGTACTGGGATTACAGGTGTGAGCCACTGTACCTGGCCTGATGGACATGTTAATTAGCTTGATTTAATTATTCCACATTGTATACATATATCATGACATCCCTTTGTACCCTATAAATATATATAATTATAATTTATCAATTTATAATAAAATAAATTAAGAGTAGAAAACACTAAAAGAGGGGGAACAGTCCATAACTAGGTTAGGTCACAAAATTCCTACCTTAAGGTTGGTTACATTTTCTTTTTTTTTTCTTTTTGTTTTTGGAGACAGAGTTTTACTCTTGTTAGTAGAGACAGGGTTTCACCATGTTGGCCAAGCTGGTCTTGAACACTGACCTCAGGTGATCTGCACACTTTGGCCTCCCAAAGTTTACAGGCATGAGCCACCGTGCCTGGCCAAGTTTGGTTACATTTTCTAGAAGACCAACAATACATTGTCTGAGGCCCAAATCCTAGGCAGTACCCAAGGGCACTATATGTCAGCTTTGGGTGACAAGTCAGACTTCATTTACATCTCCTACACCGATTTATTGCAAAACTTGCACACTTAGGGTACTCAGATCTTTAGCAAAAGGCAGTTTGTTAATTTCCAGAAGGCTTTCTATTATTTTAAAGTTTAACACCCTACATCTATCATTGCTTCTAAGGTTCTGCAGGAGCTTTGGGACCTAAAAGACGGGCATTTTGTCATTTCTTTAAAACTCAGAGCAGCTCACCATCTGCTCTCCTTCAGACTGAATCCCATGGGATGAATTCAACAAATGCAGAGCAACGTCTGGGGTCTGTTCATGGGCCTCAGTCCACACAGAAAGATGCAGCTTGGGAGAGTTAAGAGGCTTTGGTTACTCAGCCTGGATTTTGATTCCAAACCATTTTATGAGGAGAAGAAACAATAACACAAAACCAAAAAACAAACAAACAAAAAATAAATAAAATTTTATGAAGAGGATAAGTAAAAAGTTAGGTGTGTGAAGGCAATAAATGAGCTAATTATGGAGGTATCAGTTACAGAGAAAGGTACATATGAAGCCTGAGTGTGCTATGTTTCCCGCTCCACCCCTCCTTCCATGCTTTTACATATTTTTCTTTTTTAACATCCTAAAATTGTTGGGCAGTCCAAAGTGAACGAAATATAATTTAGTTGGTAATTTCTTATTTAGGTTACTAAATTTTATTTCTGATTCTTTCATGCATCCTCATTTCTTACTATCAGAGTTAATGACTTAAAAAGGAAGGAATTCATCTTTTTTTTCACCTAGTTTATATCCCACGAGAAAAACCTGTCTCCAGATTTTGTATCTATATGTTGCAAAACCAGATGATAGCACAACGTTTTCCTAACCAGCAAGGGACATGTGTGTTATAGTAAAGAAAGGACTGTTCATTGCAAATAATTATATTAAAAAATAACATTAAATAAAAAATAAAAATTAAAAAAAGAATGATAGCAGAAAAAATGAGCACCAAAGATAGAAAACTTCAACTGGGCAACTTCATGGGTTGACGTCAAATACAGGAAGAAGAGGCACAAACACTCAGGACAGCTTCAAGATTTACCCACTAACTCCTAGTCATCCCTTGAATACAATCTCAAGAATACTGTGTGGATGAACTTTTGAGACTGGGAATGCCCAAAATCATCATCCTTAATTCACCCAGGAAATCTCAAACCCAACTAAAGACATGTATAGTATTTCTATACTGTAAGGGCATAGTAACCAAAATACCATGGTACTGGTACAAAAACAGACACATAAACCAATGGCAAAGAATAGAGAACCCAGAACTAATGCCACACACCCAAAAACCTCCTGATTTTTTACAAAGTCGGCAAAAATAAACAATGGGAAAAAGAATTTTTGGTCAATAAATGGTGCCGGGATAGCTGGCTACATATATGCAGAAGAATAACACTGGATCCCTACCTATCACCATATAGATGATAACTCAAGATGGATTAAATATTTAAATGACAACAACCCCATCAAAAAGTGGGCAAAGGATATGAACAGACACTTCTCAAAAGAAGACATTCATACAGCCAACAAACACATGAAAAAATGCTCATCATCACTTGCCATCAGAGAAATGCAAATCAAAATCACAATGAGATACCATCTCACACCAGTTAGAATGGCAATCATTAAAAAGTCAGGAAACAACAGGTGCTGGAGAGGATGTGGAGAAATAGGAACACATTTACACTGTTGGTGGGACTGTAAACTAGTTCAACCATTGTGGAAAACAGTGTGGCGATTCCTCAAGGATCTAGAACTAGAAATACCATTTGACCCAGCCATCCCATTACTGGGGATATACCCAAAGGATTATAAGTCATGCTGCTATAAAGACACATGCACACGTATGTTTATTGTGGCACTATTCACAACAGCAAAGACTTGGAATCAACCCAAATGTCCATCAGTGACCGACTGGATTAAGAAAATGTGGCACATATACACCATGGAATACTATGCGGCCATAAAAAAGGATGAGTTCGTGTCCTTTGTAGGGACATAGATGCAGCTGGAAACCATCATTCTCAGCAAACTACCGCAAGAACAGAAAACCAAATACTGCATGTTCTCACTCATAGGTGGGAATTGAACAATGAAATCACTTGGACACAGGAAGGGGAACATCACACACCGGGGCCTATTGTGGGGAGCGTGGAGGAGGGAGGGATAGCATTAGGAGATATACCTAATGTAAATGATGAGTTAATGGGTGCAGCACACCAACATGGCACAAGTATACATATGTAACAAACCTGCACGTTGTGCACATGTACCCTAGAACTTAAAGCATAAAAAAAAAAAAAGAAGTAAGACTTTGGCCAGGTGTGGTGGCCCACACCTGTCTTCCCAGCACTTTGGGAGGCCAATGTGAGCTGATCACTTGAGACCAGGAATTTGAGACCAGCCTGGCTAACATGGTGAAACCCCATCTCTACTAAAAATACAAAAATTAGACGGGCATGGTGGTGCATGCCTGTAGTCCCAGCTAGTCAGGAGGCTGAGGCAGGATAATTGCTTGAACCCAGGAGGCAGAGGTTGCGATGAGCGGAGATCATGCCACTGCACTCCAGTGTGGACAACACAGCAAGACTCTGTCTCAAAAAACAAACCAACAAAAAATAAGAAAATAAGCCGGGGGTGGTGGCGTGAACCTCTAGTTTCAGCTACTTGAGAGGCTGAGGCATGAGTATCACTTGAACCCGGGAGGGGGAAACTGCAGTGTGCTGAGATTGCATCACTGTAGTTTAGCTTGGGAGATAGAACTTTAGGCTGGGCAACAGAGTGAGACTGTCTCAAAAATAAAATAAAGTCAGTGGGAACAATAGACACTGGGGAATACAAGAGCAGGGAGAGAAGGAGTGGAGCAAGTGTTGAAAAACTACTATTGGGTACTACTCTCATTACCTGGGAGACAGTGTCATTTACATTCCAAACTTCAGCATCGTGCAATATACCTTTGTAACAAACCTGCACATATACCCCCAATTCTGAAATAAAAGTTGAAAAAAAGTATTGTTTTTCAAAATATTGTAAGATATTGTGCTTACAATATCATGAATCATTTCTCTAATCCCCACAAGCATCTTCAAAGGCTGGTGGTGTCCTGTTTTGATTGGTTGACGGTAAGAGAAATTAGCTTACCTAATGATGATTGCCTAATCTTAATTAGGAACCAAGTGCCCCCCACTGCACTGCGCTGCCCACTGCACAACACTAGTGGGTTGGAATTAGGGTTGTCAGATTTCGCAAATCAAAATACAGTATTTTATCAGGCAACCCTAGCTGGAATAAAGGTTCCACATATCCACTAATGATGGTAACAGAGGTAACTTCGACTTTTCAAAAAACCAAATAGAAAGCCAATATTTAACACCACATGGCCAATGACAATATCAGCTTTCCACCACGCCCATCCCACCCCCAATTCAGTGCATTTTCTCATCTGTTATCTAATTCCAGTTAGAAGTTTTGAGCCGTAACCATATGTGTCTCTGGAATGAAAAAGAGGTAACATGGATTAATGATTAGTTAATGCAGTTTGTTTGGGAGGCTAATTCTTTCATGGGCTGGAGTCAATTGCGAATGGGCACAGACTGGGAACCACTCTATGGTAGAGTTTTTATGGAGTTGCTTTAGGGATGGTGGGTAGGGGAGCACCGAGGGGCACCAGATGGGGCTCTGGGGTATCTCCTTTGCTCCCACCTGAGCAGCTCTGCCTGGATTGGTTTACCTAGTAGGATTCAGCCTCAGATTTTATCTGAGAAAGGTGACCACTGCTAAAATATCATTTGAAACCATTGCTCTAGATTATTACTGTGGTGTCTAACACAGTAGCCATTAGCCACAGGTGGCTACTGAGCACTTGAAATAAGGCTAGTGCAACTTGAGCTGTGCCGTACATGTAAAATAAACATTGGACTTTCAAAGACAGTACAACACACGTAAAACATCTCAGTAATGCTTATGTAGATTACATGTTTGAATGATAATATTTTGGATAAATAAAGCGTACCATTAAAATTAAGTATACTTGTTTCTTTTTATTTTTTAAACATGATTACTAAAAATTTTAAATCACATTTTATTTCTACTGGACAGTGCTGCTACACCACTAAGTACAATTACACAAATTAAACTAGCCTGGTCTGCGGGGACTTTGGCTGTCTTGTTCACAGTTGCAGAACGTTGCACCGTAAGTAAACAGATGAATGAATACACAGAGTACTAAGGGAACATAGAATGAAGGGTCTAGGGGTGGCTTTCTGGAGGAAGTGATGACTCTAATGGATCAGAAAGAGGTAGCCAGGCAGAGCAGGCTGGAGAAACTTTTCCAGAGAGAGGGAAAGTGGGTAAGGTTGGCTCAGGTTTACAGTAACTAATTATGCCCTGATTAGAGGATGGGAGAGGAGATGGTAAGAGATGAGGCTGAATATGAGGAGAACTCTGTGTTGAAGAGCCTCATATGCAAAGATACTAAATTAAAATTCTATCCTGGACAGGCATGGTGGCCCACACTTGTAATCCCAGCACTTTGGGAGGCTGAGGCAGGCAGATCACTTGAGGTTGGGAGTTTGAGACCAGCCTGGTCAACATGGTGAAACCCCATCTCTACTCAAAATACACACACACACACACACACACACACACACACACACACACAGATTAGCCAGGCATGGTGGTGTGTGCCTGTAATCCCACCAGGCATTTGGATTAGTAGAGTGAGGCTGGGCAATAATTTAGGGTACAATCCTCTTCTAAGAATCTGATTATCCATTAGTAACACATATGCATTAAAAATAATATTTTATAAGTTCAGGTTCTGACATCCCATTCACTTTAAACATAATGAAATTATGGAATAAATATAAAGAGAGAAAAACAAACAAAAAACAAGATAGATGGCCTTACAAAGAAAATGTAATCTCTTTGGAACATAAAGGAAATATAAATGCAAAATGGCAGTCAGGTTCTAGCCATCCACCTTCTCTGCTCCAGGACTAGAAGTAGGCAGTGGTGGCTGTGAGTTCACCTTTTCTACCAAAATAGAAACTAAAAGTGTTTCAGGTAAGACTAGTGCCAAAATCCAGGCTTAGAGCTTAAATCAGGAGTCATGCTGGGACTCTGCCTTCATAGACATCAACTCCTGACAAGAGCTCTCCTGAGCTGCTGATTGAATTGCTGATGGGATCTGTGCTGTCATCAATATCATTTCCAGGAACACTGGAACATCTTGTTTCTGGACTGAGTTTCAGGTTGGAGACAGGAATAGAGTTAATGGAAAAATTTCCAGACTGTGAGAAGTAAAGATGAAAGAAGAGAGAGAGGGAGTAAAGAACCAAAACCAAAATATTTCATTTACAATGAGCTAAGAGCAGCATTTCAAAGTATATAGATAAAATGAATGCTAAGAAAGATGACAGGCCAGTGCAATGGCTCACGCCTGTAACCCCAGCACTTTGGGTGGCCAAGATGGGAGGATCATTTGAGCCCAAGAGTTCAGGATTAACCTGGGCAACATAGCAAGACCTCGTCTCTATAAAATAAAGTTAAAAAGAAAGATGACAAACACAATCAATAATTAGAACATAAATTTACATCAGATAATATTGATTTCATAAAAACATTTGACAAAGTCTTTAAAATTGGTGTGTTTAAGATGCTCATAAGTAAATGAAGACATAGTATCCATAAATATATTAAATTGTAAGATACAAGCAAAGATCTAAAATAAAAATGGATGAGAAAAAGAAACAATTAGAAATCTTTTTTTTTGGCATGGTCTCACTCTGTCACCCAGGCTGGAGTGCAGTAGCACAATCACAGCTCACTGCTGTCTTGACATCCCTTGCTCAAGTGATCCTCCCACCTCAGCCTCCTGAGTAGCTGGGATTACTGTTGTGTGCCAACACGCCTGACTAATTTTTGTATTTTTTTTTTTTTTGGTAGAAACAGGATTTTGCCAAGTTGCCCAGGCTGGTCTTGAACTCCTGGGCTCTAGTGTCACTCCCACTTTGGCCTTCCAAAGTGGTGTGATTACAGGTATTAGTCACTGCACCTGGCCAATTAGAACTCTCAACAGTAAAAATATAGTCACTTAAATTGAAAACAAAAAAATAGATGGGTTGGATTTTAGATGGAACACAGTCCAAGAACAAGTCAGGGAATGAAATGGAGTGCTGAAGAATTAACCTAGTATAATGCAGAGTCAAAGAGGTAAAATATAAAAGAGTAGATAGGACACAAAGGACAGATCAATAAACTCTAAATTGCATTTAATAGAAATTCCATTAAAGAGATTGGAGGAGAGAGTGGAGAAACAATATTTGAAGATTTTATTTATTTATTTTTTATTTTTTTAGACAGTCTCGCTCTGTTGCCAGACTGGAGTGCAAGGGCACAATCTCGGCTCACTGCAACCTCCGCCTCCAGGTTTCAAGCAATTCTCCGCCTCAGTCTCCCAAGTAGCTGAGATTACAGGTGCTTGCCACTACACCCAGCTAATTTTTTGTATTTTAGTAGAGAAGGGGTTTCACCATGTTGGTCAGGTTGGTCTCGAACTCCTGACCTCAGGTGATCCGCCCACCTCAGCCTCCCAAAGTGCTGGGATTACAGGTTGAGCCACAGCTCCTGGCTATTTGAAGATCTTATAGTTGAACACTTTTTAATTTGCAAAAAGACATTAGGAATTTGTTTCCTATACAGTCATTCATTCAGTGAACAAATGCTTAATGAAAACTTATATTTTACACTCCAGAGCAGAAACAAGGGATACACAATGAATGTAGTATAATCCTTGCCTTTGCTTGAGGGGCTCACAATCAGTAGGAGGGGTGGACTTGTTTAATTACAATGTGATGTAAAATTTCTATGATAAAGCAGTGTATTACAGAATTAAGAAGGAGGAAGAATACTCCTGGGAGGACTAACAAAAGCTTCACGGAGGAGATGAGATGATACTCAAGCTGAATCTTTAAGTCGAGGGTTCCCTAGAGCATTGAGTCAATAAAGGCATGAAAGACCCTGGCACATTTGGTGGCTGCTGAGTGGTTCTGGGTAGTTCTAGCTTCTAGAATATATGGAAGAAGAGTCCTTAAGGTGTAAGTTAAGGGAACTGCTGGGGAAATCTGAATCACCTTTTAAATATAAAAACATTTATTGGCCGGGTGCAGTGGCTCACACCTGTAATCCCAGCACTTTGGGAGGTCAAGGCGGGCGGATCATGAGGTCAGGAATTCGAGACCAGCCTGACCAACATAGTGAAATCCCGTTCCTACTAAAAATACAAAAATCAGCGGGGCATGGTGGTGTGCATCTGTAATCCCAGCTACTCAGGAGGCTGAGGCAGGAGAATCACTTGATCCTGGGAGGCGGAGGTTGCAGTGAGCTGAGATCATGCCACTGCACTCCAGCCTGGGTGACAGAGCGATACTCCATCCCAAAAAACAAACAAACAAACAAACACTTATTAAAACTTTACTGAAGTGTAATAAGTAAATGCATAGAATGGAGAGATATACCACATTCATAAATATGATAACTCAGGATTGTAAAGATGGGGTTTTCTCCAAAATAAATTCAATGCAATGCCACTCAATATCCAAATACTTTTTAAAAAATGAAAGCTTTTTAAAAAATGAAACTTGACTGATTACATATTTATAGAAAAGAACTAAGCATAGCCAAGATAATTTTGAAAAGCACAGGTATGTATCCTACCAGCTAATAATATTTTTCTAGAAAGTTTTAACAATTAAAATATAGAAGTACGGCCGGGCGCAGTGGCTCAAGCCTGTAATCCCAGCACTTTGGGAGGCCGAGACGGGCGGATCACGAGGTCAGGAGATCGAGACCACCCTGGCTAACACGGTGAAACCCCGTCTCTACTAAAAAATACAGAAAACTAGCCGGGCGAGGTGGCGGGCGCCTGTAGTCCCAGCTACTCGGGAGGCTGAGGTAGGAGAATGGCGTAAACCCGGGAGGCGGAGCTTGCAGTGAGCTGAGATCCGGCCACTGCACTCCAGCCTGGGCGAAGAGCGAAACTCCGTCTCAACAAAAAAAAAAAAAAAAAAAAATAGAAGTACTTCTTTCTTAAATATTGGGAAGCATTCATGGTGATCACATATTTATGGCAAGGTGTAGAGAAAAATGAGAAATTTGAATTTTAGGGCACTCGCTCTGGCATTAGTATACCAGATGACCTGGTGTGGGGGCAAGATTCAGAGCTGGGGTGACCTGCTGGCTGCTTCAAAAGGTGTGATACTAGATACTGACAATGGAAGATGAGGGTAGTGAGAGTGGAAAAAGATCTCATTAGATAACTATTTGGGAAAGAGAATCAACAGATCTTGAAGTTTAGCTTTGTTGGAGGTGGGTGGGTTGGGCAGGTGACAAGGGAAGGAGAAGAGTCGAGGAGAACTTCAAAGTATCAGCTTGGGCTCGTGGGTAGATGGTGAGCCTTAAGGATCTCTTGGACAGACAACCAAGTTTCTGTAAAAGAGGTATGGAACTTGGGAGAGTTTGAGGCAGAAGTCTCAGGGAATAGTGAAAGTAATGAAAATAAACAAACCCCCCCGGACAGATTCATCAGGTAGAGCAGGAAAATGATGAGTGGACGAACAGTGCTTCCTCAAGTACATGATGCCTGTCTCTGGGCCTTGAAGGATGGGGGATGGGCAGGAGCAGCCCAGGTTAGAGGGAAGAGGCAGAAGTTAAGAGCGAACAGAGGGCACTGATGCTGGACAGGATCACACACAGGCTGGGGAAGCAAGAGGAACCTCCCAGGTGGTGAGAAGAGAGAAAGGGGCAAAGAAGGAAGAAAACCTTTTCATTTTTCTACGTACACATGCAAAATGACAGACTCTCACCTTTGCATTGATCACAAGTCGGATGGCATCTCTCACAGGTCTGTGTGCTTTGCTCTACATAGTAATGGTCTGGGCAGGAGCGATGACACTCTCCTTTGGAGCGGAGCAGAAAGAAAAATCTATCGCAAGACAGGCAGTCTGTGGGCCGTGGGCCCTGGCACCCCTTGCAGATCCTGTGGCACCTCTCACACTGGCCGGTGGAGTTGTCTGCATAATACCTGAAACCGTGGGAGAAGAAAAGATGGAATACTAAGCTTTGCTCCTAAATTGGGTGCAGTGGAAAAACGTGGTAGTCAGGTTTCATTTACAAGCTGGGTGACTTCAGTCTCTTTACCTTACTCATTCGATTCATTGCTAACAACACTAATGAATCCAATGATTCCCAATGTTCTTACCGGTAAATTGGGCCAATCCCTCCCCTATTATTTGTGAAAATTAAACTGGGTAACTAACATATATGAAAAGACCTAGTGCTTATCACACCTAGTAGCACCTCCATCGTTGCTAACTACCATTGCCTTTTTCTACCATGCACCTCTCCAAATTCATGCTTTTTTTCTTTTTTTTGAGACAGAGTCTCCCTCTGTCGCCCAGGCTGGAGTGCAGTGGCACAATCTCGGCTCACTGCAAGCTCCGCCTCCCGGGTTCACGCCATTCTCCTGCCTCAGCCTCCCGAGCAGCTGGGACGACAGGTGCCCGCCACCATGCCCGGCTAGTTTTTTGTATTTTTTAGTAGAGACGGGGTTTCACCGTGTTAGCCAGGATGGTCTCGATCTCCTGACCTCGTGATCCTAAATCAAAAAAAGAGATCCAGTTGGCCAGGCACAGTGGCTCACACATGTACTCCCAGCACTTTGGGAGGCCAAGATGAGAGGACGGCTTGAGGCCAGGAGTTTGAGACCAGCCTGGTCAATCAACATGGTGAAACCTCATCTCTACTAAAAATACAAACGAACAAACAAAAATAGCCAGATGTGGTGTGTAGTCCCAGCTACTTGGGTGGCTGACGCATGAGAATCGTTTGAACCCAGGTGAGTGAGCTGAGAGCACACCACTGCACTCTAGTCTGGGTGACAGAATGAGACTGTCATAAATAAAATAAAAGATAAATAAAATAAATGTACCTCTGAATTATTCTTCTAATTTGTCAATTAAAAAACAGATTTTGAAATAGGAGGTGACAAGTGTGATATTGACATTTACATAACAGATATAACCTTGTTTGGAAAGATTTTTGGAGGTTAAATATAGTAACTATAACCACTATTCATTAAGTTTCTACTAATATGCCTGATAGTATTCCAGGGACTTCATAAACATTATTTCAGCTGTTGAACCTGCAAATGAGACCCGAGAGTGGGGACGTTACCACATGCCCTCGGGAACAAGACTACAGTTTTAAATCCCAGTCATACCACTTACAAGCTGTGTGACCTTGGGCCAGTCACTCAACATCTCTGTGCCTCAGGTTTCTATAAGATGGGGCTAATGTTAGTACCTACAATTAAACATGTGATTACTGAGAAAGGGGTGGGGAACATGATGGGCACTTTATAAATAATTAATGTACATTAGTGATAATCATAAATTGCATGATATATCCTCATAGCAAATCTTATGATTTAGGTATTATTATCCTTATTTTACAGAAGCAAACATTGAGGCTTAGAGAATTTAGACAACTTGCTTAAAGTCAGTTAGTGAAGTGGGACAATATGATTTGAGTTTAACTGTTAAACGCTTAACAAAATAGTTCATTAATTGAAGGGAAACAAAGGTTTGCAAGCAAGACATAAGAGGGTAACAAAATTCTTGCTAAGGATGAACTTCTAAAGGTCATCTGATTCATCTTTGTATCTCTAGACATCAGCACCACTAAACCCATCCTAGAAACCTAAAGGTTCATCTTTGTTTTCTCTGGTGCAACACTACAGGTCCCAATAGGCTTTTTTTTGTAGACTGAGTCAGCTCCATGAACTTGCTGAGTACTCACACCATGCCTAGGTTATGCTGAGCCTTGCTGTATTTAGCCACCTGTCACTGATCTGAGGGAGCACACTGGAACCTCAGTGGCCCAGCTTGTGGTAACTGGAGACCTGCTTCACTTTCTGCAGTTATGTGAAGAACAATGACTACTATGTGTCAATCTGTAAGACTGAGGTATCTGAGAGACAAAGCGATGATGAGCTGAATGGCTGACAAAGCCCACATAAGACTCAAGAAAAGAAACCATCACGGAAAAGTGAAATCTACACAGAGCAGAGGGAATACACAGGATTAGAGTCAGAAGATCGAATTTTCACTCCTGGCTCCGCCATGTATTAGTAGCTCCATGACTGTGGGCAAGTCACTTAACCCCTCTGAGCCTCAGTTTCTTCATCTGTAAAATGGAGAGACTAATAGCAACCTCATGAGATTGTTGTAGAATCAAATCATAATGTAAAGATACATTGTGAGTGGAAATACCTTGTAACTCTTAAGCAGCATACAAAAGTTTTTTTTACCTAATGTTTTTATTGTAGATTGTTATAAAGATGAAAATCATCAGTAGGAACTGTGGGAAAGAAAGCGTATCAATTTTAAGTAGGTTTTTTAAATTATCAAGGAGTAATGCTAAAAGAGACAACAAAGAGTTTATTGGACCAGATTAAAAGAGTACAACACCACTGCTTGCTTCAGTCTCCCAGCCTTGAAGAGCATAAGCACAAGCAGTAACCTAGGCTTTAAAGAAACTTCTCTGAGTTAAACACCAAAATAATTATGTGGGTTGGGATAGGGTGCAGAGAAGTATATATCTACTTTTCCAAGGCAGTGATTTAACATACGAGGCTTATGCCAAGCATGGGGAACACTGATTTTACTAAAGGAAGAGTTCTCCTCTTATACCTCATGAATATTCAATTTCTTCTTTATTAAAGGGATCTACGGCAACCTGTGCCTCCCCCCACCAGCCCTGGGGAACTTCAGACACCGTGGAACAACTGTCTTCTTAATTCCATGGTCTGCATTCTACCTAGATCACAGGATGATTAAGCACCCTTTTTGTGCTTGAGAGTATTTACTGACTTGATTTGAGGAAGACGGGATCCAGATCTTTTCAGACACTTAGTAGGGCGATGCAGAAGGGCTAAGCCAGGTAGCTTCATCCCCCACTTTTTTTTTTTTTGACAGAGTCTTTTTCTCTTGCCCAGGCTGGAGTGCAGTGGTACGATCTTGGCTCACTGAAACCTTTGCCTCCAGGTTCAAGCAATTCTCATGCCTCAGATTCCCGAGTAGCTGGGATCACAGGTGCCTGCCAACACACTCTGCTAATTTTTGTATTGTTAGTGGAGACAGGGTCTCATCATGTTGGCATGGCTGGTCTTGAACTCCTGGCCTCAAGTGATCTGCCCACCTCATCCTCTGAAAGTGCTAGAATTACAGGCATGAGCCACCACGCCTGTCCATCCATCTCTGTTCTTGTCTGGCAGGGCCCTTTCTTCCTTAATCTATACGGCTGGTGTTTTTCTTTCTGAGACAGAGTCTTGCTCTGTCACCCAGGCTTGAGTGCAGTGGTATGATCTTGGCTCACTGCAACCTCCTCCTCCTGGGTTCAAGCAATTCTCCTGCCTCAGCCACCCAAGTAGCTGGGATTACAGGCACATGCCACCATGCCTAGCTAGTTTTTGTATTTTTCGTAGAGATGGGGTTTCACCCTGTTGGCCAGGCTGGTCTTGAACTCCTAACCTTGTGATCTGCCCACCTTGGCCTCCCAAAGTGCTGGGATTATAGGCGTGAGCCACCATGCCTGGCCTGGCTGGTGTTTTTCAAGAGCTGCTAATGTGTGGCTCTGTGCTGAGTGTTGTAGAAGCAAATGTAAGACATAAGAGGTGTTTTTCTTCCATGAGTTTATGATTTTCTTGGGAAGAGGCATATAAAAGTAAGAATAAACTCTTAAAGTCAGTGATATGGTTTGGCTGTGTGCCCAAATCTCATCTTGAATTGTACTCCCATAATTCCCACGTGTTGTGGGAGGGACCCAGTGGGAGATGGTTGGATTGTGGGGGCGGTTTCTCCCATGCTGTTCTTGTGGTTGTGAATAAGTCTTACGAGATCTGATGGTTTGATAAGGAGAAACCGGTTTCACCTGGCTCTCATTCTCTCTCTTTGCCTGCCGCTGTCCACGTAAGATGTGACTTGCTCCTACTTGCCTTCCGCCATGATTGTGAGGCCTCCCCATCCACGTGGAACTGTAAGTCCAATTAAACCTCTTCCGTTTGTAAATTGCCCAGTCTTGGGTATGTCTTTATCAGCCGTGTGAAAACAAACTAACACGGTCAGTCTTTCTCTTACTCATCTTATTTATATATAAAAAGTGCTTGTCATGAGACGTGTTAAATAAATAAGTGAATGAATGAGATAAATCAAAATGCAAGGCAGCATATAGCACTAAAATGAACGAAACAAGCAGTAACTGCTATAGGACTGAAGAGACGTGTCAATTTGGGTGAAAGCATTTGAGGAAGGTCTAAGGTTGCAGCCCTTGATTTGGGTCTGGAAACTCCCAGTGCTCTAGGTTATTGATTGGGTAGAAAGAGTCAGCAACAGGCCTATTATCAATCTTTTACTCTTTACTGGGGATACCCAGGGGGAAAAAAGGATATCCTGGCAATCAGACCTTTGGATAACACTAACAGTTCTTCCTGGCAGAAAAGTAATAGAGTCCTTATCCGTGAAATGCTTTTAGGGGGATACATCAAGTGTGTGTCTAGATTGTTTATGATAACAAGACCTGTAATTTGTGGATTTATGGGGGACATGACAGGCTGGGGAATTAATGGGGAATAAATGGAGATGTTAATGGAGCTATTTCCTTTGTAAATCAATGTTCCGCATGCACTGCTCTCCTCACATAAGCAAGTTGGGAGAACGTGAGACCCTGAATTTTAAATCTGAATCAGAACAAGTCCTGAAGCCGAAGAAATAGAACCTCCATTAATGGTCTTGGGCTTCTCTGAGGAAAGGATGCTTTGCTTCTGCCTTGTGATTGCTGAGACCCTTTGCCAAATTGTTTTAATTTTTAGAAATAAGGTCTTGCTCTGTCACTGAGGCTGGAGTGCCATGGGGCAATCACAGCTCACTGCAGCCTCCAACTCCTGGGCTCAAGTGATCATGCCCAGCCTCAGCTTCCATAGAAGCTGGGACTACAGCCTCATGGCGCCACGCCCAGCTAATCTTATCTTAATATTTTACAGACGGGGTCTCACTGTGTTGCCCAGGCTGGTTCAAACTCCTTGCCTTAAGTGATCCTCCAGCCTCAACCTCCCATGTAGTTGGGATTACAGACATGAACCACAGTGCCCAGCTGCCAATATGCTTTGAATCATCAGTTAGGACTGTCGCTGAGAAAGATCAATTGCTCAGGTGAGTCTGGCTTGACAATCTGACCCTTTGTGATAACTCACTGGATCACAAGAGAAACAGCCTCTCCTGTTTCTCTTCTGTTATTGTGAATTGGTTCATCTTTGCTCCTTACTAGCACTGAGACTTCAACCTGGTTTTATAAGTGTTCTGAATCTTAGTTTCCTCATTTGTAAAATGGGTTGATATCTGGTGTGACTGTGGAATTACATGGGCGGGGGGCGGGGGGAGGAATGTATTGAGCACTTACCCTTCCCTGCACTGGAGCAGGCACTCTTTTCCCAGCTGGAACCAGTCTGGTCGGCAGGTGTGGCACTGCCTGCTGTGTCTCCCTTCACATGTCCTGCAAGAGTTGTGGCAGCGGGCACACTGGTGGCTGTCCTCATCAGCATAATAGCCCTCTGGGCAGTCCTTCACACAGGTTGTGTCTGTCATGGGAGGAAAAATGTCTATTTGGACATTGAGCATGACACATGTCTCCCCTGTGTTCTCCCTCCTGTGTACCATGGTAGGAGAGAGGAGAGGACTGCAGGAAGAATGGGACGATGTCCCTGTGAGCTGATGGATATGTTTGGGAACTAAGATGAGTGTCCAAAAAACAGAATTGCCCTAAGGCCATGAGGAATACAAGAAAAACAGAAGTCAGTGATATGGTTTTGCTCTGTGTCCCATCCATATCTCATCAGTGATCCCATCTCATCTCATCAGAGATCCAAATCTCATCTGTGTCCCACCCACATCTCTCAGTGGATTAGCCGTGGTAGGTAGAACAGAAACTACAGTCCGGCGACTGTGGATGTTGGCAATGACTCATAGTCCAGCTCACATATCTGGTTAACTAGGGGGAAGCCCTAGCTTCCGAAAGAAAAAACATCTCTGTATTAGTCTCTTACTGCTGTTCTTACCAAGTATCCCCAACTTGAGGGCTTGAAACAACAATTTATTATCTTACCGTTCTGGAGGTCAGAAGTCCAAAATAGATCCACAGGGCTCTGTTCCTTTTAGAGGCTCTAGGAGGGAATCTGTTTCCTTTCCTTTTCCACCTGCTAAAGTTCACCTGCATGCCTTGGCTCATGGCCCCTTCCTCCATCTTCAAAGGCAGCAGTGCCATAGCTTCTCTCTGTCCCTCTGCTTCTGATCACATCACCTTCTACTACTGACTCTGATCTCCCGGCATCTCTCTTATCAGATCGGGGGATGGCATTGGGTCTGCGTGGATAATGCAGGATAATCTCTCGATGCTGAGATCCTTAGTTAAATCACAGCACCAAAGTCCCTTTTACCAAGTAGAGTAATACATTTACAGGATCTGGGGATTGGGATGTGACATCTACGGGGGCCATTATTCAGTCTAGCACAACGTCCAAAAACAGTATCTAATTTATAAATAGCCTGACCTTGGTGGTGTGGTGGTATGGGACAGGGTGGAGAGAATGTGAGGAGACCAGGCTAAGCAAATCTGCACCCACCCCCATGGGGACTACACCTCTGTGTCCTACACCAGCGCTGAAGCCTCAGCTCTAGTCTAATCTGCAGCCTCGGATGAAGGGAAGACCACTTTGTGGAGGCAAGGTGTCTTCTCTGTATGAAGGCGTCTGAGATGATTACTGGTGGCACTCTAGATTGGAGGTAAGTAGAAAAGAAGGTTCTGGGAATCTTCCCATGGGATTACGTGGAAGACGTGGCTGGAGGGAATGCTTTTATGAAGTAGCAACTGTTGGGAAGGAGAGTCACAGACATTTGTGGGCCAGGAGCTAAGGTAGATGGATAGAGAAGACTGGTCTCTCTGAGTGTTTTCTATTGTGAAGTGATCAGGAATGGTATTGAGAATAGGCCTCCCTGTGTCTTAGCAAGGGGATGGTGTCCTCCCCCAATATGAAGAGGAAAAACTTGCCGCACGTGTCTTTAAAACATTTTTCTTTTATTAATGTTTAAACTTTTAAAATTTAAAATTTTTATTTTTTTTTCCATTTCTTGTAGAGATGAAATCTCACTATGTTGCCTAGACTGGCCTTGAACTCCTGGACTCAAGCAATCCTCCTGCCTTGACCTCCCAAAGTGCTGGGATTACAGGCGTGAGCCACTGCGCCCAGCCCACCACACACGTCTATTTGGAGTTTCACGCTTCTCAGGTCTACTCTCCTGGTGGGGGAGAAAAGTGCTCATACTTCCTGGTCTTCACCATATTCATGTCTCCCTTCTGTCTCCTATGGCTTCTTTTTTAGTTAAGTTTTGTTTCATTTTCTTTCTCCTATGCTTGTTTTAAGCCTAGTCACAGTATCCCTGGAAACCTGAGGGTATTGCTTCATGTTAGCAATAACCTTCAAACTGGATCTGTGGGATGTGGCCAACGTTGACCTGTGCCACATTTTCCTCAAGATTTCTTAATCAACCATGCTAAATGGAGGGAAAATTTTGACGAGGAGGTGAATATCTACATGTTCTTGAAGTGTAACTCCACAGGCTATTAGTTACAAGGGAATAAATAGTAATTATGCAGCAGAGAAACTGAACATCTTGGCCAGGTGATCAACATTAATATCACCGAGGAGAGGCAGGTGGAGATCACGTTCCTCCAGATGTGACTCTTGGAGGATACATCACTTCTGAAGTATGCTGGCCGAGCACGCACACTGCAACTCATCACGGACAACTTCACACTCACCCAAAAGGAAAAATGAAGACTGTATTTTTCTTTTCTCTTTTCTTTTTTTTTTTTTGAGATGGAGTCTTGCTTTGTCACCCAGGCTGGAGTGTAGTGGCGTGATCTCGGCTCACTGCAACCTCTGCCTCCTGGGTTCAAGCGATTCTCCTGCCTTAGCCTCCTGAGTAGCTGGTACTACAGGTGCCCACCACTACGCCCAGGTAAATTTTGTATTTTTAGTAGAGACAGGGTTTCACCATGTTGGTCAGGCTGGTCTTGAACTCCTGACCTCATGATCTGCCTGCCTCGGCCTCCCAAAGTGCTGGGATTACAGGTGTGAGCCACCACATCTGGCCAAGACTGTATTTTTCTAAAGCATTGATATTGTAAAAGAAAAAGAAAGTCTGTGGAAACATTTCAGATTAAAGGAGGCTAAAGGGACATGGAAGGGCCTGGCATAGTGGTTCATGCCTGTAATCCCAGCACTTTGTGAGGTTGAGGCAGGAGAATAGCTAGAGCACGGGAATTTGAGACCAGCTTGGGGAACACAGTGAGACCCTTGTCTCTAAAAAGAAAAAAAAAAAAAATTAACTGGACATGACATGGAAGGACCAGACATGGTGGCTCATGTCTGTGATCCCATCCCACCTACTTGGGAGACTGAGGCAGGAGGATCTCTTTTTTTTTTTTTTTGAGACGGAGTCTTGCTCTGTTGCCTAGGCTGAGTGCAGTGGTGCAATCTTGGCTCACTGCAAGCTCTGCCTCCCAGGTTCACACCATTCTCCTGCCTCAGCCTCCCGAGTGGCTGGGACTACCACGCCCAGCTAATTTTTTTGTATTTTTTTTTTTAGTAGAGACGGGGTTTCACTGTGTTACCCAGAATGGTCTTGATCTCCTGACCTCGTGATCTGCCCGCCTCAGCCTCCCAAAGTGCAGGAGGATCTCTTGAGCCCAGGAGTTCAAGGCTGCAGTGAGCCATGATCATGCCGCTGTACTCCAGCAGCCTGGGTACTGCATCTGGCCACCTTGTATCTTAAAACAAAAAACAAAAACAAACAAACAAAAATGTGGCTGGGCGTGGTGGCTCACACCTGTAATCCCAGCGCTTTGGGAGGCTGAGGAGCACAGACTGCTTGAGGCCAGGAGTTCAAGACCAGTCTGGCCAAAATGGTGAAGCCCCATCTCTACCAAAAATACGAAAAAAAAAAAAAAAATTAGCCAGGCACGGTGGTGCCCACTTGTGATCCCAGCTACTCAGGAGACTGAGACATGAGAATTGCTTGAACCCAGGAGTCAGAGGTTGCAGTGAGCCGAGATCATGCCACTGCACTCCACTCTGAACAACAGAGTGAGACTCCTTCCCAACAAACAACAAACAAACAAACAAAAAGGGACATGGAAGCTAAATGAAACAATGGACTCTAGACTGAATCCTAAAGGGGCACTGAGAAAATTTTAATGTGGTGCCTGTAGTCCCAGCTACTCGGGAGGCTGAGACAGGAGAATGGCGTGAACCCGGGAGGCGGAGCTTGCAGTGAGCCGAGATCACGCCACTGCACTCCAGCCTGGGTGATGAGCAAGACTCCATCTCAAAAAAAAAAAAAAAAAAAAAAGAAAATTTTAATGTGGATAGTATAGTAAAGTATCATATGAAGGTACAATTTGTTAGAGTTGATAACTACCCTGTGGTTATGTAAGAAACTATCACTAATCTGAGGAAGTATTTATGGGAAAGGGGCCATGATGTATGCCTTCAAATGGCTTCGAAAAATATATATTGGGAATGATGTACATGTATACATTGAAAGAGTGAGAGAGAGAACGAGCGAGAAGGGGAGAGAGCCCGCAAACAAATGATAAAGCAAATGGGGTAGAAGATGAACAATTTGCGAACTGGATGATGCACATCCTTGTGCTGTTCTTTGTACAGTTCTTACACTTGCATCTTTTCTGTAGGTTGGAACATTTCCCAAACACAAAGCAAAAAATCAAAAAGAAAGAAGCCAGTATCTACCGGACAAGGCAGTGTGCAAGGCAGTTTCCCAGAGGGAGGGAAACACAAAGCCCTCCTCGGAGGAGAAGTAACTCACTGAGAAGAAGGCTGACCCTGGGGCATGTTTGACACTGGTCCTCCGCCGGCCCCGTGCAGTGGAGGCACTTAGTGTGGCAGGGCTTGCACCCGGGAGCATCCTCATCCCAGTACTCGGAGGGGGCACATTTCTTGTTGGCCTGGCAGCTCCCGTGAGGGTTCATCCTCAGGCCTTTCTGACAGGCGGTGCAGGTCCCAGACGATGAGCAGGTCAAGCAGGACTTGTGACAATCTGTGGGCATGAAGGGGCAGCAGACAGAGTGAGCAAGAGCCAGGATGGCGGTTGGGGGAATGGGCTTCCCCTGGGAAAGGGTGTTCACATTCCTTCCACATTTCTTCCGGAGATTTCCAGAGCTCTGGGCCGAGGGCATGGGACCATGAGTTGGGTACAGCCCTTGAGCTCTGGGGTGGACCATTCTTTTGCAAAATGAGAGGAAAGTATTATTTTATTTTCTCTGTTGTATCCAGTGAGTGCCTTCCTGCAACAGCCACCTCAGAAATATTAGTAAGGCTCACTATAATTACCCAAACTGCAACAGAATAATAACAAGCCATTCTGTAACAGCACCAAATTTTCCACCATCACATCTACTGTTATGGTCCTCCAGTCACCTCCGGAGTACCTTGAACTTGTCGCCAATACAGCAATTGTTGGAATGTATTTAATTGTCTGTTGACAAATGAAGGTCCCTTTTGCATTTATTTTTGAATACATAGTGCCTATGAGAGAGCCTGGCATGTAACAGGAATTGATAATTATTTGTTAGAAAAAGAAAATAACAATTCTCTTCCACCTGTAGGTTTTCTTTTTCTGTATTTAAATAGAGATGGGGGCTGGGTGCAGTGGCTTACGCCTATAATCCTGGCACTTTGGGAGGCCAAGTTGGGTGGATTGCTTGAGCCCAGGAGTTCGAGACCAGCCTCTGCAACATGGCAAAACACTGTCTCTAGAAAAAACACAAAAATTAGCAGGGCATGGTGGTGGGCATCTGTAGTCCTAGCTACTCAGGAGGCTAAGGTGGAAGGATCTCCTGAACCCAGGAGGTCAAGGCTGAAGTGAGCTGTGATTGCACCACTGCACTCCAGCCTGGGTGACAGAGCAAGACCCTGTCTCAGGAAAAAAAAAAAAAAAAAAATAGAGATGGGCCTTCACTTTGCTGCCTAGGCTGGTCTTGAACTCCTGGCCTCAAGTGATTTTTCTGCCTTGGCCTCCCAAAGGGCTGGGATTACAGGCACGAGCCACTGCACCAGGCCAACCATCTCTGGGATTTAGTAGCTGCTGTTCTCTCTGCCTAGAATTCTCTTCTCCCAGATGCATGCATGGTTTGCTTCCTCCCTTTCTCAATGAAATCTAAGACATCTCTCAAGTTTTATCTCCATCCTGCCTATCTTCTTGTTCTGCCCCTCTGCCTTACTTTTGCTCTTGGCTTTATGGTCTTTAGTACCTGTCTTCCCTAATAGATTGTGAGCTCCATGAGGGCAGGGACTCTGTCTCACTCCCTGCTGTTCCCCAGGCCTGAAAGAGCACATGGCACATAGCGGGCCCCCCTATAAGCATTCCCTGGGTGGATACATGCATGGTATTATTATTGTTTATATTATCCTCTCATTTTATCTAAATCAGGAAGTTGAGGCTGGACATGCTAAGTCACTCACGCTAAGTAGTATCAGGAGTTGAGCCCAGGACCTCAGCAACTGCCTCCCTGCTTCTGCCCCAGTGCCTCAGGAAAGGTATGGGACTTTTAGAGGTGTCTGTACTATCTATTAGGGGATAATCTGCGTGATTGGAATGGATCCAAAGTCCTTGTGTTTCTTAGAGAAGATCCTGCTTACAGATTTTTTTTTTTCCTATAGGTGCTTGCTCCATCACCCAGGCTAGAGTGCAGTGATGTGATCATGGCTCACTGAAACATTGACCTCCCAGGCTAAAGTGATGTCCCCATCTCAGCCTCTCGAGTAGCTGGGACTACAGGCACACACCACCACATCTGGCTAATTTTTGTATTATTATTTTTGTTTTAGAAATAGGGTCTTGCTATGTTGCCCAGGCTGGTCTCAGATTCCTCCCGCCTTGGCCTCCCAAAGAGATTACAGATGCGAGCCACCGTGCCCAGCTGAGATTGCTCCATTCTAAATGCTTCTCTACATTTCCCTAAATCTTAATTTTCAGATCAGGTTCTTTGTGTTATCTCTCTGGAAAGTCAGGCTGTCACTGTGTTTCTTCCAATACCACATTCCTTCCCATGCCTTTGGTCTGGTAGAAAGTGCAATGGTGGCCGGGTGCAGTGGCTCATACCTGTAATCCCACCACTTTGGGAGGCCGAGGCAGGCGGATCACCTAAGGTCGGGAGTTCGAGACCACCCTGACCAACATGGAGAAACCCCATCTCTACTAAAAATACAAAATTAGCCGGGCATGGTGGCACATGCCTGTAAATCCAGCTACTCGGGAGGCTGAGGCAGGAGAATCGCTTGAACCAGGGAGGCGGAGGTTGCAGTGAGTTGAGATCACACCATTGCACTCCAGCCTGGGCAACTAGAGCGAAACTCCATCTCAAAAAAAAGAAAGTTCAATGGCATTGTAGGGAGACGCCTCAAGTGAGTTTTCAACTCTGTCCTCACCAGGTGCTTAACTTCTCAAAGCATCTATTTGCTCCTCAGAAAAATGGAGAAAATTGCCATTTACCTCATTGGCTCTCAACCCACACTAAGCATCAGAATTACTGGCAGTTGGAGAAGGAATTACAATGTTGGGTGTAGGCATCTGTGGTTTTTAGAGCTGCCCAGGTGATTCTAATGGGCAACCAGGGGCCTTTCTCAAGGAGATAATTAAATCAGATAAATTAAGAAAACATACTCTGAGACCTGTAAAACTCTCTGTATGGTAAATTACTTTCATTATTCAACACCAGAGAAAAGCCAGAAGTTGAACCTCAGTTCCTGCCCTCGCACAGGCAAGATAGCGCTGAAGGCCTGCGGCTGAGTCTCCCACCTCCCAGAAGCCGTCCCCAGCTCCACAGCCTGCCTCCTACATGAACGCCCGCCTCTTCTGCATGCGGGCACAGCCTGACATCCATGCTTTTTCACATATGGGCAGGTAGGATATTAACACTAAATAGTGCTTTATATAAAACACACAAAAAGGCATATCCACATCACAAGTCTGGAGCAGAAAGCCTTCAGGACGGAGACACATCTTCATGTCCTACCAAAAACCTTCCCCTGAGTATGTCCTAGGGCGTGGGTGTCCCAGGGTTTCTCAGTGGAAGGTCATTCTCAGACTCTCGCGGTTGTTAGGGGAACTGCCTCTGGACATCTATCTTGTGTTTGCTTGGGGGCAACATAGTGGAGGTGAAGGACCGCAGGCTGCCTCATGGGAGTGAATCCTGGGGCTCTAGAAAAGCCCCCTGGCCCACAACATTTCTCTCACTTGCTAGAGAATTCTAGAGTGCATAACTTATTTTATTTTTCTGTTCCTTGATAATGACTAAGAGGCAAATTATTCATGCCGAGCTAAAACATAAGGAGGTATAAATAATAGCAGAGCCTTTCTTGAACATGTAGGGACTGAGTGGGAGTGGAAATGGGGACCTTGGAGCGGGAATTGAAAGATATGAAGAGGAAGGTGGGGAGCTTCCAGGGAGCAAACCATGAAGGGAGGCTGGGCGCGGTGGCACATGCCTGTAATCCCAGCACTTTGGGAGGCTGGGGTGAGGTTAGGCATTTGAGACCAGCCTGGCCAACATGGTGAAACCCTGTCTCTACTAAAAATACAAAAATTAGCTGGGTGTGGTGGCAGGTGCCTGTAATCCCAGCTACTCAGGAGGCTGTAGCAGGAGAACCACTTGAACCTGGGAGGTGGAGGCTGCAGTGAGCTGAGATCACACCACCACACTCCAGCCTGGGCAACAGAGCGAGACTCCATCTCAAGAACAACAACAACAACAAAACATGGCCCTATTGCTGTGGCTCACGCTTGTAATCCCAGCACTTTGGAAGAGCGAGGCAGGAGGATCACTTGAGGTCAGGAGTTCGAGACCAGCCTGGCCAACATGGTGAAACCCTGTCTCTACTAAAAATACAAAAATTAGCAGGGTATGATGGCACATGCCTGTAGTCCCAGTTATTCGGGAGCCTGAGGCAGGTGAATCGCTTGAACCCAGGAGGCAGAGGTTGTAGTGAGCCGAGATCGTGCCACCGTATTCCAGCTGACAGAGTAAGACTCTGTCTCAAAAAAAGAAAAAGAAAAAAAAAATCTGCTATAAATCTTTATATAAGAACTTTTTTTGACCAGCAGTTCATAGCCACTATTGTGAGGAAGGTCCATGTGATTTGTCACTAATGAAAGTTACCTGTACAAAGCTTATGAGTGATTCATTTAAAAATTATTTACAACGGATTCAAAATATGCCTCCTTGAGTGAGAGGGTAAGAGGGTAAGTGAGAGGATGAGACAGGCTGGACATGGTGGATCACACCTGTAATCCCAGCACTTTGGGAGGCCAAGGCAGAGCATTGCTTGAAACCAGGAGTTCAAGACTAGCCTGGGCAACATTCTGTGTTCCCAGCAACTCTGGAAGCTGAAGTGGGAGGATCACTTGAGCCCAGGAGGCAGAGGTTTCAGTAAGCCATGTTCATGCCACTGAACTCGAACCTGGGAGACAGAGGGAGACCTTGTCTCAAAAAAAAAAAAAAAGATGACAGCTTTGGGGCTAAGGCTGGGGCTGGGGCTGGGGCTGGAACTGCAAACCCCAGAGCCTATTTTGAATCCCAGAAGTCTTTACCTCTGCACTCCTTAGTCTCTTTTTCATAATAGGTTCTTGCTGGACACTCTTCCAAGCACAGCCCATCATAGAGGACCCAGGAACTCTCACGACAGAGCTCGCAGTCGTCGACTTTGGGGCCACTGCACTCCAGACAGTCTTTATGGCAGGGAACACAGTGGCGCGAGTCTGCGTAGAAGCCACGGGGACAGGACTGGTGGCACATATCATCATGCAGGAAGAACTCAGGCATGCACTCTGGGGAAAGGAGGAAGCAGCAAGTTATCCCCGGGGGACAGGAGAAAGGACTTCATTGTCCGCAGTGGGCCAGCTCCTCCCTCAGCACTTTGGTTGATTTGACCTGGGAGTACCCCAGCCCTTTCCCCACCCTGCCAGGGCAGAGACTTGATGTCTAACAAGCCCTGCCTTGGGAGGAGGCGGTCACACATGATGACCATATTAGATGGTGCTGGACTTACGCACTGAAATGGTCTGCCCTTTGGAGGTGCAAAAAATTGCAACGCTGCAAAAGACAAGGATGGCTGAGAGGCTGGTGGTATTGTTTGAAAACCCTGAAGAGCATTAACAGATTTAAAAAATTGTATCGGGAACTTCACACTCTGTTCGATACAGAAAGCAGTTTAGGAATGGTTGGATTAGTTAACTTCATTGATCAGGTACAACAATGAATACAGGATTAATCAGTGTGAAGAATACATTGCGGGTTTATTTTATTTGTGTTCATTTTCTTACTTTGGGGGAATCCTGGAAAACATTTGAGGTCACACCAAGAGAATACTTTGGATAGGACAGCACCAGTTAAATGAGTCTGTCTTATTCTGGAGAGAAAATTGAACAGCTTTTTTTGGGGAGATAATTCCTGAGGGAAAAAAACAACAAAACCTGTTCATAGCCAGAGCGGTCATCTCAGTCATAGTTGCCCAAACTTTTCTTTCTTATCCTTTTTAACAATTGTAGTTTTCTAGCTACCTCTGTGTTTTGTGGCTTACTATCAGTCTATAAGATTTTGTGTTCAAAAAGATGGGAACGGCTGGGCATGGTGGCTCACGCTTGTAATCCCAGCACTTTGGGAGGCCGAGGCCGGCGGATCACCTAATGTCGGGAGTTCAAGACCAGCCCGACCAACATGGTGAAACCGCATCTCTACTAATCATGCAAAATTAGCTGGGTGTGGTGGCACATGCCTGTAATCCCAGCTACTCTGGAGGCTGAGGCAGGACAATCACTTAAAGACGGGAGGCAGAGATTGCAGTGATGGCAGAGATGGCACCATTACACTTCCTTAATCTCATAACGGCAGCCTCTCAGCGGTCAGTCAAGCTAAATCCATTAGCTTATGTCTGACTTGCGAAACTCCATCTCAAGAAAAAAAAAAAAAAGATGAGAACATTGGGTTCTTCTCTGTATCCCTAGCACCTAGGATAGCACTTGCATACCTGCTGTGTGTGTACATGTGGGTGTGTGTGTAAGAAATCATGCAAAAAGGGGCTCTTGCTTGTCTTAGCTTGCAGCATCCGTAATGAAAAGATACTTGAGTGTATCTCACACTCAAGTTTTCTGATGACAGGCACAGAGACATACATTTCAGGAACGGTAGGGACACTGGTTCCCACAGCCCTTTGCCATCCACCATCAGATAATCGGCCCCCACCCAGTGGCTCAGCAGCACTTCGCTCTCCCATGGGAAGCTCCCAGGCACCTTTGCATGTTTGCTCGTGGATGCAGTCCTGACACATCTCTGGACAACGCTTGCACACCCCCTCCACAGCCACATGCCTCTCAGGGCAGGTTTCCTGGCACGCTCCGTGGTGCAGGACGAGGCCTCCTTCACAAGAATGGCAGTTGGTGGTGCTTCCTTCACATGTTCTGCAAGGAGAGCTACAACGTTCACATGCGCCATCTTCTGCAAAAGAGCCGCTGTGGAAGGAAAAGAGAGTGCAACTGGAGAAGCTGCCCTGCTGGAGAAGTGATTCATTCCTGGGGAAAAGGAATTAGGGCTAAAAACAAAAGGGCTGCCGCTGTTGTCAGCTGAGAGGCATCCATGGGATTTATGAGGAAGTGAAAAAGAACATTCAGGAAAATGTAAGGAAAAGGACAGGCATTATTCTTGTGAAAGGAAAATGAATCTTGGGACCCCAATATTACTAAGCCAAACGGAAAAATCAAGCTGGGAACTGCTTAGGGCAAACCTGTCTCCCACTCTGTTCCTTAAAAAGATAGCTACTGGCCGGACGCGGTGGCTCACGCTTGTAATCCCAGCACTTTGGGAGGCCGAGGCAGGCAGATCACAAGGTTAGGAAATCAAGACCATTTTGGCCAACATGGTGAAACCCTGTCTCTCCTAAAAATACAAAAATTAGCTTGGCGTGGTAGTGCGTGCCTATAGTCCCAGCTACTCGGGAGGCTGAGGCAGGAGAATCATTTGAACCTGGGAGGCAGAGGTTGCAGTGAGCCGATATCACACCATTGCACTCCAACTTGGCGACACAGCGAGACTATGTCTCAAAAAAAAAAAAAAAAGATAGTTACTAAGATTTTAAAAAGCTACAATGGGTTGGGTAGGGTGGCTTACGCCTGTAATCCCAGCACTTTGGGAGGCTGAGGCAGGTGGATCACCTGAGATCAGGAGTTTGAGACTGGCCTGGCCAACATGGCAAAACCCCCTCTCTACTAAAAATATGAAAATTAGCTGGGTGTGATGGCACATTCCTGTAGTCCCAGCTACTCAGGAGGCTGAGGCAGGAGAATCATTTGAACCCGGAAGGTGGAGGTTGAGGTGAGTCAAGATCACACCCCTGCACTCCAGCCTGAGTGATAGAGTGAGACTCTATCTCAAAAAAAAAAAAAAAAAAAGCTACAATGTACATCTTACATATATTGATTGATGTCTCATGTCTCCCTAAAAAGTATAAAATCAAGCTGTGCCCTGCCCACCTTGGGCACATGTCATCAGGACTTCCTGAGGCTACGTCTGTCACTGGCTTGTGGGCGTGTGTCCTTAACAGTGGCAAAATAAACTTTCTAAATTGACTGAGACCTGTCTCAGATATTTGGGGTTCACATTCGTGTGAATTTGATTGGTTTGAGAAGAACTGTTGTTAATTTTGTTAATTTGTGTGTAGTTTGGTCATCTTCTCTCTTCTCTATATGACCCCCTAATTTTCATTATTGTTTCTTTCTTTTTGTTAGAGCCTAACTGTAGAGTAGAAAATATTTGTTATTCAATTAATACATTTTAAAAACATTTAATAAACTTAAAACATATTTCCAAAAGGCTCAAAAGGGTTAATGCCCTGTCAGATTGGAACCACTGGATGCTCTCACTCAGTCTCTGATGACTTTTTTCAAGCGGGTACATATGAACATTTGCACATTGCACTAAACATAGTTTGAGTACCAGTATGTTTGTGCAAATGACCTTCTTCCAGGCAGAATCTTATGTCTGTATATATAGAACCCCAATGATTATCCCATTATAGAAATCACTCACTGGTAGGGGAACACAGTAAAATATAAAACCCCAGTCCTCTCAAATATATTTGGGAGATGAGGAATGGATAGATGAGGCTTCCTTTTTTCTTTTTTTAAAAAATACTTTAAGTTCTGGGGTACATGTACAGAATGTGCAGGTTTGTAACATAGGTATACACGTGCCGTGGTGGTTTGCTGCACCCATCAACCCATCATCTACATTAGGTATTTGTCCTAATGCTCTCCCTCCCCTTCCCCCCCACCCTCCGACAGGCCCTGGTGTGTGACGTTCCCCTCCCTGTGTCCGTGTGTTCTCATTGTTCAACTCCCACTTATGACTGAGAACATGCAGTGTTTGGTTTTCTGTTCCTGTTAGTTTGCTGAGAATGAAGGTTTCCAGTTTCATCCATGTCCCTGCAAAGGACGTGAACTTAGATGAGGTTTCTTTGGTGGGAAAAGCTGAAAGGAAGAGCTGGAACTTGCAGAAGAGGAAAATCCAAGAAGCCGGCTTAGAGAAAATGGACTTCTGACCATGGGTACCTATTGCAATTGCTTTCTATCATGATCCATTAGTGAGTTGGTGCCATAATAGTGCTGTGTCACAAACCACCCCAACCCAAAACTTGGTGGCTTAAAACAACAATCATTTACTCTCACTCATGTGTGGGGGGAAGCAGATCTAGGTTGGGCTTGGCAGGCTTGACTCCAGGCTGCGCACTGAGTCCATGTCTTCACACCTCTCTATTTTCACTGGCTACAGGGACTACCAGGGGACGTTCTTCTCACAGCTGTGACAGAAGTACAGAAGGTTAAGTTCAATCGGGCACATTTTATGCCTCCACCTTTCTTCTGCTAACATGTCATTGGCCAAAGCAAGTCACATAACCCAGTCAAAGTCAAGGGACAAGGAAGTCCATTTCGCCTCTGGTGGAGCTGGTACAAAGTGGCAGGCAGTGGGCATGAATACAAGGAGTGGTGAAGAACTGCAACAAATAACCCAATCTACCAGAGACCTTTTAAAATCACAAGCCAGAGAGGGATCTGCTCCTACATAGCATTTTTACTTGATGTTTTAATTAATTAGCGCTCACACATTTAATCATTCTTTCAGTCATTTATTTATTGTATGCATTCAGTAAACAAAAATATATTGAGTGTGCCAGGAAGAAATAGGACAGGGGTGAACAGAAGTCACATTTCTTTGTTTTGTTTTGTTTGAGACAGGGTCTTGCTCTGTTGCCCAGGCTGGAGTGCAGTGGTGCGATCATGGCTCACTGCAGCCTCGACTTGCTGGGCTCAAGTGATCCTCCCATCTCGGCCTTCTGAGTAGCTAGGACTACAAGTCTGTGCCACCACACTGGGCTATTTTTAAATTTTTATCCTTTTTTTGTGTGTGTGTAGAGATGGGGGTCTTACTATGTTGCCCAAGCTGGTCTCAAACTCCTGGCCTCAAGCAGCGCACCCACCATGGCCTCCGGAAGTTCTGGGATTACAGGTGTACCTTACCAATCACACCTTCTAATGGAATGAAAATTTGATGGATTCATTTTTCCTGTATGCATAGTAAAGAATTTGACCTCACCCAAAGAGAAGTCTAGTCTTTCTCGTCAGCTAACCTCAAAACCTTTGGAATTTCCTAAGAGATAGGGATGTCTTTGTTATTCATGATGTGCCTCTCTTGCCACACCTGAGAGTTGGTGCTGGGATGCCTCAGAGTGGGGACAGCCACATCTCGTAACCTTACGGTGGGAGCTGGTATGCCACAACGATCCACTCTGTGTTTAAAGGAGGGGAGCTGTGTGACATCAGGCCTACCTCCAGGGAATCTCAATGCTAGGCCTGGTCAAGACCTGCAGAGAACAGTTTCCGGACACTGAAGATGATGAATGCTAATATAGAGCCTAAAAAGATGCATCATGAAGAAGTCTTTTTCAGATCCCTCTCAGAAGAGGGTCAGTGGATGTTGGATGAGATGCTGAAATGAAAGAAATGGCTTCAAGCAAAAAGACAAAAAATAAAACTCTTGAAGTGGCTCATGCCTGGAATCCCAGCACTTTGGGAGGCCCAGATGGGCAGATCACCTGAGGTCAGGAGTTCAAGACCAGCTTGGCCAACACATGGCGAAATGCTGTCTCTACAAAAATACAAAAATTAGTCGAGCGTGATGGCAGGCGCCTGTAATCCCAGCTACTCAGGAGGCTGAGGCAGGGGAATCGCTTGAACCCAGGAGGCAGAAATTGCAGCACTCCAGCTGATATTACAGCACTGCACTCCAGCCTGGGTGACAGAGCGAGACTCCGTCTTACAAAAAAAAAAAAAAAAAAAAAAAGTGAATATCAGAAGCTGTCGGGAGACAGCCAGAAGGCAACCTGAGAGGTGATTTTCAAGGAGCCACTTGCTAAAAGTAGTCTTCTCCACACAAATCTGCCTGGGAGTTTGTCCTCCTTTCTGCTCTCTGCATTCATAAAACTGTTTTTCTTCATGCTTTATTTCACAGTTATTTAAGAAGACTAATATTTGTTTTGAAAAGAAATGGTTGCATATACTAAATTGTTAAATTCAAATTACTTTGTGTTGAAGTCTTTCAGCTCAGATAAAATCACGTCTTGTGAAAGCTGTGGGGTCTGGGACCTTCACCTCCATTTCACAGACACCAAGACAGTGACCGGCAGCACTTAAAGGAAGGCCGTATTTCTTCAACAGAGCTTCAAATCTGTTCACGTTTGGTGAATGTGAGTCCACCTTAAGTTTTCTGTTGCTTTTTAAGTAACCACCATAATGATATATGTTACTGGCATGGTGGCTCATGCCTGTAATCGCAGCATTTTGAAAGGCCAGGGTGGGTGGATCACCTGAGGTCAGGGGTTCAAGACCAGCCTGGCCCACTTGGTGAAACCCCATCTCTACTAAAAATACAAAAAATTAGCTGGGCGTGGTGGCAGATGCCTGTAATTCCAGCTACTTGGGAGGCTGAGGCAGAATAATTGCTTGAACCTGGGAGGCGGAGGTTGCAGTGAGCTGAGATGGCGCCATTGCACTCTAGCCTGAGCCACAAGAGTGGAACTCCATCTCAAAAACCAAACCAAAACAAAAGATATATGTTACTGTTAAAACCTATTTTTGGCTGGGTGCGGTGGCTTATGCCTGTAATCCCAGTACTTTGGGAGGCCAAGGTGGGCGGATCACGAGGTCAGGAGTTCGAGACCAGCCTGGCCAACATGGTGAAACCTCATCTCTGCTAAAGATAGAAAAAAAAATAAGCCGAGTGTGGTGGCATGAGCCTGTAATCCTAGTGACTCAGGAGGCTGAGGCAGGAGAATTGCTAGACCCTGGGAGGCAGAGATTGCAGTGAGCAGAGATAGCGCCATTGCACTTCAGCCTGGGTGACAGGGTGAGACTCCGTCTCAAACAAACAAAACAAAACAAACAACTTTTTTTTTTTTTCATGAACATATACTATATTTGAAAAAGCAGGGGCCACTAAATGCTAACTTATAAATAGCTCTGAATATCTGGATGCTGTGTCATTGTAGGTTATATTCCTGTTATAAATCTTATTACTATTCTAGGATGGATCACACCCAAAAGGGTGATTTCTCAGAAACAGCAATAAGATAAGCTGGATATTATATGTCCAAGATAAGCTGGATATTATATGTTCCTCAGACTCTGTGTCTTCCATTGTTAGTCTTCTTTTTTTTTATGTAAACACAAAGATGAGGGATTCCACTATAATCAGATCACCCTACCCACAGCAGGATGGCATATGCTTGCAATTCCATAGTCTGCAATATTTCTAGGCCATGCTTGTAGCTTTCCTACTGCTCCAGCAATACAGACTATATTGACTGCTGCATGTCTGCATAGTGTCTCATTGCTCCATGAAAATGCTTCACCCCAGACTTGGAGGTAAAAAGTGTTGAGCGGTCAACTACCTGGAATAAAGCAAAATACACTCTTTCTTCCTTGTTTTAATGCGTTGTGAATTCCTGGAACACTCAAAGAACCCAAGAGAGCGTTGAAAAAGGTAATGATTAAATAAATAAGGCAATAATAATGACAACCAGTTCAATCCTACCACTGAGGAAGCAATGACTGACTCTGGTAAGCAGCTCTCTGACTTTATTGTAACACTTCGCTTTATTGTAACACTTGGCTGAGTTTGCTAGGGGGGAGTTCGGTTGATAGGGGAGGAGAACTGGGAGTTTCCACACCTGCCTTCTCACCTGGGTTCTCTTACTCTGACCCTTTGCTACCCTTTCTCCACTCTCTGCTTGACAAAATCCTTCCAGAGCTAGTGGAATCAAGCTTTTTCTCAAATACCCATCTGGGGATGAAGCTGGAAAACATTCTGCTAAGTCAAAAAGTCTGTCACAAAAAATCATGTTTTGTCTTTTTTGTTTTATATGTTTTGTTTTCATTTTCAGAGACAGGGTCTTGCTATGTTGCTCAGATTGACCTTGAACTCCTGGGCTCAAGCAATTCTCCAGCCTTGGACTCCTGATAGCCGGGACTGGAGGTGTGTACCATGGCCACCATGCTTGGCTCAAAGACTACATTTTATACAATGCCATTTATAGGAAATGTCCAAGAATAGTAAATCTATAGGGACAGGAAGTAGATTAGTGGTTGCTAAGGGCTGGGGGAAATGGAAAAAGTAGGAATAACGGCTAAAAGGGTATAGGGTTTCTTTCTAGGTTGATGAAAATGTTCTAAAATTGATTGTGGTAATGGTTGCATAACTCTGTGAATATACTAAAAACCAGTGAATTATACACTTTTGGGGTGAATTGTATGGTATGTGAATTATGTCTCAATAAAGTTGTGATTAAAAAAATAATTATACAAGAAGGTAGCACTGAGTGATAGTTAAGCACATGGACTTCAATGCCAGAGAGGTTTGGGTTCAAATTCTGACCACACCATGTGTCTGACATGTAAAATGGATTCTGCTATTCTTTTCCTCATCTGTCAAATGAGGGAAAATAATAGTATGTGAATAAGAGAATTCTTGTGAGAATTAGTGGGATCATACATTTAAAGCCCTTAGCACAATACCTGGACATTGCAAGCATTCAAAAAATGGTGATTTAAAATGTTTTCTTTTCCCTTGGAATCTCTTAGCCTTTTGTATATTAAGGCTCTGAGAAGTGTGACGTTGCCTGATGTAAACCTCCCTTACTGGATTGTAAGCATTTTGCAGACCCAGACTTCCTTCAGTTGGTCTTAACTTAGCTTTCCATATCAAGGATCAATATCAATATCAATATCAATATCAATTGTTGGTAGAAGAATAGACTCCACTGAGCTACATATATACAATACAATCTATTGATATTGTATCAGTATCAATTTTTACACCTAGTTTGTGCTAAATACGTATCTGTGTTGTTGAGGTGAATATGCTTGGCTTTCTACACTAGATTGGATGCTTTTTGAGAATAAATACCTTATATTTATACTCATTACTTATATTTATACTCTATATATAGAGTCTATCTCAGTAATGAAAACAAATAGGTCACTAGGAAATAGGTGCCATTTTTGCTTTTTCCTTTTTTGTTTTTTTCGAGTCGGAGTTTCACTCTTGTTGCCCAGGCTGGAGTACAATGGTGTGATCTCAGTTCACCACAACCTCCACCTCCCGGGTTCGAACGAGTCTCCTGCTTCAGCCTCCCGAGTAGCTGGGATTACAGGCATAGGACACCACACTTGGCTAATTTTGTATTTTTAGTAGAGGCGGGGTTTCTCCACGTTGGTCAGGCTGGTCTTGAACTCCTGACCTCAGGTGATCTGCCTGTCTCGGCTTCCCAAAGTGCTGGGATTACAGGTGTGAGCTACCACGCCCAGCCAGGAAACAGGTGTTGTTGTATCAAATTCTTTTACTAAGAGGGCAAAAGAAAATCCTAACTCCTTAAAGTAGACACTGTCAGTTACTTCCCCAAATTTATTCCCTGCCTTCCTCTCTCCATTCTTCCCGGCTGTCAGAGTCCTGAGTTGTTTGGGTGCTCAGGGGTAAATTTTGTTCAGCCTGAACCACGCCTGTATTTCCATTCTTTTGGCCAGAGATTGATTTAGGGAGGTATCAGTGATGTATTCTTGGGACTGAGATTAGCAGGGAAGTCTGAGGAAATTTTCTTTTCTCTCAAGAAAAGGATAAACAAGGGGAAGCATCCCCTTTCCTGGCCCTGGTCGTGGCTGCATGCGGTGACAGTGTCTGGAGCTGAGACACACAACGTGGGCTCAGCAGCGGGGCTGGTCAGACAGGACGAGCTAAGGAAGGTACAAGAGCAAAAGAGAAAAACCAGACGTTGTGATGACCTTCTTGGCCACTGAAGTGACTGATACTGGACTTGCAACATTTTTGTTCTGTGAGATAATAAACCCTGTTATGTCTCAGTCATTTTACTTGGCATTTCTGTTGCTTGTTGCTGAAAGTTTCTTGCTGTACTCTTCCATTTGCTATTCCTCCCTTTCTTCCTAGGTAAATTCTGGAGGTGGGACCATTGGTAGGAAGAGTAAAGCAATTACAAATCAGGGGACCAAGGAAACCAGGAGGAATCAATAACTAACTAACCAAGTATTATTTATTATTTGTAATTCATGTCTCACCTATTTAAACCTTTAGAAGAGGTTCACATCACAGCCTTACTTTTGGTATGGAGGAAAAAAGAAAAACCATGACAACAGTTGATCATTAAGGTGGGAAAATAACTTTTTCTTTTTTTTTTTTTTAAAGAGACAGGGTCCTGCTTTGTCATCCAGGCTGGAGTGCAGTGGCGCAATCACAGCTCACTGCAGTCTCCTGGGCTCAAGGAATCCTCCCGCCTCAGCCTCCCAAGTAGCTGGGACGACAGGCACCCACTGGCTAAGTTTTTGTTTTGTTTTGTCTTGTTTTGTTTTGAGACGGAGTCTTGCTCTGTTGCCCAGGCTGGAGTGCAGTGGCACCATCTCGGCTCACTGCAAGGTCCGCCTCCCAGATTAACGCCATTCTGCTGCCTCAGCCTCCCGAGTAGCTGGGACTACAGGTGCCCGCCACCATGCCCAGCTAATTTTTTGTATTTTTAGTAGAGACGGGGTTTCACCGTGTTAGCCAGGATGATGTTGATCTTCTGAGCTCATGATCCACCCGCCTCAGCCTCCCAAAGTGCTGGGATTACAGGCGTGAGCCACCGCGCCCGGCCCCCACTGGCTAATGTTTTAAATTTTTTGTAGACAGAGTCTTGCTATGTTGCCTAGGCTGGTTTCAAACTCCTAGCGATCCTTCTGCCTTGGCCTTCCGAACTGCTGTGATTACAAGTGTGAGCCACCATGCCCAGCCCCTGAACATATTTTTCATAAAAGTAAAAATATACACATAAAATAGTCACAAAGGAGAAGTGGGCATCTGGCCTCATGTAAGTTTTGGCTGCTGCGGCCCATAGCCGTTGTCAGTCAACAGAGGACATTTATGCGGGCGCTCATAGAGCGGAGAAGAGTTTTTTGGTGAACAAGAAGTAATTGCTCCCAAAGTACTTTAGGAGAGTGATTACAAGCAGGAAGTAAAATTAAAAAGGAAACTTACTCCGGGCACTTGGAGTAGCACCTGCCTTCATGGAGGAAGAGAGGGTGGCCCAGCTGCATCACGCACTTTTTGCAAAGATCGACTCCAGAGCAGACGGCACAGGCCTCCGTACAGTTCTCGCAGCTCCTGCTCCTTACGGAAGGCCATGTGCCTTGGGGACAGGAGGTAACACAGGCCTGAGCCAGAAGATATGCACCTAGAAATCCAGGGAAGATAGGAATAGTCATCATGTGTTTTTCTACGCAGAGACATGGCTTTTTTAACCTTTCCAAAGACCAAAGTGTCCAGGCACTTACTTCAGGCTTACCAAAATATTTACTAGTGATGCTAAGTCCTCCAGGATGAGTTACATTTCTAGAAAGCAATTGACAGCAAGAGGCTTTTGCCCTGTTTCTTTCCTTTCCCACGGATATTAGGTAGAGGTCATGACGGGGCTTCCCTTTGCCCAGCTGATCAGTCTTGTTAACACCCTGTCTATGTCTTCCTGGTGGAAGGCAGCTGTACATGCACAGCTTGATAGAGTCTATTAATATTCTGCTTCCCCAAAGCTCATCTTGTTAGGACACTAACATAGTTGCAACTGTTTTTTTTTTTTTTTCGAGAAGGAGTCTTGCTCTGTCTCCCAGGCTTGAGTGCACTGGTGCGACCTTGGCTCACTGCAAACTCTGCCCCCTGGGTTCAAGCGATTCTCCTACTTCAGCCTCCCGAGTAGCTGGGACTACAGGTGTGCACCACCACACCTGGCTAATTTTTGTATTTTTAGTAGAGATGGGGTTTCACCATGTTGGACAGGCAGGACTTGAACTCTTTTTTTTTTTTTTTTGAGGCGGAGTCTCGCTCTGTCGCCCGGCTGGAGTGCAGTGGCCGGATCTCAGCTCACTGCAAGCTCCGCCTCCCGGGTTCACGCCATTCTCCTGCCTCAGCCTCCCGAGTAGCTGGGACTACAGGCGCCCGCCATCTCGCCCGGCTAGTTTTTTGTATTTTTAGTAGAGACGGGGTTTCACTGTGTTAGCCAGGATGGTCTCGATCTCCTGACCTCGTGATCCGCCCGTCTCGGCCTCCCATCTTGACCTCAGGTAATCTGCCTGCCTCAGCCTCCTAAAGTGCTGGGATTACAGGCTCGGCACAGAGTTACAACTCTTCCACCCAACTCTCCCTTTAACAGAGGATCCATCTATTTTTTAATCGAACAACAGATACTCATTAAGAAAACCAATTTTCAAAATCACTCTCAAACCCAAAATTCCAAGAAAATGCTTTAGTTTTTTGAATGTAACCTTTTATATTTTATATGATTATAATCATGGCTTGCCTATTGTAAATTTTTCCGCTTTTGCATCATATTCCACTATTAACATTGTACATTCCAACATGGACTTTATAATGATCATGTAAACACGTAAACATTCTTCTTCTTCTTTTTTTTTGAGGCAGCGTCTTGCTCTGTCATCCAGGTTGAAGTGCACACTGCAACCTCTGCCTCCCAGGTTCAAGTGATCTCATGTCTCAGCCTCCTGAGTAGCCTGGGATTACAGGCATGTGCCAACACATGTGGCTAATTTTTGTATTTTTATTAGAGACGGAGTTTTGCCATGTTGGCCAGGCTGGTCTCCAACTCCTGGCCTCAAGTGATCCTCCAACTTCACCCTCTCAAAGTGCTGGGATTACAGGCATGAGCCATCATACCCAGCCCACTTAAACATTCTTTATGTCAGTGTACCATTTAAGTAAAATATTCCCCTAATTCAGGGAAGGTATGTTATTTGTGATTTTTGTTTTTATAGATGAAGCAACTGGTAAGTTATCAAGCTGTTATGTTGCTGCTCTTATTTCTTCCTCCCTCCCTCTTCATCATGCCTTTAGATCAAGAAACTTTTTTTTTTTTTTTTTTGAGGTAGGGTCTTGCTCTGTTACCCAGGCTGGAGTGCAGTGGCATGATCATGGTTCACTGCAGCCTTGACCTCCTGAGACCAAGCAATGCTTTCATTTCAGCCTCCCAAGTAGCTGGAACTACAGGGACATGCCACCATGCCCAGCTATTTTTTAAATTTTTTATAGAGATGGGGTCTTACTATGTTGCCCAGGCTGATCTCAAACTCCTGGGCTCAAGCAATCCTCCCGCCTCAGCCTCTCAAAATGTTGGGATTACAGGTGTGAACCACTGCACCCGACCACTTCTTTGTATTGTCCTTTGAAAACCAGTTTTTATTATTGGTCAATGTTTGGGTCCTTGTGTGTCTCCCAAGTAGCCACTGTAATAGGAACATGTGATGGGAGTAGACCAAGGTGTTACAGACCTCCTTACACAAAGATGCTACTACACATGAGTTTCAATGACTTGGCTTGACTGCTGCCATCTCCTGTCACACAACACACTAACCTTTGGGACATGAAGTGCACAGAGTTGCAGATCCATTGCAGGTTTTACAAGAAGAATGACAAGGCTGGGATTTTCCCAAAGTATCTGTATGAGAAAGAAACAACAGTTCAGCCTTCTCCTTTGAATAGGCACATAGGATTCCAGTGCTAAAAAAGATCTCATGGGTAACCTAGTCCCTTTTCTTGCCCCAAATGGAATCCTTTTGATTGTACATGAGCTGATTGTTGGCACTGGCTCATTGCCATTGTGTAGACTTCATTTATTTGTTTTTCTCTTACTCCTTCATTTGCAATTGAATATCAAGACTTCATTGGCAATTGATTATCAAGAAAGATACCACACGAATGTGTGGTACCAAAAGGAATGTGGTATCTTATAAGATAGCCTCAAATACTGTGGGGATATCTGAACTAACAAATGATTACTTCTTTTGTGTGTTAAAAATGGGAGTGTGAGTTTGTGTTTGTGTGTATGCATTTGTGAATGAGTTTATGAGTCAAAGGTAATCACTTCTATTGCCAAGATTGTTGGATGACCTTTTCTTTTCTTGTCTTTTTTTTTTTTTTTTGAGACAGAGTCTTGCTCTGTAGCCCAGGCTGGAGTGTAGTGGTATGATCTTGGCTCACTGCCATCTCCGCCTCCTGGGCTCAAGCGATTCTCCGGCCGAGTAGCTGGGATTACAGGTGCGCACCACCACGCCCCGCTAATTTTTGTATTTTTAGTAGAGACGGTTTCGCCATGTTGACCAGGCTGGGCTCAAACTCCTGACCACCCACCTCAGCCTCCCAAAGTGCTGGGATTACAGGTGTGAGCCACCATGTCCAGCTGGATGACCATTTCTCTTTACTCCAAGATGATAATTGAGAATTCATTGTACCTCTTGTGGAGGAACTTCTTTTCTTTTTTCTGTTGTTGTTCTTCGAAAATCAGATGTTATTATTGGTCAAAGTTTGGGTCACTGTTTTCTTCAGAGTAGCTACTGTGCTATGCAACCTAAATTTATCTCATCTTAAATTTGTCCCAAATCGTTGTTAAACATCACCATTTTCCCCTACTCACGAGCTTTCTGGTTGGTCGGGCTATAAGTAGGCCATCCCAGGTTAATACACCATTCACCAGGGAAACTTTGGAAGTGTTCCCTTCTCCCTTTCCCTCCAACAGCATTTGATGGGCAGGCTCTCCCAGGAAGTCACCTCAGCAACTCCATGGGACAGTTTCAAAGACAGAACAGCTTCAAGACTTCACTCAGTCAATACATACTGAGACCTTGACTAGAGCTCAGGGATTGCTCAGAAACCAGCATGGCTCATATAGGGAAAAATTAGAAAACGAAGTTCTAGCTCAGAATGTGGGATTTCAATGACCCTGACCCTCAACCAATGTTGACATCTTACCATTTCCCTTCATTACCTCCTCCCTCCCTTTCTCCCTTCCTTCCTCGCCTGCCTTTCATCTTCTTTCTTCTCATCTTAAGAGTCAGAGCCGGGTATTGATGGTTCTCTAGTCACACCTGCCTTCAGATCCCAGCTGTGCTGCCGAAGGGAAGGGTAACCATGGATACAGTAATTAAACTCTCAGAGTCCTGCTTTCCTTGTCTCTAAAATGAGAGAAAATAATTCTGCCCTTATAGGATTGTTGTGAAGACTAAATGAGATAATGTGTGTTAAGTGCTTAACATAGTGGCACAGTCAATGGTAGTTCCTCCTGCTTCCTGTTGTCTCTCTCGTCACCATTCCACTCCATTTCTGAAACTTGTTTTACTCCCCTCTTCTTTCCCTCTGGTTTCATACCTGAGTGGCACTGCTCGGCTTCTACAGTATCATGGATACAAAGCTGATGAGCCTTGCCATAGAGGAAACTAGATTCAAATACAGATGGTAGAAAGATACATATATAGATGGATAGGATGGATAGATACAGATATGGGGATAGATGCAGATACAGGTGGAGATGGAGATGGAGATATAAATGATTAGGCTGCCATGCAGGGTAGTTGGTTTTTTCCTAGTTTGGAGAGAAAAATTTACTCTGGCTTTCTTTTATTTTTTGAGACAGAGTCTCACTCCATCGCCCAGGCTGGAGCGCAGTGGCACAATCTTGGCTCACTGCAACCTTTGCCTCCCAGGTCCAAGCAATTCTCCGATCTCAGCCTCCCAAGTAGCTGGGATTACAGGTGCCTGCCACCAATCCTGGCTAATTTTTGTATTTTTAGTAGAGATGGGGTTTCACCATGTTGCTCAGGCTGGTCTCGAACTCCTGACCTCAGGTGATCCACCCGCCTTGGTCTCCCAAAGTGCTGGGATTACAGGTGTGAGCCACTGCAGCCAGCCCCCTGGTTTTCCAATATACTAATTAACGCTGATGATTGACTGGTGTACTCTCTCTGGAGCATCTGTTAAGGGCTGAATTTAGCCTCGTGCAGAGCCACAGGATTGTTACAAAGGTGTTCCTCATGCCTCTCAAAGTAACCGATTCTGTTCCCGAAGGCCTTTTAAACCTGCAATATCACTCAGCCCCAAAGAGATGGCAGCCGAAAGGCGAGCAACAATCCTGTTGCTACTATTAGTCAGATGTTCACTGAATGGCTGAGAGCAGTTGTGCAAAGAGTAATAAGACAACAATATTAATCAGAGAGTGAACACCTTGCAAATCTTCAATGTTCTACGTCCAGGCTTCAGGCTGATTTTCCTTTGATGTTATCATGTATATACTAAAATATATTTATAAAGACATGAGTTTTCATTAATTTTCTCATATTTGTATACATTTTAATGTCTATATCTACATATATGCACATATTTATAATTACATGTATCTCACATTCTGGCAATTTGGTATTTTACTGCATACACCTGGTATAAAATTTTATAATATCAGCCAAGCAAGGTGGCTTATGTCTGTAATCCCAGCAATTTGGGAGGCCAAGGTGGGAGGATCGCTTGAAGCCAAGAGTTTGAGACCAGCCTGGACAATACAGCGAAACCTTGTCTCTTAAAAAATAATAACAAATAAAAATAAAATAAAATTCTGTAATGTCTCCATATGTCCACCAGAGGGAGATCTGTACAAGCAGTTAACTTAGCAATTAGGCCTGGGCATGGGATAAAGTCCTCCCCAGCAAGAGTTCTTTATCATAAAAGATTAGGGACTTAATCTCAACGAGTAAATTTTAACCATGATCCTAGTTTCTCTTTTTCTCACTCCGGAAATTCTAGACTGCACAGGACCGCAAAAAAAAAAAAAAAAAAGAAAGAAAGAAAGAAAGAACCACTTTGATCCAGAAAGTACGGTATCCATTCTTCAGAAATGACTGTAGCTAAACTATATAAAGCAAGGGGTTCATTTATTCTATTTGTTTTTTATTTAATACATAATCTGCACATGGTGCAAAATGGAAAAAAGACATGCACTGTGATGTCTCCCTCCTAATCCCTTCTCCACCCTTTTTCGTACAAACTGTAGCTATTCACATGGTTTATCACCTTGCCTGTAAACAAGCACTATATTTGGAGATCATTCTTTATCAGTACAGAAAGAACCTCTTCCTTTTGGTGGCTCCATAGTATTCTATTGTATGAATACATTGACTTTATTTCTCTCGTCTCCTACTGGTAACCACTTAGTTTTTTCCAGTCTTTGTGATTTCAAACAATGCCGCAGGGACTGGGAAGGCAGAGGTGCTTCCTTAGCCTATTAAAGTTCTGCGAGGACAGATGCTCTTCTTGATAGCCTCTGCCAGGCATGACCATTTAGCACGTCACGAACGTCCTTATCTGTTACAGAAATCTCCACTGCTGAGTTTCTCACGGTCTTCCCTCTGAGTGACTGCTCATAGGTTATGTTTATGGGCCCCTCCTCTCTCCATCTTTTTCTAATGACCTCTGCATCTCTGCACCCCATTTGCATCTGGCCTCCCAGCTTCTTGGGGTGATTTTTCCATGGAGACCATCTCCAGAGACAGTCTCTGCTGCTGTGATTGTTGCCTCCCTATTTCCCTGTTACCTCTTTTGATTTGAACTTTCCACCTTCGTCGCTCCTGCAGCAGGCTCTTCACCACAGATAGGTTTGCAATGGGCACAGCTTCTTTTTTATTAAAAAAAATAAAGTATTTAGTTTTTTTAATGCAAAAAGGATAAAGAAGATAAACTTCACCTATAATCCCACCACCCAGAAATGTCTGTTGTCTATACTGTGGCACCTGGATGTCTCATCTTCATATCGAGTGTGTGGGTATAATTACATCTATGTATAGATGTGTGATCATTTATAGCTTCCGTATACATAAGACTGACCTTGAACACTGCATTTAACACTATAAATCTCGTAGGCATTTTCTCTTGTCATTAACATTCCTTGTAAACAGCATTTTTTTTTTTTTTTTTTTTTTACGAGGAGTCTTGTTCTGTTTCTCAGCCTAGAGTGCGGTGGCACCATCTCAGCTTGTTGCAACCTCTGGCTTCCAGGTTCAAGCGATTCTCCTGCCTCAGCCTCCCAAGTAGCTGGGACTACAGGCGAGTACCACCATGCCTGGCTAATTTTTTGTATTTTTAGTAGAGATGGGGTTTCACCATGTTGGCCAGGTTGGTCTCGAACTCCTGGCCTGAAGTGATCCGCCTGCCTTGGCCTCCCAAAGTGCTGGGATTCCAGGCGGAAGCCACCGTGCCCAGCCATAAACATCATTTTTAATGGTTGCATATTTATTTGTATGGACGGTAATTCACTTAGCTTTTTTCTTTTGTTATGTTTTTGAGATTGTTCCCTTCTCTTTTTAAAAGCGTAAATAAAGCTGCTCTCAACATCTTTGTGAGTATACATTCTTGGCTGAGTCAGGATTCTGCCTATTAGGTATCCCGACTTACCATTATCTGGTGCCTTCTTTCTGGAGTCATTTTCCCCAGACCTCTATTTATCTTTACACCCTCCTGAATGGCTTTTTTTTTTTTTGGACAGAGTCACGCTCTGTTACCCAGGATGGAGTGCAGTGGTATGATCTCGGCTCACTGCAACCTCCACCTCCCAGGTTCAAGTGATTCTAATGCCTCAGCCTCCCAAGTAGCTGAGACTACACATACGTGCCACCGCACCTGGCTAATTTTTGTATTTTTAGTAGAGATGGGGTTTCACCATGTTGGCCAGGTTGGTCTTGAATCCTGGCCTCAAGTGATCTGCCCACCTTGGCCTCCCAAAGTGCTGGGATTACAGGCATGAGCCACCATGCATGGCCTCCAGAATTGCTTTTTTTCGTGACCCAGGGAATGCTGCTTTCAAAGCAAACTAGTGTTTCAAGTGTTAAAACTGGCCCGAGTCAAAGAGTTAGGGAGTAGATTAGGCTTTATTGTGTCGTATGTGTCCTGAGAGCTTTATATGCATTTTCTCATTTAATTCTTAAAATGACTTTGTGTGAGGCAGTTTCATGTTTTCACTTTACAGACAAGGACACTGAGGCTCAGAGAGGATGAGTAACTCACTCAAGGTTACACAGCAAGTCACAGAGCCGGGATTTGAATAATGTGTGCTGTGCTCTAAGGTCTGCATCTGCTACAGGGTGTAGACATAGGCTTTTGAATTTTTCAGTAATAAATTTGAATTCTAAAGTAATTTGATAGAAGCCAAAGTAATGGTGTGCTGGTAAGACAGGTCTCTAGAAAATGAAAAACCGAAAACCTGATTTGTAGTGTTTCCAATTTCTGTGGTGTAAATACTCCCACCATAGCCCATTTCAAGCTGTCAATGGTTTCACAATCCACTTACAGAACTCCTGAGTATGTAACGATCCGTGCAAGTTGATACAGAGGCTTCCTTCATCCTACTGGCCAAACAGTTGATTACTTACCCAGTGCCATGTGTTTTTTTGCACTCTGTGTTCTGGTAGGTTAAATAACTAAAAATGGTGCACTCATTTCTAAGTGAGGCAGCTGCACACATCTACAAAGTCCTTCTAAAAATCAGATTTCCGTGGCATCTTTGAAGTTTTCTAAAGTTCAGTGACTATTAGGCAAAATAGCTTCCCACTACTGAAGTGGATTTTTTTTTTTTTTTCACATGTGTGTGGCTTTCAGTGTTTGTGACTAACTCTGGGATTCCAGTCTTTCCCCAAGGATAAGAATTAAGATCAAGAGACAAGCTAGTGATAAATTGTTAGGATGTGGTCACAGACACAAAGCTAATTCACCATGTCTGTGTTCTGTAGATTAGACTATCACCAGAATATGTAATTAGAGCCTGCTGTAACATGGATTTAATCAATAATGGAAATACGAGGTAAGAGAAATGTGCAGAAATTACTCCTAGGACTTCCCAGCACTACCAGGGGAAACCACTTAAGAAAATCCAAATGGTTTAACAGTAACAGAGGAAACTCTTTCCATTCCCAACAATGGCTTCAGGAAACCAGCTGAAGCCATCATCTTCCTTCAAAGCCCGTGGTCTGCCATACCTGAACCTTTCCACCGAGGTTGTGTGACGCTTGAGTCACTGCTGAGGCCGTTTGCAGCCTGTTGAATATTATATTGTTTTGTTGTTGTTTTTTGACAGCGTCTCTCTCTGTTGCCCAGGCTGGAGTGCCATGGCACAATCTCAGCTCACTGCAACCTCCACCTCCCAGGTTCAAGTGATTCTCGCACCTCAGCCTCCCAAGTACCTGGGATTACAGGCACCCACCACCACGCCTGGCTAATTTTTTTTGCATTTTTATTAGAGATGGGGTTTTGTCATTTTGGCCAGGTTGGTATGGAATTCCTGACCTCAAGAGATCTGCCTGCCTCAGCCTCCCAAAGTGCTGGGATTATAGTCGTGAGCCACCATGTCTGGCCTTGAATATTGGTTTTATTCCTGCCATTTAGGGACACTAAATAATTGTCACAATATACATCCCCAGACAGAGGGTCTGGGGATGATCTATACATTTGTGCAGTGACTTTTTGGTGGCTGAAAAAACAGAGAGTCAAGCGCCATCTTTGATGACTTAGTCTTGGCTGGAGGATTTGTCAGGCACTGTCTGATAGGTGGAGGAATCTGCATCCTTGGACTAGATGGGAGGTATTCCCACTTTGCTGGTAGTTGGCAAAGAATGATGGCTCCCTCACTGTAGTCATTCTCATCCTGATTAGCCACCTTATTAAAAGAGGAGTTCAGGGAACTCTAGCTGGGCTTTGATTTCAAGGGTGTTTTCCCAGCCTGTGCTGATAGATGCTCCTGGGGTTGGTTGTAGTCTTCAGATGCAAACAGGATCTTATTGTTTCCACTGGGGAGCAGCATGGGTGAAGGAATGGATTGAAGTGTGCGTCATCTTACCTTTCCTACCTGAATCTGAATCTGTGTTTGAAAAACAAAATAAAACAAAACCCAAAACAGAACAGAAAAACGTTCTGGTACTACCTGGACAGCTATATCCTCTCAAAAACACTCTGTACTTTGCCTGGGTTTCCTCTGATTTGACCCAGGATGACTGCAGTCTGCTTTCCATCATCTTAAAGGTGTGGCTAATTAGTGCTTGTTCTCTGGAACCCTCTACTCTCCTATTACACTCGCGATCCTGTTTCTTAAGAAAAAGAAGTCAGGAGAAGGTTGTAGGCATTGGCTCAAATACTCCCAGGACTTTATGGAATGCATTTCCCATTTACTATCCATTTCAGTGCTTACACTATGCTGGGGGAAGCTGAGCTATGGCTTTACCTTGCTTAGTGAATAAATGGCTATTTCTCTGTGTTAATGGTCTGCATGTCTTATTTCATAGGTCATAGGAATGGGAAAGTACAGCTCTGTCATTGACTTGATTGTTTTTGTCCAGCCATGAGAAACACTCCCATCTCTGTCCCCAATCCCCTGTTAGTGAAAAATCCCCAAATACACTAATTCCTCCCTCTCTTCAGAAACATTACATTGCAATAGCAGAAAATGTGGAGGGGTGGGTGTGGTGCTTCTACAAAAGGGAACCACTGAAGCCTGGTTTCTGCTTGCAAAATGCGTAGTCCAGTTGAAGGGACGTGGAATCATTTGGGGAATCAAGCCTGCTCTTAACTCTTGGCTCCCTGGACCGTGTCATCATCTGGACGCCAGATAAAATACAGATGTTCAGCGAGAAACACAGCACCAGACCATTTTCCTTTTGGCGTGCGCTGCCTCTTAAATGCCTGAATGCCAGACAAACTCATTTTCAGCATTTTGCTTCAGCTATAACTCACACAAGATATCCCAATCTGGATTGAATAATCTTCTCAGCTATGTCTCTGAAATAGGGCCCATGTTCTCTGTGGCCTTTGGCTGCTGGGTTTTTCACGGTCTCTGAGCTGCTCTTCCTTGAAGTCACATGTGTAAAACTGCTGTAGTAGACAGCAGCCATGGACATGCCTCCTCTCCAGCCCAGCAAAAACCACAGAGCTGTCACTCCCTCGAGCCCTTAGCACACTCCTCCTGTACAGCCCTCTCTCCGGCTGCCACTGCCTTTGCACCAAATTGACCCTTTAAACAAATTCCTGCCTCGAAATCAAATGAAGAGCAGCTCCTGTTTTTGTGACTGTCTCTGCATAGAACATGAGTCAGATTTTTCCAGCAGGAAGAGGATTTTGTTTTGTAACAACCTCAGACATGGAGGGGTCGCTGCAAGTTTGTAATTACCTTGCAAGGAAGCCTGTAACTGAGGCTCAAGTGTGAGGAGGCGTGGCGTAAAGACTCGGGGAGGAATGCGCACCTGCAGGGCTTTGCTGTTGGATTCCAAGCTCCCACACCTGTCTCCTCTCCTGCCTCCTCAGAAGCGCCAATGCTTTCCCTGTCTGCAACTGGGAAGAGTAACTTTTAAAGGTAAGCTTGAACAATGGTGAGCTCTAATAACGCAGCCACAGAGACCATCTGTTTTTAGCATAAATTCTAATACGTTCGAGCAGTCCTTCCTTGTCTAATTGGAAAAGCCTACCCTACAGGTAAAATTTTCCTTTGCTATAAAAAGGACATGTAATAAGGACATAGGACATGCCTGTGATGGAAGTGACTCTGAAACTTCTGAGAAAAATGACACTGGAGCCCTTTCCCTCCGTGACTCTCTTCACTTGCTTCTGGGCCTGCTTCACCCAGGTAGAAACTCAAGCGGGTGGACCAATCACAAATTGCCCTTTGGGCTCTCTCTGCTGGCTGAATGCCAACCTCAGCTTCCTACCTACTCCTGCTACAAGCATCAGAGAGACTCAGGAACGACCCCAACTTGATTCTCACTCCAAACTCTTGTTTTTCTGCACAGCCTTTCTCTCCTGGATAATTCCAAAAACCAGAGTTATAGAAGGAAGGAAGCAGAGTAGGCAGCTAGACCCCTGTGATCTCTTTTTGGGAGGCACATACCATTCCAGAATTTGCCCTCCTCCCGGGTCTGGGTGGCGCGCACGCACACCCCACGCAGCGGCTGCAGTCCTTCCCGGCAGCTGCTGCACTCGTCATGACCAGGGCCTGTGCAGGTTTCGCACTCTTGGTGGCAGGGCTCACATTCTCCCATTTCTTGGTCACCATAGAATCCAGGGCCACATTTCCTCACACAACTGCCACCTATGTGAGAACACAGAGAGAAAGCATGAAGGCTTTGGTGATCTTTGCAAGGCCAAGTTCTAAAGAGGCTGGAGGAAATTTTAGGGACATTTTTCTTTGCATTTGTTTTTATTGTTATTTTTGAGATGGAGTATCTCTCGTTGCCCAGGCTAGAGTGCAGTGGCATGATCTCGGCTCACTGCATCCTCCACCTCCCATATTCAAGTCATTCTTCTGCCTCAGCCTCCTGAGGACTACAGGTGTATGTCACCACACATGGCTAATTTATATATTTTTAGTAGAGATGGGGTTTTACCATGTTGGCCAGGCCACTCTGTCCAGGCTTTTCATTTGTTTTTAAAGAAACCAAGATGGCTTTAGCTTATTTCAACCAAGAAATGTGTTTTAATAAGTCCAGACTGGGCAAGGTGGCCCATGCTTGTAATCCCAGCACTTTGGGAGGTTGAGGTTGGCAGATCACCTGAGGTCAGGTGTTCGAGACCAGCCTGGCCAACAGAGGGTGCAGTGAGCTGAGATTGCACCACTGCACTCCAACCTGGGTGACAAGAGCGAGACTCCATCTAAAAAACAAAACAAAACAAAACAAAACCCAACACTTTACCTAAGTCCTCTTTCAACTGGGAATTTACATTGGCCATTAAAGGGTTAAGAGCATTGAATACAGAATCCTTGAGGCCTTGAAAAACTACAAGTAAAATAAATCTCTGTGTAGAGAAACACTGAAGTACATCGTAGGCTGTCTTTCTCATTCTTTCTCCCCCAAACACTCAAGTGCATTGGGCTATTACCTCTTCAGCTGCAAGATTCACACTGTATTTCTTTCCTAGCTATCCATTTCCATCAGTTAGTGACCAAAACCTAAGGCAAGGGATCTTGTTAAATTCTTACAGTGCACAGGAATATATGAGATGGATTAAGTCTCAAGACAAGGGTCAGAGCTCTCAATATACCAGGTGACTTCAATGCCAAAACATTTATCTTCAGCTACCCACTCTCTATCTCCACCTTGTTTTCATCAGCTTGGAGATACATGAGATTAATTAGTGGAACAGGACCCATGCTTCAGTAATAAAAGCAGAAGGAAGTGGTTCAGCTAATGTTTATTTCTAAACCAACAATTTCTCCTTGGGCCAGAGGTGCTCGCACACACAGACTCTGAAACCAATCACATGTGCGCTCCTGTGGCCCCAACTGGGTGGAGCTCCAGTGCCTGGTTCTCACCTTGGATGGTGCCATTTTCTTTTCTTTTCTTTTCTTTTCTTTTTTTTTTGAGGCGGAGTCTCGCTCTGTCGCCCGGACTGGAGTGCAGTGGCCAGATCTCAGCTCACTGCAAGCTCTGCCTCCCGGGTTTACGCCATTCTCCTGCCTCAGCCTCCCGAGTAGCTGGGACTACAGGCGCCCGCCACCTCGCCCGGCTAGTTTTTGTATTTTTAGTAGAGACGGGGTTTCACCGTGTTAGCCAGGATGGTCTCGATCTCCTGACTTCGTGATCCGCCCGTCTCGGCCTCCCAAAGTGCTGGGATTACAGGCTTGAGCCACCGCGCCCGGCGATGGTGCCATTTTCTAACTTACCCAAGAGAAAGAAGCCCTCTTCACACCAGTAACACCCATTCTGGTCACAGCTGCCACAGTTACTATCACATGCCTTGCATTCCAGTTCCTCACTGTAGGTCTTCTCAGGGCAGGTTTTATAACAATGCTGACCAAACCTAGAGGAAGAAGACATCATTTCTTTCATGACATATGTTGATGTATTACTCTTCACCACCATAATTTAATCTGCTCATATATTTCTATGCAGAGTTTTTTGTTTTGTTTTGTTTGAGATGGAGTTTTGCTCTTGTTGCCCAGGCTGGAGTGCAGTGTTTGATCTCGGCTCCCTGCAACCTCGGTGTCCCGGGTTCAAGTGATTCTCTTGCCTCAGCCTCCCGAGTAGCTGGGATTACAGGTGCACACCACCATGCCTGGTTAATTTTTGTATTTTTTTCTAGAGGGGGGTTCTGCCATGTTGGCCAGGCTGGTCTCAAACTCCTGACTTCAAGTGATCCGCCCAGCTCTGCCTCCCAAAGTGTTGGAATTACAGGCATTAGCCACCACGCCCAGCCCATGTAGCATTTTCAGCAGGAGTGTGTAATTGAATTTCAGGTTTGGTCTGTTGTGCCCCCGTCAACCCAAGTCACTAACCACCTCCTTCTGGACCTCCAAGGACTCTTTATCAGGGCAGCTGGGAGAAGGAAGGGGTACTGATACTTATTTATAGAGTACTGATTATGTGTCAAGTATTAGCTCATCTAAATCTCCACAAATCTCATATGGTAGATATCATGTATCTTTAATTTCTAGATAAGGGAACTGGAGCTCAAGGTTAAGCGCTCAAAATCACACAGCTAGCTAATGGTGGGACTGGGATTTTAACCAAAGTCTGTGTGAAAAGGTTGCTTGTGTGATTTGTCACATAGCAACTGGCACTGAGGCCTGAAATAGCTTGGTGTCAAGTCCAAGCAGCTTACTAAAATGTCTGTAACCAGATTATTAACAATAGTAGTGAAGTAGCTTAGCTTTTATTTATAAATATTTTTATGTGTGTTATCCGTTATTCTCATGATACAGTAAAAATGTTGTACTTCAGACTCCACTGAATGGCAGGCTTACCTGAAGGGGGAGTGGACAGAAATCGACCCCTGCCTTTGATGAATTTCAAAGCATCAGCATGATATCAGGGGAAACCTTTGCATATCTTCTTTAACAACTTCTTTTTTTTTTTTTTTTTTGAGACTAAGTCTCCCTGTCACTGAGGCTGGAGTGCAATGTTGTGATCTTGGCTCACTGCAACCTCCTCCACCTCCTGGGTTCAAGCGATTCTCCTGCCTCAGCCTCCTGAGTAGCTGGGATTACACATGTGCACCACCATACTCGGCTAATTTTTGTATTTTTAGTAGAGATGGGGTTTCCCCATGTTGGCCAGGCTGGTCCCAAACTCCTGGCCTCAGGTGATCCACCCACCTCGGCCTCCCAAAGTGTTGGGATTACAGATGTGAGCCAACATGCCTGGCAACAACCTCTATTGTATAGCATTTCACTAGCTGTATTCAAAATTGCTAAATGTTTTCAAAGATTAGATATGTTTGTTTCTTGAAATAAATACCTCATGTTGTACCCTTAGTGATATTGGAGCATGTTCTTTCAGGATATTTGTTTTTCAGAGGATTTTATGAAACATGCTCATTAGCGAGTTAGTGGTGAACTGGAGAGGCAGCCAGGTTTGGCTCCAAAGTTTAACAGAAGGTGTTTAACAAAGTTTAACAGAGCCTGGCCAACATGGCAAAACCCTGTCTCTACTAAAAATACAAAAACTAGCTGGGCGTGGTGGTGTGCACCTGTAATCCCAGCTACTAGGGAGGCTGAGGCACAAGAATTGCTTGAACTTGGGAGGCAGAGGTTGCAGTGAGCTGAGATCGTGCCACTGCACTCCAGCCTGGGCCACAGAGTGAGACTCTGCCTAAAAAACAAACCAAAAAACAAAAAAACAAACAACAGCAAAAAAACAAAGTGGGTCAGGAGTGCAGTGATATGAGACATAGTCAATGTACAGAATGGCAGGCTATTCTGGAAAAGTTAGATTAAAACCAGAAGGCTAAGAACTGATAAGGTTAACTGATCATTTTTAGTATGTTTCAGCTTGTTGGTCTTTCTTTTCTCTTCCATCCTCCTCACTTCTTTCCCTTCTTCCTACCTATTACCACATTTCAAGAGTATTTGTTTTTGGACAGGTGGGTCACCTCCTCTTGTCACCACATTGCTTTGTCCAATTCCATGGATGGAGGGAAAAGGCAATGTGGTGACAAGAGGAAGTGACCCGCCAAAGTCCAAATGTTCCAAATGCAGACCTGTCACGAGCTGTGTGCAACCTGAGTGAAACCTTGTCCCCTCTCTGAGCTTCAGTTTTCTCTTCAGAAGATTAACATCCTCCTTGTGTCTCTGACAATCTCAATGAAATGATCGAGAGATGAAATAGTGTGGGAGTTTGTATATCACAAAACTTCTGAGTTCTTAGGAGGACAGGCAGGGATTATGCAGCCCATGCATTACCCAGGGCCTTCCTTTCCCTTGTAGCTCCTTTCTCTTTAGTTTTCCTTCTAGGACAGTCAACAGTGTGTGCTGGAAGGGAGGCTAGACTAGGAAGAGGAGGTGATATTTTAACATGCCATTTTTGATTTTGTGGATTTTTATTAGAGTGTGTTGGCAGTGATGGTTACCTCTGTTTCATTTAACCTAGTGGTCTGTGTCTCTTGTTACCTAGGGGATGATTGAGCTAATATAGCACCTGGCTTCACCCTGGTGCCTTCGCTCTGGTTAAGGACAAGGTATCCATGCAGAGATTTGCAAACAGCTTACTTGGGACCAGGTATATTATTAAAGTCTGTCCATGAATAGCAAGATCTAAATCTTGATAACCCATGGCAGGATTCCTAGACACCAGTGTCAGGCTGGATGACTTCCAGGATCAAGAAAGAGATGGCCTCCTTTCGAGGCAAGGAAACAGCTGGGCTCTTATTGCTAAATCCAAGAATTGCTCATTAATAGCCTGACAGGACAGAGTTGCTTCAGGCTGCAGGGCCACTTTGCTTTAATCACTGGATTGAGGATTAAGTCAGTAATGCTTAAACTGCAGAAAAGTTAGTGCCATGAAAAGGAAGGCCAGACTTACCTGTAATACCCCATAGTGCAAGATGTGCACGTTCCTGGATCATCTGGAAAAAAATTAAAATAGTAAAAAATAATAATTATGAGGAATTTGTCATTTGGAAAAATAGGCTCTGGAAAAGTTGTGGCTTGAGGTAAACAATCCTGTGGGATAGTTTCATGAAATGTACTGTCCAGAAATAATATGTGAACAGATTGCACCATTTTTAATTAGTAACAAGATGTACACTAGGATTTATCTTTATCAAAGGTAATAAGAGTTCTCATAAACACTTGGCCCTACTTTCAAGGAGGAATAGGCTCAAGCTACTGGGTCTTCAAATTAAAGATCAATGACCATCCACATTAAGAACCCCCTGGCCTCTAAGAGATAGAGGGATCAAGCAAGTCCACACACAAATATTTGGAAAGGGCTACAAGCTTCTGACCCTGAATAGAGGGTTTTCCATCAGTTACCCCAGAATCTTGCCAATGGAAGTGAGCATCATTTGGGGTACTCCTTTGAAATCTGCACAATTATTTTTCCCAAGTATCTACTTCGTGTTATGCCCTTCACAACCTTCTTAAAAAAACTGTCCTGGTCTCATTAAGAGTAATGATTCAATGCGTCCCTTCTGGCTCACAGAAGGGTTCTCTCCTGCAGCTTTCAGGAGACTTAAAGAGAGAAAGGATTTTCAGAGTCATCATCTCAGTCTATTTCTCTCACTCCTAACACTTCCCAAGAGATGTAACTCTCAGATCTGGCTATAAAGAGAATTCTATGACTTCCTCTGGCCTGCAGTTCTTGCATGTAATAGAGCTATCACTGGCAGGTTCTTTCTGTAATCTAACCTACCCTCCAGTCTTGCTCTTTTTATTTTAATAGGAGATGAAAGGCAACTGCTCCTCTTTAAAATGTTCCTCTTGGTATGTGAAAATTTTATGTCACCTTTAATTAGCAAAATAAAACTATATCATTTGAACTTTGTGCATAGCATTCCTTTCTAATCTATTCTACCCTCTTCTGGTTTTCTCAGACTGCCCTTAAGAGGTAGACACAACCTCATCCAAATCTTTAGTCACACATTCATCTTAGGTCCTAGGGAGGCTACCAAATGATATTACTGTGTACTACACGTAACACAACTAATGCATCGCACCAAATGTTAAGTGGGAAAATTTCTAGCAAAGGCTCTGCTAATTAAAGCAGAGATCTGCAGAACCTTCTGGAAATAGCTTGATGATGGTGCAGCGGAAAGAGCGTTGGCCTGGAAATTGAGCTTCCTGTTTGAAGTTTCAACTCAGGCTTAATTGTGTTGTGAATTTGCACAAATGTCACTCTACTTTCTGGGTCCCGGTTTCTGCTGGTATAAAATGAGCTGATTGGACAAGATGGTTGTTAAGACTTCTGGAAAGTCACAGTTTCCGAAGTTGAGCCTAGCAGGAGTTGGCAACTGTGGCCCACTCCAGGACCTTGACCTTGCCATCTATTTATTTGTATTGTGGAAGAATGCTTTCATTCTATATAACCAGAGTTGAGTAATTGCAAGAGACCAAAGGTATTTACTCCCTGCCACTTCACAGAATTTGCCATCCCCTGACTATAGCACTATCAGCTCGTGACTTGGTCATGCTCATCTTTGCTAGGGGACACAGGTGCTGTAGTTGTCTTAACAGCTGGTTTCAGAGTTCCTCTTAGCAAAAGAACCGTCTATATTTGGGAAACTACCTTGTTAAGCTCCTTGGGGTAGAAGTTTAATTGGAAGAGTTGAACAAGAGCCAAGACAGCCAAAGAGATAGAAGGGCTGTTCTGCAGGAAGCTGTTATCTGCTCATGGGCGGGAAATGGTTTTTAATGTCTGGGTAATACATGGTTTGTAATACGGTGACTAAGACAGGACAGTGAAATGAACCAAAAACCAGGCTAATTAGGTGGAACCAGGAACTGAAGCTAGAGGTGACCATGAGAAAGAAAAGCTCCCTGGCATTCTTAGAAATCTTGGGGAAAGCCAATTCGTAGGCTGGGGATCTGACCCCGTTGTAAGTGCATGCAGAGGCCCCAACACCAGTGGTTCCCCTGGACTAGTTCATTTTCCATTACGAGTCTATTTTTGCATCCATATTCTTTTCAGTTTCTAAATAACTTCCTATCACTAAGCTTGCATTTGGGCAGCTTACTTTACTCTGCCTCCCTGATGAACATATTTGACTCTAACAGTTTTGCTAATTTGGCAAGGGCTGGGGAAATTCTAATCCTGTTCTTTAATGTTCTGGTCATCCCTCCCATCTAGGAACTTAATGAGCTTGCTCTCTGCTCCTTTAAGCAGGTCACTGATGAAAATGTTAAACAGAACCAAGCCTCAGAAATGTGCATAGCAATGCAATCTTGAGTTCAGGGACTTTTCCAGCCCAGTTGCACGGTGAATTTGGTACCTTTACAACTGTTTGCATAAATGAATAATGCATAGAACAGGAACTGTGTCTTATAACAGTTTATGAATGCCCATTAGTTTTTCTCATTATTACCAGTTGTTCTAAAGAATGAGAATTATTTAAAAAAATTTTTCCACCCCAGAAGATCCACAAGTCAGACATAAGCTAAATGGATTTAGCTTGACCACTGAGAGGCTGCTGTTATGAGATTAAGGAAGAAGGTAACAATCCCAAATCTAGAAGTTGACTCTAAGTCAGCTTGGCATTTAGATGGTGAGGAGGGGTGGCTTAAGGAGAAAGATGAATTTTCCTGGTTTCTAGTGTGTGTATGTGTGTGTGTGTGTGTGTGTGTGTGTGTGTGGTGTGTGTGTGTGGTAAGGGGAATGGAAAGGGAGTCTAAACAAGTTACAATTGTTAGCTGTCTTGGAAGGTGTTATCCAAAGAAGGATGTTTAAACAGCTCGGGTGATTTGATCTTGTCAAACTTTTGAGCTGAGAGAGCATATTTTAGGGAGAGATAGGGAAAGTTCAGTCAGAATTCAGAGAGAGTCTCACACATTTGGAAAAAAGCCTTCAGAAACAGTGGCTGGCTTCCAGCTGCTCATGTCCTTCCTAAGGAGAGCATGCGAGCAGATGCCTCGTCAGCACGGGGATGCCGTCTTTCTGTCTCGAGAAAACTCATTTTTATTGTTTCATTTGTATGGGGTGGGGTGGGCAGGACTACAATGTCCACTCTATCTTGGGAGCTCTTCATGATGCCCTGTGTCACCTTCCCACTGTGACACAGTGGGATCATCCGTACTGTCACTCATCATGAACTCACTGTCCCATGGAGTCATTGCCTCCTGCTTCAACATCACCCTCAGCAGCCAATTTACATTCTATGCCATTTTATTTTGTTCTCAGTAATACCAATCACCTTCACCATTGAATTTGGATGAATGAGGGCCACAGTGGGAGCTGTGCACATCGTACCTATAAGATGTATTGGGAAGGAGATATTTTAAACTTGAACGTCTAGAGAAGAACTTATTTTTATGGTTTACATGAACTTGGTGTCCCATAATTCAGGATACATACAAGTGGAGGGTGAGCATAACCATGGCAACCTCATGCAGACTGTGAGAGGGTCCTGGCCTCCTGCTGCTCTGTGAGAAAGAAAATGTCGGCCCAAGTCAGCAAGCTGGCATCTCATGAAGATGCAATGTCACAATTTCAGGGTGAGACTGGCCGCCCTGGCCATGCTGGCTGTCCAAAGAGACCAGGTCTCCCTATGGTATCCAGGCTGGTATCAAACTCCTGATCCCAAGTGATCCTTCTGCTTTGGCTTCCCAAAGTACTGCGATTACAGGGAAGTTATTTTGTCACTGGATAAAGATACTTGTGAAGAAACTGGACTTCCAGCTTCCAGGTTATGTGTCTCCGTATTCTAGCAGAAAAGCATGGAATTTAAGATGGGGTCTCACTGTGTTGCCCAGGTGGTTTTGAACTCCCGACCCCAAGCAATCCTCCTGCCTCAGGCTACTAAAGCCCTGGTATTACAGCCCAGTCCTTGGAGAGACCAGGAAATCCAGAGTTTTCTCCAAGAATGGGGATTCCTGAGAAGCGAGTTTCACCTTGAGTCAAGAAAGGAGAATCATATACTGTCAAAGGCAATGGCCTGGAGCCTCAAGAACAGGGGAACAAAGAAGAGCTGGGTTTGACAGGATCATGGTGGTTCTCTCTCCTACCTAAAACCTACCACTACCTCAAGACCCCCTCAAGATGGTGACCTGTCTTGGTTTCAACACCTTAAACAGGAAACACTGGGAAGACGCATACTTCTCTATTCCATATCAGACATGTCTTAGAGGAAACCCGTATATCTGAATGACCAAAGAAAAGCGTGAGAAAAATGTGAAATCTGTGCCAGGCCATTCACAATGTTTGGCTGGTGCCCTGGGGCCCACATGCATTTCAAGAAAAATAAAGTGTGTCGAACCTGCAGAAGACTGAAGCATGTCTGTCAGACCTGCCCCTTAGACCTGGAGCACGGCCTGCCCACCCAGGTTTGTGATGCTGAGTTGCCTTTAAAAGATGACATGCCAAAGTCAGATATCAGAGAAGAGTACTACATGCAGAATGTGGAGAGAGGGATTTCTAACTCGAATGGAAGATGGCCAATTGGCCTGCTGGGGGGAAAACCACATCCACCAGTGACATGCTGGACAAACTGGCCTGGACCATACCTTATTACCTAAGGAATAAGCCCCACATTTGCTCCTTCTGGGTGGAGGGAGAAGGTGAGAGAGGAGAGGAGTTTTGATAGAGACATGAGAAGCCTACAGGTCCACATGATTCCCTTGCTGATCAGGTATTAAAGATCAATATTATACAGTCAACGACCCTGTAGCAGATAAGCTTCTATTGTAGGCTTCAACCATGCCTCATCTGGAACTCCCAGAGGACACGACTATCCCCACGCTAGTTGGTGATCCGGGTGATACCACTACTGAGACAGATCTTAAGAAATAATCTCTACCTATTTAGAGAGATCTGGACAATCCCTGTTGTGCAGAGACAACGGTGTGCATCCATCCAGGTTTCCACTGGGCAGGCTGCACAAGTAGCTGCAGAGAAGTCCTTTAATAAGTTCATCGTCAATGGCTGCAGACTAAGTGTAAAATGGGGAAGATCGCAGGCAGCCAGAGGAAAGGAAAATGACAGAACCCCAGACCCGGGGATGCAGATAGAGCCGATTCCAGTACTGCCGGGAGCTCTTCCTCCTTCTGCAGCAGCAGATGCATCTGTCATGACTTCAGCCTACCTCCAAGTGCTCCTACAGCTGTGGTGAACATTGCCTGGCCATGTTCAGCTGCTATTGCCCTGTCCTCACCCTTACTATTGCTCTGCCCCTACCTCCAGGATTTGGGCCACGCGTGTTTCACTCAATGGGACCACCTTCCCCTTTCAAGAGGACTCCAGGATCAATCCACTGTCTTTCTTGGGACCCTCAGGGATGGAGCTCATGCCAGAAAGCACAGCAGGCCCTAGCACATTATCACCTCCCTGGCTGTATGAAAGAAAGGACACTTAAACATCCCAATCAATGAATCTTGGGATAAGTATTTTTTTTTTTCTTCCTTTGTGGTTTCCATGGTATCTGAATGTGTTCAGATGTGGGCAGGTGAGAAACAATGGCCATGCTTTTCTATGCATATTCAAAGGATGGATGGACCTCAAATAAGCTGCCACTAAAACATCTGGCTACTAATATCACATGACAAATAAAATCGAATGCCTGTCTTCTTCATTTCTGTGGACGACAAGAAGCTGGGCGAATTGCAATATACAACAGAATTACCAACCCAATCATATGTTCACTTCGTCTGTGTTTATGGGGGGAAAAGTTGACCTGCAGGAAAAAAACCTTTTGAACAGGTTTCTGTCCACTGGGTATACTGTATTTTATAATCTACAAAAAGGTTACTAGTACTAATTTTCGTAGTGGCATAAGTGTGATTTAACTGTTTTACATTCACATTATCAGAAAGACAAATAGAAACCAGTACCCATCACGGCCCAGATCTTTCCTTTCCTCTTCTTTTTCTCATTTATTACCAAAGACATTGAATAGTTCACTATCTAAAAAAAGACAAAAATGAAATGTCTTTGTATTCCAGTCAAAAAGAGGAACATACTAGCTAAAATGCTTCTAACTTGGTTTTTATCCTAGTTTTATTACTCTTCTCGCATGTTTATTTCTCTTTTGGGGGAGACAGAAGAAACTCAATGTCTTCAGGATAGCCTTTTATCATGGAATGTCTATATCTGCCACAATTGGCCATGAAGTAGATACTTTGTTTAGGCACAATCCACCCTCTGCAAAACTGGTGGGGCGAGGTAATTTTAGGGTGCTCCTGTCTTATCTTTGGCTATCTCATTCAAGCTTCTAGGACTTTCATTCATACCCCATGCGAGCCAGACTCACCCCTACCACTCGCTATTGAAGCCTATCTGCCCTGTGTCCTGTTACTGCAAGAACCTACTAGGTTACTGGCTAGGATGATAGACGAATGGGCATGGCAAATATGTGCTCTTGGGAGACTGCTAGGCTCTCACTTCTCTCACTGTCTTCTCAAGTGTTCTAGACTCCTTAGGTTCCTTCCACTTTGACTCTCTTAGGCTACATCTGCAAATGTTCCATAAAATATTACCCATTTGATTGTAGTTTTACATATCCTGGATACTTGCTTCTCCCAGACAATCTCAACCTTTTTGCCCAGTCACCTTCTCTGGTCCAGTCATCTATATCTTATGCTCTACCAAACTAGGGGCTCCATTTACCTTCCCAGGATTCAGCTTGGCCACTATCTCCCACACTAGGCCAAGTATTAGACCAAAGTCATGCTCCAGCCATACTTCATAGAACTTCCAGCCCCAGTTACCCTCCAACCTCCATCAACAACAGAAATCTAAAGTTCTAAGCTCCATACTGTCTTGATTAATCACTCATTGGCTTAAAAAATTGGTATGTTAGGAAATATAACATTTATACACGTTATGCTCACCCACCACTTGCATGCTGACATGCGTGTGTGTATAAATTATTATTCATTATTATTTATTATGTACCAGTGCATGAATGTATTAGTGCGCTTTCATACTGCTATGAAGAAATACCTGAGACTGGGTAATTTAAAAGAAGAGGTTTGGCCAGGTGCAGTGGCTCACGCCTGTAATCCCAGCACTTTGGGAGGCTGAGGCCAGTGGATCATCTGAGGTCGGGAGTTTGAGACCAACCTGACCAACATGGAGAAACCCCATCTCTACTAAAAATACAAAATTAGCTGGGCATGCTAGTGTATGCCTGTAATCCCAGCTACTTGAGAGGTTGAGGCAGGAGAATCACTTGAACTCGGGAGGTGGAGGTTGCAGTGAGCCAAGATGGCGCCATTGCACTCCAGCCTGGGCAAGAAGAGTGAAACTCCATCTCAAAAAAAAAAAAAAAAAAGAGAAGAAAAAGAAAAAAGAGGTTTAATGGACTCACAGTTCCATGTGGCTGGGGAGGCCTCACAATCATGGTGGAAGGTGAAGGAGGAGCAAAGGCACATCTTACATGGCAGCAGGCAAGAGAGCGTGTGCGGGGGATCTGCCCTTTATAAGACCATCAGATCTCATGAAACTTATTCACTATCATGAGAACAGCACAGGGAAAAACCTGCCCCCGTGATTCAATTACCTCCCACTGGGTCCCTCCTGTGACATGTGGAGATTATGGGAGCTATAATTCAAGATGAGATTTGGGTGGGGACACAGCCAAACCATATCAATGAATATTTCACATAGATTAAAAAGATGTGCTAGAGTAGAAAATTTAAGATTTAAGAGGATAATATAAAAATCATCACCATAAGTTCTATTTTTTTGTTTTTTTGTTTTTTCAGCTTAAATGAATTATTTTGCCAACCTCTTTCTGGAGACCAGTGACCCAGGCCACACCTAAACAAATGCTACATCTGAGCTAATAAATTCATATTTAACCTTGTCAAAATATGTTGAATTTGGTTCCTTAAGATTATAACCAGAAGAAATGGCTCTCTGACGGGGTCACTCAGTTGCATGTACATGAGGAATCCCCTGCACTTGGCTTCCAGCCCTTCTTTATAGATGGACTATTTGATTCTGATTAAATTGTTTACCTAGCATTTTTGGGTCAGGAGACAAGTGGAAATATAGATGTGAATGAAAATGTTTTAATAATACGATTAGATTCCACTTTTTCCACCTCTTCACCACCTTCTGTAGCTTTAGTACATAAATTTATTCCCTAGAGCAAACTTTCTAGATCAAAATAATCAATGATTATGCCTTGATTAAAAAAACAACCTGAAAGTTCATCTGTTGGGAATGTATTTAAAATGGTATAGTACAGGCATGCCTCAGAGATATTATGGGTTCAGTTCCAGACCACCTCAATGAAGTAAATGTTACAATAAAGCAGGTCACACAAACTCTATTGTTTCCCAGTGCATATAAAAGTAATACACTATACTGTAGTCTATTAAGTAAGCAATAGCATTATGTCTGAAAAATGTACACACCTTAATTAGGAAATACTTTATTGCTAAAAAATGCTAATGATCATCTGAGCATTCAGATCTTTTTGCTAGTGGAGGGTCTTGCCTCAATACTGATGGCTGCTTGACTGATCAGGGTGGTGGTTTCTAAAGGTTGGGGTGGCTGTGGCAATTTTTTGAAACAATGAAGTTTGCCACATTGATTGACCCTCCTTTACATGAACGATTTCTCTGTAGCATGTGATGCTGTTTGAAAGCATTTTACCCACAGCAGAACTTCTTTCAAAATTCGAGTCAATCCTCTCAAATTCTGCTGCTACTTTATCAACTCAATTTATGTGATATTCTAAATCGTTTGTTTTCATTTCAACAATGTTCACAGCATCTTCACCAGGAGAAGTTTCCATCTCAAAAAATCACTTTCTTTGCTCAACCATAAGAACCGATTTCTCGTCTGTTCAAGTTTCATCATGAGATTGTAGCAATTCAGTCACACCTTCAGGTTCCACTTCTAGTTCTAGTTTTCTTGCTGTTTCCACCACCTCTGCAGTCACTTCCTCCACTGAAGTCTTGAACCTCCCAGTCATTCATGAGGGTTAGAATCAACTTCTTCCAAACTGTTAATGTTACTATCTTGACCTCCTCCCATGAGTCACAAATGATATCAAGAATGGTGAATCCCATGGACAGGAAGATGAGAACAGACACTGGGGACTACTGTGGGAGAGGGGTAATGGCTGAAAAACTACCTATTGGGTACTATGCTCACTACCTGGGTGATGGGATCATTCATACCCTAAACCTCAGCATCACACAGTATACCCACGTAATACATTTGCACATGTACCCACTGAATCAAAATAAAAGTTGAAATTATAAAACATAAGATGGGTGCAGTGGTTCCTGTCTGTAATCTCAACACTTTGGGAGGATCACTTGAGCCCAGGAGTTTGAGATCAGCCTGGGCAACATAGGGAAACTCTATTTCTACAAAAAAGAGATATTAACTGGGTGTACTGGCACGTGCCTGTAGTCGCAGCTGCTCAGGTGGCTGAGGTGGGAGGATTGCTTTAGCCTCGGAGGTCGAGGCTGCAGTGAGTCAAGATCACACCACTGCATTCCAGCCTGGATGACAGCAAAATCCTGTCTCAAATAAATAAATAAATAAAATAAAATAAAATAAAAAATTGATCAGGCATAGTGGCACACACCTGTAGTCCTAGCTAATTAGAAGGATGAGGTAGGAGGATCACTTGAGCCCAGGAGTTTGAGGCTGCAGTGAGCTATGATCACACCACTGTGCTCCAGCCTGAGCAACAGAGAGAAAGAAAAGAAAAGAAAAGAAAAAGAATGGTGTACTCCAGCCTGGGCAACAGAGTTGGGGGGAGGTGGGGAAAGAAAGAAAAGAATGGTGAATCCTTTCCAGGAGGTTTCAATTTACATTGCCCAGATACATCAGAAGAATCACTATGGCAGCTATTGCCATACACAATGTCTTTGTCAATAAGACTTAGGGCAGGCACAATGGCACATGCCTGTAATCCCACCACTTTGGGAGGCTGAGGTGATTGGATTACTGGAGCTCAGGAGTTCAAGACCAGCCTGGGTGACATGGCAAAACCCAGTCTCTATAAAAAATATGAAAATTAGCCTGGTGTGGTGACATACACCTTTAGTTCTAGAAACCCAGGAGGCTGAGGTGGGGAAATTGCTGAGCCCAGGAGGTGGAGGTTGCAGTGAGCCAAGAGCGTGCCACTGTACTCCAGCCTGGGTGACAGAGTGAGATCCTGTTTCAAAATAATAATAAGATTTGAAATTTGAAATTACTCTTCAATCCATGGGCTGCAGAATGAATGTCCTGTTAGCAGATATGAAAACAACACTAATCTCCTTGTACATCTCCATCGGAACTCTTAGGTGACCAGGTACATTGTCAATGAGCAGTAATAGTTTGAAAAATCTTTTTGTCTGCGCAGTAGGTCTTCACCATGGGCTTAAAATATTCAGTAACCATTCTGCAAACAGATGTGCTGCCCCCAGCCATGTTTCATTTATGGACCACAGGCAGAATAGATTTGGCATAATTCTTAAGGGCCTAGGATTTTCAGAATGATAAGTGAACATTGACTTTAAGTGACACCAGCTGCATTAGTCCCTAATAAAAGAGTCAGCCTGTCCTTTGAGACTTTGAAGCCAGGCATTGACTTCTCCTCTCTAGCTATGAAAGTCCTAGATGGCATGTTTTCCCAATGGAAGGCTGTTCCACCTAAACTGGAAATCTATTGTTTGGTATAGCAGCCTCCATCAATGATCTTAGCTGAACAGTTTGCTGCAGCTTCTGCGTCATTACTTGCTGCTTCACCTTGTGCTTTTATGTTATGGAGACAGCTTCTTTCCTTAAGCCTCATGAACCAACCTCTGGTAGCTTCCAACATTTCTTCTGTAGCTTCCTTACCTCTCTCAGCTTACATAAAATTGAAGAGAGTTAGGTCCTTGCTCTGGTTTAGGCTTTGGCTTAAGGAAATGTTGTGGCTGGTTTGATTTTCTATCCAGACCACAAAAACTTTCTCCATTATCAGCACTAAGGCTGTTTCTCTTTTTTATCATTTGTGTACTCACTAGAGGAGCACTTTTAATTTCCTTCAAAAACTTTTGCTTTGCATTCATAACTTCACTGTTTGGTTCAAGAGACCTAGATTTCAGCCTATCTTTTTGTTTGGTTATTGTTTTTTTGAGACAGAGTCTGGCTCTGTCACTTAGGCTGGAATGCAGTGGTGTGATCATGGCTTACCGCAGCCTGGTACTGCTGGGATCAAGCAATCCTCCCACCTCAGCACACCATGTAGCTGGGACTACAGACTACCACATCTGGCTAATTGTTGTATTTTCAGTAGAGACGGGGTTTCACCATGTTGCCCAGGCTGGTCTCTAACTCCTGGGCTCAAGCGATCCTCCTACCTTGGCCTCCCAAAGTGCTGGGATTACAGGGGTGAGCCTTTGTGCTCAGCCCCATCTTTGTTTTTGACTTGCTTTCCTCACTAAGCTTAATCAATTTTAAGCTTTTGATTTAAAATGAGAGACTTGCAACTTTTCATTTGAACATGTAGATGCCACTGTAAAAGTATTAACTGGCCTAATTTCAATATTGTTATATCTCAGGGAAGGTCTGATGAGAGGAAGAGATATGGGGAAATGCCCAGTCAGTGGAAAAGGTACAACACACACATTTGTCAATTAGGTTCCATCTCACATGGTGGGGTTCATGGTGCCCCAAAACAATTATAATTGATCACTGATCACTGTGATCACCATAACAGATACAATAATGATGAAAAGTTCAAAACATTGTAAGAATGACAAAAATGTGACACAGAGACACAAAGTGAGGATGTGCTGTTGGAGAAGTGGTATAGACGGGCTTGTGGCAGGGTTGCCACAAACGTGTAATTTGTAAAAAATGCAATATGTGCAATGTACAATAAAGTGAAATGCAGTAAAATGAGATATGCCTGTTCATTTATATAAGATGGGCTAATAGACAGACATTGAAATTTTGTTTCTCAAGCGTATTTAATGATACAGAAACGTTTCATGATAGGCTATGTAAAAAAGGATGATAATCCACATCTATGTATATGGTAGGTAGATACCTACCTGTGTAGATGGATGGATGCATGGATGGATGGATGGATGGATGGATAGATAGACAGATACACAGAGATGGCTTTATCAAAAATCAGAAGGCAAAAAGCTAAAATATTAACAATAGTCTTTGTTTTACGTATACATATATGTTTCCTGGCTTTTAAAATAAATGTGTGTTACAGAATTGATTAAAACAAAAATGTTATTAAGGGAAAAAAAAAAAAAAGCTCAGGTCCTGAGTTCTAGACATCTTTTGGGTCATGTGTTTGAAAACAACATCCTCCCACAGATCTCCCCTGAGGGAGCTTGTCATTTGGCTAAGCTCTTTTTTTTTGTTCCTTTCTTTCCTTCTCGGTCCTATTTTCTCATCTTCCCATTTTGTCTCCTGGCATTTCCTAATTCTACACCATCAGGACAGGACTGATGTTCTTCCACAGGGTGTGGCTAAAACGGTGGCAGATGTTTGTATAATCTCCTTGAAAAAGATTCACTTTTAAAACTAATTGTTTTTCTGATACAATTCTGCAAAGGAGGCCAATGAATAGGAGATGGGGTTATTCTTGGCTCTCCCGAGACTCGTGGCTTTCACTGGGGCCAAGCATTCTTAAACAAGTCCCTAGATGAGTACCCACAGCCTTGTTGAAACAGCAGCAGAATGTCCAGCCCTGCTGAGATATCCTACTGCTCCCTTTGAGGAGAAAGACAGCATTAGAAGCAGCCAATACTTGAATTGTTTTGAGAGATAATTAAGTAAATTGTCAATAATGCATATTCTCCCAGGGTAAATATATACTTACTTACTGAACAACGCTGTTCAAATTTGCAGGAGAGTCACTGACATTTTTCAGTCTACCCGAAGATAATGAACTGGGTAAAACATTTATATTCCCAAAGAGTGCAACTAATTATAAGCTCCAAATAACACTAAAAAGTACATAATTCAAACAGGTCTTGCACTTAGAATTGCCTCAAGTAATTAACACTCGAATACAAAATGGATCCTCTGACAGTTTTGCCAAAGCTGATTTTTCTGGAAGGTTCAATGGTGCTGGGATACAAAGTATTTGGTTGAGGGTTTGCTAGTGATTTTCAATCATGTTGTCCTCGTCGGTGCCCAGGGATAATGAATAAATGTTTGAATTGGCAGTAATGCAAATGGTGCGGCTGACAGTGGGGCACAACTCCCTGGAGGGACACGGTGGTAGAAGAGACTGGAATAAATAATCGAAATTATTGTCTACAAATGCTGGCTAAAGAAGGCTCAGTCTTCTATTGGACTCTAGTCTTTAAAATCAAGTTCTCTAATTCCAGCAAGGGAATATCATAATAGGCAAGTTGTTTGTGGATTTCCATGCTTCTGTAGGCTGACTAGCAGGTAGAAGTGCTGGATGAAAATATGCAGCAATTCCTATAGGGATCGCTCACTAATGCTGTACATTCATTCACGTATTCATTTATTCTGAAGCCTTCATTTTTTTGGGGGAAGACATAATAAAAAGAAAAAATTAGATGATGATGATTATTATTTATTTTGAGACGGAGGCTCACTCTGTCGCCCAGGCTGGAGTACAGTGACATGATCTCACTGCAGCCTCCGGCTCCCAGATTCAAGTGATTCTCCTGCCTTAGACTCCTGAGTAGCTGGAACTACAGGTGTGTGCCGTCACACCCACTAATTTTTTTGTATTTTTCATAGAGACAGAGTTTCATCATGTTGGCCAGGTTGGTCTCAAACTCCTGACCTCAGGTGATCCACCCGCCTTGGCCTCCCAAAATGCTGAGATTACAAGCGTAAGCCACTGCACCCAGCCTAGATAATTATTAGAATGAAAACAAAGCATACATTTTTGTTCAATAAATGCATGAAGCAAACACTAAAACGCAAGTTTCATGAAGACAGGTTGTTCTGTTTTGTTTTCCTAGATCTCCAATACCAAGAATTGCTGGTATATAGCAGATGCTCCAGAAATATGCATTGGGTGAAGAAAACACGTAAGTAAGTACATACATTCAGATTAAGGGTTAGAGAGTGATGAGACTGGGGTGGAGAGGAGAGGCCCTAATTTAGATGGGCTAGTGAGGCGGTGTCTTTCAAGAATTGACATTTGAGTAGAGATTCGAATGACAACAAAGAGCTAGCATGGGAAGTTCTGAGGGCAGGTGTTCCAGACAGAGGCCAGGGAAAGCTTGTCCCCTTCAAGGAACATCAAGAAGGCCAGTGGGGCTGGAAGAGACGGAGAGAAAGGGAGAGAGTCAGAAGGTGATGCCAGGGTCATAGACAGAACAAGATCATTTAGGATCTCATAGGCCAGGATAAGAGGTTTACATTCTAATCTAAGAGTAATGGGGAGGCACGAGAAGCTTCAGTAAAAATGACCTATGTGATCTGACTTACTTAAAATGATGACTGTGTCTACTGTGTGGTAATGGTTTATTTAACTGCAGAAACAGATACGTCCATTAAATCTTGCTCAACTAGATTCCATGTAACATACTCAAGAAACTTTTTTTTTTTTTTTAAGGAATATACTAGAGGAAAAATGATTAGGGATAAACTAAGACTGTGGGTACAGTAACAGGAAAACTCAGATTTGAGAGAAAGTAAAGAAATAAAATTGAGAATATTAAATGATAAAATGTGTGAGGTGAGGGAATGGGATTACTCCCTGGCCTTGCCCAAGCACCTGGGTGGATGGGAGAAGAGGAGCACCCAGCAGTGAAGTGGACTTAGAAGTAATAAACACTTAGTTGATCCCACACTGCAGTCCATTCACGGCTTTGGATACTATAAGGAGTATATGCAGATGAGAAAGGCAGTCCCTACCTCAAGGAATTTGCAATCTGGCAAAGGGACAGTAATTAACAAAGCTAATTAGAGAGAAACCACAGTGTGATGAATGATAGAAAGGAGAAACCTCTAATCTAGCGTACCACAGAACTATTTTTTCAGGCTGAAAGAAGCCAAGTTATGATTCTTTCTCTTCTCTCTTACCACTTAATTAGGAATGTATCAGCCAGGCACAGTGGCTCACACCTGTAATCCCAGCACTTTAGGAGGCCGAGGCAGGTGGATCACTTGAGGTCAGGAGTTTGAGAACAGCCTGGCCAACATGGTGAAACCCCATCTCTACTAAAAATATAAAAATTACCCAGGTGTGGTGATGCGTGCCTGTAATCCTAGCTACTCAGGAGGCTGAGGCAGGAGAATCACTTGAACCTGAGAGGCGGAGGTTGCAGTGAGCCAAGGTCATGCCACTGTACTCCAGCGGTGACAGAAAGAGACACCATCTGAAAAAACAAAAACAAAAACAAACAAACAAACAAAAATAACAAAGAACAAACAAACAAAAAATAGGCTTTTATTTATCTTGCTTAATGGGCAAATTCAGAGCATTCTTATTATAGTAAGGGTTGTCAAATAAAATGCAGGGCTGGAATAGGAACCCAAGGATTGCAGTCTTAGTGAAGGATGGATGAAAAATTAACTTTCAGGAGGAAGAGACAGGAAAAAATTATCTCGGTCTCATCCTTAACATTCAGTAGTGCTATTTGACCCTCCAAACCTCATGTTAAAATTTTAACTCCTCCCATTCATATAGGTCTAAAAACAATATATTTTTTAAAAGGATATTTTTTATCTCCAATGTTAGAGGTAGGGCCTAATGGGAGGTGTTTGGCTCCTGTGGGTGGATCCTTCATGCAAGGGTGGTGCTGCCCTCTTGGGAATGAGTGTGTTCTTGCTTTACTACTTCCCGTGAGAGTTCCTATGAGAGCTGCTTGTTCAAAAGAGCCTGGCGCCTCCCCTCCCCTTGCTTTCTCCCATTTCCACCATAAGTGGAAGCAGCCTGGAGCCCTCACTAGAAGCAGATGCTGGAGCTATGCTCTTGTACAGCCTGCAGAAGCATGAGCCAGATAAACCTCTATTCTTTCTACATTTTCCGGCCTCAGGTATTCTTTTATAGCAATACAAATGGACTAAGACAAGTAGATACAACAAAATAAAACAACAAAAAACCTCCTCTGAGAATGTGTAACCCTAAGCCAGATCTCACATAGGTTTATAGTCATAATTCATGTTATCTGTGTGTTCTGGAACATCTCAAAAGGAAAATTCAGTTTCAAGTAGTTCCAGGTAAGTAATGCCTTAAGGCAAATGATAGAAGGAAATGCAAATCTTCTCTTAAAAAATATAGTCTTTAACCCAGACCTTAAAGTATTTTCGTGGGTAAATTTTCAAGGAAAATGGTCACAGTTTAAAAACATAAGCTGCATAAGGAAATCAGTCACCATGAGAGAAAGTCAGCAGAAATAACACCAGAATCAAACCCATAGAGACTACAGATCTTGAAAGTATCTGGTACAAAATATAAAATAACAAATATTTAAAATTTTTAAAGAAATAAAAAGAACATCTTGAAAATATAAAATAACCAAGTGGTTTGTAAAACAACTACATATAACTTCTATAAGTGAAAGACATAAAAATTAGAATCTAAAGCTCAGTGGATAGATTAAACAGTAGATTAGGCATAGCAGAAAAAGAATTAGGTAAACTCAAAGATAGGTAAAAAGAAAAGGCAGAAGCTTCAACCCGTAGAGACAATAAAAGCTAAAAAACAGGAAAGAGTGGTTAAGAAACAAGTAGGTTAAAATGAGAAGGGCTAAAAAAATATCAAAGTTCCAAAAAGAGATAACTGAGAGAATGGGAAAGAGACAATATTCGATAATAATGAAATCCTTAAAAATTTTCCAGAATTGTTGGGAAAAAAAAAGAAAACACCAGTCTGGCTGGGTACAGTGGCTCATGCTGGTAATTCCAGCACTTTGTGAGGCCAAAGCAAGAGGCTTGCTTGAGCCTAGGAGTTTGAGACCAGACTGGGCAATATAGCAAGACTCTGTCTCTAAAAAAAAAAAAATTAAAAATTAGCCATGTATAATAACATGCACCTGTAATCCTTGCTACTTGGGAGACTGAGGCAAGAGGATCCCTAGAGCCCAGGAGTTCCAGGCTATAGTGAACTATGACTGCACCACTGCACTCCAGCCTGGGTGACAGAGACATATTGTCTGTAATGATAATAATAATAATAAATCCCCATGATTAATTTTAAGAAGCAGCACAAATACATATTTTGTTAATCTATAAGAAGACTTATCACAGTGAAATTGCAGAATAATCAAGAAAGCAAACAACTGTTAGCATGGAGAACGATAAAGAGACATAGTATATAAGAAGAAATACCTTGAGAAGGGGCATTGAAATTTGGTGGATGAAAGGAGTGTAAGAAGGAGACTAATTCCTATTACAATATTTAGCTCAGAGTCAGGGGGAATGAAGCAAACAGAAAGATATCGCAATGAATGCTGTGTTTTCAGGTTGCTAAGAAGACTCTGAACAATTTGCTAAGAAAATAAAGTGATAACTAAATTAGAGCACACATGTGTATGTGTGTGGGAATGTCTTCAAAGAATGAATGAAGAATGGTTTCTTGAGGAAGCAAAACCTTAGGTGAGACTTGAAAGATGAATTAGAGGGAGTGGGACAGAGAGAAGACGGAAAAGGAAAGAAAGGCATTCATGTAGAGAGAGCTAAATCTACAGAGATGGTTCCTTTAGTGAAAGGATGTATTCATCACCTCAGTTCTCCTTGAGGAAACTGTAGAGTGAGTGATGGACCTCAAAATATAGCATAGTTGCCCTCATCTTAAAAACATACAAGTTTTAAATAATAGGATGGGGAAAGTACCAAGGTGGATTGCAAAGAGTTTGGGGTAGCTAGAGTAAGGAGTAGATATGATTGGGGAAGCAAGAAGAGGCAGGAGAGGAAAGGCTGGACAGATCCGTGGCTGAAGATCAATGATCATGAAGAAGGTTTTACGTCGTTCTTGGGAGTATCAACTTTTTTTTTTTTTTTTTTTGAGATGGAGTCTCACTCTGTCAACAGGCTGGAGTGCACTGGCATGATCTTGGCTCACTGCAATCTCCACCTCCCGGGTTCAAGCAATTCCCCTGCCTCAGCCTCCCAAGTAGCTAGGACTACAGGCATGCACCACCACCTCCAGCTAATTTTTTGTATTTTAGTAGAGATGGGGTTTCGCCATGTTGGCCAGGATGGTCTCAATCTCCTGACCTCGTGATCCGCCCCCCTCAGCCTCGCAAAGTGCTGGGATTACAGGCCTGAGCCACCTGCCCTGGCCTTCCAAAATGCTGAGATTACAGGTGTCAGCCACTGCCAGCCTAAGCCACTCATTTTATAGTACTTTGTGACAGCAGCCCTGGGAAACTAAAATGTAACTTACTAGTGTTTAGGAGCACCATGTGTTCCTGCCTTGATCTTTAAAATATTGGAAAGAGAGCTGCCAGTTCTTCTTTTCAATTTACCTACTTCTTTTTAGTGAGAAGAGGAATGCTTTATCATGTGTGAGTTGGTGAGTTTGGGAGAAGGAACTCATAGGCTCAGCTGAGCGAGATGGGAAAGTGAATGCAGAGGGAAGTGGTTAGGAAATTCGCAGTTCAGAGATCTCATTCATATTTTCCCTTGTGGCCTTATAAGAAATAAAGCTGATGCTTTGATTTTTTTTCTGTATAATTTCCTTTCTCCCTGAATGCTCACTTGATTCTGAATTGTGGGAGAGGTGTGACTATTACCTTTTAATTTCAGTGAAGCCCAAGGAAAGGTGGAGGAATGATGGGTTTCTGGGAATTTTGGCTTGAGCAGCTGAACAGTGCTGGATTTGGATCCCTGGGACTCAGGAGTGGGATCTGGGGATATACGTGGAAGATGACAGCACGTAGTGGGCACTTAATATGTTTGCTGACTTTAAAGTGGTCTAACTTCCTCATTTTAGGGGTGAGTAAACTGAGTCCCAAAAAACCTCAGTTACTTGTCCAAGATCAGACAAAACAGGTGCAGGTTTGGGAACTTCTCTTCCTGCAATTTTCAAGTGATTTCCCTGCTCCCCTGTGAACTACCTTTCTTTAAGATTACATATCCTTTAATACACATATTCACACACCTGCTGTAAAAGACCATATAACATAGACTTAGGATGCTGTTCAAGATCATCGACCCCTCTGCTGGTTAGCAAAAGCCCACATCACATTTTCAATTAAAGAATGTCTGTCCAGGCTGCAGGCCTTGGGACACTTCAGCTGGGGCCTTGTGCCAACAATTTACCCAAATCATTCAAGTAAGAGCTCTCTATCCCCCACAGAAGGGGTCCCCAGGATATTTAATCACTGCAGTTTTTATTTCAAGACCGTGCCTTGAATGTCCTCTATTCAGAATACTGTGCCAAGGCTGAACTGCCTGGAGCAAAACAGAACAATCCTTTGGAGATGGTGGGGTCCAGGCTGGAGAGCCAAAGGGAGTGGGCATACAGTCCCACCAAAATCATATTTTTTTATTACCTCTCCATTCAGATAGACAATGGAAGGTTTCATCAAACACAACCTTCCTTTTCCTGATTGCTTAGGTACATTTCACATTCTCAGCATCCAAGGAAACTCTCCAAATAAATATATTGCTGGAAAAAAGGAAAATCAAGACAACATACACTTATCTCCCTTTGCTCAAACAGAAACAAAACTGCTGAAAAACAAAACTTAATCTCCAACAGACATATTTTCTGATCATTAATTTTTGCCCGAATTGCTGGTTCATGTAAACAAACTATGCCTTGTGTAAACAAGTCCTGTTATCTGAACAAAAAGAAGAAAGAAATAAATCTAAGAGCCATCCTGTGTGATTCACTTTAAAGAAAAAAAAAAAAGTTGCTCATATTTTTTAAAAAATATTTTGAAAGACTCTGCCTATTCATCATCAGGCATATTTTAAAGAAGTGATGTTTTCTTTTGTGTATCTTCAAGTCGCTATAGCAACTGGATCACTTTCTATTCGTTAATCAGGAGGCACCAGCCAGAGAATCTATCCTTTCCCTCTAGGTTTGGAGCCTTGGCCTATTGCTCTACCTTTTTAAAACTTCACAGATTTTGGAAATAGTTTTCTTCAAAACTGTTTCTCTTGATCTGAGAGTTTTGCTATGTTCCATGTGTTATTTATTGCTACACATTTTTGTCCTCTGTGTTATGTGATGGCTTCTATGGAATACTAGGTATGTTTTGATTACGTCTCTCTACCTCTGTGCTTTTATTGCTTACAGCTATAGGAGGTTAAGCTGAATCTCCAGAGTTGCGCAGCAAATTATACAGAAGTGCTTCCACTTGTTCTTTCTTTTGTATACTGCCGGCTGGAAATGCTGTCTAGTTACAAATGGAGCTTTGTTTTCTTTAATACCCTTTTTAAGCTTCTCCTTCTCAAAAGTCAGCAATCCATCTTAAGTTTTGTTATTAACACCTGGACCTGCTGAAACTGTGACGAGTGATTAGCGCAATTCTTAATCTACTTGGTAGCCTGAGGAATATCGTGATCATCTTTCCTGGGTTGGATTCACTTCCCTGAACACTTGGATTGGATGTCAATTGCTGAATGGTTCTAAACATTACACAAAAGAGGGAAGGAGAGACTTGAGAGTGCCAGGAGTCTAGAAGCGGTGGACTGGAATATACTTTGCAGAAATGATTTGTTCAGCCAGCACAAACAATGTTTTAACTGTATTTAAGGAAATCAAAATATTTTTCATGAAAGTCTGAATTACCTCAAGTTCTGCATGTTGCAATTGGTTGGGGCTGAGGAGCAAATGACTCCTCTAGATGGGGATGCCCTGTGGCCTCAGTCCTCAGTTGGCCCACTTGACCATGGTACCTGCCTGGCACTTGTAGAAATGAATTTCACCCCTTGCCAAATTTTACAGATAAAGAAACTGAGACTAGAAAATTTTAGGGACTTGACCAAAGCCAAACAGTTAATTAGTGGCAGCTTGAGGACTAAATCTAGTTTCACTCATCACTAGCCCAGTGCTTCTAGTTTTTTTTTTAATTTTGTTTTGATTCTGAGACAGAGACTTGCTTTGTCGCCCAGACTGGAGTGCAGTGGGACTACACAGCTCACTGCAGCCTTGACTTCCTGGGCTCAAGTGATCCTCTCTCCTCAGCCTCCCAAGTAAATAGGACTACATGTGTGCACCACCACCTATGGCTAATTTTTGTATTTTTGTGTGTGTGTGTGTAGAGATGGGGTGTCATTATGTTGGCCAGGCTGGTCTCAAACTCCTGGGCTCAAGCGATCTGTCCACCTCAGCCTTCCAAAGTGTTGGGATTACAGGCATGAGCCACTGCGCCCAGCCACTTTTAGTTTTTGAAGATTAAAACCGTAATCTTCCAGTTTCTCCTTATACTACAGACTGGGGTACACACCAGATAATGACGAAATATGCTTTAGACTGATTATGACTAAGAACTATACAAATCCATGTGGGCGACCACCAGGCAATGAACAACACAACAACTCTTATCACTGCAGGCTTTAAAAAACACTTGGGGTTATTTAGAAAAAGAAGCGAATTATGACTCAGGTATAGAGAAACGCATTACCAGGTGACAAGCATGTATATGTGTGGGGTGGGTGGGCAAGAAAAGGGAAAATACCCTCTCAGCTCATTCTGCTCCAAAAGTGGCAGCTTTTCAGGATTTTTCAAAGGCAATCTGAGAGCTAGGAATTATGAACAAGATGAAAGAAACTTAGAAGCAGCATTATAAACATAAAGCCAATTTGTCTAGAGAAGCTAGTGAAAGAGAAAACATGGTTACATTATTTGCTGTCCCACCAATTAATGGCAGATGTCTTAGTCTCTGGCACAAGTCAGCCTATCCACCTCTCCAGTCCCACGTTAGAACATTTTGAAGGAAAGCAGACCCACAGATGTGTGTGTGTGTGTGTGTGTGTACCCACAAGCATGTGTGTGGGTTTTGTGAGGGTAGGCAGTGCGTTACTGAATAAAAAGGCAATGCTCTTCAATTTCGAGAGACTTTTCTCCTTGTATCCATTCTTAAAGAGAACAAAAATTTATAAATAAATCCTTGTTGTTTTGATGCCACAGTAAATTAAGAGAAAAAGTTGGCCCTAAGTGAAGACTCAGACTGTGGTCATACTTCATCTAAATGGTTCATGGGGAAACAAAGCCATTATAATAATAAAAATAAAAGCTTAGCACCTGCCAATGGGGCAGGCCACCACTGAGATATTATGTCTTGCTCGGCTGGGAGATGCTCTGCTTTAGTGTCTACAACGGTCTTAACACAGAGCTTTGTGATAACGAAGAAAAGATTCCTGTGAACAGCCAAATACCCAGTCTCTACAAAGCCAAGCTCTTCTTCCTAATGAACCTCATGTGACCACTTGAACAACATTCCAGGGGCACTGAGGTCTGAAGACAAGAGGGATTTTGCAGTATGATTGAGTTTACACAATAACACATAAAGTAGAAAGCAGGCTAACAATTATCAACTGAATTTGGGGAGAGCTTTGCCCCACCGTGAAATACCTTAAATTGGCCGCTTATCTAAGATATGATTCTTTTGGATAATTGCTGGCTTTCTCTCCCCTGCATTTCTACTTTTATAGGCCTGATTGTTTTATGAAAGCTCTTCTCTTTTCCTTCTCTCTGGCACGGGAATAGCCTAGAACCAGTTTGCAGGGTTTACTGAGAATAAGAGCTCCGTTTTAGAAGGCCGGTGGCCCTTTAGCCTTGCACTGGGATGCCTCTCTCAGACACTGCAGATTCTGATTCCAAGGCCATTGTTCTTTGTGGCATTTCACAGCCCTCCAGGGGACTTCATTCAGATTGGCAGGTGATAAGCTATTTTCAAGTCATGGGTAATCATAGTAATTCAGCATTTTTCCTTATTAGCACCTCTGAATGGGGAAGGTGCACCGAAACTGCTCATCTGTGCAGTCTATTTTTTTCCAGGTTTACAGCTTTTGTGCTCCAGATGGGCTATGTTGTTAGTCCAAAGGGACTCAATGAAAGAGCATCTACCAATCTTTCTAATGGCCACATCTTGCATGGATGACAATGCTCAGCATTGTTCCCTTTGCTTCAGGAGAGGCAACTGGCCAGTAGGAAAGCCACTGGCAGGTCACTTCCAGTATCTTGAGGCTCTATTGAATGATAGATGCACAAGTAGCCACTTAAGTTTGTGAGTGTTTTTTCTTGGTGATGAGGCAATTTGCCAAAGCATTGATCCATTTTAGAAATCTTCAGTATTTCTAAGAAGTTTGGCACTGATGGAAGAGAGATGAGCTTGATCACAGAAGGCTCATGGATTTTGGCATGTGCAGGGAGGCGAACAAGGTTCAGATTCCATAAAAACAGCACTGTGAACATTAACGTTTTTCATCAATGTTATGAAAGATGAACGGGCTCATTTTGCAATGGGAATTAAACAGGCACACATTTAGAAACATTTGGAGACCCTTGTGATTGACCCAAGCTGCCATGATCCCTCCTTTTGGTCCATTTTTGCCAATTATGTCTACATCTAATAAGTACCATGTAATTATTTTTTACAATGGACTATTTACTTCATTCATCTAGCTGTTTAGCTGACAGCTTTGCCACTTTTTTGAAGAGATATATAGCCTACCAGAAATAATTTATCCCATTAGATGAATATTTCCAAAGACTATGCTAATGCTTCGGTATCTAAGAACTTAGCATCTAAAACCAGTGGATTACATGAAAATTGTACTTTCTTTAACCAGTGCTTACTTTTAATGCACTGAAAGGGAAGTTTGAAGAAGCTTTCTGTCTTTATACTAATTTTGAAAGCTCTACTTTGTGAAAGTCTTAAAAAGGGGCAGGCATAATAACATAGGTATCAGATGAAATTATAAATCAGAAGAAAAACATGTGGTTTAAATGGTCACCAAGAGCTAACATTTCCTTCTCTTTACAGGATCGCAAAGAGAATTGGGTAATTTCTAAAACCCTTTATTTGAAAACAACTTCAAAATTACAGAAAACTTGCAAGAATAAAATATTTGCCCTTTACCTAGATTTCACCTATTGTTAACATTCTGCCACATTTGCTTTATAAGGTGGTCACTCACTTGTTTTATATATTATACATACTTTTTTTGGAACTATTTGAAACTAAGATGCACATTTGTGGTCTTTTACCCATAAATATTTCCGTGTGTATTTCCTAAGAATAAGTATGTTCTGTCATGTAACCACAATAGAGTCATACTTCAGAAAGTTTCAACTCAGGAAATTTAATATTAAGACACGCATTTATTTACCTACTTTCCCATCTATATTCCAATTATTTCAATTGACCCAGTAATGTTCAGTAGAGATCTATTCTAGGATCATGTATTGCATTTAGCCATCTCATCTGTTTAGTTTCCTTGAATCTAGAACAATTTCTTGGCTCTTCTTTGACTTTGGTGACATTGATATTTTTAAAAGGCATTTTTTCCCCACTTTTTTTCAACTTTTATTTTCAATTCAGGTGGTACATGTGCAGATTTGTTACCTAAGTATATTGAGTGACACTGTGGTTGGGGAATAACTGATACTGAGCTTAGTACCCGATAGTTTTTCAACCCTCATCCCCCTCTCTCCCTTTCCTCTTTAGTAGCCCCCAGTTTCTATTGCTGCCATCTTTACGTTCATGAGTACCCCATGTTTAGTTCCCATTTATAAATGAGAACAGGCAGTATTTACTTTTCTGTTCCTGTGTTAATTTGCTTAGGATAATGGCCTGCAGCTGCATCCATGTTGTTACAAAGGACATAATTTTGTTCTTTTTTATGGCTGCATAGTATTCCATGGTGTATATGTACCACGTTTTCTTTATTCAGCCCACCATTGATGGACACGTAAGTCGATTCCATATATTTGTTATTGTGAATAGTGCTGTGATGAATATATGAGTGCAGGTGTCTTTTGGTCAGAAGGATTTCTTTTCATATATATATATACACACACACACACACTGGGTATATTTGGGTATATACCCAGTAATGGGATTGTTGGGTCAAACAGTAGTTCTGTTTTAAGATCTTTGAGAAATCTCCAAATGGCCTTCCACAGTGGCTGAACTACTTTACATTCACACCAACAGGGTATAAGCATTCTCTTTTCTCCACAGGCTTGCCAGCATCTGTTGTTTTTGACTTGTTGATAATAGCCACACTGACTGGTGTGAGATGTTACCTTTTTGTTTTGATTTGCATTTCTCTGATATTAGTGATGTGGATAATTGTTTCATGTTTGTTGTCAGCTAGTATGTCTTCTTTTGAGAAGTGTCTGTGCATGTCTTTTGCTCTTTTTTTTTTTTTCTTTATTGAGATGGAGTCTTGCTTTGTCACCCAGGCTGGAGTGCAGTGGCATGATCTCGGCTCACTGAAAGCTCCACCTCCTGGGTTAACGCCATTCTCCTGCCTCAGTCTCCCAAGTAACTGGGACTACAGGCACCCGCCACCACAGCTGGCTAATTTTTTGGGGTGTATTTTTAGTAGAGACAGGGTTTCACTGTGTTAGCCAGGATGGTCCCAATCTGACCTCATGATCTGCCTGCCTAGGCCTCCCAAAGTGTTGGGATTACAGGTGTGAGCCACTGCATGGTGTCTTTTGCTCATTTTTTAAGGTTTTTTTTTTTTTTGCTTTTTGAATTGTTTGAGTTCCTTATAGATTCTGTAGATTTTGGATGTTAGACCTTTGTCAGATGTGTAGTTTGCAAATACATTCTCCCATTCTGTAGGTTGTTTGTTTACTCTGTTGATAGTTTCTTTTACTGTGCAGAAGCTCTTGAGTTTAATTAGGTCCCACTTGTCAATTTTGTTTTTGCTGCAATTGCTTTTGATGACTTACTCATAAATTCGTTCCCAAGATCCATATCCAGAATGTTGTTCCCTAGGTTTTCTTCTAGGATTTTTTACAGTTTGAAGTCTTACACTTAAATCTTTAATCCATCTTGAGTTAATTTTTGTATATGGTGAAATATAGGGATATAGTTTTATTCTTCTGCATATGGCTAGCCAGCTATCTCAGCACCATTTATCAAATAGGAAGTACTTTCCCCATTGCTTATTTTTGTCAATTTTGTTGCAGGGCAAATGGCTGTAGGTGTATGAATTTATTTCTGGATTCTCTACTCTGTTTCATTGGTCTATATGTTTGTTTCTGTAACAATACCATGCTATTTTGGTTACTGTAACTTTAAAGTATAGTTTGAGTAATGTAATGCCTCCAGTTTTCTTCTTTTTGCTTAGGATCACTTTGGCCTATTCAGGCTCTTTTTTGGTTCCATATAAATTTTAGAATAGTTTTTGCTACTTCTGTGAAAATTGACATTGGCGATTTGATAAGAATAGCATTGAATCTGATAGCTTTGAGCAGTATGGCCACTTTAATGATACTGATTCTTCCAATCCCTGAGCATGGAATATTTTTCCATTTGTTTGTGTCATCTCTGATTTCTTTTAACAGTGTTTTGTAGTTCTCCCCATAGAGATTTTTTATCTCCTTGATTAGATGTATTTCTACATATTTGTGAGGGGGTGGCAGGAAGGGGGTTATTGTAAATGGGATTGCATTCTTGATTTGGCCCTCAGCTTGAACGTTATTGGTGTATAAAAATGCTACTGATTTTTGTACGTCGATTTTCTATCCTGCAACTTTACCAAAGTCATTTTTCAGTTCCAGGAGTCTTTTGGCAATGTCTTTAGGGTTTTCTAGGTATAGAATCATATCATCCACAAAGAGAGATACTTTGACTTCTTCTTTTCCTATTTGGAGAAAGGCAATGGTTTATTTTTAATAAAGGTTTTCATTTGGGATTTTCCTGATATTTCCTCATGTGTAAACTCAAGTTAAGTATCTGCAGCCAAACTACTACATGGGTCTTGTTGTGCCTTTCTTAAGGCACCACCTCAGGAAGCCCCCAGTGTCCATCTGTTCCTCTTTAGTGCTGTTCATCTGTATACTTGGTTCCGCATCTCAGAAATTTCCTCTAACTGCTATCCAGCACAACACCTGGACCTTGAAGTTGGTGAATAATTCTTGTAAGATAACTAAGAGTAAACATCTGCAGGATAGGCATGAAATGGAGTTTCAGAATTCAAAGCTCAGCATCAAGGCCGGAAGAGGTTATTGAGACAATATAATGATATTAATAATTACCCCCATTAATCATATTTATAAGAAATGCTCACATTTATTGAGCCCTTCCCATGTGCCAAGTACTTTATTACATAGTTTAAATGTAATGGTTAAATAGTTTTCTATTGCTGCCATAACAAATTTCCATAAATTTAGCAGCTTAAAACATAAAAGTTCATTATGTCACAGTCCTATAGGTTAGAAGTCTGGTAGGGATCTCAATGGGCTAAAAGCAGAGCGGCAGCAGGTCTGGGTTCCTTCTGAAGGCTCTGGGAAAGGATCCATTTCCTCACTCAATCAGGTTGTTGGCAGAATTCTATTCCTTGCAGTTGTAGGCCTGAGATATCCATTTCCTTGCTGGCTATCAGCTGAGGGTTGTATCTGGCTTTTAGATGCCACCTGCATTTTTTGGCTTGGGGTGTCTCTTCTGCCAACTTCAGGGCTATCAGTGATGGGTCTTTCTGACTGCAGTTGGAAAGGTTCTCCACTTTAAACACTCATGAGCTCAGATTGAGTCCACTTAGCTAATTCAGAATAATCTCCCCACCTCAAAATCTTTAACCTTAATCTCATCTTCAAAGTCCTCTTGCTGTGTAGGGTTACATATTCATAGGCTCTGAGGATTTGAGCATGGACATCTTTTCAGGGGCTATTATCTGCCTACCACAGATGGATTATCTCATTTAATACTCCCACCAACGCTGTGAGACAGATATGGAAATCATCCTCCATTTACATGAGGAGTCTGAGGCTTAAGTGAATTTCCCCAAAGTGCACAACTAGCCTCTTACAGCTGGGCCAGGATTAATTTCTAACGCAATGGTTTATCCAAGCTGGGAGATTTAAAATTTTACTCTAGCAGCAGAATCCTTTACCAAATGAAAACTTACAAAAAATCAAATACATTAACAAGATGAAAGCAAAGGTGTCCTGGCTAAACAGGGAGAAGTGGACGGTGAGGAAGAGAAAGGGCTTCACAGAAGAGAGGTGGCAGGCTGCTGATTTGGGCCACTGGTCTGGCCCAGCCCCCTCTGCTTCCAGATGAGGGCGGGAGACCCAGAGACTAGGTTGAAATGACTCAACTGAGGTGAGCCCTGATACTGAAGTATGGCTCTTCCATGCTCCACAAGGGCCCCTTCAAACATTCACCATAGATTTACATGTGAGGCCGCTGCCATGGACTTGGTTGAACATTATGGGTTGACCACCTGCATGTGGTAAGCATGATTCAAGGAGCTGATGACACAGCAGTAAATAGAACCGATCAAGTCTCTGCCTGCCTGGAAGTTACATTTTAAGTGAGGGAAGAAATACGACCCACGTATATTAAAAGTCAATAAAACATCAAAATATCAGATACTTATATCTGATCTGCTAGAATTAAAGTAGGATGACTGATGTGCGTGAGTGTGTGTGTATGTGTAGTGTAGACAGAGAGGGAGGGAGGCTGAATTGGGTGCTGAGGATAAGCCTCTTAGGAGCTGACTGTTAACCTGAGATGTGACGAAAGGAAGGAGCCAGCCACATTGGTATCTTGGGAAAAACATTCCAGGTAGAGGGAATAGCTAGTGCAGGGCCCTGGAGCAAGAATGGGCTACAGCAATCATGACTAGGGCCCTGCAGTGTAGCTGGAGAATGAGGGTGAGGAACAAGAGGTAGACAGTGAGGTCAGGGATGTATAGGAGACTAAAATTAATAAGGCTCTTTTGAATAAAGCACACATCTGTCAGGCATCAAGCACTATCTACTAGTTCTAGCTTCAGACAGACATATTATAGAATTCCCAAGTAAAGGATCACTAGCTTCTTGGCACAGTAAAAGCATCATGCCCCACCATATGAGGTGTTTGTTAATTGGGCATAGCTCTGATGCTCTCCCCGGTTGCTTGTTAGGTTCCCAAGTGGCCCATCCCATTAATGCACATTTGGGCACATAATGTGACAGTTGGACAATGACTTTGGGTAACTGTCATTAGTCATGTACACCATGGCAAAGTGAAGTTGTTACTGACTTCATGGTTCGGATTTGCAATTCAGCATTCAAGGGGGGTAAATGACTGTACTCAGTCTTAAGGAATAATTGACATAATTTATCTTTAAAATCTCAGTAGGTCAAACTTCCCATTTGTAAAACTTTCCAGTTGCTCCTTTGCCGAGCACATAAAACGAATTTACTTCTGAGCTGAGTCCTCGCGTGCCAAATTTTTACAGCCTTAAATATAGTATTTTATCACTACTATAAATGGTTCTTGACTTACCTCCCACAGACCCTTTAGGGCTGAAGGCAAGAGGCCTCCCTAATTCACTTGTTTCAATTCATGTAAGATTTCAAAGTTGAAGCCAGGTCATTTGGATAATATTTCAAATGTACAGGCTGTATTTCTGCTAAACACAATAAATCTGAAATTTTACAATTGGCTTGGCCAGCTAGCATGATTGCACTAGGCTTTCCAGTAAGCACCCCTTCGAAAGAACTTTCCTTCTCTCTCAAGACTCACCTCCAAACCTGACCCAAAGGCTCAATGTCATCACTCAAATGCTGAGGACATGGTAATCTGGAGTCTACATTTTTGGGTTGATTTTATTTTTCCAGTGGAACATCCAGGTTACTAGCCATTATTTGAGGGCATAAAATTCTACCATGATGATAAATCAGGCTGTCAGCTCTTTCTGGTCCATATCAGAGGCTGGAGAGACTGATCTACTTTTCTATTCTAATATTCTACCACCTGTCCCTCTGGAGACAATGCCATGTCTGTGCTCTTACCCTGGTGATCTGGTTGAGTGGGGACTGTTCTCCCAGTGTCCCCAGGGCCCTCCCTGTCCCTGGGAGCTGTGGAATCAGGATCTGAGAGGTAGACATCCCTGAGTTACCTGCCTGGTTCATACAAAACGTTATTCACTTGTCTCACCTAATAATGGATAGCTTATAGCTAGTCAGAACACACTGTCTTTATGGAAAACATATACATATAGGAAAACATATATATAAAGGAAAGTTGGTTGCTACAGATGGCCACAGGCACAGCTGCGAGGAAAAAAGGTTTCATTGACCCAATTGCATCATCAGTGAGAACATGACTAAGGTTTGGAGAGGTCAGTCTGGATACCCCTTGCCTTCCACTGCTTCAATTTGGGGTACTTGGTCAAAGGGTGATCAGTGAGGGATGGCCCTGTCCAGATCCTGCCCCTGGATCCAGTCCTTCTCCAGCTTGCCGCAGCGTTTGGTCCCTGTTCTGCTTCTGATGGCCCCGGCTGGCCCACTGTGCTGGAAGCTGAACTGGAGGCTGCGGGGAGGCTGGAGCCAAATTTTCCCTGGTGGGAGATGCAGAGAGACTTTGTGGAAAGGATGAGTCTGGATGCCTACCAAATTACCCTCCTGTTGACTTTTGGAAAGCAGGAATTTCAGGCTCTGGAGGTGCGGAGGCAATTTACTGACACTCATCGTTGGCCCAACTCTCAGTTGGAGACCAGCCTGTTAAGCAGCTGGGTATCAACATGCAGATGCTCCTGCCTCATCCACACACAGCGTCTCTCTATTCTGGTGTCTGCTCTGTGACTTAAATCCATTTTTTTTCCCCTCTTCAACCAGTGGAGCTTGAAGCTCTTCCTACCATCTGGTAAAGAACTATGAAATGGCAGTTTGGTTGTGGCATAGGGAGATGAAGATTTGGGGGGTGAGATGAGGACAGCCAGTAACAGGCACAGAAGTCACAGATAGTTACTGAGTGCCTTCCGGTGACAGGCACTGTGCTAAGTGCTGTGACACAGTGGTGCATGTCAGACATGTGGCTTCAGATACACCAAAAGGCTCCTTAGAAAAAGGGTGAACGTGGAGAGAAAGCAAATTAAATTTTGTTTTGATATTCACAATAGAGCCTCTTGGTTCCTCTCTCTTGAAGAACTCAAGATATGAGCACCTTTCTAGTTTTCATAATAATCTCTAGGGACCTATTAGGAGGTACAAGAAAGGCAATTTATGTGATGCTTTCCTTTATAAAACAGGATAGAATTAAGAAACAAAAAATGTATAGGGCTTGCCCAATATTTTTACTGTGTTAGGAGAAGGATGGAGATGCATAGAGACTAAGATTTCTGACTCAATTTTCCACACTCCTGCAAAGTGAAATGAGACCTAACCATCTGAAGTTCTAGTCGCTACTGCCAGACTCATTTTCATTTTCCTTTAAGCTTGATGAACAGACACGAGCTGGGGTCTTGATTGCCTTAGGATTTCAGAAAAATTGAAGATATTTCACTAAAAGGAAGCAATTTGGCAATGGTTTTCCAGGTTATTATTCCTAATCATGCAGAATCATTCTCACTGGTTTCCAGATTCATCTGTAAAGGTGAATCCACCCCTCCAGCTCAACTGCCCTTGAATGTTTAACATCACAGACCCCATATTGATTTTGAGACTGGCAGACGGTCTTCTGAACCCTCCACCCTGTGTGTTCGGCTCGATCACACTCCGCTTTTGTTTAACGAGGTTTGTTTTGGAAGTACTTGGCTCAGTTCTCTCTGCAAGCTTACGTGATCCAGACAGACTTGGCTCACAGCTCGGCTTCGCAGGTCAGTTACACAACAAGTAGGAGGAACTTTGATTATACCCGGCTCCGGGGGAAATAGCGTAATAGCACGAAGAGCCAAGATGATGAGCTAATTGCTCTAGAATTGAACTTAAGATACCTCGCCACTATGTTCTTCTCCCCCATAACTCTAAGAATGTGAGCTTGAATGTTGGAGAAGGAGCAAAGGAAATGTCAGGAGACACAACTAAGGAACAGAGAATGTAATCAAGAATGAAACAAAAGCAGCAGACTGACCTTTGCACAACTTTCATTTATGTTCTTTAGGAAAATAGTGTATGAGTGCAGTCTACTTTGGAAAAAGAGCAAATATTTGGATGGTCTGTGGGTTTGGAGCCAGACAGTCCTAAGTTTGAATTTGGCTCTAACACTTGCTAGCTGTGTAACTTTGGGCAAATGACATAAGCTCCCTGGACATTGATTTTCTCATCTATAAAATGAGGATAAGGAATTTTTTTCTTCTTTTTGAGACAGGATCTCGCTCCATTGCCCAGGCTGGAGTGCCATGTTGCCATCGTAGTTCATTGCAGCCTCAACCTGGATCAACCAATCCTCCTGCCTCAGTCTTCTAAGTAGCTAGGACTATGGGTGCATGTCACCACACCAGGCTAACTTAAAAAAATTTATTTGTAGAAATGGGGCCTTGCTGTGTTGGCCAGGCTGGTTTTGAACTCCTGACTTCAATGATTCCCCTCACCTGCCACCTTGACCACCCAAAGTGCTAGGAGTACAGGTGTAAGCCACTGAGCCCAGCCTATTATAAGGATTTTGAGCAGAGAGAATTATATTGAAGATTAGAGGTCATGTTTATAAAATGTCCACCTAGCTGAACAATAAATTCTAATATAATGTATCTGCCTCTGTTTCAGCTTCCATTCTCAACACAGTGACTTAAACAGATGTTGAAGTTATTTATTTCTATATCTATCTTAATCAGTGGATTTCAACTCTGATTTCACATTAGAATTAGTCAGGAAGTTTTTTTTATTATTATTTTTATTTTTGGGAGAGAGAGTCTTATTCTGTTTCCCAGGCTGGAGTGCAGTAGCATGATCACAGCTCACTGAAACCTCGATTTCCCAGGCTCAGGCAATCATCCCACCTCAGCCTCCCTAGTAGCTGGGACTACAGGTCTGTACCACCATGTCCGATTAATTCTTGTATTTTTAGTAGAGATGGGGTTTCACCATGTTGTCCAGGCTGGTCTCAAACTCCTGGCCTCAAGTGATCCACCCACCTCAGCCTCCCAAGGTGTTGGGATTACAGGCATGAGCCACCATGCCTAGCCAGGGTGTTTTTAAAAAATACTGATGCCCACACCTCATTCCAGACGAATTAAATCAGAAACATTAGGAGTAGGTGTCAGTACCTGCATTTTAACGCTCCCCAGGATTCTAATGTGTACTCAGAGCTGAGAACCTCTGGCCTATCACATTTGCATATAAGCTGCTTAGGAGCAAAGAACAAGTTTTATTCATCTTCATGTCCCCATGCCTAGCCTGATGGGGATGCTCAGGAAATATTTCTTGAATCTAACTCAAAAACTGAGAGATGCTGTTCAGATTCCCAAGACATGTCTTATATGGGTCAATACATTTTTTAGGTGGCAAACAAAGGCAAGAGATAGCAGTACTTGCTATTCTCACAGTAGGCATTTGAAAGATGACAGTAAAGAAGAGTCAAGGTCCTTTTAGCTGACAACCTACCTATTGACCTTAAGGCACTGACCACTGGTCCTCTTCTGGACTCATCAGTTGCCAGAGATAAGAGATGTGAGATAACAGAATACTTGGGGAAATTCTATCTTTTTTTTTTTTTTTTTTTAAATAGTGATTTCTTCAAAAGAGTTGCTTTGAGAGAAGAAAAATGTTAGACATGTCCAAGATAAGACAATGGACAAGGTCAGAGGAACAGAAGGTAAATCATTTATTGAAGCATATTGGGCTCACGTTTGGGACTATTTCATGTACAAACACACAATGTGAAAGCTCAGGATATGCCAGCAACAGTCCCATGACCAATACTCATTCACCTGTGAGACTGTCATCACCACTCACAATCATTTACTCTCTTTTCTGCAGGCACATGGTAAGACTGCACCTCCCCACTCTCTGATCCCAGACATAATCATGTAACTTGCTTTAGTTAAAAATGTGTAAGCAGGAGGTACAAGTCACATCCTGGAGAAACCTCTAAGAGTTTCAGTGCTTGCTTTGCCTTTGCCATGGCAGGATATCAACCTGGTCCTGGATTAAGGATCCCGCAGAGCAGAGTTCTCAGCTCACCCATGATGAAGATGCAGCATGAGAGAGAAATACACCTGTGTTGTTTGAAGTCACCAAGATTTGGGAAATACAACCTTGTGTATCCTAGGGTTTATTTATAACAAAGAGCTTCTAAGCCAACTACTTCCTTTGTGAAGACAGAGGGAGCAAAATTATGCACAAGGTTGCTCCAAACAAACTGTTTCTGAACTACTCTGTCATCTCCCATATGCATAAAATTGGTCACATTTAACCATTTCTCTAACCCTCCGTTTCCCCATATGTAAAAACTGTTGGGTTGCAGATGTGAAAACACATCACATACATTAAGTATGTATCCTGGTGATGCTTGATAAATATTAGGCTATACAGTCCTATTATATGTGGAATAAACGGAACAAGTGATAGGAAAGCAGAAAGTACAAAAGCATGCAATAAATATGCACCAAATGAATCAATGAAGAAAGCCGGGATGAGTAAGGGACAATGAAACTGCACAATGTCTGCAAGTTCTTCCAACTTTGTGTTTTCTTTTTAAAGGTTTTATGTCTTCTTAGTGCCTACCTTTGAAATGAGGTATCATTTAGACAATGAGGGGGCAGGGAGGCTCTAATGAATAAAAAATAGAAACAATCAGTTTATAATTTTTTTAGAGACAGAACTGTCTAATGGAGCTTGTTTCTCTTATCTTCAGAAAACGATTGACATTGCGTTTATTTTTGAATCCTTCCTCTGAAGCTGGCTCTGTGTTTGGCCTTAAAAAAAAAAAAAAAGGAGAGGCATCCTGAATGTCCCTTCCCATGGAGACGATGACCAGTAACTCCCTGGGTCACGCACTAAGGTTGGCTACACAGTGGATGATGCACTAGGTCCCTGAAAAGACGATGCTTTATGAATGCTGAGTAGCAGTTTTACAATCAGCAACTTCCTTCCAATTTAAAGGAGACACAGTGCTAGTATATATTTTATTCTGCAATATATTTGGTTTGGAAGGTACCAAAATGGTTTGACACCATTCTTGTGCCTCTGAAAGTATTTGGAAAGGTTCCAGTGAGAGATCTGAGTAAAAGTGAAATAAATAGCAATCTATGTCCACAGTATTTAATTTGAAAACCTTGCATATCTGCTGCATTAGCAAATTAAAGAGTGAATTTCATGTCTTCCATATCGCCAATACTTTTTCTGTGAACTAGGGTATCACTTCTTATGAAAAGATGGAGTAGTAAGAGTAAATGAGCTTGGTTCTCTAAGTCCTAGATTTGAAGCTTGTATTTAATGTGGGTTGAGATGAAAAGGGTTAGGGTGTCTTCTGCCAATCACACACTCATAATAGAACCCACTTCCCCACAGAGCAAGAAAGTCCTTTGTAGAGGTAAATGAAACTGAAGGTAAAGTGGTGGGGAGGATGCCAGGGCTAACTGAAAATATGCTCACTGACTCAGTCTTGCTGCTGTAGAGCTCTCCACTGTGTGCTGAACCCCATCTCAGAACCTTCCAGATGTAGGCCCTGAAGGCTGAGAGCTCTGGGTGAGCACTGAACCCAGATTAATTTGCATGACTATGAAGAACAGTGTCACTGTTTGACTAGTGGGGTTGGTTATGTCATTGAGCATAAAGCCGTAGCCAAAGCTAAGTATGATGGCTTTAGTAGGAAGGACTGAGGAAAGGGGTAGAAAAGAAAGCTTTCTTTTATTTATTTATTTTTTTTTCTTGAGACGGAGTCTCGCTCTGTTGCTCGGGCTGGAATGCAGTGGCGTGATCTCAGCTCACTGCAATCTCCACCTCCCGGGTTCACACCATTCTCCTACCTCAGCCTCCCGAGTAGCTGGGACTACAGGCGCCCACCACCATGCCCAGCTAATTTTTTGTATTTTTAGTAGAGACGGGGTTTCACCATGTTAGCCAGGATGGTCTCGATCTCCTGACCTCGTGATCCACCTGCCTCGGCCTCCCAAAGTGCTGGGATCACAGGCGGAGCCACCGCGCCCAGCCTCTTTTATCTTTTTATTATTGCAGAAAGCATAATATTCTGCTTTAGAATCAGAAGGGAAGAACATTAACTGGCATGATTAGAATGTAATAAAATACATGAGTTTTGGTCTTGAGCTATTCAGGGTCAAGTCCTGATTCTACTAGTTACTAGCCTAGTGAAATTATCCACATTTCGCAAATGTTCTGACCCTAATGTTTTCAGCTGAAAAATGAGAACAATAATTATTATACCTATTCCATAGAGTTAAGTCAGGTAATATACTTAAAAAAACTTAGTATAGCATCTGGCACATTAGTAATATTCAATAAATGCTAGCAATTTGGTTACTATGTTATACAGAATCAGAAAAGAGAATACTAATGGAATCATTCTAATGTTGAAGCACTTTTCTTTTCTTTCTTTTTTTTTTTTCCTTTCTTTCTTTAGAGATGGGGGTCTAGCTCAGTCACCCAGGCTAGAGTACAGTGGCGTGAACACAGCTCACTGCAGCTTTGAACTCTTGGGCTTAAGTGTTCCTCCCACCTCAGCATCCCAAGCACGTGTAATTAGAGCCGTGCACACCACACCCTGACAATTTTTAAATTTTGTTTACAAATGGTGTCTATGTTGCCCAGGCTAGTCTCGAACTCCTGGCCTGAAGCCATCCTCCTGTCTTGGCCTCCCAAAGTGCTAGGATTACAGGTCTGAGCTATTGTGCCTGGACTACTTTTCAAGTCAGATTGATTGAAATACAAATTTTCATAGTGTAATATTTGCCCTTTTTATGTGTACAGTTCTATAAACTTTGACAAATGCTTACAGTCATGTAATCACTCCAACAATCAAGATAAAGGACATTTCTAAAACCCCAAATAGCTCTATCATGCCTTTTATTTTTATTATAATGTGGTTATTACTAACATAAAGTCTGTAATTTGTTCAGCTTTCTTTAGTTTTTACCTAGTGTCTTTTCTCTGTTTCAGAATCCCACCCGAGATGCCACATTACATTTACTCATCATATCTCCTTAGGCTCCTTTCAGCTATGACAGTTTCGCAGACTTGTTTAATGAACTGGACAGTTTTGAGTATTAATCAGGTATTTTACAAAATGTCCCTCCATTGGGATTTGTCTGATATTTTCTTCATGACCAGACTGGGGTCATGGTTTTTTGGCAGAAAGACTATAGAAGTAAAGTGTTTCTCATTACATTGTATCAAGAGTACATTCAATCCATGTGATTTATCCCTGGTGATGTTTCCCTTAATCACATGTATGACGTAGTATTTGTCAGCTTTCTGCACTGTAAAGTCCTTCTGCCCCATCCTTTCCATACTGTGCTCTTGGATGAAAGTCACCCTTAAGAAGTAGTAGAGAGTGATGCTCCACTTTCTTTCTTTCTTTCTTTCTTTTTTTTGAGACGGACTCTCACTCTGTCGCCAGGCTAGAGTGCAGTGGTGCCATCTCGGCTCACTGCAACCTCTGCCTCCCAGGTTCAAGCGATTCTCCTGGCTCAGCCTCCTGAGTAGCTGGGACTACAAGTGCCCACCACCATGCCCAGCTAATTTTTGTATTTTTAGGGATAGAGTTTCACCATATTGGTCAGGAGGGTCTCGATCTCTTGACCTTGTGATCTGCCCACCTCAGCCTCCCGAAGTGGTGGGATTACAGGCATGAGCCATCACACCCGGCCTCCACTTCCTTAAAAGAGGAGTATTTAAATAAATTATTTGGAATTCTTTTCCATGAAAAATTTGTCTCCTTCCTGTTTACTTATCCACCATTTATTTATATTTGTATGAACTCATGGATATTTATTTTATTCTTTGGGTTATAATCTAATACAATTCTATCTATATTATTGCCAAAATTGTTCCAGCTTAGGCCATTGAGGACTCTTCATTTGGCTTATGTGTCCCTTTGACATATGTCCATCATTGTGGATTTTTTCCTTTGAGCACCTCCTTACTTTCTAAAGTCAAATGCTTTACCTCGGAGCTATACCCCTTTCTGTCCTACATTCTGTCATTACAAGATGCTGCAGGCTCATCCTGTATATTTCCTGTCCCAGTCCCCAAATCAGCCAATTCTCTAAGGAGCTTTGTTATATTTTACTGGAGAATGGTATTAGAAACCACGATCAAGGCACCTGTTTTTACTGCTGCTGGGGTATTGTTGCTTCTAAGTCCTTTCTGCTGATAGAGCACTTCAGACATAGAGCCCTGTCTCAAAATAAAAATAAAAACACTTCACGCATTTTCTCGATTGTTTTTTCTCATTATTCTTTTTTAATTCCCTAATTTTCATTTTCCCCCCAAAATACTGAATTTTCTTTTCAAGCACAGGTCAATTGTCTTATAGATACCTCACATTCTTGATTTATCTTGTGATTATCTTGAGGCTAAATAAGGTTTTTCTTGACCTCAACATTATTGACATTTTGGACTAGGGAATTCTTTGTTGTGGGGGAGCAGTCCTGTGCATCGTAGAATATTTAGTAGCATCCTCAACCTCTATCCACCAGGTGCAAGTAACAACCTTCCAGTCATGACAGTAAAAACTGTCTGAAGCATCGACAAATGTTTCATGGAGGCATAATTGCCTCCAGTTGAAAATTAGTGATCTAGACACTTTCGTCAGGAATACGAGGTGAGGGCTGGGTATGGTGGCTCATACCTGTAATCCTAGTACTTTGTGAGGCCAAGGTGGGAGGATTGCTTGAGACTAGCTTGGGCAACATAGATAGACCCTATCTCTATAAAAAATAAATTAGTCCAGGCTATTAGTGCATGCCTGTAGTCCGAGGAACTTGGGAGTCTGAGGTGGGAGGATCACTTGAGCTCAGGAGCCATGATCAAGCCACTGCACTCAAACCTGGATGACAGGGGGACCCTGTCTCAAAACAAAACAGCAAAACAAAAAGAATATGAGGTGATATTATTACTCAAGTATCACATCAGGAGATGTATGATGTCAGGTTTATGGAACTGATAGCCTGACAACTTATTTAAGTTGGTAACCAGCAAATCTCTTCATTGTAATTAACTATTAATTGTGGCAGTACTTTGAGTCTGTGTGATGATCTTGTTCCATAGCAATTTTCCACCCAGTGTGTCTAAATCTACTTACAATTTGATGATTCTCCCTTGGGTCCATATACTAGGGGATGCAAAATAATGATTTCCTAATTCTTTCCTGAAATACATGACAGCTGAAATTTTTCTGTAAAGAAGAGCTTTCCCTTTTATTCTATTCCCCTCTCTTTTCCTTTTTCTTCACTATTGATGCGTGGATTTAAAATATTGAGTTGGAATTCTTTATCATCCATTTTTAAAAAATGCTCTAATTGTCCTACATTTGGCTAATGGGAGTCCATTCACACTACTTAATCTGTCATTTGTTATGAATATGTAAAATATTTATCTGGTTCAAATCAAAACTAAAAAGATACAGCTAAAGGCTGGGTGCAGTAGATCACGCATGTAATCCTAGCACTTTGTGAGGCCGAGATGGGAGAATTGCTTGAGGCCAGGAGTTCAAGACCAGCCTGGTCAATATAGTGCGATTCCCATCTCTTAAAAAAAAAATTAAACAAAAAAAAAGATTAAGGTTGGGCGCGGTGGCTCACACCTGTAATCCCAGCAATTTGGGAGGCCAAGGCGGGCAGATCACAAGGTCAGGAGTTCCAGACCAGCCTGGCCAACATAGTGAAAGCCCGTCTCTACTAAAAATACAAACAATTAGTCGGGCATGGTGGCAGGTGCCTGCAATCCCAGCTACTCTGGAGGCTGAGGCAGGAGAATCGCTTGAACCCAGGAAGCAGAGCTTGCAGTGAGCCGAGATCGTGCCATTGCACTCCAGCCTGGGTGACAGGGCGAGACTCTGTCTTAAAAAAAAAAAGAAAAGAAAAAGATTAAAAAATAAAAAGATATAGCTGGAGAAGTCCTGCCCATCTCCTTTACCTTTCTCTATAGATAACCACTTTTATTAGTTTCTTAGTTATCTTTTTTCTCTTTGCAAAAGTAAATAAAAATGTAAATACACACACATTTTATCTCATCATTTTCTTACCACAAAGGTAGCATACTATGTGCACTTTTTGTGCCTTGCCTTCCATGTAACAGTGTGTCATGAAATTACCATCAGTTCTTCAGATCGTCTTTGCTGTTTTGGTAGCTGCAGAGTGCTCCACTGTGTATATGTATCCCATTCATTCAACCAATCTTCCATGGACAGGCATTTAGGTTGTTTCTGATAGTTTACTATCACAAGTAATACCACAATAAATAGCATGGTGAATATATTGTTTTGAATCTGTGGATGTATGTCCCCAGGGTAAATTCCTAGAAGGTGTGTTGTGGGGTCAAAGGGTAAATGCATATGGAGTTGTGTCATATTGCCGAATTTCCTTCAACAGCCATTGTAGCATTTTGTCTTCCTACCAGGAGGCAATAACAGTGGTGTTTACTTTCCTACAACCTTTCCGATAGAACTTGTAAGCTTTTGAATTTTTGCCAGTCTGATAAATGAGAAATGGTATCTCACGGTAGTTTTTTTTTTTTTTTGAGACAGAGTCTCGCTCTGTCGCCCGGCATGGAGTGCAGTGGGGCAATCTCCGCTCACCGCAACTTCCGTCTTCCGGGTTCGAGCGATTCTCCTGCCTCAGCCTCCCAAGTAGTTGGGACTACAGGTGTGCGTCATCATGTTCAGCTAATTTTTGTATTTTTAGTAGAGACGTAGGTTTCACCATGTTGGCCAGGATGGTTTCAAACTCCTGAATTCAAGTGATCTGCCCGCCTCGGCCTCCCGAAGTACAAAGTGCTGGGATTACAGGCGTGAGCCACCGCACTGGGCCTCCCACAGTTTTAATTTGCATTTCCCATATAATGAACAAGCATCTTTTCTTATGCTTGAAGGCCGTTTGTTTCATGTGATTTTAAAAAACATCTCTCCTTCTGTCCTCATAATTTCCTGGCTATCACCTTAGATTTGGCTGCTTTATTTTATGTCTGGATTTCTGAAATAGTCTTCTAGGTGGTTTATCTACTAAAGCCTCTCTCCCTTTAATTACCCTGAACACAGTTAACACAATAACCAAATTAACCTCTTAATACCCACTTCAAGACACACACGCTCCCACTTCTGTTTTTAAAAGAACCTTCAATGATTCCCTTTTAGTCACAGAATACTTTTAACCTCATTAGTCTGTAATTCAAGATTTTGTTTTCAACCACTTCTCCAAACTTTCCTTTGCCTATTTCCTTATACTTCCTCATTCCTTCTGCAAAATTAGTATAGCCGGTGTCTCAAAATCCATAGCAGAAGCGTTTTTTCCCTGCTATTGTCCAAATATAAAGACCCCCTATAGTGCAGCTCTTCTCTTTTATCTGTCTAAATTCTATGTAAACGCTAATGTCCACCTCAACTCTTATCTTCTTAAAAGCCTTCCTTGAACACTTCAGTGCCCAGAGGTTCTCTTTTTTAAAAAAAATCCTTTTGGTGCATATATTTGCCCCCTTATTTGGCACTGACTTTATATAGCCTCTTTTTTTTTTTTTTGCAATTCCTTAAAATTTTTAAATTTGGATATGTTTTATACCAAGAGTGTAGACTATGCTATTTCAATTGGCAAACACTAATACATTTTCATTATCTCTTTCTAAGTTAAAACAAGGGCACATTAACCACTATATTTATTGATGAGGTAGAAAAGTAAGAACATCTTATGTAATTTGATTAAAATCAATCATCAAGTCAATGGTATATAATCTAAGATGCCTGGATCTCAGGTTATAGTTAAGTGTCATAGCTATTGCTACATTCCCTAAATTAAAACAAACAAACAAAAAAGGTGCCTCAAAACATTAGGTAAAAGTCACTCCATTTACTTATGTCTTCAGTTATTGAAGAAATATAATTTAAAACTCTCAGATTTATCTTAGTAGTTAAAATTTCCATTCAAGATACTGGTTAGAAAGAGAAAGAATTTGACACCAAATATTCTTGGAACAAAATGGTATTATATAAAATGTTATCTATTTGTTTACAACTTGATAAAGAAGAGAAATCGAATCTCATAATTTCATCTCAAAATATCTAATTCAACACTTTCCTCCAGATGAAACAATGATTTTTGGTCATGAGCTTAGTTTTCTGCCCCCTTTTTGGTAATCTTTTCTTGGAACGACAGATAGCTAGCTCCACCCAGGAAACAGACGAGATTCCAGTTAATATGGAATTTGAGGTTTTTTCTTATTAGGTATAAAAGATAGATATTAATGTTCACTAAATAGCTGGAAAGGAATACAAAACTCAAAAAAAAAAACCCAAAAAACCCAGGATTTTTATTACTAATTATTTTATATAGCTAATTATTACATAATGTAGATAAAATGTCTCACAATGACAGATTTCACTTTTATCTGACTCCCCTAGAGATGGTCTAGACCTGGCCCCGAGATGAATCTACATTATTAAAATGGAATAAAGTTAAGTTCTCTCCAAAGGATGATGTCCCTTCTCACAGGAAGAATCTTGGGGAAATCTATAGAAAAGTATTCAGATTTTTCAAGTTTGTGTTTATCTCTTTAAAATCATAAAACTTAATAAACCATGGTCTGATCAAAGCTTCCTTACAGTTCTAATAGTTCATGAAAAATCATTTTTTAATTTAATTAATTAATTTATTTAGAGAAAGGGTCTTGCTGTGTGGCCCAGGCTGGAGTGCAGTGGCATGAATACGGCTCACTGCAGCCTTGACTTCCCAGGCTCAGGTGATCCTCCCACCTCAGTCTCCTGAGTGGCTGGGACCACAGGTGCATGCCACCACATTTGACTAGTTTTTTGTATTTTGTTGTAGAGACAGGGTTTCACCATGTTTCCCAGACTGGTCTCAAACTCCCGGGCTCAAGTGATCTGCCCACCTTGGCCTTCCAAAGTGTGGAATTATAGGCATGAGCCATTGCACCTGGCCAAAATAATTTATTTTTGTATTGTATGGTTTATTTTTTCTTCTTCTTGATTCATAAACAAAGTTTGATTAGAGAAAACAGCACATCTAAGACCCTGGGTATCCTAAGTCATTCATCTCTGCTTTGAATTTGGGCAATTCTCAAATTCAATTCAGCAAACATTCATGCATTAATTGCACATTTATTATGTCCTGTGCACTCTGCTAGTTCAGAGTATATAAGTCAAAGAGCTTGTTCTCAGGTAGTTTAGTGTCCAGGCAGAAAGGTGTATACATAGCAAATATTATACTAGTCACCTCTAAAACATAGTCTCACTGGCCTAACAAATAAAGGGAAACTAGAAAAGGGAGAATTTACTCCATTGGAGAGATCAAAAAAGGGTTCAGAAATAAGGTGACAATTGGGTTCAGCCAAGTCAATCCAAGAATAAACGAGGCCCAATACATAGAGATATTATAAATTAAGGGATATTTTAGAATTTAAAATGAGAAATTAGAGGTATTTAGAATGTTCTTGCAACCCTTTCTGGTAGTGTCACTGCACTTTATACCTGTCTCTACTCTGGCAGGTTGTCTTCTAAGAGATTTCATTCCAGGTGTGTCACTTGGGACAGATCCTGCTATCCCTTATAGCAGGATCACAGCCATATCACCTGTGAAATTCTCACCACCAAGGCGAGCACTCAGCACACAGTAGACGAAGTTTCTTAAGTAATGAATGGACTGAAGAGCTTAATAGCACTTTGTAAAGTAAATCAAACTTTCTGATCTGTCTCTTTTTGCAAGTTGAGTCTTTTGGATTTTGAGCCCCTAGAGGGTCAGTATCTGCTGTGGAGTCCATTTCCAGTCGCTTCCCCATGGTGTCATGTTTAGCTGGGTCAACTAAGTGGAGGATGAGGCCAATACAGACCCCTAGTGACCGTGGTTTTCTTGTCACTGTTCCCACCTCCATGCTAAGATCCTCACTGATCCTGAAGGAGTTCACACACATTCATACATTCCTCTCAAGGTGTCTTGAAGCTATGGAAGGAACATCATCTTTTCTCTACGTGTATCTTGCTGGGTAGACTTGCCCCACTGTCATCACTGAGCAGAGCCAAGAGAGACCAAACCTCAGGTTTTAGATTATACACAACTCCTCTCCAAGATGCACAAAGATGCCAGTATGGGCACACAACACACAACAGCAAAGATGCCAGAGAAGACCACAGAAATTAGCTGGGGTGTGAAATTTAATGGGAAAATACATCTGAAATGGGCAAACGGTGAAATCAAGATAGTCAAAACATTCATCATTGCTCTGGGCAAACTCACCTTCTATCACTTCATGTGAGACAGACACCAGAATTTGCTTATAGTTTTTTACTTCAGTACTATTATTTATGCCTACATTTATTTTTTGCTTCCCAGGTAATTAGCATTTTACCCTTAAGTATCTGATTCTAAATTTTACTTCTTCTTAAGTGTTTATTAACTTTTTATGAGATTTTATTATCCAGTAATATAAACATCATTTTATAGTGGAAGATAATGGGGGAATGATATTTAAGCTTCCAGAAACTGTATTTTCTAGTTATAGATATTATAGAAAATGTATCTTTTCCGTTTAAGGCAAAGAGTGGTGGTGATAGCCACAATATAAATTATATGATTCACGTATAATATTTAAGTATTAATTTCAAATTAGCTCAAAGAGAAGATTTAGAATATTCATAGCACAAAGAAAGGATAAATGTGTGAGGTGATGGATATACCAGTTATCCTGACTTGATCATTACACATCATATGCAAATATCAAAGTATCACGTGTATCCCATCAATGTGTAAAACTATTATATATTAGTGAGAAAAATTTAAGAAAATCCATTGGGTAAGGCAAACAAAAAGTCTACTTTATTCTGGCACAATCTTACCCCTAGAAACTTCGTGAGTGTTCTATAGAATAGCCTTGGCCTCACTGGGCGGCTTGTCGGAAACACAAATTCTCAGGCCCACTTTAGACTAGTGAATCAGAATCTGCATTTTAACAAACTCCTCAGGTGATTTGTGCCACACTGAAGTTTTAGAAGCATTAGTCAACCAATCCCAGGGCTTCATGGAAGTTCCATGAAGAGAAATTATTCCATGAACTTTTCAGTTGAGTTTCCTTTCAAAGATCATACATACTAATTATTTTCTATATGTTGCCTAAACATATATTAAGAAACAATCCTGAAATTTGGTAACCTCCCTATTTTTCATCTTATAGCCAATGCAGTGGTGCCATGTGTTACGAACTGTCTCCATCGCCTCCTGCAGGCATGCGAGAAGGGGAGAAAGAAGGAACTACTGACTTGAATTTAAGAGTTATACATGAGAGTGACAAGTGCTTTGCATTGTATGATGGGGAATTCAACTCCGCTGTCATCACGATACGATGCTTTATTCTCTAAGGGTTGTCTTAGGCTCCAAGCAACAGAGTCATTTGTATTTTTATTTTTACTGTTTTGAGATGGAGTCTGGCGCTGTTGCCCAGGCTGGAGTGCAATGGCATGATCTCAGCTCACTGCAACCTTCGCCACCCGGGTTCAAGCGATTCTACTGACTCAGCCTCCCGAATAGCTGGAATTACAGGCACCTGCCACCACACCCAGCTAATTTTTGTATTTTTAGTAGAGATGGGGTTTCACCATGTTGGACAGGCTGGTCTCGAACTCCTGACCTCAGGTGATCCACCCACCTTGGCCTCCCAAAGTGCTGGGATTACAGGCGTGAGCCACCATGCCCGGCCCAACAGAGTCATTTTTATAAAGGAAAACCCCTATCCCTCTACCCACAAACTTTTGTGCTTTACATACCAAGTGAGTTAGAGGAATTAGGCATTTCTTTGCTTGAGTTTATTCACTGTTAATCTTCCAAATGTGTCACCTTGAGAAGCTAAGGAGAGGCTGAGTCTCAGGCACCTGAAATGTGGTTGCTGATCAGTAAGCCCCACCAACTTATTGACAACCAGAGGAAAAGGTGTCATAGTCTCCTTTTCTAAACTTGAGTTTCATAAAGACTAGAAACCCATTCATTGCTTCAAAAGCAAGTATTTCCTCACAGTGATCCTGTTTGTATTGAAGAGAGCCTACTTAAGACATTGATGGTGACACTGATGCTGACAGCAATGACAAGAGTGCCTGCTGGGGCAATGACAGGATGAAGGTGTGTGGAAAAGGACTCAGCTATTTCAACTCTTTAGGTGACAAAGGAAGAGGACATACCCAAGCTGCATCCCAGACATCCTTCTTCACAAGGGACACATTCTTCATAGTCTGGGTCTTGGACTTCACCTACACGAAAGAGAAGTGAAAAACATAACTCATTTCCATATGAGTGGAGACACGTTAATTGCTATAAAAATATGTTCTTGTGTAGCTTCTTTTAAAGTAAATCATAGAGCAATTATGAAGCCCAAAACCATCCTTGAGGATATATGTGGTTTCTACTTTTTAATCTCCTTCTATTAATTGAATAGATTAAATCAGCTTGATTGGGTGAGAGAACCAGGCTGGACCATATGCCATGCAGCTAGTTTTGAAGTCAAGCTTGGTGATTTTATTTATTAAAGAAACCAGTTCTGCTTCTGGGAAAATGGAATTGGGTATGTAAATGAACAGGTTCCCTTCCTCTTTTTATCTGTCCTACTAAACACTTTTTAAAAAGTTTAAAATCTTTTACTACACTCATAAACATTAAGGAGAAACAGAATTGAGTGTCTTAATTATTCTAAAAATGTCTTGGAGCTCTCTTCAGCACCAGACCAGGCATAATTCTTATACAGAGCAGAGCAATAACAGTCCGTGGCATTCTTACATAGAAGAGAACCGAAACTATAAGTGTTGTTTTTTAATTTCCTTCTTCCCATAAAATATAAGAAATTGGGCAATAACAATAACACATATGATTCACAGACCATTTTAATATTTTCAAGTAGTTTTAGGCTGATCCTCACTGGCTTCTCAAAGCCACTCTGTCTTGATGCTCTGCTCTTCCTTTGACAGATGAAGACAACAAGGCGTGGGCAAATTAGGTGAGTTTTGCCCAGGGTCTCGTGTCTAGTAGTTGGGAAGGAGAAAACTGTTGACCCAGACTTCTGGATTCAAATCTTATTTTCTCTCCCCTGTATCCTGTCCACACTCCCCCCACCTGCCAAGATCATTTTCTTTTCTTTTTTCTTTTTTTTTTGAGATGGAGTCTTGCTCTGTCTCCCAGGTTGGAGTACAGTGGCACGATCTCGGACCACTGCAAGCTCTGCTTTCTGGGTTCAAGCCATTCTCCTGCCTCAACCTCCTGTGAAGCTGGGATTATAGGCATGCAACACCACGCCCGGCTAATTTTTGTATGTTTAGTAGAGACAGAGTTTCACCATGTTCCTCAGGCTGGTCTCGAACTCCTGGCCTCAAGTGATCCACCTGCCTTGGCCTCCCAAAGTGCTGGGATTACAGGCACGAGCCACTGCACCTGGCCAATTTTCTATACACTTAGGTGCATTCCTACAATCTTGGATTATGTCTGGGGAAACCCAGAGAAAGGGTGTGTGAATAGAGAGAGAGAAAGTTACCTCTCTCCCCACTTGAGTATGGAGTCACCCAAAATCATCCCAAGTACCAACACGCAAGCCAGGAAGGCAATTCAAGTCTCCAGGACATCCAGGGCGCAGCCCCTCCTCCCGTGTTCTGATGCTGGGCAAGGGCCCAAGAGTAGGCTTACCTTGTCCACACTCCAACTTCTGGCACGTGTGGTTGGTGGGCGCCATGAAGTAGCCCCTTGTGCATCTTGTGCAAACGTGCATGCTGTGGCAAAGCTCACAGTTGTCTGGGCAGGGCAGGCAGGTATTCCCTTCAGTGGCATAGTGGCCCTCTGGGCAGCTATCTCGACACTCTCCCTGGTATAGGAAGTACTCTCGGCCATAGTTGTCTGATCAGTTACAGGAGCAACGAGAAGAGGGATAATGTACAAAGTTAGCCATGAAGCTATTATAATGTAAGACATATTTAAAAAAGATGGAACTGAGTGCTTTCGTTCCTAGGGGCTAAGGGTTATAAAGATGGATTTAATGAAAAGTGCAATAACTACATCCTTGTAGTTGAAAAGTTTTCCTTGCAGGGAATTATTTTCCAATATTTTATATATTTCAGTGAATAGCGACTACTATCTGGGATGTTATTGCAAAACCATGCTCTGTGAATAACTACAATTCAAAATGTGTTTAACTTTCCCAAGGGCTCCTTTGGTATCTGTGAAAGCTCTCAGACTTGGGGGGTGGCTATAGAGATCCCATGAGAATAAACACATGCTTAATGATCGACACGTTTTATGAAAGTGTAATCTTCTAAAATGATTTTGAATTGGTATCGATCACATGCTTGCATTAACCATCTAAGGTCTGAATTTCCGCAGAGCTGCCAATGCCCATAATGACAAGCTTATTGAAGCACTAGACCAAGCACACTTCTTTGACTCTTTTACGTGCATTCCTGAAGGTTCCTGACTTCTGTCAACATTGGATTCTTTAAGGAAAGAACTGGCAGTGCCCACAGCATAACAGACCATGGGAATTTGTTCCTGGTGGGAATGGAAAAGTCTAACCAGTTACAAAGCATCACAATTAGTTACAAAGGGTTCTATTCAGTTACAAGTACAAAAACAACAATAAGGTGAATACTGATGCATCTAGAGGTCTCCTACTCCCACCCTCTTGGAGTTTTTGTGCTGAGTGTGCTCGGGGTATCCATCTTCTCTGAATCAGATTTCCCATATGTCCCTGCCTCTGAAGAGCAGCCGATCTGTGTTACTCAGAATAACCAGGGTCTCAGGTTCATTCATCATGTGATCTACCACATGGATATCCAAAATCATTGACCTTCAAGACGCAAGGCTGCTGAATTTCTGGATAAAGATAGCACTAAACCCATGTTGCAAGTGTGGAAACTGAAAGTCAGTCTAATGTTAAATTGACTCACATGAAATTGCCAACATTTGACAATTTTTTTACCTGTGAGCATGGCACTTTCACATCATTTATCATAATATTTCTTATTTATGCAAAGCCATAGTTGAAATACGTTGTTTTTTTTTTGAGACAGGGTCTCACTATGTTGCCCAGGCTGGAGTGCAGTGGCATGATCTCAGCTTACTGCAACCTCCTCCTCCTGAGCCCAAGTGATCCTCCCACCTCAGTCTTTCAAGTAGCTAGAACTACAGGTGCATGCCACCATGCCCAACTGTTTTTTTTTTTTTTTTGTATGTTTTGTAGAGATAGGGTTTCATCATGTTGCCCAGGCAGGTCTTGAACTCTTGCACTCAAGTGATCTGCCTGGCTTGGCCTCCCAAAGCTCTGGGTGTGAGCCACCATGCCTGGCCTGAAATGCAATTTTTAAAACATGCTTTTGGATTATGGGCTCTCAAGCTAACTTTTTTGCTGATTATGCTTTTATACCTGAAGGCTACTGGTTCCCATAGGACCAAGAAAATAAAAACAGCTTCCACAGAGGTGGTGGAAGAAAATATTCTGCTGTTTCTAAATTAGACAGAAGAGATTATCCTCTAAGGAAAGAAGAGGGTTTGGAAGGACTAATGTGCATTTGGTGATTCTACAACTATCGATCAACATTGTGGAGCACAAAACTCTGATCTGGTGGAACCTGGACTCTCTGGAGACCACAAGAAGGTCATCCTTCCAAGTTATGTTCTCAGTCACTTTATGAAACCATAGCCAATGCCATTTCCATCCACCATGACTCATTCAGAAAAAAATCTTTTTTTCAGAGTTCGCCAATTTCTCTGGGGTAGGTAGGAAGATTTGAGGGAAAGCAGTGAGGAAATCTACTTCTTTTCCATCCCCTACGCCTTCACATGACATCAACTCAGGACCCAGATGCTTAGGGGGACTCTAAGGCTCTCAATATGTATTTGTGGAATGACTGAATGGAGTTAATTCATATTTGGCAATATTCAATTTTTCCCCTATATCCAACTGGATCATCAATCTTAAAAATTAGCAACAATGGGGCCAGATTTAGAAGGAAGTGTTCTTCAATCCTGTTTTTATTGTTTGGACATGGCTTTTTTGAGGGGCCTCTTCAGGTGTTATAATTTGGGTTTAAAGAACAGAGATTTGAGGGGGTCTCAGTGTTTAAAATACATAGACCTGCAAAGGGAGGTCACTTAGATGCCTTGGCCATGACCAGCTTTTCTCACAGGTTTGGTCCAGGACTATGTCAATATTTGGTCAGATTTTGAGTAGTCCTGCTCAATTAGTTATGGATGATCATTTAAATACCATGCATAAATTTTTGACTACTCGCCCAGGGTCTTCAAGTTTAAATTATTACAATAATATGTAGACGAAGCTATTTCCAGTGGTAGAAGGGCTGATACTTTTGTTAGGCACCAAAAATTTTCCTGGGACAAGAGTTCAAATGGGATAATAGGGGACAAGAGTTTAGACTGGCTTTTGTTTATTCTGGAGAGTGATTCACTTTTACCAGAGCATTTCTTAGCAGTTGATTCTGTTAGGTGAGAAGGTGGACCAGCATGAAGATATTGGATGTCCGTAGGAGAAAAGGAAGGGTGAGGGTTGAAGGCATGAGGTGAAAAGAACTGCTGGAAAGGATACAAGAAAGGTGCAGGGATTCTGAAAATAAACTTGATGAAGTTGACTACCACATTTTGCTTGCTGTAGCTGTTGTGTGATTGATGAAACTTAGCTTTGGGTCCAGTTTGGTAGTGAATAAATCTGGAAGAGAATTGGAGTGAATCCTCAGCAATATAGCTGGAGATGTACACTTCCAAAAGGCATCATGCCTCAACCTTAGTGAAGTCACAATTAAACAAGGGATACAAGCGCTACAAATTGGTGGGAGGGGCTTATGAAGGTAGATGGGACCCCCCGGCTGGATGATTTTTAGCCTTTTATTAAAGCTTCCATTTATGGATATGGAACTTCTTCAATTAAATCATCCTTCTTCTTCACCACTGTCCCATCAAGGTCTCTGCTACATTTGCTTCACTAATGCTTCTTAAGGACATCACACTCTTAAGTAGGCAGAACTACTTCAGGGCTTGCTAAACAGCACCCTACCTCGAGGAAGCCTTCTCTGCTTATTACAGCTGGAAGTGATGCTGCTTCTCTGATCTGGCGTAGGATTTCTACCATGCATTTGGTCTTCATCTATTATTTTCTTGTTTTGTAATATATGAGGACAAACCTCCTTGTTAGACTGTAACTCCTTGAAGGTGAGTATCTGCTATCATTTAACTCATTTTCTCTGGCATTCAATACACAGTAACTTGTAAGTAGAAGGGATGCAATAAATGTTTAAGATAACGGATTAAGCACAATTTCAAACAGAAAGACAAAACAGAAGAAATGTCAGCTCATTTATAGGTAGGTTGGTCCAAGTAACTGTAGGATGCTTAGAAGACTAGACATTTGTTTGGTATCTAAACTTCTTTCTAATTTTGTGCTATATATGGAGACGTGAACGTGATTTTGGATGCCATCTTGTCCTTTCTCTTCTTCTTCTTCTTTTTTTTTCTGGTTACAAATAAGAAGAGGCATAAAGAGGTAAAGTGACTGGTTTAGTACCTTCTCATCAGTAACAAAGCCGGGACTTGAACCCACATTTTCTGACTGCTGGTCTTAACATTCCTTCCATTGAACCATTCATTCATTCGTTCATTCAGTTATTTATTGTGAACCTTCCATATACCAGACACTGTGCTGGTGCTCAAAATACAGCAGAAATAAGGGAGAAACCATGCCATGCTCTTATGGGGCATACAAACGTACGGACCAAATAGACATCAATGTGTCGAGGCTCATGAAGGGGGAAGTGCAGCGTTCCCAGGTTGCACCTGTGATGGCCTAATCCAGGCAAGGAGGTTAGGGCAGCCCTCACTGAGGAAACGATGTTGAAACTAAGTTGGAATAGGAAGACATCAGCCAGACAACAAGTGGAAACATCTCAAATGAAGTCTTAGGAGCAAGAGAAACTCAAATGCCCCAAAGAGTAAGCAGCTACAAACAATAACAGTAATGATAATAAAAATAATAATAGTTAATATTCTAAGGGCTCACCATGTGGCTAGCCCTGTTCTAAATGCTTTATTGTTTTATCTCATTTCATGTCATTTAATTTTCATAAAACCTCTTAAAGAAGTAAGCATGATCATCATCTTGTAGATGAGGAAGGAAACAGAACAAGGCAGTCTAGATGTAAAATATGACAGATGTTTGTCTTATTTTGATATCTGAAACACAAAGCAATAATTTTAATTTATACACAGAAATGTGTTATCTCCCGATCTCCTGCAAATGCCTGGTACTTCTAATGTGTTCTTCATTTTTCTTGGTTTATTGCAAGGAAGACTAAAGATCAATAATTCTCTTCCACCAGAAAAATGATCTAAGGATGATGATGCTGGTAGCTGACAGCCTCAGGATCAGTAAGACAACTGGGAATGGTGGGGACTGGGGAGAGATGGAGAGCAGCCTCTTTTGGACTCCAGGTAATGATTTGGGAAATGCAGGTCAGGTGGTGGATCTTTTGAATTTTCAATAGACATTAAACCCTCAAGTTTTTATCTGCAATGTCCCAGTTTTTAAATTTGGCTCAAATTTAAAAAGTAGTATATAGAAAAAAATAAAATATGAATCTGGCCCACATGAGGTCAGTAGGGGACAGGCCTATAAGTTGAGGCTGGAAAGGAGTCAAGGGTCAGAGTGTGGAGAACCCTTGAGAGCATGAAATAGAATCCAATGGCAGCAGGAAACTTTTAGTGCAGGTAAATCTGGGACACAAAGGTCACATTTGTAATCATTTGAAATGATGATCTTGCTCTGCTGAGCTCTGGCAACTTCTAAGTGGCATACCTCAGCTCCAAGAAGACTCGCACGCAGCCTCTAATACGATACTTTCCTTAAAGACAGAACGTGTCTGTCTTAATTCCCTAGCTTTTCACTTGTACTCCCGCAAACCTTAGCTTCACTGTCTTATCTCATGTCTGACCTCATGCTTGTCTGTCTTTCTCTGGAAAGGCATCTCTTAGCTGCTTTCTCATCTTTTCAAGGGCACCGAGTCTACACCCAAATAAGGTGAACAAGCTTTTTGTGTCCTGATAACAAGCATAAAGTTCAAGGTTGTCCAGGCTCTCCAGTGAACAGCTGTCTGATCTTAACCCTCAACCCCAGACACAAGGCTTTTGGGTCAAACCAAATGATGGCCATCAGGAGAGGAACAGGTTTGGGGTCAGGAAGACGGAGGAGCAGCAGTCCTCTCACCTGCTTCACAGGAGGTGCAGTGGGTAGGGCCGCTTCCTTGGCATCTCTGGCAGGTGTGGTGGCATGGATGGCATTGATTCTCAAATTCAAATTTCCATGAGGGACAGTTGGAAACACAGCGGCCATCATCAAGAATCCTAGAGGAAAAGCAGACTTTTAGAATTCATCAGGGTGACTTTCCAGAGTGGCCCTAAGTATCAGAACATGTGGTTTTCATGTTTGCTGTGCAGATTTGACTTCATTGTTCCAGAAACAAGGGGGATGACTGGGAGTGATCATCTTAGAACATGTAAAATATTAGTCATGTACCCATCCTTGGCCCAAGATTTGGACCTAACAGCCAGCATGCCAGAAACTGGCTGGGAAAACAATCCCGAATCTGGTTCCAAACAAGCTAACTGGTATCCACAGGGATTAAATCCGCATTATAGGCCCCAGCCAAACCCAGCCAACAGTCAGATGGAGGTTTCTAAACTTTCCATACACTCAGTGGGCCTCTGAGAGTGGCCTTGGAGAAAATATTCTTCCTTTATCTATCAGCATGCTTGTGCTTTGCAAGGGAAATGTCAGCTCCAAGGGCTCTTGATGAGTAGAACAAAACACTGCTTTGTAGCTCGGGTGCTACTTAGAAGCCTGGCCTGTGTATATTGCAAGTAATCAATGAACTCTGATTTTGAGTGTCTTGTTTTGCAAGCATTTCCTGAGATATGGAGTACTGGAGTCTCTATTTTCTGACCATGAACACTTTCTGTGAACACCTACAAAGGGCATTACTGATGAGTTAGTATATGGGCTTCCAAAACTTTGGTTTTACACATATACAATATATATCCTAATGTCATTGTTAATATTTTTATAGTTTTGCTTCATTATTCTTTGCAAACTCATCATAAGAGCAAATGTGATTAAGTAAATTGTATCCAAGTGTTCTGTTCAGAAAAATACAAAATGTTTATCAAATGCAAGAGTCAGATAGGTAATATGAATAGATGAAATGAGCTGGGGGCTGCACACCCAGAGTTCCTAAGTTAGTGGGTCTTAAGGGGAGGCAGCTGAGAATTTGCATTTCTGACATTCTAGATGATGCCAGTGCTGCTGGTGTGGTGAGCAGTCTTCGAGATCCGCTGCTCAGTGACAGTCTGGATTACTGTGGAATTCGCTAAATGATTCCTATGTAGTACAGGTGACATCAAATTGGCATCTCTTACACTCCCTTAGAATGACAGTTACTGTATCAGTTGTGAGGTTCACTGAGCACATAGCATACACGTGCTCCCGTGAGCATAATGCTGCCATCCAGGCCTGGGACATCTGAGTGGGCCTACGAAGACAGGGAAAGATGTCTTACTACTCCTCTCCACTTAAGCTGGACACCACATGAAAGGTCAGCTGTAGGCCTCAAGCAACTTGTTCCTGTATGGGCACTGGCTTGTTTAAAGTTCACTGTTTCCAGAGCTAGAACCAACCCTGAACTGAGGGGTGGGCCATTTCAATCCCAGGTTTAGAGGAAAGTTGGGTGGGGCAAGGCATCCTGAATAGTATGTCACCTGCAGTCTTCCATCTCATTCATTCCCACACACTGAAAGTCTGTGTCATTTGCATCTGTTTGGAGGCAGAATGGGGTTCAAGCCAACAACCTGAGACAGAAGTCCACCTCTGTCTTGGATTCCCAGGCCCTCATGTTCGGTTAACCATCCCCAGCACCACTGAATAAACAATCCTTCTGGCCCTCTGCAAAGCGTGAGTCCCAGTCCTAAACAGACACTGACACGCATCTGGCTGCCCATGTCAAAACAGATCCCCTGCACCATGGCATAGAATGAGATGCCTGTGCTCCCAGCCTAGATTTTTAGCGGATGGCGCTAATGCCAAAGGGGGAATATCCCAGCCCCACCCTGGCACCAGTTACTGAGCCAGAAGACTTTTCAAGGAATAGTCTGGATGTGGCTAGTTTAAAATGAACAAACAAACAAAACCAAAATCTTTCCATAAGAAAAACCATGGAAGAGCTTTCTGAGGATTTTAAGCAAGGAAGCTATTCGATGTTCTGCTGAAAAGGAGAATAGCGCAAGTTTATTCTGGGGGTTTATTTTCTTGCTAAAATCAATTGAGAAAGGGATATGAAGTACATCATCATTTTATCTCTTAGAGCAGTGGTCCCCAGCCTTTTTGGCAGTAGGGACTGTGATTTGGTTTGGCTGTGTCCCCACCCAAAATCTCATCTTGAATTGTAGTTCTCATAATCTCAAGTCATGGGAGGGACCCAGTGGGATGTAACTGAATCATGGGAGCGGTTTTCCTCATGCTGTTCTCGCGATAGTGAGTAAGTTCTCACGAGATCTCATGGTTTTATAAGGGGATTTTCCCCCTTTGCTCAGTACTTCTCCTTCCTGCCACCCTGTGAAGAAGGAGCCTTTCTTCCCCTTCACCTTCTGTCATGATTGTAAGATTTCTGAGACCTTCCCAGCCGTGCAGAACTATGAGCCAATTAAACCTCTTTTCTTTATAAATTACCCAGTCTCAGGTATTTCTTCATAGCAGCATGAGAACAATCTAGTACAGACCAGTTTCATGGAAGGCAATTTTTCTACAAATGGGGATGTAGAGGATGGTTTTGGGATGATTCAAGTGCATTATATTTATTGGGCACTTCATTTCTATTATTATTACATTGTGATATATAATGAAATAATTATGCAACTCACCATAATGTAGAATCAGTGGGAGCCCTGAGCTTGTTGTCCTGCAACTAGATGGTCTCATCTAGGGAGTGATGGGAGGCAGTGACAGATCATCAGGCATTAGATTCTCATAATGAGTGTGCAACCTAGGTTCCTCACATGTGCAGTGCACAATATGGTTCACACTCCTGTGAGAATCTAATGCTGCTGCTGATGTGACAGGAGGTTGAGCTCAGGCAGTAATGTGAGCAATGGGGAGTGGCTATAAATACAGACAAGGCTTCACTTGCTCACCTGCTGCTCACCTGCTGCTGTGCAGCCCAGCTCCTAATAGGCCATGAACCAATACCAGTTCATGGCCTGGAGTTTGGGGACCCATGTTTCATAAGATGAGATGACAGATTGGCTTGGGGGGGAAATCATTTGTTTTGGGACAAGTGATCTCTGATTAAGGGGAACCACTAAAAACCACTCAGAAACAGGAGAAGAAGCAGAAATAGAACCCTTCCATGTTTAATAGGGAAGGGGCTGTCTTTTTGACTTGATTTTAGGAACATATCAATCACATAATCATGCTTGAAACCATTCCCTCCATGTCCACCCTAACAAAAGCATAGGTGACATCTCCAGTTTTTGTAAGAGGATGATTATTTCTAAAGATAGAAAGATAGGGAAGACAGTTATGCTTAAGTGAAGGCACTGAATTATGTCACCATGACCCACCCCACATTCTCCAAACTCCCCCCAAAATATTGCTAAGAAACTTGAAGAAAAATCCCATTACAAATGGCCACAGTTTTCAACAGACACCAGTGAATTTTCCGTAGTAGAAGAGAATAGATATTTTGCTCTATAAAAGTAGAAAACGGGGCTGATGAAAATTTTCCTTAAAGCCAACTCAAGGCATCTCTGGGACCACCAGGCATCTGATCCATGGATTCCTGAGATGCCCAGGCAAGCTCATCTCTGCAGGGGAAGAGCTTCTCCCCCCAGCTCATGCCAGCTCTTGACCTTTTCATAGGAAGTGAACCATTCCAGACTGAACAGGCCTGAAAGAAAGGGAGAATGCAGTGGAATCAAGTGCTAAACAGCTGGGCAGAGATGATCTTAACATCGGCGCTGAGTATTCCAGAAGGCCCCAGGATGTGTGTGTGACATGAACTGTAATGAAAGAGATGGCATGTCAGGGTTAGCTTGTCCTCTTTGCTGATTGTTGACTTGACCTAATTAAAGCCATTACAATGGCACTTAGTGTAATTTCTTGGTGCTTTAATATTCTAAAAGAATGAAATCTAGTAAGAAGATTTTTTTGTCTGAATTCATAGAAATAGATCACATAAAATGTTTGAGCATGGGTCAGAACAGAGATAGCTTTGAAATGTTTTTAATTAGTTCACTGACTCTGTAACTCCTTCAGGACGGGGCAGGGAAATTAGTTTGGGCAATGAGGACCCCAGCATCACAGAGCTTTGCATGTTAAATACAGTGGCAAAGAGGGCACTTGGTTTCTCCAGGTTTTTAATTGTCTTTAAGGAGCTAAACCCAGTGGTTCATAAAATTGTAAAGGAAGGGTGGTGGCTGCCTTATTAAACAAATGTTCAAATATTCTCCTAGTTCAAAAGACATCCACACATGCATTGGAATTTGATTGTTGGTATGGTGGGGAATTGGAGAAAAAAACAGAACCTCATTTTGAGAATGCTACCTGTATCTTAGAGTAAGTCCTGATGCTTTTTTAAAGCAAATTCAATATTTAGAGGCAGAGTTATTTTAAAGAGACACTTGGAAAAATATGCTCATTGTTAGCATTAAAAATTCTTGAAACTGTTCCTTTGTGTCTTCTTCAGTCCTTTCTCCTTCCTTCTTTCCTCTTTTCCTTCTCTTATTCATTCTTTCCTTTCTTCCTTCCTCTTTCTGAGGAAGCTATTTGGAGAGCCAAACCTATGATATTGATTACATACTTCATCAAGTTCAATAAAACACATTTATTGAATTGTTATATGTTGATCACTATGGGGAATAAAGGAACAAACACATCGCAGCACCTGCTTGCAAGAATATTACAGTCCTGCAGAAGTAGGACAAAATGACCATTATGCAAAGCAGAGGGCATGTCCATCCCAGAGATGCTAAGTGCCTGCCACTGGAGCAGCCTCATCACCCTTGCCTGCAAGAGACCTACTTCCTTTGCATTGGGAAGGGCAGTGATGAGGCCATTCACTGAAACACTCAGCAGCCAACAAATATTCAGTGCTAGGCTCAGAGGAGCATTGAATGAAAATACAACAGGCCTCCAACTTTCTTTATTAGAAATTCCCAGTGTATTAGCTAAGATGCTTATTCCATTTGCATACTTGCTATTCCCTCATTAACTCAGTTAGCAAACATCATTAAGTGTCTACTATTATCCCAGAACTGTGGTAGGTACTAGAGATCAAAGATGAGTATCTCAAGTGGCTTACAGTCTGATGAAGAGATAGCTTTGTAAATGAAAACCTTCAAAGGCTACAGGTGCTCTTATGGAAGCTTATAGAGAGCAAAGAGACAGAAAAATGGTTAATTTTTGCTGGGAAGAGATTAATTTTACTGAGAAGAGGTCAGAAATGCCTTTAAGAACAGTTCGCCCCTTGTAATCCCAGCACTCTGGGAGGCCGAGGTGGGTGGATCACCTGAGGTCAGGAGGTCAAGACCAGCCTGGCCAACATGGTGAAACCCGTATCTACTAAAAATATAAAAATTAGCCAGGCATGGTGGCGGGTGCCTAATCCCAGCTACTAGGGAGGCTGAGATAGGAGAATTGCTTCAACCCGGGAGTTGGAGGTTGCAGTGAGCAGAGATCATGCCACTGCATTCCAACTTGGGTGACAGAGTGAGACTCTGTCTCAGAAAAAAAAAAAAAAAAAAAAAGAACAGTTCACTTTTGAACTGACTCAGAAATAAGTAGGTATTTGACCAGCAGATGGAAATGATGATTGAGGAATGGGTGTGCAGAAAAGGATGAGATTTCAGGCATCAAAAGTGACATCAAAGGCACCCTATTCATTGGTGAGGAAATCTGTTCCATGTCCAGGGAACTGGTTCTTGTGGTGGGGACTGGGCGTCATGGGGAGAGGATACTACAGAGCTGGGCTGTGCCCAGACCAAGGAGAATATCTGTGGAGTGGGAAGGAGTTTGGCTCTTTCTCACTGCAGGCCTGTGGGGTGCTGCTAAGGTGGTGAGCACCTCCTCTCTCCACCCTGCAATCCATGAGCTCACACCACCGGGAGGTCCTGAGAAGCCACTTACCTTGTCATGGGGCAGGTAGTGCAGTCTTCCTGGGTTGGTCCCCGGCACTTGGCACATGAGGCCTCACAGGTCTGGCAGTGGCCATGGTCATCAACGTATTCTCCTGGGGAACAAAATCTAGTTGTTTACTTCATTTCTACATGGCAAGGCTGCCTGGGCTGTCAGTCTGAGAGCAGCCAGATCTCTGTGGCTGCCTGAAAGCAATGCAGACAACACAGAGAGGAGAGGCCTTGAATGGCTTCAGCTGCTAGTCCCAAATCCTGATCTTATCATAACAACTGTTCCTCTCCTGGGGGCCCCAGAAGTTGGAACCTCAAAAAGTTATGAGGCAATGACATATTTCTGAATCTAGTCAACATGTGTTACAGATTTTATAAGTAGGGAAGGCCAAGCGGGGCTTCCCACCAGACCCCTTTACTGAACTCCTACTGACTTTCCCATTAAAAGCTGAGGTCTCCTGGTCCACAGAGGGCCCTATAGTTTTGGTTCAAGTCAAGCAATAAGCAGGACCCACCTAGATCTTGTCTTACCACCCCATGGGGTAGAGGTGCGGGAATCGTGGTTACTGGTCAAGAATGGGTGCTGAGTCTTGGCTGATGCTGGGCAATTGTAAGCTACATCTCACTCTGAAAGAGTAATAGTGAAGAAATAGCCAGGGAATTCTTCCTTTAATTGGAAACTTTATCTTTCCCAAGGGAAAACACATGTGGGGCCCTGCAACAGAAGCAAATCCAGCCTCACAAGTTTCTTGGAAACATTTTAAGAAATTACTCCCACAGCAAAGGTGGCAAAGGGGGGCCAGTCTCATGGAAAGTAAATCTCATGGATTTAAAGATGGGCCTCTACTCACTGAATCCAACCCTCATTGCACTCATCCTAACCTGCTATTGTCTTAAAAAAAAAAAATTGACAGGCTTCTTTGGTCAGATCCACAGAGCCACTTTTTCTGGTTTAGAAACTGGTCATGCTCAGAAAATATGGTTTCAGATTTTGGCAGAGACACAACCTCCACTGGACCTCAACCCCCTCCAACTCTGACAGCCCCCATAAGCCATGTCTGAACACTGTCAATCTGAGATCCAGCTGGTGGGGTGAGATAGCAGGATCCGCCCAGGGTTTAATCAAGTTGTCTTACTGAAACGCCAAGACTCATTGCCTGATTTAGCACAGTTGCATTGAAAAGAGTCCTGGAAACCCAGACTTGACTGGTGAGGAAATGAAGGAAATTCATCCTTCTTTCTCCCCCTCTCCTCCACCCACATCACTTCATTAGACTGGTACAGCTAGCATGTAAGTAAATCTTATATATGTAAATTTTATACTTGCTAGCACTAAACCCCAAAGATGAATGTGAAGAGACAACTAGAGTCTGCCTTTAGGTAGCAGAAAAAGCCTTTCATGTAGAGTTATTCTATTCATTTTGTTAACTGAAGGGAAAAGTGCATGTTCAAAGTGATGCAAACATGTAATCACAGCACACCCTGCACACCCCGGGCTCTGTTCCTCTATATCTCCTCATTGTTACCAAGGTACAATTTGGACTGGGAAACTTATATACAATTTTTAGAATGGGACTGGGACTGTGATTCTCACTTCAGGACTGAGTAGAAAACCTCCCAGGAGACCTAGGCCCAAAAGAGTGCATAACTAGCAGGGGCAAAGAATACAGGTATGCAGGTTGTTCACTGCACAAGGTGCCTGCCCACCCAAATGGTCCAGTGGAGGCTGACATCCAGCCCATTTGCTTCACCATGCCAGGCACTCTGGTGTAGGCTGCCTCTGCCTCTGTAGAGGGACACCTTTTATTAACTCACACAAAGGCGTTGACTGGACTGGTTACATTCTTGGTAACCAGTAGTCCCAAGACAGAAAAAAGCTGTGACCTCCATCTAGCAGGAGTGGAGATTTCAAGCTGAGACTGTGTCACTTACTACAGGCATTATCATAGTTATGCAGCCTTCTTTATATTTATCCAGGCTCCTCCACTTCACCTCTTATTTATGGCTTCCACTGTTGTTGTAGGAGGCACAATCAATTGGGCAAGGTGATTATCAGTCCAGGTACCAGCAAAATTAAGAGCAGAGGACCCAGGGCAGGCTTGGTGGGAAGAAGTAGACCTTGCCTACAAGGGCCAGTGCAAACAATTTGTGTTTACAGTTAGATGATATCTATGTATCTTTCAAAAAAATATGCCGAGTGGAACAAGAATGGAGGAGGTTCATAGAAGCTTAAAACCCTACAAAAATTGTATTCTAGAGAAATGTAGACTCTTAGAGAGCACAACTTATCTATTCATTCATTTTATGGAGATATATATATGTATTCTTTTTTTTTTTTTTTTGAGACGGAGTCTCGCTCTGTCCCCCAGGCTGGAGTGCAGTGGCTGGATCTCAGCTCACTGCAAGCTCCGCCTCCCAGGTTTATGCCATTCTCCTGTCTCAGCCTCCCGAGTAGCTGGGACTATAGGCGCCCGCCACCTCAGCCGGCTAGTTTTTTGTATTTTTTAGTAGAGACGGGGTTTCACCGTGATGGATATATTTTTTAACACTACATACATGCCAGCCACTAAGGGAGATGTAGGGATGTACACATTAAAAAGACCCTGCTCGTGGGTTCTCAACGATTTTATGGGAATGATTTATAAAGAGATAGTTATAACCCAATTACTAGCCAAGGGACAGAAGATAAGTAAAATTCTACTTCCTCAGGCCAGATTGAAAACCAAAACTGAAGGTGTACACAGGACTCTGCTAGACCCAGGGGCAAAGACAATTACTTTGCCTTGACATTGGTGCCTATAGGAATGGACACAGTGGTTTGGTTCTTCCACCTCCTCATATTCATCTACCCTCATTTCCATGATGTATCAGATCCAATGCTAGGACAGGATTTTAAACTTAAAACACCTTGCTCTGCTAAGTCAAATGCTACTTAGAAGGTTCTGAAAGTTATATCATGTCCGTGCCCAAAGTTTTTATCACACAGATGAGGCATCGTTAGGTTAGTTGAGGGTTATTAAGATATAACAGTGAAAATTTTGAATTCTCTTCTGTATCTCTTGTTTGCCTTCTCATTGGCTTCCATAAACCCGTAGGTGGCTTTAATACCCTGGCTTTGCATGTCCTCAATCTACTCAACTATAGTGGCCTCTGTTGGCACTCACAATGTGCTGCCTTAGATATAATGACCACAAAAGATTACCCCGTCTCCAAGATTTTAAATACATCCTCCAAGCACAGGTTTTTATGTCCCACTATGGGTCTACATCATCCCAGGTGACTCCCTATTACTGCGTGATTATCCCTTCATTCATCTCTTCCAATCTCTACCTTGCCTCCCCCACTTGGGGTAGGCCAAGCCATCCCAAAGCCCAAGTTCCACCCATTCTTCTGCAAAAGGAGACATCACTTCTTCTTCCAGTGTCCACCTTGCATCCCCTACTTGGGGTAGGCCAAGCCACCCAAAAACCAAGTTCCACCCATTCTTCTGCAAAAGGAGACACCTTTTCATTTGCAATAAGATGTCTGAGTTCTGAGTTCCCTTGGCTTTTTTTTTTTTTTTTTCTCAATGTCAAAAGTCATCTCTGTTTCCTCCTTGGCTTTTTACTTATCTTCTGTCTCCAGGAAAGGTCTGCCTCTCTTCCTAGCTATTGTCAATTCCCCATCTACTGTTATAATCTCCTTTCCTCAGGATATTTCTCCACCAGTTCCTCTGTCTTTAATCTCTTCCTCAAAACTCCCATCCTTGTCTGATCTACAGAAGTTTTCTGCTAACCTAAAACCTTCCCCAGCCCTTTCCCCACCCTGATAAGGTACTTGTAAAACTTGTTTTTTCCTCCTACTATTTGGAAACAAAATGGTGAAAACTTCATGACCTTGAAGCTTATGTAAGACAGTCAGTGTAAGACAGCTAAACTGTGCATGTCTCTCAAGTCTGCATGCCTCTTCACGTTAGAACAGCTGATGAGAATAGAGGAAGCTTCTCCCATGCTCATATTTATGTAGATGTTCAAATAGTTACATAAACAACTGCCCCCAGCTCTTACAGGCACAAGTTTTTACTGCATGTTTGGAACAGAAGAAACCAGGTTCCAAGGACACAGAAAAGTTGCTTTTTTTTTTTTTTTTTTGGTTGTTGGAGCAGCAAATTCTTGTCATCTGTCTTCATTGCACAATGAAGCTGAATGTTTATGACAGGCATGATATACAAAATTCTTACAAAAAGTCACTTTTAACAGAGCCTTCAGGGGCCAGTATTTTGTTTTCCACCTCATCCTACAAGCTCTTCTTTCTGGCATCTTCATCTGTTCTTATGATTTCCAGATCATTTTTCTCCTGTGATCAAAAATGTTCCATTCCCCCTTTAGTTCCTTTCTCATCCTGTGCTATAATGGTTCAAAGGACATTGAGGAAGTGTAGTCACTTGGAGAGGAATGCTACCTTAAAAGTTGAAGACACAGCTTAAAAATTAATACTTATAAAGTTTAAAAAGTTACGAGTGGCTTACTGTGCTTATTCCATCTCTTGATAACACTGTAGAATACTGTCAACAAGTCCAGATTCTAAGCAAACGTTATAAAGTCTTCCAGAATAAGTGAACGTGTATCACAACACCCACAGTTACAAAATATGATTGAAGTAATCATTTTTAAGGTTTACATGGCCAGAAGCGCCTCATTTCTCCTGAACAAATGCTATACTTTCTTTTATACCTCATATTTCTTTATTGATTACAGCTAACTTAGAGAATTCTAGCAAATAAATATGTCCACTGAATAAACTAATCAACACATAAATCTGATAGTTTATGATGCGAGTTTAAAAACTTTTTAGCAAGATGATTAGTAAGAGAGGGTGGGAGGAATTTGATGAGAATTCAGTTGCTTGATTTTTGATCTGGTTATTTCAGTGAGTAACCTTGGGATATGAAATTATCTGTAGACCTCCCTGTGAGGCCTATTTATGTGCCTTGTCACTCAGATGCCAGAAATCATAGAGTATGAATGATTCTACAATCACAAGTGTTAATCAAATAATACTATCTCTTTGCAAGGATGCCAACATATAGTTTCCAACTTAAGATACCATTCTGTGAAGATAATTTTTATTTAAAACGTCTATTTTTTTTCACCAGCTACAATAAATATGCAGCAACACTTTCAGCTACTTATGTACTAATGAAATAAGTTGGTTTTCAAAGCCTTGTTAAGCATGAAGTTTTATAGCAAGACTCAAACTATGAGGCCATCAACTGAGACTGCAGCATCTTTAAGTCAACACAATCATTTGACCTTAAAAAGGACAGAAATTCCGACAAACTCTATAACATGGTTGAACCTTGAAGACCCCATGCTAAGTGAAATAAGCCAGTCACAAAAGCACAAATATTGTATTATTTCACTTAGGTGAGGTATCTAGAGTAGTAAAAGTGATAGAGACAAAGTAGAATTGTAGTTTCCAGGGCCTAAGGGTAGGCGGAAAGAAGGAGTTATTTAATGGGTACAGAGTTTCAGTGGAAGAAGATGATGAAGGTCTGGAGATGGATGATGGTAATGGTTGCACAACAATGTGAATGCACTTAATGCCACAGAACTACACACTAAAAATAGTTAAAATGGTAAATATATGTTATGAATATGCTACCACTTTTTTTTTTAAAGTCTACACAAACAGGTTTTGGCTTAGCAGGCCAATACTTTATTTTAGTCAAAAAAAATCAGTATTGCCTGTCTTTTGGTGATGGGTCCAAAGGGTATTAACCAATCCACCATCTTGGGAAGCAGTCTGTTGGAGTGAGGCTTGGGAGACCTCCTGTGATAATGGAAATACATTGATATATGAATAAAACTCAGGATAAGGGAGACATCTGGCAGATGGAAAACTCTGTCTTCTTCCTTTCCTCAAGGATGCACTAAAGACAGAATGAACATTAGGCAGCTAGAAGGAGGGTTCTACATCCCTACCCTGGAGGTGTCTGGAGGAAATCTCTTCTCTATCCCATTCTCTCAAGGACAACTTGCCCTTGTCCTTCCTGCATATTCTTTCTTTGACTGACAAGACTTATCCTTCCTGGTCCCATTGCTTTTTCATTCTCAGGCAGGCATTGGCATTGATCTGTGGGGTTTGTGCAGATGCTCTGAAATGCTACTCTGGCAACCTCATGGGTTGGCACTCCTGCAAAAAGGATGGATCGTAAATTGTGGCTCCAACACACACACAAATATTTAGTTTCCTTCAGCCTACACATTGTTCAAAGGGCAGAATTAAGAGCTGATCTTTCTAGTTTCCACTGTCATTTGGCCCTTGACCACAGTCAAGCAGTTAAAAAAGTGTATCCAAAGTGAAGTCTTGGCCAACACACCTGAATGTAGTGGCAAGGTAGCAATCATACAAGCTCCTATTCATGGACGCCTACTGTATTAAAGTGCTGTTCTATGTAATACTTAATCCAGACAACAACCTCTTTTATAAACAAGAAACTGAGGCTCAGGGAGATTAAAAAATCTGGCATAAGTTCATTCAACTAGGTAAGTGGCAGAGTTGGGCTGTGACCCAGGTGTGTCTGAGACTGAGTCCATGCTCTTTCTACGATATTTGCTGGTATGGATTCATTTTCCCCTTTAGTGTTCCAAGTAGCTTTGCTATTTATAAAAAGGAAGAACCGAGTACATGCCTCATCTCAACCACTTGATGAGGTAAGGGCATCAGAAAGGAATTTACTATGAAACAAACAAATTTTGAGCAGGCATGTTACACAAAGCAGATTTACTCAACGATTGATTATACCCTCCAAATTTGTTTTCTCTGTTAAAATGGCCACCATTCTTTAAAAGGCAATTCCATGTATCAAGTAAACTGAGATTTTACAAGCAGTTTGTTTTGCCCATTAGGCTGTAAGTTCCTAAGAGGAACTCAGAAATATTTTTTTGAATGAATTAACTTGGTTGAGGGTCGGGACAGGGATTTTCTGTGTTGTTTAATTCTGTTCAAAAAAAAATACACTGGCTCCCCAGCAATAGCTTACAACCACAATTATGGTAACAGCTCTCTGTGGTGGTGGGGAAGACTGGGGGGATTTTGGTCAAAGGATACATTTCAGTTAGACAGGAGGGATAAGTTCAAGAAATTTATTGTGACTAGAGTTGATAACAATGTATCATGTACTTGAAAATCACTAAGAGTAGATTTTAAGTGTTCTCATCATGCACAAAAAATAAGTATGTGAGGTAATGCATATATTAACTCAATTTAGCCATTCCATAATGCATGCATATTTCAAAACATTTTGCTGTACACCATAAATGCACACAATTTTTATGTGTCATTTTTTTTTTAAGTTTCTAAACAGCTGGTTGCAAGACCAGACCCAAGGGGTGAGGTCTGGAGGTAGGGTGGAGGTAAAAGGGCTGAGTGTGATTTTTTTTTTTTTTTTTTGAGACAGAGTCTTACTCGGTCACCCAGGCTGGAGTGCAGTGGCATATTCTCAGCTCACTGCAACCTCTGTCTCCCATGTTCAAGCCATTCTCCTTGCTCAGCTTCCAGAGTAGCTGGACTACAGGCACCTGCTACCACGCCCAGCTGATTTTTGTGTTTTTAGTGGAGACAGGGTTTCACCATGTTGGCCAGGCTGGTCTTGAACTCCTGACCTCAGGTGATCCGCCCACCTCAGCCTCCCAAAGTGCTGGGATTACAGGGGTGAGCCACCACGCCCAGCCCTGAGAGTGATTATTGTCTGCAATTAAACAAAAAATAAATTTACAAAGCTTCTCATTGAACCTGTGGATGAGGAAAATCGTGAAAGACGTTGTTGGTGGATGGGAATCCATTGACTGCTCATGTTAGGTGTGAAACGCTTCTTGACAGTCTCTTTATTTAGTGGGCTGTCTTTTGCTATTCCTGTGAGCCTAGAATTTCTACAGGTTTGCTAGTGCACTCAGTCTCTCTGTTCATCAGAGTTATGATTTTATCCCCAACTGTCTCCTCTATTTGTGGCTGCAGAGGGCCCATCCTAGTGGGGAGAGCAGTACAGTATCTGATGCATTCACAGGGAGGCGATATCTAAGTTTACATACATGTTGACAGAAATAAGTGAGCATAATTTGACAGAATAACTTATTTATCTTTCGGAAAGCAGCGCCAACAACCTGATGCAAGTCGCCCTTGGGAGATGCTTACTGAGAAAGTGAATGACTTGAAAGGACTGAGGGCTGGGAGAGCACTTCCCATGAGTGAGCACGACACTGCCAGGCCTTTAGGGATGTGCCTTTTCCTTTCTCTTTGGAGTGATGAAGATGGCAGGTGAAATTTTCAGGAGCGTGGCCCACGGAGCCTTCCTGACTTTCTGGACTACATAAAGGTGCTAGTGCACCGAGAGTTAAAGCCCCAAGTCCTTCCCACGGAGCTTGATACCATCCAAATGTTCCTTGTTACGGCTTTTAAGTCCTCAAACACGGACACATGGATGAGACTTGTTATCCTCTTTCATTTCTTTAGCAACCCAATGAACCTCCCTCATGGCTTTTATAACTTCTCTTAAACCCCTTGAAATACCGCCGCAGTGTAACTTTCTCTGCTCCATTGCCCCATAGGAAGGAACATCCTCAAATTACCCTTTCTCTGCATCAACACATAGAAAGTGCTGGCTCATCATGCCTCTCCCACACTCCTTTCCTCTTTCTTTATGCCCTGACTTCAAGTGCTCAAACATTTCAGCCAAATCTCTAATCAAGAGAAAAGAGAAGCCCCTGGAAAGAGGAGGAGCTGGATGCCAAGGCCTGGGGCTCTAGCTGCATAGTAGCTGGTCGCAGCTTTGTAACTGACAGTTTAGTCTCTCACCGGTCCTCATTAACACTGTCTGAGAGATCCTCAGGTTTGCCCAGTGACAGGTCTGTATGGGATGTGGCACCCAGGATGCCTCTGTCCCTTGGTGACTGAGGAAGCATTTGATTAGTCGGGCTGCCCAGTGATTTTTTGGGAGTGACCAGATTGTGCTTTCAAAAAGACTAAGTGTGGAAATAAAGAAGGGAATCAAGGTTTGCTCCGTGCCTACTGCAGGTCAGCATCGTAAGAAGAACTACATTGGGTAAGGGCATACATTTTGGAGTCATTCCGTCCTGGGTTACATTTTGGGGTCACTTCCTTCTCCAGCTGTAGGAAATTAATCAAATCACATATTTCCTGGACATTCCTCTTCTGTAAAATGTGGATAATACTCTCTCTCTCATAGGATGTGGTGGGGAATCAAATGAGAAAACAGACCTACAGCACCAGAAGAATGGATGACAGAGGTTAGTTATGGTTCTGTTTAATTGTGTTATCTCATTAAATCTCAGATAATAATGTAGGGTACATAGCGGTCTCAGCTCCATTTGATCAAACAAGGAATTTAAGCACCAGAATGTTAACCCTGTGTGAACATCATCTAAACCCTGGTGAGACTGGATCCTAAATTGTGCTTTTTCTCCTGCCCCCAAGGAATGTATTGGCTGCATATGTGGGTGGCAATGAGGCAGCTAAAATTAATGACCCTCTGGACCGAGCACAATGATCTCGCAAAGCAATTGGGCTGCGGATGCAACCTACACACGTTCTTTTTTTATTATTAGCATCCCCTGGAGACAGCCTCCCTATACCAGAACAAAGCCAGCTTTTCCTGCACTGTGCTGTGGAAAATTCCAGAGCCATGGTTGTGCCCTTCTTAGGATGCTGAGGTCAAAGTTGGTCAGAAATACGTGAATCTCCATCAGATGGGGCTTTTCCCCAGCAGAGTCTCATCAAGTCAGTTTCAGAACTTGGAATCCTTGGTCCCCTGTGGACTGGTCTCTGCACTTGGGCTATACCTGCTTCTTCACTGAGTGGTGGGGGCTCCCCTACTTGGCAGGTATCGGGACAAACTGTACAGTCCTCCCCACCTCATTGAGGTGGAGCACATAAACAGGTGAGAATGGAAGTGAGGGCAGCAGCATGTGTATGGATGGGGGTGGGGAATGTGGTGTGGAGGGGCAGGAGGCTTCCAGATCCAGGTGTCAGAGAGCTCAGGTGTTTCCTTGCCTAGCAGCGTCCTTCCCCGTGGTTTGCATCCTATCAGAACTTGAGGCTGTCCAGAGTGTGGAATCCAGGACTAGAACCTCACTGGTTCCACAGTGGAGAGGATGGCTCTTTCTCCTTTTTGAGATTCCCCTCATTCCCGCTGTGTGCTCAGATGACAATGAGCTGTCTTCTGCCCACTTGGAAGCATGCTTTCCCCCAAGAGGTGGGAGACTGGTGAAGTGCCTCTATCTGGAACCAGGTGTCCTAGATGTGAACCTCAGCCCTGCCTTGGCTAGCTCTGTAACCTTGGGCAAGTTCTATCACCTCTCTGAGCCTCAGTCAGCTCATCTGTAAAATGGTGATAATCACAGCTAAGAAAATGGCCAGATGGATTAAATTAGTTAACCCATGAAATGTGCTTCAAAACGTACTGGCACCCTAGTAAGCACTCACCAACATCCAGCTGTTGCTACTCCAGTGAGTAAAACTCGGTCCCTCAGATAAGCAACACTAGAGAGCAAACACCAGGGAGATCGTTACAAACACTCAATGCTCAACTCCTGTTGTGTGGTGGCTTTGAATCATGTACTTAATCTTTCTTCAGCTTCATAAAATGAGATCAGTTGCTCCAAACTTTGTTAGTTCCCTGTTTGTCTCCTGCCTAATATCAAGTAATATTATTCCTTCTCATACTGTGGTTGATTTAGAAGTGCATAGTAATGGCTGGGCATGGTGGTTCATGTCTGTAACCCCAGCACTTTGGGAGGCTGAGGCGGGTAGATCACCTGAGGTCAGGAGTTTGAGACCAGCCTGGTCAACATGGTGAAACTCCATCTCTCCTAAATACAAGAAATTAGCCAGGAGTGGAGGCACATGCCTGTAGTCCCAGCTACTCAGGAGAATTGCTTGAACTCAGGAGGTGGAGGTTGCAGTGAGCCAAAATTGCACCATTGCACTCCAGCCTGGGTGACAGAGCGAGACTCCATCTCAAAAACCAAAAAAAGAAATGCATAGTAAGTATACACAAAATATCTCAAAAGGATTTTTCTCCACGACTGTTCAAGGACCTCTTAAGAAAACAGACTCCAATTTTATTAACCATTGTATTACCTTTAAGAAGTCAACCAGGCATGGTTCTGTTTGGCACCAAAGTTCTATTCAGGAAATGGCAGCCAACTTCCCTTTGATCCCCAATGCTAAATCCACAGTTCTAGAAGGATTCACTTGCTAAAAAATTGTGGGCACTGTAAACCAATATTGGACAGAAAGGCAGCTCAGCTATTCCTCTATTGCTTAATATTATTCCTCTTGTGGCCTCATGGAGAAAGCTCTTGAGAGTAACATAACATTGTGACATTCACTGATCTTCACCCAGCTCTTAGCACAGTGGTCAGGAATTGGTTGTGAGCTAACTTGTGCAACCTCAATATAAACCCAAGGAATTGTTTCTTTGACATTAATAACATCATGAGAGGATGCTTGACTCATCAAAACATTTCAGAGTGGTATGACTCAATGCATTCTTGCTCTTTTTTCCTTTCCTGAATGCCTTGATATCTCCTTTCAAGGCTCTACATGCCTCCCTCTACCCCATCTATGCCATAGACAGCCTGGTTCCACCAGTGAAATTGTAGCCTCTGTCCCCCTCTACCATATGGACCTGAGAACTTGCCTTCTCAGCCTAGTCCTACAGAGAGGTCCTGTGGAGACATGTAGAGAACAGAGGAGGAGCTTGCAAAAAACCTCTGACTTTGCTAGAAACAAACATTGCAGCTCTAGAAAGTCTACGTGGCCTCTAGAACAATTCAGCCCCTCCGGCAGAAGAGCTGATTTGCAGTGCCTTCAAACCCTCCTCACCTGAAGTCTGACTCCACTCTCCATTATTATTTTTAGTTTTTATTTTTTTAGATGGAGTCTTGCTCTGTCGCCTAGGCTGGAGTGCAATGGCATGATCTTGGCTCATTGCAACCTCTGCCTCCCAGGTTCAAGCAATTCTCCTGTCTCAGCCTCTGAGTAGCTGGGAGTACAGGTGTGTGCCACCACACCCAGCTAATTTTTGTATTTTTAGTAGGGACCGAGTTTCACTGTGTTGATCCGGGTGGGCGTGAACTCCTGACCTCAGGTGATCCTTATGGAGAAGGATCACCCACCTGCCTTGGTCTCCCAAAGTGGTGGAATTACAGGCTTGAGCCACTGCACCTGGCCTCCACTCTCCATTATTACCAAGCCCACCGCAAGTAGGTACTCAGCGTCTCCCCTGGAGGCCACTGGACCTTCCTGAACTAGGTAAGTCACTTTCCCCTCGGTGGCTTCTTTAGCAGCATCCCTAGAGAACAAGCAACCAGAGAAACAAGTCTGGACCCCATTTGGAGGGGAGGTCCTGGGCCTTCAAAACCTAGCCCATGGCTTACATCTGTAGCTACCAGGCAGGCTTAGCATCCACGGCTCAGGAAGCCTGCCTTTCCCTGGAAACTCAATTCTAGTGATCACCTCAGGCAGAGCTGGTGACTCAGGCCCTCCTCCCCTTCCCAAACTCCCTCCGGCTGCTGTCTGACCTGCTTTGACTTCTTTTTTGCTTTCAAGGCTGCTCTTGATATTTATCTTAACCAGATTTTACATGGTATGATGTGCCTCGGGCCCCAAATCTTCCTGGGGAGGGCCAATTCCTCTCTCTGCTGTTCACAGTTTGCCAAAATGGGCAGGGATGGGCTGTGGAAAAGCTGCCTGTGGGCTTGGGGAACTTGAACAGTCTTCCGGTTATGCAATTGTCTAGTGTCATTTAGGTTATAATTTTCTAAAGATGAATTTGTCAGAGGCCAGCATTTTCTATGGAATAAAAACAACCAGCTTACTACAGTAGCATGAATGATAGACTTGCAAAATGGCTAAAGAAGTAGGGAGAAGAGAAAGTTGTAGTTGTGTTGTTTGGGGAGTGTAAGTCCAGGCCTTGGGTCAAAGATAAGGGAAGATTTTCTAGAAAAGCTTTCTCAATATTTTCACACTTAATTCTCAGAGCCAGCTTATGGAGGTGAGCATTATTCTCATCTTACAGATGAGGAAAACAAGGCTCAGGAAATTTAAGCAGTCTGACCAAGGTTTCTGAATTAGTAATAATAAGAACAGCTAACACTTATTTCATGATTACCACATGCCAGGAATTGTTCGGAGTGCTGCACAAATACTAACTTACTTGATCCTTAAAGTAACTCGATCCTGTTGGGAGAAAGGCATTGTATACTGCTTGTTTGTTAAATTACCCCAACACCTGCTTTTTGTTGTTGTTGAGAAAGTTGAGGCAATGAGACATTAAGTGACCTGTTAAGGTCACCTAGCTGTTGGTAGAGCTGGGACTTAAATCAAGAAGTCAGATTTCAGACTCTTCTCTTTTAACCAGAGTTTTGCTATACCCCTTTTCCAAGAAAGTAGTAGAGATGAGATTTTATCTTTAAATGCCATCCCCCTTCCGATATGCTAGAAATTCAAATCATTGGTGGGCTGCATGCACACACATATGTGTGTGTATGCACGTGTGTGTGTGTGAGTGAATGTGGGGATAAAGTCAAACATGCAATCATAGACTCCTTAATCATGTAACCTGGAACTATTTGCTTGCCTACCATTTTCTTGCATGGTGCGTGGGGTGTTGGAAGAAGGCTCACTTTCTACCCTTTGTGGGACAGACAGAATCAGCTCACATCAACTGCCAAGAAAACTAGCCGATGTAGAATCAAGTGTTCAAATCTAAGGCTTGCCCAGAGCAGCTGGTTCTGATTGTACTCTTCCCCGAGGACAGGGTCATCTCTTGCTTATTTTGGGGTCTCTGTGGCCTCACTGTATGAGTGAAAGATTGTTCCTAAGTGTGAGGAATTCATTCAATGTTTTTGTTTGTTGAATTGAAAATGAGATTGCCTTAGGCATGAAAGAATAGATGTGCTAAGTGGGCAAGAGGGAAAGTGGAGAATGTTTCAGAGAGAGACAAAGCAAAGGGGTGAAGGTAGAATAAGTCTGATGTCTCTGGGAGCAGGTAAATGATTGGGTTGACTGAAGTAGAAACCGAGTTTGGGAGAAATAAAAAATGACCTTGGATAGAGGATGTAGACAGATAACGAACATCGATTAGAGGGGCTTCAAGTGGATATGGCTGGTCAAAGGGAGCCATTGGAGATTTAGAAAGAGATAAAGTCTATGCTGGGCACAACTTTGGTGACAATCACCCTGGTCAAGGCTGACTAAATGAATTGAAACTGAGTTTGGGAGAAATAAAAAATGACCTTGGATAGAGGATGTGGACAGATAACAGAACATCAGTTACAGGGGCTTCGAGTGGATATGGCTAGTCAAAGGGAGCCACTGAAGATTTAGAAAGAGATAAAGTCTATGCTGGGTACAACTTTGGTGATGATCACCCTGGTCAAGGGAGACTAAATGAATTGAAAGACAAAGTCCAGAAAAATCAACCAGGAGATGGCTGCAGTAAGCCAGGGTGAGGGAGCGGAGCCACTACAACCAAAATGGTGAGGACAGAGTGGTGTCCAGAAAATTGAGCCATCAGATCTCAGGGAGAGATGACCTTTAGAACGCATCTACTCTAGCTGCCTTTATTTACCCTGCCCCCAGGGTTGAATTCCCTCAATGATTTTCTAGCCTAGCCAGTGACTGCTCAGTGTTTGAATGAATACTGAAAAGGAAGAACTCACTACCTCCTCTTCCATTTTTGGAAAACTTCAACCATCTGAAATATCTTTGTAGTAGGCTAAACCTGGCCTCCCATGAAATTTTATACATTGGTCATTACAGCAGAATCAGCTTCTCTGAACAAAAAGCATGATATTTATGGGAATAATGAAAAGAGAGAAGATCTGAGTCCAAGGCGTGGACGCATGGCTTTGAGTAGGTCGGTGAAACTCCGTTGGGCTTAGTCACTTCTGTGGAAATGACAGTGATACATGTCCTGCCTAGTTCTCTGCTCCACTCGGAGGATCAAATGATACGCTTTGTGACAACACTTTGGAAACTTCAAAGTGTCACATAAAGGAGGGACAGATAAGATCATTAATGCTCTACAGGAGGGACTATGGTACGTAAGTGGCTGGGAAAGCTAGATCCATATTCCAGCTCTGCCACTTTCTAGCTGTGTGGTGTTTTAGGCTTGCTACTTAACTTTTCTAACCCTGGTTTCCATAGCTGCAAAAAAATATAAAAATAGCCCTACCTCAGAAAGTTGTTGTAATGACTAAATTTGATAAAGTATTTAAAGGCATTGAGCACAGGGTTTGTCTGGAATATAGTAAATGGTGAATAAATGCTATTATTACTGATAAATGACGACAGCCTGCATACAGGAAATGAGTGGCGAAAAAGGAGTCGAGCTGATGGACTTAAACTGGAGTGAGTAAGGAAATGGCAGTAGCATTGCCAGAGCCTAGGAATATAAGAAAGCTGGTTGGAATGATCTAGCAGATATATTGAAACTGAGCAACTCCTGGCGTAGCACTGTGCGTTTAACCGCATGCCACAGGCAGTATTTTGACAGTGGCAGTATTTTCAGCCTGCTCAACGCTGGGTGGCTGTGTTCTCTCTCTAACACACAACTCTTGTGATATCAACAAGACACACAACTCTTGTTATCTCTCTTCCTATATCAACCCAGATAACGATGGAGCAAAATATAGCGCAGACGTTCACAGCACGTTCCACCTATAGCCATGCCATAAACAATCAGGAGTGCATTTCATTGTTGCTGGAGACAGTGTCATGTTTAAATACCAAAATGATGAAAGAAATGTCATCACCTGCACCTTCCTTCAGACGGGCCACCCTGTCCATGGCCTACAGAACTGTCTGGCAGAAGAGTTGCACATCTGCAGATACTTGGCATAAAACTCACACAAAGAGAAGGTAAGTTGTTACAAAGGGCTTTTCTCACAGTGGTCTCAGTGGTTGGGATTTTGGGACCATCCTAAATGGTCCCAAGCATAGCTGCTATTCAATCGGTTGTGAAGTGCTAGGTAAAAGATGACCCAGCATTAGCAGGTAAAAGGTGCAGTGCTTGCTGGGGCGAATGCTCATGGCTGGTGCAGTGAGGAGTATCTTTTTTTTTTTTTTTTTAATACTTTAAGTTCTAGGGTACATGTGCACAATGTGCAGGTTTGTTACATACGTATAAATGTGCCATGTTGGTGTGCTGCATCCATTAACTCGTCATTTACATTAGGTATATCTCCTAATGCTATCTCTCCTCCCTACCCCACAATAGGACCCTGTATGTGATGTTCCCTTTCCTGTGTCCGAGTGATCTCATTGTTCAATTCCCACCTATGAGTGAGAACATGCAGTGTTTGGTTTTCTGTTCTTGTGATAGTTTGCTGAGAATGATGGTTTCCAGCTGCATCCATGTCCCTACAAAGGACTTGAACTCATCCTTTTTGATGGCTGCATAGTATTCCATGGTGTATATGTGCCACATTTTCTTAATCCAGTCTGTCACTGATGGGCATTTGGGTTGATTGCTATTGTGAATAGTGCTGCAATAAACATACGTGTGCATGTGTCTTTATAGCAGCAAGACTTATAATCCTTTGGGTATATCCCCAGTAATGGGATGGCTGGGTCAAATGGTATTTCTAGTTCTAGGTCCTTGAGGAATCGCCACACTGTCTTCCACAATGGTTGAACTAGTTTACAGTCCCACCAACAGTGTAAAAGTGTTCCTATTTCTCCACATCCTCTCCAGCACCTGTTGTTTCCTGACTTTTTAATGATTGCCATTCTAACTGGTGTGAGATGGTATCTCATTGTGGTTTTGATTGGCATTTCTCTGATGGTGAGTGATGATGAGCATTTTTTCATGTGTCTGTTGGCTGTATGAATATCTTCTTTTGAGAAGTGTCTGTTCATATCCTTTGCCCACTTTTTGATGGGGTTGTTTGTTTTTTTCTTGTAAATTTGATTGAGTTCTTTATAGGTTCTGGATATTAGCCCTTTGTCAGATGAGCAGATTGCAAAAATTTTCTCCCATTCTGTAGGTTGCCTGTTCACTCTGATGGTAGTTTCTTTTGCAGTGCAGAAGCTCTTTAGTTTAATTAGATCCCATTTGTCAATTTTGGCTTTTGTTGCCGTTGCTTTTGGTGTTTTAGACATGAAGTTCTTTCCCATGCCTATGTCCTGAATGGTATTCCCTAGGTTTTCTTCTAGGGTTTTTATGGTTTTAGGTCTAACATTTAAGTCTCTAATCCATCTTGAATTAATTTTTGTATAAGGAGTAAGGAAAGGATCCAGTTTCAGCTTTCTACTTATGGCTAGCCAATTTTCCCAGCATCATTTATGAAATAGGGAATCCTTTCCCCATTTCTTGTTTTTGTCAGGTTTGTCAAAGATCAGATGGCTGTAGATGTGTGGTATTATTTCTGAGGGCTCTGTTCTGTTCCATTGGTCTATATCTCTGTTTTGGTACCAGTACCATGCTGTTTTGGTTAATGTATACTTGTAGTATAATTTGAAGTCAGGTAGTGTGATGCCTCCAGCTTTGTTCTTTTGGCTTAGGATTGCCTTGGCAATGCGGGCTCTTTTTTGGTTCCATATGAACTTTAAAGCAGTTTTTGCCAATTCTGTGAAGAAACTCATTGGTAGCTTAATGGGGATGGCATTGAATCTATAAATTACCTTGGGCAGTATGGCCATTTTCACAATATTGATTCTTCCTATGCATGAGCATGGTATGTTCTTCCATTTGTTTGTGTTCTCTTTTATTTAACTGAGCAGTGGTTTGTAGTTCTCCTTGAAGAGGTCCTTTACATCCCTTGTAAGTTGGATTCCTAGGTATTTTATTCTCTTTGAAGCTATTGTGAATGGGAGTTCATTCATGATTTGGCTCTGTTTGTCTGTTACTGGTGTAAAAGAATGCTTGTGATCTTTGCACATTGATTTTGTATCCTGAGACTTTGCTGAAGTTGCTTATCAGCTTAAGGAGATTTTGGGCTGAGATGATGGGATTTTCTAAATATACAATCATGTCATCTGCAAACAGGGACAATTTGACTTCTTCTTTTTCTAACTGAATACCCTTTATTTCTTTCTCTTGCCTGATTGCCCTAGCCAGAACTAGTGTTGGATAGGAGTGGTGAGAGAGGGCATCCCTGTCTTGTGCCAGTTTTCAAAGGGAATGCTTCCAGTTTTTGCCCATTCAGTATGATATTCGCTGTGGGTTTGTCATAAATAGCTCTTATTATTTTGAGATACGTTCCATCAATACCGAATTTATTGAGTTTTTAGCAGGAAGGGTTGTTGAATTTTGTCAAAGGCCTTTTCTGCATCTATTGAGATAATCATGTGGTTTTTGTCTTTGGTTCTGTTTATGTGATTGATTACATTTATTGGTTTGCGTAGGTTGAACCAGCCTTACATCCCAGGGATGAAGCCCTCTTGATCATGGTGGATAAGCTTTTTGATGTGCTGCTGGATTTGGTTTGCCAGTATTTTATTGAGGAATTTTGCATAGATGTTCATCAGGGATATTGGTCTAAAATTTTCTTTTTTTTGTTGTGTCTCTGCCAGGCTTTGGTATCAGGATGATGTTGGCCTCATGAAATGAGTTAGGGAGGATTCCCTCTTTTTCTATTGATTGGAATAGTTTCAGAAGGAATGGTACCAGCTCCTCCTTGTACCTCTGGTAGAATTCAGCTGTGAATCCATCTGGTCCTGGACTTTTTTGGGTTGGTAGGCTATGATTATTGCCTCAATTTCAGAGCCTGCTATTGGTCTGTTCAGGGATTCAACTTCTTCCTAGTTTAGTCTTGGGAGAGTATATGTGTCCAGGAATTTATCCATTTCTTCTAGGTTTTCTAGTTTATTTGCGTAGAGGTGTTTATAGTATTCTCTGATGGTAGTTTGTATTTCTTCTGTATTTAGTGGTGATATCCCCTTTATCATTTTTTATTGCATCTATTTGATTCTTCTCTTTTCTTCTTAGTCTTGCTAGCAGTCTACCAATTTTGTTGATCTTTTCAAAAAACCAGCTCCTGGATTCACTGATGTTTTGGAGGGTTTTTTGTGTCTCTATCTCCTTCAGTTCTGCTCTGATCTTAGTTATTTCTTGCCTTCTGCTAGCTTTTGAATGTGTTTGCTCTTGCTTCCCTAGTTCTTTTAATTGTGATGTTAGGTGTCAATTTTAGATCTTTCCTGCTTTCTCTTGTGGGCATTTAGTGCTATAAATTTCCCTCTGCATGCTGCTTTAAATGTGTCCCAGAGATTCTGGTATGTTGAATCTTTGTTCTCATTGGTTTCAAAGAACATCTTTATTTCTGCCTTCATTTTGTTATGTACCCAGTAGTCATTCAGGAGCAGGTTGTTCAGTTTCCATGTAGTTGATTGGTTTTGATTGAGTTTCTTAGTCCTGAGTTCTAGTTTGATTGCATTGTGGTCTGAGAGACAGTTTGTTATAATTTCTGTTCTTCTACATTTGCTGAGGAGTGCTTTACTTCCAACTATGTGGTCAATTTTGGAATAAGTGCAATGTGGTGCTGAGAAGAATGTATATTCTGTTGATTTGGGGTGGAGAGTTCTGTAGATGTCTATTAGGTCTGCTTGGTGCAGAGTTGAGTTCAATTTCCTGGATATCCTTGTTGACTTTCTGTCTTGTTGATCTGTCTAATGTTGACAGTGGGGTGTTAAAGTCTCCCATTATTATTGTATGGGAGTCTAAGTCTCTTTGTAGGTCTCTAAGGACTTGCTTTATGAATCTGGGTGCTCCTGTATTGGGTGCGTATATATTTAGGATAGTTAGCTCTTCCTGATGAATTGATCCCTTTACCATTATGTAATGGCCTTCTTTGTCTCTTTTGATCTTTGATGGTTTAAAGTCTGTTTTATCAGAGACTAGGATTGCAACCCCTGCTTTTTTTTTGTTTTCCATTTGTTTGGTAGATCTTCCTCCATCCCTTTATTTTGAGCCTATGTGTGTCTCTGTGTGTGAGATGGGTCTCCTGAAGACAGCAAACTGATGGGTCTTGACTCTTTATCCAATTTGCCAGTCTATGTCTTTTAATTGGAGCATTTAGTCCATTAACATTTAAGGTTAATATTGTTATGTGTGAACTTCATCCTGTCATTATGATATTAACTGGTTATTTTGCTTACTAGTTGATGCAATTTCTTTCTAGCATTGATGGACTTTACATTTTGACATGTTTTTGCAATGGCTGGTACCTGTTGTTCCTTTCCATGTTTAGTGCTTCCTTCAGGATCTCTTGTAGGGCAGGCCTGGTGGTGACAAAATCTCTAAGCATTTGCTTGTCTGTAAAGGATTTTATTTCTCCTTCACTTATGAAACTTAGTTTGGCTGGATATGAAATTCTGGGTTGAAAATTCTTTAAGAATGTTGAATATTGGCCCCCACTCTCTTCTGGCTTGGAGAGTTTCTGCCCAGAGATCTGCTATTAGTCTGATGGGCTTCCCTTTGTGTGTAACCCGACCTTTCTCTCTGGCTGCCCTTAACATTTTTTCCTTCATTTCAACTTTGGTGAATCTGACAATTATGTGTCTTGGAGTTGCTCTTCTCGAGGAGTATCTTTGTGACATTCTCTGTATTTCCTGAATTTGAATGTTGGCCTGCCTTACTAGGTTGGGGAAGTTCTCCTGGATGATATCCTGAAGAGTGTTTTCCAACTTGGTTCTGTTTTCCCCGTCACTTTCAGGCATACCAATCAGATGTAGATTTGGTCTTTTCACATAATCCCATGTTTCTTGGAGGCTTTGTTCATTTCTTTTTACTCTTTTTTCTCTACACTTCTCTTCTCACTTCATTTCATTCATTTGATCTTCAATCACTGATACTCTTTCTTCCAGATGATCGAGTCGATTACTGAAGCTTGTGCATTTGTCACGTAGTTCTTGTGTTATGGTTTTCATCTCTATCAGTTCTTTTAAGGACTTCTCTACATTGGTTATTCTAGTTAGCCATTCATCAAATCTTTTTTCAAGGTTTTTAGTTTCTTTGTGCTGGTTACATAGTTCCTCCTTTAGCTCTGAGAAGTCTGATTGACTGAAGCCTTCTCTCAACTCGTCAAAGTCATTCTCCGTCCAGTTTTGTTCCATTGCTGGTGATGAGCTGCATTCCTTTGGAGAGGGAGATGCGCTTTGATTTTTGAATTTCCAGCTTTTCTGCACTGCTTTTTCCCCATCTTTGTGGTTTTATCTGCCTTTGGTCTTTGATGATGGTGACGTACTGATGGGGTTTTGGTGTGGGTGTCCTTTGTTTGTTAGTTTTCCTTCTGACAATCAGGGCCTTCAGCTGTAGGTCTGTTGGAGTTTGCTTGAGGTCCACTCCAGACCCTGTTTGCCTGGGTATCAGCAGCGGAGGCTGCAGAAGATAGAATATTGCTGAACAGTGAGTGTTGCTGTCTGATTCTTGCTCTGGAAGCTTTGTCTCAGGGGTGTACCCTGCCATGTGAGGTGTGAGGTGTTGGTCTGCACCTAGTGGGGGATGTCTCCCAGTTAGGCTACTCAGGGGTCAGGGATCCACTTGAGCAGGCAGTCTGTCCATTCTCAGATCTCAACCTCCATGCTGGGAGATCCACTGCTCTCTTCAAAACTGTCAGACAGGGGCATTTACCTCTGCTGAGGTTTCTGCTGCTTTTTATTTAGCTATGACCTGTCCCTAGAGGAGGAGTGTACAGAGGCAGGCCAGCCTCCTTGAGCTGTGGTGGGCTCCACCCAATTGGAGCTTCCCAGTGGCTTTGTTTACCTACTTAAGCTTCAGCAATGGCAGGCGCCCCTCCCCCAGCCTCGCTGCCACCTTGCAGTTAGATCTCAGACTGCTGTGCTAGCAATGAGGGAGGCTCCGTGGGCCTGGGACCCTCTGGGCCAGGTGTGGGATATAATCTCCTGGTGTGCTATTTGTTAAGACCCTTGGTAAAGGGCAGTATTAGGGTGGGAGTGACCCGATTTTCCAGGTGTTGTGTGTCTCAATTTCCTTTGGCTAGGAAAAGGGATTCCCTTCCCCCTTGCGCTTCCCAGGTGAGGTGATGCCTCGCCCTGCTTTAGCTCTTGCTGGTTGGGCTGTACCCGTGGACCAGTGCCAACTGTCCTACACGACCCAGTGAGATGAGTACCTCAGTTGAAAATGCAGAAATCACCCGTCTTCTGTGTTGCTCACGCTGGGAGCTGGAGGCTGGAGCTGTTCCTATTTGGCCATCTTGGGTGCGCCCCCCACTTCTGAGGAGCATCTTGTACCAACCCAGCTAAGTGCCCTGTAGGGCAAGAACATGAGTTTGATTTTTTTTTTTTTTTTTTTTTTTTGTAGACAGAGTCTCATTCTCTCACCCAATCTGGAGTGCAAAGGCACCATCACAGCTCACTGCAGCCTCAGTGTTCCCAGGCTTAATCACTCATCTAGCCTCAGCCTCCTGTGTAGCTGGGACCACAGTCATGCACCACCATGCCTGACTAATTGTTTCATTTTTGTAGACATAGCATTCCCCTATGTTGTCCATGTTAGTCTTGAACTTTTTGGCCTCCAGTTATCCTCCCACCTCAGCCTCCCCAAGTGCTGGGATTACAGGTGTAAGCCACCATGCCCAGATTTAAGATCTTTTGAGGTCAGGAGAGGGAGGAAGCTTTGGAAAGCCTCTTAAGAAAGTGTCTTCAATTGACTATCAGACAAACCAGTCACCACTTATGGGATCCCCATTTTACAGATGAAGAAGCTAATAATTCGAGTTTCTACAGCTTGACCCAAATCACACAATTTGTCTTGTTCTCTCTTCAAATCCAACTAGGCTGAGGGAAAGAAATAATCATTTTAGAAAGATGTGGAGAGAAATAAAGGCAAAGCAATAGCTAGGGATGATAGATGCCAGGTCATCTCTAGCTTAGCAAAGGACTTCATATGAATGGATGTTGATAGTAACATTCAATTAACTCATCCCACATGGCAAACTTTCAGTTATATATGCTGGAATTTCTTCTGCTTCTCTGCCCTTAAATCTCTTCCATAAACTGGTGGTTTCTAAACAGTTCTTCTCAGTCCAGATCTTTCTCTTGAGTTCAATAATCCTGCATCCATTGCCCACTGGATTCTCCACCTGGATACTTTACAAGTATCTCCAATTTACCATGTTCAACAAGCCTTACCACTTTAGCCCAGCACTGATACCCCTCCTGTGCATCCCATCTAGGTGAGTGCCACTATCATCCAATCAGGGAAGCCATCACCAGGGAGTCATCCCCGATCCCTCCTCACATCTAATCCCTCACAATTTCAGTCACTTGTATCTCCTGAACAGCTCTCCATTCCATCTGCTCATCCCCATCTCCAGCACCATCCCATGTCTTTTAGCTCAGTCATTTCTATACCATATGGTGAATTTATCTTCCGTATTGGTCTCCTGGACTAGATATTCTCCACTCCCCCATGCCAATTCTGTCATTCATTCTGTAGCCAGAATGTTCTCTCAAATTCAAATCTTACAGGACCACTTTCCTACCTAAAATCTTGCAATGCTGCTTCCTCAATACAGAATAAAGCTCAAATGAATGACATACAAGAGCCTTAAAAATTTGGCCCTTGCTGCAATTTTATCGTCATCCTCTATTGCTTGCCTTACAAACTGTAGCAGACTCTTTTGGTGGCCTGCATACACCCCTTGGCTTCATCACATCCATATGCAGAAACCAACTTCCAGGGGAGAGTGTTGCTTCATACTTCCTTGAGGCCTGTGCTCTGTCAGGAACACATGGCAGGCCAGAAGAAGGAGCGAACTGACCCCCAGGAGTCGTCCTCAACCAATGGCAGGGATTTAGTATATGAAAAGCACAGCTCCATTGCCCCATCAGTGGGATAACTCTGAGGCCTATGTTATATACCATTTTCCAGAGTTTCCCCACTGCGCTGAACTCCAGTTGCCCCTCCGGTAGCTTACAGTAGCTGGCTTGATGACATAACCTTCACTGGCTGCGTTCCCTTCCCTGTCTGACTCTCCTGCTTCACCACTGGCGTTTTCTTTGACTTCCCCTAAAAAACTCTTGGACTTGAATCTTTGTCTCAAGGTCAGCTGCTGTTGAGGTCAACTAAGACACATCCTCATGCTCTGGTGTTTCCGAGAGACTTCCAGTCCCCCAAGCCCATGATGCACTCTCCCACTTAGAACAGCCATTTGACAAGTGCCCACTCCTTTCTTTCTTCTTCCAGCAAACTTCTACTCATTCTCTACAACTCAAAGTAGCCTCCTCTGTGAAGAATTATCTGAATCTTTCCTACCACATGATTACGCAGCTGAATTAATTCTTTCTGTGCTTGGTTGTGCTTTGTACATATTTTAATTTATAATATATATTTAAATTCATAATTAATTTATATTTTAATGTATAATTTTATTTATAATTATTTATATCAACTGGTAATTCTGCACATATGTGTCTCCTTGACAGGGACTAGTTGCTCTTTAAGGTCAAGAATAATTTTCTGTGATCTAGACCACAACTTGCCATATGATGAAGTGATTGAAACATTTTGGTAAATAAGTAAGTTGACTATTGGAAGTTAGGGATGCAAAAAGCAGTGACACGACAGTTAAAAGCTCCATGAAAAGGCATTCATTAATTCATTTGTTGTCTGATTATTGAGCACCTACTACATGTCAGGTACTATTCCAGGCATCTGAGATACAGTAGTAGGCAAAACAGATCTCCTTCCTGGTGGAGTTTATATCATAACACAGGAGATATATAGTAAACTATAAACACATGCATGGTTAGTATGGTTAGAAGCTACTAAATTCTATGAACCAAAAAGCTGAATAGGGCAAGCAAATCAGGGAGTGCTGGAAAGGGGTAGCGATAGGAATGCAGGTTGCAAGTAGGATATAATGGGATCCAGAAATCACAATAATATAACTGAAAAGAAGAGTGTGTGCATTACGCTGGAGTTGTTATGAAAGTTAGTTGACAAGGTTAATTATCAACATGCAGTACAGTAATTTTGCTTTTAGTAGGCTAGACATTTGTGGCTTCAGAGCACACCAGCCCTATTCTATCTAGGCTTGAAATATCCTTAGTTAAAAATGACTGCTTTCTTAGACATGTGGTCCCCAGGCAGATTGCCTGCTGTGAATCCAGTTTTTAATGCAAAATGTCTTTCCAGCACAGAAGTTCACTGCCAATTTATTGAAGTTCATGGGGAGAATGATATCAGTTGACAAAAATATATTAGAGAGGGGTGCTGAGTTTCAGGAGGTAAAGTGGAGGGATAAAATAGACCAAGGACTATGCATCCAGGAAAGCAAACATTTTCAACTAAATTCATATCACAGTTACCATCAATCCACTTCTCAGCAAAACCACCCAGGTTGGAAAAAAATACTGCATGAGCAATCAGAATTATTCTTCTCCACCTAATAGTTAATATAGTGAATTTACCTTTTGAACATTCTCATATAAAAAGAACTGCAAAGATTAGAGAGTTGAATGGGATCCAGGGGTATAAGAATATTTTTAAGAGCAAATTACTTATAAATTAGATTGACGGAGATTCTAAGGGAGATGATGGCTCACTGTAACGGGAGGCTCTAAAAATAAAATTCTGAAAATATAAATCACAAAAGGTCTCAATGGGGAAGAAAGGCAAAGGCAAGAGGCACTTAAGGAAACCACTACCAGTTCACAGAGAATTCTGTGAATTTGGTATTTTAATATTTATAAGGACGCCAGAGCTTTCAGGGTTTCCTGCCAGGAGCCTGGATCACTGCAGAGGATGGAATACTGAGAAAGGCCTCTTTAAACTTTCCAGTGGCTCCTGGAGCACATAACATGACCCAGATTTCTTTACATGGCACTTGGGGTCATTGCAGTCAGACCCTTGGCAGCACTGTTAGTTCATCTCTCTCACACTGTGCCTCAGTCCTTGGGACCTGCTACGATTTGAATGTCCCCTCCAAAACTCATGTTGAAATTTAATTGCCACTGTGACAATATCAAGAGGAGAGACCTTTAAGAGGTGATTAAGTCCTGGGGCTTTGCCCTCACAAATGGACTATGCCATTACTGTGAAAGAGGGTTATTTATGGTGAGAGTGGGCTCCTGATCAAAACATGAAGTTTGGCTCCCATTTCTCTCTGACACATGCACACTCTCTTGCCACACCAGACCTTCCACCGTGTTATGATATAGCAAGAAGGTTCTCACCAAATGCAGCTGCTTGATCTTAGACTTTCCAGCCTCCAGGACCATGAGCCAAATAAACTTCTTCTTTTTTGTAAACTACCCAGGTTGTGGTATTCTGTTAGAGCAGCAGGAAGCAGACAAAGACAGCCCCAAGGCTCCATCAGGGAGAAACTCCTGGCACTTTCCAGGTGCTCACACCTCCCTGTCCCTTTCCAGCCTCCTGTCTCCAGCTCTATCCTTCCACTCCTACCTCCTGCCCAGGGGAGTAGACAACCCATTCTGTAGAGCATATCCTCTCTAATTTCTTTTCATAACACATGTTAACACATCAGGGCACTTGCTCCCTCATTTATCTCCCTTTATTACAGTATAAAATCTGTAAAGGGAGGGAATGTATTCTGTTATATCCTTATATACCCTTATATTATATCCCCTTTGCCTAGCACAGTACTTAACACATAGTAAGCGTTTAATAAAAGTTAGATGAGTAAATAGAGTAAACAGATGAGTAATGAGTTAATGCAAGATACACACAAAAAAGTATTGCAGGAAGCATTCAACAATCCAGCGGACATTTATTCAGCGAGTTAGTGTGTACCACGTGGTAATGTTCTCATGAGGATATATTATTATTTCCACTTTGCTGAAGAAAAAATGGTGGCTCAGAGAGTTAGACAACCAATCCAAGTGTGGGAGGCTGAATAATAGCCCCCAAAGATGTCCAAGTCCTCATGCCTGGGACCTGCGAGTATTACCTTGTACAGCCAAAGGAATTTTGCAGACGTGATTAAGTTAAAGATCTTGAAATGGGGAGATTATCCTGGATTATCAGGGCGGCACCAATATAATCACAAGTATTCTTACAAGAGGAAAATAGAAGGACATTTTACTACAGAAGAAGGTGATCTAATCTCTCACTGTAGAGTGAGAGATTTAATGAGGCTACTGCTGGCTTTGAAGATGGAGAAAGGGGCCATGAGCAAAAGAATGCCAGGAATGCAGCTCTAGAAGCTGAAAAAGACAAGGAAATGGGTTCTCCCCTGGACCCTCTGGTAGGGTGGCCCTACTGAAACCCTGATTGCTGACTACTGACCTCCAGAAGTGTAAGGGAATAAATATGTATTGTTTTATGGTACCAAATTGTAGTTAATCTGTCAGAGCAGCCATAAGAAATTAATACATTAAGATTACAAATACAGTTCAGTACAGGCGAGTCAGCAGGTGCATTGTCCTAACTCTGGAGCTCTGCCATTACTAGCTGTGTGGTTTTGGATGAATTACTTTATCTCTTAGTCTCAGGGCAAAAAGTGATGTGAAACACCATTCTTGCAGAAACATCAGGCAATAGCCTTGTTTGTGCTCTGTGAGGTGGGCCGATGCTCATCTTAGCATTGCCCTTGTGGACAGGACACCACTGGACAGAGGCAGGTGGAGACAATTAGCTGTGCACTGCCCACCGCTCAAATGTTCCTACAGCAGCCCTGTTAAGGAGAGTTGCACCTGCAGCCTGGGGAAAGCAGGGGCTGGGTGTGGTACAGGGAAAGGGGCTCTGTATTCTGGGGTGGGGATGTTTCATATGCTTCCAGATGCATTACCTATTTAATCCTCAGCATTGCTGCGGTTAATACTTCCTTTTTATAGATGAGGAAAGTGAGAATTTGAGAGATTTAATACTTTATCCAAGGTTACATGGAAAGTGGCTGAGCTGGGACTTGAACCCACGTCTTTCTAGTGTCATTACTAAGATTATGTAGTTAACATCAGTGTTGGTGGTTCTCATGGTGGGACCAGCAGCATCAGCATCAATTGGGAATTTATTAGAAATATAAATTCTCAGGTTCCACCTCAGATCTACTGAATTACAAATTCTGAGGTGGGGGTGGCAGATAGGAATCTGTGTTTGAACAGGCTGTCCTGGAGATTCTGATAGCCATTCAAGTCTGAGAGCCATTGCTCTATGCTCGTTGCCTCAGAGTCCTTCAGAAGGACTGTTGCCATCTCAACCCAGGCTTAGGCTGCTTGCTACTCTGAGTTACTGTTTAGCAGCAGTGGTAGAAAGCGGCCAGCGTGTACAGTGCACGGATACTTCCAGACCTGCCATCCGGAAGGGTGGGTATGGCGTATGTCCTCTTGGTGGAGGGTTTCGGAGGGAGATGAAGGGGGATCCAGCACAGAGTCAGAAATTCTGCCGACTGCCTGGACAGTGAGTTTGATATGAACCGTTCAGTAAGACATGGCTAAACATCATCTTTATTCTTTTTCAGAATTGTCTAATAATTAGCCTGAGACAACAAAAGGAGGCCGATGTTGTCTCTGTTAACAACCATTTGATTAAGCTACAGGTTTAAAGCACCTGCCTGTATCTGGAATTCTCCATGTTAGACATGGTCCCTATGTTCCTTGGAGCTTATAAGGCAGGGAGATGGAACTTCAATGATGGAAGCCCAGAGAATACATATCACAGAGTAGTGGGGCATGAGTTAGATTCTGGAGGAGAGTTTCAGGCCTCCATGTTCTACTGGCCTCATGAAGAATTTGTGAGCTTGGACATTCATGAATGATGTATCTGTTCATCCGTTTTTTTTCCTGGCACAGACATCTGAGGTCAAGTTGCCCCAGCCCGCCCCTGAGGGCCCTCTATGGTCTGCGAATGTCTCGTCACCTCCTCACGCTGTGTTCTGTGTGGGAACAGCATAGGCGGGCCTTCATTCTCCAGCTCTGGATCACTGTGTTTTACACCTACAGAGCTGGAAGTGGGAGGTGGAGGGTTGAATACGGAAAGGGACGGTGAGGGCTAACCTAGCAGTGAGATAGCTGCAAACTGAGGCTTATGTATTTTGTTGGGGAAAAAAAATCTGACGATGAAATCTTTCTAGGCAACAAACCTAAAGAAATGATAGATATGGTGAGAGAGTGGAAAGACAATTTTTCAGCTTTTGGTTCTTATATAACCCCTTAGACTTGTAGCATATTTTGAGATGACCCCTTTGCTGAACCAACTTCTGGTTTCTCCTCCTGTGCTCAGCTACTGCCAACATAGCCTGTGACACACTCACAAAGGTTGCAGCAACTCAACAGTGATCCAGTCAGTGAATTGATGTTTTCAATCTGACATAGTTTAATTCTTGCCCTCCCTGCCCCCAAGTAGGAGTCAAACCACAAGAAGCACCAACATCTTACTTGTCCTGCCTCTTCATCTGTGCCACAGTATTTTTATTCATTCATTTGTTCATTAACTCTTTACTTAGCCAGTATTTGTGCCAGTAACTGTGCTAATTATGGGGTATGCAATGATGAGAAAAAGCAAATGCACTCCTGCCCTCATGCTTAGAGTCTGGAGTGGGACTCAGACATCCATCAAATAAGAACAAACACAATTGTGGACCTGTGATTCCAGCACTCTAGCCTTAGGGAACCATGTCTGCAAAGGGTCCAGTAAGGAGAGGCTTAGCCACTGGGATAGGCTGAAGGAAGGCCAGAGAAGGGGGGAAAGAGAGAGAAGAGAAGAGAGGGGATAGGGAGAAGAGAGAGAGAGAAGAGAGAGAGAAAGAAAGAGAAAGAAAGAAAGAAAAATGAAATTGAGTTGGGTGTAGGGGTATCAGACTTTGCAGGACATGTTAGTTGATCCTGTATTTACCCCGATAGCCACAGGTTTTACCAGGAGAGCATTGTGATTAGATTTATGTTTTGAAAAGTCACTTTAGCTTCTTTGAGGGACTGGAGAAGATTCACAGAGTGCTGCTGAGAAGTGATGATGATAGCTAACCTAGGATGGCCATGGTGGGGATAGAGGGAAGAGGACAGATTCAAGAGATACTCAAGAGGTAAATTAACTAGCTGGGTGATGGATTGGATATTAGTGGAGGGAGAGGGATCAACAATGAATCAAATTCTGGTTTAAGTAATATTAGTAACCAATATGTTTTGTGCCTAATACATATAGGCACAGTCCTAAGTGCTTTTGTGTGTTGTCACTTAATCCTCAGAATGTTCCTGGAAGAGAGGTAGGATTACCATCATCCAAATGGGGAAGCAGGGGCACAGAGAAGTTAAATGTGTTCCCTAAGATCACATAGCTAGTAAATGACAGAGCCAGGATTTGAACCCAGGCAGCCTCCCTTTAGATCCTGTGATGGCAACTATGACATTGAACCATCTCTTGAAAATATCAACTTGGGATTTGGCAAAAGGGCATATTGTGATTGAGCAGGTATGGTTTCATTGTGCTAGTTTCTACTGCTGCCATCACAAGTTACTATACACTTTGTAGCTTAAAAAAGCACCCCTTCACTAACTCACAGTTCTATAGGTCAGACATCTGGGTACGGTGTGGCTCGTCTGGTTCTCTGCTCTGGGTTTTATAAGATTGAAATCAAGGTGTTATCAGGCTGCATTCTTTCTGGAGGCTCTGGGCCTGGGTCTGCTGCAAGTTTCTTGGCTGTGGGTCAAGTTCATCTCACGCCTTGAATCTGACTTCCCCTTCTGCCTGTTTTGCCTTTTTCTGCCACACCTCTCTGATAGCCTCTACCTTGGGCCCATCTGGACAATTCACGCTGATCTCTCTCTTTTAAGTTCATTTGATATTAACTTTTAATTTCTCCTGCAAAGTCCCTTGTCAACAGTGAGTACCCAGGGAATGAGAATTCATGTTTAGAAATCTGCTCTCACACTAGCCAATTCGTGGCCGCTATTGCTGCTGCTGGTCCACACTCTTAATGGCAAAGTCCTAAAGCATTGGCTTTAATGAGTTTGTGCCAATGGTTTTGCGTGTGTTTTAGGACCAGTGATGGAAACTCTGTGAAGCTTCCTGCTATTTTCCCTTTACATGGGATAGAAGGGCTGGAAGGTTCACGGGGATGGTGCTGAAGAAGGGGAAACTGAAGTATAGACACATAGAGAGCTATGCTGAAATTTTAGAGTTCAGGCTAGAACTTAGTTGACCAAGTATTGGATCAGAGCTATTCCTTTCCTGTCCTTTGCTCAATTTTTCATTTAATTATTCATTCATTCATTTTTTTTCAGCTATCCATAACAGTTATCAAGCACCTTCTCTATGAGATGTTTTAGCAGGTTCATGACATAGAAGGCATTTACAGACTTTGCTCCCGTCGAGCAAACTATGTAGTGGGAATTACATACATCAAACAAATATTCCTACAAGTAACTAGATATTTGTCATAAAATTAATATAAAAGAAATGTAGAGGCTTCCAAGAAAGCTTACACTAAGGAGATCCAACCTTGTCTGTTAAGTATCAGGAATTAGAAGTGACCTTTAAACTGAGGCCGAGATGATAGATGATTCGGGTGGGATAACATTAAAGGAGGGGGAGTGACGTGTGGGGATGTTCTGGGGTGCAGGAAAGAATGGAAGAATCAGGGAAAGTAAATGTGGCAGGAAAATACTTGGGGAAGAAGAGAATGTCGTGAGCTAAGTTTAGAGAGGAGAAGTGGGTCAGATTGACCCTGGCCTTGAAGGCCATGGAAAGGAATTTCAATTTTATCCTAGAAAATGGGAAGTCACAGGGGAGTGGAGTCTCATGCTGAGTTTTGAATTTTTAAAAAGAGCATTCTGGCTGTTGTGGAAAATAGAATAGGAGATGAAGATGGAAGACACGTGACTGTGGACACATGGGGTGTGTTCAGGGAGGCTAATGAGGAGATACTGCAATAGTCCAGGTGAGAAGTAGCTTGATCCAAGGTGCTGGGCTAGGATAGGGGCAGAAGAGGCGAAGAACAGAAAGTGGATCTGGGAGATTTGGGAGGTGGAATTGTCTTGACCTGGTGTTGGATCAGATGTGGGAGTGACGAAGGAGAAGGTCAAGATGACTTCTGGTTTCTGCCATATTTGTGGCTCTTCTCATAACAAAACAATTAAACATTATATTCCTATATATAATAAAAAGCCTTATTTTTTTGATAGTTTAGTTTTTATTATATTGCAACCATTATGATTTTGTTGGCAAGAAACCCTGTTTAATATCACCTGGAAAGAATTTATGTTTCACTAGATTTGTCAAAGGAGCTCACAGATTTTGTATTATGTATTTGTATTAACTTTCAGCATGCTAATATTCTTCTAATGTTCCCAATATCTCCATTTTATTTCTTCCTCATTTCAACTAGGGCTAGAGAATGCAAACAATAGCCTCTTGACAAGGAAATTAGGAAAGGAAGCATCATATCATCATATCCCCATCTCTTTATAACAGTCGCTGCCTCATTTAGCTTAAGTCTATTTTGATTTTGTCCATGTGGCCCATTGGTTGTTACTAGCTTTAATGATCAAATATTCACTCCTGCCTTGTTCACACAAAGCATGATTTAGCCACAGTGTATACGCCTGGGTGGATATTAACAACATGCACCTGGAACCTGACAGCACCAGCTAAAATACAGAAACCTGTCGCACACTCCACAACCACAGCTTGAAGCTTGTTTTGATGGAATCCTCCTTGGCTCTTGCATTTCTCCTTGTGGATGCTCTGACATCAGATTTTCTGGGTTTAAATTAATCCCAGACCTTCTATCTACCACTGGGGTACCTTAGACATTTACCTCATCTGCTTCCTTATTTGTAAAAAGGAGATTGAATCGGGCTATTGGAAGTATTGCATTAAATAACCCATATGAAGCCTTTAGCTCAGCATATAGGAAGTACTCTGCATATGGGGGTTACTGTTTTCATTGTTAGGGAAGGGAAGTGCTAGCATATCCTGTTTTTTCCTTTTGTTCTTCTCTGGTGATGACAGTTTAGAGGGCTGGGGGTCTTCTCTTAGGAGAAAAAGACGGTACTGAGCAGGCTTATGGTCCCAAGCCCAGTTTTGCAAAACAGGCCTTGCCAAATTGTTGCTCTGGCTGTGGACATCACAGTGAACAGAAGCTGTGGGCTGCTGCCTCTCATGTGAGCTTGCACCCTGTTCTTTCATTCAACTGGCTCAATACAGCCATAAGTGCCTGGGGACTGAGCAAATCTGGCCTCTTCAGCGTTCTGTCTGAATGAATGCTTCTCAAATATGTTGGCAGGAGGCCAAGAGTTGACTTGATGGAGTCCTTGAGCAAATCAATTAGCCTCTCTGAAAAGAGGGTTGATGACACTAATGACAAGAAGGTGGAGGAAGGGCAACAGTCCAGTGAAGGTCCTTTACCGGTTGACCCCACTCGTCTCTCCATCCTCTCTCCCAAGCTGCCTGCCCTGCTCATCCCCTGCCTGAGCCTCCAAGTGATCGCTATCCACAAGCCCTTTCAATGGCTTTGTGCCTTTGCACAGGTTCTCTCTTTCGAATATCCTTCCTAAACATCATCACCTTCTTTGATTTGTAAGTTCTTGCTTATCCTTCAAGGCTCAGGTCAAATGTCACTTCTCTCGGATATTTTCTTATTCATTCATTCCACAAATATTTCTTAAGCAAGGCATGTGCTGGACATGTAAGATACAGCTGTGAACAAGACAGACAAAGCACCAGCTCTCATGGGGCTGGCTGACAATAACAAACCATAAAATGTCATGTGCTGGTAAGTACTATGGAAAGTCAAAATGAGGTGGGCAGGTGTGGGGTCAGTGGTGGAAGGAACTGATCAGAGGAAGTTATTTTTGAACTGAGACCTGTGGGATGAGAAGAAGCCAGACATGTGAAGAGCAAGGGTCCTGGGTCCCAAACAAGCTGGTTTTGTTTGAAGGATGAAAAGAAAGTTGGCATGACTAAAACATGTGAGGGCACGGGGGATGGTGGTGTGAGGTGAGATCACAAAGACCTCAGGTAAGGAGTTCAGATTTTATGCTCGGTAAACAGAGAGATGAAATCTGATTTTCCATTTGTAATGGCACTATGCTGTGTAGAGAACTGATGAGAGAGAACTGAAGGGGAGAGAAGAGGAGAGGAGAGGGAGAAGTCTGGGAGCTGGTTCGGAGGCTGTTGCAGCAGTCTGGGATGGCAACGATGGTGGTTTGGTCACAGTTACAGCTATAGAGTGGGCAGAAGTAGACCATTTAGAGATATATTTGGAAATACAGTGAATGCCATTTACTGAGGTGGGAGAGATTTGGTGGTAAAGATGGTCAGGGGGTTGGGGTGTCTGAAGTCTATTTTGGACATGTTAATTTTGAGATGTCTATTAGACAGCTGAAGGGAAATGTCAAGTAGTTAATTGAATCTACAGGTGTGAATCTTGAGGGAAGAGATCAGGAATCTATATATATTTTAAGAGTCATCAGCATATAGATGGTATTTAAAACCATGAGATTGACAAAGATCTCCTTGGAGGGAGTGTAGAAGGCACAGGGAAGAAGAGAGGATGATATCCAGGAAGACATCCACATATTGCAGTCCTGTACACTGCCCTTCCATGCCTCACCCCAGTGACCTCCCTTACCACCACCAAGGATAGGACATGTATCTCGCTCCTCTTTTCTATTCCCTAGAGGGTGAATAGTGACTTCTCCCTCCTTTGCAGGGCTGTTAAGATTCTCAAGATCCTAGATTCTCCCACCTCTGCAGGTCTCACATCATATCAAACATATTAAAATTCTCCTTTATTCTACGTTAATGTTAATTATAGTCATGTACCATATAATGACATTTTGGTCAGTAACAGACTGTATATATGACAGTGGTCCCATAAGATTATACCATATATTTACCATACCTTTTCTATGTTTAGACACACAAATACTTACCATTTTGTTACAACTGCCTGCAGTATTCAGTACAGTAACATGCTGTATAGCTTTGTAGCCTAGGAGCCATAAGCCATCCCACGTAGCTTAGGTGGGTGGTAGGCTATGCCATCTAGGTTTGTGTGAGTGTGCTCTATGATGTTTGCATGATGACAAAATCACCTAAGGATGCATTTCTCAGGCATACCCCTGCCATCAAGTGACAATGGTTATAATTCCTTAGTTGCAGTGGACTAGTTTGACATGATCCACTTTGTAGATATTTAATCAAGATATCATTTGATTTTGATCTTTGCAGTTTTATTTGTACATTTTAGAGTCAACTCCATTTTTAAGGTTTCATGCTATTTTTGGATATCCTTAGAAAGCTTGTAGTGCAAGGGCATGGAACCTCAGCATGTGATTAGTGAAGTGAGCTTGCTCCTTTGACTCCTGACAATATTTTTTACCCTTTAAAGGCACTTAAACAGCTTCACATTATAACCATGTGTTTTATGTCTAAGTGTCTGTTGCCCTCATTAGACTGTAAGTTTGAAGAGGGCAAGAGAAACCTCAGAACCTAGTTTGTGGCAGGGACTCAATAATATTTATTTATGGAAGCAACTTTTTTGGAATGAGAAAAAGCCAAGCCCAGGGACACAGTGTGCTTTCTATCTTCACTTGAGAGAAGGCTCTTACCCCCTGCCTTGCAACACATGTAATGTGGACATGCTTTTCTCCAGCACTCTTAAAAAGGAATCAGTGTTGTACAGAATATTGAAGCTGTGGGCTTGAGTCCCTTACTAGCTGTGCCTCTTGCATCAGAAAATGAATGTCTATTGGCCTGATTTTTGTGGGGGCCAAATTAAATCATTTTAGTAAAACTTTGTGAAGCTTAAAACACTGTATTTTTAAAATAATGTACTGTTTTCTAAAATGGAAAAAAAAAAAAGTTAAAGATCTTACAACTCAGGCCTCAGGGAATGTTTCTGGAATTTTCTAGAAAGTGGGATATAAAATAATCTTTTGTTGCCTGATTCCTGGCCCTAAAAAAACCACAACTGGATCCAAACAATGGTCCTTTAGAGAGGAGCCCTTGTAAGAAAGTCCTTTGGTAATAAGCCAGTCAAACTGTCCTTGTAAGTCCCTTGGAGGTAGAGAATGGGAAGGAGTGCTGGCCGTCCCAGGTCACATTCTGGTCCGCTGAAACATAGTGATGCTGCATAACTGCGTCTTTATTGCTCAAGAACTGAATCTGGACCTGATCTTCACCTCTTGTGATGAAGAGGAGACAGGATTATGCAGATTATCCCCATTTCTAGGTGCCAAGTAGTTCTAATGAGCTACAGTGAAATTAGGTCCACCTTGGCTATGCCCTGCTAAATATGTCAAAGGCTCTAAAGCATTCTGTTGAGAACTTCAGATTTTATAAGCCTGCCACAAACATAACATTTGGAAAGGGATTTTGGCCAGAGAAGAGATGCAGATCTGTGCTGTCATCTACATGTATTGCGTGCGGGGCCCAGCCTGGTCTGGGTGAGGTCACACTGCAGCTGTCCTCTGTTCCACCTCTGCCATCTTGTGCTTGAGGACAGAAGGAGGGGGTATTAAACTGGCTGGGCCATAGTTTAAAATTGTCTCCAATATGCAATTTCTATTCAACACATTGCTGTCTGCCATTGCTCTCTCTGTGCAGGGCTGAATGATAATATGGAAGCTGTTAAGAATGAATGTCTATTTTATATTTTAGCTGCATGACATTCTTTTTACATGAGGGGGATAAGATGCTATCTATTTATTTTCATACTCAGATATGTCACAAGTATTGATTACTTTGAGAAACTTTAGTAGTTAATATAGCAATAACCTCCCCTTCTTTACCAAGTACTCAGTTTGTAAGTTCTTCAAAAATGAAGGGTAGATTATTCAATGGAAAATAATGAATCTGGTAGAAGAGATCAGCAGTGTGACAAGCCTCTGATAACTGGAGTGGAAAATGAGTGATAATTAGCAGTCTTCCATGGATGTGGGGATTGAGAATGGGCACACTATCCTTCTACAAAGTGTACAAATATAGATTTTTCTGAACTAAACCACCAAATTTTGAATCACTGTTCTTTGTAGCAATAGGTAATTAGATTAAAACCATGAAAACATCTTACTTCCCTAAGCATCTTGTATGCAGCAAGTTCACTGGTGACTGGAGCAAGTTCATTGGTAACATTCTTCCTGCTCTCTTCCTGTCTGTCCATGCTTCAGGGGCCAATTCTAGCTCTACCTGCTCTAGGGAACTGAACAGTCCAATTCAAAGGAATCTCTGCCTGTTCTGAACTTAACAACTCAGTGTACCACTCATTTGAGATTTGGCATGTACTACTTGTTGTGAATTGTCTTAATGTTAAATTGTATTATGATGATGAATCTGGATATGGAATCTCAATCAATTTGTTTCAAGTCTATGTGACTCAGTTTTCTCATGTGAAATGGAGGATAATACATTCACCTTTAGAGTCCTGAAAATTGAGAGAACATATCCACATCAGTATGTATATACATACTCTATATTCCCACATTGTGTGGTACATAGTAAGCGATCAATAAAATTAATTTCTCTCCATCCCCGTAACGGGACTTCAAAGCAGTAGAGGCTCTTCCTCATAACTGGTTGTTATCTCCAGATCTTTAAACCTAGTTGGAGCTCAATTTGTTTGTGGCTTTGGCTGATTTATCTTTTCTTTTCCCCAAGAGGCATAGCACTGAACCTTTAAGACTAGTAATTGCATCTCAGGCATGGTTCAAAAAGATCTATACTCCACTGCTGTTTTTAGCTAGCTTGTTCAGACCCACCCCATGGTATGTACTGGAGATTTATTTTAGACAAAATCATCTTCTAGATATCCAGCCAATTGAACAAAGCCACCTTCCTCTTTAACAGCTTTTACACTGCCTACCTCCTTGCCCCCAGCCATGGCTCCCAACCCTACAGACATACACTAGTGGGTGTGCTGTGCACTAGAGGAAGAGCGGGACGAGGTGGGCCCTATTCTGGGGGCCAGCATCTGTACAATCTGATAGAAACAATACCAAGCCTTTATAGATTTTTTTCACAGCTTTGCTTTCTAAAAATGGGATTTAACATATATTCATGACCAAATCTAACCCATTCCTTTCTTACACTGCTGTTTCTCCTTCTCAATTCCCTCCTCTGCTCACTCTCTTTTCCAACTTTATTTAGATGTTTCATGCACTTCCACCCTTTCCTTCATGTTCAGCTTCTATGTAGAAACAGGGAAGTTTCTCATGACCTTACCCTTTCAGAGGAGTTTATACGTGGGTATGAACAGATCAAATAAACAGGAACTTAGGTTAATTTAATAGAAAAAATAAAATATGGAATAACATTGATTTTGGCCAGTATCAATTACAACCATTCTACTATATTTTACAAAAAAACAACTGAACATTTTACACATGTACAGTATTTTTCAGTAAAAGTGGATTTGGATTTAACAATGGGTCACTAATTGAAAATAAAAAGGCAAAAGAAAACAGAAATAGGACTTTTGTCTCTAGAAGGTTAGAGCATTTGTTGAGTCTCCAAACTTTGTACTATCCATTACATATATCTCATTATGAATATATATATTTATACATAATATATAACATTAACTTAAACTTTGAAAGCATTATGTTCTAGTTAATAATGTTATGTAGATAAATGAGGCAGTAACACACTAGTAGTTAAACCAGTATTTCCGCAACGTGCACCTGCATGGTCAGTGGGAAATGGAACGCACGCTGGTAGACCCCGATGAATTTTGTTGTCATGTTGATGGTTATTCGTCTAAGAAAACAGACATCATTTTTATCTTTCCTATCACAGTAACCTCGTACCTTAAATATTATGGGCTGGTTCAGTTAAATAGATTTCTTTGCAGGCAAATTCAGTTTTGCCATCTGCTTGACCTTGCTTTAGGCTTGTGCTTGCATTTGTCCATGTAAGACTGTGCCTTTAAATGTAAAACCATACGCTGTACCCAGGATTAACTTTCACTTTTTTTTGTGTGTCAGAAGGGCCTGCGGTATTATGAAGGGGAAGACTGCTTAGCAAAATCAGTTGGTTCCCTAATTACTTATGAATCATTATGTGATTCAATAAAATTGCAATGCTATTAAGAGGGTCATCAGATAATTTACTTATTATTCACCTTGGGTTGTAAGTTATCTTTGATGTCTAGAAATATTTTCAAGGCAGGCTTTTTACTAGCTTGCTGTTTGGATGGGGACCTTAGCATCTACTTCCCACCTCTTTCCCAGGATAGTCCATATTGATAGTATTCCTCTCCTCAGCTGTGACTCCAGCAGCATCTTCGAAGTAAGGCTCTCAGAAGCATGAAGCCTGCAAGATGGCTGGTCACTCGTAAAGCAAATGAGGTCACCAATGAAGCTTTGATATGAAGAAACTTGATTATCAGTCTACCCTCCCCTAAACAGAGAAATTGTCAAAAGAGCTATAAGATTTCATCGTTTCTGGCCACTAATTCAAACAGTGTTCTCATAATTCAGTCTTCTTTTGATGAAGTGTTTAGAGAGTCATAGAAAACCAGTGAAAATATTTCTTAAAAAAAAAAAACAAAACCCAAAGAAACAGATCATCTCAACATTCAGTGGACCAGCATATAATAGTATGGCATAGTTATGGAGGGTCAGAGGAGTGGGAAAATAAGAACTAGAAGGGTACAATCATGCCACCCACATTCAATTTCCAGTTTTATTTTCTTAAAATGACAAGATGAAAAAACTTCTAATAAGCACCATTGAAAAAAGTTGCCTGGCCAACATGGGCACCAGCTTAAATATTACTTAAATAAATTCCATTTCTTAAAAATACAGGACCTCTTAGAAACTTTTGACTCCAGGAAGAAATTTCCTGCATCATATTCAAAATGCTTCCCACCATGACAAATGGAATTTCTGATGGCCTTTAAAAAAAAAATGGGGGTAATGGCTAGATAGCACCAAGAGGTTGTGCAGGGTCTACAAAGTTAACACTCTGAATTTCAGGGGAGCTGGATCAGCCTCAGCTCATCTATGTACCTCTGCATTCTGTCCATCTGTCCATCACCAATTTGACTATACAGAGCAATCCCATTTGGCGAACTGTGTGTAAAATAACCCAATCTACAATGGAAAAGCCAGTAGCAGCAAGTCTATCTGATGAAACCAGTGCAGCAGACTTATCAAGTGAGTAAAATGCAACAACCAGTACATAATGCATGAAGTAAATGATGTGTGAAGAGTATCAATGTTTCACTGTGAAATACCATGGCAAACGACACTAAACACAACTCTGTAGGATGTTCCTAATGCCCTCAGGTCCAGTTTTCTGTCATTTCCCCCAATGGTGGACTCAAGCATGCAAGAGCTTTCTATTTCATTTTTGTCTATTTATGCTCTTGCAATGTTTTGGAAAGGTATTTTTAGGTGTTTCAAAGGGGGAGACAAGCAAATCAATGCAAAAGGGCAAAAAATGGACCTTCAAAACCAGGGCAGGAAATCAAATCATTACTTTAACGTCAAATTTTGGCATCAAATGCTTTGGTCATACAATACTGTCTCTGTGGTTCTGGCTGTTTAGCACTAAACACCCAGTTATAAAAGGTAGGCTTGTTGTAGGTTTATTTTTTTTTTTCCATTTAAGTTCTGACAAAACAGTTCACCATCTCCCTGCACAAACTTGAGAGAGAGAGAGAAAGAAAAAGAGAGCAAGAAAGAGAGAGGTGGCTTGCTTTTTTTTTTTTTTTTTTTGGCTTGTTTTTTTTTTTTTTTCTTTTTAATAATATGGAATAATCTATAAGTCTACAGGAACAAAGAAATCTAAGATGGCTGCTCAGCCTTGAAATGTACATGTTTTGCAGCAAAGTTGTTGAAGAACCTTCCGTTGGCACAGATTGTTCTTTTTCACAAGCATACAGAAGCCTCCTTCCGCCCAGGACTCTTCCGTTGCTTTTCCGGAAGTCAGCAAGAGAGAAGGGGAGTTGAAGACCAGAGCAGCATGATGGACACACACGGAAGAAGGTTGTGATTGGCCAGAGAGGCAGATTTGGGGAATTGGAAGAGATCATTCAGGAGTAGTCAACAGGAGGAAATTTGGTCCACCCAAAGTGATTTCAGTCAACAGCATTGTTTTTCAAGGAGAGACATTGCAGTCCAATGTAATTGGTATCCATTTGTGAAAAAAAAAAAATTTAGAAAAAGAATAAATTAGAAATCAATTAATAACACAAGCAAGAAATTTTTCTTCTTTGAGTTACCTAGAGCAGAGAGTATACAGTCATTTATACCATATTTCATTGAATCTAAGACACAAGATTTAAGATGCACCATCATTTTAAGTAACAAAGGAAAAGATGCTTCTTCATGTTAAACTGTGACACAATCTTATCAATTAGAATTTTAATTTTATACTTATTAAAAGTATTTGTTATATTTATGTAACATTCTGTTTTGTTTCCATGCTTATGCAAGAATCTTTCCTTTGAATATTGAACAATAGTTTAATTTTCAGACCTCTTTAGAACCGCAGTTAAATTCAACACAAGAAGTAGTCATGTGCCTAACTCGGTTGAACAGATATCTCTGCATCCAAGTTTCATATCTGGGCAGTAACACTGATATCACATCAGTTTTCTGGTCAAAAGCGGTTGTAAACTGCCACAAATTATAAGATGCATCTGATTTCCGAGATGATAAAATGTAAAAAATATGTCTTAGAATCACAGAAATACGACAGTTGAAAGAGAATAAATAACACATCCTTAAGTGCAGCTGCCATGTGATTTCAAAAGCCTGGTGAGCCATCAATGATCTCATTTTGTAACTGACCTGAAAATGGGCTCACTGCAGATACGATTCTTCATTTCCCACTTCTGCCCACAATGCTGATACTCTGCTTTTAGCAAAGCGCCATTGGACATAACTTGTCTGGTACTCACCATGGTTTAGGGAAAGTAGTTAAAGCACTGCAACTCTTGAAATGCATGGTACCAAGTGCTATTGGTGAACATTTCAAGTTACAATGGATTTCCTACATCAGTCACTTTTTGTTTTTGAGACAGAGTCTTGCTCTGTTGCCTAGGCTGGACACGATCTCTGCTCTCTGCAACCTCCAGGGTTCAAGTGATTCTCATGCTTCAGCTACCCGAGAAGCCGGGATTACAGATGCGTGCCACCACGCTTGGCTAATATTTGTATTTTTAGTAGAGATGGGGTTTCACCATGTTGCTCAGGCTGGTCTCAAACTCCTGGCCTCAAGTGATCTGCCCTCCTTGGCCTCCCAAAGCGCTGGGATTACAGGTGTGAGCCACCATGCCTGGCCCAATCTCTTTCATCTTCCTCAATTTTCTGTTACTAATTTACAAAAAATTCTGGTAATATTCAGAAATAGGGGAACCACGTTTTTAAGTAAAGTAAAGGAGGCACTTGTGGGTAACTAAAAAATGATACTTACATGGTCCCTGGGGTGCCATCACCCCAAGCCTCTCTCACCCCAGTGTGCTATAGTAGAATCAGCCCTGGCAAGAAAACCTGGGAACACAGGGCCTGTGTCGGGCCCATCCCTGCCCCAGACCAATCATATACTGGAAAAACCATGGAGATGCAAAGTCACCTATGACGCTCCAAAGAAATAAGACCACAAATGATGTCCTATTAGTGCTATCATGTGCCTAGTCCTTTCTGACACCTTTTTGAGATTCCTTGTAGGGAGTTGTGGAATCACCAGATGAGGTCAGTAGTATGATCCTCTTCATTTTCTAGAGATGGTGGAAATGAGGCCCAGGGCAGTTCATAACCTGCCCAAGGCCTGGAGACCAGATTTGAATGACAGCATTCTGACTTCCAAGTCCACATTCTCCTGACAATGGCAATGTTTTTTCTTTCATGAAATTTCCAGAAGGGGAAACATTCAAAAGAAGGGAAAGAATAAACCGAGGGCAGTGATCATGTCAGTCAGATTGTTGCAAATGCGTATTTGTTTTCTTTTTCTATTTTTATAACAATCCGAAGATGTTTTGAACAACAATAGTTTAAACACTTTCTTTCTACATCGTATCTTTATCTTTCTATATCTGTATAAATTTAGGAGTAAAATTCAGGGTCCCCCAGGCATAAGTTAGTTCACAAAATGTTGGAGTTGGAATAATTTAAATTCATTCATTTTACAGATGGGGAAACTGAGGCTAGAGAGGTGAGGGAACTTGGTGTTAGCTAAATTGTTAGGGAGAATTGGATGTGCAGTGGTTCTTAAACCTGGCTGCAGATTAGAAACACTTGGGAAGTTAAACCCATGATCATGGGCTGCACCCTAGATCAATTCAATCAGAATATCTGGGGATGGTGCTGCATCCTGGCATCTTGGTTCAGAATCTTTGGCGCAAAGAAGAACAGACCAACATTTTGAAATATTAAGTTCTATACTTAGGTCTATCATTTCCTAGCTCTACACCCTGGGTTTTCCCTTCTGTAAGATGAAGATATTACTTCCTAGCCTCATAGGCTTAATGAAAGATTCAGATACCATTTAATTACTGTTTATATATCAAAATTATAAACAATCCAAATAATAGGTGATTGGCTAAAAACTGTAGCATCTTCACATGATTGAATTTTATGCTGCTATTAAAAATAAACTTTCCTAAACTGTAAAAACATAGGATAATGTTTCTGCCTAATGCTTAGTGCAAAAAGTAACATACAAAACTCTATGTGCATAGTGTTTTTAAAAATCTGGTGGAAAGTACCTATGGTAAAAACTGGAAAGAAATACAACAATTAACTAGAAAATGCTACATATTGTATCATTCCAATTATATAGATTCTGGAAAAGGCAAGTCTATGGAGACAAAAAAAAAAAGTAGGGGGAAGGAGAGATGAGTAGGTAATTCACAGGAGTTTCAGGGCAATAAAACTACTGTGCACGGCACTATAATGTTGCATATATGTTGTTATACATTTGTCCAAACCCACAGAATGTACAACCAAGAGTGAGCCCTAATGTGAACTGTGGACTTTGGGTGATAATGATGTGTCACTGTAGGTTTATCAACTGTAACAAATGTACCCCTCTAGTGCTTGATGCTGATAGTGGGAGAGGCTATGCCTGTGTTGGGGGAAGGGGGCATATGGGAAATTTCTGAACTTTCTGCTCAATTTTGCTTATGAATCTAAAACTGCTCTCAAAAAATGAAGTTTATTAATTTAAAAAGTTAACTTGAGCTATATTGGCCAGTGCCACTATAGCTGACTTATTTCTTCTTGCAATTCAAACAAACAAATCCATTAAGGGCAGAAGTTCAAGATGAATGAATGCCACCAAAATATTGGGCATGTCATATCTGATGCATGCTATGTTTCTTTTTTAAGTGGAAAAATATTAGTCCTGAAAGTAGAAAGATCATACTTTGCTCATAAGATCGATATGAGCAGTTGTACTCACCATCCTTGCAAATGGCTCCCATTTGACACATTCCTAAGTCTAAGAGATACCCACTGGGGCAGCTTGTACAGTTCTTGAATCCTGGGCCATTGCACGTCAAACAACTGGTATCACATCTATGAGAAAAATGTGTAATTTTTTAAGCCATTCACACATGCACAGGGGAAGGTGTGTTTACTAGTAACCTCATAATGTCTTCAATTTAATTATCCCTCTGAAGATGACTCAAAAATCTTTTCTCACAAAAATTGCTAGGTTTGATGACACAGGTAGACACTGTGATTTTAAAGGGTATCGAGCATGTACTTGAAATTGAAATAGTAAAGGTATTAAGGTGCCCCCGAGGCAAAGGAATAAAAATATCAAAGATAAGCTGGGTTAAAGCTTCCCAACAGTGTCCACAGGTACATATTTAAACCTAGTGTTATCATTACAAATTCTACGTTTTCTTATTTTCTTATGAAGGTAGTCATCAAAAGAATTTAGGTCTAAATGCTAGGGCCCAGGGGGCAGATCCACTTACTTTTTGCAGGATTTGTATCCATTCTCTGAAGAGTGGTCAAAGTAATAGCTGATACTACAGCTCTGCACGCATCTCCCATCCTCCATGAAGTAGCCCTCTGTGCAGTTAATGCACCCATCAGCTCCTGCCCCTTAAAAGCAACACAAGCACAGGAAATGAGAAATAAAACCTCAGAGGAGGTGGTGTCATGGGCTTCTTCTTTAACAGTTTGAGAAAATGGCATCAACCTGCTATAATTTTAAGATTAATAATTGAATATTCATGCTTTTTCTTAATTTCCCTGGGAAAAAAGCCTTCCCAGTTAAAATGGAACCTCTTGACAAAAACATCCACTCCCTTTAGAAAGAGCAGATTATCACTGGGCTATGTAAGTTTCTCAATGAGGATAGGATGCTGATGCCTGCTCGACTTTCAATGAGAATACACACACAATTATCAAAAGAGAAATATACTTCTCCAGCATTACTTTAAAAGTAGCAAGTGGGTTGCATGAGTGACGGCTCAAACCAGAAAGAAAAGCAAAACCAGAACCGGGAGAATAAACAAAAGAACTAGGGAAGGTACCAGCACAAGTGGCGCAGAAGCGGTGGCAGGGCTGGCAGTCCTGGCCATTGAAGTACCGTCCGTCTTCACAGGAGACAGAACACCGGGATCCCTGCAGGCTGGAAGAAGTATAAAGGGAGCTTCAAACAGACTGTTGTGATCAGGCCAAAATGTAATGACTCCCCAAACTCCATATGTAACAGATACAGTTTCCCTCAGAGGCCAGTGGACTTGGCAAAGCTTCAAAGCAGGGGAAATAGCCCGTGTACCCTTTTTTTTTTCCTCCTCTCAATGCTTATAACGTTTCTCTGTGCCTACAATGATGTCCATAGCATACACACATGCTGCTAGGCCTTGGGGACATTCTCCTTAATTTGTTAGACTGATGGGCACCCTCCTACTTTGCGCAACATCTTACAACCCAGAGGTTTTAAAAAGTATTTGATTGACAAAAGAATCACATTGTCTAGCAATATGCCCAACAACTTCTTAACATCCAGACTTACTACATAATAAATTAAAGTTATTTCATGATTATAAATGCAGTAGGAACACATGGTAAAATGAATTATAACTGAGCAAAAGTGTACGACCGTCCTGTCCAATCCACAGCTCAAACTCTCCGAGTAGCCATTCTGATTTGTGTTTCTGATTTTAGTCTTCTATGGGTTCTCATCAAAACAAGATTTAAAATACTTTTGCCTCTATTTCTTGGTTTATTCATTTTAAACACTCTAATGAAAAATTTATCAAAACTGTACTGCTATTTCCCTAATCATCTTGACTTTCCTTTGTTATATTATTATTTAGTGTTTCTGGGAGTTAACTATATTAATCTACTTAAATTTCTATTCATCTAGCAATATGAGATAGTATCTAATGAGTTGTCAGAATGTCAAATGAGAAATGCATATTTTTCTCTCCCTTCTAATTTCTGTCAGCTATCATATTCTTCACAGTCTACAGGTTGATTCTTAAAATTGAAAACAAATAGAAAATTGTTACTATGTTTGGCTGGGCATGGTGGCTCACACCTGTAATCCCAGCACTTTGGGAGGCTAAGGTGGGTGGATCATTTGAGGCTGGGAGTTTGAGACCAGCCTGGGCAACACAGTCAGACCGCATCTCTACAAAGGCTAAAAAAAAATTGCTAGGCATGGTGGTGCCTGCCTGCAGTCCCAGCTACTCGGGAGGCTGAGGCCAGAGGATTGCCTGAGCCCAGGAGTTCGAGTGAGCTATGATCGTGCCACTGCACTCTAGCTTGGCTGTCAGAGCAAGACTCTCTCTTTAAAAAAAAAAAATTACAAGTTAATATAAAAAATTACTCACTGAATAACTAGTGTGAAACACAGTGAGAAAATGTAATCCTATGCTACCAAATCAATGAAGCTAGAAGATCAGTATCTAAACAGGGTTAAATGGTTTCCATTGTTTTAAACTCTTTATATTGCTCCAGTTGACATCTTAATTGACTGCTTGTATGTGGATAATGCTAATTTTAAAAATTTTTTAAAAATTAAAATTTATTTTTCTCTATGCTCTTAAAAAAATTTGGAAAGTACAAAAACAAAGTTGAAGAAAAAAGAAACCCGAACAGTCCCCATTAGCATTTTCATTTATTTCCTTCCCAGATTTTGTGCATTGATATTTTTTTTTCTGTTTGTTCTTCACCACTATTTAAAAATTTACATGTCTCTTGAGGCAAAATGGTCAACCCTGGAAGCCCTTAGAAAAATGCAAGGAGCTTCAAGGAGACTAAGGGCAGCATAAATGAAAGTGGACTTCATTCATAGATCTCACTGGCCAGAGAGAGAGAGAGCGCGAAAGCAAGTGGGAGAGACAGCTGTCATTTAAAAAGCCAAAAGAAAATCCCTTTCCCTTTCTGTAGCACTAGAAAAAAGGATATTGCCTTAAATGGATCCATTTGAGAGGAAATAAGGACCACCGAATCACTTATCAAAGTTAAAAAGCTGCCTAGTTTTTCTAACACAGGACAGCACTTTCTTGTGAGGCTGGCATCTGTTCAGCAGGACACAGAGGTTGCACTGTGTGGAGAAGGAATGAGGTAAGGGGGATGTGTGACAGACAGTAGTCACCAACCCTGAAGTTTTCTGCTGCTTCCTATTTTGGAAGCAAGATACTTCCAGGCTAATGCACCTGGTATTGTGAACGCCTCTGTTCTCTCTGTGATAAACTGGCCAGGTTAGACCTGTGCTGTACAACATAATCTGGCACACATGGCTACTGAGACTTTGAAAGGTGGCTATAGTATGGCTAAGCAACAGAATTTTAAATTTTATTTAACTTTAACTAATTTAAGTCTAAATGTGAAAAACTGGCACTTGATTCCATTATTGGCAAAAATTTGGGTAAGTCTGAAACAACTCGGCTGTGTAAACTTTTTTTTTCAACTATAAAACCTAAATAAAGATCAAATATTTCTCATGAAAACAATTTTGTCTGAACTCAGGTGTGTTTTAAGGGTAAAATATACATCAGATTTTGAAGACAGTAAAACAATGAAAAAGAATGAAAAACATCTGATAATAGTTTCTCAATTGTTGAAATGATAATATATTAGATGAAATAAAATATTTTATTAAACTCGAATTTCCCCTGTATCTTTGGACTTCTCTTAATGTGGTTACTGGCATATTTAAAATTACATATATGGCTCTCAAATTTCTATTGGCATACACTGGTTTAACATACCCTATACAATGTTTCCTAAGAAATTAAATAATTTAAGTATCTTTTATTTCTCATGAACCAAGCATGGGCCAGATGCTACAAAAGGTATTTTGTAACTGTTATCAGAGTTAACCTTTATCATAATCCAGCAAAACCGGGGTTATTATCATTTTATAGAGGAGAAAATGAAGGCTCAGAGTAGACTTGCCCAAAGTCACACAGTTAATAAGTAGCAGAGGAGGATGTGAGCCCACATCTACTTTCTTTCTTTTTATTATACTGCTTTGCTCCTTCTCCAAGAAGAATTAGGTGGCTAATTCTTTCTCAGTACTGAAGTCTCGAGATGAAAATTGCCAAGTAAACTAATACTGAATGCATTCATGGAGGGCGGGGGAAGGAAATAAAGCCATAGATAATTGATCAATCTAAATGAAAATGATGCTCCAATACTGGTTAATGGTGAAGAATGTACCTACCTGGAAACTGCCTGGACCCTGCCTAGTTTACCTCCGATCACAGGTGGAAATAAAGATACGATCAATACCTAAAAGAAATCCAGTGCAGCAGAGTTCTAATTCCACGTATAGCCCTAGTCCAACTCCTCACTAAATGCAGAATGGTCTGAGCTTCCCTACTGAGATCAAGAGGCTACCTAGTTAATTTGAGCTGTACATTGTTCTCTTAGAGAGTTGACTAACTATTGAGCTTTAGCAATGAGCAAGTCATCCTGTTCAAGGAAAACATCTCCTGCTGTTAAATCTATGTGCATACCATAGCATAATGGAACCAAGCCTGAGGTACTTAAGATAAGAGAATGATTGGGTATGTGGAGAGAAATAATAAAGATAAGGGAATAATTTCCGACCATCCAAGGAATGAATCAGGGGGATTAAATATAATTCATTGGTATTACCTGCACAGTAATCCTTGACTGGCACAATGCAGGTTAAAAAGCACAAAGAATGCCTCTCAAATGGCCATTTTTATTGACTTATATCTGAGCCATCTTTTCTAAAGAGAATTTGTTTGGATATAACCCTTCTTTAGCCAACACAGCATCCCATTTTTCACGTATAATAGTAGAGATAATGCAAATAGCAATCAAGTGCTTGAATGGGAGTCAAACCAAGGGTAGATCGTAAGAGGGCTATTTATTTATCATTTTTTCATTTTATTTTCATTAAGAAGCTCTTTGGGCTGTGTTACTTAATAAAATCCTTCACTCTCTTACCTTAACCCATCCCTACATTCTGTACAGTTATGGAATTCAGTACATGTCTTGCAGGTTTCACTGCATTTCCGGCAAAGATTTTTCTCTGTTAAAAAAAAGAGAAAGTTATAAATCAGTTGGTCAATTGGATTCCAGAAAAGCATCAGAGATGTTCTAATGCTTACTAATGTACGCTATAGTACCTATGGCCTTGACTAGAAAATTGCAGGAAAAGCCATAGAATCACTATGTGTTATCATTTCTCAGCAAACCAAGTACAGACAGGAACTGTAACACCGGAAAACACCTTACACTTCTCTGCCATTTTGCAGACAAGACAATGATAGCCTAGCTAATTCTTAGTTGAACAGTTTATAGGCCTTTTTTCTTCTTCTTCTGCTTCCTAGTCTCTCTCCCCAGCAGGGTTTCCTAACTTGCAACAGTGCAAATCCCACTCACGAAGCTGGGACAACATCACTCTATGAGGATTGAAAGGCAAGGCCTGAGACGGAGGAATGGGAATGTAGACCCTCATGCTCATAACTTTTAGGGCTGGTCAGTTGAGCTGAACTAGAGAAGGGAATCTACATTTAAGACTGCAAGGTAAGGACTGCTTATTTCTTATATTGTTCATTTCAAACACTATTTTAGTGTCTTGCACTTTATAGTAGCCGTGGAATTGGTATAAGTGTTGTTATAATTCAGATAATATCTATATTCTGGAGAATAGAAATGCATCATTTGAACAAGTATACTGTAAATACTTGCCTTCCTAGTTACTACCAGGTCCATATTGAAACAAGCTGGCAAATTTATGGTTGTTCTGTGGAGGAAAACATTTGGCATATTAAGGAAGGACTTCTACCTTAGACAAAATTTTGCTCAAGTCTTGGTACCTGCTCTGATATGCAAGTGGATTATAGCCATGTGAATGTATAGAACTGAATGAAGCTTTCTTCATGGGCTTCCATCTGCTTTTTAAATGTTGGTGTTCTTCAGGGTTCCATAGAGAAACACAACTTAGTGGATCCCTGCAAGGACCTGCTGGATCAAGTCTGAGCCTCTGAGCACGAAATACGAAGCCCCTTACAATCTTAACAGTAGTCATCACGTGGCCTCTCTCGCCGTCTCTCTGAGAATACTGAACATGCATAGGATCTTAACTCAGATGACCTAGATGTGCATTCTGCTTTTAGCATCTCCGGTGGGCAAGTTCAGGGTCTCTGTTCTCTCACTCATTAAATGGAGATTACAATGTTACCCACCTCTCTGGTTGTCTTGAGAAGTTAAATAAAATTCATTATTCAAGGGAACGATATGAACTATTAAGCACCATAAGTGTGTTGGCAGTAATTATTACTAGTCATGATCATATGTGATCATTATGTTGTACATAAATGGAGTCATTAGAGAAGAAAACTATAATATAAGGCAATTACATAAAAAGAGATATACAAACCACTTGTATCAACACTTTGTGGTAGCTGAAGTCATAGTTTGAACACCTTAATTATCTACCTTCTAGGCTCTGGAAACAACTGACTCTCAATTACCTTGGTTCTGTCATACAACATTCCAGAATCAAATTTCTTTTCCAAGGCTCAACCTTCTTGATAGAATGTTGACTTTTTTTTCCCCCACAAGGAATACTGCATATTTCTGTGGATTCTTTATGCCCCCTTCTCTCTCCCAATTTCTCTTTTCTCCCTCAAGTCAAAGTTCATGTTCTCAATTTTGGGGCAAGCAAGAAAGGCAGAGTCCCTACCCACTGCCCTAAAGGGTAAGTTGAGAGACCCTGTCTGCCTCACAAAGAAATGCTCCTCTTTGAAACCAGAGAGAATTTCACTTCTTAAGAAGCAAGAGTATTCACTTCAGATTTCTTGTCTGATTTTATTGTAAATAACTCTTGTTCCTTTAAACTTGAGTTTTCTTTTTTCTTCCTTAGGTTGTGCAGAAACATGAAATTTCAGTGCGATCATATACCATAGTATGACGTTCTTGTTAAGAGAAATTATCTAGAACTCAGAAATAAAGTAAAAGATAACTGCAGTCCTTTTCAGAGCCACACTAGAACACTGTCTAAAAGGTCTACCTTAAGACTATTTAATTCTCTAGGGCAATATACCTTCGTCTGTTTGCTAATGATGGCTGATTAGGGCCCAAACTCTGTGTTAATGCACAGATTTTTGTTTGGTAAGGTTGCAAATTACTTCTATTCATTAGAAAAAAAAAAAAAAAAAACACTTCCCCAAATTCTACTTGTATGGCCATGTAGAAAATCATTAAATGATTCCATTTTGTTTCTAACCTAGCAAAAGGATTTCCATTTTGCCTTTCCTGGTGGACTACAGTACCTGATCATCTTTCCGCCCTGTTCGTCACCTTGCAAGTTCCCTTTTTAGTGGGTTAAATAAGTCATTGACAAATGTTCATTCTACTCTTAAAAGACAGTCATATTTTTTGAACTTTTAAAAAACTATATTTTGATATCATACAGGCCTGGTGTCTATTTGGTCAGTGTGTGGAAAAGAGCAGGCCTGAATGTTGTCCTTTGCAAATCTGCTTGTAAGGTTGGTCCATGGCTGGCACATCTGGGAATTTGAATTTTGGGAGGGTTCCCACTACCCTGAAAAGAGTGGCTCACTTTGTCTAAACTGTTTGCATAAATAATATGGTTTATGGGGAACACCTATTTTCCTCTGAAGAGTCTGGAATTTTGGTACGTGTGAGGTCTGACCAGCCCCCAGTGACAACCCTGGGCCCCGAGTCTCTAATGAGGTTCCCTGGTAGACAACATTTCATGCATGTCGTCACAGATTGTTGCATGGGGAACTGAACACGTCCTGTGTGGCTGAACCTTGTCCCATACGCCTTTTCCCATTGATGATTTTTTTGCTGTAATATCTTCTATCTATGAGTTCATGAGCATGACTATATCCCAAGCCTTGTGAATATGCTCAGCAAATCACTGAACTGGAGGGTGGGCTTGAGGATATCCTGATAAAGTTACAAGCATTTTTACATAAAGCTTCTAAAGGGTTCGCTTAAAATAAATGAACTAGATCCTGTTTGATAGGAAGCACAATTCCAGATTTCACAAAGAGGACTATCCCTCCTGAGGTCACTCAAATGAAAACCCCACATTTCTTCGCTAAAACCCAAATATTTGAAGTGAGCTTACTGGTATCCTGATATGACCCATCGGGGCAGTGAGTAACACAGCTGTTGGTTTCTTCATTCAGAAAGTATCCATATTTGCAGGACAGGCACTGGTCACCATGGCTCCCAAAGCAGGACTCACAGTTGGGGGCACACTTCCTGCAGCGCTTCTTGTCGGCGTGGTAGTGGCCAGGGGGGCAGCTGGAGACACAGATCCTGCATTGTGAAACAATAAGAAAGAAGGCAGCATCACAAGCGAGCCAGTCCTCAGCATTCTCTTGCAGGTGCTGCGCAAATGGCTGAGCTCAGCCTCCAAATCACTTTTAAACCAGGATGCCAAAACCACAACCAGAGAGCCAGACTGTTTGTTAAACTTCCTCCTGCACAGTGTGCTGAAGCAGCAATGCAGTTCCCCAACACCAAGTCTACCAAGACTTGTCAAACCATTTCCTGGTTTACACCTAGCCCTTGAAAAATGATGATGGTTACAGAGAGGAAGGTTATAGGGTGAATCAGAGGAAAACTATGTGGGAACCACGACTTTATTCAAAAAGGTCCCTTTAATAAAGTGTGACTTCTATTTTCATGTGTTGTTTGTCATATGGATCCTGTATGTGCATATGTGAGTGGCGGTGGTGGCTGTCTGCTGTTGTCTAAATTAATATAAATATATTTAAATGTATGTTGTGTATGAGAACACTTAAAAAAAAAAAAACTTTCTTGTTTGCCCATAATGGAAGGACAGAGTTTTATTTATCCATTCAACAAATATTTACTGAGCACCAATTAAATGTCAGACATTTTGCTAAGTGCAGGAGATAACAGAGGCTGAGAGACAGTCAAAGTCCTCCTTTCTCTTAAGGAATTTAAACTCCAGCAGACTTACAACAGGAATTCTTAACATGTCTGGGTCTGTCTGGAAGGTCTGGAGGGGCAGGTGCTTAGCTGGTCCCTCCACCATCCTCCAGATGTGAGAGAAGACATTGCAGTTTCACAGCATACACGCACATTTTGCGTTTTGTAACTCAATATAGTTTTCACCACTCTGAATAACACAGGGAGGCAGTCGGCCTGCACAGCAGCCTCTTTTCTATGCTTAGGTCCTGGTGGGAGAATAGTGCAAGATGCCAGTGGCCTGCACACACCCCATGGTATTAGCCTTGCAGGGACTCCTAAGATGCCTGGCACATGCTGTGGGGATGTGACTTGGCCCCTCTCTTACCTGGTATTGTTTTTCAGCTTGTAGTAGTAGTGCAAACAGTCATTGCAGTGGTCTGGTCCTGGCCCGTCACAGCCAACCTCACTGCACTCAGGGTCGCAGGGGCCTTTCCAAAAGACATTAGAACAATACTTGGAAAAACGATTTTAGAGCAGGTAAGCTTTACCTTGAATTTGCTATAAAATAAGTCTTTTTTTTTTTTTTTTTTCTTATGCAGAGAGTTTCTTTAAGACAGAGGAATAATTTTCAATGTGGCTTTAGGTCCAGAGATGAGCTCTTGACTTTTTTTGACTTTTGATTCTTAGGCAACCTCAATTGCCTAGGTATAAAGAATGTAAATTCTAGTCATGGACTGGTCTTCAAAGCACATATGGCTGTCTCGTGGTTGATAAATATTTTAGAATTCAAATGAACTGTAGCAACTGGAAAAAAAACCAACTGCAATTAAGTATGTGTAATAATAAAAAGATTGGATTTGTAGAAAAGAGAGAAGTTGTTGACAAAAAAGAAAAAAGAGTTATTATTTAATGCCTGGACCAAATGACCCGTCTCATTTAAGATCATTAAAGCGACTGAATACCTCTCAAATACTGTGGCCAGGAAGAAACACCATTATGGCACCTGGCACAAGCTTATCAGCATCCAGTCTCAGACACAGATAATAGATTTAAAATTGCTTCCTATACAAAGGCCAATGGGCAATTCGACAAAAGAAAATGATATATAAATTTAAAAAAATGCAAGCAAGTTTAAAGGATTCCAGACCTGAGATGAAAGTTCCCAATCTCTCTTACTACTTATTCTTTGGTATAAAACTGGAGAGAATGCACAATAAGAAAAAAAAAAAAAAAAGAAAGATGGAGCACTTTTGTGATTGATGAAAAGCTTTCTAATGACATGGGCTAGTTTTAGAAATTTTTAATTCTTCTTTGTTCGCCATATTCTGAAACATTTGGTCTCATAATCTGCAAACTCTTTCCCACTGAAAATTCATATGATTTTAACTAGCAATAAATATATTGAATGAAATGTACACATAGTAAATCAAGGGTAGTAGAAGATCTACTTATTTTAACCCAAAGGACTTACTGTTATACCTTGGTTTCTTTGTCATTATGGGACTATGTTTCACAATTACTGAATCACAAAAACATAAAATGTTAGATCTCGGGTGGAATGACTTAGAGAAAAATCTGGTAGTCAAATACCCTCATTTTACTGATGAGGAAACTGATTTTCCAAGAATTTCAGTGGCTTGCCCAGTATCACATGGTGAGGAGAGGGGTCAACGTAGGTCCTGATACCTAGGTAAAAATTTCCGGCTTAGAGGTAGCAAATCATGTACTAGGGATGACCTCTCTATCTGAATGGAAATAAGTCATTTCAAAATGCTGTAGACTTGAATATACTTCTGATTAACTGCAAGAGTCATTTGACAGCACTGCTTATTTCTATTTTCCCCAAAGCTTCAAATTGATCTCTAAATTCCATAGCGACTGCAACTTGGGACATTTTAGCCGTCTGCCATCGTACACCAGGGGAGTGGTGTCTCTGCTGCCTATGGACTGAAGTTCAGCCAGCTGTGATCTCACAGTCCCTGGGATCCAATGACACAGTATGGGAATCTGGTTATGATAACGCCATCTGTGTCTCTAATCTAAATGAAGGTGAAAATTGCAGCTCCAAAGGAAAGGAGTCATGGGTGGCCCTAAATTTTCACCAGATGACTTCTAGAATTAAAAAAAAAATCCCAAACATTTATTCTTGATATTTGCCAAAAGGGCTCTCACTGTATGGCAAGTTCACATGCTATGCTGTTTCTTTTATCATCTTAAACTGTCCCAGATGCAGTTTAGCATTGTAGGTTGCAGGATAATAATGCAATAATTGTCTTGGTTCTCTCACAAGTGCCAATGTTGATGTTTTAGAGATATAATCAGAAAAACCACAAAGATGTATAACTGTTCTGAACTCAACATTCCAAAATTTGAATGTGAAACATTACCAAAATATGAATAAAGAGTAACAGCTTACTATTACACTCTATTTATGTTATTTTGGATACACTTTCTCCTATCTGAGAAGACAAAATAGTTTGCTAGTTAAAATATAAATAGTAATGCTATAGGCTCAAAGCAAAACATCACAAAATCTAATACAATCCAGCTCTGATTAGCTCAATTGGTCTTAATTTCAAGCATGTTTATTGATTCTAGGATGCTATCTGTTTAGAATAAAAGTAATTACATGTGTATTTAAGATACTCTGTTCAGGTGGTTAATGAAGTACTTTTATTTTCAGTATTTAGAGGAAAATCTCAGAACTGCAAGGAAAAATATTTCTCATCTAAAGATACATTAAACTTGTATTTATAGTTCTTTTTATTTTTTGAGACTGAGTCTTGCTCTGTTGCCCAGGCTGGAGTGAAGCGGCATGATCCCAGCTCACTACAACCTCTGCCTCCTGAGTTCAAGTGATTCTTGTGCCTCAGCCTCTCCAGTAGCTGGGATTACAGGTGTGCACCACCACACCTGGCTAATTTCTTTTTGTATTTTTAGTAGAGATGGGGTTTCACCATGTTGCCCAGGCTCATCTCAAACTCCTGAGCTCGGGCAATCCACTCCCCTTGGCCTCCCAAAGTGCTGGGATTACAGGCATGAGCCACTGTGCCGGGCCTATAAATAGTTCTTCATTAGAAGAAGCTTTGTCCATTATGTGTTATATGTCATATCTCAGAAGGATTGAATGCTCCTAGGAGTGCTAGCCAATGCAACAAGACAGTAGTCAGAAATAATGATGAGAAGGACAACAAAACCAATTTGCAGATGCTAAGGCTGTAGTACCTAAACCATCCCAGAAAATCAACTCTAAACTATATAAATTAATGAGAGAGTTAAGCAAAGTGGCCATATATAAAATAAATACAGCCAGTGGATTTCCTACACACCAGCATATACTAGTTAGAAAGCAAGGAGTATTTTCCACTATAAGAGCAACAAGGCCCAAAATACGTAGGTGTAACACTAACAAGAAGAAAACTACATAAAATTAAAAGATTTCAATAAAATGGGACATGATCTATGTTTTAAATGGAAAGACTGTATGTTATAAAAACAATTCTTCCCACAAGATCGCATATAAATTCAAATTAAATTCCAATGAGACTTTTAAAGGGAGACTTAAAAATCATTCTAAAATTCATCTGGAAGAATAATAGGGCAATAATTGCTATGGAAATGGGAAGCAGATGTTCTACAAATATAAAAATACATCATGAAATGAAAACAAAACAGTGTGGGTGGTATTGGTTTGAGAATTATTAGATGGATGAATCAGAAAAGGTGGAACCAGAAAAGATGCTGGTATAAGATCTTACTATATTGTTATAAAGGAAGCATCCTAAACTAATAAAAAAAGACGGGATAGTTACTCAGCCAATGATGTTAGTCTGTTTGGAAAATAACTAAAGACAGAGCTTCAATTGACACGATATGTCATAAACCAAAATGAGTTCCAGATGAATTAATGGCCAAATGTAAAAAATAAGAGATTACCAAACAAAGTACGTGAATATTCAGTAGGCATTAAAGGATGAAACTTCTTCTGCAAAAAATCAGTGTTATATTTGAGACCACAAACTCCAGTCTCTAGTAGTTTTTTGTCAAAACAACACAAAACAAAACTTACATTCTCAGTGATAAGTGAGAATATGTTTTCAGCAAATATGAAACAATGTGAGAGACAATAACATACAGAGTGTTCACAAAGAGATAAGAGGATTACTGCACTTTGAATAGAAAAATGGGTAAAAGACAGTTGTATTTAATTCAGAGAACTACAGAGGAAAAAAATATTTAGAATTACAGGCAATCAAAGCTCTAACATTTTAAAAACGTTCACCTCTTTCTTTTTTTACTTTCTTTTTCTATTTTTTTCTGTTGGCAGCAATGAGTGTAATAAACAATCACATAGCTGGTCACAGTGTAGACTGGTACATCTTGTCTGGATAGCAAGTGACAAAATGTTTCCAAACCCTAAAGCTGATTATCCTCTTTGATGCAGTGAGTCTCAAAACAGAACTCTATTCTAAAGAAATAATGAAGATATAGACAAAGATTGATAAATAATAATGTTTATCCAACCCGTGTTTAAAATAGTGAAAACTCTGTAAGCGAAGTATGTGTCCCAGGTTATGGATTAACTATATATTACAGTACAATCACAGTATGGACTATTAGCTTTGTAGATAACACATATGGATATTTGAATATATAAGTGCACTGATATACACACACACACAGATATTAAGGGGATAAAAATAAGATGGAATATGTCAGAATATGGGTAGTATATTGCTCTGTTCTATCATTCCATTCCATTCCCATTCCATGCCCACTCCCACTCCACTCCACTCCACTCCACTCTACTCCATTCTATTCCATTCCATTCCATTCCCCCCTGTGGTGGGATGACACATGAGCTTTCTCTCTTTAGGCTGTATCCCACTGGAAGCCAGCTCACCTGCATAATCCTCTGTGCCATAGTCATCTGTGGGGTCTTCAACTCGGCTATAGCGGAACCGTTCCACTTTAGGAAACTCATTGGTTGGTGAATATGGCTGCACGGAGGTGCCATAGAGGACCAAAGACCATTCTTTCAATTTACCTTGAGAAATAACAATGAAATAACAGCATGACCAAATCTTCCCCCTCTTTAGCTTTGTAACATCTTTAAGTCCTTCTCACTCAAGAAAAAGCAACAGAACTGTGGGAAGCAGATGGATATGAATCACTACGTCAAACGCAGAGCTAGAAATGCATATTTCTCACCATTTGCAGAATTAACTATTTAATAATTCACATACCACATATGGACTGAGCATGTACTACAGGAGAGGCCTTGATTTAATCAGTATTTATAGGAAGACTGAGAAACAAACTTCAGATTACTGGATCAAGGGCTGAATTTCAAATTACAAATATTTAAGAGAATCCTAGAACTTAATAGAAGGCTTTGTTTTTCTAGGTATAAAAGTCTTATATGGCTGGGAGCGGTGGCTCACGCCCGTAATCCCAGCACTTTGGGAGGCCGAGACGGGTAGATCACGAGGTCAGGAGATTGAGACCATCCTGGCTAATACGGTGAAACTCTATCTCTACTAAAAATACACAAATAATTAGCCAGGCGCAGTGGCATGTGCCTGTAGTCCCAGCTACTTGGGAGGCTGAGGCAGGAAAAAGGAAACATGCCTCCATTTCATTAAAGTTAGTAAAACTGACCTCAAAAAGAATCAACCCTAAGCAGGAATGATTAAGACAAAACCATTACAAACATAGGCATATGCTGGTAGGAAGGCAGGATGCCCCTCAGAACCCCTCTCACCTTGGCTTAATGCATAGAATCCACACAAGGTCAGGGGCTAGGGTCTGGGGCTAGCTCAGAGAGTGATGGATTTCAGCTGTCAGCTTCCTTCATCTATTAGCATCTACCATCACCATCAAATCGATGTTTGATGTTTTTAAGTGCTTACTATATGTTAAGCACCGGCCTAAGTGGTTTGTAAGTTTTATTCCATTCAATGTTCAAAACAACTCTAAGGTAGGTACTAACATTCCCAATATATAGAGGAGGAAACAGAGCCACAGAGGTTGGTAACTTCCTCAAAGGCAATAAGAGGACAGACTGGTATCAAAACATACTCCGAGTCCAAATCCTGTGTGTTTAAACCATATACAATATTGTCTCCTATTCGTTTCTAGGAGTTTAGGAGCCTTACATTTAAAAATGAGCACATTCTGTTATGCATGTATTTTTTTCTGTACATTGGACCAGTACAATTGGTTTATATATGGTTAGCCCTCTGCCAGCTTTTCTTTGGACTTATTTGTTAATGACCATGCTTTTCACAATCGGGGTGTTATTTAGGCCCAGAATTCTACGTAGCATGCATTAGGGAGTGGTAAGAAGTGAATGACTGCTGGAAATTGATGACCTATCTGATTGCCTTTAGGTAGCAGTGCAAAAGAGAACCCATTTTCCTTATGGCATCTCTCAAGTGTACAAATGAAGCATATCATACAAGTACACTATAGGTCATCCGAACCATCAGTCACCTTAGAACTCAGTTCATTTTATTTAAGATCATTTTGGATGCAAAAGCTTACCCTCTAAGTGCTTTGAAGAGTGTTGTCTCAAAATTGATTATTTCCCTTTGTGCCATTTCTGAAGGACATCATAAGCCCACTAGGGATATCCTTCCTGTGTAATTCATCTCTTTGTATTTCACTTATTATGTAATTTTATTTCCTTAGGACCTCTACTACGATTCACATCAAATAACTGCCATATTTGGGCCATCATTTTTTTTTCTCCTCTACCCCTTTTTCTGTTTGCTAAATTTTATAGATGATTTTGCAATTAATATTGAAATCTGTTATTATGAAATAGCTCTGTAAATACAGAAGGAGAAAAATCCATCTTACTTGCTAACACATAAATGCAATCTGCATATATAGGTTCAATGTGCCAAAAATCAAAACAACACCCTCAAACACTTTTAATATGTGTTGTAACAGTAAATAAATGGGAAGAAACAATAAACAAATAGAAATTCAGTTTGGAGCCAGGAAGTTCTATATTTGGGGATGAGTCTACCATTTTAATCAGGCTGGAAAATTCTACAGATGCAACTGAAATTCTACTCGCTTACTGATGTAATCCCTTATTAATCAGAGAGGAAGAAATCTATCATAGGATTGTATACTCCAGAAACAATGATACAGACACATGCGCATACACACACACACACACACACACACACACACACACTCATAAACAGGACAGTCAAAGTCCGTTACTAAAGGTGTAACTGATCCTGAAATGAAAGGTTGAAGGAAAGATACACAAAGACTGTATGTTTCCATTAAAGTCTCCAGGTCAGTAATAGCATTAGGGTATCTCTCGTCTGGTGTAAAAAGAACACCTCGACGCTTCTAAAATGACTGCAAGGTGACTAGGGTTAAATTAGTGAACATTTAAATAGTATAAGGAGATGCCAATGCTATGAAATAGGTAACTCCAGATTACCTGAGCTACTGTAGAGTTTTAAACGCACATAATCACAGTAAGCTCTGTAGAGACTCAGAACTTCTTGAGGGCAGAGGGATTTATATTCATGGTCCCTGACCCTTAGATGCAAAGCATGGTTAACCAGTAGCCCTTAAGAGCAGCCTGGGCTTATTATGGAAAGTGGAGTTGCTGGTGTCTGGTGGTAATAAAGAACAGAGTCACGTTTAGTTAGTTTTATAACTGTTTAAAATGCTCAAAAACGTACTCTCTCTGTCTGCACCTTCCTGGGCACACAACTGCCACATTTGACAGTGTTTATTTCTCTGGGGTCTCTTGTCCTATAAGAGTCCTGCAGTGATGCCTGCTAATGGATCACAGCCCAGTCACCATGCTTCCATTTCACCTATGTGCCATGACCCTGCGCATCCTCATGGCAGGGGCAATAAGCATGTGCTGCAAAGAGGAAGAAAGGAGAGAGGAAGGTCCTGGGAACTATGCAGATTACGAGGAGGTGAAAGGGTCTAGAAACTCTGGTCTAAAATCTGCATGTTTTCTCTATCAATCCTGCTTTGTTGACAAACATTTGCTTTCTTGATAAAAACTTGGTAACCACTACATTCAGGCTGCATTCTGGCAGTGAGCTGGGCACAGATACTCTTTAACGAAACATTTATCCTGATTCATTGTGACCTGGCCACCATTCTGGCTTTGACCTGATTATGGGATCACTGTGGCAAACAAAGATGAACCTCATTATAGAACTAGGGAAGAGATAGCCAAAATGTACAGTCAACAATGGATCTCTCAGAATCAGTAACTTTCTCAGATTGGCAGGCAAAAGTCTGGCAAATGTGCCCTTTATCCCTGTGTTCTGCTGTGTGCCTCCTTTGCCCTGAGCAGCTAGCTGTATCTGAATGGTACACACTCCTACAGTTACAGAATGTCTAGGTTACTTTATTCTGTAATCTGGAGAGGGCTAGAACTGGATGTCAGTCCTAAAACTTCCCCCAAGCCTAGTTCTTCTAAATAGGACTGGACAGAGCATGGAGAAGGAGGACTTTATCTGACGGCTGAAGATGTGTTCATGGATGGGTGGGAAGCTAGTTAGTTATCAAACAGCTCATTCACTGCTGAGCCACTCTGCAGGGCTCTGTAATGGGCAACACAGTCTCTCACCCCATGTTGCCTTGTACTTTCCCTTATTTTATATTATAAACAAGCTTTACAGGTTAGCATGAAGACGGGAATAGGCTGTGTGCAGAAACAGACTGCGCCTACCTGAAAAGACCTTTGCTAACATCATAATTTCTGTTTTACATGTCAAGAAGCATTTCTTTTTCCTTGGCTCTTGGGCTCATGCAGGGAAGAATGTCATCATCACTTTCTTTGGTGGTACCCAGATTAGCTGGCATGGGCTGAGCTCAATGTCTTGCCTAAACTGAAAAGTAAATTTAGGGAAAACTAAAAAGAAATAGATAACCAAGGAAGCCTGTCTCTTCTTGTGAAATTATGCAGTTGAACTCATTGCCAGTGGACAGGCTGGCTTGTTTACAGACAAAGGAAGTCTGGGAAACTGGTTAGAGATGTGGATCATGTATTCTGAAACATCAATCAAAAGCTGTCATGTTTTGTTCTATACTATATGTATTCTTTATTTCCTATCCTTAAATTATTACCTCTCAAATGGTAATCCCGAAAACTGAAAAACGTGCAGGTAATTCAAAGCACACATGAAATTAATCACTAGAAAAAAGATGCTAATATGTGAGTGTGAAACACTCTGGCCAAAATATACTCACTCCATCATTTTCTTCTACACAGTAGACCAATGTATAGAGAGGGAGTTCTCACCTGGAGTCTTAAAGTTCCTTAGCTGAGAGGGAGTATCATAAACTTCAAGGACCCAGTCACCAGCAGCTCTTTCTCCCCAACAATGAATGGTCATGAACTCCCAGTTTTTAAATCCTTCCATGGAGTGATCAAATAGCCTGAAAGAGAACCATAAAACATTGCTATGTGCAACATTTCAAATCCAGTGAGGGTCTAGTTAAGACCAAGATCAACACTGTTTTTTGTACCAATTAGCAAGTTCAGCTGGGCACTGGAGCTGGTCTGCATCCTGGATGTCACCAATTTGCAGATATATATATATATGTACACACATACATATATATAAATCTCTGTTTTACCACAGAGAAACAGAACTGGGGCTGGCTATGTAACAGCAAATCTGGAAGGGAGAACCCACTGGGGATCAGGAAAACTAGGTTAAGACTCTACCTACAAGACTGACAATAGAGTACTGAAGACGTGGAGGAACTGGGGCTCTCTTATACTGCTGATGGGAGTGCAAAATGATACGAGGTTCTGGAAAACAGTTTGACAGTTCTTATAAAGTTACACACACACTCACCATACAACTCAACAATCCCCTCCTACCTATTTAAACAAGATAAATGAAGACATATATTCACACAAAGAACTTCATATGAATGTTCGTAATTCCCCAAAACTGTAAACAACTCAAGTGTCCATTAACTGGTAAATGTGTAAATTGTGGTACAGTCGGCCCTCTGTATCTGTAGATTCTGCATCTGTGAATTCAATCACAGATTGAAAATGGATGACTGTATATCCATACCACAAACTACCCAGTAATAACTACTAATACATACCATGACATAAATGAATTTAAAAAAATATTATGCTAAGTGAAAGAAGCCAGACACAAAAGACTACATACTGCATGATTCAATTTATACAATATTCTAGAAAAGGCAAAATTGTAAGTAAAGAAACAGATCAGTGGTTGCCAGGGGCTGGGGAAGAGTGAAGAAAAGAGTCATGGAGAATTTTTGAGGGTGATAGAATTGTTTTATATGTTGAAAGTAATGGCATGTGGCTATACAGCAACACAGATTTGTCAAAACTCACTGAATTATTCACATAAAAAAACAGAATTTACACTGTAGGTAAATTATGCTTCAGTAAAAAGACTGCCCACTAATCTTATCCAGTTCAGGGAGTCATGCTTGAAATCCCAGCCTACATCCTGCTCTTTCAGCCCTTCCAGTGATTTCCAAAGCTTCGAATTTGTAGTTTAAAATCTCTTCCTGCTTGAAATAGCTAGAATTATTCTGTTTCCTGCAATGGAATCCTGAAAGATATAAAGTATGAAGGGAAAGAAAACAGATTCCCTTTCAAGAATAAAGAGACATTAATAATGTATAAAATTAACATATTAAGAAATAAGTGGGTGTGGTGGTTCATGCCTATAACCCTAGCACTTTGAGAGGCCGAGGCGGGCAGATCACCTGAAGTCAGGAGTTCCAGACCAGGCTGGCTAACATGGTAAAACCCTGCCTCAATTAAAAATACAAAAATTAGCCACGTGTGGTGGCGCACCTGTAGTCCCAGCTACTCAGGGGGCTGAGGCAGGAGAATCCCTTGAACCTGGGAGGCAGAGGTTGCAGTGAGCCGGGATCACACCACTGCACTCCAGCCTGGGTGACAGAGTGAGACTCCGTCTCAAATAAACAGACAAACAAACAAACATATCACTGATGCAGGTCTATAACGTAGACTTGACTACCCAAATAAATATCCCAAAGATACAGAAGACATTTTCTGTAAAGATGAAACCTACATAGTAGAAAGTGGAAGATGGGGCACGTCCTTTTTTTATAGTACTTTAAAAAATTATGTTCATCTATTATTTCCCTGAAAAAAATAAAAAAATAAAAATTATGTTCATGTATTATTTCACTGAAAAAAATTAAAAAAAAATTTATGTTCCTCTTATTTCACTGCAAGTGAGAGAGGCAAACAGAGAGGAAAAATATCTCTAAAATTTTCTTAGGGGCAATCATGTCCAGTTACTGGGATATATCTCTCCTTCAATGGGGACAAACGGTAACAAAGTTTACGGTAACTGAAGTTTGATGGCTATTCAAAACACACAAATCAACTGTCTTTGCTTTAATCTCATGTTTACCAGACAAATTGGTGGTTATAATTTGACCTTCTCTGTACCTCTTCCCGTTGAGAGAAAATGCGCCCTTCTAAACATAAAAGTAACTAGTTCAATTTTCTTATAACAATATATTAGAACTCTGATTTTTAAAAAATGTATTTTGTCAGTGTGTCTGAGGCTCTTTCTAAAATGCCAGCAGGATTCTAAAGCTAAAGGGTTCAGAAACACAATTTTGAACTGTGATAGGTAAATGACTAGCACTTTGCAATATTCCCTAGAAAAAAGCAATAAACAGGAAAATCACCTGCTATATGTTCCTGAACCCTTGAAAGACAGAAAAATGAAAATTATTAGGCAGCATTCTCAGATGTCCCATGGTCAAAAAATTTGGGAAAGGCTGAATCAAAGACGGATAGAACTCTTTAATAGAGGACATCTCAGGTCTTTAGAATATGCAAATGTGTTTTGTCAATTTCCATAACGGGGTTAATTGGGAGGCAGTGATTTTCAAACTTTACCTGGACATGAAACCTATTCTCTCTCTCTTTTTAGGACATCTGTATACGACCTATAACGGTTTCCTCTCAAAATAGAGGAATTCAATTCAGTGAGGAATCAGGTTGGATTTAGCAAGTTTGGCTCATAATGACAAAGATGAAGATGGTAGCTTTTTACATGAATATTTTCCCACTGGAATGGGTACTCAATAGAGAAAGGATGGTGCACTTTATGGAGATCCTACAATCCACTGAACGACCACCATCGGCTCATTTCACAAGTTTATGGCTTAAGACTAGACTTGGGTAAGAAGAAATGGCTGTGTCATTATATACTTAACTTACATCCATTGAATCCTTCACTAAAAACCCACAACATGTGTATGTTGGGCAAAAAGACAACAGAGATAGAGGAAGAGGAGCTTTTTCAAACTGCCCTTTCTAACAGAGAGATGTTGTTAAAGGGAATATGTTGATATAGAAATGGCTAGAGGCAGAAAAGCAGTTTAGAACCACTTCCTTCCTTAAGTTCCACAGCTCCAGCTTAAGCTCTAATTCGTTGAGGCCATGGTGCCATTTGAGGGCACTGAAGCAATAACTTGTCACATAATACCTCTCCAAGAGTGCTGAACTTAAAAGCAGTTCCCAAACAGTTTAGACAGAACATTTGGCTCATTGCCTCACATCCAAAAACTACAAAGGAGACTTGAAGCTGCCATCACATGAAGGGCAGTCTTGTTTCCACAACCTTAGCCAACTTTTAATCACCCACGGGTCAATGATTTGACTGCTGGATTAGCAGACCCTACGTTTCTTCCCTTCCACCCTTTCCTGTCCACCTTTGAAAGTCATTCCATTGCTACCAATCACTTTCAAATCACATCAGGAACAAAAATTAAATATAAACTGAGTGCCAAGAAGAAATATCCACAAATCAAAATTCAAATAAGTGTTTCAAAGCCCAAACATAAATGGGCTTTGTCTATGTGGCTAAGCAGTTTTCCACTCCTCTGGTCTCTTCACATTATTCAGAATTGGAATGTTCATTAATTTCATGTGAATATAAGAGTTGAGGAGAAGAATGAAAATACAGCCAAACACGACCATCACATTTTGGTGAAAGAGTTGATGGGGAGAAAGACAGGCACGGACGGATGTTGTCACCTAACTGGGCTTCACATTTCTAGTTTTATTCCGTCCTTTATAAGTACACATTGTTGTGTATTTTAACCTGGATTCAATACTTCAGTTACTTATTTTCTACCATTAGTAACATTAAAGGAAACTGCATCTCTGCATATAACAAAAGGTAGTATAGCTTGGAGATGTGCTTTGTTTGCAAAGAACATTCTTGCTTAAGACAATCAAGTGTCAAACCATGGACACCTGCTACAGAGATCCAATTGTGGGATCTCCTTTTATCAACTAAAAAGTTTAATGCCCAGTGTGAATGTCTGCACTGTGCCAACAGTGAAGAAGTCAGACACATGCCAACATTATTAGTGTGGGTAAAATGTCAATAAAGCAGAGCCAGTGTGCTGAAAGCCTAAGTAGATTAACTCCATGCCTTTATCCACTTCTCCTCTTGCAGTCCAATTCTGTCCTGTCAAAGCTGACTTCATAATCATGTGCTTGATGAAACGATATATGCATGTGATGGCACAAATTATGCATCCAGTTATTAAAATGGTGCCCCAGAGCCCTATCCTTGCAAGTGGTTTCCAAATAAATTACTTTGGATGAAGCCTGGTAGAAAAGAGGACCATCAAGTGTAGTATATCCTTTTGAGGAATTAACTCAGGAAATAACTTATGTAATTACTGTAAGCTTTATTTCCTTTCCTCTTAAACAGTCTAGCCAATGTATTAAGGCTATAGCACTCTTTTATGATGTTATGGCAACTAAATAACAAGATGTTTTATAAATACAGCTATGTGTTATCAAATAATTATTTCTAAAATTGTAAATGGATCTTAGTTTCAGAATCATCCACTATTATTCAAACATTATTAATGTTCACTACAGAACTAGACATCAGGACAATATTCCTGGAAGTTTTCTCTTTTGTCTCTTTATTTATTGAGACAGAGTCTCGCTCTGTCACCTAGGCTGGAGTGCAGTGGTGCGATCTCGGCTCACTGCAACCTCTGCCTCTTGGGTTCAAGCGATTCTCCTGCCTCAGCCTCCTGAGAAGCTGGGATTACAGGTGCCTGCCACCACACCTGGCTAATTTTTTTTTTTTTTTTTGTAATTTTAGTAGAGATGGGGTTTCACTGTGTTGTTCAGGCTGGTCTTGAACTCCTGACCTCATGATCCGCCCGCCTTGGCCTCCCAAAGTGCTGGGATTACAGGTGTGAGCCACCAGCGCCTGGCCTTGTTTTTTATTTTTTTAAAGTGCTTCATTACAATTTAAGGTAGAGCTCAAAGAACACATCTGGCTCCACTGTAGTTGAGTTTTTTGTTTTTTTTAGATGTTTGGTTTTTGTAAGTTTTAAATAATTTCTTCTGATACAGAGTATTTAAAACATACTATGTGCTTTTTCTCTCCTTCCTAATCTCAATTACTTCTTTAAGATTGAGAAGGAGAAAGAAACTGGTTCTAGAGGTCTGTAATACCCAAATGATAAGGTTTTTTTGTTTTCTGTTTTTCTTGGTAAAAAACCTTCCAATATGCAAACTATTATCAATTCATTCACCAACCCCAAAATGCATTCCTTCTTGTGGGTACATAAGTACTTAATCTTCCTCAAGATTTAATTCATTTTAGAGTAGATGGCTTTTATTGAAGTATCTGTTTTATATTATAAGCCCCTTTGTAATTTCCTTGCACAGCATCCAGCAACATACTGCTCCCAAGTCTTTTGATGACACAAAAGTAATAAGAATGTGTATGAAAAAGCTGGATGATCTTTTAAATCCTTGCTATTTAAAGTGTGGTCTGTGGACAGGCAGCTTCAATATCACCTGGGAGCTTATTAGAAATGCACATCCTTGGACCTCACCCCAGACTGATTAGAATTAGACTTTTTGGGAGAGGGGCCCAGTCATCTGCCCCAATAGAGTCATGTACCAGGTGCTTCAAGAAGCACTGTGTAAATAAGAGTTACCACTTATTAAGTGCTTACTATGCTAGGCACTGTGCTAAGTATGTAACTGTACGTGATCTTACTACATGTACTAACCAACTCTGTGAGGTATATTCTATTACATCTATTTTATAAATGAGGAAATTAGGCTTTCTAAATTGAAATACAGGTATCAGTGAAGTCAAGAAAAACCCAGCTCTGTCTAACTCCAAAGGCTGTACCTTCTTTTGAATGAAGGAAGAAGGTTCACGTGGTTGGGTGTTACTGGAAAGTAAAACATTCACTGCAAAAGTGTAATTTTTACTGCAAGCCACAGATGCATTTACACACCATGATGCCTTACAAATGTCAATAGTCTGTCATTGAACATTTGGGTAGGGAAGTGACAGAAACGACTGAAGCATAAACACTACATTTTAAACATATTTAATTATAGGACCCTATAGGTTTTGCAGATGAGAAAGTATACCTTCTCTCTATTTAAGGACATAATTGGAAGCAGAGATATTCATCTGTAATCAAATTTAGAAAGGGAGGCAAAGTTTCAGCTTTCAGTCAGAGGCCAAAATTTGGAACAGAGGGCCAATACATCTAAGCTAAATCTAAAACGCAATGAGGGAGATTTAGGAAGAAAAAAAGACAGCTTTTCATAATTATAACAAATGCAGTTGAAGAAAGAATCTGCTGGGATAAGCTTTTGTTTGAAAAATTTTGACACAGGCAGACTGTGAATGTGTCATAGTATATAGGCTTAGATCTAAAGTTGCTCTCACTAAAAACATTTTCAAAGGACCCAAGCCCACCTGGCTTCTCCCTACATACTCGACCTCCATGCTCTTTATAGAAGTAAATCACTTGCTGTGAATATTCAATTTGCCTTTTTGTTAGGCAGGGTATACAGGCCAAGGGGAGAACCCAGAGGGTGGGAGGGCAGGGGAAGAACAAAGGAAAGTCCATTCCAAGACTTCTCCATTGACCCACGGCGCCCACCCACTGAATGATCCATAGGGATTGCCAGGGGAGCGTGCACGCCGGGCTAATGGGGCACAGAGCTCAAGCTGGACTGGAGTTGTGAATGCTGCTGAGTGCCTTCCAGTGCTTAGCACCTGCAGATGCTTGGGGAAACTGTTCCTCCTCCAACAGCTGTTCTCCACAGGAGTTCAGGCAAGTGCCCGTCAGCCAGGACAGGGAGCCACCGAGGGGCTCCAGACGGCCCACGCAGACTACATCAACGTGTTCAGCACTTCGCAGAAAACAGACTTTCAAGGAATTCCTGTGGTGAGGAGATAAACAATTTTGACGAAATTCCTCACTGAAATGTCTAGGTAAACGAGGACTTCTGGAAAGCCAACCATACACAGTGACCATAGTTTCAGGTCCCCAGACTAGGATGTATATTTTGTCAATATTGAAAAGGACAGCATCATCCTCTGGACTCTCCCCCTCCGCTTCATCCTCATTGTCTGGTCTCTGGTTTTTTCATTGCAAAGGAGAGGTGATGCCAAGTGAGCCTCCAGACTCTGGTTCCTTCTCCCAGGAGCCAACACGCAGTCTGCTGTGAGTAAGCCATGGAACAGAGGAGCTGCTTCAAAGGCCTTGGGGAGTTTTCCACGTTGGCTGCCAGGCTAGTTAAGTGTGCAGTGTTGGAAATTCTAATTCTGGATGAAAAGAGTCACCCCCGCCCCCAGAGGGGTAGGACAGATAAAATGAGGAAAGTCTGCCACAAGAAGCCAACGTCTTCATCTCAAACCACCTCTGCTAGGGAAACATTGTTTTAAACTTTTTCAGAATTCCTATTTAAAAAAAAAAAAAAAACTTTGTTCTTTGCTTTACATGGTCCTCCTGAGAAATCTTGACTTCTCTGAAAAAAAGACAAGGATCTGGCAGGGGAAATATTTATCGCTCTTACCAATCATCTCTGGCAAATTCCTTCAAAACCTGACCTCTTCATTTTTTTCCCCCACCACGGAGATGGACTGCCTTGCACATCAACATGAAGGACACCAGGAGCAAAGTAGGCCTTTGCTTCACCTCCTCTCCACCCCTTTCTATGACCCTGTTCCCAGCTCTCCATTCTGGGAATGTGCTTTGAAACGGGGCCAAGGTGAGAGGGCGTGAGGCCTCCTTGTCACTAGGTCAGAGACCGAGAGGTTTTGAGGAGAAGTTTCCTCTAATGAAATGAAAGCTTCAGAGTACTCCAGATGGAAAGAGTGCCAAAAGAAACTGTCTTTCTTTAGCTGCCTCGGTAGGAGGGACGCTACCAGTGTCAAGCACAGCGGGAACGGGGGAGCCAGGCCTTGGAAGGTGGCCATTCATGGTTTTGGGACCGGGTGCAGCTGTTTCACATGGAAAGGGTCAGCGGCTCAGAGCAATAATTCTGTGGAGCTTGTAGACAAATGAATTCACAATATCCTTTATATATCTTGGCATCTCCAGTCCCCTCCAATCTCCAGGCTCTCTACCTCTCTTTGGTGGCTACTTATTTCAAGGACTGAGATGGAGGATAAACAAGAGCTGCACTTAAAGAAACTGCTTCAGACCAAGAAGACACATTCTGGGAGCAAACTTTATTCCCAGGTGGTCTGGATGAGGGACACTGAGGTACGCTATGGGAGCGCCGGTCACCGCGTGTCGGAAATGTCTGTTTCTTTTCTCCAACACAAGTCACGCAGCACTCTCGTGCTCAGCACTTTGCAAAGAGCAAAGCAGATGTCGGCTGTTGAAGAATGCATGCGAGCCTGAAGCCAGCAACACTGCAATCCACCAAATGCCTGTGATGGAATCCATAGCTCCTCTGCTCACAAGTTTCCTCACTGACGTCATTTCAGGGGAAGCCAAAAATAAATAGCGGAATATGCAGGAAGAGCCCGGACAGGCTGAAGTGGTTGAGTGTTTCAAGCAAACAGCAACAGCGGAGGGACTGTTTTTCTACAAGGGAGGGGGCTCGGGGGAACACGATCCACACATATGTGAAGCAAACCTTTGCACTTCACTGGGATACGTTTTCAAGTTAAACCCAGATGAATAATGGTAAAGAAAAAAAAAAAGCAAGAAATAAAGGCCTTCCCTAGCTTCGGTAACAACAGCTGGAGAGACCTTCATTAATCACGTAATTGTGTATCTGAAGTTCTGCTTGCTGGAAAGAAACCTCAGGCAGGTAGCTGAAATTACCCTGCAGGCAACCCGCTGAGGCCTCTTTGTCTGCAGTGGGAGGAGGACATGAAGAAGTGCCCAGGGATCCTATGCCAACGAATCTTTATGTTCCTTGCACCTGCAGACACTTATTCTGGCAAAGCTGCACATCACATTTAAAGTACTAAACCCAGGTTTCCCATACACTAATGGAAGATGTTAGATTTGAAAGAACACAGCAAGTCTAAGATAGAAATAAAACACACATGAAGATTTCAGATGGTGGGCTGGGTGCAGTGGCTCATGCCTGTAATCCCAGTACTTTGGGAGGCTAAGGCGAGAGGATCACTTGAGACTGGGAGTTCAAGACCAGCCTGGCCAACATGGTGCAAACCCGTCTCTACTAAAAATACAAAAATTATCTTGGTGTGGTGGCGTATGCCTGTAATGGCTGTACATTTTACCTGTAGAAAATGGTTAGAGGACTAGCTGCCCAAACCCTGCAAGGGCTACATTATCTGAGCCTGGCACTTAGAGATTATGGGAACCAGGATCAAAGGCAGAGGCCAAACTTCTGATTAATTTATTATCACTAGTAACATTTTAACTAATGTTACTACTGGGGAGGCTCAGGCAGGAGAATCACTTGAACCTGGGAGATGGAGGATGCAGTGAGCCGAGATTGTGCCAATACTGTACTCCAGCCTGGGTGACAGAGCAAGACTCCACCTCAAAAAAAAAAAAAAGGCCGGGCGCGGTGGCTCAAGCCTGTAATCCCAGCACTTTGGGAGGCCGACACGGGCGGATCACGAGGTCAGGAGATCGAGACCATCCTGGCTAATACGGTGAAACCCCGTCTCTACTAAAAATACAAAAACTAGCCGGGCGAGGTGGCGGGCGCCTGTAGTCCCAGCTACTCGGGAGGCTGAGGCAGGAGAATGGCGGAAACCCGGGAGGCGGAGCTTGCAGTGAGCTGAGATCTGGCCACTGCACTCCAGTCTGGGCGACAGAGCAAGACTCCGCCTCAAAAAAAAAAAAAAAAAAAAGATTTCAGATTCTGTACTCCTAGTTGCTATAAGCCAGAAAAGTTATTGTTCTCTGCTTTCATCACTGTCCTATAGTAGATGAGGTTGGGGATTTTTAAAAGCAACTGGCAAGTTCAGTCTCACTGTTGGCTGTGCAGACTTTCATGGGCCTCTTGCCTCTCGACACCTCTGGCCTGTTGTTAGTGTTCTAACAAAGATCACCACTGCCATAGTCACCTGGTGTGTGGACAAGTGGCTATATCTACATAAAAGGTTGACTTTCATTTGAACTATATATGCCACTGATAAGAACGTTTTTGCTCCCATTAAATGTTCTTCTGGGAGAAAAAAAACATCAAAGAAAGTTGAGGCTTTGGGCTGTGGTTTGTCGTTTAGAACCACCATGAGAATGAGGATCACAAGAAAACCTGACATCTCCCCTCTTCGGTCCCACTTGCTGACAACTTTCTCCCATGCTCCCAATCACTCAAAAAGCCAAGGGAGCAAAAGAAAATGTGTGATAGAACATTCTGGCCATATTCTCTCAGCAGGATCTTGGCCTGTACAAAATACAGTTACTTACCTGCTGGGGAAGTGTTTTGGAGGAATCAGGGAGGAGAGGCTAACGAGAAACTGAATACCCTCTAGGGCAGTAAAGACTGAAGAGTCAGCCGGGCGCGGTGACTCACGCCTGTCATCCCAGCACTTTGGGAGGCTGAGGTGGGTGGATCATGAGGTCAGGAGATCAAGACCATCCTGGCCAACACGGTGAAACCCCATCTCTACTAAAATACAAAAAACTAGCCGGGTGTGGCGGGGTGCAGCTGTAGTCACAGCTACTCAGGAGGCTGAGCCAGGGGAATTGCTTGAATCTGGGAGGTGGTGATCCCAGTGAGCCAAGATTGCACCACTGCACTCCAGCCTGGAGACAGAGTGAGACTCCGTCTCAAAAAAACAAAAAACAAAAAACAAAAGACTAAAGAGTCAACCTTAAAAACAGGGGTCAGCAAACCATAATCCTCAGGGCAGATGTGGCCTGCTGCCTGTCTGTAAGTAAAGTTTGATTGGCATACAGGCATGCCTATTTATATTGTCTAGGTGGCTTCTGTACTTGAATGGCAGAGTAGAGTAGTTGGGAATAAAGACCTGGCTTACACAGCTCAGTGCACTTTTACTGCCTGGCTCTGTGCAGAAAAAATTTGTTAACACCTGCTTTAAAAAATGAGAATTTCCTTTAATTTTTGAAAGTAAGTGCTTGGGCAAGAGAATTCGGTTAATCTGTAATGAATGTCAGCAGATACTTAATGGTGGGGGAGGGGATCTCAGAGGCCTTACGAGTTAGTGTTCTGCAATTCTTTTGTAGGATAAAGAACAAGTGGCCTTCAATTTTTCTCCTGCATCCTTTTCTCAGCCAACTATTAAATGCCCCACTTTTCCATGCCTACAGATTACAGGCAGCTTCACACTCTCCGCTTATGATCAGTGAGATCCTGACATCTAAGCGCCCCCTCTGCTGGTTCCCACGGTAGACGAAAGCAGCTGTTGTTCCCTTCTCCCTAAGGAATAGCCGAGTGTCACTGTGACTACTACACTGGTGGGCAGAGACCACTGCTGTACCTGTTGGCCAAAAGCTGAGACCTAGTTCCCGAGGGCGAGGTCAGGTAGATGGCCAGGTCTCCTCTCCTGGGGTGGGTGATGGTGATGCGCACAACGACATGCTCCAGGTAGTTGACATGGCGGTTGGGGTTATCCGAGCAGCCCGAAGCTTTGTAGATGGAGCGCACTGCACTGTTAGGGCGGATTGTTCTGTAACAGAGAGGGAGGGAGTTTGAGCAAATGACACCATAGAGCTCAGGTGAGTGAACCTGGAGGCATGGAATAAACTTACAATGTAAGATAAGCAGCTGATAGCTGGATACTAAACAACAGTGCTATCACCAAAATAACTGGGTCACTGAAAGGATTACCAGTTAGTGGGAAAGATGCAAGGGAGAGGTGAAAAAGGAACAAGATTCTTCCATCTTCATGAAGGTAATAGATCTCAAACTTGAGTGTGCATTGATATCACCTTGTTAAAACATAGACTGCTGGCCCCAGAGTGTATGACTGAGTAGGTCTGGGATGGATCTCAAGAATTTGCATTTCTAACAAGTTCCCAGGTGATAGGGATACACTGTGAGAACCACTGTACTGTGGTACAGTGGAGGCTTGGGGATTAGCATACCGGGGGTTCACATCCCTCGCTCTGTAACCCGCCAGCACATTCTTCCCTCTTGCCTACAGGTTCCCGTCTTCCTCTCTAGCTTCTTCCTGTGCCACAGTTCCCCTTGAACACTGGGCTGCAGCCACAATGGCATCAGGTTCAACCTCTGGGTAATTCAAGTTTCCCACGTTGGGGACTTTGCACGCACTACTCTGCTTGAAGTACTTTCTTTGTTGTTGTTGATGTCCCTATGGCTAACTCTTCTTCCTTCAAGGTCAAAGATTAAATTTCCCCTCCCTGAGACCTTCATCGAGCCACCGGTGAAAATACGTCCCCCATCTCTCATTTTTTACATTGTTAAAATTTCCAACATTCATTTATTACAATTTGTAATTATTTACTTATTATATTTTTGGTGTGAGGCCTCCATTAGACTGTAACCTCCACAAGGGTAGGAAGTATTACTTATTCTCCTTTTTATTCCTAATATTTTGCTCAGCACTTAATTTTCAGTAAGTGGGAGAAAAATAGTTACTGAATGAGTTTGTGAATGAATAAACACATAATTCCTTTGATCCCGTTTCCTCATTTCTCAAATGAGAATAACACCCAAGTTGTTACACAGCTTTAACATGAAAACATACATGAAGTTTCTAGCCCTTGGCGTGGCCCATAGTAAGTGCTCAATAAACACTGGTTAACTTTCCACCCTTTTGTTTTTTCTCTCTCATTCTTTGCCACAAGAGTAGAATGAAAATAAACTCAAACAACTTTAGTTGATTTACTTCTGCTTCCTAACACATTTTCTCAAGAATGACAATGTCTCTAGTTTCAACATTAGCCAAGGTTCAAAAATACTTTTCAGAGAGAAAAGTCTCTGAACAGAAAGCCAAGAGCAAAACACTAATAAGCCTACTAAGATAGAATCCTGTTGGCAAACCTTGTCAGCACAGCCTCCAAGTCTATGCCACTAAAACTGGGGAATAGGCCCTGAAAGCTGTGAGTAAACTGCAATCTCATTGACTGTACATTTTGCATCACTCTTTGGATAACTACGCGGTATAGAGTTGTTACAGTTTTTAAAAGTACACTGACTTCTGGAGAACACCTGCACCACCAAATAGAAATACTGACAGTAGAAAACCTTCAATAGCCCAGAGGTAAGCATATCACCCAATCCCTTTTTCAAAGATGCTTTTCTTTGAAGGATTCTTGGGCTATACTAGTATCAATGTAATAGCTCTAAATCCTAGTCATTCTATTACCATTTCATAGTCACATTAGAGAGACACTACAGAGAGCTTTTAGCTTCTGTGTGCAACAAGGGGCTGTCTTGAGCAATTTACTGGCTTGCTCTATTTTGGGGCATTGTCATGCTGTTTGCCAGCAGCAAGCATTACTTGATTTGTCGGTCTGTGCTCTCCACACACACGTGCTGCCGGGGAACGGTGGTCCACTTCTCTGCCTCCATCACCATGGCTTCTGCATCCATCAGTCCAAATCCATAAAGATGGCTCACTGTGGAAAGCAAGAGACTGGTCAGCTTCACTAAGCTACATATGTCGAACTATAAAGTCACTCAGTGGAGATCCCAGATACACCCCTGTGGGATCCTAGCTAACTTTCCAGCAATGATTTGAGAAATACATCCAGCAAAACCAAGACATAATCATGTCAAGAAAATAAGACATATGTACAGTTTTCATTGCTTATCTATCACTACCAGTAATATGCCTATCATTTATGAATTGTTACTCCATGCCAGGCACTAGTTCACAGTTTTACATTTAGTCCTCCCAACAATCTTCAGAGGTTAATGCCATTATTATTATCATCATTCATTAATGAGAAAACTGAAGAACAGAGAAATACTTGGCCAAGATTGACTAGCAAGTCACTGGTTGAACTAGATTCTAATGCACATAGTTTTTCTCCAGGGCCCCCCTGTTTAATTACTTGCATTTAAGTGATGACATCACTGTTTTCATAAGATAAAATAATTAATAGGTTTAACGAGAAGTAACAATGTATATGACTTCTCATAGTGCAAGAAGAACTTACATACAAGAGATACCAATGTTCTGACATGTCTAGTAATTAAGTTGACTACCTTAGAAGACATAAATTATTACCTTTCTTCTAGCATATACAAAATTTATCAAACTTGATCCATGAAATATTTGGAGGCCTCTAGACTTTCATGCCAGCTTCGGGTCTTTGGATCTTTTGGTTCTCAGTTAGCACACCTATTGATCTAAAGCTGAATTTGACATAACTGTCTCAGAAACTTCAATTAGATATAGGAATACTTGGTTGATACAATAATATATACACGTGCAGCAGATCTTTCTAAAAATACTTTAAAATTCCAGTTGGCACTTAAAATCTCCACTTCTTATTGAGCTGTCTCTTATAACTATATTCAACACTATGTCCTATTTCCAGTTTTTGTCTAAAACATTTTTTATTATCACATGAATGACTTTATGCAAACATTTATATAGCTGCCCATGCTTACGGATTACTTAAATACATTAGCTTGATTGTCAAGGTGTGCTCAGATGTAGTTCCATTCTACCTGCAAAACAACCTCATCACCAAACCTTTTGCTTTAGGAAGGCCACTCTTAGAGACCCTAGTCAGAAGCTACTCTTTCTGCCCCTCTGCCTTTGTCCAGGTTGAGCACTTGGCCTGACAACCCCTCTTTCTTTCTCTCTGCAGAGTTAAGCCCTGCTCTTGTAAGTTCCTGAAGGCCAGGCTAGTCTATCTTTTCCTTCTTGAAGTACTCTCTGACCAATGAAATAGTCAAAAGACATTTACTGAAATTCGACTATCTGTGACGAGTGGACTTTTCTCCTTTCTATTCTGGTAACTAATTAATTTGTCAGTCCATCTGCCCTTCTGCCCATCCATCCATCCTTCCATCCATCCATCATCTATCCCTCCATCCATCCATCATTTCTTGAATGCCTTTGATGTGCCACATACTGTTATCAGGCACTGCACTTTTTATCTGTGCCATCAATTGCATTGCCAATTAACTCTCTCTGTCAGCATATGTCTTTTTACTCCAGCTGCATTATAAACTGCTTGATGACAGCAACTGGGTCTTGTTTCTTTATATGTTCTATGTTAACAGAACTTGATGCACATAGAGGACAAATAAATTATAGTATATAAAAAAGGAACACTGTGCTAGGATGAAAAAATACTGACTTATTCATGCGATTTGCTAATCACATAATTGTCAGCAAACAAGAAAAAATAATACACATTTTCTTTGTTTTGGGATGTTATGATCTACGTTATCTACATTATTAAGTTCATGAAGCTCCATGTGAGAAAATCTGTGTAAAGAACCATATGAATGTAAGGTCATCTTACTTTAATAACAGGTACTTAGCCAGATAGGACATATGAAATAAAAAAAGTAAACCTACTTTGCTATGGCACAGATATAGGTAGGAGTTTCACAAATGTACTTCTGTAATTTTTATTATTTTTCTTAAATTAAAAAGTAAGCATATTCATTGTAAAACATCTTATCCAGAAAAGAGTAAACAAAATGAAAGTTATCAAAAACCTTATCACAAGTTGATCCACTTTTATGAAAAATTCTGAATATTTAGTTTTAGTTCCATAACATCATAAGGGTTCATTAAAAAGGGACAGAGGTACTCACATGATACAGAAGAAATGTCAAATTTGGGCTTAAGGAACTCAACTGTGGTGATCATGAGAATCATTATATTCTTACTCATCATTTAACCATAGCCTATACCAGGTCATCATGGACAGTCGATGGGATTTTTCCCCCACCCCGGGGAAACTGAAATTGAAATTGAAATTGAAAGATGTTATGTCAGGAGTTCTACCTCCGATCATCCTTAAATATCCCCCATGCTAGGGTCAAGTGGTTTTAAACTAGCACAACTCATCATTTTATTTCAGTTTAGGGAAATAAGATGAAAGATTTAGTTGCATGTTGGGGGTGTGGAGAAGGGAGGTGGGGACTTGGAGAGGGCAAGGGCTTTGAGCTGTCACTGCAATACCAAGTACGTGCCCCACCTGAGCACCCACACTTGCACTCAGCTGCACTGGCTCCTATTTCCACCTCCCCTCCTCCATAACTGTCCACCTAACAACCATGAGGACATAAATTAACGTGAACAATCAGATACAGCAAACACTTCATGCCTGTTAAACAACCACTTGAGTTAAGTAGAAACGCACCTTGAGACTTTATGAAGGCCATAAATTTGTTTCCTTTTCCAATTCAATTTCTACCCTCCAGAGACAATGTCTGTTCATGAAACACTCAAACTAGATGCTTAGAAAAGAGGCTGACTAGCTACAGTTAAACTGCAGACTGGTCAATGAAAAAAAAACTTCATACTAATACAATATTAATAAACAAGAAAACTGGTCGCTGAGTAGATCAATGAAGGTCAATATGTCAATAAGGGAAATTGCACAATAAATGTGTTGGGCAGATGAACTCCCTCAAAACCTGCTGTCAATAGGGGAAAGAGCCATTAAGCAGTTTGGAAGCACTGACAATTTTTTACATAAAATTTTCATACTCAAAATGACCTATAAAGAGAGAAACATTGACTTTTTGGGTGACCATTTGAGTCAAGTCTGTCTTGCTCATCTACTGTTATCCTGAGGGGCTCCCAAGGGTTCAGAGTATGAGTCTCTCCAGGGGCTGTGAAATGCCTGGCTTGGAGCAGGGCTTTCATCAATATTTGTGAAATGAATGAATGGCACTGAGAAGAGAAATGTTATTTAATTCACCAAGTGTCATAAAGTGTTTACTAGGGAATTGTAAGGGGAAATTAAGAGACCTGTTCTTTTTATTACTGATTTCTGTAAAGTCACCCTTAACATTTGAAATTTATTCAAGTACAGAGCCAATAGTCACATTTTACAATGTACAATTATAGCAAATATACTGTACAAACGGTTGGTTATGATACAGCCATTCCATAACAAAAGTAATCTTACTTATGCACATTTCTCATGCCCAGTTCAGAGCAAAAGCTGAGCCTGAATATAATTTTATGATGATCAAGAGGAAGCCTCTTTGTGCAAGCACTGTGTAAAATGCAAACTTGCATGAAATCAGAGCACTATTAACATTGGTGTGAACAGGAATCCCGACCAGTTCAAACAGAATTCTTCATTCCTAAGAGTGGGGGCAGAAACATTCAATTCGGTTTTAACCTTAGTTAAAATTCAAAAATCAAATATTAAAAACATATTGAGGGAACAAAGTACGTATATGGAATAATTAAAGATATTGAAGCAAAGTTACTGGAGTACATTTCGGAAAGTAAATTTGTTTTTTAGTGGAGTGAGGCAGGACAAGCTCTGTTTCAATAAAGGAAGTTTGCAAAACTTGCCTACCGTTATATCTGTTCCTTTAGAGTTCAGGGCTGTTTACATTTTGATAGGTATAAGATATCAACTGAGGTCTCACAAATAGCCTCATTTATGCACGTAAGCTCAGGAAAGCCGTTTCATCTTGCACCAGAAGTACAGCTAGTTTTTATTCAAAAGTATCCAAAGGCTTCCCTGCTTGGAATAGTCAGATGGAGAAGAGAACACAGGAAAATAGTTAATATTCTCTGGCAGGTATATTCTTCTTTTCTGATGAGACCAGAAGTGCTGAGAGAAGATAATCGTTAGGCACACAGGTAGGTAATTGCGTAGTTTGAAAGCAGATTCAGTTAATACACACAACAGTTTTAGCTAGGAGGCCTAAAAGACTCTCTTCTAAAGATAAGCTAGAAAGCTCAGCAGGGGGAAAAAAAAATAGGAGTTTCTGGGCATAAGAAGCTGTAACCAGGAAAAATTAGGTATATGTTCATCTCTTTTAGTGGATGGTCCTTACTGGAGCCAGCTATTTAACAGTTTCACAAAATTACACTGAATGGATATTTCATGATGACACTAACAAGATTATTAGTAAATCACTCTACAGGAATTGACTGGTTGCAAACAGTTTGAGCTTCCTAAAGTGAAAGAGGACCTTTCTGCTAAAATACAGTGTTATGCAGCGTCCCACAAACAAATACATAAAATAGGGCAAACAAATAAATTAAGGCAAACAAGCAGCACCAAAAACTCTCTCCAAGGAGCCTAGTAGAAGCTTTAAATTTGGCCTATACGTGAAAAAATGCAACTTAGTAACAACTGTCCATTACTGAGTATTTAATGTAAAAGCATAGCTAAAATACCTCCCTATTCCTTGTGACCAGGGAGAGAGAGTAAATGTCCATATTTGCTCAGGGCTGTCTGATGTTAGCATTGAAATGCTTGAGCCCTGGGAATTCCCTCATTCCTGGGCAAACCAGGAGACTGGTCACCGTACATGCAACTGAAATCGGAATGTGACAGTACTATGGAGAGAGAGTACTCTCCCAACTGTTAACATCAATAATCTAGTTCCTAGAGGGCAGTCAGGCATCCTGCACCTATATTTCTATTTGTTCAGATGCACATAACCGTCAAAATACGAAACATGGACGATAAAATTATTTGATTATTCGAAAGCATCTGTTTCAATATACTTCACTAATATAAAAATTGATCCAACTAATTATTATATCACTCAGGTTGCAAAGCACGTACTCTGTATTCAACACCATACTCAACAGTGAGATCCAAATGCAATAGAAAATAATTTGTGTTCTCACTCAAGTAGGAGGTGAGACAAGAATAACTTTATAATTTGACTGAGAAACAAAAGCACCAAGCTGTATAATTGCTGTAAGTATAAAAGGACATCCAAAGAGTAAGAAATCAGTCAAATACAAGGGATAGGAAGAAACTCATGGAACCACGTGTACAGTAAGTACTCAATCCATGTGAACCCAAATCTGCAGTAACCTAAGGTAACCTGAGGGGAAAGTGATCCGTATTGGGATTGTGCTTTCATGCATGTGTAGGATTTAGTTAGGTGGAGACGGAGGTAGCACATCGCAGGGGCCAGGACTGAGCATCCTAGTTAGATAATTAAGTCTTTGTGTGGTTCATTGAGGCACCAAGGAAACCAGCATTCCTACAGTCGGGTGAATGGCCAGCAGGGGAAGGGGAGAGTAAGTATGCAGGGAATAGAGGGTGAGACCAGACTGCAGGAGAACTCAAAGACAACCACGATTGCTGGGTGTCAGCCGCCATCAATCAAGTTGTTGCTATTCTCATCTACCTATAAGTAAACCACCAGAATAAAAGGTAGTTACCCAAATTCCTGTCTTGAGGAGGGCTGCTTGATCTGTGGGCTGGGTAGAAATTCCGAACCAGAGATCAAAGAGCTGCCTGCAGCTGTTGCAGTCCTAGCACCTTGGGATTCTTTGATCCTCAATGTGCTGAACCACCTGCTCTGAAATAACTGCTCTCACCATGTACCCTGTGCCTCCCTCACCTACTAATCAAACCAGGCCAAATGTGCAGGACAGGAGGAGAGCATGCAACTGAGAGAACCTTGCGACACTTTCCCAAGTTGCCACATCCCACATGCATAATGTAAACACTTAGGTAATGTTTTTTTTTTTTTTTTTAAATGTAAAAAGAAACAGCTAAATATGAAAACAAAATGAAGCTTCCTAAGGAAGAAAGAAAAAGTGGAAGTGATACTTTTCAGTCTCCTGTCGGCAGTTTCACACCTAAATATCTGACAGTGGAAAGCCAGAATGCTCCCAGAAACACCTACTTCTTCCTCTGTCTTATTCCCTTCCTCCGCTCTCTCTTCTCATGTACTCTTATATTTCAGTGCAAAAGGAGCATGAGCTTCTTAGAGATTCAGAACTATAGTTGCAATGCTTTCTTCTGCTTCTCACTGCAAAAATGCAGACTCCCTTGGGGTAGTAAAATGGAGCAGCTGGCACCTGTGTTCTGCTGCCTGGTATTTATTTATTATTTATTTATTTAGAGATGGAGTTTCACTCCTGTTGCCCAGGCTGGAGTGTAATGGTATGATCTCAGCTCACTGCAACCTCTGCCTCCCAGGTTCAAGCGATTCTCCTGCCTCAGCCTCCCAAGTAGCTGGGATTACAGGCATGCGCCACCATGCCTGGCTAATTTTGTATTTTCAATAGAGACAGGCGTTCACCATGTTGGCCAGGCTGGTCTCGAACTCCCGACCTCAGGTGATCCGCCCATCTTGGCCTCCCAAACTTTTGGGATTACAGGTATGAGCCACTGCGCCCCGCTGCCCGGTTTGTTTTTTATTTTTCCCTTGCTCTTCCTAAAATCTCAGGCTCTCATAACAACTCCAGCCAGATCCAAACATGCCAGCCGTCACCACCGCTACTGAGAACTTGCACATGGAAAGTTTCCAGATACTATCTCCTGGGCCTGCACTTCAAAGCTACTCTTGGGGATGGGTTTGGTCAGCAGCTGTACATAGTCAGACAGGCTCTTTAGTACAGACTAGGAAAATACTGCGGAGCTCCTCTTCTCCACCTACGACGTACTTCATTATACAAATATAGGAATATAATGTTTATATATACACACACAATTTATTATATTCTATATGAACATATAGAAACATATTTACTACTATTTGTTTCATTTGCAGAGTTAAAACAAGAAGGAGATATGTCTGCTTTCTGTCAAGGGCCTCTTTCCATTTTAAGAAAAGAAAAAAGTGTCAAATTATTTTCTTATTTTCTTCTGACCAGTCTTCATTTATTTGCTCCCAGCATGGTTACAATAGGCAAGTAATTTGCTTAAGGTAATTAATGGGTATTTCTTGAACAGGAGTAGGAAAACTATTATACCAGCTTGGGGAGACCCAGCCATGTAACCCACAGCATATCCAGATCCCATTTTTGCTTGTTTTTAGGAATGACTGTCTGGACAAAGATGAGAACAAGATAAAAAATGTACCACAAGGGCCTTTGGGTAAAGGCTAGTTGAAGATTAGATTGACCATATGTCAGTTCCCCAGCCTAGATCTTCTTGATGTAAAACTTGAGCAAACGATGAATGAAATGGGAGTTTGGTTAGCCAGCAGCCAAAATTCCTGTTTGTGGATTATTTACATATTACGTTTAGATAATTCTTTATTTAATTTTCCTTTAGTTTTGCTTTGCTTTTCCCTTAAGTTCTTGTAAGATAAAGGAATAGAAAATTTAGTTGACATTTATTTCAAGTGAGTGCCTGTTTACTCAGTGGTTAACAGTAATTACAAAGATTTGGTTATTTCATCCAGCCACACATCCATCAGCTTACCTCACAAGGAGCCTTCTTCACCCACTGTTGGAGGTGATGATGGCAAAGAACAAAGAAAAATTATTCCTTGTCACTGAGAATGTCACCATTTCACTGAGAAGAAAGCTACCACATATCCTACTCAGTTTCTACCATTATGTTAGGCTTCTCAGGAGCATTTCCTTTTATTTTCATGAAACTCAAATAATTTTTAAGCTTAATGGATATCAGTAGGGAAATTTCTGTAAAATTTATGAAAAGTAAGCCATTACTGAGAACTGGATGTCCTTTTAGAAGAAATAAGACTTGAGATGGCCCTTAAATCCTTCAGTAAGATTTGGGTTCATGGAGAAAAGGTAACGAGACCAGGATATCTGGAACGGCATTTTCAAGGAAGCCCTGTGGTCCTGGAATGCATGGCTCGATTTACTCTGGAGGCAATGAGTGCCAACGATCAAGGAAATGACATAATTGAATTGATATTCTGGAAAGATTAATCTGGGATTTGTTATACGGGATATCAGGGGAAGAAGGACTGAGGCAGGGAACCTATTGCAATGGTGCAGGCATGTGAGATTATAAACCAGGTTATGGGAATGGTGAATGAAATGAGAGATCAGGTAAGGAAGAAGCAATGGAGTTTTGCAATTAAAACTGGAGGTGACCACGGAGTCAAGAACAGCATGATGGCCAGAAGGGTATCCCCTGACAACAGAGGTCAGCTTTAGGGAGAAGTTGTTTTGTGAAAGATGATTGATAGCTTCTGTTTTAGAAGTTCTCAGCTGTAAATGACATAGAGAGGGCCTTGTGCAGAGATTCTAGATTGGTAATGGTTGAAGTCAATGTTGAAGATGTAGAACTGAAAATCTTTACTGAAGACATGATACTTGTAACTGAAAAAAAGGCAGACATGTGAAAGAAAAGCAGTGGCATTAAGAGGATGGGAGAGGAAGGGAGGGAGGGAGAGAGAGGAAGAAAGAGGGAAACTCCCTCCTTCCCTCTCTCCGTCTGTAAACAACAGACCTCAGGGAATGGCTAAGGTTAAAGAAGGGGAGAAAAGAATAAAGAGGCAAAGAACCAGGGCTATATCTGCATATCACTAAAAAGAAAGAGAGCTCTAGACTGGGTTGATCTAGAGCATGAATCCTAGAGGAAGACAGTAGGTCTTCAGATATGGCAAGCAGGAGATGGGTCAAAGTGGTAGAATAACTTCTCTTCAAAGGTGGAAGTAGAAACAATAAAAGTAGAAACAAGATTGCAAAGAATTACAGAAGGACTGAATGAACAGTAAGGAAATGGACGCAGCTAATTCGACTACTTGCTGGGAATTTTTAGTTGTGAAAGGAGGGATGGAACGAAGGCAGTAGAATGGAAAAGGTTTTCGATTTTTTTTTCTTCCCCTTTAAGAGTGATAGGAAGTTTGAAAACATAGGGTCGTGGTCCAATTGACAGAAAAGAGAATGGATGTAGCTGGGAGCAAATGGCTCAGCAACTGACAAGAGAGATGTTTGAGGAAAACCTTTCACAATTTCCTTATTGAAATAGCAGGAAAAACACGATTTGAGAGACTACTTTTTCATTTCTTCTAGGGATGGCACTTTATTCTTCTAAGGATGGCACTTCCAGATGCACAGGAGAGAAGGTAATTCATTACATATGGTGGGCGACTTAGGACAGTGGTCCTCAAACTTGCATGTGCACCAGAATCACCCAGGACTTGTTAAAGCACACACTGCTCGGTCCCAATGATGCAGGAGTTTTGAGGTAAGGCCCAGAAATGTGAATTTCTAACATGCTTTCAGGTGATGCTGGTAGATTGTTGGTCTGGGGACCACACTTGGAGAACACTTAGGATATTAGGGATGGCATCTCCTGGCAAAGTCTGGTTAATTAGGCTAACATCTCCAGCATAGGCCCTGAGACTCTACAGGCATGATTCTCAAATACCCCTTCCCTCATGCCAGGAGCAAAAGAAATGAGAGTTGACTGCACAGGATATGATGTAAGTATCTTTTCATATGGTTATCCCAAATATTTCTGCTTCTCTTACAGAAACATTTTGAGAAGATAAAAGTTCCCTTAATTAACCTGCACTTGCATTATCACTCAAAGAAGGAAGTCTAGATACTTCCTTCTTTGAATGCACATTCCTTAAGGCGTTAAGTACATACAGCATTGTTAGGATAGAATCAGGGTTTGACTGAGTTGAATGAAAAATCATGCTCAGTGTACAAAGGTGAAAATAGAAAATGCACTGACGTGTCTATTTCTGAATCCTACTGCCCCTACAATTGAAGCACATTTAATGCATTGAGCATGCTTCTCAAAATGAGAGGCTGGGGGGAAATTTTACACGGGAGGCAAAATTCATATCTTACATACGTATCTTATTACACAGTAGCTAATAAAATTCAACGATCTTATTAGCAAGATAGTATTATTCACATTTTCTAGCTGAAGAAAGTAGGTCTCATGAACACGAAAAGAACTTGTGCAAAGCCATAGAAACTCAAGCTCAAGTCTTCAGAATTTCTTTCTACTATATATTTATCCATTGATTACTGTGGTCTACAAGACATACAGTATTTCTTACCACTAAGGTACTCAAATCAATTATAATCCTCAGAATAACCCTGCAAGGTAATAAAGGGGGAAAACATATTAGGAAATCATCTACATAACTTTGTCTTGTCCAAGTCAACTACACAAAGTACTGCTCTCATCTTCAAAACTTCAGAACTCATGAAAACATCATGTGCAATATATATATATATATATATATATAATATGGGACTTGGAAGGAAAGTTTAACATCTGGTCCCTAACACTTTCCCCTGTTCTTGCTGAGAAACGACCTTCTTCAGTCATTTCTATCAGGGATTTTCTGTGGCACTTATAGATTGAAGAATGACATTGAGTATCAAAGAGCAACTTCCCATTTGTTAACATCCAGCAGTGATCACAACAGCTTTCTTTTTGGCTCTTCCAAGGATGACTCTGGACATTTCAGGGTGTACTGTGTCTTCTGGTGTAACACCATAAAATGAAGCCTGTTGAAGCCATTATTGGGACATGTGATGTAAGTTTAATTGCCTTAAAATGCCAAAGGCTAGCAAGATGTGAGCATGTGTAAAGAGTCTGAATTGAGATTCTAAGAAAAAAAAGAGTCTAGATCTATTTATTTCCCAGAAGATGTATCCAGGTGGATTCTGCAAAGCAACTGCCTGGAGTCTCACTGTATAGTGCTAGGTGCAGCGGACTTAGGAAGTCATGCATAGAACCAGGGAAGGATTAATTTTCAGCATTTCCTTTTGAGCCTTTGGATTTGGTTTATATTATAGACATTGGCACCAATATCAAGATCTCTCTAGACAACAAAATAGGATAGGCTAAGCCATCTTTACTAAAATTGAATTTGGAAAAGATGTAATCATAAGCCCCCTTTCTTCCTCTTTATTTGGGCCCTCGTATTGATCCTCAACTAATTTCCACAGGGCCCACTTACCATGGACTCAGTGTGGTCACAGCAAGTTAGAGTCCTCTGTCCCTGATGTGGGATATGAAACTGGTGCTACAGTCTGTGCTAGGAATATCTGATGCCAGAATCCAAACTTATATGCATGTATTAATTTCAATGAGAGAGTTTCTCCTGTTTACCTCAATTGCAGTTTATTCCTTTCACATTTAAAGCTCTATTCCTTGGTAGAAAAAATGAGCTATGGGGAGTATTTTCACAAGACAGGTTGATGATAATCATGGAAGACTTCAAATGAAGCCTTTTCACCCCTGCTCTGGGCTCATGTATCCTACATATACCAATATTTACAAGGACTCCACCCCAAATATGGATCTTCTACTGAAATTCAAACGAAAGAATCATACATTTGAATTCAAGAAGCTTCCATCATTTTTGTTGAATGTAAAAAAAGTACCTGAAAAGAATTATAGATTTGTGCTTAGCACTTATGCTCACTTAAGATTCTGAGATTTTACTTCAAACTTTGTTTAGAGAGCTGGTGATAAAGACAGTGATGAAAGAGTCACAGATATTGCAATTTTTTTTTTTTAAATGGAGTCTTGCTCTGTCTCTCAGACCGGAGTGCAGTGGCACAATCTCGGCTCACTGCAACCTCCATCTCCCAGGTTCAAGGGATTCTCCTGGCTCAGCTTCCCGAGTAGCTGGGATTACAGGCGCCTGCCACCATGCCCAGCTAATTTTTGTATTTTTAGTAGAGATGGGGTTTCACCATGTTGGCCAGGCTGGTCTTGAACTCCTGACCTCGTGATCCGCCCACTTCAGCCTCCCAAAGTGCTGGGATTAGAGGCATAAGCCACCGCTCCTGGCCAGATATTGCGAAATTTTTTTTAACTCTAGTAACACTGAGTTACTTTGCCAATGAAGAAATAGGTTCTGTGGGTATCAAGACTGAAGCAATGGTTGCAGGTTAAAATGAAGAGAACCATCTCTGGTTGCATACTTCTTAAAAGATACCTGTGCCTTTGATAGCTCTGGAAGAAATCACAACAGAATTCCATGCAACGGGGATGCCCATGTGGGACTTCTGTTGATTAGAGAAAGGTACCTCTTTCCTTAAGGTGGACATCATCCCACTGCAGGGCACGGCACATTCCTTGGTGACTGGATCCAAGGCCAGATTTCCGTACCTACCAACTCAACCCTTTAGTTTGGCTCCCTTGTGCAGTTAACAACCTATGCAACCAAGTGTGGCAGCTCTGTCAAACAATCAGATATTTCTCATGTTTTTAGCTATCTTCTCTGATTCTTTCATGATACGTGACTGCAGTGGGGGTTTCAGGCTTCTAAGATGCACAGTATTGAACTTTGGAACCAAGCTGGATACATATCTTCTACCTTGGCTGTAAATAGACTTCTGAAGGTAAAACAAGAAGCAGATGATTTCCTGACAAAACCATCCCACATAGTATATTAAGAAAGCATATACATTGTAACCTCTGGTGGGTTCAGAAAAACAATATAGCTTCTTAAGACTACTGAAAATTCTAAGTTGGCTTCATGGCCTAGAAAAAGAATATGAATACAATACTTTGGAAGGAGGAAAAGTCATTTATAAACCCTAAGAGCTTCTGTCATTCTGCTTGCATAGCACGTGTACATCAACTCAAAATGCTAACCACAATTATGTATATTTGCTTTCTTTAAATGTTTGTAAGGTTATATGGCAAATACAAAGGCTACAATTGTATGCTAAAAAGAAATTCAAATATCGGAAGTTAGATGGCTTTTTGGAGGTCATGGTGAGCAATAACAACCAACGAAAAGACTTTGGTCAAAGGAAATATGTGAAGGCTTCTCAAAGCACAATTTCTGACCTGATGCTTCTCAAGAAGCAATCTTGTCACCACGCCTTTTGCCCGGGGTTTATTAAAGAGTCATTTCAAAAAGCACTTCTTTCTCTTCTTAAAAAACAAAAGTGGGATGTAGCAAAGATGATTATATATCCCAACTCTACAACTTTCCTCATTTAGAAGAAGGCCAAGAGATGATAAAAAATTTTGCTGAATGTCACAGTCTTAAGGTCACGGATACACAACTGCATACTAAGATAATATAAAATGATCACTGCAAGACAATTTCTTTTCATTTCAACCAGTCAATTTGTTACATACATGACATTTTGTAACACATATCATAGGAACAATAGATTCACACCATCAATATAAGAAATAATATTCTTTTTGACATCAGAATAGCAACTTGAATCAACTTGCTTGAAAGTCATTATTATTATCTAGCTCACTTTCTCAATCACTGCAGCGGCTCCAAAATGGTTTTCAAATGAAATGAGAACTCCTAACTGCAGGATTCAAGTAGCTCTGCTTTTGATTTCTTTTAGATTACTTTCCTCTTCACACCATACCTGTCCTTTTTGTACACTGGGCCCTCTTTTGCCCCTTCCCCAGACCTGTTGCCTTCACCATAGCTGTCTCTTCCAGTTTTAATTTCCAGTCCCCAGGAAACACAAACAAAAGAAGGCATTTGTTTAAACTAAAAGAAACTACAGTATTCCAGATAAGCTTGGTTCCCCAACTTTTGGTAACCCTCAAGTTCTCAAACACCTTTTGCCCTTTCACTGTACTTATTTATGCTTTATTTAGGTTAGGGATATGACATTAATATACTTCATAATCATTGGCAGATTATGCTATTTCCAACACTTTTGAGGCCATTTATTGTTTACTGAAATCCAAGTAATCTTATAAAAAAGAGAAAATAAGGAGGTTAATAATTTATCCAGAACCATCAACTAAAATCGCTGACAATATGAAATGAAAACCATAGCCCAAATTAGAGAAAACAGACTACAAAGAAGAGAAAAGAAGTGTCACAAGAGATATGTGACTATAATGTAGTGAGTCTAATATTTGAAAGGGCTAGGATCAAATTTCATTTCTAAAATACAAATTCCATGTTAATGGATATAGCTCTATATACATCTACATCTGTATCTCTATATAAAATATGCTGGATTCTTATCTTACAAAAATCTGAACAGAATATTAACTGAATATGTTATATTAGAATGCATGACATATAGCTCATAAATAATTTTCCTTAAGTACATACTATGAATGAAGAGAGGCACTAAATTCTTTATATGATACGATTTTCCTCATTCTTCCCTTTGCTCACTCCACCCCAGCTAGGATGGCCTTCTTGTTTTTCTTTGAACAGGTTTTGTACATGCTGTTCATCTTGCCTGAAACACTCTATATCTAGTTAGCCTCTTAGATTGCTCCCTTATTCTTCAATTGTTCCAATTGAAGAGGACTTTTCTAACTAATATTTAAAAATTATAATTTGTCCACATAAAGATTTGTACATAACTATTTGGAGCAGTTGTGCTCATACTAACTCGGAACCAGAAACAATAAAATGTTCCATGAAAAAGTGAATGAGTATAGAAATTGTGGTATATTCATAGAGTGGAATACTAGATAGCAATAAAAGATAATGAATGCCTGATATACTTTTAAAAATTTAAAACATTACTTTTCTTTAACTTATATTTTAGGTATAGGACTACCTATGAAAGTTTGTTATGTAGGCAAACTTTATAACATGTCATGGGGTTTTGTTGTACAGATTATTTCATCCCCCAGGTATTAAGCCCAGTATCCAACAGTTACTTTTCCTGCTCCTGTTCCTCCTCCCACCCTCCCCGCTCACATAGACCCCAGTGTGTGTTGGTCCTTCTTTGTGTTCACGAGTTCTCATCATTTAGCTCCCACTCATAAGTGAGAACATGTACTATATGGTTTTCTGTTCCTGTGTTAGTTTGCTAAGGATAATGACCTCCAGCTCCATCCACATTCCCTCAAAGACATGATCTCATTCTTTTTTATGGTGGGAATGCCTGACTTACTTAACGACACAGATGAACCTCAAAAATCTTATATAGCAAAAAAGAAGCTGGTTTCAAATAATTCGATATATATGAAAGCCTACAAAAGACAATCTAATCTATAGGGACAGAAAGTACATGAGTGGTTGCCAGGGCAGGAGGAGGATAGAGGATGAAAAAGGAGCACAGAATAACTCTTTAGAGTGACAGAGTTTTCTATAACTCGATTGTGGTGATGGTCACACGGATGTATACATAGGTCAAAACTCACTGAACTGTACACATAAAGTGTTTTTTAATTGTATGTAAATTTACCTCAATAAAGTTGATTAAGAATGTATGAAGATTACCAGATATACTGTATAAAGCTGGCATTCACTTCCATGTTGTTGGACTCTGGAGCCCAACCACTGAACTACTGAGTTCAGAGCTGAGTGAATTTTTTGTTTTAAATACATACAAAACCTCAAAGAAGAAGATGATTGTTGAATTTCAAAATAGGCTGTAAAAGGAATGTAGAGGGGTGTGTGTGTGTACTTTGCTAAGACTCTCTTGACTTAAATCATTTTTGAGCATCTTATTTTGGAACTGGATTCAGAATCCAATTATGAGTGGGTCAATTTCATTACTTTATAGTCAAAATACACTTTTGGACTGACATCATCCTTTATAATCATAAGCGTAGAGCTTGACAACATATATCTTTGCCTAAAATATCAACCATAACCACAAAATAATAAGAGTTGCTGTTATTAAGAATAGTCAAAGTCATGGGCTGAAAGAAGAGTTTTACAAATACCTAAAGTCCAGTGTCATTAGAATTAGAGATTTGAATTTCTTCAGGTGATTACACAAAAGAGATGTCTACTTTCTCTTAAATGTAGATGCTTTTACACATTGCTAAAAATCATATCTTAAACTCACAGATTTACACTGTATATCAATTACTAGAGTTGATAGGCTGTTGATAGGCTACAATGAGTTCAGATTTCTATCATTAGTTCCTAAGTTGAAGCAATTAATTACAGCTTTAAAGATTTAGCAGGTTGAACTTAAGGTGACATTTAAACATTTAAATTAATTTGCAAAACAGAATTTAAGTATAGTTGCATTATCACTGATACACAATTAATGGTTAAAAAACTTTGATGACATATTAGTAATATTTTATTATACAGTCCTTGATATATTTTCTGTAGCCCACTCCAGGTAACTGAATTAATTTTCAACCCCAAAAAACATTCTAATTCACATCACAGTTCCATGTCTTTATTCTCATTTCAGGGAGTAGAAAGTTTCGCGTATGAAAATATAGTTTTAAGACTCTTTTTGTTTGTTTGGTACTTTCCATTTTCAAAGCACTTTTCATTCAATTCATTCTTCTCATTATGTTTAGTATTAGCTATCCACATTCCTCAAAAACCAAGGTACAAAAACTCGAATTGACTTCCTCAAAGGCCACAGAAAGTATCACTAATAGACTTTCTACTTGAATTTAAAGGCTCTTAAGATTTTGGCAAAATCACAAAACCACTCCAAATGTAGGTCTCTTCGTTAACTAATTACATCTTGTATACAGATAACAGGCAAAGAGTGCAACCATCATTTTAATTCTATTTTGAGAATGGTTTTGAAGTGTGAACCCGCATGCATTTAACACTAACAGGGATGAAAGGACAAAACAAAATGAAACCCCCCAAAGCCTAACAAACCTAATACCACCATTCAGTCAGCGACAGGCACAGAGAAATCACCATTTTTCATTTGTAGGAAATATTTTTGAGCATCACATGTTCGGTAGGCATGAGTTGAACATTCTGATGAGCCAAGCGGGTATTTGGGATGAAAGACTCCAGATGAAGCCATGATTAAGCAGAGTTTGCTATCAGGGTCTCTAGATTCCCATGGAGATGTTTGGGTAAATCATCTACCAGGCAAAACAATAAGGGTAAAATTCCTAAATTCTGTGTGATTCACATTGGTTTTTTTTTTTTTTTGTAAATGAGCTAGAAGATACACTCATCTATACAATGGTCAATAAATACAAAAATGAAAGGGTTTCAGTCAATAAATATGAAATGGGTAAGAGTTCACAGAGCACAGTGGTAGAAAACACATTATCTTAAAAAAATATATGAGGCGGCATTTCCAGGGAGCACATTTTATTAGGTGGAATCAAATGTATTTACCTCCCTCTGTCTTTTCAAGTAGGAAGGGCCTTATTTCTGCAAGTGGGATCAAGACTGGAGTCAAGAGACTGATTTTTCTGATAATACCACCTCAGACACTGACCAGATGAGTACCATTTCACTTCAACATTTCTTCAAAATCACAACGTACAGATTACCAATTAAAGTGCATTATGTAGCTTTAATCATAGCTACCAACAGTGTATGAGCATAGCAGGTGGTGAAGATGGAATATTATTTGTACAGTGAAATAATAAAGTACAATGAAACTTTACCCTTTCAAATGGTAACACATCAGAAATCACTTTACACTCAAAACACAACTCAAAAACACTGAAAAACACATTTTAAAACCTTTCCTTTTGATTGAACACACAGCATGCTTAATGGTTTCAGCACTTCCAATTCTTTTTAATAAGTGTTACAAACTGAAAACAAGACAGGTAGGTATTAAAAATATACTGGACATCTTAAAATTATCAACCCTACCAGTGGAAATAAAATGATGGCAATTAAAAGTAATACAGGTTATTAAAAGTTAAGGCCTCGGAGGCTAAGAAGTCATGTTAGACTGTCAATTGTTTTCCCCACGGTGGGTAATCAGTTAGAAATTAAAAAAAAAAAAAAATCTAGTAGTTTAGTTGTGGTCAAAGAAAGAGTCAGTGGGGATGGGGGAGGTTTCAGCAACATGCTGGTAGAAAAAAAGAGACTTACATAGTCTGGGAGGGCAGTGAAATGGAAGGCGTGGTAACCTCTCTCACTTAGTTGTCATTTTTTGATTTTCAATGACATTTTTTTCATTCTTTCGCCTAGTAAAGATGACAGAAGGTCCTAATTTATTATCTGACGTCTATTCCTGTTCTTAGATTTAAGAGAGTTTAACTGTATACAGTCATATAATCCAATATAAACACTTTGAAAAAAAGAAAACTAGATCACTGATGTTGCATGCATTCAATTATAATTATAACTGCACACCCAAACCAAAGATAAGGACTCGGGGCAAGAATCAGCCCGCACAGCCCAGGCACTGGTGGGAGAGGTCAGTGGATTTACAGTTTCCTCAGATTACAGCAGTAAAAGGGAGGAGATCACAAGAAAGAGCTAACTTCTTCCTGAAATGATGATAAGCCACAGGTTATGAAAAATGCCTGCATTAAAATCTTCCGCATGGCTCTGTGGATCTGCATATACTATATGCCCAAATGGAGCTGGTCAAAATGCACAACAGACAAAGATATTCTCTATAGCAGATGCCTTCTGCTGCCGACATTAACCTGAATTTTAGATGATGAGAGAAGGATCATCATCACTTATCTAACATGACCTGACAGATTGTTTGAGCTTGACTAAAGAAAAAAAGAGATGGAGTGTAAATTTCTGTTTCTGTATGTAAGTTACACCAGGGCAGGTCAGATTAGTCAATGCCATGGTGTCCCTGACGTTTCTTCCCCTCCCACTTTCTGTGCTCACTTCAACATGTGTTGGGTGGGCATGCTGAAGGTGCTCAGGAAATATTGGGAAACAGATAAATGAAGAGATAACATCCATTAAATTCCAGGAAGAAAAACCAGCTGGAATGGCAATAGCCTTCACTTTTATGGCTAATTCGTATGCTTTAGGGAACACAAAGGAGAATTAAAAAGAATAGAAAACAAAACAAAACAGAAAAGACTTTTCATAAGCAGAAAGGGAAGGGATCAAGGGAGGAAAGAAATAATATTAACAAAACCCCAAACAGCTTAATGCCAAAGTCACCTCCTGGTGTTGCAAATATTGGTCAGAAACAAAATACTGGAATTTGGATTCCAGTTCTCTGGTGGCAGAATATCACATCTGTTCATCTGGTCTAAGGCAAATAATTCCCTATTCTCATGGGCAATCTAAAGTAGATTGATAGGTACACGATCTTTATTCCATTTAATTTAAACAAAGTATCTCTGGACGAGGTTTAAAGTCAAAAGCTGTTGTCTGAAACTTAGCTAGGATTATTCACAAGATGAACAAGGCAAAATAATGTTTAGTCAGTTTCCATAGGTATGTTTTCATCGGATTATGTTTATTCTGAAAAACTAATCTATTGGAAAAGATATTTTAATTATACTATAAGAGATTATTATTATTATTATTTAAGAAGCAGCAGGGCAGAATAATCTTAGTTTGATTAAAATTGTTGAAAATTAAGGTGCCATTAGCATAAGAATGTTTACATGTGGCTTCCCTCTCTGTGAGGTCATCTCATGATAGGGTCATTTACAGAGTGCTTTTATAAGGAGGGCACAGAAAAAGGAGAAGAAAGTTCTCTGTCCCTAGCTCATCAGTGAGCACCTCCAGGGTAATCCCACTCTCAGAGAAACAGAGATGAGTCATCAGAAAGCCACATTCTTTAGTTGTTCAAGGCCAACTTCCTAGCCTGAATGAGAATCTGTCCAAGCCAGCAGCTGCTTCAGGATGAGAAACCCTTCCCTGTTCCAGTCCATAACACATGTGGGTAAGAACGGATCAAGTCTGCCTTCAGGTGGGCCGCACACAAGTCTAGCTCAAACATCATCTAGTGCTGCTGTCTGCCTAGGATGTAGGACATGGGGTATGTCTGAAGAAATGTAAGGAGGTTGGATAAAATGGATTTGGTAGGGTTTTGGTAGAGACTGTTAACTGGGGTGTTGGCTTTACTGAAGTTATCAGTGATAACAAAGACTATGAAGTCTAGTGATGTCTGAACTCCAAAACTGAGGTGTTTGCTACTCTAAGTGGCTTCTGCTTTACTTGATGAGAAAGAAATTCTGATGGGGGACATTGATGTCCCTATTACTCGCAATTGAGCAATTTGTGAAATTGTTCTCCTATTTTTTTTTAAACTACTCTTCCAACAAGTTATTAATAAATTACTCAACACTGGGACACAAAAGTAAGCCCAAGGAAGAACAGGAGTTTTCAGATTCATTTCCTGCATATATTTCACTCAGTGTTAGGACAGAGTTGGGTGGGACAAAGAAGGGCACCCAGGACCACACATTTCTGTAGGCAGGCAATTTCCATTTTCCCAGTCTAAGGAGAAATATGTGACTATGGATTCCTGCTAAGCAAGACCTGCAAAAGTCGGCTGACCTAATTTAAATACAAGCCCTTGTTGAGCTCTTGTTGTAGGAACCTTTTCTAAGCCTTAGCTCGTTTTTGTTCCTTCAGATGTTATTTCATAAAAAGTCATGGCATCTTTCTGCAGTCCTAGTAACCTGCATTCTCCACTTCCCCAAAGCATGTTGCTTCTCCTGCTAGCCTCTGCCTTAATCACATTTATTTGTGGGACTCTAGGGAGGGGATGGTAATGTTTAGAGTAGAGAATAACTCTTTTTTTAAAAAGTCATCTTATTATGATCCTGTTTAGATGAAATATGGGACTTGCCATCAACAAAATTACAAAACAATCCCACTGGGAGCCCAGCCCATTCAGAATAATTCATCTGTGAAAAAGTGAACTTTAATTGTTACTCTTGGCAGCCATCTAAGAGAAGAGTGAAATATTATACTAAATATTGCCACGTGCAATAGTAAAATACCATATCCTCCTTGCCAGAAGCAGTGCACAACCCTCTTCAAATTCAGGTTTGGGTCTGGTGATTTAGTCTAAATCCTCTGCTTCCCCCTCTCCTAAACCAACAGAGGTTTTCAAAAGAGCTGCATTTTTGTTAGAACTATTTGCTCTTTTTAAATTGCCAAAAAGTAATAAGTAAAACTAAGACATTTATTTGGGTTAAAGTTTCCTCAGCTTCATGGAGGTTAATGTCCTTAGTCTGTGATCCTTCTACTAAGAAGTTCATTCCAGCTTTCAATCAGCCAAGGTTATGTGTCAGCTCCTTCTCTCCCCTGAAGCCTCATGGATTTATATTGTAGGAATTGGGAGCATGTGGAAGCTAATCAAAACGAAACATACATATGGCAAATTACATCCTGGAACAACTGAATTTTTTTGGAACAACTGAAATTTCTAATAATTTTGATGTTGCCCACGCAATTACAATTTTGGGATCAAATCTCCTGATTTGGGCTTCAGAGAATGCAATGCCAACAGGTATTTACAATTCTAGATTAAAAGTTCATTGAAAACTGCTGCATTATATAGTTTACATGCATGGAAAGGTGTTTGATAATACTCCAAAGCAGGGACATATTCTTTTCCTAAAAATAGAGTGAAGCCTTCTGTGAAGATATTAATCAAAGAATTCTTAATGTGGCACTGGTAATCTAGGATATTTATAGGTTTTGTTTCAGCATGAGTCTATAATAAATTATTTACAAGTAATTTTAAAAATATACATTCTGGTAGAAATATTTGCATATATTGGTCATATATAAGGATATATTAAGATCATATGTAAGATATGATATGTAGATAATATGACTTAGCATCCAAAATGCTTAAATTATTAGGGCCCTTAAAAATTAAATGACTTGCTCAGGACCATGTTACCAATGGTCTGACCATCAGAACTTCAGTTTTTAAGTAGATGTGCCCTGTGCTATAGAACACTGTATTTTATCCATACAGATATATGATGATACTACGATTATTTGGGAATACGTTTTAAGTCTGTAGATATAAACAAATTAATCTTTGTTATAAGTTAGATTAATGAATTAAAACTTTTAGGTCACTTACAACTTGAGTAAACATACTAAACTTTAGGATATATGTTTTATATGGCCATTTTATTTTTATTATAACATATATTACCTATGACAATAAATAGAATAGCTACTGTGAACAAGACTTTGGGAACTATGATCCGTATTAGCCACGGGAAAATCTTCAGTATTTGTTACATACTGTGCACAATTGCATAAGGACTGGACATTATAAAGCTTCATCAGAATTTTTAGTTTATATAAAGTAACATTTCTTAGAATTATTACCTGTTTTTCTTTGTGGAAACTTTAAAACAAACAAAAGCAAAATTTGTAGAATGCATGGCCTTAGCAACTTTAACAGTGCTACACTAAAGTGAACAATAGATATCAGTTATTATTGAAGTGGAAGTAGTCCTATAGAAGGTGAGGAATTTTAAAATACATTATTATAAATATCACTTAGATACTCAATGACAGCAAATTGTAAACTAATCAGGGGTCCCATAGGTCGACTATACATGGGAGTTGGTTGATCTTTTAAAAAAATTGACCTATGATGTGGGAAGCCAAAGAAATCTCACTTATCTGTGTAGTTTTAACTTAAAAAAACAACCTGCCTTTTATTTACTAAAAGATCAAGCTCTTTGTGTGTCAGCACAAAATTTAAAGTTTTGTTTGAGGGGTTCTATTTCCTGCTCTCCGTTTAAAATGGGGGAAAAATAAAAATATTTTGCCTGTGACAGAATATGAAAGAAGTTCTCACCCTTAAAACCAGCAGCATTGGTTTTCCAGTCATTAGCGTTCAAATGTCCCGCACGGGAAGTCCTGACAATAACATGCTGTACGTCTCTCCAGGTCAGAAACGGACTGGGGAAAGACAAGGTAAGAATCATTGTACCAAAAAAAAAAAAAAGATGGGGGAAGCAGAGAGTCACAAGCAAATTAAAAAAGCAAAATCAAAATGGCAAAGTACTAAAAACAAAGGGTCAGAGATTTGGGTTTGGGATAACCAAATGCCAAATGTCGCTCTTGTTCTCAACATGGAGAAGTGACATTAGTCTGTGGGAGGCAGAAAATGTAACCTTAAACTGAAGAAATAATAAGACTGTAGTCAGGGTAGCTTAGGTTTTTAAAAGGGTGAGCGTTTCCAGTTTCCTCAACAAAATGGCTGCCCACTATGGTGCTGTCGTCCTTTGTATAAAAGTTGGCATCATCATTAGAAGATTACAGTAAGCTAGAATCAAAACAGAAGGCCTCTGGAACGTTTCTTCTTTAATCATTGAATAGTTCGGTAACTGAGTTGCAATTAATCAAAAGAACTCAGCAATGTTGAACCTTCTATGCATACATATGTGGGATATGGAAAAATCTCAACGAAACAGCATCCCAATTGTCAGCATTTTTAAGGAAGAGAATATGGTACAGAACCCAAAGCTGGGCTCCAAGGCACAGACAGTTATAAGGGTATTCTTAATTTGCAATGGGTAGTTGTTATACTGTGTTATTAGATACCTAGTTCTTATGACTACTAGCACTGAAGAACACAAAAGAGACTACTGAGCAGGAGATACTTTCATTGGAGAACTGCAATGCTAATCGTAATCACACAGAAAACAAATCCAAGCGCATACACACAGACTTTTATTCCCTTTCATTGACTATGTATATACTCGAAGGCATTTGACTCAGGGCATGCATGCAATTCTAATCAGGATACTTATTTGATTCAGTCTTGAATTCTGAGGTGTGCTGATCTTTTCCTTAACTAAGAAATATGACAATTTTCAAGCAGCGTGTGCAGCCATTTTATTTATTTCTCACCAGCCACCTTCACTTCAGCAGTAATATTTGCAAAGGATGGGAGAGAAGATTAAGGGAAGAGGAGAAAATTACTCACTACCTGCCTTGAGGTGTGATGGGCCTTGAGGTAGTCTTTTTGCACTCTCTTTTATAGGTGTATGGATATTGGGGTCTTTCAGGCAGAGGGAGAACTTAGTATCTTAATTGTGCCTAATTTTTCATGATAGGGGCTGTATGTTTCTTCACTTTATACTACATTTTTTCCCCCATCATACTCACCACATCTATGTTTTTTAGGGTGTTCACGGCGGCCTTCTAGTAAGAAGGGGTCTAGTCATCAGATTCTGACTCCTTCATTTTCTATCTATGTGAAATTAACCTCTCAAAGTCTTAGAATACCCACTTAGAACATGGATGCTAGTATCTGCTTTATATCGTTATACTGATTGAATCAGTTAAAATAATGCCAAGTACTTAACCTTGTGCCTGGTGCATAATAAGCCATTAAGAAGTGGTAGATAGCAAAGCATTTTGCTAAAATTTGCAGCCACAGATCTTATTTGGTGGCTTGAATATGAAAGAAATGGGGAAAGAAAAGTACTATTGTGTTCTGACACTTTTTCTGTTATGGTCTCAGATTAAAAATAAAAGGAGACTGAGTCCTGCCATTTTTAAAAGTTTCCCAAGTGGGTAAGACTGGATCTAGACTACTTGGTAAAGTTATATTAACAAAAGAACTTTTATTGTGGAAATTAAATCCCAACTACATAAACTTTAAAAATATGAGAACGATGAAAACAGAATTATTCTTGTTTTCTTAGGTTACAGCACTTGTTAGGAATCAATTTTAGAACCTGATAAAGCAAGAAACTTTCAAGAAAGGGAGGGAGGCTGTTTGGTGGAATCCAGGGGGCAGGATGTTTTGCTTCTAAAACAAATTGCATGATTTGACCCTTTGCTGACTAACACTAAATTCATTCACATGATCATTCAGTAGACTCAATGCACTACTGTCAGGGAAATCAGAAAGTAAGTCAAGGGATAATCTTGAATGCCAGTCTCAACATAAGATGTTCTAGCTCTGCTAAGATGGTATGTCCTAGTTATTAGGGTGAAGGGCAAAAATGACAAGAAAGCTTGGTCCAGAAAGACATTCTAGCCACTTATTTATGGTAAAGCAGAATCCTCCCAAATGAACATCTATGTTTTTATTTTGTCATGAGTAAACAGTGAGACACCAAAGAGTACACTTGGATTTGATGAAAATATCTACATCAACCTAGTAATTGTAAAATAACATTTGACACATAGTTAGAACTTTCACGTTTTAACTCCTTAAACTTAACTCTCCTTTAGGGAGGAGAAAATAAGAAAAGAAGTCAGTGTCTCATGTTACCTGTCACCAGGGCAAGATTCCTTCAGATATATCAAGCAAGAAATTCTGATCATTGGGAGATCTACGTTTTCCCTAGTTAACCTTAGCACTAAACATTTAATTTTCGTAATAGAACAGGGAACATTTATATTGATCTTATACCTTAAGCACCTGTATTCTGGCAGATTCAGGAAGCCTCCTGCATTCAAACTCAGACTGAAGAAATAAGAGTTACTTGTTCTCATGCTGAGTAGCAAAACCTAGTTCTTGGAGTGCTTGTAATCAGAAGGAAGAAATTAGCTTTAGGAAATTGGAACTACACATGGAAAGAGAACGTGTTTGGATGGTTTTACTCTGATATTTGGTAATGCACAACTTCAGAAATGATCTAATTTGAAAATTTCCTGAATTTCACCAAAATAAAGTAAGGAAGACAAATTGAAAAACCAGTGGACCTGGAATCAGTAGTGTTTCTCTCTGTGGGAAGATAATTAGCTCGAGAAACAGCCATAGGTTAATTTTGCTGGACATTATGGTTTATTTATTGCTAGAATCCAGAGACGACTCTTGTTTATGGATACGTCTGAATCACATCTTACTTTTCTTTTTTTTTTGAGATGGAGTCTTGCTCTGTCGCCCAGGCTGGAGTGCAGTGGCCGGATCTCAGCTCACTGCAAGCTCCGCCTCCCGGGTTTACGCCATTCTCCTGCCTCAGCCTCCCAAGTAGCTGGGACTACAGGCGTCCGCCACCTCGCCCGACTAGTTTTTTTGTATTTTTTTTTAGTAGAGACGGGGTTTCACTGTGTTAGCCAGGATGGTCTCGATCTCCTGACCTCGTGATCTGCCCGTCTTGGCCTCCCAAAGTGCTGGGATTACAGGCTTGAGCCACCGCGCCTGGCCTACATCTTACTTTTCATTTGTATTTATACTCACAAGGATGATGCAGAAGTAAAGACTAAGGCAAACTATTAGAGATCTCGTAAACCATTTATAAAGTAAATGCAGAGAGAGAAGGCTGAGTGCTCTCTGCAGGGAACTCCACAGTCCACAACCATAATTTAGGACTCCCTAATACCTATTCCTCTTTGCCAAGTATCTTGGACCCAAACTCCAATGGCCTCTGAAAACCGAGACCTCTCTGATCTCCAAGAATAGACAGACTTGTGCAACAAGAGATTTGAAGCAAGCAACTATTGAGAGATCAAAAGTCTAACCCACCTGGAGAAAAGAACATCTCCCAATCCTGAGTCTCGTGACCACCGCCCTATAATAAATCACATGTAGTTATGCTACACACCCCTCAAATTTCTTCCTGGAATTATTAACAAATGCCCTTAAACAAAAATATACATGAAGGGAGTAACATTTATAAACACCTACAAGATACAGGTAGCCATCTGTGACCTTTCAAACCAATGAAATGAACATGACTTTCTGGGGAGTTCTGTATATGTAATCATTTCTAGTTTTGCATCCTTTGCTGAACTTAGAGTAATAACCAATATTTAGTGAGCACTTGGCCATGGCCAGGCACTGTATGTTTTATGTGCATCATTGTTGCATGATCTTGAAAATCATATGATGTGGGTAACATTCTTATTCCTGTTTCACAGACAACAAAACTGAGGCTTTGAGTTACACACAGTAACTCAAATACACAGGTAGTAAGTAGAACTAGAATTCAAGCCAGCTGGACTTGGCTATATAACTTATGCTATCAATCACCAGATAACACTATTTCCTAATGGATACACAAAGGTGAAGCAGAGACACACACACATCTATCTGTCAGGAAGTTCTTTGACAACTGGATCACAAAGCCAAGTATGGCACATCGCGTCCTCATGGTTACACACACTTTGTACACACATTCTTTCTCGACTCTGTTGATTTTTGTTTACCATAGCATTCAGAAGATTCCTGAGTCTTAATTTGTCCTGCAGGTTCCAAAGGCCTAACTTTTACCCATTCTTTCAAAGGTAAACAGAAAAATAACACACCAGGAAAATCACATGATTTTTATAATAGTTTACATGTATGCTGTGTGTCATAACATCAGTATATTATTGCATACCATTATTGTTATGAACTTGTCGTCTTGCCTGCCATGGCCACACTTGGATGTGGTTCACAGCCAGGCTATGTGACCCTTCTCTGTTCAATGAACCTCAGCTGAACCTCACCTTAAACACTTCTAGTTTTCTAGTTTTCAGCTGCAAAAACAGCATAATTAATGACACTATCACTACCCAGTGTTTGCATTACATTTCTACTCTGAGTAGTTCCGAGTATTTCACAGGCCCAACACAAGGTTTAGAAGAAGCAGGACATCTCCCAAGAGAGACATTTTGTGTAGTGCTTTTTGTTGGGCTAAGTGCAACTGCCAGCACTTCAACTGAAAAAAAAAAAAAAAAAGCTTCACCAAAAGGTTTTCCCAGATAATTCTGGGAAATTCATGTGTGAGTGCTGAGACGGGTGGATCACGAGGTCAGGAGATCAAGACCATCCTGGCTAACACAATGAAACCCCATCTTTACTAAAAAATACAAAAAACTAGCCGGGCGAGGTGGCGGGCGCCTGTAGTCCCAGCTACTCGGGAGGCTGAGGCAGGAGAATGGCGTAAACCCAGGAGGCGGAGCTTGCAGTGAGCTGAGATCCGGCCACTGCACTCCAGCCTGGGCGACAGAGCAAGACTCCATTTCAAAAAAAAAAAAATATATCTGTATCTGCTGGTCTTTAAAAATAAGGACCAATTTGAAATCTTGGGTGACTGACTCACCTGCACTTATTAAGGAGGAAAAGATAACCAACCTCCCGCTCAACCCACCACCCAAATACATCCTCATTGTCATTTAGGGGCAGCTGATAAAAAAGACAACAGATACATATCTTATTACAGAAAGAGAATTTATCAATAAGAGGAGCAACAGCTAGTTCAGATAATGAAACTGTTTCCTAAAAGAGCAATCCTAAAATACAAGAGTGATTCTGTCTAATGAAATGATGAGGCCCAGATCAATGGGAAAATTGCATCACAAATATCCAACTTCCTAAATGTTCAAAACCAATCCAAGATGAAACTAGTCTCCTTCAATGCAAAATAAAAACACTTTTGTAAGATTATGTAAAATAGATATAGAAACAGTCAGAAAATTAATGTCACTGTACCGATGTTAAAAGAAATCGGCAGTTATGGGAACAGATTCATTGTGAGCTGGAGACACAAAGATGAGGCAGAAAGTATTTAAAGCCTGCTGAGATCGGTAAAAACATTACTCTGATTGCAGCTAGTGTATGAAAGTGGTAATTCAAGAATAAAATACCGACCTTCCTACAAAGAAAAACAATCTTCTTTTGTTAGGTAATGAAGAGCCTGAAAGGATCATCAGATTGTCAGTCCCATTGCGAGCAGGAGTATCCACCACTGGGAGTGCATTTGTTTTGCTTTGTTTTGTTTTGTATTCTACAATAATTCAAAAGTTTCAGGCCTAAAATTGGTTTGTAGTATTGGAAAATACAGCTAATAATGCCTCCAGATTTAGAAATGTGACTTGTATTGGTATTACCCAAATACCCACTTATGATTCCTCCACACCTGAACCAAAGTGGAAAAAATGAAAGAAAAGAAAAAATTGGTTCAGGACCATGCAAAGTTTTATTGTGAAAATATTCGAATCCCCTGGATTTACTCTAAACCAAAGGTAAATTTGGATTCTAAACACACTGAAGAAAAGACAGCCCCTAATTTATAAAGAAAAATTTTGTCATTGAAGTTGAAGTGTCTTCTTTTCCTTAGAAATCCTGGCTTATCACTGCAAATACTTATTGCATCTAAAAGACAAAAATTATGTTTTATGCAGGCCCTATGAAAATATAATATGTTGTTTGCAAGCTCAATAATCATTTCCTTGAAATACTTTGCTACATAAGCTCTTAGAAAATAGAACTTGAGGAAGGGTCAGTCATTTGAGATCACAAGCATTGAAATCAAATCGCAATTATGAAGCTTTCCACCAGGTCTCCCTTTACACTTAACTCCCTCCAACAATTGTGCCCTGAATATAATCCTTAAGGCCTCTTTTTATTCAAACCCATAACCCAGAATCTAGTTCTGCTCTTCGTTTTTACCCCAAGCTTGAAAACTCTTCAGAGTAGGCAACAAGTGACAATGTCAGTGTTCCTAAACGTATCCCCCTCAACCTGTGAGAAACTCTTGCTCACTCTCCCTTTTCTGCTCATTCTGTGGGCTGTCCCACGACTTAGCATGATAAATTATGCAGTTCTAGGCTCACAGACTAAGTCCTGCAGGAAGACATGGTTACCCCCCTCATTTCTATTTCTTATTCAAAATAATAAAAAAAATGTTGTTTTGCGTTCTACAGCCTCTAATCACATGAGAATGGTGGAAATTACACATCACAGTCAGGAAGACCTAGGGTGAATCATGACCTCCTACCTGATAGTTCTGTAACAACGGACAATTTACTGAACCTCTCGAGGTCTCTGTTTCCTCAGCCGCAATGTGGAGAAAATAGTGCTGACTCCACAAGATAGTTGCAAGAATTTGAGGTAATGGAAATAAAGAGCTTGGCATATGATAGGCTACCAAAGACAAGCGCCATGATGATTTACTGAGATTAAGAACCTACTGTACCATTATAACTCAGAAGGACTACTTTTGCTGAATTTACACCAGCATTTGATGAATCTGTATATAATTAGGCTAAGTTTTCTGCAATGTTCCTAAACTTTAGTAATATGGTTTTTACTTTCACTAACAGATGAACAAAACAGCATTTTTAACACCTTAGTATATTTCTGCTTAGTGAAACAACAATGCTACTAAGATCTGTCAAAAAGATCTGGTTTTCACAAGCCTATAGTGTAGGTGGCAATTTAATTGGCTGGGGAATGAACTTTTTGGATCCACTAGGACTGTTAATAAATCCACTCTATGTGTGGGAAATCTTCTCTCTTAATAGTTAGCCATTGATGTAATTGTGGAGGATTGTGAGATGTTCTTTGGTTTGATATGAGAGTGCTTTAGAATATCAAATGTTAGAATGAGGACAAGTATACTTATTTGCCTAGCCAAATTGCCAGACTGAAGTGCTTTTGATACTGTTCTACACAGTTCAGAGATTTGCAGAGTTTTCACCTCAAAAGCCAGTAGTTAAACCCTTGGAGAGGCAACAGAAATCATTGGTTGCACTGCCATTATTATTATGATTCTAAATTACTTTATAGCCTTTTTCTCCCATTTTTTCCTGTTAAGTAAAAGAACTAAAATGATGCTTCTCTTGATGTTTATTGAAGTATATTTCAAAATGAGGCTTTTCAATGATCAGCTTTCACTGTCAACTTTAATGAAAGTAAGAACTTTGGCTTCTAGAATTTGAAGTAAATATTATTATGCCTATTTAAAAAAATTTGTATAAACTTACGGTGTACAAGTGTAATTTTGTTACATGCATATATTACATAGTCATGAAATCAAGGCTTTTAGGGAATCGATCACCCAAACAATGTATGCTGTACCCCTTAGGTCATCTCTCATCATCTAACCCCCTCCCACCGCCTCCCACTTCTCATTCTCCATTGTCCATCATCCCATACTCAACATCCATATGCATACATTATTTAGCTCTCACTTTTAAGTGAGAACATGCAGTATTTTGTCTCTCTCTGTCTAACTTGTTTCACTTAAGATAACAGTCTCTAGTCCATCCATATTGCTATAAAACACATGATTTCTTTTTTTGTTTGTTTGTTTTGAGACGGAGTTTTGCTCTTGTTGCCTAGACTGGAGTACAATGGCATGATCTCAGCTCACCGCAACTTCTGCCTTCTGGTTTTAAGCAATTCTCCTGCTGCAGCCTCCTGAGTAGCTGGGATTAACAGGCATGTGCCACCATGACTGGCTAATTTTGTATTTTTAGTAGAGACGGGGTTTCTCCACATTGGTCAAGCTGGTCTTGAACTCCCGACGTCAGGTGATCCGCCTGCCTCAGCCTCCCAAAGTGCTGGGATTATAGGTGTGAGCCACTGCACACGGCCTATTTCATTTTTTAATGGCTGAATTATTATGCCTATCTTAGAAACTCCCAGTTTAGTGTATCATTTCCTAGCAGTCTTTCTAATTATTAGACATCATTGGTAGGAACAAAAAATATTTTAAAAATTACATACCACACACATACACACGCACAGGAAAAGATCAACAAAGACTAAGAGAAATCTATTTCAGAAATTTTGGAAGCATTTCAAAGAATCTTATGAGCTAATGTGACTATGAGGAAAATAATTTTTTTTAACTTTCTTTTTCATTGTCTCCCTCTATTATATATCTTGGGATGCCAAAATGGTATCTTTCCAGAATCCCTGATAGTGAAGGGTACCCAGGAGACAGAGTTCTGACTAAGAAAGCAAAAGTCTACCGGGCATTTCTGAGAAAGCTTTGCTTTCCTGCTATAAGGACTGCTAGTCCTGCATCATTTTTTCCTTTCTCCTTTTATTTGGAATGTGGATATGATGATTGGAGCTGCAGCAACCATTCAGAAAAGAATAACAAAAAACCCCACATAGACCTTGGCCTTGGTAGTTTGAGCTTGGTAGCCTTGAGTCAACATCTTGACTGCTAACTCGTGGACCTTTTCTTTTTCAACCCTCTTTCTTACTACTGAAGACATTTCCTAAAAGATGTATCTCCAAAAGTACGGCGTAGTAGACGGCATGTATTGAAGGCTTACTGTGGGCCAGGCACACACACTATCAAGAGAATTCTACATTCATTATTTCATCTATTCTTCATGACAGTCCTGTGAGACAAATACTGTTATTACTTTCACTTACAAAATAAAAACATCAAAGCAGAGGAAGTTTAATGATCTTCCTCAAAGTCATACAATTAGCCACAGTTGAGACTGGCCCAGGCAGCCTGATTTTAGAGCCTCAGCTCTGACCCTTGCCACCTGCACTGTCTCGGACTAAAGCGGACTAAAGCGGGGCATGATGGAAAGAGTCAGGTTAATGGTGCTTGTAGGGACTGGCTGTTCAGCCTCTAGTTTTGTCAGAAGGGGTAGGAAATGATCCTCTCACTTCAGAGGGATCTCTGCTAGAATCTCAGAATTGGACAGGGAGATTTGCTCCTCATCCCATCCTTCAATGGCAGATTTGAGTAGGTCTGTGCTTGGAGGCTAAGCAGAGCAAGGCAGCCACAGCCTTTCTGTAGCAGTTTTTTTTTTTTTTTTAACTGAGAATGAATAATTTTTTTTTTTTTTTTTTTTTTTTTGAGACGGAGTCTCGCTCTGTCGCCCAGGCTGGAGTGCAGTGGCCGGATCTCAGCTCACTGCAAGCTCCGCCTCCTGGGTTTACGCCATTCTCCTGCCTCAGCCTCCCGAGTAGCTGGGACTACAGGCGCCCGCCACCTCGCCCGGCTAGTTTTTTTTGTATTTTTTAGTAGAGACGGGGTTTCACTGTGTTAGCCAGGATGGTCTCGATCTCCTGACCTCGTGATCCGCCCGTCTCGGCCTCCCAAAGTGCTGGGATTACAGGCTTGAGCCACCGCGCCCGGCCATAATTTTTTTTTTTTAAAAGGAAAGAATGGAAACAAAGAAAGGAAAAAGAAAAGAAGGAAAAAGAAATGTAAGGGAAGAGTACAGGGAAAGGAAAACGAAGTGGTGAGAAAAAAGAGAAGAGTCCAGACTAGAAGAATAACAATAATATGGAGCTGATGGAAAACACAGTGCAGGGAAAAGGAATCAACCAAGTAATAAAGCAAACTGAGTGAGAGTAAGGAAGATTATGAGGAGTACGAAGTTGTATTAGCAAAAGCAAAGGATGCATAGGAAAGAGTAAATTGACATGGATAGGTGGAATTGATACCATGGAAAGCTGAGTTAATGATGTGGAATACAAATCTGAGGACTTCTTGCTTTTTTTTTTTTTTTTTTTTTTAAGATGGAGTCTTGCTCTGCCACCAGGATGGAGTGCAGCAGCATGAATCTCGGCTCACGGCAACCTCCACCTCCCTGGTTCAAGCGATTCCCCTGCCTCAGCCTCCCAAGTAGCTGGGTCTACAGGCCCACGCCACCAAGCCCGGCTAATTTTTTGTATTTTGACGGGGTTTCACCATGTTGGCTGGGATGATAGCGATCTCCTGACCTCGTGATCCGCCTGCCTCGGTCTTCCAAAGTGCCAGGATTACAGGCATGAGCCACTGCACCCGGCCACTTCTTGCATATTTTTTAAGGAAAGAGATGACAAGAAGACAAGATGATGGATTTGGGGGAGAGGAAACAAATCTGGCTTCAGAATATTAGCTATACCTTGCTCTCAGGACTAACAATTACTGAGTCTTTCCTATTTACCAGATGCTCTACTGGGTGCTTTAGGTATATAACTTCACTTAATGAACACACAACCCCATGAGATAAACAGCATTGTTATTCCCCTTTTACAGATAAGGAAACTAAGGCCTAGAAAGGTTAACTTTCTTTCTCAAAGCCGTGTAACTAGTAGGGAGCAGAACAGGAATTGGATGGAAGGTTTCTCATATACTTCAGGACGCAGGCTCTGAAGCTCTGTGGTGATCTTCGCCACTAATCAAAGTCACATTTGATTTAAAATGTTCAAGGTGGGCTAAAAATACTTAATGTTTTCCAGGATATATTAATGAAAAGAGTTGCATCCCCTAGACTAGTCCTAAAATATATACGTTTTCATTACAATACAAATGAAAAACAAAATCCTAAAACTAAGCAAAACAGGACTCCTAGTTTAAGATTTTCTCTGCAAAGCTAATTTTAAAAGATAATAATAGAACAGTTAAAGTAATTTAAAAGAAATAAACCCAAGAATTTTACACTAGCCTTGTCCTCCTTCATGAGTGAATACAGAAGACACATTTGCAGGATTGAGAAAACTGACTAAGTTGCCCGTCGACAAATACAGACTCTGAAGATCAAAATAAAATAAGTAAATAATTTAAAGATTTATTTCGATTTATGAATAACTCAAAATTTAAAACTGTAGAATATATAGTTGTTATTAGAAAAGACCTAATGATGACTCCAAAATAAACTGAACAGAATTGAGACTTAATAATTGTTTTAAAAGAATTCTTCTGGGAATAAAAAATACTAAGAAATAAATTAACAAAAATGGTCTTTGGCAAAAATGCAAATTATGGTATTAAAGATAGGGAAATAAGTAGAAGGGCGGTAAATGTAAGCCATGTTTACATAGCAAGGAGTCAAAGGTGATATCTCTTCTATTACAAAACACATTGATTTCAAAATATGGCTTTATTTACAACTATGTATAAAATATGAAAACTAAAAATTAAACAATAGACATAGATTTTGTCCCCTGCACAAAACACATACAAAGATTCACGAATGGGAGAATTCATTGTAAACAGTATAACATTTTAGATAAAAAACACTTAAAAGGACAAAAAGTTGAATTTACTTGAAAGACAAAGTAAAATAAAGATGTAACAGCATGATATTTGCACATCAAAATGGATGAATCAAAGACTTTAAGAAAAAAGAAGTAGGCGGGGCGCAGTGGCTCATGCCTGTAATCCCAGCACTTTGAGAGGCCTTCGTAGTGGGAAGGTCACTTGAGGTCAGGAGTTTGAAAACAGCCTGGCCAACATGATGAAACCCTATCTCTACTAAAAAAAAAAAAAATAATAAAAATAGCCAGGCATAGTGGCGGGCGCCTGTAATCCCAGTGACTCGGGAGGCTGAGGCAGGAGAAAAGCCTGAATCTGGGAGGTGAAGATTGGAGGTTGTAGTGAGCCGAGATTGCACCACTACACTCCAGCCTAAGCAACAAGAGCAAAACTTTGTTTCAATAAAAAGAAAAAAAAAAAAAAAAGAAAAAATAAGTACCTGATGGAAGCACAGTAATGTTCAGATAAATTTAATCCATGTATGTCAGGAGAAAAACATACAGGATTTGTTTACTTTATAGTTAACATTTAATAATATTGAAATATATGTCGTATAAAGAGTCTTTCTTTTTTTTGAGACGGAGTCTGGCTCTGTCGCCCAGGCTGGAGTGCACTGGCGCGATCTCGGCTCACTGAGAGCTCCACCTCCTGGGTTCACGCCATTCTCCTGCCTCAACCTCCCGAGGATCTGGGACTACAGGCGCTCGCCACCATGCCCGGCTAGTTGTTTTGTATTTTTAGTAGAGACGGGGTTTCACTCTTAGCCAGGATGGTCTTGATCTCCTGACCCTGTGATCCCCCCGCCTCGGCCTCCCAAAGCGCTGGGATTACAGGCGTGAGCCACCGCGCCCGGCCAAGAGTCATTTTTTTTTAAGACTTCACAGATCAACTTAAGAACTTGTAATGAAAAGTTGAAGTTACATTGGGCCAAAAGGAAATTTCACCAATTGCCCTAAGCGAAAACAATACCTCACAAAACACTGGTGTTGTTATCATCTAACCCTATTATCTGACCACAATGTAGTGAAAAAAAGGTCAAATCTCAATAGTGACAAAGTTTGTTTAACACTTAACAGTACTTTACTCAATTGTCATTCTATCAAACAGGAAGTGAAAATATCATTAGAGAATGACAGTCTCTCAAAAGTGTGTTCAGAGATAAATTCACATCTTTAAAAAGTTTTATTAATATAAAAGGAAAAAATAAACGAACAATGATTCAGCCAATAAGATTCATAAAAGAATGAGGAGGAAAACAGGAAAGAAAGTGTAAAAAGAAAGAAAGAAAAATGGAAAGAAAATTACTGATAAAGAAATCTCAAAACTGGACCTTTGAAAAACAGTAACAAAAAAACTAATCGAGAAAATAAGAAGAAAACACTAATAAATTCTAAATATTAAGGCAGTCATAAAAACCAATACAAGAGATGTTTATAGTATTAGAAAATACTGGGGTTACTTCTAAAAATGGCTTTGAGGCCAGATGGTTTCCTTCAAACATGCAAGAACTCTGATCCCAAGGGTCTCTGGAGAGAAAATACAAATTGCAAAATTCCATAATTTATTTTGTGAATTTAACATCATCTGATACCAAAAACTTGCAGAGACAGAGGCCAGTTTCAAGGTCAAACCAACATGGGTTTAAAAAAACGTGAGTTAAAAGCTTGACTCTCCGTTTACTATCCGTGTTACCTTATAGATAAGAATTACATGAAATATACCAAAAATATACTTTAGAAAATGCTATTTATCTGCTGTAGGTACACAACTAATGTTAGCTAGCTGCCGTAATAATAGCATAGAACACACATATATACACATACATTATGTAGTAAAAGAAAATCGCAGAAAAATAAACTCAAAGACATAAAATATGCTAAAATTAAACCAATAGCATATTAAATAACTAAATCTGATTCATAAATATAAGCAGGGAATAATATTAACAATGTATTATTCTAATAAATCATATCAACAAATCTAGTATGAGAAACTATATATTCATCTCAACAGATACGGAAACACCCAAATCTCATTCCTAATGATAATATAAAACCAAAAATGCTGCATAGGCATTATGAAGAACATCTAAAAGAAACACAAACATTGACAAAAAGTGAAATAGAAGGTGAAAAAAAAAAAGGAATCAATAGAAAATCAGGATCTAAATGTGAATGCTTACTATCTCATAATATTTACCATTTTTTGAAGGGTTAATGCAATCGAAGTAATATTGTGATGATATCAGCTTCCTTATTTTTAGTACTTTCCATATACCTAAGTTCATTTTTTGCTAGCAACAATCCTGTGATTCTGAGTTATTGACCCAAATTTCAGATGAAAAAACCGCAACTAAACAAGGTTAAGAAATACGACTTCCACTTGCTCAAGTCTATCCAGGAAATAATAGTAGAGGCAGGATTGGAACTGAAGTTAGCTTGACTCCAAAATCTCAACTTATAATGACTAATCTGTACCACTATCCAATAAGAACAAATATGAAAAAGTCTTAAAACACAGACAAGTATTACTATCATCAGATGCTATGAATATATTCTGAAAAAAACAAACAAGATATAATGTGAGTTATAATGTGAGTTAAAGGACCTAGAGATAAGAAAAACATACAAAAATAATGCCTCTGTTACAGATAAGTAATAATCAGTTAAAGAAATAATAGCAATAGCAAAACAAACAAATATTTGCTATTCCAAAAAATACGCCGGAAAACCTATGAAACTAAGGACAAATCTGATACATTAATATGCCAATAAAAAGAAGATCTAAACAATGTATAATGATTTTCTTGATTGGGAATACTTGTAAAGCAGCCAAGATTTACACAATTGTTATAAATTGCCACTGGGATTGTTTTTGGAACACAAAAGACTGATTCTAAATTTTATCTGGGAAAATGAATGAATAAGAATGTTTAAGAAAATGTTTAAGATATGAAGTGATTCTGTAATGTTTAAAGATTTGGTAGAATGATAGAACAGAAAATACTAAAGGAGATCTTCATATATGCAACAACTTAAAAGAATACAAAACAAACTGCTTTTGGAGGAGATAGATTACTTAACAAATGACATTGGACAAATAGGATCCCTATAAAAACTCAATTTAGATCCTCATACTGGACAACAAAATAAGCTCTAGTTGGTTAAACTTTAATGATGACAAATAAAACAAGAAAGCAGCATCACATATTGTCACTGATTTGTGGTATCTAAAAATTAAAACCAGTGAACTTACGGATATAGAAAGTAGAAGAATGGTTACCAGAGGCTGAGAAGGGTGGTGATGGGGAGTGCTGGGGGGAGGTAGGAAAGGTTAGGGGTGGTCAAAAATAATAGTTAGAAAAAATGAATAAGACCTACTAAATGATGGCACAACAGGGTGACTGTAGTCAATAATAACTTAATTGTACATTTAAAAATAACTAAAAGAGTGATTGGATTGTTTCTAACTTAAAGGATAAACGCTTGTATCACGGATATCCCATTCTCCATGATGTGATCATTGCACATTTCATGCCTGTATCAAAGCACCTCATGTACCCCCTAAATATATACACATACTATGTACTTACAAAAATATTAAAAATTAAAAACTCAAAAAATAAAGAAAACACTACATTAAAATGTCACTCATTAATAAATTTTGAAATAGGAAAGAACTTCCTAGCCTGAGGCTTTTAAATCTGGGGTCCATGAATTCCCCGAAGGTACAGGAAATTCCTTGCCCCATGTAAATCTGGACTCATTTAGGGTGAAACATACATAGCTTCATCAGCATACGTAAAATTCTCTAGGAGGGACAAAAAGATCAGGTATGCCTATCTAATTGAAGATTTCATAAAGAACACATGTATTTGACTAAATAATACTTTTAAAATAAATTTAAAAATTCCCTATTTCAAAACAATATAAACAATACCTAGAAGCAAATGAAAAATTAAAAAATTACTTGCTATAACTATGGCCAAAAGGTAATATGTTGGGTATATGCAGGTAAGACAAATACGAACATGAAAGAGTATTAGGTGATTAGTAGAGGATTCAAAGCATTATTATCTTTTCGAGTGACTTTGAAATACACTTTTCAAATTCAATTTGAATACCAGTCCTTACAATTCAAAAATGTCTCAGCATCTCATTTCCAAGAACTGAATGGAGACAGCACCTACAAAAACCTGAAACCTTCTTTAATCTAATCTTGCTTAACTGCAGGTTAGAAAAACATTGTTTGGTTAAAAAAAGGTTGGTTTAAAAAAACAAATGGGAGGGGAGTAACAAAATGAACAACATGATCTGAAAGGAAGGCAAAATGCAGACTGAAGACAAAGTATGCAGTATTTTTATAGTAAACATGATGCATATATTAAGAATATTTGGAACTAGCATCATAGCATTAGGAGTTACACTAAAAGCTTAAAACATGCTTAAAGTTGGCTGTGTAGGGAGATATTTGATTTACATTCTGCATGATTTATATATATATTTTATAAAACGTATTTTGATAATACTTATATTAATTTGAAGATTATATTATCATCAAAATAATACATTATATAAATAAATACCTAAATTTTAAAAATGGTTCTATTGCTAATAATATATTATCATCATCATGGGATTGCTCTTCCTGGAATCTATCAGTATTAAATAAATATTTATTTGCTTCTAAGATATTAGTGGCAAATGAAATTAGTAGAATGCTTGCAAGCACCACTTTGATGAAAAAGGCTCTCAATCTTTTGTATTTCAAAGACTGGAACATTGTTTTTCAACTTGGGAATCAACGTGAGATTCATCACTTTCATTGCTAAGTAAGGATAGCATCATTTCCTACAAGTAGGAAAATGTTATGCGAAAATAGTATATATAATCAGAATGAGTCACTTTAAAAATTCCTTTTTTAAAATTAAAAAATACACCTTTGTTTTAAAAATAACCTACATCGCCGTTGTTATTCACCTTTGCCTGGTGACCCCTGAGCTCTCACTGAATAGCATCTTACAGACCAGATGGTTTCTGGGAAATCTTCCAATGTTATGATTCTTCAGACAAACTGACAACAATTGCTTTATATTCCAGGTATGGGATCCCAAATGCTTGAGAGTTTTAGTACACTGAAAATTATACAATCGATTACATCTGCTATGGAAAATGAGGCTATCAAATGTCAATTCCAATGTCACCTAAATTCAGAGCAACGAACAAAAATTCAGCATGACGAATAGGATCACTCCTGTATCACACTCTCTCCAGGAAGCTCGCTACAACATTCTTTCAAGTTGTTTGTAAAGGTTTCCAATAGCTAAATAACAAGCAGACGCTGCTGAGAGCCCTTGAGAGACCCTCACCTCCCTATTTTAAATCTCACTAGAATTCTCTTCCTTCGCACCAACATTCCCTGGTTGTGTACCAAGATTTTCAAATAAATTCGAGTGCTCACTGAAGACTACGTAACTGCATTCTTGCTGACTAGATGAACAATTTTCATCTGTGAAGTGATGCCAGTTGTCAACCTGTTTTCAATCATATACAGGCAGTTTTCTAAATTTGTTATAGGAATATAAAAATTATGGATCATTCAGGTATTCCTCTTTATCATTTGGCCTTCTATTAAGGCTTGGTTGTGACTGCAAGCTCTATTAGATGAAAAAGGTAAGATGTGCTTAAACGTTGCCAGAAAGCAATAACTCAGTTAAAAACTCACAAAAACCAACTGTAAGTTGAATCACTTTTATGACTCCGCAGCAAAAATGCTGTCATCTCCTTGATGACCTTGCCACTTCTTTTCCTTATTTGCCGTTATTCATCCTTTCCTACTCTTCACCCTACCATCAATCCCGCTAGCACAATATAATGTTTTCTTCTATTTTTTCCTTCACGCCAGATATAATTATCTTTAATCTCTACCTCCCTTGACTGAAATGTAGGCTCTGTTGGAGCCAAATTCAAGGCCTCACACACATTTGTGCTCAACTTACTTGACTGTTCCTGGCAGCTCTGGCAAGGACCATGCATGTTTTGTTCATAGATGTATTCTAGTTCTTAGCACAGTGCCAGGCACATACCGAACTAGCTAAACATTGCAACTATGACTTGTAAGATGTATTACAGGTTCAGAAATGTGAAAAAAAAGTTTGTTTCAAAATAAAGAAATTATGATAACAAGCATGACTCAATAAATATTTCCTGAATGAATCAATCAAGATTTAGAGTTTAAACAATATCTCACTAACTACAGATACCGGAATAGATACCTATCCATGCTTTTGAATAGCTGTAGGGAATGTTCCTTCTCTTCATTTACTCATTCATTCACTTTACAGTTTATAGTGTCCATTTGTAATTAACCATGTCCCGTTACAGTACTTAACACAGAAAGGTGATGTGGTAGAATGGCGGGTTCTGTTGTCACATTACCTTGAATCCACCTACCACACCTATCACCTATGTGAATTCCTAACCCTCATTTTCCACATAGGAGATATGGTGATAATGCCTACCTTAGAGCACTGCTTTGAGGATAAAATGAGATTACCAGTGTAACACTCAGCTCAGTATTTGGCATAAAGCCAGCATTCAATGAAAGTTGACTGCTGTTTTTTCCACTGTTTTCTGTCTTAATTTTATCTTTTTGCACTATGCAACATCTCCACACTCAAGAGGGACCAATGGCAAGAAGAATCTTTTGGGTCACAAACAGGATATCACTGTCTGATGTACTATAATCTTTACTGATAGGGATGATACAACCAGGCGTCACAGACTTACTGCTTTTTCTGTGATATGCAAACAACATAAACTTTTACTTCATCTTAGTCACACGTGAGGTAGTTACTCAATAAGGTTCAGAATTATGAATAGAGAAATGAAAACTTAATCTAAGATGGTAAGAAATAATGCAATCTTATAAACATACAATGTCTTTCTTTTTGTGTTGCATGTTCTATTGCAGGTATTACAGTTTATTTCACTATGAATATGTTGGTTGGAGCTTTCAACACATCAGATGCCATAATCAATTTGTTGATGTCAGGATAAATAAAATCTTACATGTTAGTAAAATGACATGCTTTCAATCTGTCATTTTTATTTTCCTTAAATTTACTTTTCTCTCCTAGTGATAGCAAAATGCATTATGATTATAAATTTTTAAACAGAGGAAAAAAAGAATGCTGGAATCAGTTAATACAAAAACTAGATTCCAGTGCCACTAGGAACAATGAGGCTCTTCTGAGCAAACGACACCAAACAATTTTAACTTTTATATGACAAAAATGTCCTGGAAGTAAAAAATTACAGGGCAAGACAATGTAGCCATAGGCTAGATCAATTCAAAACTCAGTCCAAGAAAACTTGGCATATAAACAGATTAAGTTTGAATTGTGTTTCAATATAGAGTAGAGGAATATAATCTGAGAATTTTTAAATACAAAAACAGCGATATTTGATGAAGCCATCCAATGAATTATTATGCAATGAATCTTTTAATATGCTTTGACTAAAGTGATTAAGTAGCAGGCTATGATGTCCAACTAATGGACCCCAAAAAAAGTCATCTTCTCTTTTTCTTAGCAAGAAAAATTATATTTGATGGTATTTGGGGTGTTACCATAGGCACTATCAAGAACAAAAATTTCCTGGCAATGAGTAAAATCCACAAACCCTCAAGAGACTAAATTTAATACTAAATTTCACATATTTCTTGTAAACTCACTAATACATCAGTGGAGTTTCTAAGCAATCTTATCGGGTAACTGCGTAAAGGTTAATTTGCTAACACTCTGTTTAAATTAAAAGACACAGAAGCAGATGAGCAATTCATAATGTAAATAATATTCTCTGTTTTCTTTTACTTTTTTAAAATGGGAACCGTCTCAGTCATTGACAGCAATCATGATCTCTGGGTCGGCACCTTTCACGGATTAATTAACTGATGGGGAGGCTGGTGTACCAGAGCACAGTCAATAATTGCCAGAGAAATTTGCTACGGGTCTTGTTGCAAAATCTGTAGGCCCAGAGACTTTCTTGTACTACTGGATTTTTATGCAGCTTCTAATCCCCAGAATCCCATGGGAAGAATAAAGGATATCTATTTCCATAGATGGTACCACAATTCACCTGAGTTTAGCAAAGAAACTAGATCTTGATTTTTTTTTTCCTTTTCCCAAAGGCACATACGTAATTCATTACCTGTTGGTTATACCTACAAAATATACATCAAATCTACCCACTTCTCTCTGTCTCCGTTCCCATCACCTTGACCAGACTAGCCTAATCTCTCCTGCACTACTACACTGGTTTCCCAAATGGTTTACTTGCCTTGCTCCAGCACAAACTGGATATTTATAACATGAGACACTTCCAACATTTGACACTTGAAAATGATACTTCATCAGCTATACAAGGAAAAGGTCTGGCAATTGCAACAGGACTGACAACTATTCTTTGGGAAAAGCAATCTTTATTATTATAGTAATAAGAATAAAATGTTTTTAGTAACTAATACATTTTTTTTAAATATAGCTAAGGAAAAAGAGGCAGGTAACAGTCTCCTAAGAACTTTTCTGTCTTCAGTTCAGTCTCTGAGCAATTCAACTATCCAGCATGTTTCTTAGTTTTCTCATCTAGGGAAGGAGTTGGAACACACTGGCTACATTTCAAGATAATCCAAGGTGAATGAGCCGTTGACCAGGGCTTTTCCAGTCATAATAGACACCTCTGGAAGCCGTAGTTTTTGAAACCATTAGTTAAGGTACAAAGTTGAGTCCAGGAAAAATTGGCTTCTACATAATTTGAACTTGAGAAGGACTAGAGGACAGAGTGTATTGTCTGTGTGTATGTAGACATAACAAAGCTATTTTCATGCACAGTCCTGGCAGAAGGCCCGTGGTAACTGCTCTGTGGGTCTGGTTACAATTATTTCACTATAAGGAAGAGTTCAGGACAGTACATCCCTTCTCTGTCCACTAGGCCTCAAGTCGAAATGTGCATTGTTTTTACCTTATAAACCTTTTCAGCTCTCCTCCCTGGCTTTCTTTTAATTCTCTTCACCCTCTTCACGCTGTATACCCCAAGCATTCATACCAGAAATCTCAGCAGAATTTTAAGCCCAACATACAACACTCCAATACACAAAAACTCTTAAGAGTGGGTGAAAGGAAGGGCGTGTGGAATACCTGTTTCTTTACCCTTGTATTTGTGTGGAATCAGGGCACATATTCTTGTATTTCTCCCTGTGCGAGCACTTTCTAAGTTCTAATTAAAATAAATAAAACTGTCGTAAAAGGAAAAGCTTGGTATGCCCTCTGCAATTTTACCTCAATAAGCAAATACACTTGTGCTCCCCACCCACTGCAGCATCTCACAGAGCTGAATGTGGCCCTCGGGAAAATTTTTAATGAGACATTTTATACTAAAATGTGTTTTTAATTTAAAAAATACAAAGATGATAAGACTAGTTTACAGGATATCAGTACTAAGATGCTAACCTCAATATTAAGAAATGTTTATGTCTATCCTTCTTATGTAGCCTCCGTTAACAGTGCTCAGTTCTAGAAATCTGATGCACCCCTCACCCCAGTGAGTACTTTAACTCAGAGCTGGCTGGTTCAAAACTCCAGAACCCCTTCTCGACTGTCCCACATATTAACTTCTCACAATCACTGTATCCCAAATATTCTGGTCATTTTCCAACCATTTTCCAACACTGGAAACACATAGGTAAGACAGATTATGATGAAAGGTGAAACAGAAACAGAGTGGTTGATTCATCTGAATTACGTAAGATTTATATAGACGGACTTTTTAGGTTTATAAGAAATGCAGATGGTCAGTTTAATTTCCTGAGAAAATTTTCAGGATGGATTTGTGAAATCAACAGCATATGGTGTGAATCATCCTTTGGCTCAACACTTCTTTAACTTTTCACACTTTGACCTTTCCATGTCTCGAATGATCCCTTCCTCCAAAGATAAAAGGTAGAGGGGCTTCTCTTGGAAGGTGAGAGGGGGAATAACATCATGTCTTTATTTTAGCCAGGTGAAGTCCACTTCTAGCGAATGATAAATCAACAGGATGAGAGACGAGTTGAGGCAGTATGGGAGAAAGAAGTCACTAATGAATATCAGCTAAAGTATTTGGAAGATAAAAGTAATTAACGGAGCAATTCTTTAACTTCTCTAGGAGTCAGTTCCATTGTACAAAAAATAATGTTGGACTAGATGAATTAATTTAATATTTGTTGAGAATGGACCTTGTTCAAAACACTATGCTTAGGTGTCATGGAGGATACAAATTTCTATGGAACCAATGTTCCAATTTGAATCATCAAAGCTGGGCATTTCTATTTTCATCCAAGTCCTGCACCCTCTACAACCTTTCCCCCAGAATGATTTCATTGACTTCCTTAAATAATTTGCATATATCTGTTAGTGTACATTGCTTCCCTAATGAGAATATATAATCCCCTGAAAGCAAGTGCTATCTAGTATTTTATACCTATTTGAATTATGCCCTGAGTAACTTAGTGCCTAGTATGATGCTTTAATTTTTTGCAGCGTTCAATATATTTGTTATATACACATAAATAAAGATAAGATATAATCCTTATTCTCAAGGAATTTAAATTTAATTTGCAATAGGAGGGAAAAGATAAGTAATAAGGAGAAAGTAGATGAGCCTACCTAGAAACAAGTGAATGTGTATATGTATGTGCATATATAAGATACCAGAGGGAGCTAATGTTCAATATGCATCAGGTGTATTTCTGCTGTAGAAGAGCAGCTGTTATTTTAATTTATTTTCTAAATTTAGATCTAGATATATTAGGTTTTCTCACAGTAAAGTATTCTTGTGGCCTCTGAGATATGAAACGTAAGAAAAAGGCTTTGGGGTCACTTAAAGCAAGAATTTGTAGGAGATTCTTTATACCAATACCCTTTTAGGAAGTTTTAGATAATTTCAGACGTTTCAACCTGACTCAGTCCCTTTTATTTACCATTCACTGTACAGTGTAATGTTTCTTGATTACTGAACATATATTCTTCAATTTTCCAATGAAAGACCCTTTGCAATTAGAAGAAGAAAGGTTCCTTTGATGAACTTAATTTTTGTATTTCCTGAGTTGATGCTGATATTTTTACATATGAAATATTCCACTAAAATAAGCTTTTCTTTGCTAATAATTGCAGATGGGTGAGGAAAACTTTCAGTACAACTTATTATTCTGAGCACTCTGTACTTTCATGAATGTTAGACTTTATTTTATAAACCATTTAATACAAAACATCATTTAACAGCAAGCTTTTTTATTTTTTTCCCCATAGGTCCATAGCACTAGGAACATATACTAGGATCTAGATGCAAAACACTTAACAGACATAAGGTGTTCTGCCAGGTTGCTAAGCTAAAATTAGTACAGCCATCTTTCATTTCGGTTTTTCATTTAATAAATCTGTTTCCTTGTATACTCATTTTATTTGAACTTTTTGAGTTAGGTTACGTAAAAAGACACCATTTTAAGCAGCAATAGCCCAAATGATATCCTATAATCACTGATTACATGTTCCCTATTCACTCAGCTGAAACACCAGAAAGTCACCAAAAAAAATGCACACACACACACAAAATTTGTACTGTTAAACCTTCTGAACCAATAAAAATGTTCTGAGGGTACCACAACACAAAAAGTTTTTTCTCCCCTCTCTTTTAAGATTAAAGTATTTTCTCTTATTCTGAAATTGTCCATAATTTTTGGAAGCATCTTTAAGAGCAAGGAGGAAATCTCCCACTTTAGCAGAAAAGCAAGACTCATGATGAGATTGTCAAAGGTGGCTGATCTGCCCGCCTCAGTCTCCCAAAGTGCTGGGATTATAGGCATGAGCCACTGTGCCCAGGCATAGCAAAGTTATTTCATGATCAAACTTGTTATGTTTGAATAAGAGATCTGGATACTTTATCTGTTTCTATGTTTTGTATTTCATTCCACTTCTTTTTCTTTCTCCCCCACGACATTTTTTTTGAGATAAGGTCTCATTCTATTGCCCAGGCTGGAGTGCAATAGAATCTGGTGTAATCATAGCTCACTGCAGCCTTGAACTCCTGGGCTCAAGGGATCCTCCTGCCTCAGCCTCCTGAGTAGCTAGGACTACAGGATGGATGTATTTATTTTCTTTTCCCTTAAGTTTCCTGGGAAGGTTTTCGAATGGCAGCAAGGCCAATGGTAGAAGCAGCATCACAGAAGGCACCACAGTCCTACCCATGCAGGCAAACGTCTGGAATGGAAGGAAAGGAGGCTGGGGAAAAGCTCAGGATCTAGTTTTCTCTAATGTTCCTAGGACTGAGTAAATACAGTAATCTAGTGATGTTCAGAGAAACAATAAATTTCTCCTGATAGTACAGGGTTAGCTAGGACATGCAGTTAAATAGGGACTGGCAGACACCTGCAGCTTTTCATTCAAAGGCTCAGCATATCCAGTTACTAAATGAACCCTGACAGGCCATGCATTCCCAGCGAGTAGGGCAGTGTCCTGAGTCGTAACTCTGCCTAACACTGTGGCTTTCTCTCCTCTCTTCTTAAAAGAGAGTATCTTGTAGATCTTGCTCCTCAACTTGTGATAGTAGAGGCTGAATCTCAAAATACCAAATTTCAAGTGCTATTGAGAAGTAATAGTGTTAAGAGGAGATTGCGAGGGGTGGGGCTGGGTAAATGAGTGAGGCACATATACAAAGAATAGGTTTAGATTTAGAGCAACTGCAGCCTTAATGCAGCTGGAGCTCCTCTCTTTAATTTCTTAGTTTTAGGTATGTTTCACATTAAGCTGGAGGCCCAATGCTTATTGATGCTAATTTAACATCAATATCTGACCCACCCTTTTAGTAACTCAGACCTCTTTCCCGTAATTTTGAGCTTCATTTTACAGGCAAAGATTGGCCTGTACAACAAACCAATGGAGTTACAAAAAATGGTTTGTTCTTTCTCAGTTTATCAGATAGTTTACCATCCATTTTGGCCCCACAATTGGAGTGGACTGTTCACATCTTAAAACACAGTGGATTTTCCAGGTAGCCTGTATCTTAGGAACTTCCTTCTACTCATCACAGTTTTGTTAAAAATAGATCTTTAAAAATGCTTAAAATGCAAAAGAGAGAGAGAAAAAAAAAAAAACAGCTGTAGTGTTTCAATGTGTTATGCAGTCCGAAGTGACCTTATCTCAGGCTATTTGAGGCACAAAGTAAGATTTTTACATTTCAGCTTAAATCATGATTAAAACAACTGTTTTTTTAAAAATAATAGTGTTACAGTAATAGCTCAAAGAACTGAGTATCACCTAATTCTATGTAGCAATAGTTACAGTATCAGGCTGCCAAGTTTTAGTTTGAGATAGCCTTTGAGGGGGATCAGAACAGAGGAATTCCTAATGTTTTTTCTTTTAATATTTTGTGGAAACATATTCCAGAGAAACAATCTAGAATTTCAGAATAAAAACTATGTATTTTTCAAAAATCCTGGGTAGAGTTCACCAAATTAAAAACACAAACACTTAATTGAGACTTCTGCTGCCAGAACACTTTAGTGAAAAGTTGTAAAGTGAGAATTTAATAGGATAAGCGCCAGTTCCTTGCTAAACCCAAACTTTTAACACCTTGAAAGATGTAATATGTTGAAAATGACTTCATATTTAACCTCGTCAAAAAGAAAGAAATCCAAATGTTCATGTGGGCTTGGATATCTCTCAATGTCAAAGCTTGGGCAAGAGGCCACCCAGAGACAGGGCACCACATCCAGAGCCCATGTTCTTCCCCTAGTTTCAGTCCAACACATGACTTAGCAATTTACTGTATCCGCATTATATTCAGGTCCAGCTGCCTTAACATAGGCTCTCCGTCTTATAGAGGGGCAGCTGTGAATGCTGGGAAATTACCTGTGTCCTGAGAATGAACTAGCATGATTCTTTTTTTTTTTTTCTTTTTTGAGACGGAGTCTCGCTCTGTCACCAGGCTGGAGTGCCGTGGTGCGATCTCGGCTCACTGCAAGCTCCGCCTCCCGGGTTCAAGTGATTCCCCTGCCTCAGCTTCCCCGGTAGCTGGGACTACAGGTGCCCGCCACCACACCCAGCTAATTTTTGTATTTTTAGTAGAGACGGGGTTTCACCATGTTGGCCAGGAGAGTCTCAATCTCTTGACCTCGTGATCCACCCACCTTGGCCTCCCAAAGTGCTGGGATTACAGGCATGAGCCACTGCGCCCAGCCACACAGTTCTTATTGTAATCCCTAAGCCTCTTCATTATCTTCGTATTCCTTCCCTGTCACTGGCTATTGCGCTACTTCAGGGTGCAACTAGATGAATGGGCCTTGCCCTTCCTCCCTAGGGCAGAGGTGCAAGGCGATTTTTAGAATACCGCTTATATCATTAGTTCAGTTCCTTTTTCTTATGATCTTCCTGCAGGGAGAGCCTCAGAGAACAGGCCTTCCATCCCTATTCTAAAATTGGACAAGATGGGTTTGGAATTCAGATTTTTTTCAGAGATGGTGCCCGTAACATACATGACACAAACCCTCCAGCGGGGGGCTGAGCCAGCACCTCACAATCAAATACATGAATATTTCACAATAAATGTTATAAATAATACTGTAAATAGCCTCAAATAAGTTTATGGCAAACTTTGCCAAAAAATGAACTCTAGTGTTAAATTTGCAAAAGAACGTTCAGTTTTCCTGGCATTTAGGATTTTAAAATTGAGGACAAGAGATTTTAGATCTGTATTATTAGGTTTTCAAAAAGTTAAGACAAATTAACCTATTCTTAGAGAAAAAAGAGATGGGGACCTATTTACAAATAGCCTAAAGGGGTCTTTCACAGTAATCTTTTTGACATAGAATTTGACTATATTGAACAGGATTTGATATAAGTGGGTTGTCCTCGTCCCTGGCATATGCTATTCTGCAGAGCCAGTCTGTGACTGTGCTATTGTTGTGGAATCTGAGCTGCCTAGTCATGCTTCAGAGAAAGGGACCAGAAATGGGCAGACCTAACCTCTCTGGGACGCTCAGGAACATTCCCAGACTAGAATAAAAACCTCAACAAGGCAAGAGAGGGAGCCAACTGGCATGCATGTGCTATGACTCCATAATAAAGTAATTACACAGTTTGATTTTTTAAGCATGTAAAACCAAAAACCTTATCTTCTTAATATAGGGGAATTTTTTTTTAAAAGCCCAAACCTTTGAAGTTTTCAAGGTGGGATTGGGAAGATTATATTCTAGGCTGTCATGCTAGGGGCCATACACAAGGGAAGGGGTACGTTTTCCCTGAGATCAGGGGTTGTCACCATTGAAGACATATAGAGATCAAGGCTTACTTGGCTTCCAGGGCCAGTGCAATGATGCCTGCAGCCATGGGGGCTGAGGCCGACGTCCCAGTGTGGTTGTCCGTGCAACGCTGCCTCAGATCTGTAGTGATCTGGAAAACAAAGTGAAAAGTTTAGATCTCTGAGGCCAATGTGAGTTACCTGCAAGTAGAAAGAAATATACTCATAAAAATAGAATGGGGGTATATGTTAAATACTTGGTTTAAATTCCTTGTTCCTACATGCCTGTAAATCATATCACTTCCAGAGAACTGCCTGCGTAGATCAACTCTGAAAAGGGAAGGGTTTGGAAACTGAACTCCATTTCTGTTAAAACCAGGGTCAAAACCAGGATGAGCCTATGGATGAAAACATAAAGACTGTGCAAATACCTCTTTAAATTCTGCTCTGTAAGCATCTTGCTTGCTTCTCCCTAGCGCCAGTTCTGGTTAAAACTGAAGTTCTTCCCTTGCCCCAACATTTTAAAATAATCAAACACATTGTATCAAATCCAGACATAGAGCAGGCACTGGCAACATACAGAATAAAAGTACACAGTCCCTGCAGCCCAGAACTGTTACCTTGGGGAACCACAGATTTCAAGCCAAAAGTATGCTCTGCCATAGAAAGAACCTTTGGTGGTGGACCTGTTTCTAGAATCAATAGAAATGTTGCATGGATGAACCAAGACTTCCTCAAAGACATAACATGGATACTAAAAATAAGGCTGAAGCCAGTGTACTTGATCTGCAATTACAGCACTAAGTGTAAGCTTGTATATTAGAGAAAATTAGTTATTTCTCCATTTTATTTTTTAATCAAAATGTGAGAACTAAGTCATTTTTATCCTCTTGGCTTAAATCCAGTTCACTTCAGCTGTGACGGAATAATATTATCATCTAGCAAAGGCAATGTTTCTCAACCTTTGTTTCATTATTTTCTCACTATGGAAAAAAATACATTACATTTAAATTCTCCTTAAATACTACGGAATAAGATTCTAGAAACCACTGAAATAGCTCTAAGATTTTTTAAATCCTCCTCTTGGACAAGAATCTATTTTTTGCTCTCTTGGGGACATTATCACCTCTGGGGGAGTATAGAGGGCTGTGAGAGGAGTTAGTGGTCTCACTGAAGTTACTGGAAGACTATTAGTATCTGTCTTTGGCATCAAGGCAAGTATATTACCATATATTACAGATAAAGGTCAGCAGAAAGGTGAAGGGGGATCCAGGCAGCTGAAAACAAAGCCCTCTCCTTCAAAGCGCTTCTTTCAAGAGGAGTGTGAAAATCAGTTAAATTTGGTCTGGAAAGAAATTTGATCTTCACAGGAAGAAAGTGCTTTATAGCTCCTTAGAGACCAAGTCTCGCTTAGAAGTTTATTCTAGGTCACATGAAGATGTCTAAGTAGACTCTTTTATGACCTCTCATGGATCTAGATAGGCATTCTGGCTGATTTAGTTTCACATGAGACCGTAAGTTCTTACTATCCTTTCTTTGTTCCTTTTGACAATGCTAATGCTACCAGATTATCTGTACTAGATGGATACGGGTACTGATATAAAAGGAGTGAAAGAATGAACAAAGATCTACAGAACTCCATAGATATGGTGGTGGGGAAGGAGTCAAACTTTTCACTATGCGTTCCTGAATGAATGAATGGTGTGCAAAAACCCGGAAGCCATCTACTGAACCTCGACATCTGATGCTTGCAGGATGTTTGGGTAAACAGGGCCCTACCCACTTCTATGTTAAGAAACTGGGCTTTTCATTGTTGACTTTAAAAGGTATTTTTTATTGTGTTAAAAAGTATATAACATAAATCTACCCTCTGAACAATTTTTATGTGTGCAGTACAATGTTGTTAACCATATGTACAAGCTTATACAATATCACTAGGTTTTTTCATCTTGCAGAAGTCAAATTCTGTACCCATTGTACAATTCCCTATTCTCCCTCCCCTTACCGCCTGGCAACCACCATTCTTGTTTCTACTGCTATGTGTTTGATTCCTCTACATACCTCATGTAAGTGGAATCATACAGTATTTGTCTTTTCATAATAGATTATCTCATGTAGCATCATGTCCTGAAGGTTTACCAATATCGTACCGTATGACAGGATTTCCTTACTTTATAAGGCTGAATATATTCCATGATGCCACATTTTCTTTATCCATTCATCTGTCGATGGACACATGGGTGGCATCTACCTCTCAGCTACTGTGAAGAAGGCTGAAAATGCACATGGGGGAGCAGAAACCTCTCTGAGACCCTGTTTTCAGTGCTTTCAAATAGATAATTCCAGAAGAGGAATTGCTGGATTGTTAAAAGGAATTGCTGCCTCATTTGAAATTATGGGTGAATTAGCAGCCTGATTTTCCAAAGCCCTGGTCCCTAAGTCAATGCATGAACACCCCAGAAGTAGCTTGTTTCCAGGTGTCCAGATCTGCTGTTGTTGAGACGGCCTTGCCTGCATTCTTCCTATTTTACCTCACCCCATGGTCACATTCCTTTGTTCAAGTTTTATTTTTTTTTTCAATGATTTGTGCCTGGATTCAAGACTTTTCATGATATTTTCCCACTTGGCTCTCCTTGCTTATTCTTCAGCTGCACCAGACACTTTCAATGCACAGAAACAAATCCAGAATAAACACTCCAAGTGTGTGTAGCATTTGAGTCTAATAAATAACCACCTTCAGCCAACCTCAAATGTGAACAGTCAAAATGTTATGATCTTGCATTTGCAATAGGAATATGCTTCGTCTGTATAGTGACCAGGTATCTATGCATACAACATATAACTTTAATATAAACTCACTTAGTACATTTATATATAAACACAAATGAAGTGTTAAATGCTATTAATGTAGGCAAGTCTGTGTAATTCCAAATCCCCACTGCGTTATAATTTTTTTCAACCACTTGAAACGAAACTTGAGACTGGGGACTAGGGCTGGATGGGGTGGAGGAGAAAGGTGATGGAAAGGAGTAGTTAAAAGGAATGGGGAGAAAAGAAACAAAAACATCCCCGCTCCCTTCTCATCCTGCTTGAAATGGAAATTCCAGCTGGGTCATTTCATGAGGACGTTACTATCAGAGGGGGCAATATTTAGGTGTAAATTGCTGGAAAGATCTAAGGCAGGGTTTTCGTCATTAAGAGAAGCCACAGTATTGGAGTTTTTGTGTCTATCTTCAGAAATAAAAGGCAAAGACCACCAAAGAGCAGGCAATCTTGAAGAAAAATGACATTATGAAAACTGGAACCACATGGAAAATCCCCATTAATCACAACACATGTATATAGGATCTGACAGTGCAATTTAAAGGCAAGTTGCATTCAACAGTTGGCCCACGACATGGGGCAGGGAGCGCAAAGATTCTACATGCAAGCACTTTCACTTTAGATTCCATTTTAAAGAATGTCTCAGAATTTGGTCTCAATCCTGACGGCACATCTTGCATGCTCCAAATTCCCCCAAATTCACTACACAAATCAGAAACAGAATTTTTCTCCAAAGAACTTCTCAGATTGCTCAAGAAAATATCATGTGTGCCCATCAGAGTGATGGAAACTGGAAAGGACACCAGGCCCTGAGCCAGATCAAAGCTGTCCTGATCAGCAAATTAGATTTTCAGTATCTCTCAGGATCAGTAGCAGATGGTTTTTTGGACTCCACTATGTTAGGGATGTCATCTTCCTTTGGTGAGAAGCGGTGGATATTGTTCAGGTTTAGACAGCCTCCACTAAGATGAACCATCACTTTTTCTCACCCTAAGCAATTATTTCCTAATAGTTCACATTTCATTACTTGTTCTGATTGGACATTTGGTTTTAGCCTATTGATGTAAGTCTCCAGGGAATCTCAGTTCAGATTGACTTTGGCCATAAGTGACAAGCTTTTAGAGCAACCCCACAGTCAAGCGTTTCTCTCTCCTTGATATCTAGTGATCTGTTTTACTTTGAAGGTGCCATATTGTCTCATATCTGTTAAAAGAGCAACTGAACAGATATTTTTGAAACATGAAATGATTTTACTGTCTGTTAGGTTGAATTTGTTTCTGGTGTTGATTTTGATTTGAACTAGAATTGTGCCAAGAAAGCTGTTTCAGACACAGCTATGGGGGAGAAGGGCAGAAACTAAATCTTAAATGTGTCAATGACTAAAATAGAAGAAGCTGATTTATTAAGCACAGTAAAATAAAAACTGAAGACTAAAGAAAGCTTTCTGCGTCCACAGAAGTCACAAAGACTGGTGAAAAATTCAATCATGACTGACAAGTCCACACAAAATCCCACTCTCATGTTGCTAAAAGAATCTGTAAATGTGAAGTACAAATAGAAGATTTCGCTCACAAATGGAGGGTTGCTATCACTAAAGAAGAATCCCATGTTATATCGCTTTGTACCTCCATAATGTTCAGCTCAGTTCCATGTACCAAGAGGTACAATATTTATTTGCTAAGTTGAATCCCTAAAAATCAAGCCCCTTTATATTCATTTCATTCTATACTTCAACTCTTCCGTTCATTAGAAAACACTCAAAGTCACTTCTTTTTCCACCACCCAAACAAAACTCACAGAAATTTGTAGTCAACCTATCAAAATTATGTGTGCATATGTGTATATGCAAGCCAGGGTTTAAAGTACAGCTAATACTCTCACAAGTACTACAGGTTGTGTATCCCTTACCCAAAATACTTGGGACCAGAGGTGTTTTCAATTTCACATTTTTGCAGATTATGGAATATCTGCATTACACCAGTTCAACATCTCTAATCTGAAAACTTGAAATGCTCCAAAATCTCAAACTTTTGGGATGTCAAAATGACACTCAAAGGAAACGCTCATTGGAATACTACAGATTTTGAATTTTTGTATTAGGGATGCTTTATCTACCACCAGCTACCTCTAAAACTCCACTGCTTCCTCTAAAACTACCACAATGAGCAGCCTGCAATGAGTGAGACAGTGTGCAAGAGGTATTTATGTGTGTCTGTATAAAATGATATATAAACCCACAGGAACACTGCAAGGAAGATATTTTATTACCTAAGGAAATAGAGGCTCAGAGGGGTTAAGTAACTTGCCCAAAGGCAAACAGCTACAAAAGGACTCGTAAGTGGTAAAGATATCAAATTCTTAAATAGTAGCAAAAGAAAAAAAAGCTGAGTTACAAAGTGTAGTCATTCATGAGAGCAAAGGCAGCAACAATGGCAGAACTGGCCTTGTAGCCCAGCCCAAGTCAGCAAGTCCGTAAGGAGGTTCCTTCAGGCCATTAAAATGAGACCTTTTCAGAAGCAACATTTCCTTTTCGCTTTTTAACTTTCTCAAGAGAATATGTATCAAACTTCCAAACAAACTAAACACACCTGGATTCGCTAGACTTTTACTCATGAAAAATAATGGCATTTTTTAAGTCAAAAGAAGAAATGGAGAGATGATAGAGAATAACCCAGTGCAAATGGTGAATGTATTTGAAAAATGAATCGGGTGGTAGAAGAGGAAGGAGAGGAGACAGCAGAATATTTCTGCAAAAGAAAAAGTAGAGTTGCTTAGAAGCATTAAAAGCAATAAGATAATTCCTCCACATGGAATTTGGTTTTCAGGCCAACTCTGAGATACCCCAGGCAGCAACTCTGTTTTGAACACAAATAAATAAAATGACATCAGGAGAGGGCTAAGCAGAACATATATTCTCCCAACTCTGGCTCAGAGAACCCCTCCCAGGAGGAATCTGAGAGACCCTATGTCCCAATCACTAAGATAAATTACTAGGGGGAAAAAAGTCAAAGTCTGAACAAGTCCAAAAAGTAAGAGATAATTTAATGATGGGAGGGACTGGAGAGAAGGGGGAGCCTTATTCATGAAACAGAACTTGACAGAAATGTCAGGAGGAGGTGAGGGGTTATAGATGGGATCTTTTAGGCTTTTTGACACTAAAAACAGGTTACATGAACAGCTTTATCACGTAGCAGAGTTCCTGCTGGCAATTTTCTATGCTAAATATCCTGTCAAATAACATTTAACTTTCACCAACCTACCAATAGAAGAAGTTTCTCTGAAAGAAACAGAGCAGCTCCCTGTCTTCTTGCAGCTATATAAACAACTTGTGAAACCTCCATCCTTCCAAATGTTTGCTAGTCATTTATGCACGAATATTTATTGAGCTCAGACTCTGGAAAGGAACAAAACACGATCTTCATCCTCAAGTAGTTTCCATTGTAGCACGAAAAACAGACAGTAAATAAGAAAATATGTACTACGATGTGAAGTACCTATAAGTGCACTAGAAAAAAAAAAAAATTGAACCGGGTAAAGGAGTAGACAGTGGTGGAGGGGCGTGCCCCTATTTTAGAAAAGGCGATGAAGAAAATCCTCTTTGAGGTGAAATTTGAGAGGAGACAAAAATGAAGTGATATTTGGTAGAGGAGTGTTCTAACAGAGGGCACTTTGCACATCAGAGAGCCCTGGTTTGAACATCATGCAAAAGCCGTAACCCTGGGAGCTCAGTGCTAACTCTGCTGCCATAGGAACTAGCAACTCAGTTTGAGTTTTTTGCAAGAGGTTCAATTGTCTGAGGGGGTATGAAAAAGGGTAAAGGAATGAAATTCAAAATGAAGAGACTAGTGAAAAACCATGGAAATGTATATATTCTAAATGCTTCTTCATGACTCTGAAAAGAACTCAAAATAGGTAAGAAAAGCACTATTCTTTCACATAGCCCCATACTGGATATCCCTAAGACGTATCAGGGTGGGACAGCATACGGTTACAAGATGAGTTTGGGGGTCCATCCTGACTTTGATTGGAATCCAAACTCTACTATCTATTAGCTGTGGTTTTTGTTTGCTTGTTTAACTTTTCAAGCTTTAGTTTTCTTATCTGTAAAGTGGGGGCACCATGATCTTTCTGCATAGGGTTTCCCAAGAATACAATGAGATGTTGCATTCGACGTGCATAGTGCAGTGTCAGGCACAAATGAGAAGGGCAAAAAATGTGAGATTTTCAACACGTTAATATATAAATGTATTACATGTGAGACATGTAATACAATGTGAACAAACATGTTCATAAAAACATTCTTTCACTATATGACTTTAAAATCACTAGTCATTTTAAATGACTTCTATTTAGCTTATGAAAGAGCTTCTTTCATTGTAATCTTTATACTTTGAATGCTTCCTTTGCTGTAATAAGATATAAGGCCATTGCTGATCCAAATCTACTAAAGCATGAATGCAATACCAAGGTCCACAACTGTGCTAGAAGAAATGGCAGGAAACCAAGGGACAGGGACTTCCTTATGTTTTGAAACCCAAGGCAAGGCTTTCCTGTTTGCGTGTCATGAAAAGTCATTTTGTCCAGAACAAGTACAATTTATTTAACAAAAATGCTTTCCCAGAAGCAGAGATTTTTTTCCCTCTCTCCTCAGATCCTCAGCAACTGTCTTGGTACAAATCACAAAGGTGCTCTATGAATGAAGAATGACAACTGTGCTCTTCTGGGGAGGCTGCAGATGACAAAAGGAAATGAATGTCTCAGGGAAGGGGGCCTAGTACAAAGACAGGCACTGCCATTCCTGTAGCACTCAATCACATATGCCACTAACAGGATGCGGGCATCACCGAGGGACCAAAGGCATCTGGGTTCAAAGCCTGGTGAAGGAAAGGTCCCAGGCGCAACACAGGATTATCTGTCATTCTGATATCTAGAAAGAAAAGGGGTCAGCCAGACCATAAAAGGCTGACGTTGCTGCCAACGCCACTCACATTCAAACTGTTAACATGTTCCTGATCAGAGTGTCTCTCTTTATGGGATGGGTGGAACAGATCACAGTGTTTTACAGATTGGAAAGATTGAGGTGCAACAAGCAACCCTCTTAACAGCAGCTGGAAAAACGCCCTAACCTCCCAGGATGCAGAAAGTTACAGGAGCGTAGGTGAAAATGCGGCTGAGCATGCACTGAGCTGCTCCTGTGGACCAGGAACCAGGAACCTGGTCAGTATTTTATTATCTTCATGGAAATCTCTGAGGTCAGTGCTGGTATCATCTCCATTTTACAGATGAGGCAATCCAGACTCCGTGAGGGTTGCTTATCCACTGAATGGTTTCTCTGAAGCTCGAGACTAATACAAACAGCTTCCAAATTGCCTCTCCAACTGGGGGTAATTTGGGAATTCAGGCGAAGTAAGTGAATCTAAGAACTGGCTAGAGAAAATGGACTAATATAATCTCACAAAAACGGAAGAAAGGCATCAAACAAAAAGGAAGAAACAAATTAAGTTAAATACATAGAGTGAGTCATAGAAGGCTTTGAAACCATAAGCAAAAACTGGGGAAAAGTATATGACCTCACGAAAGGATATTAACATTTCGTCATGGCGTCCACTTTCCCTGGGAAGCTCTCTCCCTGCCTACAGAATGGATCGATTTGTCTATCCGTGGGAGAATCCGAAATGACACCCCTGCCATGGGAGTCACAGCAGCAACCACACAATCACAGCAAATAATGGCGAAGGCCCCAGGAGTTTAGGTTTAGAGAGTAAACCTCCCAGCAGTGATTCTGCAGTCCCTCTGTACACACTGTGTTCTCCCATCTGGACCGCGACAACCTTTCCTACTTCTTTGATATTTTTACCATGAGACTATACGCTTCTCTTACAGAAGGCATTGATAAACCTTAACAATACCCTCCCCACAGCAATCACCCCATGGAGAATAATAGGACTGACTAAATGGGCATAATTACTTTGAAGCAATAGTGAGTTTGCATTAAGATGATTTCAAACTCCAGAGGTAAAAAACGAGAACTCTTATTCCAGAGTTTTCATCAGGAATGTCATGATGCAGGGCTGACGGATGTCACTCCATGCTAGTGGACATTGACCGTGAGTTAGAAGACACAAGGTCTTCTTATTTAAAAGCAGAGGGATATTTCCAGATAATAACATTTCTCTAACGGAGGCAAAATTTCACTGGGGCATCCCGTTCCAGTTAAGGAAGCCAGAAACTTCAAATGCAAAGCTCATCTCTGCATTTTTGCCTTTTATATTTTACTTGCTGCTTCGGAGTTATGCTTATTGATGAACGTTGGAGGTACTGACAGGTAGAATTGGGTGTATATATTTAAACCCAGACATGGTGGAGCAATTAGGGAAAGATGGGGACATGTATATGGGGAGGCAATTTTTACCTAAATCCATCTACAAAATGTAACTAAAGAAGGTAGTAAAAAGTAACTGATAAATGAAACAGAAAAATCATATAATAACCAGGAATCAAGAGGAACAGAATGGATGTGGATTAAGACTTGCACAAAGGAGGTACAGTCCTATTCCCTATGGACTGCGGGCAAGGCAGATGGAGCACCAGTAGAGTGATCCCAACCTGCATAGATCTGTTAGAGCCAGAAGCAGGGTCTTGGCTAAATGCTATAAAGTGTCAGGTACAGCATCTTAGCTCTACCTTAAAAGACAAACCCAGAGACAGTTTACAAAATCATGATCAGGAAAAAGGGCAAAGTGCAAAGGGCAAAGGTGTGTGAAATTTATAATTTCATTGGGCACAGTGCTGGGCACCCCCGAAAAGTTAGAGCTTTCCTAAGCACTGAAGGGCCGGATACTGTGCGAAGCACTTTTTACTGCCTTCCTCATTATTTTGTAATAACTCCGTGAACTATGTGCTACTAAATGTCCTCTTTGTATAAATAAGTATGCTGAGACAGACAGATTAATTTGTCCAAAATTACTCAACTAGCAAATAGCTCAAGAGTGAAAGAAACTCATGCAGGCTGGGCCTGCCACCTGAACTCTTAATCACACTGGCTGTTTGCCTAGAGCACAGGATATGTTGCTAAACGGGGGACCTCATGCAGCTTCTGTGCTCCATCCAGCAAACTTTGTGCTGTCTATAAGAAATGCACTTTTTGGCCAGCTGTGGTGGCTCACACCTGTAATCCCAGCACTTTGGGAGGCCAAGGCAGGTGGATCACTTGAGTTCAGGAGTTTGAGACCAGCCTGGCCAACATCATGAAACCCTGTCTCTACTAAAATACAAAAATTAGCTGGGCATGGTGGTGGGCCCCTGTAGTCCCAGCTACCTGCGAGGCTCAGGCAGGAGAATGGCTTGGATCCGTGAGGCAGCAGTTGCAGTAAGCCAAGGTCATGCCACCGCACTCCAGCCTGGGCAACAGACGTCATCATCAACATCATAAAAACAAGAACAAACAAACAAAAAATTGTACCTTTTATAGAGGTTTAGTTCATGTTAAGTAAGTATAGTTTCAATGGAATTCTGAGTTTCCTTACACACTTTTGTTTTTCACACTGAACTGGCTGTACTTAGAAACCAAAGCACTAAAGCTAAAGTTAAAAGTCAGTGTGGAAACACAGTGACAGGAGCCCAGGGCTGAGTCAGGCATAGATTCCAGTCTCTTCTCTGCCACTAACTCACAATGTGAATGTGAACCAATCATTTATCCTCAATAAAACTGAAGAAGCTTAATCACGTCTAAGGCCACATTAAATGTTGCAATGTGATGACTGCACAAGCATTTTCAATTAGTAATGTTTACGACTTCTGATGTTATCAACGAATCTAATTTTCTATTTCCATATATTACTTGTGTATATATATTTATGGTTCTCCCTTTGTATTTCAAAGTGAACATTAAATAAACAGATCGTGATGGGCATGCACATGGCACGTACAATTTTCTTATCGTAGGACTCCCCGCTGCTGTAGGTTGTGGCCAGCGTGGATGAGCACTCTTCCAGGTACCAAGGTTTCTTTCCGCTTTCTGCAGTGCTGCTGATGGAGATGGTGTAGATGCTGTTGGTGTAGCCATCACAGGAGCAGTGGTCTTTGCTCCTTCCGCCATTTCCAGATGCCCAAACAAACACAGAGCCGAGGCCTCTCCGCCCCTGTTCACAAACAGAGAAAGCTAAATGATGGTGTGAAATGACTCTAAATGAAGAGGTCAGAATCCACTGAGCCGAACTGAGTATGTGCAGGTGGGGTGTGTTGCTATCTTACTATGCTGGGCTTAGGCAGCTTTTGGGAGTGGAGTAAGAAGAGTTGGTTTTATAGACTAAAACGGTCAGAAAAGTTACAAGAGCATACATAATGACAATAATAATGTCTAATATTTATGGACCAAGCACAAGTCAAAGAGTTTTACATGAACTGGATTGAATTCTTTCAACGATCCTGTGAGGCTGGCACAATTCCTGTCTCCATTATGCTGTGGAGAAACTGAGGTACAGAAGTTAAGTAATTAAAATTTTTTTTTAAAAGGAATTTAAGTAATGTTCCTAAGGTCATAAACAGTAAGTGGTAGGGCCAAAATTTGAACCCAGTGAGATATGAGAGTTGGGATATTATTAGTTGTAATTACCACAGTTATGCACTATTGTTTCAAGTCTTCACATCTGCCATGAACTGGGTGCGACTATGCACCCTCGTTCACATCTGAGGAACATGAGCTATAGAGAGGTTATGTCTCCATGCTGAATCACACTGTTGGTGAGTGTCAGAAGCAAGTACTAACTGTACTTCTTTCTATAGAACTGATCTTCCCATGAGTGGTGTAGGCACTAATTACTGAGGGATGTTAATAGATGCTACCATAAATAAAAGGATTTCAAGATCACATACATTTGGGAATCCCTGAGATAAACAAAATGAAGTGAGCCTCTTTATTGCAAAACTTCTAAGCACCTTTAATAAATGAATGCTTACTGTAAAATTCTAAAAGCAGGATACAGTCTAATGTAATTTTTCCAAACATATTTGACCATAGATCTATTAACATTTTCTTAGAATGCTAGAAGACAGTGTCACATTCTTCATGCCAAAGCTTGGTAGCTAAAAATAACTAAAAGAATTTCTTGGTTAGGCATGGTGGCTCATGCCTGTAATCCTAGCATTTTGGGAGGCAGAGATGAGCAGATCACCTGAAGTCAGGAATTCAAGACCAGTCTGTCCAACATGGGAAAACTCCGTCTCTACTAAAAATACAAAAATTAGCCAGGCGTGGTGGTGCATGCCTGTAATCCCAGCTACTCAGGAGGCTGAGGCAGGAGAACCGCTTGAACCTGAGAGGTGGAGGGTGCAGGCTGCAGTGAGCCAAGGTCATACCACTGCACTCTAGCCTGGGCGACAGAGTGAGACACCGTCTAAAAAAAAACAAAAACAAAAAAAGACTTTCTTAAAGTCCTCAATAAGTAAGGAAAAGAAGAAAAGTAGAATATAGACATACACAGTGAAGTGACTATAAGCTGATGTCTTCAGGAGAAAACAGAATTAAGCCAAAATGGAGAGTATTTCTGGGAATAGCTATAGCTGAATCCCTAAGAAATTGTGCCATTTTAAAGCTAGAAGGCAAATTGGAGGACATTGAGGCCAAACCCATCATTTTCTATTAGGAAGTGAGAACCAAAGTCACAAAGCTAGTGATGGCAGAGACTTTCTTCCTTCCAGGCCCTAGTGTTCTGGTCCCCAGGTGGAAGGAAAATTTGGGGGATGCTTTCTTAGAATTTCCGGAAAAAGAGCCAAAGAAAAAGAGACAACAAAGTCTGGAGTATCTGTGATAAACTCTTCAACTCTTCCTGACCTTGACTCTTCAAGGAATGGAATATTTATGACATGATTTGACAGACCTGATCATACATTTCTTTTTGTACTTGAACTTGGAAAAAATGCTTTATGATTACCCAGGAATTGGAAATATTCATGAAGAGAGAGGGGGATAAACTTTCAGTTGCTATTGCTGCTCAACAGCTGGGCCTGGTTTACCATCCCTTAACATTTCATCAAAATATTCATGAAATAGAGAGAAAGGTGCAGAAATCACCAAGCCATCACAAACTAAGAATCTTGTTCAATGCTATGATAATCTCTAGGAGGGATTATGCATTGCTATGGTGAGGGTGGTCAGACTGAGAAACTATGTCTAGACCTCAGAGACAGAACAACATACCAGAGGGAAAGAAAGAATGTTCCAACTCATCATCAATATGTTCCCTCTCTATCAGACACTGAGGGGCTGTGTTACAGGCAAAATTCAGGGTCCTACTGGGCCTCACCTGACAGGTCAATAGAATATATGGGATTGTGCAAAAACCCACCTGATTTAAACAGCGCCATAACAGATAATAGACAAAGACTCACAACGCAACTAAAAAGCATATATGGTACAAGCGTGTGTGTGTGTGTGTGTGTGTGTGTGTGTGTATTTGTAAAATTATGACAGTGTGCCCATGAATAAAATTCAATTAAACTATCTTTAAAAAGTAACTTGATTTTAAAGAATATTTAATAAGAAAATATTTAGGAAGCATTTTTGTGATAATGTAGGTACAAATGTAGGATACAAAATGATATAGCAGTCTCAGTTTAGGAAAAAATGTGTGTAGACTGGGTGCAGTGGCCAATGCCTATAATCCTAGTGCTTTGGGAGGTCAAGGCAGGAGGATCATCTGAGGCCAGGAGTTAGAGACCAGCCTGGGCAACAGGGCAAGACAACATATTTACAAAAAATTAAAAAGAAATATCCAAGTGGTGGTGCATGCTTCTAGTCTCAGCTATTTCAGGGGCTGAGGTGGAAGGATTGCTTGGAGCCAGGAGTTCGAGGCTGCAGTGAGCTATGATTGCTCCGCTGCACTCCAGGCTGAGTGACAGAGCAAGACCCTGTATCTTAAAAAAAAAAAAAAGGGAAAGACAAAAATGTGTGTGTGTACAGAAGTCTATATGCATAAATTTAGAGGCATACCATAACGTGAAAATGTAATTGAAGTTATCCTGTATTGTAAGATCAGAAAAGCTTTTTATTTTATTTTTTTATGTCAATCTTCCATGGCCATGTCTTACTTTAATAAAAAGAAACAAGAACTTTAATTCCTCTACTAAGAGGGAAAACACAGAGTCAATTCTTAAGAGATAATTTTTTAATGTTATGGCCAAAAGGGGTTTTACCCATAGAAGGTCCACTGTGTACTAAAAACAACAGAGGCTAACATTTCTAAAAAACCTTCTATGCGCCAAGTGCTGTACAAACATTACTCTGCACAATCCAAGTTTATATTATCATCATTTTACAGATGAGCAAACTGGTTCTCAGAACTGCTCACTAACGGGCTGGGTACAGTGGCTCATGCCTGTAATCCCAGCACTTAGAGACAAGCCTGGGAAACATAGCAAGACCTTGTCTCTAAGAAAAAAATAAAAAATTAGCCCCACATGGTGGCATGCGCCTATATTCCTGACTTCTAGGGAGGCTGGGGTGAGAGGATCACTTGGGCCCAAGAGGTCGAGGCTGCAGTTAGTTATGTCACACCTCTGTACCCTAGCCTAGGCAACAGGGCTCAGAGAAAGACTGTCTCTAAACAAAAAAAAAAAAAAAAAAAAAAAAGAAAATGCCAGACCTTGAAAACTGACTGGAGCCACAGCCTGAGCTATTAATCCTTACAACAGTCTTCTTTTGGGCAAAAAGAGGGCTACTGGTTATTGTACCCTTTCTGGCCAAATCTCCCATGACTTCACTGCAGCTTGGCCTTAGAATGTAAGAGCAGACCAGCACTCAAGTCCTTTCTAGACTTGGCAGTAGGATTAGAACTGATAAAGAATAGATGTATGCCTTGCCCCCAAGAGGTAGGATGTAGTTTCCAACCCCCAAGTTCCCTGAAATCCCACCCTGAGGGGGGACTCCCTAAGAAGTGTAAACACAGGTCATTCTATTCCGGCAGCACTCACGGAAGACACAAATAAGGAGGGGCAATGGCATTGCTGAGGGGTGCTTTGGGGATCTACTGGGTTGAGAGAGTCCTGAGTTGAGAGGACAGTAGGTTGCTGCTGCCCTGAAAATGTCCCTTCCAGACAGAGGTGATGTCCTTGTTTTGAACAAATAATTTGAGGGAATTGTTGTATAACTGAGCGTGGTGAAGGAAAACCTCAAAGGACAGTGTGGGGTCAATAACCACTTCTAGGCCTGAAGGGGCACAGAGAGAGGGGAGTCACTGGAGCTGGGGACAGAGGGGTTAATCCGAGTTGGTCAGGGGACACGCTAGCCTGTGTTGGCCCTGCAGGCTAGGGGCAGGTGAATGTATACCTGAGCCCCCAGTCCCCCCGTCTTACATTCCAATTTCTGGCCAGCGTACCCCACTGGCCAAACCTCATTAAAACCCATAGAGATCAGTGTCCGCATGCACAGAGCTCGTGGAGAGAAGGGAAGAAGAGATCTTAAGGGTTAAATAGGAGACACCAGAATAGTTCTGAAGGTGTGCGGTGGACTGCACTGTGTTCCCCTAAAGTCATATGCTAAAGCCCTAAAGACCAATGTGACTATATTTGGAAAAAGGGTTTTCAGTGAGGCAATTAAGCTTAAATGAGGTCATAAGTGTGGGAGGGCACAGGACTGGTGTCCATATAAACAGAGGAAGACATATCAGAGCTCAGATCTCTCTAGCACATTCTCTCTCTCTTTCTCTCTCTCTCAGGGTGTGGGCACAGAGGGAAGGCTATGTGAAGACACAGCCAGAAGGTGGTATCTGCAAGTCAAGGAGGGCCAGGACCAGCTCTACAAGCATTGCGGTCTTGGACTTCCAGCCTTCCAGCCTCCAGAACTGTAAGAAGATAAATTTCCCTTGTTTAAGCCAGGGGTCTGCAACCGAAATTGATCTGTGGCTTGTTAGGAATCTGGCCACACAGCAGGAGGTGGGTGGTGGGCAGGCAAGCGAAGCTCCATCTGTGTTTACAGCCATTTTCCATTACTCACTTACCGCCTGAGCTCCACCTCCTGTCAGATCACCAGTGGCACTGGATTCTCATAGGAGCTCGAACCCTCTTATAAATTGCGCATGTGAGGGATCCAGGTTTCGTGCTTCTTAAGAGAATCTAATGACTGATGATCTGTCACTGTTTCCCATCACCCCCAGATGGGACCATTTAGTTGCAGGAAAACAAGCTCAGGGTTTCCATGATTCTATATTATGGTGAGTTGTATAATTTCATTTTATATTACAATGTAATAAGAGAAATAATGTGCACAATGAATGTAATGTGCTTGAATCATCCCCTAACCCCCCGTTCTGTGAAAAAACTGACTTCCACGAAACCTTTCCCTGGCACCAAAAAAGTTGAGGACCACTGGTTTAAGCCACCCAGTCTGTGCTGTTTTGTTACAGTAGCCCAGGCTGACTAACACGAGGAGAGAGGAAGAACAGTGGTCTGCCCCTCGTTGGATTCTGTGTGCTCTGCCACAGAATGCAGAGAGACTGCCATCATTCGACCCAGGAGGCAATCTGACCTTTATTCCTGTGAGTATGGTTTATGATTGAAGTCTCAGAAATAAACAGACTGAATTTGTGGGCTAGAAATGCCATCAAGACAGCTGCTAAAGATCTATGGGGTTAACCCTAAACAATTAGCAATTCAAAAACACATTTCCTACAGAGGCATAAGGGGTTTCCACTCGTATGAAATATCCAGAAACCAAAGCATACATGGCAAAAAATTAAAAATCTGGACATTTCTCCAAAAAAAAGTGAATTTCAGAATTAAATCTTAATGAGGGGTATAGGGAGAAGGAAGGGTGCAAGCAGTACTATGAAGAGAAAAGAATCTTGAGGCATATATTTTCCTAAAGTGTGGGAAATAACGACATTTTCTAGCTTGGTGAAGTAGTGTGATTGCAATTGGCTATTTAAATATGGCTTTGCATGGCAAAAAAAGAGAAAAATCTCTTCAATTTAATTGAGTGCTCCGTTAAAAGTTAGTTAACTTAAGGCAAAATATATTGTGGAATCCATGCAGCATCCATTTGAACAACCTGTAAATACTCTCTTTGTATCTAAATGCACGTTTTTTTCTCATGAATGCCCTATGAAAATCAATTTGTAATACCCTATCAGCATTATTATTAAAGGGTAGAAAAGAATTGGATTTCTTTGTGGCTCAGAAGGTCAGAAAAGGCCACTTCATGCTGGATTACCAATTAAATCATACACTCAGAGCCAGGCTTTGAGAACATTAGTGTATGATGGAACTAAATTTCTTTCTTTAAAATAGTGTGATTATTTTTTAGTCAGTGCAGTTAGGTTTTATTTGATATTTTAGTATTACTTTCTTCTCCTGTATTGCTTAGTAAGTATTTTTAAAAGGCCATAAGTAAATTCTTGTGATATAAAAAAGAGTAAGAAAGATAGTAACATATATTAATATGTGGCTAGATACTGTGCTAGAAGCTTTCACATATTATTAGTTAATTTAGAGCAGAATTTAGAGCAACACCAGCAAAGTAGATAGCACTGAATGGATTGTTCCATATTAGGAAACTGATAACGTTAAGTAATAGGCCCAGTATCATATAACTAGGACGCGGTAGAGACAAGAGGTCGAGACCCTGGGTCTGATCAGAACCTCTGGATCTGTATATGTCGACTTGAAAAGACACAACAAAACAACTTTGGAATGAGGCACTTCCATTCATTCGTGATGTCTCGCAAGCACCACCTCAATACCCAACTTATCAAAGCCCCTTGTCATTCCACTCCCCATCTTTTTTGATATTCCTCCTTTTGGGGAGAAAAGAGCACAGTTCTCTCTGTAAGCTTTCTATGCCATGGTTATTCCATACTCCATATTCCCTGGATAAAGGGGCATCCAGGGGTGAGGGGAAGAAGTTGGAGAGAGACAAGGACACTTACTACTAATGACTTAGTAGCTAAGAAATAAAGAACTGTTCCTATTTTTAAAGCTCAAGGATATTCTGACAAGCATTTTTGAAATAAATCTTGTTGTTTATAGAACAGGGTTCATTAAAAGAAATAGATCTCGTCTAGAAATATAATGTAAAGACCAAAAAAAAAAAAAAAAATTAAAAACCTCACAAATACCATCAAAACCCCCTTTAAAAACTGTTTTTTGTAGCACTCACACAAAACATTTGTTCCAGAATTCTAAAACATACTGCTTCTTTAAGCAACTTAAATAATTTTTGATCACATTTATCCTATTGTTAGAAACAAGCTAAACTGGTATAACTTGGTGGGAGAAAGAGTTCTTGGTGATGCACAGAGGTGATGTCCATACAAACAGAGGAAGACATATCAGAGCTCATATCTCTCTAGCACACTCTCTCTCTCTCTTTCTCTCTCTCTCAGGGTGTGGGCACAGAGGGAAGGCTATGTGAAGACACAGCCAGAAGGTGGTATCTGCAAGTCGAGGAGGGCCAGGACCAGCTCTACAAGCATTGCGGTCTTGGACTTCTAGCCTTCCAGCCTCCAGAACTGTAAGAAGATAAATTTCCCTTGTTTCAGCCAGGGGTCCGCAACCGAAATTGATCTGTGGCTTGTTAGGAATCTGGCCACACATGGTAGTCATGGTAAAGGTGTGTGAAGACATCTATGGGATAAGAGCTTACTTAAGCTCCAGACTTGTTTTTTCAATCAGTTCATCCGAGTAAGATGGAGCTGAGGTTAGGGAAATTAATTATATGGAATCAAGTTAACACTCAGGGAATAAGGTGGTCCATCCCCTCAAAAAATCCACAAGTCACTTGAATGAGACAATATGAGATGTTTTGTCCAATGTAGAGAGTATCCAGGTTTCTCTTGTTCTGCTTCTACACTTAGAATATTTCATAATTGTGCTCTCAGAATAACTAAGGTAAACAGAGGAACTATTATATGTATTTTAAAGCAAACACTCATTAATTATGCTTTATTTATTTGGTGATTTCAGTAAAGGAAACAGTTCATTAATTCCGCTTGTTTCCAAGCAAAAATTCCAGGATCGAAAATGCTTACCAATGGAAAGCAACAGCTCCCTAAAGCTGATTTCTGCAACCAGCCAACAACCAGTGAGTGGCCTCCATCAGCACCTGCTGATGTCCAGTGCTTCCCGCAGCCCAGTTCCTGGACCTGCTACTGGTCTCAATCTTTATGCACCTGCTTTAGCCTGTCAGCTGCCAGACCCACCCATGCAGCCTAAGAGAGACTCTGAGGAAGGGCTGTCTAAACATCGTCAGACTGGCTTCCAAAGAACACTGTACGGGAGTATCTTCATCATTCACATTCTGTGCTACTTAGCCACTCAAAAGATGGCTGATGAGAGAGATGGGAAATACAAATGCAGTGATTTTCTACTTCTCTAGTAAGAAAAATGGAGCAAAGAAGGCTTTTGTGGATAGTTACCTATTTCCGCTCATTTCTGTCTTCTTGCCATTTCTTATGCGACGTGATTTCGCTCCCTCCTCTTCCATCGCATCTTAACCTCACCAATCTATCTTTTCAGCCTTATACCAGGTAGTCTGTATTATGATTTTCTGTGCACACAATAGGTCACTAAGCCAAGACATTTTTAATGTTCTTTTGACTTTTTAATGATGCACTCAAGTTATCAGATGCAGTTATTAACAATCATATTAATTTTACCATTCACAAATGAAAATCCATTTTATATGCTTCCTGAGCATATCAAATGCAGCCGACTTCACTTTTCAAAAAATAGAGAGTCTAATAATGACTATAGGACCAACTGCAAATGACAAAATTTTAAATGTCATTTACAAGCTACTTTTAGGGTCTTTTCATGATATTGTTCATGTCCTAGTCCATGAATGGAGAGCACGGTGCACTGAATTCAGGGACTTCAGGTCAGTTTTCTAAAGTGACACTTGGAAATGATGAGTAAGGTGGTCAAAGACTACTGTCAAGGACAATGAATCAGTGCTGCAAATACAGAACTTGCCTGCATCCCTATCATTAGCTAATTTTATGTTTATTGTGTGAATAGAAAGAAAAAAATTGAGTTACTTATTCACCATATCTGCTAGAATATAAATTTGGTAGAGCACCAACTCACTAAAGGCTTAGTAGAATCAATTTCCTCATCAGAGATGCCCTTTCTTCATAAAGGTTGATTGACACTGAGGATTTACACACTTAACACAGCTTCTCAACTTTATCACAACAGTGTAAAAGTTGGTGTGACCCTTGGCTCCTGACAGCAATATCACAATCGTGTAGATTTCTTTTACTTTGTTTATTTTCACAGCATAACTGGAAGAAGAAAATCAGTCTTACATGGAGAAAGAGTAGTAGAATATTTGTGATGAAATAAAAACTGGGTGTATTTACCAATGAAAATAAATACACTTTCATACAAAGAATTCTATTTTGATGAACTTTTAGATATTCTGGTCATTCAGGAACTTCAAATAATATAATTTTGGAGCTGAATAATGCCCTATGGATATTATGTAAAACTGGACACATAAAAGGTTCATTCAGCGTAATTTTACATTTCTACACAAGGGAACTCAGAAAATGATGTTACCAGAGCCAGTTAGAGGCAGGGCTGGGGCCAGAATGCACCCAGTCTTGCCTCATCCAATGCTGATTTCCCCTGACTAGTACTGACACCAGGTGTTCCTAAAAATACTTAACAACTTGTTTAGGAAAGCATGCTTAACCATAGTGGATTCGAGAAAATTAAAAAAAAAAAAAAAACAAAATAAAACAACCTTCCCTTCTGCCTTATCTCCTTTGCCAAATCAACAATTCCCAAATAATTAGCTGCGTTAATAGTCCCTCGATGGTCAATTCATACTGGTCAATTCTGTTTTTTCTCAGACCTCATCTTATCTGTTCACAGAAGCCTCAGCAAGAATCAGGTGATTAACTTCCAGTCACTCCTTCCTACATCCTCCATGTTTTGAGCCCCTGCACAAACAGTTTTCCCATTGTGTGGGGGCATCTCACATTGGCTGGAAAGAGGGGCAGGCAGACTAGATTTCTCAATTCCTCACTCCAAGCAGCTAGGAAAATAATTGTATATCTGATATGCTCTCTGAAATAACCACAATCAATAATTACTAGCAACAACACAGCTGTTCTGGGTACATCCACCATCTCAGCATCCCCATTTTTGGGAGAAGAAAAGCTATTCCCTGTTTTTTTTGTTTGTTTGTTTGTTTTGTTTTTTGAGACAGAGCCTTGCTCTGTGGCCCAGGCTAGAGTGCAGTGGCGTGATCTCGGCTCACTGCTGACTCTGCCTCCCGGGTTCAAGCGATTCTCCTGCCTCAGCCTCCCGAGTAGCTGGGATTACAGACGCCCACCACCATGCCCAGCTAATTTTTATATTTTTTAGTAGAGATGGGATTTCACCATCTTGGCCAGGCTGGTCTCGAACTCCTGACCTCAAGATCCACCCGCCTCGGCCTCCCAAAGTGCTGGGATTACAGGCATGAGCCACCGCGCCTGGCCAGAAAAGCTATTCTCACACCTCCCAAAAGTTTTTACAACTTGGTTCATCCCAGAGCAAAGGCAAAACTATGCTCAGACTTTCAGGAGGGCCAGGTTTATGAAGTTAGGAAGGACATTTCTAATATTAACATTGATTGCCAATGCTGAAACTGCTCAGAAATATATATCACCTTTAAATGTATATGGAAGGCATAAAATTTGAAAAATTCCTTTCATAGAGAATAAAAACATTTATTATTGACAAAGGTATGAAAGGAACTTACCGTAAATATTTGGACAGGCACTTGGAAAGGAGGATAGAAGGATATTCCAGCAATAATGAAAAGTTCATACTCTTCCCTAAGTTAGCTCTAAATTATGAAATCTCTCACTGTGAAGTGGTTCCAAGTGCCAGCTCAAGTCTGCAAGGGTAAGCTACCCTCATCTAGAGCCCAGCATGGGGCTTGAACTGTCACACGCCTCTACTATATGAAGTAGTAATCTTGATCTTACACGGAGCAACTCCTAACATTTCTGAAATAGAGATCAGCTCTCTCCGTTTCCTACCCATGAACACAATCCTGTCTTAATTAAAACAAACTACGCTTTAGAGAAAATTACAGCTGTTATCAGGCTCACATTATTTACAAGCCTCTGTAGTGACTATTTTCGGGTCCTTAAAGATGCATCCAGTGTGGCCCTTCCTTTTATAAGAAGCCGACTGCAGGACTGCACACTTCATATGTGCAATCTCATTCAGCCTTCATGGTAGCTCTGTAAAGCAAGTCCTATCATAGCCTTTTCTCTGGGAAACGAGTGCTCATAGTTTGTCTCAGGTGAAATAGCTAGAGAGTAACCAACTCGAGCAAGAGAGGGACTCTCTATACCACTGCAGGCCACATCCAAGGATGAAGAGGAGGAGAACAGACCACATGGCGGGGTTTAGGGATGTGCCAAATCAGTTGCCTGAATGATCAGTTCTCCAGGAACTCAGAAAAGAGAGAGATCTTAGTTGTAGTGTTCACTTTGGTGACCACAATTCAGCTACGGTTGACTGGGAGCTGGGTGTGAACAGATGGGCCCACGTGTCCCACCCAACAGGAGCTGCTATTGCACAGAGCATGGTGGCAGAAAGTGCCACAGTCATATTTCTTACTGGCCACGTTGCCTAACTTTGCCAAGACTCAGTTTACAAATCAATAAGCTGAGTGTTCCTGTGAGGCTCCTGCTCATGCCTATGTCAACTGGCTGCAGGCATTATAATAATGTTCACAGCTAAATATTAGGTTTGACTGTATTCATCACACATGAGGTGAGGAATGCAAGCTCAGGTGAAGCGGAAAAACAAACCTGCTATCTAAGCCATATGTACTTTAAAATCATTTGATATTATCAACTGAGTTCAATGGGCCCTTGCGTATTAAATAGTGGTTTTTCTTTTCTGATGACTGCCGTGTTATGTTGAAGGAAACTAATCTGTCTGTTCTCCGTATCAACTTTCTTAAAACCATGTTGAGAATCAGAGCAACTCAAAATTAGTATAGACCTCAACTTGACCTACTCTAATCCCTATATGATTTTGAATCTTCCCTTAACAGGGACACCCATACTATACTACACTAGAACACTCTTGTGAGGAGGAGTTCACTTACCTCCCAGGTAGCCCAGCAGGAACTATAAACAGAGCGCACAAACCAAAAGAACAAAGGACTGTTATTGATAACTGATTAATCTAGTAGTGGAATAGTCTAACAGAGGGATTTAAAATAGGATTTGCAAAAGTTGATTTAAACTGCCCAGTTACTAATGGATCCCTAAACTAAAACTGAAAACAAGATGTTAATAAAAATTTGAAATTTGCACCTATGTAAGGTTAGAATAGATTTGTGTTCCTCTCCATAAAAATGCACAACAATTCACATTAATATAGTAACCTAAATTTGATACTTGGATGTCAGATAACTTTGTATAATTAAATAATGTGAAACCACATATGTATTTATGAAAAACGCATATTTGTTTCCAAAATGGATGATATTATATTGGGTACACTCGGCAAGCCACGTCTTAGCTTTGTTCATGTTCTAAATACACAGAATTCCACCAGGATGTAGTTAAATCTTAAGGGAGAATTTCTAAAGCAAATCCCAGTTAAAGTCAATTTTCATTAAGTGGAACCAATTTTTAAAGAAGCTCCCTTTTCTTTCCACCTAGCTACGTATCATTCCAAAATTTTACATTTGCCAACTAGTTTAACAGTAATCTGTCATATATTAAAAAGCAAACTGGTACTAATCCTGCTACAGCTGGGTGTGTATCAGATAAAAACATATCCCTCCTGGATGGAATTGGTTAACTTTATTATGATTATTATTACTGCTTTCATTATACCTCTTCTCTGCCCTCCTGGTGAACATATGCCTTTAATTTAAGGGTGGGGAAATACGTGTATGTTCACTTGTGTGTATGTTCAGGCAACTTTTGCTTTCAGCAAACACTCCACATAATCCATCAGTTTTTAAATCTGGTGAATTGAAAAGGCAATTAATGATGGGAAGGGAAAATAGTAATCAGAGTCTTCCTAAGAGACTAAACAGTCAGACATATGCCAATAGATGTCTATCAGATGTCTTGGTTTCCATCTGGACCCCTAAATACAAAACAGTCAAGATGGGATGAGGTCCCCAGTTTCAACAGAGAGTGAAAGGGCCAATGATCCTGACTTCACTGACTCTTCTTGACCATCCTTGACAATGGCTCTGTTCTGTTAGAATTCACTAGAAAGCTTTAATTGATATTACTAAAGCCTAAGAAGCTCAAAGAACAATGACTTGAACTTCAAAGTATACTAGTTGATAAAATGACAAAGCAAGCTCTATAAGCTATGCTCCTAAAATATCTACAAAAAACTGCATGATTTCTCCAGAAAAAAAAAAAAGTCTAAGGTAAATGCCAAACCAGTGCTTGGCATATAGTGGGTATTAAAGAATTTTTTTTTTTTTTGATATATTGCTTTTTTGAGTCTCGCTGTGTCGCCCAGGCTGGAGTGCAGTGGCCCAATCTCAGCTCACTGAAACACTGGCCTCTGGGGTTCAAGCAATTCTCCTGCCTCAGCCTCCTGAATAGGTGGGATTATAGGCATGTGCTACCATGCCCCACTAATTTTTGTATTTTTAGTAGAGATGGCGTTTCACCATGTTGGTCTCGCCTGACCACAAGTGATCCGCCTGCCTTGGCCTCCCAGAGTGTTGTCATAACAGGCATGAGCCACTGCGCCTGGCCTTGAAAAATATTTGAGTCAAATAATAATGGGAATACTGGTAACCTTAACAGAGGCTTGTCTGACTATGAAAAAGATTCCATTTCAAGTTTTTTTTTTCTTTTTCTAAAAAATGTTATTAAACACACTTGTCAGGAAATTGTGAAATGCTGTAAATATTAGACACCTGCTGATGCATATCGATTGCACCAAGTGTATTAAAATCTGAATGGAGCAAAAAAGATGATTCCAAGGCAACTAGACTGTGCTATAGTAAGTCTTCTTATCGCGGGCTGTCTACTCTGCCCTAGCTTACCAGATTCTGTAAACTGAAGGGACTGTGGAAGCTTGCTTGCACTTTCTTTAGAACATTTATTCATCATTATACAGTGAGCTCCCCAAAGACAAGGGCTGAGTGCTATTCATCTTTCACTACCACCTAGAAAAGTGCCCAGAATATTATAACCCCTCAGTGAATGCCTCCTCAGTGCAACCAGGAATAAATGAATGAATAAAGAATCAATCATAGAAAACTTTAGGGTCTTAGCTTCTTATTCTGACACAAACCCTGGGGGTCATCTACAGCTGAAACATTGTCAACTCACTCACTGGTTTTATCAAATCATTTTCCTATTTAGGACTGACTGGGAAGATGAAGCCAAGAATGTTCCCTGAGAGAATGCTTTGCTGGTCATGCCAAGGAGCCAAGCCAAAGGCTCACCATGGTAAATGCAACTGTGTACGTCTGAATGAGAGACACTTTTAAACTGTCCTTTCCTAAGATGACATGTAAAATTTCAATTCTGAGACCCTGGCAAAACTGAGAAGGAACCTGTGAGAGAACCTACATTAAGAAGTCTAGGATGTTCCTTCTCAGTCATAACGAGCAGTGACGAGTTTTAAAGAGAAAAACAGCCGGGCGCAGTGGCTCAAGCCTGTAATCCCAGCACTTTGGGAGGCCGAGACGGGCGGATCACGAGGTAAGGAGATCCAGACCATCCTGGCTAACACGGTGAAACCCCGTCTCTAATAAAAATACAAAAACTAGCCGGGCGAGGTGGCGGGCGCCTGTAGTCCCAGCTACTCGGGAGGCTGAGGCAGGAGAATGGTGTAAATCCGGGAGGCGGAGCTTGCAGTGAGCTGAGATCCGGCCACTGCACTCCAGCCTGGGCGACAGAGCGAGACTCCGTCTCAGAAAAAAAAAAAAAAAAGGAAAAAAAAAATAAAGAGAAAAAAAATGACAAGATTTGCCTATGAAAATACTTCGTTGACTGCAGCATTCAGGCAGAATTCAAAGCTGAAGCTCAAGCTGGGAAGTTTGGAAAGTATGATATTGTAGAAGTCTGTAGGAGAGATTTGTTTCTAACTGTAAGGACAAGAAGGCAGATGGATTTCATAAGGTTTTAGGAAACAGCACATGCAAGACTTACTAGATGACTAGCATGAGGAATGGAAGAAATCTTAGGGTTTAGGAAGGGAGACTGGGTGAATGGGAGTGCTATTAACAAGTGAGAGAATACATAAATGTTGATAAAATTAACCACTAATATTATTTCTAGTTCCAATGTTTGGACTCTAAAGGTCTAATGACTTTAGCTGAATTGCACAAAGTAATTCTGCAAATTTTAAAATGAAGTTAAATTTAAAAGCAATTCAAAAAAGTAGTAAGAAAAGCTTCTACGTAGTTAAAGTTGAGAACCATGGTTAAATGCATCGTTTTCACTACAGGACTTCTCAGAGCCCTTAATATGCTTTTATTTATTTATTTTTATTATTATTTTTTGAGACAGAGTTTTGCTCTTGTTACCCAGGCTGGAGTGCAATGGCATAATCTCGGCTCACTGCAAACTCCGTCTCCCGGGTTCAAGCGATTCTCCTGCCTCAGCCTCCTGAGTAGCTGGGATTACAGGTGCAGGCCACCATGCCCGGCTAATTTTTGTATTTTTAGTAGAGACAGGGTTTCACCATGTTGGCCAGGCTGGTCTCAAACTCCTGACCTCAGGTGATTTGCCCACTTTGGCCTCCCAAAGTGCTGGGATTACAGGCGAGAGCCACCACGCCTAGCCTTAATATGCTTTTAAATCTTCAAAAGGAGCATATAGGAAGTGGAGTTTCTTAAGTATACTTGACAGTAAAACCTCTCTACCCCCAACCCCTTTTGCCTATCATTTTATTAAATTAGTGGTTTATGCCATATACTTAATATTTATCTTTGATATTTTTCCCACTTATATAGGCCATTCTTGTATAATAATCTCAAGATTATATAATGACTTTCTATAAGGGTTACTCAGCAACATCAGATTTAGAACAATAAAAATTTTTTATGGTACTTTGCATGATTAGTCAGTATTTTGTTTTTATTACCTTTGCCCATTTTAAATAGTGATAATAACATATTTAGAGACTTTATATTGTTACAGGAGCTCTGCTGAATATTTTACGGCAATTAATAATAAAATCACCACAACATTACTCTAAAGCATTTACTAGCATTTAGCTCCATTTTAATATAGAAACAAACTGATCCTCAGAGAGGCTAATTAACCTGAACATGATACGAAAATATTGGAATTCATATTTCCAAATCCAGGGCCTTTAACCATCACACTATACCATGTATGTTTATAACATTTCTAGAATATTAAGCAAAAATAATACCAGTGTGATCCTTAAGTAAATTAGTACATGCATCAAATTGGCATGAAAGTCATTCATAAATTCATTCACTCATTCATCTTTTCTTCATTAAACCCCTGTTGAGTGCCAGACACTATCGTGGGTACTTGGGTAGAGTAGAACAAGCATGGACGAGAAAATGAGATCAGTAGAAATAATCAATAGAAGGAGGTATAATAATTGCAAAGAAGGGATTCTGAAGGGCTGGAGTACATGTGTGTTATATTGTATATAGGGAAAACCAGTGAAGCCTTTTAAAAAAACCAGTTAGATGAGAGCTCAGAGAAGCATGGGGTTTTGTATATAGGGGTCACTGTGACCTTGTCAAAAGCAGCTTCAGTGGACTGCTGGGGTGAAGTCCTGAAGCAGTGGCTTCAAGAGATAATGGAAAATGAAAGTTGGAGGATGGCAAGGTGGGACAACGGCTTCAGAGAATTTCATTCTACAGGGGAAAAAAGGAGAAACGAGGCAGTATTAGGGAGGAGATAAGAAACCAAATCCAGCAGCACATCAAAGCTAATACACCACAATCAAGTTGGGATGCAAGGCTGGTTCAACGCATGCAAATCAATAAATGTGACTTACCACATAAACATAATTAAAAGCAAAACCTACATGATTAACTCAATATAGACAGAAAAAGATTTCAATATAATCCAACATCGCTTCATCATAAAAATCCTCAACAGACTAGGCATCAAAGGAACTTACCTCAAAATAGTAGGAGCCATCTATGACAAACTCATAGCCAACAACACACCGAACAGTCAAAAGCTGAAAACATTCCCCTTGAAAACTGAAACAAGACACGGAATGCCCACTCTCAACACTCCTATTCAACACAGTACTGGAAGTCCTTGCCAAAGCAATCAGACAAGAGAAAGAAATAAAAAGCATCCAAATAGGAAAAGAAGTCAAATTATTTCTCTTTGCTGATGATATGATTCTATACTTGAAAAATCCTTAAGACCCCACTGAATGGCTCCTGAAACCAATAAACAATTTCAGTGAGGTTCCAAGATATAAAACCAATGTATGAAAATCAGTAGCATTTCTATACACCAATAATGTTCAAGCTGAGAGCCGAATAAAGAATGCAATCTGGCTGGGTGCAGTGGCTCATGCCTGTAATCCCAGCACTTTGGGAGGCCAAGGCAGGCAGATCACCTGAGGTCAGGAGTTTGAGACCAGCCTGGCCAACATGGTGAAACCTCATCTCTATTAAAAATACAAAAATTAGCTGGGCATGGTAGTATGCACCTGTAGTCCCAGCTACTTGGGAGTCTGAGGCAGGAGAACCATTTGAACCTGGGAGGTGGAGGTTGCAGTGAGCCAAGATCATGCATGCCACTGCACTCCACCCTGGGTGACAGAGTGAACTCCATCTCAATGTAGAAAAAAAAATGCAATCCACCCACAATAGCCACACACACATAATAAATACCTAAGGATACATCTAACCCAGGAGGTGCAAGATGTCTACAAGAAGAATAAGAAAACATTCCATGCTCATGAATTGGAAAAAAACATTCCATGCTCATGAATTGGAAGAATCAGTATTGTTAAAATGGCCATACTGCCCAGAGAAATCTACAGATTCAATGCTTTTCCTAACATCTTTCACAGAACTAGTAAAAACTATTCTAAAATTCACACGGAACCACAAGAGTCCGAATGGTCAAAGTGATCCTAAGCAAAAAGAACAAAGCCAGAGGCATTACATTACTTGATATAAACTATACTAAAAGGCTACAGTAACCAAAACAGTACAGTATTGGTATGGAAACAGACATGTAGACCAACAGAATATAATAGAGAATCCTGAAATAAAGCCACACATCTACAGCAATCTGATTTTCAACAAAGTCAACCAAAAAATAGCAATAGAGAAAGACTCCTTATTCAGTAAATGGCCCTGGGATAAGTAACAAAGAAAGGACTCCCTAGTCAATAAATGGTGCTGGGATAACTGGCTAGCCTTATACAGAAGAATGAAGCTGGACCCCTACCTTTCACCATACACAAAAATTAACTCAGGATGAATTAAAGATTTAATGTAAGACTCAAACTATAATAATCCTAGAGGAAAATCTAGGAAATGCCATTTTGGATATGGGTCTTGGGAAAGAATTTGTGACCAGGTTCTCAAAAGCAATTGTAACAAAACAAAAGTTGACAAGTTGGATCTAATTAAACTAAAAACCTTCTGCACAGCAAAATAAACTATCAATAAATAGATAACCTACAGAATGGGAGAACAGATTCACAAACTACACATCTAACAAAAGTCTAATATCGAGGATCTATAAGGAACTTAAATAATTCAACAATCAAAAAACAAACAACCCGATTAATAAATGTGTAGAAGACATGAACAGACACTTCTCAGTAGAAGACATACAAGCAGACAACAAACATGAAAAAATTTTCCACATCACTAATCATCAGAGAAATGTAAATCAAAACCACAATGAGATACTATTTGTGGAAAGCAGTCTGGAGACTTCTCAAAGAACTTAAAACAGGCTGGGCGTGGTGGCTCACGTCTATAATCCCAGAACTTTGGGAGGCCAAGGCAGGCGGATCACGAGGTCAGGAGATCGAGACCATTCTGGCTAACATGGTGAAACCCCGTCTCTACTAAAAAAAATACAAAAAATTAGCCGGGCATGGTGGCGGGCACCTGTAGTCCCAACTACTAGGGAGGCTGAGGCAGGAGAATGGCGTGAACCCAGGAGGTGGAGCTTGCAGTGAGCCGAGATCATGCCGCTGCACTCCAGCCTGGGCGACAGAGCAAGACTCTGTCTCAAACAAACAAACAAAAAAACCCAATAACAACAGAGCTACCATTCAACCCAGCAATTCCATGACTGGGTATATATCCAAAAGCAAATAAATTGTTCTACCAAAAAGACACAAGCACTCATATGCTCATTGTAGTGGTATTCACAATAGTGAAGACATGGAATCAACCTAGGTGCCCAATCAATGGTGGATTGGATAAAGAAAATATGGTGCACATACACCATGGAATACTACACAGCCATGAAAAAGAATAAAACCATGTCCTTTGCAGCAACATGGATGCAGTTGGAGGCCATTATCCTAAGCAAATTAACACAGGGACAGAAAATCAAATACTGCATGCTCTCACTTATGAGTGGGAGTTAAACATTGGGTACTCATGGACATAATGATGGGAACAACAGACACTGCAGACTATGGGGAGGGGAAAGAGGAAGGGGTGTATGGATTGAAAAACTATCTGCTGGGTACTATGCTCACTACCTGGATGAGCCTCAGCATCACACAATTTACCCATGTAACAAACCTGCACATGTAACCCTGAATCTGAAATAAAGTTGAGATTATTTTTAAAAAGACCAAAGAGGGAGTCTCCTCTCGTTCTTTAAGACAGGAGAATGAACAGTACAAATGTATATTGATGGTAATAATAGAGTTCAGAGAGAAATTTTGAAGATAAAACAATTTTTTGAGGAGGTCTTTGATGGGGCGACATGGGATAGGGTCCAGTGAACAAATGGAGGAGGTGGCCTTAGGTAGAGGATGAACAATTAATTCACCATAGTAACAGAAGAAAAGCTAGAGTATGTGGCCACAGATAAAGGCAGAAGGTCAGGTGTGCCAAATAAAATCAAAATGACAACATGTAACAGAATTTACCAGATTTTTTTGAAGCCTATGTTTTGTCTTCTTGGCTACGGGGAATTTCTGTTTTTCCTCTCTATAAATTGGGAAGAACGGTACCTATCTTTTGAGATCATGATGATTAAATGTTATCATTTAAGTCCTAGAAGATGACTATAGTATAATAAACTGAACAAAATGTTAAATATTCGTGGGGCTATTATTATTACTATTAATTGTATGCAGCCCAAAGTATATAACTCTAACTCTTGCACTTAATTTTATAGCTTCTTAGCACCAAATAAAATGCATTCCTTAGAAGAAAGAGCAAGTTGTCAACTGTGACATGGTTTATTTAACATTGTTTCTCTAATGATATTTTGCCACATTAATTCTAAAGGGGCTATAAATTGAATCAATTCTGATTTTGTTAAAGTCTTTGAAAATAGCATTACATTCTTTGAGCCAAATGCTTATCTTATAGTAAACAAATAGGGAGCATTTTGAAATTCAATATTTGCTACATTTTTTGATTAGCTTGCAGAACTAATGGATGCAATCAATACTTGGACTCTCTGAGTATTTATTTCCTCTGTGAAAATCTCTCGATACTTGGGCTTATCTATTGCTGCCTGATCTCTTTGATGGTCTTGACGCTGCTGCCACCCTGATCCAACACTCTCCTGGACCACTTCAATCTTCCAGTCATGTCTCTTCATCTCTCACCCCACATACAGTTACTGTTTACATAGCAGTGATCTTTTAAAATTGTATAAGGTCAGGCCACAATTCTGTTTAAAGTCTTTCATGGCTTCCTATAACAGAACACAATTCACACGCCCGCCATCATTTAGAAAGCCCTGCTGAGCTGGTCCCCGCCTTCCCCTCCAACACATCTCCCTTTGCCCTCTTTCTGTTCCAACTTGCTCTCAACACCTACATTAGTATTGTGTTCTGGAAATACACCTAAATCTTTCCCTACCTGGGGTTCTTTGCTCTTTCTGTTCCTTCTGCATATAATAGTTCTTCACATGATTAGCTTGTTATCATTTATGTCTCTGTTCAAATATCACCTCCTCAAAGAGGGTGTTCTGGCTTCCCTAACTAAGGCAGCTGTGCTTTCCCTCAGCAGAAATCAGTTGACTTTCATTTCTGCACTTACCCTCAGCTGAAATAGTCTTGATTGTTTCTACCTTGTTTCCTGTTTTGTTGCTAGAATGTAGGAACTTTTATGTATCACATATAAGATGCAGATGTCTTTTTCACCCCTTTATCTACAGTATATAGAAAGTGGGAGTTGGCTAAGCTTAATATCATGAATAAATAAATTCCAATCCCTACGTTTTTGTAGATGATAAACCCCAATAGGCCAGAATGACTTTAGGCTGCTGCGTAGGTCTTCAGCTAGCTAACCGAAGGAATTATTTTATCAGTCATTTATTTCTTCATTCCTTAAGTAATTAAGCCAATAAATCACTTTTTTATTTCTTTGTTGTAGCCTATAGTCTAATATTGTATTGTTTTTATTCAATTATTTTCTTTATCTCTGACAATGTATGTGATACAAAAATACAAATGATAATACTATAAAAGAATATAAAATTTCCTATCTCACTTGATGCCTCATAAAAAAGATTTATTTAACCTGGAAAAGAGAAATACACTGCTTAAAATATTAAATTATATATCAATAGATACTTAGAGGAACATCCTTTGGGAAAATATAAACAAAATTCAGGACTACAAAAACGAATAACTAGACTGAATTTGTATATCCAGAGGCTCACTGAAATTGAAGATATGCCTTTAAAGGCAAGTGAAATTGAAGCTTTGTACAGACATAGGAAGAACAAAATAAATGACACTACAGAGCTCAGGAAGGCTATGTTGACTTGCATCATATTATTATTATTATTTTATTGAGACAGAGTCTTACTCTGTTGCCCAGGCTAGAGTGCAGTGGCACGATCCTGGCTCACTGCAACCTCCACTCCCTGGGTTCAAGCAATTCTCCTGCCTCAGCCTCTTAAGTAGCTGCGATTACAGGCACCCGCCGCCACACCTGGCTAATTTTTGTATTTTTAGTAGATACAGAATTTTGCCATGGTGGCCAGGCTGGTCTCGAACTCCTGAACTCAGGTGATCCGCCCTCCTTAGCCTCCCAAAGTGTTGGGATTACAGGCATGAGCCACCACACCCGGCCTGTATCATATTATTTTTAATCTTTTAATCATTAAGTTAACCCAACAGGTAACTTAATAGAATTATCAGGAACTAGGCAGTGTGGAAATGGTATAGGAGAGAAGGATGATGGGCTGAGGACAAATTTAAATAGTTTTGTAGGAGGACATGATCTTTTCTCTGAAAAAAAAAAAGCATTTATTATATTTCAGGTATTATACTAGTTGCTTTAATGCATTATCATCTCATTTTGCACTTATAACATCTCTGTTAGTTAGTTAGTATAACATCACTATTAGTGCCCTACCTTAGATAAGAAAATGGAAGCAGAGAGGTAATTTGATCTATATAAGCTTAGAGAGAAGTAAATGGCAAATATTGGACTGAATCCTAGCCTAGTCCGAAAGCCTATTTGTATTAAATACATGAAAACACTATCTTGTTGACCTCATCACATTTAAATGCATCACCACAGTTTTTCCATATTTAGATGTGCAATGCTATGAGCCAAAAAACAATTTGTTCTTATTGACAGTTATTTCTTTTGTTACTACCTCAACTCTAAAAGCGAGTGGTTTCATTTAAAACTGAATTCCTTTTTTTCCCTAAGTAAAACTTGGAAGATCTTCAATGGAATATTGAATGAATTATGATATCTCTATATTCTAAAAATTTTGAAACAAATAAAATAAATGAGTTCTATTCTTAAGGGTTGCCCCAGAAAGATGCGTAGGATAGACCATTAGGTGCAAGTAGTAATGTGCAGAGGTATATAATCCCTGTTTGCATGTTAATATGCACAAGAGAATGGAAACATGTAGCCTTTACTTTTAACAGTGGTTACCCAGTTGGGTGGGGAAATCTATTATTAAGTTCATCTTTACACTCATTTTTGTATCATCTGTTACAATAAGCATAGGTTACTTTCATAATTAATAATGAATATAAAGTAAATTTCCTCCAAATTATTTCTAAATATAATCTTCCTTGTGTTTGAATAATTTTCTCAGATGATTTTGTTTCTAATCTTAACCCCTTTTTACTCTTCTTTTAACAAAGCACCACATTTTTAATTTTTTACACACTAAGCTTCCAGTTAAGATTTCCATCGAATGAAAGACTCCCCAGCAAAAATAAATTTGAAAATTGTTGGTTTATGTGTTCTGCTTCAATGAGATGCCTACTAGTCTGTCAGTAAAACCAGCTATTGAATATGGGGCATTCTTTATATATACATGCACATTCATGAGGTTATGTGTATTACTAATTTAAGTATTTTCAGATTAATAAGTCCAGATTGCTCTTTATTACAAGAGCCATATACATACAGTTTTATGATTAAATATGAACAGTGCTTGGTTTACTTAATTTGAATGATCATTCTACTGAAAACATAGAGATCATAGCAATTTGTCGTCTGTGGCTTCAGCAATGAAATCACCAGATTATACAGAATATATTCATTTGCTGTTAAGGCACCTTGAAAGAAAACTTCTAGACAATGAGTTAAAACATTATCCTATGATTTAAAAGACTCTAATATAGAGAGCTGAAAATTGACAAAGAGCTTAAAAAGTGAATGTTTTAACCAAACGTGAACTATCTTTCAGCTAGGAAGTACCTACAAAATAAGTATATAATTTTCTCCTCCAGTCTATTTCAGAATAATTAGAAGACAGCTTAGCTCAGTCTTCTATTAAAACTCTAACAAAAATCCCACAGAGATGTGGGCAAATCATTATTTTTACTCCAGCTGCAACATTACATTAATCAACAATGCATTCCACTGTAAATATCTGAGCTGGATATTTAACAACCCTGTGGTTAGCATCATTTGTAGTTAATTAAATTTGATTCAACAACTTTATTGAATACTCACTAGAATTCAATGCACTGTCTAGGTTTTACAAAGCCCATGAAGATGTAGAGAGCATAAGTGCTGCTCTCCAGGAACTCGCAATTTAGTATGGAAGATATACCCAGAACTAACTCTGATATAAAGCACAATATGAGAAGAACTCTACGTAACAGTAGTAAGAAATAAAGCACAGATAGGGTCTGTTTATAGTTAATTCTAGTTTGGGCAGTGAGAAGGCTTCTGGGAAGAGGTAAACTTCTTTTAGCTGGGGCTTGATGGTCAAACAGGATTTGGCTTACAGTGGGAGGACTTGGGAATGGGGCACAGGAACTACGTAGGAAGAACAAGGAAAACATTCTGTGCTGTTGGATAGGAGTGGAGCACGTCTACATTATAAGGAGTAAAACAGAGGAGGAAGAAAAGGGAGGTTAGGGCCAGATCAATAATGGCCTTAAATGAACAAAACTAACAATATGCTTTAAATCACCCAAAGGTCCATTCATGAATAAGAAAAAGACATTACTTCCGGTGGAGCTCTCCTTCTTTCATGATTACAAAGATTAGTATCCTTATTTTTAAAATTTAATTTAAATAAGACAGGATTTCTTAAGATCTGTAATTTGAAATAGACATTTTATTAAATTAGATTATATGGTTCGTTTTTTGGGGGAGAGTGGTCAATCAATTTTTTGGTGTAATTAAGGAAAAGAACGATGCATTAAGCTACTTGGTTGTAGAGATCAGGAGCTGGAACACAAATAATATTGTCCTGGGACAGAGGTGGGAGAAACTAGGAAAGTACTAAAAAAATGGAGATGCCTCAAGGGGCATCACTATGCAATCTATTCACACTACCTGGAGAGTGTTAAATTGTCTTCACTCAATTTCACAGTCCTAAGAATGTATTTCTCCGAATGCAAGAGTAATGTATTAATATATTTTCTTTGAAAGAATTTAAGCACTGTAATGTACCTCTGTTCTCTTCAGAAGAAACTCTCTAGCTCTTAGTTCACTGGCAGAACAGAAATAACTCACAATCCCAAATGTTCACCACCTCTTTCCATTAGCCTACCTGCTGGCTCAGCCTAAGAGCTCCATCCAGTTCTCTAGACTGCAGCCAGAAACCCATAGATTCTTCATATGAGAATCATCACCCATCCACACAGTATAAGCCTCCATGCTTTTAAAACCTACCATTCTAACGCCGTTTTCAAAGGCTTGCCGGGTGAGGGGGGCTGGTCCGTCCACAGTCTTGCCATCATCATCCGGGCCCCAGCTGGCGCTGTAAATGTGCACGTGCTGGGGGTTGAAGCTAACTGATTTTGCTTCAACCATGTCGGTGACATCTCCGTCCAGCATTCGCACTCCTTCAACACAGAAAGGAGAACTAGTTCATTACAGGGCTTTACTACACAACACTCCAAAAACATAGTTGCAGGATTCTCGGGGGGAAGAATACATTTTTAATCAACACTTAAGTGAGCATATCTTCCCCTAGCAAAAGGATAATGTGTACTTTGCAGGCAGAATCTTGGGCAGGAAGGATGTCACATTGTATATAAAAGAGCAAAACTTAAAAATGTTTTTTAATCCATCATTTTCTTCTCCTAAGGTTCCATTCCTTATAACAGCTGCCACAGTCTCTCACTTTCCATCCCTCTCTTGAGTGAGTACTTGACAAAGAGATCTTCAAGCAATCCATCTTCCTTAAACTCTTTATTGAATAACTTGTGTTCATAATTGATATAAAAAATTCTATCTAACCTTAGCAGGCATATACTATTTGGAAGGCTGCCAAGGTAGGATGGTCTCATGTCTTCCATATTCAATATTAGCCTGTAATCATAAGATTGATGTGAACTTAATGTTTCTTTTTTTGCTAAGTTATTTATGTCAAATAATAAATGAGAATGATTTCTGTGGATGTAACAATTCAAATAATTCTCAAAGGGTTTTAGCCATGTTCAGTTATTAATCTTCATTTAAGTATATTTCTATCAAACAGATAGGAATTTATTATTAACCCTACTTTGCAAAAAGAGACACTAAGATACTCAGAAATAAATTCTATGCCAAATGTCAGGCTTTCCTTTTTCCTTTTATTTTGGAGGCTCATAAAAACAACCACAACCAAGCATCTAATTGTTAAGTAAACCTATCTCTCCTTCAGTTTAAATTAAATGCCATCACTGAAACACTGTATCATTTAAAAATTATATTTTTACAGGCCAAATTTAATCCTTAGGAAAACCTTGTCATCAGTAGGATTTTAAGTTTTTATTGGTTATCAACAAACGGGAATTAATAATAAAACCCCAAACCAAATAGCTTTAGGTAGAGTTACGTGAGTTGAGGTGGGAATACTGGTAGAAATAAAAATATTCTTGAAGTAACTATATCTTCCTTGTGCATTAAAAAAAAGTTTAACTTTTAACTATAAAACTTGCAAACAAGGAAAAATAGAGAGAATGAAGAATGAACATATATATACACACAGCCACTACTCAATAACTGTTAACATTTTGTCTCATTTTCTTAATCCAAAAATATAGATATTAGGTTGAACTATTTTAAATTCCATGACAGATAGGATCCTTTATCCTTTAAAATTTTTTACAATAAAATAGGGAAATAAATTCCCATTGTCATCTAACATCTAGCCAACATGCCATTCCCCTCCATGTATCTCTAAAGACATTTGGTTGTTAATGTCTCTTGACTGTCTTTCCTCGAGACTTTTGAATTTTTAATGGAGATGTGTGTTAACAGGAGAGGCGGAGAATGAAAGCTATGAACAAGTTCCATTACAAATTTTGGAATGAAAATTGGAAAGTTTTTCCATGGTTTGTTTTGCGTGAGTAAAAAACCCTACATAATGATCTCAATGTACTGCCTCCTGAGTAACCACTGGCTTAATTTAATTTAAATATTCAAAATTCACCTGCATGTTTTTTAGCAAAGAAAGATGAACGACTCCATCCTCTTACTTCCTATTGAAAAGCATAAAGTGAAACTATTTTATTGGTACAATGAGGTCTGAAATAAACACAGTAATTGCCCCAAATAAGCTCATTAGTGTTCTAAATGCCAACAGGAGAGTAGGACGTAACACCTGAATTCAGTTTCCATGTCATGCACAAAAAAATGCTTGTAAATCATACTTAGAGGGTGATGTTCATTTTCTACTAGAAATTTCACAAAAAAGATTTTTACTTTGTCAAGTTTAAAGATAAAAGGCTATTTTTTCCTCATTTAACTCCAAGCCTTCATGCCTTGGGTATGGGGGTTAAATTTCTTATTCAGAATGTTCTTGTTTTAGAACATTTTTGATTTGTTGCCATACATTCCTTTTTTTTTTTTAATAAGGTTCTGTAAGCTAGGTCATTGGTTTATCTGTGAGTTCACAAGTTCATCCTCTCATTTTTTCAAAATTATTAAGATTTCTGGGTTTGTGCTGGAGAGTAATGATAAGAACCTGGAGCTGTGTGTCTGTGTATGCGAGAGACTATATCCTGGACCATGAGAAGGGCTGACCTGGCAGCCTCTGATCTAATTCTCTTGGGATGATGAGGGGCCTCCAGAACTCTCATCATTCTTCAGGGAATGAAGAATTTTTTTCTTTGCCTCTTTTCTTTAGCTCTTTCATATGCATTGTGCTTAATAAATAGCAGATGCTCCCCGCTAATTAATTACTGCTTAACAAACTATCATACTCATAAGAATTCAGGGGGAGAAAAAGGAAAGAAAGAGGTCAAATGCACTGTGGACTGATATTCAAGGTAATTTGAGAAAGCCTTTTCTTAGTTCTGTTATTGTAAACCTTAAAGATTTCATGTTAGGGAAACTCTATACTTATATTCTTATCCTAGAAAGAATTGTCATTTTTATTTTTTAGTTCCAACACTATTTCCCACTTGAAAACAAATAGTGCATTGGAAACAAGGAGGTCAACCTGGTTCCAGGAGCTTCCTTCATCTTATGACGCCCTTAGGAGACCCCTAGGGAATACTTTCCGGCATAATGATAAAATCATGAGGATACATAGACTGTATTACAATATTTTCTTCCCATTTGTGTGTGGCTGTGGCACCGGGCTGTTTCTTACAAAGATGATTACAAATGGGAAAGTTAAGAGTTTGCTTTTATCAATGCTTACATTTATACTGCTTTGGCTGGGTCCTTATCATAAGTATATGTATAATTGAGTTTGTACATATACACGCCTGCATATAGATATAATCTGAATCATTCATGGAAATAGTATCACTATGTTACGGGATTACAAAAGGAGATTTTTGCCATGTATCATTTTAATTACAATTAAAAGGAACTTTTTAAAAGCCTAAGCCAAAGGAAAAAAACAAAAACAAAACCAGGATTTTTTTACTTTGAGAGAATTACAAAATGCTTCTTTCCATAGAGGTATTATGGCCTAATGTTTATATGATTAGTTCTTTCTGACCCAGGCACCAATTGTAGCATTTTGGTACAAATGTCAATAACCCCCATCTTCACTACTAGATAACATTTTTTCAAGTCTGTTTAAAAGAAAAGTGTTTACAATAGTTTAGGGTGACTGCTTCAGAAGTCTTTAACTAAATACATTTAACAGCACCTGCTAACATGGTCATGTTGGGGCCAGCAATAGTTGAACACTATTACGTAAAGATATGCCCAATCGTTTAACCTCCATTTAAAAAGGATTCTGAAAGCCAGTCAGCCAAAGAGCGAACTGGTGCGTTTCTACATCCACGTAAGTTGGTTGCTCATACCTCCGATCTTGGCGTTGAAAGCAATTCCGACTGTGCAGTGCGAATTGTTCGCAGCGGCTGCCACTTCTCCAGCACAGCGAGTTCCGTGCCTGCAGGCAGAACACACACACTTTCTAAAGTAAGACAAGTACCATTCTCACAAAGCCAACGCATCACTGCCACCACTCAGAGTGGTGAAGAATGTACCCAGCTGTGGTGTTTCTGGAACTTCCTTCCCAAGTAGCACTTTGTCTGTCCATGGCAAACTTCTAGCACTTAATTAGACCGTTTTGGATTATATTCTTGACATGTGTATTTTGGATGTCTTGCTTTCCCAACCGGACAATCTCCTTGAAGGATAAAAGTCAGAAAAACTTCGTTTCTATATCCCCCAAACTTCTACTGATCCGCATAGTGGTCACTGGATATATGTGCTGCCAGATGTTTGAAATGTGACTACTGCAACCTCATCTCAATTTTTTATTTAAGCTTAAAAACTAATACTCAAATCAATTATTAGAAAACTTAAGATGGGCATGAGAATCTGCTTTTTAAATTGTAAATGTAAATACAGATCAAGTATTTCCAATACAATTTATTAGCTGAAATGTGATGTGCTTTAAATAAACACTGGATTTCAAAGATTTTGTACGCAAAAATGAAAAGATAAAATATCTTATTAATCATTGTTTTATACCAGATACATGTTAAAATATTTTATTTAATAAAATATGTTATCCACACTTATTTTACTTGTTTTTACCTTTTTACTTTTTAAAAGAAATGTGGATACTAGAAAATTAAAAAAATACATTTACCGAAAAAGCATTCTCTGTTATTTCTTGTCACAATAATTTTGTGCCTTGATCAGAGAAATCTTTTAGTTGAAAGAACTTCTAAGATCCTCTTTCAAGGATGGCAAAGAAGTTTTCAGTATAAAGTACAATTTGCTTAGAAACGGTGGCCTAAAACTGTGTGCTGAGAAGAATTCTAAAGTGTGACTGAGCCCAGAGAAAGAACACTAAGACTGACCTCTAACGTCTGCCATGCCTGCAGAAGGGGGATATAACAGTCATTATGGTTTATCTGTCATTGCTAATGAAGTCAAATGCCCATCCCTTCCCTCATTTTTAGAGAAGAGGGCATCTAGGACCAAAGGTATGAAAAGGTATGTTGAGAGTAGCACAGTTAGCAAAACAGTGACTAAAACTCAAGGCCCCAAATCCATTTCAGTGCTTTTAATTTCACAGCACAGCTGCCTCAGACCACTACTCTCTGTGCAACTATAATCAAGTTACTGCTTACAACTGAAAGGTACACATACAAGTTTACAGAAAAGAGATATATACTGCTTTTTTCATTTAGTAATATTATGCATATCTTTCTAAATAAATATTAATCTATATATTAACTTAATGGTTATTAATGTACTGCATAATTCCTTAAATGATATATATATAAATGTTTGTGTAGTGTGTGTGTATCTGTCAATACATACACACACCATAAGCTTTTTAACAAGTCCTCTTTTCCTGCAACTTTGCTCAGTTATTCACTAATATTAACAACAATACGAAGAACAATCTTGAGTACAGATATCATTTTATGCCTTGGGACGAATTCCTAGAAGTAGAATTACTGGATCAAAGAGTAGAGAGTATGTTGTCAAATTGTTAACAGCACACAAAAGTAATATAACCAAAACTCATAAAAGTTGCAAGATCGAAACAATTACTACACAATGAAAACTATAAAAAACGGATCAAAGAAATTGAAGAGAACACAAACAAATGAAAAGATGTTCCATGCTCCTGGACTGAAAGAATTAGTATTGTTAAAATGTTCATATTACCCAAAGCAACCTACAGATTCAGTGCAATCCCTGTCAAAATACCAATGACATTCTTCACAGAAGTGGAAAAAAAAAATCCTACAATTCATATGAAACCACAAAATATTCCAAATAGCCAAAACAATCCCAAGCAAAATAACAAAGCTGCAGACTTTAAAATATACTAAAAGTTGTAGAAACCAAAACAGCATGGTACTAGCATAAACCAACAGAACAGAATAGAGAACACAGAAATAAATCTATGCATATACAGCCAACTCATTTCTGACAAAGTGTCAAGAACATATACTGGGGAAAGAAGAGGCTCTTCCATGAATAATGCTGAGAAATCTGGATATCCATATATAAAAGAATGAAACTATTACATCCCCCCCCCCCACACTCACCTCTCACCCTATATGGAAATCAAATTAAAATGTAAGACCTGAAACTATCAAACTACTAGAAGAAAATATTGAAGAAATGCTCTGGGACATTGGTCTGGGCTGAGATTTTTTTGAGTAACACCTCAAAAGCTCAAGCAACGAAAGCAAAAATAGACACATGTGATTATATAAAGCTAAAAACCTTCCATAAAGCAAAGGAAGCAATTAACAGAGTGAAAAGACAACTCACATAACGAGAGAAAATACCGGCAAGCTCTCTGACCAGGGATTAATAAACTGAATGTATAAGTAACTCAATAGCAAAAAGCCAAGTAATCCAATTTTAAAATGGGCAAATGATTTGAATACACGTTTCACAAAAGAAGACATATAATTGGACTACGAGTATGTGAAAAAAATGCTCAACATCACTAATCATCTGGGAAATGAAAATTGGAGCCACAGTGAGATAGCTTACCCTGGTTAACGTGACTATTATCAAAAAGACAGAAAATAACAAATGCTGGCGAGAACGCAGTGAAAAGAGAACACTGCTGGTGGGAATGTAAATTAGTATAGTCACTAGAGAAAACAGTACGGCGGGTCCTGCAAAACCTAAACATAGATCTAGCTTATCATCCAGCAATCCCATGGCTGGGTATAGATCCAAAGTAAAGGAAGTCAGCCTATTGAAAAGATATCTGCACACTTATGTTTACTGCAGCACTATTCACAATAGCCAAGATAAGTGTCCATCAACAGGTGAATGAATAAGAAAATGTGGTATATGTACACAATGGAATATTAGCCATAAAACAGAAAGAAATCCTGGCCAGATGCGGCGGCTCATGCCTGTAATCCCAACTCTACCACCCAGGCTGGAGTACAGTGGCTTGATCATAATTTACTGTAACCTCAAACTCCTGGGCTCAAGCAATTGTATCACCTCAGCCCCTTGAGTAACAGGTGTGTACCACCACAGCAGGCTAATTTTTAAACTTTTTTGTAGAGATAGGATCTCGCTATGTTACTCAGGCTAATCTCCAACTTCTGGCCTCAAGTGAATCTCACATCTTAGCCTCCCAAACCAATGGGATTAGAGACGACCTTTAATTTTGATGTACTAGTAATTATCTTCCCATTCCGGTATGTGGTTACATCATTTTAATTATCAAAAAATGATCAATTTAAAACACTTTTCAAAATTTTTAAAGATTGATATATAAGAGATGTACATATTTTCAGTATACATGTGATAATTTAATACAGTCACATAATTTGTAAAGATCAATTCAATGTAATTGGGATATCTATCATCTTAAATATTTGTCTTTTCTTTATGTTAGAAACATTTGAATTATTCTCTTTTAGATAATTTGAGATATACAATAGATTATTGTAAACTATAATCAATTGTAAACTGTGATCAATTTTTAAAATAAAAACTATTTATTTTGGAAACTCCAAGCTCAACTATTAATTTTCCCCCAAATCTAGCAATTATTAACTATAATCCTTCATTAGGCTTCATAAGTTATTTTTATTCAAATGTGTAATTCCTTTAATGAGACTACTGTTCTTATAGTTCATTGTATCTATTATTTATTAATGCCCAGTGCTACTGAACCACAAGGGCCTCTATTTTGAAATTCAGCTCTGGTTTATTTTTGGCCCATGGATTACTTGTATGTTTTGATATTTAAATATACATGTGGGTAATTAGTTATCTTTTGATATCAATAACAATCTGATTAACTTGTGATAAAATATTATTTATATGAACCAATACTTTGGATTTTGTGAGATTTACCCAATGGCTGAGTTTGTGATCAATGTTAATAAATGTTCCGTGTGCTTGGAAATGATGGATATTCTCCAATTACTCTTTATGTGTCCACCATATCAGGCTTATTTATTATGCTGTTGGTTTGTTAATATGCTTTGTAATTTTATCAATTTTGTTTTACTTAGAATGGAATTATTAATCTTTCTAATGAAACACACCATTTATAAATATGTAGTAACACTGAATGGCTCTTGCAGTTAAAAAAAGATATTTAGTGACTAATTTGTACACATATATTTTTTACTTTCAAATACTCTATGTTCATATTAGTTATATCTCTTATAAATAGAATATAACTTGGTCTTTTTTGAAACTCGATGTTCAATGAGTCTTTAACTAGAGAGTAAGACCACTTAGAGTAATTGTGTTTACTAATATATTCATGTTCATGTCTGTAACCTTTTTCCCTATACCAGCTTGGTTGTTATGCATTCTATTATTTAGTGGCAATCCTAGGTATTGGACCACAAATACCTAACAACACAAAGTCTAAAGTTATCAATCCTCTTTTTCCAAACAATACAGACTTTAGACTGATTTAACTCCGATTACTCATCTCTTATACCCATGTACAAGCTTCCTATGATTATAGTGATATCCTGGATTTTTTAACCCTAGAAATTAATTAGTTACTAATTTGAACAGTGTTTGTCTAGATTTACAAATACAGTTGACCCCTGAACAGCACAGAACTTCTTAGGTCCACTTATATATGGATTTTCTTCTACCCCTGCCATCCCTGAGATTGCAAGACCAACCCTTTCTCTTCCTCCTCAGCCTATTCAATATGAAGGCGATGAGGATGCAGACCTTTATGATGATCCATTTCCACTTAATGAATACTAAAACAATTTTCCTTTATGATTCTCTTAATAACATTTTCTTTTCTCTAGCTTAATTGTAAGAATATAGTATATGATACATGTGACATACAAAATATGTGTTAATTGGTTGTTTATGTTTATCAATAAGGCTTCCAGTCAACAGTAAGCTATTAGTAGTTAAGTCTGGGGGAAGTTAAAAGATATATGCAGATTTTCAGCTGCATGGAATGGAGTCAACATGCCTAATTCCTGAGTTGGTCAAGTGTACATTCTTTGCTCTGTTTCTTTTTGTAGCTCACGCGTCCCTCTTGGATCATTTATTCTTTCTGAAGAACATTTCATAAATATTCTGGGCATTTATTCTACAAATGTGAAAAGGCCTTTCAGAGAGTCTTTTTGCTCTTGAAAGTCTTCAGAAAATAACTTTACTTTTCTTAAAAAATGATTGCACAGGATACAGAGTTCTAGAGTAAGCCCACTTCAAAAGTGTCATTCCACTGTCTTCTAGCTTGCATTGTTTCTGGTAAGAAACCAGGTATTTGGGCAATCTATTTATCTTGGATGCTTCTGTGTTTGACTTTTTTTTTTTATTCTGTAGGATAAAAAAATTTAAAACATTTATAATCTTTTAGAATTTAAAAAATTTCTTTTGAGGAATTCTTAAACCTGTCGTTATAAAGTCTAATTCCTCAGAATGTTCAGCTATACTTTCTGAAAACTGCCTTTCTTTCTCTAGTTCCTTTTTGCAAAGTCCTTTGACAAACCTGACAAAAACAAGAAATGGGGAAAGGATTCCCTATTTAATAAACGCTGCTGGGAAAACTGGCTAACCATATGCAGAAAGCTGAAACCGGATCTCTTCCTTACACCTTATACAAAAATTAATTCAAGATGGATTAAAGACTTAAACGTTAGACCTAAAACCATAAAAACCCTAGAAGAAAACCTAGGCAATACCATTCAGGACATAGGCATGGGCAAGGACTTTATGACTAAAACACCAAAAGCAATGGCAACAAAAGACAAATTGACAAATGGGATCTAATTAAACTAAAGCAAAAGAAACTACCATCAGAGTGAACAGGCAACCTACAGAATGGGAGAAAATTTTTGCAATCTACCCATCTGACAAAGGGCTAAGATTCATAATCTACAAAGAAACAAATTTACAAGAAAAAAGTTGAAGTCCTAATGAAGCATCCATCAGATATTCTCACATATCTGTGAGGTTAAAGGTTACTCTCTCCTTCAGACTCCCATAACCTTCTCTCTCTGGGCTGTATTCTGTGTAACTTGTTCAATTCTATATTTCACTTATGCTACCTTAAATCATGACTAATCTTCTATTTAATCTATTCACTGCATTATTCACTTAGATTATTATACGTTTCTTTTCTTTCTTTATTTCTTTTTTGTCTGTGTGGGGAGGTGGGGGTGGGTCTCACTAAGTTGCCCAGCCTGGTCTCAAACTCCTGGGCTCAAGTGATTCTCCTACCTCAGCTTCCCAAGTAGCTGGGACGACAGGTGTGTGCTACCATGCCTGGCTTAAAAGTTTCATTTTGTGAAGTTCCTTTTCAAATCTGCCTGGTTAATTCTGATAGTCTCTTTTGATTTAAACATTCCAAAAATATTCTTTATACATACACAGTATCCTGTATCTAATAATTCCAAAATTGTGAATTTAATTCCACTGTTGTGTCTGCTGCCCTTCTGTTTTCACGTCAATTTTTTTCCCCATGTAGCTATGAATTTTCCATTTAGAGGTCACATTGCTTGAGCTTTTATCTCTGTGAATTCCTTGAGGCTTGAGGAGGAAGCTCCTTGATCCAAAGAAGATTTAAATTTGCCACTTCCACATTTAACATTTGTGCCATACAGGTAATATGAATTACAAGTGTAAATCCTATGAGGATGTCAGTAATTCATATACACAAGTGTAGTTATTTATTTTTCCTCTTGTCTCATCTATTACCCAAGTTGAGAAAGTCAAGTATGTCCTCTATCTCACTGTGTGTAGGTTTTGTTTTTCCCATATAGTTAAAGTACCGCAGATGGTATCTCAGGGGTTCTGTTTTACACAGAATCCTCACTCACCCCACTGAACCAAGGTCCTGAGCTTATTAAAAAATAGCTCCAGGCTAGATGAGGTTGGTTGCTCGCTCTCGAAAATGCATGTACTTGCCTAGTCTTATAGATTTGAACTTTCTCAGAGAAATTCTCTTGGTGTCCCACCAACTCAACCATACACTAAGAAGTCCCTTAAGGTCGGGCATGGTTGCTCATATCTGTAATCCTTGTAGTTTTGGGGGGCCAAGTTGGGAAGATCACTTGAGCCCAGGAGTTGGAGACCAGAATAAGCAACATGCCGAGATCCTGACTCTACCAAAAAAGAAAATTAGCTGGGCATAGTGGTAAGTGCCTGCAGTCCCACATACTCAGAAGGCTGAGGCTGGAGGATCACTTGAGCCCAGGAGTTCATGGATGCAGTGAGCTGTGTTCATGCTACCGTACTCCAGCCTGGGCAACAGTGAGACCCTGTCTCAAAAAAAAAAAAAAAAAAAAAAAATCTCTGAATACTTCCCTGAGTTTTAGATGTACTATACTAGGAAAGATGTAATTGAATATTTATTCTACCATATTATTAAAATTTGGAAGAGCTAACTTGGTTCTGCAGTCCGACAATGTAAAAAAGCCCTGCACATATTACATGCATCATTAATACATAGTGAATGTTCCTGAGTGAATAATATAGTGACTATTTCCTTATAAAGGGCTTCTTATAAAGATTTCTGTACGTTGCTTTACACCATATTACATGAACCATTTTTGGGAGAGAGTGAAATTATCTGAGCTGAACCTTCACTCTATTGCTGATACATATGCATTATGTAACAGTTAAATAACACATTCCAGCATATTGTAATCGATGGTCCAAACGGCTAGCTCAACTACATTTAAATCACCCTAGCCCATTCTCTTCAGATGACGACGATCACTACCCTGAGAAAAGTATCAGTCATCTTAAATTTTTATATCTTAGTTGGACTCGGTGTTTTCACATGGATTTAAAACAAGTTATAGAGCAATAGATATCATGACCTGCTTGAAGTTCAAGTATATGAACCAGATTCATTTTTTAAATTCCCACAGAATTATAAGGGCAGTCAGCAAGAGGTATGTTTATGATGTCAGTTAAATATAAAAGTCACAAAAACAAAAGTCTATGTTTCAGATGTGTTTTTGCTCAGAGACCAAAACACAGACTATGAGCATTTAGAATACTTTCAGCATAGGGAGAAAACTTTAGTAGATTTTAGTCCAGAAAAACAATATATTCATTATATTACACTCTAACATAGATGCACCTACACATGAATTTTACTAGCAAATTCTTATGTAATAAATACTCATTGGAAAATCAGTCATCTGTTAAGCTCTCTTGCATATGCCCACAATATTACTAACATACATATTTTCCTAGACTTCCAGAAGATAACCCATTATGTAAATCATAATTGATCTATAGACCAACGACTTGAAAGAAATTGGATGTCATCTAAAATAAATTGGCTGCAGACAAACTAATAAGTTAAAAAGATGCCTCTTATTGCATCACTTCTTATTCTCTTAAGGATGCTGTCATTACTGTCAAAGCCCTAGTAAGCATGAAACAATATGTTACATAATTTTTACCTCAAAAAACCATTTTAACTCTTGAAGAGCATCTTGACTTAAAGATCATGACTGCCTTTGTTCTACTGCCTTTCTTACCAAGTTTTATTGTCTACTACTAACAATAAACCACAATAATTAAAGGTCTAAAGTTTTACCTGGAATACCTTATTGAAAAGATGGAAAATCAGATGAGAAAGTACCTGTTAATTTCTGTATATCATGAACACATACAAATTAGGTGAAGTGAGCGTGGGGCCTTCATGGGGTCACTGTATCTTGCTAAGTAGGGAGATGTTGCCTTCACTTCTCCTTTTGTCCTCCCATCACATGGCTTTGAGAACTTTTTTTTTCTGTATCGGTTAATGTGGATGGAAACATTAACTTATTTGCGGTTTCACCCCAGATCAGAAGACAAGATGTGAGTGAGCTCAGAATGAATCAGAGACATCAGATCACACAGAGGGGGTCACCCTTTACCCTTGATATTGCATTGCTTGACCGTCACAATTATACTTATAGGTTATCAAGCAATGGCAAGTGGGAGAAAGGTGACTTTATATTTCATTCCTTTCTTGGAACAAACATCTTCAGGTGTTCATGGATTCTGTCTACTTTCACCGTTGGTATTCCCTTCTGACACCTACGGTGTCTATTCTTTCTTGCAGGTTTTTAATTTTGCATGAATCTAGGCAAAAATCATTTAGGTTTATTTCAAAAGTCCTCTTAGAAGGGGAGAGGAGAGCCAGAAATAGGATATGTTCTCCAACATATTGTGCAAAATTGATGTTTCTAATTGGTCATGTTGTGCGTCATTATATTACTGCCTTCTGCTTATATCACACTCTGTAATGTCAAAGTACTTTTGCCTCATTTGGTTCTCACATCAACCCTGTGAAGTAAGCAAAATAGGTATTATTTCTCTTATTTTACAAATGAGAACTAGACCAGGGTATCCTAGCTCCTTGTATAATGACTTTCTACCATTCTGCTAAGACTCACAAAGGCCTACATTCTTAAGGCCTTGAATGATTGCCAAGATTTCATTCTGCTACCCTAATTTTTGCCTACTATCGATGCTCTGTGGAGGAGCAGTGACTATACTCCTTCATTAGTATTGATGACAGGATATTTGATAGTACATTTCACTGAACCTTCATGTTTCACTGAACCTCCATGATGTATTTTTCAACTTACTTACAAGAAGGAAATAGTAATAATCTTAAAAATGAAACTTAAGAATGGAAAATAGCTGAAAATGTATTATCCCCCTGTTGTCAATGAAAAGCTTACCAAAATATATTTGAGAAAAAAAATTTAAAAATGTAAGAAGTAAAAAGAAATCATATAGTGTGTTTGTGGTGATTAGTTTTTGTGATTCAATCATGATAATAGCTTCTGAAGTACTTGGAATTACATGAAGTCCATGAGGCCTTAAAAACATTAAATTTTTTGTTATGGGGGAAGAGAGTTGGGAAAACTTGGTTCAAAATAACAAATAAATAGATACATAAAATAAGATTATGTTCAGAGATCCTTTGATAGCCTAATACTGAAATAATCTTAAGCATGAACTTTTAAATTATGATGGTTTTTATATCTAGCAATAGAGATTCTGAATCCTTATTTTGGCCATTGGGAATAATGTACAATATTTTAAGAAATTATTAAAAGCATTCATCAACTGCTCCAACATCTGACAGATATGTTGTAGGCAAGAAAAAAAATGAAAAGTATATTTCATAGTACTGAGTAATAATAAATCACTATTGATAATTATCATTAGATATCTCAAATGTAAATAACTAGCAAGCTTTTAAAAACAAGAAAATATTTTTTATGGTGAGTTAAAGTATTGTCTGACACACACACATACACACACATGCATGTCAAAGCCAGTGAAATCTGAGTAAGGCCTGTAAATTGTATCAATGTTAGTTACCTGACTTTGATATTATACTAGAATAACATAAACTGTTACCATCATGGGAAACTAAGTAAAGACCTCTGTACTATTTTTGCAAATTTCTGCGAGTTTATAATGTTTTTTCAAAAACAGTATTTTAAAAAATAATTGTAGGTTTGAAGAATCGGTAGGTATTTATAAGACTGGTTGTAATTCAAGTAGATTTCGGTCAGAACACAAATAATATTGACAATAAAATAACATCAAAATAAACAAAACTCAAGTGGTCAATCTACTGCTTTAGAAGTGTTTTCGTACCTGTCATTTTGCCTCTTTCTTATCCTTCCCTGCCTAGATCTTTGATATCTTTTCTCTCCTTTTATCTGCCCCAGTCTAGGAAAATAGCTTATTCATTGTTAACTAAAAGAACACAAAAAATTATGCTGGTCCATGTTTAAAGGAATGAATATGTAGCTTGGTTTACCAGAAAATCTAGTTCTTCACCTCTCTTTGGTTGTCTTCTCAAATATAATGTTGCACGGAATGATGAAGTACAGTAAAAACCTAAGGCAGGGTGATATGATTTGGCTGTGTCCCCACCCAACGTCATCTTGAATTGTAGCTCCCATAATCCCCACGCATCCTCAGAGGGACCAGTTGGGAGGTAATTGAATCATGGGGGTGGGTTTTTCCCATGCAGTTCTTGTGATAGTAAGTCTTATGAGAGCTGATGGTTTTATAAAGGGAAGTTTCCCTGCACATGCTCTCCTGCCTGCCGCCATGTAAGACATGCCTTTGCTCCTCCTCACCTTCTGCCATGATTGTGAGGCCTCCCTAGGCATATGGAACTGTGAGTCTATTAAGCTTCTTTTTCTTCTTTTTTTTTTTTTTTTTTTGAGACGGAGTCTTGCTCTTTCGCCCGGGCTGGAGTGCAGTGGCCGGATCTCAGCTCACTGCAAGCTCCGCCTCCCGGGTTTTACGCCATTCTCCTGCCTCAGCTTCCGGAGTAGCTGGGACTACAGGCGCCCACCACCTCGCCCGGCTAGTTTTTGTATTTTTAGTAGAGACGGGGTTTCACCGTGTTAGCCAGGATGGTCTCGATCTCCTGACCTCGTGATCCGCCCGTCTCGGCCTCCCAAAGTGCTGGGATTACAGGCTTGAGCCACCGCGCCCGGCCGCCTCTTTTTCTTTATAAGTTACCCAATCTCAAGTATGTCTTTATTTTTTTTTTTATTTTATTTTATTATTTTTTTTTTTGAGACGGAGTCTCGCTCTGCTGCCCAGGCTGGAGTGCAATGGCCGGATCTCAGCTCACGCAAGCTCCGCCTCCCGGGTTTACACCATTCTCCTGCCTCAGCCTCCCGAGTAGCTGGGACTACAGGCGCCCGCCACTCGCCCGGCTAGTTTTTTGTATTTTTTAGTAGAGACGGGGTTTCACCGTGTTAGCCAGGATGGTCTCAATCTCCTGACCTCGTGATCCGCCCGTCTCGGCCTCCAAAGTGCTGGATTACAGGCTTGAGCCACCGCGCCCGGCCAAGTATGTCTTTATTAGCAGCATGAGAACAGACTAATACAGTAAATCGGTACTGGGTAGTGGGGTGCTGCTGTAAAGATACCCGAAACTGTGGAAGTGACTTTGGAACTGTATAACAGGCAGAAGTTTGGAACTTCCTAGAGACTATGAGGGCTCAGAAGACAGGAAGATGTGGGAAAGTTTGGAACTTCCTAGAGACACGTTGAATGGCTTTGACCAAAATGCTTATAGTGATATGAACAATAAAGTTCAGTCTCAGGTGGTCTCAGATAAAGATGAGGAACTTGTTGGGAACTGAAGCAAACGTGACTCTTGTTATGCTTTAACAAAGAGACTATGGCATTTTGATCCTGCCCTAGAGATGTATGGAACTTTGAAGTTGACAGAGACGATTTAGGGTACCTGGCAGAAGAAATTTCTAAGTGACAAATCATTCAAGAGGAAGCAGAGGATAAAAGTTTGGAAAACTTGCAGCCTAATGATGCAATAGAAAAGAAAATCCCATTTTCTGGGGAGAATTTCAAGCCCACTGCAGAAATTTGCATAAGTAACAAGCCAGATGTTTGGGAACCTCCACCTAAATTTCAGAGGATGTATGGAAATGCCTGGATGTCCAGACTAAAGTTTGCTGCAGGGGAGGAACCCTCATGGAGAACCTCTACTAGGGCAGTGCAGAAGGGAAATGTGGGGTGGGAGCCCCCCCCACAAGAATGTCCCCACTGAGGCACTGCCTAGTGGAGCTGTAAGAAGAGGGCCACTGTTCTCCAGACCCCAGAATGGTAGATACACTGACAGCTTGCACCATTTGCCAGGAAAAGCTACAGACACTCAATGCCAGCCTGTGAGAGCCTCCAGGAGGGGGGCTGTACCCTGCAAAGCCACAGGGGTGGAACTGTCCAAGGCCATGGGAGCCCAACTCTTGCATCAGTGTGACCTAGATGTGAGACATGGAGTCAAAGGAGATCATTTTGGAGCTTTAAGATTTGACCACCCTGCTGGATTTGTGGCTTACATGGGATCTGCAGCCCCTTCATTTTGGCCAATTTATCCCATTTGAAATGGCTGTATTTACCTGATGCCTGTACCCCCATTCTACCTAGGAAGTAACTAACTTGCTTTTGAGTTTACAGGCTCATAAGTGGAAGGGACTTGCTTTGTGTCAGATGAGACTTTGGACTGTGGACTTTTGAGTTAATGCTGAAATGAGTTAAGACTTTAGAGGACTGCCGGGAAGGCATGATTGGTTTTGAAATGTGAGGACATGAGACTTGGGAGGGGCCAGGGACAGAATGATATGGTTTGGCTGTGCCCCCACCCAAATCTCATCTTGAATTGTAGCTGCCATAATCCTCACACATCATGGGAGGAACCCATTGGGAGGTAATTGAATCATGGGGGTGGGTTTTTTCCCATGCTGTTCTCGTGATGGTGAATAAGTCTCATGAGAGCTGATGGTTGTACAAAGGGCAGTTTCCCTGCACATACTCTCTTGCCTGTTGCCATGTAAGACTTGCCTTTGCTCCTCCTCACCTCTGCCATGATTGTGAGGTCTTCCCAGCCATGTGGAACTGTGAGTCCATTGAACCTCCTTTTCTTTATAAATTACCCAGTCTTGGGTATGTCTTGATTGGCAGCATGAGAACAGACTAATGCACAGGGTTTATGTATGTATATATGTTTATGGTTCTGACCAAGACACTAAGCACCTCCTTACTAACATTTCTTCTCATTTGTATCTTGGGGGTCAACAACAAAGTCATAGGGTATGAGAGCTCCCTGTTGATGAAATATACTAATCGTAACAATGAAATGCAACCCCTTGTCTTGGCTCCCTGGTTAGTACTCCAGATTTACCCTGCCACGCTTTTTGGCTCCTTTTTTTTCTTTAAATGATTAGTTTTTGGTGTGGTACTTGAGCTTGTTTCTATGAAAAAAGATTGCCCATGTCTGTCTGTGGCCCCTAGTTATGCCATGATTTTCCTTCTGCATTGGGTCTACTAGGAGTTTCAAATCCTGCGCTTCAAGCTTTCTAACTCTATCAGAGGGTTCTGTTTAGTCTTCTGAGACTTAGATCCACTAGTTTTTACTCCATGTGGTTGGAGCTTTCGGAGCAGCCTGTCTCATTTTCCACCACAAATGGAGGACTGGGAAATTGTCTTCTTTACTCCTTGACAATGAAAATACAGAAAGTAATTATTCTTGCTGATTCACTTTAGGTCTGTTCTCAGTGTGCTGGGAGGCAGTGTTTTCTCACACAAATGTGAATCTGGAGGACCAAAATCTTCCTTGAAATTGGAGGGTTCAATGTGGTGCTTGTTTTTTCTTTTTCTTTTGGACATCTGTCTGCCTTACTGAGTTAAGTATTACCTCTGATATCAGAAAATAAAAATATGATACTTTCTCTTTAAGTAAGGAATGAACTGTCAGAAATGCTGTTTTCATTTTCCTGGAACATACCAAAGTACCACTTAAGAAATATTTTAGTTAACAATATTAATTCTCTTTTTCTTCCCTCCTTCCTTTCTCAAGTCCAAATAATTCACATACTACGTAGTGAGCATTTCTGGGGCATGGGGCACACAAAGCTGAATAATGCAGGGCGGTGGTGCTCACTGTCTTGGCGGGGAATATTCTGAGTAAAGGATTAACAAAACCTTTTTTTCCTCATGTTTGGAAAAATTACTTTGGTTTAACTTTCTAGCTCTGGTCTCCCTGATATCTGATAAATGTGAGATGTCAGACACTAAACAATGCTGCTTACAGTAAAAATGAACCCTGGTTGGTAAATTACCATGAACTGGGAGATCTGTGACCAGGACTATAAATAAATGATGGGGAGTCTTAGCATTGGGCCTCTGAGGTTAGACCCCTAGAAATGGAGTGTGGCCTTCTTTGCATGGCTTTGGAAGTTATATTCACAGGCTATTGCAAAAAATATGGCTCTTATGAGCATGGGCTTTTAAGGTAAAGTGACTGTCATACCCCCCTCCACCATATGGCTCATTCTTTACAACTGTGGTGTCACTTGGGAGCCAGTGAGACAGGGGAGGAGCAGAAAATTGTCCTGGGACTGCTGGTCACTCTTGGTGAAGATACAAACCAGATACTAACCTATTAGCACATCATTTCTATCCTAGAAGGATAGAATAATTACCTCAAGTGGCCTAGTGAGTTCCATGAATTTGACTGACTAATAGAACCTAAGACCACTGACAGGGGCAATGCTGCAAAGCTCATGCAAATAATCACCAAGTATTGTGGTACATGTTAATCGAGGTTTATGTAAAAGGTGTTATAAGAATTTCTGCTCCAGAAATTCTTACACCTGAACTGATTTTCCTATAATTTCAGATCATAATTAAAAGAAAATTTGATAATTAGAATGCAGTAAAGCATAAAATATGAAGCGTACACTGAGTGTATGTGCTAAGAGACTAGAAAAGATCTATAAAGAGAATGAAAGAAATAATGACCTGTATCAAATTATAATTTTGATTTTTGGGGTCTGTTTCTTTCCATATATATGTTTTTTGAAATGTACACTGAAATTGATCTCATGTAAATATTTCTGAAGTAACAAAGCAAGGGACCAGCAGGGCAGAATGGAAACAGATCACGTTTCAACTTCATCTCTACTCCTGTATACAGGTAAAATCCAATTGTATGAATATTATTATAAAGACCTTCTTAACTATACCTAATGAGACTACTTCCATCTTCTGACTCATAATCAATTTATTTTTCTGAAGCATTCATTCAGTAAATATCTATCAAGTACCAACTACCTGCTAAGAATATGATTATTCACTAAGGATTCAACAGTGAGTAAAAAAGACATGGTATGACATAGTTTCAATAAATTCTGTTGGCCAGAAAATCCTGAATCATAGACAATAATTTACAAGTCTATGTTTGTATAATGAATATATTTAATGGATCTACTGTTATTACAATACTCAAATAAAGATAGCATTCAATACTTGTAAAATAGGCCAAAAATACTTGTCTTGCTCAAAATCTGTTAATGATTGACTGACGGAGAAACATGGTATTATAAACGTCTGATTTCACTCTGCTCAGGGCTGTTTCCTGATCATAAGCAAACTGTGAAAACATTTCTGAAAATAGGAGCCTTCCTTCCCAGGGAGTAAGGGTTGACAATACCTGTTTGACTGAAATACAGGTAAACAATGGCCATGAAATTCTGATCCAAGGGCTCCTTGGTGTTACTAAGTTTCTTCTGCAATACACTTCAGGGTGTGAGGTGGGTGGAGCTTTGTCCCAGGGTTATTCTGCACTCTGCACTCTGCACAGGGGGTGCTGAGTACAGATAAGCAGGGCTAACACCATCTATTCACCAAGCTTTCATGTTATCATTTCAAATTACCTACACCAAGCAACCACAGACTCGTCTGTTTACTGACAGTTATTCCTGGTTCTTTTTGCAGAGTTCATCAGGGCCATTTCCACACACATTGGGGGACTATCAACATTATGGAAGTACTAAACCAAAAATTAAAGAATGCTTCCCCTTCAAAACATATAATTTATTATAATCCCTAATGATCAATTCAACATTTTAGCATATACACCATATTTCATTTAGAAATAACTTATGGGATGGGTTTTTATTATGATGGTATTTGCAAGAGCTTATGAACAGGAATCGCCAAATATTTTCTGCAATGGGCCAAGTAGTAAATATTTTAGGCTTTATGGGGACACATGCAGTCTCTGATATGTCTCCTTTTCCCTTTCTTCTTCTTTTTTTTAACCCTTTGAAAACATGAAAACTGCTCTCAGGTAGAGGGCCGCTGGGTAGGTTTGACCCCCAGTCTGTAGTCTGCCAATCTCTAATTTCCAGGCATAAAGGATACACATGATAAAGATGATCATAGCCATTTATGTCATCTTGGGAACCAAAAAACACATGCTTCTACCTTTTCTACCTCCACTCGCTATGATTTTATATTGATACTGAATTCTGTTTTATGTAAATCAATAAACTCAATAAATATAATGAATCATTCATATCTACTGAAATAATTTCCATTTGAAAGAATACTTAACATAATTTGCAATTTAGACATCAAATCAATTAAGGTTGTAAGGATCACTTATCTTTTACTTGTCAGGCAGTTTCACTTAGGTTCTCATATTTAATTTCATTTGATCTCTCTAATAGTCTTATATTACATGTATTTTTATCCCCACCTTATAGGTAAGAAAATGGAAATTCTTGCAGGTTAAGTGACTTTGCTAAAGTAATACAGCCATCTTACTTTGCAAGAACTTAAACCCAGATCTTCTGAAACCAAGTCCTAGAGCTTAACAGTCAATGAAAAATACATTTAAACAAGAACATGCAAACATCCTCAGGTACACACGGACTTAGTGCCAGAACAAAGTAACGATGATTTGAGATCTTTCCTGAGACAACTGCTCAGAAGTCGCATCTTTGAAGCTATCTGGATCAGTGTTCACAGGTTCCTTCTAACAGGATACCATAATTATTAGGTTTCCTAAGTGAGAAAACCAAACAAATCCATGCAAGAATGATACTGTTACTAATGAAATTAGTGCCAATTTGCGCACCCCTCTTCTCTTTAGTGCCATGACTTTAAATCTGTACAGACATAAAATGCAAACAAACGGTAAAAGTCAAATCAAGCAAATCGATTTCCTAATGAATTCTCAGGACACAGGGTTTATACAATGAATGAAAATAATATTTGAGAACAGCTTCAGTCACACTCAAAGTCATGTTGAAAGAGGATTCAGAAGTGTGAGATCAGTAAAAACGGAAGCCAGAAAATCAACAAGGATGGCAACGTGACAGTGGCTTTAAATGAGAATGATTTGTCAATAAAATGATTCCAAATGGCCCTTGGAAAAACCGATAAAGATTTTTATAAACTTAGTCTGCTTACGACCCTACTAAAATTCAAATTTCATAATATTACAGAAAACCTACAACTTTAAACATGATTCATTTTTGTCTGATACAAGAATGACTATATCTGCATACTCTATTAGGTAATAAACTACATGAATTTTCATATATTTACTTTTATTATTACAAATAAAGCACCATTTACAAGGTTTATAACAAGACTCTGGCCTCAACTTAAACAGATTCATTTTTAATGTTTTCTCCCCACAATGCCCATTTATCCCATTAATGAGTCCCTCCTGCACTGCCTCTCCAAATTGGGCAAGTCGTAGATTAAATAAGAGAATAAGGAAATTGCTCCCCTCTCTTGAGAGGGCAGAAATGGTGACAGCGATCGAGTCACTGCCAAATGCAGAATTGGTTTGCTACCTTGACCTCTAACGTATATTCTATGCAAGTCCCTTTCCGTATCCTCAATAACTTTCTCAAGTCACTAGAAGTCACAAGCGGTTTACACCAAAATCGTTATCAAAGTGATAGTCCCCCATGAATATGATAATAGAAAATCTCAGGGTCTGAATTGCAATCTCAGCATCAGTAAGATTTCCTTTGAAGTATCCATGCAGTTTCCTAAGTTTAGAAATAAGGATCTCATTTCCTTGGGTGACCTGTTTTGGCTAGCTGTGATATCACACTTAGAGACACAGGGGCAGTCCATGGCTCGAAGCCATTATGTTTGCTCTTCTTCATTAATGTCAGACATTGGGACATACAGAAACTCCTTTTTATCCCCAAGAGAAGAAGCGTGTTCACAGACAGTACTGGACGACACTTAAGAATTAGAGTTGGCCGGACGCGGTGGCTCACGCCTGTAATCCCAGCACTTTGGGAGGCCGAGGCAGGCGGATCATGAAGTCAGGAGATCGACACCATCCTGGCTAACACGGTGAAACCCCATTTCTACTAAAAATACAAAAAATTAGCCAGGAGTGGTGGTGGGCACCTGTAGTCCCAGCTACTCGGGAGGCTGAGGCAGGAGAATGGCGTGAACCCGGGAGGCGGAGCTTGCAGTGAGCCAAGATCATGCACTCCAGCCTGGGTGACAGAGCGAGACTCCATCTCAAAAAAAAAAAAAAGAACTAGAGTTGTTGTATTCCTTCTTACTGTAGTATCTAAACATCATAAAATATAAAAGAAAAAATTATGTGTTAATGCCACTAAAGTTAGCATTTGAGCATTCATATTGATTCACCTGTCCAGAGTCATAAAACAAGACAAAAGAAAACAAGTGTATTAATGCTTAAACATTGTATGCTAAAGCATTTATTTCTAGTATTCTTCATTCTCCTTCCTATGGAATAGTTTGGGAAAATGTAGCAGTTATGAACAATACTTGCAGAAATGGAAAACCCTTATGGCAAATTAACTAACAATCTCTCAGAAGTGAGAATTTGACAACCCTAGTCTATCTACCACCCCCCGCCACACCCTTTATCAACAGATTATCATTCCCTTAGGTTACATATCACTGAGATCACCAAACTGTCTCCCTCCCAACATCAAAATCACTTCAGTGCCCACCACAGGGATAGCAGGTGGAGAACCAGGAAGTCCATCACAGGTCAGTTATTAATAAATCACAATGAGTTAAAGAACTTGGTGAAGGGTAGAAAAGAGATTTAAATTGATCAGTCAAGAGACATTGTTGGACTTTGTTTCGTCTGATAGTCATCTGTCAATAGCTCAGACATCATGAAACTGTGTCCTTTTCAAAGGGAGAAAAATGAAATGACTTGGCAAAACTTTTCTTTTCCTCTCCCTCTGCCACTTTAAAATGGAAGAATTCTGAATCCTTGCTGTTAACCAAATGGCATTTACAGCTCTCAGTTGGCATGGGGTAGCTGAGAATCTAAAAGGAGGAATGCTTATTCCATTTCCATTTCCATAGAAACCAATCACCAACTGGTGAAAACAAGGTAGATCAAATTTTTGAATAAGAGTGTTGAAATAATCACTGTTTTAAAACTTTTCTCTTGCATCAGGATGAGAGCATAGTCTAATCTCCAAAAACACACAGAGATGTCTGTGTGGATAAATAATTCACTGCTGCTTTATTGTTGCAACTCTTCTTCATAATCACGATAATTACTGTATCCTAGTGAGGTTTTCTGATCATTCACTGAACGACAAATTGCTATAAATCCAATAAATAAATTACATTTGAAAATGGGAAAATTCCAAACCCCTGAAATCCATTCAAAATGTATTATCACGTTCCGCTTCTACATCCTCTTAGCAAATGTATGAGGAAAGAAAGTATGATATTCAGAGAAGGAAGAGACTGTAATCTGTTTTTGCGAAAAGATTTGGAGGAGTATTCAATTTTTTGAAACTCTACCACGAAAATCAGGCTTTAAATAGACTATTTGAATGACCAATTATTACAAAGCAGAAATAATCTTCATAGCTCTTAAAACCATTCAGCCTTTCCAAGAGAATTTGAATGGCCCCCTTTCATTAAAAAAAAAAAAAGAAAAAGAAAAATCCAGGTATTACTTTTGACTGTTTGCACACTTAAAATACAAACATCCTAATAATTTCCCACAAAGGAGTAACAGGATGAAAAAATGTCAATAATTTATTTAGCTTGGAGCTCTCTTACTAGGCTATTACCAGCCTTTCCTGATGACTAAAACCTCTAAATTAGCTCTAATACCATGAGTTATTACAAAGGGTTGCACTGCGTACACAATTCCAAACATTCAGCATGCATCATCTGTAATGCTCACAGAAAACTGCTGGTAGCTTTTTTTTTCCCCCACTGTTTTACACACAGAAGATAATTAAGTCTCCCAGTGGTAAGAAGACTTGCCCTAAGTTATTCCGACAACCTTTGAGCTTCTTTCCCCATATCAGACTTTCACAATCGTCCTGCACAGGCATGTTTCCATGTTTCTAGCTTGTAACCCCAATTCAAAAATATCATCACATTTACTTCCCATCTCATTAATTGTAATCTCCTCATATTAGTAAAAGATAAATCAGTGTGGAAATGTCTGACTTCAAATACTACCACGGATACATGCCAACTCATTTACTATTCTTATTTCCGATTTTTAAAATCTCAAGTTGTTAAAACTATAGCCAAATTCTACATCTGAAGTTGTTCTTAAGTTGGTCTAATTATATCTGATTTGTTTCCTCATTTCTGCTTATGCTATTTAAGAGGTTTAACCTTATATTTATTAACAATTATATGGTTAATAAGAATATAATAACAAGAAAGTTGATAACATTTTTCAAGCCACCTTCTTTTATTTTAAAAAAAATTGTCCCTAATTATAATTAGTTAGGCGTACATGTGTGTGATGAGACACAGAGAGACAGAGAAAGACTAATTCTGGCTAAAATTCAAATATTTCAAGAGATTATTTCAAAAGTTTCATTAATTAGGCTGGGCACAGTGGCTCACACCTGTAATTCCAGCACTTTGGGAGACTGAGATGGGTGGATTGCTTGAGCCCAGGAGTTCAAGACCAGCCTAGGCAACATGGTGAAGCACTGTCTCTACTAAAAATACGAAAATTAGCCAGTCTCATAACTCAGACTCAAAATAAATACATACATAAAATAAAAAGTTTTATTAATCAATAATTACATGTGCATGGCCCATTTTCATTTTTTCAGCCTAAAATTTCTTAGTGAACACATTTTGTAAAGCTTATACCACTGATTTACCTCCTATAAGCAAGGCCAGGACACGACATCTGAAAGAAAAACAAAAACCTGCAAATCAAAGGTTAATTCATAATTTCCTTTCAGATAACTAAGAATAAGAATTAGTCAGTGTTAATGAAAACAGCCCCAGGTAACTTGCAACATTTTCTTTCCATGAAAATTGCAGTCTTTTTTTCAGAGCCTAAATGGAAGCCTGTCTTTTAATATCTGTAAATACCTCGAAAACGCAATTTTTTTTTGAGACGGAGTCTTGCTCTGTAGCCCAGGCTGGAGTGCAGTGGTGCGATCTCGGCTCACTGCAAGCTCCGCCTCCCAGGTTCATGCCATTCTCACGCCTCAGCCTCCTGAATAGCTAGGACTACAGGTGCCCGCCAACACGCCGGCTAATGTTTTGTATTTTTAGTACAGACGGGGTTTCACCGTGTTAGTCAGGATGATCTCGATCTCCTGACCTCGCGATCCGCCCATCTCGGCCTCCCACAGTGCTGCGATTACAGACGTGAGCCACCGCGCCCAGCCTGAAAATACATTTCTTTACCATCTTTTATCCCTTCCTAGTCTGCCAATCCTTTTGCAATAGAAAATCTTGGGAGATTGGTTGGGATTAAAACCTCAAACTCTTCATCTCACTAGTGCTACAGTTCAATCCCCTTTAAGAGGAGGCACTTCATGGGAAGGAATTACAGGCTGTTGCGATGCATGTTCATCAAAAACATCTGAAGGAACATCACTATGTGATTGTGCTAATACTTTATGTAAGTTTGTATATAAGTAAGTTGGAGATTTGGTGGGGGTGGAGTGCTTCTTAATTCTAGCTAAGGGAAAATACTCGCAACAAATATTCAGGCCGGGCGCGGTGGCTCAAGCCTGTAATCCCAGCACTTTGGGAGGCCGAGACGGGCGGATCACGAGGTCAGGAGATCGAGACCATCCTGGCTAACACGGTGAAACCCTGTCTCTACTAAAAAATACAAAAAAACTAGCCGGGCGACGTGGCGGGCGCCTGTAGTCCGAGCTACTTGGGAGGCTGAGGCAGGAGAATGTCGTAAACCCAGGAGGCGGGGCTTGCAGTGAGCTGAGATCCGGCCATTGTACTCCAGCCTGGGTGGCAGAGTGAGACTCCGTCTCAAAAAAAAAAACAAACAAATATTCAGACAACAAACATTCAGTCTACAGCAAAGTTTTTTCCCTTTGCTGAAACTTTTAGGTTTTTAAGAAAGAGTCTTACCTTGTAACCCAGGCTGGCATGCAGTGGCGCGATCTCAGCTCACTGCAACCTCCACTGCCCAGGTTCAAGCGATTCTCCCACCTCAGCCTCTCTACTAGCTGGGATTACAGGCGCATGCCAATATGCCCAGCTAATTTTTGTATTTTTAGGAGCAATGGGGTTTCGTTTACCATGTTGGTCAGGCTGGTCTTGAACTTCTGACTTCAAGTGATCTGCTCACCCTGGTCTCACAAAGTACTGGGATTACAGGCGTGAGCCACCGCAGTGCCCGGCCTGAAACTTTTAGTTAAGTCATTTAAGAGAAATAGAAATAAAAGACAAAAATGGCAGTCCGCTTTTACACAAAAATTTGGAATATCAGAAAAAGACTAAAGTTCATTTAAAACTTATTTCTGCCACTGGTTTTAGGGCTTTTATCCATACAACTTGAATATTTTGCATTTCATGGCCTTTTTTTCTTTCCCCTTTTTGCTCAAGAAGTGAAAAGGGGGCAATGATCTTGCCACGGGGCAGGGATGTAGCAGAACTCAGCTTCTAAGTAGGTTAAATTAGAATTAATTGTAACACACAAGGTAACATCCTATATATAAGGATCTCCAAGAACTGTAGAATAACAACATGACCACTTATTGGATATCTACTATTCATCAGTCTCTAGCATTAAATGAAATATGCTATTTTCAGATAACTGTAAAAAACATTAGTTGAAACCTTAGCATATTGTAGAAAGGGTTAAGGGGTGAGGCTAAAAAAATAGTGAACAGATTATAAATTCTTTTTTTTTTTTTTTTTTGAGACAGAGTCTCGCTCTGTTACCCAGGCTGGGGTGTAATGGTACAATCTCGGCTCACTGAAACCTCTGCCTCCCCAGTTAAAGTGATTATCCTGCCTCAGCCTCCCGAGTAGCTGGGACTAGGGAACATGCCACCACGCCTGGCTAATTTTTGTATTTTTAGTAGAGACAGGGTTTCAACATATTGGCCAGGATTGTCTCAATCTCTTGACCTTGTGATCCGCCCGCCTTGGCCTCCCAAAGTGCTGGAATTACAGGCATGAGCCACCGCACCTGGCCATAAATTCTTTACATACATTTAAAGAGTTTGGATGTGGTCATAAGGGGTTTGAAGATAGAGGCAAAACACATTCAGATTTAAGTTTTAGATAAAGGAGAAGCTCCAGGGAAAATAAGAAATGTCTGGCTTAACAAGAAGATGCCTTTTGTTCCAAAGCTTGCAAGGAGCTCACTAATACCAGAGCACTGTCAGTCATTATAAAAGTCATCTCACAAATGGTTGTTCCCTTTGATCAGTCATTTTCCAAGACTCAGGTGAAATTACTATTGCCTGCAGAAGTCTTCTGTGAATTTAACCTACAGTAACAACTCCTCTAAATCCTATACCTATGGTTTATGGCCCTGGTTTACAATTGTGTATTTTATTTTACATAAAAAGAACTTTTTACTTCAAATATAATTCTAAGAAAAATTCTACCATGTAAATAAGATTTTAAAATAGATTTTGGTTTGTTTGAGGAAGAGAGAGCTACACCCATCCACACAACCTCTTGAGCCACAGCTGGACAGCCTGTGGAATCCATCAGCAGACTCCAGGGTTCCATGAAACGCTTTTGGAAAACTGATGGTCTCCAAATCACATTCTGCCTCGTGGTTTGTTTTAACTGTACTGCGTTAGTTAAGTGATGGATCAATACTAAATTTCTACGTACTGTAAGTATATCACTAGCAGATTTTTAATGAATAACCAAAACACTGCTATGTTTCTACTAGGTATTCAGAAATCCTTTCTAAATGAAATGATATACCATAAAATAAACACTAAATTTTCATAAATTAACTACAATTGTTTCCATGAATTAAACATTGTCTACTGCTTATAAACACTATGTTCAGAAAAAGCATCTCAGATCCTGCCTCAAATTAGAGTGTATTATGTGATATAAAGAGCATGGGTTTGGAGGTCAGACTCACTTTCATAAGCTATGTGAGCCTGCCTTAAATTTTACTTTCTTTCTCTGCAAAGAGAGGGCATTGGTAATGACATTTAATCTCTGGTTCTTTGCTGTAACTGACTGAGTTAAGCAGAAAAGTAGTTTGTTAAAGGGACCTTAGAAAGCTCAGAATTGTTGGGAGCACTGATTAACCAGGGTAGAAACTAAGGATCAAGAAAAAGACACAGCTAATCTACAAGAAAAGACCTGTTGAGAGAGACAGAGAGAGAGACAGAGCACACATCCAAGGGATTGAGACCTTACTTGGCTTAGGCTCTTAATAGCAGGTGCAATTGATTTTTACAATCTAGATCACTGGCCTGTGCCCTACAGTACATGAAGTGAGGAGTGTTAGGCATTTTCAGCTGCCATACTACCGGGCAGTCTTTGTCCTCAACCAAGACTTAAGACAGTAGATTCCTTATACATAAAAAAGAATTCAGAACTAGGGGACAAAAACAAAAATCTACCCTACCTATCTGACACGAATGTTTATAAGTGATGTGAGCATAAATGTAAAAGGACTTTGTGAACTGTAAAATTCTAGATAAATTGTTATTCTTAGTTTATGGCTCCTCCTTGCTTAACAAGGTGAGATCCCAGACAGCTTGGACGGGCTAATGTCATTCAAGGGAACCTGAGATGTGTTCTTTTTTTCTCAATCTGTCATGAAAAACACATAATGACCCTGCTGAACTGTATTTAGTCTTTACTGAGTTTACAGCCCAAGGCAAAAGCAGCCAAAGTTTTTTTGGAAGACAAAGTTATTCTTCATTTACCCACCCAAATCATACATCAAGCTTCTCAAAGCTGTAGAACGGCTCACAGGAAGACCAAATAAACAGTTCTTATATGCTGCGTTTCAAAAGTTATTGTAACAACATGACAATAACTTTTGAAGTACAAACATGTAGTGTTTGTCCATGGCTCAGCATACGCATGCTTTTATAGGTTATTGCTTAGTACATTCTCTTAGCATATAACAGAATTATTAAATTTTATTAAACAATTTACCTAGCAGTTACTTGGGCCTCCCTTCCTCATACACATTTTCCTGTTTTCCTCCAAATACATGTCTTGGAAATCTATGAGTATATACTATCCATATGTATTTCAGAAATCTATAACTTTGTTAAGAAAAACATTTTGTGGCCGGGTGTGGTGGCTCACGCCTGTAATCCCAGCACTTTGGGAGGCTGAGGCAGGTGGATCACCTGAGGTCGGGAGTTCGAGACCAGCCTGACCAATATGGAGAAACCCCGTCTCTACTAAAAATACAAAATTAGCCAGGTGTGGTGGCGCATGCCTGTAATCCCAGCTACTCAGGAGGCTGAGGCAAGAGAATTGCTTGAACCTAGGAGGCAGAGGTTGTGGTGAGCTGAGATCGCGCTATTGCACTCCCGCCTGGGTGACAAGAGTGAAACTCTGTCTAAAAAATAAATAAATAAATAAAAGGAAAAAGAAAATCATTTTGCGAATTTAAGACATGGGTAGCATCCTTAACAAAGTACTTTGTTAGTATGACATCTCCCTAACCAAAGACAAGGGGGAAAAAAAAAACTGACATCACAGATATAAAGAACTTCTGGGTATTTTTTTTTTGTTTCAACCACGATGTGTTAAACATGTGTTAGTATACCCTATAATTGAAATAAGTTTTACAGTGGGGATTCTAACAGAAGCTTATAAAAACACAATGAGAAAATGGGATGAACATAAATGGAACGAACTGATGTAAAAACAGTATCTGAAAACATGAAATATAAAAGAACAGAAATATAATTTGCAATTGCTTACTTCAATACCTCCTCATATTTGCATTCGGCCTACAAAGATTTCAACAAATGTGAACACACCTCCAAATATAACAGTGAAATTGGTATTGTTCCTGCACTCCATGTTATGGAATGTGGTTCTACTAAAACAATGCCACTAGTATTTCTCCCTGCAAAGGGCTGAGCAATTTGATATAAAAATCAACTCATGGAAGAATTAAACCCCAGTTGCTGTGGTATCTCCGTACTGGAAAAACCCAGTCGCAATGATGGGGCTCCTATTGTCCCAGGAATGGCATCATTCAATGTATGGGTGATCAAGTGAATGCATGGTTGTCAGTGGAGCTGCATCTAAGATTGTTTCTGACTTTGGGGATTTCCCTTCCCTCTTTACGAATTAAATTTCAACAAAGCCAAGTATTCTAACTCTTTGATCTCTTCAATTCAAACTGCAGTTCCCCTCGGATGCTCCACTGTCCAACCTATCCCATTACTTCTTATGTGACACACGAGATGGGTGGATAAGAGAAGAAAACCATCACTTGCTTTTGTTTCAAGTATAACAACACCTATTTCCCACTCCTTTGGAAAACATTAAAGGAATTTGTCATTCTTCAGGAAAAATAAATTTTATGAAAGAGTATGACATTCAATGAAATTAACAACACAGGTCACAAGACCACTGACCAACGTGAATTCAAATCACATCACCTAGCATAAATTAAAATGAACTGGTCTCAAGACAGAGGCAACTGCTAGAGACAAACGTGTCCCTCTGTCTCTGCAGAGTAACAACATAATACTAGAGCCTATGGGAAGATCAGGGTATCAGGATAGTGGAAACAGAAAGGGATATGTGACAACCTGATACTTGGGGCAGGGGAGCTGAAGGGCTGGAGAGAAAATGAAGAGTCTATGTATGGTACTTGGGACAGGCATGGGAGGGGGTGTGATCCTTTGAGAATGAACCTCAGAAGGAGGGAATACCAACCAAGAGCAAAAAGGTCATACAAAAATGTTAGCAGTCAGCTCATCTCAGCTCAGGATGGCACCACAAGGGATTTTATCTGCAATTCATGCAAATTCAAGTGCATTTACTAGCATATGTAAATTACATGCAGCTGGTGCGTGGATGTCTAAAAATAGGAAGTGGTAAACTGTTAACAAAGGTCACTGTTTTCTAAAATTCATGAGATGGCAGCTTCGGATGAGAGTGGAGAAGGAGGGGATTCAGGAGAATTGGCAGGGATTCCACAGGTACCCTACTGCTCTTCTGAATTCCTTGGTGCTATTTTATGTGTTGTATAGGCAAGAGAATTCACCACAATTCCCCACGTAGGACACATCCTCACTATCCCATCCCCTTCTTAGGGTAAGAGGAGGTTTCTCATTTTCACAGGCTCTTCTTTGGCTCAGTCTTTTCCTCCTACAGAGAATCTTTCTTCCACAGCCCACATTTCCGGAGGGACTCACAAAGGTTGTCGCTGAAGTGCAAAAACATTGAAAAAGTATCTTTTATTTTATGTGATTCCAACCTCAAAGAATCCATATCTCCAAATAGAGAAATATGAAAACTAACCACCTGCCCTCTGAGAATTAGACTAAAACCTTATCTTTGCTTACTGTCACCTGTGATAATATTAACAACATCTGTACCTGTGGTACTTCTATATAGTTTCCAAAAACCTTTTGTGTATATTATCACCAGCCGGAACTCATTCAAGTTTAATTAAACAAACAAACAAACAAACAAACATGTCAATACATCTGAGTAGAACTGTTTGAGAACAAAGAGACCCAAACTCCAGCTTCTCCAAGACATTCTCCAACAGACCAAATGTGAAGTTTTCCCTTTCCTTTGTTTGGCTTTTTTCCCTCACTACAAAGCTTTCCCAGTCCTGTGTCTGCTTTTGAGTCTCTCTGCAAGCGATGGTGGCTGACTCCTTGCTATTCCAAGCTCTGAACAGCGTCTTGTCTCATTTGGGTGGCCTTCAGTTACTTCCACAAAATGAATACCACTGTGGAGTCAAATTTATATAATCATTTACTGTAAAAAATAATCTTTGTTACTTGTTCAAAGTTACGCGTACACACGGTATTAGGAAACGATGCAGATCCATCCCTTCTCTCTGGAGAAACAGGGACCTGAGTACCAGTACCTGGTACAGCCAAGTTATTAAGTGCTTACTGAACACAATGCTGTAAATTCTGGTGATTCTCGTTCTCTGTTGATAGTAAACTTACTGAAGCTTGTGCTCTGCACAAGAATTGATTTGTCATCTACTCATCTACTTGAACACTGATTAATTTAGTTATGCAGGTAATCAGTGTGAGAACAAACAAGCTCAAATTCCGATTCCGCCATTCAGTGATGTGAGGCACGTTATTCAACCTCTCTAGATTTTTGCTCCGAATGTGGGTTGTTGTGAGTAGTAAATGAGACAACATGGAGATGTACTAATTTTGTTAGCAGTTGTTTACATTGCACTCAAATAGAGTCAAATAGCAACCCCAGACATTTGTAGGTGTTTTGGTTGTTTAATTGGAACAAGAACATGGAGAAACTGATATGGTGAGGAAGGTTCTGAGAAGAATGCTTCTCCAAGGTCACAGACATGGTCAATAAAAAGGCTGGGGCTGGTACCTAGGTCTTCTCTAAAAGCAGAATATTTTTTCCTCTATCACCCTGCCTTCATTGGTGAAGTATTTTATGAGAATCAAATATGTTATAATCTAAAGGACGTATTTTCTTCCTTTCTACTTTTATTTAAATAGCCTACAGACCCAATGTTATTCACCTTTTATTAAGTATTATAGTTAAAATGCATACCTATCATTGGTATTAAACACACATACACACAAACAAATACTTAAATACACTGGAAGAGAAAGCTTGCATTGTAATTAACTAAATTGCTAGAATATAAAAATTATAACCTTTCTTTTAGCTTACAAAAATAAAATTCTAACTTTAGTTCTTTAACTCAGAAGCTATATGATATGAATAGTAGGGTAACCAATACCTAAACAATATTTTGGTAATGTTAAAATGAATAATCTATAAGCTTGAGGTTTATTTATTTTTTCAGAATGCTCTTCTTCTGGTAGCTGTACAGGGAGCGAAAAAAAATAAAATAAGGGCTTTTTTTCTCCTCCTTGTTCAGCAACTAACCTGAGTGTTCACTGTCTGATGAGATCTGAAAGTTCTTAGATGTCTTCTCCAATGTTTAGTAATGAAATAAACAAAAAACTGCTATTGTTGACCTCTCAAGGGCCTCAGTCTCCACATCTTACAGATTTCTACACATAAGGAAAAAATAAAATATAAGGATGCAAGAGAAGGTTAGAAGGGAAGATTAAAAGAGAAAGCTAATTAAATACACCTGTCTGGAAAACCTGTTTAAATGCTTAATCTATTATTTAAAAAGGATACTTATCTCTTTCCTTTACTGCAATTTCCATCTGCTTTAGAGGCCCCAGGACTTTGTAAGTCTGTTTTTTAAATAAGAAATTTTAAATTCAAGCAACTATCAATTATTCATGTCAATAATACACTGAGTTAGCATAAATTACACTCATACTTCATTTGAACCTATAACATCAATCAGACCCTTTATCAAAACTGAAGTTCCCAAATCCGGAGAACATACTAAAATTGGCAAAGAGAAAAATAAGCAGTTCTGAAGAATGCATCATTGTGATTATGAGCCTAGGAATAATGCATTGTTTTATAAAGATGAATATTTATACTGCAGATAACAGGTATATAGGAATTTGAGGTTAGATAATCATTTTCTATATTTACTTGGCTTTCATTAAAGAATAAACAGGTATTTAGACAACTGCCATGAATTTAGTTAATTCTCAGTGGTATTTAAACATTTTTCCTTTTATTCTACCAAAGATACCAGGATAAAGAACATACTCATGTCAGTCAAGGGCCTATCAGGAAACACTGGGCTCTTTTACAATAGGAAACCTGAGAAGAATTTATTCAAGGGGCTTGAATGTATTGACTTGAATTTAGTCAAGGGACTTCCCAAACCCAATGGGAAGACAGAGGGCAAGACAGACAATTAATGTGGTCTCTCAAAGTCAGCCTTCTGGGATACAGAGCAGAAATGGGAGGTCAGAAAAAAAGATACCTAGCACAAAGGCCCACTTTATATAACACCATTTAATAGGTCAGCAACTTCAATTCGGACACATTTTGCTCATTCATCTAGATGAACCAATCAAGGTCAGTACTCTTGTAATTATTCTAAGAAAGAACAAATGGACATTTTATATCCCAAACTAAATTGAAAATCAACTTAGTATATGTTCTTGCCTTTCTCTTTCCTACTCTGACAAATGTGACCCCATCTATGATTTTAAAAAAGTTTTATAAAAGAAATAGTAAGTTCACAGGTGCTGTGAAACTGATTGGAGGGATAACCAGCTCATACTATGGGGGGTGAGAGAAGGCATCACTAGGAAAGTGACATGCATTGGAGGTAGGGAAGGAATTCTCCAAGTGTAGATGGTGGAAGGATGAACAGTTGGAGCACATTAGAGGAATGACACTAATCCTGTAGGGCTGAGGAATGGAGGAGGAGGAAGAAGAGGAAGAGGAGGAGGGGATAGATAGAGTAAAATAGAATAATAAGGAAGGGAATGGATCCTGAAGAGTCTCATATTTTTAACATATGTCAAGATATTAAAGGAGTTTAATGTTCTTATTTTGGTTCAGAAATATCACTCAGACAGCAGGATGGGGGAAAACCAGAAACAAGAAAATTACTTAATGGACTCTTACAAGGATATAGGTAAGAGAAGGGGAATAAACATAGTGGCTAGTGTGGGTGGCTGGGGGTTTGTGTCTAAGGCTTTTGAGAGCTACTACAGAGGAGGAATTAAATGGTGTGAATTGTCAGGACTTACTAACAGTTGTTGAGATGAAGGGAAAGGGATGGCTGGCTTCTGGTCTGAAAGAAGTCTTTTCCTATTACACACTGCAATTTTCCATGGGAGGCCACTTCCCAGAACTTACATGATGATCAAAGATGTTACTTACTTCAGTGTAATGTATCATGAACCTCTATGTATAGAAATGAATTTTCTAAAACATTTGCTGTAGGTTCTTTCATGAATAGAAAATCTACAGCTATTACTATGACCTGAATGTTTGTGTCCCTCCAAAATTCATGTGTTAAACTCTAATCCCCAACATGCTGGTGTTAAGAGGTGGTGCTTTGGGCGGTGGTGACTAGGTCATGAAGGTGGAGCCCTAGGGAATGGGATTAGTGCCCTTTTAAAGAGGCTTGAGGGGCTTGTTTGCCCCTTCTACCATGTGAGGACACAGCAAGAAGGCACCATTTCATGAGGAACGAGCCCTCAGCAGACAACAAAATGGCTGGTGCCTTGATCCCAGGTTCCAGAACTGAGCATTACATTTCTATTACTTATACATTACCCAGTCTATTTTGTTATAGTAGCCTCAACTAAGACAGCTGTATATGGAAAGTGTCAGATTTTGTTTTTTTTTTTCACAATTGCATGTTTGGTATACATTAAGTCTCTAGTAATGTACACTTCTAGTCCATGTTATCTAAATTCATTTGATAATCATTGATCAAGTATCTACTATGTAGTATATTGTTATTTTGCAAAAGTATTAGAGAAAAAAATTTGAAAATACTCGAAAATCAAATCAGTCTCTGATACCGACCCTCATTTTCTTTGTTAAGTTTTGTCTGACCTACTAAGCTATAGTATAACTTTATCTTAACATATTTGGCCAAATCCTTGGTATGAAGAAAAAATGTTTGTACTTATTAAGGCCACAGACCTATAGTGTGTGTGTGTGTGTGTGTTTTTCTCTAGTAATATTATAATAAGTTAACATATCTCCCCCATATGTGGAAAATGCTGACTATACCTGTTGGCTTTGCTTTGGAACACTATTTCCTTACAACAGTCCTTGTCTACAGCAATGGGAAAGAGAAGGACACACTTTGGTTTCTGCAACATGGCAACACTCGTAAAACCAGAAATGATGTGTGAAAAGAAACTAAAGAACCAGAAGAGATTTACTTCCATTCACCCTGGTTAAATCTTTCTTGAAACAGAGATAAGACACAAAATGAAAAATCTATTCCTTTTAGAAAATGAGTCTTTAACCCAGAGGTTGGTTTATTTTGAAAAGGAATTAGACTCTGGACCCAAATATACCACTTGTTCAAAATATAATGCCGTGGTTTCAGCTCCTACTAAATGTTGCTATGACTTTTAAGCAGAGAACTTCTAAAAGGAAGTAACCTAGGGAAGGGCTGATCTAACTCAGACATCAATAATTCATTTTATTGGAAATAGGAGTAGTAGTATGAAATGCTAGCAGACTGTTTCATTTGTAGGGAGGCATTTTCTATTTTAAGCCTAGAACAATGCAGTCAGCTTTATTTGGCAAGCTAAAATGAATGGAGGCAAAGCTGAATCAAAGGATGGGTTTTTATGGTCTCCTCTAATCACACTATTTCTTTAGCATCAGTTATTTAAATCTGACATACCACCATTTGGGAACTTGTAAAAGTGACAAGAAAGGGATTTTTATAACTTTTGTACTTCAGAGGTGATTTCCTTCACTCCAAAGCCTTGGCACTAGACATGTAATCATGCAAGTCTAAGACAATTTGCATAGTTTTGAGGCTAGATCCTCTATTAGTACTAAAAACCCTTCAGGCGTTAGAGTTTCTTACTAAAGTTTCTCCCAATTCAGCCCATTAATAATCTATATTATTTCATCATTGATTCCCTAGGTATTTAGCATAGAGCCACTTGCCAAGCAGTGTCTTAATGAATACTGCTTGAATGAATAAACAAATGCAGGCAAGTATGACATAATTCCAAATATGTTCTGAAGTCTACTGGTCTGATTGTACAGTGAGGTGGCATTTGCATAGCACATGCCTCAACTTCCTTATTCTGATGATAATTACAAATTCCTCACCCTCACTATTTTATATCAAATTCAAGGACTCACGTTTTACCAAGGGAGATGGGAAAATGGAATTAAATAAAAAGACTTACTGTAGACGGAAGAGTCACAACTCCCAGCCCCAAGGAAGCAGACAAACCTGTCTCAACTTCTAACCCTGGAAATAAACCCTAAATCTTAATTTAAATTTGAAGTGTTCATAAGCACACATATTTCGAGATAACTGTAATTTTTACCTAGTTATCAATAATTAGATATATGAATAGAACACACAATTACAACAATAACAGCTGTAATTATGTAGTATCTATTATGTAGTAAACTTGGTATTTTACACATTTTATTGATAATCTTTAGAGGTATTTATTTTATTTTATTATTATTATTATTTTATGAGACAGGGTCGCACTCTGTCACCCAGGCTGGAGTGCAGTGGCACAATCTTGGCTCACTGCAACCTTGACCTCCTAGGCTCAAGCAATCCTTCCACCTCAGCCTCCCTAGTATCTGGGACCACTGCTGCGTGCCATCACACCTGGCTATTTATTTATTTATTTAGTAGAAACAGGGTCTCCCTATGTTGCCCAGGCTGGTCTCAATCTCCTGGACTCAAGTGATCCTCCTGCCTTGGCATCCCAAAGTACTGGGATATAAGTGTGAGCCACTGTGCCCAGCCTAGAAGGAAGTATTATTATGCCCATTCTAGAGACTTTTTAGAAAGTACTGAAAGCTCAGAGTTGTTAGCTCAAAAGACCACAAGATAATCAAGGAGAGCCAAGGCTAAAAGTCAACTCCTCCATACTACAAAGCTACTCATTTCCTAACTCTAGGTGACCGCTATCCAAACAGAGTTATTTACCTGTGGATCCATGCTTAAAGATAGATCCACTGATCATATCCATTATTACGGTCTAATGAGCAAAGAGGGTATTTTAATCCTAAATGCCTGACTACATGCTCTTGGTCAGCTGGGGAAAAAAAAAAAATCAGGCAGAACTACTGAGAGGAGCTAACGGTACATCTATACCCTCAGGGCACTGCTGACTTCCATAAAACAGAGGTAGGGAGTTATACCTGTGAAAATTCCAAATTTCACTGTCAGGATGGCAAACCTAAGCACATATTAGGAACAATGTCTGTGTCCTCCAATAATCAATCCCCCACTGCACTCAATGAACCATGGCCAGTGCTTAGGATGGGTCAAAGCGGGACACACTAGAATACCCAAGATGAGCATGACTGTCATGATTCTTCTTGAACAAGGGTCTTGGGAAGTGGCCAAGTTTAAAAGAAATCCTTAGGAAAAAGAAAAAAAAAAAAAAAACAGTTTTAAAAGGATAGACTATAAAAAGCCATCAAAGCAAATATTCAAAGAATTATCTTTACATATAGACATTATAATCCAGACTACAACACATATTCGGCTTACTTAATGTATTAAAATCATGCAGGAAACACTGTTAAGTATAAAATGGTTTTTAACTTTCTTTTGGTTATACTCATATAAATTTGTTATTAGTATGTGTTACAAAATTGTGTAAGATTCCTATAATTCTGGTATGTCTCAATACATGTCATCAGTAATAATTATAATTGGTATGTTGAATTATCGTGTGTCACAGAGCTAACAAATTTCCTTGTCAATTGTGTCTTTGACTGTGGCTTCCCTAAAATATTTTTGTCATCCATAGATAACTGTTGTCTTGATTTGGTCCTCTTTAGAAGATGGTTTTATAATCGGCTATAAAACTTTAATAGGTGCTCTTGAATGCAAGTTTCTGATAACTTTGGAGATTATGACATTAGAATAAAGGAAAAAAAAAAAAACTTTCAGGACTCTCACAGAGAGCTAAAATGTTTATGAATATCCAGCAGAACAGGAGTTAACTAAATGGACTGAACTAACAGAAAACTGAAGTAAATATTTTAGATTTTTTTTTTTTTTTTTGCTTAAGTGTTGCTGATCCTTTTTGTTTTTCAGAGACAAAAACACTTTTCTTTTGAGCTATTTCCAGCTTTTAACAATTGAGTAAAGTATACTCCTGTGGACAAAATTTAGAGCATATTTGATTCTCTCTACCTAATTTCTCCAGAATTTAGAAACTATTTGTGAGTATTCTTAACTTATGGCAATACAGTTATTTGCATAAGTGTAATAAGAATGTTTTCTTTTGAACAGGACACAGTTGAAGAAACTGGTTATTTTACCAAGGCTTTGACTGGAATGGCATGCTTTCCTTTAAGGAATCAAACTTGACTTGTAAAGTCAATACTAGCCCCTTAGGAAAACTTGCCTCAAACCTTGCCTACATAGTTCCTTTACAGGGTGCCTGACCTGTGGTAAGTAAAGAATGTCACTTTCTGACAGGCCCAGGAGCCCTAAGTTACCTTGGGACCTCAAGAGGACAGAAATTTACCCAACTGACAGGTACTGGAGGGTAAAAACCCATGGCTGGGCTTGGCTTTAAAAAATGCTTATGTGAGATTCCTTATGGAACACAGTTCCATCAAAGCCAATTTTACAAGCCTACGTACAAAATAATTACTCTTGCTGCACCTTATGCAAATAATCAGGCCAAGCATAAAAAAACTAAAGTTTATTTGCAAATAAATCAGTCCTATCATGATTTGTTTTAATAAAAATAAGGACTGGAAAGAGAAAAATTATGTTCCCAAAACTACAGTATATCTGTTGTTAGTTGTTTTTGAGATTTCATTTTTATTTTTCTTCAATTTAAACTAAATCCTAAATTTTTGGTGGACTTTAAGTCCCCAAACTAATGCTTTCAAATCTTTACTTTTAAAACTGGGAATTGCACTCTTTATCCTAAAACTCATTGTTTACCTTATGTACACTGTCTGCTTAAATGCTGTACTAAAACTATAGATGAGAATACTAACATCTTTGTCATGAAAATCTTGGAACCCCAGCCTGGCCTGCGTGAGTACAGTCAGATAGCTCAGACAGCAGCAAAGCAGTTCCACTCCTCTCACCTTGGGGTCAACACTTACCCCACTATGCCCCTATCAGCAAGAAGAAGTCAGAGTAATCGATGGCCTTTTCCCATTTTCATAGGCCACACTTTAAGAATAAGGTGCTATGAAATCCAAAGGGAGGGACTGGAATCAACTTTGCAAAAATTATAACTGAGAAAATTATGAACAGTGAAAGAGATCAGACCCAACCGACTTCTCCATCTTGCTTCTAACCTTTAAGCTGTCCTTGTTGATTCCTGGGTGTAGGCCAAACTAAATTTGGGAAGAAATTCAGTTCATGGTTTAACCCTGAAACAAAACTGATAATAGCCCTCTCCTGAAAAGACTCCCTTCTTGGCTGGGGACCAGTCTGCCTTTGCAGGACTAACAATTTAGCTACAAGACTAGAAATGACAGTTTAGGGGTCATGCAGCCTCTGGCTCTGACAGTGTGAAACTCCCCAAATTGCTCCTGGGGATAACATCACTGTTGTAAAACCTAAGATTCAATGCTTGAGGTATTTTGCAGACCCTGCACTTGATGGATCAGCTGACACCACCCAGACTGATAATCTGGCTCAACCATTTCTGCCATCCCACCCAGGAACAGAAGATGGCAAGAAAACCTCACTTCAGCCCCCTGTGATTCCATCTCCAACCTGACGAATCAGCACTCCCCACTTCCTAAGTCCCTACCCACCAAATTATCTTTAAAAACTCAGATTCCCATATGCTTGGTGGAGGCTGATTTGAGTAATAATAAAACTCTGGTCTCCAGCACAGGCAGATCTGTGTGAATTACTCTTTCTCCATTGCAATTCCCCTGTCTTGATAAATTGGCTCTGTCTAGGCTGTGGACAAGGTGAACCCACTGGGCAGTCACAGTAAATCTGAAAGAAAACTATCCAGTTTAACATAGGTCTCTCTGTTTGCTTGGAAGTTCTGGAAAATTCTACCTATAGCAATTTGTGTATTAATGCTTTCACCACTGAATCTGATCTAGAAGATTTACTTGGTTGTTCATGTCAACCAGCAGCATGTTTCTACAGTTATTTTGTTAAGCTTTCTTTTCAGACAGTAAAGAAAAACCACATAGGTACAGTGATAATTTTCTAGGTCATATGGTTTTATCTAAACTTACTGACTTAATCAAATAAACCTAGTTGAGAAATTTTTCCCTAAAGAAAAAAGCAGATTAGAAATAACAAAATAAATGGGCTAAACAGTTCTCTTTGCAACTTCTGTGTATGTAATGTAAATAAAACATGTAAATAAAAATGCACATGAAAGTATCTAAATTACAGCATTATCCTGAGGAGCTTCATAGTAAAAGGGAAAAAAGTTAATTAATGTGATTTAGAGATTAGAAATATCTACTAATAATGTAAGGAATCTGGGTCATTATGTAAGCAAGAAAAACCATTCTCTCTTACTTGCCTGCGGAATGTTAAAATATTCTGTTATCAAATGGATGTGAATGTTGATTTGCATTCACTAAAAACCACGGCAGTAAACAGAAAGCGTAACTGTGGTTAACCAGGTTTCTGTGCCTCTTGCCTGGGCGGGGGGAGAATAAGAAAGGTAATGCCTTCTTCAATTGGCGATAATCCTTCCAGGTATTCAGGTATATTAGTGAAAAACACAATAACTACAGAGGAGAGAGGAGCAAAGGAGAAGTAAAATAAACTCTCAGGTGGGGACCTCAAATGCAGTATTCAATCATGTGTTGAATTTAACAGAACAAAGAATTCTTTTGGGAGGTACTTCGCTTGGCCTCTCCCTTCACCACCTCTGGCCCTAAACAAATGGGTCACAGGGCAATTACCATGTGAGGGGTCATCTCTTAGTTCCAGTCTCAAGATTTGGAAATGCTGAGCCATTCCCCAGGGCTCTCTCTGCAACCATTCTTTCTATATGGAGCATCCCTTTTTTCTTACTCAGAGGCTTCAGTGGAAAGACACTTCTTTATCTTGGAGCAAATTAAGAATTACATTGTTAGGCAGGAATCTAGACCTAACATGGCGGCGTTACCCGGCGTAGCAGGCCTTTTGTTAAAGACTCCCTTCACCCTTGTATACACCCGCAGACTTACATGCGTCAGAGTTCCGGCTGGGCAACCACACTCCCCCATGACCTGCAGCTCACCTGCATTCCACAAGTTCGTAAACAGCAGTTTCAGTTGACAGTTTCCAAAGACCCCTTCCTCATGACCCTTACTCAACTCCTGCCCTAGTAGTTTCAAGACCCCCCAGGCCCTGTTTGCACAACCAGCTTTCCTACCTCTCAGGCTATTAAGAAGCCCCTATCCTCCTCCCTCAGCACGACTTCCTCGGCCCACGCCTTTGGACCAAGGAACCTCGCCCGCAAGCCCTAATAAAAGGCTATTCTCACTGCCATTTGCCTTGTGTCTTCGTTCCCGGTTTGGCTCCAGCCTCAGTTTACCTTTACATATATGTTATCAAGGATTTTGAAGAAAATACTTCCCTCAGCATGAGCAGAAAACAAAGCTCCTTGCCAGCCACATGACAGCCACCCCTCACTTGGGCCTTACTTGTTCTCGTTGCTTGCATCATAACGAGGCATTGGGTCCAAGTCATTCCCATTCACATCGCAACTTGCCAGAGCATCCTATAGCCACAGAGGAGAGAGCAAGGGAAAGGAAATGGACATTCATTAATTAGCCATTGACCCACAGGCTCATGCATTTTTAAATACATTTCTGCCAGAAAGTAATTAGGTTAACTAATACGCTCACGGTTCAGTGGTGTCAGGCCTTAGGGAGGGAGTGCTCATTCAGTGGTAATTAGTGCTGTATTTTTCCCCCATAAGGTGAAGAAGAACTCTACACAGACGAAAGAATTGCCTGGTTCATTCTTGCCAGCACTTTTCCCCCTCATACCTAGAATGACCCAGTTCATGAAATGTATATCTTTCAAAGACATCCTCATTACTACCTTTTCTCTCCTTGACTACCTAGGCACAAAGTGATTTATTCTCCATAGACTCTCTCCCTACTCTTTATTGATTTCTTGAGCTTGCGACTTCCTTATCATAATATAGATTTCAGAAGACAAAAATCATTCACGTATCATTGGCAAGCCAATTAACAATCAATCTCAGATCTTTATTATGTCAGGTATCTTGGGACCGCTATTAGACAACCCTCGTCTTAGATACAAACTGGATATTGTATCTACTATAAAGGAGTCCATGATATAGACATTCTACTAATACCCATTGGCTTTTGGACCAACCAAAATGATGAACAGTTTTCCTACATTAAGATTTCAAAATAAGGAAATAGTATCTCCAAAACCAAAGTTGGATTTGCTTGTTTGCTTTTAAAAATGATTGTGAAAAATATCTGCAATACTGAAAAAAAATTACTAGACTGTTACCATTTATCAAATTTATGTCACTGTAGCCAGCCTAATTTAACATGCTTTGAATTTTCTTTGATTGATTGACTAATTGAAATAAGGTCTTCCTCTGTCACCCAGGCTGGAGCGCAGAGGTGTGATCATGGCTGGGCTCACTGCACCCTTGATCTCCTACGCTCAAGCAATCTTCCCGCCTCAGCTCCTGAGTAGGTGAGACTATAGGCAGGTGCCACCACGCCCAGCTATTTTTTTTTTAACTTTTAGAAAGATACAAGAATATAAGGAGGGAAAAGAAGTGCTCAGAGGGAATACAAGAGATTAAGACCACAAGTGTATAAGGTCACTAGAATAATTTGGCAGAAGTTTCTTTCTATTTAGGTTAGTTGGCTATAAGAAACATATCTTACTATCAAATGAAAAATGGGCTGCTTCCACCTTCTAGCCTGGAATAATGTGGTGTTATTGGGACCCCTTCTCTGGAGTATAATCTGGCTTATTTTCAGTTCTGGTGGTCTGTTGACTGGCTTGGTCTCTCTCTTTCTTTCTCCGCATTTTTTTTACTTTTATTAGAGGTAAGGTCTCGCTGTTTTCCAGGCGGGTCTCAAACTACTGAGCTCAAGCAATCCTCCTGCCGCAGCCTCCCAAAATGCTAGAATTACAGGCATGAGCCAGTGCACCTAGCCTGAATGTTCTTATACTTTATTATTATTCCTAATTTCAATGTTAGTGAAAGTAAACACTATCTTGATTTTCTGTCTTTATCAAAGGCTCTTCTTTCTGAAAATAACTTTTAGAACATAAAGCCTGAAATGTTTAGGGAAATCAAGCAAAATATATATTGTATATACAGGTGGTAAGTTCCTGCTTCCTGTGCAAAAGAGGCTCTACAGACCTGCTTAGTGTCCTTTAGAGCACGAAGGCTTCAGAGGGTATCTAATGTATCTTACTAATTTTCCTGGTAAGGAAAAAGAGGCTCGAAACAGAGGACCAACCAAAATGATAAACAAAGTTTTCCTATGCCAAGATTTCAATATGAAGAAACAGTATCGCCAAAACCAAAGTTGTATCTGCTTGTTTGCCTTTAAAGGTGATTAAACAAATCCAGATTGGAAGGAACCCAAGTCTTTGACATGTTACCCAATGTGCTTTCTCTACTCCCCACCAGGTCCAACATATAGAAGAACCAAGAGGGCGCCAATCATGCTCATTGCACAGATAACGCTAGAGAATTTTTTCTCAAGAGGAGAAAAGTGAAAAAGATAAAAGACTGCACTCCCAATTACATGAATGCTATTTGTATTTAGTCAAACATATTCATATGCAGTGGGGAAGAGCAGCATGCTGTAAAACCTTCTTTGCATGTGACAAGAAGGATATCTCTGCTGGGGCACAGACAGCCATGGTTTCTGTTCTTCTATCTGACCATGGATAACTCTCTTCTGTCTTCAGGCTACAATTTATTCTCCTATCAAATGAGGAGAGTAACCTGAAGTTCCTTTTTAGCTTTAAAATTCTATTCTGTAAAGAGACACAGTGTGTCTGGGTGCACTTGGATGCAGCAACTCAACCATTTTGTTCAAATGAGAACTAAATGAATTTGTGGCTGCTTCTTAAGAAAGGAATTGATTCCTACAGACCACTGGGAGGCTGATCATTACTATCCTTTAAAAAAAAAAAAGAAGAGGCAGAGAGAGAAAGAAGACCAGCAGATAACTGGAGAAAAGTTTGAAGTACATTTTTCTCCATAAAAGAAACAAAGAGTAGTGCCTGGCTGGTTGGATAACGTGTTGAGAACAGCGAATGTGGCTGGTAGCAGATGGTGTTGGTGGTGAGGTTTCTGCTACCTTATTGCTTTCTTTTTGTAAGTCAGAACATCAAAGTCACTGGAAAGTTGAAAGGGTTAGTTCATGCTTCCTGTATTCAAAGCACTCATCTTTTACCAGAGAAAAACAAAACACAATACCCTATTGTATGTTGCTACATTTTTCAGTAGCTATCCACCTTACTGATAATCCTAACATGAGTTTCCCTGTTTCCCAGAAGGAAAGACCTTCCAAGCACAGCATACACTCACGTAGTTTTGCATCAGATCTGGATGGGTTCTCTCAATTCCGTCATCCAGAATAGTGACCACAATGTTCTTTCCCGTGTAGCCTCTCTTCCAGGCTCCTTCGATATTCATGTCAGACTGGCAGGGATGCGTATTGTCACTGCAGTGCTGAAATAAGAAGAGCATGCTGCAAGATTACTAAATAGTGAGGAAATTGAAGAATTACCTATTTATTTATTTATTTATTTTTCTTTTTTGCTCTACTGCCCAGGCTGGAGTGTAGTAGTGTGATGAGCTTACTGTAACCTCAAACTCCTGGGCTTACGGGATCCTCTCACCTCAGCCTCCTGAGTAGCTGAGACTACAAATGCACACCACCGTGCCCAGCTAACTTTTAAATTTTGGGCAGAAACAAGGTCTTGCTTCGTTGCCGAGGCTGGTCTTAAACTCCCGGCCTCAAGCGATCCTCCCACCTCAGCCTCCCATAAAGTGCTGGGATTATAAGCGTGAGCCATTGTGCCTGGCTCTACTTCTTAAGATAATGCATTAAATTAACAGTAATTTGGCACATTGTCTACTAGTGTAGAAACACAGATCTCCAGCATGAACAGGGGAAGACAGGAAAGAAAGATGTGGGAAAAGCAAGTGAAACAGAAATCTCTCCGCCACCAGCTCTGACCTGTTTTGATACCGTTAAGTCTTTTGGAAAAGCATAAAATAAATAAAGTGTATCTCAACAGCAGAAAAATGGATGTATCATTTGATTGTTAACGTGTTTTAATGACATACAAATAGGCATCATAGTATTTCATTTATAAATCCAAAACATGTCACTGAAGAACATATACTTTATAATTTCTTAACCAAGCGCCTAGAAGCCAATCCAGCTACAAATGGAACCACTCAGGCAGCTTCTGTACAGTAGCCAGATATGCGCTCCTGTGAAAAACCCATGGGCAAGAAAAAATAACAGGTTGTCCACATTTCTTTCACTAAATTAACAATGGCTATTGTACCATAATTTGTAGGCAGCAGACAAATTCATCCAGCACTATTCCTTCAAGAAGGAAAAGAAGAATAGTGCCAAGTCCAGAAAGGTGCCCTACACAGGACAATGTGTGTGAAGGCTTCGAGGGGCAGGCTGTAAAACATGGAACCTGAGCTCATTATGTATAGTAATTTCATTCTGCAATGGCTACAACATACAAACATACTGAAAAACAAATTAAGGCAGCAGCTTTTCCTGACATAATTTACGAGCATTCATCTAACCAACACAATTGTTCCTTTAAAGTCCATCTCTTTGAAATATCCCTCTGTGTGATGTTGTTTTCTAGGTTCTTAAGATTTGGGACAGGAACAAAAGAGAAGAGCTGTGCTGCTATATAATTCCATAGCAACACGAGCCACCCCAGATCTTTCCCCATTCATTACTTTCTTCCTGCTTTGTAACAAACACTTCAGCATATCGGGAATGGAGGAGAATAGAAGCTTACTATGACCTAAACACAATGGGGACTTCACTGCTATGGATTCACTTAACACACACTTCACTGAGTACCTACTATAATTAAGAAATTATGAAGCATATGTTCCTCAGTTACCCGGTTTGAATTTATATGCTAGGGTGTGGCTGTGCACAAGGCAGAGGAGGTCCCTGTCCTAAAGGTGAGACACAGAAGATAAACCACCAAATAAACAAGACTATTCAGAGAGCTCCCTGTGTTTTAAAGGCTCCTTGTGTTTTAAACACTGTGATATGATGGTGAATGCTGAGGAATCTGAGTACACCACTTTAGATGAGATGGTCAGAAAAAAGATTCCAGTCTCTGCAGATGTGAAATGTGAGAAGGAGTTGGTCTGCCCAAGAGCCTAGGGACAAGTGTCCTGGTAGAGGACACAGCACATGCAAAGATGGTAAGGCAGGAAAGAGTTCAGCATATCAGAGGATGGGTATTGCTGGAGCTTAGTGAAGAGGGAGAGAATAGCACAGAGGCAGAAAGTTAGAAGCGGAGGCACGTCAGATCATTCAGGGCGTTGTAGGCCACAACTCAGCTTTTATTCCAACTACATCCTAAGTGGAAGCTCCTTTCCAAACCTCATCCCTTACAGGTGTTTCCAATGCCTCCAAAATAAATTTGTTAATTAATGTATTCCCCAAATGAGACTGCCTTTTGTTGAGTGTTATAAATACACTTGAGTATCAGTTTCAAGGATTCATTCTAAGAAAGGGTGCACCCATGTTTTCATGACAGACAACATTGATTTCCTACAGAATAGGGGCTTCTAATTTTGTATGAACATTTTTATCTTTTCCCCCACCTTCCTGACTTCTTTCTGGCACTTGAGGCCCTGAACACACACACTCTACTATTCTACTCTACTAATCCGAATTCTCTCTCTCTCGTGCCTTCAGATTTTGGGCCCCAGCTTTGGACCTACCTCTTAACACATAGCCTTTTTCAGCCTACTTGTGTTTTTCCCTTCTCTGAACTTAAAAATACACCCCACCCCCTCTTCCCCATCCCACACACACTTTCTCTCCCCCACTCTCTCTGTTCTATGCAATCCAACACCGACTCAGTGAATTCTGCCCAACTGTTGTTGACTGTTGAATCCTGGGTGTGAATTTTGTCTCCCTGACTGTAAGCCCCTAGAAGACCATGCAATAAACTAAGTCTGACCTAGGATTTCAAAAATATTGGCTAATTATATCCCATAAATGAGGGTATATTCTCAACTTTATTTCCAGTACGTGTACTGCTCTGACCTCTTCCAAGATACACAGCCAGCTCACACTTAGTTAACAAAGATTGATTAAAAAAGTAGTGTAGATTTCTGAAATGCCTCCATTTGTCAGAAGCCTCATTCTGGCCAAGAGTTTGGGCCTCTCCTCACCAAATATTTTAATTTAACACAAAGCAACCTTGACAGGTTTTTATTCCATTCTCCTTTCAAAACCTGCTGTGGCCACCTGCGGTATCGATTGTGACATGAAGTCATGTTAATGTGGCCAAGAGGTGGGCCGGAGGAAGGAAATGCACAGGAAATGGGTAACCCACAAATGGGATAACCAGCCTGGAGTGGAGGGATGCTGCCTGAAATTGTAATTACGAAAACCGAAGAAAACCAGCCATCTACGGAAAACATGTGTATTAAAAGTGAAGCAACTAGGTTCCTTTCTTCCACCTCTGCTTCTATTGAATCTGACTTTACCATTAAATATTCTTGTACCACCTTTTTGCTTGTTTTCTTTATATACATCACCATGGTAGGAGGTGAAGGAGAAGAAATATCCAACTGATGCTTTCATTTGGATAAGCTAACATAGAAAGCCACTAAAACACAGAAGACAAAAAGGAATGTTAAAGCCTAGGGTGTCTTTTGCAAATGTTAGTAATAAGGTCAGAGGGCATTTAAATTAGAACCCTAAACCCTGAATGTGGATCTTTGACTTTTAATACATTTTAAGTGGCCCAGGCTTCCAAATGTGTTTCTAACGTAGTTGTTTCCTGTACCTCAAGAATCCAGAGACCAAAGGCTATGGGAAATACTGATGTCACCCAACACTGACCAGAGATGAAAATGAGTTCATTTCCTTAACCACCTAGTTGAAATGGTCTTTAAACTAGGCCCTGTTTACTTGCCAGGAATCTATGTTACAGCAGCACCCAGAGGCAAAAGGAACACATATTAGCCGTGATTCCCTCATACATCATCAACCATGTGAGAAGGTCTCTGCCAGAGCTGGACCTAAAGAAGAGTGTCTGGAATTGTTACCACACATGCAGCCCGCAGCCTGGTGTTCACCAAAGGGGCCGGTCAGAAATTTCCAGCATATTTGAAGCTATTGAAAACCACATATGTGCACAGTATATGCAAGATAAATATTTATAGTAAAGGTAGGTACTTTCAATTCTGAATAATGCACTGTATTTCAGTGATGGTTCTATTAAGTATTTAGCAATGACACTGGACACATAAAACGGAAAATGTCCTGAAGAAACAACCATCACCACAAAGTTCCCCCACTGTCTTATCCATATGAACTTGTGCCTTTTTAGGAATGAAATTTTAAAGACATTGTCCTGTGAGTTCAAGAAATGGCTTTTTCCACACCAGGGTTACGAGCTATTCTGCTTTTAAACCACTCTGGGTGTGTCCATTTCTCTTGGGTCTTCATAAACATCTCACACTTCAATGAAAGATAGTTTCTACCCCAAATAAACACCTTTGTTATGTTCTCATCATCACTTTTTTTAAGACTGAGGTGGGAGGTGCTGGCGGGGTTTGTTGGGGGGGGGGGCGCCTTTTGGTATCACATTTTTAAAATTTCTCTAAGTTCTGAGGGTCTCCAATGAACTGCTAATTTAAATGCTGTCAATAACCTGCTAACGATGAAAACATCTGTTGTTCATTATTATTGATACAGTGGCTTAGTAAGACTTCATCTCTGACTATACAACATTAACAAGAAAATAAAATTAAATATACAAAAACCTGCTTTACAGACAAATGAAGACACATATCTAGTCAACTAGGTAAAGGGTACATATACTTGAAATTATGTGTAAAACTTGGAGTTCAGGAGTGGTTAGAAGTCTAAAAAAAAAAAAAAAAGAATTGATATTCCTTAAATGAAAATATAACTACCGTTTACTAGGTCCTTACCATGGTCAAGCATTTTACTAATCACTTTATCTGGATTACCATTATTTAAAATTTAGAACAACTATTTGCAAGAGGTACTATTGCCATTTGCTTTCAACAGATAAAGAAAAAGAGACTTAATCAGCCTAGGTAACCTTCCAGAATTCAAACAGCTGGCCAATGTGAAATCAGGATTCAAACCCAAGCAGTCTGACACCAGAGCATTGGACTATGTAACTCTTGTGTTAAAACTAAAACAGAAAGGGCTTAGAGCAGGGTCAAAAACAAGCAAACTCAGATAAGGGTAGATAAGGAGTAGATAAGGCATGGATATTGGAGAAAGGTTCCTGTAAAGAAACTCAAATAACAGAAATCGCTCTGGCCTTAGCACTCTGATGAGTACATTCAAGTGATAAAGTGGAATATAGTTGTTTAAGACCTTGGAGACGGCCGGGCGCGGTGGCTCAAGCCTGTAATCCCAGCACTTTGGGAGGCCGAGACGGGCGGATCACGAGGTCAGGAGATCGAGACCATCCTGGCTAACACGGTGAAACCCCGTCTCTACTAAAAATACAAAAACTAGCGGGCGAGGTGGCGGGCGCCTGTAGTCCCAGCTACTCGGGAGGCTGAGGCAGGAGAATGGCGTAAACCGGGAGGCGGAGCTTGCAGTGAGCTGAGATCCGGCCACTGCACTCCAGTCTGGGCGACAGAGCGAGACTCCGCCTCAAAAAAAAAAAAGACCTTGGAGACCTAATTTTCCCTTATTCCATTTATTGCATCACATCTTTCTGGAAACACCAAGTTTATATTTGAAAATTTTCAGCAACGGGAAGTTGACTTCTTTATTAAATAGGCAATAAAGTGCTGGTAAATCAGTTCTTTAAAATAGCGGTCCCCAACCTTTTTGACACCAGGAACTGGTTTCATGGAAGACAATTTTTCCACAGATGTGGGGTGGTTTCAGGATGAAACTGTTCCACCTCAGATCACTGGGCATTGCTTAGATTCTCATAAGGAGGATGCAACCTAGATCCCTCACATGCGCAGTTCACAATAGGGTTCGTGCTCCTCTGAGAATCTAGAGGCGCTGCTGATCTGACAGGAGGCGGAGTTTAGACGGTCATGCCCACCCACCACTCACCTCCTGCTGTGCAGCCTGGTTCCTAACAAGCCAGTACCAGTACTGGTCCGCAGCCCAGGACTTGGGGACCCCTGCTTTAAAAAACAGCCCTTATGTGTTAACGTTTCCCAATTTCCACAGTGTAAATACTCACATCATGGCTAGTTTTAAACTACCACAACTGCAAATTTCTAAATGTGTAACAATCAATGTTCATGACTTATAGAAGGTGGATCCAGGGTACCACTGGAAACAGCCCGCCATGGTTAGTCCTGCTCCATTTCTGATTAAGTCATGCCTTCCAAGGTGTCCGAAATCTGCTTCTCAGTACTTGGGAACTACCCAAGACTCCATTCTTCCCTTCGCAGTTTCAGACAATAGTTTCACTCCCTCTTGCATGTTTTTTTTTTTGGAGACCTTCTTTAACCTTTCCTTCTCAAGATCACCTTTTAAAAATGAACATTTGACATGTGTGAGGGAGGCCACAGTTGATGGGTTCTTTTTGAGGTATATGAAGTAGAGATTCTGTGCCTCCAAGACTGCAGGTGCCTTTACAGATTCTTGGAAATATAAATCAAGGTAGTTAAGGCCTAAGATGTTTATTACCATACTTAACGAGTCAATTTGATGGACTTCAAATCCTTAGTAACCTTAATTATCACACACACACACACACACACACACACACACACACACACACACATATACATACACAATTGCCCCCAGATAAAACAGATGCTCTGTGCAATTATTCAGAGGATGATTATTCAGTCTGTGGATTACCCAGAAATCCCACGGAAGCCCATTACATTTCAGTAACACCAAATTCAGCAGAGCAGATAAGGATGCGAGCTAAAGAGAATCGGGCAGAGGAGAATTTGAATTCCACCTCTGCTACTTTCCAGCTATATGACTTGAGTGTCAAGTCACTTAAATTCTTAAAACCTCATCTGTAGTTTGAACACAGATAACTGCTATAAAGATTAAGGAAGATAAAGTACATAACAATTGGTTGCTGTTATGATCATGCTGCTGTTGATGGCAGCACCTATATAAGGGCAACGGCCTTCCTTACAGTTTAGGGAAGAAAATTTTAGGTTTCTTTAAAAAAGGAGATCGATTATCATAAAATAAGGAGAGGATGATTTTCTTCATTGTTTGGAGAGATAGATTAGGCAAACTTGAAAGGGCAATTGATCATTTGTAAGGTTAGCTGGAATGACCTGAATTATTTTACATTTGAGGTCATGGGCTGGAACTGGGAAATGGAGCCTGGGGATGTGGTGCACAAGGAGGAAACAGCATACAACGGCCTTTTGGCACACTGGTCAAACGTTTTGGTCTCCTGTGAATCATGCTTTTTACTCCACACAGTTATACCACTATCCCAACTCTGCTAGAACCATGGTCCCCATCTACTATGATACAGTCTTGACATAAGGTCATTTCTCAGTTAGAACTGTTAATAGCGCCTGACGTAATGCCAAGGGAACATCAGAAAACAGTGGAGGTTGGGAGAAGAAGGCTGTGACGTACAAGATATGCTTATAGAGAGGAAAGCAGAATAAATCCAGTTCCAAAATTCTACTCATAATTGAGGATTAAGAAATCAAAGCATAGCAGTTGAAGTATAACTAGATGGCCTTTAGATTCAGTTAAGTGGATGGCATTTCTCATTTGTACATTTTGTGGCCCTCTTTGAATCTTTCCAAAGCTGACCCATCTTACATTAGAAACTTCCAGCCTTAAAATCATTTAACAAAATAAAAACCAATAAACCAACAAACACATCTTGTGTCACCTTTAAGGAATCTTTACAAGCCTCATATTAGTGTTTAGAGACCTGGTTTCCACTATATTACCTGGCCTTGGTGCTAAACCATGTTTTATGCTTCTAAAACTTAGCAGGCATTTCTGAGGCACCAAGAACAAGCTTATCTTTTGTGTGTATACCTCTCTGGAGCTGCCAGGGTTCACACCAATCTCAAGTACCTCAGTTCAAAAAGCTGAGTCAGGCTTCAGAAATCTAGGTCTGAAATCATTGCCTCCATCTCTACTGTCATTTCTCCTTCTCACTTAGTACTTTCCAGTCACCATACTGGCCATGACACTGTCCCTGTTGTTAGGTCCTTGAAGTCTAGTCCACGCAACAGACAAGCAATTGCAAAAAAACTGTTCATTAGTTACAGGTGGATCCAGTGTACTGCTGGAAACAGCCCACTATGGTTGGTTCACACCTTTACCAAGATGGAACATATCCTCTCCATCCCCTGCTTGCCCTTTGGCAATACATGTTAGGCATCATTAACACAGTTTGTCAGGATACTGTGGGAACATGGAACCCAGTCAGGGGGAAATGCAGGAAGGCTAAGAGCACTTTCTTGAGAAAATAACATTTAAACTGAGCCCCTAATACAAGCTGACTAGCCAAAGGGCAAGTCGGGGATGAAGAGGATATGTTCCATCTTGGTAAAAGTATAAAATAATCATAGAGAGACTGGACTGTTAAAGGCACTTAAGAAAGTCAATATAGCTGGAGAATACAGGTTACAAAAGGTGAGGTGGGAGATGAGAAAAATGGGAAGAATTGAGGCTGGAGAGGTGAGCAGGGTGTGGTTTGCTACACAGCAAAAGCTCATTAATGTTCAAGATTATCAATCTAAGGGAAGTTGGCCAAACCAGATGGGTAGGAGAAAATCCATGCACCAAGTTGAAGCCACTTCTCTGAGCGTTGGCTATGTAATTGGGGAAGAAATGCAATGAGAACACCTAAATTTGTCCAGTATCTGATTCTAAAGCAAATTCTAAGATCCCTGGGCATTCTGTTGAACATTCTTTTCAACGAAAGCCCAGTGTTTTTCTGCTCACGCATCCACCACTCTTCATATTAGTCATCTTTGGTTATATATGCGTTTTATCTTCCTAGTGAAATTATAAGCCACTTGTGCTGCATTATTATTATATCTTTATAATCTTTAAAGTTCATAATAAAAAGACTCAATAATTCATAAATCAATGTGTTTTGAGAGGGCGTGATGGTTAATTTTATGTGTTACTTGACTGGGTTAAGGAGTGCCCAGATAGCTAGTAAATACTATTTCTGGATATGTCTGTGCACGTGCTTCCAGAAGGGATTAGCATTTGAATAGATAGAGCTAGTAAAAGAAAACTGTCCACACAATGTGGGTGGGCATCATCTGATGTGTTGAGGGCTGGAATACAACAAAAAGTCAGAGGAAGAGTGAATTTGCTTTCTTTGATAGAGCTGAGACATCCATCTTCTCTTCTCCTTGGGCACTGTTGCTCCTGTTTCTCCTGTCTTCAGATTCAGACTGGGACTTACACCCTTGGCTCTCCTGGTTCTCCAGCTTTCTGGGCTTCACTAGAACGACTGGCTTTCCTAGGCTTCCATCTTGCAGATATCAGATCATAGGATTTCTCAGCCTCCATTATTACCTGAACCAATCCTTCATGATAAATCTCTCTCTCTCCCTCTCCCTCTCTTTCTCTCTCTTTCTCCATATATATATATATATACACACACATACATACATATATATATATAAAATATATATTATATATATATAATACAGGTAATACATACAATACAGGTAATAAAGAAGGTATAAATAAGATCTAGAAATCTCCATCTTCTGCACATTGACTCTCATAATGGGGCATTGCCAATGTAAAGGTCTAAGAAAGAACTTAGGGAATGTGCAGGGACTGAAGCCTTCACAGGGAATTCTACGAGAAGAGAAGGCATTCATTTGGGGTTGCTGATTATTCTAATATGTCACTAACAATGTTCAATCCTTCTGGCAGAAGAAGTCAGAAGAGCGGTAACATAGCAACAGGTGGGTTTATAGGTCTGGTGGGAAATTTCTGCTGTCAGGGGAGGAGCTCAGGGATGCAGAAGTTTGTTTGGAATAACACAAGGCAAGACAGAAGCGAATATTGTTCAGCTCTCCTCTGGTTTCGGTATATGGTTCAATTTGAATATTATTTTCCTTTTTAAGTCATGCAGAAATTCTACCATAAGTTGAGGAGACATTTAGTTTTGCCAAATGACTTTCTTCCTGGCTGACCATGAATCAAAAATCAAATATTTCTTAACACATTACCCTCTCATACAAATTGTGCAATTAGTGTATTAGTTAATCATGTTTGCTTATGGATGATCTCAACCAAAATGTTTTCCTTAAGTGCTTATATGCCAAGAAACAATTCCTATGCTGGAGCTCATAAAAATGAATTTTAGAAGCAACTGAACTGCATTATTTAATAATTATGGGAACATGAGCAGTAAGCAGCTGTCATTCTTTTCTAAAATGTAATTTGTTTTGTTTCTATTATTTGCAAAATTCTGCCTGCATAGAACTCTTCACCCTCTCGGTCCCCTCTGAGCATAAATTTGCTCAGAAACCTCTGCTTTCTCTCTATTCACTGAGGTCTCAGGAAGCAGTGCTCATAGAATGGAGTACTTTTTCCTTTTTAAAAAATGAGTAGAATATGGTGTGACTTGGATAAGCACAACCAGCAGTCTTTAGTTCCCACTACTTTTATTTCTTCAAAGTCACACAACAAAAAGTTGAGAAAAAAATATGGGAAATAATTGTTTTTCTAATGTTGGAGACATATAGGGTCAAGGAGAGGGAATTTGGATATCATTTGAAAATACTGAAAAGCAACTTTATTAATATGTCATCTTTCTTCATTTATATTGCTTCATAAATGACAATCATCTCATGAAATATGATGGCAGCTATTTTTTAGGTAAGAAAATAATCCATTTTTCAGTTGAACAAATCAAGCAGCTAAGGGGGTCTATTTATATAATATCTCCCAAAGCCTTCATTCATTCTGCAATTAGCTTTTGACAACATAATCATTAACTTTTCAATGAATGGGTGAATGCACGAATGAACAGACGGACAGAAAGACAAATAAATAGAAGAGCAATACATAATTTACTCTCCAAGTCCTATCACATTCAATTTCTCACAAATTTTTACCAATAAGTACACCTCTTTCCAGGACTCTGCAGAACATCTGAACAGTAAAAGCCACTTCAGCTTCCTTAAGTCAACCCCTAAAACTCCCATAGATAAGATGTTTTCAAGGGATATTTTCAAAGCCAAGTCACACAGGTGGCATATATATGAAAAGAAGAAGACACAGAGGGATGAAGAGGAAGACAGGATCAAATGCACAAAACAATGAAGCTGTGCACATTTAAGTGATGGATGTGTGATCATTAAATAGTCTTGGCCACTCCAAGAATAAGAACTACTTGATATTTCCTAGTAAAATACAAGTTTTACTTGTTTAAACTCAACAGAGCAGCAGACATTTGGTATTAAACATTAACAGTGGTCCCCTAATTTCGGTCTCAAATTAAGGCACTAAGGTAGATACCTTAAAAGACAAAAAAGACTTAGTATATTGAAATTATACCTTAAAAAAAAAAAAGGGAAGCAGCATTTCAAATGGGTCTTTCCAGATTTTTTTGACTTTGCTCCTCTCTAGATCTATGAGATTACTGGCTCAACTTTTTGAATATTCTAACAGTTCTAAAGGATTTTTGCCATGCCCTCTAATAAGTTATTACCCAAAATATATTTATTTCTATAAGAAATCTGATGCAATTGTGGTATGGAAGCTCAGAAAACAGGGAGTAATGTAAACTCAAGCAACCATATCAGAAGAGGCAGGGTTTCTTAAGACTCACATGAACCATAAGTAGTTGGAGACAAAATCTGAATTCAACTTTGCTTTCTTGCCAACACACTAGCCCACTGTGACCCTCACAAATCTTTTCTTTTTCCTAGTAACATGACTTCTTCAGGTATAACTCATCATTATGTTTTTATATAATCAGAGTATGTCTAATACACACAATCACCTCAAATAAAGATGCACTGCTTAGAAAAGGAGAATAACGTAATATCAATAGTTGAAGTCTATATTGCCAAATTTTTGTTTTCCCATATTGCACAAGCCAACTATCCCAAAACATAATGGCCGGAAACAATAACTTATTATTACCACTCACAGTTCTACAGGTTGAGTAGGATCAGCTGTGTGGCTTTCACTTGGGGCCTCCCATACTTTGCAGTCAGATGTCCACTGGGGATAAAGCCATTTGAAGGCGTGACTGACATGGAAGTTAATATGGCTTTGTCATTCATGTGAACACTAAGAGAATTTTCAACCTGATGTGTAGGATTTAGTTATTAATGTGTGTTTGTCATAGTTGAGTTATCTGAAAGTTCTTCTGAAGGACATATATCTATTGCATAATGATTTATCCCATAATAGCTAGAGCAATGGCAGTTACATTACAGTTATACTACATCTGTAAACTGTCAAAACACGTACTCATTGGCTTGTGCGTGTGTTTGTTTTTTAAAATTTCCAACCATACTTATTAAATGCCTTTTAGATACTAAGTGTACATCAGGGAATGAGAAAACACATGATCTAGTCTTCATAAAGGTGATATTCAAATTTGGGCAGATGGATAATAAATAAGTAGGCAAATAAGACAAACTATCATTAGAGATCATGGTAATAGTTACGAAGGAAACAAAAAGACCTTGCATGACATTAAGGGAAATGTGTTATTAAATGTATACCCTGAGTTCTTTACAGTTTTTCTGTTACTGAGCTGACATTCATTCAATAAACACTGAAACTTCAGTTTGGAAAGAGGCTTTTATAGGCATCAGGCAATAAACTCTGGCCATGGAAGAGCAAGTCAGAGCAAAATTGAGGTTCCCAACCTATTGGCATTTAAAATTTAAAAACAAAACAGAACACATTTCCACATTTCAAATAAAAATTTAAAAACAAGAAAATTATGACAAAAACAATCCACACTGTGGTATGTGTGATGTTTAAAGAGCATGATAATATGCTATGCTATGATGTATCCACAGAAAAATAAATCTACTTACAGGGCAAAGGAAAAACCATCTCACTTCTGACAATCAGCAAAATCAATTCTGATAGCTACTAAAAAGACTGCTTTAATATCATTCCTTTTAGGCTGAGTAAAAATAATTGTCCAAATCTACCTGACATCTTTGCTTTTATTGTCCACTTGAAGATGTAAACTAGTATAAAATCTAGAAAGTTGCTTGCAAGGAAAATCAAACATTTTGCCTGGACAGGCCAATCATATGCCCAGGGCTTTTTGCACAGTGGTAAGTAGCAGAGGCTTCAGAAAAGATGAAAGATCCCATAATGCATTTGATTAGCCACTCAATAAAGGAACCTACAGAGAAGACTGCCTCTTCGACCTGGTGAGATTCTCTCCAGACCCTGGAGTATAATGAGCAAGAAAACAAACTCATTTTTATCCTCCACTAGCAAGCGGAATTGCAAATGTTTTTCTTATTAATAAAAAATGTCAATCCTTTCAAGAATCTAACCAAGCAACTTGCTTTACCAGCATCCAACAGAATTTCTTGTTAGAGAAAAACAGTAATTCCAGAAAAGTCACTATCCAAACTCAGTGACACATCTTCATGTATAGAGCAAGGACACTGAACTCCATAGTAACTTCTAAACTCTTACAGTGGCATATTCAAGGTAAACTGGAATACTGTTCCTGTAACCTAACCCACATTTTTTCCATTCATTAATGAAACGAATAATGTTAACACAATTAAATTCAACACTAGGGTAGCAGTTTTCCACAGCCCCATTCAGCAGCCCACATACATATTTTAGAACATTGTTTTCCAAGCATGTCGCCTTTTCTATCTAATTAGTAAGCTCTTCATGGGTAACTAACATAAACACCTTACAGACAGAGTCCAAAACATCCTCACATCTGACAGCGGTGTGTTTTCACTGATGATTTAGAATAGGGCTTTCCAAAGTGGAAAAAGTGGAGAAAGATGTTGAAAGATGTTAAATTGGAGTTACAGAGATCCAAAAAGCTGCTCAGTCGACACAGCAGAAAAATGCAGCCCTTTCCACTTTATTCTCCAACACCTTATTTTTCATTAAAAGGGAAGAAAGGGCACAGTGAACAACAAAGTGATAGATCACAGTCCTCCAAAGATTCTAACTAAGACAAACAAAAAATAAAACTTCCTTTAAAAGGATGTGTTTAATCTATACATTCCTGAAGTTACTTTCTAGTGAGAAGTTTGTATCATCAATAGTTTGGAATGTTTTTAGCTGCAAGGAAAAAAAGCCCCAATTAACCATCATCAGAAAAAGCATTTAATTATCATCCAGTTGATCTGAAAGCTGGTGGTTCGAAGTTAATGACATCATTACAGAACAGGACTACTTTCTCAGCCACCAGACTTAGCTGTTGGCCCTTTGTCCTCTGAAAGCGCCTCCTGATTTGAAGATAACTACCATAGCTCCTTGTATGATATCCCTCATCAGTATCCCAAGCAGAAAGAAAGACATCACAAAAGCCTTTCTCTCCTAAGAGAAAAAACTCCCTCCGTATCAACTTCATCAGTAGTTGTTATTTGGCTAAAACTGGGTCACTGGAATATCTCCTTCTTCATCCCTGGTGCAGCGCACACGCATCCCATGACTGGCTTGGAGCATTCGTGATTTATTCCCTAGGGCTAGGAGACAGTTTGCCTTCTCTGAGATTAGGTAATTTCCACCAGAGCTTCATAAACATAAACCTAGTGATATAAAGCAGGTAATAATTAAGTATGATTATAGGGTAGAAAAAGACACTGTCTGAAATACAGTTATTCCTTAGCTTTTGTGATTGCTCCATGTATCTGTCAATCTAGCTTTCATGACACTTATCTAGCTATATATGATCTATGTCTCATATATAAATATATATAAACTCTACCTTGTGACAGTTTAAGGTAGTGGGATTTTTCTTCTTTTTTTTCTTTTTTTAACTTGAGACGGAGTCTCACTCTGTCACCAGGCTGGTGTGCAGTGGCACGATCTCGGCTCACTAAAACCTCCACCTCCCGGGTTCAAGCGATTCTCCTGCCTCCCGAGTAGCTGAGACTACAGGCATGTGCCACCATGCCCAGCTAATATTTTGTTTAATTTTTAGTAGAGATGGTATTTCACCATGTTGGCCAAGTTGGTCTTGATCTGACTTCATGATCCTCCTACCTTTGCTTCCCAAAGTGGGTAGTAGGATTTTTAAAGGTTATTTGAAAAATCACACATGAAGAAAACCATTAAGAAGAACATCAATTCATATAACTGGAAAAAATAAATGTTTTAGTCCAACTGAAATTGAGATTGAATAGAACTGAACTGAACTTTTTTTTGTTATCCTCACATTTCATTAGGAAATAACACTACGATCACTAAGGTTGTTATTAAATTAAATTTGCATCTTTAATTCAACACATATTTTGCACATGCTGTTTGCTTAGCACCATCCCAGGTATCATTCTAGGTACCACGTGGACTATGAAAAATAGTAACAAATATTTCTTTCCCTAAAGAAGAGCTGCTAGATAAAATACAAGAGCCCCAGTTAAATTTGAATTTCAGATCAACAAGAAAAACTTTTTTAGTATAAGTAGATCCCATATATTGTATGGGACATACTTACACTAAAAAGTTATTCATTGCTTATCTGAAATTCAAATTAATATCTATTTTCACTTTCTACATCTGCCAACCCTTAGTGCCACCAGTCTAAGGGAGGGTAACTTTACAGCGTAATACTAATTTGTCCTATGACATCTCCAACTTCAATTAATGGCATCTATCTTTCTTAAGGAATAATTAAGATGCCTGTAGTAAGAATGCAAAGCTCACACCTGTAATCCCAGCACTTTGGGAGGCTAAGGCAGGCGGATCACGAGGTCAGGAAATCGAGACCATCCTGGCCAACACAATGAAACCCTGTCTCCGTAAAGACAGAAACTAGCTGGGTGTGGTGGCGCACGCCTGTAGTCCCAGCTACTCAGGAGGCTGGGGCAGAAGAATCACTTGAAGCCGGGAGGCAGAGGTTGCAGTGAGCCAAGATCGTGCCACTGCACTCCAGCCTGGGTGACAGAGTGAGACTCCATCTCAAAAAAAAAAAAAAAAAAAAAAAAAAAAAGGCAAAGAGAAGGAAATATGCAGTGTTCTATTTGCTTCCTACTCAGAATAGGATCTAAAGAATCTAATCCTGGCGTCAACATAATAATGAAAGCCATCTAAATCTTTATCTCCCCATGTATCCTTCAAAAACAACATAAAGATAAAACAAGGAGAAACTGAAATTTTTTATCATAACTAGGAAAAAGGGAACACAACAACCTCAAATTACACATAAGCAGGAGAAAAATACTCAAATCCAGCAGAACCTGCTCTTGAGATCACTCCAGAGCAGAAAGTCAGATAGAGACAGCAGAAAAGTAAAAGGAAGCAGAAGCCCAGTAATGGTGAGACACAAATAGAATCATCTTACGGAGAAAACTCCGCCTCAGTAGGGAAATATGGTGAACAGATCTGAGAAGAGCTCAGAGTGCAAAGGAGCAGAGATGGAAACTATAGAAAGGCACCAGTTCTGGGAGTGAAGGAGCAAATTAGAAGTGGAACCCCTTGAAGACTTGATGGAGAAAGAGACAAGAAAGTGATGAAAATCACTTTATCTCAGGAGTTTGAGACTAGCCTGGGCAACATGGCTAAACCATGTTGTATTTTTTTGTGTCTACAAAAAATAGAAGCTGAGGTGGGAGAATCACTTGAACTCAGGAGGTCAAGGCTGCAGTGAGCCATAATCACGCCACTGCACTCCAGCCTGGGCAAGAGTGAGACCCAGTCTCAAAAAAAAGAAAGTGATGAAAAGCACAAGTCATATTAAAGCAACGGAGAATCACTAAATCAGAAGGCCATCTACCCTCCTCTCTCACTCCCTCCAAGTACATTGATAAAATCAAATGATTCTTACTGTATCAAAATAGTATTGTTCTTTTGAACTAGGAGACTTAATAAGTCATTCAAATTCCCACCTCTTTCTACACTGAATTGCTACTAATGACCTAAGAAAATAAAACATCTCAAAATGAATGGAGACTAGTAGATAAATATCTACCTCATGTTCTGTAACAATGAAGTCTAAAAAGAGAATCAAAATATTGCAGTTGATTAAAATTCTACTCAAAAATTTGCAACAGCACAAAAATGAAACACACCTGAACCTCAGTGAAACACACTGAAATAGTGAAACAGTGAAACACATTGAAGATATGGAAATATGGCTCAAAGAAATATTTTTAAAATATATGGACAGAACAAAAACCAGAAAGATGTAAAACCAGAGTTGATTAAACCCTGGAAATAAATTATATTAGAAATAAAAACTAATTACAAGGTGTCCAAGAGAGAAGTGATTCCACTGAAAATATCAGGAGCATTGAGGAAAGGCATAAATATGGGAAAGAGAACAAAAAGCAACATAGAGGTCAAAAGTATTCAAGAAAAAGTAACTAATAAAGAAAACTGGTGAATAAGACCTAATATGCTTGTCCCTGTGTCTAATTTTTAACAGGACACTTTAAGAAAAAAAATCTCCTGGACCTCCACACCAAAAATAAATAAATAGATAAATAAATAAATAAAGGGTTACCTGCAGGGGAAAAAACTATCAGTGAAGCTATCCTTCAAATATCAAGCCTCTAGAAAACATCTTATACAATTAAGAAACCAGGGTATACTGCACTTACAAGCCCTTTCTAGGCAATCTAGCAGATGCGTTTCATCCCATCAAGATATGACTGGCAAAAGAACTGATGGCGCACGAAACACATTTATTTGCAAATCTAAGATAAAAGCAAAGGAGGGAACCAGGGTGCAAGAAGAGTAAGGAAACATACGTTATGTGTTTGGACAAAATAGAAACAATGAACTTAAAACAGAAGGAGAAAAGAGACAGAAACAGTAAAATAGGATAAGCTAATGAATTGTTCCATAGGTAGACTCAACGGATCTGATTTAAAGCTGACAAACCAAATATAGATTAAGTGAAGGAAAGAGGAATGAAGGTCATATAAAGGTTACGTTTAATAATCACTAAAATAATAATACAACTTTCCCCATAACCAAAATAAGTTATTTCAAAAGAACAAGGAATGGGCCACATATAAAACATAGTAACACAATATAAACTATATGTACATAAAATCTAAAACAATATGACAGATGAGATTAAACGTATTGGTCATATTTATAAATGTAAATGAGCTTAAAAATCTCTATTAAATAAAAATACATTAAAATTGTCTCACAAAGCAAAATCTAACACCTAAAATAGAGTACTTCCAATGCCTAAGAATCAAGAGTTGGGGCAAAGCAGGGTTGTGATTCTGATATCAGATAAAACACACAGAGATACCATTTCTCACCCATCAAACAAGCCAAAAGTAGCCTTGGAAAGATGGGAGACTTATCCTCTAGAAAAATACTTTTTAAAAGAAACGGGTGTGGTGGTGTGCTCCTAGCCACTTGGGAGGCTCTAGTCACAGCCACTTGGAGCCTAAGGTGGCAGGATCCCTTGAGCCCAGGAATCTGAGGCAGCAGTGAGCTACGATTGTGCCACTGCACTCCAGCCTGAGTGACAAAGCAAGACCCTGAAAGAGGAAAAATTTCAAAAATTGACAACAGAGCCGGGTGAGGGGAAGAAGGCATCCAAACACGGTTGACGAGAATGTAAACTATCCTAGCCCTTAATGAGGGAGATTGAGCAATATCTAATAATGCTATATTACCTTCTACCTTCGGAATGAGCAATCTACTGCCAGGAACTTATCCTGAAAATGCACCTATAAAAACAACCACAAGGTTATTCAGTTTGGAGTATTTGTTGAAGCACATGGAGACAAACTACCTGCACACTCATTGGTAGCTAGTTAAATAAATTATGGTAACTCTACCAGAACACCACTGCAAAAAAGGATAAAGATCTCTATGAACTAATACATAGTGATTTCCAAGAATAGAATAAGTGATAAAAGCAAAATGTAAAGAAGTGTATATATAGTGTTCTATGTATTTTACTTTGAACCATATGTTTTACATATTTTAACATAAAATTAAGTAAATAATAAAATTAAATATATAAAGATGAGGGACAGAGCTCTAAAACTGAACAGAACAGAAGCAAATTAACCTAACTATATATCAAATTAGTGACACAGTCATAGAAAAAAAAATTTATTCAAGCAACTTTGGAACCAAAGAGTCTGACTCTAAGGACTTCGTCCTTAGAATATATTCCTCAGGGAATATATTTTTTAGAGACAAGTAAGAACTTGTCTCTAAAAAAATAAATAAATAAAAGAGAGACGGAATAAATAATGGCAATGTATGACCCTTTGTTCTGGAATCAAAAGAGATAATCTATTAAAAAAAACCTTGCGGACAACTGAATATGGACAGTAATTTCGATAAAATCACCATTAACTTTCTTAGAAGTGGGGGCGGTCCTTTTGTTACACAGGAGAATGTTGTTCTTAGGAGATGCAATCTGCAATATTTTGGACTGTATCCCTGAGGAATATATTCTAAGGACAAAGAGAAATCTTAAATTGCACATAAGTTTGTGGTTGGTAGTAGCAGTGGTTTGGTAATTCCAACAGTATTTTGCATGTACTGTAGTAAATTTATGGATATGGTTAACAACTATGATTCTCACTGTGAAAGGAAGGGAAAGAAATCTGAAATTTGTCAGGAAAAGGAAGAGCCTGTGGTATGGAATTGCATTTGGAGGTACCACTATAACCTCCAGATATATCTTCTTAGCTCTGTCGGCTGAAAAAGGACATTAGAACCAAGGACACCCTTCTCACCGATATCTTGATTTTTAGACACCATTCCTAAACAAGATAAACCACCTATTTGAGAAATAGCTATTTGTAGGTCCGGAGCAGAGAAGATACAAGGTGAACATTCTGTTGTGCTATAAAGGAAGAAGTACTGAAAAACTGATGGGAACTTCTGAAAAGGACACAGGAGTCAACTTGAAAGGTCTCCCACTCATCGAACTAGGGCCAATTTCAGAACCAAAAAAGAAAGTCAGTAATGTCAGTAATGAATCATTACTGTTGGATGGAATCCATGAGTTAATAATGATATTTTTAAAAAACAGTAGAGTAAAGAAGGGATTCCAGAATTAGAAAACCAACACCTTGCAAGCACCGATGTAATGATTTATTTAGGTAGGGGTCATCAATAAATGCTAAAATCCTAGGGAAAAACTGACAGGGAATAGGATATGCACATGCTGTAAAATATCATCCCTCAGATATCCTGTTAATTACAAAGACAAACTGTATCTTTACAATAGAGGAATCTAGCAGGTGTCATCTCAATCCACCAAGTGAACAAAGTTAACATTATACCACCTGACAGGAAGCCGTGAAAAAGATGCAGTCTTACCCTAGGTAGTTTTTGTGCTAAAAATATTTAACCCCTCAACTACTCCTGGAAAAAAAAAAAAACAAATAAATCCAAAGTGAGATTTGTTTTACAAACCATAAGCCTGACCTCATCAAAATCATCAACATGAAAGACCACGTCCTACCCTCCCCACTTTCCCATTCCCCCAGTAAGGCAGAGGAGCCCTTCTAGATTAGTAGTTAAAAGAGATGGCACAAGCTGGACATGGTGTTTCATACCTACAACCCCAGCACTTTGAAAGGCCAAGACAGGAGGATCACTTGAGGCCAGGAGTTTGAGACGAATCTGTGGAACATGAAACCCTGCTCTACGAAAAATAAAAATAAAAAAATAGCCAGCTGTGGTGGTGCACACCTGCAGTTCTAGCTATTCCGGAGGACGGCTTGAGCTCAGGAGTTTTTTGCTGCAGTGAGCCGTGATCATACCACTGTACTCCAGCCTGGGTGACAGAGTGAGAACTTGTCTCTAAAAAAATAAATAAATAAAAGACAGAGAGATGGAATAAATAATGGCAATGTACAACCCTTTGTTCTGGAATCAAAAGGGATAATCTATTTTAAAAAAACATTGTGACAAGTGAATATGGACAGTAATTTTGATAAAATCATCATTAACTTTCTTAGAAGTGAGGGTGGTACTTTGGTTATATAGGAGAATGTTCTTCTTAGGAGATGCAATCTGCAATATTTTGGATTGTGTTTTCACAATGTCTGGAACTTACTTTCAGAGTTCAGAGAAAACATTCTATGTGTGTATAGAGACAGAAAAGAATATTAACTTTTTGGTAAATCCAGGTGAATGGAAGGTATTAATACGTATGCATTATACTACTCTTTCAACTTGTTTGTACTTTTCAAATTTATTAAAACAAACCATTGAAAGGAAAAAAACCATCACAGACACTATTTTATCTTTATTTCTTTGAGACAGGGTCTCGCTCTGTTGCCCAGGCTGGAGTGCAGACGTACAATCACAGCTCACTGAAACCTCAACTTCCCAGGTTCAAGTGATACTCCCACCTCAGTCTGCCAGCTGTCTCTTCTTGAAAGCTGTCAAGTGAGGGCTTTTCATCAAGAGCTGCCTTTAAGATTGAACACATGTGATAAGGATGTCTGCCCATTTCCCAGGATTTCTACTGGGGTGGGATGACCTCCTTTCCCTAGCCTCACAGTCCTCTCCAGATTCTTGCTATCTCTTACATGCTACTCTCCCTCTAAATCACTTTGTCCCAAAGGCATCCAACAGGGTACTCACGGCTTAGTAGTCAGAAAACAAGAACAGACCTCAGAAACAGGTAAGGAGAGATGGAAAGGAGAGTGTGCACCCGTGAGAATTTTTCTTGGCATACCAAGGCAAAGGCTCTCACTTTTTTCCTATTACACTTGAACTGAGTACTCCTGACAGTTACCTTGCAACGATGTGCAGAAGACTTGTTTGAGAATCCAGCAATGGCAGAGATCAGGGCTATACTGAGTGGCGGAAAGAACTGAGGTCCTGGAGCCCTGCTTTACCTCTGAGACCAAGTGAGGCATGCCAGAGTTCAAGAAGCCAATAAATTCCCTCCTTCTTTCACTTTTTTCCCTTCCACCAGTTTGGATCTCAATGGACACAATGTTTTGCTGTAAAAATGTACCCTCTGGACAGACTGAAAAATAGATCAGGGAAACAAATACTGCCTATTTACATCTCTTCTGTCAATTCACACAGCATATTAGGATAATAAAGTCTAGGAGAATTCCCACAGTAAATAAATCTTACGTTTGTTCATATCAGTATGATTTACATTTGGAGATGCCTATTAAGAATCCTTAGAAGTGGTCTTCCAAGGGAGGCAATTTTTGCAGTAATTGTGTGAAACTTGTTCATTTGCATGCAAAGAAGTCCTCTCCTGTTTCACATAATTTTGACATATGACATATGTCTGTTCTCACATTAGGAACCCGAGGCCCATATAATCAAACTAAAGATCCTAACAAGATTGAAATGCTTGAGTATGTTTGCAAGGGTCTCACGGTACTTCACACATGCCTGCACTGTACCATTTAGATATTACATAAAGTTAGCTATTTCCCAATGTGACTATGACCTGCTAGTGAGCAGGGTATATAACCTTTTCATACTTGTTATCCCTGGCAGGTTGAATTACACCTGATACATAGGAGAAATTCAATAAATGTTGCTGAATGAATAAAATCAGCACCAATTTACTTTTCTTCTATGGGAATTACATGTCTTGTTTCTTTCCTTCATTTTCTCTTCTGTTACACATTAAATTAATGCCTTTATTGAGCAGCCTGTAGTAACTCCTAGTTCTTAGTCCTGGGAGGATAGAACGAATTCAATGCTCATTAGTGTGTACAACTAGTTTAAATGATTTGTTCACTGCACATTCCCTTTCGCTTGTCCAGAATGAATCAGGTTTGATTATTATGGATCTCTTTAATCTTTCATTTTCTTGGACAAAATTCTACAAATGAGAAATGTTTCCAGCCCTGCTTTACCTCATCTTTCAGACTAATAAAGAATGGCAAGTTTAACACACTCCTTTCTAAAACAGGCACATTAAGGGAAATAATTACATGCCATTGTGCAAGACCTACTAGAGTTAATGTCATCCCTTCAAGATAGAATATTTGTTTCCAGGGCATCAGGTTCCTGGAACAGATGGTTTTGCTACCTTCCACTTACTATTGCCTGTGCAAGCTAGAGTAATGCATATCGTTGTAATATTTTCTAACCTTCCAATGACAGTAGAAAGAGCATAAACTAAACTATGTTGGTAAGAAAAAAAAAAAAGCTATGATGGTACAGCAGACTTGAAATCATGTAATAAATAACAAAGATTTTTTTCTGGAGGACTAAAGATAACTCATCTTGAGAAGATTCTGGGCAGCATGAGAGTCATTTCAAAATACTTGCAGAGAGAGAAATATTTCAATTAATTTTGAACAAATAACTTGACCACATGACATGTGTGGGATACATTTTTAAAGATAAAAAGAACTATATAAAATTTAAATTATTGGCAGCTATCACATCACTGATGGTAGTTCTGTCATTCTAAGAGAATATTGTATATAGCGTGAGATAAAATCAAAGAGTAATTATATTGGTGACACTGAGAACAGAATTTTCAACATGGGGAAAAGATGCAGATATAAAATTGGTGAGAGTAAAACTGAATGGGGTTTAAATGGAAAATATCTGTATAAACTCATGAGCTATTTTATAAGTAAAAAAAATTGCTCAACTCTGCTCACTGAAAACTCCTAAATATTAATCCAACAGTAATGAGAATGGCAACACTCCTATTGTGGTCTCTAAATATGAGTTTCAAAAAGAAAGGAACAAAAGGTCTCAGAGAAAAGGTTGATTACAGGCCTGGAACACAAAATATACAAGATAATAATGGAAGTATTTATTATACCCGAAAAAGAATGTACTGAGGTCACATTAAAGGACCTAGAAGTCAACTTGAATAGGCTCTCTCTAGCCAAAGATGGGGCAATTCAAGCAAGAATAGGTTTACAACTTCAATGAAATAAAACACATCAAATATGTTTAAGTTCATGAATTTGTAATGAAACTAGGAAAACATCTCATTGGTGCCCTTTAGTGAACATTAGGGAAATAGCCCCTGATACAGAAAATGAAAGAACCGAGGATTAATCTCACCTTTCCTACAAAAACCATATCTCACTGTGACAAATAACTGATGAGAAGTTTCTCTTTATAAAAGTATTCTAGCCAGTAAATGAAGAAGAAATCACAGAACGAGTATCATTATCTGGCAAACCTCAATGAACACTCATAAGGATCTAGGTGATGGCAGCTGCTAATATCACAGGGAGGGACAAGCAGACATTCTGTACCTACAGATGGAAATGCACACCATCACTGGGAAGCAGTCTTTCCTCACCTTCTCAAAAATAAAATTAAACTTGAATTTGAGCCTTTTGGTCTTACTACCTACCAATTTATTGATATCAGGGATAGAACTTGCAAAATGACCCCATGAGATTGCAGCCAGCAAAATCCAGATCACATGAAGCCTGAAATAACCTAGATTCTTCAACCAAAAATTTTCAAAGGAGAAAAAAATGGAGAGGCGTCTGTAAAATTAAGGAGATTTAAGAGCCATACCATCCTTCACCCACTTTTTGATGGGGTTGTTTGTTTCTTATAAATCTAAGTTCTTTGTAGATTCTGGATATTAGCCCTTTGTCAGATGGGCAGATTGCAAAACTTTTCTCCCATTCTGTAGGTTGCCTGTTCACTCTGATGATAGTTTCTTTTGCCGTGCAGAAGCTCTTGAGTTTAATTAGATCCCATTCGTCAATTTTGGCTTTTGTTGCCATTGCTTTTGGTGTTTTAGTCATGAAGTCTTTGCCCATGCCTATGTCCTGAATGGTATTGCCCAGGTTTTCTTCTAGAGATTTTATGGTTTTAGGTCCGGGAGTTGAAAAATGAGAACGCATGGACACAGGGAGGGGAACACCACACACCGAGGCCTGTCGGGGGCTGGAGGGCTGGGGGAGGAATATACCTAATTAGGAGATATACCTAATGTAGGTGATGGGTTGATGGGTGCTGCAAACCACCATGGCATGGGTATACCTATGTAACAAACCTGCATGTTCTGCACATGTATCTCAGAACTTAAAGTATAATAATAAATAAATAAATAAGAGACATATCATTAATCAATCACAATGTATAAGCCTTATTTGGAGCCTGACTCAAAAACAAATGACACAGAAAAATTTTAAGATAGGGAAATTTGAAAACTGGCTGGATATTTGATAATATAAATAAATAAATTTTTTACATGATAGTAATATGGTTTTATGAAAAGTAGTTCCTATCTTAAAGAGATAGATACTAGGCTATTCAGTGATGAATGAGGTACGCTATTTGTTTTAAGATAATCAGAGTAACGGGGGCAATAAATGAAAGAATACTGGCCTTGAGTTGATAATTATTGAAGTTGGTAATGGAGATGTGGATGTTCATGATATATTAGTCTCCTGACTTTTGCTTTTAAATTTTCCAAAAGATTTCTATAATATTTACAGTGAAAGCATGTAAACTTGATCGAATATGTAATCCCCAGCCTGGAATTTAGACCAAGTGTCGTTAAGTTTCTGATAAAGTACAAGGAAGTGTTTTTGAGTGAAATCACCCATTACAGAAAGATCCATCTCAGTATATTTCTAGTTATTGAAAACATACTAGATTGGTATTGAGCATGAGCTGAGGGCTTCAGTTATGATTGAGACCCATTCTAATTTGGTGGTCTGTGAGCCCTTTTTCAGTATCTTCTTAAAGACCACCTGATTCAAAGTAAGCACTAATTGCAAAAACATGCACAGTGTTTGTTTTTGTGTGCTTGTGTAAATGCACAAATGCTAAGTGGAAGGGCCTGGGACACAGAGCACAGTAATGAAAGAAAAGTCAGAATTAGCATTTAAAACATTTCAGCAGACCAGGAATGAGCTGAAAAAAAAAAAATTATGTGGGCCTGCTATGCTTAACTTACTGTGACTGAGAATACTGCTGAATTTCTATGAGTTCTCTAAAAGATAAAAATGATTTCTCTCTCACTAGGTAACACACCCAAAGACCAAGTTTTAAAGGCACTAATTTAATGAAGTTTCAGGACACCATGCAATGAGACTATTAGAAGAACACAGCCCTGTGCTACCTGACCATAGTTTGTTTGACTTTGCTTCAGACACACTAATTTTGAATGTCTGGATCAGAACTTCTATACCAGTAGGCTTTTTATAAGGGTCAAATTCAACTCACCAGGAAACTAAAAGAGAAAAAAATGTAGAACAAAAGCTAGACTTCTTCCAAATAGTCATTTAAGATTATTCTTTAACTCTTGTACCAAATATTTGAATAGACACTATCCAGACAAACTGACTTTTCTTTAGCATAAAGAAATTAGGTTTCTCATCAGGTTTTTCCTCTTTTTAATCATGGAAGCAATAAGTGGTGAATGCATTTTTGACTGTCCACATCATCTACCATCAAAAAATAACACCTCTGCATTCTGAACCCAATTTCAATTTCAACCTATGCAATTAAGCAATCAAATTCTGTTTCAGGAATTAATAGTTTTCTTCTGCAGGTCTCCCTGTAATTTCACTTCATCTGCTGTGGAGAAGCTCTTTCAGCTTGAATCATCTGCATTTTGGACTATCCACCACCAGTCTACAATCTCAACCTTAGGCTGAGGCAGCCTACCAAGGATCTCCTTACACTGGAGAAATTGGAAAAATCATATTGATGTGCATGAGAATTCTACTTGAAGATGGTTAATCCTTTCTCCCCAGGTGATTTAGGCATTTTTCTTCTTTCCAATTCTTTTCATCACTGGATTGCTAAAAATCATTCCTTTTACTCCATTAATTTCCTAGCCAAGTCCACTGCCAACCAAAATTAAGAAAAAGAAGCATTCCAGATGCCTCTATCTCAGATAATGTTAGAACTTGAATCTCAACACAGGACATCTGAAGGCATAATCACCTTTTAGAAGTAGCCAAATTTACTTCTGTGAATTTGTAAATGAAGAAATCTAAATGACCGGCTCTCTCCTCACGTAATATCCACAGACATTTATTGAGCACTTACTAAAAGAACCCTAGTTATTGGCAGAGAGATAGGTTATAGTAAGCCAGAAAAATGTGCCTTGATCACTACAACTAATCTCAATACTGAGTTGAAAGTAAATGAGCAATGAGGTATCAGAGCAGCTGTTTGATAAAAGAACTTGAATCAACATGTTCAGGAAGACAACCACAGATTAAGACAGGTCAAGGGTCAATCCTATCTGCTCTCCAAAAGACAATGAGTTACTAATTAAAGAAAAATCTTAGCTAAGATCTTGATTAAAAAAAAACAACTTTGTTTCTGTTAACAGAACCATCATGGTAGAGAGGGGCCCAGAGGGCAAGACTACTCAAGTATTTTTTACTCTTTGAAAGCAAAGCTGAGAAAATAAATTACCAGTATGAAATAAGTTGTATCTTGTGCAAGGAAATTCTTAAAAGGTTGTAATAATTTGCACTCGCAGAAATAGATGTTATCAAAATGATTTTTCTAAGTGGACCATTAATTATTGGTATCTTCTGGAAGCACTTTGAGTAGTTACTTATAGGTTAATTTAACATTCTTTTTGTTGTTGTTGTTGTTTTGTTTTTTGAGACGGAGTCTCGCTCTGTCACCCAGGCTGGAGTGCAGTGGTGCTATCTCGGCTCACTGCAAACTCCGCCTCCCGGGTTCACGCCATTCTCCTGCCTCGGTCTCCCGAGTAGCTGGGACTACAGGTGCCCGCCACCATGCACAGCTAATTTCTTGTATTTTTAGTAGAGACGGGGTTTCACTATGTTAGCCAGGATGGTCTCGATCTCCTGGCCTCGTGATCTGCCTGCCTCAGCCTCCCAAAGTGCTGGGATTACAGGTGTGAGTCACCGCGTCCTGCCAATTTAACATTCTTAATATAGCCACTTCCATCACAACCATCATGTGGGACAATGAAATCGCAGTTATCATAATTATCATAACTTAATTAACAAGTACCCAATTATAGTTCTGACAAGTCCCAGTAGGCCAGCATCAACTGATTAGGCAAAAGGATAAAAATTACTCAAATCCCTACCCATAAAATGCTCCCCTTAAGCTTCATTAAAGAAGGCAACATGGTCATCGCATTTACTATTTTATCCTTGGCATCAGGAATAATATAGGTTCTTGGAAAAAATAAATCTTCGCCAAATATAAATGAATGAATACATAAATGCATTAATAAAAGTCTTCTTCATAGGAACTTTGATTCAGTTGGGATTCCCTAAGCTGTAGAACAAATACAGACCACACCTGAGATACAAGTTTGCTTTTTCTTGGAATTATTAATTATGAAAATTTTTATCTTGTGTTATTGATTTAATGAATACAAAGTTGGTTGTTGTTTTTTTTTTTAAGGAGGTGCTATTATTCCAGCTCAGTCATTCACATGTTTGGCTCCCTAAATAGCCTTGGCCCAGTATTTGGAAGTCTCACAGGTCTAAACTCATCAAGGAAATGAGAGATTTTCAAAATGCCATAGTAGAAATAGATCTTCACAAACTACCACAGAAAATTATGATTACTACCCACAGTGAAAGAAATACTGGGTAGAAAACAAATGATAAAGAAATATTGTGAAATATTATTGACTTTTTCTTCCTATTGAAGTCATCATTATTGGGAAGAGAACAAGATGAGACGGGTGTGTGTGTGTGTGTGTGTGTGTGTGTGTGTGTGTGTGTGTGTATGAATGAATCCTGTTAAAAGTATTGTCAGCATTTGCAACTATGAACAGATTGGACCTCCATCTAGCCCACAGACCTAAGTGAAATAAATAGTCCTCTGTGACTAGAAGCCAAGTAGGAAAGTTGTAAATGCACCAGATATGAGGGTCAAATCACAAGAATACCTCAGGAACACAACACCCAATTCAAGATATCAGAAAAAGCACTCCCAGACAAAATCACAAAGACATAACTTCTTCCAAAACATACCAAAACAAATCATAAAACACCCATTTCTCCTTTTACTGGCAGTTTATTGAAGTTAAAGTAAACTAGAAATATAGTACAGTATACACATTAGCACAAATAATGTTTTATTTATTCATGCTTTATTAATCCATTCATTCATTCAACACATATTTATAGAGGCCTATTATATGTCAGGAACTATGTGAGTCACTAAGGTTTCCATGATGATTTTTATGGTTTCTTCCTCCATAGAATGTATCTAATGGGAAAGATAGTTATCACACGACCACAAACAGAGATGGAAAATTATAACTGCATTAAATACATAAAAAGAGGTTTGCACGGTGACATAGCAAATGGAGTGGGTGACGTAGCTACTCAAGATTATGCGAATCTCAAGGGAGCACTGGAATTAACCCAGCAGAGGGACACGGGAGAAGCATCCAGGCAGAGACCATGTGTACAGGATCTGTGAAGGGAAGGAATTGGGTATGTTCTATGAAGAAAAATAAGGCCGATGGGCTGAAAGCAGAAAGTGAAGTAGAAAGTATTGCAAGATGTTTGGAGAGGTGAGCAGAGAACAAATCACGTGAGGCCTTAAAGGCAATGGCATGGATTTGGGTTTTTATTCTTAAAACAGTGGGAAGTCTTTTCAAAAGTGTTAAGCAAAGGGAAGTGACTAAATGGGGAGGTGTTTTCTTTGGTTGGTTGGTTTGGGGTTTTAATAATCACTCTGGCAACTGTATGAGGAACAGACCGGAAGAGTTCAGAAGTAGAAACTGGGAGGTGGGGTCGGGTGCGGTGGCTCACATCTGCAATCCCAGCACTTTGGGAGGCCAAGGCGGGTGGATCACAAGGTCAGGAGATCGAGACCATGCTGGTTAACATGGTGAAACCCCATCTCTACTAAAAATATAAAAAATTAGCCAGGTGTAGTGGCACATGCCTGTAGTCCCTGCTACTTGAGAGGCTGAGGCAGGAGAATTGCATGAACCCTGGAGATGGAGGTTGCAGTGAGCTGAGATTGTGCCACTGCATTCTAGCCTGGGCAACAGAGTAAGACTCCATCTCAAAAAAAAAAAAAAAAAAAGAAAGAGAGAGAAAAGGGAAAAAAAAAGAAACTGGGAGGTGGATAACTAGCTGTTGTAGTAGTCTAGTTAAGAGATGATGGCTTAGACTAAAAGGCGTTGGTGGGGAAGGGAAGATGGCAACTGACTCAAGAGGTAAAACAGCTTTGACTTGGTGGTAGATTGGCTTTAAGGGTAGAGTCAAGGATGACATCCAGGTTTCTCTCTACTCGCTAAGAGCAAAAACAGTGGAAGCAGGTAAATCTGGGGGGTAAGATCATGAATTTGGTTTGGAAAAGTGCAGAGGAGTTGACATAGCAGACCTGAGACTGGTGGCCTTTGAAAGTCCTGTGTGCAAGGTTGGACTGGTTGGCATCTGGGAACTTGGGTTTCAGGAGGGTTCCCTGCCATTCCCCAATTAGAATTGCTCACTGCACTTAAACCGTTTATACAAATGATATGGTTTATTGTGAACACCTGCTTTTCTTCTGTGAATGTGGAATTTTGGTATATGGTGGGCAAAGGATGCCTATGAGACCATCTCCTAATACTGAGCACTGAGTCTCTAATGAGCTTCCCTGGTAGACAGCATTTCACCTGTGTGGTCACAATCCAGTGCTTGAGGAACTAAGTACTTTCTGTGTGATCTACTCAAGTAAATCTCTTGGAAGCTTGATCCTGGTTTCCTCCAGACTTTGCCCCATGTGCTTTTTCTTTCTGCTGATTGTGCTTTGTACCCTTCTTAGGAAATAAATCATAGCCATGAGTATGACTACATGATGAGTCATGTAAGTCTTCCTAGTGATTTACCAAATTTGTAGGTGGTCTTGGGATCTCCGAAACAAGGTACATATTGACTTTGAATTAGTAATGTCATGAAAGCATGGTATACATCTCCTGGGGTAGCTCTTGGCTGGAGATCAAGACATGGGCCCATTGATGGTATGTGATCTCTCTAGGCTCAATATGCAGTACAACTAGCCATGTAGAACTAGATGTTCAAGCAGAAATGATCTTAAGAAAGTATCTAGTCCAGATTCCTCAGTTTTTCAAATGAACTAAGGTTGAGAGGGGTAAATACCTTTCTAGAGGTCACAGAGCTAGGACCAGTACAACAAAACTACACCTCAACTCTTACGAGTTCCTACCAGTTCATTATTTACTGCCTAGCTGGCATCTGTCCTTTCTCAGGAGGTCTCCTGCTTGCATCAGAATGTGCCACATCGTTGCAGATGTCTACCATGTTGCATTTGCAATTAAAACAGCTAAATAGGGTGTCTTAAAAGGACGATTTCCAAGCTGCCAGGACAATAATGCCACAAACTCCACCAGATTTTATGAGTCAAATGACAGTATAAATCATTAGAAAAATGTGTGCCAACCACAGAGACAGTGATGTCTCAAACTCATGGAGTACTGAACACCATCCAGTTGGCCGAGAAAAAGCCATGGGGCTTAAAATCATTTTTCACAATTACTATCCTAGCTAGTTCATAGCTTTTGGCAGTATGCCCCACATGCATAACCAAACTCAGCTAATTTTCACTCTGCTGATCGACAAATATGAATTTTTTCCCCCCTCAGAAAAACCACCCAGAGAGCGTTCATGAAATCTGAGGTAGTGCATCAAAAATGAATCCATTTATTACAGTCTGCCTTTAAATAATGCATATTAAATAGGCCACCCAATATTCATCACAAAAAGTTCTACTGTGCTAACTAGGATGATGAGTCAGGAGTACCAGACATGAATTACTAGAGTCTGAGAGTCAAATAGAAACACTTCTGAGTCCTGTGAGGCAGAAAAAAAATTGTGTGTGTGTGTGTGTATTTAAAGCTATTTACTATGGGCTTCTCCAAAATCATTATTGGCTAACAGTTAAACTTGAAATACCATAAATGCGACATCAATTTCCTTAAGCAATGAAATATTTACATAACTAAAGGAATAAAAGATCTTTTCTACTAAACTCACATTTTCAGCCAAGTGTCATTTCTAAGTTGTCATCTTGGGACTATGCAATAGCCCAGCTGTTGAATCCCATGTATGAATGTGTATTTTACGCTGATTTCAAAAACACACATCTATTGTAAATTGAACAAGCCCTCCTACAAAGAGAAGCCTCCCACCAACAAGGAAGAACCCTCACAATGTATTTCGAATTCAGTGCAAGTAGACTCTGCAGAGGATAAAGAGATGCTACTAAAATAGAGATCACAAAGGACTTCAATCATATAGATGATACTCCATTCCTTAGTTTGGGGGTGGGTGGACAGCCATTTCAATATTTATTTATTTGTGATTTTTTAGAGATGGGGTCTTGCTCTGTCTCCCAGGTCAGAGCATAAATGGTGCAATCATAGCTCACTGGAGCCTCGACCTCCTAGACTCAAGTGATCTTCCTGCCTCAGCCTCCCAAGTAGCAGGAAGTACAGGTACATGCCACCACGCTTAGCTTATTTTTTAATTATTATTTTACTTTTTTTTTTTAGAGAGGGGATTTCACTCTGCTGCCTAGGCTGTCTCGAACAACCTAAATATTTTATAATTTTAAAAATATTTAACTCCCTGAACTTTCTCAATTGGTAGTCCCAGATTCTTGGGGAAGAGTCTTACTTCACCTTGCTCTCTCTAGAGTCAAACTGAGTTTTCTTTAGTTGTGAAAATATGGCTCATTGTATCAGCTAGGTACCTTAAAACCAATTCTATTACACTGAGTTCCCAAAGATGTGGCCAAATCCTCATGACCTTTCCTATCAGATATCCTTTGTCTCTGGAGAAGCTTGAAAGAATATATAAGCCGGCCGGGCACGGTGGCTCAAGCCTGTAATCCCAGCACTTTGGGAGGCCGAGATGGGCGGATCACGAGGTCACGAGATCGAGACCATCCTGGTTAACATGGTGAAACCCCGTCTCTACTAAAAAAAAAAAAAATACAAAAACAAACAAACAAAAAAAAAAAACTAGCCTGGTGAGGTGGCGGGCGCCTGTAGTCCCAGCTGCTTGGGAGGCTGAGGCAGGAGAATGGCGTGAACCCGGGAGGCGGAGCTTGCAGTGAGCTGAGATCTGGCCACTGCACTCCAGTCTGGGCGACAGAGCGAGACTCCGTCTCAAAAAAAAAAAAAAAAAAAAAAAAAGAATATAGAAGCCAAGGGTATTTTCAATCAGTGAAGGTAAAGTGAAAGTATCTTCTCATATTAAAGCTGCCAGCTTTCCAAATAGAAAATTGTGTCCGTAAGAGGAAGGTATAAGATCAAGAAAAAGTTAAATTGACCAAGTGTGCTTTAAAATGCCCCATAATTTTAAAAAGCCTTTCTTTCCCCATCTGATAACTGGGAGGCTGTGCTCACACAATCTTGGGTTTAAATACGGTAGGAAAGTGGTGTCTCAAAGGGGTTTTGAGATCCCAGCATCAGTATCAATTGGAAACTTGCTAGAAATACAAATTCCCAGATTCTGTGCTGGGGGTTGGAGGGTAGGCAAGTTTTAAGAATACCTCCAGGTGATTCTAATGCCTGTCCTTTACGGAGCATGATGTAGAATTATGTTACAAGTAAATGACTGAGTTTGAACACCAGGGTCAGTCCCTGGTAAATGGTGTGACTTTGGGCAGGTGACTTAACTTTGCTTTCATTTCCTCATCTATAACATGAAGATAATAACTAGTTATTAACTCACTGGAACACTGGTGATCAGATAATACACCTGAAAGTGTGGCAAAATGCTTGACACACACTAAGTGTTCTCTACCATGGAAATGACACAGGTTTGCTTTTATTACGGAGTTTGCTCATCTATTTATTCAATCAGAATTTATTGAGCATTTACCACATACTACACGTTAGAATCACCTGGGGAATTCTGATGACATCCCACTGCCTTAGCCCCACTCCACACCACATCATCTGAGCCCAGGAGTTCAAGACCAGTCTGGATAGACCAAAACCTAAAGGAAGGCCCAAGCTTGGATTTGTTTACCAGTTTTGCAGGAGCTTCGAATGGAAGAAACAAATCTGCAAGCAAAACTTAGGGGCCTCGGCCAGGCGCGGTGGCTCAAGCCTGTAATCCCAGCACTTTGGGAGGCCGAGATGGGCGGATCACGAGGTCCGGAGATCGAGACCATCCTGGCTAACACGGTGAAACCCCGTCTCTATTAAAAAATACAAAAAACTAGCCGGGCGAGGTGGCGGGCGCCTGTAGTCCCAGCTACTTGGGAGGCTGAGGCAGGAGAAGGGCGTAAACCCGGGAGGCAGAGCATGCAGTGAGCTGAGATCTGGCCACTGCACTCCAGCCTGGGTGACAGAGCAAGACTCCGTCTCAAAAAAAAAAAAAAAAATTACGGGCCAATGTCCAGGCAGCGGAGGCTAGATGTATGCACATGATCCCGGAGAAACTTTTAGCATGGAGTTGCTTGCCCAGTCAAGTTTTCTTTGATGCTTATATATTCCTCACCTGCTTCATTAATCTTAGGAGGCACAAACCATGTTTTTCTAAACTCTCAGCGCTTAGCACCATGTCTAACAAAGAATAGATGCAGGAGAAGTTTGTCAATGCAACAAGAAGTGAGTTGAATTTCTAGGATTAACCCTCCAACTCCTAGAAATCTCAACACAGTATGTCAGGATAGAGCAGTAATTATACAGCTATCATATCCATAACAAACTCATAAAAGCACTTTTCCCTGAATATGTTGCCCAAGCCTCAAGGCTAGACATAATGATTTTGCACACCAGTTTCCAAGGGGAGGAGCGACATGGGAAAACTTTTAAGTTAATTAAAAGAGACACTCAGGCACACTTCACGCCATTCTTTAATCTCCATTCTCCTGTGATAAATATTGAATGACAGAAACGGGTCCAGGCTAACAAGCTGGAGGCAGGACCCTACAGAGGTCAGAAACGCTGCAGCAGCTCCAGGGCTCAGGAAAAGGAAGAAGGATATCAGCACCTTGCCTGGGTTGTGTCAGCGATGTGCTGCCAAACAGTACTCCAAAGAATGCCCACTGGACATGGCCTCTCACCTTCTTTGACTAATTTAAATAAAAGGTAAAAAGGAACTACCATATATTGCAATTAAGAAGCCAGAGAATAATAACAATTATGATTGACTGAGGGTTTTCTGGTGTCAGGTACTGTGTTAAAGCCTTCTCATTAAAATTTCATTTCATTGTGGTAGCCGGCCTCCAAGATGGCTCCCAACACTCCTTACCTCCTAGTACATCACCCATACATATTCCCTGTTACACTGAATCAGCCTTGACTCCTATGACCAATAGAAAACTACAGAAATAAGAGTCTGTGACTTCTGAGGTTAGATGTCATAAAAGACATCACCACTTCCAACATGACCTCTTGGATCACCTGCCTGGGAAGCCAGTACCATGTCAAGTGGACACTCACACAGCCCTGTGGTGAGGCCCACATAGAGAGGAACCCATGTGCCAGCCTTGTGACTGGGCCACCTTGAAGTCTATCTTCCCAGTCTCACCAAGACTTTGAGTCTTCCAGCTGAAGCCCCAGACATCCCAGAACACAGGGAAGTTACTGTCCCTGGGCTCTGTCTGAATTCCTGACCCTCAGAATCTATAAGATAATTGTTTTATTTTTTTTTAATTTGAGAGGGGGTCTCATTCTGTCACCCAGGCTGGAGTGCAGTGGTGCAGTCATGGCTCACTGCAACCTCTGCCTCCCAGGTTCAAGGCATCTTCCCATCTCAGCCTCCCAGGTAGCTGGGACCACAGGAGCACGCCACCTCGCCCAGCTACATTTTGTATTTCTGGTACAGATGGGGCTTCATCGTGTTGCCCAGGCTGGGAGATAATTGTTTGAAAAACTAAGTTCTAACAAAACTAAGTTTTGTTATGCAGCAAAACACCACTCATACATAAGAGCTAGACACTTTTATGTTACTGTTGAAGAGAGTTGGACCAATTCAATCATGGAGATTCTAAGTGAAGCAGTGGGGATGGGCATCCAGCTTTGCAGATCTGACAGTCTTGCCTCTCGTTCTGTCCTAACAGAGAAGCATAAGGTATGGAACCTGCTTCCCATCCCTTTTATTAAGGGAAAGTAATCATTTAACAGGAATCTGTAACGCACTTTGGTTGTCCTCAAGATACTTTGTTCATCCTACAGGGGACCCACCATTCTGTCGTGTGTTTCGGTCATTTATCTCTGGATAGATCAGAGGCTTCCTCACAGCACCCGTAAATAGCAGAAGGGTGGAGACAAGATGCTGTGCTAATCCCGTGGACTCTGCATCAACCTGCCTGCCTTGGCATCTCCACCACGTTCAGGCTTGGTGATCTTAGGTAAGTTAACTAAATTTCATAAGCCTCACAGATTTCTCATTTTAAAATTAGGGCCAATTTTAACACATGCATTTGTTCCAGCTGCATTAGAAAAGCATTCATGGCCAGGCACAGCGGCTCACACATGTAATCCCAATACTTTGGAGGCCAAGTGGGAGGATCATCTGAGCCCAGGAGTTCAAGACCAGTCTGAGCAATACAGTGAGACCGTGTCTCTACAAAAGTTTAAAAGTTAACCAAGCATGGTGGCATGCACCTGTGGTCCCAGCTATTTAGGAGGCTAAGGTGGGAGGATCACTTGAGTCTAGGAGGTCAAGATCAGCCTGGGCAACATGGCGAAACCCCTTTTCTACAAAAACTACAGAAATTAATCAAGCATGGTAGTGCGCACCTGTTGTCCCAGTTATTTGGGAGGCAGAGATGTGAGGGTTGCTTGAGCCCAGGAGGTCAAGGCTGCAGTGAGCCGAGACCACATCACTGTACTGCAGCCTGACACAGCGAGACTCTCTCAAAAAAGAAAGAAAAAAAAAAACCAAAAACCTCATGAAGACTTGGCACATTGCCTGGCGCATAGTAAGTGCTCAATAAATGTTACCTATGTGTAATATTATCATCAAATATGTGTTGTAAAACACCCAACATGTTAAATGGCCAATCAAAAGCTCTTCTCTCAGTCTTTCCTCATGTCAGAAAGACATGAATAATAGTGGTTCTTCAGAGTGACAAGATCTCACTATGCAGGCACTGAAACCTTCAGCCACCAGGCTAGCCAAAGGGCTAAAGCCTTGGTCATGGCTCCTGCTAGAGTCCAGTCTGCCCGGCTGGGGTGATGAGAGGATCGGGGAAAGCTGCCAGATAGTTCTACTGTCCAGTGGATCATACATAGACAGCAATTTGGCTCTTTCCTACGAGAACAAGCAAACAGGGTCTCTCTCAATCTGGTCTTATAAACAGGGGTGTAGAGGCAGCTTTGCTTCCTCCTATATCTTAATCTCATTACATTCTTATCATTTTGTCAGTGCAGACAAAGCTCCTCAGCTCCTGCCAGTGCTCCCTCCAATGCCTTCCCTTGGGGTTCACTCTCTGCGGGTGTGGGGGCTAATAAGCTGCCACCTATCCTGCTGTCCCTCAGGGGATTCCCACCGAAATGATGCTTAGATTCCCATCTTCCCTTGAACTTAGCTTTAAGATTCCTCCCTTTTTTCCCCTTAAACATGAGAAAGATTTCTGTGTAAAATTCTGTTTGGGGTCCAAAATATTTCCATAACCTTTCATTTCTGGGTAAGACCAAGAAAAGGGAAATTAAGAGAAATACTAGCCACATTCACCCATCTCAAAATAAGCACAAATTCCCAGCCTTACAAGGTGCTGGGTTAGGTTTCTGGGGAGATATAAAATGGGATCAAGATGCAGAGCTTGCCGTCAAGTGACCCCCAAGTCCAATGGGGAAGGTTAAAAAACAATATGAATAACTACAGTGTAAAGTGCCATGATGGATGCCATGAGCAGCAGGGAGAAGGTCCAAGAGACGAGAGGAGGGAAAATGATAAAAGACAGGAACATAGGGAAGGTCTTCCAGAGCAGTCAGCCTCAGGTGTGGGCTCTAAGGACAGGGGATCCTGCCCCAGGGAGGTAGGGAAGGGCAGTGAACGTACTCCAGGCAGAAGGAATGGGAGGCAGGGAGCCAGGAAAGCATGAGGCAGCTATGGAAATGCTATGGATTCATGTCCTTCTTTCAGTTTGGAGACATTTTGTAAAAAATCAAGAACAGGAATACAAAAACTAAAACAGGAATACAACAGCTAAAGTAGTATAGTGAATAATATGCTGGCAAAGTTTAGCAATAAAAACTTTCAAGACAGAAAAAAGTAAAGGGTGATTTACACATTATAGAGCAAATTGGTGACATGTGGATTTCATGAGTAAGAGTACGTAACATATTCAAATTCATTTCTCAGTGATCACGACCTAAAATCCCTAAGAGATTAGAGATGTATGTTTTCAAAGGAGGCCATGCCAAGTGAACTGGTGGATTACTCTTCCCAACATGTTAAGTAAGTTTCCTTCACTGAAAAATCTTTTGCTTGAACCATGAACTACCAAATCGAACACTTTCCAACGATTTATTTTCCTGGTCTACTTTTACAAAGTTATTACCTAAAGTGAGAGGATACATATCAGATGACATAAGTTTGGGGTCTGTTACTTACCAGCAGAGTCATTTCAATGATGTTCAAGAACCAGTATGCATTAGCCAGATTCGTTTCAAGGTGGAGTAAATGCGTATCAGAGGTGAACATGATTATTGATAGGTCTAAGGGTGTGTGCATCTTTGCATATTTTTCTATCCTCTGGCCCAAACTTAGAAAGTTACTGCACAAAGTAAGCTCTCAAACAGAATTTCTGTGAATCGGAGCTCCCTTCTTTTTCTCTTTATCATAATCAACAAGCTAAGTTAGAAAGAAAATCCAGACAGCATCATAGGCCATTAACCAATCTCAAATGGTGGGTATTAAGATAGGAAATAATTCCTGGTCAGTATTTCTGTGTCCTCCCAAGTCCAATAGATTCTCCGCATACAACACAAAACTGGATGGCATGGCCCTAGGCCAGGCTTCCTTAGCAAGCTTACCATATACCACATGCTGGGCCACTTGGGATCATTGAAATAGGTAGACTGGGCACGACTGAAGTCATAATCCCTCTTTGTCCGCTTTTTTACCACTTGCTGTTGGATCCATTCCACCTGCCAAGAAGGACATTTGGTGAGTATTCATGTTCCATCAGGGTTAGCACAACATAAATGACAGTCTGAGGCATTTCCCATCTTAAGTCAATGCTATTTAAGTCACAGGTTTCATTGCGGCAACTCAAATCTCTGAGTCTAAGTGCTCAGAGATTCCTTAGGAACCCAGGGTTTTTTTTGTGTTTGTTTAATGAAAGTAGGGATTTCAGTGTTTTATGTATAGATTATTTATATCTCTCAACAACAAGCTAACCTTTTAGCTTTCTCAGAAATTCTATTTACTTCCAATTCATTAAAAATTGGTAATGTTAACTTTTAAGGTAATTTTTCATCCTTACTTTATGCTAAGGGCTAGTCAACTTTTTCTATAAAGGTCCAAAAAATAAATATTTTAGGCTTTGCAGGTCACATGGTCTCTGATGCAATCACTCATTTTGCCATTGCAGCAATGTAGATGATTTATAAATGAATGGGTGTGAATGTGTTCCAATAAAACTTTATCTACAAAACCAGGCTGGATTTTGTTCCACATGCCACAGTTTATAATTCCTGACCTAAAGTATGCATCGATTTTTTAAAACTTTCTGGGAGCAAAATGCTCCAGGATCACAGTTTTTTTTTTAAAATGGCTTTCTACAACACCGTGCAGTGGAAAAGCACTATTTGGAGAATCAGAAAAACCAAATCCCTAGTCCTATCTCTGGCACAAAATTGGAGAAGCCACTCAATTTCCTGAGCCATAGGCTCCCTGCCAGCTCTAAAATTCAAACACGCCCTATTTGAGAAAAGTCTCAATATTTAGTTATAAACTTGTTTAAACAAAGTAACCAGAAACCTTGAATGCAGAATTTATAACCTAGTGGTAGGGGTATGTATGGGAACACTTTCTTTAAAACAGATTATCATTATGGCAACACAAAAATAAGCATGTTGCAGTTTTAGTGGGATGTCTCAAATGCAGAATCAGCCCTGGTGGCGTTCTTCAATTTGTGCCTAAATGCTCCTTTGTTTGATTTCTTCTGGTGATAGCCCATTTAGTCACAACGCTCTGGAATGTTTTGTTCCACCATTTATTACCCCTCTCTACAAAGGAATTAAAAAATGAGTGGGGAGGAAGCGGGCTTTGTAGTCCACTGCCGTAATTCCATATCCAGCCATTCAGTGAACATTTTAAAACCTCTCTTACCTACTCAATTAAAAGATTACCGGAGGAGAAGGGATCCTAAGGCACCCTTCTCAATCAAAGTAGAGCAGCAATGATGGGTGTGCATGTACATTTTCTATTTCCAGGAAACATTTGAACCTCTTCATTTCAAAAAATCTAAGGAATGCAGTTCATTCACTCATTCATTCATTCAACGAACAAGTGCTAGGTACTGTGTCAGAAATATGAAGATGAGTAAGAATTCGTTTTAACTTTGAAGGACTTACACTTTATCAAGGAAATGTAACAAGTATTCCACAATTCTCCACTTCATAAAAATATCTTTACCTCCATGAATGACATCTGACACAGGCCCTATCACTGTATTACTTAGACTATTTATGATGATTTTGACTATGCAACTTGTAATCCTTATATTACTATCTGTAAGTCTTACCCCAATAAAGTTAACAAGTTCATATTTGCATGCTTGGTAAAAGAAGGCTCCTTAGACAACTCTTTTCAAAACGAATCCTATATTGGCAGTGGCCTTTCCCAATGAAGCATTCATAAATTCCACACTGCCAACCTATATATGTACATAAACCAGAAAGTATCATGCCTCCCCCAGTGTGGACTCATTAAAGAGACTGCTAGAGATCAGGAAAGTCTATCCTGGGGTGGGAGTGGATAACCGTTCCTTAGAAAGACACTATAAATATTCACTTCTCCCTGTGCACACATTCAAACAGACAAATGAAATAAGTATGTGAGAAAACCAAGTGACAGCCATTTTCCTAGATGAACTATAGGTACTAAAATAGAACAGAATATCTTACCCAACAGCATCCCTTCTATAATTTTACCAAACAAAAATGCTTAGTTACAGGACTTAGTGGCCAGAAGGTGACACAGCAGCTTGGCATCCAGATTTGACTACAAGTCACTCTGTCTGATCACAGGGCTGCAATACTCAAGAAAAGTTCAGTGGGTTTTTTTTAGTGTCAAATACCATGTATTTTGCCTTGGTGCCTTATGGGTATGTGTATATAGCCCTGTATTTTTTTGGAAAGTGGGAAAAGCACCTCTTGGATCGGAAGGCTTCTATGACTGGAAAGACCATATTTATATTTTTAAGCTATTATCCATATGTCTATCCTTGAGCTCTTTAAGGAAAAAGCCAGAGGTAATGCATTACACAGATTTTATTTCTTGCCAAGAAGCCTCATGCAAAGAAAAGATACTTAAAAATTCATTTTCATAAAACTATGGTCAGCCTAGGAGAAGGGAATTATTGTGTGTTTTGCCTCACTGGCTTAACTTCTGAAAGTTCTATTTCCAATACATTAAGGAACTACAGTTAATCCAGAGTGTAAAAGCTACAGGACCTTTGAAATCGTCAGTCTATCCTTTGTTAATTTAAACATACATGTGCCACATGATTTCAGGGACACTCCCTCCCTCTACTCACAGTACTCTCTTCCTTTGGACGTTGGTCCAAGTAAACATTGTGCATTTGCTGCTTAAGAACCTTTGTCTAAAGATGTTCTCCTTTATAAGATCCAAAACACATTAATTGACAATTATGGGAAGCCCGGCCTCATAATCTCAGCTGAACTTGTATCTCATTATTTTGGAATTTACCAGCTTTCTGATACTACACATGGGGAAAGCAACTGGAGGAGAAAAAATGTGATCATATGAATATAAATCATGTAAGTTATTACGTAAATATAAACGGGAAACAGATTATGCTGTTGCTTTAAAAATGCATCCTGCAGTGATAGGGAATCAGCCCTTTAGATATTAAAAAGTATTATGCTAATAATTAAAACACATACTAGTAGCATATGTCTACAGATATACCAATATAATAGCATAGACAGTCAAGAAATTGACTCAAAACATGTAAGAATACAGTATATGATAATGGGATTATTCTAAATAAGTAGGGAAAAAAATTACTTCATAAATGTTCTGGAACACGTTGGTTGGAACAACCACCAACTAGAAAAAAAAAATAAAGCTGAAGGCATTTCTCACATCTTAGATCAGAATCAATTTCAAATGAATCAAATATTTAAATGTAAAGGTACTATAAGAAATATGAGAGATGTTTAAAACTAATCTCAGAGTGGAAAATTATATCTAAGTATAACACAAACCAAAAAGATGATTTAGAAACACTAATTTAACTACCTAAAAATAATGTGAATGACATGGCCAAAAAAAACCCACAAAACATCACAGGGAAGGTAAAAGACAAACTGAGCAAAAGTGTATAGCTCCTGCCATGAACAAAAGACTATCTCCCTAATATAGAGAGAGTTTCAACAATTAATAAGAGAACAATTCAACAGGAAAAGCAGCAAAAGATATGGGTAGAGAAACCTCTGGAAAGGTAAATCAGGTTCTTATATAAAATACGCTTAGCCTCATGCAGAGCAAGTAAAACCAAACTGAGATACCACTTTTCACCTTTCAGATACAAACAATGTAAAGGTTGATAACATACTGTTAGTGGGGGAATGGGAAAAGGTTCATTGTCACATAATGGTGAGGGGAATGGAAACGTGTACAACTCTGGAGGATAATTAAACAATTCCTTTAAGAAGGATGAAAGAAGTAATTCTATTTTTAGGAGTTTATCCTACCTATGTACACGTGTGAATGTGCGAGGTTATTTACTAAAATGCTGCCAGTAAGAACCAAAAACTGTTAGCAACCTAAATATGTATCAGTAGAGATGAATATAATAAATGATAACATATCTGTATGATAAAGTACCATACAACCATAAAAGAGAATGAAATGGTCTTAATGTACTGACAGAGAATCATCTCCATGATACAGTTAAAGTGGGAAAAAAACATAAGTTACAAACGGTTTAAAGGGATACTATATTTTTGGCATCTCTCTAAAGTGATTATACACAAAAAACCTGATAAACTGGTTGCTTTCTGGGCAGAAAACTAGTGACTGGATACAGAGATAAGAGGGAGACCTTCTACTGCATGCCCCTTTAAATCTTGTTACTTTTGATCCATGGGAATATGTTACCTACACACACTATCATACAATCAAAAACCAATTTCAAATATGACTAAGCCTGGGCCCAGTGGCTCACATCTATAATCTCAGCACTTTGGGAGGCCGAGGCAGGAGGATGGTTTATGCCCAGGAGTTCAAGACCAGCCTGGACAACATAGCAAGACTCTCATCTTTACCCCCCCCCCAAAAAAAAAAAAAATGTTTAAAAAAGTAGCCAGGTGTGGGGACATGAGCCTGTAGTCCCAGCTACTGAGGAAGCTGAGGTGGGAGGATCACTTGAGCCCAGGAGTTTGAGGCTGCAGTGAGCCATGATCAAGGCACTGTCCTCCTGCCTAGGTGGTGGAGTGAGATCCTGTGGCTAAAAAAAAAAGACTACATGTCTAAATCACAGCATATTTCTTTGAAAAGCAGTTAATGAGAAAAAAAGATACATAAAAAGTGCCTTAGATGATTTTATATTATATTCCAACACAACTTAAATATTAAGAAAAGTTGGGTAAAGTAAGAAAAAGGAGTTGGATTTGGAAGAGCTCGGTCATTATCTTAGATTAGCTACCAGTCACCTTTGTGATCTTGCAAAAATCTTAGTGGGCCTCTTTTATCTGTAAAATGAGGGAAGGTACACTAAATGTGCCCTCTACTCTCTTTCTTCCAGCTTTGAAATTTTATCTAGAGAGTCTGATTCTCTGGTTTGACTAGGAATAAACATTTTGCTAAAAACAACAGACAGGTGAGGTCGATGTTCTAGTTGATCAATGATCTTAAGTCATTCTGTGAAAATGCGAGATTAATATTCATAAATGAGTGTAGTAAATTATATGTTACTCTATGATTTGAATGAAACAGTTGCCAGGAAATAAAATAGGTGGTATTCCATATTTTGTATCTTTTTTGAACTAACTAGCTTTGATCAATTTAGGGAAAAGAACATAAAAATACTTCCCCTCTATTTTTTTCTTTGACTTTGAAAACGAAATAGAGCATCTTGGGTTTTGTTTTTAAGTATGAGTTAGGTGGATAATGGACATACACATTTTTGCTATGGAAAGCAAGGGCTGAAGAAAACATTTTAGTACTGACATGCGGTTCCAAGAAGTTCTAAAGTCCAATGGCAACAGATCCTAGAAATTTTCGAGAAACTCTGATCAAAACATCAAAGCTAACCAGTGAGGAAAAAAAAAAAAATCAGAGAATTTAGTAAAAGTATTTGTGAGACAAGGATATTCTATACTTTAAATTGTGGTCCATCTAGCAACTTATCATTAATTAGTTTTTAAATACTGGCATTGTTATTTTGTCACCTTTTTAAAGAAAAAAATTATCAAGATTGTTTAAATTCTGTTTATTTCATAAAGCTACTTGTGAACCAAATAAAGCCTTACTTTTGATGTGATGGAGAATTTTTACTTGATTTGCTTGAAACAGGCATTTTGAATCTTATTTGATGACTGCAAACATCAGATGCTTCTATTAGAGAAAACATCTGGTCATGAATGTGAAAAATCATATAATTTTTGAAAGGTCATTCAGAGGGAAGTTGTGAAATAAACACTGCATGTACATTCAGAACAGTGTTACCGAAGAAAATACAGGCCAAACTGAAAAACTTGACTCTGCTGTAAAATTTTATGTTTAGTTGGCTTTCTCTAAGGAAGCCAAAATTTTAGAAACGTATGTTATCAATTTAATCTCGCTATATTTTGTTTATAGAAAAACTCATAGTGTTACTGTTCTAATTACATTACTCACTTTCAAAGAATTAACATCATATTTCTCCCCTTAAGCTATATCCCTATTATGTACCTACTTCTAAAAATCTGATTTTCCAATTTGTTGCTTGTTTCTTTTCCCCAGTTTCGATAAGATGAAATGTGACTGTGAAAAAGAAATGGTTATATCCAATCAAAGCAGTAAAATGTGCTTTCCACCCTCAAGACCCTTTCATTTATTTTTGTTCACGCTAAAAATATTTATTGAGTAGCTCCTAAGTGGGAGGCACTCTCCAGCTAAACTACAGAATGGCAGTGAACAAAACAGCCAATTGACTTTCACAGTTATTGATGAAAACGTTAAATGATGCAAAAAGTAAATAATGTAAGGAGGTAGAAAGTGATTACGGAGGAAGGGGCTATTTCAAGTAAGGTGGTCAAGAAAGGCCTCTTTGAAAGATGTGATCTTTTAATAGAATTTTGAATAACGAGAAACCATCTGTGCAGATTTCTCAAAGAAGATATTACAGGCAATATGACCAGCGAATGAGAAAGCCGTCTAGAATGACTGTGTACCTTTGTATTTTTGTTTGCAGTTCACTATTGCAATCCCTCAGGCCTACCAGTATTGCATTCGCCCTCCAGTGGACAGACAAAGGAAGAAGCTCACTCAGATCATGGAAGCAGAACCCCAGCCATCTGGTCAACCCACTCTGGGCTCCTGAGTACCTGGAATATAATCTAGAAGGGGGATACAGGCTCAAGCTGCACTTGTCCCCACAACTCCACCAACTTCTCAGCTAATGGTGACAAACTCAGCTGAAAGAGGGATCAAGCAAGGCCCTCTAAAGCATGAGGTCCTAGGCAAAAACCCTCTTGCCCTTATGATGCTAGCCAGTATGAACTATTTTTTTGTTTTTTTTGTTTTTTAAGAGGGTTTTGATGAACATCTGTCTTTTCAACTAAATTATGGAGTAAAAATCACAGATTCAATCAATGCTGCCATCTAAACAGCAGAGAAATTATAAAAGAATTTCTATGATAAAAAGTGTCCCAGGGCAGGCACGGTGGCTCACACCTGTAATCCCAGCACTTTGGGAGGCCAAGGTGGGCTGATCACCTGAGGTTGGGAGTTCGAGACCAGTCTGACCAACATGGAGAAACCCCGTCTCTACTAAAAATACAAAATTAGCCAGAAGTGGTGGCACATGCCTGTAATCCCAGCTACTTGGGAGGCTGAGGCGGGAGAATCGCTTGAACCTGGGAGGCAGAGATTGCGGTGAGCCAAGATTGTGCCATTGCACTCCAGCCCGGGCAACAAGAGCGAAATTCCATCTCAGAAAAAAAAAAAAAAAACAGAAACATTCAAACGAAGCCTAGAATTCAACTTAGTGCACCACCAGATGTAGACCATTCCTGTACTAGGAATCAGAAGACACAGTGACTTAATCCTTTGATTTTGGATATTAACACCTCTGAAACTCTATGAAAAAAGAAATAATATCAGCTGTTGGATGAATCTTGCTAAACAATTTAACATTAAATTAGGTTTTATAAGAACAAAGTAATTCTTTCTGGAGCTATTAAAATATCTCAAAACATCCTGTGTGTGATCTTTACACCTACCATAGCAGCATGATTCCATCTGTGCCCAGAGCTAGGCTAGACTCTGCCACAGATGGGCAGTGTAGAACAAATTGGGAAAACATACTACTCAAGTTCTTGGTAGAGAACTACCAATCACTAGTCCGGCCACTTGGGCAAATCACATAAATTCTTGGTATTCTATACTCTCATTTGTAAAATGGAATTACCTGTATTGTTAACAGGGTCACACTTATAATGTGCTTCACAAATGCAAGCTCCCATAGTACTTAGTAACTTGTGTTTTTATTGCATGTTTCTACCACTGGCCTGGGGCAAAAGAAACTACGTTTTAGTATCCCTAGTACCAAAGGCAATGCTTGACAACAGGCCCTCAAGAAATAGGTAAGGTAAATGGATATTTTTACCTGGTAAATACATTTCGTGGTAGGGATGTCTAAATTTTCTCCTTATTAAAAGAAAAACTGGGAAATTTTAAATAGAACAGAGTGAAAAAAAAAGGAGCCAAAAAATTTAGGCTTAATCCTATCAAGTTACAAAATGTTTCGTATTTCAACAACAGATAGATGGTAGCACAAGGATGATTACGTTACTAGCAATGAACAGCGTGTAAAAATATTAATGAAGGATATAATCTTTCTTTATATAATTCTGTTTTTATTTTATTTTTTTTTATTTTATTTTTTTTTTTTGAGACGGAGTCTCGCTCTGTCACCCAGGCTGGAGTGCAGTGGCGCGATCTCGGCTCACTGCAAGCTCCGCCTCCCGGGTTTACGCCATCCTCCTGCCTCAGCCTCCCGAGTAGCTGGGACTACAGGCGCCCGCCATCTCGCCCGGCTAATTTTTTGTATTTTTTAGTAGAGACGGGGTTTCACCGTGTTAGCCAGGATGGTCTCGATCTCCTGACCTCGTGATCCACCCGTCTCGGCCTCCCAAAGTGCTGGGATTACAGGCTTGAGCCACCGCGCCTGGCCCAATTCTGTGTTTTTAATGTTTCATTGACCCCTTCTCTGTTTGACACCCACTTGAAACCCACTCTCGGCTGGGCGCGGTAGCTCAAGCCTGTAATCCCAGCACTTTGGGAGGCTGAGGTGGGTGGATCACCTGAGGTCAGGAGCTCGAGACCAGCCTGGCCAACATGGCAAAAATCCATCTCTACTAAAAATATAAAAAATTAGCCAGGTGTGGTGGCAGGCACCTGTAATCCCAGGTACTTGGGAGGATAAGGCAGGAGAATCGCTTGAACCCAGGAGGCGGAGGTTGCAGTGAGCTGAGATCACACCACTGCACTCCTGCCTGGGTCACAGAGCAAGGCTCTGTTTTAAAAAACAACAACAGAAAAGAAACCCACTCTTGTACATAATTTTATCTTTTGAGATGGAGCCATTTCCTCCACCTTACCTGTTTTACTGGTAAGACTGGAGGAAATGGCTCCATCTCAAGAGACAAAATCTCAGAAGCAAAAAACACAGTGGGTACAATTAAAACAGATAAACATAGAAGAACAAAGTAGGTGTTGACACAGGTCAAGAACCTGGAATATGTGGTGGGTTGGGAGAGGAAGAGTATCAGGAAGAACAGTGAATGGATGCTGGATTTAACACCAAGATGAAAGGACGATCTGTGCAGCAAAGCAACATGGATGGCACACGTTTACCTACGTAAAAGACTGCACCTCCTGCACAAGTACCCCTGAACTTAAAATAATAGTTACAAAAAAATTTCATTGTATGTATGCTTATCCATTTACCCATTAAAAAACAGTTTGGTTTATTCCAATTTTTGGCAATTATAAATAAAGCAGTTATAAACAAACATATGAACCTGGAAATAGATCTGAGCCATTGTTTCATAAACTGCAAAGGCCTAGGGTTGAATCAAGTCAATGAAACCTATGATGTTAAGTGATGCATTCTCCCAGACTAATAAAAGACATCTCCAGCATTTCGATGGTCAATGCCTAGTCCATAATCAAAGCACACAGCAAAAGAAGTATGAATTTAAAAGTACTTACATCGGGGAAAATATAAAGAGCATAGAAATGACTGTCAATCAACTCGTATAGCTAAGTGGAAAAAAAGGTGCCAAACTGATAAATTAGGGGATATTTAACATTTAAATATGAAATATGATTAAACATTTGAATTTTAATATTTTGATATTGAATATTAATATTTAATAAAATATTAATATTATGGCATGACATAAATATTGAATAAAGTATTTAATATTTTAAACATTTAAATTTAAGACTACCAATCTTGGCTGCTAGTAGTAATACCCACAAGCAACTGGTTTTTCACAACATGTAAGGACAATTTTTTTTTTTGGCTTTACTTTATCTTTCCAGGAAAGATAATTTCAAAGACTTCGGGCTTATTTTTCCATTGACGCTGCTGCTCTCAAAACTTGCTTAAAATCCCTCAAAGGCAAGACACTTATTTTATATTTGTCTCAAGTATATTTGTTCTTTGGGACCAGTTAATTTGTCCTCTGGGGGAAAAAAAAGAATATAGCTCCTTTATTCCTAGTCATGCCAAGATGCCTTCCAGAGGGTAAAAAGAGCTTAATTTATGTAAAAAGAGAGAGAAGGGGGGAAAAGAGAGAAAAAGAGTGTGTGTGTGTGTGTGTGTGTGTGTGTACGTGTGTGTGTGGTGTCTGAGTGTACGCACCCAACATGAAGTAGGGGGTTGGAAAAGCTAGTGATGAGAACTCATTCAATACTTGTTGAATGGAAAGATTATACCCCCAAACCTTCCATTTTCTAACTTGTATTTCAGGTTCTTACATTTTAAACTTTAGGACATCTCATGTAATCAATAAGAGGAAATTTGAAAACAAGTTCAATTGCTCATGTATTAAAAGAAAACAAATTCTAAAGTATCTAAAACAAGTTCTACTGTCTGAATGCCACCTGGGGTTAAATTCACAACCTTTGATTAAACGCAGTCTTAATTCAGAGATTGAACTGGACAACACAGAATTCCCTCCAGCTTCACTCTAGGATCAAAATCATCACTGCATGAAAAACACAGTGGCATGACTTCATTCTACATTTATTTGTCTTTTGAATAATCATCCTCTAAGCAATTTGAAAGCCAGGGCAATGTAATTAATAAAATCTATTCAACATTTAAAGTAAATATATGTTACATCACTCTGCTCTTAGTATTGCTGAAGTTTTAGATAACTGCAAGAATGATAATTTTACCTTAAAACAAAGCATTAATGCTTTGTCACTTAATGGGTTTTTGTTCTTTGACCAATCCCACAAGTCTGTGCCTAAATCATTTCAGATATTCCCAGATCTGTATTTGCAAAAATTGGATGCCCTCAAGTTGTATATCAAGTGAATACAAAGAGGAGCTTTATTTTGTACAGAGTAGAGAAATTGTTCAATTCAGCTGAGATTAGTATAAAAAAGAGGCAAATGCTGGCAAAGGAAAGGGCGCTCTCATTATTTCTCCAAGCAGAGGACATAGGGTGATCTGCTAAATATCAAAAAGCATGTCAGCATCTTGCTTCTCAATATAACATACCACTTAATTCCATAATTCATAAGCAATGGTCATGAAAGCTATATTTCTATGGAGAGAAACACTCTTCCCTTGTGACTAATTCAGCTCCATTGCACATACTGTCTTCTCCTAGCTATTTAAATATAAATGGCAATGGCTATTGTTTCTAAATTTCCATGGCTCCTACTGCTATGGTTTTTGATCACAGTGGGAAAACTGAGGGAGGGGGAATGGTATGAGCCTGTAAGTTCAGAGCTGGGTACCAGGAGTTTTCATTTCATCCATTTTGCGCTTTCTCTTTTTAAATAAGAGGCATTCTCAATACTCTGGGAGCTTCAGTTTTATGTTTTTCAAATCTTTCCAGCACCTTTCAATCTCTTCATTGTCAAGATCTAAAACCTTAGAAGTCAAGGGGTGACCAATTGTTATGCTGGCAAGCTCTAGCTTTATGAATCAAAGAGAGATGGGTAAAAATTAGTCTTTTCTTTCTGTTGTTAGAAGATAAATATGCAACTTTTACGGAAATGTGTGAAGTCTGTGTAAGTGTACTCTGTCCCCTTGAGGTTAACCTACGTTTTTAAATCCTAAAATGAGTTCAAAAGACATAAATTAAAAAGTAGCATGAAGTCATTGGTGAGGAGGAATGTGAATGAAGACCCCCAACATGGCCCCCCTGCCACACACACACAACAGAGATAAATGATAAGGGACTGCCTTGGGGGAAGGTCTCTGACTTGGGGTTTTCATTATATTTTCCTTTTTCCTGAACTCTAACCTTACACTTGGCAGAAAGGGCAGGGGTGTTTTGCAACCAAAAACACTGGAATTGTGGCAGCTCTTAAACACCATCATCACCCTCTGAAATATTTAGCAAACAGCTACTTTGGTGAGGGTGGGGGAAAGCATGCCTTTCGGCCTCAGGGAAAAATGCTATCCAAAATCCCTGGGTAAAGGGAAAGGGATTGGCATTTTCTCCCCTAAATCCAGTTGCCTGAGGCAAACCGAATGTTTTCTCAATTTGAGTGCTATTCCCTCACCTCAGAAACCACTGTAGGGGCTTCCAGCGAGGTGGTGCTTGACAAAACTTGCAGGTCATAGCACATAAAAATCTGGAAGCAGGCCTGATAAATGAGTGCACCGGCTGGAGCTCCTGTCGGTCCTACGCCAGCCCTACGGGAAGGCGAGCAGAGACCCAGTTCCCAGCTTCCTGGCAGTCTCCATGTGCGTCGCAGAAAGTAGTGCCAAGTCACTTCACTGGGCCTCCCTCACCCTGAACACGTAATCCATGCCCACCACAGTCAATTAGAGCCCCGGGGCTGAGGCTCAGAGAAGGAGAGAGAAAACACATTTTCATCACTGTCATCAAACCTGACACTTTTTCAGTCTGAAGACCCAGGAGCAGCGAATCTCCCCCACCAAGCTTCCTTTTTTCACGCTGTGTGTTTTGGATGGCTCACCCTGGAGTCTGTTGTGTCAATGTTCACAGAAATATGATGTGTTTACTGGACCCAAGGGGGGTGCCTATCACCAGTTCTCTCTATCAACTCCTCGGCCCTCCGCCCCCAAAAGGGTTCCACCCTGGCACATTTGGGCCCTCAGCACTAAAATGAGAGCTGGCCTTGACCACAGTTCCCAACAACCCTACTGAGCATTAGTGACTTGAGGAAGGGCTGTCAAATTTCTAGCACCTGTGTTACTCTTTAAAGATTTTGTTCAGTGTAATATTAAATACTCAGCAGCTCAGTATCAGAGTGAAGGAAAGTAGAGGATAAAGACTGAGACTATAGGCCAGAGGGAGGCTGAGGATTCTAACTAGATTTACTGGAGGTCCAGGAGGCCAAGGCCGGGTCTCCAAGTTTCTCTAGTCCCCACGGTGGCTATGCTAGTGCCTTGCCCAGAGTAGGTGCTCCGGAGGGATTTACAGAATGAATGACTGTATTCACTGCTCTTTGAATCAAAGAATAATCGGTGGTCCCATTGTTTTGCAGGGCCTAAACACCTAGGAGAAAGCAGAAAAGCAAGCTCTAGTTCAAAAGTTCTCAGTCTGGAAAGAGGAAGAAAATAATCCTATGTCATTTACAATTAGGAGCATCTGGACCTAGGTTCACGACAGATCAATGAAGTTTTGTCACAAAGCCAAGGCGCAAATAATGTAGGTGGTGATGGTTGTTTTTCAGGTACTCTGACTTCCAGTGGGTAGAGAAATCATTGGTTATAATAATCTTTAAAATATAACTATTTAATTTTTTTCACATTTTACGCAAAATAAACTATTTCTACCTATTGTTTCCTTAATGCCACCAAACTGTCCCATGGAAGAATCATCCATTTTTTACCAGGGAGACTAAGGCATAGTGGGGTTAGGTGACTTAACCCAGTCACATGATTGTAAAGGACCTGAAACAAGAACCCTGATGACGTAAATCCATACCCATGGATTTCCATAGAGCACAGGGACTCCCTTCTGAAATATCTTTTCAGCTGATGGCACAGGTTGGAACACATTTTTTTTCTCTCTCTTTGGGTTATCACAACATTTCAAAGCCTGGAGATTAATCGAAGCCAATGAAACACTTTACTAAAAGTTGTACAGTTGAAAGCTGGGGGAAGGAGGAAAGAAAATAGGAGAGAGATAGTCCAAAAGCTTCTTAAGCTGATAAGCAACTTCAACAAAGTCTGAAGATACAAAATCAGTATGTAAAAATCACAAGCGTTCCTATACACAACAATAGACAAGCAGAGAGCCAAATCATTAATGAACTCCCATTCACGATTGCTACAAAGAGAATAAAATATCTAGGAATATAGCCAACAAGGGAAGTAAAGGATCTCTTCAAGAAGAACTACAAACCACTGCTCAAGAAAATCAGAGAGGACATAAACAAACAGAAAAACATTCCATGCTCATGGATAGGAAGAATCAATATCATGAAAATGGCCATACTGCCAAAAGTAATTTATAGATTCAATGTTATTCCCATTAAACTATCATGGACATTCTTCACAGAATTAGAAAACACTTCTTTAAAAGTCATATGGAACCATAAAAGAGCTCATATAGCCAACACAATCCTAAGCAAAAAGAACAAAGCTGGAGGCATCATGCTACCTGACTTCAAACTATACTAACAAGGCTACAGTAACCAAAACAGCATGATAGTGGTACAAAAACAGGCACATAGACCAATGGAACAGAGCAGAGATCTCAGAAATAGGACCACATATCTACAACCATCTGATCTTCAACAAACCTGACAAAAGCAAGCAATAGGGAAAGTATTCCCTATTTAATAAATGATGCTGGGAGAACCGGCTAGCCATATGCAGAAAATTGGAACTGGTCCCCTTCCTTACACCTTATATGAAAATTAATTCAAGATGGATTAAAGACTTAAATATAAAACCCAAAACTAATATAAAAGCCGTAGAAGAAAATCTAGGCAATACCATTCAGGACATAGGCATGGGCAAAGATTTCATGATGAAAACGTCAAAAGCAATCACAACAAAAGCAAAAATTGACAAATGGGATCTAATTAAACTAAAGAGCTTCTACACAGCAAAAGAAACTATCATCAGAGTGAACAGGCAACCTACAGAATGGGAGAAACATTTTGCAATCTATCCATCTGACAAAGGAGTAATATTCAGAATCTATAAGGAACAGGGAACTTAAACAAATTTACAAGACAAAAAAAAAATCCCATTAAAAAGTGGGCAAAGGACATGAACAGGCATTTCTCAAAAGAAGACATGCTGCCAACAAACATGAAAAACAGTTCATCATCACTGATCACTAAAGAAATGCAAATCAAAACCACAATGAGATACCATTTCATGCCAGTTACAATGGCGATCATTAAAAAGTCAAGAAACAACAGATGCTGGTGAGACTGTGGAGAAACAGGAACACTTTTACAGTGTTGGTGGGAATGTAGATTAGTTCAACCATTGTGGAAGACAGTGTAGCAATTCCTCAAAGACCTACAATCAGATATAACATTTGACCCAGCAATCCCATTCCTGGGTATATACTCAAAGGAATAGAAATCATTCTATTATAAAGATACACACCTGTGTATGTTCACTGCAGCACTATTCCCAATAGAAAAGACATGGAATCAACCCAAATGCCCATCAATGATAGACTGGATAAAGAAAATGTGGTACATATACACCATGGAATGCTATGCAGCCATAAAAAAGAACAAGATCATGTCCTTTGTAGGGACATGGATGCACCTGGAAGCCATTATCCTCAGCAAACTAACACAGGAACAGAAAACCAAACACTGTATGTTCTCACTTATAAGGGGGAGCTGAACAATGAGAACATATGGACACAGGGAGAGGAACAACATATACTGAGACCTGTTGTTGGGGTGGGGGTGGGAGCGGAAGGGAGCACCAGAATAAATAACTAATGCATGGGGGGCTTAAAACCTAGGTGATGGATTGATAGGTGCAGTAAAGCACCATAGCACACATTTATCTATTAACAAACCTGCACGTCCTGCACATGTATCCTGGAACTTAAAATAAAATTAAGCTGTACAGGCGTGGTGTCTCACACCTGTAATCCCAGCACTTTGGGAGGCCAAGGTGGGCAGATTGCCTGAGCTCAGGGGTTCAAGACCAGCCTGGGCAACACAGTGAAACCTCGTCTCTACTAAAATACAAAAAAAGTAACCAGGAGTGGCAGTGTGTGTCTGTAGTCCCAGCTACTCAGGAGGCTGAGGCAGGAGAATTGCTGGAACTTAGGAGGTGGAGGTTGCAGTGAGCTGAGATCAACCACTGCACTCTAGCCTGGGCAACAAGCAGGACTCCGTCTCCAAAAAAATAAATAAATAAATAAAATAAAATAAAGACAAAAAAGAAAGAAAATAGGAGAGAGAATGGCATAATTCTAGAGCCTTTACGGTCCACACAAGGAATTTTGGGAGGTCCTCAATTACTTAACTGGAAGCATTTTAAAATGGTCGAGACTCGTTTAGTCTGCAAATGACAGGAGAACTGTCTGATGAGCAGAGAATAAAAACCTAAACAGGCAAAAGAATTCTTAGGCACAGCCTTGGCAGTGATGATAGAAATCCTTTTTCCCTCCAGGGCACCTTCTGACTTGTAATTTAAGAGCACATAAAGTTCAAGGCCTGAAAATTGCCCAAATTTTGAAAAACAGAGAGAAAAACCTGTAACTAAAATCCTTAGTTATCCAGCTGCTCTGAATTAGATTGAATTAACAAGAGACTGAATTAACAAGATGAGGCAAAAGAAGATATGATGGTTACTGATTAAGAATTGGGTATCTGCGGCTGGGCACAGTGGCTTACACCTGTAATGTCAGCACTTTGGGTGGCCGCGGTGGGTGGATCAACTGAGGTCAGGAGTTCAAGAGCAGCTTGGCCAACATGGTGAAACCCCATCACTACTAAAAATACAAAATTAGCCAGGCATGGTAGTGCACAACTGTAATCCCAGCTACTTGGGAGGCTGAGACCTGACAATTGCTTGAACCTAGGAAGCAGAGGTTGAAGTAAGTCGAGAATGCACCACTGAACTCCAGCCTGGGTGACAGCGTGAGACTCCATCTCAAAAAAAAAAAAGGATTTCTGGAGTCCAAGGAACTTGTGTTTGAGAATTCTTGTTTGCCCAGTGCAAAGCAGGGTGACCTCAGGCAAGTTAACCTCTGATGTAAAATGGCGAAGATCACTGAATCTAAAGAGTAAATGAGCTGATTCATGTCACATACTCAACACAGCCCTTGGCACAGGAATATCCACCATGCAACCATGGTGATGCGTTCATGAGCCAAGCTACGCCCACCAACGAGCTTGCTTCTTTTATTGGCCCAAGAACTGCAAGCTTGAGTTTAGACTTGATTGGCCAGAGAATGATACCGAAGGTAGAAGTTTTATAAAGAAAGTATAAAGCTGGAGACCTATACTATCCAGCCCTGTTACTTCTTTGTTTCAATTTCCCTAGGTATAAGCTTAAGGGGTTGAGGGAGGTCAGTGATTTGACTCTAGGGGTCCAGAGAAGTACTTCCAAGACCCAGGGAGTGAAGTTAAGCAGTAAGGCCAATCAATGTTCTGGCCCCCCTCCTCCCTACTCTCCAAAGTAGGCCATCTCTTGAATGAAATGTTCTGCTTCAAACAAGAAAAGACAGTTGCCAAAGTTCTGAGATTCTGTGTAGTTAGTAAAAGTCTACTGAGTCTCTGAAACTTGTAGACCTACTTTTGTCGAGCATTAGGACCATCACATTAACCTCTGAGAACTGGCATCCAGATCACTTATAAAAAATTATAGCTATGTTAAGTTGATTCGTTGCTGTTTGTAACAATTTTTCCAACCATTTTTTCTTATGGAGTAATTAGCAGTAGCCTTAGAATGAAGACTAGAACCATCCTCAGTTGTGTTGATGCCAGAATCTGCCCCCCTCCCCACAGAGGGCAGGCCATGACATTTTCCCATTGAAGTTGACTTCCAGACCTTCTCTATAGCAATTCCAGTGAACACAAATGTCTCCGAGGACAGCAAAGCCATATTTAGAAAAGCAAGTGGGTAATGTACACAACGACGTCTATGATGATAAGTAATCAAGTCTATAATAAAGCAGGTCACACGAAGTTTTCACATACCTTATCAAATGGTCCCTACCACTGACTATGGAGAATTTTTGAGTCTTTATGAGATGAATCAGATCTGACGATTTTTCCGCATTCCCATAGACATAACTCTAACTTAGATAGATGCTCATTTTCTCCATCTTGCTCACTGAAATCCCTAACAACCTGGATGGATTTCTATAAAGTCTTGCCCTCATGTATTTCATCTTCCAAGCTCTTACAGTGGACTTCAGTAGGCAAATTCTTTCACCCTTGCACCTTCTAGGTGTGGGCATCTTCCTTTCTATGGTGCTTCCAGAGCACACTATGTTTATCTCTGCCACAACCACTATGAACAGCAGTTTAACCATCTGTCGGACTTTTTCATGAAGCATATTCCTATGGAAAGAAGAGGCTATATTTTTCATATCTGTGTCGCTGGCATCTGGCAGATTACTTGGCTGATAACAGATGTGCAATACATGTTTGTTGAATAAATTTACCTATTAACGCATGAGCAACACAACAGGACTCTGTGATATACTCAGATTAGCAGTCAAGACCATGCCATCAGTTGAGCTAGTTCCTGAGACTGAGCCCTCAACACTTGTCAGACACAGTTGTTCCTGGCTAAGCTTTCAAGTCAATTCGATTCAATACACGTTTACTAAGCACAATCAGGTGCCAGGCACTGTGCTAGGCACTAGTGTATCAGTGAATCCAACAGCATCTCTCTGACTCCCTGGATCAGTGAAGATGACTTATTAATTGCTGGCAGTTAACTATAAAAGGCTGGGCCCTGGCCGGGCGCGGTGGCTCATGCCTGTAATCCCAACACTTTGGGAGGCTGAGGTGGGCGGATCACCTGAGGTCAGGAGTTTGAAACCAGCCTGGCCAACATGGAGAAACCCCATCTCTACTAAAAATACAAAATTAGCTGGGCGTGGTGGCAGATGCCTGTAATCCCAGCTACTCGGAAGGCTGAGGCAGGAGAATCACTTAAACCTAGGAGGTGGAGGTTGCAGTGAGCCGAGATCACACCATTGCACTCCAGCCTGGGCAACAAGAGTGAAACCCCATCTCAAAACAAACAGAAAAAAGACTGGGCCCTGCCCTGGAGGCGCTCACAGCCCAGTGAGGGAGTTATTATAATACCAAATGACACGTCTTTAGCAACAGAGGAATCCCCTTGATCCCTTCACGTTCTAAAATGTTCTATCAGGCAACCTTTTGAAAGCTTCAGCATGCTCTTACCACTAAACTGCATTGTATGAAATGGGTCAACAACACAGAAAATAGGCACCCAAGCTTAATCCTCAAGGACTGTTTGTGAAAGCTGTTCCCTTAAGGTACATAATAGCCGCTTCCAGGCTCTGCTTTATAAAAGGTTGCTCTCTACATATATGCCAAGGAATACTATAAAGCCACACAAAAAAAATGAAATCATGTCCTTAGCAGCAACATGGATGCAGCTGGAGAACATTATCCTAAGCAAATTAATGCAGGAACAGAAAACCAAATGCCGCTATGTTCTCACTTAAAAGTGGGAGCTAAACACTGGGTACTCATGGGCATAAAGAAGGCAACAGCAGATACTGGGGACTACTAGAGGGCGGAAAAAGTAACTGTTGGGTACTATGCTCACTACCTGGGTCATGGGATCAATTATACCCCAAGCTTCAGTATCAGAAAATATACCCATGTAACAAACCTGCACATTCACTCCCCGAACCGAAAGTAAAATAAAAGTTGATGTTATTTAAAAAAAAGAAAGAAAGAAAGAAAGAAAGAAAGAAAGAAAGAAAGAAAGAAAGAAAGAAAGAAAGAAAGAAAGAAAAGAAAGAAAGAAATGTTCCTTCCTCTTGAGGAAGACTCAAGAGGAAATGGATTACCTCCTTCCCCTTGGAGACTATTTACTAAGGCTACCTGTGACCCAGATCAAGAGGACTAAAAGCCAGGCCAGGCACAGTGACTCACACCTGTAATCCTCCCAGCACTTTGGGAGGCCGAGGCGGGCGAATCACGAGGTCAGGAGATCAAGACCATCCTGGCTAATACTGCGAAACCCCGTCTCTACTAAAAATACAAAAAATAAAATTAGCTGGGCGTGGTGGTGGGTGCCTGTAGTCCCAGCTACTCAGGAGGCTGAGGCAGGAGAATGGTGTGAACCCAGGAGGGGGAGCTTGCAGTGAGCTGAGATCGCACCACCACACTCCAGCCTGGGCGACAGAGCGAGACTCCATCTCAAAAAAAAAAAAAAAAAAAGGACTAAAAGCCATATAGAGGCAGAACTAGTTTTCCTTTATGTTAAAGATATAACTTAGAGTGCTTAAGGCTTTTCACAACATACGCTGTGGTAGAAATAGGATGGACAAAACTAGATGGTTCTAGATTTAATTCTAGGAAGCAATACATACTATGTGACCTTGCCCAAGTGACTGAACTTATCTAATTTATTTGTTTTTCTCATTCTGTTGTGAGCCGAGGTGCAGGGCACATAATAGGTATTTAGTAGAAAACAGTTCTCTTCCAATCCCACCACCACCCTTGCTACAAAATTATCACATATGTTTAATGACAGGTCAAGTGGACACCCTGGAAGTAAAAACATGAGTAGGTTCACCTGCCATTCATTCAATTTCATTGAAATCTGTAAAACCACTAAAAGAGAGCTACCCGATAGCAAGAAGAGAGACTTTTTTCAAGAGCACATTCCCATGAGATTGGGATAACAAGTTGCTCTTCTTATGGGCAATGTATCCAATAAATAACCTACTTGTAAGTAGATCTTAAAAAGTTATTGTTGAGGGGAGACACTTCAGCTGACAACCATGATGTCATGTTCCAATTTGATGCTGCTGCACGCTGTTCAAAATACAGTTATCAGAGGTTTTGTTTCACGGTCACCATTGTAAGAAATATCCGACAAGCATTTGGGCCAGTCCCCACCAATACACAGTCTGTCAAGACTGACTTCTGAAGAGACTGTTCCTTTTTGTGACATACCTCCAGGGTGGGGTATTGAGTACTGTTTCTAGCCCTGCCTTAGTATAGATTAGTATGTACCCAAAGTGTTAACCTCAGAGTGATTCCTAGAGACACTGGTTGACACGAGGGCTCAGGGCCAAGAGAGGTCAACACAGCATCTAAGAGCAACACACCCTGAAGTGTGTTGATCCTTGCAGGGAACTTGTCTACCTTACAATACCTTTCACCTACCCTCTGGTATATCTGTCTATAATGTGTCCCTGATAGCTCACATGCTGCTGAACTTAGTCCATGTTCCCTATTACAAACCACTTCACTGCTAGTAATCTGTAGCCCTCGGGTGGCGGTTGCAGAGTTTAGGATATTGTTCTTCCCAAGAATCCCCTCTTATTTTGGAATCAGTGATGGAAAAAGCAAACAACTGGCTTTCTACATTCATTAATTTTTACTTCATAGACCTAAGAATGGGGGAAATAGCCTTACCAAAAAAGACACCAATAGGCAGTGTGATAATTAATTTTATGTGCCCACTTGACTAGGCCACAGGGTGCCCGGATTAAATACTCTTTGGATATAACTGTGAGGGTGTTTCTGGATAGGATCAGCTTCAAATTGGTGGGCTCAGTAAAATGAATTGCCATCCCCAACGTGAGTGGGCATCACTCAATCCACTGATGGCCTGAATAAAACAAAAAGCAGAGGAAGGGAGGATGCATTCCCTTCCTGCCTGCCTGTATGAGCTGGGGCACTGGTCTTCTGTCCTAGGGCTGGGATTTCCATCCGTGGCGCCCCTGGTTCTCAGACCTTTGGACTCAGACTGGAATTACACCACTGGCTTTCCTGGGTCTCTGACTTGCAGAGGCAAATCATGGGACCTCTCAGCTTCTGTAATCAAGTGAATCCAATCCTCATAATTAGTATCTCTCTTTCTCTCTCTCTCTATATATATATACACACACACAGAAACATAAACACATACACATATATAGGATGTAAACAGGAGATGTGTATCTCCTATTAGTCCTGGGTCCCTGGAGAACCCTAATACAGCTCGTACTAAAGGCCTACAAATTGCTTCACTTGGCTGCCTCTTGTGTCCTCCCACAGATGCTTTGCCTTTGGGGCTGGATCTAAGAGATCTTCCAGTTCAAACCCTTCATTTTACAAGTGAAGAACATGAATCCAAGTGGGATCACAACTTATTTGTGATAGGAAAGGTCTATTCCCTCTCAGGCCTGCCTCTGGGCCACTATTCCACCACCCTTTCACAGTCTAATCCTTGATGCTTGGCTTTGACATAGAATTGAACCAATATGGATGAATGCCCCCCAACCCCCGCCATCGACAAGAAGAGAAAAAATGCTATTTCAAACAAACTTTTGGCTTCCTAAACAAATTGCTGATTTGGAATATGGGCCTACAAGGAAACAGCCTTGTTACACCTACATAGTAGATATGCAGTGAGCACATAATTAATACATGAAGTTGAAATGGACCATGAATTAATAACAGCATTCATCAAACCAAAATTCTACTGCTATTAGTCATGCATTGGCATTTATGGGCTTTATTCCCTCACCCATACATAAACATACACACACCTAGTAACCATCAAGTAGCAGGGACAAACATCCCAGGTGCAAAGCACAGACTATCGGCTTACGGAAGGCAGGTGGGGTGCTGCTAGCTGCCCCATAACTCACTGTGTTGTTGGCATGTTTTTTTCAACTGTATCCTAAACACAAGTTTTATTTTATTGCTTTTATCTCGAGGTGTGGTTAAATATTTGAAAACATTAAGATAATGTCAGAAAGAGGGTTCTAGAATACTCTCAATGTAAGCACACTCGTCACGCAATTAAATATTCACTGTCTTGAGTGAAAAAAAAAAAGGTAAAAAGAAAAACATTACATTATATGACATTTTTAGAACCCTGACTTGGTGTTCAGGCCAAAGGACTTTCACCCAGTTATGATCTGAGCTACCTAAGTATGGAATTTAGATTTTCCTGGTATTCTGGCCAGTGATTTCTCAAACCCATATATACAATTCAGCATGTTCTCTTGAGGAAAAAAAAAAACCCACAATACAGCAGAAAGTGTCATCGAATGTGCTCACCAAGAGATACTCTCCTTACATAGCTTCTAATCCTCTCAACAAAAGAAGCGGTTGGATGTTATTTCCATTTTCCAGATAGAGAAACTGAGATTCAAAAAGGTTAAGCAAAGTGTCCAAGGCCACATAAAATGTGCAGAGCTGGGATGTGAACCCACTCCTAAGCCTCTGCTTTTTCCACTACATGGTATACGGTGACTGAATTATTTTTCTTTTATTTATTTATTGTTTTCGAGATGAAGTCTCGCTCAGTCACCGGGGCTGGAGTGCAATGGCACAATCTCGGCTCACTCCAACCTCTGCCTCCTGGGTTCAAGCGATTCTCCTGCCCCAGCCTCCCAGATAGCTGGGATTACAGGTGCACGCCACCACACCCAGCTAAATTTTGTATTTCTAGTAGAGACAGGGTTTCACTATGTTGAAACCAGGCTGATCTCAAACTCCTAACCTTGTGATCCACCTGCCTTGGTCTCCCAAAGTGCTGGGATTACAGGCGTGAGCCACCATGCCCGGCCGACTGAATTATTTTTTAACCAAAAGTAAAAATGAACTCAAACAAATGCTCTAACACTACCCCCAGCCCACACCTGGCACGAAGTCTACACCTCTTTAAGTTGGCTAAAAACCACAGGAAAACTAAATGTCAAGAGGCTCTATGTGGCAGACACTGTCAACAAAATGATTCAGGTGAAGATGCCGCTCTATAATTCTTATTCTTCCAAGTTGCTTATTTTAAACACAAAAGTTCCTTAGATTTTCACCATAAATTGTTAGAATTGAAAATGTGAGAATAATTTTAGAGGAAAACTGTGATTTCCATGGGTCTGCCAAAGCCGGCAGCCCAGAAGAGCCAAGATTATGTTATTTTTCCCCAGAGTGGTATGTTAGTAGAGCCATCTCTCTCTTTTGTTGGATAAAGTATCCCCAAATGCTAACCTCTGAGCCGTGGCTCAATCTGATCTTTTAACTTTGCTTTTATATGGTAATTAAAAGGAGAAAGAAAAAGAAGAATAAAAAATATGTTAATAAGAATAATAGCTATAATTTATCCATACAACAGTATTAGGAGTATGGTTGGCAACGTGTAAATGACATTATTATGGATGAGGAAACTGGACTCAGGTTTCATTCTTTGCCCATGTTCTCACAGCTAGTGATTGGCAAAGCAGAATTCAGACGAGATCCAACTCCAGAACCCATGCGATTAACCAACACAGTGTCTTATGAAGCAAGAGGGGACCAGCTCTGGGTGTGTGGAGAGGTCCATTCGGGGCTGTGCTGCCACTCAACGCTTCTGTGGGTCCCATTTCAATTTCCACCAGCCACTCGAGTGTGATGTCTTCCCAGCTCCCTGACATTCACTGATGTAGCCACTCTGTACAGATGGGCCAAATTATGTGTACCCATTACAAATGCTGGTTCTCGGTCTGCTTCCAAATCTCTGCTGAGAGCTCTGTAAGCAGATGACAATGAGTGTCTACTTCAGTCTGTCTCTTTTCAAGGTTAGGCTCACACTCCAGCACCGCAATTTAAAACGTACTATCTGTTCTGCTGCGAATACCCAGTTGTCAAAATGCAAGAGTTTTGATTCTTATGAAAGAGCCACTCTACCGCATTCCTAGCCCTCAACATCCAGCTGGCTCCAGATGAATCTGCCAAGACTCTCACCCCATGTGCTCGCTGATTGCCTGGCCCCTGGCCCAGCTGGATCTGCACCTGCCGAGTTGCCAGGCCTGGTCTGAAGCCAAACGCTTTCTCCACATCCTCCTTTTGACCCAGGAGCCGAAGACGTCTTTCTGAATGAGCTAAAGGAAGAACGACATATCCACCCTTCAGGGCCCACATCAAAGGCCTCCTCTTCTGAGAAACCACCCATGCTCCTTTCCAGCTCCTCCCAGTCCTCAGCTCCACTCAGAGAGGTCTTCCCTGACCACACTCTCTCAACGTGGCCTCCCTCCCCCAGTTACTTGAGCACCACCCTGCAGACCTGCCTCCTAGTGCTCACCACAACCCCAATCCATGCTGCTTATTTATGTTTATCTGTTTATTTTCCATCCCCGCACAGGAACCCTGTGCTCTACCTGGGCAGTAACCTCACAGCCTCCATCCCTGCTGCCCTTGGTGAGCACAGCGCCAGGGTCAAGCAGATAACCAATATCAGAATCAGTGCTATCCAACAAAAGGAGAATGTAAGACGTGCTAGTTTAAATTTGCTAGTGTCCACACTGAAGATGCAAAAAGAAACAGTTGAGATGATTTTTTAACAATATGCTTTATTTAACCCAGCATATCCAAAATATTATCACTTAATCATGTAGGTGATATAAAAATTACTACTGAGCTATTTTACGTTCTCTTCTCTGATACTAAGTTCTTAAAATCAGCTGTGTCTTCACTTACAGCACATTTCAGTTTGGATGCCAAGTTTTCACTAGAGATATTTGATCTGCATTTAGATCATAAAATTGACAGCTGAAATAGGTTCACATACCCAAATCATATCAAACATACTTAAGCATGTTCTAATAACTGAGTCGTCAGTTTTAAAATTTGAATTTAAAGTTAATAAAATTTAATTAAGTGAAATTAAAAATCCAGTTCCTCAGATGCACTAGCCACATGCCAAGCACACAATGGCCACACTGGTTAGCGGCTGCCATATTCAGGAGTCAGATTTGAATGACTAAGTGAGAAAACAAATTTATAATACATTTTACAATATTGGTCATGAGAAGACAAATTTATAATACATTTTACAATGTCGGTCATTTCATCAATTAAGTGTAAGGGAAGTACTGTTGGCACCAATTGACTGAAAAGCCTTAAAGTTCATAGATTTCCTAGGGAGCTTAAATCACTTTGTAGCAAGTGAGGAGCATTTTGTATCACTCCCATGTAGGAGTGCACCAGCCCCGTGGGCTGGGCCACCAGTCAGAGGTGAAGCTACATAAGAGGAACCTGATGCAGTGGACTGGACTTCAGGCTCAGCTTGATCACCAGGACTCAGTTCAGTAGCAACAGTAACTGGTAGAATCAGGGACACAGCTAAGTCACACAGCTCTTTTGTTTGATTAGCAAGAAGCCACCCTTCTTCCAGGCAGATGTTACTTGATGCCATTCCTTTGGTACTTTACCCCTTTCCACTTTTCATTCTAATTGTGGACATCATTTCAATTTCCCTTATAGAAGAGACATCCACTTGGTTGCTGGAGAGAGCCTTCTTCATCACTGAACAGGGTGGCCAGATGTGCCCATTTGACCAGGACGACTGGAACTCAAGCCTGTTGCCCTGGTGTCATCTGCACCCCTTTTCACTCTCAAATTCTGGAAGAGTATAATTTATGGCAGAGCCTCTCAGGAACTGAGCTCCTGGCAGGCACTGGGGAAACAGCTGTCGAATGTTAATGAGTAGAGCATGGCCGGAGCACGAAGGAGAGCCGATGCTCATCTCTGGCCTTCTCTTCCACAAATATAAAGTTAGGGAATAATAAATGCAACCCTGTGATATAGAAAAAGCATAAACTGGCCTTTATAGCAATAAGGTTTAATTTACAATCTTTGGCATCTTAAATTTCCTTTTGTTCTTCAGCTGTTTTTCTTTATTCATGCCCTTTCACATGATCACATTCCCTCTGTTTTCCCAGAATATTAAAATTAGCTTTTTCTCTGATAGTCTCTCTCTCTTGTCTTGCTTCTTCCCCAGCCCCTATTTCCTTTCAAGGATTAACTGCCCACAGAGTTTTGGATTTCTCACTCCTTCAGAAGTCTACACTATTGAGCTGCCCTGACCGCTGGTTGTTTCAAACTAATCCTATTCCTTCCAAGTCTTTCATTTGTTTCCCCTTCAGTTCTCCAGCTTGTAAGAATATGACAATTGCTCTGAGTCTTCTGACCTATAATTTAACAAAGGTAGGCAGAAGAAGAAAGAACTGTCTGTTTTATTTTTATTTCACAGTTGAAAAAACACCCAAAATCTATTCTATGTTGCTTCTTCAATCTCCTTCACTCTCCAAGTCTTCATCCTACATAGAGTTAGTTACACTTCTGTTTCCATCATCGAACACAGGTAGGATTACAAACATGGACTTTGGTATCGGGCACATGAGTTTGAATCCTAGGTCCTCCACAAACGAGTGTGCAAAATTGCTTCTTCTGCCCTACATAGAATAGGAATTACAATATTTACCTTAGAGGGCTTTGCAACATTTGAGTGGAACCACCACAGACCCACAGTGACCACTCAACAGGCAGCTATTGTCTTTACCATAAAGCTTTAACCATCCCTTACTCATTCCTATTTCTCCCCTGCACGAAGCACAGTGCTGTGCCCAGCACATGGTGAGTATCCAATAAAGTCTTTTCAGTTGAATGTTGATTGCTGCAAATGAAACCAATGGAACTTGGTTCCCATAAGGATTCTTAAGTTTCACCGGCAAATGTCTCCGTTTGTGCCATCGCCACAGAGTCGGCCCCAAGCCCAGCCACACTGTAATATGTACAACTGCTGGACATGGGGCATTCGGTAAGAAGTTAACTGGGTTAATACAAATGCTTCTCCAATCTGGGTAGGGAGCAGGGGGGATCACCGAATTACATGAGCACCTCACAGTGGTTCAATAGCATCCTCTTTCAGTAAGAGCACGACATCCTATGGTCTCGTGTGTACATGAAACCTTCACCTATGCAAGGTGAAGTCCAAGCTTGTCAACATGGAACAAGCAGCCCTCTGTGACATGGTTCCTAGGGTATCTACCGTATCAGCCTGGCCCTCCTCACCCTACTTGCTCCATATTCACACACCTTAGCTTGAGGAACAATGAAATGTGGCCTAAACAATGCCACTCTCTGTCATGCATCTGAAGTTTCCCCAGTCTTCTTCCTTAGAATGTCCTTGAGCCACTTCAATGTTTTTGTCCACTGGCAAACTTCTTCTTAAAGATTGGCTCAAGAGTCTTCCCTTCTCTGGAAAGATATTCTAGAAGATTCTCTGAACAATTTTGTGTGCTCTTTCCTCAAAGTTCCCTACATGTCATGGGCACACTTTCTTCAGAGATCATAAATGATCACTGCCCTCCTATGAATTTCCCCCCTCCCAGGCCTAAAAAAATGTCATTTGTAATATTTTGTCCCCTAAGTTTCTATTTCTGCCAAATTGCAAGGTTAGACATTTGAAGGAAGGCCAGTGTGCCACAATATCAGCTTCTGTGTCTATCTGCCCTGTAGATTACCAGCTCCTTGTTAGGCTGCACAGGGGATGTGCAGTGTTGATGGAACGAATGGATAAATACACTGCTTTCAAGATTACAAAGTGCTTTTTGCACGAATTAACCTCTCTAACCTTCACATTACTCTGAGTTCTTATTATTATCATTTCTATTTTATATAGAAGGAAACTTTCAGTCATAGAGCTAAATCATTTGCCCAAATGTTCACTGTCAATGAAAGACAGAGACAGAACTAGTTCTTCTGACTCCAAATCAAGGGGCCAGAATCTTCCATGGGGGGAAAAAAGAAAAATCCCAGTGCATTATCTCACAGAGAGTCTCAAGCTCATGAATCTTAGATGGGTAATGGCCTGGGTCCTCAAGACAGGTTTTAGCCTCTAAAGCTCATACCCTTCCCCTGAACCAAGCTGCCTCCAAGCTACACAATCTATGGATACACATGGGTACCCAGAAAACAGAATTCCTTCCATCTGTTGTTTATAGTCAGGCTGTGTAAATCACTATTAAGCATACAGAGTAAAACATCCTAATAAACTTGTTTCGTTCTCCTCCCCTGAACTACACTCTATTCCAACTCAGACAGGAGCTAAGGGAGGTCAGGTCTTGAACACTATTGAGCCTGGATTGGGTCAAAGGCTGAGTTCATTCTAGGCCTGTTACAGGGGATTGTTATCACCCAGGCATCATTTAAAGCTAAGTAGGCTTGCCCCAACTTAGACCTTAAATCTTACAACTGTGAATGCATTACGTTTTGATTACTTTTTGCATAATCTTTTCAAGTTTACAAAGTGGTTTTAAATCTTATTTGAGCTTCACAACAACCCAGTGAGACAGATAGGGCAGACATTGTTCCTAATGAATAACTGGCTGGAACAAACAAATCTCAGGTTTCTGAGATCTCAGATTTAAGGCTCAAACTCATGGTTCGTTCCTCTGTTTCATAAACCATCATTCTCAGGTAAGAAAGGAGGATCCATTTGCCTGCTCTTAGAACCTTGGTGAAACACTAAATGATAACAGAATCTCTCAAAATAGAATTACCTGAAAGAAAACAGTCGCGCCATACAACCACTGCAAAGCAACTGCTCTCTGTACCTACATCATTGTTTCAAACGTTTTCATTTCATTTTTTCTTCTTGTCTAGGAGAAATGTTGATATCAATACTGCAGTGTCTTCCAACAGCATATTTTAGATTTTAAAAATGAGATGTGTAACACATTAGATTAGAAAACAAAACGGCTAGACACGTAGGTTAGAACTTTTGGTGCAGATACTAACAAGCCAGCTATATATAATTAGGAGACAGCCAGATCCTGCTACAGTCACCATTTCAGCCTTCCACAGAGAGGCAGGATTGTGCTCCTCAACAGATGGTAGCCAAAATCCTAAAATTCTGCTTTTGTCAGAAAATTGGAGGAAGGTTTTTTTTTTCCTAGTGACAACTTCTGATTCTTTGCTACACCCACAAGTCATCAACTGTAGGAAATTTAAGCTAGAGTCACTAATTTGCTATTTATTGTAACAACATTGCTTGGTGTTTATACAGCACATTCCATTCTGTGATCTCCAAGAATGTTACGATCTTTTTCTACTAAAACAGATGGAGAAACTAAGGCACACTAGACCACCCACATAGTCACCCTGAGAAGCTAAGAGCAGAAGCCATCTGATGGATCACTTGGCCCGAAACGCCCTGCCAGGACTGAGTCAAGATTCAGTTTAATAAAAAGACACAATAGCGAGAAGGTGGGCTTCCATTAGCACAGAAGCTCAGCTGTTGAAAAAGGTGGGCATACAGCAAATTTCATGACACCAACACTCATTAATTTGACTTATAACTCGCTGATGGGTAAGCCTACAGACAGCAGCCCTCTGTGTAAGATGCCAGGGACTTGGTAAGGCCCTCCTATGAATTTTCCCTCTCCCAGGCCTAAAAAACGTCATTCGTAATATTTTGTCCCGTAAGCTCTGATTTCTGCCAAATTGCAAATCTGCTGGGGAGAAATAATACTTTAAGCTAGTACTGGTCTTTCACAATTTGTGAATTATGCCCTTGAGAATCAGTCTGAGAAGTGCTGAGGAAGAGAAAAGGAGGAATTCCTATAGGAGAATAAGAACAAAAAGAGGTGGAAATAGAGGAAAGAAGACTTCAACGAGAGGCAGACCACCAAGAAAATAAGGGATCTATTTTGCAATCTTGTCCAAGTTCCAAATATTTCCTCTTCCTTTCTAATTAACGTGCAGGCAGTAGTGCCTTTTAGCCAGCATTCCAGTATTTCTATGTAGTTTATATCTCAAATCTTATATCTATAAATCTCTTAGATTTCAAAGAGAGTAATTCTGAGTCACTTGACTTTTGCCTTTAAATCTAGGATTATTTCAAAGAAAACTTTAAATGATATTAATATATTTTCAAATGTGTAATGAGATATTGGAAGTCTACCCAGAGGTTACCATGGAAGATTATCTGGGAAGTGATCAAGGATAGGCATGGGCTTTGGAATCTAACCAATCAGGATTGCTTGCCTAGTTTAGCGGTTGACCTGCCCTATGGCCTTGGGCAGGTTTCCTAACCACCCAGCACCTCCCTGATTTATCAGTAGAATTATGGTAATAACACCTACTCACTCTACAGGTTATCAAGAGGATTAAACTAGATAAAAGAGTGACAAGCTTAGTAAAGGACTGAGACAGAGCATGTGCTCATGCTAAGCATTGCAAAGTATGCCAAGGCCAAAACTTCAAACCAGAAGGTAACAAACAGGGCAATTCTAATAGACTTGATCATATTAATTAAAGATGGCTGTTTGGAATATAAAATGTGTTTGCAGAGAGGCTGCAGCCAGCAGGAATGACTGAAGAGTTAGAGGCAATATAGTGTAGTGGTTACAAGAGTATAGCCTAGACGCTTTAGCTGTTTATTAAATATGCTTTGAGCAAGTTACTTAATCTCTTAGGGTCTTTTTTTCTCATTTGTACCATAGGGAGACTACTAACAGTGCCAAACTCTTAGGGTAGTCAAGAGCACTAAATGATTTGAGTTAGTACATGTATTCTCAACAGGGGTGATAGCACACTGGAGGGTAAAAACAATCTTAGGTATTAGAATGGTTTATGATCCTCTAAAGCTCAACCCTGTCTTATTATAAATAAAAACTTATTCCTTTGTATTTAATTTTTCTCATTAAGGATAAATTAAATTTAATTCAAATTCAAATTAACACAGTTAATTTAAATTATGCCTAAACTTAATTTAATTTTTCTCCTCAAGGGGACAATAATAGGAAAAAAAAAAAGGCTGAGAAACACTGAGTTAGTATATACAAAGCACTTATAACAGGGCCTGACCTATAAGAAGTATCTAAGAAGTATTTATTGTGGTAATTTTTCTTCCTGTTTTTAGTAGTAGAGGTAGCATCCCAGCCTCAATTAAGTATGTTACAATTGAATTAATTTGAGGCTGCAGTTTAAAACTAAAGTTTAAATGTTTTAAGCTCTTCAAAATTAATTAAATCATTAAAAAAATGATTACAAAGCATGTGTGTTGGTGAGAGGGGGTTTAAAGAGTAGGAGAAGGGAAGCTGATTTTCCAGCCATGTCTGTGAATTCCAGTGTAAATAATGCTCATCTTTCTTCATTGCTCCTTTCCCCCTTCCCGCTCTGTATTTTTGTCAGAAAGAAGAAAAACAAATGCAGGCGACAGCCCGGCATAGTGAAAACAGCATTATTTGGCTAAGTAACCGGGCCTCTCCAAGTCTGTTTCCTATAAAGAAGTGCACTTTCCCCAAAGTTTGCTGAAAGCATCGATTGACAGAAGATTTACGAATGCACAGCACTTGCCCAGCACCTATTAGGTGCTTGACAAATACTAGGTGTCCCTTCATATAGGCAGTCCAAATTAATGTGAACCACAGATTTTTCCTTAGGATGCAGTCAATATTCAGTGTAGAACCTAAAAGATTTCCAAATCATTTTTAAAGGAAGATGTCTACTTTAAAAAGAAACATTTCATGGTTCGGAGAGAATGTGCAAATAGATAGCATTTCAGAGACGTACAGGCAAGTACTACACAATAAAATTTTAGTGTGCTTTCTCATAATTTTCCTTTCTCCTTGGCAAGGACAGCACAGAACTGGTCTCCTGTTGAGCAAGCTCCAGAGCAAAAGGATAGGACAGATTTTCAGGGCATGCTCCCAGTGTGCTGGCTTGGTTTGGCTGTTGGAGGCTTCCACGGGGTATGTGTGTATCTCCCTTTGGTTTTCCTGATGTCTCAATCCACTTGATCCATGTAGCCAAATTCCCACTTCAGTCTCCTTAATAGGGATGTTCTGGAGAGCCAAGCATTTTAAGTTTAACAAATTGCCATTGTAACAGCTACAATTACGAGTAAATTTGATCTTCAAAGAAGCCAAGGCGCAGGAACTCAATAACTTTGTAACACAGCCATCATTATAATAAGGATAAAGTACCACAGTGTTTTCCTGGGTGCCTCATCAGTTTCCTCTAATACTAGGAGTGGGAAGGGGAGATATTCAAGGGGATGCTTTCCCTCCCACCCAGGATGTTCATTAACCAACTTGTGTGCTTGTAAACTCATTAGCACCATGAAGGTTGACAAACACAAAGACAGACTATTGATGTGCTTTGAGTGTTAAAGTTATTGATGAGTGTAATCTGAACAACAGTGTTCCAATAAAGAAAAACATATCCTGATGATAATCTCAGAAGCCATGTACAGATTCTACCAGGAGGAAAAAAAAAATAGGCCAGTTTCTACAAACAAAATGTCCAGCATGTTTACAAAATCACTTAGTTTTCTATACTTCCATGTACTGTTTAGCCACATAGTTACAGATTATTAACCTATTCAGATGGCTTACAGTGCCCTTCTATTCTTATTTGAGGTTTATTGGCTTAACACCTTCCAGTGTGAATGTGAATACAAAGGTTACTATAAGACCTTTCTCATCTTGATTCTTAGCTCCAAGTCCAAATTACTGCTTTAAGGTACAAAGAGAGAGGGAGGCTTTCCCCCACAGGACTTCACTGGGGCTCATAAGTAAAATGCCATCTCTACTCAACTCTTATAATAGTGACAAAACCACATACTCACTTTTTGTTTGTTTTACTAAAGTCTAATTACTCTGACTTAGTTTCAAAAGTGCGGGAATTTGATAGGTGCTTAAAACACGTCTGTCGAATAACTGAGTAAATGAATAAAGCAAATACGATATTTTGCTAACTCCACTGTAAATCTGCACACGTAAACACACACACAAACACACACACACACGCATGCCAATAAAACTACCAAATTGTTTCTGCTTTCACAGAAAATGCAAGAAGCAAGAACAAGCATGTTTCCTTCCAGTAGGCACGTGGCAGCAGGTTCTCACATTTGGTACCAGATTCCTGGCCAAAACAAAAGGACAACCTCATGGTGAAATTCATTCCCTCACCAGTCTCTCAGCTCACTTTAAACCCTGTATCAACCTGACTTACTGTTAAGCAACCTGACCTGGTGGAACCATTGCCACATAGCAACACAATAAAATATTTATTGGTGGTTGCTACTCTTTCTGGAAACCCTCCCCTCCTCCCTATCTCTTTTCCCTAATCTCACTTCTTTTGCTTCCTCGCCATTAAATCTTTACTCTTGGTGCTCGGAGTACAAGGGTGGATTACACATACTTGCTTCTGAGATGAGACTGGAAAAGTGAAACATTTGCCCCGCCCAGGAAAGAAAAATGCTCCCAAGTCCATTTGAAAAAAGTTTCAAATGAGACAGTCATTTTAGACTTTGAAATCCCAGCAATTAAGGATATTTTTTCATGTTCCCAAAGTCAAAATACATAATGTAATGTAACACATATTGTCAACCAGGTGTTAGAAGCTACAGATTTCAAGTGAAATAACTGAACGATTTTCTCCAAATCATAGAGTTCACACCCCTGGAAACTCCTGACTGTGCATTTGTCTTGTATATGGTAATAGATTAAAGTTACAAATAAACACCAAAAGGTGGATAGTGCAAATCCCCAATGTCCTTCAACTGGTGAATGGATCAACAAGCCATGATACACTCATGTAATAGAATACTACTCAGCAACAAAAACGAACAAGCTTTGACACACACTGCCTCATGGATGAACTCTCAAAGGCATTATGCTAAGTGCATAAATCCAGACTCAAAAGACTACATACCAAAGTATTCCATTTTTTAATGCCATTCTAGAAAATGCAAAACGACAGGTCCAGAAAACAGATCAATGGTGGCAGGAAGCTAGGGGCAGGGAAAGGAGCTGAATACAAAGGAACCCAGGATAATTTTTGGTGGGGGGTAGTAGGGACTGTTCTTTGTCTTGACTGTGGTAGTAGTTACACAACCATATACATTTGTCAAAATTCAACAGAACTGTCCAATAAACAGGTTGCATTTTACTATATATAAATTAAACCTGATTTAAATTTTCAAAAAGTATGCCATTCAAAACTAACTGATAGTGGAAAAAAAACAAACAAACAAGGATGGCTTCAGTATAGAGACGACGGAGTAGAACGGGGCTTAAGGGAAGCTTGTGGGATGAGGTGACAGTCTGTATCTTTTTTTTTTTTTTTTTTTTTTTTTTGAGACGGAGTCTTGCTCTGCCACCCAGGCTGGAGTGCAGTGGCCGGATCTCAGCTCACTGCAAGCTCCGCCTCCCGGGTTTACGCCATTCTCCTGCCTCAGCCTCCCAAGTAGCTGGGACTACAGGCGCCCGCCACCTCGCCCGGCTAGTTTTTTGTATTTTTAAGTAGAGACAGGGTTTCACCGTATTAGCCAGGATGGTCTCGATCTCCTGACCTCGAGATCCGCCTGTCTCGGCCTCCCAAAGTGCTGGGATTACAGGCTTGAGCCACCGCGCCCGGCGACAGTCTGTATCTTGACAGGGATATAGACTTTGGTTCAAACTCAAAGACTGTATGCTTAAGACTTGTAATTTCACTGTATGTAAATTTTACATTAAAAGAAGAAAAAGCATAAACAAATATTGAATTATAGTTAATGACATGCACGCTGAAGTATTCAGGGGGAAGTGGATGGATGTCTGCATTTTACTTTGAAATGCACTGAAAAATTAGCTGGATTAATGGATGGATAAAGACGGACAGGTGCAGGCCGGGCGCGGTGGCTCAAGCCTGTAATCCCAGCACTTTGGGAGGCCGAGACGGGCGGATCACGAGGTCAGGAGATCGAGACCATCCTGGCTAACACGGTGAAACCCCGTCTCTACTAAAAATACAAAAACTAGCCGGGCGAGGTGGCGGGCGCCTGTAGTCTCAGCTACTCGGGAGGCTGAGGCAGGAGAATGGCGTAAACCCGGGAGGCGGAGCTTGCAGTGAGCTGAGATCCGGCCACTGCACTCCAGCCTGGGCGGCAGAGCGAGACTCCGTCTCAAAAAAAAAGATGGACAGGTGCACAGATGTGATAAAAGAAGTGGGTAGAATGCTAATGGTAGAATCTAGGTGGTAAGTATAGTGATGTTCACTTTAAATTCTTTCAAAATTTTGCTGTATGGTTGAAATTTGTTATAATGAAATGTTGACGGGGACATCAGTTCTAAAGAATTAAAATACAGTCATCCCTCGGTATTTGTGAGAATACTAAAATCCACAGCTGTTCAAGTCCCTGATATAAGATGGAGGAGTATTTGTATATAGCTTATATACTTTTAGCCATCTCTAGATTACTTATAATACCTAATACAATGTAAATGTCATGTAAATAGTTGTTATACTGTATCTTTAGTTTTTAATTTTATTGTTATTTATTTTATTATTTTATTGTATTATTTTTACTGTTCTTTCCCACGTATTTTCCATACACAGTTGGTTGAATCTGTGGGAATCTGTGGATAAGGAGGTCTGATTGTATGCATTAATACATAAAGCAAAGGATTTTAAAGGATGTAAGAGTTAATATGCCATAAACTGTTAAAAAGCTGCAGGGTATCATTTTTCTGTGTCTATCCTTTTGAAGCATCTAACATATTATTCAGATTCAAAGTTTGTAAATCATGCCACAAATGCAGAACTGTTCACGTTTCTTTACACAGTTTGCTCAACTACACGCCTGAATTGGACACATGAGGCTGAACTATTTATCCATTGATTGTAAGAGAAAACTGACTCTTTCAGAATGCCTTCATAATTCCCTGCCCCTGTATTAACTCACAGTGCAGGGGCTGATGCTGGTCCACTGGGGAAAACCGTCTCTAAGTTTCATTCCCAGTGAAGTAATCCCAATGTCCTCCAAAGTCTAAGCTGTGCAGTCATGAAACTGGAAGACCAGCATTGTCTATACCGGCGACTCATTCTGTTATCTTCATTTAGGTCTACCTGTGAAGCCTTTGCCCTCTCAGGGTAATTCAGCAATCTCAGATTCAGTGCCAGTTTGGACTCTCGACCCTGTTTCCAGCAGTTAATACTAACTACTGGTTAGGACTTCTGCCTACCGAGTGGAAACTTTCTCCTCTGAAGGGACAGTGCTACAACTATACTGCTTACAAAATTTCCAAAATCTACACATCTTTCAATGGTTGCTTTGCCTATAATCATACAATTTGAAAGACAACAGCTGATCAGAAAGCGACTAAATAGATGCATTCATTTAAAAGGCCCTTGTTGTGGCAGCTCTGAGGTGGTTAGCTGTAGCAGTTCCCCACTTCAACACACACACACACACACACACACACACACACAACTGTGTCCCACTATAAAGGTTTAAGGGTCAGGTATACAGAAGGACAGTTTGTAAAGTATCTTAAAAGGTGCAGAATGAGTTTGTCTTTCTACTACACTACAAAGAAACAGCCACTATGGGGTGGAGAGACTTTACTTGCTGGATTACAGATACTGTTATAAACAGGGAAACCAATCTCAGTGTCCCAACATAGATGGATACCCCCTTCTCCATGATGTGATTATTATGCACTGCATGCCTGTATCAAACATCTTGTGTACCCCATAAATATAGACACCTATTATGTACCCACAGAAATTAAAAGTTAGACCAGGCGTGGTGGCCTGTAATCCCAGCATTTTGGGAGGCCGAGGTGGGCGGATCACGAAGTCAAGAGATCGAGACCATTCTGGCCAACATGGTGAAACCCTGTCTCTACTAAAAATATAAAAGTTAGCTGGGCATGGTGGTGCGCACCTGTAGTCCCAGCTACTTGGGAGGCTGGGGCAGGGGAATTGCTTGAACCCGGGAGGCGGAGGTTGCAGTGAGCTGAGATCGTGCCACTGTACTCTAGCCCGGCAACAGAGGGAGACTCCATCTCAAAAAAATAAATAAATAAAAAATAAAAAATTTAATAAATAAATGTCCCAACATAAATATTGGCAAAATAAATGATGGTTACACAATGCATGTTCCTTTATGATGATGATTTCAAGGAAAACTTCATGACATGGAAAAATAGAAAATCCCCTGACATACTGATGTCAGGGGATACTGGGATTTTGGTCAGTCCTTACACCTCAAATCCTTTCAAATGCTCCAAGCCCATTTGAAAAAAAAAGTTATGACTCAGTACTTACACCAATGTCACAGTACTGGTATTCTTAATCCTAATCTTAAAATTGTTTAGGTATAAATTAGGGTTACCCAAATAATAACAAAGGATGCTGAGTTAAATTTCAGATAAGCAACAAATAAATACTTCAATATAGATATGTCCCTTGACATATCTGAGACATACTCATGTTAAAAAATTTGCTATTTTATCTAGTATCCCTAGATACAAATATAAACTTGAGATGTGTTAGTGAAAAGTTTTCTTAAAACATATTCATTAGTATCTTCAAAAGTAGTTTTTTGGTTTTTGATCTAAAATCAGGCCCAGATTTTAGATTTGATAAGATAGGAAGTGCTATGAGGGCAGTGACTAGGTTTGTTTTTCTAGTTTTACATCTGATGTCTAGCTCAGTGCCTTGTACACAATGAGCTCTCAAAAATATCTGTGATGAGTTTGCGGCAATCATTAAAAAGTCAGGAAACAACAGATGCTGGAGAGGATGTGGAGAAATAGGAATGCTTTTACACTGTTGGTGGGAGTAGAAATTAGTTCAACTATTGTAGAAGACAGTGTGGCAATTCCTCAAGGATCTAGAACTAGAAATACCATTTGATCCAGCCATCCCATTACTGGGTATATACCCAAAGGATTACAAATCATGCTACTATAAAGACACATGCACACGTATGTTTATTGTGGCACTATTCACAATAGCAAAGAATTGAAACCAACCCAAATGCCCATCAATGATAGACTGGATTAAGAAAATGTGGCACATATACACCATGGAATATAATGCAGCCATAAAAAAGGATTAAGTTCATGTCCTTTGTAGGGACATGGATGAGGCTGGAAACCATCATTCTCAGCAAACTATCACAAGAACAGAAAACCAAACACTGCACGTTCTCACTCATAGGTGGGAATTCAACAGTGAGAACACATGGACATAGGGCGGGGAACATCATACACTGGGGCCTGTTGAGGGGTGGGGGGCGAGGGGAGGGATAGCATTAGGGGAAATACCTAATGTAAATGACGAGTTGATGGGGGCAACAAACCAACATGGCACATGTATACATACGTAACAAACCTGCATGTTGTGCACATGTACCCTAGAATTTAAAGTATAATATAATATATATATATATATATATATACACCTGTGGGGAGGCCAGGCATGGTGGCTCATGCCTATAATTCCAACACTTTGGGAGTCTGAGGCAGGAGGATTGCTTCGGGCCAAGAGTTTGAGACCAGCCTAGCCAACATAGTGAGACTATGTCTCTACAAAAAATTAAAAAAAAAAAAATTAAGTGGGCATGGTGGTATGTGCCTGTGGTTCCAGCTCCTCAAGAGGCCAAGGGGGTAGGATCACTTGAGCCCAGGAGTTTGAGGCCACAGTGAGCTGTGATTGTACCACTGCACTTCAGCCTGGGTGACAGAATGAGGCCCTGTCTCTAAAATATCCATGGAGAAAGCAAATGTGTGAGTGGTTAGTAAAACTCTGGATATCTCTCTCATGCTACCTCATTCCTGGGAGACTTCAGTTTTCCCCATGTAAGGAGCAACCTCATTTTTCCCAAAGTTTCTATCTTCTTTTCTCTCTGTACAAACGTGAGTTGAAGAAGGGAATCCCATGAGTCCCAGGAGTAAGTCTGAAAAGTGTGTCCACAGCCTAAGGGACATTATTGGAACATTCCATTTAGAGCAAAATCTGCCTTTGAGTTGGGGCCTGGCAAATCTGTCCTAAGGACACAGTCCTATTTCTTATCTACTTGCTCTGTTAGTCTTTTGCACTTTTGTTGGTTCTTTTTTTTTTTAATTTTTCTTGGAATGGCAGCCTAGGCTTGCCAACTCATGTATGAAAATGCTTACTTAGCTCTGCGAAAGGATTAAAAAGTAATCTACATAGCCACCAACAATTTTCATTAACTGCATCCACCCTCGTTCTATCTGACTTTATTTTTGGTTTCTTCTATTTTCTATCCTGACCCTATCACCACTGGCCTCCTAACATATTTCTAATTCTAATTTTCATGGCTTTGTAAACTTTGCTCTACTGCCGTTGTCATTTTGGAAGGTATGCTATTTCTTCAAAAGCCACATAAAGTTTTTAACTCCTTAGAAGAACCTCTGTTAAGTACAATGTTTTGCTATTTGGAACTACCTTCTTCTGGAACTTCCTGAATGCCAGCAATAACACTTAATTATTATTATTCTCATCATCATTCTCCTATATTGTAAGAAACATGTACTATAGGAGCAAAGAAGCAGTTACTTGTTCCTCATTTATTATATGCATAGCTGAATAGATAACATCTGTATTTGTCTCAAGACTAACCAACTTAATCTCAAGTCTAACTGCAAAATTAGCCTTTTAAGGCAAAACAGTGTCTGGGGAAGAGCTCAGAGTGCTAAGAAATATTTTAAATATTGGCCAGGCGCGGTGGCTTACGCTTATAATGCCAGCACTTTGGGAGGCCGAGGTGGGTGGATCACGAGGTCAGGAGTTCAAGACCAGCCTGGCTAACATAGTGAAACCCAGTCTCTACTAAAAATACAAAAAATTAGCCGGGCATGGTGGTGGGTGCCTGTAGTCCCAGCTACTTGGGAGGCTGAGGCAGGAGAATCACTTGAACCTGAGAGACGGAGTTTGCAGTGAGCGGAGATTGTACCACTGCACTCCAGCCTGGGTGACAGAGTGAGACTCCGACTCAAAAAAAGAAGTATTCTAAATAATTATTGAGGAAAAAGGCACAAGGAGAACGTTTGGAAAGAAACTAAAACAGAGAATATGAAAAAAGCGATATGATGGCAATGTGGACTAATAGTAAAATCACAAGTGACACTGATTCAAGATGGTAATTAATGGATCAGAATGAACATTAGAAAGCAGCGGGCGGATCACGAGGTCAGGAGATCGAGACCATCCTGGCTAATACGGTGAAACCCCGTCTCTACTAAAAAATACAAAAAACTAGCCGGGCGAGGTGGCGGGCGCCTGTAGTCCCAGCTACTTGGGAGGCTGAGGCAGGAGAATGGCGTGAACCCGGGGGGGCGGAGCTTGCAGTGAGCTGAGATCTGTCCACTGCACTCCAGCCTGGGTGACACAGCGAGACTCCGCCTCAAAAAAAAAAAAAAGAAAGCAGCTCATCTGCTCCATGATTTTACAAGTGAAATAAGCTCAATGACGAGTGGCATGCTAATAGCCACTCTGAGCTAGTAGTAAAGCTGAGACCAGAATCCAAATATCCTAAATACAATTGATGCACTTTCATTTTATAACAGTGTCTCTCCAACTAGCTGCTCTAATGTCTATACTTAAATGAGACAGTACTGTGTATGTCACCATAAAACAATGTCAATACTAGGAGAACAAAGAAAAAAATTACAGCTCCAAGCTTTATTATTGCCTCTATCACTTATCTTCTAAAATTAATTTCAAATGTCATTTATTCATTCTTTTATTCTTCTATTGAAGGTTTTCTACGTGCTGGATATTGTTCCAGGCCATGGGAATATCACAGTTAACAAGATGCATGGCTTCCATTGAATTTATACCCTAGAACGAGAAAACCAACAGTTACCAAATATATATATATATATATATATATATATATATATAGTTTTGGATTCAGATAGATACCAAAGAGGAAATTAACATGCTGAAGGCAGACAGGAGTTGGGCAGGTGAGATTAAAGATCTACTTTAGCAAGGATATTGGGGGAAGTCTTTCAAAGGAAGTGACATGAAGGCTGAGAAGACATCCATCATACAAAGACCAAAGGAAGCATATTCCAGGCAAAGGGAACAAAGGGAAGGGCTTGAGACAGAAAGAGAGATAGAGATATGGCCAAGTGTGATGAGCAAAAAGGAGGTGTGTCAAAGACTAACTCAGAGAGGTAGAAAGAGGCTAGATCATAATGGCCTCTGAAGATAACTTAAAAAAATGGATTTTACTTCAGAATCAATGGAAAGTCATTTAAAAAAATCTCTTTTGAACTCTGGAAATTTACTCTCTGTGGCAAATGACTGTAGAAGAACAGCAGTGGAAGTAGAGGCAATTGCTGTGAATCAGGTCAACACTGACAGTGGGATTAACCAGGATGGTGGCAGTGCAGGGGGAGAAAGTCCACAGATTCATAGCTGCAAGATAAATTTTAGTGGTGGGGCCAACAATATCTCTTGATGACTCAATGAGGAGAAACGAGGGAAAGGGAGAGAATCAAGAATGATTCTGTTCCATTTCTGGCTTCAGCAAAAATGGATAAATCATGGTGCTATTTACTGGGAAAGAAAAGGCTTGGGGACTATGGTGATGGGTAGAAATGTAAAAGTTCCATGTATGTTATTTTTATTATTATATCTTATATGTTATTATATTTTATTATATATGTATAACATATATCTTATATGTTATTCTTATATTATTATATTTTTATATGTTTTATTTTATTTATTTATTTATATTTTTTGAGATGGAATTTCGCTCTTGTTGCCCAGGTTACAGCGCAATGGCGTGATCTCAGCTCACGGCAACCTCCACCTCCCGAGTTCAAGCAATTCTCCTGCTTCAGCCTCCCGAGTAGCTGGGATTACAGGCATGCACCACCGTACCCAGCTAATTTTGTATTTTTAGTATAGACGGGGTTTCTCCATATTGGTCGGGCTGGTGTTGAACTCCTGACCTCAGGTGATCCACCCGCCTCGGCCTCCCAAAGTGCTGGGATTACAGACGTGAGCCACCGTGCCCAGACATCTTATTTTTATTATGACATTTTAGGTGCTTATTAACTATCTAGTTGGGGATGTCAGGAAAGTAAACAGTGATAGAAATTTGAGACAAGGACACCAGCATAATGGTGATTTAAAGCAATGGAAATGAATGAATTCCTCTAGGGAAAGAACAGAGCTGACTGAGCCCTGGGCTCTCCAAATTTTACACATGAGGTAGAAAAGCTGCCCTCAACAAAGACAGAAGGTGCAAGGGGAAAGACAGAAAGAAAACTCGGGGAATGTGCTCTCAAGAAACAAGTCAACTTTTTCAAGAAGGAGCAAATTATCAACCATGATGTCAAGAGCATGGTGGAGTTGGATAAGAACAGAAATATATCCATTAGTTTTGAAATAGCAAAGCACTATTGCTTTGATATTTCAACAAAAGAAATTCTACTATCGTTTTTAAAAATCAGGCACTGTGGAAAGGTTAAGAGTTATTTTTATGCATATGTGCATCCTTCCAAACCTATCCTGCATAAAATGATAGCCATACACACACAGGTCTTTTTTGTTTAAATGTAAAACATAAATGGGAACGTATCTTCATCTTCTACTCTCTTCATATACTGCTTTTTAAAACTTTATATATATATGTGTGTGTGGGTATATATATGTGTATATATGTGTGTGTATATATATGTGTGTGTGTATATGTGTGTGTATATATGTGTGTGTATATATGTGTCTATATGTGTGTGTGTGTGTGTGTGTGTGTATATTTTTTGAGATAGGGTCTCACTCTGTCACTCAGGCTGGAGTACAGTGGTGTAAACTCAGATCACTGCAGCCTCAACCTTCCTGGCTTAAGTGGTCTTCTCATTTCAGCCTCCCAAGCACCTGGGACTAAAGGCCCCTGCCACTACGCCCAGTTGATTTTTTTATTTTTTGTTGAGACGGGGGTCTCACTATGTTGCCTAGGCTGGTCTCAAACTCATAGATTTAAGTCATCCTCCCCTGCCTCAGCTTCCCAAAGTGCTGGGATTATAGGCATGAGCCACCACACTCAGCCTACATATTATTTTGGAGATCATTCCTTACCTGAATGTATACATTTATGACATTATTTTAATGGCAACTTACTATTTTGTTACAAGGATTTAACTTACACTTTTGATCTTTTCTTATACGTACAATTCATTATATTGCATTATACTGTGTACTTCTCTAAGTATATGTATGAAAACCGGAAGTCTTCAAGTGAGGGAAGATTGATAGGTAAAGCTCATCCTATAGGAATGGGAGTAAGAACTAAAACACAAAGGTTCTTTCCACTGCGTCATATTGCCTCCTTTTGTATTGTAAGAATTGATTGATATTTGGAAGAACTCAGCACACAAATAAAATTTGCAAGCATTTAATTAACAAATAACGTCCTTTCAATGGCGGTGTTTTAATTGGATTTCTTATTTACTCTTGCATTCATTAAAATAAAGACATGAATTAGTAAAATTCCTCTTCAAAGCCAGACAATTAAAATGGCTTTGAGTTTTTTGTTGTTGCTGGGTTTTTGTTTGTTTGTTTGCTGTTTCCACTTACTCCCTAGATTTGCTTATTTTATCTTAATTTGGCCAAGATTTCAACAGAAACTATAGGTTCAAAATTCCCTTCTTAGTACCTATCTAGAAATTTAGAATGCTATCATTACATTTTCTAGTTTCAACAGCTACCTTTTTAGAATCTGACATCTTAGGAATATCACATAGGCCGGGCATGGTGGCTCATGCCTGTAATCCCAGCACTTTGGGAAGCACAGGCAGGTGGATCACCTGAGGTCAGGAGTTCGAGACCAGCCTGGCCAACATGGTGAAACCCCATCTCTACTAAAAATACAAAAATTAGCCAGGTGTGGTGGCGTGCGCCTGTAGTCCCAGCTACCCAGGAGGCTGAAGCAGGAGAATCGCTGGAACCGGGAGGCAGAGGCTGCAGTGAGCCAAGATCGCACCACTGCTCTCCAGCGTGGGTGACAGAGCAAGACTCCATCTCGGAAAAAAAAAAAAAAAAAAGAAAAGAAAAGAAATACCACATCAACTAGAAAAAGTAAAGATTTTACAGTTAGTATCTTTCCTTCAAGTGGCTAAAGAGATTATGCAAAATCCATAATCTGCCTCCCCTCATCATACTCTTCTTCCTGTTTTTATGGCCATCACTTTTATATCCTATTTGTTCTTTGCTTTAACTTATGGCGCTTCCTCAAACAAGTCTGTTAAGCCTATCTCCCAGGGCAGTCGTAGATGTCAGTGAAAAACCGGAGGAAGCAGAAGATAACTGGAATAAGCCCTCCACCTTCTGCTACCATCACTGGCACCCTTCGCGCCATAACTTGCAAGACCTGAGCCTGTTATGTTTTGCCTGATACTCATATTTCAATCTGAAGACTAAAAAGGCACAGAGAGAAATCATTTTGGAGCCCTCACTGTGGTGCATAACTGACACAACTAATATTGTGTGTCCATGTGAGCATCAGACCAAAGCGAAATCATCAAAGTGATGAGATCTGTCATTTACGCCTTTCTCCCTTTCTCCCAACACAGCCAACCCAAGGGGTCACAAACTGGGATGCCCCAAAGATGTGTTTCCTTTGGTCCATACAAATATTTTAAAACTTTTGAACTAGTTGCCAACGTTTAAAAATGGAAAACGATACGTAAAACTCAAGACTTGCAGGTCCTTTTAAATTGGCAACACCAAGTCAGCTCCGCGGCCTGAGGACAATGGGCTGCAGCTGTGTAGCAGCTGCTCCATGCAGGCAGAGGGCACTACGCTTTGGCGCATGCCTGGTGAGCTTCTGCCTGACCCTTCTCACTCACTCATGTTACCTGCACTCCCACTTGAGGCATGTGAGTTTATGACCTTTCGAAGTGAAGTACTGCCAAGTACTCTCTAATAAAGATCTGGCAGCCTTGCCAAAGTAGCTGAGAAATCATTTTTAAAATAATTTACTTCTGCCTATAAGAGATTGGGTCTTTGATCTAAACGTTCCCATCAGATATTCCAGCAGCGTACAATCTGACCCTCTGGTTTCTGACCATCCAGACACCTAGGAGACCTGGAAACAAAACAGATAGGACAGGGAGGTGGAGAACACGGTGGACCTGGCACCCACATGCTTCTTGAGGTCTCTTCCACCTTCGTCGTCATCGTGTCACCATAAATGGATCAAAGGGCTAACCTAAGGCTGAAAGGCTTCTCCCGAGAGTGTATGCATTCTAGTGGGATTTGCAAAGACTGAGAAATGCTATCAAATGCTAAAGACAGGGATTTGCTATAATGATTCGCATTCATAGCTGGTGAAAACATGGCAAAAAAGGTAGCCAGAAACGAGAAAGCTGCCCTAAGTCCCTCCTGATCAGCATGTCCACAGTCTCTCTGCTTGTCATTGGATCCAAGCCCATGCTATTTCCAGAATATAGTGTATTCTCAGGATATTTAGTAACCATTTTTACTTACCAGTAAGATGAGGAGAGGCAAACTTGAAATCACCATTCCTAAGCAACCACACAAAGCCTCAGATACCTACCTGAAGAAAACACAGCCACCCTCATTGTGCAGGAACACAAGGCCAAAGCCACAGATCTCAACACACCCTGGATCAGCCCACACAGCTGGATGAGCACAAACCTGGATTGTTATATTACACTTATAAAACTGCACTGCACAAAAGAAAGCCCAAACAGTAAGTCATTATCGCATTTAAAACTGAAGAGCAGCATGTTAACCTGCCAAAGAAAACACCCAGGAGTGCCCGCTGGAAGGAGGGCAGGCTGGGAGAGAGGCAATGCAGCAGTGGCCTGCACAGGAAGCACTTGAACTCCAGGTGAAACTCATTTTGAAGCTATGCTAGACTCCATGAAATATTATTTGTGAAAAGGCATGGCCACAATTAATGAAGAGGCATGGTAGCAATGTAAGCCATGCAAGATTCACCTCACACACTTCTGAATACTTATTTTTAACCAAATAAGGTGCTTTAACTCCAAAGTTCACCTAGTAGATCAACTGTATATAAAAAGCTCGCAAATGGTTTCGTCTCCAAGTTCAGGAAAGAGATAGCAAATGTGATGGTTGCCTCCATGGATCAACTGCAGATCAATTAGTAGTAAAGAAAAAATACTTCTGAAATTATAAAGTGAATCCATGGGGAAATAAAATTCGACTGATAAGGAATAGATGCGCACAACCTCTCCATTATGTACAGGGAAGTGCTCCTGTACTGCAGTTACTCCATCACACCTATTTTACTCTTGAGGCAAAAAGAGAAACCTCAGGCACCTGAAAATCTAATCCTGAGCACAATAGGCACCAACCTGAATGAGTAGGAAACTTGAACTTGCTTTTCTTCTTTCACAGGTCTGATTTCATCTAATCCTGCCAGCTACATCCAATCACTTCATTTCTCCCTTCCTGTCCTTTTCCTATGCCCTTTCCTCATTGCACAATGCTTGAATGCTCTGCTTTAAATTCTCTTCAGAGGAAATGGCTACGGATAAATGTAACAAATGGGAAGCTAAAGCCTTGAACTTGATGCTGGACCACACTTATAAGGAGACAATTGCTTTTCCAAGAGAATAAACAAAGGGCTTCAACTATTTAAAGAGCTATTATGAAGAAATGGATTTAACACTGTATAGAATTCTGGCAAAAGTAGACTGAATGGGTAGATATTACAGGCAAGCAGATTATAACTAACAAGTTAAACCTCTTAAAATATAGAAATGTTTGCCCTGTCTGATGGTGAAGACTCTTTCATTGGAAATGTTCAAACATCTGAAAAAAATTCCTTTTAGAAATACAACGGATGGTATGGCAGCATTGGATAAAGTGATAAGACTAAATCAACTCTAATTCTAAGGAGTCTGTGATTCCACAATAAGTAATGTTATACGAATAACTTTTCCAAGTGAGAAACGCAGCCACACACATCCACGTGATGAGGCAGGCTGGCTGAGGGGAACATAGGGAGCAACAAGATGGGAGATGCCCATCGCTGACATATCGGAGGGAGTGACACTGTCCTAGTCTTAGGATAAAAAATGACCCATAATAGACTGGAGGATAGAAAAAGGATTGGAAAAGATAAAAGATTGATAGGCTAGAACCTTCAAGATAAAATCTAATGGGAAAAAGGGGAAGCCATGCTTATGTAATTAACTACATATGCATAGGACATGGGTGTCTAACTTAATGGCAGTTTATGGTTTTACTTTTAAAAGTCAAAAATGCCCTACCCTACTAGAAAAGTTAGGATTTTAGTTTTTCTGGTTTTGGATAAGGGGAAGGAAAATGAAAGAGAACGATCTTCTCCTCACGCCCCCTTCTCACACCCTTCCAACTCCGTGAGCAACTAAAGAGCTTCCATCCAATATTCTCCTACAGATAACACTGTCCTTGACCCAAATGTCTGTGGCTGGCCAAACTAGTAAGAGGCTTTGAGGACGTGAACTCAGACTATTGTTTCTAAAATTTAGCTTAGATCTCTGGGAGAAATGTTGGTAAGTCAAAAAGAAAGATGTGGACAAGAAGGATGAAAGTCTTATTGGGCAGACTGCTTTAAAATATAACAGCACTTTCTACAAAACTGTGTTATTATTGCCCTAGTGCTTCTATGTTAGTATGTTAGAAGTCTGTGAATCTCTGTCATTTAAAAAGTTCATCATAACATAATGTTAACACACATTATATGTGTGAGTCAAGGCTATTCTTGTTCTCTGGGCTCATGTGCCCAAACTGACCACATCATTTTCTTAGCACCAAGAAGATTGTTCTTACAATGTGGCTACTTTTGCATTTCCTTCTTTGGAGCTTTGTAGGTAAAGAATAAAAGGAGGGGGGAAAAAAGGAGTGTGCAATTTACTATAGTAAGTAAAATCCGGGATCTGTTTAGTGTGTGTATCCCCTACGATTCACTCATGTGTTTTTCCTTTCTTGAGAAGGTGGTGATCAAAAATAACTTTAAGGTTGCATCACCGATTTTCCACGAAGCCATTTCACATGGTCCAAACCCACAAATGTACCTCCACTCCGGCACACAAATTACCCACCCTATCCCACCCAAGATCAAAGAAAAGGAGAACTGCCCAAGATATCAAGTCACACCAACACTGCCTTATATGCCCAATGAAGTCAGCTGGGAGTAAAAAAATCAAAAATGAGCTTGTAGAAATTTGCAGTCTCTAAGTATTTTCCCATAAAACACTTATTAATTGGGACAGGGGAAATACAGGTGTACCTTGTTTTATTGCACTTCTATTTATTGCACTTTGCAGATATTGTGCTTTATACAAATTGAAGACTTGTGGCAATCCTGTACTGAGCTGGCCTGTTGGTGCCATTTTTCCAACAGCGTGTGCTCGCTTCGTGTGTCTGTGTCACATTTTGGTAATTACTGCAATATTTCAAACTTTTTCATTGTTATCATATCTGTTGTGGTGGTCTGTGATCAGTGATCTTTGATGTACTGTAATTGTTTTAGGGTGCCACAAACCACACCCATATGACAGTGAACTTAATCAAAAAATGTCGCGTTTATTCTGACTGCTCTAGACTGACTGGCCACTCACCATCTCTCTCTCCCTCTCCCCAGGCCTTCTTATTTCCTAAGACACAACTATATTGAAATTGGGCCAGTTAATAACCCTACAATAGCCTCTAAGTGTTCAAACAAAAGGAAGAGTCACTCTGGTCTCATTTAAATCAAAAGCTAGAAATGATTACACTTGGTGAGAAAGGCATGTCGAAAGCAAGCATAGGCAGAAACTCAGGCCTCTTACTTGGCCGAGTTGTGACTGCAAAGGAAAAGTTCTTAAAATAAATTAAAAAGTGCTACTCTCACAAACGCACAAATGATAAGAAAGAGAAACAGCCAGGCCGGGCGCGGTGGCTCAAGCCTGTCATCCCAGCACTTTGGGAGGCCGAGACGGGCGGATCACGAGGTCAGGAGATCGAGACCATCCTGGCTAACACGGTGAAACCCCGTCTCTATTAAAAATACAAAAAACTAGCCGGGCGAGGTGGCGGACGCCTGTAGTCCCAGCTACTCGGGAGGCTGAGGCAGGAGAATGGTGTAAACCCGGGAGGTGGAGCTTGCAGTGAGCTGAGATCCGGCCACTGCACTCCAGCCCGGGCAACAGAGCCAGACCCCGTCTCAAAAAAAAAAAAAAAAAAGAAAGAAAAAAGAGAAACAGCCTTATTGCTGATAGGGAGAAAGTTTTCGTGGTCTGGATAGAAGATCAAACAAGCCACAACATTTCCTTAAGCCAAAGCCTAATCCAGAGCAATGCTGTAACTCTCCAATTCTAAGGCGGCTGAGAGAGGTGAGGAAGCTGCAGAAGAAAAGTATGAAGCTAGCAGGGGTTGGTTCATGAGGTTTAAGGAAAGAAGCTGTCTCTGTAACTTAAAAGTGCAAAGTGAAGCAGCAAGGGCTGATGAGAAGCTGCAGCAAGTGATACTGAAGATCCAGCTAAGATCATTGATGAAGACAGTTACACAAAACAACAGATTGTCAATGTAGATGAAATAAAACAGCCTTCTGTTGAAAGAAGATGCCACCTATGACTTTCACGCTAGAAAGAAGCAGGTGCCTGGATTCAAAGCTTCAAAGGATAGGCTGCTTCTTGTGTTAGGGGCTAATGGAGCTGGTGACTTCAAATTGAAGCCAACGCTCATTTGCCATTCTAAAAACTCCTAGGGCCCTTAAGAATTATGCTAAATGGAGGGCTGGGTGTGGTGACTCTCAGCTGTAATCCCAGCACTTTGGGAGGCCAAGGCAGGAGGATCACCTGATGTCAGGAGTTCGAGACCAGCCTGACTAACATGGTGAAACCTCGTCTCTACTAAAAATACAAACATTAGCCAGGCATAGTGGTGGATGCCTATAATCCCAGCTACTCAGGAGGCTGAGGCAGGAGAATCGCTTGAACCCGGGAGGCAGAGGTTGCAACGAGCTGAAATCATGCTATTACACTCCAGCCTGGGTGACAGAGCAAGACTCTGTTTAAAAAAAAAACAAACAAAAAGAGTTACGCTAAATCTACTCTGCTTGTGCTCCGTAAGTGGAACAACAAAGCCTGGATGACAGCACAACTGTTTACAGCACAGTTTACTGAATATTTTCAGTCAACTGTTGAGATCTATCACTAAAAAAAGGTTCCTTTCAAACTATTACTGATCACTGACAATGTACCCTGTCACTCAAGAGCGCTGATGGAAATTTACAAGGAGATTACCATTCTCATGCCTGCTAACACGGTATCATTCTGCAGTCCACAGATTAAGGAGTAATTTCTACTTTCAAATGTGTTTAAGAAATAGATTTTATAAGGCTACCACTCTGATAGTGTTTCCTCTAATGGATCTGGAAAAGTAAACTGAAAACTTTCTGGAAAGCATTCACCATTCTAGATGCTATTAAGAATGTTCTTGATTCATAAGGGGAGGTCAAAATAGCAATATTAACAGGCGTTTGGAGGAAGTTGATTCCAACCTTCATGGATGACTTTAAGGAATGCAAGACTTCAGTGGAGAAAGTCACTGCAGATGTGATATGTGATAGAAACACCAAGAGAATTAGAATTAGAAGTGGAGCCTGAAGACGTGACTGAATTGCTACAATCTCATGATAAAACCTGAACAGGTAAGGAATTGCTTCGTATGGTTGAGTAAAGAAAGTGGAATCTATTGGTGAAGATGCTGTGAACATTGTTGAAATGACAACAGAGAATTTGGAATATGACATAAACTTAGTTGATAAAGCAGTGGCAGTGTTTCAGAAGATTGACTCCAATTTTGAAAGAAGTTCTACTGTGGGTAAAATGCTATCAAACAGCATTGCATGCTACAGGAAAATCTTTTGTGATTTCCCCGTAGTTACAGGGAAATCAAGTGTGTTGGCAAACACAGAGTCAACTGACATGGTAAATTTCATTGTTGTTGGATTTTAAGAAGTTGCCACAGCCACCCCAACCTTCAGCAACACCACCCTGAGCAGTCAGCAGCCATCAACACTGAGGCAAAACCCTCCACCAGCAGAGAGATTATGGCTTACTGAAGACTCACAAGATCATTAGGATATTTTAGCAATAAAATATTTTTTAATTAGGGTATATACATTTTTCAGACATAATGCTATTATTACACACTTAATAGACTACAGGATAGCATAACTTTCATATGTTTTGGAAAACATATAAATTTGTGTGACTTGCTTTATTACAATATTTGCTTTATTGAGGAGGTCTAGAATCAAACTGCACTGTCTCTGAGGTGTGCCTGTAGTAATTTTAAAGTAGAGAAACTGGCAGATACGATATTTACCATGTGTTCAAAGTTAACACCACCAGTAATGAAACAAAGCAGCATCACGTGCCTCTCAATGTGATGCACTGAGAAGAACACATCACTTCTCTGATATTCTTGCCAAAAATGTTCTTGCCAAACCTCAATCTAATCATGAGGAAACAGACAAACCCAACTTGAGAAATATTCTACAAAATAACTGGCTTGTACTCTTTAAATGATTTCTAGCTTATGAAAGAAAAAAAAAGAAAGCTGAAGAAATATGACAGAGTAAAGAGGACTTGGGAAACATGACAACTAAATGTGATCCTGGCCCCAGAGGCAATCAAAAAATTTGGATAAAGTCTGTAGATTAGATAATATTAAATTAATATTAATAGCCAGATTTTTATTGTTATACTTACGGTTATAAAACAGAATGTCCCCATTTTAAATAGCTACACAGTGAAGTATTTAGAATTGAAGGTGCATTGTATCTGTAACTTGATCCCAAATGTTCAGAAAATTTATATATATGCATATATTACATGCATATATGTGTGTATATCAGCCGGATGCAGTGGCTCACTCCTGTAATCCCAGCACTTTTGGAGGCCAAGGTAGGTGGATCAGGAGGACAGGAGATCAAGACCGTACTGGCTAACACGGTGAAACCCCGTCTCTACTAAAAATACAAAAAAATTAGTCGGGCATGGTGGCACACACCTGTAGTCTCGGCTACTCAGGAGGCTGAGATAAGAGAATTGCTTGAACACCCAGGAGGTGGAGGTTGCAGTGAGCCAAGATTGTGCCACTGCACTCCAGCCTGGGTGACAGAGCGAGACTGTGTCTCAAAAATAAAATAAAAATAAAAAATATGTGTGTATATGTGTGTGTAGATAGAATGATCAACTAATTGCAGTAAAATGTAAAACATTAACATTTGGGGGATCTAGGAAGAGTATATAGAAATTCTTTGTAACATTTTCATGTTTGCAAATTCTCTGTAAATAAAAAGTTTCTTAAAATTAAAGCAAACAAACAAAAAACACGAGGCCAGGCACGGTGGCTCACGGCTGTAATCCCAGCACTTTGGGAGGCTGAGGTGGGCAGATCACCTGAGGACAGGAGTTCAAGATCAGCCTGGCCAACATGGTGAAACCCCATCTCTACTAAAAATACAAAAAATAGCCAGGGGTAGTGGTGGGTGCCTGTAATCCCAGCTACTCAGGAGGCTGAGGCAAGAGAATCACTTGAAACCGGGAGTTGGAGGTTGCAGTGAGCTGAGATTGCGCCATTGCACTCCAGCCTGGGCAGTAAGAAAAAAAAAAAAATTAAAATTAAAAAAAAAAAAAACGTAGGAACCCCAATGTCCTTTGCTCCCCCTACCCCCAACACTGAGAAGCATTGCAATGCTCTGGGTGGTCTTCACTGAAAGCAGCAAGCTCCCTTAGGGCACCAGTGTATCTCCAAACCCCAGAGCCTAACACAGGGCCTGGCATCTGCTAGGGGCTCGAAAAAGGGCCAATGAATAAATGAACTACAAGAAAGATCCAAAAGTGTGGGCAAACCCCAATTTGTGGCTCTCTCTCTGCAGAGCTGGTAGGAACCGTGGCTGTCTTGTGTAAATGCTAGCTGGGAATGATGAGCAGATGGCATTGGAATGGAGAGTAAGTTGTGGCTCTACCCTAAGGGATTATTTTTGTTGAGGAGGCAGGGGAGTGCAGCATGTACTCTTGGGCTGGCCTGCAATGGCCTCGCTCTCCTGAAATAGGAGTGCATTCCAGGTACCACATGTCCTACCATACAAGGTCTCTGTCGGATCACGCATAAGCCATGTGATGCACTGAGATAAGAAATAAATACCAAGATGCACCAAGATAACAAGAAGGATCGAAATAGTTCCACGTTCAGAAAATCCTTCATCATGAAAATAATGCCTCATAACATTCTGTTCTTACTTCCCAAACCACGAGTACTTGGTTTTTCAAATTCACATTGATTTTGTACATGAGGTCTGAAATTAGCATCGTTTTAATTATCAAAGTTCAAGAAAAACTTCAAAAAAGTTTAAGAGATGAAAAATATGACTTTGCTTTGAAAATGCAGCTAATTCATGAATGTCCCAAACTGATTGCCTCTCCAGAAAAATTCAATTCTGAATAGTGACAAAGGAAAAAACATGTAATCCACAGACCATGAAAATGTATTAGGGGATGTTCCTATAGCCCACAGAAAATAGGGACATAGAAGATATGTGCTTTTCCTAGCCAAGTTACAATTTCACAATCACGAACACTGTGTCATAATATTCCAGAAAAAAATTAAACAAAGCTAACTACAGCACATAACTGAGGGCAAGACGCAATATTGCAAACCTCATTTGCATATTAATTCACAGGGGCCTTTTTGCTTTATAAGGAATATAATTTTCGAGGCTATCTAGATGAGATTGCTACACACACTGGTAGGGACTTATCTACCAGTTCATTTGAAAATGAGTTCTTAGGGCAAACCCAAATCGTAAGGAGGGGAAAAAAAGCAACACCACCCTACAATCAGGAATACACAGGGAGCCCACTGAGGAACTAGGGCAAGTTGGTACAGCTGCGCCCTCTTCCCCTTTACTTGACACTTCAGAGAGGCCAATTAGTTCTCAGTCAAAACTCCATTCCTTCCTCCAACTTAATGAATAAGGGCAGATACTTAACTCGACCTCAGAGTCTTAGTTGTCGGCTATTAGTTTGTCCCTAACAACCCTCAGCTTCCCATCTCCCATTTCAGTGCTGCCCCACTTCTCTAAAACGGGAGAACCTAGGCATAGCATGCTTGCTTCTAGGCTCTCCCAGGGCTATGTTGTCTGTAAAACCCAAAAGGACTTGGCGCAAGAAAGATACCGCATGAGGCCCCAAGAGCAGGAGTCAGCTTCTCCCCTTTCTGTGCTCAGTATCCCACCTGTTCCAGACACAGTCTAGTCCTGAGGCTGCCAATGGTGTGGGTCTATCAATGCCAACTAAAATCACGAGGATTCACAGTGCTCTGTACCCCTGATCTAAGGGTTCTGGAAGAAAACCCTCCTTTTCTGGAGCTCATACATTAACCTCAGATCTGTATGCAAATAGGCAGATGGCATAGTATTGTTACAGTTCAGTTGTTCTCCATCAAACTCTGTCTTCCCCACTCCCTAGGCCCTCTCACTTCTCCGTGAGAACCCATAGCTATGGATACCCCTGGGCTGCTCTACAACTAAGATGATAGTGGCACATCAATAAAAATCAAGCCACTGCCTATTTTTATCTAAAGAGGAAGCAAAGACACTAGACCAAAGGATAATATGACAGTTCTAGAAATCTGAGTCTTCATGCTGGTCATCAGCTCCTAGTGTGTTATCACCAATGAAAAATGCAGAAGCTTTGCTTCTTGGTCCCCACCCAACTGGTTCTTCTTACCTTTGGTTCCATTGAAATGAAACTGTGGGTCCCTCTGCTCGAAATAACTGACCTTTTAATCGTCCTGCTATGGTAGAAGTGGTAGTAGTCCTTCAGGGCCCCTATCTGCAAAGGAAGGGTGGGAAGGAAAGAACAAAAGAAAGACATGAATGCATGAAAAACATCTTCTGTTTTCCTGTTTTTCATTTAAAAAGGAACACAAAACGAAAAAGGTCCATAAATTATGCAGCTGCTGGCTGCGCTTAAATGTTACCTGAACCTTGGTGATCACTTTTCTGAAGAAGGACATGTGATATGAAATGGAGTGTCCTTGAGGCAGTGACTGCGGAACTAAAGATTATAATGGGGCAGCTTAGCCTCTCCAATCTCCTTTTAATGTTTAATTTATATGCAGCATTTTAAGTAATTCTATATCAATCTATACCCAAATGTGGGACAGAGGGGGAAAAAATCAAATAGCTATCTAGTTATAAAAACACATTGCATTTTGTTTGCTCTGAGAAATGTACAATGAAGGACCTTGTTAGATTATTTATATAGTTCATTTGAAATATGTCTTAAGCAATTGATCATTCACAAAGATAACATGACTTGGTTTGTTTCTGACTTCTGTAGACAGTATAAATATATAGCTCTTATTCATTTATTGTAAAACTAAAAGTAAAATCGCAATTTCTAAAACAAGACAAAAATCATACATCCTACCAATCAGCTAAGTTTCCTGTATAAAGACAGTTGGTTCTACTTTATCTTACCCATTTCTTTAACATTCCAGTCCTCCCATTTACATACACCTTTCCTCAGGTAGATCTGTTTAGGATGGCTTTGAAAATGAGCCCCTGTCCACTTTGGAAAAGCAAACGAGCAAAACCTCAACCAACCATATTTTCTCAGCAAATTATAAAATGTAGATCACAGAATGAAAACTGAACCACGCATTGAAGACAGAAGAGCTTGGTTCTAATTCCAGCTGACACTCACCAGAGCTAAACAACATACACTAAGTCTCTGTTTCCTGTTCTATAAAATTGGACTTTGGGCTAGTTAATTTCCAAGACCACTGCAGCACCCAGATTCCATTCTTTGATGCTCACATACTTTGGGCAAATACTATAGTAGCTGTTTCTCCAGGACATCCATGGCTCTGCCCTAAAATAATGACTATCATCAGGAAGTATTCCAATTGGGGCAAGTCAAAAGTTCAACTTTCCTAATTTAAAAAAAAAAAAAAAAGTCTTGGCCCAGGTTAATTTTTCCAGATAAAAGCTTCATTTCTCATTCCCTTCTTTTCATCACGTTCTCAACCATCATCCCACTCGATTTCTGTGCTATTTAGAAATCATGTCCTCACTAGGGCTTTACACAGTAATTAAACGTCTCATCATTAAGATTTGAAAGAAAGTCTAAGTCTCACATTTTTTATTCAAGTGGAAACTGCTCTGACCTACACAGATGAAATCCTGGACTCTGAAAACAAGTGGGGAATGCAGGCGGGGAAGCTTCTCATCTCAATGATCCTGGACTCTGAAGCAGCAGCGAACAATGAGGAAGAGGGCACAGATGCCAGCCCCAGGCTCCAGGAGTGTTTTAAGGAGGGATTTACAGGCCCATTTTAAGATTCCAGAGGACTAAGGGTAGAATTCAGGAGCGGTTGCATAATCCTTTACAAGAAAACCTTAAAATCCCAAGAAGCTTAGAGTTTTCATCTCCTGTAACTTTTGTCAAGAGCTCTCTTTGGTAAATACAGTAGTTCTCATGGAAAGAAACAGAATCTCCATGAGGAAGATCCTCACAGAACAACCCCCTCTCATATCTGTTTTCTACACAGTAGCTGGAATGAAGCTTTCAAAACACAAATCCGGCTGTGTTCTATGTCCTACCCCTGCCTAAAATCCTTTAGTGGATTCCCTTTGCCCTTAAAATAAATAGTATCAGTCAACAATTAATAATATTTCATAATATAGTTTTAAAAAGTAAATCAGAATAATAATATTGTATTAAACTTTTATTCACACTGTGCCAGGAACTATTCCATACGCTTCATCTAACTCACTGAATAGACCATTCTCCTCCTCTGACCTAGGGGCCTGCGTGGTCTGGCCCAGCCTCTCTCTGGCCTCACCTCAAATCACACTTACCAGCATTCTCTCTGTACTCTGGCTGATATTGTTTGGCTGCGTCCCCACCCAAATCTCATCTTGAATTGTAGCTCCCATAATTCCCGCATGTTGTGGGAGGGACCCAGTGGGAGATAATTGAATCATGGGGTGGGTTCCCTCATACTGTTCTCATGGTAGTTAATAAGTCTCAAGAGATCAGCTGGCATGGTGGTTCATACCTATAATCCCAGCACTTTGGGAGGCCAAAATAGGTGGATCACTTGAGGTCAGAAGTTCGAGACTAGCCTGCCCAACATGGTGAAACTCTGTTTCTGCTAAAAATACAAAAATTAGTTGGGCATGGTAGCATATGTCTGTAATTCCAGCTACTCAGGAAGCTGAGGCAGAAGAATCATTTGAACCTGGGAGGTGGAGGTTGCAGTGAGCCAAGATCGTGCCACTGCACTCCAGCCTGGGCAACAGAGTGAGACTCTGATGGAAAAAAAAAGAGAGATCTGACGGTTTTATAAGGGGAAACCCCTTTCGCTTGGCCCTCATTCTCTTCTCTTGTCTGCTGCCATGTGAGACATGCCTTTCACCTTCCTCCCCAGACACATGGAACTGTAAGTCCATTAAACCTCTTTCCTTGGTAAATTGCCGAGTCTTGGGTATGTCTTTATTGGCACCATGAAAATGGACTAATACACTGGCTATGCTGGACTTCCTTCCATTCCTTGACTGTGTCACCCTCATTGCTCCCTCCACCTGTGGCACCTCCCCTACCTCCACCCTCTCCGACTGAACTCCTCTTCCTCATACTTTGAGTCTCATCTCAAGTAGGAAGTCTTCCAAAACTCCCCAGGCGAGGTCAGCGTCATTAATTATACCATCTCATATTAATAGAATCAAAAGAATATGCACCTCTAGTTATACCTTAATTAGTACAATTACTGATTTAATGCCTGTGTCCCCATCAACCCATATGTTCTATTGAGATAGAACACATCTGTTTGCTCACCATTTTATTCCCAGCTCCTAGTGCATGGCTCAACACAGGATAGAATCTCACTAAAGACTGCTGAATGAATGGCCTAAAAATCAGAATCCAGCCGAGTGCGGTGACTCACGCCTGTAATCCCAGCACTTTGGGAGGCTGAGGTGGGGGGATTATGAGGTGACGAGATCAAGACCATCCTGGCCAACATGGTGAACCCCCATCTCTACTAAAAATGCAAAAATTAGCTGGGCATGGTGGCACACACCTGTAGTCCCAGCTACTCAGGAGGCTGACTGAGGCAGGAGAATTGCTTGAACCACGGAGGCAGAGGTTGCAGTGAGCCGAGATCATGCCACTGCACTCCAGCCTGGTGACAGAGCAAGACTCTCTCTCAAAAATAAATAAATAAAATACATAAATAAATAAATATCAGAATACTTAAATTACTAAAACCACATACAGTAGAGCTACATGCAGCTCAAAATCTCTAGTATGAGTATCAAAGAATTATCATATCAAGGCTAATGTCAGCAAAAATGGTTTAGTTCTACCTTAACTGCAGTACCAACTCTTCCAAAGTTCTGAAAGTTGTGGGTTGAGACATCTCTACCATTTATTTTGTTTCATTTTGTTTGCAAGACAACAGTTAAAGAGTAAAGTGCCTTAGTTCAATTATTCTGCCCCATCTAAACAAAATAATCTATCACCTTCTAGGAATATATATATATAAAAGCATGTTTACGTCTCTCATCTATTAATATGCATGTTCCTTATTGACGAGAATTATCTTTTGTATTCTTTCAACAGCACCAAGCATACTGTTGGGCATTTAATAAATATTAAGAAGCAAAATGTCACAACATGTTAGAAGTTATTCAACAGAAAGGCAGTGTATGAAAAAAGAGCAGTGATATTATCTATAAGCAGGCATTCTATCTAGCTTCTCCAGGGTAATGTAAAACAAAAGCTGATGGTGGTTACGTTAGTCAATAGCAGCAAGGACTAAAACAAGAAGCAATATATAACTAACATAGGGATATCTTATAAATAAATCAGAAACAATAGGAGTATATGAAGTATAAAATCAATAGCAAACAGTGCAAAGCCCAACCTCTTCCTTAACGCTAGCTACATAAAGGAAAGAGAGAATAATTTCTTCACTCTTAGCCCTCTAAAGCTCCTCTTCTATACAGTCACACACTAACACAACTCTACACACAACTCTAAGTCAATGAATTTCATCTCTTGTTCCTGATTCTGTCAAGCTTTTGTGCTTTTTCTTCCTGAGTGGTAGCCCGTCACCCTTGCACTGAGAATTCTCCTATCTCTATCCTTTCTAGAACCAAAGTGTGTTCTTAGGAAAGGCGTTGTAAAGTATTTTATACTAACAAATGACCGGTAGACTCAATGTTTCAGTTCTTTCAGGGACAACTGCATTTGATGAGAAAATTAAAACTTGAACCAAATAAATGAGTTCACATAGCCTGTTATTTTGAAAAAATAATCATTGAAGTTTTTGGTTTACTTTTTTTTCTAGCAGCAGGAGGGCACCTTCCCAATGTTCCTATATTTTCATATCACAAGCAAGCTGATGACTTTTGAACAGAGAGCTGAGATCCACGTGTTACACTGGCTTTGCCCCTGAGGAGCTGTGTGGCCTTTTAGAAATCATTCACCACTGGCGGCTTCACCTGAGCATGCAGCGAAACCCCTCACCAGTCTAATGACACAGAGTTTGCAGTTTCCTTGTACATAGTTCTGAAAGGTGACTAACCGACCCCCACAGAGAGTTTACCCAAGGCTAAGGAATTTCCTGGGACACAGGATTTTTCAGTGCTGAAATAGGGACAGTTGGTCACCTAATTATGAAGCACTGGGGTCACCAGCACTGTGGCCCCCTTGAGGAACCTGTCACTTCTCTTGGGCTGCTTCTCTGTTTGGTTTTCCCTCTTGCCTTCCTCAATTTATAGATTCCTCCAAATTCTGTACCTCCTTTTTGAAAAGTAGTTTACCTTCATTCTACAAACAAATTAACCACAGGGGCAAAAGCTGGAATGGACATTTCATGAATGAAGATATACAAATGGCCAGGTGTGGTGGCTCACGCCTACAATCCCCAGCACTTTGGGAGGCCGAGGCGGGCGGATCACGAAGTCAGGAGATCGAGACCATCCTGGCTAACACCGTGAAACCCCGTCTCTACTAAAAATACAAAAAAATTAGTCGGGTGTGGTGGCGGGCACCTGTAGTCCCAGCTGCTGGGGAGGCTGAGGCAGGAGAATAGCATGAACCCGGGAGGCAGAGCTTGCAGTGAGCCGAGATCGCGCCACTGCACTCCAGCCTGGGTGACATAGCAAGACCCTGTCTCAAAAAAAAAAAAGAGAGAGAGAAAAAAAAAACAAGATTTACAAATGGCCAATACACACATGAAAGGATGCTCGAATGCAAATTAAAATCATAATAGCACTGCACACACACTAGAACGGCTAACATTAACAAGATAGGCAATGCCAAGTTTTAATGAGATTGTCGGGCATGAGAATTCTCATATATTGCTAATAGGAGTATAAAATTGTTCAACATCTTTGCAAAACCATTTGGCCATTTATGAAACACACACTCTCTTCATGATCTAGACATTTTGTCTCTAGGTATTTGCCCAAAAGAAATTAAAACATTATTTCTAGACAAAACTCATACACAAATGTTCACAGAATTTTCTTAATAGTAGCCCCAAACTGGAAACAATGCAAATGTCCATCAATAGGTGAATGAAAAAATATATGTACCATAATTTATTTTTATAAAGTATAAAATAGAATACAATAGGATAAAATAAAGATCATATGGCATATAATAGAATTATACCCAGTCATGGAAAACAAGAGGAACAGTCAATCATGAATACATTTCAAAATATGTTAACACAAAACAGTGTGTACTATATGATTCCATTAACATAAAATTCTAAGACAGATAAACCTACTGTATAGTGAATGAAAACAGATCAGTGATAGCCTGGGTGTGGAGTCGGAACAGGCTGGGAGATGCCTGGAGTCCCGTGCTGAGAATGTTTTGCATTTTGATTATGATGGTGATCCCACTGGTAATAAGTGCAAAGGTGTGTGCTGGAAACAGCTCCTCCTCGTCAGCTTCCAACATCCAAACACATCTTTTCCCAGCACCCTATTCAGTGGCAGCAGGTTGATGACTTAACATCAACAAGGATAGAAGTATTTACATCACAAAAAACTGGTGAAGGTCACAAATTAGGGCTTTCTTTTCTCTATGAAGAGCCAGTTAACTATTTACCAGCACACCACTGGGTATGTACATTTGTCAGCACTCAGCCAACTATATACAGGGATGGCTGCATTTGGGATATGTAAATTATACCTCAATAACCAGTGATTTCAAAAAAGTTATAAATTCCCCTTTTCTGAATTCTGATTATCTCTTTGCAATCCACAGAGTGACTTAGAGATTGGGAAATGAAAGAATCCACGATGTGGAGCTGGAATGTGTCCTCCAGCTCACACCTACCTGCTCCTACCTGCTCAGGTGAGATGGGGAAGAACCAAGTCATCAAGACCATTGTTCTTGTTGACCAACCTCTTTCCAACACTCAAAACTGAAAAGTCTGAAACTTCTACTTGTTAAACTCATTTCTGATTTAGACAGAAAGTTACAGAGGCAGTGCATGAGATACTGTTTTCATTAAAATTTAAGTGTGATGCTTCCTTAGCACTTGGCTAAATGTGAGAATGTTAAAATAATTGTAACTACTTGCCTTCTGTGTTCTAAACTCCACAATATTCAAAGGAGAATCCATGAGAAGGAGGCCACGATTGCTTTCCTTTGTCACCAGGAGCATTCCCAATCTTGGGGCCCTTGCACCTCCTTCCTTCCAGCTGAAATGCTCCTCCAGAAATCTCTAGAACTCACTTCCTCACTTCTCAAAGACCACCTTCTTAGGGAGGCTTTCTGTGACCATCCAGTTTAAAGTTACTGTTGCCCCTCTGGCATACCCCATACACTGATTTATTTTTCTCCATAACACTTATCCCCATATAACATATATATGTCTCTTTATGTGACCCATTTATTATTGTCTTTCCCCACTAGAATGTTAGCCCCATAAGGGCAGAAATTTTTAAAATTTTATTCACTGCTGGATTAGTCTCAGCTCCTATTAACAGTGCCAGGCGCACTCAATAAATGAGTAGAATACAGCAATGAATGAATAGCCCCTGGCATTGAGGAACTCAAAATAACAGTGGGCATGTCTCTAAACTTGAGGGAAAGTTTCTTGCTCATTCTTTTATAGCCCTTTTTGGGTAAATCATTGACATATAATGTGGCATATGCTCTATGCTTAGTAAATAAATGGTGAATGAATAAAAAAAATCTGAAATTAAGAATATATCACCAATAACTACATAATCATCAAAGTCTGTCTTTATATTTCTCAGTCCCCTCCCTCATCCCATCACAGTTAATGACTTCTTCAAATCACTAAACAAAAATCATACTTATAACAAGGCTATTAATTTTAAAATAGTAAGTCAGAAGTCAAGGGAATGCAGCAATCTGATGAACTGCTAATATTTATGGAGTATAAGCCAGCTATTACTTCACTGCGGCCTCACAACAGAATCAGCAGGCTATCATCATCCCGGGTCTACACATGAGACAGCAGAGGCTCACAGAGTGTAAGAACCTGCCCAGGGCCACACAGTTAAAGGATGAAGCTAAGATTGATGGTGGGCAGCCTGATTCCAGAGCATATGCTCCTCACTACTCTAAAAGATGTTTGAAATACAAAGTTTCTAAGGATGAACTTAAAACTACAGCTACCCAGAGATCTCAATCGCTGTCCAGCAAGCTGTATTTCTAAGAGTGGTATAGAGAGGGGATATTTTCTAGGAATATTTCCATCTACTTTGAGCAGATGCAAAAAGAGATTGCCAAGTATCTCCAAGAGTAAGAGAGAGTTCATTCCTTTTCTCTGGGGGCGGAGGATGGAGGCAAGAATCCTGGCCTTCATACCTGGTTATACCGCTGACCCCAGAGAACTTACATTAGTGTTTCCATGTCAGCAATAAAGTATCTTTAAGGCATACCTTCACCTCCAAGTGTCCAAGCCAGGATTTGAAACCATGCCACCCTGACTCCAAAACAAGCACAGCATCCTAACACCAAAGATTTGTAAATGCTATTGCAACAGGCAGTAGAATGCCACACAATGACACAAAAGCTATTTTTCTTAGACTTTAGGTTTAAGTCAATCATTCAGAGAATCCTTGATTCCTTCCTAAATTCCTTCAGGTTCAGACTCAGCTTTGATCTGTTCAGAGAATGGCATTAGAGGGCATTAATTCAGAGCAAAATCACTACAGTATAGATATTTTTAAATCAGGGTGCTCAAGGAAAGATGTATAATCGCTATAATTTCAGATGTCTAATCTCTATGAAATGCAGGTATGTGGTCGGCTGATTAGTGCTCCCCATCAAATGTCTACATCCTAACCTCCAAAACCTATGAATATGTTATCTTTATGGCAAAAGAGACTTTGCAGGTATGATTAAGTTAGGATCTTGAGATGGGGTTTAATAACATCACAAGGGTCCTTAAAAAGAAAAGAGGAGGCAGCAATTAGAGAAAGAGATGTGATAACCAAAGCAGAAGTCAGAAAGAAAGAGATGGAAGCAGAGACTGGAGAAAGATTTGGAAATGCTATGCTGCTAGCTCTGAAGATGGTGGAAGGGGCCAACAAGCCAAGGAATGCAGACAACCTCTGGAAGCCGGAAAAAGCAAGGAGACTTTGATTCCTCTAGAATCTCCTGAAGGAGCACAGCTCTGCCAGTATCTCAATTTTTGGTTAGGACTTCTAGCCTCCAGAATTGCAAGATAATCAATTTGCATTGTTTTAAGACATTGAGTGTGTAGTAATTTGTTACAGCAGCAATAGGAACCTAACACAAGGTAGAAGTAGTACCTCAGGAGACACCCATAAGAAAAGGAAATGACCATTTGAATTTGGTGCCTTTTTATTCTTCGTAATTTTCAGGAATTCTCAGGTATTTGGTTATCAGCTTCCAAATAGTTATACCAATATAGTTATAGCAATATAGGTACTCTGCTAAGCACTTTTTCTCACATAATCTTGATCTTGTTTAATCCTCAAAATAAACTGAAGTCCAAAATGAAGCAATTTACCTAGAGAAATAGAACTAGTAAATGGCTTATGTATTCAAAGCCACTGTGTAATTCACATGACCACCAATAAACATTCCCACTTCCTGAATGCTTTCCCTATATTATGTCTAACCTTCCCAACAACCCTCCAAAGGAGGGAGAATTATTCTAATTTTATGCACAAGGAAACAGATTCTAAACCTAAAAGAAGTTAAGTAATATGCCCAAGTGAAGAAGTGTCCAAGCCAGGATTTGAAACCAGGTCAGCCTGACTCCAAAAATCTATGCTTTTTCCAGGTACAACACCTTGATTTTATTTAAAACTTACTCAAAGGGTTTTGTAGAGCCACATTCAATTGCATGGGTATGCTAACATAGTATCCCCAACCTGTCTCACCTCCTTGCCCTCACTAATATGAGGCCTCGTTATTTTATTCTAAAGCCACCTGAATAGAGTACAGAAGAATTTAAGTCCTCATAGTTTACCTTACTAGCAGATAATCAAAAACATCTTGATTACGAATCCTGAGCAGGTAAGAAACAGATACAACATTTTCACTAAGGAAACTTAAGACACAGCAAATTGAATAAGCACCAGATTTTCCCAGGTTCATGTGAAAATCTGATGGTCTGTCCAACTATTCACAAGGGACATGAGATTTGCCTCAAAGCAAATCACAGAATCTCAGAGCTGGAAAACACCTTCATAAGATTTTAGTCTGCCCTTCCCCACTGGACGCAGAAATCCTTCCTTCCAGTTGGCTAGGGTGCTGCATTTTCTGGGGCAGCCCATTTGTTAGAAAGTTTTTCCCAATAATTAGCCTAGGTCCACTGACTACTCAAGGCAACAACCCAATAGCATCATCCCTCTTCTACATGGCAGACAGCCAACAGATCCCTACTGGGTCTTCTTTGTTTCTGGCCAAACCTCAAAGTTTCTCCATTTTTTCTCATGTAACAAGCTTTTGCAGGTTACCTCCCCTAGACAAGCCATCTGTAATGTCTCCCCAGAAGACCTGGAGCCCAGAACATAACACATCTCAACTCCAGGTAAGGTGGAGTCGGGATGGACTCCATGACACCATGACCTCCCATGGCAATGTACTTCTAATAAAGTAGCTTAAAATTAGAATACTTTAGCAGAATAAATAATCCTTGGGAACTCTTTTTAACTTGGTTCTCCTCCAGTCTGTACTTCAATTTTTTAAATGTACATGTAAACAATAGAAATCTATATTTCTGTCAAAAGTTGAATTTCATTTTCTGTACCCTTCCAATGCTTTTACAGGCTGTCAGACATTCATCCATTAACTGAGTGTGTACTATGTGCCAAGCAATGATCCAAAGACACTGTAGATAGAGTGAACAAAACACAGTCCCTGTTGACATGAAGATAATGTCCTGACTTGATTCTGCCAACCCCATGGTGTCAACTGTGAGTTTGAAATATATGTCCTCTACTGAATTAGAACATTTCTCCCAAGAGTACTCAAATAAATTTTCATATTAGCACACTACAGATAAGGACTGGGTTCAACATTCAACTTACAGTACGTTTATAACAGTTATTTAAGAATGACCTGGCAATGACATTATGCTGTTATTTTCTTCAATTCATTTTTGTCCAAAATGAGTAATTATATCCTTAATATAAAATAACCCATGTACTCCAGTCCTCAGATAAGAGCATTTATTACTGCTATTTATAGTCAGCTATTCTTAAGAAAATTTCTTCAAAACCCATCTGTAAGTAATTTCTGGAGAAACTTACAGAAATTATTGTTTAATATTTAAGCCATCCCACCTGTTTTTAAGACACACATTTCCCATACACACACACACATACATACACACACGCACACAAATGAAACAGAGAGCCCAAGAGAGGCTGAGAGAAAGAACACATGTCTGAAAATGGGGTCTGCACTCCTTTCTGTACCACCATCTCAGGAACCTGAAGCATTGCCACATAGACGGAAACAAACAGAAAATAGTCCATATTTTTATAGGTGAAAACATTGCTAGAATTACCGCCTAGAACAGTATATGTTCACTTTAGGTTTAGTGATGCTCAACGCTGTCTATGCATTAGAATTATATGGGGACTTTAAAAAGTATTCATGCCAAAGGACCGACCCCCTGACTCCCGCCTACCTGCCCCAGAGATTCTGATTCTGACTTAAGGGTCTGAGTTAAGGCCAGGGCATCGGTACTTTTCTCTTTGAAAACCATCCAGGTGATTGTAATATGCAGTCAAGGTGAAGAACTACTGTTCCAATTCATCCATCTCATTCAGCAGAAATAGAAACATTTACTCTGAATCCTGCAATCTCCATTTAAATATTCCTACCTAGTTAATTAAAATAAGCTTAAATGAAAAAAATCTCTCATCACTTTTTTGTTTTAAAACTAATGTAACTGGCAGGTTTCATTCTTTTATGCCTTCCATTAATGATTCCAAAAGCTCTCTCTCCCCTCAAAAAAAAATTTAGAAAATATGTATTTGAATGTATATGGTATAATCAGATTCAGAATTGCCAACAATTTTTCATACTGGTAAACAGAGGCTATTTTGAACTCTATAGCATTTTTTAATTTTGTTGTTGTTGTTGTTACTGTTGCTGTGTTTTTTTTTTGTTTTTTTTTTTTGGAGGCAGAGTCTCACTCTGTCACCCAGGCTGGAATGCAGTGGTGCAATCTCGGCTCACTGCAACTTCTGCTTTCCAGGTTCAAGCTATTCTCATGCCTCAGCCTCCAGAATAACTGGGATTACAGGTGTGTGCCACCATGCCCAACTAATTTTTGTATTTTTAGTAGAGACAGGGTTTTGTCATGTTGCCCAGGCTGGTCTTGAACTCCTGAGCTCAGGCAAACTACCCAGCTTGGCCTCCCAAAGTGCTGGGACTACAGGCATGAGCCATTGCACCCAGCCTTGAGCTCTATAGCATTTTAAATAACCCATTTTATTCTTAAAGGAGAAGATTCAGAGTAGAGAAGATGTAAGCATTAAATTAAAAACATGTGATAGATTCTAGCACTTTGGGAGGCCGAGGCAGGAAGATCGCTTGAGCCCAGGAGTTTGAGGCCACAATGAGTTCTCATCACCACAGCACTCCAGCCTGGGTGATAGAAAGAGACCTCACCTCTTTTTTTTTTTTAATTATTATTAAAGTTCTAGGGTACATGTGCACAATGTGCAGGTTTGTTACATATGTATACATGTGCCATGTTGGTGTGCTGCACCCATTAACTAGTCATTTATATTACGTATATCTCCTAATACTATCCCTCCACATTACCCCCTCCCCACAATAGGACCCAGTGTGTGATGCTCCCCTGCCTATGTCCAAGTGATCTCATTGTTCAATTCCCATCTATGAGTGAGAACATGCAGTGTTTAGTTTTCTGTTCCTGTGATAGTTTGCTGAGAATGATGGTTTCCAGCTGCATCCATGTCCCTACAAAGGACACGAACTCATCCTTTTTTATGGCTGCATCGTATTCCATGGTGTATATGTGCCACATTTTCTTAATCCAGTCTGTCACTGATGGACATTTGGGTTGATTCCAAGTCTTTGCTATTGTGAATAGTGCCGCAATAAACATACATGTGCATGTGTCTTTGTAGCAGCAAGACTTATAATCCTTTGGGTATATCCCCAGTAATGGGATGGCCGGGTCAAATGGTATTTCTAGTTCTAGATCGTTGAGGAATTGCCACACTGTTTTCCACAATGGTTGAACTAGTTTACAGTCCCACCAACAGTGTAAAAGTGTTCCTATTTCTCCACATCCTCTCCAGCACCTGTTGTTTCCTGATTTTTTAATGATTGCCATTCTAACTGGTGTGAGATGGTATCTCATTGTGGTTTTGATTTGCATTTCTCTGATGGCCAATGATGATGAGCATTTTCTCATGTGTCTGTTGGCTGTATGAATGTCTTCTTTTGAGAAGTGTCTGTTCATATCCTTTGCCCACTTTTTGATGGGGTTGTTTTTTTCTTGTAAATTTGATTGAGTTCTTTATAGGTTCTGGATATTAGCCCTTTGTCAGATGAGTAGATTGCAAAAATGTTCTCCCCTTCTGTAGGTTGCCTGTTCACTCTGATAGTAGTTTCTTTTGCTGTGCAGAAGCTCTTTAGTTTAATTAGATCCCATTTGTCAATTTTGGCTTTTGTTGCCGTTGCTTTTGGTGTTTTAGACATGAAGTTCTTGCCCATGCCTATGTCCTGGATGGTATTACCTAGGTTTTCTTCTAGGGTTTTTATGGCTTTAGGTCTAACATTTAAGTCTCTAATCCATCTTGAATTAATTTTCGTATAAGGAGTAAGTCACCATCATCAGAGACCCCACCTTTTAAAAAACAAAACAAAACAAAAAACATGTGATAGAGTCTAGCTTGGGGCTGCTTATGGCCCTGTCACTCCAAGTTTAAAAACCCTATTAGGAGGAGAAGCTCCCCCTGTATCTTCGCTAATGGCTATTCAGTTCAGAGATGTATCTTTTTGTATGTGTGTGTGATGGAGTCTCACTCTATCTCTAAGGCTGGAGTGCAGTGGTTTATTGCAACCTTTGCCTCCCGCGTTCAAGTGATTCTCCTCCCCCAGCCTCCTGAGTAGTTGGGAATACAGGCATGTGCCACCATACACAGCTAATTTTTGTATTTTTTGGTAGAGACGGGGTTTCACCAGGTTGCCTAGGCTGGTCTCGAACTCATGACCTCAGGTGATCCACCCACCTCAGCTTCCCAAAGTGCTGGGATGACAGGCGTGAGCCACCACCCCCAGCCCAGAGATGCTATTTGTTCACTTGTTCCCATCTGAGTCCTTCTAAGGATTGGCAGAGTTAGCACCTGCACGGTGGTGACCACAAAAGTGGGCCCAGAGTAGGGGAAGAGCAGCAGCATCTGTGGATAATGGCAGAGGGGAAGTGGGCAAGGCTTTTAGCCAGATGTGAAGCTCTGCTTCTAGGCAGATGTGAGGATGGGCCGTATTTTTACAGTTCCTGAGGTTCAGACACTGTTGGCAGCTATTGGCTTGTTATAGGAAGTAAAGACATTACAGACACACACCTATCAAAACAGATAAAAATAAAAGAAAAAATGGAATATCAAACAATGGTGAGGATGTGGGGTAAGTGGGATACTCATATATTGTTGTTGGGAATACTTGGAAAACAGTTTGGCAGTTTCACATAAAATTCAATACTCACTTAACATACAACCCAGAAATCCTACTCCTAAGTATATTCCCCAAGAAAAATAAAAACTCAACGTTCACTCAAAAACTTGTACATGACTGTTAGAGCAGCTTTAGTCATAATCACCAAAAACTGGAAACCACCCAATGCCCTACAGCTGGTGAACAGATAAACCGGTACATCCATACAATGTAATACTGCTCATCAATAAAAAGGAGCAAACTATTGATTAATTAATCAAGGATGAATCTCAGATGCATTACAACAAAGGAAAAAGCAAAACTCAGAGGGCTGCCTACTGTATTATTCCAGTTACACGAGCTTCTGGAAAAGGCAAGGTGCACCAGAACACACATTAGCAGCTGCCAGGGGTGAGAGGTGAGAGGTAAGGCAAAAGGCTGACCACACAGCAGCACTAAGGAATTTTTCGAGGCAAAGGAATTTTTCTATATCTTTCTTATGGTGGTGGCTATACAACCATATGCATTTGTCAAAACGTACAGAATTGTACAGTGAATTTCACTGCATGCAAATGATACCTCAAGAAACCTGATTTTTTTAACTCTATAGAGAAAAGCCCTGTCATCAAGAGAGCTAGTTGGAAAGGTAATGCAAAAGGAAAGGCAAAACATTAAGAAGTTATTTGTTTAGATTAAAATATATGATCAAATTGATGTTCTTCAATTGAAGAACTTCCCTAAAGCCATAGCAACCACATCAACATTTGGAACTATACAGTGCAAAAAGCAACCTTGAGAATCATTTACAATATGTAAAGCCTCCCTTTTATGAAATAAATTAAATATTTCAGCATTTCTAGTAAAGTGCTGCTTTCCACTAACATGACCATCTTAGTCACAACAAAATATAAACGATTATGCTACATGATGGAGTCATCTGGAACTACTGTAAACTGAAAAAAAAAACGGCTGGCAATTTTGAAACAAAGATGAGAAGCTGTGTATAGTTTGATGTCTCCTAAGTGCTATCAGCCATACAACACCTAATACAAATGTCTTGAAATCAGTAATAAAAATCTATAAATCAGTGGCTCTCAAAGTGTAGCCCTGGGGCCAGAAGCATTGGACCAGCAGCCTTGGCATCTATGAGCTTGGCAGAAATGCATGTTAATCAGCCCCACCCTAACTGAATCAGAATCTAGTCATCACCTGCTCAGCCAGCTCAGTCTACGAGGTGAGAAGGAGGTCACCAAGCATGTTGATGAAGCAACATTCAACAAAGGGTGCAAGCACATTATCGTCCTTCCTGATCTATGCAGTCAAGATGAAGCACCAATCCACCCTGCATATACCCACCCAATCTATATTAATTTTTATTCTTTTATAATGCTAAGGGCCCAACCTATGTTTAAAATAAAACGGGATTTCAAGAAGAGTTTTATCCAAACTCAACTCTAGAAGATAATGAAAAAACATTAATAATATTCACAGTATTGGAAGAAGTATAGTTACCTATGAGAAACTATCTTGAGGAAAACTCAGTTCGCCTCATAACCAAGTGAGTAAAATTTCAGAACTAAAAATTCCCAGGTGACATGCATACTAATAATTGTAACTATTAAAAATTAAAAGTTTGTCTTCCCATAACCATTAGGTCCTGCCATATTCTACTTTAGGTTAATGCTCTTCTTAGCTTCTACTTCCTAAATAGAAGGACCAATAATAATCTCTAAATTTTCCTTCCTCTTTTCAAGTAAAATGTTTAGATATCTCAACAGATATCTTAGTAGAAAAATGTTATTCTTATCAGGCTTAACAGGAGTTCATCAAACGCAAGCAAGATGAATAAAGTAATCCCAAAATCTTTACAATTGTATCAGCAGATACGTGCAATGTGTAAAGCCAGGCTTTATTTGCATTAAATTATCAACGTCTCCTCTTGGGGTTCTGTTTTACTGATACTATCTGCCCATGATATCCATGAACTATAAATCCTGATTCTGCATGAATGAACCATCTACTCTTTGAGCTGCCTCGGGGCAAACATTGAACCTGATGCTAGCTCCCAGGTGACACACGGTTCTTCAGCAGATCATGCTCAAAGCAACAACAATTTGAGTATCAGCCTAATTAAAACATCACCAAGATAGATCTGCTGCCTCTCACTTCACACACACTTGTTCCCAAAACACACAAAAAAATGCCAAGTGTTTTGGATTATCTGTGTGTTTCAGCATCATACGTGATTGTCCACTTCAACAGTTTTACAACCTTGTAAACAGAATAAATAACTTATCAGGCCATGTGTCTTTGTCTTACTGTCTTATCCTATGTAACACCAATATTAACTGCTTATATTCATATGTTTTTCCCATCATTTTTTTTTTTTTTTTTTTTTTATCTGAGACAGAGTCTCCCTCCGTCACCCAGGATGGAGTGCAGTGGCGCAATCTCAGCTCACTGCAGCCTCTCAATTCACTGCTCACTGCAACCTCTCAGCTCACCGCAAGCCTCCCGGGTTCAAGCAATTCTCCTGCCTCAGCCTCCTGAATAGCTGGAATTATAGGCACATGCCACCATGCCCAGCTAATTTTCGTATTTTTAGTAGAGACAGGGTTTCACCATGTTGGTCAGGCTAGTCTCGAACTCCTGACCTCATGATCCACCCGCCTCGGCCTCCCAAAGTGCTGGGATTACAGGCGTGAGCCACCTCACCCGGCCCTGCTTTTCTCATCTTTAAAGAGCTTTCCCTTACATTGTTTTATGTAAGGTAACATCACCTCTTTGGGAAACTTGTCAATTACTTCCTGTTACTTTTATAAGATCAAAAATGCCTTTATTGGACCCAAGGGGCTATCCTCTCTGGCTCCCATTTACCTGTCTAATATCATCCCCTAACACCTCCCCCTAACCCTCACTCACTATGCAGCAACCCACTGGCCTTCCTTCCAGCCTCAGAACTCTTGTACTTGCTGCCCCATCTGCCTGGAATTCTCTTTTTTTCAATCTCTTGCTTCTTACTTCCTATCTCGTTTTTTAGATCTTAGCTCAAATATCACTTCTTCAGAAGTCAAAGTCTTCTTTGACCTCTCTGCTAAATTGCCTTCCCCAGTTACTCTCTATCTGGTCAAACAGTTTATTTCCTTACTTTAAATACACCGCTATATTGCCAGCACCTATCACAGTGGGTGGGATAGAGCGGTTGCCCAGTAAACATTTACAGAATGAATAAGTTATAATCTCCATTTTTGAAATAATAACACTGAGGTTCCACAAAAATTAAGTAATTTACCCAAGTTTATACTAATAGCAAGAGAAAGAAACAAGATTTTTCTGACACCAAGCTCAGTGCTATTTTCATCATACTATATTAAACCCAAATAGGCTAAATGCTACAGTATATCATAATTGGTGCTTGGAGTCATATTTTCAATTTTTATTAAAGTTTGGACCCTGACCTGATTAACTTTAAGATTCATATCTTTATCTCAACAATTTCTGAGCCTGGTTTTAAAGTGCCAAGCTTTTAATTTTCTTTCTTAACATAAAAAGTCCACTGATCTTTATCTCGGCAGTTTGCTTAGTCTTAAATATATGTCAAATAAACCCAAAAAAGAGTTTAAATAACCATTATGCCTACCAAGTAAATGTTTGTATCCATAAAATAGAAAGTTAGAAGTGATGTTTAAGAACATGTAACTTCCCCCACTAGATTGACTTTTAAGTATCTCTCTTCCATCATTCTAAGTACTTACCTGTTGATGTAAAAGATAAACTCAATACAGTGTTTTACCAAAAGAATCACTGCAACATTTATAGATTTTTGTAGTAACTCAAGACTTCTACTTATCTGGACAATTCCTCATATCTGTATAAATGAAGAAAAAGTACATTTAATAGATATTAAGCTTCCGTCAGAGGTTTCTACACAACTGAAAATTAATCCATGAATTACCTTAATATTCCAAACACCAGATATTGCCTGACTGTTTTATTTGCATTGTTCAAATACATGTAGGTAATTTTGTGGAAGAACAGGGCTTCACAAGTTTTCCTGCCTCTTAGTTCTAACATGCCAACAGTCTGTCACTAAGTTGTGAAATAGGTTTAAAGCCCCAAGAAATTAAAGTGATAAAGACCAAGAGACCAAGAGTGGGGAATGGTTCCCACAGCCACAAGTACTTTCTCCTACTTCAAATGTATCATGTTAATTTTGATTCTTAACAGTGACTGCATTAGATATGCAGATATGTCTCTATTCTATTGATTTGGTTACTGTATAACTTCTACAGACCCAAAAACAGAACAGGCTGCTCAACATGATGGAGGCAGCAACTTACTCCTCATCACACAATTTCACAAACCATATAATACAGTCAGGATCAGCCAAGGAAAGCCAAGGTTAGCTTGCCGGCCCTGAGCACTGCAGTCATGGGTAAAGGCATCCCCATTATAACACGGTCAGATTCCTACTTGGAAAAGCCATCACTATGCACGCCTCCCCAAACTGAGCCTTCTAACTTCCCCTAGGAAAGAGTTCTCTGGTTCCAAGGGACAGGCCAAGATGGGCATGCTTTAGCCATTCAATCAATCATTTACCTTATTCCTAAACAGTCACCAAGGTAGAACTGTAAGCTATTCCTCACACCTTTTGCTGTATCAAAATGTGGAATATTTATCATTTCTTATCAAGGCAGTTTAATGAAAGGAGTATAAAAAGCCAGATTTTCACAGAACCAGGGAAAAAAATACTACCTCTAAAATTGAATTATTTGCTTACATGCCATATACCTATACATGCTAACTCCCTTGACCAATTTTCCCCACACATGTATCTCCTAAAGAAACACAGGCCCTGATAAATACAAAAATTATTAGCAAGAATTATTAAGGAAATATATACATCCTACTGAGGATCCTGAGAAATAGAAAAGCTTCACTATGCTATTAATGAGGCAACTCTCAGGAGCTGCTTTCGTAATCAGAACTTGAAGATACTGGGACTCAGGTCTGCTAAATACCAGTTCAGTGTTCTCTCCATACTGAAAGGGGACTTAGTTTTTTCAATTTTACGATGAGGGGACCAGGTGACATTCTTGCTCCCAACTCTAAAACCCAGTCATCATTGGGTTTTAGGTCATTGGGTCCTCTAAAACTACCTAAAGGTCATTTATATTTTAGGAGACTAGTACTAGGGCTCCTCTAAAGCCACGGACTGTTGGAAGTGGCATTTCTTTCAAGACAAATATTAATTTACACACACTCTTCCTAATAGTAAGTAACAACCAAATCTGACATGGTGCTGTGGGGGCAAAAGGCAGTGCCTTAAGGGAACACTGAATCCAACAAGATTCAAGCAATAAATTTTATGGAACTTCGTCATACTCTCACATCTCAGAGCCCTTTATGATAACACTCAAGTAAATCCATCTGGTTGAGTTAATAATTAGTTTAAATCTGTTACAAGTTAATGATGCACAGCCAAGTCATTCCAGGTACATGATGATACAGCGAATTTGTGACACGATTTATAGATAACATTTTGCACTGCCTTTCGTTTTCCTTTATTTCCTCCAATGATTAGAAAACTATAAATCATTTAAGAACAAACTGGACCTATAAATAAGACCTATATACATATAGGCTGGATTAAAAGGGGAGAAAAAAGCATGATCTTAAGGAATAACATAGAGTTTCAGAAGGGCCTTGAAAAGTTTGAGATAGAGCCCAGGCTACCTCTATATACATATTTTGGCATTCCTTTTTTTGTAATACAGTAGAAATTACTGTATTACTATATTAGGTTCCTACTGTATTACAAAAAAAAAAAAAAAAAAAAGGAATGCCAAAATCTGTAGCTTATTTATTTCAATATTTACATGTAACCTCCAAATACAACTATGCTATTCACCAGATAGTTCTGGAATGTACAATGTGTATTAGCTCCTAGTGTACTAGAAGCAGTGAGATGTGGTAATGAGACATGAGATGAAAGTTTTCAAATGGACATTATATTTCAATCCAGCCAGGGCACAAAACTGTATCTAAAAACTCATTGGAAGGTATCTCATAAATATGCAGCCTGGAGACAAATGATTTTGTAGCCCATGTTCCCAGTATCCCCTGAGTAAGACCCTGAAGTTCACTTAGAGATTTGTTATGTGGACGGGGCCTCTACAGAATCGATTACATTTAAAAAGCACAAATATGTGACACTAAACATCAACAAATATTTAAATACTCATATATGTATAGCTATGTAAAGATCATCCCCTATCTCAAGTGCAAATGATTGTAATTAACCAAAAATCTGACTACCAACGCATCAAAATGCAATAGGGTTGAAAATAAGCTAATGATTCATGTGCTTTGATGGTAATGAAATGAGAAAAGACTGAGACCAGAGTGGAGGGAGAGTGGACTCCTCTGGGAAAGAGAAGCTCTGAGCTCTGTGGGAACAGCCAGCATACCAGGTGCTGAGGAAGAATGTGCCCAGTCATTGTTCTGAATCCGGGCTGCATAGTTAAGATCCCACCCAAACCCAATTAACTGGTCTCTCTGAAGGTGTCTCTTAAGGCTCCTAGTTGTTTGAAACAAGTAGCCAGGATTGAGAACCACCTGAGTCAGGGAGCTAAGGATCAGAGAAAGAAAAGGCTAAGAAGAGTTCCAAAAAATCAGGATTTGAGTGACTGCAAGGAGAGAGAGCAGGTTCATTCTAGAAAGGATCTGGTATGAGAGTGGGGTGAGGAGGTGTCCAGAGCTAGGTCCCTTTGTCATTTACCAAAAGAACAGAGGAAAATAACTTTCTGTAGAGGAAATGATATTCAGATGACTGAAACTACGGCAAGCTGAACAATGTTCTCCATACTACAGATTGTAGTCATTCCTTATACTATGTGTATGTATGTACACATTCTCAACAATTACCTTTTGTTATCATGTAGTAGAGAATGGGTCACATGTCTGTTCAAAGCTGTCTAATGGCTTCCCTCCTCACTCAGAAAATTTAAAGTACTGACTGTGCATGCAAGTCTGCAAAGACCTATAGGCTTCCTCCTCAAAGCATTGTTTCAGGACCACAAGCAGCAGTAGCAGCAGTAACAACTGAGAGCTTGTTAGAAGTACTGAATCTGCAGCCCCATCTCAGATCTACTAAACCAGAATCCACATTTTAACAGGATCCCCAGATGCACATGAAAGTGTGAAAAGCACCAGCCTTCAAGATTGAACCCATCTCTTCGACCCATTCCCATTGCCTCTACAGCCCATCTTCTACCACTCTCTTGTTCACTCGGAATCACCAGGCTTCTTGTCATGCCTCCAACATAGTAGGGTTCTCTCCTGTCCACGGCCTTTGCACTGGTTGTTCCCTCAACCAGAACATGCTTCCTCCAGGCATCTTTAAGACTCATTTCTTTCCTTCACCTTCTTCACAAATTTGCTCATGCCACCTTCTCCAAGAAGACTTCCTAAGCCTGTTTACAATCGAAAAAAAAAATTTTCCAGTCTCTGTTCCCCTCTTCCCTGCTTTTTTGTTGTTCTTTTTTCTTCTTCTTTTCTCCTTTCCTGTTCTCTATCCATAGCACTTACCACTATCTGGCTTACCTTTTTTTCTTATTCATTTGATTATTAGAAATCTCCTTTGATAGACTGCAAAATATGACCACAAATTCTACGCAACTCCTTCTATCAAGAGATGAAATATATGTCTCTACCTCTTGATGCTAGACTTGGTCATATGACTTGGTTTGACCTACGGGATATGAAGACACAGGGAGAAATTGGAAAAACACTTTGCACATTGAGGCTACTTTCTCAAGCTGCTGGGATACCTTCTTGTCACTATGGGAAGATACCCACCACTTCCCATAACCCAAGCCCGCACCAGCAACCAGCACCAACCACCAGATATGTGAGTGAAGCCATCCTAGACCAGCCAGGCCCCAGCAGTCAACTCAAGAACCTACCAGTCAACTCATAGCTTCAGAAGCAACAATGACTGTGGTATTAAATCACTGAGTTTCAGGCGATTTATTTCGAAGCAAGTTGGCACACTTCTGATGAGCACATAAGTTCCACGAATGCAGGGATCATTATGCACTGCTGCATCTTCAGGGCTTAGCACAGTGCTCAGCATAGTGTGGGCATTCTAAAATATTTGCAATGAATGTTGAAGGACAGAACGATGGCAAAGAGAAAACTCACAAGTGAAAGAAATGAATAAATGCCAGCCATGACTTCCATAGGTGAGAGACTAGAAAGTGGGAGAAAGACTTCCTGGGTTCACTATAACCTTTGCCTTTTCAGAAATAGGTTGAACAAAATAAGATTTTAACTACTTTGGCAATAGAGTATCTTAGCAAAAAAAAAAAAAAAAAAAGCCTACATTTTCACATGCAATATATCAATTATTTCAAAATAGTTCTTGTTTCATGATGCCTAATTTGCCTACGACTTCACAACCAGGTGACCTTTAGAATATTTTTCACATTACGCAGCCTTTACTCTCCCCATTTTTAAGCTACTCAGATTTTTAACAGATCCCAAACCGGCAAACCAAATCACTGCATGTTGCTTCAATTCTGTCTTGCCAAAGGAGAAAAATCTGCTGCTTTGGATTCATTTCAACAGTTGGAAATTCAGGCCATCACATTTTAAATCTCAGATGTTCCCCACTGTGTCCACATCACATAAATCAGTGAGTGAACCAATACCCACATGTTTGTGAAGCCAGTTCTCTCACAACTAAAGCATAATGTCCTTTGGAATGGAGAGGCAAATTTAAGTGGATTCTGCAGCAGTGGGTGTCATAATTCTGGAAGCACAATGTGGCCCTCGCGAAGGCACAAGCAAGGGCTACTGGCAAGCAGAAGGAGAGTTCTCTATTAAACGATTTTTTGAAGTATAAAATTAACATGCTATTTTCAACTGATGGGGAAGAATAAAAGACAACCTGCAACACATTAAGCTTCTGTCTTCATGGAAAGAGAAAAAAAAAACCTCTGAATTTTCTAACGAAGCTTACCAGTGATTAACAGGTCTATCCGAACTCATAGAGTAAGTTTCATCCAAAGAACCGGCAAGTTCAATAAATAATGTGAGGACAAAGAAGCAACTCTGAGAGCAATTAAGCTCTAGCACCTTTAGGGTTTCTTTCAGGAAATGCAAAATCTCTAAACAACAGAATCACATACACACATCTGGAAATAACTAAGTGACTTCTGATTATTTTCTTGGATATACATAATTACCAATTGAATAATCAGCAAAATGTATGCTGGGGTTCACTAAGGTCTTCCTATTACATCACAGGGTTCTTATCCAGAGTATCACAATCCTTTTCTCTGCTTTGATCACCTATCTTAGTCTACACTGCACACAAGGCTAAGGAGAAAACTATTGAGCTTGGTCTTTTCGTGTTTGTCAGGATGGACTAGGTTCCACTAGAGTGAACTGATTCCATGAGACTTGGTGACTTAAAACAAAAAAGGTTTATTTCTAGCTCATGTTAGTATCTATTGTGCACTGGGCTGGGAGTGCTGCTCATCGCATCCCTCAAGGACTCAGACTAATGAAGCATCCACCATCTGGAGCTTTGCCAATCACAGGGCAGATGCAGCTCACCACAAATCACTCACTGACTGTAAATGAAGGGACACGTGCCGCTTCTGCTCACATTTCACTGGCCCACTGAAGTCACCTGGCCATGCTCAACACCAAATACAGGGAAATTCAATCTTATAACACAGCCAAGGGAGAGAACCAGAAACATTCAGTGGACAGTACTAACAACTGCTACGGGCTTTATTTACTCCCTGCCTGTTTTTGCCCACTCCCATTTATCCATTTTAGAAAATGTTTCTGAGGGCATTTTATTTTATTTTTTTTTGAGATGGAGTCTCACTCTTATTACCCAGGCTGGAGTGCAATGGCATGATCTCAGCTCACTGCGACCTCCACCTCCCAGGTTCAAGCGATTCTCCTGCCTCAGCCTCTCGAGTAGCTGGAATTACAGTCACCCACCACCACACCCAGCTAATTTTGTATTTTTAGTACAAATTGAGCTTCTCCATGTTGGTCAGGCTGGTCTCGAACTCCTGACCTCAGGTGATTCACCTGCCTCAGCCTCACAAAGTGCTGGGATTATAGGCGTGAGCCACTGCACCCAGCTCTAAGGGCATTTTAACTACAGAAAACTCTTCTAGGTGCCTACTGGGTCACAAAGGTGAACCACACAGAAATCCTGTCTTGTTTGTGTGTGTGTGTCTGTGTGTGTGTGTGTTTGAGATGGAGTCTCACTCTGTCACCCAGGCTGGTGTGCAGTGGCGTGATCTTGGCTCCCTGCAACCTCCACCTCCTGGGTTCCAGCGATTCTCCTGCCTCAGCTTCCCAGAGTAACTGGGACTACAGGTGTGCATCACCACACCCGGCTAATTTTTGTATTTTTAGTTGAGACAGGGTTTTGCCACGTTGGCCAGGCTGGTCTCAAACTCCAGACCTCAGGTGATCTGCCCGCCTCGGCCTCCCAAAGTGCTGGTATTACAGGCATAAGCCATTGCACCTGGCCCAGAAATCCTATGTTTAAGGGATTATTATCTAGCAGAGGAGAGAAAATCAGATAGATAGATAGATAGATAGATAGATAGATAGATAGATAGATCGACAGACGGCATGTGAGATGAAAATGCCAAGTGCCAATAAAAAGAAGCATACAAGGTTCAATGAGAGTTTAAACAAAGGAGGTTTTAGCCATAGGAAGTTTCATTTGAGGAAATGACATCCGAGAAGTGCTTTGCAGAACATAGTGAGATCTGGACATGTGGATGTTCTGGCAGTGAGAATGACACGAGTAGAGGCGAAAAAGCAGGACACGCCAGTTCATGTGCACAGAATGGCACAATAGTTAGGTTGAATGATGTTGAGAACATTAAGGAAGGAAGAGGTGGAAAAGAGAAGAAAAAGGGAGAGGAAGAAGTCAAGTCTTTTTGACCAGAGGAAAGGGGGAGATAGTGGGGACAGGGTAAGACGTGCACAAAAATCCACATAAGAGTAACAAAGGCCTCACCTACAGTAGTCCCATCACAATTGTGAGGAAGGAATAGCTCTACTCTCAAACTATATATCCTATGAGAAAGCTCAGCTTTTCCATCACTCCTTCATCTGACCTAGAAAATACAACTCACCTTTCCCTCTATCTACCCAAGCCTGAAGGCCTGGAGGTTTGCAGCTTGGATCTGATAAAAGAAAAGAGGTCAAATGGGGAGACTCATCTCTACTGAGAGATTGGCTTCTGGCCATGTCACCCAACCAAGAGAATGTTCCTTTTATCATTAAAGGGAGTTAACTCCCAATAAATATTTGCTCTATTTGTCCTGAGTTTATTTCCTATCTCTAAGGATGTTTCTGAAGCCACTCCTTAAGGACTGAGCTGCAGGGCTTAATTTATTTCTGTTTGTTCTGGAGTCTGCAATCCCTCCTCGTCTCCGGATTTAATTTCAGTGTTTTGGCGCTTAAATGGCCAATCCGGCTAGGCCCTGCCATGAGCCTCTGACCATCACAAGAGTCTACAGCTTATTTTATACAGAGGACCTTTCTTTTAGTATCTTTCATGTGCACCAAACCTGCTTGTTTTTGCTACTTCCATTGCTTCTATATAAACAGTGAAATTTGCCCGTGATTGGAAATTGTTTCTTACTACTGACCAGTTCCTTCATTAGGGAACTCTGTGCTGTTCTTCCCATTGCTCCAATAGACAAAAGACTTTCACTGCCACCCCAAGGAGATGGTCACAGCCGGAAGGACCCTTAGGGTTCACCAAGATCCACAGAAAAGCAATCACAGTCCTAGGATAATCTGGGACTTGGCTCTCGGAGTACATGCTGTCACACTGTGTACTCTGACTCTCATACCAAAAATGTGCATAGAAGTCAAAATCAGAAGAATGACCCTGCTAATGATGCCAAGGTCTGAAACACTAAAAGATAAGGGTGAGGCTATTTCCCAGGAAGCCTGGACTTTCAAACCCACACATAAATGACTCATCAATCCTAGATCACTGCTTTTTACCATACCCCTTTATAGAATATAAAATGCACTACTGATTTCATTCTTGACTATATAGAATTATTGTAATTTTTCTCGTGTTCATATTTATTTTATATTTTATGTACATTCCATGTCTGCAAAATACTTTAGAATTCAACCAATATTTAATGACTACGTATACAGAGTGAGACACTATGCTATATGCTACAGAGTAATAATTAAGTCCCTGTAGATGGAAAAAAGAAAAAAGAAAAACTTAACTATATTTAATTCCCTAAGAGAATTTTGGGCAAGATATTACGCAAGTCAATGAAGTTAAAAATCAGAGCAATTTTACCTATACCTATATTTTACATATACTTCCAGAGCAAAATATAGGTAAAGAGGTGATATTTGATGAGACAGGGCGCATTCAGCATAGTATGGCCATAGACAAGAGGTGACATTTGAGAGGTGCCTTCAAGAAGAGATAAAATTTCCAGAAGAGCAATGGATCAGGTGAATAGTTCAAGCGAAAAGACTGACACAGCAACAGGAAAGCACTGAGCGTAATACCTGGGGAACAACGGGAAGGTCTAGCTTTATTAAGGGAATAAGTAGGAGAAATGACAGAAAAACTATTTCAGGACAAGTAGGTACAGGCCTTTAAAAGCCCAGAGAAGGAATCCATTGTAATGCAATAGGCAAATTGGAGCTACTGGTGGCTTCTGAACAGGGAAATGACATCACCAAAATTAAGCCTGAAGATCATCCTCTCCAATCTCAAGCTCTACCTCTTTTTCCTTGTTAGTCTCCATTTACACTGTCTGACCTCTTTCTCTGAGGCCTTTGCATTTGCTATCTCCTTTACAAAGACCTCATCCAACTCCAGACTACCATGTGGTTGGTGCTTTCTTAAAATTAGGTATCTGCAGCTGGACGCAGTGGCTCACACCTGTGAGCAGCACTTTGGGAGGCTGAGGCGGGCAGATCACAAGGTCAGGAGTTCAAGACCAGCCTGACCAACATAGTAAAACCCCATCTCTACTAAAAATACAAAAAATCAGCCAAGCATGGTGGCAGGCACCTGTAATCTCAGCTACTCAGAAGGCTGAGGCAGGAGAATCGCTTGAACCCGGGAGGCGGAGGTTGCAGTGAGCCGAGATTGCACCACTGCACTACAGCCTGGGCGACAGTGGGAGACTCTGTCTCAAAAAAAAAAGAAAAAGAAAAAAAAAATTAGGTATCTGCTCAAGTGTTCCTCCTCAGTGAGTCTCCCTGACCAACTAAATGAGTTCTCTCACTCTTAGTCACACTTTAGTCTACTAACATGTTGCTTTCCAACAGCACCTATCATAATTTGAAATTATTTTACTCATGTCATTACTGGACTATGGCTTGTCTCCTCCCACTATAATGCAAGCACCATGTAAGCAGACAAATGTAACTGTATTGTGCCCAGTAGAATGGCTGATAAAATAGGTACTCAATAACTATTTTAACAGCTTTATTGAGATATAATTCACATACCAAACAATTCACCATTTAAAGCAGTGGTCCCCAACCTTTTCGGCACCAGGGACCAGTTTCATGGAAGAAAATGTTTCCACAGACAGGGGAGGGGGCAATGGTTGTGGGTTGAAACTGTTCCATATCAGATCATCAGATCGTTAAGGAGCACGCAACCTAGCTCCCCCACATGCACAGTTCACAACAGGGTTCGCCCTCCTATGAGAGTCCAATGGCCCCTCAGATTTGACAGGAAGTGGAGCGGCTCACCTGCAGCTCCACTTCCTGCTGTTCAGCCTGGTTCCTAACAGGCCACAGATCGTATCAGTCTATGGCCTAGGGGTTAGGAACCCCTGCTTTCAAGCAGAGTATTACATTGTTTTTAGTATGTTCACAAATCACCATAATCGGTGTTATTATTATTACTATTTTTTGAGACAGAATCTTGCTGTCATCCAGGTTGGAATGCAGTGGCACAATTACAGCTCACTGCATCCTCAAATTTCTTGGGTTCAAGCCATCTTTCTTCCTCAGCTTGCCGAATAGCTGGGACTACAGGCTACCATGCCCTGCTAATTTTTTATTTTTATTTTTGTAGAGACCAGAGGGTCTCGCTTTATTGCCCAGGCTAGTCTTGAACTTCTAGCCTCAAGCGATTCTCTCACTTTGACCTCCCAAAATGTTGGGATTACAGGCAACAGCCAGTGAGCCTGGTCAACAATCAATTTTAGAACATTTCATCACCTCCCAAAAAAATCTCGTACCTATTAGCAGCCACTCCCCATTTCCCACCAACCCTTCCAGCCTTACACAACCACTCATCTACCCTCTGTCTCTATAGATTTGCTAAATCTGGACATTTCATATAAACAGAATGATACAATATGTAGCCTTTTGTGACTGGTTCCTTTCACTTAGCATAATATTTTCAAGGTTCATCCACATTGTAGCATGTATGAGAACTTCATTTCCATTGTGAAGAAATATTCCATAATATTAATATGAATACACCAAATTTTGTTTATCCATATATCCATCGATAGACAGTTGAGTTGTTTCTGCTTTTTGGCTATTGTGAATAATGCTGCCATGAACGTTTATCTACAAGATTTTGTGTGGAAAAATGTTTTCATTTCTGTTGGGTATACATTTAGGAGAGAACTCTGGGTCATACAGTAGCTGTATGTTTCACCTTTTGAGGAACTGCCAGACAGTTTAGTAAACTGATCTCACAGCTTTACATTCCCATTAGCACATTCCCATTGTAAACTGGAGAGCTGCAATTTCTCCACATTCTCATCAACACTTGTAATGATCTGTCTTTTTTATTATAGCCATCCTAGTGAGTGTAAGCCAGTAGCTTATTGAGGTTTGACTTACATTTCCCTGGTGACTGATGATGTTAAACATCTTTAGATGTGCTTCTTGCCTATTTACAATATGTGCTTTGACAAAATGTCTACTCAGGTATTTTCTGCCCATTTTTAATTGAGAAACTGGTCTTTTATTATTGAGAGCAAGAATTCATTACATACTTTGGGTACAAGTCTTCCTCAAATATGATTTACAAATATTTACTCCCATTCTGTGGGTTGTGCTTTCACTTTCTTGACGGTGTCCCTCGATGACTATTTTTTAAATAAAACAATGAATAGAATTAATCTTTTATAACAAAGGAAACCTGTAACCGGCTCATAAGTATGTGACAAATTCATGGCACCGCTGGATCTAGAAAGGTGACTCAAGTCACCTGTTTTCAGCTTTGAGTTTCCTTCACTGGTTCCCAGCATTGTCCAACCAGCCCAGGAGCAATGACATCATCCTGTGATGAGTCAAAGAATGCAGCATTTGGTAAATTGGTCCGTGAGCACCAAATAGAAAGATGCCCCATACTTAAAAAAAAATTTAAAAAAAAGGTTTTGCTGGAAGCTAGCCTGTAATAAATCCTAAGTGGCCTACAATTTTGTTTTCTTTGAGAAACTGAAATTGATGAATGGGGTTCCCGCCGACACACAAACATATTAGTTAAATGAAACTAGAATAGGCACAGGATGAGTAAGCAGTATCTTTCTAAATTTACACTATGGATATTTGCTTACAAAATTATAGGCCCTGGGATGATCTCCCCTCCCTGCTCTGTATTCAGACTACCCAGCTTTATTTTGGTTGAGGAACTCCCACCAGAGAAAACAAGGTACAAGCATGGGAACATGGATATGCAGAGATCTGGTATATTTTTACAGCTGTAAGAGCTTCTCAGTATAGAAAAATACCAGACCTTAAAAACTTATTACAAAAATATCATCCCTTAAGTACTCATTTTATATATATATATATATACACATACACACACACACACATATACACACAGAGAGAGAGAGAGAATATAAACAGTTTGTCATACTGGGAAAGGCATCAAGGAAAGACTTGCTTTTAATAAATCTTAACTAAGTTCAATGCTGGCATGGTATCCAAAATGTAATTTTCCCAGGATAGAATTAACCTCTTAGATAATGCACAGAAAATTAAAATAGAAACTTAAATACTTATCTTGTGATGCTAACCTCAATTAACAATCAGATTACCATACAAATGTAAACAAGATTAATCTATTACATAGAGCAATCTAAAAATGTTATATGTGATAGAGCAATCTATAAATAATTTTAAAGACTCATATTTTAAAACGTATCTATATTCCTATAAGGTGGTAAAGTTTAGGCTAAGAATACATGAAAGGCATGTTTGGAACATAGCTTTGTTGTACTGTATAAAATATGTATTTAAAGGGCAGAATACATGAAATGTGAATAAATTATAGTTATAATTATCTGGTATAATACTGAGATGGAAATTAGATTATGTGACAACCTAAGCTAAAAGTCAACCTAAAATGTGAGATAGTATAGACCATTTTAAAAAATCATCCTTAAATATTGTGTCCTGGTTTTACATTCTCTGTTTCTACTGTTCCCTCTATATTCAGTGTTCAACACAATCTTCAGTTTTTAAACCAAATATGGGAGTTGAAAGCAATCACCTCTGTGTCTGTCTTTATCCCTTAAGTTGGTACGGGACCTGCAGTGCAAATAATAGCACACAGATGTGTAAAGCAGAGATAATACCTACATTTATCCAAAGAGAATGAAATACGGGGTAAGCTTCATGTTTATCTGCCCAGTGGATATATCAGCACAAATTACTTGGAATCCTCTTCTTCCACGCACTGATAACCCCTCAAATACTCTAGCCTCTGTTTCCTGACTCTTTCCAACCCATTAGCCTTCACCTGTTCTCTGCCTGGTTGTCTCACCTGCATCTCCATACCCTGGACCTTATCTTCGAGCAGAACAACTCTAGCTAGTAGCTTACAAAAAAATATAAATACTCTCTGGGTTGACTCTCATCTTTCTGCTTCTACCACTCTTACCAAATTGGCCATCCATTTTTCTTTTGCTTGTAAAGCCCCTATGACCACCCTATTCCATTGGTCCAATAGTCCTATTTTGGCCCCACCACCTTCTGACTATGGTCAACTACTTCAGAGGTGGCACCTTTTGTATTCAAGAACTGTTTGCCCCCTAGTTTCCCAGAGTCTCTCTTTCGTCTTCTCTCTTACTCTGGTAAATTCAAATTCCTTGTTTTGTCCTTTTCTTTTTTTTTTTTTTTTTTTTTGAGATGGTATCTCGCTCTGTCACCCAGCACCCAGGCTGGAGTGCAGTGGCATGATCTCGGCTCACTGCAACCTCCACCTCCCAGGTTCAAGTGATTCTCCCGCCTCAGCCTCCTGAGTGGCTGGGATTACAGACGCTCGACACCATGCCCAGCTAATTTTTGTATTTTTAGTAGAGATGGGATTTTGCCACGTTGGCCAGGCTGGTCTCGAACTCCTGACCTCAAGTGATCCGGCTGCTTCGGCCTCCCAAAGTCCTGGGATTACAGGCGTGAGCCTCTTCACCTGGCCAAAAAATTTTTAAACAAGATATAATAACTCTCATTTGCTGAGTATTTGTGTGTCAGATACTATCCTAGCCACTTTTATCTCATCCTCACAACAATTGTATGGGGGGGGGGATCACTCTTGTTATTATGTCCTTTTCATACACGAAGAAACTGAGGAACAGAGAGCTTAAGACATTTATCTAGGGTCCCCCAGCTAGGAAGGAGCAGTATTAGGTTTCAAACCCTTTTAATTCTAAACCTATGATCCTAACTACTCCAGTACATTGGCAAGAAAGAGATGAAGGGAGGGAATGGAGGCCGGCAGGTGGATAGAAGCAGATGTGCAATTCAAAACTGTTGTGCTCCATTTCTCTACTGCCCCACAACCTGACTTCCACTCCACTATTCAATCAAGCGTTGGTGCTAAGAGTACTGGACGCCTCCTTATCACTTAACACACATCCTCCTGGATTCTTTCTATAGCACTTCTCACTACTGCACACCATCTAAAGGAGGCACCCTTTCTTCCGGTGGCTCTCTCCATCTTCCTGACCCCTTCATCTACTCCCATTTTCCCTTGCTCCCTAAGTGGAGACATTCTTCTCTCTGCCTTCTCAGTGCCCCTCTCTTCATGCTTCATCTCTTAACAATCCTAAGCCCTTCCACAAGCTTCCTTTATACTGAGGTTGATGAATGCTAATTGATACTTCTTTCCCAATCTAAATGCTCTTCCACCTACTGGGCATTTCTATAAGCATGTCCTTCTATCTTCCAACAAAAAGAATGCTGATGATCCCGCTTATATGTGGAATTTGGGGGGGGGGAAATGTTGACTACATAGAAACAGAGTGTAACAGTGACTAACAGGGGTGAGGAGAGGAAGGAGGGAGATGTAGGTCAAAGGGTACAAACTCACAGTTATATCAGATGAATTTGTCTAGAGATGGAATGTGCAGCAGGAGTACTAGGGATAAACAACATAATAATACTGTGTTGTTTATTGAATATTTGCTAAGAGACCAGATTTTAGGTGCTCTTACCACAAAAAGGAGAGATAACTATGGAAGATGATAAATACGTAAATTTGCTTACCTGTAATAATCATTTCACTATGTATATCAAAGTATCATGTTATATACCTTAAATATATAATACAGATAAATCTAAAAGAAAATTAATGCTGAGCCTATCCTTTTGTTCTCAGAAATGATCCTGCAGACTGTCCTAATTCTACACAACAGTCCACCCTTCTCCTGGTCCCAAGGCTAAAACTTTGCAGCTATCTTCACGTTCTCCTGCTTCCGCATCCCCTACTTCCATTTAGTTACCAAGCCCTATTGAATCATCCTCTACATGAACGTCCAAATCTTTCCATCGTCACGGCTCCTGTTTTCATTACCAATCATCATTGCCAACACAATAACCACTCTGCCATTATGCATTCAGTTCACTGTGCACACTGCAACAGCAGGCTCTCCCAAGGCGTGACTGAACCATACTATACCACCCAGAAGTCCATTACTATTTGTCTTACTAAATGATAATTATGGGTGAAAATGTTCTGGCGTCTCAAGAACAGAGAATGTTTTCTGATCCATATGTTACACGGTAGACTTGTGTTGGTAGAATCAGTGGGTTGTTGTCTGTCCTTCTCAGAGATCTTCAATATAAACCTCAATATAAACTTATCCTAAATGATAAGGTTGAAACTCTCTAGCCTAGGCATTTGGGGCCTGTAAAACCTGATCTCTAGTGGCTTTTTTTTTCCCTTACCCCACATCTCTTTTCTCTTATTCTAGTAATAGCATCCCACTTTCCTTTGGAGTATTGTCCCTACCCAACTGGTGGACTGCCCATCAAAGGTCAACATCTCCCGTCGAGGGAGAATATGTGATCCAAGCTCACCCATCAAAATACTGCTACCCTCCTAGACAAAGTGATTGGCCCACATGTGGAGATACAACCCCACCCAATGATCAGGAGTATTTTTCAGGGGTTAATTTTAATACTGGATAAGAAAGGTACTAAGAAGCATATGAACTTTGCTGCTTGCTGGAAAGCATCTTCTGAGGGAAAAGGAGAAATAGCTGACATTAGCACTACCTCTGGCTTTGCAGCTGGACGGGCCCACAATCATTTTTTTGAAACTCTTAGATTTAAATATGTTTCAGAACTCAGAATTATTCAGGTGAGAAAAGCATAATGAGGCACATACTTGAGACTATTACACACACCTCTGTCTGGATCAAGGACAACATCCCTGCAATCAAACTCAATTCATATCTCTGCAGTGAAACAGATGAAGGGCCTACTTAATGTCAGTTTAAGTCAGGGTCGGTTTGGCCATGAAGAAAGTGCAGATCAGGTAAGGCCTCATTACAAAAAGAGTTCAGCTGTTTTCCGAAAGGCGCATAAAGGCGTGAATCTGTTTAAACTAACACATTCCCAGTCTGCTTATCTGCTTGTTCGTTAGTTTTACTTAAGCAGTTTGGGGTTGATTTTTAACACTTGCACCTGAAAGACTCCCATCTATAGTCCTCACGGGCCTATTACGTTTCAGTTTTACTTCCCACTAGCTTTCTATACAGACTCACACTGGAGTCAAACTAAACGACTATGTTTTGATACTTTAAATAGAAAATCTTGCCTGGGCCCAGTGGCTCACGCTTGTAATCCCAGCACTTAGGAAAGCCAAGGCAGGTGGATCACTTGAGGTCAGGAGTTGGAGACAAGCCTGGTAACATGGTGAAACTCAGTCTCTACTAAAAATACAAAAATTAGCCGGGCGTGGTGGTGCGTGCCTGTCATCCCAGCTCCTCAGGAGGCTGAGGCAGGAGAATCACTTACTCCTGGGAGGCAGCGGTTGCAATGAGCCGAGATCGTGCCACTGCTCTCCAACCTGGGTGACAAAGCGAGACTCCATTTTGGGGAAAAAAAAAAAGAAAGAAAGAAAACCTTGCAAGCTCCATATTGTATATGTCTTATAAACGAGGGCTGTCCAACAGGAGACGGGAGCCTTAGCTGGCTGATTTTCTTGTCAGTTGCCCCCACCCCTGTCCTGTCTCCATGGCTCTTGGGGGAAAAGTGTAGCTATCCCATCATCCTATGGGATAATCAGGCACAACACTTATTCAGCTTCCTTTCAGCCCCCATTATATCCCCAGGGACAATCACAAGACTCTGGAAAATCACTGCATGTTGTTATTTTCCTTTGAGTGCCTGTGCATCTCTTCGGTGTCTTTAAAGATCATATAATGCTCCCTATGCCTTATTTTAGCTATATACACATTCATCTTCACTATTAGGGCATCTGATTTTCACAGCAACCCTATGAGGTGGATGGAGTAGGTATTACGGCTCCCTATCTGAAAAATGAGGAACTGAGGGTCACGTTGGTTGATAAAAGTAAAGACCCTGGAATTTCACTCAAACCTGACTCTTAGTCTTGTTTTCTTTCCGATCTAATTTTATTCCCAGGATGAACTCAGATTGGAGAGTTTACTGGCACTGATTGTTCCTCCTTGGTACCCTTGGATGTAGAGATGGATAATTTGTTGAAACTAGTGAGAACACTACATGCGTAATTTTGCTCTAAACTATGTGCAAATTTTATTCTGGTAAAAATAAAAATTGACATATATATGCTGTGTATATATACACATATTACATATACATATCTGTGTATATATCATATATAAGTATATGTGTATACGTGTGTGTTTGTGTGTGTATTCTAGCATGGATGAATGTCTATAAGCATTTATTTTTACCAGCCAAGAAGCTAAAGTCAGCTTTTTTGTCATTGATTACAACCTGAATTAAATGAATAATAAAGTCCCAATGCAGAGCAATGCCTGGAGATACTTCGGCCTTGGTGAAAACCAGACACTGCTTCACATAACTTGAACCGACAACAAAAATACCCCTCCCTGCCCAGGGGATATTTCTGGGTCAGGACTCCCTCTCTCAGCCAAAGAGTCAGACATTGCTGAAAATTTTCCCACCGTACTACCCTGTTTCTCTGGCTGACCTTTAAGGTTAGGACCTCTGGATGTAAGCCCATGAAAGACAGTCATAAGGCAAAGTCAGCTGCCTTTAGGCTCACAAAAATGCAGTTTTTCACTTCAAATAGACCCCAAAATCCCCAATGACCACATACAAGCCATTCCTTATCTATGAGGTTAATGCAACAGACCTGCCATCATCAGGCCATGCACTCTGAATTGCTTTTTCCAGCAAAGGTTCCCCTACTATCCCTTCATTTGCCTCATGATAAGAAATATGCATATGAGAGTGGCTAGCAGGGGTCAGGACTGAGGTTCTTGGGCATGAAGAGCTGCCTATGCAAAGCCAGATTTATCACACCAAGACCAATCTGCGACTACAGCACCAATTAACTCTCCTGTTTACAAAATGCCTAAGAATTTATTAGGCAAGCACAATCCACTCCCATATAGCCCATCAGACTAACCACATCCCCTATTTCCAGGACTATCCATAAGCACCCAGAATTCACTGCCCACCATGAATCAACATTTCAAGCGTCCTATAATATTCACAGCTCAAAATTAATCAGCAGGGTGGGAGGCGTTCAGGACATCTCTGAACAAAGTTCTCCCTGCGAATGTATCTCTTCCTACCTACTTGAAAAATATTTCTTCTAGTTTTACTCATACAAACTACATCCAAAATAATAAACAAAATGTAAATGCGAATATGATTTAAGAAAATTTTTCTGGTTTTTTTCTTCCCTTTTGTCCATCTACAGTATGGTTATCTTATAACAATTCCTGGCCTGTGACTGGGATCAATGAGTGAAGAGTGCCCTGCCATGGGAAATCAATCCTAATTGTTTAGAATCTAACATGAAACTATTTCTAAACTATTAGTATTTTAAATTACTCATTGAACAGGAAAATCGAACAAAGCTATGATATAGCTCTTACAATTCAATCTTCAAAAATTTATTTTCCTGATCTTCACCTTTCGCATCTCCATTTTTAAAATGTCTGCCTTTCTCCTTATCTAAAACTTTGGATCTCATTTATTTTGACCTTTCTCCTCAGATTCAGATTAAATAAACCTTTCGCTGCAAGTCTAACTATGTGCTGAGCAATGCATAGTTAACTCACTCTATTATCTAGAGATTTATCATTTTACAGATGAAGGAACAGAGGCTCCATTAAGTTCAGTGACTTTCCTGCTTTCACAGCCTCGAAAGTGGTCTCTCCAGAGTTTCCAAGTCCACATACTGTCAATGGGGGGGCTCTAGGTAAAATATTTCCCCAGCGTGGCTTGCATCTAGTTTTATCCTTCAGAGGTGTTACTCAAATTGTTATGTGGTTTGGGGAAGGGGCTTTGCTACTGGTAATCTCAGGCTGGAATCAAGGATTATAAGCAACTCACAGAAGGATAAATACAGCCATTGCACATTGCAAACAATCTGTCTGTTCACAAGGGATCTTCTCCCTGAATTCAAATAACCAGATATTAATTCTCCTTTGTAGATTTACTCTAAATGGAGGTCCACAATTAACAATATGTCAGGTCTTATTCCTTTATATCATTTCAATTGTCTAACCAGTAGATCGTTAGCTCAAAGGGTCAGAGCACATGATTAGTGAGGGAGGACAAAGGCTTCTCCCTCCATTCCCGTGCAGGTCAATAGGCACGCACACCTCCTACCCTTGGCCAGCTCAGAAGGTGCTGGTTCCACTAGATCCTAAGAGGGCTGGTAGTCAGAACTTGTAGGTAAGAAAAGGAGGGCATTTTGCAGCTGACTCTGATACCAACCAAAAGATAATATATGCTAACCTGACAACAACTAACAATGATTATGGTTAAGTATTATTATTGCAGGATTTCAAAGCACAACCATTCACAGAATATAAACATTTTGTGAAAACATATGCTAGCTCTATAAACAAAGGCAAGAAAACCCTCATTTATGTTTCCTTCTGGAAATCAAGCCCGTCCTTTTTGCTTGTTTGTTTGCTTTCTTCTCGTGTTACTCTGCACATCCCATCTTTTTTTAACAGAACAGGCACAACTATTGTTTCCCATAGAAATCCCCCGGCCCGGCCAGATATGTTACCTCTCGTGACTTTTAAATGCTAAGATGCTACACAAAACATTACATTGATATTCTGAGTAAATAGTCAAAACTGTACCTTTAGTGTGGTAAAAATTCACTACCTTACTCACCTAGAATATCATACCAAAGATATACAAAAATACTACCAGGATAGTAAATGGCTGCAGAAATAATAACAAGTTTCAGTTCCAATTTGCAACACATGAGACCCCAAGCCCAAATGGGTAAAAAAAACAGAACAATCCGGAGGCATCTGCAAATTAGTGACTGCCCTCAGCTGATTACCACAGCTGGTTTACTGATGGAAAGAAAGAATAACAAAAGGATGTCTAAAGTGTTGAAAGGTCAGAGCAGTAAAGGATGATTAAGAAATACATTTGGCCCTTACAGTGCAATGATACTGCACGTGTGAACTCAATTTACCACCCCAAAGACTTAGCATAGGCTTAAGCTCCTTTGATCTACAGAGGAAACGCTCCCCACTGTAGAACAGCTGATCTTTTTACACTGGTTCAAGGGGTCCTCTGTAACCTCTATAAGCACTAAATTTCCTCACTGTCGCTGTAAAAACCACAATAAATCCTCCTTGGTGTTATTTGTATGTAAACTTTCTTAGTATTATTATTTTTAATGAGAAGGCATGAATCTTCATTATAAGGCCTTTTATAAAAAGTCAGGCAGAGGATGCTGGACATTGCAATGTTTGCTTGTTCAAAAGTGGGTTGGGTGACAATTTCTCCCATCTCACTATGCCAGATTCTGTCACATACCAGTTCTGCTCAATTAATTCAGAAAGGTAACAGCTGTTTCTGCCCTTGTTCTTAAAGTCAAGAAATCTAGGTTCGTTTGAACTAAGTATCTGTGAACTGAGACCAGATATTTGCTCCCAGTCTACTGAGCCATTAAATCAGAATTCAAGGAAATGGAGATTTTACTTTCTTCCTCCTTCATCATGGGATGGAAGGGTTCCCTAAAAGGCAGGATCCATGGGGGGCTGGGCCTGCAACAAAGTCCCAGGTCTGAATCACGGCTTTGCCACTGTTTAGCTGGTCTCGGTTTCCTCATCTCCTGTGTGAGGTAATATTCACCAAACAAGGTTGTTTTGAGATTTAGAAAGAAGGGTATGGTCAAGAATTTATTCCTCCAAAAATGCCTGGCATGTGTGAGATGTTCAATGTTAGCAGAACCCGAGATGAGTCTCTGGTAAGATTAATAGTACTAGCTACTTTCAGTGCTAACCTCCCCAGTTCCATTCCCAGAGCATAGGCAGTGCCCAACTTTAAGTTCATGTAAAAAGACCTGAACGGACTCAGTGTTTTCTCCCAGAGAAAAAGAAGCCAGTAGAATCCCAACAAGCCTTTAGAATGGAAATCTTCCGCAGATGACAGTCACTCAAGCAACAAAAATCTGGCTGGCTTCCCTTACTTCCTTACTTCCAGGGGCGGGAGGGAATACAAACCGTGCCCCTTGCCCTAGTCTCAGTTCTCCACAGGGCTGGCTGCTCTGGAATATGTCCTCCCTCTGAGCGGGCAAAGTGCAAGATCTTGTGCTCCGGCTCCTCTGAACACTCCCCGCGCTCCCCAGCTCCTTCTAGACTCGGCGACAGCAGCTCTGCCTCCTCTCCAGGTGCCGCATCCCCCAGGCGGCGGGGAGGAGGCGGGTGGGGTGTCCCCGGGTTCCTGGGCGTGGAACGCAATGGCCTCAGAAACTGTCCGTACTCTCCCACTCCTCTGGCGCCAGCCAGCACCTCCCTCTCCCTTCCCCCAGGCAGAGCACGCAGGGTGCGTGCACCCCGGGCAGTCCCCAAACGCGCCTGCTGGAAAGGCGCCATCTATCACCCTCACCTCCCATTCCAGCGGATTCTCGCCTGAGCCCAGCCAGGACCGGCTGCTCCGGCCAGCCCCAAAGACGCTTGCGGCGTGTATGTGGAGGGAGGTACTTTCTGGAACCCAATTTCATAGCCCTCTCTACCCCCATTTCTCTCAGGAGTGTGGGGGGAAGAGAACCAGAAAGCCAAGACTACTGAACCCGTAGTACCTCCAAATCTGTTACGCTTCCAGTCATCCTCATAGCATCACCTTAGTTTATTGGCATTTCTCCCTAGCAGGGGAGCTCTGCCAAAAGCCCGCGAGCGGCACCCCACAAAAACCCAGCGCCCCTGCTGCCTGCCCAACTCTCGCCCCACGGCGCAACCTCCCGGCCCGGCACCTTCCGTCCCGGGGTAAGACTCCTAGTTTTCCCGGAGCGGAACTCAGCCAGCCGGTTTCGGAAGTTGCCCACCTCCCCATTCCAACTCCCTTCTGGGAGCCCCACGCGGACCTCGCTTAAGGCAGGGAAGCCTAGATGTCTCCCCTGAACCTGCACTCACACCGGGTGCCGCCCCCTCTTCCCTCCCCCTCCTTTCTCCTCCCTTCCAGCTCCAGTCCCCGCGCCTCTGGCGTCTCCAGCGCCAGCGGTTCCCTCGCCCAAGAAGAGGAAACTTCTTTCTGGGCTAAATTCAGATCCGAGCAGGAAAGGCTTTCCCTTACCCGCAGGCATCAGAGGCGCGCTCACCCCCTATCCCCCAAAAGACCTCATTTCACCCTCTCCCCACGATCACCCTCTCTGAGACTTTGCCTCAGATTACTAGTGCTACTCAACTTTTCAGGTCAAAAGGTCCAGCCGTCTCTAAAACCACCACGGGGGCACTCTGGATTTTTCCCGAGACCCTACCAGTCCCGCGTGGCTTGCAAAAGACAAGTAAACAAAACACGGACCCGGCAACTCTGGGGTGTGTGTGTGTGTGTGTGTGTGTGTGTACGCGCGCGCGCGCGCAGGAGACAGAGCATCGCCCAAGAGTTAGGGCAACAGCTGCTAGAGCACATCTGGAAGAGGGGGAGGGGGTTCCACGCAGAGGGGACAAGAAGCCCTCAGTGGCTTCAGGGCCGAGGGCTGGGCCAGCCTGTAGTTTGTTACCTGTCCTATGTTGATGAATCCGTACTTGCTGGCGATACGGTTGGCCTCCGGGAAGCCCCCGGCGATTTTGACTGCCCAGTGGTTTGTGTAGACGCGCGTCCGGCACACGGGGAGCAGGCAGCCCCCGAGCAGCGCCAGCACGCACAGCAGGTCCAAACGTCCCGGGCAGCAGCAGCGGCTCCCCCAGCCCATGGTCCCGGCGCCTCGCTGCTCCCTCGCTCTCTGGCTGGCTCAGCGCACTAAGGGCGCGCACAACTAACTTCTCCGGCCTGGGCCGCCGCAGCTCGCAGCCCTGGACGATCGGCAGGAGGCGGCTAGCCCCGGCAGGGAGCAGAGCAGCGATCCTTGCGTCAGCTCCTAGACCATCCCTGGGGCTGCGGGGACCTGTGCTCCCAGCTCTCCGGCCCGCGGGGCGCTCGGCGATGCTCCCCGGCTCGGGCGCCGGAGGCGGCTGAGTGGGGCGGGCGTCCTCCGCAGTTGGGTTTCGCCCGGCTAGGCTCTCGGACTCTCCGACTCGGTCTCGCTCCTCCCGGGGCCCCGAGCGCGGCGGAGATGGCCAGCGGGAGCGGTACAGGCAGCGACCGGGCGCCCCCTCTGCTGGCCCGGGCTCCGAGCGCTCGCTTGCTAGCTCCCAGCGCTCCCTCCGGCTCTGAGCAGCGCGCGGGGATTCTGAGTGGCAATGGCAGCAGCTCCTGCTCTGCATAAATGACTTCCCCCGCCCCGCTTAACACCCCTCCTTTCCCACATCCCCCTCCTCCTCTCCCTCCTCCGCCCTCCTGAAAGCGGCCGCAGCCAGGCGCCGACCAGGTCCTAGCGCCTCCGGGTTCTCCCAGCTGTAACCTCCAGAGTTCCGGGCAGCAAAGGCAAGTCTTTCCAAAGGACTGAGAAGAGCGCTCCGAGATCGTGGTTTTACCCTCTTCTCTCCCCTCCCTGCTGGATTTGTATGAATTTACCGCCACTTCCCGAAAGACTAAAGAAATTTACACACCGGTGCGAAGTAAGCGCCCTGAAGATTCATTCATCCTCGTTCTAAACGTCCTTAAATAACTAGGCATTTAAGGAGGTCACTTGCGTGTCAATTGCTGAACGAATAGCTCGAGATTTTCACTTCGTTAATTCTTCATGCTTTTCAGCAACTGTTTATTTTACACATTCTGCTCCCGGGAGAAGTTACCACACAGGACAGTAAGTCGCATCGACTCCTAGAAAAACCAACCACGGTGGCTCGAAAGCCAAGTCTGTTGCCTGCTCGCTTTCGAAATCTGCGCATCCGATACTAGGCAACGCCAGGGGAGAGTAAAATTCCGGCCTTGGAAGCGAGGAAAGATGTTTCTATGAATATTTGGTATGCCAGTGGATGGACATGTTGGGCCAAGGAAATAACTCCATTCATTTGTTGGATTGCGTCTGATGAGGGCTTTTCTCCACCAAGGGAAAAGTTGGAAAACTTTTCCAAGCACAGTCCTGTAACAGTGAAAGACTTTAATATAAAAAAGACCACAGAGAAAGTTCAGATGAGATATGTGGCCTTTCATTATTCTATCATGCACTGTGACTGCAGCAGGCAGAAGGGAGCTCAAATTAACCCTCTTCTCGCTTCTCCTTCACAACCTCCTTGCCTTCCTGGAGCGGGGGTGGGGCACAGGGTGATTTATTGTGACAAGAAAAATTACCCCGTATGAAATAATTCAACTTACTTTAAAAGTATTCACGATATCCCTAACTGTCCCCCTTTCTTTCCTCCTACCATGCCCTATTTCTTTCTTCCTGTTAGTTAAATGTGTCTGAAATTAATTAACTCATCCCACCTATAGCTCTGGTACTGGTTTTTTTTTTTTAATCTGAAACATACCTGCAGACTTAAAATTCCACTCGTACCTTTGAGCATAGCATTTGACATTTTACACATTGTATAAGGGATGCTATATTATTTAATCTTGAAAACAAATCCACGAAATAACATCATCCCCACATTATAGCTGAAGAAATAGAAGATCAGAAGAAAACATGTGCTGAAGGGTATGTATTTTATTCATTTATTTGACTGATTCAACACATCTGTTTTGAGCACCTAGCATGTGCTGTGAATTGTGCTGTACACTGGAGAAAGGGGAAGGGGGAGACACAAAAACATTAGTGGAATTCAGAATCTCTGAATATTCTAGAGTAAATGTAGTTTATTATTGTATGCATGTATGTATGTATGTATTTTTGAGACAGAGTCTTGCTCTGTCGCCCAGGCTAGAGTGCAGTGGTGTGATCTTGGCTCACTGCAGCCTTCGCCTCCCAGATTGAAGCGATCTTCTGCCTCAGCCTCCTGGAGTAGCTGGGATTACAGGTTGGCTAATTTTTGTGTTTTTAGTAGAGACAGGGTTGACTGGTCTCGAACTCCTGATCTCAAATGATCTGCCTGCAAAGTGCTGAGATTACAGGCATGATCCACCGTGCCCGGCCTATTATTATTAGAGGAAAACATAAGCAGTATGCTTGTGCTTTAGAGTTTTGATACAGTCTCCCTACTAGCCAGTCCCTGTAGACACATCTCTTCCTTCTTCCCCAGCCATGGAGTCCGAAAGTTCACAATCTGTTACAACACTGTTAACTCTGACGATCTGCATCTATGCATAGGGACATTGGATTATCCCTCTTGAAGATGGTAAATTTTAGATGGTATAAGACTTCAGTCAAGTTCCACATCTCAATACACATATAAAGGGCAATCTCCTTTTTTTTTTTATTCAGAATTGTGGGCTTTTCAGGTAGGAGAAAGAACTTGTCTCACATGATCCACAGAAGGGTTACCACTACATAAGGTACTCTGTAACAAGTTTGAAAGATGCCCTATGGGTTTCTCTTTGGGACTCGGGAGCTGTTATTGTTTAGGACTACAAAGGCAGCACAAAATGCTTCTCTTTCAAAGCCGTGTTGTCTCTGGGCTTCAAATTCTGAATGAAATGGAGAGGAATCACTGCACCCGGTCTTCTGGAGTCTGGAGATTATTTTCTTGGGGTGGAAAAATTGATCATTAATATTTTTTTCTCCATGGTGTCTTTCTCTTTTTCTTTCCACTAGCACTCTTTCCTTCTGTGAGCATGCCCTGGTTGGCACACACAAATGTAACATTCACTGCATTGAACATGAGAGAGAATTGGAAAATGAGGTAGGAAGTGGGCAAACCACTTTTCTACTTTGTAAACTAATCCCTGGGCCAGCATTTAAACTTAATCAAAGGGCATATTCTTTCATTTCAATGCATATGTATTTTAAAGGGAAAACCTAGCCCTGTTTTTTTTAAAAAAATGAGTTGAACCCTCATTCATCTGTTAAATCAAATGTATGGATGTAGACTCATTCCTTTTATTATCCATAGCTTTTGCAGTTATATCACAGTTCCATTATGAGTCCATTCTCAAAAAGTGTGATTCTTAAACCTACATGGTATAAAAGAAGTCCCACTTCCATTGATGAATAGGCACATTCCGCTTCCTGCTTTGGGATCTACTTTAATGAACTCATTAGCTTCCTTGGGTAGAGCCTTGTTGGCCAAGAAGGAAGCTTCCAGATAAGCACCAATAGCAACAGCAAAGAATCTGTCATATTTCATGACCTTAGGCTCTGATAGTTATGACAGTCAATTCTATTACAAATGCCTCACTAGCCAAAGGAAGGAAGAACTGATAGACTAGTAGTGGTTGATGGAAAACCATTACTAACATTGTAAAGGAGCTAAAATCCAAGTACTGCATGAGTGTTTTCTTTTCGTATGCGAAGAATAGAACTGCAAGATTTGCCCCTTGACTCTTCCTCTGTAACGTGCCATATGGCAGGAAACCAGGCAGTTTTCAGTTTTACCCTGTCTTATACTTAGCAACATATTACTTGATAATGAGGCCCCACTAGTGTTTGGCCTGTCTGCCAAAGTCCCTTAAATCTCTAAAAGAAAACTTCACTGAAATGCAACGAACAGAAAGAAATCTAAGCAGTTTAATGGAAGGAGAAGGGAAAAAGAACTCCATAAGGACCCATCTTGAAACTCTGCAAACTGGAATTATTCTGGGAAGAGTTTGCCTTATGAGACACCTTATTTCTTCCTCTGCTATATCCATTGCTAGAAATTAATCTCCAAGGTCTCTTATAACCTGAGATTCTGTGAATCAATGATAAATTGGTAATGGGCTGTTTGGAACTGACCAACGGGAGAAAAAAACGCCTCTGAACGTTTCACTGCCAATTAGAAGAGTTACCAACTCTATGGTATCCTAATATATCAGATTGAGAATTGGTGTGAAAGTTCCCCAAATTTAATAATGCTAATAATGATAAATTACTAGTTAACCCTTAAACAACTTGAATTTGAACTGCACAGGTCTATTTATGCAGATTTTCTTCAATAAATATATTGCAAGTTTTTTTGGAGATTGCCACAGTTTAACTCTCAGACAAACCATGTAGCTTAGATATATTGAAAAAATTAAGAAAAAGTGCTGGGTATGGTGGCTCACGCCTGTAATCCCAGCACTTTGGGAGGCCTAGGCAGGCGGATCACCTGAGATCAGGAATTCAAGACCAGCCTGACCAACATGGAGAAACCCCATCTCTGCTAAAATTACAAAATTAGCCAGGCATGGTGGTATATGCCTGTAATCCCAGCTACTCAGGAGGCTGAGGCAGGAGAATCGCTTGAACCCGGGAGGCGGAGGTTGCGGTGAGCCGAGATCACGCCATTGAAATCTAGCCTGGACAACAAGAGCGAAACTCCCTCTCAAAAAAAAAAAAAAGAAAGAAAAAGTTAGGTATGTTATGAGTGCATAAAGTATATGTAGATAGTAGTCTATTTTATCATTAAAAATATGTGTGATAAAAACTAAAATGTACTAAAACTTATACACACAAACACCTACAGACCATAAATAGCACCATTCACAGTTGAAGGAAATGTAAATAAACATAAAGATATAAAATAACTGCATAAAATTAATTGTAATGCATATTGTACTATGGTAATAATATCTCAGCGACCTCCTGTTGCTATTGCGGTGAGCTCAAGTGTTACAAGTATCTGATGACACTAATCGTCTCCACATGAGCAGCTAGTTTCTCTAGTAAATTGCGTATCACAGCAAAAAGTGATCTCTCATGGTTCTTGCATATGTTTCATTGTATTTAGGGCGATTCTGTAAATCTTGAATAACACCATGGGACCCATATGAAGTGCTAATAGTGATGCTGGAAGGACTCCCAAGAATTAAGAAAAGTCATGACATTATGAGAAAAAGTTGAATTGCTTGATATGTAGCATAGATTGAGGTCTGCAACTGCAGTTGCTTACCTTTTCAAGATAAATGAATCCATCCAGTGTAAGAACATTGTAAAAAAAAAAAAAGAAAACTCGCAAAGACTTCACTGCAGCTACACCAGCAGGTGAGACAACCTCGCACTGTTTTTCTCACCAGCAGGTGAGAAACATGTATTTTTATTTGGTATTGGTAGTGCAGCTTTTATACGGGAGCAGGATTGCTAAAAGAAAGGCATACCTATAGAATGTAATGTGATTCAAGAAAAAGGGAAGTTGTTATATAACAACTTAAAGCAAAAGGAAGCTGAAGAATCTAAAGCTGGAGAATTAATACTGGCAAAGGATGGTTTGATAATTTTGGTTTAAAGAAAAAAAAAGGGTCAAGATAGGCCAGGTGTGGTCAGTGCCTGTAATCTCAGCACTTTGGGAGGCTGAGGCGAGTGGATCGCTTGAGCCCAGGAGACCAACCTAGGCCACATAGTGTGACCCAATCTCTACAAAAAATAAAAAATTAGCCAGGCAAGTTGTCATGCACTTGTGGTCCCAGCTACTCTGGAGGCTGAGGTGAAAGGATCACTTGAGGCCAGGAGTTCAAGGCTGCACTGAGCCATGATCATGCCATTGCACTCTAGTCTGTGCCACAGAGCAACACCCTGTCACACATAGATAAAGAAGCCAAGAAACATACAAAATATGTGTTAATCAACTGTAAGGCTTCCGGTCAACAGTAGGCTATTAGTTAAGTTTTGGAGACATCAAAAGTCATACAAGATTTTCAACTTCAGGGAGTGAGGGCACCCCTAGCCCCTGCCTTGTTTAAAGGTCTACTGTAAACTATTAACTACCACTTATTAAGCACTAATTATATGCCAGGCTCTGGGCCAAGCAGGTCTTAATGTTATTCATAGAGCATCAAAGCAGAAAGAGACTAAATATATCATATAATCTAACTTTCTTATTTAATAGATAAAAATACTGAGGCCAATAGAAAGTCAATTAGGAGGACAGTAATCCTATCGGGGAAAAATAAGTTAAGAAATACATGAATAATATAAATAAAACAAAGGAAGAGCTACATGGATCAAAGATGACTGTGTGCTATGAAACAAGGATTAACAGTAATCCAATTTACTTATGTGAGTTAATAAAATAAATACAGTCAGGAGAATGGAAACTTGATTTAACATTTCAATTCTTTAGATGTTTAACTACTACCACTTAAAACCATGATCCATGACACATGAGCTTCTAGGACAAGAGTTGATTCAGGGTTTGATACTACTTTTAAAGTATCGTATAATATTGATAAAATGGGACACCAATAAGTGAGGAACAGTCTATCAATTTCAAGAAGCTTTAGCTCCTTCTTTGACCTGTTTGAAGTTGACTTAATTTGGCACAGTTGGCTTTCCTCTGTGGACATTTAAATCCTAAAATAACAAACCGGTTCCCAGAAAGCTTTTCTTTTCTTTTCTTTTTGAGGTGGAGTCTCGCTCAGCCACCCAGGCTAGAGTACAGTGGCACAATCTCGGCTCACCACAACCACTATCTCCCGGGTTCAAGTGATTCTCATGTCTCAGCCTCCCAAGTAGCTGGGACTACAGGCGCCCGCCATCATACCCAGCTAATTTTTGTATTTTAATAGAGACAGGGTTTCACCATGTTGGCCAGGCTGGTCTTGAACTCTTGACCTCAGGTGATACGCCTGCCTCAGCCTCCCAAAGTGCTAGGATTACAGGCATGAGCCACCACACCTGACCCAGAAAGCTTTTCAGTTAAAACTGACGTGTGAAGGTTGTAGGTGATTTCCTTTAGATATGTATGAAGGAAGTGACACCAACTGTCTCTTACCTTCTACTTCTGGTCCCAGATCAGTGTCTTCTTCAAGATGGATATGATGAATGAAAATGGTTCCCTCCCTACCCCTGGTCCACTTTGGACTCTAGTTCAGAAAGAAAGCAGGTAGGGAAAGGATGGTAGAAATCAAAGAAATAGGCTTGAGTCTTTGAGCTTCACTCACTAAAAAGAATGGGTCCTATGCCAATGGCAGCAGCCTATCCCCAAGAGTCAAGGGTTGCTCTTTTTGTAATGTCTCTGGACTCTTTTCTCCAAACATTTTATTGGCTCTTGTATTCTTAAGATCCCCTCAAGGAATCAGGGGATTAATAAGTAATAATGTAGCAACTTCATCTTACTTAGGAAGACAAAGCTAAATGGGTTTTCTTTCTTTCTTTTTTTTTTTTTGAGACGGAGTCTTGCTCTGTCGCCCAGGCTGGAGTGCAGTGGCCAGATCTCAGCTCACTGCAAGCTCCGCCTCCCGGGTTCACGCTATTCTCCTGCCTCAGCCTCCCCAGTAGCTGGGACTACAGGCGCCCACCACCTCGCCCGGCTAGTTTTTTTGTATTTTTTAGTAGAGACGGGGTTTCACCGTGTTAGCCAGGATGGTCTCGATCTCCTGACCTCGTGATCCACCCGTCTCGGCCTCCCAAAGTGCTGGGATTACAGGCTTGAGCCACTGCGCCCGGCCTAAATAGGTTTTCATAATTAAAATCTTTTTTGAGGTCAGGCATGGTGGCTCACGCCTGTAATTCCAAGACATCGGGAGGCCATCGCGGGAGGATCACCTGAGGTCAGGAGTTCGAGACCACCCTGGCCAACATGGTGAAACCCCATCTCTACTAAGAATACAAAAATTAGCCAGGCATGGTGGCACATACCTGTAGTCCCAGCTACTCAGGAGGCTGAGGCACAAGAATCACTTGAACCCAGGAGGCGGAGGTTGCAGTGAGCCAAGATTGCTCCACTTCACTCCAGCCTGGAGTGAAGCCTGGAATTCATAGATTGAATGCTATGTGGAAAGAACAGGCAATATGTTCAGCATCATTAATCATTTCTTATTCTAGCCTTTGTCATACTTTTTTTGTGTGTCCATACAGATACAAGTTGGCAAATTCATAGGATATTTGCATGTGGACACTTTGGCAGCAAAATAAAAAATGAAAAGAATTTTGTCATAAATGTCAGCAATGAAAAACGGTGACATTCTACAGGGTGAGACAACAACAAAAAAAAACTTTTTTGATTCCAAGGAGTAGATCTAATTCATTGATTCCCAATGAGGCTTTCTAAATCAAAACATATTCAGTATGATTTTACTTGTCAATTTGAATTATAAAAAAATAAATTATAACAAAATTATTTTGAAAATACCCTGTGTAAGCGCATCCTTTACATTTATTACATTCCATTGTTTCCAGAAGCTGTGTGTCTAGATCACCTGCTACTCCCTGTGTATGACATAGCTTCATTCTTCCGATGGCGTGTTCAAGATGTAATTATTACACAGCCATTGTGCAGCTATTGTTCAGGCATCTCTCTACCAATCTTCCCTACCCCTGCTTCAGATTTTAGTAATACAGATGGTTCCCAGTTTATGATGGGTTTACATCCCAATAAACCCATTGTAAGTTGAAAATGCCATAAATCAAAACTGCATTTAATACCCCTAAACTTTACAAACATCATGGCTTAGTCTAGCCTACCTTAAATCTGATCAGAACACTAACATTAGTCTACAGTTGAGCATAATTCACCCAACACAAAGCCTATTTTATAATAAAGTAGGGACTATCTCATGTAATATGTTGAATACCGTACATTACCTCAAAATTATGATGGTTTCACATACTCGTCAAGTCCAAAAACCATGGGTCAAACCATTGTAAGTCAGAGATGGTCTGTATATGAAAACACACACCCACACACACACACACACACACACACACAACAAAAAACAAAACAACAAAAAAACAGACATCTTCTGTAACCCTTAACCCCTTAACCTTTCGATTCATGATAAGGGTGTTTTCAGTAAGACTTTTCAGAGCCAGACCTCACTGCAATCATTTTCCTGGAAGAAAATGAGTTCATGTTCAACTTATACCAATGAGCAGCAAATATCCTTTCCTATTATGTATCTAGAGTGGCAGCAATGTTCCATTTTCAAAAAGGTTACCGTACATACCTACACTTAGAAATAATTTATCATTAATTTTTTTTTCTAAAGATTGGTGTAATGCAGTTCAGCAGAAAGCTTCTAAGGGCTTTCAAATTTAAAAAGCATAAGATTTCCCTGGCTCTGTGTTTACAAGTTCCCTGTGATGACTCAAAAACAGATACTGCATAAAGAAAAAACAGACCCCAGTTTGAACTCTGGCAAATGCTACCCTTTTAAATCCTATGACTTAGTTAGCTTTTCCAGAAATTCGACAACTAAGTCTACTAAATCACTGGAGAACTTAAGGCAGGCTTCTCTTTAATTTTCTCCAAATATGAACAGTGAAAGCCTATTTTGCAGAAGTGCTAAATAATACTATAACATACATTTGTTGTATTAATGCTAAATATTGCCTTCTCTGTGAAAATGAGACCAAGTTCTATGAACATATTGTGCCTCATAGTTAGGGTTTGAGTAAGGAGAACATCTTTCTCTAGTACTGTTCTTTCTTTATTTAAAAATAATTACAGCATGGTTTTGAGATCTGGCAGCATATTGAACTATAAAAGGTGAGCATAGATTGAATGCTATGTGGAAAGAACAGGCAATATATTCAGCATCATTAATCATTTCTTATTCTAGTCTTTGTCATACTTTTTTTGTGTGTCCATACAGATACAAGTTGGCAAATTCATAGGATATTTGCATGTTGACATTTTGGCAGCAAAATAAAAAATGAAAAGAATTTTGTCATAAATGTCAGCAACGAAAAACCGTGACATTCTATAAAACTGGGCTGTGCATTATTAGAAAATAAAATCTTAAGGGATGACAGTAGTTAAGACTTCTAGGCTCAAAGGAGCTAGATGCTAGATGCTTGATAGAAAAGAAAAGTTATACTTACAGGTAACAAGTTGACCACCTAAAGGTCAGTGATATACTTAAGGCCACAGCATTGGCTAAATGAAAATATTGATTTTACATTTAATACCCTGGACACTTTAGAAAATACTTTTTCTGCTCAAGTGTATGTGTAGGGAGCTCCGGGTTTAGCAGATTGATTCTCATGATTTGAGAGATGTGAGATTCCAGAAGTGGTTCAGTTACATGTGGAAACTAATGACTCTGAAACAAATTATCTAATCAATATTCTATTATCCAATAGCTCTTTTACTTTCATTGGGCCTAGAAATGCAGCAATTCTCCTGTGTTAGTCATGTTCTCTGCATGTTTAATGATAAACTCTCTGCTAAACGGAGTCCGGGCAGGAACAGGCCTTTTCCTTTCTACAAATTCAAAGTAAATTTCCCTGAAAACATCTGGATCAAATGAAAAGAGGAAATTGATGAATCTGTATAGGAAGGGTGAAAGTAAACCCTGTCACATTGATTGGATAAATAATGACCCAGAGTGATCTTGGTGACTAACACTGACAGAGCACTGATATAGCATTTATATAGACTTTACAAAATACTTTCAGCTTTTCATCATATTTACTTCTCACAGTGACATGCCAAATAAGTAGAGACATTGTGATTATTTTAACACTGTCATAGCTATCAATATCATGTTGCAGATATGAGAAAGTCGACAGTGAAATGATTCGTTCAGCTGCACACCGGTAGTGAGTGATGGGGCTTGAACTGGAACTCAATTTTTTGAAGCCTGTATTTGCACTATTCCACCATTCCAGAGTTACAACAAAGTCTCTGCAAATATAAGCCCCTGAAAATATGTACTTTTTTTTTTTTTTTTGAGACGGAGTTTCACTCTATCACTCAGGCTGGAGTGCAGTGGCATGATTTTGGCTCACTGCAACCTCCGTCTCCTGGGTTAGAATGATTCTCCTGCCTCAGCCTCCTGAGTAGCTGGGATTACAGGTACACACACCACCACGCCTGGCTAATTTTTGTATTTTTAGTAGCAATGAGTTTCACCATGTTGGCCAGGCTGGTCTTGAACTCCTAGCCTCAGGTGATTCACCCACCTCTGTCTCCCAAAGTGCTGGTATTACAGGTATGAGCCACTGCGCCTGGCTGAAAATACGTACTTTTGTTCTATCCCTGCACATATGCCAATCATTCATTCTGGAAAGTTCTTATGGTGTCAATTGAGGAGGGAGGACTGGAGGATTCAAAGCTGAGAGCCTTTCTTCAGGGCTTCCTGGCTCTGTCAGTGAGCAGCAGTTACTTTTCACCTCCTCCTCTCATCTCTCTTCACCTCAAAGTTCAGTCATTTCTCAGCTCCGTCCCTAGATGAATATCCAAATAAACACTACCCAGACATTTGTAGGATGAAAGTGAATGTTTGATTCACTGTGTCTACAATGCTTTTCTCCTGTCCTGACTGAAATCAGAGGTTTTATTTTCACTTGCTAATTATCCAGGTTCCACAAACTGTGGATGCAATTAATTGCAATATGCTCATTGTGATGAAATTCCAGTAGCTTTATGAGAAACAATAGCAAAGTCTGTTGGAATTCATTACAATAGACACTCTTACAAAGAATTCTCTTAAGATTCCCAGTAACATGTTTATTTTATGAGTGGTTTCTATTATCAGAGGTATTCTTACATAATGGCAAAAGGTGCATTTTAAGAATTGGATCCTCCCCACCATCACCACCACCACCACCACACACACACAAACACAGGCACACACACAGGCACATCCCCAATGCACATAATAGTCAGAACTTCGAGACCCACAGAAAAAGGTTCATGCAGACATAAATGGATTCTTCAGGTCGCAGATGCCACAAGTAAAATTCAATGTGGTTTAGAAGCTTTAACGGAATCACTTCTCTTTATGGCAAATTTAATTTCTTTATCCTACATTAGCCCCAGTTTTCTTCCAACATTTCCCTTGCTCCAAGTTTTCTATCCATCTGTCTATTCATCACAGGTTGTCTTTCAACACCCTGATCTTCACTGGAATAAATAATAAAAAAAAAATTAACAGTTTGAGAAAAGGAGAAATGTAGCGACATTTCTTTTCACTGCTGAAAGCTAACGATTTTCATATTTATGTACTCTTTTCTAGTATTGGTCTGAAAACAACCATATGTTTATTAAGTTATAAACTTACCATAAACATACTTTTATATTCTGCATTTTTCAAGTAATATATGCTATAAATATGTTTCCATGGTCTTTGTAATTATCATTTTAATGACCATACTCCATTGGGTTGATGTATCATAATTTACTAAACTGTATTGTAAGATACGTAAATTGTTTCCAATTTATTATTGTGTGTATAATACGGCAGAGAATGTCTTCATGAGTAAAGGTTGTGCATGTTTTAAATTTTTTTCCTTAGGATGAATTCAAAACCTTCAGGTCTCTCAGGTTCCAAAAATTAGATAATAGTTTACAGCCTCAAACTCTAGAGAGACCAGGCAGGTAATTTAAACAGGTGAAGTGGGTCAATAAATATTGTGAACTGAAGCACATCTTGTCTCAGCCCTGACCACATTCACTGAATCTACTGCCCTGTCTGCTAATCTTGCTGCCTCCATCTGTCCACCCACCCATCTGTCTATCCATCTGTCAGTCAGTCAGCCAATACTAGCTGGGTGCTATGATCAATGACTAATATAAAATTCACATTTTTCACAAAGCTTTAAGCTATTTGGTGAAATCCTCGAATTGATTTTTACAGTCATGTGCCACATCAGGATGTCAACAATGGACCATATATACAACAGAGGTCCCATAAGATTAGACTACCATATTTTTATTGTACCTTTGGTATGTTTGTGGGTTTGTTTTTTTCTTTTTCAGAGTCTCCTTCTGTCACCCAGGCTGGAACACAGTGGCATGATCTCGACTCAGTGTAGTTTCCACCTCCCGGGTTCAAGCGATTCTCCTGATTCAGCCTCCTGAGTAGCTGGGACTACAGGTGCCTGCCAATGCACCCAGACCTTTGTAGGATGAAAGTGAATGCTAGCTAATTAGCTAATTTTTGTATTTTTAGTAGCAATGACATTTCACCATGTTGGCCAGACTGGTCTCGAACTCCTGACCTCGTGATCCCCCCGCCTCAGCCTCCCAAAGGTACTGGGATTACAGGCGTGAACCACTGTGCCTGGCTCTTTTTTTTTTTTTTTTTTTTTTAGAGATGAGGTCTTGCTCTGTCACTCAGGCTGGAGTGCAGTAGTGCAAACCTGGCTCACCACAAGCTTGACCTCCTGGGCTTGCTTGAGTGATTCTCCTGCCTCAAGTCCCCAAGCAGCTGGGGCTATAGGCACATGCCACCACACCCAACTAATTTTTATTTATGTATTTATTTATTTAGAGTCAGAGTTTCACTCTTGTTGCCCAGGCTGGAGTGCAATGGTGCAATCTCAGCTCACCACAACCTCAGCCACCCGAGTTCAAGCCCTTCTCCTGCCTCAGCCTCCCGAGTAGCTGGGATTACAGGCATCTGCCACCAGGTCTGGCTAATTTTGTATTTTTAGTAAAGACGAAGTTTCTCCATGTTGGTCAGGCTGGTCTCTAACTCCCGGCCTCAGGTGATCCACCCGCCTTGACCTCCCAAAGTTCTGGGATTACAGGCGTGAGCTATTGCGTCCAGCTTTTTATATATATTTTTAAGAGGTGAGGTTTTGCCATATTGTCCAAGCTGATCTCAAACTCCTAAGCTCAGGCAATCTGCCCACCTCAGCTTCCCATAGTGCTGGGATTACAGGCGTGAGCCACTGCACCCAGCCCTTTTTTATGTTTAGATACACAAATACACAATTGTGTTCCCATTGCCTACAGTATACAGTACAGTAACATGCTATACAGGTGTGTGGCCTAGAATACCATATAGCCTAGGTGTGTAGTGGGCTATACCATCTGGGTCTGTGTAAGTACACTTTATGATGTCCATGTGATGACAACATAGCCTAAAGATGCATTTTATAGACTGCATCCCTGTCATTAAGTGATGCATGACTGTACCTAATTTGTTTCATTGTTGAAGTGCTGACGTTAAGAGAGAGGTGAAGCGATGAAGTGCTACTGGAGCAGTCTAGGCAATTTCATGGAGAAAATAGAGCTTGAGATAAACTTGAAAGAATGGGCTGGGAGCTGAGTTTGAATAGAGTAAAAACATTATGATTCTAATACTTGGTAGACTTCTCAGTGCCCTTTATTAAGAATCTTGAGATTTTAGGTACTTTTTATACTTTTATTTTTAATTAATTTTTTTTTTGAGACAGGGTCTTGCTCTGTTGCCCAGGCTGGAGTGCAATGGCATGATTTTAGGCCACCACAGCCTCAGCCCCCTGGGTTCAAGCAATCCTCACCTCAGTCTCTCAAGTAGCTGGGAACACAGGCATGTGCCACCATGCACAGTGAATTTTTGTATTTTTTGTAGAGATGGGGTTTTGCCATGTTGGCCAGGCTGGTCTTCAGCTCCTGGGCTCAAGTGATCCTCCCACCTTGGCTTCCCAAAATGCTGGGACTACAAGCATGAGCCACTGTGCCCAGCCCTTTTTATAACTTTAAACTAAAAAGTAAAACTTTAGACAAATTAAATGTAACAGAGTTTAACTGAAGAAAGAATGATTCTCAAATTGGGCAGTCCCCAAAACCAGAATAGATTGGAGTGGCTCCAGGACTGCCATACTGGTTGGATAGGATTTTTCTTTTTCTTTTCTTTTTTTTTTTTTGAGACGGAGTTTCATTCTTGTTGCCCAGGCTGGAGTGCAATGGTGCGATCTTGGCTCACCGCAACCTCCGCCTCCTGGGTTCAATCGATTCTCCTGCCTCAGCCTCCTGAGTAGCTAGGATTACAGGCACACTCCCCCATACCCGGCTAATTTTTTGTATTTTTAGTAGAGACTGGATTTCTCCATGTTGGTCAGGCTGGCCTCGAACCCATGACCTCAGGTGATCCGCCTGCCTCAGCCTCCCAAAGTGCTAGGATTACGGGTGTGAGCCACCGCGTCCAGCCGGTTGGATAGGATTTATAGACAGAAAAGAAAAGTGATGTATAGAAAATGGAAGTGAGGTACAGAAACAACTGGATTGCCTGCAGCTCAGGGTTTGCTTTCCTTGAATAGGTCTGAAGAGTTGGCTGCTGGTGATTGACCAAAACTGGCTGCCATGACTGACTGAGACTCAGCTACTTGTTACAAGAGTAGGTTGCAGCCTGTTTACACATTCAGTTAGGTGACAGTTCACTACGTATGGAGGAACCGTTAGTCCAAACCTAAAATATATAAGGCTGCAGAATTAGGCTAAACTTAATTTAACAAACCATTCTCCAACTCTCCAGGTTGAAAAGTACCAAGGAATCCCTCTTCAACCAGAGAGAATCTTTATGACTTTGTGTTTTCCCTTAAGCTTAGAAGTCAATTCTGAGCATGGTGTGAACGTTTGGACTGTTGATTAGGGAACAGTTAAGAGGGACCTGGAGAGGGTGCTCTGTTCCCTGAGACATTTAAAATCCATTCAAAATAATCTCCTGTCGCCAATATATGGAGAAAACCAGGCTTGAGCAGGAAAATGGTATTACTGTAAGCCTTCCACGCAAAGATTTTTGTCTGAGACTCAGTCTGCCAAAAGGTTCTCCAAAATGCAGCTTTAAGCTTCTATAGTAACCAGAGATCAGGAATATGTTTCCAATAAATTTAGACATCCTGAACAATAGTTTTATAATTCAAAATTTGCTTGAAACACTGCAATCTAGTCAATAATACCAGAGGCGCTACTCAAATGAGACACTCAGCGAAGATCACCAGTTTCCCTTCTAACAAAGAATGGCCATTTCCCCCATCCCTTCGGGTCTCATTCATGAGGTTTTTCTCTTTAAATAGGAGATGCATTTAGAGGCTTCTTGTATTTTCTCTAAAGTGTTCATTTCTTTTCTTTCACTCTTCTCCTTTTTTTCTCTTTAAAGTCTTTAATGCTTCTTGCCTGCAACTTTAATTAATTTTTTTACTATATTATTTAAAAAAAAGACAGTTTTGAGACTGCAGTATGCATGAAGACAGTATGACTCCATGCAAAATTGAAGAAAACTGCATAACACTGCACTACAGCAGACAATTTAGTACAGAATACATTGCAATCTCTACTCCTCTCTTATCTTAATACGTATCCTTCTGCAAATATGGACTAAATGACCATTTTGCGGCCAGGCGTGGTGGCTCACGCCTGTAATCCCAGCACTTTGGGAGGCCGAGGTGGGCGGATCACGAGGTCAGGAGTTCGAGACCAGCCTGGACAATATGGTGAAACCCCATCTCTACTAAAAATACAAAAATTAGCCAGGTGTGGTGGCACGTGCCTGTAGTCCAAGCTACTCAGGAGGCTGAGGCAGAACGATCACTTGAACCGGAGAGGCAGAGGCTGCAGTGAGCCGAGATCACACCACTGTACTCCAGTCTGGGTGACAGAGCAAGACTCTGTCTCAAAAAAACAAAAAACAAACAAAAAAACCCCCCACCATTTTGTTTAATGGTATCAGGTATATATCAATTAAGAAAAGACCTTCAGGAGCTTGAAGAAAGGCAATATATGTGAAGGCATATCATTATTTTTTGTTAAAAGCATTTAGAAATGGGTCAAAGACAAGACAAGACTAGAAATGCTTATCACAGCATTTGAACATAAAATGTTCCTCCCGACCTACAAACGGAATAGCAGTAGCACTGGAACACAAGTACAATTTGTACAAATGCAGGATTCTTTTACACTGATGACACATTCTTCAACCAAAAATTTAATTACCTAAGAGGTAGAGATAGATGTGCTTTATTCTTCCAATTTTTTCTATAATTTTATTTATCCTAAATCTTTTTTTTAATTTTTAATGCCCGTGGGTACATAGTAGGTATGTATATTTATGGGGTACATGAGATGATTTGATATAGACAGGCAATGTGAAATAAGCACATCATGGAGAATGGGGTTTCCATCCCCTCAAGCACTTATCCTTTGGGTTACAAACAATCCAAGTACACTCTTCTAGTTATTTTAAAATGTAGAATTTAGTATTGACTATAGTTGCCCTGTTATGCTATCAAAGTAGGCCTTATTTATTCTATTTTTTTTTTTTTTTTTTTTTTACCCATCGATATGGTTTGGATTTGTGTCCTCACCCAAATCTCCTATTGAATTGTAATCCCCAGTGTTGGAGGTGGGGCCTGGGTAGGAGGTGATTAGATCATGGTGGGAGATGTCTCAGGAACAGCTTAGCACCACCTTCCTTGGTACTGTCCTCCTGACAGTGATTTCTTGCAAGATCTGGTTATTTAAAACTGTGCGGCACTTCCCCCTTTGCTCTCTCTTCCTCCTGCTCTGGCCATGTCATGTGCCTCCTCCCCCTTTGCCAAGCAGGTGCCACTATGCTTTCTGTACAGCCTGCAGAACCATGAGTCAATTAAACCTCTTTTGTTTATAAATTGCCCAGTCTCAGGTATCTCATTATAGCAATGTGAAAATGGACTAATATACCCATTAACCATCCCCACCTCCAGCCCCCCACTACCCTTCCCAGCCTCTGGTAACCATCCTTCTACTCTCTATGTCCGTGTATTCATCTGTTTTGATTTTTAGATCCCACAAATGAGTGAAAACCTGCAATGTTTGTCTTTCTTTGCCTGACTTATTTTACTTAACATAATGACCTCCAGTTCCATCCACGTTGTTGCAAATGACTGGATCTCATTCTTTTTATGGCTGAATAGTACTCCATTGTGTATATGTGTAGATGTCAACCCTCATGATCTAATCACCTCCTACCCAGGCCCCACTTCCAACACTGGGGATTACAATTCAATAGGAGATTTGGGTGAGGCCACAGATCCAAATCCACATTTTCTTTATCCATTCATCTGTTGATGAACATGTAGGCTGTTTCCAAATGCTAGCTATTATTGTGAATAGTGCTGTAACAAACATAGGAGTGCAGATATCTCTTTAATATATTGTTTTCCCTTCTTTTGAGTATATACCCAGTGGTGGGATTGCTGGATCATATGGTGGTTCTATTTTATTTTAGTGTTTTGAGGAACCTCCAAACTGCTCTTCATAGTGGGTGTACTAATTTACATTCCCACCAACAGTCTACAAAGGTTCTCTTTCTTCCACATCCTCACCAGCATTTGTTATTGCCTGTCTTTTGGATAAAAGCCATTTTAACTGAGGTAAGATGATATCTCATTGTAGTTTTGATTTGCAGTTCTCTGAGGATCAGTAATGTTGAGTACCTTTTAATATACCTGTTTGGCATTTGTGTCTTCTTCTGAGAAATGTCTTATTCAGATCTTTTGCACATTTTTGATTGGATTATTCAATTTTTTTCTTATTGAGTTGTTTGAGCTCCTTAATATTCTGGTTATGAATCCTTTGTTAGAGGGGTCATTTGCAAATACTTTCTCCCATTCCATATGGTGTCTCTTCACTTTGTTGACTGTTTCCTTTGCTGTGTAGAAGTTTTTTAACTTGATGTGAGCCCGATTGTCCATTTTTGCTTTGGTTGCCTATGCTTGTGGGTATTGCTCAAGAAAGATAGAAGTACTTTAAAAAATCATTTTCTGATTGGAACAGTAGCAGTTTATTGTAGAAAACAGTAATATAAATAAAAATATTTCATAATCTCCCAAATACCAAACCTCTACTCACCATCTTGGTATATATTTTTTTTAATTCTCTTTCTCTCTGTTGGCATTATACAAATTATATCTATCTACATATTTATATGTATAAATATATAAATCAAAATATAAAATATATACATAAACATGCATACATATATACATGTGTGTGTACATACATGTACACATATATACATGCATACAGTTTTATTGTTTTAATATTTTAGTTATGTTCACTTATATATTTCAAATATATTATTTCTATTTTTCTACTCATTTTTAAGTATGTGTTTTCATGGTTGCAAGAGTCTATCCTATGAATGTACTATACACACATACATATTCATTATATGTACACATATATACAGTCACATATCACTTAATGACAGTGACACATTCTGAGAAATGCATCATTAGGCAATTTTGTCATTGTGTGAACATCACAGAGTACATTTCCACAAACCTAGAGGGTACAGCCTACTCTGCTATGCACCTAGACACAGCCTATTGCTCCTAGGTTACAAATCTGTACAGCATGTTACTACACTGAATACTGTAGGCAATTGAAACACAATGTTTATGTATATATTTTATATTTTTATTTATAGCATTTATATATCTAAACATAGAAAAGGCAATGCATTGAGCTATGACGTTGCCAAGGCCACGATGTCACTAGGTAATAGGAATTTTTCAGCTCCGTTACAATCTTATGGAACCACTGTCGTATATGTGGTCTGCTGTTGACAGAAACATCATTATGTAGTGTGTGACTGTATAACCATTACTCCTTTGTTGGAAATACAAGCAGCTTACAATCTGGGGTACATATTATAGATAATGCTGTATCAACATCTAGAAAGGGCCCACTTTTTGGTCATAAGATAGCAGGGTTAAATGATTTTCACAGAGTAAGTTTCATAAAGTTCCAGAATGACTTAATAGTTTCCTGAAAGTTCCTGGTATAACTTTTGAGATAATCCACTCTATAGGAAAATCATATTATTGTAAAAAACACTATAATGAAGGTATATTGCATAGTATTCACACCATGAACCCTGAAATAAGACTGCTAGGCTCAAATTCAAGATTTACTGCTTGTTGTGTGATCTTACGTAAATTTCTTAAATTTTTTCTGTCCATCCCTGTTTTTAAAATGAGTATAATTCTAGGATGTACTTATAAATATATTGTGAAGATTTACAAAGTTATGAAAATGGATTTAGCATGTTACTTCATATAGTTTTGTACTAAAATTACAAGCAAATGTTATTTTTATTATCTTAGTGTATGAAATATTATACACCAAAATACCTCTGAAAACCATCAAGTAACAAGTGTTACTTTACTTTCTCCACACAAATATTCTAAAGGCTTTTAACTGGATTCCATGTTAAAAGAAAAAAACCTCAACATTCGATTAATCCAATTGATTGTGTTAGTGTGCTATCTCTATCATTTATCTACTTTTTTATGTAATAACACAAATAGTCTAATAGATCCATTGCATAACATTGTGCAGAGACTATGGTACTGAGTTACCCTTGGTAGAACATGCCTTTTGAATTGCCCAGATTCTCATACCTATAACTCCTTCTACATAGTATCTACTGAGAATTTTTCTCTCTGGGCTATGAATCCAAGACATAAGAGCTGGTGCAGGCTGTCAAAGAGGTTACAGATGAGTAGACCTGCTATTACTTTGTGACTCAATTCATTTAGGAAATTCTGTCCGGAATCAGAGTGGCTGACTGTAATTAAGCATCAGAAGTGATGCTACATGGCCCCCTTAGGACAGCTAACTGAATTGAGCAATTTCAACCAATGAGCATATGGGCATTTAACATGCTTTAGAAATTAGGAGCTTCATAGGGTTCTTCTCATTGCCTAGAATATACTTTAACCTCCACATCACCATTTGGTGATGAATCTTCAAAATTCAGCTCAGGGTATCTGCTCTGACAAAAAGTGTTTCCCAAAGCATATGCCTCCCTTGCCCACAACAGTCACAAACTGCACTGTAGCCAACTCTATGCTTTTCCTTCCTGCCTCCTTCATCTACCTACCTACCTACCTACACACACACATACTGAACTTAAAACACTAGAAAACAAATACCATGTCCAATTCTATTTTCTATCCTAAGCAGCAAACATGAGTTGGATACCTAATATCTACTTACTGAATGAATAATTCTGTAGTCTACCATTTCTGGTATGGAGTGATGGTTCATATCACTTCAATGCCAGGAAATACGCTCATCAATTAGTAATATTGACAGAGATTAAAATGCATATGTCTTCTGAAGTATTTATGAATGGAATGATGTATCCAGGGTTTGCCTCAATATATTCCAGCTTCTTTGGGGGGATAGTGACAGAAATTGTAGGTATTGATGAAAAAAATTGGCCACATATTGATAATTGGTGAAGTTAGGTTATGAACAAGGAGGAGATAAATGTACTATTCTCCCTAAATTGCTGTATATTTGAAAACTTTCAGAATACAAAGTAAATACACATACACAATCACAAAATGGAAAACAAAAACTCACAACCAAAGAACATTGACTTTATAATGTTAGCATCTTAGAAAAGGGTAGACATTGGTGGCTTTTTATAGCACGACTGTTATGTTTGGGGGCATATGATTTGAACCAGTCTTCTTGTATAGTTTGCTCTGCTATGAAAGTCTAACTACTACGGTACTTCAGCCAAAACTGGTGGGATTATAAGAGCTAGATGGATAAAAGTCTCCTTTATACAAGGATCCAGAGGCAGACATTTAACCAAAAATAAAAAGAAAGAGAAACAAACTATGGGCTTCAGAAAGAAAAAGAAACAAACTATACACTTTAAACATTTAAAATCTGGCCAATAAAACTCATCTGCAAAGTCCTGGGAGATGGCAGCATGACTGAGGTGGTAGTGTATATGTTTATGTTGGCTGTTTCATTCCCCTACACACCTTAGACATCTCTAATTAATCCCTTTGGAGCAGTGGTGGCTGGAATTCATAGCTCACGGTCTTGTCACATGCCAGCCAAATGTAATCCTGAGACACTGCACCCACATGTTAAGGGACATTATTGCCCTTCAGATTTAAGAATAGCTGCTTGATTAGGCCTAGAGTGCTCGACCCTGCCTAACCATTAACATCAATTCAATCAGAAAGTAGGAACTGAGTATAGATATTTTTAAGAGTTGTCCCAAATGATTCTGCTTTGGTAGACAAATAGTCTAAAAGCTGTAAGACAGCAGTCTCAACCACAGAAAGATGTCGTGAGTATTGAGAAATGAGAAGAGGACATTTTGCAATGGGATGCTGTGGTGTGCTGGCCAGATACTCCCCCTCCACCCTTTCAGGACCAAGGCACTCATTCTTTGAGCTTCTGTGGGCTTTTTTTCCACACCTGAATCCCTTCTGAGAATTGCCTCAACCCAAGGAAGCTGCCTCACTCAAGGTTGCATGCCTCCACTTGCAGTGGTCCACATCCAACAACTGATAAGTAAAAATGCCCAATCCCCTTGCCTCAATTTGGGACACTTTTTTTTTTTTTTTGAGATGTAATTTTGCTCTTGTCCCTCAGGCCGGAGTGCAGTAATGCGATCTCAACTCCCTGCAACCTCCCAGGTTCAAGCAGTTCTCCTGCCTCAGCCTCCCAAGCAGCTGGGATTACCGGCATGTGCCACCACACCCGGTTAATTTTGTATTTTTTTTTTTTTTTTTTTTTTTAGTAAAGACAAGGTTTCACCATGTTGGCCAAGCTGGTCTCGAACTCCTGACCTCAGGTGATCTGCCCAACATGGCCTCTCAAAGTACTGGGATTACAGGTGTGAGCCACCATGCCTGGCCTATGCAATTTGGGACACATCTCATAGGCCATCCCTGCTTCACAGCTCCCCACGGGTTCAGTTAAGCTTCTGTAACTGTATCACAGGTCAATTTTTTCTCTGGCCAGTCCTCTTGGAAGGGCCTCTGCTTCCCATTCCTTCCCAATTTGCTTACCAAGCATGTTTCTCCATAGCATTTCCCAGTAAACCAGCTGCCTAGAAATCTCCTCTCAGAGGCTACTTCCCAGGAAATCTAACCTAAGATAATCCCAAGGGTTTTGCTGGGATCCTGCTTAGCTTTAGTGCTTATCCACCTGCATTTCTCAAGTAGGAACAAGAAACACCAGTATTTGTTTTGCTAAAATTGATTGTTTACACCGTCAACTCAGAACTACACTAGAGCTGCTTTTCCAATAGAGCTGCGTTTCCAAAAATCTCATCATTTTTACTAATCATAAAAAATGGAAAACTTGAGGCTATCACCCATAATTAATTAGTGCATCAAAAACATTAAGTACGAGAAACATTTATCTATATTTTCCAAATCCGTAAAAATAATTGTGAAAAATTATGACTGTTCTTTCTCTCAGATGTCTCCAGAATCATTTAGTGATATCTGGGTCTTCTTTGGGCTGTTCAACTTCCTCTTCCTCTAATGGATATCCCTCAAGGATCTCTGATGTTGCTTTGTTCTTTTCCTAAATTGGCTCATTTCCTTGATTTTCTTTGCCTCCTGGTCAATATAGGCAAAGATGGCAGCTTTTACTGGAAGGCTTGTTGGGAGTAGGTCTTTTGGTTCATAGAAACCTAAAGAGTTATCCACGGGAGACAGTTGTGGCTGAGTGTGTCTAATGTCAATAGACTTTGATATTATTCAAGCAGAACTGATGAATGACTATGAATTCATACCCAGTCATACAACAAACAGAACTGTGATGTGCACTTTACAATTTGGGTAGGCAACTTACTTTGCTCTAGATCTTTGCTAGTCAATTTGTGATTTATGAATCAATAGCATTGACCTGAGGCCAGGCACAGTGGCTCATGCCTGTAATCCCAGCACTTTGGGAGGCAAAGGTGGGTGGATCACGAGGTAAGGAGATGGAGACCATCCTGGCCAAGATGGTGAAATCCCGTCTCTACTAAAAATGCAAAAATTAGCTGGGCGTCGTGACGCATGCCTATAGTCCCAGCTACTTGGGAGGCTGAAGCAGGAGAATCGCTTGAACCCGGGAGGCAGAGGTTGCAGTGAGCCGAGATCATACCACTACACTCCAGCCTAGGTGACAGAGCAAGACTCTGTGTCAAGCAAAAAACAAACAAACAAAAAAACCAGCATTGACCTGAGCTCATGAGAAGTGCACAATTTTGGCTCCTGGCTCTAACCCATGGCTACTAAATCAGAATGTGCTTTCAGAAAAGATTATTTCACACTTCTAGGAGGCTCCCAGGTGATATTGATGCTGCTGATCCACAGAACACATTTCAGGAAGTAAGGCTGCAGAAAGTTTTATCATATTTCTAGTAGTTGCAATGGTTACCCTTATAGGAAGCTGGGTTGTGGATGTGTCCGCCTGTATCTCCCAGTGCTGTGTTTAAAGCCCTACTTATTGTCACAACAAGCCAAGTGAGTGAGAATTAGACAGAAAGCAGTACCCAAGGATGATAGATGGTGGATGTTCCCAAAGAAATGAAGAGAGTCCTTGTTGTGTGGGTAGAACTGCTGTCCAATGTGGGGATGCCGCTTAGAGACCAGCTCTGGGAAATGGCTAATTATCTCTTTGAGAAAGCCCACCAAGAAGCAGCCTTCACATGGAGGAAAATGTTGCCTGGACAGAGAATGGCCTCTCCACCAGCTCTGTTCAGAGGCAACAGAAAGGAGAGCCTGTGACTGGAAATCACACCAGTAAGGGCATTTTTTTAAACTTTGAAAATATAAGGGAAAAGCCCTTCCCTGGGAAATTGGAGACCTGGATACTGGGTCTGGCTCAATCACCAACCAGATATAAACACCAATACATTAGCTATACTCTGGGTTTCACTTATTTCATCTGTAAAATGAGGGTTTCTAAGATCTTACCCAGCTCTTTAGCATCTAAGAACTCAAAAGCCCTGGAATTGGTTGCAAAATCTGCTCTTGCCACAAGAGGGAGTCATTTTTCTGAGATAATAGAAATTCTATGCATAGTCTTAATGAAAAGATTTAGGCAAACAATAACATTTGAGCACCCAGAACTAAATGGTCTTTCGTAAATAATTTTAAAATAATTTTAAAAGGCTTATTAACTTTTTTTACTTAGATTAAATTGTGACTAATTCCTTGCTTGAACAAAACAAAAGAGAGAGAGAGAGAGACGATTGAGAAAGATCAATAGAGCAAAAGAAAACATTGATTATCTACAAATAAAACAAAGAAGGTCTTGACTTTCCTCCAAAGATTCCTTAGGAATTCAAGCCTGTTCAGTGTTTCTCCTATTTTATACACACTGTCAAATCCTGGGGGTTTCCTGACCCTTTGGTACAAAGTTTTGTGTGTCTAAGAATTAACGTTAGACTCAAGGTGTGTCTAACTGACAACAAATAATTCTGGCAGAGAATAAACAGGTACATAAGGCAAAGGGAGGCACTGTTTATAGGATTCCAAACATCTGTATGAGAAGCGAAGCATTCCATCAAGAGTCAACATATTGCCTCCACCAAAGATGTTTTTCAGATACTATGCCTTCATGTTAGGTGTCATGCGAGCTCAGCACTGAGCTAAGGAGCTGCAGTGTCTTCCTTTATCCCAGATCACCCAGACTCCCTTACTGTAACTTATCTCACCATTGTTCTTTCTTCTTTCCTCTATCTTTCCATGTTGTGAAAGGGAGTTTTCCAGGCAGAGGGTGGTTGGCCTGTCTGCCGCAGGTAGAGTAAAGAAAATGGGATGTGAACTATGAGTGAAGGCTAGGAGAAGAGGGAGCACTGGTTGACTTTTGGTGGGCAACCTGAAAGAAACCTGTGAATGACATCTCTCCTCCCTGCTCTTAACTAGACAGTGTGTCTCAGAGAACTGTGCCATTTAAGAGCTGGAAGGCACTCTCAAGGTCACCTGGTTCAATATTTCTCAAAGAGGAGCATTTTCTGTTCATACAATAGGATATTATTTTAGCTTATGGATAGACATAGAAGCAACATTGACTCGCAGAGGGAGAATCTAATCCCTCCTAATGGCCTCAAGGAATATGCCTTCTTCTTATCCTGCAATGTTTCTAAAACCCCTCTATCAGTTACCAATTTCTCATTTTTGACACACACACACAAAAAAAGCTTTTACCATAAAAAAAATCAGAGTGGTCACCAGGCAACACTATCTAGCTAGAATATAATAGTATTGCTTGATTTGTTGCATTGATTTTTATGGCTATGTGCTATTTATAACAATGATACTGGTTTCTCTATCCATAATGCCATCACATTTGCTTTTTAAGTAAAGAAGTGAATTGACTTAAAGAAAAATGTTGGGTAAGTAATAGTATAAGCGGTACACAGATAAGTCAAAAAACGTGCAGATGGTACCAGCAGGTAGAGTTATTGACAATAAACCCATAACTCTGTCTTCTGACTTGATAAGTTTTCATACATGTTGTGTATCTGGTTCTATAGTGGGATTGACCACTAATGAGTTACTTTAATCAGGCTGACACAGAAAAACAAATGTGCTCTAATCTCCTTTCAACTGGTCAAGTTTTAACTTTATTAGGTATATTAAAGAACTCATATTGCTCCTTTGGGACGCACAGAAAAAGGGGGGAAATTCCTTTTGTGCCAAACAGTACAGTTCTATGTTAAATCCCACAGCAGCCCACAGGCAAATCCCATAGCTGCCAATGCCATATCAAAGAAGGCTCTCTATTTCCATATCCCTGTAGCTCAGAGTTAATAGCACTGGGTTTACCTAATTACAACAAATTTTTTCCAATAATAATCCTTACAACTAGTGCTTTCTCTGGCCCTGGGCCAGTCACTCAATAAAGCAAAGACCTAACTGTTATTTCCTTTAGGCAGGAAATCCTTTCTCTATAATCTCAGACATTTCTTATAACTTTATTTGTATGTTTATCATCAATCAGTACAATCAGACTCCTTGAATTATGTGAGCTCCATGAAGGCAGGGGTCTCATCTGTTTCGTTGACTGCTGTGTTTTCAATGCTTGGAAGAGTGCCTGCTCTTCAACAAGCATTTGTTGATTAACGGACAGATTAATTAACTGCACTGGTGGGAACAAGTCTTGATTTGGAGGAATTGCTTGTTTATGTAAAGCCAACTGGAACAGCTGTTCTGTGTAGGTGCACATCACAGAAGCAGCTTTCATCTTAAAGAAGAAGATAAAGAACACGCCAGTGATGGAAGTTATGCTCAGCTTGGGAAATCACAGATTTTAAGAAGTGCCAGAGGTTATCTACTCTGTATTGAACATTGGAACCTTCCCAGCTGGTAAAATGCCTAATAATTATCCAAGGTCATCAGGAAAATAGGTTGTTTGGCAACTCATTGTACATGGCCAACAGGTAAGTTTTCTTCTTGGGAAATAACATACGGTTTTCAAGGCCTCCTGAGGTTACTATGATTTTTGGTTTTAAATAAACATTCAGTTGGTTTGATGTACACTTTGGATTTCATGTTTCTAACAAAAAAAATTCATGTTAGTTCAGTGGAAAATACAAAATCAACAGGAAAATTCAGGATTATGGATAGAATTGTTAGTTTAGAAGAGACTGATTCCTTGAGATTTACCTGTAGCCACAACACTTCATTTTCTTAACATATTTCTTAGGTGGAAAGCACTGGGAATACAATGTGTAATCCCTACCCTCAGGGAGTATTATCACAGCCTAAGGGGAAGATAAACAGGTGAGCCAGTAACTACAATTCATGTGTGTCATAGGTCCTGTAAGGGAAGAAAGTGAATGTTGCTAGTGGAGCATTCAGGAGTGGCAGTAACTCAGTCTTTCTGTGCATGGTGGGGGTAGGCGGGCCAGGAAGAGCTTCTGAGAAGAGGTTACTAATCTGAAGTTAGTTAGTACTTGTAGGACATGGCCAGGTAAAGATTAAATGTTCTACCAAGAAAGAAGAAGATGCTTCCCTTATAAGGTCTAATTCTTCATGCTTAAGGATAACTTCTAATTTGCTATGCATTCTGTTTCTCCCAATAGTCTTAATGCATCATTACAAAAGGAGAAGGTGGTGATGAACTTCAGTCCATAACCATGTAAGAATGTCATCTGACCTGCTGCTTCTGGGCTAAGAGAGTGATAGTGTCTTCTCTGTTATTCCAGTGAAACCATCTGCTCTCTTGGTTCCCAGGCCTTGCCACTGGCTTCCCTGTTCTCCTGCTTGCAGATAGCATATCACAGGACTTCTCAGATTCCATAATCATATGAACCAATGTCCATAATAAATCCTCTTTCAGGTATATCTCTTAGTGTATGTCCTATTGGTTCTGTTTCTCTGAAGAACCCTAATACACTGCCTTTCTAGACATATCTGCTGTCCCTTCTTTCTCTCCCTAACCTCTACTTACCCACAGTACATACACGCTCTTTAATCCATCCAAGTTGATTTAATTTCATTCTCTCAATGAATCCTGCTATTTTACATCGCTGAAACTTAGCACACGCTGCTCCTCTGCCTCAAATATTCTGTGATCCTTGTGGGGGTGGGGGTAAAGATTACATAGCCTTACAATTCCAGTGAGGCTTGTCTTTGAGGAGTCTTCCTGGGCAAACAATCTGAGAGAAATGCCTCTCCTCTGGTCTTTAGTAGTAGCATGTTTCTGTGTCCTAGGACTTATTGCACTCTTGGTCTATTTCCCTCACTAGGTTTGAGTTCCTTGGGGAATGAGCCACGTTTTAATCCACTTGCAGTCACTATAGTTGTGTAAATGTCATCATGGAGGGAAGGTGAGTGAAGAGTATATATGAAGCCTTTATACTATTTTTGCAGTGTTTCGTGAGTATCAAACAACTACAAATGAAATTTTTTTTTTTTTTTTTTTTTTTTTTTTTGAGACGGAGTCTCACTCTGTCCACCAGGCTGGAGTGCAGTGGCGCGATCTCGGCTCACTGCAAGCTCCAGCTCCCGGGTTCACGCCATTCTCCTGCCTCAGCCTCCCTAGTAGCTGGGACTACAGGCGCCCACCACGGCGCCCGGCTAATTTTTTGTATTTTTAATAGAGACGGGGTTTCACCATGGTCTCGATCTCCTGACCTTGTGATCTGCCCACCTCAGCCTCCCAAAGTGCTGGGATTACAGGCTTGAGCCACCGCGCCCGGCCTGAAAAATCTTTTTAAGATGAATTTTGTTATGGGTTAAAATCCTGTATCAAATAAACAAATCTAGGGGAAACAACAACTCCATGTAGCATTTCATTTTCTATAATTAAAAAAAAATTAAAATCAGATGTCATATTTCCTCGCAAAGGAGAATGGATAGGGACTTCTAAGAGTCCCTTAGGGAAACTTAGAATGCATTTTGGTCATTGTCACTCAACCTTCCCCTTCACCTGTCAGCCAGAGGCTTCTGTAAATTTCTTATCCAAAGACAGCCTATGATTTAAAAAAAAAAAAAAAAAAAAAAAAAAGACTTCTCTCTCTTGTCATCTGAGAACAAGAACCAGGTTCTAGACACATGTGCACTCTCAAAACTGAACATTGCTGTGTACTGTGGAAGCCCTTGGCAGCATTAGCTTTGATGCTGTCTAGAGGGGTGAAGCATTTGCAGGTTTGCTATTTATCACCCAGACATCCAGCCCCAGGGCTACCTCAGGGTCCTGGCCAAACTTCACTTTTTCTAATTCATTATAGTTTGTACCTTTAAGTGCCTGGGGACAACTGCAAACTTGTTTGAGGTGAGATAAGTTTCCTGAACTTACACCAGGGGCCCTATTGGGTCTCAGGCCCAAGAGATAATCAAGGTAAAGTGAATTCCCATCTTTCAATCCATTCAGTTTACTTGACAACAGTATTTAGTTGGTAATTACATATCTAGGACTGGTATTAGTGATAAAATATTCACAATTTATTGTAGTTTACACATGTAAGTATCTGGTGAGGACTGTAAAGTGGTTTGAGGAGAAACCATCAAGTAGAAGTGAGTTCTCATCCATCAATTCATTCTGTTCCTTTGACAGTAGTATCTTTCAACCAAAACAACAACTGCTTGGCAATCACCTTTGTTTCCCCAGAGTCATGCACGTAGTAGGCATTCATTATTTGCTAAATGAATACATGACTGCTCTGTTGGTTTCCTAGGCTATTGAAAGTTCTTCCTACCTTAATCTCTCCCTGTCCCTGGTTGACTTCCCATCTACATGAACCCTATTCCCATTTATTTTCTCTCTATTCCCAGAGCTTTGACACATGTCACTTGAGGTGACCTAACGACATCCACTTAATTAGCTTGATAGATTCTTATTCACATCCTTAGTCTGAATAGCAGGGCATACTCAGGCACCCAACATGTCCACAGAGAGAAGAGGGAGATGGTGTCACCAAAAGCAAAAGTTGCAATTGCCAGCCTATAGATGCCACCGATTACGAAGCCAGAGGCAAGAAACTTCACAACTCTGGACTCTGTTTTCTCATCCATAGGGGAATACAATATTAATCTTTTACAACATCTCTAACTTTATGAAGCTACCAGGATTATTTAATATCTCTGTTCCAATAGTAGCAGAGTATAACAAATAGTAATTTTTAAAAAGAGCACTCTCAAAGAAGTTAAAGTTTTCAACTGCATTTTGGTAAGAATTTTGGAAGATAAAACTTCTTATGACATTATTATTAAATAATAAGCAAAGAGGAGGGGGAAAAAACCTCTTGGCAACATATATGGAACATTAATTCACTCTCTTGCCACTCACAGGGTGCCTGGTGATATGGCAACAAAATCAAGAGCTCGCTTTTCTGGAGCTTAAGTTCTGAGGATGTAAGGAGTTGAAGAGACATAAACCTTGCCAGAGGATGCTAAGCCCTATTGGGGTAGTCACCATCATTATTATTATCCCTGTGTTTGCACCACAGCTGCAGCTTCCAAAGCACTTTCCCATTCATTATTTCATTTGTTCTTCACATAATAGGGAGGACAGCCATTTTGTAGATAGGAAAATGGAATCTCAGAGAGATTCCAGGACGCAACCTTATGCATGCAAGCAGATTGGTGGGTAAGGACAAGGTTTGGGCATCAGAAACGCTACTGCCCCAAGAAAGATCTGATAAATGAAGAAGTCATTATTGCTTGTGGATTGACAAGTTGATTGCATTTCAAGTAGAGTCCAGGCCGCAGTCGAGCAATTATTTACATTTTTCCACGTACCTCAAATTGATAAGAAGGGCAGTGTTCACATGGAAGGAGTTTCAGGAATGAGCAGCAGGTAAGAAGAGGATTTTTTGGGGGTAGAAAGATAATTAAACTCAAACTTGATCTTTCCTTGGGATTCTGGAGGGACACCTCCAAGAAAATCCTCTGGAGTGGGGTAGGGCCAAAGAGATCCAGAGGTGATCTTCTGACTCTATATCCTCAAACTCCCTCACTACCCTGGGAAACCCCCTGAAGAGAGCTTCTGGGTTTGGAAGAGCCTGTATTCCTTCAACACAGTTTCTTCATCTCCTGATTCCTAGTGCCTGAAAGGGTATGCAATCAATGAATATTCATGGACCAGTTAGACAAGAAAATGATTTTAATAATATAAAAATTATTTTACATGAAAATCCATCGCTATGCTCCCTATATTATTCTGTATTTATTTGCAAAATTTCTGTCAATAATGTTTCACTAGAACACACTCTCTCTGTTAACAGAAAGGTTTTCCCTTAGTTTTCAAAAACAAATAGAGCTTGGTGATGGCAGGAAGCCTCTTGCTACTGAATTCTGTGTGCCCAGCTGTTCTTTAAGGTAGATAATGCAACTCTTTTAACATGCTGGTGTTGGAGCTCTGCAGACCCATCTTAGTTGGCTTAAAGGTAGAACAAATAGCTATTGAAATTAAAGGTGACAACTTGTGACCCCAAGACCTGTCTGAAGTCCAGAACCAGAGATATTATGACAGTGGTATATTTTATATCCTTAAAATTTAACAAATACATTTCACTTTAATTCAGGTAATACTTTTTGAGTCCCTCTATCTGCCAGGCTTGTTGAAAGAGCTGATTTTGTTTGGAAGTGTAATGTAGGAAACTTGTATGAGGCCTAGTTGCAGGATAGGAGAACAAATGAAGACCCTGACATTTAGAATACCTTTATCCTTCTTTGGATCACTCCATATTAGAAAAGTAACTCTCTGGACAGTTATTATCACTAATTTGCACGTATAAAAAAGTTTATGTTTACTGTTGCCTATGTTTTGTGCTGACTGAGTTAATAAAGAAACACAGAAAGGAAACTAAGTTGTCAATAAAATTCCAGCAAGGAGAAGTAAGGGCAATATCAGGTTAGCTGTTGTCTCTTTAATACATAGTAGTGTCATGAGAGAAGAAAAAAATCACTTTTGACACATATCTATACTCATTTTTGTTGTTGCAAATATGATTATAATTAGGGCTACTTGTCTATCTTTCCTGACATCTTGGGGAGATGACAGCATGTTTTGCATAATGTTACAGTAAGTGAAACTTTAAAACATGGTTTAGCAAAATGATTTTCTCAGGGCATTGAAGCCCATGATTGAATGAATGGGTAGTGGGGTTGTTGACTTTCTAAAATTGACCCTTCCCTTCCGGCTGGCATGTTTCAGAGTGGTTGTTATCTGGGAGTGACCTAATCATGTATGAAAGGGTGAGGTCATTGGGAAGCCCCCACCCTTCCTATACTTACAATGCTGAGACCTTTTATACCAAAGTCAGATGCCAAAACCCAGCCAGGGGTGGAGTCCGCCAGCCACACTTGAACCAGGAGGTTAGTCTTAAGAAAGCTGATTGCCATGAGCAGAAAGTTGAAGACAGTATGTGGGAGACTAGCTTGGATAAGAAAAATTATAAATGTAAAGAATTTTTGAATAAATGAGAAAGTGAGGGGTCATCTGAATCAGCCCAATTGTGTAGTAATGGAATAAAATTTATAAGGTCTATAAACTTTTTTTTTTCCTATTTTAACCAATATCCAACAATGGAGAAAATAAGATTGTTTTAAAGAAGCTAAAGATTAGATGCAATAATCATGAGCTTTTCATGATACAGTAATTTCCCATTTTGGCTCACAAACTTATATAACATAAGCAAGTGTTTTCCCCACTTGTAATCTCCAAATTCTTATGTCCCTAGAAAAAGAAAAGAAAAAAAAAAAAAAGAAATTTGAGGGTATTTTTTCTCCTGCTTCTATTTAGCATTAGTAGTCCTTGATGTATCCTCAATACATATGTCTGGCACAAAGTAAGTGATCAATACGTGTTTCTGAATGAATGACTGAATGACTTAAAAAGTTGACTCCTTTGTGCTGGGCATTTGAGGGTCGTGAAGATGAATTCACTAGAGTTCTTGTTTCCATTGAAGTAACAGGTTGATAGAGGTAATAATATACCTGGATAAATTAGTGGCATGCAAAGTAGAAAGTGCTATAATAACTTAGCCTCATGCTTATTTGAACATCTATTATGTGTTATCTGCTTTATATATAACTTGTTTATTACTAAAACCTCCCTGAAATGGCAGGAATTATCATCGTCATTTTTTCAGTGACAAAACTGAGGCCTGTATAGGCCAAGTACTTTCCCTAAAGTCATGGAGCTGGACAGAAGTAAAAACAGAATTTGAATCAGGTCTGTTATTTGCCAAGGATACTATGTCACCTTTCATAAACTTCTCTGGAGTAAAAAAATAATAATGATATTAATAGCTAATGCTTATAGCACTTATAGTTTACATATATAAACCCATTTAACCTGCAAAACAACCCAAATTGATAGATACTATTGCTGTCATCCTTATTTTACAGATAGTAGCAAAAACTAACCAGGGTATATTCATGAAGCCCAAGCATATGAAGTAAACTTTAAAATATAAGTAGGATCTGGGCATTTAGGAGTAAAATAAGTGTCAAAAATGGTGAAGAGCTTGAGATTTTACCTATCTGGAAGCTAACAAGTTAGCCTGCTCCTTTCATGTGATGTTGGAAGAAGTCATGAGACTCCTGGAAAGAAAGAATAATTTATTGTTCACTGCAAAAGCAGTAGCTAGAGTATCAGCATTTTAAAATATTTATTCTCTGAGTTCTAATTCCCACAGGGCAATGTAAAGAGGGCCAGATAATACCTGCACATGCAGGGGGTTTTGTTAGAGGAGAGAAGCCTTGAGTTTCGGGAAACTAACCCTTTTACAAGGGGCAGTAGATGGCTTTGCTCTTGAGGAATACACAATCTGTCTTTCAAGGCTTGCTATACAAATATCTTTGAAAAGACAAGCTAGACTTAGAATAAAGACCAGTCAGTGCTGCTGTTCACAAAACATGTGGAAACACGAAAAACCCATGGAGAAATGTGTCCCAACCATAGGTTGGGGAAAAATAATTCCCAGGAGAAAGGCCAAGATGACCAAAGAGCAGAAAGAGGAACGTATGGGGTACATATGGCAAGTGTAGGCAGTTAAGTGCCTTGAAGGATGAGGTCAAGAAAAAAAGTGGTCAGAAATATAATTGGAGGCCAAAGAAGATTTTTAAAACTTGGCAGAAAGAATCTTAAACTTTTTTTTCTTCTGCACTCGTCTTACTACTACTGATGCCAACAAACTCACCCTTTTATTGGTAGATCTAGGCTCTGATTCACTGAGCAGGAAATCCTTCCAAAGATCTCTCTCTTTTAAGGCAAAACTTACTTCCTCCCGTGAGACAGGAGACAGTTTTGAAGGATTTGAGACTGTCCTCCCCTTAATAAGAGTCATGTCCACCTTCCATTGGACAAAAGTGTCGTTGTGAAAAATTGAAACGAGTCTTAGTGGATTATAAACCCATGTACGCTTGCTTTTCTTCCCGGGCAGTGGCAGTGGGAGACATAATTCAGTCTATAGCATTAGAATTTAATCCTCAATCAACCCCAGAGGGTCTTGATATCCTTATACAGATGAGGAAACCGGCTTAGAGAGGTTCAGTGAGCTGTGCAAAGTCATAAAGTAAAACAGTCGGAGATTGAAACCAATTTCTGGCTTCAAAGCCTGATTTATTTTCAACATCACAGGCTACCTGGCAGTGGCCATTTGGTAAGACCTCCTACATATTGAGCACTTACTGAGTGTTAACAACTTTGTCAAGGACTTTACAACATTATTTTTTTAACCCCTCAACAATGAAGAGAAGTATTTTATACTCATTTCACAGGTGAGAAGATGTGATGCAGAGAAGTTAAAGGGCTTACCAAAGAGCACAGTTAGGAAATTGAATGATCAAAAATTCAGATCCAGATTAATCTTATTTCAATGCCGATATTTTTGTTCTATTTCTCTACAGTGCATTCTTGGGATTGGTCAGTTACTTACTAATCAATAATTTAATTGGAATGCATTATAAACCAGAGTATTCAGACTTTCTGAAACCATAAAAATTTCCTAAGATGGGAAAAACATCCACAGAAGATTGGTCAGACTGTAAAGTTTTAATATATAAAAAGGGAAGTGACATCAAAATCAAATTTATGTTGGTTTGTGTCTGAAATTTCATATTAAAGGGAAGTCATTACGAATCGTAATCATATGGAAGAAATATTAAATTTGTGTGGGGCCTGCAGGGTACGAGAGTTTCAGTGAATTGTCTTTTGTTTCAAAGTTGTAACTGGTCTAGCTAAAGTTATGTTTTCTACCCAAAGGTGGCAGCACACGTATTATTGGTTTTCGGTGCGCTTTTGATTACATTTAATGTAATGGAGTCTTTGAGAGCTTCAAGGGACCTTAAACATCATCTAGAACAGCCACGTCATTTTGAATCTGGGGAAACTGAGGCTGAGAAAGATTCTGTGACCTGCCCAATATCTTACACCTTTTTAGAGCCACAGCCCAAGCAGGAGCTAAGTTACCTGTCTCAGATTTGTGTTTACTAAACTGAGCTCTTACTGACTTTCTAACAAATTCACATCTGAGAGGTGAAGATGAGCGAGTAAACTCCATTTATGAAGGAAATGAAGAAAGGAAGAAGAGGAAGAAAAGAAAAGAAAGACAGGTAATGGACTCAGGAAAAAAATACTTGATGTAAATATAAAGTCTTGAAGCATGCTATAACTTCACAGAAACTTCAAAAGCCCAACTGCAGTTGCAAGATAAATGGTGTGTTCCAGGGAGCAGTCTGGAATCCTATGCTGTACACAACATCCAATCTACTGGGGCCAGATATACCAAGTCAGCAGCATCTGGAAGCTTGTTAGAAATGTTAAGATTTCAGCCCTCTTTTCTCCAGAATTGCAGAATCAGAATCTGCATCTTATAAGATTCCAAGGAGATTGATTCATTGGCTCATTAAGATTGGAGAAACACTGGTTCAGAGTCTAGGTTCTAGACTACAGCATGAGTCTCAAAAGTGTGCTCGCTGAACTAGCAGCCTCAGAAGAATCTCCTGGGAACTTGTTAGAAATACAAATTATCAGGCCCCAACCCTGGCCAGCTCTGGGTGTGGCCCAGCAATCTATTACAGGCCCTCCAAGTGATTCTGATGCACTATAAAACTAAAGCTGGAGAAGCACTACTCTGAACTTTCGTGACTAGTTTGCCCCAAGAAGGCTGCATCTCTGCTAAATTCTGCTAAACTTGCTCTGAATTGTTGTCTACCTCAGATGTCATCTCCCCCTTCCTCCCTTCTGCATGATTGAATGGTTTACAGCAGACCTGCTCAAATGTCTTGGCTTCTATTTGCTAACTTAATTGTATATAATATATTTGATAAGCAATCAATTTCTTGCTAGGGCACTACTAGGAGCCATTGGCTAGTTAGGGAGAGGCCAGTGCCTGAAATAGGATCACTCACACTTTCAGAATTTACCAAGGAGGAGGTTGTGATGAGATTTCTCATCAGTTTGTTCTGGCTACAGTCCTGTTTTCACATACAGAGATGGATGCATGGGTCCTTTTGTGTACACTGCAGGAGCCTGTGAGTTGACCAAAAGTCATAAGCCTTCTCTAATACAATATTTAACCTGGGTGCATTTACAGAAGCATTTGAAAGAATATACCAACAGCTACTCTCCAACAGGAGAACATTGAGATGGAGAGCTTCCTCAGGGCAATCGGACCTTCACAAATTTATCCATTCTGCAAATATATTTTGGAGCACAGACAGAACTATCCCAGAAAATGGGGCCCACAACAATTTAAATGAAATAAATTCTGCCTATATGATATGACCACAGGGCCTTTAGCATGGAAATTTTTATGAAGTGAAACTCTTCAAAGCCCAGCACTGGAGACTTTCACGTACTAACCAGCTTAATGGTAAAGAAGAAATAAGGGGATAAGGCAGAGTGGGTTTTTGTTTTGTTTTGTTTTTTTCAATAACTAGGTGTTATGAAAAGACTCAAACAGATGTTGATTTTTTTAAAAAAGGTATTTTGTCTCCCAGAACATGTCACTTAATTTTTTTATTCCTTCATTTGTGAAATGAAGCTTATAATTGCCCTGCCTACATCATCCGGATGTTGATGGAATCAAGCGTAAAATAATTGTGTAAATATGCTTTTACATATATATGTAAAATATACCAAGAAAGGTTCCTTTTATTATAAAATTATCACCAAATATTATTACTGTCTGTACCTGGAAATTTTCAGAGCTTCTTTTTCTTTTTCTCTTCACAACTAAGAAGCGCAGTGGTTTTGCAGTTTAAACTGGAGCAGGCGTCAGCGAGCTTTTCGGTAAAGTGGCAGATAGTAAACATCTTTGGCTTTGCAGGCCATACCGTTGCAACTATTCAACTCTATTATTGTAGCCAGAAAGCAACGATGGACACTACGTACACAAATAGACGTGGTTATGTTTCGGTAAAACTTTATAAAAACTGGCAGCAGGCAGAATTTGACCCTATAGTTTGCCCACTGCTGACCTAGAGTATTAGCTTTAGTTTGCATCCATTTAAGGAGCCTCAGCAGTAACTAGAAGTTCAGAAACAAATGGGAGAAAAAGTAGAGATATTTCTTTTTTTCTTTTTTTTGGAGACAGTGTCTCATTCTGTCACACAGGCTGGAGTGCAATGGTGCAATCTTAGCTCACTGCAACCTCTGCCCCCCTCGGTTCCAGCAGTTCTCCTGCCTCAGCTTCCTGAGTAGCTGGGATTACAGGCACCCACCACCATGTCCTGCTAATTTTTGTATTTTTAGTAGAGACAGGGTTTCACTATGTTGGCCAGGCTGGTCTTGAACTCCTGACCTCAAATGATCTCCCACCTCGGCCTCCCAAAGTGCTGGGATTATGGGCGTGAGGCACTGCGCTTGGCAAGATATTTCTTAATGTGGTGTTTAGGAAGAGGGAAGGAAAGCTTTTAGCACAGATGCTCTTGAGAATTCTATTCAAATGAGCAATTTGCTGCAGTATCTACTATGAGTCAAGCACTGGGCCAGACTGTGGGGATATAATACTGAATAACAGCCATTAGCCCTCAGGGCATTTACACTCTAGATGACAACTGAGACACCACTGCTGGGAAGACTTGCATTGGACTGAGAAAGGACATAGTTTTAGACAATAAGCTGCGATGACAGAACATAATCATGCACTGCATAACAACTTTTCGGTTAATGATAACATATATGACAGTGGCCATATATATGGTCCATTATAATAGATTATAAAAGATTATAATAGAACTGAAAAATTCCTGTTACCTAGTGATGTTCTAGCTGTCCTAATAACATAGCACAATGCATTACTCAGGTGTTTGTAGTGATGCTGGTGTAAACAAACCTATTGCATTGCCAATGGTATAAAAGTCTAACACATACAATTAGGTACAGTACGTAGTACTTGATAACTATAATAAATGACTATTTTACCTGTTTATGTATTTACTATACTATACTTTTAATCATTATGTTAGAGTGTACTGCCTCTGCTTATTAAAAAAGTATGAGAAACAAAGTTACCCTTCAAACCCAAAGAATGGACTTAGAGACCCGGAGAACAGCGAAAGTGAGACTTTTAATGACAGTCTTGCAAGATCTGTGTTTGATGGGCAGGCACACCCTGTACAGTTTTAACAAGCAATTTATCCCCTAGTGTGCATGTCCCTCCCCCACTTCCTTAAAGGCTGAGTACTATGGGGTCACAATCTTCTCGGACATTGCCTGTTGATCGTTGGGTAGGGGCTTTAGGTATTTTCTTTAGGGTTGTCTTGCTGCATTTTGTTGCAGCTCACAATGCATTGCGATCCTAGTTAGCTCAGGGGCTCTTTAAATATTGGACTTATGACCTAAGTAGCTGGGCAGGCTGATAAGAACAGACAAAGCGAGCTATTTTGCAGGCTAGAAAGCTTTCATTTTAGACTAAAGTTTTTTGGTTCTGGTGAGGGCAACTAAGGGTTGGGGGAAAGAAAGGGAGAGGGAGGCTGACAAGCAGGCATTGGCTATCCAAGCAGCAGCCTAGTATATCTTGTTTCTTCTGTAGTTTGCTAACCTAAGTCAATTCAAGGCACTTTGTCTTGAAAATGGACCACTGTATACATTATTTCCTTCAAAGAGTTTACTGTAAAACAGCCTTAGGCAGGTCCTTTGGGAAGTTTCCAGAAGAAGGCATTGTTATCATAGGAGATGACAGCTCCGTGTGTACTATTAATTTAAAAATTAAATAAAATTAAATAAAAATTTTTAAAATAGAAAAGAATTTATAAAATAAGAATATTAAAAAGATAATATTTTTCTACACCTGTATAATGTGTTTGTGTTTTAAACTGTTATTACAAAAGACTCAACAAATAAAAAATATTAAAAGTTTATAAAGTAAAAATCTTACAGTAAGGTAAGGTTAATTTACTGTTGAAAAAATAAAAAAATTTTTAATTAAATAGAGTGTAACCAAAATGTACAGTGTTTATAAAGTCTACAGTAGTGTGTAGTAATGTCCTAGGCCTTTGCTTTCACTACTCACTCACTGATACTCCCAGAGCATCTTCCAGTCCTGCAAGCTTCATTCATGGTAAGTGCTTGTATTATTCTGGTCTCACACTGCTAATAAAGACATACCTGGGACTGGGTACTTTAGAAAGGAAAGAAGTTTCAATGGACTCACAGTTCCACATGGCTGGGGAGGCCTCACAATCATGGCGGAAGGCAAAGTAGGAGCAAAGTCACGTCTTACATGGTGACAGGCAAGAGGGTATGTGCAGGGAACTCCCCTTTATAAAACCATCAGATCTCATGAGACTTACTCACTATCACGAGAATAGCGGTGGAAAAACCTGTCCCCATGATCCAATTACCTCTCACCAGGTCCCTCCTCCATGGGGATTATTACAATTCAAGGTGAGATTTGAGTGGGGACACAGAGCCAAACCATATCAGTGCTCTCTATAAGTATACCATTCTTAATCTTTTAAATACTATTTTTACTGTACCTTTTCTATATTAAGTATATTTAGATGCACAAATACTTAACGTGTTACAACTGCCTACGGTATTCATTACAGTAACATGCTGTTAAGGTTAGAAACCTGGGAACAATAGGCTACTGCTTACGCTTTAGGTAGGTAAGTAGACTAGAACATCTAGTTTTGTGTGAGTACATGCTATGATGTGGGCACAACAACAAAATCGCCTAATAATGCATTTCTCAGAGCGTATCTGCTTGTTAAGTGACACATGACTGGAGATCAGCTTTGACCACTTACTGCATATTTTTGACTGTGCTGGTTACGATAGAACGAGACATGGTCTTCCCACCCAAGGAGCTTACTGTCTACTGGGATTGATAAAGCAATGCAGACCAAATATTGAAGACAGTGTACAAGGACTAAATTGAGTGTGGGACTTGATTGTGCTTACTATAGAAAAGGCTTCATGAAGGAGGTAGGGATAAAGCTGAAGGATCTGGAAAGGCTCAGTGAGACCCCTTTACAACAGCTGGCAGCTTAGGGGTGGAATGGATCTTGGAACACACTCTTCTCCATTTAAGATCAGAGTCTTTGGTAAATGAGCAGAGAGAAACCACGTACCTTCTCTTTTACCTTCGGCCAATTGTGAAAAAGTAAGACATAACAAATATTACCTCCCACCCCCAAAATAAGTAATTTAGAATTGTGGAAAACATGGAATTGTTTGGCTGTTCCTTTCAGAGAAGGAGAAGCCCATTCAACCATTTTGAGTACCAGGATAAAGCCCACTTCACATGGTTGGGGCCTGGAGAACCTGAAGATGTGGTCTGCTGTAGTAGTATAATGGTTAACTTTCTTATAGCTGACTGCTAAAGTCACTGATAGGGTATGCCAGGCCACTCTACTTTGTGGAAGAAAAACAATAACCTTTCTCAGAGGCCTATAATACCGCTGAAAAAAAAAACACCAAAATTAGAATTAAAATCCTGAAATACTAAAGAATTTATAATAGAATGATAAATAGTTCATCATACATTGACCCACCTTATCAAAAGTCAATCAACTGGTAAATGTGACATGTATATCAAATACATTTCCCGAAACCCAACCTGACAAATACATACTTAAAAAGATCCCATTTTTTATTTATAAACAAAAAAAGCTTACTTGTATTCCTAAACACTTGAATTAGGCTGTGAGAGTTGGAATAAAGTCATAAGAAAAGAGAAATTTCGAGGAATGTTTTGAAAAAGTAATACTAATGGTAAGTAATAAGTAATATTTATTTACTATGCACGCTGTAGGTGCTTTATGTTAATTACCTTATGAAACCTCTGAGAACTCTATAGTATTATTCTTGCTATTTTGGAGGTGATAAAATTGAAGATAGGAGGGATTGCATAATTTTCCAACATCTCTCAGATGGTAAACTTTCTCAAGCCAAAGCTTGAACCACAGTGTAAGACAGCCTTGGGTGTAATCAAATGAAGATATGAGAAAGAATTACCAAAGAGAGAATTTTTCGAAGTGGGAAGAGAGAAAAAGGATCTATGCAACTTTGAATTTATAAACTGGAGACCCATTAACAGTCATGGTTAGATGAGAAAATTGTGGCCCAGGGTAACATAATATGTCAGTGCACAGGGCCCAGGTTGCCTGACCTCATTTTCTGGATTTTCTCACACTCTCTAGACCACTTTGAACCATCTGTTCCTTCCACAAGAGGCTAAGAGATTTGAGAGGGAATATACTGGCTGGTGATGCCTGCTGGGCTCCTTCACTCCTCAATTACCAAACCTTGTCCAATGTGGTTTGGGATAGGAAGAGGGACAAGCTATCAATTCCTTTTAAAATACATTTTTATTTCTTTTTTTTTTTTTTTGAGATGGAGTCTCACTCTATCACCCAGGCTGAAGTGCAGTGGCACCATGTCAGCTCACTGCAACCTCCATCGCCTGAGTTCAAGCAATTCTCCTGCCTCAGTCTCTCGAGTAGCTGGGATTACAGGCACCCACCACCACACCCAGGTAACTTTTATATTTTTAGTAGAGACAGGGCTTCACCATGTCGGCCAGGCTAGTCTCAAACTCCTGACCTCAGGTGATCCACCTGCCTTGGCCTCCCAAAGTGCTGGGATTATAGACATGCACCTGGCCTATTTCTACTTCTTTAAAAAATCTTTCTGAGTTCCTGCATTGGAGATGTATAGCTTTATTCTTCTAAAACAATGAAGTCAATATTTGTTTATCGTATTTTAGAGGAGAGTCACAATTATGCATAATTAAACTCAAGAAGATACAGTGCTTTGCCTCAAAGCAAAAAATCTGTGTTGGAAGCTGCAATGCCATGTTGCATAGTAGCTCCTGTTCTATGTCATTCTTGAGCCTTTGATTCAGCACATCACATGCTGCTTGGGAAGGCAGAGCTGAGGCTGTAGAGTCAGTTGGGATGCACGCTTTGCTTTTCTGTGATTGCTCATGAAGTTTTCTAAATCGTGTGTGTGTGTGTATGTGTGTGTGTGTGTGTGTGTGTGTGTGTGTGTGTGTGATTACATTCTTAAGCAGGGAAGAAAACAAACATTTTCCAGGCACCTGCTGAGCTTTATGCTTATTGTCTCATTTAATCTTTACAGTGTCATGAAGCTGCCTAGAAACAGCTAACCTGACAAAACTAGGGTTTGAACCTGGGGCTTTTGGCTCTGAAACTGTATTCTTTTCCCTACTGTACTGTTTTTATGCTGCACCGCGTAACAGCCTATAATTGCAAAAATATTTGGGGATAAAAATAATGTCTTCAGGCCGGGCACCATAGCTCACGCCTGTAACCCCAGCACTTTGGGAAGCTAAGGCGAGTGGATTGCTGAGCTCAGGAGCTCAAGACCAGCCTGGACAACATGATGAAACCCTGCCTCTACAAAAAAGTACAGAAATTGGCTGGCCTTGGTGGTGCACCTGTAGAACCAGCTACTTGGGAGGCTAAGGTGGGAGAATTGCTTTAGCCCCAGAAGTCAAGCCTGCAGTGAGCCATAATCATGCCATTACACTCCAGCCTGGGCAACAAATTGACACTCTGTCTCAGAAAAAAAAAGTCTTGAAAATTTTTTAAATTTTACCTCATCTTCTTCCGAAAAAAGGATATCAATAAGTTACAAAGCTCTATGGAGAATAACCCAATTTAAAACAATCACAACAGCAGCAAGTGGAAAATGAGGCTAACATTAATTTTTTAATTTGCAGAATGCTTCAGAATTTGCCATGTGCCTTATCTACTTGATCCTATTCATTTTCCTTTAGCAGACTTGTAAAGAAGGCCAGGGAGATAACTTGGTTTTGCCTAAATTCACAAAGCTCAGTAGAGCTTATCCATCTCCCACCTCCACCCCTAGCTCACTCCCCTAGATTTTCTGACTCACCCACCCCGTGCTTTTTGCCATTAGGATTTTTGTGATCTGGAAATTGTCCAATCTAAATTGACTGCAGTGATTTTAGAAGGTAAAATCAGTATGACTTACAAGTGGATTGTGATATTCCCATTCACGAATGAGCTGACTAAGCAGAGTGACTTGTTCTATCCTTGTTGCCAGTAAACTGGAAGGTCAGCACTAAGGTTCAGGACTTCCAAATTATCTTCCAGCCTCTACTTCACCATACTATTAGGAAATTATATTCTTAAATCTTTTCACTTTTTTTTTTTTTTTTGAGAGATGGGACTTAGTAGAAGGTAGAAATGGACTTGCCCATCTTAATTTTCATGTATTGAATCTTTGCAACAACGGGGTATGTTTTATGCATTGCTTTTTATTATGCATGCTTCAGCGATGACCTCCTATTTCCTTCCTTTCTGTACTCAGTGGATCAGTTTCCTGAATGATTTCTTCATAAGGAGACTTAAGGACTCATACTTTTTTTTTTTTTTTTTTTTGAGACAGGGTCTTGCTCTGTTGTCCAGGCTGGAGTGCAGTAGTGTGATCTTGGCTCACTGCAATCTCTGCCTCCCAGGCTCAAGCTATCCTCCTGCCTCAGCCTCCTGAGTAGCTGGTACCACAGGCACCTGCCACCATGCCTGGCTAATTTTTTGTATTTTTGGTAGAGATGGAGTTTCGCCGTGTTGCCCAGGCTGGTCTTGAACTCCTGAGCTCAAGAAATTCATCCGCCTTGGCCTCCCAGAGTGCTGGGATTACAGATGTGAGTCACCGCACCCGGCAATACTTTTAATTACACATTGGATAAGATATTTTCCAGTTAGGAAACTAGCATTAAAAAAATTTATGGGCTGGGCACAGTGGCTCACACCTGTAATCCCAGCACTTTGGGAGGCCGAGGTGGGTGGATCACAAGGTCAGGAGATTGAGACCATCCTGGCTAACACAGTGAAACCTGTCTCTACTAAAAAGACAAAAAAAAAAAAAAATTAGCCGGGCGTGGTGGCGGGTGCCTGTAGTCCCAGCTACTCGGGAGGCTGAGGCAGGAGAACGGCATGAACCCGGGAGGTGGGGCTTGCAGTGAGCCAAGATGGTGCCACCGCACTCCAGCCTGGGTGACAGAGGGAGACTCCGTCTCAAAAAAAAAAAAAAAAAAAAAAGTATGTAATGATCTAGGATCATACTCATTGTAAAAAAGAAATTCAAGGAATTTGAAGACAGGAGCCAACACGCGTACCTTTTCCCTCCTCAATCCTAACTTCTCTTTATAGAGGCCACCCTTGGTAACAGCTTGATGTGTTTCTCTTGAAGCCTTTTTTTTCTTCTGTATACTGTGTAATTAGTTTTTTCAAAAATCTTACGGGCTTGTGGTTATATTTGTGGCTTGTTGTGGCACATAGTGGAGTTTTGATAACACCCAAGTTTATACACACTGCCAAAGAGACACAATGACAATATTGCTAGAAGATGATTATCAAATAATTTAAAATTTGTGTCTCTTTCCCAGACCACACTTCCTCAAGCAAAGTATTACTTAACATATATATGATATATAATATATATCTAATAAATCCTATACTTATATTGAGAGAAGATTCATATTTTAAATTGTTAAACCATTAGTTTAGTGTCAACATGTAGGACATCACACAGTTTCTGTGATTCTACTTCACTTATTAGTTAACCATGAGTCTTGAGAAATGGATACAGCCTCTGCGAGACACTGGCTTGGGAAACGGTCTGTGGTTCTGCTCTTCTTGGCCTTGCTGTGAACTAGCTATGTGACCTGGACCCATTGCCTAGAAAGGCTTCTCTGATCTTGTCGTTAAGAGGTGGATTCTAATGTGTGCAGTCCTCATTTATTTGAGGGTGATGGCTGGGACCTGGAGAGGCTGCCCTTCCTTCTACTCTCCTCAGTATGTCTGCAGCCTGCCCCCTTCTTCCTGTGTGGGGACTCATGGCACACCTGAAGGAGACCAGTGTGAGGCTCTGCAGTGGGGTGTGTGAGGGCATATATGGGAGGCAAGATCTCCAACCGAAATAACAAAACAATCTGCTCATCTCTGTAGTTGCATACTCTGCCATCTTTGACATCTCTAAAAGTTCAGACATAGGAGTCTTTACAGTTTCAAGATCTTATACTTACTGGGTCTTAGTTTCTTCATCTATGAAATGAGAGGGTCAGACTCATTAGAGTCTTGCTTCTAAATCACCCTCCCATTTGACATGAAATAAATATTTATTGCTCACATATTATGTTCAAATCTGTATGTACACTTTACATGCACTCGATCTTGGGCTGCTTTTCTACACGCCTCCTAAAGTTTGCCTTGAGCCGATGCGACTTTTTTCTCATTTGAATATCTAAAATATCTCAAATGGTGTGGCGTTTTACAACTTGCAAAATTATCCAATTTATTAAAGTAATTTGTGCTTTTTATTAACAGAAAGTTATTTCACCTACAAATGAGGACAACTGGATGCATTTCACAAGAGAAAGGCAGCTTTTGCCACCTTGTCTTGCTGTTGAAAAATTAAACCTACAGTGCATGGGGAAATTAGATTATTCCTGGAAAAATACCATTTTCTCTGAAAACTGTCCACGCCACCAGTTCCAAATTCTGTCAAATCACGACCTTCTCAACAGCGTATAAAAAAATGGACCAACAATTGTAACACTGAGTAAGAGTTAAGAATTATGCATAGCACCAATAAAACAGGTGACATTTTTATGGTGCTATCATTTGTGGCAGGCTAAATAATGGACCCCAGAGATATCTAGGACCCAATCCTTAGAACTTGTGAATGTTGCCTTATATGCCACAGAGATTTTGCTGATATAAGTAAGTTAATGATCTTGCAATGGGGAGATTATCCTGGATAAGCCAGGTGTGCAGCAAGCTCAGGAATGACAAGTAAAGCTAAAAAATGCTGGCAGCCTCTAGAAGTTGGAGGAGTTAAGAAGCAAATTCTCCCCTGAATCCTTCAAAAGGAACCAAACCTGATTTAAGTCCTATTAACATTCATTTCAGACTTTTGGCCTCTAAGAGAATGTATTGTTTTTTTAAGCTGCTAAATTTGTGGTAATTTGTTACAGCAGAAGTTGTCAACTAATCACTTTATTTCTTTATTTGAGACAGTTTCACTCTCTCGGCTCACTGCAACCTCCACCTCCCATGTTCAAGCGATTCTCCTGTCAGCCTCTGGAGTAGCTGGGATTACAGGCCCATGCTACCACACACAGCTAATTTTTGTATTTTTAGTAGAGACGGGGTTTCATCATATTGGTCAGGCTGGTCTCGAACTCCTGACCTCAGGTGATCTGCCTGCCTTGGCCTCCCAAAGTGCTGGCATTACAGGCGTGAGCCACTGTGCCCAGCTAATCACATTATTTTTAAGAGTTAGCATTTATTTAATAGTTTGATCTCGGGAGAAAGGGTGAAAAGTGTTTTCTTTTTTTTTTTCCTTGAGACAAGGTTTCTCTCTGTCACCCAGGCAGTGGCACAATCATAGCTCACTCTAAACTTCAACTCTTGGGCTCAAGTGATCCTCCTCCTTCGTCCTCCCAAAGAGTTGGGATTACAGATGTGAGCCGTTGCACCCTGCTGACAAGTGTTTTTAGGGTCATAAGCAGCCATTTGGTTGAATATTCTTGGAACTCTTTGGTTAATACGCTTGAAATGAAAATCTATTTCTGATACAGTGCAGAAGGAGATACTGGTGATAGTTACCAACTCTTAGAAAGAGGAAAAGTGGGAACTGAGGATCTGAAGGTGTCTTGGTCAGCTCAGACTGCCATAACGAAATGCCATAGACTGGGTGGTCTAGACAACATAACTTATTTTTTCACAGTTTTGGATGCTGGAAGGTCCAAGATCAAAGTTCTGGTGGATCTAGGTCCTGGTGGGGGCTCTCTTTCTGGCTTGTAGGCAGCCACCGTCTTGCTGGGTGCTCACATGACTTCTTTGTGTACATGCAGAAAGAGAGAAAACACTCCTGTGTCTCTTCTTATGAGGGCACTAATCCCATCATGGAAGCCCCATCCCCATGACCTCATCTAACCCTACCTACTTCCCAAAGGCACCATCTCCAAATACTATCACATTGGTGGTTAGGGATTCAACATCTAAATGTGTGGGGGGCGCAGTCATTCAGTCCATGACACTTTCCTCACGTGGCATGGTGGTGTGAGGTTTTTCAAAGGGTTATTCCCTTTTTCTCAGAAATTGGCAATTAGATCTCATATCTGATGATAGGGCACTAACTACCTCTCATCTTAAATTCAGAGATCTTCAGATGTGGGGCCAACTCCCTTGCTAAGGACATGCTGTGAGGCACCATTTTGGAAAAACCTGTGCTTACACTTCTCGTCCCTTAGTTGATGGTTAATATAAAAAAGGGCTTGCAGGAAGCAAGAGGTCATCTTTTGGGTAGAATGGTAGCCATATTTTTGCCCTGTCTTCTGGGTAACTTTGAATATATAATACGTATATAAGTGTGTGTATATGTATACACACATATATATTATATATATATATAAAGATATAGCTTACTGTATGACAATGCCTTGCATTAGTAGAGGATTTTGGTTTTTCATCACTGTGTATGCTCACATTTGTAGTCTCATTTGATCTTCATAAAAACCACGTGACATAGCAGATTAGTTTTATTATTTGCATTTTTCAGATTAAGAAACTGAGATCATTGTATAGGAGCGATGGACTACATTGTGTAGCTTTTCCTTCAAGGCCTCTGTCTCATGGCTTAGGGCTGCACTGTCCAATATGGTGGCCACCAGCCTCACATGGTTATTTAAATATAAATTAAAGTTCATTAATATTAAACACGAAGTTCAGTTCCTCAGGGTCAAAAGTCACATTTTTGATGCTCAATAGTCACATATGGACAGAGTAGATGGGACAAATAGAACATTTCTATAATTGTAAAGACTTCTATTGGACAGCACTGGCTGTGAAGGTTAAGGAAAGAGTTTTCTAGCCCTAACCTCTGCCACAGAATCAGCCTTCTCTTCTGCTTTTTGGAGGCCTGAATATCTCACTGTTAGCCTCATTTCCACACTTCCTACAGGAGAGCAGAGCTGGACTTTGCCTGCTATTGGCTTCCAGGTTGGACTATGACATTTTCTACTAGCAGGTAACATTTTGGATGAATCCTTAATTGCCACCATCAGCCAACAGTGAGCAGAAGCAGCCTGGTGCAGTACCAGCCTCATGTGGAGGATGTTGAAGTTGAACTTGACATTTATAGGATTCATTGAAACATAATCAAGGCACCAAGTTCGTTTATGTGACAATGTAGACAAAGAGACTGTTCCGCAAGCAGGTGTCTGACTGAGTCCTGGAACTGGTCTTCCAAGACAGTAGACATAAATAGGAGGAGTTTTCAAATTCTGCTTCCCTTGCATACTTTAGAGGTTTTTAGATGAACTGGGATTGAAGATAGTAAATGCTGGCTATTAATGGCAATTATTACGTTATCCAAATGGGATTCAAGGAGCACAAGGACATAGGAACAAAGAAAAGTGTGAAATAAGCATCTTCATTTCTTCAATAAATATTTATTAAGCCAGACATTGCACTAATTACTAGGGAGATAAAAAGAAACATATGACTTGGTCCCTATCCTTAGGGTCCTTAAAGGTCATTAGGGAGATTAAAACATTCAGTCATAAAAATAGCTTCCATTTATGTAGCTTATATTCCATTCCACAAACCATGCTAAACACTTTATACAGATTATTTCACTTAAAGCTTCTCAAAATCCTAGGAAGTAACTAACCAGGCACTTGTCAAAGCAAAGATTAAATAGGATTTAAGGAGATGACGAAAATCCCAGCCTTTCCTTTGTCTAAGGGTGGAGACAGCAGGCTACAGGAACAGACCTTCTTATTCAGCATAGAGTCACTTAAGTGGCCATTCAGTTTTATAAATAACAGTATTAAGAACCTTTTTTTTGGACTTGATTAATGCTGCCACTCCTTTAGGTCCTTAGTATGCAAAGCTGGTCCTAGGCAGAGATGGCCTAATTTATATAAGAAGTTTGAGGTTCTTCGGAGGGGAAAAGAATAAATACTTGCCCCTTACCCCCACTTCCAGTATTTTCTCCCCGAGATTTAGAATTACAGAGGTTAGTTGGGGTGAACCAGGTGGGTCCCAAACAAAACCTTCTGGCTGGTGAGGTGGGCCAGAGATAAGTGTCGATGTGTTTGGTCAGGGTGAGGGAGAAGTCTCAACACTGTGCATAGTTGTTAATGGAAATGCCAGGGTCACAAAATTCTTGATTTGGTGAACAAAATCTCAGTTCCCTAGAATAAGGGAAAGAAAGCAGGTGAGTGGGAGCTTTATTTTATATATATACTGAATGGAGTTTCTGGGATGTTCAGCAGCAATCTGTAGATTTTGCTGAACCTGGTATTTCCCACAGCTGTTTAGTGAAGTCTAAAGAGGGAGAGGGAAATATTGTATATATTTGTTGTGAGCATCTAGTGAATTAACGTTCCACGGAGCATTTGAGAAATGCTATAGAGATCTGCCCTATTCAGGGCCTTTCCTCTCCATCCCCCAATACATGTGCATTAATTTGCATATGAAATGAATAGAGGAGGGCTAGCTAACATTTGCATCTCAACATCAAGAATATGAAATGACTTCAACTAGAACAGGTCAAAGCATAACTGCCAATTTACACGCTGAAATTGGTATGAGGGTAAATTATGAAAAAACAAAATCAGATATACAAATAGTGTGTCTGAGGGATCCGTTTCAATAGCAGCATGTATGAAGATGGCCATGCGATTTTTCAATGTCAGAAAATTCAATGCAAAACAACTATGCCATGACCAAAAAGTCATGCAAGCTTGGAAGATGTTTCATTAGAATCTAGAAGAAGCTCCACTTGCAGAGTGTCGGCTGCAGGAGCCCCACTGTGCTGTGCTGTTGTGTCCTACTTGGATTCTACTACCGGGGGCAAATGCTAAGCAGTTGGTTGTCAACCTGAAGCGATTCTACATACTGTGCTGTGTGGTTTATTGTCAAGCTGGTTAACATAGAACTACTTTTCCTGAATCTCCTTCACTGGGTGATTTTGAGTTAGTTGGCCAAAACAGGTTTTTTGGTATTTTTTTTTTTTTTTTTAGATTTGGAAGTCAAGCAGCAGCCTTGCTCTCTGAAGATGGTGGTGGCAGAAGCAATGACAGACAGCAATGACAGGTATCCTTGTTCTGTATTTTACATCCCTCTTTTCTTCCTATGGACCAATGGTGGCCTCCAGTGCAAACCAGATGCTAGAACACTGATACACCATTTTTTCACATAAGTATTTCTAATACAACCCACTTTGTGGCACTCCTTTTGGCAGGTGGGTGATTTGGGCCTCTCAGATGTAATGGTGACTCACCCAATATCCCAACTGCTCCTTGTAGACCTTCACTTCCCTAGTTCTTCCTATAATTAATTTTTATATTAATATCCTTATTCCATAACTCACATGTGCTTCCCAAATTGAACCCGAATTCAGTTACATAACAATAATCATAACAGCCCCTATATAGTGTGCATAGATATACATATATTTTATTTTTTATGTTTTTAATTTTTTTGAGACAGTCTCGCTCTGTTGCCCAAGCTGGAGTGCAATGGCAGAATCTCAGCTCACTGTAACCTCCACCTCCCAGGTTCAAGCAATTCTCGTGCCTCAGCCTCCCGAGTAGCTGGGATTATAGGCGTGCGCTACCACACCTAGCTAATTTTTGTATTTTTAGTACAGATGAGGTTTCACCATGTTGGCCAGGCTAGCCTTGAATTCCTGACCTCAGGCAATCTGTCTGCCTCGGCCTCCAAAAGCGCTGGGATTACAGGCGTGAGCCACTGCACCCTGCCATGTTCAGATATTATTATCCTTCTGTTTCTGAGGGGTGCTTACTCAATGCCAGGTACCCTTCTAAGATATTTGCATATAATAACTTCATTATTCCTCATAGCAGTTGTGTGAGGTGATACTGTAATTATTTACATTCTACAAATGAGAAAATGAAAACAATAAGATGTTGTGAGATCTGCCAAGGTTTCTTAAGTTAGTGAACGCAGCACCAAGATTGAAGCATGATTTCTAGATCTGGAGCCTTTTCTCCTAACCACTAGAGGGATGAGGCTAATCAGAGTAATAGAAGGCCCTGAATCGTATCAGAAAATCAGTGAGAAATAATGGTGATCTCTAAAACATAATTCATAGTAAAGATTTTCAAATATTCAGGGGGAGTTATAAGGAAGAGAGGGTAAGCTTGTTTATTCCTATTCTTCTGGGAAAAAACCACAAATATTTGGTTAAAATTGGGAAAATAGATTTCAATACTTTTAAACACTCTAATTAACAGAGTTGTTCAAAAGTCTAATATCTTGCCATGCTGATATAGTTCAAACAGAAACGGAATGGTCATCAGTCAGAAAGATGGCCTGTGACGTTTGGCTCCATTATGAACTAACGTTCTTTCATTCATTTAAGAAATATTTTTTGAGTGCCAGGCATTATGTTCACATTGGACTAAGCAAAACAGATTTGGTTGTAGATAATGTTTACAGCCCAGTAAGTATAGACAGATATCAAACTGCAACCGAAATCATACAAACACACATACACTAAAAATACAATACAATTTGTGATAAATGCTCTGAAGGAAAAGTAGAGCATACAGAAGAGAACATGACCTCATCAGCAGCTTCAGGAAGACTTGCATGACAAAATTTCATTTGCTCTGCATCTTCTAGATAAATAAGAGTTTTCTGGGTGAGTTTGCCGGGAGATGATGGTACGAGGCAAAAGGAGTCTGTTCAAAGATCCGTAGACAAGAAAGAACATGACATTTTGGAGAGACAGAAAGAAGACCAGATGGTTGAAGTGCAAAATGTTAGGGACAACAGAAAATAATATAGGGCTAGACAGGTAGGTGAGGTAGATCATGTAGAACCTGGTGGGCTGGATGTTCATTTTTAGCCTAAGGAACCACTGGAGGATTTTCATAAGGTAGTTGACGTGAGAATCATAGATTTAGGATGCAGTGGAAAGACAGGTTAAATGTGGAACAAGAGAAGAGTTAGAGGGTTCTTAAAATAGTTCAGCTGAAAGATGAGAGTTCTCTAGGCTTTGGTAGAGATGAAGAGAAGATAATTTTTTAAATGAAAAACCTATACAATTAAAGTGTTTTCTTGATTATGGGAAGTAATAGAGAGAGGAATGACAAGGGCAATTTCCAAGTCTCTGATTTGTTCATCTGGGTACATGGACTTTAAGATGTACTGAGATACGAACGTGGAAGAGGACTGAGTTCGAGGGACAAAGGGGAAAGAAAAACATGAGGTGAGATTTGAAGAGATTTTATATGAACTGCATTTGAACTGTTCAACTGAAGTGTTAAGCAGGCAATTGGGTAGTTGGGTTGGGGCTAGAGAGAGGAGTGGACTTGAGATAAAAAACTTAGAAGATATTTGCATGAAGTTGGAGATGGAAGCTAGGGAGGTAGCTGAGAGGACTTAGGGAAAGGGTGTAATGTAAGAAGAAAAGAGGGAACAGGGATGAACCTGGAGGAGCTCTAATGTTAAAAGGCCTGTTACTAGAGGATGTGTGGGCAAGGAGCCTGGGAAGAAGTGGGTAGAGTGATAGGAGGAAAATCAGTGCTGAGTGCTGCCTTGGAAACATATAGTGGAGAAATATTTTCAAATAATTAAGAGAAAAATGCTGGGCATGGTGGCTCACACCTGTAATCCCAGCACTTTGAGAGGCTGAGGTGGGTGAACCACCTGAGGTTGGGAGTTCGAGACCAGCCTGACCAACATGGAGAAACCCTGTCTTTACTAAAAATACAAAAATTAGCTGGGCATGGTGGTGCGTGCCTGTAATCCCAGCTACTCAGGAGACTGAGGCAGGAGAATCGCTTGAACCCAGGAGGCAGAGGTTGCAGTGAGCTGAGATTGTGCCATCGTACTCCAGCCTGGGCAACAAGGGTGAAACTCCATCTCAAAAAAAAAAGGAGAAAAATATCCCAAATATAGCTTTTGGCTCTGAAATTTTATGACACTATATTTTGGAAAATAATAGTGTGCAATTTTCTGCGGTATAGTTCTATCTTGAACATCCCTCAGTAGAACCAGTGTAGATAGTCAAGAAATGGCTCTGTGTAAAGCTTGACATTTGTACAGTGCTTCCACAAATAATGGCCCTTACACATTTGAAGAAGAAAGAGGAATCTGTCTTTCAGTTGTTTTTAAATAAGGAAACCGAAATTCAGAAAATTAAGTGTTCTGCCTAAAGTTATGTAAGTTGAAGAGACATTCTGATTTATCGGCCAATAAATTTTCTTTCCCTTTTATGTTTCCTCATACATAATATAATATTAAATTTCAGCAAGTCTCTCTTTAAATGAGAAATTCTAAATGATTGACATGTATAGACTTGACTGTATGTATTTCTAAAGTTCACAGTTTACTAATCTTAAAGTTGTATTGGAGTATGACTGAAAATATATTTTAAAAATTATTATCTAACATTAAGAAATCTATCTGGGTTGGGTATGGTGGCTTAGGCCTGTAATCCCAACACTTTGGGAGGCTGAGGTGGGTGGATCATGATGTCAGGAGTTCGAGACCAGCCTGGCCAACATGGTGAAACCCCGTGTCTACTAAAAATACAAAAATTAGCTGGGGGTGGTGGTGCGTGCCGGTAATCCCAGCTACTCAGGAGGCCACTTGAACCCAGGAGATGGAGGTTGCAGTGAGTGGAGACTGTGCTACCGCACTCCAGCCTGGACAACAAAGTGATATTCTGTCTAAAAAAAAAAATCTACCCAGATGTAGGCTGGGCATAGTGGCTCATGCCTATAATCCCAGTACTTTGGGAGGCTGAGGCAGGTGAAACACTTGAAGTCAGGAGTTTGAGACCAGCCTGGCCAACATGGTGAAACCCCCTCTCTACTAAAAATACAAAAAACAAAAGAAACCAAAAAATTAGCAAGGGGTGATCTCAGCTACTCAGGAGGCTGAGGCAGGAGAATCGCTTGAACCCGAGAGGCAGAGGCTGCAGTGACCTGAGATCTCACCACTGAACTCCAGCCTGGGCAATAGATCAAGACTTCATCTCAGAAAAAGAAGTTTATCTGGATGTAAAATTAGTACTCTTTTCTTAAAGAGTTGTTGCTTTCTGTATGTTACTTATCCCTTCAGCACTTTCATTTTCTTAGTTCATTGCCATGGAAACGTGGCAAGGTTGTAAGGGGTCATGGTCAAATCTGTAGCTGTTACATGGTGAGCTCCCCATTGGTGATACCTGCAATTGATGTAACTAGCTGAATTTTGGCTTATGGCACGAGTATAGTAACTAATTTTGAGCCCAGTGCCAACCTCATAGGTCAATTAAAGAAGTCTAACAAGGTTTCCTTATAGATAAAAAAGGCTTGCTAAGCTAAGATTGGCAACAAAAATGAATGCAACACACAGAAAATTCCATCAGGGTTTAAGAAACAAGTCTTCTGACTTTAGCCATAACCTGTTAAGGGCATTGCAAGAAACTGCTCAGAAAGGTATTGAGAAGAACAATTTTGTTAAGAGAAGAAGTTATCACTTAAATGAGCACATTGTCTTGTAATGCAACTCAATTCATGAAAACAAAACAAAAATGAATAATCATCCATCCTTTTATTTCAGAAATTAAATATTAAATCACATTGTAAAATTTTATTCATGTTCAATATTGTAGACAATTATCTGATACTTCAAAATATTTTTGCATCTCATATCTGATGCCTTAAAATTTAGTTTTCATTACTTGTCCCCGGGTCTATGAACTCAACAATAATTTCCCTTCCTCACTCAGCTCAGATTGTATAACAATCTCCTCTCCCTCTTCCCTCCCTCGTGTAACACATGGCTCCTTGGAACACCCTGTGTCCCCACTGACCTATAGTCTCACCCATATCAATGGCTTCTCTTCTATAAGTATACAAAAATGCATATTTCATTTTATAAAATATAATCATTTATATTTACATTTTATAAAATGGCTTTAGACCACATTTACTTTTCTGCAACTTACTATTTTCAATTGGATCATATTGATTAGTTTTTACATATCCTATTTTATATTGAATTTACATAAAATTTTGTTAACAGATACAGACAACGCTGGTGTATGGATGAACTCAATATAAGTCCTCTGTTGTGCTTTTGACACCTGAGAGGGCTTACCAGCACAATGACAGAAAGAAAGTCACAGAGTCCAAAGTCTTTGTAAAATAGGAGTCAGCAAGCTTTGTCTTAAGGAGCCAACAGTAAGTATTTAGGCTTTGTGAGCCATATGGTCTCAGTTACAATTACTTAAGTCTACTGATGTGGTGCTAATACAGCCACTGATAACACATAAATGAATAAATGTGGCTGTGCTCCAATAAAACTTTATTTACAAAAGCAAAAAGTGGGCCATCTGATTTGCCCTAGAGGCCACAGTTTGCCAACTCTAATACAAATCTTTATTTTTCCTATTGTGTCAGTCCAAGATGCAGGAGACTCCACTCTTTCTGGTCTCCCTCCTCTTTCTCTTCCATCCTACTCCCCACAGACTTCATTGCTCTAGTACAGGGCTCCCAGTTCCATCTTAGAAGGGTAGATTGAGAGGTTCTCTCTGTAATTGTAAAAGGCCTCCACATTTTTCATGGTGAACTATCTATAAGACAAATAAACCTCTTGCTAAAGTTGATTATTTCTCCAAGCACAACTTGCTTAAAAATATTTACCATCTGGTCCTTTACAGAAAAAGTTTGCCAACCTCTGTCTTACGTCTACCTTTGGATACAGGGTTCTTCTGTTACCACAAAGGAATTCCCTTGTCTACCCATTTAGGGTGGCACTCCGCCACCCCCACCCCCACCCCATCCCCGTATCTTGGCAACCACTAATCTATTCTCCTCTTCTATTGTTTGCAATCCTGTTTTTTTTTTTTTTTTTCATCTTTGTATCCACATCACCATGAGAATCTGGCACACAAGTACTTAGTAGCTATTTGCTGAATGAATGAATAGAAATGATGTTAAATACTCTTTTTAAAAGCAACATTTTCAAATGGAGTATTTCATGTTCATTAACAAAATTCTGATAGGTTGAAAATTATGATAAGGTTACAAAATACTTGAAATCAGTTATACTAACATTTTAAAAATAATGTTTTCTGAAGTTGTAAATAAAGCCCACAAAGTAGTATAATGTGGTTAAGACATGGCAGTGACCCCAGTAGAGGGTTTGTTAATTGTGCTACACAGGAAGTGTCCTGGCACCGCACAATGGGCAGTTTTTCAGCTCTCACCCAAATCCGGAAGGGAGTGCAACCAAAGGAGTTTAAAACGTCCCACCCTTTACTGTGCCACAGCAGAGACAACTGGGGCTGTGAAGGTCTGTGAGATCTGTGGACTAGATCAAGTCTGAAAGCCACAGCTGCTCACTGTCATTTCTGAGGTCAAACCTTCAAAAAGTCCTCTGGAATGGAGATTTTGCAAAGGAAACTTTGGACAAGTTAATAAGTCAGGAGTATCCCTGCATGTCATATCCAATACAAACAGCAAAAGCTACACGAAGTACCATTAGCTGAACCCAGACGCTGCAAGAGTAAAGTGGATGAGGTTGGAGGTCCTCAAATTGGGCCACATCAGGATCTTCTAAGGGTTGTATAGGCATAGATTTAGATACTCAGTTTTAGCCCTTCAACTTCCATGTACATTCTTTCCTAAGACTGCAGAAGCTAAGATTGAGTTTGAGTTCAACAATTGCTCTTTTCCCATTTGACAAAGCAAAGGCATTTCTTTTCATTCATCCACAAATCTTTCCTGGTCTATATAAACTTAAAGAGTACCAAACAAAGGAGAAGGCTCCATTAACAATCAGTCAAGTCACCATAACCTGGTAACACTTCCTGTATTATACATATTGCAGTTAAAGGTGAAGCTCGTTCTTGAAAAATCAGTATTTTTGTCCTAGTTGGCCTATTCAGATTCAGATGTATGACAGAATAGGGTCTATCTATCTATGTATATAGATATGTGATAGATAGGTATTAGCAGTTATAAATTTGTTTAATCCTCCAACTATTAAGACTGCATAGCTCTGAGGGAAGGTTCCACAAGAGCAAAGGAAAATGGTAGAAAATATTGAACACTGAAACAACTTCAGAAAATACTGAAATACAAGTTTATTTCAGCTATTCTCCATACTTATCCCTACGACATGTAATTAGCTGAGAACAAAAAGCACCTTCTAAGAGTCAAAGCAGTATTGATAGCTGTTATTGATTCTTTTAAATGTAACTGGAATATTTCCCAGTACTACCAAAATTTTTAAGATATAGTGATGAAAACCCATGGATAAAACTTTTAAGTAATTCCTTTGAGTTTGGGATGTTACTTAACAGATACAGCAGTTTTATTAAAATATGTTTTGAAATGTTTATTTCAAACATGGTAAATATTTTATTTTATCCCATCAAACATTTAGCATTTCTAGTTTCTATTAACAAAAAGTATATGCTAGCCAATCTAATTAATTTTTAGCAGTCTATGCTCTTTCATAAAGTATATAAGTAAAGTTTGATTATAATGCCTAATGAATAGAGTTATTTTTTATTTTAAAGATTTGATCCTTAATTGTTCTTGAAAGCCAAACATTGGAATATATTTAGTAAATTTCACGTCTTTTTTATCATACTTCATGATTCATAAATAATAATTTTAGCAATGTATCATGTTCTCATTAGGTAGAAAATGAACAATAGGATATTGATTCAGTATCTTTAAAACTTATTATGAAATAGATGTATCAATTATATAAAGATCTATAATCTTGAATAATTTTAGTAATGTGTCTTACAATATGTAGTCTATTTTTTTGTGTGTGTTTTTAAAAACATATATTCCCTGAAGTGCTTAATAATACGCTTATTGCAACTGAAAAATAGAATTGGACTGTTTCTGACAAATACAGGTCTCATATGGCTGATGGGGAGAAAATGAGACTTGGCCTTCCTAACTAAATTATATGGCAGAGAATTCCCATAACCCGAATAAGCTAAATCTGAGCTCCAAGGTTTTGATGAACGTGCACGTAAAGCTTGTGATTGAATGAACATATTTTATCAAAACATATTGCAATTGCAAAGGGGTATTAAATTTAATAATATTTTGATTTTTCTCAATTCCCTCTTGAAGTTAACCAAGATGAATTTAAATTCAACAGTAAGAAACACAAATAATAATTTTCTAAGTTTGCATAAAGACTATTTTTACTGAAATATAGAAAGAGAAAGACTCAAATGTCTAGGGTTTTTTTTGTTGCTGTTGTTTGTTTCAGTTCAGGTGGTTTTCAGTTTTTTACATTCCAATGAAATTGTCAGGTGATATACCATTAAAAATAACCTTTTGATGGTAGAGCATTGTTTGGATTTTGGTTCATAACCAGGAAGGAGTTAGAAGGGTCAAGTGACGTTGCTTTTTTAAAAGAAATAAGAATGTCCATCCCTTAAGCTTATGCATGTAAATATAGTTTCTCACTGTTTACATGTATGGAAACACAGAGTAGAAACAGAGTCAATGCTGAGTCTTTCCTCATTTGGCAATAAGGCCTTTTCACCCACAGATACATGAACTAATATAGGAAAAAATTTTATCTCATTGGACAGCACTTGCACTAAAATTTTTTCCCTTATTTTTCAGTTACTTATCAAAATTTGTAATATATAAATGTTGTTTAGATCAAGTGTTTACAACCCATAATTATAATGAAAACTCATTCCAGAAAAAATCTGATAGCATAAGACATATGGTCACAGGAAATTAAACCAACTAGAAGATTTTATGTACAAATTTTTATGTACTAAATAAAGTATTTTATGTACTAAGTATTTTATGTACTAAAGTTGCTTATTTGATAGGATGATTAATAGAAGACTTTCACTATTACATGTATATGAAATTATGTGAAAAAAGTAGAATGAAAGTTTGAAGAAAACCCAAGGAGGATATAAAAGAGTGATTAAAATTTCTGAAATGATTAAAGTTTCTAAAATTTCTGTTAAAGTAAAGCTTGCTCATGTGTTTCAAAAGGATGATTGTAGAATTCAATAATTACTGGTTAAGATCCATAAGATGGAAGCTGGGACCATGGAAGGACCCAAGTTGTAGAAAGCATGAGTCATGAGGAAGAGCAGTCACTGTCAAGAGATTCAACTAGAAGCAGAGAAAAATGGAAGAGGGGGATGATATCACAGGTCCAAAAGTTCTTCATTTACCCTCACTCTCAACTAATAGTATGATTATGTATAGCATTCCAGGTTGGAAGTCATTATTTCTCAGAATTTCTAAGGCATTTGTCCATTGTTTCCTAGCTCCAGTAATGATGTTGAGAAGTCTCCAAGAAATTTTGATTGCTGACCAGTTGTGTCTGATCTACAGTTTACCTTTTTGGAGGCATGACCTATAGTTTACCTTTTTGGAAAACCCCTTGTCTCCAATGTTCTGGTATTTCAAAACTGATATGCTTCAGGGGTTTATTTTTATCTATTCATTGGGTCATTTCAACCACAAAACCCTCATTATTCAATTTTGGGAAATATTCTTGAATTACTCCTTTGATTAATTCCACGATTCCCTTCATGACAAGTTTTCTAATTTCCTTTTTTCACCTCTGTAATTTTCCATTTCATTATCCTTTAGTTCTACTACAAAGGAGTTTTCCTTAATTTTATATTTAAACACTTCTTTTTAATTTTTAATTTCTGCCACCATTTTAATTTTCTAAGAAAGAATTAAAAACTTTTTAATTTTTGATTCTGTGTTTTTAATGATATTTTGTTCTTGTTTTCTGAGTTACATTTTCTCTTTATTCCCTAAGCATATTAATAATAGCTTATTTCTAAAAATTTTCCTCTTCTGTAGTTTCTGCTTTCTCTAAGGATTTTTCTTTTTTAGTTGTTTTGCTTTGTTTTGGTTTACTTATTTGGCTTATATCATTCATTTTAGACCTATGCTATAGCCACTAGACACCTGGGCTACTGAGTAATTAAAATTTGGCTAGTCCGAGCTGAGACATGCTATAAATATAAAACATAGTCTAGATTTTCAGAAGTTCAAATGAAAAAAGAGTGTAAAATATCGCACTAATGTTTTTGTATTGTTTACTTGTTGAGATGATCATATTAAGAATATACTGAGATAAATAAAATATATTATTAAAATTAATTCTAGCTCTTTAAAAATTTATTTTAATGACTACAAAAAATTTAAAAGTACACATGTAACTTGCATTATATTTCTAATGGGCAATTCTATGTTAGACTACTTCCTCAGATGTCTGGTGAATTTTGGTTGTGTGTGTGTATAATATGTTTATGGAGACATAACCCACATACCATTAAAGTACATCTTTTAGGCTAGGCGTGGTGGCTTACACCTGTAATCCCAGCGCTTTGAGAGGCCACAGCAGGCTAATCACCTGAGGCCAGGAGATTGAGACCCTTCTGGCCAACATGATGAAAAACCCTCTCTACTAAAAATACAAAAATTAGCTGGGCGTGGTGGCATGTGCCTGTAATCCCAGCTACTTGGGAGACTGAGGCACGAGGATCGCTTGAATTCGAGAGGCGAAGATTGCAGTGAGCCATGATCATGCTACCGCACTCCAGCCTGGGTGACAGAGTGAAACTCAGTCTCACAAAACAAACAACAAAAAACCCCACCCTTTAAAGGGTACTATTCAGTAGCTTTTAGTATGTTCAGAGTTGTGAAAATCATCACTATCAAACAATAGAGCATTTTCATCACCATAAAAAGAAACCCTGCACCCATTAGCAGTCACTCCTTATTCCCACCTCCCTCCAGTTCCAGGAAACCACTAAAGTATCTTCTGTTTCTATAGATTTACCCATTCTAGGCATTTCATATAAATGGAATCATACGATGTGTGGCCTTTCGGGACCGACTTCTCTCACTTTGCAGAATGTTTTCAAGGTTGACTCCTGCTACCGCATGGATTAGTCCTTCATTCCTTTTTATTGCTGAATAATTTTCCAGTGTAGGAGTATACTTCATTTTATTTATCTGTTTATCATTTGGTGGACATTTGAGTTGTTTCCACTTTTTGGCTATTATGAACAGTTCTCTTACAAACATTCATATACCAGTCTTTGTGAGAACATATGTTTTCATTTTTCTTGGGGAAAAACCTAAGAGTGCTCATATTTTCAGAATGAACTAACAAGCTAGCTGGATTTTTGGAGCGTGGGTCTCTCTGAGTGGGGATATGGCTAGAGAAGCATTGTGTCATTACCTTCAGGTTTGCCCTTTGGGCTGAGATTTTCAGATTTTGCAGAAAAATTCTCTGGTACCTGCAGGACTCAATCTGTCTGATAGTATTCTGGAAATGTATTAAGAGAAGAGGACTGGGCTTTCCAACATTCTATGAATCAATATTCATTTATTTTTCCTGTTTCTATATTATACTTTCTCCCTGAACTATGCCTGGCATCCCCTATGATATGGTTTGACTCTGTGTCCCCACCCAAATCTCACCTGGAATTGTAATAATTCTCACATGTCATGGAAGGGACTGGGTGGGAGGTACTGGAATCATAGGGGCAGGTCCTTCCCATGCTGTTCTCATGGTAGTGAGTAAGTCTCATGAGATCTGATGATTTTATAAATGGGAGTTCCCCTATACAAGCTTTCTTGCCTCCTGCCATGTAAGATGTGCTTTTGTTTCCCCTTTGCTTTCTGCCATGATTATGAGGCCTCCCCAGCCATGTGGAACTGTGAGTGAATTCAACCTCTTTCCTTTGTAAATTACCCAGTTTTGGGTATGTCTTTATTAGTAGCATGAGAACAGACTAATACGCCTCAGTTCAGAAATTATCTGATTTATGATCATTAAAGAGATAGTGAGAGAGGGACAAAACTTGACTAAACAGACTCTGGGAAGGGATCAGAGCTTTAACCTTCTTCTTAAAGAGGCTTTCCTCTGTCATTTCATACCACCATCATGCTTAGTTTCAGAGATACCTGGGACCATCAGCTCCTGAGCCTTTGGTAGCTTCTGTGGAAAAATCAATTTCCCTCTTGGCTTCTCCACTACCAGTTTAAGTTTCAGCTTTCACAGCTTTACTTAATCTGCTCCAGATTCCAAAGTTTTGTGACTGTTGCCTCCTCTTCCAATCTCTTTTGTTCTTGTGCATATATGGTTTAAAAATTTCTTTGGTACATATTTGGGGGGCTTTAGTAAGAGTGAAATGAAATGCATATACTCAATCAGCCTTCTTTATCCAAAAGACTCTGTTCCACACATTTCTTACATATTGTTTCAAATGCTAAAGGAAGATTCCTCCAAACTTTTCTCAATTTGCAAACCAAATCACCCTTAAAGGCTCCTGCATCCTGTTGGGAATCTGTAATACAGAAGATGTAATTACTTGGAATTATTTGACTGACTCCCCTACTAGATTGGAAGCTTCTTGGAAGTAGAGACTGAGTCTTCTTTTTCTTTATTTCTCCTGGTGTTTAGCCCAGAGCCTGGCCCAATGAGAGTTCTCAGTAAGTGTTTGTTGACTTCAATTAGCATGCAGAGGACTGAGCAATGGTGGCTTGGGGAGATAAGAGCTTTGAAAGGAGAGGAAGATCCAGGTCCCTGAATCACTCACTTTCCACACATGGTTTTTGTTCATCCACATTCTGCTTTTGCTTGTAAAGACACTAATCTATTTTCAGGATTTTCAACTGTGGAATTTTATGGAGGCAAACAGTGGACAAAGCCAGAGAAAAATCATATTTCCTCTCTCTGCCAACAGCAGATGGTGACAGTGGTCACATGCACGTTTTCCCTTTGGACTTATCAACAAGTAGATTTAGGAACAGCTTAGGCAGTCCCCAGGTTTAGGAGTTTCTAGGACCTAATCTGCTCTTGAGCTGTGGAGTTTCTCTAACATATGTGTGCACAGAGCTCATCATCTTATTGGATGTCATGGTTATTCTAAAGGAAATGCCTCAAATAATTGCTCTTTGCTGTCTACAGATGTGCTATGTTTTGATATAATTCCCCTTAGATATTTGGATCTTCAGGTTGAGTTTACTTGAGATTAGCTTTTGACTGAGCAAGAGAAGAGCAGAGTCAGTTCACTCTTAGGAAGCTGGCTGCCTTGGTCTCTTGGTCCCTCCATGCTACTGATGCTGCTGAGGCAGCAGAGTCGAGTCTGAAGGCAGGGAACCTAAGGCTGATTCACATCAACTTCCTGGAATTAAATTAAAAGAAAAAAACCCTTCACCCTGGCCAATGATTAGTCTTTTAGGACCTTCATTTGCATAAGGTGCCAATTCATGCCAGCCACTGATTGGCCACAGACCAAACCTGCACTCTGGCCTATGATTGGCCCATTCTGGGACCTTCATTTGCGTAAGTCATCAATCCATGCCAGTCTAAGATTGGCTGCAGGCCAATTCACTTCTGTCTCTAATTGGCCATGAGCCAACTCTTCATTTACATGGTATGTAACCAATGGGAGACCTCTAAAGGTCTCTTAAACCCCAGAAGAATTTGCTAGCAGGGCTCTTGAGCCACTTGCTTGGGCCTGTAACTATTCCATGGAGTGTGCTTTCACTTCTGTTGCCTTCTGCTCCAATAAATCTGTGCTTTCACTGATTGTTCAAGCACGCTGTTCAAATCTTTGTTTGATGTACCAAGAACCTGGACAAATCACAATTGGAACCTTCCACCCAGTAACACTGCTGCTCTTCAGCTTATCTTGTTGTTGCTCTTGCTTTCTGTGGATTTTCTTGTCTTTTATGATATATCTTCCATTCCAGTCATGTGCGTTTGTCTTGAGCCTTCACTTTGCTCTGCACTTGAGCCTTCTTTTCCTCTTGGTCTTCCTAGGTTTTGACCTACTGTGGCCTGGCCCTTCTGTTTTATGTTTGCTTTCCTTTCCATTCTAGGTATATTTTCTAATACTCTTTTTGTCATGGCAGAGTAAACACTGAGATCCTTTTTTGTCCAGCCTGACTCTCAACACTGACTAACTCCCACTCTACATCCAGCCTTACCCCTCCTTGCTATCAAACCCATTTCTTGTCCTCTGTATTTTCAATTCACCTAGTCAAAAGTTGGCAAAAGGGAGTGGCATAATGCTAAATACTGTGGCACCTCCTTGGGGCATAGGGAAATGCTTGAATATTTCTTGCAGTTGGAATTGAGACATAAACAGTTATGTCTGATGCCTTGGAAAATGTGGATGAGCTCAGGACAACGCTGTAAAAAAAATCTCAAACAACTAGATCTTCAACACTAGGATACTCAAGTAACTGTAGTGAAAGATCTCCCTCTTACTTTACAAACAGTAGGACATGAAGCAGTAAAGGTTTTTTTCCATCAGCTGGAGAGATGAGCAGCAGAGGTCAAAAACAGTTCAGGGACAACACATTGGCAGCCTGACAGAGTTTTGGCAGCTCAGATAACCATTGCAGGTGACATTTGGTGATGGAGATTCACAGCCAGGCAGTTCCAGAGCTCCAGGTGGCAACAGCAGACATTTCAAGGGCACAGGAAGTAAAGGTTAGGTCAGTGTTTCCTCATGTGTAGCCCCAGGAGAGTCCTAGGAAGCTCTCCTAGCCAAATGATTAGAAAACAAATCAGAAGGATGGCAAGCACTGAGTTGGAACATAAGGACAGCAGAAGAAACCAGCAGTAGGAAAATTACATGGGAACTTACACCTCCTTCTTGTGGGAATTTCAGATAAACACAATTAAGGGGAAGAGGGGGTGCTCTGAGTGCACACTGGAAAGTAGGTTATATTCCAGGAGTACTTAGGGATAAAACCAGCAAAAAGTCTTAACCTATGGTTCATATGCCAATAAGACCTGGGGTTATATGCACATTATTTGGGAAATAACATTGCATAGTGCCAAAAGTTCTAAGAGAAATTTAATATTTATGACTCATTGTGAAGCTCTTAATCACTTGCTGACTGACTTTCCTATTTATAATAAATACAATTGTACACAACCATTTCCTTCCAATATAAAAATAAAATATATACACATACCACACATACACAGAAATGCCTCATTAAAAAGACTGGAGGGTAACAGGGTAGAAAGAGAAGAGTGGTAGAAAATCGAAAATGAATGCAAATAGACAGCACACTCAAAAATGTGGGCCACTTGGGGGGAAACTGTAATTGTCATTTTCAGCTTTCTAACACTCTTCATCTTCATTGGTCTGGGAATAGTGTCCCTTTGGCAAATTAAGTTATTGGAAAAGATGATAGTCTTGCATTTATATTGCAGCTTATTTGTAGGGATTCAAAATACTTGTCTGTGGTTGTTGAGCTGCCTTCATTTCCTATAGGAATGCATTTTTCAAGATGTCTGTGTGGGGAATACAGTGTCCCAATTTTTTTGAAAGAATGAGTCCAAAACAACCAGTCCATTTGAATAGTCATCACAGTACATAGACAGTTTCTATCAATGAAACTTGAAGTTGGGATGGAGGGATTATTGTACACCAATCAGGGAGAAATGGAGAACTGGTTCAGGATCTTGGCAAGGGAAGGTTGAGATGTTACCAAAAACAATAAGCAGAGGAAGAAGTTAGGATATGAGATCTAGATGGCCAGCTCCATGAAAAGTAAAATCAGATGCAGGGTGAGGTGCAGGATTGAGGTTTTTGAGTTCAGTGGAGATGCTGGTGGAATAGGCAAGGTTCTTCCACACACCAAACGCGTCTTGTGCTAGTTCCTTCATCTCACTGTATCACAGGTTGCTAAATTTTTAAATGGGGATGATTATAATACCACTTCACAGACATTTTGTAAAGATTAAGTGAATTAATATTTGCAAGGCTCTTATTAATTATTATATTAAAGTGACTTGTAATTAGTCCTCAAAGAAGGAAAATTAGGAGGACTGAGCCTTGAGTTTCAATAAATAATCCATAATTAAGCAGGCTTATGTCTCAGTTATCTCTGAACCTCCATGCCCAGCAGAGTGCCTGGCATACTGTAGATGCACAGTAAACACTTAATAAATTGCCTTGATTCCATGTCATGTCCTGCAAGCTGGTACGGACACTTGCCTGACGTAGACCATTCTGGCAGGTGCTATAAGATTCTGGATCTTAGAAAGCAAGTTGCTTGTGCTAGAGTCAACCTATACATTTGCATCAGTGCTACTACAGAGTGGTAGCCTAGTGAGTGAAACTGTCTCTTGATCATCAGCTGCTTTTCTGGCACAGTGTGTTCACCATGTGACCATCAGTTCAGGGATGTCCTATGCAGTGGCTATTTTAAAAATAACTATAATATAGCAGCTATAGTAATATACTAGCATATTATTATTAGTGACCCAACATTTTCTCTTAATTACAAATCTGTGCTTTAAATATATTAGTAGTCTCTGTTCCCATAACAGTGTAGGAAACTGTCAAAATGTTCAATATCTTCTGTAGTAATCTTATCTGGGCATCGACAATTGATCATGCAATATCAATCAAAATGTATTGAGGGCCTCCAGTGGACAGAATGGAGCACGAGGTATGCAAAGTTAAGATTTTAGGATTTATGCCTCTGGCGTCATGCCTAGCACTTACTAAAGCACTGAAAAAATTCTTGTGAAAAAGAACTGACTGGCTTTTAAGGAACTCATGTACTGCTCAGTAAATGCAGCCCTAAAATAGATTCAATCGTTAAATACATATTTATTGAGTTCCTGCTTGGTGCCAGCCACTCTTATAGGATCTGGAGCGCAAGTGTGGACTAAAACAAGCTGTTTTCTGTGGATATAACATTTGATGAATAATTAAAAAATAAGCAAAATAATTTTAATAAAGATAAGTACTATGATTAAAACACTACAAGGTAATGGGAGAGATATGAGATTGAGTAGTTATTACTGAAGTTACTGTTAGGAGGTCTTTTTTAGGCTAAGACTTGAAATGACCAGAATGTTCTAGATATCTACAGATCTAACACAAGAATGATCTCATCGTATTAGGAAAATAGAAAGAAAGCTGTTGTCTAGTGAGTGAGGGGGCCACGGAGGAGAGGAGTTCAGAGGGGAAGACAGGGGTCCAACAGAATGGGGTTTCATAAACGGCTTGGATTTTATGTGTAATGGGATGCTTCTGGGAAGATGGGTTTGTGCCAGAAAGTGATATGGCCTGCTGACACCAATCTAGTCACTCAGGAGAGAGTGTACTACAATGGGACAAAAGTAGAATCATGACAGTTAGGAGGCTATTGCAGTGAGCCATGTAAGACAAATAATAGCTTGGACTTAGATGGTAGCAGTGGACATAGAGTGAATTGGATAAATTAAAGACATGCTTTGGAGTTCCAACCAATAAGACTTGATGGGTTGGATGTTGGGGGTAAGAGAAACGGAGGAATAAGGATGTCTTCTGGGTTTCGGCTTTAGTAATTAGATGATTTATGGTACCATTTACTGAAATGAAGAGAACCAGAAGAACAGGTTTAGGCAAGTTAGAAATCAATAATCCTGTTTGAAGCATATTAAGTTCAAGATGTAATATTGTTTTCAATTTTGATCTCGGCGAGCTACATGGCAATTCACTGGAGAAGTCTTATCTGTTAAATTTTTAGTGGAAAAAGTGATTATTGAAGAGACTGAAAGAAATGGTTTAGATCCCAAAGAGCACAGATAGGAGTCTGCAAAGACATCTTCCATTTTAGTGAGCCACGAGGCTACCACTGGGGAAGCTAAAAAGAAAATCCCTGGGTGGCTGTCAAGATGGCCGAACAGAAACAGCTCTAGTCGGCAGCTCCCAGCAAGATCAATGCAGAAGGGGGGTGATTTCTGCATTTCCAACTGAGGTACCTGGCTCATCTCACTGGGACTAGTTAGACAGTGGGTGCAGCCCATGGAGGATGAGCCGAAGCAGGGTGGGGCGTTGACGCATCTGGGAAATGCAATGGGTTGGGGAACTCCCTCCGCTACCCAAGGGAAGCCATGAGGGACTGTGCCATGAAGAATGGTACATTCCAGCCCAGGTACTATGCTTTTCCCACGGTCTTCACAACCTGCAGACCAGGAGGTTCCCTTGGGTGCCTACACCACCAGGGGCCTGGGTTTAAAGCATAAAACTGGGTGGTCATTTGGGCTAGCTGTAGTTTTTTTTTTCATACCCCAGTGGCACCTGGAACGCCAGTGAGATGAGAACCATTCATGCCCCAGGAAAGGGGGCTGAGGCTAGGGAGCCAAGTGCTCTAGTTCAGTGGATCCCACCCCCATGGAGCCCAGCAAGCTCAGATCCACTGGCTTGAAATTCTCACTGCTAGCACAGCAGCCTGCAGTTCACCTGGGAGGCTCGAGCTTGACTGAGAGAGAGGCATCAGCCGTTACTGAGGCTTGAGTAGGTGGTTTTCTCCTCACAGTGTAAACAAAGCTGCCGGGAAGTTCAAACTGAACAGAGCCCACCATAGCTCGGTGAAGCTGCTGTAGCCAGACTTCCTCCCTCAATTCCTCCTCTCTGGGCAGGGCATCTATGAAAGAAATGCAGCAGCTCCGGTCAGGGACTTATAGCTAAAACTCTGATCTCCCTGGAACAGAACACCAGGGGGAAGGGATGACTGTAGGTGTAGCTTTAGCAGATTTAAACATCCCTGCCTGCTGGGTCTGAAGAGAGGAGCAGATCTCCCAGCACAGTGTTCAAGCTCTGCTAAGGGGCAGACTGCCTCCTCAAGTGGGTCCCTGACCTCCATGCCTCCTGAGTGGGGGACACCTCCCAGCAGGGGTCGACAGACACCTCATGCAGGAGAGCTCTGGCTGGCATCTGGCAGATGCCCCTTTGGGATGAAGCTTCCAGAGGAAGGAGCAGGAAGCAATCTTTGCTGTTCTGCAGCCTCCACTGGTGATACCCAGGCAAACAGAGTGTGGAGTAGACCTCCAGCAAACTCCAGCAGACCTGCAGCAGAGGGGCCTGACTGTTAGAAGGAAAACTAACAAACAGGAATAGCATCAACATCAACAAAAAGGACATCCACACCAAAACCCCATCCAAAGGTGAGCAACATCAAAGCCAAAAGGTGAATAAACCCACGAAGATGAGGAAAAAACAGCACAAAAAGTCTGAAAATTCCGAAAACCAGAACACTTATTCTCCTCCAAAGGATCACAACTCCTTACCGGCAAGGGAACAAAACTGGATGGAGAATCAGTTTGATGAATTGACAGAAGTAGGCTTCAGAAGGTGGGTAATAACAAGCTCGTCTGAGCTAAAGGAGCATGTTCTAACCCAATGCAAGGAAGCTAAGAACCTTGAAAAAAGGTTGGAGGACTTGCTAACTAGAATAACCAGTTTAGAGAAAAATATAAATGACCTGATGGAGCTGAAAAACACAGCATGAGAACTTAATGAAGCATACACAAGTATCAATAGCTGAATCGATAAAGCTGAAGAAAGGATATCAGAGGCTGAAGATCAATTTAATGAAATGAAGTGTGAAGACAAGATTAGAGAAAAAAGAATGAAAAGGAATGAACAAAGCCTCTAAAAAATATGTGACTATGTGAAAAGACCAAATCTACATTTGATTGGTATACATGAAAGTGACAGGGAGAATGGAGCCAACTTGGAAAACACACTTCAGGATATTATCAAGGAGAATGTCCCCACCCTAGCAAGACAGGGCAACATTCAAATTCAGGAAATACAAACACCACAAAGATAGTCCTCGAGAATAGCAACCCCAAGAAATGTAATTATCAGATTCAGCAAGGTTGAAATGAAGGAAAACAGGTTGAGGGCAGCCAGAGAGAAAGGGTGGGTTACCCATAAAGGGAAGCCAATCAGACTAATATTAGGTCTCTCTGTGGAAACCCTACAAGCCAGAAGAGAGTGGGGGCCAATATTCAACATTCTTAAAGAAAAGAATTTTCAACCCAGAATTTCATATCCAGCCAAACTAAGCTTCATAAGTGAAGGAGAAATACATTCCTTTGAAGGCAAGCAAATGTTGACAGATTTTGTCACCACCAGGCCTGCCTTACAAGAGCTCCTGAAGGAAGCACTAAATATGGAAAGGAAAAACTGGTACTAGCCACTGCAAAAACATACCAAATTGTAAAGACCATCGACACAGTGATGAAACTGCATCAACTAACGAGCAAAATAACCAGCTAGCATCATAATGAAAGGATCAAATTCATAGATAACAATATTAACCTTAAACGTAAATGGGCTAAATGCCCCAATTAAAAGACACAGACTGGCCAATTCGATAGAGTCAAGGACTATCAGTGTGCTATATTCAGGAGACTCATCTCTCATGCAAAAACACTCATAGGCTCAGTATAAGAGGATGGAGGAGTATTTACTAAGCAAATGGAAAGGAAAAAATAAAAGCAGGGGTGGCAATCCTAGTCTGATAAGACAGACTTTAAACCAACAAAGATAAAAAAGACAAAAAAGGGCATTACATAATGGTAAAGGGATCAATGCAACAAGAAGGGCTAACTATCTCAAATATATATGCACCCAATACAGGAGCACCTAGATTTATAAAGAAAGTTCTTAGAAACCTACAAAGGGACTTGGACTCTTCACTTAATAATAGTGGGAGACTTTAACACCCCACTGTCAATATTAGAAAGATCAACGAGACAGAAAATTAACAAGTATATTAAAGACTTGAACTCAGCTCTGGACCAAGTGGACCTAATAGACATCTACAGAACTCTCCACCCCAAAGCAACAAAATATATATTATTCTCAGCACCACATCACACTTATTCTAAAATTGACCACATAATTGGAAGTAAAACACTTCTCAGCAAATGCAAAAGAATGGAAATCATAACAAACAGTCTCTCCGACCACAGTGCAACCAAATTAGAACTCAGGATTAAGAAACTCACTCAAAACCGCAGAACTACGTGGAAACTGAACAACCTGCTCCTGAATGACTACTGGGTAAATAACGAAATGAAGGCAGAAATAAAGAAGTTATTTGAAACCAATGAGAACAAAGATACAATGTACCAGAATCTCAGGGGCACAGCTAAAGCAGTGTTTAAAGGGAAATTTATAGCCCACAAGAGAAAGTGGGAAAGATCTAAAATTGACACCCTAAGATCACAATTAAAAGAACTAGAGAAGAGCAAACAAATTCAAAAGCTAGCCGAAGACAAGAAATAATTAAGATCAGGGTAGAACTGAAGTAGACACAGATATGAACAACCCTTCAAAAAAATTAGTGAATCCAGGAGCTGTTTTTTTAAAAGATTAACAAAATAGATAGACTACTAGCCAGACTAATAAAGAAGAAAAGAGAGAAGAATCAAATAAACACAATAAAAAATAATAAAGAGGATATCACCACTGATCCCACAGAAATACAAGCTACCATCAGAGAATATTATAAACACTTCTATGCAAATAAATTAGAAAATGTAGACGAAATGGATAAATTCCTGGACACATACACTGTCCCAAGACTAAACCAGGAAGAAGTCGAATCCCTGAATAGACCAATAACAGGTTCTGAAATTGAGGCAAAAATTAATAACCTAACAACCAAAAAAATCCAGGACCAGACTGATTCACAGTCGAATTCTACCAGAGATACAAAGAGGCGCTGGTATCATTCCTTCTGAAACTATTCCAAACAATAGAAAAAGAGGGACTCCTCCCTAACTAATTTTATGAGGCCAGCAACCTCCTGATACCAAAATCTGGCAGAGACACAACAGAAGTAAAAAATTTCAGGCCAATATTCCTGATGAACATCAATGCAAAAATCCTTAATAAAATACTGGCAAACTGAATCCAGCAGCACATTAAAAAGCTCATCCACCACGATCAAGTTGACTTCATCCCTGGGATCCAAGGCTGTTCAACATATGCAAATCAATAAACATAATCCATCGCATAAACTGAACCAATGACAAAAACCATATGATTATCTCAATAGTTGCAGAAAAGTCCTTCGGTAAAATTCAACACCCCTTCATGCTAAAAACTCTCAATAAACTAGGTATTGATGGACTGTATCTCCAAATAATAAGAGCTATTTATGACAATCCCACAGCCAATATCATACTGAATGTGCAAAAACTGGAAGCATTTCCTTTGAAAACTGGCACAAGACAAGGATGCCCTGTCTCACCACTCCTATTCGACATAGTATTGGATGTTCTGGTCAGAGCAATCAGGGAAGATAAAGAAATAAAGGTATTCAAAGAGAAAGAGAGGAAGTCAAATTGTCTCTGTTTGCAGATGACATGATTGTATATTTAGAAAACCCCATTGTCTCAGTCAAAATCTCCTTAAGCTGATAAGCAACTTCAGCAAAGTCTCAGGATGTAAAATCAATTGCAAAAACTACAAGCATTCCTATACACCAATAATAGACAAACAGAGAGACAACTCATGAGTGAACTTCCATTCACAATTGCTACAAAGAAAATAAAATACTTAGGAACACAACTTACAAGGGATGTGAAGGACCTCTTCAATGAGAACTACAAACCACTCCTCAAGGAAATAAGAGAGGACACAAACAAATGGAAGAACATTCCATGCTCATGGATAGGAAGAATCAATGTCGTGCAAATGGCAATACTGCCCAAAGTAATTTATAGATTCAATGCTATCCCCATCAAGCTACCACTGACTTTCTCACAGAATTGGAAAAATCTACTTTAAATTTCATATGGAACCAAAAAAAGAGCCCATATAGCCAGAACAATTATAAACAAAAAGAACAAAGCTGGAGGCATCATGCTACCTGACTTCAAACTATACTACAAGGCTACAGTAACCAAAACAGCATGATACTGGTGCCAAAACAGATATATAGGCCAATGGAACAGAACAGAGGCCTCAGAAGTAACATCACACATGTACAACCATCTGATCTTTGATAAACCTGACAAAAACAATCAATGGGGAAAGGATTCCCTATTCAATAAATGCTGTTGGGACAAAAGAAACTATCATCAGAGTGAACAGAAAAACCTACAGAATGGGAGAAAAATTTTGCAATCTATCCATCTGACAAAGGGCTAATATCCAGAATCTACAAAGAACTTAAACAGATTTACAAGAAAAGAACAAACAACCCCATCAAACAGTGGGCAAAGGAAATGAACAGACACTTCTCAAAAGAAGACATTTATGCAGTCAACAAATACATGAAAAAAAGCTCATTATCACTGGTCATTAGAGAAATGCAAATCAAAACCACAATGAGATACCATCTCACACCAGCTAGAATAGCGATCATTAAAAACTCAGGAAACAACAGATGCTGGAGAGGATGTGGAGAAATAGGAACACTTTTACACTGTTGGTGGGAGTGTAAATTAGTTCAACCATTGAGGAAGACACTGTGGCAATTCATCAAGGATCTAGAACTAGAAATACCATTTGACCCAGCAACCCCATTACTGGGTATATACCCAAAGGTTTATAAATGATTCTACTATAAAGACATATGCACATGTATGTTTATTGGGGCAATGTTCACAATAGCAAAGACTTGGAACCAACCCCAATTGCCCATCAATGACTGGATGGACTGGATAAAGAAAATGTGGCACATATAACCATGGAATACTATGCAGCCATAAGAAAGGATGAGTTCATGTCCTTTGCAGGGACATGGGTGATGCTACTCATTCTCAGCATACTAACACAAGAACAGAAAACCAAAAACTGTATATTCTCACTCATAAGTGGGAGTTGAACAGTGAGAACACATGGACACAGAGAGGGAAATATCATACACCGTGTCCTGTCAGGGACTAGGGGTTAGGGGAGGGATAGCATTAGGAGAAATACCTAATGTCGATGATGGGTTGATGGGTGCAGCAAACCACCATGTCATGTGTATACATAGCTATGTAACAAACCTGTAAGTTCTGCACATGTACCCCAGAACTTAAAATATAATAAAATAATAATAATAAATGCTGTTGGGAAAACTGACTAGCCATATGCAGAAAACTGAAATCAGACTCCTTCCTTACACCTTATACAAAAACTCAAGATGGATTAAAGACTTAAAGGTATGACCTAAAACCATAAAAACCCTAGAAGAAAACCTAGACAATACCATTCAGGACACAGGTGTGGGCAAAGACTTCATGACTAAAACACCAAAAGCAATGGCAACAAAAGTCAAAACTGACAAATGGGATCTAATTAAACTAAAGAGCTTCTGCAAAGCAAAATAAACTATCATCAGAGTGAACAGGCAACCTACAGAATGGGAGAAAACTTTTGCACTCTATCCATCTGACAAATGGCTAATATCCAGAATCTACAAGGAGCTTCAACAAATTTACAAGAAAAAAAACAAACAACCCCATCAAAAAGTGGGCAAAAGATATGAACACACACTTCTCAAAAGAAGACATTTGTGCAGCCAAAAAACATAGGAAAAACGTTCAATCATTGTGGTAGACAGTGTGGTGATTCCTCAAGGATCTAGAACTAGAAATACCATTTGACCCAGCAATCCCATTACTGGGTGTATACCCAAAGGATTATAAATCATTGTACCATAAAGACACATGCACATGTATGTTTACTGCAGCACTGTTCACAATAGCAAAGACTTGGAATCAACCCAAATGCCCATCAATGATAGACTGGATAAAGAAAATGTGGCACATACACACCATGGAATACTATGCAGCCATAAAAAAGAATGAGTTCATGTCCTTTGCAGGGACATGGATGAAGCTGGAAACCATCATTCTCAGTAAACTAACACAGGAACAGAAAACCAAACACTGTATGTTCTCACTCATAAGTGGGAATTGAACAGTGAGAACACATAGACACAGGGAAGGGAACATCACACACCAGAGTCTGTTGGAGGGTGGGGGATAGGGGAAGGATAGCATTAGGAGAAATACCCTAATGTAGATGACAGGTTGATGGGTGCGGCAAACCACCATGTCATGTGTATACCTATGTAACAAACCTATGTTCTGCACATGTATCCCAGAACTTAAAGTATAATAGAAAAAAGAAAAAGAAAATCCCAGAATTCTCTCTCATTGTAGCTTTCTCAGAAGCTTTCTATTTAGAAAAAGAAAAAAAAAAAAAACACACAACAAAATGTGCTTGTACCATATTGCACATTCTTTTCCTGGAACAATCAATCAAAGCTGTGTTCATTTTCTTGGCTTTCTGTATACGGAAACGAGAATTTTCAAGTAATATGAATGATGCCTATCTCTATCAGCACACAGGGCACCCTGAGCCTTAACACATTTCTTTAGAACTTACTTCAGTAATAATTCCCACAGACTTTATAAGATGGGGAAATATCTTAATCTTCATATAAATATTCTTTCCAAGTGGATTTTTTCTTCATTGTATATGGATATTTTTTCTTGAAGGGTATGTGCAGACTAGAAACTCCCAAATGTTCAAATATTGAAGTATAAAGTCTAAATGACAAAGTTGCTTATTGGGCAGAAGAATTATGTGCTCATTAGAGAAATACTTTTTAAAATTTATTGAATGGCAGATAGAATTATTTAAAATTTATTTATTTATTTAAAATTTATCTTTTAAATATAGCAAATTTTCATGTCATAGTTTAAATGTATTTCAGAATTATTTCATTTATTATGGCAGAAGGCAATTTAACATACAGGTGCCTGCACATGGTTACTTGGAAAGCTCCATATTGTTCTGTAAATTTTGGTAATGAAGTCATTAAAATGAATAAAGAGTAGGGAGTAATGTGACTTTGTAAGTGCTATGGTCTGAATGTTTTTATCCCCCACCCCCCTCCAAAAGTTTATATGTTAAAACCTAACCACCAATGTGATAATATTAGGAGTTGGGCCTTTGGGAGGTGATGAGATCATGAGGGTGGAGCTTTCATGAATGGAATTAGTGCCCTCATAAAAGAGGCCCAGGAGAGATGACTTGTCCCTTCCACCACGTGAGGCTACACCGAAAGGTGCCATCTGTGAGGAAAGTGGGCCCTCACCAGACATTGAATCTGCTGACATCTTGATCTTGTACTCCCCAGCTGCCAACAGAAAATAAATTTCTGTGACTTATAAGCTACCCAGTTAGTGTAGTTTGTTACAGCAGCTTTACTATTCCTGAAGTAACTTCTAAAGAACAGACTAAGATTGTGAGAGCCAATCCCAGCTTCTTTCCAATTCATTGCAAGAATGAGTTGGTGGATCATAGGGGAGTTCTTTGAAGGTTTGTAATGATCTGGAAAAAAACTGGTTAAAACTACAGTCCAAGCAGCAGGGAGCCTTCCTCTCCTGACAGACATTACTGATATACATATCAACTTCCTTTCTACACAGAGGAGTCACTAATCCTTACGTCAACAGTCTTTCAGGCTGAAGCCTGTTCTCTAGAAGATTCCTTAGGAAGGTCTCATTAGACAAGATTTCCCAAATTTCTGCATAATCATAGCAACTGGTCTATGTCTTCACACCTTAAAATTGGTTTGACTGGATATAAAAAGCTGTGCCTTAATTTTTAAATTTGAACATCTTAAATGTACTACTCTTTAATCTTCTTATATAAAGGGTCTGAGAAGTCTAAAAGGTCTGATAACAATATGATTTTCTTTCCATTATAAATAGAACTTTGTCTTTTCCTTAGTGCCCAAAGGATTTACTCTTTTTCTTTAAAGTCTTATAATTTTATTAGAATATGTGATGGTGTTTGCTATTTGGGGTTGGTGTTCTCTGTCATGCAGTGTGGCCAATTACTATGTAGTTCCAAGTAATCTTTTATTTCAGTAAAGTTTTCTTGAACTATAATTTTAAGCACTTGTTCTGTCCCATTTCCTCAGTTATCTTTGGAAGTTGCTATTAGAGTTAAGTTGGATCTTCTTTGCCTATCTTCTCTATTACTTTATTAATCCTTATTTTTAATTTCTTAATTTTTTTCCTATTTAAATCATTTTGTTTCTTCCTCAATTTCTATTTCTCTTAAAATAATTTTTAAACAAAATTATCTAGTATTTTCTTGTGTAAAATTTAATGTATACAAAATTACATTTCTTCTACTATACATTTATAAAATATATTTTTCATTCATTTTTAATTGTTTCCTTAACTCCGCCAGCTTCTTTTTCAAATCTCCCATTTTCTATGATCACCTGAATTCTGAGTTTCCTTCCAGGTCTTACATGAGTTGTTTTCTCAAAATGCTATCTCTGTCTGTCTGTCTGTCTATCTGACTCTGTGTCTCTCTCTCTCTCTTTCCTGCTCCTTTTCTTTTTCTTTTTTTTTTTTTTGAGACAGAGTCTCACTCTATCGCCCAGGCTGGAGTGCAGTGGCTGGATCTCAGCTCACTGCAAGCTCCGCCTCCCGGGTTTACGCCATTCTCCTGCCTCAGCCTCCCGAGTAGCTGGGACTACAGGCGCCCGCCACCTCGCCCGGCTAGTTTTTTGTATTTTTTAGTAGAGACGGGGTTTCACCGTGTTAGCCAGGATGGTCTCGATCTCCTGACCTCGTGATCCGCCCGTCTCGGCCTCCCAAAGTGCTGGGATTACAGGCTTGAGCCACCGCGCCCGGCCCCTGCTCTTTTTCAATTGGACATATTTGGTTATAGTTTTTTATATGTGTAGCGAATATATTTTCTGGTGTGCATTCTTTGTAGACATGTCTTCTCTCTCATCATTCACTTTTTTTTCTTATAGTAACTACGTGACTTGTCCATTATCTGGTTTTCAAAAATCATTTTCAAATTAAATAAACTTTTGCATTATTTTAGAAAAAAAAAGTGGTCCAGGGAAGCTTTCACAGCCTCATGTCTCTGGAGTTTGTTCTTTTGTTATTTTCACAAAGTTTATAATAACTATGGCAGTGAATTTCCTGAAATCGACTCCCTTTATTCTCTACTCCCACTTTAATCTGGATCTTCCAGTTTTTAACTCTATTGTTTCTATCCTGCTTAGCTTGGACACTAGTCCCAACAATTTTTTTTTTTTTCCATCAAGAGAGAGCCTGCCCTTCCTGATGGCTGTTCTTGAATTATGGTTTACATTGCTTCTTCAACACAGTCCAGAAAGCCACAAATGTCAATGGTAGGAACTCTGTCTCAGAAAAGAATTTGAATTTGTCAGCTTTGAAGGTTTACACAGTCCAGACTGCCCCAGCATCATTAGAGCTAGTCTTGTAGCAGTTCCCTTACACTCATTGTTAAATTGGAACCTGGAAAACTCTTTGTTCAACTCATGTTACTTAATGGGCTAAGTTTTCTAATTAGTATCTGTTGTGATTTTGGGTTCCTGTCTTTTCAAAACTGTGAAAAGATCAGTGGCTTTCCCACTGCTTTCTACCATCAGATGTTGTTACTGTATGAGTCAGGTAGCTGTCTTGAATTGGTTTGATGCATTGTGGGAATATTTTGTTACTAAGTTCTGTTGGAAATATTTTGCTGGGGATATTTTCTTTGATTTTTTTTTATTCTAGTTTAGTTCTTCTGTCTGGTTTGTGGAGAAGTTCAGAAGATTAATAAGCATTGTTGCTGTCTTTCACTTCCACTTAAAAAAGTCTATCTTGGATACCTTCAGGTGCAGAATTCTGAATTTAAGGACTTCACTCCTTAAACACACACAGTTTGGGGGTCTTTGTAATGTTTTCTTTTGCCCTCACCAGCCCAGTCTCTATGACATCCTGTTGCCCCTGTTTTGTTACCTCCCAAAGAGAACATACCAATATTATATTTAAAAGGTTGGTTTGTAAACAGAATGGTTAGTACGGGCCCCAGATAGTTTTACTACATCCAGGGCCACATTTTTTTCTTCCTACCTATGTCAGCTCAAATAAGAAGTCAGTTAGAAAATTTCAGTTATATATAATTAGTTTTCCACAGTTTTTTCTAAAACACAACTACAGTCATGGACTGCATAACAACATTTTGGTCAATGATGGAGAGTATAGACCAGACCATGGTGGTCCCATGAGATTATAATGAAGCTTAAAATTTTCTTTCATCTAGTAATTTGTGTCACAATTGCCTACAGTATTCAGCACAGTAACATGCTGTACAAGTTTCTAGTCTAGAAGCAATAGGCTTAGGTGTATGAAATTAGGATATGTCATCTAGGTTTGTGTAAATACTGTACACTATAGGGTGTCTGCACAACAAAATTGCCTAAAGATGCTTTTCTCAGAAAGTATTTCTGTCACTAAGTGACACATGACTCTTTTTAATTATGTAATATGGATGGAATTTCCTCTTCTTCCATTTTGTAAACATAGGCTACTATTCTGCTTGAATTACTTCTTCAAATATTATAATATACTATCAGTTCCCTCCAGTGCACCAAGTATTGAAAGCACACAAGTACTGTTGGGAACACATTTTAACACGGACTAGTCATAACAATAGTAATAATAGTAATATCATTAATAACAATAAGTACTTTATACTCAGCACTTCTCTTATGCCGGATCAGGGTAGACAGAATTTTAAGATTGTCCCCAGGATTCTGGTATCTAGATTATACACCCTAGATAATCTCTTCCTGATTGTGAGCAGGAGCTGTGAATATGATGAGATTTTATTCCCATAATTAGGTTATGTTATATGGCAAACATGAAGAGATTTTGCTGACATAATTAATTTAAGGTCATAACTCAGTTGATTTTAAGTTAAGCAAAGTTAATGTTTACAGATGAATTTCATACTTTCTTATGCTCTCACATTGCAGTTTAGCATCCTTTTGTTTAAAATTGAAGAACTACGTTCAGTAGTTTTTGTAAAGCAGACCTAGTGGTGATGAAATTCCTCAGTTTTTGAGAAAGTCTTTATCTCCCTTTCATTTTTGAAGAGTAGTTTTGCCAGGTATAACCTTCTTGGTTGACAGGTTTTTTTTTTCCTTTCGGCACTAAATATATAATTTCATTCTCTTCTTGCCTGCAAAGTAGCTGCTGAAAAATCCACTCATAGCCTTATAATGGTTCCCTTGTATGTGACAGGTACCTGCTTTTGCTGCTTCCAAAATTTTTTAACTTTTAAAAACATTATAATGTGTCTTGATGTGGATTTATTTGGGCTCAATTTATTTGGTATCCTTTGGGCTTCTAGAATCTGGGTGACTGTTTCTTTTGCTAGGTCTGGGAAGTTTTCAAGCATTATTTCTTTGAGTAAGCTTTCTACTCTTCTTCGTCATCTTCCTCTTGAACTACCATAATGTATATATTATTTTGCTTGATGGTGTCCTATAAATTACTTAAACTATATTCACTCTTTTTTTATTCTTTTTGCTCCTTTGGCTGGATGATTTCCAACTTCTGCCTTCAAGTTCAGTGGTATTTCATTAATATTTTCTATTTGGTAAGCTATCCTTTTCATATTTTCCTTCGGTCTTTTATTCATGTTTTCCTTTAATTCTTTGTACATACTTAAAATAGCTGATTTCATGTCTTTGTCTAGTAGGTCCAACTTTTAGACTGTCTTAAGGATAGTTTTCATTGACTGATGTTCTCCTCTGTATGTGCCATCATTTCTTATTTATTGTATGTCTCTAAATTTGTTATTTAAAATTGGACATTTTAAACAATATAGTGTGGCAATTCTAAGAGTCCTATTATCCAACCTCTTTAGGGTTTTTTGTTATTGCTGCTGTTGCCCCTATTTAGTGACTTTTCTGAAATAATTCTGTAAAGTCTATATTTATTAACTATGGCCACTAATATCTTTGCTCAGTTGCTTTAATGGTGATCTACTCTCTAGAGAGAGATTTCCTCAAATGCATAAAACCAGTAAGTCTCCCAGTTATTGCTAAAGGGTCCTGTGTGTATGTTGGGGCATACCTTCCACACTCAGGCAGTTTACTGCTCTGCCTTATCCTTCACCTACTGCCTGACAAGAGCCTCAAGTTCAGTCTTGGGTGAATGCTTAAGGCTTTGGCAGATCTTCCCTAAGCATGCACACAGCTCTGGGCATGCACACAACCCGACACATGTGTGCGGTCTTCTAGAGTCCCAGGAAAATGTGAGAATTTTTTAAAGCTCTTTATAGACATCTCCTTCTCTAGCTTTTGATTTTACTTTTTAAAGTCAGCTTGCTGTTTTCCCCAGCTGTTACGATTGCCTCAAGTAGATGCAGCATTAAACAGTTGCACCTATTATTGTTATTTTTTAACAAGCACCCCTCGGCAAAAGTCTGTTCCATTGTCCCATTGGCAAAGCTCTGAGTTAGGTCAAATAAGGACAAGCCCTGCATGTGGGTTTGCCAGGAAAATGCTAGACAGGTTAAATAATGACAATTCTCTGTAAATAGGATTTTGGAGAAACTTCAGCTCTTTTTTGTCACCTTCAGTGGCTGCTAGGCTGCTTGTTTTCACCACGATTGTAAGACTGTTGGTTTTTAAATCTCCTGTGAAAATGTGGAAGAAGGAATGGAAATAAGACAAGTTAAAATGCCACAAAGCATGTTGTTTTGCTGACACTTGGCTGTTTTTCTTGAATAGATTCTCTCTAGAGTGTTGTAACTCCTTGGTTAATGTAAAAATGTATTAAAAATTGATTTTGACTATTTCTACTACTCTCTTTGCTTTTATGGAGGAAAGGATTTTCGGAGGATCTTACCTCACTATTTCTACTGACATCACTTCAATATTTTCTGCTTGACAGCTTTTGTGTGTGACCAATTTAGAATATAATTGGGATATTTGAGCACAATTACTATCTCGTACAGTGAGGTGACTGGAGGGTTGAGTTTGGGACAGAATAGAACTGCCATCTCCCACAAGGGGCCAGAATCTCAGAGTGCTCTCAGAGATCATGGGGAGATAAATAATAACAAAGTGCCTGGCTACTGAGACTGTGAACCTAAATGAAGGGAAATATCATCAAATATTCATTTAAAATAGACATATAGCAAGAATGTATAGAACATATTTTTGGAAACACATGTCTTATATAATCTTCACAAAGATATGCCAAAACATATCTAGCCTTTTAAGAATAAATTTTGTGAAAACTTTAAAACATACACAAAACTTGTGAGAACAATATAGTAACCAATAGTTCACCTTTACAATTTTAACAATTACCAATTTCTTATTTTTAATCTTCCCCCAAAATTACTTTTTTCTTTTGAATTATTTTAAAACAAATTCCAGATATCACATCCTTTTATATCTAAATACTCCACATGAGATGAACATTAAAAATGCTTCTCTAAGAAGAATATTTTAAAAACATAATTATTTCATTATTTCATTAAAGAAAACTAGCAATCACTCTTATACCATTTTTTCCAATAGATATTTGAATGACTTCCAAGTAGAAGATACAAAAATATGGGGTTAGTGATGCTTGAAATAAATAAGTTTTAACATCATGAAAAATAGTCATAGTTTTCCCAAGATGGAATGGACTGACTTGGATTTTCAAAGAGAAGTTCAGTAACACAAGGCCAGGAGTATGAAGGAGGGTTTCCAACATGAGAAGAATAGCTACACTGGACATCATATTTTTATTCATAAAATGTTAAACTATTTTTGTATTATTAAATATTTAAAATGTCTATGAACGTAGAGAGTATAGTACAATACACCTCCAAATATCTATTATTTAGACCATATTAGCTATATAAATACTTTTTCTTACTCAAGGCAAACCTTAGACATCATGCAATTTTATCCTAATATATCTCAATCTACAACTCTAAAGTGTATGGATTTTTTTTTTAAATAAATGATATTTAAAATCGACTTTATTCGAGAGACTGGGAATTCATCATAGGTGCTGTGGAAAATGAGAAGTTACAAGGAAAGCGAAGAGCCAGTCCATTCTGCATGAGTTCAGGATAAACATATGAGGGAGAGGCAGATGATAAAAAAATTACAAGAATTACACACAACATCCTGAAGGTCATCAAGTCAACACATCAAGGTGAAAATGCCTTCCGGCTTCATCAACTCCTTTGCGTATTCCCAAGGTATTATCTCAAAGGAACAGCTTGTTTTATTACACTTTAAACCGACTTCAGCTTAGCTATAAATTTTAATGCTTTAAAAATAAAAGGTACAATGTTCTAAATTTTATCTTTGCTAATATTTAGGTATGAGCTCAAATTCTCACTAATTGTAGAAAGACTTTTGTAAAAACACTGTTGTTTTGACCATTGAAAAAGAATAGCAGACCCAGAGCCTCAAGTTGTGTTTTCTTGTTTTTTTTTTATTTTTTTTATTTTTTGAGACGGAGTCTCGCTCTGTCGCCCAGGCTGGAGTGCAGTGGCGCGATCTCGGCTCACTGCAAGCTCTGCCTCCCGGGTTCACGCCATTCTCCTGCCTCAGCCTCCCGAGTAGCTGGAACTACAGGCGCCCGCCACCGCGTCCGGCTAATTTTTTTGTATTTTTAGTAGAGACGGGGTTTCACCGTGTTAGCCAGGATAATCTTGATCTCCTGACCTAGTGATCCGCCCGCCTCGGCCTCCCAAAGTTCTGGGATTACAGCCGTGAGCCACTGCGCCCGGCCTGTGTTTTCTTAATGATCACAGATCTGGCATCTTTCAAGTCACCTGTTTACGCACAGTCTCTCTAAGGCTGGGCAAGTGTTGTCTGTGGGAGCTTCTTCCTCACATAAGGTGATTTTGGGGGAGTATAAGAATTGAATTGTTTGCTGGACATAGACATTATCTTCTTTTGTAGCTGTTATTAATATGCAAAAATATGTAATGTTTTGGGGGAATATCTACTAAATATCTCCCTTCTCTGAGAACAGCCCCTTAATTCCTCACAGAAGTGGAGCTCAGGTATCTTATGAACGTGTCACACAATCTTGCACCCCAGACTATGTCTACACATTGACATGCTGATTAGACTACCAGAGGATGTCTGACCTGAGTTGAGAGTGAGATTTCACTCCTAGTAGCTTAGAGTTGGTCTTCAGAGATAACTTATTAATTTCTGCCTGCGGAATGTAACTGGCGGAGCTAGGTCAGACACCTGCCATGTGCAAAGAAAAGGTGGAAAACTGGTCAGTAAAGAGAAAACAAAGAACACTGAGATAAACTGAAGCAGAGAAGAAAAACAGAGGAGAAAGAGGACAGCCTAAATTTTTGTTAATTTCCAGTTCTGGTTGCAGTTACTTGACAGGTTCAGTCTCTCCAACATTCTGCAAGATAACTCAGCACGTTTTTAATAAATCCATTTTTTTTCTTTAGTAAACTTGAGTTTCTATCAATTATCTGCAACCAAAAGAATCTTGATAAGATGGTTTGCTTATACTTTACGGGGAGATGGAATAACTCCAAGTGTCAATTGTATAGAGTCATGAACAGTCAGTTTCAAACAGGCTTTTTGAAAGTCAAGGTGTTTTTATTTCACCAGCAAAACCACTAATCTTCTCTTATTTACGTGTTGTCAATAAATGCATTTACATTCACTCCTCTGAGATGAGATTCTCAGTGCTGTCAGTAAAGTCAGCGGGAAGTGAGATGTTGATCCAAACTCTTTTGCCCTATGATGATATGAAATGATATCAACCCAAAATGACACCTAAAACAGGGTCTTGTTAAATTCGACTTTAGTCTTTTTGAGATAAAATAGTCTTATTAAGATGCCAAATCCAACAAAGCAAGATGGAACTTGGTAACAGAATGATGGACAGATCTCTAAGTGAATTTGTAGTCATTTTTTATTGTGCAAAGAGGGATAGTTTAATCTGTTTGTTTACTCACATGGGGACATTTTAGCCTAATGGATGAATACTAACTGAGAACTCAAACCAAGCCTACAATTCGGAAGCTCACAAGAGCTGGCAGAATCAAAATTAATTGCTGTAGGTTCCAATGGGCACTGTTTCTTCCTTTATTTATGGATTAATATTACTTAGTAGTTTCTAGGTTTCTTCTCCACTCTTGCAGGGCTTCTTATGAAAATACTATTCTTTTAAAAAAATTTTCTAGTAGCAGAAATAGATTGTCTTTCAAGAGAGCCTAAGGGAAACTAGATTCTGCCTAGTTTTACAAGTTCACTTCCCTTGATTTTTTCCTATAGCAAAGTAGAACACTTCCTTTATCCAAGGAACAGAGAACCAGTTCTAACGGGCACATTGTGATGCAACAGGCACAGCTTGGTGAAGGCATCACAATAATGCTACAACATGGTTGTTTGCTTCTCAATGAATGATATAGTAGCTTTGTCATTTATTGAACACCAGCTATTTTCTGGTATTGTTATATTTTATAGCCACCATCTCACATCATTTAACTCTCACAACTAGTAGGATTGCTATGTAATTCCATTTTACCAGTGAGAAAACAGAAACACAGAGAGTTTATATACCACCAAAGATCCCTCGGTGGCAGAGCTGAGCTTTGAACCCGAGCTGTTGGACTGCCAAACCTTTGTTGAGAATCGCTGTGTTATGGGGGCCTTCATACATACATGTTGTTTGCTTTACGTACTTAGCCTTCTAGTAATTAAAAAAACCCCAAAAAGTGGATAATTTTACCCATTTTTAAGATGAACAAATACTGAAGATCAGAAATTAAAAGTGAGATATTCAAATCTCTTTATCACTGGTTTTCAGCAATTTGATTTTAATAACCCCTAGTAATTTGTGTGTCTATGTGCTTATTCTGCCAGAGACTAATTGAGATTCTTGGCTCTGTGAGTTCAGTTTTCATCCAATTTGGGAAATTACCGAATAATTTCCCAAATAACCCTTTTCTCAAATAACCTTTTTGCCTCCTTTTCTCCTTCCGGGGCTCAAAGCAGAAGTGTGTATTACCCTGCTTGATATTGTCCCACAGGCCACAGAGGCTTCGCACAGTATTTTCAGTCTTAAAACTTAAAGCTCTGGATACACATAAAAGTTCAATTATACGTGGAAAGCAGATCTGGGATGAGGGAATAAATTTTACCACCACAAAAATATTATGCATTACTCAAGAATCATGATAGTTCCTTTATTTTAAAGTTATTTACTGGAATTGAAAATTTATAAAAATCAATTCACAGATACTCTTTTTCCTCCCAGAACTCACCTATTTTATAGAATAAAATACATGTATAAGTATACAAGTACCACAGTGGTTTCAGATGTGCTGTTATTTGTTTACTTCTTCCTAGAATACATTGTGTTGTTTAACAAGCAATCACTCATTAGCATATCTGCTGCGTACAAGATACTGTTTCAGCTGTACTAGGAAGATGGGAGAAGGGGAGAGTACTATACTGAAGGATGAGATACAGTTCCAATACTCAAACTGTTTGAGATAGGAACCAGAGAGAAATGGCATATCCACTCATAAAGCTAGCTAACAACGAGCCTGCCTAGTGTCCTATCCTGGTGTCCAAATTGTTCACTCTAAGACTACCTTTCTAGCCTCCTGACCTCTGGGAGTTATTGAGTTTAGTGTAATATGATCAGATTAAATATAAGTTTCCAGAGCTTGAACTTCATCCTGCAGGTCTTAGAAACTCAGGAAAGTTGAGTAGTGAATGACCTAATTAATTAACTCAGGGTGTTATAGAGGGGAGAAAACCAAGGAAGCCAAAGTGGAAGGGTCTACAAGAGAGATCCTCAGTAGCCATTTGTAGGTCAGAAAATAAGGAGCAAACAGCTCATTATCTTCTACAAAGCAGATGATCTAACATTAACACTCACCAGATGTTTCTAAACATTTTTTTAAAAAAGAAAAAACCATGTGTGAGTACGATCAGGTTACTTAACTTCTCTATGTTTCAGTTTCTTTAGGTTAAATATAGCCAATAAAGCGTTTCTACTCCACAAGTTATTCTAAGGATTTAATGATATATACATGTGAAGAACTTAAAACAGTCCCTAGCACTTAGTGAGTGCTCAGTAAATGTTAGAGTTTTGATTCCATTATGGCTATTCTTAAATTATAAATTCGCAAAGACAAGAAGTGACACATATAAGTTTTCCTATTAATTCCTTGTTCTTATGTGTTGAAGAAAATTTAAAACTTGTTAACATGACACAGTCAGTTCTCATTATTTGTAGTAGTTATGTTCTATAAAGTTATCAACACTGAAATTACCAATCTTGAACACCTGCTCCCAGGGCAATACAAGGGTAGGTTCCTGTGAGCCTCTAGTCATATTTTTGTTAACCAATCAATACATAGCCTTATTTTAAATGTGCCTGCTTAAAGACAGCCTATTTAACATATAGTTGATTCATTAATTTTATATATTAATCAAATATAGGCATTCCATCATGAGTTACAATGCTACTGTCTTATATATAATATATACATATATTTATAAAATACATAATATACTATATGTACATCTATATATGCGAATAGTACTATAACTCATGCCTGAATGAAGCTAATCTAACACATAGATTTTGTCTGTAAAACATATCACAGCCTTCTTGCCCTTAGGAACACTAGACAGAACTTTAGCACTAGGAGGTTTGGGAGACATTTTGAACAGCTAAATCAGCAACAAAAACCACAAAAATGTGGAAAATGTGGCATTTGCTATTTGGAGAAAAGAACACTCATTTGTAGTATGAGAGTTGAAACAGGGCAGAACATTCGACCCCAGCTGGGAACATGCATGTTGGGTGACAAAGTTTTTGCCTCTCTGTGCTTGTCTGAGCACAAAAGCACTCTGAATATTGATTTTTGGAATACAAATACATTTTAGTAAGTTAGCAAATTTGCAAATATGGAATCTGCCAAAAACGAAGACTGACTGTAATTGACTCAACATTCCTACATATCTAAAGGCTTTATGAGTTGGGGTGAGAGTCAGGGAAAATTATAAAAGTATAAATGTGAGCATTAACCTGGTAAGGTAAAGATATTTCCAATTTCCATGTAGGATAATATTTCCCGAAAGTGTATTTAAATGTATTGAATGATTCCAAACTGGTCCCTTTGTTGCAGAGCCTTTAATACACTAATATATATTGTGAATTTCTTCAAAATATAATATTTCCTAAATTGACTATTAGACCCTTTAGAAATGTTACTCTAAGGTATTTCTGACAAATTCACTTAGAATTAATTCTAGTGCTCAGAAATTTTCTATTTCAATAGACAAGCATTTACATTGCAAGACTGTTATTAAAATGGCCAAATGACCACTCTCTAGAATGCTTCCCAGGGTCAGTGGGTGGATTAAGCCATTTCCAGGTCTTAGATATATTGTCTATTCTCCCCTTCCCATGTTACATTTGATAAAGTTAAATCTCTACGGGTGTTAAACTTTCTGGGAGCTTTCTCAGAAGAAAGAATGTTGACAGAAAATTTGCATTCTTCTTGCTTTCACAGTTGTACATTTTAAACCTTAATAAGCAATTAAAACAATTTATATCAAGAGGTAGAACATATGCATCTCCACTTAAAGCTTTGCTAGGAGAGAAAAGATTGAGAGCGTGATGGTTGAAGATTGACAACTAAGTCACAGCTCTCCTGGCATGGCCTTAGAACATTAAGAACTTACATTGTCTTAATGAGAAACAGGGATTTAGTCATTGAAAGTGAAAGATGTTTTCACTCATTTCCAGTGTATTCCTCCCAAGTCCATTGCAAAATAGATCTGAAGGCTATTAGTTCAAGACTTTGTTAAAAACTTTCATATATTTCTTAGAAATATCACAGATAATTTCTTTCTGAAATGGTTTTCTCTAATCTTGAGACTTGAAATGCTGTAAAGTCTGCCATGACTACTTTGTTTTTCTCTGTTAGGACCAGGAAACAGGGATGACCGCACCAAGGCTTGAAAAAATGAGCCAAAGCCCTGAGGATCTGTAGGAGTCAAGAGAGACAGAGAAAGCTCAGACAGGAGGCTAGAAGCCTGGGTTCAAGAGTCATTGGCAAGTTTGACAAACCTGACAAAAACAAGAAATGGGGAAAGGATTCCCTATTTCATAAATGGTGCTGGGAAAATTGGCTAGCCATAAGTAGAAAGCTGAAACTGGATCCTTTCCTTACTCCTTATACGAACATTAATTCAAGATGGATTAAAGACTTAAATGTTAGACCTAAAACCATAAAAACCCTAGAAGAAAACCTAGGGAATACCATTCAGGACATAGGCATGGGCAAGGACTTCATGTCTAAAACACCAAAAGCAATGGCAACAAAAGCCAAAATTGACAAATGGGATCTCATTAAACTAAAGAGCTTTTGCACAGCAAAAGAAACTACCATCAGAGTGAACAGGCAACCTACAGAATGGGAGAAAATTTTTGCAATCTACTCATCTGACAAAGGGCTAATATCCAGAATCTACAAAGAACTCAAACAAATTTACAAGAAAAAAACAGCCCACCCCATCAAAAAGTGGGCAAAAGATATGAACAGACATTTCTCAAAAGAAGACATGCATACAGCCAATAGACACATGAAAAAATGCTCGTCATCACTGGCCATCAGAGAAATGCAAATCAAAACTACAATGAGATACCATCTCACACCAGTTAGAATGGCAATCATTAAGAAGTCAGGAAACAACAGGTGCTGGAGAGGATGTGGAGAAATAGGAACACTTTTACACTGTTGGTGGGATTGTAAACTGGTTCAACCATTGTGGAAAACAGTATGGTGATTCCTCAAGGATCTAGAACTAGAAATACCATATGACTCAGCCATCCCATTACTGGGGATATACCCAAAGGATTATAAATCATGCTGCTATAAAGACACATGCACACATATGTTTATTGTGGCACTACTCACAATAGCAAAGACTTGGAATCAACCCAAATGTCCATCTGTGACAGACTGGATTAAGAAAATGTGGCACATATACACCATGGAATACTATGCAGCCATAAAAAAGGATGAGTTCGTGTCCTTTGTAGGGACATGGATGCAGCTGGAAACCATCATTCTCAGCAAACTATCGCAAGAACAGAAAACCAAATACTGCATGTTCTCACTCATAGGTGGGAATTGAACATTGAGATCACTTGGACTCTGGAAGGGAAACATCACACACTGGGGCCTATTATGGGGAGCGGGGAGGGGGGAGGGATGGCATTGGGAGTTATACCTGATGTAAATGACGAGTTGATGGGTGCTGACAAATTGATGGGCGCAGCACACCAACATGGCACAAGTATACATATGTAACAAATCTGCACGTTGTGCGCATGTACTTAAAGCATAATAAAAAATAAAAATAAAGAATCTAGAACTAGAAGTACCGTTTGACCTAGCTATCCCATTACTGGGTATATAATCAAAGGAATTTTTATAAGTCATGCTGCTATAAAGACACATGCACACGTATGTTTATTGCGGCACTATTCACAATAGCAAAGACTTGGAATCAACCCAAATGTCCATCAGTGACAGACTGGATTAAGAAAATGTGGCACATATACACCAGGGAATACTATGAAGCCATAAAAAAGGATGAGTTCGTGTCATTTGTAGGGACATGGATGCAGCTGGAAACCATCATTCTCAGCAAACTATCGCAAGAACAGAAAACAAAACACCGCATGTTCTCACTCATAGGTGGGAATTGAACAATGAGATCACTTGGACACAGAAAGGGGAACATCATACACTGGGGCCTATTGTGGGGTGGGGGGAGGGGAGGGATAGCGTTAGGAGATATACCTAATGTAAATGACGAGTTAATGGCTGCAGCACACCAACATGGCACATGTATACATGTGTAACAAACCTGCACGTTGTGCACATATACCCTAGAACTTAAAGTATTAAAAAAAAAAAAAAAAAAAGAGTCATTGGGTGGATGCGTACTCAAGGCCCTCCACATCCTGTCTGTGAGACCTTGGCCATTGTACTAAATCTTACTGTGCCTTATTTTCTCAAGAGAAAGGTAGGAGTTTAAATGGTATGTATCTACCTTGATCAGTGAGGATTTAGGTTTAGCTGCATGTAACAACTGTGTGTTCAGTGGCTTGTGCAAATAATGTTTATTTTTCTAGGGTAACAAAAACTCAGGAGTAGGCAGTCCAGGGATGAAACAATGGCCCTGGGAGACCATCCATGTTCCGGACTTTAAAAGACAGTTTTGTGTCACTATCCTTAATGTGTGGAGCAATATGTGACTTTTATTCTCATGGTCTCAAGACAGCCTCTGTGCCTACTGATGCTTATATTCCAGGCAACGTCAGAGATAAAGGAAAAGAGATAAAGCATAACAACTTTTCCTTAGAATGCTCTGCCTTATTGTTTGGTAATGCAAGCCCGTCCCAGAATCACTGCCTCTTTCTCATTGAACAGAACTGCATCGCATGACTGTGAAAGGGAAGCTAGAAATTTCAATAATTTAGCTAGCCATATTGCCACACCCAAACAAAATGAAGTTCTTACTTATGTGGAAAAGGGAGGAAAAAGGATACTGGCTAAGCAAATAGCAGTATCTGACACACTTGTAATGATGTCGCATGGATCTACTGAGTTAGCATTTGTAAAGAACTAAGAACTATGGTGGAATATAAGAAGTATCCAATAATTACTAGTGAATGTTTATAAGAAACTTAGAATGAAGCAAAGACTGGATATAGATGCCTTTGAAAAGAAGAAAAATAAACTCTCCACCTATCACCACCTCCTACGTTGACTCCCTGGCGCTCCACCAAGTGCAAACTGCCTTCTTAATATGTTCTTTTTTTTTTTTTTTTTTTTTTATGAGACAGAGTCTTGCTCTGTCACCCAGGCTGGAGTGCAGTGGCGCAATCTCAGCTCACTGCAATCTCCGCCACCTGGGTTCAAGCAATTCTCCTGCTTCAGCCTCCCAAGTAGTTGCGACTACAGGCATGAGCCAAAACACCCGGCTAATTTTTTGTATTTTTAGGAGAGATGGGGTTTCACCATGTTGGCCAGGCTGGTCTTGAACTCCTGACCTCGTGATCCACCTGCCTCAGCCTCCCAAAGTCCTGGGATTACAGGTGTGAGCCATCGTGCCCAGCCTCTGATTTTCAAATACTTGAAGACTCCTCATTTATTGAAATGGTGGCTTTTGGCCCAAGGCTCTTTTGGACAATGATAACTCATTGTTGTTTCTGCTGTAATGCTCTTTCAATCTGTGGAATGTCACTAGGAGAAGACACGGGATAGAGGAAAACAAAATGGCCTTGACGCAGCCAAACACCTGGCTGCAACAACATGCTAGTTCTCAACACTGGAGCAGGTTCAACGGCCAAGTATGAGCTGAGACTTACAAAGTATTGCACAAACAATCTCTCTCTCTCTCTTTTTTTTTTTGAGAGGAAGTTTTGCCCTTGTTGCCTAGGCTGGAATGCAATGGCATGATCTCAGCTCACTGCAACCTCCAAGTCCTGAGTTCAAGCAATTCTCCTGCCTCAGCCTCCCAAGTAGCTGGGATTACAGGTATGTGCCACCACACCTGGCTAATTTTGTATTTTGTATTTTTTTTTTTTTTTTTTTAACTAGAGACAGTGTTTCACCATGTTGGTCAGGCTGGTCTTAAACTCCTGACCTCAAGTGATCCACCTGCCTCGGCCTCCCAAAGTGCTAGCATTACAGGAGTGAGCCACCGCACCCAGCCCAAACTTTCTATTTAACTCTTTCCATGAATATTTTGATATAAAGCACTAGCATCTCAGTTACCATTGCCAATTACCCTTAAAACAGAAAAACTGACTGCTGATATCTGCGATTTCCTTTAAAGCAGTACTCTTTCTTGGATATTTTAAAGAATTCATCTACTCAACTCAGAGTGCAGCTAGAGGCTTTTTTTCTCTTTGTTCCCCCTTTTTCTTTGCCAAAAATTTATTGAGCATCTACTATAAACTTAATAATAATAGCATCCATACTGGAGAGACAGGATAAATAAGTCATAATTCGTTAACTCATTCCCCAAATATATCTCTGTGCACTTCCTGTATGGTAGTACACTTTGTGAAGTGACTAGGGTACAATGATGTACACATTAAAGGAACAGGATAAGCCTGAATTCTGAGTTCTCCATGGGAGACAGGTAAGTAAACACAGGACTACAATACACCAAGGTAAGTGACATGAATGAGCAGATGCCAAGGTCAACTGCAGGCTGGCTGTGTTTGGTTTAAGTTAAGAGCATTCCAATGCTATCCCCCTTTAGAAGAGGGGAATGTTTAATTGGGGTGATGCTTAAAAGTTACAGGGAAATTGAAAAATCCTTTCCCTCACTGAGATTTGTTTGATAGAATATACCAAAAATAGTACATGCTTTGAGATGCTGTGAAGCTATGAAAGTGTGAGCTATAATAATTTGCCTTCAAGTTATTCATAAAAGTCTTGGTTTTTCTATCAAGTTTGCCTTAAGAAAAACATAACTTTTAGTGGAGGAAAAAAACATAATGTGCATGCTATTATTTGTTGCCTGAGGGATGTTTCAATTTTGTCTTCTCTTACAAAAATAAATTAGATTTCAAAAGTATTCATCAGGGAGATAGTCGGATAACTATTGGATAAGTGGTAGGTATTTTTTGAGAAAGAAGTCTGTAACTTGGGAGAATCATAGAATCACAGAATTTCTAGGCTGGAACGGACCTTAACTACCTGGGATAGAATGTGTAATGTGATATGTAGAAATGACCAAAAAAAGTCAACTGGGATTACAGAATCCAGCATTCTACATTTAAAAAAAATGTTTCATCTTCCATTCAGAGACTTTGATGTGAATACTGATGGAGTCAAATGAGACCATCTCATATCTCTTTGAATGCATTACTCCAAACACCATGTTTTGGTAAAGAGGAAAGGAGACATAGTAAATAAACTATACTCAGACTTTACAATTTTAGTATGGATTTAGGAAAATCCTTTAGAGTCAGCTTTTTACATGTGAAATACAGCAAAATGTATAAGTGAAAAAAGAGCTGATTTTGTGTTCATATAAATGCATATGTTAGTAGGAATCATGTACCATGTAACATTAAAATACATAATATAATATGTCGTATACGATTTTGTAATGTAAATGAGTCTTAGGAAGTACACTATGCATACTGTGGTTTCGCTAGAATTACTATGACAACCATAACTTTTGCATTTCCTAATTTTTTTCCAGTATGAATTTGCAACTTAAATGTCACATTTTCATGGATTTTGGCTTTCTTTCTCTACGCAGTTCAAAAAGAAAAGTCACATGCCAGTGCTCCTGTTAAGTCCTCATTTAATTAAGTGTACCTCCTAAGCAGGTCACACTTGTTCAGGGATCAAACATCTGGGTGGGTACCCTTGCAGTTAGACAAAAAAAGAGAGAAAAAAGAAAGACTATAGCAAAGTCTTAGGATAGAGTTTGAAAAAAATTATGACATGTATAATTGATCATCAGTGTATCAAGTTCTCTTACTATGATTTTTTTTCTTCCAAGTTATTCATTGGTAGAAAAACAACATAAGAAAAAGGGGACAGGATTTGACTCTTAGGACATAAACCCACAGAAATTTTATTTCCAGATTATTCAAAAAATTATAAATAGAGGGGAATCTTTTTATGACGTGGCTGCTTGACTTAACCATATCCTACATTTAGCTTTATGGAGTGATCATTTTTCCAAGGTCTGATTCACCCCATGCTTTTATTTGAATTTATAGAATTTAGTTGTCTTTTCATGGGGCTTAAGTGTGTCACGTAAAAGTCTACAAGCTATGTTTGCTTGTCCCTTCTGTCCCTTTGTTATCAAAATTCATTGTTCCTGGTTCATCTGTGTGCCATTTTGAAAAGTAACAAATACTAATTTAGTACTCTAAAATATTTAATGGAGTCTTTTTTGTTTTGTTTTGTTTTGTTTTGAGACGGACTCTTGCTCTGTTGCCAAGGGTGGAGTGCAGTGGCGCAATTTCAGCTCTTAATTTTTTTTTTTTTTTTTTTTTGTCAGTGTTGACCAGGTTGGCCTCAGACATGTAGCCTCACCTCCCTGTGCGCTTGCAGTCTCTCATCGTACAGGTCCAACAATCTTATAGGGGAACAACTCAGTTATGGTTATCTACTCCTGCCAGAAAGTCATGCAGCGTATCATGTAGCATGCAGTGTATTATGTAGTATGTTCTAAAAATAAAATGAAACAGAAAATACCATATAAGGGAATTAAATCAGTATGTACATTCACATTCATTCATTTAACAAATGTTTATTGGGGATCTACTCTATGCCAGGCACTACACACATGCGCACACATACACACACACACACACCCCAAACTAGACACACTGCACATACATCTTGACCTTGTACAAATGTGGGAGTAGCTGGGGAAGCAAAGATCTGGGAAGGGGCAGTTGGAATATTAGAGATTGAACTACTATCCAGTTCTCAGGAGATTGGTATGTGTGGACAATTGGTGCTTGCAGGGAAATCCAAGAAACTGAGTGCATTCTAATACTAAAGAGTCTGTTAAGGGATTTATGTTGCCTCTATATTGAGCATCTGGGGTGGGTCTGGTCTGCTATTCATTAGCACAGCCAGCATTCAAGGAAACAACTGGATGTTGAGCACAGGAAACTTGAGACAAGATAGGACCTGCTAGGCATTTCTGCATCTTTCCATGATAGTGCCTGATTTTGAAAAAGGTTTTCTCAAAGTAATGATAGCTGCTTCACATTGTCTTTCAAATATCATGCAAGTTTCTCCTTTGGTCAGCTCTAACCAGCTACCAAGGGAGAAAGGAATCCTAGTTCCTAATGTAACCAAGGTGACAGTAGCACAATCTAGCACTACAGTGTTCAATACAGAAACACTGCTGCTCCTGGAATGCTTAAAAACTTACAGCCCATATAATGGAGTTATTACAGAATGCAGGGAAGAAGTGACTCTAAGTTTGTTCTGATAGGAGAGGGTTTTGTAGAGTTAACAAAGGATTGTTGGAATGACTCACGGACCTATGGTTTGGGAAAAGGGAAGACTGGGGGATTGTGTAACAATTCATGTAAAATACATGTGAAACCAAACACTTAGATTGCATGAATTAGATGACATTATTCCTATTTTTTATTAAGAGAATTGAGAGGATGAAGATAAGGTGACTTATGCAAGGTTATATAACTGTCAAATACTTGAATTCTAACTTGGTTTTTCTGAATCAAAATTCTCTCTCTTTCTCCTGTACTGTTGCTGCCTTCTGAGTGACCTCATAATTAAAGGTCTTCACTTATTTAATAAGCTCTTTTTGAATGGTTATACTGTGCACAACCTGAGAGTTGGTTCTGAGAATTGGTGTAGAACAATCTCTGCCCTTGAGGACCATGTTACCTTGCATAAGAGACATACACTGAACTAACTTACAGGAAAGTCTCCTTTTCGTGCCAGGTGGCAAGACAGTAAGGTTCAGTGGGAGCCCAGAGGAGGAAGAGAGCAATTCTGAGTGGTGGCAAGAGAGGGCTTCACAAGGGCACCATGGAGTAACCTTCAAGAGAAGGATAATTAGAACCAGATTACTTGGGTTTGGGTTTAAATCTCATTGCCACCATCTGACTAGTTGATTCCCTTGGACAATTTGTTCATTATCCCTTACTTCAGTTACTACAGTTATAAAATGGGGATGCTAGTAATAGTTCCTATCCCTGAGGTAGGAGTATTACTGAGATGATAGTTGTAAAGGGCTAAAAGTAGTGCCTGGTACATACTAATGGTAAGAACTGCCATTAAGAATTAAAACTGTAGCATTTACAACCACTATGGTGAACAGTTTGAAGATTCTTCAAAAAACTAAAAATAGAGCTACCATATGATCCAGCAATCCCACTACTGGGTATATAACCAAAAGAAAGGTAATCAGTACACTGAAGAGATATCTGCACTTCCATGTTCGTTGCAGCACTATTGACAATAAGCAACATCTGGAAGCAACGTAAGTGTCCACCAACAAAAGAACGGATAAAGAACATGTGGTACCTCTGAACAATGAAGTAATATTCACCCATAAAAAGGAATGAGGTCCTGTCGTTAGCAACAACATGGGTGGAACAGGAGATGACAATGTTAAGTGAAATAAGCCAGGCACAGGAAAGCAAACATTGCATGTTCTCACTTATTTGTGATCTAAAAAATAAAAACGATTGAACTCATGAACATAGAGAGTAGAAGAATGGTTACTAGAGGCTGGGAAGGGTAGTAGGGGGTTGGGGGGAGGTGAAGATGGTTAATGAGCACAAACAAATTAGAAAGATGAATAAGCCCTACTTTTTGATAGCACAATATGCTGGTTATAGTCAATAATAACTTAATTGTACATTTCAAAATAACTTAAATAATGTAATTGGATTATTTGTAATTCAAAGGATAAATGTTTGAGGGGACAGACACCCCATTCCCCTTGGTGTGCTTATTTGACATTGCATGCTTGTATCAAAACATCTCATGTACCCCATAAATATATACACCTCCTATGTACCCACATTTTACAAAATTTAAAAAACTGTAACATTTAGTTTCTATACAGAATAAAGAAACATAAATAAGGGAAAAGAATAGGGAATAAAAGAATGCGGGTGAGGGAAATTACAAGGAATACACCATAGAAACCTAAGACTCAGGCTGAGGAAGGAAACATAGAAAGCATATGGCCAGTGGATACTCATGGAAACTCTGCTAAATTGCGAGGTATGAGTGTCTGTATTTGTGTGTTTTGGTGTTCTGGGGTGGCATTTCTAATTACATATGAAACTAACATGAAGGAAGTTGGAGAAGTTGAATGAATCAGGACCCAAGATAGGGAGCCATGACAGTGGAATGGACAAAAACACAACTAACTGGATGAAAAATGTTTCAAAGCACAAAAAGATTGGAGGTGCAACCCATCACATAAGAAACGTCAAAGAGCATCAGGACTAAGTGCAGGGATTTCTGGGAGCTTTCTGGCATTGCCTTTGACTCTGAAAGGCAGTAGGGGAAAGCTAAGAGATAATGAGAAAGACTCACACACCTGTGAAAACCTTAAGACATTTGGTTACAGATGCTCTCAAGAGGAACATGGGAATTTCCGATGGTTTGAGTGTGTTCCCCCAAAGTATATGGGTTGGAAAGTTAGTTCCCCAGTGCAATGATATTAAGAGATGGGACCTTAAAGGATTGATTAGGTCATAAGGGCTACACCCTCATGAAAGGATCGATGTTATCCTGGCAGTGGGTTAGTTATCTCAGGAGTGAGCTCCTGATAAAAGGATAAATTTGGCCCCCAATTTCTCTCTCTCTGTCTCTCTTGCATGTGCTTTGTCATGTGATGCACTTCACCATGGGGTGACCCTTGACAGATACCAGCACCGTGCTCTTGGACTTCACAGTCTCCAGAATGAGCCAAATAAACTTCTATTCTTTATAAGGTAGCTAATCTGTGGTGTTCTGTTATAGCAGCAGAAAACTACCTAAGATAGGATAAGGAAAAAAAAAGAGAGAGAGAAGCCAGAATTAGAGACAGATTTCTATATGACCTGTGATTATTAGGAAAACTTATAGAAAGCAGTTCTCAGGGAGACCAGAGGTTTTTAAGTGAAAAGGAAATGGATTTCCTATAAGGTGATCCTGGTGAGTAATTAGAAACATAGCTTTATCTGAACCCCAAATAATTCCAGTACAGATAAAGATAACTTAAAAAATCTTCTTGTAATTAGAAACAAAAAACTAAAAAAAAAAAACCGTGATGAAACTTAAAACATAATTAAAATTGAGTGATATTGAAGATACTTCTAGTAAATAATTTGAAATTTGAAAAATGCTACTACAGTGGAACTTAGAAAGAAATATGTAGTCTTAAGTGCTTATATTAGAAAAGAAGAAAGGCTGAAAATTAATGATCCAAGTACTCAACATGGGAAGTAAGAACAATAAAACCAAAAAAAGTCGAATAGGGAAGATTAAAAAATATGAACATAAATTAATGAATTAGGGAAGACGGAATAGCGAGGATCAGCAGAGTTAATAGACTATTAAAAATAGTAGATCTTGTAATTCCAGCCCTTTGGGAGTCTGAGGCAGGCGGATCACGAGGTCAGGAGTTTGACACCAGCCTGGCCAACATTTTGAAACCCCGTCTCTACAATAATACAAAAATTAGCCAGGTGTGGTGGTGTATGACTATAATCCCAGCTGTTAGGGAGGGTGATGCAGGAGAATCTCTGGAACCTGGAGGCAGAGGCTGCAGTAAGCTGAGATTGTGCCACTGTACTCTAGCCTGGGTGACAGAGTGAGACTCCACCTCAAAAAACAAACAAACAAAAAAAAAAGAAAGAAAGAAAAAAGAAAAAAAGAAAAAAAAATCTTTGAAAAGTACAATAAGATTGACTCTACTGAGAGTAATAAAAAATGGAGTAAGAAATAATAAGACAAATAAAAAGGGTCATAAATACATAGGAAACAGAACTTTAAAAAATAAAACATAGTAAAAAATAGCTTAATAAAATAGTATCCTATTTTACAGAAATAAAGTTTTTAAATTTTGGCCTAAGGAACAAATTTTGGGAAAAGATATCGTCAAAAAAGTATCAAAATTAAATACAAAATGCAAACATGTTCTGATCATTAAAAGAACAGAATAAAAAATTTAAAGTCTTCCTAGAGAGTTGTACTGGCAAGTTCTAACAAACATTGTAATTCCAAACATTCATAAATGCTTCCAGAGAACAGAAAAGATAGAAAATTCTCTAACTCATTTTATGAGGTGGATATAACCATGATATAATATCCAGATACAAGGACAATACAAGAAATAAAATTATAGGCCAATCATATGTATGAATGCAGATGCCATCAAAATGCTAGCAAATAAAATCCAGAAACATCAAAAAGGATAATAAATAAGGACTGAGCTGGATTTACGTAAGAAATATATGTTTGGTTTAATGTTATAACATTTATTTACTTCACCACATTGACAAATTAAGGGGAAAAAAATCATCTGAGCATCCTGATTTTACCATTTGCTAATATTCACATGGTAGAAAACTAGAAACAGAGAGGAAATTTCTAAATTGATAAAAGTAACTACAAATATTTCACACAAAGATCATACTTGATGATGAAAAGTTTAAATAATTTGCCTTACAGTCAAGAACAAAGGAGAAATGACCACTATCACCACTTCTGGTCAATATGACCACAATAAAAGAAGAAAAATAATTCACAGGGATGTAAAAGAAGAAAAACCGTAAGTCCAAATAGTATCATTGTTTACATAGAAAACCAAAACCAACTGATTTGTAGAATCAAGAAAGAAGTTTAGCAAGATTGATAGGTAAAAGAGCTATGTGTAAAATCAGTGACATTCCTAAGTACCTTTAACAACAATTAGAAAATGAACTAAAAAAGGTACAACAGAAGAAGAACCAAAAAACCCCACAAAATACTTATGAATAAACTTAATCAAAACATTTCCAAAAGCTGAAAAATAAAATAAAAAATTTTATTATATTATATATAAAATTATATAAACTGAGAGAAATATCACATTCAAGCAAAGGAAGGTTCAATCATCCCAAACTCAATATAGAACTTTAATGTAATTCCAATCAAAATTTAAAAGAATGTTTTTGGAACTTGCAATGTGATTTTATAATTTATAAAATCTTACAGGATCAAGAATAGACAAAACCATTTTGAAGAAGAATCAGACAGAGGCACTTATCGTACTAGAATATCAAGACTTTGTTATAGAGTTATAAGCAGTACAGTGTAACCAGCACATAGAGCAGCAGGATAAAGAGTGTAGAAACAGATCTAGGTACATATGCAACCTTGTGATATGACAAAGCTGGTGTTGTAGATCAGTGGGTTAAAAAATGACTATTCAATACATTGTACTGAGAAAATTTCTTATCCAAAAGAAGAAACACAAAACAAACAAACAAAAAATAAAATCTCTAACTCACATCATGTCCAAAAATTAATTCTAGATGGCTTAAGAATTTTATTGTGAAAGCCCAAATTTTAAAACTTGTATTAGTAGAAGCAAACATACATATACTGGTGACTTTGGTGTAGGAAAGGATTTCTTAAATAAAACCTTCAGAATGGAAACCACAAAGGAAAATATTGATAAATTAAAATACGTTTAGATTGAGATTTACTTTTGATTAAAAAACACACAAAGGGTGGGGTTAGGGGATGGAGACCATCAGGAAAAATAGCTAACACATGCTGGGTTGAATACCTAGGTGATGGGTTGGTCTGTGCAGCAAATCACCATGGCACCCATTTATCTATGTAACAAACCTGCATATCCTGCACATGTATCCAGGAACTTAAAATAAAATATGAAAAGAAAAGAAAAAAAAAAAACAAAACACACACATACACAAAGAAAATGAAAAGACAAATAACAAATGAAGACAAAATATTTATATTTTAATACATATATTCAATAAAGATTTGTTGTCTAGAAATATAACTTCAAATCTGTAAATTCAAATAATCCAATGGAGTGTGTGTGTGTGTATGTGTGTGTGTGTGTAGATACATAAACAGAAGCAGAGGCATTAATGCTAATAAAATGGGATAAAGAAATGCTTAACCTCAGTAGTATTTAAATATATAAAACTTAAAATTACAATAGGATAACATTTCCCACCTACTATAGTGGTAAAACCTAAGAAGTCTGACAATATGCAGTGTTGGGAAGATAAGTAATAGCATGAACTCTCACTATAAACACTTACCATTGGATAATCTGACATTATCCAATAAAATTGAAGATGTACATACACCATAACTGACAAGTGTGTATATTTATACAGTATAGAACTCTTGCATATTTGTTTAAGGAGACATAAGCAGAATTCATAGTAACCAAAATAACTAGAAACAAACCAACTATCCATAGAAGTCAAACACATAAGTTTTAGAACATCATGCAATTGGATACTGTATAACAATAAGAAAGAATGAAATGGAATCTTTCAGAATGACACAATAAGGAGCTTGGCTGACTCTCTTTTCAGTAAAACAACAATTTAACCAGTGAAAATTGTAAAACACAAATATGTAAAGTCCATGGAAATTGTATTAGTACATACAGCAAAGTGGAAATACTCATTCAACAAATCAACTAAATCTTGGTAAGAATCTAGCAACACAGAAAAAGGATCATACACCATTACCAAATGTGATTTATCTCAGGAATGTAAGATTGGTTCGACATACAAAAATGAATCAATATGATGCAACATCCTATTAAGATAAAGGACAAAATAACAGGTGCAGAAAAAGCAACTGAGAAAATTCCAATCAGGAAAAGAAAGAAACTTTCTCAACCTGACAAAGATCATGAAGATCATGTAAGAAAAACCTGCAACTTACATTAGGTTTAATGGTGAACACCAGAATGTTTTCTTTCCCTTTAAGATTAGGAATAAGACAAGGGCATCCATTCTTTCAGCTTTTATTCAATATTGTGTTGGAGGTTCTAGCTAGAACAATTATGCAAGTAAAAGAAAAAGGCTTCCAGATTGGAGACAAGGAAGTAAAACTATGTCTATTTGCAGTTGACATGATTTTTTTGCATTTAGAAAATCTTACCGAATCTATTAGAAACTATCAGAGCCAATAATCAAGTTAAACAAGAGTCCATGATACAGAAATAATATAAAAATCAACTGTATTTCTATAGAAAAGTAACAATTTGAAAATAAAAATTTAAAAACAATTCAATTTGCAATACCCTCAAAATGAACAAAATACTTAGAAATAAATTTAACAAAATAGTGCAAGATTTGTACACTGAAATTTTAAGGAAAGCCTCCATAAATGGAAAGACATTTATATTCATGAATTGGAAGATTTAATATTCTTGTCAATACTCTCCAAATTGACCCACTGATTCAATGCAATCCCTATTAAACTTCTAGCTAGCTTTTTGCAGAAACTGAAAAGCTGACCCTAAAATTCATATGGAAATATAAGGAAATCAGAATAGCTAAAACAATCTTAGAAAAGAATAAAGCTGGAGTACCCACATTTCCCAACTTCAAAACTTACTACAAAGTGTACTCAATACTTACTTTGTATTTATTATGACAGTAATCAAGATAGCATGGTACTGGCATAAAGATGGCTATATTGGTCAATGGAATGAAAATGAGGTCCAAAAATGAGCTCTCACTTTTATTGTTAATTAATTTTTGAAAAGGGTGCTAAGACAGTTCCATGAGGGAAAGTATAGACTTTTCAGCAATTGGTGCTGTGACTACTGGATATCCACTTGGAAAAGTATTAATTTAGACCTCTACTCTACACTGTGCACAAAAGGAATGCAAAATAGATCAAAGACCTAAATGTAAAAGTTTAAACTATAAATCTTTTAAACAAAAAATAGGAGCAAATCTTTCTGACTTTGAGTTTGTCAGATTTTTAGCTATAAGACTAAAAGACAACTAAAAGAAAACAACAGATAAATTGTGCTTCCCCAGAATTAAAACATTTTGTCCTTTAAAATTTTTGCTTCTTACCATGAAGAAAGTGAAAAAAAAAAAAAAATCCCACAGAACAGGAGAAAATTTATCGGATGGGGACTTTTATATAGAATACAAAAAACTACTCAAAACTCTAATAACACAATTAATCCAGCTTTAAAGTGGTTGATATACTGCCGCAGGCATGCACACATGTGCAGAATCCTCTGCTGACCACTGCCACTGGTGGGCATGTGCAGGAACTCCCTGCTGCTCACCACCTCCTTGCTAAATCATTTTTGCTGGCACACTTCACAGGAGTGTTGTTGCCAGCAGACTGGGAGTATCTTGGCCCCACCAGCACAGCAGATGCTTAACCTCAAGGGGCCAGAGAAAAAAGCTGCAGGCCTGGTCTCATCCCTCGAGGCTTAGAACATGAAGCCCAGGAGAACTGAGCTGAGCACTGGACCCCCAAAATCATCCAGAAATGAGGTCAATTGACAAAACCCAACTTATGCCACAATCAAACCGTCAAGGGAATCAAAGAATACAAAAGCAAAAAACCCCATCCAAAGGACAGCAACTTCAAAGATTAAAGGAACGTTGACTCATACAGATGAGAAACAGTGAAAAACTCTGGCAATTCTAAAAGCAAGAGTGTCTTCTTACCTCTAAATGACACACTACCTCCCCAGTAATGGTTGTTAACCAGACAGAAATAGCTGAAATGACAAACAAATAATTTAGATTCTGGATGGCAATGAAAATCATTGAGATTCGGGAGAAAGTTGAATCTAAGGAATCCCATAAAATGATACAAGAGCTGAAAGATGAAATAGTCATTTTAAGAAAGAACCAAACTGATCTTCCAGAGCTGAAAAACTCACTACAAGAATTTCATAATACAATCAGAAGTATTAACAAGAGAACAGACCAAGCTAAGGAAAGAATATCAGAGCTCAAAGACTGGTTCTGCGAATCAAGTCAGTCAGACAAAAATAAAGGAAAATAAAGGCCAGGCACAGGGGCTCATCTGTAATACCAGCACTTTGAGAGGCTGAGGCAAGAGGATAGCTCGAGCTCAGGAGTTCAAGAGCAATCCAGACAACATAGTGAGAAGTATAAATAACAACAACAACAAAAAAACCTGCCAGGTATAGTGGCATGCACCTGTAGTCCCAGCTATACAGAAGGCTGAAGTGGGAGGACTGCTTGAGCTCAGGTGCTCAAGGATGCAGTGATCTGTGATTGCACCACTGCACTCCAGCCTAGATGACAGATTGAGACCCTGTCAAAAAAAAAAAAAAGAAAGAAAGAAAAGAAAGAATTTTTAATAATGAACAAAATGGCTGAGAAATACGAGATTATGTAAAGGATGAAACCTATGACTCTCTGGCAACCCAGGAAGAGACAGGGGAAGAGAGAGCAAGCAACTTGGAAAATATATTTCAGGATATTGTCCATGAAAATTTCTCCAACCTTGCTAGAAAACTCAACATGCAAGTTCAGGAAATTCAGAGAACCTCTATGAAATACTATATAAGACAACCATCCCCAAGACACATAGTCTTCAGATTCTCCAAGGTCACTGTGAAATAAAAATATGAAAGGCCACTAGAGAGAAGAGACAGATCACGTACAAGGGGAACCCCATCAGGCTAACAGCAGAGCTTTCAGCAGAAACCATACAAGCCAGAAGAGATTGGGGGTCTATATTCAGCATCCTCAAAGAACAGAAATTTCAAACAAGAATTAAATATTCAGCCAAACTAAGCTTCACAAGTGAAGCAGAAATAAAATCCTTTTCAGATAAGCAAATGCTAAGAGAATTTGTTACCATGAGACTTGCCTTTCAAGAGGTTCTTAAGTGAATGCTAAACATGGAAACAAAAAACTGCTACCTGCCACCACAAAAACACACACTATAGTGTATACATAGCCCACTGACACTATAAAGTAATTATACCATCAAGTCCACATAACAGCCAGTTAACATAACAACTCACTGGTAGGATCAAATCATCACATATCGATATTAACCTAGAATGTAAATGGGCTCAATTTAAAAGGCACTTAAATCAAAAGGCACTGCTCCACTTAAAAGGCACAGAGTAGCAAATTGGATAAACAATCAAGACTCAACTGTATCCTGTCTTCAAGAAACCCATCTCACATGCAATGGCACCCATAGGCAAAAAGTCAAGGAATGGAGAAAGATCTATCAAGCAAATGGAAAACAAAAGAGAGCAAAGGTTGTCATTCTTACTTCAAACAAAATGAGCTTTAGACCAACAATGATCAAAAAGGACAAAGAAAAGCATTACATAATGATGAAGGATTCGATTCAAAAATAAGAATCAACTATCTTAAATATATGTGCTTCCAACAATGGAGCACCCAGATTCATAAAAACAAGTTCTTAGAGGCATATTAAGAGACTTAGATAACCACATAATAATAGTGGGAGAGTACAACATCCCACTGACAGTGTTAGATTAATAAGGTAGAAAACTAACAAAGATATTCAGGACCTAAACTTGATGCTTGACCAAATGGACTTAACAGATATTTATAGAATACTCTACCCCAAACCAAAAGAATATACCTTCCTCTCATCCACACACAGCGCATTCTCTAAGATCAACCATATGCTCAGTCACAAAGCAACTCTCAACAAATTCAAAAAACCCAAAATGATACCAACCACCATCTCAGACCACAGGGCCATACAAATAGAAATCAATACCAAGAACATCTCTCAAAACCATACGATTAAATGGAAATTAAACAACCTGCTCCTGAATGACTTTTGGGTAAAGAATGAAATAAGGTCAGTTATCAAAAACTCCTTTGAAACTAGTGAAAACAAAGATACAACATACCAGAATCTCTGGGCCACAGCTAAAGCAGTGTTAAGAGGGAAGTCAATAGTACTAAACACCTATATCAAAAAGTCAGAAAGATTTCAAATAACCTAACACCACACCAAGAGGAACTAGAAAAACCAAAGCAAACCAATCCCAAATCTAGCAGAATACAAGCAATAATCAAAATCAGAGATGAACCGAATGAAATTAAAACACAAAAATCCACACAAAAGATAAATGAAACCAAAAGTTGTCTTTTTGAAAGAATAAATAAGATTGATAGACCACTACTAGATTAATAAAGAAAAAAGGAGACATTACAAATAAACACAAACTGAAATGACAAAGAAGACATCACCAACCCCACAAAAATACAAAACACTCAGAGGCTATTATGAACACCTCTATGCAAACAAACTAAAAGGCCTAGAAGAAATGGGTAAATTTCTGGAAATATACAACCTCTGAAGTTTGAACTAGGGAGAAATTGGATATCTGAACAGATCAATAATGAATTCCAAAATTGAATCAGTGATAATAAATCATTCTACTATAAAGACACACTCATACATAAGTTTATTGCAGCACTATTTACAATAGCAAAGACTTGGAACGAACCCAAATGTCCATCAATGATAGAATGGATAAAGAAAAGGTGGCACATATACACCATGCAATACTATGCAGCCATAAAAAAGAATGAGATCATGTCCTTTGCAGAGACATGGATGAATCTGGAAGCCATCATTCTCAGCAAACTAACACAGGAACAGAAAACCAAACATCACATATTCTCACTCACAAATGGGAGTTGAACAATGAGAACACATGGACACAGGGAGGGGAACCAGGGCCTGTCGGTGGGTGGGAGGCAAGGAATACATGCAGGGCTTAAAACATAGATGATGGCTCAATAGGTGCAGCAAACAGCCCTGGCACATGTATACCTGTGTAATAAACCTGCACATTGTGCACATGTATCCTACAACTTAAACAAACAAACAAACAAACAAAAAGTACCAACCAGAAAAAACCCTAAAGCAGACAGATTCACAGCTGACTTGTACCAGGTATATAAAGCAGAGCTTGTATCAATCCTACTAAATCTATTCCAAAAAGTCAAGGAGGAGGAACTCCTCCCTAACTCATTCTATGAGACCAGCATCATCTGATACCAAACCTGGCAGAGATAGAACCAGAAAAGAAAACAGGCCAATATCCCTGGTGACCATGGTCACAAAAATCCTCAACAAAATACTTGCAAATCAATTCCAGTACAGATCAAAAGCTAATCTACCCGGGTCAATTAGGTTTTATTCTTGAGATGCAAGGCTGTAACAACATATGGAAGTCAATAACTGTGATTCATCAGATAAACAGAACTAAAAATAAAAACACACAATCATCTCAATCAATAAAGAAAAGGTCTTCAATAAAATTCAAAATCCTTTCATGTTAAAAACCCTAAACAAACTAGGCATTGAGGGAACATACCTCAAAATAATAAGAGCCATCTATGACAAACCTAGAGCTAACATCATACTGAATGGACAAAAGCTGGAAGCACTCTGCTTAAGAAGCAGGACATGACATGGATGCCCACTCTCACCACTCCTATTCAACATAGTTCTGGAAATCCTAACTAGAGCAATCAGTCAAGAGAAAGAAATAAAAAGCATCCAAATACGAAGAGAGAAAAATCAAGCTATCTCTCCGCAGATGGTAAGAGTCTATACATAGAAAATCCCATAGTCTCTGCCCAAAGGCTCCTAGAACTGATGAACAACTTCAGTAAAGTATTAGGATACAAAATCGATGTATAAAAATTAGTAGCATTTCTATATACCACCAAACTGAGAGTCAAATTAAGAAGGCAATTGCATTCACAATAACCACACACACACACAAAAAACAACCTAGAAATACAGCTAACTGGAGAGATGAACTATATATACAATGAGAATTACAAAACTCTGCTGAAAGAAATCAGAGATGACACAACTAAATATAAAAACATTCCATGCTTATGGACTGGAAGACTCAATATTGTTAAAATGGCCATACTTATCAAAGCCATTTATAGATGCAATGCTATTCCTGTTGAATTACCAACCGCAATTTTTATATAATTGCAAAAACTTATTCTAAAATTCATATGGAAATGAAAAAGAGCCTGAATAGCCAAAGCAATAGTACGCAAAAGAGCAAAGCCAAAGGCATCACACTACTCAACTTCAAACTGTACTACAAGGCTACAGTAACAAAAACAGCATGGTACTGGTATAAAAACAGACACATAAGTCAGCTGAAGAGGTTAGAGAAAATAAGGTCACACACCTACAACCATCTGATCTTTGACAAAGTTGACAATAACAAGGAATGGGGAAATAATTCTCTATTCAATAAATGGTGCTGGGATAACTGGCTAGCCATACAGATAAAATTGAAACTATACTCCTTCCTTTCACTATATACAAAAATAAACTCAAGACAAATCAAAGACTTAGATATAAAACCTAAAACTATAAAAACCTTAGAAGAAAATATGTGAAATGCCATCTGGACATAGGCCTTGGCAAAGATCTCATGATGGAGACTCCAAAAGCAGTTGCAACAAAAGCAAATAGTGACAAGTGGGACCTAATGAAACTAAATAGCTTCTGCACAGCGAAGGAAACCACCAACAGAGTAAAAAGACAACCTACATACAGAATGGGAGAAAATATTTGCAAACTATGCATCCAGTGAAGGTCTAATACCCAGAAACTGTAAGGAACTCAAACAATTCAGCGAGTAAAAACCAAACAATCCCATTGAAAATGGCAGAGGATGTGAACAGACACTTCTCAAAGGAAGACATACATACATCCCAATAAGCATATGAAAAAATGCTTAACACCACTAATCATTAGAGAAATGCAAATTAAACCACAGTGAGATACCATCTCACACTAGTCAGAATGGCTATTATTAAAAAGTCAAAAAATAACAGATGTTCGAGAGGTTGAAGAGAAGAGAATGCTTACATACTGCTGGTGAGAATGTAAATTATTTCAGCCACTATGGAAAGCAGTCTGGAGATTTCTTAAACAACTTAAGACAGAATGACCATTCAACCCAGCAATCTCATTACTGGGTATATACCCAAAAGAATATAAATTATTCTACCATAAAGACACATGTATGCTTATGTTAATTGCAGTACTTTCCACAGTAGTAAATAAATGAAATCAACCTAGATGCCCATCAAACAGTGGTTTGGATGAAGAAAATTTGGTACATATACACCATGGAATAATATACAGCCATAAAAAATGAAATTATGTTCTTTGCTACAATATGGATACAGTTGCAGGTCATTATCCTAAGCAAATGATGCAGGAACAGAAAACCAAATACCTCACTTTCTGATGTATAAGTGAGTGCAAAACATTGAAAGCATATGGGCACAAAGAGGGGAACAATAGAAACCAGGACTTTTTTACTTGAGAGTGGAGGGTGGGAGGAGATTGAACATAGAAAAACTACCTATTAGGTACTATGCTCACTAAAATCATTTGTACATACAATTTACCACTGTATCAAACCTGCACATGTACTCTCAAACCTAAAATAAAAGCTGGAGGAAAAAAATGGGCAATATTTGAATAGCCATTCTTTCCAAGTAGATACACAAATGTGCCAATAAGCACATGTAAACATGCTCAACATCCTGAGTCATTAAGGAAATGTGAATAAAAGCTACGTAAGATAGTACATCACACCCATGATGACAGTTGCAATTAAAAAAAATGGTTGTTGGTAAGGTTGTGGAGAAATTGGAATCCTCCATTGCTGATTGGAATGTTATAGCTGAGAGTTATCTTCCACTTAGTGCTTTGAAGATGTTCCTGCTTCTACTTCTGACTTCTACTCTTACTGACGAAAAGTCTGCTGCCTATCTGATGATCTTACTTGTTTAGACAATTTAATTATTTTTGATAGCTATTATGATTCTTAACCTTTGATATGCTATAGTTTTTGTTATGGGTTCTCTTTGGTTTTTTCTTTTTTTTTTTTTTTGAGACGGAGTCTCGCTCTGTCGCCCAGGCTGGAGTGCAGTGGTCGGATCTCAGCTCACTGCAAGCTCCACCTCCCGGGTTCACGCCATTCTCCTGCCTCAGCCTCCCGAGTAGCTGGGACTACAGGCGCCCGCCACCTCGCCTGGCTAATTTTTTATATTTTTTTTTAGTAGAGACGGGGTTTCACCGTGTTGGCCAGGATGGTCTCGATCTCCTGACCTCGTGATCCGCCCGTCTCGGCCTCCCAAAGTGCTGGGATTACAGGCTTGAGCCACCGCACCCGGCCTGGTTTTTTCTTTAACATACTTGACTCTGCTGTAGGTTTTTCTTTGAGTTAGTTTTCTTTGAGTTACACATTATCTCTTCAGTAATGCCTCTCCATTCCTTTTATCTTTCTGGAAATTCTCTCAGATATATTTTAAAGCTTCCTATTATTTGCTCTATTCTCTTTCATGTTTTTCATCTCTTTATTTCTTTTGAATTCTTGGTGATTTCTAATTATGAATCTTTTCATTAATACTCTCTTAAGATGTCTAATTTTCTGTTCAACCCATATATTGTATTATTTTTTCCATTTGCAATGAGTATGGTTTTCATTTCTAGAAATTCTATTTGTGAAAAAAACTACCCTGAAATTTATATTTCTTATTTTATCTCTTTAAATATTATATAAAGCATATATAACTTTAAAATATTCAGAATATAGTCATTCCTTTCTTTCTTTCTTCCTTTCTTTTCTCTCTTTCTTTCCCTTTTTGCTTTCCTTTCATCCATGCAAAACGTATTTATTGATTGCCAATATGTGCCAGGAAATAGAACTAAAGCGTGAAAAAAATATAAAGTTCTGCCCTCAGATATGTCTCTCTTTAACACCCTCTCTCATAGATACACAGATATAGATGGACATATATGTAGATAAGGATATAATATAGATATAGAGTTAGCTTAGTTGGAGACATGTTTTTTGGAGAAAGATAAAGCAGGGTAGAAAGGAGATGTGGGAAAATGGGTAGGAGTTGCAGAAATTATGTATGAAGTGGTCAGGGAGGCTGTATAATAAAGCATCATTTAAGCAGAGCCTGGAAGGGAGTAAGGGAGCAGATCATGTGGGTGTCTTGGAGAAGGGCATTCTAGATAACCCGAATCTTAAGTGTCAATATCCTGAGGTTAAAATTTTTTAATTTATTTTTTAGGCTGGGTGCAGTGGTTCATGCCTGTAATCCCAGCACTTTGAGAGGCCCAGGCGGGCAGATCACGAGGTGAGGAGTTCGAGGGTAGCCTTACCAACATGGTGAAACCCCATCTCTACTAGAAGTACAAAAATTAGCTGGGCATGGTGGTGCATGCCTGTAATTCCAGCTGCTCAGGAGGCTGAGGCAGGAAAATCGCTTGAACCCGGGAGGCAGAGGTTGCAGTGAGCCAAAATCCTGCCACTGCACTCCAGCCTGGGAGACAGAGTGAGACTCCACCTCAAAAAACAGTCACCATGTTGGGCTAGCAAATACCAGGTCTCATTCATTCTGACTTTTTTGTACCCGTTAACCATCCCCAATTACCCTTCCCAACCTCTAGTAACCATCCTTCTACTCTCTATCTCTGCAAGTTAAATTATTTTAATCTGCCACAAATAACTGAGGACATGGGAAGTTTGTCTTTCCATGACTGGCATATTTCACTTAACATCATAACCTCCAGTTTCATCCATGTTATTGCAAATAACAGGACGTCATTCTTTCTTATGGCCGAATATTCCTCCATTTTGTATATATACCACATTTTCTTTACCCATTATAAGCACTGATGGACACTTAAGTTGCTTCCAATTGTTGGCAATTGTTAATAGTGTTGTATTGAACATGGGAGTGCAGATATCTTTTTGACACACTGATTTTTTTCTTTTGGGTATATACCTGGCAGTAGGATTGCTGGATTTTTAGTCTTTTGAGGAACTTCCAGGCTGTCCTCCATAGTGCTTTTACTAATTTACATTCCAACCAACAGTGTACAAGTGTTTCCTTTTCTCCATATCCTCATCAGCATTTTTTATTCTCTTTTGATAAAAGCCATTTTAACTGGGGTCAGATGATATCTCATTGTGGTTTTGATTTTCATTTCTCTGATGGTCAATTATGTTGGGGAGTGTCTTCATATACCTGTTGCCATTTGTATGTCTTCTTTTGAGAAAAGTCTATTCAGATCTTCTGCCCATTTTAAAATCAGATTATTAGATTTTTTCATATAGAGTTGTTTGAGCTTCTTATGTATTCTGGTTATTAATCTCCTGTCAGATGGGTAGTTTCCCAGTATTTTACCCCATTCTGTGGGTTGTCTTTTTACTTTGTTGGTTGTTTCCTCTGCAGAAGCTTCATAACTTGATGTCATCCCATTCATCTGTTTTTGCTTTAGTTGCTTGTGGTTGTGTGGTATTACTCAAGAAACCTTAGTCCACGCCAATGTCCTGGAGAGTCTCCCCAATGTTTTCTTTTAGTAGTTTCATAGCTTAAGGACTTAGATTTCAGTCTTTAATCCATCTTGTTTTGATTTTTGTATATGGCAAGAGATAGCCATCTAATTTCTTTTTCTATATATTCATATAGAGTTTTCCCAGCACCATTTATTGAAGAGACTGCCCAGTCCTCAATGTATGTTCTTGTCACCTTGTCAAAAATGAGTTCACTGTATATATATGGATTTATTTCTGGGTTCTCTATTGTGTTCCACTGGTGTGTGTCTGGTTTTAGGCCAGTACCATGATGTTTTGGTTACTAGAACTCGGTAGTATAACATGAAGTCAGGAACTGTAATTCCTCCATTTTTGTTCTTTTTGCTTTGGAGACATGTGGCAATTCTGGGTCTTTTGTGGTTCCATAAAAATGTTAGGATTTTTTTTCTATTTCTGTGAAGAATGTCATGGAATTTTGATAGGGAATTTATTTAATCTGTAGATTGCTTTAGGTGGTATGAACATTTTAACAAATTAATTCTTCCAATTCATGAACATAAAATTAATCATTTTATAGTTTTTATTATGATATATTTCACTTGTTTGGTTAATTCCTAGGTATTTAATTTATTTTTGGCTGATATAAATAGAATTACTTTTTTAAATTTCATTTTTTAAGATTGTTTACTATTGCATAGAGAAAAGCTACTAATTTTTGTATGTTGATTTTGTATCCTGAAACTTTACTGAATTTGTTTTTAAGCTCTAATAGCTTTTCTGTGTGTGGAGTCTTTAGGTTTTTCCAGACATAAGACCACATTATCTGCAAAAAAGTATAATTTCAATTTTTTCTTTACAATTTGGATGCCCTTTCTTTCTCTTGTCTCGTCACTGTAGCTAGGACTTCTAGTACTATGTTGAATAACTGGTAAAGTGGGCATCCTTGTCATGTTCCTGTCCTTAGAGAAAAGGTTTTAATTTTTCCCCATTAAGTATGATACTAGCTATGGGTCTGTTGCATATGATTTTTATCATGTTGAAGTATGTTCCTTCTATACTCAGTTTTTGAGGGCTTTTATCCTAAGATGTTGAATTTATCAAATGCTTTTCAGTATCAACTGAAATGATCATATGGCTTTTGTTCTTCATTCTGTTAATATGATGTAGCACATTGATTTTTGGATGTTTCATAATTTCTAGTTCTATTTCATTGTATTCAAAGAATGTGCTTGATATTAATTCACATTTTTTGAAAGTTTTAAGACTTGCTTTGTGACCTAAGATAGGGTCTATCCTTTGAATAATCCATGTGCTGAAGAAAACAATGTATGTTCTACAACCATAGGACAAAATGTTCTGTAAATATTTGTTAGGTCCATTTGGTCTACGGTGCAGACTAAATCTGATGTTTAATTGTTGATTTTCTTCTGTATGGAAGATCTGCCCAGTGCTGAAAGTGGGATGAAGTTTCCAGTGATTATTGTATTGAGGGCTCTCTCTTTAGCTCTAATAATATTTACTTGATTTATCTGGGCTCCAATGTTGGGTGCATATATATTTACCACTGCTATATCCTCTTGCTGAATTGGCCCCTTTATTATTATATAATGACTTTCTTGATCTCCTCTTATAGTTTTTGTCTTAAAATCTATTTTGTCTAAGTATAGCTACTCCTGCTCTTTTTTGGTTTCCATTGGTGTGGAATAGCTTTTTCCCACCCCTTTATTTTTTGTCTATGTGTGTTTTTATAGGTGAAGTATGTTTCTTGTAGGCAACAGATCAATGGATCTTGTTTTTCATTCATTCAGCCGCTGCATGTCTTTTGATAGCAGAGTTTAGTCCATTTACATTCAATGTTGTTATTGATAAATAAGGACTTACCCCTGCCATTTTGTTACTTGCTTTCTGGTTGTTTTGTGCCATCTCTTCCTTCTTTCCTTCTTTTCTGTCTTTCTTTTAGTGAAAGTGATTTTATCTGGTGATATGAGTTAATTTCTTGCTTTTTATTTTTTATGTATGTTTTTAAATTTGAGGTTAGCATAAGGCTTGCAAATACTATAACTCATTATTTTACACTGATAACAACTTAACACTGCTGCATAAATGAACAAACCAGCAAAAAAACTAATAAAAACTCTATAACTTTGTCCTCCCACTTTAAAAATTCTTTGTTACTTCTCTTTATGTCTTATTGTATTGTTAACATCTTGAAAAGTGGTTGTAGCTTTTTTTATTGGTTCATTACTTAGTCTTTCTACTTAAGATAAGAGTACTTTATAGCTCACAATTAGTGTTATAATATTCTGTGTTTTTCTGTGGACTTACTATTAGGAGTGCATTTGGTACCTTCAGATGATTTCTTATTGCTCATTAACATCAGTATTTCAATTGCATTTTCAATTCCAGAATTTCTGCTTTAAAAAAAATATTTCAAGCTCTTTGTTAAATTTATCTGATAGAATCCTGAATTCTTTCTAGGTGTTATCCTGAATTTCTTTGAGTTTCCTCAATATGGCTATTTTGAATTCTTTGTTGGAAAGGTCACATGTGTCTGTCTCTCCAAGATTGGACCCTGGTACCTTATGTAGTTCATTTGGTGAGGTCATGTTTTCCTGGATGGATGTGATGCTTATGGATGTTTGCTGGTGTCTGGGCACTGAAGAGTTAGGTATTTATTGCAGTCTTCACAACCTGGAATTGTTTACACTCGTCCTTCCTGGGAAGGCTTTCTAGGTATTGAAAAGGACTTGGATATTGTTATCTCAGCCATATCTGCATTAGAGGGCATCCCAAGCCCAGTAAAGCTGTGGTTCTTGCAGACTCATAGAGGTATCACTTTGGTGGTCTTAGATAAGATTAGGAAGAATTCTCTAAATTGCCAGCAGAATCTCTTATTATTTTCCTTTACTTTCTCCCAAACAGTCTCTCTCTCTGTGCTGAGCCACCTGGAGCTGGGGGTGTGGTGACACAAGCACCTCTGTGGCCACCACCACTGGGACTGTGCTGGGTCAGATCTGAAGCCAACATAGCACTGGGTCTTGCACAAGGATGTAGCCACTACCTGGCTACTGCCTATGTTTACTCAAGGCCTTAGGGCTCTACAATCAGCAGGTGGTGGAGCCAGCCAGGCTTGTATCCTTCCCTTCAGGTCATTGAGTTCTCCTAGACCCCAGATGGGTCCAGAGATGCCACCTGGGAGCTAGGGACTAGAGTCAAAAACCTCAGAAGCCTTCCTGGTGTTCTAGTCTACTGTGGTTGAGTTGACCCTCAAACCATGAGACACAATCCTTCCTGCTTTCCCCTTCCTTTCCATAGGCAGAAGAGCCTCATCTCATGGCCACGAAAACAACTGGCCCACAGGGAGTACTGCCAGACTTCCACCGATGTTTACTTAAGGCCCAAGGGCTCTTCAGATAGCTTGTGGGGAATGCTGCCAGGCCTGGGACTCACCCTTCAGGGCACTGGGCTCCCCTCTTGCCCAGAGCAGGTCTAGAAATGCCATCTAACAGCCAAGACCTGGAGCTGGGGACCCCAAGAGCCTGGCTGGTGCTCTACCTCACTGCAGTCGAGCTGGTACCTAAGGTGCAAGACAGTCTTATTTTTCCCTCTGCTTTTCACAAGTAGAAAGAGTCTCTCACTGTAGCCACCACAGTTGGGAATGTGCTGGGTCTCACCTGACGCTAGCACCTCTCAGAGTCTCATCCAGGTCCCATGGCTTACTACCTGGTATTGCTGCTGGTTATTCAGGGATGAAGGGCTTTTTAGTTAGTAGGTGATGAATTCTGCCGGGATTTGGTCTTTCCCTTCAAGGCAAGTGGTTCCTTTCTGGCCCAGCGTGTGTTTGGAAATGTCATCTGGGATCTAGGACCTGGAATGAGGGCCTCATAACTTTGTGGTGTCTTATCTTACTGTGACTGAGCTAATATCCAAGATGCAAGGCAAAGTCCTCTTCTTTTCTCTCTTCTCCTCAAGTGGAAGGAAGGAGTTTCTTTTGGAGTCACAAGCTGTGCTCCCTAGGTCTGGTGGACAGGTGGCACAAGTAAGCCCTCAGCTGCCCTGGCTTGTGTCTCATTATGCCACATACCCCCCAAGTCCACTGGCTCTGAGCCCAGTCCAGCACTAGGACTTGCAGTTCGTGTGGCCTAGAATGGCTTTAAAGTTTATTTAGAACTCCAGTGCACTTTAGCCTGTTGTGGTGAGGCTTGCCAAAACTCAGGTTCTGACTGCTGTGATGAGTGATTCCCCTCTAGCTGGGAATATTCTGAATACTCCCTTTATGGGTGGACACCTGCTGAATTCAGCCAGGTTTGGCTTTCTGCTATGACAAGGCAGCATTGAGTCCAATGTGAAGCCTCATAATTGCTATGCTGTCCCTCTCCCAAACCCACAGATTTCTCCATGCCACATAGTCATTCTGGGAAGATAGGGGAAGTGTGGTATTAATGATTCAAGATTGTCTTTCCTACCCTCTTCAGTGCCTCTTTCAGCAATGTGAAGTTAAAACCAGGTACTGTGAGTGCTCACCTGATTTCTGGTTCTTATAAAGGTGCTTTTTTGTATAGATAGTTGTTGAATTTGGTATTTCTGCATGGGCGAAGACCAGTGTGACCTTCTATTCCACCATCTTCCTACATGCTTTCTAGAATTTGTTGTTAAAGAACAGCAAAAAGGCAGGGTTGTCACAAAGGATTAAGCTAGAGAAAGATACTCATAGGATAGGAGGTCACAGAGATGATGATGGGGTGGGGCCATGTTATATAAGGCCTTTTAAGTCTTTTCAAAGATTACTATGAGTAAGATGAGAGGCATTGCAGGGTTTCAGGTGCGAAGTGGTTGAATCTGACTTATGTTTAAAATATCATTATGTCTAATTTTGATCTACGTGAAGGATGATGATGATGAAAGTGGTAAAAATGTGCTTGAATTGAAGAAATATTTTGAAAGTAATGCAACACATAGGATTTGCTGGTCCTTTAGATACAGGATGGACGGTTGAAGGGGGGGGAGGGGGGGGAGAGAGAGAGAGAGAGAGAGAGAGAGAGAGAGAGAGAGAATGAGAACTGAACGCTTACACTGAGGGTTTTAACCTCAGCAACTGAGAGGATAGTGTTGGCATTAACTGAGATGATACAATCTATGGGACAGTTTTCAGTGTGTTACATGTGAATTGCTACTAGGTATGCTAGTAGGTATGCTATTGAGATGATGGAGATGTTGAGCAGGCAGTTGGATATGCAGGCCAAGGTGAGTCTAGACTTCAAGAGAGGGATTATACTGAAAAACTAAAGGTGCGTATTTGTCAACACCTAGAGAGTCATGAGCTCAGGTTCATGTGCTACCAGCAGTGAACATAAGTAGACAAGAGAAGAGATCAGAAGAGTGAAGTCTGCAGAAATTCACTGTTTAACGTTCAGGGATATCAGCAGGGACCAGAAAGGAGACCAAAAAGAAGCCAGTGCTGTAGCAAGAGAACCAAGAGATAAACCCTGGCAGCCAAGTGAAAACTGTTCAGTAGGAATAAGTGATAACTATTATTAATGCTGCCGAGAGGTGAAGTATCATAAGGACAAATAATTGACAGTGGAATTTTGCCACATAGGGGTCACTGTATACCTTTGCATGAGATATCTAAGTGAATGTAGTGGGGACAAAACCTGACAAGTATGAGTTCAAGAGATAATTGGAAAGAGAACATGAAGACAACTACTGAAATCAATTCTTTCATGGACTTTTTCTGTAAAGAGGAGTAGAGAAATGGAATTATGGCTGAAGGGGAATATGAGTCAAATTAATCAAATAAAGCTTTAAATTTTTTTAAATGTGGGAGATATTACAGTGTATTCACATACTGATGAGAATATTCAGAAGAGGGAGAAATTGATGACGCAGGAGATATGGGAGATAGTTACTATAGGGCATCCAAATGCACCATAGCACATTCAAATACAGTGAAATATAGAAGTAGAAATAGCTGCAGGTGCGCTGGAAGATGTGTTGGTAAAAGCATAGAGAAGTTCTGTTTTCATTACTTCTAATTTCTCAGTGATATAGAAATCAAATCTTCAGCAGAGAATCAACAGTGAGAGGAGGTGTTGAAACTCAGAGGAACTGGGACAGAGTATAAAATAATTGTTTAGGAGAGTGGAAGAATGAATGGACTATAGAGTCCATTCATTGGACTCTATACTGTAGAAATGCAGTAATATTGCAAGAGAGCTAAAAGTGGTTGGTGGACATGAACTTAAAATGAAACAAGTCAACACAGCTATGTGTTTTTTACTGGTTACATTTAGTCAACAAAGTGCTGATGAGAATAGACTACTAATTGAATTTTGTCAGGATTAGTATTTTGTCATTTGATAAAATGAACACAGAGGGGCAAGGGTACTGGAGATATGTCTAGGTAAATTAATGCAATTGTTGGAGTGAGTATATGAGGGGAAATGAGCTGCACAGAGAGATATGGTGGTTGGAGAGTGAGATGTTTGAAACTAATTTTTTGAAGGAAGTGTAGTTATTGGTAATGACACATTCTGGGATTTGGAAGTAGATGCCTGAGGCAGTGTGCAGGACAAGCACATTCAAAGAACAGAGGCCAAAAATTGAGAGCATTGGTTATTTAAATTATCAGTGACATCTGTGGTATCCAAAATGGTAGCCAGTAGCACACCTGGCTATTTAAAATTAATTAAAATTAAACAAAAGTAGAACTCCAGTTCCTCAGCTGCATTGGTCATATTTCAGATGCTTAGTTGCCATATGTGTCTAGTGACTACCATTTTAGAGAATGCAGAGAGAGACTATTCCCATTACTGGACAAAGTCTACTGGATTGATCAACATGGATATTGATATTGTTAACAATTATGACAAGAGTAATTTTGGAGAGGTTTACAGTGATCCAGCTTGTAAAATCATCAAAGAATGACTACCAAAGGGGTCATCTATCCTAACTTCATGCCCAATGGCTCGAACAAGTGTTAGGAGAGAAAGCAGCACTCTTTGGGAGGACTGACAGTGTATTCTTAGGAGATGACCAGGTCTTAGTCATAGTAAAGAGGTGAAAAAAACCATTCCACAAAAAGCTGAATATACAGGAATTTGTTGATAAGAAAAGGTGAGATCTATTAGGTTGGTGCAAAAGTAATTGCAGTTTTGTCATTACTTTAATGGCAAAAACTGCAATTACTATTGCACCAACCTAATATAGGGTACCAAGGAAGGTTTTGAGGTGTTGAAAAGAGTAGATTAGATTCCTGGGCAAGATGGCTGAATAGGGATAGCTCTGGCCTGCAGCTCCAAGCGAGACCAACACAGAAGATGGGTGATTTCTGCATTTCCAACTGAGGCAGCCAGTTCATCTCAGTGGATGAGATGAGATGAGACAATGGGTGCAGCTGACTGAGGATGAGCAGAAGCAGGGTGGGGTATCACCTCACCTGGAAGTGCAAAGGGTTGGGGAATTTCCTCCCCTAGCCAAGGAAAGCCATGAGGGACCGTGCCATGAGGGATAGTGCTATCCAGCCCAGATACTACACTTTTCCCACAGTCTTGGCAACTCACAGACCAGAAGATTCCCTTGGGTCCCTACACTACAAGGGCCCCAGGTTTCAAGCACAACACTGGGGCAGTCATTTGGACAGACACTGAGCTAGCTGCAGGAGGTTTTTTTCATACCCCAGTGGCACCTGGAACACCAGTGAGACAGAACCATTTACTCCCCTGGAAAAGGGACTGAAGCCAGGGAGCCAAGTGGTCTAGCTCAGCAGATCCCACCCCCATGGAGCCCAGCAAGCTAAGATCCACTGACTCGAAATTCTCACTGCCAGCACAGCAACCTGAAGTCCAGTGGGATGCTTGAGCTTGGTGCAGGGAGAGGCATCTGCCATTACTGAGGTTTGAGTAGGCAGTTTTCCCCTCACAGTGTAAACAAAGGTACTGGGAAGTTTGGACTGGGTGGAGCCCACCACAGCTCAGGAAAGCCACTGTAGCCAGACTGCCCATCTAGATTCCTCCTCTCCAGGCAGGGCATCTCTGAAAGAAAGGCAGCAGCCCCAGGCAGGGACTTATAGATAAAACCCTCATCTCCCTGGGACAGAGCACCAGGGTGAAGGGGCGGCTGTGGGTGCAGCTTCAGCAGACTTAAACATTCCTGCCTGCTGGCTCTGAAGAGAGCAGCGGATCTCCCAGCACAACACTTGAGCTCTGCTAAGGTACAGACTCCCTCCTCAAGTGGATCCCTGACCCCATGCCTCCTGAGTGGGAGGCACCTCCCAGTAGGGGTCAACAGACACCTTAAACAGGAGAGCTCTGGCTGGCATCTGGGGGGTGCCCCTCTGGGACAAAACTTCCAGAAGAAGGAGCGGGCAGCAATCTTTGCTATTCTGTAGCCTCTGCTGGTGATACCCAGGCAAACAGGGTCTGGAGTGTACCCCCAGCAAACTCTGCAGCCGATCTGCAGCAGAAGGGCCTGACTGTTAGAAGAAAAACTAACAAACAGAAAGGAATAGCACCAACATCAACAAAAAGGATGACCACGCAAAAACTCCATCCAAAGATGACCAACATCAAAGACCAAAGGTACATAAATCCATGAAGATGAGGAAAAAAACAGCACAAAAAGGCTGAAATTTTAAAAAACCCAAATGCCTCTTTTCTTTCCAAGGATCACAACTCCTCACCAGCAAGGGAGCAAAACTGGACAGAGAATGAGTTTGATGAATTGACAGAAGTAGGCTTCAGAAGGTGGGTAATAAACTCCTCTGAGCTAAAGGAGCATGTTCTAATTCAATGCAAGGAAGCTAAGAATCTGATAAAAGGTTAGAGGAATGGTTAACTAGAATAACCAGTTTAGAGAAGAAAATCAATGACCTGATGGAGCTGAAAAATACAGCATGAGAACTTCATGAAGCATACACAAGTATCAATAGCTGAATCAATCAAGTGGAAGAAAGGATATTAGAGATTGAAGATCAACTTAATGAAATAAAGCATGAAGACAAGATTAGAGATAAAAGAATGAAAGGAAACAAACAAAGCCTCCAAGAAATATGGGACTATGTGAAAAGACCAAAAACCTACAATTGATTGATGTACCCAAAAGTGATGGGGAGAAAGGGATCAAGTTGGAACACACTCTTCAGGATATTATACAGGAGAACTTCCCCAACCTAGCAAGACAGTCCAACATTCAAATTCAGGAAATATAAACACCACAAAGATAATCCTCAAGAAGAGGAACCCCAAGACACATAATCATCAGATTCACCAAGGTTGAAATGAAGGAAAAAATGTTAAGGGCAGCCAGAAAGAAAGGTTGGGTTACCAACAAAGGGAAGCCCTTCAGACTAACAGCAGATGTCTCTGCAGAAACTCTATAAGCCAGAAGAGAGTGGGGGCCAATATTCAACATTCTTAAAGAAAAGAATTTTCAACCCAGAATTTCCAAACTAAGTTTCAAAAGTGAAGGAGAAATAAAATCCTTTACAAACAAGCAAATGCTGAGAGATTTTGTCACCACCAGGTCTGCCTTACAAGAGCTCCTGAAGGAAGCACTAAATATGGAAAGGAAAAACCAGTACCAGCCACTGCAAAAACAACCCAAAATGTAAAGACCATCAACACTATGGAGAAACTGCATCAGCTAATGGGCAAAATAACCAGTTAGTATCATAATGACAGGATCAAATTCTCATATAACAATATTAATCTTAAATGTAAATGGGCTAAATGCCCCTATTAAAAGACACAGACTGGCAAACTGGAAAAAGAGTCAAGACCCATCAGTGTGCTGTATCCAGGAGACCCATCTCATGTGCAAAGAAATACATAGGCTCAAAATAAAGGGATGGAGAAAGATTTACCAAACAAATGGAAAGAAAAAAAAATCAGGGGTTGCAATCCTAGTCTCTGATAAAACAGACTTTAAACCAACAAAGATAAAAAAAGACAAAGAAGGGCATTACATAATGGTAAAGGGATAAATGCAACAATAAGAGCTAACTATCCTAAATATATATGCACCCAATACAGGAGCACCCAGATTCATAAAGCAAGTTCTTAGAGACCTACAAAGAGACTTAGACTCCCATACAATAATAGTGGGAGACTTTAACACTCCCCTATCAATATTAGACAGATCAGTGAGATAGGAAACTTAAAAAGATATTAAAAAGATATTTAGCTGAACTCAGCTCTGGACCCAGCAGACCTAATAGACATCTACAGAACTCTCCACCCCAAATCAAGAGTATATACATTCCTCTCAGCACCACATAGCACTTATTCTAAAATCGACCACATAATTGGAATAAAACAGTCCTTAGCAAATGTCGAAGAATGGAAATCATAACAAACAGTCTCTCAGACCACAGTGCAATCAAATTCGAATTCAGGATTAAGAAACTCACTCAAAACTGCACAACTATATGGAAACTCAACAACCTGTTCCTGAATGACTACTGCGTAAAAAAATGAAATTAAGCTAGAAATAAAGAAGTTATTTGAAACCAAGAGGAACAGACACAATGTACCAGAATCTCTGGGACACAGTTAAAGCAGTGTTTAGAGGGACATTTATAGCACGAAATGCCCACAAGAGAAAGCAGGAGAGATGTAAAATTGACACTCTAACATCACAGTTAAAACAACTAGAGAAGAAAGAGCAAACGAAATCAAAAGCTAGCAGAAGACAAGAAAGAACTAAGATTAGAACAGAACTGAAGGAGATAGAGACACAAAAAACCCTTTAAAAAAATGAGTTCAGGAGCTGGTTTTCTAAAAAGATTAACAAAATAAATAGACGGCTAGCCAGACTAATAAAGAAGAAAAGGGAGAAGAATCAAACAGATACAATAAAAAATAATAAAGGAGAGATCACCACTGATCCCACAGAAATGCAAACTACCATCAGAGAATACTATAAATGCCTCCATGCAAATAAACTAGAAAATCTAAAAGAAATGGATAAATTCCTGGACATATACACTCTACCAAGGCTAAACTAGGAAGAAGCCAAATCCTTGAATAGACCAATAACAGTTTCTGAAATTAAGGCAGTAATTAATAGCCTACCAACAAAAAAACCCCAGGACCAGATGGATTCACAGCCAAATTCTACCAGAGGTACAAAGGGAGGTGGTACCATTTCTTCTGAAACTATTCCAAACAATAGAAAAAGAGGGACTCATCCCTAACTCATTTTATGAGGCCAGCATTGCATCATCCTGATACCAAAACCTGGCAGAGACACAACAAACAAAGAAAATTTCAGGCCAATATCCCCGATGAACATCAGTATGAAAATCCTCAATAAAATACTGGCAAACCGAATCCAGCAGCACATCCAAAAGCTTATCCACCACGATCAAGTCGGCTTCATCCCTGGAATGCAAGGCTGGTTCAGCATATGCAAATCAATAAACGTAATCCATCACATAAACAGAACCAATAACAAAAACCACATGATTATATCAATAGATCCAGAAAAGGCCTTTGATAAAATTCAACATCCCTTCATACTAAAAACACTCAATAAAGTAGATACTGATGGAACATATCTGAAAATAATGAGAACTATGTATGACAAACCCACAGTCAATATCATACTGAATGAGCAAAAGCTGGAAGTATTCCCTTTGAAAACCAGTACAAGACAAGGATGCCCTCTCTCACCACTCCTATTCCGCATAGTATTGGAAGTTCTGGCCAGGGCAATCAGGCAAGAGAAAGATATAAAGAGTATTCAAACAGGAAGAGAGGAAATCATATGGTCTCTCTTTGCAGATGACATGATTGCATATTTAGAAAACCCCATCATCTCAACCCAAAAACTCTTTAATATGATAAGCAACTTCAGCCAAATCTCAGGATACAAAATCAATGTGCAAAAATAACAAGCATTTCTATACACCAATAGCAGACAAACAGAGAGCCAAATAATCAATGAACTCCCATTCACAATTGCTACAAGAGAATGAAATACCCTGGAATACAACGTACAAGGGATGTGAAGGACCTCTTCAATGAGAACTACAAACCTCTCCTCACAAAAATACAAGGACGCAAACAAATGGAAAAAAATTCCATGCTGATGGATAGGAAGACTCAGTATCATGAAAATGGCTACACTGCCCAAAGTTATTTACAGATTCAATGCTAGTCCCATCAAGCTACCATTGGCTTTCTTCACAGAATTAGAAGAAACTACTTCAAATTTCATATGGAACCAAAAAAAGAGCCTGTATAGCCAATACAATCCTAAGCAAAAAGAATAAAGTTGGAGGCATCATGCTACCTGACTTCAAACTATACTACAAGGTACAGTAACCAAAACAGCATGGTATTGGTACCAAAACAGATATATAGACCAACGGAACAGGACAGAGGCCTCAGAAATAACTCCACATATCTACAACCACCTGATCTTTGACAAGCCTGACATAAACAAGCAATGGGGAAAAAATTCCCTATTTTATAAATGGTGTTGGGAAACCTGGCTAGCCATATACAGAAAACTGAAACTGTACCCTTTCCTTACACCATATACAAAAATTAACTCAAGATGGATTAAAGACTTAAACTTAAGACCTAAAACCATAAAAACTCTAGAAGAAAACCTAGGCAATACCATTCAGGACATAGACATAGGCAAAGCTTTCATGACTAAAACACCCAAAGCAATGGCAACGAAAGCCAAAATTGCCAAATGGAATATAATTAAACTAAAGAGCTTCTGCACAGCAAAAGAAACTAACATCAGAGTGAACAGGCAACCTACAGAACAGGAGAAAAATTTTGCAATCTCTCCATCTGACAAAGGGCTAATATCCAGAATCTACAAGAAACTTAAACACATTTCAAGAAAAAAAAACAACCCCATCAAAAAGTGGGCGAAGGATATGAACAGACACTTCTCAAAAGAAGAAATTTATTTGACCAACAAACATGAAAAAAAGCTCATCATCACTGGTCATTAGAGAAATGCAAATCAAAACCACAATGCGATACCATCTTATGCCAATTAGAATGGCGATCATTAAAAGTCAGGAAACAACAGATGCTGGAAAGGATGTGGAGAAATAGAAACACTTTTACACTATTTTTGGGAGTGTAAATTGGTTCAACCATTGTGGAAGATAGTGTGGCGATTCCTCAAGGATCTAGAACTAAAAATACCATTTGACCCAGCAATCCCATTCCTGGGTATACACCCAAAGGATTATAAATCGTTCTACTATAAAGACACATGTACACATATGTTTATTGCAGCACTGTTCACAATAGCAAAGACTCGGAACCAACCCAAATGCCCATAAGTGTTAGACTGGATAAAGAAAATGTGGCATATATACACCATGGAATACCATGCAGCCATAAAATAATGAGTGGATGTCCTTTGCAGGGACATGGATGAAGCTGGAAACCATCATTCTCAGCAAACTAACACAGGAACAGAAAACTAAACACTGCATGTTCTCACTCACAAGTGGGAGTTGAACATTGAGAATATATGGGCACAGGGATGGTAACATCACAAACTGGGGCCCATTGGGACGTGAGAGGCAATGGGAGGGATAGCATTAGGAAAAAATACCTAATGTAGATGATGGGTTGATGGGTCCAGCAAATCACCATGGCGCATGTATATATGTGTAACAAATCTGCATGTTCTGCACATGTATCCCAGAACTTAAAGTATAATAAAATAAACAAATAAATATGATTAAAATAAGGAAAAGAGTAGGAGACTAGATCAGTGTAAGAAATGTGCAAGGCCATATGAGGATCAGAGTCCCAGTAAAGAAAGATGACCTCAAAGTCTTGGGCTTCTTATAGTGACTGATGTCAGGAATGAAGCATAATAAGATTATTTCTGATGGTATCTTAGGTTAGGTTGCCAGTAACAGTAAGGAGGGATAAGAAAGATTCTTACCAATGGTAGTTGTTAGGGAATCTTACTAGGAGTCTTTGAGCTATAACTATAGATAGATACAGATTCATCTATGTATAGATAAATAGATACAGAGATATCTATTTTAATAATTACATAGATAATATGCATATAGAGATAGAATTATATGGATTATATCTAATATGGAGAGATAATTATATGAAAATATATATTTTTATCTATATCTGTATTTATCTATATTTAAGATCTAGATCCTGTATTTTAAGATCCAGAAAATAGTTAAAAAATTATTTTTACACATATTTTTCTTGAAGTAACTCTTTGTTTTTGCATGTCTTCTTTAACAGCTTTATAATACTATTCAGAAATTTAAAATATCAATATTACTCAGCCCTTGAATATTCTGACTTCCCAATTTTTGAAGCACTTCGTGTTGCTTCATCTCAGTTGATTGGAATATAATTTTTTTTTCTGAGTTGAGTATGTGGGTAGCCTATTTCCTGGGCTCTTTCATGTCTGAGAATGTCTTTTTGTTGCCTTCTTGTAAGAATGGTATTTTTTTATTATAAAATTATGGGATCATAGCATTTCTCCTAGAACACCAGGTGTTGTTCTATTATTTTCTGGAATTTAATGTTACAGAAAAGGAGTTTGTGGTAAATTGATTATTAGTTCTTTGTTAGAAACACTTTTTTTTTTTTTTTATTCTGCCTGAATGCCAGTGAGGTATTTTGTCTTTATCTCTGTACCTCAAAAAAATTTTCCGGTATGCATTTAGAAATAAGTCTCTTAATTAGTTTTGCCTGGAGTGAGCTTATTCAATACATAGCTCTTCCTTCAATATAGGAAAAATCGTTTTTCTACTATTACATTCATTCTAGGGTCGAGTTCTTCATTTTCTGTATGTAAGGTCTTTCACATCTTTTCTTCTTATATCCATTTCTTCACAGGAAAGTATTAAAGTTTCTCTTCTACAGGATCAGATCTCATCTTTACTCAATCATGTGTTTTTATTCTGACACTCTTTTAAAGTTTTTATTACATAATATTTAACACATAAAATAATGTAATAAGTATACACATTTTTGAACATAATAAATACTGATAATTGAACATCTATCTTAAGAGCTGAACACTACCAATACTTTTGAAGGTGTGCTCTTCACCAACCCCATGCCCCATACTTCTTACCAGGAGTTAATGTAATGTTGAATTTTGTGTTGACCATTCTCCTGTTTTTCTTAAAAACAAACAAACAAAAAAACCAAAAAAAAAAAACTTTGTATTATTTTATAATAGCCTTGGATTTACAGAAAAATCATAAAGACATTATGAACAGTTCCCATATTCTCCTTGCTCTTTTACTTAACATGCTATAATTTGGATTTATTTTTTAATTTTTCCAAATCTAATTCATCTCACTTTTACCAAGTCTTTTTTTCCCCTTATAATATAATCCAAATTTGCCCACATTTTATAGATGCTAAACAGTTTACTGAAAATTTGATGTGTGTTCTTCAACAAATTTCTTTTTGAGTATGTTTTTCTTTTGAGCCCTCCGAATGGTGATTTTCCCTTTATTCAGGCAGAAGTTTTTAATAAGCCTTGTATTAGGTTTTTTTAGGGCTGCAGTAAAACCAGTTTGGTGGCTAAAACAGCAGAAATTATTTTTTCACAGTTCTGGAGGCTGGAAGGCCAAAATCAAGGTGGTGATAGCGGCCATCCCCCATCCCCATACCAAGCCTCTAGAGGAGGAATCTTTGTATCTTCCAGTTTCTGGTAGCCTCAGGAGAGCCTTGAATTGTGGCTGCATCATTCCAACCTCTGCGACCACCTTCTGTGTCTATTGTCACATGACACTCTCCTGTGTCCAAAGTTCTGTCTTCTTATAATGACACCAGTCAGATTAGGGACCCACCCTACATTAGTATGACCTCTATTTATTTATTTGGTGTGATCTTGGTTCACTGCAGTCTCTGCCGCCTCAAAAAGTGATCTTCCTACCTCAGCCTCCCAAGTAGCTGGGACTACAGGTGCACACCATCACACTCAGCTAATTTTTGTATATTTTTAGTAGAGCTGGGGGTCTCGCCATGTTGCCCAGGCTTGTCTCAAAGGGCTGGGCTCAAGTGATCTGCCCGTCTCAGCCTCCCAAAGTGTTGGGATTACAGGCGTGAACCACAGCACCTGGCTTGACCTCACTTTGAATTAACTAACTACATTTGCAACACCTATTCCCAAATAAGTTCACACTTAAAGGTACTGAAGTTAGGACTTCAACTGTGTCCCTTTGTAGGGAACAATATTCATATGAGGCCATAACAGGCCTCATGTTTGTTTGTTTTCCCATTTATCTTTCATTCGACCTGCGTAAGCTCAGTGTTTGTCCCCAGACTGGATTATCCTTGGTCCAGCAAATTTTCCAAGTCATACCTGATGGACAGCTTGACTGTGTAGTTTCTAAAACAGTTTCTCACTTCTAGACTCCCTGCTGTTTTTGCACGTGAGTCTCTTATCTTATTCTATTCCTGGTTTCTTTCTTTCCTTTTCCTCTGAGCTGATATAGAAAACTACAATAATTCTTAGAATATTTATATTATCATTAATTTCCATCTGGCTTCTCATCATTTGCTTTCTGGGATTTCTAGTATCTGCCTGTTATTGGACCATGGCGATTGGGAAGGAAAGATGGGGAAAGAGTACTTTTCAGAACCTGAAAGAAAGCAATTAATATGGGCCTAGTTTTTTTTGTTGTTGTTGTTTTGTTTGTTTTTAACCGATTCAGAACCAGAGGGAGGGTATACAGCCAGGGTGTTTTGTGAGTGGAAGCCCTATCATTTGTTTATATTCATCTCAAGTTTTGGTATTAGGTGGTCTTTCAGTCATAGTAGATAGGGTTGTTGAGAAGATTTGTCTTCATTCTTCATCTTGTATCTCATAATAATTTAGATAGTTACTAAGAAGTTGGGAGAGGATACATGAGGAACTGCTGTTTTTCTTCCATGGGTTATTAAACATAAAGACCAGGCTGTTCAAAGGGCTTAGGAAATATTTGCTATCCTTGCCACTTGGAGTCACTTGGTGCCATCCTTTTGTCACTCATCTCTTTCAAGCCTCCCTTCAAGATTTTTCGTATGTAAAATAAAAGGGCAGTAAATGACAATAAGTAACTATTACATATGGTTATTTTTGTATTTTGTTTAGTCTAACTTACTTTCCACTTAAAAAAAGATAGTCCACTCAGAAGCAACAATAAGAACAAACAACCTAATACAAAAATGGGCAAAGGAATTGAATAGACGTTTTTCAGAGAATATATACAAATGGCCAGTGAGCACATGAAAAGATGCTCTATATCAGGGAAGTGTAGATCACACAGTGAGTTACCACCTCACGTCCATTAGGATGGCTATTATCAAAGTACCAGCAAATAAAAAGCATTAGTGAGGATGTGGAGAAACTGCAATCCCAATGCATTGCTCCTGGAAATGCAAAATGGTGCTGCCACTGTGGAAAACAGCACAGAGATGCCTGAAAAAGTTAAACACAGAATTACCATATGACCCAGCAATTCCACTTCCAGGTATATACCTGAAAGAATTGAAAGCAGGGACACAAGTAGATACTTGTACACCAACCTATACGCACAATAGCCAAAAGGTGTAAACAGCCCAAATGCCCATTAACATATGAATAAATAAATACATTTGGTATACACATATAATATTATTCAGCCTTAAAAAGGAAGGAAATTTAGATACACACTACAATATGAATTGAAAACATTATGGTATGTAAAATAAGCCAGACACAAAAAACAAATATTGTATGATTTTACTCACATGAGATATCTAGAATAAACAAATTCATAGAGACGGAAAGTACAAGAGAGGTTACCAGGGGTTGGTGGAAGACAGAAATGGAGAAGTATGGAGTTTCTGTGTGAGATGATGACAATGTTCTGGAAATGGACAGTGGTGATGATTGCACAAAACTGTAAATATATTTAATATCACTAACTATATACTTAAGATGGTTAAAATGGCAAACTTATGTCTCATATATTTTACCCCAACTAATCAAACCTTCCCCTCAAAAACAGATAGTCTGTTAGAGAAGAGAAAGTACTGGGGCAAATTACCAGTCACCCAGTGCTTCTCTTCCCCCAAATTTAAAGGAAATAGTAAGGTTCTGGGCAACATCACAGTGAACTCTGGGGATAAAGCCACTTGGTGAAACCGTAGTTGAGAAGAGTCACGGAGAGTGACCAAGGTAAATAAATTTACTCTGTAGATAGTTTCTTACTCTCTCTTTTTAAATTTTTATCATTATAATATTTTGAGACAGGGTCTCACTTTGTTACCCAGGCTGGAGTGCAAGAGTAAAATCATACATAGCTCACTGTAACCTTGAACTTGTGAGCTCAGGTGATCCTTCTGCCTCAGCCTCCCAAGTAGCTGGGCTCATACCACCATGCCTGGCCAAGATTTTTAACCTTCCTCTTTAAAGTTTATTATATTATATGTTAATATTTTGCATTTTTATATTGTTGGCAATTAGATAACTAAGTTTTCTTTTTCTTTTAAACAGATAATTGTTAGTTGGGAAAACTACTTAACACTGCATTAGTGTCCTGCAACAAATTGCTACAAACTGGGTGGTTTCTTTGTTTGTTTGTTTGTTTGTTTGTTTATTTAGAGACGGAGTCTCACTCTATCGCCGGGCTGGAGTGCAGTGGCATGATCCCGACTCACTGCAACCTCTGCCTTCTGGGTTCAAGCGATTCCCCTGCCTCAGCCTCTCGAGTAGCAAGGACTACAGGTGCGTGCCACCACGGCTGGCTAATTTTTTGTATTTTAGTAGAGATGGGGTTTCACCATGTTGGCCAGGATGGTCTCGATCTCCTGACCTCGTGATCCGTCTGCCTTGGGCCTCCCCAAATGCTGGGATTACAGGCGTGAGCCACTAAGGCTGGCCTGGGTGGTTTAAAATAGCAGAAATTTATTCTCTTGTAGTTCAGAATCCCAGAAGCCTGAAATCAGTACCATTGGGCTGAAACTAGTGTTCGCTGGGCCAGGCTTCCCCCAGTGGATATAGGGGAGAATGCCTCTTGCCTCCTTCAGCTTCTGGTGGCTGCTGGCATTCTTTGCCTGTGGCCACATCATGCCAATCTCTGCTTTCTCTACACATCTCCTTCTTGTCTCCTCTGAGTATGTAAAGTCCCCATCTGGCTTCTCTCTTATAAGGATACATGTGATTGCATTTAGGATCTGAAGTGTAATCTCTACATCCAAACCCTTAATTTAATCACATCTGCAAAGATCCTTCTTCCTCATAAGGTAAAGTTTACAGGCTCTGGAAATTAGGATGTGCTATGTTTGGAGGACAATTATTCTGCCTAGGACAAGCACCTTATATGATGATCCAGCCATTGTGCACATACACACTAACACACACATATACAAATGTGGGCATTTTTTTTTCCTACCAAAGGCACGTTAAAAAATCTTAATAACAGCATGACTTATTACAGAAACTAGAACAACTCAAATATATATCAGTAGTAGAATAGACAAACAAGCTGTGATATGGTCATACAAGAGGATATTTTACAACAATAAGAATGAAAACACTATAACTACCTACAACAACATGGATGAATCTCACATGTATAATGTAACTGAAAGAAGAGTAAACCCTAAAAGAGTCCACTGAAGTAATATTAAGGCAGACAAAATGAATCTGCGGTGTTAAAAGTTAGGATGGTGGTTTCTTTGGAGGGGGTACTGAAGAGCATGCAAGAGAGTTTTCAGAGTGCTGGTGAGATTTCTTGATCTGGGGACTAGCTGCTTAGATAAGCTCACTTTATGAGACTTCATCCAGCCTCCCACTTACAATTTGTGCATATTACCGAAAAAGCCCAAGTAAGTGAAAAGAAGGCTAACAGTTTTCTTAGGGTCAGGCAGAATCTTCAGGGTAGTAGCCAGACAGCTAAATTCAGAAGAAGAGGAAGAGGTTCTGACTTCACGTCAAAGTCAGGGTTTTAGGAGTTTGAAGTTAACCAGAGCCTAAGAACAGATAGGTAAGGCAGAGGATATGTAGAGAAGTGCCAGCTCTTCTCAAATTCTTTGAGAAAATGTATCAATAAATCAATCGGTTGATAGATAAATGGATCTCTAGATAAAGTAGAGGTATGGTCTGAACATAGGGAGTTGGGTCAGTTAAGCCAAGAACTATCAAGACTATGCCGTCCAATGGTAGCCATTGGCCACATGTGGCTATGAACCCCTTGAAATGTGGCCAGTACAAATTGAAATGTTCTGCTTATGAGATTTCAAAGACATAGTACAAAAAGTGAAAAATGCCTTTCTATATTGATTACATGTTGAAATAACCTTTGAGTATATTTGGTTAAATATGTAATTAAAATAAATTCTATGTGTTTTATTTTAAAAAATTCTAGAATAATTAAAATGATATTATATGATTAATACTTGTGACTTGCATTCTATTTTTGTTAGGCAGCACTGATCTAGACCATGGTAAATCTGATAAACAATTAATAAGTATATGAGCTATTGCTTGCTTGCTTTTCTGCCTAATGTAGGACATGAACAGGCCTAATTAGGTTTCACCTCACAAAATGAATTCTAAAGAGACTGAAGTTAGTAGTGAACAAGAGAACTATTATTTGAGTTTTCACATCTATGGGAAACTTAGTTGTTCAAAACAATGTCTTCAAAACTGAGGCATCACTGCTTATCTGGTGGCTAGGTAATCTCTTAAGGGACCCGGGTAGAGAATATTATAAGCAGTTTTTTGCGAAAAGGTAGTGTGACAAAGTGGGCAGAGAACTGTCACTGGAGTCAGGCATTTCTGAATTCAAGGGACAGACTATTACTTATAGGTTGGGTGACCTCAGTCCAATGACATAATTTCTGTGCACTTCTTTTGCCACAGCTATACAATGGGCTTATTAATATGTAACTAGTAAGATGGGTGTTAGGTTTGAATTAATATATAACGTATATAGCACAGAAATGATTGTCAAAATGTGGTAGTTGCTATCATTCTTATGTTCATTAAAACGTATAAAGAAAACATAATAAATATTTTAAGGGCTTGAATCAGAAAAAGTCTAAGAGTTTTTTTTGTTTTGTTCTTTGTTTTTGTAGATTCTTAGGATGCTTTAGACAAACCTTGGGCCATCCAAACCTTTGGTTTCCCTGGCAAATAATGAAGATAAGCTCACATGGAAAGCCAGGCCACAGGATATCTTCTCTTTCATCCTTGTGTACATTTAACTTCAGGGAATTGGTTCCTGGATAACAAAGAATTATTCTGCATTTAAGCACTCAGCAATGGCAATTCACTCCTAAAGTCCCAGATGTGGGCAGGCCGCCCCATCAGTCATTCTCACATTCACCTATCAATGTGTCATTGCAGTATCAGAGATCTGTTTTGGCAGGCTCGCTGCAGGGTGCACGTAATCAGTGGAGACACCACACTTAACTGTGATTGATGCCAGTCTTTTGACAATTGCTTCTGTCAGACCCCTCTATCATTTGGTGGCAATGTTTCCCTGAGTGCTAAGTAATTTCTCTGAATTATCACAGCCACTTTGTAGACCAAGTTGCAGAGATGTCTTTTGCCACAGATGCATTGGGAAGGGCTTTTACCTTGTATGTGCCTTTTCTTCTGAACCTCGGATGCTTCTTTCCATGCTTGTACCACTTTCTCTATTCATCACAGCAGATTTCTTTTTCAAGGTAAATAAAAGGGATGTTATAATCAGTCTAGTTGGATGGATGGCTGAAATCTATTTCCAGTTCTTCATTTGGCTGGTGGCATGACCTTAAAAATATAATTATTACTATGCCTTTGTATTCTTCTTCTTTTAGATATTATGACTTTTAAAAATTTGAGATTTTATACAGATTCAAATAAAGTGTCCTCCCTTATAATCTGGCATTTGATGTTGGCCATAGAGGCCTTCCAAATTTGGACTTGAGTGAGAATGACCTCAGTTTCTTCCTTTCCTTTTCCCAAGATCCCAACCCCAACTCTAAACCCAGAGATGTAACTATCATGAGACCATTAGTAGATGACAAATTCTGACAGCCTCAGCAACTCCTCCATTATGCAGAGAGACCTATAACTGAAAGCTATAGCTATGCAAAATAAAATACTTGCTTCAGCTGGGTGGGTGAATTGCCTGAGGTCAGGAGTTCAAGACCAGCCTGGCCAACATGGTGAAACCCCATCTCCACTAAAAATACAAAATTAGCTGGGCATGGAGGTGCGTGCCTGTAATCGCAGCTACTCCGGAAGCTGAGGCAGGAGAATTGCTTAGAACCTGGGAGGCGGAGGTTGCAGTGAGCCGAGATCGCGCCACTGCACTCCAGTCTGGGTGACAGAGCGAGACTCTGTCCCATGAACAACAACTACAACAACAGAAACACTTGCTTGATCCTCTTTTCAAAAAATGAACAGCACTTTCATTTGATGATATCCGAAGAGTCACTGAAAAAGAAGGAGAGCCATGTTCAAATTAATGGGACATATTCTAAAAACTAAAAGGCGATAGGTGGCTAACTTCACCTTCCACTCAAGATCAACCATTGCTCCTAGCACAATCTGTCTTCCTCGAAGCAAGAAATATCCTGATTGTTTCTTCTAAATGTCTGATTAGTGTCCTTCTTTCTCTTCTATACCCTCCTGCAAATCTCAGTGAATAAAAATTAAAATTCATACAAATTCTCAGGAAAACATGGACAAGCCCATTTAGGATTACTTTAAGGAATAAATAAATTACCAAGGAGAGTAAAATGTAATCTTTTCTCCTTATATAAGTATTTTTAGAAATCTATCTCAAGTCTAACATCATCTGAAAAGGTTGCACTAATAATTTTACCTGTCAAGTGTTTCTTTACCATTTTTTGCTTTAAAAATGTTCTAAGACCCCAATAATATTACAGTACACACTCTTGTTCTCTATTTACATGAACCATATTACTTTCCCACATGAGGTAGGACTCTGTAGTGGGGTGGGAAAACTTTTTCCATAAAGAGGTGGAGAGTAATTATTTTAGATCTTGCAATGCAAGAGACAGTGTCCTCAACACTTGGAGCAACTTTTCTCACCCAAAGCTAATCATCTTTTTTTTTTTGATGATAGCTTTATTCAGACATAACTCACGTGCTATACAGTTCTCCAACTTAAAGTGTGAAATGCAACAGTTGTTCTAAAATGTATTGTGGTGATGTTTGCACAGAGTTGTGCAAACATTTCCATCACTCCCAAAATAACCTTGTACCTAACAGCAGTCACAACCCATTTTTACTCAAAACCCCCTAGTACTAGGTAACCACTAATCTATTTTGTCTCCATATATTTTCCTATCCTGGATGTTTTATATAAATGGAATCATATAATATGTGATCTTTTGTAGTTGGTTTCTTTCACTTAACGTAATGTATTCAAGCTTCTTCTGTGTTATAATGTGTGTCAGTAATTGATTTCTTTTTATTGCCAAGTAATATTCCATTGTATGGATATACCACATTTTATTTACCTATTTATTAATCAACAGGCATTTTAGTTGCTTCTACTTTATGGCTATTATGAATAATGCTGCTGTTAACATTAGTATACAAGTTTTGGTGTGTGTGTTTGTGTGGATGTGCATTCTCAATTGTCTTGGTATATACCTAGGAGTAGAATTGCTGGATCCCATAGTTATTTCTTGTTGAAATTTGGATGAATGGCCAGACCATTTTCCAAAGTGGCTATACCATTTTACATTCATACTAGCAGTGTATGAAATTTCCCCTTTCTCTAAATCCTTGCTAACACTTGTTATTATCCATCTTTTTTTTTTTTAATTACAGCCATCCCAACACAAATGAAGTGGTATCACTTGGTTTTGATTCACATTCTACTAATGACTAATGGTGCTGAGCATCTTTTCATGGGATTATTGGCCATTTGAATATCTTCTTTGGAGAAATTTCTAACCAGATCCTTTGACATTTTAAATTGGGTATTTGTCTTTTTATTTTTGAGTTGTTGGAGTTTCTTATATTTTTTAATGCAAGCCACTTATTAGATATATGATTTGCAAATCTTTTCTCTCATTTTATCTTCTCATTTATCCTTTCTTCCTTTGAAGTACAAAAGTTTTAATTTTGTTGAAGTTTAATTTATCTGTTTTTTCTTTTATTAGTTGGGTTTTAGGTGTCCTATCTGAGAAACTATTGCCTAATCCAAGGTCATGAAGATGATGCCTCTCTTTTCCTCTGAGCATTTTATAATCTTATTTCTTACATTTGGATCAAGAATCCATTAAGCTAGTTTTTGTGTATGATGTGAGATAAGCATCTCACTTTATTATTTTCCATGTGGATATTTGTCCCAGTACCATTTGTCAAAGGGCTTATTTCCCCATGGAATGATTTGGCACCCTTGTCAAAGTCAGTTGACCATATATATACATGGGCTTATCTTTGGAATCTCTTATTACATTAATCTGTTCCTCTATCCTTATGCTAGCACTGCATAGACTAGTGTAGCTATGTAGTAAGCTTTGAGATTGAGAAGCGTGAGTCCTTCAACCTTGCTCTTCTGTTTTAAGATTGTTTTGATTATTATGGGTCCCTCTATTTTCCATGTGCATTTTGGAAGCAACTCATTAATTTCTGCAAAAAAGCCAGCTAGAATTTGATAGAGGTTGCATTTAATCTATCGATCAATCTTGGGAGCATTGTCATCTTAATAATGTTAAATATTCTGGTCCATGAAATGAAATACCTTTTATTTAGGTCTTCTTTAATTTCTTTCAACAATATTATGTTGTTTTCAGAATTTAACTTTTGACTTTTTTGGTTAATATTATTCCTTAGTTTTTACTCTTTTTGATGCTTTGTAAATGAAATTGTTTTACTAATTTAATTTTTGAGTTGTTCATTGTAGTATGTAGAAATATAGTTGGAAAAAGTTACGATGTGGAATCAATCTGTGTCCATCAATGGATGAATAATGAAAATGTGATATATTTATAGAAAATGGAATACCATTCCACCTTTAAAAAGAGGGAAATATTTTTCTTTTGTGGCAACATGGATGAATCTGCAGGACATTATGTTAAGAGAAATAAACCAGACACAGATACCACATGATCTCATATTTGGAGTGTAAGAAAGTTGAAAGCGGCCGGGCGCGGTGGCTCAAGCCTGTAATCCTAGCACTTTGGGAGGCCGAGACGGGCGGATCACGAGGTCAGGAGATCGAGACCATCCTGACTAACACGGTGAAACCCCGTCTCTACTAAAAACTACAAAAAACTAGCCGGGCGAGGTGGCGGCGCCTGTAGTCCCAGCTACTCGGGAGGCTGAGGCAGGAGAATGGCGTGAACCCGGGAGGCGGAGCTTGCAGTGAGCTGAGATCCGGCCACAGCACTCCAGCCTGGGTGACAGCGCGAGACTCCGTCTCAAAAAAAAAAAAAAAAAAAAAAGAAAGTTGAAAGCATGGAAGCAGAGTAAAATGGTGGTATCAGAAGAGGGTGGGGAAATTGAGGAAATGTTGACCAAATGACACAAAATTTCTGTTAAACAGGAGAAATAAGTTCAAGAGATCTACCGTATGTCAGGGTGACTACAGTTAACACTGATATATTACATACTTGAAAACTGCTACAAGAATATATTTAAAGTATTCTTATCACAAAAAATGACAAGTATGTGAGGTAATGCATACATTAAGTAGCTTGATTTAGCCATTCCACAATGTATACCTATGTCTAAACATGTTATACAGCATAAATATATATAATTTTTACTTCTCAATTAAAAATAAACACTTAAAAAATTACAATTTAATTTTGTACATCGATCTTGTATCCTGAAACCCTAGTGAACTTGTTTATTACTTCTAATACTTTTAGTGGATTCCTAGGATTTTGTATATGCAATACGATATCTGTGAATGTAATTTTACTTATTACTTTTCAATCTGGATGACTTCATTTCTTTCTCTTGTTGAATTAGTTTGTTTAAAATCTTTAGTACAAAGTTCAATAGAAGTGGTGACAGGAGACATCCCTGTCTTGTTATTAATCTTATGTGAATTGGTTTTGTTTTTTCATTATAATGATGATGTCACATGTAGGTTAGCAGCCCTTTATTAGGTTGAGGAAGATGCTTTTTCTGCATCTGTTTAGACTGTAAAGTGGTTCTTCTATGATTATGGAAGTTGTTCTTCTATGAATATGGTGAATTACATTGATTTTCATATGTTGAAGCAACCTTGCATTTGGCGATAGATTCCACTTGCTCATGGTGTATAATCACTTCATATTAAGCTAAATTTGTTTGCTAGTATTTTCTTGAGGAGTTTTGTGTTTGTGTTCACAAGGATATTGGTCTGTAGATTTCATTTCTTGTGATGTCTTTGGTTTTGGTATCAGGATAATACTGGTTGCAAAGAATGAGTTGGAAAATATTCCCTCTTCTTTTATTTTTTGGAAGTATTTGTGAAGTATTGGTGTTAATTTTTCTTTAAATATTTGTTAGAATTCCCTGGTGAATTTATCTGTCCCTGAGCTTTCTGTGAATTTTTTTGTTTTGTTTTTGATTACTGGCCCAATCTCTCGTTAGACATCTATCACAATTTTCTAATGCTTCTTGAGCTCAGTTTTGGTAGTTGTGTCTTCTTAGGAATTTATCCATTTCAACTAACTTATCTAACTTGTTAGCATGTAATTGTTCATAGCATTTTCTTATAATTACTTTTTTTTTTTTATTGAGAAGGAGTCTTGCTCTGTTGCCCAGGCTGGAGTGCAGTGGCATGATCTTGGTTCACTGCAACATCCACCTCCCGGGCTCAAGAGAGTCTCCTGCCTCAGCCTCCCAACTAGCTAGGACTACAAGCACACACCACCAGGCCCAACTAATTTTTGTATCTTTTAGTAGGGATGGGGTTTCACCATGTTTGCCAGGTTAGCCTTGAACTTCTGACCTCAGGCAATCCACCCACCTCGGCCTCCCAGAGTGCCAAGGATTACAGGTGTGAGTCATCACATGGCCACCTTATAATTACTTTTATATCTTAAGTATGATAGTTATGTGCCCTCTTTTGTTCTTCGTTTTGGTATTTGAGCCTTCTATATTTTGTGTTTGGCCAGTGTATTAGTCTGTTTTACAGTTCCACATGGTTGGAAGACCTCAGAATCATGGCAGGAGGTGAAAGGCACTTCTTACATGGTGGCAAGAGAAAATGAGAAGGAAGCAAAACTGGAAAGCCCTGATACACCCATCAGATCTTGTGAGACTTATTCACTATCATGAGAATAGCAAGGGAAAGACTGGCCCCCATGATTCAGTTACCTCCCCCTGGGTCCCTCCCACAACATGCGGGAATTCTGAGAGATAAAATTCAAGTTGAGATTTGAATGGGGACACAGCCAAGCCGTATCATTCCCCCATGACCCCTCCAAACCTCGTGCTTCAAAACCAATCATGCCTTCCCGACAGTCCCCCAAAGTCTTAAACTCATTTCAGCATTAACTCGAAAGTTCACAGTCCGAAGTCTCATCTGAGCCAAGGCAAGTCCCTTCCGCCTATGAGCCTGTAAAATCAAAGGCAAGCTACTTACTTTGTAGATACAATGGGGGTACACATATTGGGTAAATACAGCCATTCCAAAGGGGAGAAATTGGCCAAAACAAAGGGGTTACAAGGCCCATGCAAGTCTGAAATCCAGCAGGGCAGTCAAATTTTAAAGCTCCAAAATGATCTCTGACTCCAGGTCTCACATCTAGGTCATGCCTATGTAAGAGGTGGGTTCCCATGGTCATGGGGAGCTCTGCCCCTGTGGCTTGCAGGGTATAGCCTCCCTCCCAGCTGCTTTCGCTGACTGGTGTTGAGTGTGGCTTTTCCAGGTGCATGGTGCAAGCTCCCAGTGGATCTATCATTCTGGGTCCTAGAGGACAGTGGCCCGCTTCTCAAAGATCCACTAGGCAGTGCCCCTTAGGGACTCTGTGCGGGGGTTCCAACCCCACATTTCCCTTCTGCACTGCCCAAGCAGAGCTTCTCCATTAAGGCCCCGCTCCTGCAGCAAACTTTTGCCTTGGCATTCACACATTTCCATACATCTCGAAATCTAGGCAGAGGTTCCCAAACCCCAATTGTGTTGTGCACCTGCAGCTCAACATCATGTGGAAGCTACCAAGGCTTGGGGCTTCCAGCCTCTGAAACCACAGCCCAAGTTATATGTTGGCCCCTTTCAGTCACAGCTGGAGTGGCTGGGACACAGGGCACCAAGTCCCTAGGCTGCACACAGCACGGGGACCCTGGGCTCGGCCCATGAAACCACTTTTTCCTCCTGGGGCTCTGGGCCTGTGATGAGAAGGGCTGCTGTGAAGCTCTCTGACATGGCCAGGCTACATTTTCCCCATGGTCTTGGGGATTAACATTAGGCTTCTTGCTACTTTTGCAAATTTCTGCAGCTTGCTTGATTTTCTCCCCAGAAAATGGGTTTTTCTTTTCTATCACATTGTCAGGCTGCAAATTTTCCAAACTTTTATGCTCTGCTTCTCTTACAAAACTGAATACCTTTAACAGAACCCAAGTCACCCCTGAATATTTTGCTGCATAGAAATTTCTTCTGCCAGATACACTAAATCATCTATCTCAAGTTCAAAATTCCACAAATCTCAAGGACAGGGGCAAAATGCCACCAGTCTCTTTGTTAAAATGTAACAAGAGTCACCTTTGCTCCAGTTCCCAACAAGTTCCTCATCTCCACCTGAGACCATCTCAGCCTGGACATTATTGGTCATGTTACTATCAGTGTTTTAGTCAAAGCCTTTCAACAAGTCTCTAGGAAGTTCCAAAATTTCCCACATTTTCTTGTCTTCTTTTGAGCCCTCCAAATTGTTCCAGCCTCTTCCTGTTACACATTTCCAAAGTCACTTCCACATTTTTGTGTGTCTTTTCAGCAGGATCCGCTCTACTGGTACCAAATTACTGTATTAGTCCATTTTCATACTGCTGATAAAGACATATCCGAAAGTAGAAAGAAAAAGAGGTTTAATTGGGCTTACAGTTCCACATGGCTGAGGAGGCCTCAGAATCATGGCAGGAGGCCTCAGAATCGTGGCAGGAGGCAAAAGGTACTTCTTTCATAGTGGCAACAAGAGAAAAATCAGGAGGAAGCAAAAGCGGAAGCCCCTGATAAACCAATCAGATCTCATGAGACTTATTCACTATCATGAGTATAGCACAGGAAAGGCCAGCCCCCATGAGTCAATTACCTCCCACTGCGTCCCTCCCACAACATGTGGGAATTTAGGGAGATACAGTTCAAGTTGAGATTTGAACGGGGACACAACCAAACCATATCAGCCAGTGTGGCTAAAGGTTTGCTGATTTTGTTGACCTTTTCGTAGAACAAACTTTTGGTTCCATTTGTTTTCTTTCTTGTTTTTCTTGTTTTCTGTTTCATTAATTTGTGCTCTAGTCTTCATTATCTCCATTGTTCTCCTTGCTTTTGGCTTAGTATTCTGTTTATTTTTTCCAGTGTTTTATGATAGAAGTTTAGGTTATCAATTTGGCATATTTCTTCTTTATGAATACAGGTGCTCCTCTATTTACATTAGGGTTATATCCTGATAAATCCATCATTAGTTAAAAACATTGTAAGTTGAAAATGCATTTAATGCCTTGATAAACCTATCATGCAGTCAAAAATCATGTCAAACCATTGTAAGACTAGATGCTCCTAAACTTACAATGGGATTACATCTGGATAAACCCATCATAACATGGAAAAATCATTGTTGAGTCACTGTAAGTCAAGAATTGACTTATAGGCATTTGCAGCTGTAAATTTCTCTCTGAGCACTGCTTTAGTTGCATCATATGAATTTTAATATATCGTGTTTTCATATTTATTTATCTCAAAGTATGTCTTAATTTTAATCTCTTCTTTGCTCATTGGTTTTACAAGAGTGTGTTAATTTTCACATATTGGTGAACTTCCCAAATTTATTTCTACTGTTGATTACTAATTTCTATTGTGATTGGAGGACATACTTTGTATGATTGCCATGCTTTTAAATTTACTGAGGCTTGTTTTTTGACCTACTATATGCATCGTTTGGAGAACAATGTGCACTTGAGAAGAATGTGTAGCTTTCTATTGTTGTGTAGTCTGTTCTATAGATGTCTGCCATGTCTAGTTGTTTTACAGATTTATTCCAGTTTTCTATTTTCTTTATTGGTCTTCTGCCTAGTCATTCTATACATTATTGAGGGAGAAGTATTAAAGTCTTTAGTTTTATTATTGAATTGTCTATTTCTCACTTTAATTATGTCAGGTTTTGACTTGTGTATTTTGGGACTCTGTTGTCAGGTGCATATATGTTTTTAATAGTTAAATCTTCATGGATCCTCTCATTATTATATTATCAGGCTTCACTAATTTCCACCTAATTGCTCTGTTACTTTTGACAATGCCCTTGGCATAAAATGCCCCCTACACTAGTCCAATTAAACTTAGGGCCCTTTTCAGGGGCAAATCTTGAGGCCAGTCCTTGGGGTTTCTTTTAATCCCAGGAGGACTTGCAGAGTTTTTTTTTTTTTTTTTTTTTTGTTCTCTCTGGTAAACTAGCTGTCTTGTGATTTACCTGATGTTCTCATAGAGCAAGCAGCTTGCTCTTAACTGCATACCACTAAAGTCTCCATTGTCTTTTAGAATGCCTTTAGGCTTGAACTTCTGCACACTCTGTTTCAAATAAAATCAGTTTCTTTTGGGGAGAGCCTCAGAGTTCTCTGTTCTTTTGTGTTACCTTTTTCCTTGCACAAAACTCAGAGCTATGCTCCAGAGCTGAAAGCAGGAATGACACTCCTGGTTTACAAACAGGGCTCTGGGCAGTAACATTAGCCTTTGCTATTTCAGCTTGTCTATTGTGGCATAAAATCTCTGCCCTATAGGTGAGGTGGTCTACTATGCCTGGCACTGATAGATCCTCCACCCCGTGAGTAGGGGTTATCTGGAAAAAGAGAGGCTTGACCTCTTTGCCACACTTGACAAGAATTTAGCCTCTGAGGCCGGGTGTGGTGGCTTACACCTGTAATCCCAGCACTCTGGGAAGCCACAGCAGGCAGATCACTTGAGGTCAGGAGTTCAAGACCAGCCTGGCCAAACTGGTGAAACTCTGTCTCTACTAAAAATACAAAAATTAGCTGGGCGTGATGGCGTGTGCTCAAGTTCCACAAATTCTGACTCATTTTTACCAAGATTTAGTAAATGTTCTTCGTTAAATGTTTCTTCATTTTGGTGTATACCACTAAGACATTTTCCAGCAGCTTTAAATGTTTTTGTTTGATTTTGGTGTTAACATTTTTCACCAGTTATAGTTGTTTTGCTGAGGAACAGGTCCATAGATTCTCATGCCATGGCTCCAAACATAAAATCCCTTAATATTTTGCAATTTTACATGTAAAATGGAGAAACTATCCTTAGCTCACAGGCCATAGAAAAATAGATAATGGGCTAGATTTGGCCTGCGAGCTATAGTTTGCTGTTCCCTGCTCTATACTAATGATGCTGATTTCCATGTCATTTATGGCACCTGCCTCAATATTTTAAAGTCATACTTTACATTTGAGATTTTTAAATACATTTTCTCCTGCTATAGGTGAAGGATTTTATTCATCTGGGTATATGCTCTCATTATTATACTGAAGGTTACATAATTCTGGCCTTAGCAGCTGTACTAGGTGTCTGAGTAGTAAGGAGAGTAAGGAAGTAAAAAATAACTCCTTCCATGCCTGTCATGGCAAGGCTGCTATTCTTTTTCTGATAATTATTACTGCAAATTTAGCTCATTATCTATAAGTTCTGCAAGGATTGGTACTTTCTTCAATAAGCCCTGGTCATTAAGGGCTAATTCTCAGTGATCAGATAGTTGTGTAAGAACTTTGATGTCCAGCTGGAGGACCTACATCATGGTCCTCTGATACTCTACCCCCATTTTCCATGCAGTGGTTCCCAGCAGTCTGCAGCCTCCAAGCTCATCAGTCCTCTGCAGTCTCAATTCAGAAAGGCATGAAAGAAGGAAAGAGCCCACTTTTATACTCCTCAAAAACATAACTTTGGGAGCAGTTGCATTGCTTCCTTACCTTCTGTCAACATCATGATCCCTCATCCCTCCTGTGGTCTTTCCACTGCTCTGGGAGATGCCACCAGGCTCAGTAGCTAGGAAGATATACCACCATGGAGTCTGATACTATTATTGAAGTAACTATCAGACTTTAAAAGCATTTATCATGAAGGGCCTTCCTCTTATCTTCAAGGCTGGTGGGAGAGTGGGGACCAGTTGTGAGAATTCTCTCATAGTCCATGAGAAGAGGAACACAGGAGATGCTATACTTTCCCCAGAAGTTTTGTTACCCTCCCAGCCATTTCACAGATTAACTAGTTCATTAGCTGTGGCTGTGGCGGAAGTGCTCACTATGTCAAGATGATGTCTCTCAATAAATCCTATGGGTTATCATCTCATTCCGAAAACTTGAGAGACTTTGAAATTATCGTGGAGTATATAATCCCCTTTGTTCTCACCTGTGGGGTTCAATCATTTTCCAAAATAAGATGATCTTCATAATAGTCTCACCCACCAAGTTTGAGATTATGATTTTCATTCACCATGTCATCCTATTGTATACATCAAAAACATAGTAAAAAGTCTATCAAAAATTATTGAGAGCTGATTATGTATATGACACATAAGAAAGAAATAATTTCTGTTTTTGGTTAATCATTAGAGCAACAATAGGTAGAGTTCATGTTAGCCAGATAGAACAACATCTAAGATAATATAAATTTGATAACTAAATTGAACTGAATAAATCTACCTTTTGACCATCTGGTAGAGATATCTTGCTACCTGGTTAGGAAATAGGTTGTGCCCTCATTGCTGACTAATTCCAGATCATTGTCCTCTCCCTGCCATGGATCACTTTTTATTATGCTGCCAGTCATCTCACAGATTTCCAAGACATCAATTCTTCTTTGAACAGTAGCCACAACAATGATTTCAGAAAAGGTGAGATTAAGGAATGGGAGCGGGGTAGGGGGAAACTGTTTTCTTCTTTACTAATGTGCTAGGCATGGACACATTTACACACTATGCTACCCAAACCAATCAAAGATCTTTAGCAAAACGTTACTGAAAACTTTGGTATAACAGGAGAGAATTACATCTCACAGGAACTCAAGTCCAGATAGTAGATATGACTGATTTCATATCCACAAAATTCAAGCCCCTTGCTCTAGGTCCTCTTGTGTCCAAGGCCATAATCATCTGCTTCAAAGCTGCCTTCTGAGTCCTCATTTTGTGGCCCAGATTCCCCCCACCTTCTGAGATGACTGGCTTTTGGGACGCTGTTTTCATTGTCAAGAAAAACAACAACAACAACAACTAATGCTTTTTATTTATGGTAATTATCCTTGGCCTTACCTTAGGATTATCCCTTCAGGATTATGTTTCACATCACAAATACCTAATATCAACACTTTCATCAATATCTAGAAAATTTGATTTGGAATAACATTGCTGAGGGATACAACTTTAATATATGGCTCTTTTCAGGTGTCAGCAATCAAAATCATCCAGTAGCTTTATGCTTCTTCTACCAGCATAAGAGTATGTCCCTGAATTATTCCTGTCACCTTCTGGATTCTAATCCCAATTATCTGTGGGTAACTGCTTGAATGAGAACACAACGCACATTTCAACAGCAATTTCAAATGAAGTGTAATTATAATCCACACTTATGAAAAAAATTCTAAAGGAAGTGGTATCTAGAGATTAGACTTCACCACAAAGAATATAAATTTGATATTTTAATAACATTATTTAGACTCCTTACTTTTTTCTTTTCCTTTTCACCACCAAAAGTCTATAGCAATGGGTTTTATGAAAAGGACTATTTGTTCCAAAGAGCAAGTCGAAGTTCCCAGCTTCTTATAACACTTGAAAGTTTGAGATTATGATTTTTCCATTAATGTTTCAAAGCTTCAATTCAGTTTTAGGATACAATTTCAAAAATGCTCTTAGCAACTTCTGTAGAAAAAAGGATTCCCAAGTATAAGAATGCTGAGTCTTTCAATGCAGGCAGTAGATCAGTCTTCACCTGCCACAACCTACCCCAGGGGACACAGTCTTCCACTGGCAGTCTGAACAGAAGTAATATCCCTTCCAGCTAGAGCCAGATCCTTCTGACTTTGTCAGTCTTCAAACTTATGGGAACTTGTTAGCACAGAGTAGCCCAGACCCTACTAAATGTATTAAAACTAATTGCTAAATCTACAAATCAGGCTTGCTTAACAAAATACTATTTAGTGCAAGAAATATTTCTGTAACCATAACACCAGCTCTTTAAAAATATCTTAAATTCCAAAGACTAAGAGTTTTTAATAAGTTCAGGTAAGCAGATTTTTGAAAAACCGTTCAGCCCAGCATCCAGCCCTGAGTTTGACAGACCTGAACCGCACAGTTCTCGAGGGATCTCTATGCCCGAGTGAGCCTCCCAAGTTGCCTTGCTAACTCCCAAAGTGAGAGTCAGGACTGGGGGAAGAGAGCACAAGTTATTCTAAGTCTGCACAATCACACACTTTTTTCTCAAATCCTTGGTCTCCAGGGACTTCCTTGCAAGAGGAAAAGTTAATTTGCCATAAAACATTTAATAAAGAAAAGAAAACAAAGAAAATCCCCTTTTAATCACACTGCATACTCAAGACACCTTTTATGGTAAGAATTGCTAAATTTAAACCACAGACATGGACACTTAAAAATTTCATTTATGGGCCGGGCAAGGTGGCTCACACCTGTAATCCCAGTACTTTGGGAGGCCGAGACGGGCGGATCACGAGGTCAGGTGATCGAGACCATCCTGGCTGACACGGTGAAACCCCATTGCTACTAAAAAAGATACAAAAAAAATTAGCCGGGCATGGTGGCTGGCACCTGTAGTCCCAGCTACTCGGTAGGCTGAGGCAGGAGAATGGCGTAAATCCTGGTGGCGGAGCTTGCAGTGAGCCCAGGTCACACCACTGCACTCCAGCCTGGGTGACAGAGCAAGACTCTGTCTCAAAAAAAAAAAAAAAAAATTCATTTATGGAAACAAAAATATATATATATATATATTTTTTAGTAAACATCTAATATGTATCTTCTCTTCACCAGGCATTGGACAAGGCACTGGCAAGATTGTAAGGAAAGAGTTTTGCTCTCGGTTGCCGGAGACACATACTGTCAAACAGGAAACACACATGGAGTTTCCACTAGTGTCTGACAGAATAAAGCAAACACCAAATAAGGGCACAAGCGAAATACTACAGATGTGCAGAAGTATTATAATAATAAAGATGATGATAAGGGTAATGATAAAATATGAATAATCTGATAGCTACATTTTTTAAACACAGTGTACTTGGCTAACGGATTTATATGCATTGTCGTATTGTGTCTTCACTATAATCTTATGTGACAGATACTATTATCATCTCCATTTCACAAATTCAGAAACTGAGACATGCAGAGAAAGGACTGCTGACTGAATTTGAAGCCGGCAGGGAGATTCCAAAGAGGGATATTATTTAAGGCATAACCTGGGAGAATGAATGAGATTTAGACAGATAGAGGGGGATAAGGGGAGAAGGAAGGCAGTGTAGGTCAAGGAAACAACACAGAAATAAATACTATGCAAAATTAAGGGGCAATTGTGTTGAGAATGGAGACATGGTAGCATTAAAAATGATATTCAGTGTTTAAAACATCTGAAATGATACCATACAAACCGCAGACTCTCAACAAACACAACGTTATAGGCGAAGTGAACGGAGTACTTGGCACCAGTCACACGCTTTTACTTCTACTGGGCTGCATTAATTGATATTTGCTTTTTGCTCATGCCAAAGGCACTTTTATTATTATTTTTGATCCCTTAACCTGTTTGATAATTTCTTTTCTTTTCCCCGTAAACAGAAAGAGAATGCACTCACAGCTGAACAATAGGCTGGCTTACCAAACAAAAGCTTGAAATATGAAAGATGAAAAAAATCTATCTTGTCAGCACGTCAGCAAAATGAATGAAAGTTGCCATACAGCAACAGAAAATTCTTGAGGGTAAATGAAAGACATAAAACATCAGTTCTGGTGATAGGAGAAGTGAACCAATCTTTCATGAGTATGTTATTTGTGCCATTATTATACTTTAATTATCTCTTCTAACTCTGCCAATGTGGCACTACTATTCCTGTTTTACAGATGAGAAAACTGATACCCATGGGCATAAACTCTTGCCTGAAATCACTGCAGTAAGCAATGGCAGATTCAAGATTTGAAACTCTTATCTAACTCCAAATCTTATGTTCTTGCCATCATGATCTGTTGCCTCCATGAGAACCAATAGTCATTTAGGGTCTCCAGAGTCTTTATATATTATAAATATTATGTATTACATATATATAATATGAATGTTTACATTTTTCATGTATTACTTTAAACCATTGAACCATTTGTTAAGCTTTGTGATCCCATAGCAGTTCTTCATTTGTAAGTACTCGAAAAACAGTAATGAGAAAAACAGAGATAGAAGACTGGCTCTAGTTACCAGTGTTGGTGCAGTTAATGAGAAGTATGAAAAAAAATTGTAAGCACTACTCAAACTATTAAATACTTTTAGGAGTTTTTAGTACTTTTAAAGGTTGTCTTCAGGCTAAAATGGTTCATCTCAAAAACAGAAAAAGAAACTGTAAATGCTGTTTGATGAATTTGGGGAACACACCAAATCAGACCAGGATGCACAGTGTCCTGAATGCTTGTAGGGCTGCTTCTGAGCAGTTGCTACCCACCGTGACCCTTACTGTCCCCAGCGCTTTTGAAGGTGTCTGTCTTTCTGCAGATTCTCATGATTCACCAAAATGTAACTTTTGGAACAGAAGGAAAACTGAGGCTTTATCTAAATAGAAGCTTTGCCCTGTGATATGATTTGGCCATTTCCATCCAAATCTCATCTTGAATTGTAGTTCCCATAATCCCCATGTGTGTTGGGAGAGACCTGGTGGGAGGTAATTGAATCACAGGGGCAGTTTCCCACATGCTACTCTTGTGATGGTAAGTAATTTCTCATGAGATCCGATGGTTTTATAAGGGGCTTCCCCCTTTGCTCAGCTCTCATTCTCTCTCCTGCCACCATGTGAAGAAGGACGTGTTTGCTTCCCCTTCTGCCGTGATTGTGAGTTTCCTGAGGCCTCCCCAGCCATGCTGAACTGTGAGTCAATTGAACCTCTTTCCTTTATAAATTACCCAGTCTCGGCCTGGCATGGTGGCTCATGCGTATAATCCCAGCACTTTGGGAGGCTGAAACAGGCAGATCACCTGAGATCAGGAGTTCAAGACCAGCCTGGCCAACATGATGAAACCCTGTCTCTACTAAAAATACACACACACAAAAATATATTAGCCGGCAAGGTGGTGGGTGCCTGTAATCCCAGCTACTCGGGAGGCTGAGGCAGAAGAATCACTTGAATCTGTGAGGCAAAGGGATAGTGAGCTGAGATCACATCATTGCACTCCAGCCTGGGCAACAGGAGTGAGACTCCATCTCAAAATAATAATACCAATAAATTACCTATTCTCAGGCATGTCTCTATTAGCAGTGTGGGAACAGACTAATATACCCCAAGTGTGAGTTACCACTGCTTGATTAAAAATTCAGTCAAAAGCATTTAAGAATTAGTTTACCACCATAACTGAAAAAGGAGCAAAAGTACGATGCTACTGATTAAACCACACAAATATACATGATATATTTGTATCCTTTATCTGATCTTAACGATGCCCATGTAGGGCTGTATAAATTTCAAAACAGTGGTATATATTTAATTTTGCAGTGCATTTGGTCAACATTCCTATGGAAGAGATAGTGTAGGAAATAGAATCAGGATTTTATGGTATGAAAACTTGAGGCCTAGAGATCGTAAGCAACTTTTGAATGGTCTGAGTTAGGTAAGAGTTAGCTAGGGCTAGACTTTATGTCTGGGTGATTCCTAGTCTAGTGTCCTTTCTATTGCTCTAGCATCTTATAAGACAAGTAAAGGCACTACAAATTGCACATTCCTCTCTTGGGGATTCTAAAAGTAATAGAGAGAGGTGTGCGACCTGAGACTAATTTCTTAAGAAGTGCCAGGAGGTTCTTTGATTAGACACTTTGAGATATTCTATTCTTTTGGTATATATCTCAGCTGAGGGTAATATGTTGCAGAATAGTTTTCTTTGCAAATTCAGGCTTATATTAATTGCACTTAAAAATTTCTGATGTTCCTGGAAATAGTTTGAGCAGTTGAATCAAAAGATGAATGATTTCAGCTCATGATTCCAGGTCAAATAATAGAATATGATGTATCCACTAAGAAGTTTTTTATGAATAGTGGTTTTGAAAACGATATAGTGTGATCACAACTACAATACATTTGGAGAAACAAATTAGAGAAAAGTATTATTTTGAATGCATAGAATAAGAAAAATCCCCTTATTTGTAGTGATTGTACATATAGTTAAAAATACAGTTTTATTTAATTTAAAAACCACCAAAAAATTTTAAAATAGGACAAAGTTCCTCTTGGAAGAGGCTCTTGCATCTTGAAGTCTAGAGGCAAATGGAAATATTGAAAAAACAATTCCAAGTGTCAAGAGTGTAATAAAGGAAAAATAGAATAAAAAACCAACTAGAAAAATCAGTAAGATAGTTACAGAACTGCAAATTCTCCTAGGACTACCCTCGAAAACTCAGTTTCCACAACCAGCACCTCTTGACTCACTTCTATTGTTGACTGCCTGGATAGTTATTTGGTAGTGATGAGAATAAGAGAATCATGAGTTATGGATAACAGTTTTCCACAATTCATTTATTCAGCAAATGTTTGTTGAATGCTTACTATATATTAAGGACCATGCTAGAAGTTTGTTTTAGAAAGTAAAGTAAACTCAGGCACTTCTTTCCCAAAGTTTATAATCTAATGAAGGTCATAGGAAAGTAAAATAATAACTAGAAGCAAAGAAGCTGTGAGTACATAGGAGGTGAATTCATTCTAATCCGGGAATCAAATTTCAAATTCCATCTAAATTGAGAACCAAAGATGACTAGGACTTCTTCACGTAAAGAGTGAGGGGAGAGTGATCAAAGCAGAGGAGATCTTTGTACAGTGTCCTATAAGTTAAATAGAGCTTAATCATTCATGGGACTGAAATAAATTCAATATAGTTGAATGGTATGTTGTAAGGAGACAGAGGAATGAATGACCTTCGAGAGATAAGCGATGCCAAATCATAAGGATTCTGAATATTTAAGGATTGTAAGCAGTAGAGAGAGAGGATACAATTTGTGTTTGAGACACACCACCCTAAGGAGGTATACCACAAAATGAGGAGTGGGTGGAAGCGGGGACTGTCTAGAGGCAGGAAGTTTCATTAGGAATATTTTTTCATAGTACAAGTGAAATAAGGACTTGGACAGTAGCAGTGAGGATAGAGAGAATTCGATATATTTAATAGAAACAACGGGACTTACTGAGTGATTGTATGCTGGAGTAAGAGAGGAGAAGGCTCCAAGGAAAATCTCAAAGTTTCTAGTTGGAGTAACTGAGTCAATTGTTATTTCATTTCTAATTCCCTGAGTAGGCAACACAGAAGAAAGCATGTTTTGGGAGATTACTGGTGATTTTGAGGGGCTTCTGGTATACCAACTGTAATTTTTATATATGTGTCTGAATTTTTGGGATAGAAACCATACATTTAAGAGGCACCACTGGAATTCTATTCTGTAACTGAAGAGACAAGGTTCACCTTTGTAAAAAACGGTGGATAAAGATGCTGCAATTGCATCTTTATTTTGATATAGTTTTAAAATCTTTCTGAATATCCCTGTGAAAATAGAGACTGGTATAAAACTCGGTGATCAGCATCTACAATAAAACGAGGTGGCAAAGCATTTCTATAAGCCTGAAAATGTTACCTGGTGAAGAAAAACCACTGACCGGTATAAAACCTGCATGGAATGAGCATCTCTGCACAGGAAGCGAAGGGAAGCAACAGTGCATCTGAAATAGGGGCTCCTTGGTAGCTCTAAGGGCCAGCAGCCAAAACTGAAATTTACAGTGATGATCAGCAAACACAGGCACTTTGCATCTAGGATTTATAATCTAATGTGGGTTACAGAAAAGCGAAACAATAACTATAGTGCAGGGTGACAGTGGAAGCATAGCGCTACAATAGCAGGGAAGTCTGCAGTAAGCTTTGCGAGGGCTGGGCAACCTGGGCCCCATGAACTCTCAAATCTCATTGCCCAGTGGTCTCTCCAGAACAAAGATCTACCTGAGGCAAAACTGCAAAACTGATGGGAATGAAATTCACACTGAACAGCACATGATTGACAGAAACAAAGGAAAGATAAAATCCAGATTAAAAATTGTGAAGAGAGGCAAGAGATTTCAGAAAGAAAATCTCCATATTTTTAAACATAACACAAAAACAACGGATGGAAAAGCTCTAGAATGTGAAGTTAGGGAAGCTCTTCTGAAACATATCTTTCTCTAAATGTTCAATAAAACTTCTTTTATGTAAACATTATCAAAGGAATTTATCAAGGGCAAATCTCTATAAAATTATTAAAAGAGAGAACAAGAAGCCAAAGAACATTCCCATAGAGAATAAAAGAACTTCAGAAAGACATTCCATTAAAACAGTTCGAAACTATAGATGCAGTGCAACTGTGTATGTGTGCATATGTATATAATATGCACACATATACACACATACACATAATCATACAAGCATAGAAGAGGGGAACAGGCGATCACATGCAAATATATATGTATATACACACACTCACATATATATACATATATATATACACACTATATTTATATACATGTATACACATGCTATATTTATATACATATATACACACACTATATATATACACATATATATACACACACACTATATTTACCTTTTCAGTAATTATGGTATTGGTATTATTATGTTGAGACTTTCCTATGTGTGTAAATAAATTAAATTATAGGATACTCAAATTTTATTATCCTCTATCACATTAAGAATCCAAATTCCTAGTGTTAAAGAAAGAAGATGCAAGTTTAAAACAAAAGATGTTAAGTAAAATCCCTGCAGTCATGAATTTGAATTGGAAGTATTAGGATAAACCCAAGAAATAATCCTGTCTCTGTCTACTGAAAAGGATTAGAGAAAAAAGGATTAATTTCATAGCCATGGGCTTTCCTGAAGTCCAGATGGTGATGTTGGAAATACTATTTCCCATGGAAAGAAAAGAGAACTTCTTGAGCAAAAAGCTGATTCCAGGCCTGGTGTAGGAAATGTCCAAGACAAGCATGGAGCATCTTATCACACTAGAGGGCAAGGACTCTACCAAAGACTACGGTGGTCATGACAAAAGGATTCAGAATCCAACCTGAAAAAGCTCCCATTGGCAAAAGCCACAACTGAGAACCAATAAGAGTGATAACTGTGGCTGGGTGCGGTGGCTTATGCCTTCGTGCTGAGGCAGGCGGATCACTTGAGTTCAGGAGTTTGAGACCAGCTTGGCCAACATGGTGAAACCCTGTCTCTACTAAAAATACAAAAATTAGCCGGGTGTGGTAACGCATGCCTGTAATCCCAGCTACTAGGGAGGCTGAGGCAGGGAAATTGCTTGAACCCAGGGGGCGGAGGTTGCAATGAGCTGAGATCATGCCACCATGCTCCAGCCTGGATGACAGAGCTAGACTCTGTCTCGAAAAAAAAAAAAGAGTGATAACTACAATAGATTAAAACACACTGATACGTTTAAACCATGGGTTCATAATACTTACTTAGAAAAGCTAATTGTTTAATTTTGTAGGATGCTATGAAACTCACCTATTATTTTGAAAAAGGCTACTATGGTTTGGATACGGAGAATCAGAGTAACAACATCCTCTTCATCAGGTCATCAATAATTTTGTTTCTTTTAATCTGAAGCCTGATTTAAAAACTGGCATTTCCAGGAGGTTTTTGGCTTGACAAGATCCTGGTGCATACTTGCCATTAATGTTCACAAGGAATTTTTATAATGTATTATGATGAGGGGAGGTACAGAAGGAGAGTATACCAGGGATATATCTCTTTGAACAGTCAAAGTTATTAGGATATTAGGAGATGTCTGATGAGCTGGAATAGTCCTGATTGATATCAGGTGTCAGGAAGAACAAGCCATCCCACTGTAAGATTAAATTTATTATCCGGAAAGGAGAAGTTTGATTTGATGAGCTGCACTTAATCACAGGGCTCATGTTGATACAAGAAGCTCTGCTGGGTACAGTGTCTGAATCTCTTTTGACCCCATTTACCCTGGCATTCTGGGTATGTCTTTAAGGAAAGAGCTTCACAGGAGTTTGAACTGGAATTGTTGGCTAATAACATCTATAGAATGAGGAGCCAAAACCTACTTTGGCCTAAGTCTCCTGAGACTGAGTATAACATTGGGAAGAATAAGAGAGATTAACACATGAGGATTTCTTGAGATCAACAATTTTAGAGATTCACTGTAAAGAGTTTGTCATCAGTACCTGTCTGCTTTGGACAGTGAAAGAGAGAAGACTCGATACTCGGGCCATGCTAAGAAATCCTGACTGTTGGGGGTGGGGATCGGAGAATCCCAGAAGGAAACCATGGTTTTCTGGTTCACAGACACCGAAATATGAACACCAAAAGAAAAGGCAACTTGAGATTGTTTAATGTTTCTCATGATTGGAATGAAAATACCACAGCAATGAGTTTTCCCCTTCTCAGTGCATCATGTCAAGAGTTTTATGATATCAATATGTCTTATGACTAGTGATATTAGCTTTGATCACTCGGTTAGGGTGGTGTATTAGTCAGCGTTCTCCAGGGAAACAAATTAGGGAGAAGAGGGAGGAAAAAATTAAGGAGCTGGCTCTCACAACAAGTTCCAAGATCTGCAGTTGGCAACCTGGAGACCTAGGAGAGCCAATGGTGTAGTACCAATCCAAGGTCTGATGGCTCAAGGACCAGGAGAGCCAATGATGTAAGTCCTAGTCTGAAAACTGGCAGTCTGAAGACCCAGGAAGAGCTGATGTTTCAATTTAAGTCTGAAGGCAGGAGAAAATCAATGTCCCAGCTCAAAGGCAGTCAGGCAGGAGCAGGTCCTCTCACTCAGCCTTTTTGTTCTATTCAAGCCTTTAACTAATTAAGTAAGGTTCACCCACATTGAGGAGAGCACTCTGTTTTACATGTCTACCAGTTCAAATGTCCATCTCATCCAGAATCCCCTTCACACACTCAGAATAAGGTTTGACCAAATATCTGGCACCTCATGATCCAGCCGAGTTGACATAGAAAATTCATCATCACAAGTGGTGTCTCCTTGTTTTTCCACTGTAAAGTTGCTATCTTTATGATTAAATCAGTATACTTGACATGAAAGCATCAAGATAATGGAAGACAAAGAAAGATTGAGAAACTTTTACAAATTACAGAAAACTAAGATGAAATAACAATTAATTACAATGTGAGATACTGGATAGAATCCTGGAATGGAAAATACACTTTAGTGAAAAAACTGGTCAAATTGGAATATGATGTATAGTTTAATAGTCGTACCAATGTTAATTTCCAGTTTTTGATAACTGTACTATGTTTATAGAGGATGTTAACATTAAAGGAAGATGAGTCAGGGTGTACAGAAGCTCTCTATGCTATATTTCAACTTCTGTAAGTATAAGAGCAGTTCAGAATAAAACTTTTTTAAATTAAAAAAATCTCATTTTGTACCCTCCAACTGCAGATAGCACACACTGCAGTATATTCTAGAGGCCTCTTAGTCTCAGCTTGTGGCTGTTTTCTAGCCATGGGAGGGGCAGACTGGGTTATTCCCACTGTGACAAAACTTCATCGATGAGGGACGATTTCTCCTGTTTCCTTGCCCCTCAATGGAGTAAGGGTCTGTCATTTTCCATACATTCTCTCAGAGAATTCCCAGCTGGACTGAACTTAGTTTTCCACAGCAGTAACCCCCAGATTGTCCAGTGGGGTGCTGGTAAATGTCAAATAACTGGCTCTCTTAAAAAACGTGCTCCAATGTTATAGTGTCTGCCAGTCTCCACCATGACTGACTTGAAGCTGCCAGTGTGCTATCACTGAGCGCAGAGTGGGGAGGCGATGTCCAGAAGCACGCTGTTATGTTCCCATCATATGGATCCAGAGGAAGTCAATGACCTCAAGAGACAGATAGTAGCAAAACTAATTTTAAGTGATGATCATCTTTGTTTTTTAAACACAATTTAACTAATTGAAAGTTTATATAATTTTTTAACAATGGCTGTGTTTAATAACTTGCTTGCAAAAGTCCTGAAAAATTAACAATTGGCTTTCACCAGTGAGTATAACCTGGCTTCCGCACAGGACCGTGATGTTAATCCATCCTTAACTGGCTCTCCTCCCTTCCGTGCCCCACCTCCCCACTTTCTCACCATGCTTCCTGACATCACCTCCCAAATCAACTAAATCTTTGCATCAGGGTCTTTTTTGTGTGTGAACCCAAACTAGGCAGAGACCAGGAAATCTTTAGCACATATCAAAATTTTAGATGATTTGTTTATGAAAACTGGGAAGCAGCCGTTCTATGATGCCAGTAAGAAATAATAATAATAGCTAGTATTTATTAAGTACTTTGTGCTGAAAGCTGAGCCAGACTCCTTCCACGGATTTGGCCCACAGACAAACCATACGACATAAGAGCTATCATTACCTTTATTTCACAGATGAGAAAACTGAGATTGAGAGTCATACAGACACATGTCCAAAGTCATAAAATTAGCAAGTGTCAGAATAGATGTATATGCAGGTAGTTTGTTGCAGATCTGTGTTTTAGGCACGGGGTAAGATTAGCATCCATTTAGGAGACACAAGGAGTGAGTGTGGCTGGAACCTGGAATCAGAAGGCAAACCTGTTGCTTGACAGTGGGTGGCTGAGATGCCGAATCTGCAGAGCAGGAAGGTGTACTGGTATCAGTTTGGCCATTCTGCCCACTGTGTGAATTAGAAGAAACACTTTTCCCAGGGAGTCTGTGTTTAACGTATAAATAAATAATCCAAATATAAATTGCAATCCCACAGCGCCCTCCTCCTTTTTCCGCTTTGGGATATAAAAAGCATGTACAAACATATGCTTCTGCTAGATGTTTCTTTATGGTGACCTCTCTGTGAAGACACCTCAAAACAACAGCTCATGGTCTGTTTCATGGCCTGCACCTCTGGTTTGTCATTTACAAAGTACAGAAATATTCCACGTGTGGTTGAAGGTGGTGCCAGTACAGACGGGAAGCTTGATTCTGTGGCTGCTCAGGTTATGTATGAATGAAGGACTGGGGTCCAAAAACAAGCTCAGGGTTCTGCGCAGGAGAGGTGGCCATTTCCATTTGGTACTGAATTAAATTGAACTGCGGCCACAAGGAAGGCCAGTGACAGGTTGCTTTTAATAAGTGTCCTGAAAAGGGGCTATTGTGCTCCCTCCCCCACTACCTCCTGGCTCTTAGGTTATTGCCATTATAATTAGTATTAATTATAATGCTATGGCACTTTAAATGCCAATTTCAGTTTGTGACTTAAATAAAAGCAAAACAATAAAACCACACACATTAAAGTAATCAGAAGGATTTTTTAATTTGGTAAAAGAGCAAGATTTCTCTTTATTGAGGTTCCAGATCTCTGCTGCAATTGCTACAACAGCAGGAAACAAACCAGCAAAGGAACAAACAAAAACTTAAGGCATTCCCTTTTCTCCTTGTGAACCTTTATACTAAGAAGTAGACAATAGCATTTTAGATATGGTAGAAGTGCAAGGCCACATGATACATCCTTTTGGAAGGCTTTACTTGATGAATTCAATTTAAAAATCCGAGCAGACAGCAATATTATGATCTGAATACAGAAGTGTTCGTGCCAGCTGGAGTTTCAAGGTACGGTTTCTGAATGTGTGAATGATGTCAACAGCTTGCCACCTCTCAGCTAGTCTTTGAATATTAACTCTTCAAATCTAGGAAGAGTTTCCCAGGTAACTAAAAGACCTTTGCATATTTGAGAAGCAAAGTGTTAATGATTGAACTAAGCTGCACTGAATTGTACTGAATATTAAGTCTAACAGTAGCAAGTAGAGAAAATAATTATATTTTAATGTTGTTCAAAATTTACTGTGCAATTTCATAGCTTTTTTATTACTGTGGCCTCAAATAACCTTTAATAAAAAAATGGCAATCACAGATTTTCCCTTTCTGAAGGTCCTGCATTCCCCCGAGGAAAGTGCATTCTTTTCTCTATTTCTGTTCTGATTAGTACAGTACTCAATGAAAGGATGAAAAAAGGTATGTTCCTAAATTTATGGGGGATAAAAATCAAAATTCACTAGGACACACTTTGTTGTTTCTCTGTTATCTTCTCTGTTTATACATGTTTAGTAAAAAATCGGACTTTAATCACACATGGGGAGGGCCAGGACTAGGTGAGGTCAATTAGGTGCCTCGGACACAGTTTAACAAGACCCTTGCATTTGGGGTCATGCAAGTGTTTGATCCAGCGATGGAGACCCCAGAGCCTACAGGACAGGTTTACTTGCCTATAGTTCAGGTCAGTCAAATGTGAGCGTAGGGTGCATCAGCTCTGGCCCGTGCCTGCTAGAGCACTGTGCTACACTTCATTCATTTATATATTAATTAACTCAGCAAATATTTATTGAGCATCTGATATGCACAGTAGTCCCCTCTTATCTTCATTTGTGCTTTCCATGGTTTCAGTTACCCATGGCCAACTGTAGTCTGAAAATAGGTGGGTTCAGTACAATAAGATATTTTGAGAGAGAGAGACAGAATCCACATTCACATAGTTTTTACCCTACTCTGTCACTTTACTGCACTTGAATGACTCTTATCAAAAGTCACTGACAACCTCCACGTCACTCTGCTGTACCACTTTACTACTAAGATCCTATTTTCAGGAATATCTTTATATACACAGAAAATAATTAAATGCTTTCCATTGAATAAATGAATTTGGGATTATTTCAATAGTAAGAGAAACTGGTGGATGTTGTTTGGATATAGGTCAACAATCCAAAGCCTTCTAAAGAAAGTGGAGAAGATATGATATCTGTCAATAAAACAATAATTATATGTGACTCATCAGTAAGAAGTTGCCAAGTTGGAAATTGTCACCAAAGGGACTGTACTATAATGGTGTTTAATTCAGTTATTGCTTCAAAAATAGGAAATACATCAGGATAAATAGCTTATGCCTGCAAGGCTTAATACCTAAGTGATGGGTTGATAGGCACAGCAAATCACCATGGTACATGTTTACCTATGCACCAAACCTGCATGTTCTGCACATGTATCCTGGAACTTAAAATAAAATTTTAAAAAAGCAGGAAATATATTGCTAATATTTTAAAAATCATTATTTCAAAGAAGTTCCTCAAATGGAAGTGATGTCTCTGGATGCAAGCAAACAGAGGCATGGTCTCATGGCTACCACAGTTGCATGCAAGATATTTCATATAATTCACTCTTCTAAATCACATTTCTAATCTGGCTAGGGTAGTGAGAAAATCAATCTCAGTCCTTCCTAGGGATCCCAGTTCCATCAGAATTAGGCTGAAGTCCTGGAATGAGGCTTACACAGTCCCGATCTTTCACGGAGTCACCTTTAGCTGTCAGTTCACAGTGGTCATTGTGATATGCCTACTTAGAGAAGTTAACATGGTTGGTTCTTTTGAGGATAGGTTCCCAAGAGCATCTTTGTGGAGGCTAGAAGTTCCTACAACTAACATTTCTTTCTGGTTAACTGTATCAAACTGCTTGTTTTCCTCAGGTTAGTCCTCCACTCAAGACAGAGAAACGGTGGGGCAGGAGGAGTAGGTGGGGATCTCTGAAAAAAATACCCTTTCCCAGTTTTGGATAATTTCCCCCACCTCCAGATAGACACTTTTTGCCTCTGCCATGACTAACACTCATCTTCATCCTCCCTTGTGTCTGCCATTTTAGGCAAATTTTGCTGTACTAACAACAACTTCAAACGTTTAGTGGGCTTACAACACAAAGGTTTGTTTCTTGCCCATTTCATGTTAGTTGTAGATTGGATATGGCTCTAAATCATGCCTTCTTAGTAGATCCAGGTTGTTGGAGCTACTCCTACCTGGTCTCAAGGCAGAGGGAAAAAGGGCAATAGCACAACCATGAAATGATCCTTCAAATTTCAGTATGGAATTGCATACACCATTTCTGCTCACAGTTTATTGTCCAAAATATATCAGATGGCCAAGCTTGATGCTGATAGGTAGGAAGTACATTACTCACTGGGAGAGGCATTGAAAAATTGAGAACAATAACACAACCTGCTATACTTCCCTGGGGGAACATTTAAGGGAAATAAAGTACGACATCTTTTTTTTTCTGGAGGTGGAGAAGTAAAAATGAGGAAATAAAACTGGTTAGCATTTTCTTGCTTATTAGCTCAGTTTGCTGTGTAAGCAAGCACTTTGAAGTTATAAAAAGAGGAAATTTGGGAAAGTAGGGTCTAACAATTCTATAATATTGCCAATCAGGCTCGAATCAACCATTTAATGCATGTTAACTCATTAAAAAGAACAATTCCATGAGGTAGATACTATTTTTCCTCCCCTCCCCCTCTCATTTTTAGAGACAGATGAATTTAGGTATAATGGTAAAGTCACTTGTTAAAGAAACACAAGTAAAAATTGTGGGTACAGGATTGGGACCGTGGGTGTTTAGCCCAGGATCTAAGCTCTTAACTATGGTCCTACAGTATTATTGAGGATTAGACCTATTCAGACAGTACTTATGGGATCCTAAGATCCTAATAAGAGAGTCAGTGGCAATCATCTGGCTTCATTCTATATAATCTTTCTATATATGTCTGAAAAATAGATTTTTTTTTCTCTTTGTTACTTTGAAGCTTAAAATCTTGCTGTGCCATTTTGGGATTAAAGCTCAATTAAGAAAATAAAATACTCATGCTATTGGTCTTTTAGTAGAGAGGTTACAACTATAAACATTTACGCTTGGAGTCAGTTATCTTTCCAGATGCTCATCTGTGACCCTTCCTTCATTTATAGGGATTCCTGAGCCCACAATCCAGGTCCTGACATGTCTTGCTGTGTGCCAGGAATTCCTCCTAAATTATTAAGGCTAGACATGCAGATCCACATCAGAAATTCCTGCCCACTGTCCCCTCCCTTCCTTCTATCTTCCTTTCTCTCCCCTGATATAAGAGAGAACTGGGGTGTGTGAAAGCAACAATCCCAGCACGCATTGCTGCGAGAACCCTTCCTCTTTCTATCACCTTCCTTCTGCTGTCCTGAGGGAGGGTACATTTTCCAGAATGAAATGCCCCACTGCCATGTCTGTGCTTATCCTCTTAATTCACACATATGCAAACACACAAATCCCAGCACAAACACACAAGGATACATACACATGCCTGCAGGCATACACACACATTTCTCCTGCTCTTTTGTTTCTAGACATTTCATTTTCTGAATGTTAAATACCAAGTTGCTGAGACAGTACTACATAGGACTGCCTCAAGAAGTAGCATCCAAAATGTAGAGGGATGGATGCTAATTCCATATATCCTATTTCTTCCTTTTAAAGGATTTTTAAAATGCAGGACTTAAATTAAAATTAGCCAGTTGTACTTTCTTTAGAAAATATTAATACTTAGTAGTCTTTTGAAGTTGGTAGTAGAATGTGGATGAGCTGATGGCTCCCAAGCAGTAAAGGAGCACCTCTGCTTGTTTGCTTTGCTCTTAGTTCTACCACTCTAAACCCACCCACCAAGACTCTGAACCTGTCCACTCCATGCACATAGAGACCTTCTAGCTGGGTCCCGCATGCCACCTACCTCCTGCCCATGTGAGCTGAATTTATGCCTTTGTTCCTCCAGATAACCTTGGCATGATGTCTAATCTTAAGCAATTTCCCTACACAGTCAATGGGCTAAGCCTGAGCACTTCGGGTATGGACTTGCTGCACCCCTCTGTGGGCTACCAAGCCATCCTCCTGGAAACAGCACAGGGAGAGGACAACATTCACCTGGGAGCAGCTACATGTGGTGGGAGTGCTGTGTGCTAAGACCCAGTACTCAGACATTTCCATGTGGGAGTAGGTGGTGCTGAAACTCAACTGGCCCAAGTTCAGGGTACAAGTATGGTTTAAGGAATGAAGAAGAGCTAAGTGCCGCCGACCACAGCAGCAACAACAAAGTGGAGGTCAAAACAAAGTAAAACCTGCCATAAAGAAGACATCTCCAGTACAGGAAAGATACCGAACTTCATGCTTGTGTATTTTTTTTTTTTTTTTTTTGTCTTGTTTCGTTTTTTTGAGTCTGAGTCTGTTGCCCAGGCTGGAGTGCAATGGTGTGATCTCGGCTCACTGCAACCTCCACCTCCCAGGTTCAAGTGATTCTCCTGCCTCAGCCTCCCAAGTAGTTGTAATTACAGGTGCCCGCCACCATGTCCAGCTAATTTTTGTATTTTTAGTTGAGACAGAGTTTCATCATGTTGGCCAGGCTGGTCTGGAACTCTGGAACTTAGGTGATCTGCCCACCTCAGCTTCCCAAAGTGCTGGGATTACAGGTGTGAGCCACCACACCCAGCCAAAATAGGTTATAATAAAAAGCAAAATTCAGAGCAACTGAGTACTGATCTATTAGGTTGGTGCAAAAGTAATCGTGGTTTTTGCCATTGAAAGTACGCAATAACATTTGCACCAACCTAATAAAAACATTACCTTTGGCTAGAGGTGAGCTGGACTGAAACTTTATGACAAAATGTCTCTGGACAAGGAGAGTGAGAGAAGAGAAACAAAAGGACATTAATTCATCTGTAATTTACTGTTGGTAAGCCTAACAGTAAACGGACATTGGTCAACTGCTCTGATCATGATGAGTTATTAAACTGAGATCGTTGTCGTTTATACTTGCAAATGTTAAACTTGGAAAAGTTATACATGGATAAACCTTTTCTTCTTGCATTTGGAAGAGATATATATAATTATATAAAAATGGTTCTAGCGTACACAAAAAATACTTAACATCAATATGAAATGGAGATGTGCTTTTTTCATTCCTCTATACCACAACTCATGATATGTTCTTCACAGATAACGTAAGGGTTTTCTCTTGTTATTGAACCGTGCGCTCTATCATTAGGAAATACAATATTCTGTAATATGTAGCAGTCTATAATATATATAGATTCTATATATATTACATATTCTATATAATTACATATTCTGTAAAATATATATTACATATTCTATATAATTACATATATAGGTAATACAATTTTTATGTATTACATATTCTATATGATATGTAATATACAGTATTCTAAAATAGAGTTTTTTTTTTTTTAAAGTTTCAGGTTTTCTAGAAGTAAAATGAGGGACTATAAGTTCTCCATTGGGATAAAATATGTTTCCCTGACATGCCCATAATTTTTTATTTCTTGAATATAAATAAATTCCTCTAATCTCTGGTAAAAAAGCAAAGTAAATCATGAAACTACAATGGTAGCCCAACATTTTAGTGCTCTAGTCCTAAAACTCTGTTTCTTTCAGAACACTAAAATCATTTAATCATAAGTTGTTAATTGATGTTTTGGGTTGAATTCTCAAGAATACCAGCAGAGTAGGGAAATGAGACAGGAAATGGAAGGAAGTCAAGAAAATACGGATTATAAAGAGGGTTTCCTCTGTGGGCACTTGGGGTTTGGTCTCACGGGGCACTCTGGAAGATACTAAAGCACATGCTTTCTACCCAAAAGTTAACTCATTTAACTCTCATTCATCAATGCCTAAGGGCTGCTCCCAAGGGCCTTGCATCCCTAGCATTTCCAACCTTCCTCTCACCTATGAAAGAAAGCTCTCAACTGCTTGTAATTATAGGCACATACTGGAATTTCGAGTTTTGAAAGGATATAAGCAGGGCATCAATAGTTTCCATTGTAATTGGTGCAATGTTATAAACAGACAGCTGGTTAAATAATTTTGGAATACATGCAAACAATTGCTAGGTTGCTTAATGGCACATGTTTTCACATTCTTTCATGTATTAATATACATAGTGAATCTCTCAGAGGAGGCTATATAGTACACAATCTATCCCCAGGCTACTTTACTATAAAACTATTTTTTCATATAAGGTCTACTACACATCCTAGCTTATCAGCTTTATAGATGCGTCATGATCTGAAATGATCTTGTTTATTTTTAATAACCTGTATATTATCTTTCCTGTATAATAACCTGTATATTATTCCACTGCAATATAAGTTTCATGAAGTAGGGACTTTGCCTCTTTTGTCACTACATGTAGTTTACACTTCAATATAAAATATACTTAAAAGTGAAAACAGTCGAATCCAAATATTTGGAAATGGACATTCTCTCTTCTCAAATGAAGAAACTGTAATGGAAATTAGAATGTTTAGAAGTAAATGACAATGAAAATAATATATATTAAAATTCATGGGATATAGCAGTACTTCGAGAAAAATTTATAGCATGTATTAATATACGTGTGTGTACATACTCATGTGAAAGCAGAGTTTGAAGACTGAAAATTCATGAGCTAAATATCCAATTTGAGAAAATAAGTTGTAAAAAGAATAAAGTGATATTTTTATCTGTTTTGTTTTGCATATGAATTGTGAAGTAGTCATATTTTATAAAAGCTGATGAGACACCTCTGATGTTTAGTTCATACTAGCTGCTACCTGTATGGTCCTTGCTCTTGGGCCATGGTCCATCTGAAGGCATGTAGCTTCTCTCCTTAATGCTAATGTTTGCTTAGTATTTGTCTAGTATATATTTCCCAGCATTTTTCTTTTTCTTTTTTTGGTTACCTTATGTCTGCAGTATGTCTTCTCTAAACAGAACAAAGCAGGATGTTTTAATGCAAATTGAGACTCTTTGTTTTTGAACCGTCAAGTGCAGCCCATTGGCATTTATTGTGATTAATACTATGTTTGAATGTACTTCTTCCATATGATCTTGTATTTTTTTGAATAATTTTTTTCTTCTATTTCTTCAGTGTTTTCAATTGGTTTGAGTTTTCTTCTGTTCCATTTTTACCTGATTCATTTAGAAGTTATACAATCTGTGACCATTTCTGAATCTGTCAGGTTTTCTAGGACATAAGCATAGTCTTGCTGGGGGAAACAATAGCTAGATTGTGTTCACAAAACTTTACCACGGACAAACTTCCGTTGGTCTGTTGATCCTAAGATGGCAATTGTAGGGGTGGATATCCTTCAGTTCTGCACAGATAGAAATAGAAAACAAGGAAAAGATATAAATCTTAACAACAGAAGGCTATGAAATGATGAAAGTGACATTTGGAAGCAATGGAGTAATATCTGCTGAGTACTTATTTTAAGTAGAGTATAAATGAGCTTGTTGAAAAACTCTTTTGACTAGTGACTTTTTCTTGGATTTCTGAGCCTTTTATTTATTTCCATAAAATATTTTTAATTGATTTGATACTGGTGTAGAAAAGAATCTGTCTAACCAAAACATTCCTTAAATTAGTGTAGATTTGTATTTATCCAAATTCTTTGGGACTTAAATGTCTTCCACCTGTAAATACACATCTTTTTTCTGTTCTGGAAATTTATTCAATCATTGAATATTGAATAGTATATTGAATATTGCCAGTGACCACTGTCTCTATTCTCTCCTCCTTAACTCCTCTTAGATAATGTTGGACCTTCTCATCCCATCCTACATGGTGCTCAGAATCTTCTTTTTTTTTTTTTTTCAACTCTTCATTTATCCAAGCTACTGTCCGGAAAATTGCTTAGATCTCTCTTTAATTGCACCAATTTTCTCTTCAGTGTGGTCTAATTAGTCAGTATATTGAGGCTTTAATTTAAACCACTATTTTTTTTTGTTTCAAAACTTCTAGTTTGATTTTTCTTCACACCTGCTCCTTCTTTTTTTCAGAGTCTTGCTATTTCCTGATGGGTTCCATATCTGTCATCATTTCAGATGTGTGTATGTATGTATATTCCAAGTTTTTGGTGGTATTAAGCCTGTTGTTTTTTGTGTCTGATGACTCATGGTGAAGTTTTCCACGTGTTTTGCAAATTTTTGAGTGAGAATTAATTTTCCACAAAGTTTGTTTTCCATATAGGAATCCTTCATCTTTGCTGGTAGCTGTAACTCATGCGTGTATGCGTGTGTGATTTTCTGTTAAGTGCCTCAGGGGTATTACAATAAAAGTAATCTATTCAGCTTTCCAAATACTTGTTCTACGAGAGTTTCTGAATTGGCTTAGTTTGCCAAGTTGCCAGAATTGAAAGTAAAATTAGATTACTATCTGCATTTTTCAGTGTAACCCTTTTAGTCTCAATAAATCTTTATTTCATGACAGGTATTTCTTGGAGTCATTCTGTGGGCACTTTAACTCTTTAACTTGGCCAATAAAAACACTTGGTCACAGCATAGTGGTTAAAAAGAAAAACAAACTTTGGAGTTAGATTGTCTCCAGTTGGAATCCCAGTTTTTTATTACTAGCTTGGTAATTTTGGCCAAGTTACTTAATTTTCCTGATCCTTGGCTTATTCATGTAAAGAAAGAGAGAGAGAAAGAGACAGAAGATATACCTGATTAGATTGTGTATATATGTATATATATGTATATATATTTATATTCTTATATGTATATATGTGTATATATGTATATATTTATATGTGTGTATATATATGTATATATGTATATATATGTATATATATTTATATGTGTGTATATATATGTATATATATGTATATATTTTAATATATGTATATATATGTATATATATTTATGTGTGTGTATATATGTGTGTGTGTGTGTATATATAAGTACTTGGCACATAGAGTGAATTTTTCATATGTTAGCTCTTTTCTCCTGAACAGAGATAACTTTCCAGGCTTTCCAGGCCATCTTACACATTTCTAAAGCACTATTGTTGCATTCTGAGCTAGGGCCTAAAATAATACCTTACAATTCAGTTAAGTTCAGTTAAAACTGATGAAGTAACTATTCAATACCATATTGGTATGGACTAAATGTTTGTGTCCCCTCCAGATTCATGCAATGAAACATACCCAAAGTGATGGCATTTAGAGATAGGATGTTAATGAGATCAGGAGGGTAGAACCTTCATGATGGGATTAGTGCCATTATAAGAAGAGACGGGAAAGAGCTTGCTTCCCTTCTCCTTGTTCTTCTCCTTATGAAGACACAGCAAGAAGATGGCCATCTGGCACTCACCAGACACTAGATCTTGATCTTGGACTTACCAGCCTCAGAACTGTGAGAAATAAATGTTTGTTGTTTAAGCCACCCAGTATATGGTAATCTGTTATAGCAGCACAAACTGATTTATACATAAATATTGTGCTACGTTTCAAGTTAGGCTTTTCCACCAACAAACTAGCAAATTATATCACCTCCTATGGCCTGTTTCCTTAGGGTAAAGTAATCTATCAGGTCTCTTCTAACTCTTAAACATTTTATGATTTAATGTATCGCCAGGAAAGTATACTATTCACATTTTATTTATAAGGGTCAAAGCTATTTCACAAATAGATTCAGGAAGATATAAAAATCCATATCTTTCCCTTTTTGATAAGCTCCAAAGCTTTGGATAGAATTGGTGTTAAGAACAGAGAGAACAGACTGGGGAGCAACTTTGTACTTGAATGATTGCTGGCAGTCCAGTGCAGTCTGACAATGACATTTCACAAATCAATGCAATGATTCCCATCTATCTTTTATCACCAGGGAGATGTACTTCTTCTGAGTTGTAGCATTTCAAACAGGTATTCCCCAGATTCTTATAAAAAGAATAAGACACATGTGAATTGTCATGACTAAAAAGCTTGGATCAACCGGCACTTCACTGTAACAGGAGTTAATTCAAAATAGACATTCATCACCTTTATCACTTTACTCAAGAGAGTTGCAAAGCTACAAAACACACTGGCAAAATCCCTACCAAAAGAAACAACGGCTCAGCAACCACTGAATTATTTGCTGATGTTCACGCGTGGAACACGGAGACATAATTTTACTTCCAATATCCCCTGACTGAAATACGTATTATTTGATTTTAATGTAGCAAACCTAATTTATAGGCATCTGACAAGAAGACAGACCTCCCACAGGCAGAATTGTCTTTGGTTTCTTTGAAACATTTGTGTTATTTTTACAATTGTATATCTGCAAAGAAGAATAATATTTGCTCTCATTCTATTCCCAAGACAAATTTAATTTTTAAAGCCTTTCGGGGGAAAAAGTAATAATAATACAGGTAATCAAAACATGAAACAAGGTTCAATTTCACTATCATTCCCCAAGATTGCTCCCAATCTAGTGTGTACCAGGAGGGACTAATTCAGTAGACAAACTCAGCAACTACGTGTGCAGGAAAAACATCAAAGCAACATTAGTTTGCAAATCATTCCTGAACCTTAATAAAATCATTTCTAATAACAGAACATAGAATGTACAGTGGCCTCTTAGAAGAGTGTGGTTTTGTCTATGTAGATTAAAATATTTCCCTAGTTAGTTGTCAGGGAGAATTAATTTATAATGAGTGTTATACAAAAAAAGGTTGAAATAGCTCCTTTGAGAGGACTATTTTGTGGATATGTAACCAGAGCTGAACAATTCAAGGCCTTTGCTGGTGCATCAGATTTATAATAAAAGGCAAGCGACCGTCTTTTGGTTCACAGTATTTCTCAGCTCTGATTGGAATCTTTTTCATAAGATCTTTTTAGCTCTGCTAGCACTTTTCTTTCTTCCAAATCAGGGCTACACACAATTTTTATTTTGTGTGTGTGAATCTTCTATGTTGTGTTTAGTAGTGACCAAATTTAGCAGGCACAAATTCCTAATCAGCCACACAAATGAAACAGAATGGGCAGGCTTGCTATCAACACTTGATGGCAACACTAGACTTGCCATCAACACTAGGCTTGCGTCATGGTTCCATTCCCAAGTTCGACCACCTAAAGATGACAGCATATTGAGATATTGGGTCAGGGTCTGTGTGTGTGTGTGTGTGTGTGTGTGTGTATGTGTCAAGGGTAGGAAGGAGAAGACAGAAGTTTTTCAAACAGATGTAATGACAAATGCAGGGGTCTGGAGTTAAGAACACCTATGGTGTGCTAGACAAATTGAAAAATTTTAACCAAACTAGAGTAAAGTAAAATACAAGCTGGGAAATGGATAGAGCAAAGCTGGAGAGATATAAATTGCATCAGAACTCTAGAAATACAAGATAAATCTTATTTTTTTATATTTCTAAATTGTAAAAATAGCTCAGTTCCTATCTACAGGATTGAGGGTATCTATTCTCAGTCCCAGTTTTTTGATTCTTTCCTCTTCCCTTGTTCTACTTGAATTCTGGAGTATCCATATTGTAGAAAAGTTAGTGAGGCACCTCTGACATTTTGTCTACCCTAGCTGCTGCTCCCCTGCTCTTTATCCTTCCTCCACTCCCTATCTGAAGGCCAGCAGCATCACTCTATCCATGATGAGCACTGCATAGACAGGCATATTTTCCATAGATCCCAAGATACAGCACTCAGGTCTTAGCATTCAAGAACACACATGCATCTAAGGTCCTAACACCCTTTATGGCCTTGAATATAAGCAAAGTTCTGGTCCCTGCCTTTCATGAAACCCACAGTTCTTCTGTATCCCCAGCTTCACGGTAACCAAGAATTGGTTCTTTCTCTGAGATTGGGTCAAATTCCTCTTCTTCTCAAAGTGTCTATTTCTATCCTGTTTTATATAGACCAATGCTTCCCAAACAAAGGCATTCAAGAGTATCTTTAGAGACATTCAAGAAACACAATGGATTTGTCCCCACTATTACTAGGACAAGGAGTCCAGAAGACAGACACAGCTTTCTTTCCAGAAGATGATGTAAGAAATGTTGTTTTTCACTGTCTTGAGTCTCCCACAGTAGACTTAGACAATAAACTGACTCTCCTGCTAGATGAACCATATTAAGGAGTTTGAACTTTACTTTTAGCCTATCTTCAGTTGTTTCCTATAGAATGAGATGAGAGGCAGCAGCAAAGATCCATCTTTTAGGGGCAGTACATTCCATTTGGAAGGTAAAGAACCATCCAACATGATAACAAAAGGATACTCAGCCAAGGAGGCTTCCTTAGGACGCAATGAAAAGGAGAAAGGATGTGGGAAAAGGCAATACTTAGCATGCAGACCAGGAACAGGGAAGAACCTGGCATGCAGGCCAGGAACAGGAAAGAACAATGGAGAATTTTGACCCTTTAAGCTGAAGCAGATGCTGGGTAAGTTACTTAGGAATAGGTACCTTTTAAATCCAGGTTGGTTAAAGCAGCACCCCATCAAAAGCACTTTAGTGCTCCAACCCAAAGATGGGGGAGCGGGCAGCTATTTCTATACTTTCTGCCTCAAGTCAGGGATGTTTCTCACATCCAAGAGAGATGATGAACCTGCCTCCATCAAATGGGGATAAAAAGCCTACACCATAAGGTATTTATAAAAGTAAGAGAGAATATGCCTAAAATGCATAGTTATAGTTACCGGGCACAGAGTAGGCACCTCATAAACGATAAACAGTCTTACTTTGCTGTGTTGTCAACTCCCCAAATCCCTCCAATGGCCACATAATACACAATCACCTTTTTATTGTTTTCTTTATTGTTTTAATTAATAGATTGGCCAGTGGTTTGTTTCTTCACATTAAATAGACTTTTCCTGCCAAATTCCATTACAGTGGGCAGGTGTTCTCACAGCCCTAAGTTAGCTGTAAGTGATTCCGTATCCTTACTGGAGCATCCAGCTTCACAATACACACTAGCATGAAGAATTTTGGAGCTTTAAACTCTTTTATTAATGAGTCATGAGTAGGTCAGAACTTACATCCCTTGACACCTGCTGCAACAATTTCCCATGAGCTTTCTGCCCATGAGCTTTCTTCCCATTTCTCTTTTTCACAGACTGAATGTTTTCTTGTCTGAGATGATCCCAACGGAATTAACCGAAGCAGCGTAGAACCAAATGAGGGAAAGAGTATGTTTCTAGTATCTGCCTCTGCGGGTGTAATGTGACCTCCACGTGTGCTCTGGGACACACAGTGGTGCTCCATTCAGCTTCCGCAACTGCTGAACTAGTGCCTATTTCAAGGAAAGACTAAATTCTTCTTTCCCCAATGAACTGCATGATGAGAAAAAACAAAAGTCTCATTTACTTGGAAGTCCTTCATGTGCTCAAAATACAAACACTATGAACATTAGTTACAGATGCAGAAAGCCTGACATGAACAATCAATGGTATCTCCCCAACCACCCTTACCTAGCTGCCCATGGAAGCTTTATCCTCTTTTCAAAGCACTTTCAAAGTTTCAACTTTTTTGATTTTACAAAAACTGTTGTGAAATATATCATTCATATAAAAAGGATACATATAATGAGAGCAATTTTAAAAGACTAATAATTATGTAAACGTTCATAAAGTTTTCCACCCAGATGAAGCAATGGAGCATTGTCATGAACCTTACAGTCCCGTCGGTCTCCTTCTGAATTATCTTCCTCTCTGTCTTCAACAGATGTGATCATCACTTTGAATTTTTTGTTAATCATTCTTGCTTTACTTTCTCAAATGACTGTATTAGGGTTGTCCAGACTAACAGATTAGTAGGATGCCCATAAAATATAGAAACCTATTTATTATAAGAAACAGACTCACAATTATGGACACTAACAAGACCCAGTATTTTCAGGGTGAGTCACCAAACCGGAGGCCCAGGAAAGCGAGGATGTGGTCACAGTGTGAAGGCTGGCAGACTCGGTGCTCAGGAAGAGTTGATGTATCCGTTGGAGTCCAAAAGCAGGAAAAAAGCTGTTGTCCCAGTTTTAAAGCCATCAGATGGGAAGAATTCTCACTTGTCTGGGGGAAGGTCAGCCTTTTTATTCTACTCAGGCCTTCAGTTGACTGGATGAGGGCCACCTATATTATGGATGACAGTCTGCTTTACTCAGTCTACTGTGTTAAATGTTAATTTCATCAAAAGTTCCTCACAGAAACATCCAGAATAATGTTTGACCAACTATGTGGGCACCCCATGGTCCAGTCAAGTTGACACATAAAATTAGCCATTCTATGGTTATATTACATATGAAAGTACCCCTAAACAATAAATATTCTGTTTTGCCTCATTTAAAACTTTACAATAAGTAGAATCATCCTGCATGTATTTTTCTGTTATTTTCTTTCACTCAGCATCAGGTTTGTGGCATGATTGATTCATGTAGTTTATTTTTCTTCCCTCTTCCATTTTGTATTCTGTCTGATAAACTACAATGAATTTATCTACTCTGTTCTGATGAATATATCAATTGTCTACAGTTTCTTTACAAGTCTTAGAATAGCTGCTATGACTATCTTAGTGCAAACCTTCTGTTGCTTTTGGTTGCGTTATTCAGATCAGCTCTATCTCTACTAGTAGTTAAGATATAGACCAGGCTACTGTAGCAAAGATCTGTGACTTACACAAGGTAGAAGTAGTTCTCTCTTCCAAAATAGTGTAAGCATCAGTAATCCCGGGCTGCTACCTACTGTACCTTGAATAGGTACAGTACGTATGCATACACACCCCTCACCATGTATAACCCAATGCTCCCTCTCTAAGGACCACAGTCCCTCCCTGAAATCTCATGCAGAAGCGTGGAATCTCCGAGTGATGCCCTGTTCACACCACTAGGTCTGGCTATGGGACCCCGCCACCCATCAATACAGGTTACTTATATGTCCACCCTCTTCACACTCCTACACAGTAGTGGAAGATAAGTAAGAGAATGACAGTAAAAACTCTCCAAGGAAAGGGAACATAGGGGACATCTAGCAGTCACTCCTCCATAGGAAAAGTTTAATGCTGCTGGGCAGGCTTTGTGGAGACTTCCTGTCCCGGCAGTGGAGGAAGATTCTTGCTTAGCTCATGTGGATCCTATTGTTTTATGTTTCTGGCAGAAACTCCTTTGTCTTTTGCGGGCTGGCTTTGCCATTAGAAGGTGCTTTCCTGTCTATTTCACATCCTCTGGTCACATGGAAATGGCTATTGGAAAATGCTTTCTTCTTGGGGAGGCAATGATATTGCTGGCAATTCCTGCTCATCCAGACTTGGGGGCTTTACTCCTTAAAGGAGTCAAAAAGCACAGATTTTTGCAGGCTGGACATGTCGGGGTTTTGGCAAAATTCCCTTAGGCATCTTAGACTGCTGGCTTCAGGTCAGTTTCATGTTAGAGTGACCACAGCCAAAGATCTTATGTCAAACAGAGCTGTTCAAGTAGTGCATTGGGTATGCTGGTTAGCCACAAACAGATTACAGATATACCCAAGATATTATTTCCCTTAGCCTCTGTTTGGGATGGTTGGAGCACACAGGCTGGTCACCACTGGCCATGAGTAGCCTCATTCATGTATGCCTATGGAGACACAAAGGTTATAGTATATTATAGGGCCGTGATATGGACAGAGCTGGAAAGCACTAATCTAAACAGAGTTTTCTAGTTCTGGAGTTTTATTAATGATCTCTGTGTTTTGCCAATCCCACTCTACTTCAGTCTATTGGCAGTTACCTTGAAGTTATTCAAGATAAAGGAATTGAGAGGGAGGGCTGCGTCAGCATGTGGAAAACCTGCCAAAGTATCTCAGGAGATAGATTTTACCAGATGACTTGCTGCAGGCCTGCAGACTCCAGCCTGCTGTGTCTGCATTCTCAGAGCCTACAGTGCACCTTCCCAGGGCATGCCACCGAGATTCTGTTCCTACAGTTCCACGTCCAGGGTTGAAATCTGCATGTGTTATGATACTGATACTGTATCAAAGACTCAAACCAGTCAGGAGTTTACTTCCCTCTTATGTAGCAGGGATCACATAATCAATCCAAGAGGTTTATAGTGTCCAGGGCCCACATTCCTATCTTGTTGGTCTTCCCCTTGACACATGCCTCCATCTCATGGTTCATCTGTAGCTCCTACCTTCACATATGTATTCCAGCTAGCAGGAGGGGAGATAGGAGGGACGTGGACAGACCACATTTTCCTTTTAAGGGCATTATCCAGAGGGGGTACTTGTCACTGCTGCATTTTTTCCTTTACCAAGAACTTGGTCAAATGGACACACCTGGGTGTCAGGGAAGTTGGGAATTGTGGTCTTTATTCTGGATAGTCAAATACTAGTTTCAGGAAAGGAAAATAGCTCGACATATCAGGCTGAAAGTAGCTGTGACTGCCACAATCCTTATTTTTGCTTTATCTAGACGTGATTGAACATGTTTTTAAAATCTTCTACTACGCCAGTAGATTTGCCAATTTCTCCTTGAATTCTATTAACTTTTGCTTTATGTCTTTCTAATCTATAGTATTAGGGTATTCAAAGTTAGAAATGTTATATCTTCCTGGTAAAATTAACCACTTGTTAACATGCTGTGATCTTTATCTCTTATACTATTTTTTGGTATCAAATTCGATTTTGCCTAAAATTTATGTGTTGCCTTCTTCTTCCCTTTTTGTGGTATTTGCCTGGTGTATCTTTTTCTATTGTTTTTCTTTCAATCATCTAAAGTTTTCATATTTCTAGTATAAACAGTATATAGAATTTTTAATGTATATTCACTCAATGGACTAGTACTATATTAATATATTCATGTAATATTTAACATACACGTGGCTTGTTTCCAATCTTTTGCTATTACAAATAGAGGTACAATATTTAGCCATGTGCTGAGATTAATTTGTATTTTTTTCTGATATATCTTTGGAATAGATTCTTAGACATGGGTTGATATGTAAAAGAGTAAGTGCCTATGTTTTGTACTAGATATTCTCCTCCCCTGAGGTGGAAGCATTTTGTGATACCAAGTGCAATAGATAAGAATGTCTGTTTCTCTACAGCAGAACAGCAGTGGAGAAGGAGGCACTCTGGTATTTCTGTCCATTTAGTAGTTGCAAAGTATAATCTCAGTATACTTTCAATATGACCAAAGTTTATCATTTTGCTATATGTTAAGGAGTCATTTGCATTTCTATTTTCTGTGAAGTATCAGCAATACTTTAAATTTTTGACCTGAGGATCTTTGGTCTTCACATTTAAATCCATGTTTTGGTATCAGGTGATGGAAGGCTATAGTAATGAATTCTCAGAGGAGACTTTTTTTTCCCCATATACCCAGAGCCAAGAGTAAGACTGAAACTTCTACAGAATGGAGTTGTGGCTAGTTCACCTCCTTGAGGTCTCATTCTTATGAGTCTTGGCTCTCTGCAGTGTTTTCTAACCTGTTCTTTTCTCCTTGAGCTCCAGGTTTGTTTCTTGGGCCCTCTCATATATAAAAGAATGGCCTCCAGCCTCCAGCACCCTGGGGATACAGACCTTGATGCCTCTTTAGCTTATTTTGAAGCAATTATACCTACTTTATATCTAGCCTATAATGTTTTCCTTCTTTCTTTATTGGCTGTTCAGCTATGGTTAAAAAGAGTTTTTGGAAAATAATTTTAACCTGCATTTTCAAGGCTTGAGAAACAGAAGAATATTTTTAGTACATGTAGTCTATAATATTGCAAAAAATGAAAGCCTTCAGTGTTGTATTTTTATAAACATATAAATGAATATTTGTTTATTGACCAGACAAGTGGAAGCTTCATAATAGTTTTTGAATGAATACAAATGAATGTGAACAATACAAAGATGACAGAGATGAACAGGACAGTGGAGATACTAGAGATGGTATCCGGAATTAAATTCAGACTCCAGGACACAGCCATACCCTGACAAGTCTGCAGGCCCTGAGAAGTTGTGTGTTTGTGTGAGGAATGAATACTAAACTAAAGTAGTATCTGATGTGGCAATGTATAAGCAACAAAGATCAACTGAAAAAGTGAATTAGCCATGGTTATTGACTAGAAATAAAATAATAAAGTTATTTTCATTTCCAATTTATTTAAGCACTGGAGATGTGACAAGGAAGAAAATCTGACGTGGGCATTATTAAAGGACAAAAGAAGACATTGAAAGAAACATCTCATGGGTGGTTGAACAAGAGAATGGTAAAATCAAAAAGTGATCTATGGCCTCTGCTTCCTGCCAAGATGGAATAAGAGGACTTGATTATACTCCCTCTCCACCCTACACCACCTTCTACTCTTAAGAGCTAAATAACAGAAAAATATATTGTGAAATGTTTTTCAGACATTAGATAACAAACAGTGCAAGACAGTGGTCTCTGAGAGAGTATAAATAAATAAGGCGAAGCCTACCATTTCCCTATCCTATAGCTTGTAGAATGTTTCCAGGCCATAGTACAGCAAGGGAAAACCCAGGCAAAGCCTTGAGTTCTCCTTGAGTTGAGGAGTGGAGATGGGAGTTTTCAAGGCTGAGCGATTCCGAATTCATAGCCCAGGGTACCAGAGAAAGGAGGTAGAGAGAGAGAGGAGAGAGAGAGAGAGAGAGAGAGAGAGAGAGAGAGAGAGAAAGGAGGGAGAGAGAGAGAGAGAGAAAGGAGGGAGAGAGAGAAAGGAGGGAGAGAGAGAAAGGAGGAGGGAGGGAGGGAGGGAGGGAGAGAGGGGGGGGAGAGAGAGGGAGTGGGGGAGAGAGAGAGAGAGAGAGAGAGAGGAGAGAGAGAGAGAGAGAGAGAGAGAGAGATCCACTTGCTAACTAGCTTATGCATATGACAAAACCACCTGAGTTCAGGGAAAGAACGACCAAAAAGGAGAAGGTAAAGCAACCCCTGGAATGAACATAAGGGGCTGGGATCATTCCTGTTCCCACCCGCCAGAGCAGACAAACCTTGTAACTCACGGAGCACTAGGTAGAGTACTCAGAAGGCTATGCTTCTAATAGTGGAGCAAAATCAGGCTTAGAATAAAGGCTCTTGGCCGGGCGCGGTGGCTCAAGCCTGTAATCCCAGCACTTTGGGAGGCCGAGGCGGGCGGATCACAAGGTCAGGAGATCGAGACCATCCTGGCTAACACAGTGAAACCCCGTCTCTACTAAAAAAAAAAAATACAAAAAAACTAGCCGGGCGAGGTGGCGGGCGCCTATAGTCCCAGCTACTCGGGAGGCTGAGGCAGGAGAATGGCGTGAACCCGGGAGGCGGAGCTTGCAGTGAGCTGAGATCTGGCCAGTGCACTCCAGCTTGGGTGACAGAGCGAGACTCCGTCTCAAAAAAAAAAAAAAAAAAAAAAAAAAAAAAAAAAAAAAAAGAATAAAGGCTCTTCTGGTCCCACCTTACAAAGCTTAAAAGCAAGCCTCAAAAAGATCCAAGAATTTCCAAGTAACTTTGTAAAAATCAAAATATTTGGCATCTAAATCTATTAGATGTCAAGTGCTCGCCAACTACATGTGACTAGTGGCTATCATACTGGAAAACATTTAGATCCAAGAGCATCTTCATCTTTGCAGAAAGTTGATCACACAAAGAGTTGATCAGGCCATAGATCATGCAAAGAAGCAGGAAAGTATGATTCATGAGCAGAAAAAAATCAACTTATCAAAGCTTATCTGGAAATAACAGAGGTGATAGAATTAGTACCAAGTATATTGAACCAGTTATTACGACTGTATCCTATATGTTGAAGAAGTCAGAGGAATACATGAGCATATTAAGGAGAAATCTAGAATAGATGAAAAAGTTTCCAGCTGAACATCTATGTATGAAAAACACAATGTCTGAGATGAAAAATAAATAGAATGGGATTAAAAAGATGTGTCAAACTCAAACAATGAAATTCAGAAAAATTGATTCAGAGTTTATTTGAGAACAAAGCATGAAGATGACCCCTGAGGAACATAGATCCCAAAGGAATGAGGTCACTGTTCAAGAGTGGGGAAGTTAATGTTTCAGTCATATAAGCAGACACAAACATTTTTTTAAAGAAAAATGCTTAAGTTTATTAGTCAGGGAATTGAATCAATAAATATTGATCTTTAGCAGGAAACAAGTAAAAAAAAAAAAAACTTCCATTGCTAACGGAGATATGAGGGAAAAGATTCTCATGCCTTGTAGGTATGATTTTTTTCCCCCATAATATTGCTAATGTGGTGACACCAGTGGTTTCTATTCGAAGAGAAACATGTTGTAATGAAAACTTTGGTTTATTTGCACTTGGAATACTATTATGTGGCTTAGCCACTTAGTAGTACCATGTCTCAGACAACTCATGATTCTCATGATTCTCTGCCATGGGCTTCAGTTTATTCATCAAGACAGAGAGTTTCATCTAAGTTATCAGATAAAACTCTTCAATCTAATTTTCCTCATAGTGAGTGGAAGTAACCATCCTTAGGTGAGTATTTTTCTCTGAGGCTGAATATCAGATAACGTGTAGACGAGGTTTTTGGAAGAGATACAGTGGGATTCAGAGAACATTAGGACAAGCCATGAGTTTTTCAGTACCAGAGTCCAAGAATAAGTTATATAAATTTTCCAAATGTAAATTGCAGTAAAGAAGGGGCTTGTAAAGAAGGGTCGATTTCTTGGTTGCATTTGTTTTTGGATCTGTTCTGCAAGCATAGAACAGCACTGTCCAGCAGAACTTTCTGCAAAGATGAAGATGCTCTTGGATCTAAGTATTTTCCAATATAATAGCCACTAGACACGTGTAGTTGTTGAGCACTTGACATGTGTTAGTGACACTAAGGAACTGAATTTTTAAATTTTATTTAATTCTAATTAATTTAACTTTCAATTTAAAAAGCTACACGTGGATAGAATAGTACTATATTGGACAGGACAAGAAGCTAGGCTACACACACCTATTATTAAATGTTCATGTGAGGTAGATTATAACCAGATGCCAAATAGATTCCAACAAGAGATATGTGAGGTTTGTATTTGCCAAGGCTAAAATGAATATTAAAATGTTTTTGGTGAGGCAAAGAAAAGAAAAAGGGAACTATTAACAGAAGATTTTAAATTTGAGGAAATTACCCAAAGAAGACAGTAGAAGCTAAACATTCAGACTTCTCCGCCAGAAGTCCACACGTGCTGGCCTAGTTGCTTTCTCAGGTCAGCTTTTGCTTTCTTTGCAGACTCCTTGCTGCCCAACACAATGTTTCCATTGCAATCCACGTCTTCAGTCCTCTGGAAGTTGTAGCCTGGACCCTACTCTTTTCTCTGTTGTGAGTCTCTGACATGGGCTTCAGTTTATTAGTTAAGACAGACAAATTTTAGCAGGATTACAACTTTTTTTTTTTCTTTTTTTTTCTGAGACAGAGTCTCACTCTGTTGCCCAGGCTGGAGCGCAGTGGTGTGATCTCGGCTCACTGCAACCTCTGTCTCCCAGGTTCGAGCGATTCTCCTGCCTCAGTCTCCCAAGTAGCTGAGATTACAGGCATGCGCCTGCATGCCCGGATTTTTTTTTTTTTTTTTTTTGTTTTTTTAGTAGCAGCCGGGTTTCACCATGTTGGCCAGGCTGGTCTCAAACTCCTGACCTCAAGTAATCTGCCCGCCTCAGCTTCCCACAGTGCTGGGATTACAGGTGTGAGCCACCGCGCCCAGCCGCTACTATTTTTTTTTTTTTTTAAGACCAGGGCACAGGGTATAGCAATTTGGTTATGGATTGCTACATTCTAAGGAAGATTACTTTATTAATCCGTGATGGGGGTGGGGTAACGATCCCAGGAAGTCTTAACTCTGGCACCATTTGGTCTTCCTAATTATTTACAGGAGAAAAAGGCAGAAGTTGCAGCTACATGCCTTGTGACTCGGCCTGCACAGTCACATGCCTCTTAAGGCTCAGAATAATTTAAAGTTCCAACAGCTTTAAGTCTGAATTAATTAATTTCACAGATGCTAGATATTACAGAAGAAAATAGTAGTGAATTTGAAGATATACAGCAGAAACTATCTAAAATGAAATACAGAGAGGAAAATATCTGAGAAATAATGACCATCAGCTGTAGGACAAGTAAGTGTAGCTAATATGTTTATAATTCTGATGGGAATGCTTTGTATCTTGATTTTGGTTGTGGCTACATGTCCATGTTTTCAAAATTGCAGAAATGGACACTAAAAACAGGGTGGATTTTTCTTCCATGTAAATTATAACTTGATAATTTTAAAAACTAGAAAAAAAAAAGTGATCAGTAGCAAGCAATTAAACCAAGCTGAACTTCTAGCAAAATAATGCAGGAGGACTTTGCACTTGGTGTATCTTCCTCCATGTTCAATGTTCTATGCTTTTCCTTTCACTGTTTTATGAGCAGAAAGACCGAGGTTCCCTGTTCTGGCTCTTTCTGTATTAATGGTTGGGACTCAGACATATTACTTAACCTTTTTGGGACTCATCTGGAAAGTGGAGGTGATTTAATTCACTTCCTAACTTAGTTCTACATTGAACAATACTCATTGAGTGCTGATGGAGTGCCAGGTACTGTGGGAAAAGAGACTTACTGGCTGCCTTCGAGGGGCTTAGTCACAGAATCACAGGATAAATAGAGCATATCTCTGAAACACTCAGAGATCCTCTGGTCTAACATAAAGCAACTTATGTTCCAACAATGAAAATAACTTCTTGCTCAAGGGTTTTGAATTCATTAGTGTCAGAGCTGTGAGTACAACCCGTCTCCTGTCTAAAATGCGACCTCTTGTTATTGATATGGTTAAAAATAAAAAGCTGTTCTTGTCCCTCCAGCAAAGGTTATTTTCCTTTAATTTTGAGACGGTAAATCAGTAGCTGCTTGCAGAAGCCAGGAGTACGGATTAGTGCTATTATTATTTTACCTGGACTGTGTTTTTAAAGAATTTCAATGTCATCTACATCTGAAAATACAGGAATTTTACATAAAAGTTGGGATTTTTTTAAAAAAGAATTTTAATATCTGGCTCTACTGGCACTGAAACTCACATTCTGATGGGGTGACAGTCACTGAAGGGGTGACAGTCACTGAAAATAAATAGCTTTTCTAATTAGCTAAGACCCAGGATCTCCAGTGGCCATAGTTCTTACCCACTCACTCTACCTCTTTTATTTGTTACCTGTTTGGTCCCTAAAAGACATTATCTTTTACAATCCCTGCCTTAAATTTATGAGACTGCTCCCTAATGCCTGATTGTAGTTACCATCCAGCCAAGATTATTTTGGGCACCACAGTGTTCCCAATGAATTGCCAAGACAGCCATCAACACAAAACATCAGCAATATGGGCCTCACGCCATGCTCTGATGATACTCAGTGGTTAAGGAACCTCAAGGTAGCAGTTAGGCTTTTGCAGCTGCATTCATAGATATAGGAGGTAGATCAATATATATAGATAAATGCTAAGGGCATTGATCTTCTATTTTTGATTTGTAAATTAATTTAGAAAACTTTGATTTATTTCCATTTTTCTATTAAGGGGCCAATACAGCAAGGTATAATTTCCTTTGCTTTTTTTCTAGCTTTTTCCTTCTGGCTTTGCCTCAGAGTTCAATCTAGTTTCGTAAATCTGCATTACAAGGCAGCACAAACACAGAAAGATCACAATAAGTCAAAATGACTCCCCCCAACCTTGGTTCTCTCTTTACTAGTACCACAGAAACATTTAAAGCATTGTTAAGCAAATCTGGCCACATTCTCTGAAGTGCTTCATAAAAGGATAAACTAGATTATGCCTCAGAGTTGATGTGCCCTGTCTGGATAGCTGGCTACTCAGGGAGGTTTTAACCTCATTACTGCAACAAGTTAAGCAGTCTCAACATCGTGCCAAAATATAGCCCCACAGCCTGTAGGGCGAATGCCTGTCTGGAAAGAGAAATCTGAAGTATCAGAAGAAGCTGGATTTTAATAGCAGGGTCCAGACAGGCAGTGTGCAAACCTAACTCCCATGTCTGTTCCTGACCACAGATTCAATGGAGTTGGGAGCCTGGAGCTGGTGTGGAATCTACAGGTAAAGGAGAAAGGAAGTGCTTATTGCATGATATTAAATTGGGTACTGAGTTGAGTAGTGTGCTCCCAAATTTATGTCTACCTGGAACCATGATATGTGACCTTTTTTGGTAGTATGATCCTTGCAGATGCAACTAGATAAGATGAGGTCATACTGGATGACTATAAATCCAATCACTGGCATCCTTATGAGACACAGAGATATAGTGGAAACACACACAGAGGGGAGAAAAGGGCCATACAAAGACACAGGCAGAAATTAGAGTCTGCAGCTACAAGCTGAGGAACACCAAGGATTGCTGGTCATCACCTGAAGCTAGGAAGAGGCAAGGAAGGATGCTTCTCCAAAGCCTTCAAAGGGAGCAGGGCTTTACTCAAGTCTTGATTTTGGATTTCTCGCCTCCAGAACTGTGGAAGAGAAGATTTCTAATGTTTTAAGCCATCCAGTTTGTGATCATTTGTGAAGGCAGTCCCAGGAATCTAATATAAATTGTAATGCAAACATGCAGTCACAGGAGAAGGGCTGCTGCTGATGCTGCTGGCCAATATTGGACTTGGTCTGGAAGCAAGTTCAGGACAAGGGTGGCCCTTAGAGTGTGAAGGTTCTCGGCAGAAAGAATGAGGTGGAATAAAGACTTGGCAGCACTCATTAGGACGGTAATATGTACCATACAATATATGACATACAATACTCCAAAGCCAAATTTTAAGGCTAAATACAGATATCGGAGATAATGCGTTTCTTTCATCATCATGCTCTAAACCTGTGGAAATGCTAATGGCCCAGCTCTTATAGTCTATAAGTCTATAAAATCTCACCTTAAAAGTTTGCACCCGGAGTGTAAACTTCCATCCTAACCTTAGACAAATGCTTTTAAAAGCAAGCAGCATTTGACTGGGGGAAGAAAACTAAAAAAAAAAAAAAAGCAGTGCCCTGGTGAGAAGCATAGGAAGAAAAAGAGATGTCAGAAGGAGGAGAGAGAAGTGAGAAAGGAGAAACAGAGAGATAGAGAATGCTAACATGATGTGATGCATGTGGTTCAATCCTAGAATGAAGTTGCGGTCAAAAGAACATAATCTAGGTAATCAAAAGCAATTGAGAAGTAACTCAAGTTCTTTAGCTGTATCTCTGAAGCACTATTAAAGAATTCACTATTTCTAGCAATATTTGTTGAAATCCCTTGTCTTCTTCTCTGCTCTGAACACTACCATCACATGGTGTAGTTGCTTTCCTCAACTCAATTCTTCAACCTCTCCAACTCCTCCTTTTAAGTGCCTCCCAGGATCCTCTTTTCTTCTTTTTCATCCAGATTCTCCATTATGAAAGCCTGAGAGTCAGTCTCTCATTGCAGGACCTTCATTGGGGTGGGGCGGAGGTAAAAAGGCTGTGAAGAAGTAGATAGATTGAATAGGTCAACCCACCATCCTCTTCACTAAATAAGGGCTTTGGGCAAGACTGACGACATCCAGAAATGAATGATTTTGCCTGCCAGTACGTATATGGGTATCAGATCATATTTTGAAACATTAACCCATGCTTCTTTGCCTGACATGTCCCACTGCTCCGAACCTTCTTCTCCCACATTCCCCAGTTCAGGGTAGAGCTGTTACAACAGAGAGAAATGAAGAAAATATATCTAACTTTTGAGTTTTAAAGTCAATATCATAAATAATGATAGAAACATTAGCTTGAAAGAAAAGGGTTGTTAAAATTTTTATTTTTACTACTGGAAAAATGTAGCTATCCAAATGCATGATGCAGTAGTGTGTTTAATCTGTCTCTGAAGGGATAGAGATTTTCTGGACTTGCTGATATGGGGATGGGAGAGTCAGAGGGCAAAACAGTAAGATGCTGATGAGTGTGCCTGGCACTTCTCCATCTGGGGCTTGGCCTGAAGAGGGTGTGGCCATGGGGCCAGGGGCTATGTACCTTCAGCTTACTTCTGCTCTCAGAAGTTCTAATGAGGGAGCAAAGACTGACCTTACAATGGCAGCATTTTAGGACAAGTGACAAGCTTCTTCTGTTAGTCTTCCTACTTTCTCCCTCAAGGTTTTGTCTTAGGATGTAATAGATCTAGAAACAAGTATGAACACCTCCAGGGGGCAGTGGTCATTCAGCAAGGTGGGGTAAGGGAGCAAGAGCCAGAGAAGGGACCCTGGGACTGTCTCCTTAAAATTTGCACCCCACTCACTTCACCATGCATAGCTCTCTCTTCAGGTCCCCACCTATCAGTAGTTAAGGTGCCCCATTATTGCTAGCTTCAGGGCACTGCACTTCTTCTCTTGGTTTTCTAACAGCCTACACACTCCTATTTATTATTAAATTCTGCTCTAATTACCCAACTGGAGTGTGCCATCTGTTTTCTTCTGCTAGTCTGACGGATACACTTATTTTAAGTCCTCAATATGTAACCTTCAGTATTATTATGGTAGGACAGCTGGCCCTCAGGACCATCTCTAAATGCCTCATTTGAACAGGGCTGCTTGAACAGCTGAGTGTTCCAGTCATTTTCAACAGTGCTATTCAAATTCGTGCACTTTTTCAGCACCTGCCTTCGTCAAATGACACTGACCTTTGTGATAAAAACATATTTGCATTGCCTCTAAGTTACACTTTGAAGAATCTGTATTCTACAATAGGACAGAGTCAACTGAGCACAGTGTCACTCCAGCAAATTAAGCAACATAACTCCCCCAAATCAAAGGTTTTTCCCCAACCAGGTTTGCACCCGGAGTGTAAACTTCCATCCTAACCTTAGACAAATGCTTTTAAAAGCAAGCGGCATTTGACTGGGGGAAGAAAACTAAAAAAAAAAAAAAAAAAAAACTAAGTCACTGTGAGACCCATTTTCCATTCTTGTTCTTGTTAGTAAACAGTTCGAGTAATTTCTCCCAAGGATGATTAATTATAATTTTATTCATAAAGTTTGGGCTTTTATTATGTGATTCCTTGTGAAGCTATCTTTATGGAGAAACAGCATTGTTAAGTAAGTTTATATTCCCTGAATGAGACATCACTCCGAATATGAAATAAGATTAAACTTGACAAGCTTTTCCCCCAAAGTGGTTTGCTCTTGTTTTCATACATATGTAAAAATTATATTGTGGGAGCTACACACAAACCTCAATACAGCAAGTTCCATGATGTGGTGATTAGCATAAAGTTATGGAAAACTATTTGCTTTCAATCTTAAATATATTGTAAACAATTTAGAGGGCTCAGATGAGCTACAGGCATCTCGGCTCTTGCTAGATTTTAAAAAATCTAACTACTTCCACGAATATCTTCTAGTATCCTCTTGTTCTACTTTCACTTCTATGAGATCAGCTCTGTGGTTGTTGCTGTTAAAGGATACAAAATCATGGCTAGCCAGGAGGAATAAGTTCTAGAACTCTACAGCACTGTAGGGTGACCAGAGTTAACAATAACATATAGTTTCAAATGGCTAGAAGGAGGATATTGAATGTTCCTTAAAAAAAGAAATGAAAATGTTTGAGATGATGGATAAGCCACTTACCCTAATCTGATCACTATACATGACATGTATTGAAACATCACTATGTACCCCATGAGTATGTATAAACAGTATGTGTCAATAATTTTTTTTAAATCTCAATAATGAATGGATTATAAACTGAAGTAATACAAACACTTAATTGAGAAAGAGAATTCTATCTTAGTGACCACTAATCATGAGCCTATGCTCTGATCATGAGAAGACTCCTGGGTGAGTCTTCGCATCCTTGGATGTAAATACAGAATGGGGATGAAGCCCAGCACTCATCCACCATGCCTCCCCCTTTCTTCTGCTTCTTCTGCTTAGCAGTTCACTTAGTAATTATCTTCCTCAGCTTCCCATGGTTGGCTCTAGTAGTAATGGGATTAGTTAGTTAATTTTGATCAGAAATATATCAGAACTCCAGTCCTCCAAGTAGTAGGAAAAAATGTCTTGCAAATTGCAAGACACCGGAAAATCAGAGTGCAAGCTACCGGTTTGAATTGCTGAAAGCTACCAGTTGAATTGCTAAGTGCCGGTAACCATTGTCAAAGGAACAACTCCCTGCAGGAGAAGAGAGTAAAACTGGCATGATAGGTGCTGAGCGAGAGCATGGTAACATGATGCCCTGGGTTCCCATGACATCAATGACATAAATTCCAGCCCTTGCTGGTTATGAGAGTCAATAATTCTCTTTTTGTTAAGGCTGTTTTAGCTGCTTTTCTGTAATGTCCAGCTGGTGGACTCCTGACTAATTCAAAGACAGGAGACCTCAGCTGGAATTTAGGTTTATTCATTCAATTATAGAGCTATGTCTCAGGTATGCCTTGGGTATGTCTACCTGTCTCAGGTACACCACTGAGGCTGTGGGGCTCAATTTCAGGCCCAGTCCTCAGAGAGCTTGTTTTCCCGGATGCAAGAGTGAAGCCACCTCTAAAAATCTGAAGTGAATATTGTCCTTTGAGACCTAAGACAAAACAGTGGACCAGTGTAGAGAAGAGATTATACCAGAGATTATATTTCCTACTAAATTGGAGTTAACCCAGTTGTAAAGGCAAAAGTAGAAGAGAAAGCGAATGAGAGGAAGGGATGGAGAGCATGAGGTAGAAAGGTGCATTCTAAACTCTAATGTGCACTCAAATCCCTGAAGACCTTATTAAAATGAGCAATCCAGTCCAGTAGATCTGGAATGAGGCTGACATTCTGTATTTCCAACAAGCTTCCAGGTGACATCCAAGCTGCTGGTCCCCTTTACAACTTTGAGTTGTAAGGTGCTTCAGAGTACTTTAGGGAAATGAAAATGGCCTAAAAGACAAACTAATAATAATAACAGCAATAACAGTAATAATAACTGACGGATGCTGCTATCATCTAAAGAAAGAATACATACGTCAGAAAGGTAAGGAAGAAAGTGGGCAGCAATGAAGTATAGACAAAAGAGAGTCAAACAAACAAACAAACAAAAAAAACCAGAATCACAAAAGCAATGTCCAAAAAAAGCACTGTCTTCGGACAAGAAAAAAACCCACTTTGCAACTAATCCCTGCTGTGAATATGAATACACTGGTTTCTCCATCTCAAGTGAAATTAAAAATTAAACTTTTGTCATCCGTAGTTAACTTCCATACTCATGAAGCAACCATTTGAATTGTATTTCCCTTTTTGTATGACTTTTCAATAGGAAGAAAATGGGCTTTTCATGCAAAAAAGAACAATCCGCTCCTTGTGAAAGCTCTGCTAGTCACTGTAAATTATGAAATTGTTATGGTGTTTATAAATAACACCTCCTTGTGAGTTTGATTTGTGTAACTCAGCATCCCTATGTCTAGTCATATTCGAAGAGTTGAATTGGAGCTTATGAGACGATAAAGTTGAGGACGTTTAAACCACCAACTTTAAGTGCTAACACTTGGGTCTATTGGCAAACATTAAATACTCACCGACTCACCCCAGACACATCTGACGTTGCCAGATGCTTTCTTTGAAATTTAACATGTCCCATAAAACAGTGACTCAGGACATCAGGACAGTTTCTTCTCTCTCTCTCTCTTTTTTTTCTTTTTTTTTTTGAGACAAAGTCTGGCTCTGTCGCCCATGCTGGAGTGCAGTGGCATAATCTCAGCTCACTGTAACCTTTGCCTCCTGGAATTCAAGCCATCCTCCCATCTCGACCTTCTGAGTAACTGGGACTGCAGTCTTGTGCCACCATGCCTGGTTAATTTTTCTATTTTGGGGGAGTAGAGATGGGGTTGCTCAGGCTGGTCTCCAACTCCTGGCCTCAAGTGATCTGCCAACTTCGGCCTCCCAAAGTGATAGGATTACAGGTGTGAGCTACCGCATCTGGCTTAGAACACTGCGCTTTAATTTGTTAACTGATGGTGTCATTTTATGATTTTCTTTGTTTTTAAGACAACTTCTTTTTTCTAATCCCATAGATCCTGATATTGGAAATAGCCTTTCCTGCATCTTCCCTACTCTCTTTTAATGGTTGGGGGACCCATTGCCTCATTCACAATTTGCTTTTCTCCACAATTTTAAGATGTTTTATTGTTTGCTGTTCCATTGTACCTTATCCCCCAATTATTCTTTTTATTCCTCTTTTTCTATTCTTGATAATAACAGGGGTGTTGTTTGAATACATTTCTATATAATCGGTTGTGTGTGTGGCATTAGAAGGAGGTCAGTAAAATTTACCCCTCCCATTTATAAACCTCATATCAGCATGTCACACATAATTAAGAACCATTAGAAATGGATGCGTTCACTATGCAAAAAGCAGACATACTATGGCTAATGATCATCACTGAGCTTCTTGCTTGTGTCCACACTAATACTGTTCTTGTAAACCAAGCTGCTTTGGGGACATCTTGTCAAATGATTCATCAGGGAATACAGAAAGAAGGTGAGATGGTTTTTAAGTCACTCTTTTGTTAATTGACAATTTAATCTTCTGTGCAGTTACAACCACAAGACCAAATTAGTTTAGATGCTGATATTTCCCTATTAATTTATGAAACTAAAAGGGAGGAAAGTTGGGCAGATGTGGGGAAGAAAGATAATGGTTTACTATAGAATCTCTCGGGAGAAAATAAGAACGAACCAACAATTTATTTTCACCTTTGTAGATTTACTTTGATGTGGTACAGCAGTTTAATTTCAGTCATGCGGATCTGCCATTGTGTGAAAATGTAACTCAATTCTCATCAGCATACACCAGCGAGGTATTTGATGTTTGCTTTGTTCTTCCCCAAACACTGTAAAGCTAAATATGCATTCTCACCTTAAAGTTTTCTATGTCTCTTGCAAACCAAGCTGATTTGAATAAAAATTTTTAGATATCTGGCTTTTAATTAATGATCCAAACTTCTGGCCTATTAAATATGCCACTCTACCCTATCCCACATCTATTTCTCATTTCCTTTTTTTTCTATGTGCATGCCTAAACCCTTTTGAGACAAGATTTATAATCTGGTTTCTGGCAGTCTTAATTTGAAAGGACATTAATTGTTAAACCGAACTATCTACTAATCATATCTTTTATAAGAACATAGAAAAAATAGTTTATCAAATGGCTAAATATATTCCTCATGCTTCTAAGATCAAATCCTCAAGGAAGGTCATTTCATTGGAGAGCTATTTTAGTAGCTGAATTTCCATCGCAACAGGATATACAATTGCCAAGCACTAAGACCATGACCCCAAGTGGAGAGCTTTGAATATCCTAGTTCCTGTTTCTCATAGATGGCAAAGTTTAGAAATAAAAATCTCCACCTACAAAGCATGAAGTTTCTTCCTATAAGCTTCCTGCTGAATCTTCCTGCTTTTAGAAGGGAGTTAACTTGACTTTCAGGTCACAAACCTTAACATGCATGGAGAATATCAGTAGAAAAATGAAAAAGATGTGAGCCAGACTCCCTTTAAATGGTCTAAGAAGAATTGGAGCACTAAATGGAACACTTGTGAGTCAGCATGGAGGGCAGAAAATTGGTGATATATGGGAGGAATTCTACGTTCTATACCCATTGAACCACATGCAAACCCTGACTGAATAAAGATGATAAATGGCAGTAGGAACATCAAACCCACTGGCTCATTGGAAAAGCAGCTCTGCTGACCAGGAGACAGATGCAGGGAGGTCTCTTTCAGGTACACGAAAGAGCATCCTCCACTCAGTTGGGAATGGTTTTTTTATGCGTTTCCCCCCTCCCTTAAAAAGAAAGGTTTGATTCAAGGGCAGGACAGTTTAGTAACCAATGTCTAGTAGTACACATGATTTTAACTATAGGACAATAGTAAACAGTCACTATTAAAATATGCTGATGTATTTAAAGACAACAGATAAATGTACCATGATAGTTGCATATCAGGAAATGGCCTACATTGCAGAGATTGATAATTGCCATTCGGAACAATTCTGACCTTCTTTCTTGATAATGAGAACTCTGATGCTTAGCAGTCATAGAGCCAATTAGACAGATTACATTTTCCAAATAGCCACGTGACTTGACATGTAAGCCAAACTGGTATGTGGAAATGAGAAGGAAGATCCTAGGTCTGCTCTGGTTGCCTCTCCAACTCAACTCTACATCCTTCTCCATTATTCTTTCCACCCTGTGACATGGAATTTTATGGAATACATTAATGGGCTCCCTTGACTTCCAACTTTCATTTGGTCTTGGCCAGGAGGGCACCAAGAGGAGACTCTGAAAGATGGGAGGTGATATGGTTTGGCTGTGTCTTCACCCAAATCTCATCTCGAATTGCAGCTCCCACAATTCCCATGTGTCATGGGAGGGACCCAGTGGAAGATAATTGAATCATGGGGGTGGGTCTTCCCTGTGCTGTTCTTGTGATAGTAAGTCTCACAAGATCTGATGGCTTTATGATGGGGAGTTTTCCTGCACAAGTTCTGTCTTTATCACCATGTAAGACATGCCTTTGCCTTCCACCATGATTGTGAGGCCTCCCCAGTCACGTGGAACTGTGAGTCCATTAAACTTCTTTGCCTTTATATATTACCCAGTCTCCGTATGTCTTTATCGCAGTGTGAAAACGGACTAATACAGGAGGGGAGAGAATTTGGACTATTACTGACTATAAGATTATTGAATGCATTTATGATTTATTTGCAGTTCTTTTTATTCCCAGAATATTTCTAACTAGGGATTTACTTTCAAAAGAGTTTAATTTAAAGTCACTTGGAAAAATGTGTTCTCTCCATGTGCCAGGCTATGAGTTGGTATGGTACATTCCTTCACTAAAAGCTGAGCCTCCTGAATAATCGCCCTCTCCAGATACAGCTCTCTCTGTAGAGTACAATGACTACTTCCTTTCTTGGTGTCTTCAGGCCTGGTGGTGGTAATGCCTCTCTCAATTGATAGTCATGTTACAGGTGTTCAAACCAGAACAATTCCATCTTGAATAGGTGCTAGGTAAAACAATTCTGAGACCTACTGGGATACATTCCCAGTAAGTTAGGCATTCTAAGTCACAGGATGAGATAGGAGGTTGGCACAAGATACACGTCATAAAGACTTGGCTGATAAAACAGATTGCAGTGAAGAAGCCAGTCAAAACCTACCAAAACCAAGATGGTGACTACAGTGACCTCTGGTTGTCCTCGCAGTGCATTATATGCTAATTATAATACATCAGCACACTAAGAGACACTCTCACCAATGCCGTGACTGTTTACAAATGCCATGGCAACATCAGGAAATTACCCTATGTGGTCTAAAAAGGGGAAGAGGCCCTTAGTTCCAGGAATTGCCCACCCCTTTCCCAGAAAACTTATGAATAATCCACCCTTTGTTTAGTATATAATCAAGAAATAACCATAAAAATGGGCAACCAACAGCTCTGGGGTCTGCTCGGCCTATGGAGTAACCATTCTTTTATTCCTTTACTTTCTTAATAAGTTTGCTTTCATTTTACTATTTGAATTCACTTTGAATTATTTCTTGCGCGAGATTCAAGAACCCTTTCTTAGGGTCTGGATCAGGACCCCTTTCTGGTAACGGTCCCAGGTATCTGGCTACCCTTTGTTATTTTTCTCTTAACTGCTAATTCTGCTGTCAATAGTCCTTTTATTAAATTCTGTTCACTTACCTCATTTGAGTATACTGTTTATTACCCGAAAGATTATTTCCTTAAGAAGGTATGGGTGCACACTTCCCCTCCTCATTCTTCCTTCCACTAGTTGGGATGGGATGCATGACATATGGCTGGAGCTCCAGGACTGTGGCCAGGGGTGGGGAAGTAAAGGCAAACATGTCTCATAATCTGTTTCCCAACTTCCAATTTTCCAATTTCTTCTTCTCATAATCCATCAAGGTTTATGCAATGTCCCTTTTCCTTACATTGCATCTGGAATTTTCTCTACCCTGTACCTTATCAGGTATCATCTGGCTCCATGATTAATCCAGCCAGGCCCCATCTGCTAATGGGAACACAAAGAAATTTAGAAATTCCAGTGAATCCCCTGGTGGTAGACTTAGAAAATATTCTAATATTCTTTTCTGGGAAAGGATAACACAGTAACTGTGAATTTTCATTGCTAGGATTTGTTTATTAGGGAGTTAGCATTACAGGTAATAATTCTGAGGGAATGGGACATAGTTTTGTCAGTGAATACAAGTTGGACCACCAAAACCCAGCATGAGAGCCCTAAGTGCCTGTAGAAAGGTGAAAATACAAAAGCTTAGAAGAAAACCTTGCAGAAGACAAACTACTTCCATGAAGGAGAGAAATTATGCCTATTTCATAAATGACTAATGTAGTTATAGGTCCTGGTACCCCATTTAGAACCTTCCTACCATCACTTTCCTAGCCCAATACACTTTAAAGAGGCAACTTTTATTTACTGCCCACCTCCTAGGTCCCTTACTTCCTGCTGCTTCTGCTAGTCATTTCTGGGTTTGTCTGTCTACCAGGGGACTAGAGCAGGAACATAAAAGCTCTAGTCATGAAGGGGAGAAGAAAAGATACATAATCAAAAGTCTCCATGGACAAAGACAGCCGAATGAGAAGAGCAGAGGTGTTTGGGGTGGAAAATATTGAAGGCAGTGGTGAAATAAATATTCATAGTGTAATAGTGTAATGTTCGCATTTGAGTCAAATAAATCTGAAATTAACAGTCATCTAATTTTAGAATATAAATGAGCCACCAGGGTCACTGAGGTTTAAATTCCCACCACCTCTCTCACACCTCTGACAGCTGGAACATTGTAACAATGTTCACCTTTGGATATCTCTCATTGTGAGCAAGTTCCTCTTTATGCTTCCACTGTATGAAAATATATAGGGTAATGCAATCACAGTTTTAATTTTACACCTAATGTCACATTGTAAATTTAAAAATAAACTATAGTTTATCAGAAGGTCACTGGCAGAGTGCTGCTCAAACCCAAATGATGGGGCTTCCGTTACTAAATAAAGACTCACTTTATCTTACTTATGCTGATGTCCAGGAGTGTTATTAAGGTTTATATTTAGAAACTTTTAAATCCAGAATGTGAAATCAAGAAAGCTCTGTATTCTCCAAAGCACTCTAACAGCTCAAAATATTCGGTATGTATTCAACTCGACTTCCCTCAAGCAAAACTAAAAATGTAGAGTAACAAAGAAGTAATATGTTGAGTCCCATGTTTGAATAAATTCTGCTCTAGAGGATACTTCACAATAAATTTATGCTTAATAAATATGTACTTTATAGGGCCTGGACAAATATCTAAAATAAAACAGAATTAAATGCATCTTCTTATTGGAGGACCCTCAAAATTATTAAACAATAAATAATTCAGGTTTCCCAGGCATTTTTTATTGTTCTCCATTTTCAGAAACGAGTAACAGGTTATTCCTCATGGCACACCAGATGGATGTAGGGACAGGTTCTGGAACTCCCATGTTACACAAGGGAGAGAGAGCCATAGCAAGGGACAGAGAAACTGGCTGAGTTGGCTCTGGGCTTCTCATGTGACGCCGGAGGACCATGTGGTATTCTGCAAGCCACACTCTATTGCCTCATTCCTCCTTCTGGATTGTGAAAGCACTTATACCAAGCCTGGTAACTTTCCAGAACCTCATGAGGTATAGTGGCCACATGTGACTTTCTACAGCTCTGCTCTTCCCGCCCTTGTCCACAGAGTGGTCTTAACGGCAGAGTGATGAAAAGATGCAGTCAGGGTGAAAATACAAATCCACACCAGGTTGCTGATATGATTGTATGTCCTTCCAGAACACATCCAGAGAAGGGGCTCTAACAGAGCTTCGCATCTGGAGTGTCCTGGAGAAATTTCCTTAAAATTTCTATGGAATTTTCCATGGAAACCTTAGAGCACAGGTTTAGAGTTTGCCCCTATTTGCTCATCTGCTTAATATCTCTTAAAGCCTAGGATTTCCCACACTCCAGCAAACTAAATAACCATCACTTTCTTAACCTTCAGCTGTGAATCCTGAGGCTAGCACCTACTCCTTGCTCAGGCATGTCTCCTTCACATCTCATTCTAGAAGTCCTTTGAACGGAATTCCCCAAGCCATGAAGGGGAGCAGTGAGTACCAATATCACCAGCGCTACGGGGAATAGTCCCAGGTACCAACACTCAATTTTGAGTTTTCATGTCACCAATCACTATTAAAGGAGAAAGCACTGCATTGGAAAGAATCATTGACTATATAAAATTAACGTCACCACCAGATGATCAAAGCGTTGAACCTCATTCATGAAAATTACAGAAAGAACTTAATTGGATTTTTACAACATACATTGCATTGTAGGAGATCTTCAGGTGAACAGTTTCTGATGTCAACATAAATATTTAGCAAATCAGACTGAAATAATATAGAACTCTCATGCAGACTTTTAATTCCTTCTTACCAGGGCATATGTAAACACTGCCTGGAGTGACTACTTGAAACATTTCTGTCCTTGTCCAGTCTGGAAGCATCTTGTTCTTCTCTTTCCCCATCTCCTTTTCCTCCTCCTCCCCTTCCTCTCTCCCTTCTTCCCTTCCTTTCCTTCCTTCCTCTCACCCTCCATCTCTTGTTTCCTCCTTCCCTTCCTTCCTTTCTTCTCTTTCATTTCTTCCTTCTTCCTCATTGCTTCTCCTCTTCTTTCTCTCCCTCCTCCTCCTCCAACTCCCATCCTCATCTTTTTTAAATCTCTTCCCTAAATAAAGAATATGTAAATTAAACCGAATGTTTTTCTTTCTTCAGGGAGTTGATGAATTAAGCAGACAACACTAATACTAATGCGTGTTGGTGTATTCATGGAATTAAATATGGAAAAAAGCTCTTTGAATCATTTGGGAAATTGTCTTTGAAGAAAAGAAACTTTTAATTGACTTTTGAATGTTTGGAACATAATTGGGAAACTAAATTTGAGAGAAGTTGTACAAGCTTGTTTAAAAACAGTTTTGTTTTTATCAAGCGTGTTTACTGTATTCTGAAGGAAGAGAATCTCAACTTTGGAGAGTAAAAATGCCTCTCTACTACAGATGACCCATTTTGGTATAAGGAGGGAAGCCAAATAATTTATGTTAAGGATTTTAGTGCTAGGGATCTAGAATGTCTCTAGTAAAAACTATCTGTCTTGGAGGAAACTGTCACTGTAATATGTGCCCAAATTTGGGGGTAACCAGGAGGGATGAGAGTAGAGAAAGCCTTCTTTATTATGAACCTAAAAAGAGTCTTGGCAGCATGCCAACTGTCTCAGGAAGCTACCTTCCAGGGTGGGAAAAAAACTGATTATACTTTTCCAAACACAACAAGGAGTAATAGAAAGTGGTGAAGAGATGAGGGCGAGAAGGTCAGAACTTTGTGGACAGACGAGAGAGTGTATAGGTCTCATGAACTTACTCATTTTATCTTGAAAAACCTAAAATGAAGGCCACTAGCTAGTTTTAATTGCCACTCTAGCCTGCCCATGACCTTTAAGTATTTGTGAAAATTCCAGCGGATTGTTGATAAAGACTGCTTGTATGAAAGCCACCTCTCTCTCCCATCCTCTGCTGAAAGTGAAATGGTTCATGTGTTTCTCTCTCCGTGAAAGAGCTTGTCCTTTAAAATCAGTTCACTGGTTGCCTTGCAACCTTAGCTCTCCAATGAGCTCCATAAGTGTTATGATTTTTATTTAACTTTTTCTCATTGTTATGTTAAAAGAGATGTTCTTTGTAGTATTCTACATTTTAAGTAGATGCAGAGGTTGGTTTTAACAATTAGAAATAAAGCTTTTGTGAACATTTGTGATCAAGTCTTTTGTGGGCATATGTTTTCTTCTCTATAAAGTAAAGGAACGGAATGGTTGGGTTGTTTGGTAAGTGCATGGTTTACTTTTTAAGGATCTGCTGGCTTGTTTTCCAAAGGGGCTGTATTATTTCACATTCCCAACAGTGGCATATGAGAATTCCAGTTGCTACATCATTACCCATACTTCCTATTATCAAACTTTTTTTTAATTTTAGTTATTCCATGGGTAGGTGAGTAGTGATATCTCATTGCAGTTTGGATTTTCATTTCCCTGATGACTCATGATGTTGAGCATCTTTTAATGTTGTTATCAGCCATTCTTATATCTTCTTTTGTTAAATGTCTGTTTAAATATTTTTCTTATATTTTTATTGGGCGGTTCCTATTCTTAATGAATTGCAAGAATTCTTTATATAGTCTAGATAAAAGCCCTTGGTCAAATATAAGTATTGCAAATATTTTCTCCACATTTTTGACTTCCCATTTCACTTTATGATGTCTTTCAAAGAGCAAAAGTTCTTAATGCTGTTAAAGTCTAACTTTTCAAATTTTTTCTCTTATGATTCATGTTGTTTTTATTCTAGCTAAGAAATATTTGCCTATGTCAAAGTCTTAAGTATTTTCTTTTGTGTTTTCTTCCAAATGTTTTATAGCTTTATCTTTTACTTCTGGGTCTGTGTTCCATTTCAACTTAATTACTGTTTGTAGTGCGAGGTAAGGCAAGAGTCGGTGTTCATTTTCCCCATATAGTCTCATTATTCCAATATCTTTTGTTGAAAAGACTATCATTTCCCCTCTTAAATTGCCTTGGTGTCTCTGTCAAAAGTTAATTCTTCATGACACACGGGTTTCACTTTTTGGACTCTGTATTTTCCTCCACTGATCTGTACGTTTATCTTTTTGCCAAAACCATACTGTCTTAGTTACTGTAGCTTAATAATAAATCTTACAATCAGCTTATATAAATCTTAGGATATGGTTTGGCTCTGTGTCCCTACCCAAATCTCATCTTGAATTGTAATCCCCATGTGTCAAGGGCAGGACCTGGTGGGAGGTGATTGGTGGGAGGTGACTGCAGCGGGCAGTTTCCCCCCTGCTGTTCTCATGATAGTGAGTGAGTTCTCAAGAGATCTGAGGGTTTCATAAGGGGCTCTTCTCCCTTCACTCGCACAATCTCTCTTGCCTGTCCCCATGTAAGATGTGCCTTTTCTTCTCTTTCACTTTGCACCATGATTGGAAGCTTCTTGAGGCCTCCTCAGCTGTGCAGAACTGTGAGTCAATTAAACCTTTTTCCTTTATATATGACCCAGTCTTGGGTATGTCTTTAAAGAAGTGTGAAAATGGACTAACACATCTTCCAGCTCCTTTCAGTTTTAAATTTGGCTTTGGCAATTCTAATCATTTGCATTTTCATATACATTTTAGAAATCTTTGTCAATATCTTCAAAAAATATTGAGATATTGTATGAGGGTTCTCTAGAGAAACAGAACCAATAAGATGTATGTAGATATAAAGAAGAGATTTATTACAGGAATTGGCTTACATAATTCTGAAAGCTCAGAAGTCTTATGATATGCTGCCTGAAAGCTGGAGGACCAGGAAAGACGGTGTTATAATTCAGCACAAGGCCAGACAGGTCTGATAACTCAGGGGATGGTGAGTGTAGAAGATGAAGGGCTGGTGTAAGTTCCACAATCTGAAGGCCCCAGGAACTCTAATGTCCCAGGCAAGAATAACTCAAAAAAAGAGAAAACAATGTTGCCCTTTCTCTGCCTTTTTGTTCTATCTGAGCCCTCAATGGATTGGCCAGTGCCCACCCACATTGGTAATGGCAGAACTTTACTCAGTCAACTGATGCAACTGCTAATCTCTCCCAGAAATACTTTCAAAGACACACCCAGAGTACTGTTTTACCAGCTAGCAGGGTATCTCTTAACCAATTCAAGCTTACACATAAAATGAATCATCACACATATTAATTGAGGTTGGGTTGAATTTATAGATTAAGCAGGGGAATTTGACATTTAACAATATTAAGTCTTCCAATCTATGAACATAGTATACCTTTTTATTTATTTTGGCTTATTTAATTTTGTTCAGCAATGCTTTTTAATTTTCAGTGTAGAGGTCTTTCATGTCTTCCTCAATTTACTATGAAATATTTTGTGTTTTTCTACACTATTGTAAATAATTTTTTAAATTTAATTTTCCATTTTTTGCTACTAGTATATAAAAACATTGATTTCTACATGTTAACCTTATATCCTCTAACCTAGTTAAATTCACATATTAGTACTAAATATTAACTTTGTATCCTGTGAGCTTGCTAAGGTTATTAGTCCTCATTTGTTAGTCTTGGTAATTGTTTCATACATTAATTTGAATTTTCTATGTAAACAATCACATCATATACAAATAGAGATAGTTTTACTTCTCTTCTCAGCTCTTTATGCCTTCTTGCTTTATTGCAATGGTTAGAAACCCTAGTACAATGTTATGTAGGTATTACTGCAATAAGTATTCTTGCTGTGTTCCCAGTTTTAGAAGAGAAGAATAAGAGAACAATTTAGATTTTCTACATAAAGTATGAATTGGCTGTAGGTTTTTTGGTAAATGCCCTTTATCAGGTTGAGAAAATTCCCTAGTATTCCTAGTTTGGTGAGAGTATTTACAATGAATGAATATTGCATTTTGGTGAATGCTTTTTCTGAAGCTATTAAAATGAGCATATGTTTCTTTCCGTTTATTTTGTCACTATGGTAGATTAAATCGATTTTTGCTTATCCTAGATAAATCTTACCGAGTTATGATGTGTTATCCCTTTATGTATTATATAAATTATAAATATTGATTGGCTTATGTTTAAAGGGTTTGTGTGTGTATTGGTCTATCATTATTAATTATTATTATTTTGTAATGCCTTTGTCAGATTTTAGTGCTAGGGTTCTGCTGGCTTTATAAAATAAGCTGTGAAAAGTTTCATATCCATCTATTTTCTACAAGATTTTTGTGTAAGATTGGTATTATTTTTCCTTGAACATTTTATACACTTCTTAAGTGAAACCCTATGGCCCTGGAGATTTCTTGGTCAAAAAGGTTTTTGATAATGAACTCAATTGAGTTAACTGATGGAAGGTTATTCCGATTTTCTGTTTCATCTTGTGTTAATTTTGTAAGTTGGATTCTTCAAGAAATTTGTTCTTGTTTCTTCTAAGTGTCAAATTTGTTGGCACCAAGTTGTTTATAATAGTCTCTTCATTAAAACATTTTTTAAGTTTCTGCAGTGATAATCCTCCCTCTACTCTAATCCCTGGCAACCACTGATGTTTTTATTGCCTCCATAATTTTGTCTTTTCCAGAATGCCATATATTCGGAATCATACAATATGTAGCTTATTATTAACACTGGCACTTAGTAATATGCAATCAAGTTTCTTTTATGTTTTTTCATGACTTGATAGCTCATTTCTTTTTGGCTCTGAATAATATTCTATTGTCTAGTTGTAACCACCGTTTATTTATTCATTTACCTACTGAAGGACAACTTAGTTGTTCAGGTTTTAATAATTATAAATAAAACTGCTATAAATATCTCTGTACAGGCTTTTATGGACATAAGTTTTCAGCTGCTTTAGGAAAATAACAAGAAACATTATTGCTACACCATATAGCAAGAGTTTGTTTAGTTTTGTAAGAAATTGCCAAACTGTCTTCCAAAGTGGCTGTGCCATTTCACAGTCCCACCAGCAATAAATGAGTGCTTCTCTTTATTCACAACCTCACCAGGATTTGGTGGTGTTAGTGTTCTGGAATTTGGCCATTCTAATAGGTATGTAGTAGTATCTCACTGTTGTTTTAATTTGCATTTCCCTGATGACATGATGCAAAACATCTTTTCATATGCTTATTTTATATCTGTGTATCTTCTTTGGGGAGGTATCTGTTGAGGTCCTTGGTCCATTTTTTAATTGAGCTGTTTGTTTTCTTATTGTTATGTCTTAAAAGTTCTTTGCATATTTTGGATAAGAGTTCTTCATCAGATATTTTCTCCCAGTTCATAAGTTGTCTTTTCATTCTCTTGAAAGTGTCTTTAGTAGAGCAGGGAGTTTTCGTTTTAATCAAGTTCAGCTTATCAATTATTTCTTTCATAGAGAGTGTCTTTGGTGTCATATGTAAAAAGCCATTGCCCACCCTAAGGTTATTTGGATTTTCTTCCATGTTATCTCCTAGGGGTTTTACAGTTTTGTGTTTTACATTTAGGTCTGGGATCCAATTGAGTTAATCTTTGTGAAGTGTGTAAAGCCTGTGCCTAGACTGTCCCCTTCTCTACCCTCCCCTCATTTTTCCTCTCCTCTCTTTCCTTTCCTTCTCTCATATGTCCATCTATTACAGCACCATTTGCTGAAAGAATTTTTTTCTCCATTATATTTTCTTTACTTCTTTGTCAAAGATCAGTTGAATGCATTTACGTGAGTCTATTTATGGGCTCTCTATTCTGTTCCACTGACCTATTTGTCTTTTCTTTTGCCAATATCACACTCTCTTGATTATTGTAACTTTATATAATAGTAAGTCTTGAAGGCAGATAGTATTAGTTGTCTAACTCGGCTCTTCTCCTTCAATGTTGTGTTGGCTATTCTGGATTTTTTGTCCTTTCCATGTAAACTTTACAGCTTACATCTACAAGTTAATGTGCTGGGATTTTCATTAAGATTGCATTGAACCTATAGATGGAGTTGGCAAGTATTGACATCTGGACTATATCAGCCTTCCTATTCATGAACATGAAATATCTCTCCATTTATTTAGCTCTTCTTGGAATTTTTCATCAAATTTTTTAGTTTCTCATGTAGATTTTGTACATACTGTCATAGATTTATATCTAAGTATTTAACTTGGGGGTGCTAATGCAAATACTATTGTGCTTTTAATTTCAAATTTCATTTATTCATTGCTGGTATGTAGAAAAGTGATTGACTTTTGCATATTAACTTTATATCCTGCAAACTTGCTATAATCACTTAATAGTTCCGAGAGAGTTTTGAATTAATCCTTGATTTTCCAAATAAATAATCATGTCATCTGTAAACAGAGATAGTTGTATTTCTTCCTTCCCTATCTGCATACATTTTATTTCATTTTCTTGTCTTATTGCATCAGCTAGAACTTCTAGTATGATACTGAAAAGGAGTGTGAGAGGGGACATCCTTGCCTTGCTGCTGGTCTTACTGAAAAAGCTTTAAGTTTCTTATAATTAAGTATAATGTTACCTATATGTTTTCTTTTATAAGTGTTTTTAATCAAGTTAAGGAAGTTACCCGCTATTCCTAGTTTGCAGAGGTTTTTTCTTTTTTTTTTTTTTCCGTCAGTAATAGACGTTAGATTTTGATAAATGCTTTTTCTGCATCTATTGATTTGATCACATATTTTTTTTCTTCTTTAGCCCGCTGATACAATGGCTTACATTAGCTGATTTTCAAATGTTGAACCAGGCTTACATATCTGGAATAAATCCCACTTGGTAGTGGTTTATAATTTTTAAAATACATCTTTGGATTCTATTTGATAATATTTTATTGAGAATTTTTGCATTTATTTTCACAGAATGGGTTAGAAAGTATTTCCTCTTCTTCTATCTTCTGAAAGAGATTGTAGATTGGTATAATTTCTCCTTTAAATGTTTGGTAGAATTTACCAGTGAACCCATCTAGACCCAGTGGCCTCTATTTTGAAAGATTAGTAATTATTGATTTAATTTATTTAATAGATACAGGTCTACTCAGATAATCTATTTCTTCTCATGTGAGTTTTGGCAGATTATGTCTATCAAGGAATTGTTGCATTTCATCTAATAGGTTATCAAATTTGTGGGCATACAGTTGTTAATAATATTCTTTTATTTTCCTTTCAGTGTCTATGGAATTCATAGTGATAGTCTCTCTTTTCTTTCTCTTAATCTGTATCCTCTCTCTTTTTTTCTTAGTTAGCCTGGATGGAGGTTTATTTATTTTATTGCTCTTTCTACTAAACCAGGTTTTGGTCTTGCTGGCTTTCTCTATTAATTTTCTATTTAAAATTGTATTAATTTCTAAGTTTTAGCATTTCTTTTTTATGCTTACTTTGAATTTAATTTGCTTGTTTTTTTTCCTAATTTCCTAAGGTAAAAGCATAGAGTACTGATGTTAGATCGTTCTTCTTTTCTAGTATATATGTTTGATGCTATAACTTTCCCTCTAAGCACTATTTTCACTGCATCTCAGAAATTTTTAATAAGTTTTGTTTTCATTTTCATTCAGCTCAAAAATTTAAAAAATGTAACTTAAAATTTCTTCTTTGACTCATGTGTTATTTGTAAGTGTACTATTTAATCTCCAAGTATTTGGGGGATTTTTCCAGCTGTCTTTCTGGAAAAAAAAGAAATTTATTTCTAGTTTATTTCTCTTGTGGTCTGAGAGCAGACACTGTGTAATTTCTATTATTTTAAATTTGTTGAACTGTGCTTTATGGCCAAGAATGTGGTCTATCTTGGTAAATGTTTCATGTAAACTTCAGGAAAATACGTTAACTGGCTGTTGTGGGATGAAGTAGTCTATAGATGTCAGTTATATCCAGTTGATTAACATCCAGTTGTTGAATTCAGCTACAACCTTAGTAATACTTTACCTGCTTGATCTATTCATTTTTAATAAAGGCATGTTGAAGTCTCTAAAGGTAATAGTGAATTAATCTATTTCTCTTTGAAATCTATCAGTTTTTGACTCACGTACTTTTATGTTCTGTTGTTGGATGTATATTCATTAAGGATTGTTATATCGTCTTACAGAATTAACCCCTTTATTACTATGCAATACCCCTATTTATTCCTGATAATTTTACTTGCTATAAAATCTTTTTTGATTAACACTCTTAACAGTTTAGATATAGAAGAAAAGTTTCTCAGCATGATAAAGGCCATTTATGAAAAGCCCACAGCTCACATTATAATCAATGGGGAAAAACTGAAAGCCTTTTCACTAAGTCTGGTCCAAGACAAGGATGCTCACTCTCACTTTTATTCCACATAATATTGGAAGTACTAGCAAGAACAATCAGACAAGAAAAATAAAGAAAAGGTATCCAAGTAAGAAAGAAAAAAGTAAAATCGTCTTTACTGCAGATGACATAATCTTATATATATTAAAAACCCCAAAGATCCCACAAAAAACTGTTAGAACTAAGAAATAAATTCAGTAAAGTTATAAGATACAAAATCAACATAAAAGTGAGTAACATTTTTATATACACATAATGACCTAACCATAAAAGAAGTTCAGAAATAGTACCACTTATAATTGCATCAAAAAATACCTAGGAATAACTTTAATAAAAAAGGTGAAAGAAATACACAATGAAAATTATTGAACACTGGTAAAATGAATTGAAAAAGACACACATAAATAAATGGAAAAATAACTTTGCTCATAGACTGGAAGAGTCAATATTGTTAAAATGTCCATACTGCCCAAAGCAATATACAGATTTAACACAATCCCTATCAAATCCCAATGGCATTCTTCACAGGAATAGAAAAAATTTGTTTTAATGATATGGAGCCACAAAAGACCCAGAACAGCCAAAATAATTTTGAGAAATAAAACATTTGAGGCATCACATTTCTTGATTTTTAAATTATATTACAAAGTTATAGTAATCAAAACAGTATGTTACTGGCATAGAAACAGACACATAGACCACTGGGACAGAATAGAGAGCCCAGAAGTAAATTTAAACATATATAGTCAACTCATTTTTGACAAGGGCATCAAGAAGACACAATTGAGAATGAATATTCTCTTCAATAAATGCGCTAGGGGGCAGATGCAGTGACTCAGGCCTGTAATCTCAGCACTTAGGGAGGTTTAAGCAGGAAGATTGCTTGAGACCAGTAGTTTGAGACCAGTCTGGGCAATAAAGTGAGAGCCCATCTCTACAAAAAAATTTTGAAAAGTTTAGCTGGGCATTGTGGTGTGTGCCTGTAGTCTCAGCAACTTAGGAGGCTAAGACAGGAGGATCTCTTGAACGCAGGAGTTTGTGGTTGCAGTGAGCTATGATCACACCACTGCACTCCAGCATGGGTGACAGAGTGAACCCTTCTCTCAAAATAAATAAATAAATAAATAAATAAAGCAGGGAATACTGGATTTTCACATGCAAATGAATGGAATTGAACCATTCATTATCTGACGCCATACACAAAAATTGCTGAAAATGGATAAAATGTCTAAACATATGGCCAAAAACTATAAAAGTATTAGAAGAGAACACAGGGGGAAAGCTCCTGGACATTGGCCTTGGTAATGTTTTTTTTTTTTTTTTTTTTTTTTTTTTTTTTTTTGATGTCTCACTAAAACTCAGCCCAGAAAAGCAAAAATTCACCAGTTTTGAGGTACCAGGTTTTTGATTGTTTCCGACCAAAGTTTTTGTAAAATGCAATAAAAATCTATTTTTATATCATGTCACTATCAACTTGCTACAAACATTTATAAATGCCTAATTTCAATTTCTAATCTCATTGTAAATAGTGTAAGAACTTATATCCACTACAGTTGCTTACTATAGAAACTGGCTTCCTAAACACATGTAGTATAGGTTTTATTTCCTCCCTGCCTCACTTTTCCACTTCCCTACTGGTATATTCTAGAATTACCTCCCCAATAAACTACTTACTCTCAAATGCTTGCTTCCAGTCTGTTTCTAGGAAAATCTAACCTGAAACACTAGAAAATCCAGCTAAAGTATCAAATATAACACTAATAGGAGTGGTTAGTACTGAGTCAATAAACAAATTAGAATGTTCTCTTTTCTCAATGAAAATGAAACTCATAATCTCTAGATGTTAAACCACTGACTACAATCTTTGAAGTTTAAAAAGAAAGAAACTAAAAACAAACGTCAGACCCATAATTTATCCCAAAGTGGAGGGAAACCTGATCTCGGGATCCTGATTATATGCTACTACCATCCATCTGGTGAAGGGTTGCCATTTTCTTTGTGAGTCATGTGATTTAATGATTTCTTTTATAATATCACAGTAGGCCATCAAAACAATAACTATTTTTTTCCTTTGGCTTAAATAGGGGCTTATAATTGAACATGAAATGTTTCTACATCAGTTAAAATAAACAGTCTCTTCCTTTTTGTCCTAAAATGCCCTTTCTTATCCTGGTGCTTAACTATAATCCTTCAATTTTAAAAAAAGAATGAGCCTAAGGTCCAGAGTGCAAAAATATCATCTAGTTTAGCTTGGAGTTTTTAAAGGAAGTATGCCCAGGATGAGTTATTGGTATACTGAAATTCTTCTTTTTAGTAATAATGTGTATTATATAGAGAAACTCAGAAAGATTTTAGCACCATGTAATGGGAAGTATGTGACTTTTGAGTTTTAATCTTGACTGCTCTGGCTCGAATTCTGATTTTGCCAGTTGCCAAATATGTGATGTGTACGTTTCTGTAATGCATTTAATGATTCTAAGTATTTCCTAGGGCTGTTGAGATGTTAATGAAATTATGATATATTTGAAAATATGTGGCTCAACTGAAGAGATAAATCAAAAATTATTTCAATGTCGAGTTCTATGCCGATTTCAACAGTTAGGAATAAGCATATGGAAAAGGAGAAAAATTATATTGGGGAGTAAAGGGTAGTATTTCAGTAAAGATGAGAATGATTCAGTGCTAATAATTGTTTATTCTTGTTCTACCATATGAAACTTGACAGTCCCCCTTCCCTCTTCTTCAACCAAAGGAACCTGCTCAGATGGAATGTGGTATATTAATCAGGAGCCTCTCTGGCTTTCTTTCTTTGTGCTCTGTGGAATAAAATGAAGCTCAAAAAATTGAAAGAAAAAATCAAAATAATGTCTCCTGCGTATGAGGCCACAGGACACTCAATGTAACCATATCATAAATCATCAACAAGAAGCACCAGTGAAGATCTATATCTCTAGGACAGCTTGGCTCGTTAAAAATATCGAATGCTACCATTACAGCAACTCTTTAGTTCCTCTTTTCCTTTGTTCAGTGGTAATTGTCCTTCTGCTGAACCATTCATCTCTCCCAGACTTGTCTCCTGACTAGGAGATGTGTACAACTGGCTCTGAGTGATGGGTTATCAGCCTGGAAACCCCTTCACTGCAGTTCAGCAGTGTTTAAAGTTAAAGTGAAGAGCAACCAAAAGCACAGAAGAAAAAAAATGGCCCCTAGAAAAGTTGGTTGAATAAAAAATGGATGTGGATGAAAATATTTTCACTTCCTGCTGTGTTTCTTTAATAAAGAATAATGAAAGGATTAGTTTTAGAGAATACTCATAAAAATAGGACAACAGTGAAGAAAAGGCCATGAGCATGACAATTTTTTCTTGTTTTAAAATGTTAATATCATTTTTTCTATTATTATACTTTAAGTTCTAGGGTACATGTGCACAACGTGCAGGTTTGTTACACAGGTATACATGTGCCATGCTGATTTGCCGCACCCATCAACTCGTCATTTACATTAGGTATTTCTTGTAATGCTATCCTTTCCTCAGCTCCCCACCATCCGACAGGCCCCAGTATGTGATGTTCCCCGCCCTGTGTCCAAGTGTTCTCATTGTTCAATTCCCACCTATGAGTGAGAACAGAGCATGACAATTTTAAGAGCTCAAATGTGGTTTATCACAGCCTTCTGCAATCATAAATAGGTCACAATGGAACCTTCATAATATAGTTTAAAGCCAATGAATCAACATGATTATGTTTTCAGTTTTACCGGCTAAAATAAGCGTCCTAAAAAACAATATATAACTTGCAAAAATCATCAGTATTTGACACATCCACTAGGACTACTCATAGCTGTGAGGTGGTACTGAAACTTTAAATGTTTTAGTCCTTCTCAAGTTGGCAGTTAAATCTCCCACTGGAGATCTGTTTATGCACAAAAGAAATTAAGAGATTTAGCTCCGAATCTGAGGGGGAAAAAATAGAACAACATGCAAAGGCTCAGCCCAAAGGAATACAATGAGTGGATAAAAATAAAAATAAAACAAGTAGCAGTAATATTCTGATTTTTCTTCCTATACTACTTATAGATCCCTTAGAAGTAGAACACACAAAGAAACATTCCAATAACATAAAGAATTTGATGTCAGCTTACAAAAGGAAAAAAATTAAAAAGCAGGGAACAGGAAGCACTACAAGAGGATTGGGGCAGTAGGTGTAGTAAATATCTTTCCCGATGAGGTGGGCAATCAAGCCTTTTTTTTGATTTGTAACTACAAAAGCAAGATGGATTTTCTTACTCTCATTCACAGCAGCATGTGATACAAAGATGAAACCCAACTTTTCAGGGACTAGGACACATGCAGTTGAACTAAAGCATCCACTTTGTCTTCCACAGGACCAAGGCGGCATCAATAGAAAGCAAAGCAATACTCTGTGGATCCAAAGCATTCGAGTTCTGTTTAAAATTCATATAGTACCTCTTGAATTCTTGACCATTTAAGTGGTCCCATTCAAATTCTCTTTTCCTGTCTAGTTGAATCCACTTAAACTGATAGCCAGTGCAGGTAATCATCTCAAGTCAGTACCTGCACTCTTAAAGGGGCATGACCCAACCTGAATTAATGCTTCCTCTTAGCCTCATCTCTTCTCTCTTTAAAGGTCACTCCTGGCCTGGTAGTTGGAAGTCCAGAATCTCTTCTGCCCCTTGAGGACAGTAACAGCACTGAGCCTTGTTAACAGCAGCTTGCAATCGGCCACTCCCAGTCTACTCTGGAATACTGGGGGACCAAATTCAACCAACGAAAATCTAGAAAGCCCTGCTTGGGTGGCAGGTGTGAAAGTTAGCTCTTCAATCTTGTACATCACTAAATTCTCTTTAATACAAATGAAGAATAACAAATGCATTAATTTCACACCACAAGTTTGAATTTGCTTTCTAGTGCTGACAATGCAGCGGTTTCCAACATCATATAGAATCTCTCATCTTGCAGGCTATATTTTTTAGCATATCGTAGATATAGTGACATTTACACAGAGGTAAGACTTTACAGAGGTTCAATTCATGCAGGTAGGAAACAAAGCCTATGCTTGAGTAGTTTTTTTAATTCATAGTCCACAGTTATTCCTGGAGCCTCTGCTCAGTTCTCAACTGAGATCTGCAAAGCTGTTGACGCTTTTGCGTGCTGGATGTGTCCTTTTTACTTCCAAAAGGAATTCCTTGTTAACAGTCTTGGGAACATGAGGCCAGAACCCCACAGACCTTTTCTCTAGTTTCTTTCATCATACACTGCTCTGTAATTCAGGGAATCTGGTCATGTGCTGCACATTTAGCCAGGGCAGATGTTTCTTGCCGGAATTCCCAAGGTTAAGATTTTAAAAGATTTGGTTTAGCCCCTTAACATTTATCTCCTCATATTTAGTCACTGAGTTTGGCAGAAACATCTTTTCCAAGTGTTCAAAGGAAAAAAAAAAGATACAGCTGAAAGCTCAATGCTTCTAATACTAATCATTCATTCATTTTGCCTCTTGTAAACTTCTGCACCCAAAGTGATAAACTAGATACTATGATAATTAAAATAAAGACACACCAACCTTTGCCACAGACAAGTGAAATAAATGATTGCGGGGATGACAATAGGGACAACAAACCACCCAACACTAAAAAAATGCCAAGACAATAGAAGACTGTGGCTTCAAATGATTAACAGTTAGAGAAAGACTGAGGTCTCTGAGACTAGTCAAGAGACACTTATGAGAGAAGGTGAGACTGGGAGTAGGGAGGATTTTTCAGTTGTGCTTAGAGAAAAGAATGAAGTCCTGGTGATCATTATGAGTTTTGGACTTGGATAAATCCGGGTCAAGTTCTGGTTAAGCCATAGCCTAGCTGTCATTTTAAATTAATTACTCAACCTCCCTAAGCTTTAGTTTCTTAATCTGTAAAGTGAAAATCATAATATAGATTGCATAGTAGTGGTATGAGAAATAAAAGAGAAGCATAAATGTTAGCCAGTGTTATATAAGTGCTAGCTGAAGATGCAAGAGCAGGGATGCGTGAGACCTAAACAAAAGCCATTGATCAGCCAGATGGGGTCAGAGACAACAATGCTGAGGGGTGATCTTGAAAATTTACGCCGAGGCCAATTAAAAGTGAGCCTCAGATAGCCAGCCAAGGAGTTTATGTTTGGAGATAGGAACTCATGAGGAGTCACAATTATGTGGGTAATATGATAAAATAAATGTTTTTGAAGTCAGGCTAGAGGGATGAAAAATGGCAGCCAAACTTTTTGACACTTTACTCTGTGTCAGGCACTGTATTAAGTGCTATAAGTGCTATCTCATTTAATGATGCTACAGAGGAAGATCAGAGAATGGCTGAATCATTAGGGAAAGCTAAGGGGTCATGGGAGGAATATAGCAGTAAGGGGGTGAGAAGCTCAAGAGGCATGATGGCTATAGAGGAAGAGACATGGAGAAATATGGTAGACACCTGGAATGGGGACAGATGAGAGGGAAGGGTCTCATGTGGCTGATATCCTAAAGCTAGAGAGCATGATTTCTTAATTGAAACGAAAGCAATAGAAAGCAGGTGCTGTGCCTAACGGAACTTCCTGCTGACTCTCCTTTTTTTCTGTCTTGGTTTAGTTCTTCAGCCTCCTCTACTCCAGCTTTTCACTTGTCTTTGTGTGTGTTGTTTGAAAGAATTCAGTTGAGTCCCTTGCATTTTTTTTTCTTTTTTTTGACAGTGTGCACATCCCAAGGCCCACTGCTTTTTTTTGTCTCCCCAGTTGTTGGTTTCCACCACTCATCCTCCAAAGTTACAGAATTGATCTTTTGATTCTGAAGTTTGCACTCTATCTTCAGGTCCGAGTTTTACAAAGTGCATGTGAACAACCCCCTAAAGGCAAAAATGCCTTGGAATTTATGTAGGATGCGCTGGGAACACCATTAAGATGATTTCCAACTTCCCAGAATAAGAAAGAATTAAAAACTGATAATACAGGTGAGAAAAAAAGTAAGAAAAAAATGTTTTTGAGCTGATTTACAGAAACGTCATAAAGTACAGAAAAAAGAGGTTTGTTTCTGGTTGTGTGGTAAGTGATAAGATGGGTCATAATTTTAATGAACATATGGCACACTCATTAATTATCCTTGGATGTGAATGTGACCAGGTGGGTTTGCCATAGCTTGACAGTGGATAATTCCAATCACTGCACTCCTGTCCTTGTATCTACAGTTGTCAAGAATCTAAATGACCCACACTAGATAAAATTCATTTCATGTTTTAAAAAAACTTCACCTGCATATTTAAAACCCTTCAATTTAAAGCCATACAGAGAAAATTACAGAGTACCACTCAGTAAAACATGGGATTGAAGTATAGTAATGGAGAAAGTGTGGAGAAAAACAACTGGGAATCCAGAGCTACAGAAGTTAAAACTATCAGTGGAAATTCATGTTGTCATGGAAACCTGATGCAGTTGAGGGGCCAAGAAAGCCACTGCTTAGCAATAGAGCACACGGAAAGGTTCAGATGCTATTCAGAACAACTGGAATTGTCTGGGCAGACGACTCTCCCAGAAATCAGTAATTGAGTTAGTGAGGCTCTAAAATTTACAAATAAGAGATCCGAATAATGAGAGTAAAGAAATAAGAATTTAGGTAGTCCCATCTAGGAAAAAAATAAATAAATACCTTGGCACATGTAGTACTAAGTGGGAAAGAAATAGGTGAAAAAACCCAACTAGGACCAATGGTAAAAAATTAAGGATAACACATAATTTATATGGAAAAAGGAAAATGGCAAAATCAGTAAGGAACATGCTGTCACTGTCGTATTAATTATACTACAGTGTGTGAATTATTAATATATTTATCTCCCCAAAAGACTATGAGCTTCTTTAGAAGGGGATTGGACACATTTATCTTTGCAACCCCTGGGGCCAGCTTGGAGCACCCAACCAATAGTTGGTGAATGGTAATAATCCTAAATAATCCTACTATTTATTTAAAAATGTGATAGAGTCACAGTAGCAAGTATATAGCTTATTTCTTCCAGTCCTCACCACATCACTGGTACCGTATCACCATTTTTCAGACGAGGCAATTTGAATCTCAGAAAGGTTAAGTAACTTGTCAATGGTCACACAGCTAGGAAAGAGCCAAATGGGGATTCAAACCCAGGTTTATTGACCTCAAAGCCCATGTTCTTTACAATACGCTCCAATGAATAAATAGAAACGAAGATACTAAAAAAGAAGACTCTTATAAAGTGAACTGGGGAAGTTAGGCTAATAGGTATAGTGCTGTCATCATCGTTAGGTTTAGAATCGAAGGGGGACCTAAAGACTCTGTTGGACCCTTTATTTCATGGATGAGGAGACTGAACTTCAGGAAAGCAGGGCAGTTTGGTCTCTAAAGTCGCATTTTGTGTCTTAAATGCTCCAGGTCTGCTTCCTAAAAATTGCTCCCTCAGTCAGGCTCAGATACATTCTTCCAGTCTTTATTATGTGAAGGACTAGAAATCAAGCGATTATGAGTGAGAAGAAAAATGAGAACACGTTGAAGCCAGCCTCATACAGTCAGTACAAAGAGATCTGTGCAAACACAAGACTATTTTTTACTTCCAGCAATCTAACTCCTCATGATGACAGCATGCTTCATTGCTGTTTTTGTTTGCTTCAATGTGCTTTTAAAACTAAAGTTGATCTTTTTCTATTAAACTCTCTGATTTTCTCCTGTTTATTTTAAATAGAATTTCTCTAGAATTAAGTGTCAAAAGTGGAGTGTGTTTTCCTGAATAAACAAAAGTAAAATAACTTTCAAAAATGTAAGGCAATCCACTTGATTCTCCAGTGAAGAAAATGATGGTGCTTTTTTTCCATTGCTAGAGATGTAGGTGTCCCCTAAGAAACTGACCGCTCTCCAGGGCTCTCTCGTTTGTTGAGGGCTCATGAAGGTCACATTTACGAACTGATGCAGAGAGAAAAGGTGGCAGCTAACAAATCCTATCTTGGCCTCTCACTGTAACCTGCTCTCCACTGCCTTCTGCATATTTCCCAACTAGAAGAAAACCTATTTATAGAATTCTCCTCATGGGAAATAAAGGGTTTTAAAGAAGAAAGTCTCTCCTTCAGGCTTATGGGCATCTAAAGTTAATGGATTGATTAAGGTTCCATACCCTTGCACTTTATGGCATCCCACAGCCCTCTGCATTGCCCATGGCTAAATCAGCAGAACCGACCAAATAACAGGATACTTACTGGGATTTTTGTGCTGATTGTTGGGGCTCTACTGTTGGTAGCTCCGTTATTTACTCCCCTCCTTTACCCACTATGCTCTGCAGGGAGCTCTAAAGTCAGCTTCCAGGAGCAGAACCAGGAAGGACCTACGAGTTTTTCCCAAAATAATGACACTAGCACTAAATAAAACTGACCTAATAGAGCTCTTTGGAGAGACAGTTTGAAAAATGTGTAAATTCCAGCCATTCCTAAAAAATTATCTTGCTACCATGCATTTCACAGCACACAACACTCAGCGAAATGCTGTAAAGCCCCATTATAAAACATCTTGCCACCGAACGGGTTATGCTGCAGATGAGTCCACACAAGGCAATACTTGAAATGACTTGGAGAACAAAGATTTTTGAATGGATGAGAAGGAGATGCTAAAGGTGAAATAGAGAAGCTCTCTAGGTAATTCTGTAAGCTCCAATATTTACTAAACATCAGCCACCTTCCAGGTACTGCACTACGTCTGGGCTTAGTGCCAACACACATAACACAGGCCCTCCCTGGGGGGTGCTCAAGGCTGAAGACTAGCTCTTTTTTCTCAAATGATTTTTTGATAATGAATAAAATAGTATACATTAAATAACTCAGAAAGTTGATAAAACTTTTGTATAATAAGTACAGTAATGGGAATCTGCTTCTCGCCCTATTTATAACTCCACAGTTTTTCAAATGATATCACTTTTTAAATATCACCTAGGATATTTAAAAAGGAATTTCTGAAGTCCCAACAAATTATTCCATTCTTATGAGTTTTATGAGAAACACATATATAGGCATACTTCCTAGATAGAGTGGGTTCAGTTCCAGACCACTGAAATAATGTGAAAAATCTTAAAATACAGTGAGTCACACAAGTTTCTTTGGTTTCTTGGTGCATAAAAAAGTTATGTTTATACCATGCTGTAGTCTATCAAGTGTGCAATAGTGTTATGTCTATAAAAAACAATGTACACACATTAATTTTAAAATATTGCTAAAAAGTGCTAACAATCATCTAAGCCTCCAGTGAGTCATAATCTTTTTACTGTAGAGGGTCTTGCCTCTGTGTTGATGGTCGTTGACTGACAGGGTGGTGTTGCTAAAGATTAGAGAGGCTGTGGAAATTTTTAAATGTAAGGCAACAATGAAATCTGCTGCATCAGTTGATTTGTCCTTTCATGAAAGATTCTTTTTTTTTTTTTGAGACAGAGTCTTGCTCTGTCGCCCGGGCTGGAGTGCAGTGGCCGGATCTCAGCTCACTGCAAGCTCCGCCTTCCGGGTTCACGCCATTCTCCTGCCTCAGCCTCCCAAGTAGCTGGGACTACAGGCGCCCGCCACCTCGCCTGGCTAGTTTTTTGTATTTTTTAGTAGAGACAGGATTTCACCATGTTAGCCAGGATGGTCTCGATCTCCTGACCTCGTGATCCGCCCGTCTTGGCCTCCCAAAGTGCTGGGATTACAGGCTTGAGTCACCGCGCCTGGCCCATGAAAGATTTTTCTATAGTATGTAATGTTGTTTCATAGCATTTTACCCACAATAATTCTCTTTCAAAATTGGAGTCAAACTCCTCAAACCCTGTCACTGTTTTACCAACTAAGTTTATGTAATATTCTAAATCCTTTGTTGTAATTTCAGCAGTGTTCACAGCATCTCTACCAGGAATAGGTTCCATCTCAAGAACCCACTTTCTTTGTTCTTCCATAAAAAGCAACTCAGTGTGTTTGAGTTTTCCCAGGAGATTGCAGCAATTCAGGCACATTTTCAGGCTCCACTTGTAGTTCTAGTTCTTTTGTTATTTCTACCATAGTTTTAGTTAATTTCTCCACTAAAGTATTGAATCCCTGTTGCGGGAAGTCAGGGACCCTGAATGGAACCAGTTGAAGCCACGGCAGAAGAACATAAATTGTGAAGATTTCATGGGCATTTATCCCTTCCCCAATCAATACTCTTGTGATTTCCCAAGCCTGTCTTTACTTTAATCTCTTAATCCCATCATCTTCGTAAGCTGAGGATGAATGTCGCCTCAGGACCCTGTGATGATTGCGTTAACTGCACAAATTGTAGAGCATGTGCGTTTGAACAATATGAAATCTGGACACCTTGAAAAAAGAACGGGATAACAGCAATGTTCAGGGAACAAGGGAGATAACCTTAAACTCTAACTGCCATCGAACCAGATGGAACAGAGCCATGTTTCTCTTCTTTTAAAAGCAAATAGGAGAAATATCACTGAATTGTTTTTCTCAGCAAGGAACATCCCTGAAAAAGAGAATGCACCCTGAGGGTAGGCCTCTGAAATGGCTGCTTTGGGGGTGGCGTCTTTCACAGTCGAAGACGAAGGGATGAAATAAGCCCTGGTCTCCTGTAGCACTCCCAGGCTTATTAGGACGAGGAAATTCCCGCCTAATAAATTTTGGTCAGACCAGTTGTCTGCTCTCAAACCCTGTCTCCTGATAAGATGTTATCAATGACAATGTGTGCCTGAAACTTTTTTAGCAATTTTAATCTCTCCCTGCCTCCATTTGCTTTGTGATATTTTATTACCTTATGAAACATGTGATCTCTGTGACCCACACCCTATTCATGCACTCCCTCCCCTTTTGAAAATCACAAATAAAAACTTGCTGGTTTTACAGCTCAGGGAGCATCACGGAACCTGCCAACATGTGATATCTCCGCTGGACACCCAGCTTTAAAATCTCTCTCTTTTGTACTCTTTCCCTTTATTTCTCAGACCAGCTGACATTTAGGGAAATAGAAAAGAACCCACGTGGAATAAGTCATTCATGAGGGTTGGAATCAACTTCCTCCAAACTCCTATTAATGTTGCTGTTTTCATCTCCTCCCATGAGTCACAAATGATCTTAATGGCATCTAGAATAGTGCATCCTTTCAAAAATGTTTTAAATTTACATTGCCCAGATCCACTAGAGGGATCACAGTCTATGACAGCCATAGCCTCACAAGATATATTTCTTAAATAATCAGACTTGGAAGGAGGAATTACTCCTTGATCCATGGACTTCAGAATGATGTTGTGTTAGCAGGTGTGAAAACAACATTAATCTCCTTCTAAATCTCCATCAGGGTTCTTGATTGACCAGATCATTGACAGTGAGCAATATTTTGAGACAAGTCATTGTTTCTGGGCAGTAGGTCTCAACAGTGGGCTTAAAATGTTCAGTAAACCATGCTGTAAACAGATGTACTGCCATCCAGGCTTTGTTATTCCATTTATAGAGCACAGGCAGAGTATATTTAGCATAATTCTTAAGGATCCTAGAATTTGGGGAATGGTAAATGAGCATTGCCTTCAACTTAAAGTCATCAGCTGCATTAGCTGCTAACAAGAGAGTCAGCCTGTCCTTTGAAGATTTGAAGCCACACATTGACTTCTCTTCTCTAGCTATGAAAGGCACAGACAGCATCTTCTTCCAATAAAAGGCTGTTTCATATATATTTAAAATCTGTTGTTTAGTGTAGCCACATTCATCAGTGATCTTAGCTATATCTTCTGGATAATTTTCTGTAATTTCTATTATAACATTAGCACTTCCTCCTTTACCTTGCACATTTATGTTAAGGAGACAGCTTCTTTCTTTCAATTTTATGAATCAACTTCTTCTAGGTTCCAACTTTTCTTCTGTAGCTTCCTCACCTCTATCAACCTTCTTATAATAGAATTGAAGAGAGTTGGTGAATTGTTGTGGATTAGGTTTTGGCTTGGGGGAATGTTGTGGCTGGTTTGATTTTCTATCCAGACCACTAAATGTTCTCCCTATCAGCAGTAAGCCTGCTTTGCTTTCTTATCATTTGTATGTTCACTGGAGTAGCATTTTGAATTTCCTTCAAGAACTTTTTTTTGCATTCACAATTTGGCTGTTTGGTGCAAAAGGCCTAACTTTTAACCTATTTTGGCTTTAGACATGCCTTCCTCACTAAGCTTAATTATTTCTAGCCTTTGATTTAAAGTGAGAGACATGTGACCCTTTCTTTCACTTGATGACTTGTAGGCTACTGTAGGGTTAATAACAGACCTAATTCAACTGACCTATTGTTTTCTCTCAGGGAATAGAGAGGCCCAAGAAGAGGAGAGAGATGGGGGAACAGCCAGTCAGTAGACCAGTCAGGACACACGCATTTGTTAATTAAGTTCACCGTCTTACGTGGGTGTGGTTCATGGAGCCCCAAAATAATTACAGTAGTAACATCAAAGGTCACTAATTACAGATCACCATAACAGATATAATAATAATAATAATGAAGTTAGAAATATTGTATTATCAAAATGGGACACGGAGAAACGAAGTGAGCATATACTGTTAGAAAAATGATGCTGACAGAGTTGCTTGGTGCAGTGTTGCCCTCAAACTCAAAGTTATTAAAAATATATTATCTGTAAAGTGCAATAAAGTGAAGCACAATAAAATGAGGTATTCCTGTACATCTACATCTATAGCTATATCTAGAGAGACAGACAGAGACAGAGAGGAAGGCAAGTGTTTCTATCCCTTGCATAGAGGCAAAACATTTTTTTAAAGACTGTTTTTTTAAGAGTTCAGATTTTATGGTTAAAGAATAGAAGGTGGAAATGGGATGACTTTTTGACCTTCCCCATTTTGTACAAGAAAGGAAGGATTATGCCAATCTCAAGAGGAAAGCTCTTCATCGCAAAAAGCCTCTTGCTTTTCTCTATGCAAGTTCAGCTTCAGGTTCAATAGAGCTTAAACCATACATATGACAAATAGAGCCCAAGGAATTAAATAATTACTTTGTCTGCAAGCTCTACAGACAAAAGACGGAATGCTAGGCATTAACAAACACTAAGTCAGAATAAAAACTGCTTTCACTGAAATTATAAGATGCATCCTGTTTCTTGTCATTCCGTCCCAGCTAAAAGAAGAGACTCTCACTAATCTCAAAGAGAAAGCAAAATGAGTGACACTCCTGGTGTCCAGGCCTAGGCAGAGCATCTTAAGAATGAGCAAGAATGCCACTTCATGAAGAAATTAAGCCTCCTCTTTACAGCCTCTGAAAAGGAACTACTAATGTTCTTTCTCTTTCTGACACACTTGTTCTCTTCTTGAGGGTTCAATTTCAATCCTTACTGCTACTGTCATTATTTTTGTTCTTTGCCAAGAAAGTTGGATGAGTTAAAAGTCATTTTGGATTGAAGTTAAAGATCTGTTCTACTCCAAGTTTTACCTCACTTGTCTCCTATTATATTTTCTCTTTAGAAATGTGTAAGTGGTGAACATAATAAGAACATTATTAGAAGTACTACAGTAATGCTTTTTATTTCAAATGAACATCAACTTTAAAAGTCTAGAGTGGCATTTTTTAAGTGTGGCAATTAGACTGTTGACATTAGAAGAATATGAGGATTTTTTATAATAGCCTTATTGGGATATAATTTACATACCAAATATTTCACTCATTTAAAGTGTACAATTCAGTGGTTGTTAGTATTTCCACAGTTACGCAACCAACAATACAATCAATTTTGGAACATTTTCACCATCCTCAGAAGAACTCCCCCTACCCATTAGGGGTAACTCTATATACCCCCAACCCCCTCAGCTCTAGGCAACTACTGATCTTTCTTTTCTATGAATTTACTTATTGGGTACATTTTATATAAACACAATCATAATATATTTGGTGTTTTGTTACTGGGTTCTTTTACTTAGCAGAATGTTCTCAAGGTTTATCTATGTTGTAGCATGTATCAGTACTGCATTGCTTCTTATTACTGAATAATATTCCATTGTATGGATGTACCACATGTATTATTCATTTATCAGTTGACAGACATTTGGATTGTTTTTAACTTGGGGGCTATCGTGCATAATGCTGCTATGAACATTTGTGTACGAGAATTTTTGTGGAGACATATTTTCAAATCTCTTGCGTATACACTTAGGAATAGAATTCCTAGATCACATGGTAACTCTATGTTTAATGTTTTGAGGAATATCCAGACTGTTTCTAACGTGGCTGTACCATTGTGTATCCCCACCAGAAGCATGTGAGGATTCTAATTCTTCCACATCCTTACCAACCTTTGTTATTATCTTTTTTTTTTTTTTTTTTTGAGACGGAGTCTCACTCTGTCACCCAGGCTGGAGTGCAGTGGCCAGATCTCAGCTCACTGCAAGCTCCGCCTCCCGGGTTCACGCCATTCTCCTGCCTCAGCCTCCGGAGTAGCTGGGACTACAGGTGCCCGCCACCTCGCCTGGCTAGTTTTTTGTATTTTTTTAGTAGAGACGGGGTTTCACCGTGTTCGCCAGGATGGTCTCGATCTCCTGACCTTGTGATCCGCCCGTCTCGGCCTCCCAAAGTGCTGGGATTACAGGCTTGAGCCACCGCGCCCGGCCATTATCTTTTTCAATATAGCCAGTCTAGTGGGTCTGAAGCGGTACCTCACTGTGGTTTGGTTTGTGTTTTCCTGATGGTTGGGATTATTGCTAAAATGTATATTCTTAGGTCACAACCTGACTCTGAATTATAATCCATGAGTCTGTGGTTTACTGAGACTCATATATCAGCTATCTGTTCTTACATAATAAATATTTATTATTTCTTATAGTTCCTATGGGTCACATATTTGGGAGAGGCTCACTTCAGGTGTTTCTGGTTTGCTATTTAACAAGGTTCGATTAGACATCAGTCAGGGCTGAAAAAATTTGAAGACTTGGTTTGGATAGGATGCAAAGTCTTCTTCATGGGCATGTACCTTGTACAGTTGCCTAAGGCACCGTGCTCAGAAAGGCCCTGCATGAAATTTAATACTCTACTATTGCCATCTTGAAATTCATAATAACTTTATATCTTTGAACTTGTACATTTGTGTTAGTTTACTTTGCATTGCTATAATGGAATACCCAAGACTGGGTAATTTCTAAAGAAGAGTTTTACTTACCTCATAGTTCTGCAGGCTGTACAAGCAAGGTATCAGCAACTACTCAGCTTCTGATGAGGCCTCAGGAAGTTTACAATCATGGCAGAAGGTGAAGGGGGAGCCAGTGTGTCATACAGTGAGAGAGGGAGCAATAGAGAGAGGGGAGAGGTGACGTGCATTTTTTTTTTTTTTTTTTGAGATGGAGTTTCACTCTTGTTCCCCAGGCTGGAGTGCAGTGGCGCAATGATCTCAGCTCACTGCAATCTTTGCCTCTGGGGTTCAAGCGATTCTCTTGCCTCGTACTCCAAAGCGCCTGCCACCACCCTCGGCTAATTTTCTGTATTTTTAGTAGCGACAGGGTTTTATTATGTTGAGCAGGCTGGTCTCGAACTCCTGACCTCAGGTGATCCATCCGCCTTGGCCTCCCAAAGTGCTGGGATTACACGCATGAGCCATGGCGCCCGGCCGTGACAAGCATTTTTAAACAACTAGATCTCATGTGAAGTCAAGAATGAGAACTCACTCATTACTGCAAGGAGGGCCACAGGCCATTCATGAATAATCTGCCCCCATGACCTACACACCTGCCACTAGGCCCCACCTCCAACATTGGAGATCACATTTCAACAGGAGATTTGAAGAGGTCACACATCCAAACCATGTCAGCTTCAGAAATAAATTTAAATGAGACAAGAAAGCATGCATTTACAAAGGACACATGTCCAATATGTGTATCTGCTGTTCCTTGTTGCCCCTTTTACATATAGTAATTGTGATATCCCATGAATATGAAATTCCACTGGACCCATGACATGTGGGAATTCAGAGGGACTCAAAGCAAATACAAGATTAATTATATCATGTTTATGACTGAGTAAATGGGGGTATTGACAATTCATAGAGGTCGCCCTTTCTGTTAGAACCGGAGCTAGCCAGGGCCAGGTGCAGTGGCTCATGCTTATAATCCCAGCACTTTGGGAGGCCGAGGCTAGCAGATCACTTGAGGTCAGGAGTTTGAGACCAGCCTGGCCAACACAGTGAAACCCTGTCTCTACTAAAAACACAAAGATTAGCTGGTCATGGTGGTGGGAGCCTGTAATCCCAGTTATTCAGGAGGCTAAGGCAGGAGAATCGCTTGAACCTGGGAGGCAGAGGTTGCAGTGAGGTGAGATCACACCACTGCACTCCAGCCTGGCAACAGAGTGAGACTCCATCTTAAAAAAAAAAAAAAAAGAGCCAGAGCTTGCTATGAATACAGAAGAAAGGCAATGGTGTTCTAAGAAGCAAAATGACTGAGAAACCCTATCACGTCCCCTCTTACCCAGCTTACTTCCCTGTTTTAGCCAACCACTAATGCTTAAAACATGCAGAGAGGGAAAGGGTAAGACAGGACGACTATAGTTTATTTTCAGTCTTTTCTTACTCATCAGTAAACTGACAGTAGAGAATGTTGGTTGAATGTGTGCTTAACAAGCATGAAAAAAGCAAACATCCAGCTGAGTTAGTTTTATGCAGTATTTCCAATGTTTTGGTAAGAGTAAAAGGCATGTGCACGTAAGAGCTATGAAATAGGAATTGTGTAATTTTGGTGTTTTCACATCTGAGTTAAATGCTCTCATATTTCTATTTTAAAACTGACATTGTGCAATCTCATAACAAATGGTGAAATTCCTGATAATAATTTAAAATTTTAATTGTTCTTTACTTAGACATTAAGTGCAAAAGAAAAAAACACTATGGTAGACAGAATTCTAAGCTGGCCCCATGATCCATCCCCTCTGTTATGCCCCATATAATTCCCTCCCCTTAAGTGTGGCCAAGATCTCTGACTTGCTTCTAACCAGTAGACTATGGCAAAGAAGATGAGCTGTCACCCTCATTATTGGATATATATATACACACATATTTATATATATAATATGCTATAAATATAACACATGTATGTACATGAACATAAAAATACATGTGTTGTATTTATGGCATATATAATCTAACATATTATAGACGATAATATAATATAGTCTAGCTGGCATGCACTAGAGATTTCCTCCTCTTGGGTTTGAAAAAGCAAAACATTATAATGGAAGAAAGTGGAAGCAACTGCATGTCTTCAGCATGCCAAAATCTATCAACAGTCCTCCTACAACTTGTGATGTGGTCCTTATTACAAGTCAGCTCATCAGGTGATCCACTTTCAAAACCTCATTTTAGAGGGGCTTTCCTAGGACCATTTATGGTGCCAAACATCTTCGGTTGGTTTCCAGGAAAGACTCTGAGGGTAATCTGTCTATAGGAGATTTGCTTGGGAATCCTCTTAGAAATGATCCCTGTAAACAGTGAGGGAATCAGGACTGAACAGAAGGAGACATTGAAAAGCAATGTAGTTGTAAATGTGGCCCAAGCCACAACCATGGGAAGCCCTGGTGCTGAGATGGGCCTTTCCAGTTGTCCTGAATTGAAACAAGGACTCAGACGTTTGTGGCCTTGCCTAGAGCAATCACTGGATCTGGGCTGCCTCTGAACGGGGGGCTCTAACCTTAGGTGAAGTGACTCTCTTTGGAAGGGCAACTCTTAGAGGAGGACTCAGCTGTAAGCTTTCAGCAGCCAGCATTTCTGCTTAGCTGGGAGAATAAGTGCATCAGCCCTCAAAAGAAAATCTGGCTCATGAATCACATCAACTATAACTAAATCATGTGTAAACTGTAGCATGAGTGCCCTGTAATATGGGAATGAATAAGACAGCAAGATTACGTAAAGCATGGTTGTACTGCAGAATCAGTTCACACTAACATGTATTATAACAATGCAGAGAAGTTTTACAAAGAGTTTCAGAGCAGGCATTCTTATAAAAAGAGCATGCCAGTAGTTCTCAGGACACAAGCAATGATACCCAACAAAATTATCTAAAAATGCCTTCAGAATGCTCTTATAGCAGAAAACACATCAGTCTTTAATAAATTCTAATGAAGGTAAGAATAATGTGTTATCCACCTAACACATATATACTGAGCAGAGCACTTGGGGTGAATAGCATGAGGGTTATCAATGTTAGTTTTTGAGGATAAATTTATTAATTCACTTAAAAAGTTAACATTTGACATACCTGCCATGTCAGCATTTGAGATTTTCTCTCCACCAAGGAATATATCTAGAAAATAAACATATTGCAAAGTTTGATAGTGTTTACATGGGAGGGACAACATATGTAACATAAGTAATGACGATTGTTGTAGTCATTACATGCTTCACAAATTTGTATTCAGTTTCATAAAAGAATAAAGCAGTCATATTTTATTTAAAATGAAAGTAATACAAAGAAAAAGTATACATTTAAAAGTGGTGGGGTGTGAGGAGATGGTTCTAAAACTGAAAAAATAGTGAATAGTTAGGACAGTACTTATCGATATGTGTTCAATAAATTATAGTGAATAAAATAAAAGCATTTTGTTTATTGTGTTGTTTCTGCATTAAGAGGAATAATTGGAACTCAAGGGGGCAGGAGTTAAGCAGATTTGAATAATTAGGTGGCAGAAAAAGAAGAATAAGTGAAAAGCAGAGGAGGAGAATTAGCTCAGTCATGAACAAATTCTAGCTGAATTGGGTAGGCAGCACATTTTGACAAGCAAATTCTATCTCCCTTTTCCCCCCACATTAGGCAATTTTTAATAAGGAAAGATCCCTGCATTAGTCCATTTGTGCTGCTATAACAAGATACCACAGACCAGGTAATTTACAAACAAAAGAAATTTATTTTTCACAGTTCTAGAGGCTGGGAAGTACAAGATCAAGACACGGGTTGGTGAAGCTTAGTCTTCCTATTTCCAAGGTGGTGCCTTGTTGCGCCTTCCCCTGGAAGGAAAAGTGTTGCGTCTTCACAGGGCAGAAGAAACACAAGGGGCAAAAAAGGGTGTGAACTCCCTCCTCAAGTCCTTTTGTTAGAGTACCTAATCCTATTCATAACAGTGGAACGCTCATGACCTAATCACCTCAATACTACTGCATTGGGATTAAGTTTCACCATGAATTTGGGAGGAGACAAGAACATTCAAGCCATAACAATGCTAATTCAATGTTCTTGTCCCCTCCCAAATTCATGAGGAATTATAGAGTAAGCTGAAATACCTTCGTGGACATATTGGACAATTTGTCTTCTTAGCCATGGTTTTGTGTGCAGACCAGTTTTGCATGTCTTTCAAAGGATTTTTGCTATTTCACCTTCCTTGCTTTCCACAGATTCTTCCTTACATATAAAACTCATCTAACCTCAAACTCCTAGTAATTCCTTTTTTCTTTCTTCTGCTTAGACAGTTTGTAAAGATCTAGTATAATGGACTTACTCATTGAACACACATAAAAATTACCTAGAAAGCTTTGAAATGTGTTAATATCTGGATCCCACTCACAAGAAATTGGCTTAGGGTGATCCTGACCACCAGGATTTTTGAAAGCCATCAAGTAATTCTAAGGAACGTAGCCAAGACTGAGAACAACTGGTTCAATAGACAAGGAGGCATCTATGCCAAAGGGCACAACACAGAACTTAGTGGTTCTAAATTCTGGACACAGAATTAAGAAACACTAACCTAACTTTCATGCAAATCTCCCTCCTACCAAAAAGTAGAAGTTTCACATAACGGAAAATTAATTCAAGTCCGATGTAATAAGATGGAGAAAATGATGTTTCTTGGCAGCTAATTTTAGATGTTTACTTAAAACAACAGTTGCTTTCTTTTGGGATTAAACATTGATAAATTTGTTGGAGATAAGCAAGTCCCTATGAGGCATGGTTGTTGGCTGTTGGCATCCAGTCTTTGGAGAAGATAATGCAACTACTCTGCCCAAGACCAGTAAAAAATGCATTTGGCTTTGGGGGTGAAGGAGGGGGAGGAGAGCAGGGATAAAGCCAGCGAGGTTACCAAAGCTGTGTAGTGAACAATGTTCAACGTCCCTCCCACTCCCCGACACCTGCCTGCCACATTTCGAATCTCTAGTAAAGCCACTAAACCCACAAGATGTTTTGTGGGAGTAAATCTGTTTTGTGAAAATTAATGAAAGTTAATGAAAGGTTTCAATTTTGAGTATGAAAACATGGAGGAAAGGAGAGACAGTGCAAGTGAACACAGGTACCAGGGAGAGGACCATAAAGCATTAAAGATTTTTAGGACCAATTGAAATTACAGGAGAAAGATCTTGGATTGTCTCCAGTCATGGAATGGGGAGATGGGGGTTGAGTTTGTGTGGACATTGAGTTCTGCAAAGGTCATGGAAACCTCAGTTTACATTTGGTTTTTACTTATAAATTCTGCACAATGGACATAATATATAGCTTCTTGCTTCCAAATGGGTAATGCCTATCATTTATCCCTATATTTAGACATCCTTGTGATAAACATTTTGTATGACATGTATCCCTGCCTTTTTGTGAGGCATATGGGAATGGTCCTCATTTTCCAGATAGGAAGTGTTATAACATTCCACACTCTGAATTGTCATGTAGCTTGGATTTCCACAAGGTCGGAAGTTTTAGCTGCTGTTGGGGCCAAATTTTGGCCATGAGTCACATTGTGGAGCCTAACTGAAATCCACAGATCCCCTAACCTCAGTGTTAATAATCAGCAGTGGGAGGGCATAAAGAGGAGGTCTTGCTGAGGTGCTGCTTGGGACTAACATTAACATGAAACCTTGGCATTTGAGCCACATGAGACAAAGGGGGAGAGGGAATGGAGTGTTCCTGTCTTTAGGTGCAATTGCCACTGAGCTTCTGCACAGTTTGCCCTGCAGCACACCATCATTCACTAATTGGCAGAATTTTCTCTTTATTATTCTGCTCCACTGAAAACGCACTGCAGGAGGAAACTGGCTTGTCAAAACACTGGTTCCAAGGACACAGTGACTCTTCAACCTGCAGAGTCTTTATGTTTGAAAAACACTGGGTGCGACAGAATGCTGTGCACAGCCAGGCCAGCAAGCAAGGGTTCAATAAGGCAAAGGATCTCACCTCCGTTCTGCAAAGCCTTATTGATAAGCCCCTGCTTTGCTGCTTAAAATTACCACACAGAAGGACAATCCCACCCCAGCTCTCAACCAGAAATTTTTCTTCCTGTACATACGTTGAAAGAGTAAATTGCTTAGAAAGAAAACTGTTCTTGAAATTTATTTTCTATTTTAAAAGCAGTGGACTATTTGATAGGGAAGAATAGTCATTATTATTTTATCCTGTGTTACATTACTCAGCTTTATATGTATTTTAAATTTAATTATACATGTGCTTTGACCTACAATCTCATATATCCAACTATTTGCTTAACATGTACTTTGACTTCCAGACTCATCTATTCAATTGTTTACTCAACCCTTCAGTTTGGTTGCCTAATGGGTATCTCAAGCTAAACATATCTAAAACTAAACTCTTAATTTTCCATACACTTCTGCTCCACCCATCCTGTGAAGCCTGTCTTCATCACATTAAATGATACCTTCATTCATTTCTTTGCTCAGGCCAACACCTGTGATCAACCCTTGTACTATGCACTTGAATCTTTTGTCCGGAAGGATCTTCCTCAAGCTATCCACATGTTTCACGCCCTCAGGTCACTCATGTCTTCCGCTCAAATGTTACCTTATCAAAGAGGTCTTCTGAAACCACCCTACATCCTCTACCTTGTCATTTTTCATAGCATTGTTACCGTCTGAAAATTTAATATTTATTTCCTTTGTAAATAAAAATGTAAACTGTTTAAGGATACTTTTCTATCCACTACTGTATGCATACATGGAAATATACTTATGTACAATAGGTCCTCAATAAATACCTGATGACTAATTAAAGGACAAATAAATAACTGAGTGTAGATGCGAAAGATGATTATCTAGGGCTTAGTGTCCACCTAGAGACAAATTGAGGAAGCTGTGATTTGAGGAGACACAGTCAACGAACTTCAATAGGAATCTTTGTAGAGTATTTAAATGATTTCTTAGAGGTGTTGTTTTCTTAGGCTATTCTCAAATCTAAAAGGGAAATAGACAAATACTATGAAATTTTATTTAAGAAACACTTACTTGACATTTGCTTTGTGCATGATGTTGTGAGGGATGTGAACATAATGCTGAGCTCTTCTTTTAAGAATATTGCAATCTTATGCATTACCACAGCACTAGATTAATCCACTGACATGAAAAACCTTCACGTTTTATTTCTCCATTTAACAAAAAATAAATGATTTTTAAGTAATTACTTTGTTGCTACATTTTAAAATGAAACATATACTATAAATAATTCAAAGAATTTGAAAAAGATATGAAAAAAGCAACAAATCACCTCAAACATCACTACCAGAAATTATCAGTGTTACTGGGTCAATGTCTACATAGACAGAAGAAATTACAGAAGTCATGTGAAAATATAGAGAGAAAAAATCAGTTGACAAAAATGGGATAATACTATTTACAGTGTTTTAATAAGAAGTCATTAAAATATTTTTTAATTTGGCAGAAGAAAATGAACTAAAACAGAAGGAATTGTTAATTTTTACAAAATTTTTCTTTACTACTCAAGATGTTAATTTGTGGAACAGCCTTTTAAAAAAGAAATAGCACCACGAAGACCATGAGGCTATACTGAGTGTGTGTGTGTGTGTGTGTTTAGCTAGTTCAGTTCAGTTGTTGACAATACGATGCCCTGCTATGAAACAGAGAGAATAGCAATGCTATTATCCTCCCCTTTTACATCTACTATTTGTTTGTTGTTTTATTGTTTTTTCTTCTTTAGTTTTTTTGTTTTGGTTTGGTTTTTGGTCAGAGTTTACAATTGTCTTCTGTTTTGTAGTCACGGTCTTTTCAGTTGCTATTCTTAGTTCTTTATTAAGATGGATCCATTGTTCTTAACAAGGACTTCCCAGTATCTAAATTCTTTACTTAATCTCCAGTTGACTGGATTTTGGCAACAATTAGTTTTATCCCCCCAGGAAAGGCTCATGAGTGCTATGTTTCTAGACTTTTGTATATGAGAATGCTTTTTGTGTTGAAATTTGAATGGCAGCTGGCTGAGTCAAACTTTTCTTTCCTAGAGAACGTGTGACTATTTCTGCACAGTCTCTGATACTAAATTCTACTGTGAGAAGTCTAAGGGCAACTTGATCTTTTTTCCTTTTGTTGCTTCAGAAATCTTCACTTTTCCCTATTTGACTAGACTTTCTTTTTTAGAGAAGTTTTAGGTTCACAGAAAAATTGAACAGAAGTACAGAGTTTCCATGTGTCCCTTCTTCCCCCATGCTTAGCCTCCCCTACTATCAACAGTCTGTACCAGAATGAAGCATTTGTTACAATCAATGAATCTGCATTGACACATTATTGTTACCCAAATTTCACAGTTCCATTATCTCCCAGCTCCAAATTCCAAGGATTCACCTTGGTGTTGGACATTCTATGGGTTTGAACAAACATATAATGACATGTATCCACCATTATGGTATCATATGGAGTAGTTTTTCTGCCCTGAAAATTCTCTGTCTGTTCATCTGTTCTTCCCTACAGTCCCTAGTAACCACTGATTATTTTCACTTTCTCCATAGTTCTGCCTTTTCCATAATGTCATATAGTTGGAATCATACAGGAAGCAGCCTTTTCAGACTGGCTCCTTTCTCTTACAAATACACATTTAAGGCTCCTCCATGTATTTTCATGGCTTGAAATCTTGTTTCTTTTTAGCACTGAATAATAACTTTCTTGATTTTTAAAGTTAAAAAACATTAATCAGAAGTATTTAAATGTTTTTACTCTATATGTTTTCTTGGTGTAAGGTGTGACCTTTAGTTTTGGCTATTGTTTAATATTTGACACCTGGAATCATAGTAATAAACTCCTCTAAACTTTCCACCTCACTGGAGATCAGAACTTTTCCAGGATGTTTGCTTCTAAAAATATTATTCTCTGCTATCCCAGCACTTTCTCTGTATCACAGAGATGAACACTGTCTTGAATTTTGTTGATCATTCCCTTGCCTTATACAAAAATATATCTATAAGTGTATGCCTCTAAACTACATATTGTTTAGTTTTGTTTGTGTTGCAATTTATAAAAATTGATTCATAATATGTGCAGTTTTCTGGAAGTTTTTTTCACTCACAATTTTGTTTTCAAGATTCAATCATCTTGTTCCATTGTGTGAATAGGACCTAATTCCATTCTCCTAACAGACAGGCACTTATTTCATTTCCTTTATTATAAACAATACTTTGATGAGCACTCTTTTACTTAGATCTTGCTGCACAGATGCAAGAATTTCTCACAGTTCTGGAGGCTGGGAAGTTCAAGATTACCTAGGAGTGGAATTGCCAGATTGCAGGTTATGAGAAGGTTGATCTCTACATAATAATGCCAAAGTGTTTCGCAGCATTGTTACTAATTTACATTCCCACCATCAAAATATAAAGTATATGCTTATCCATAATTTTGCCAATGCTTGGTGTTTCAGACTTCCTACTTTTTGCCAGTTTTGTAGATGAAAAATAGCACTTACACTGTGGTCTTAGTTTTCGTTTTTCTGGTTACTAATAAGGCTAGGAAACTTCTTACATGTTTATTAGCCATTCATGTTTTCTCTGTTAGAGGATACCTGCTCACATGATTTACCCATTTTTCTGTGTGATTGGTTTCCTGTTTTAAGACATGTAGATCTTTTAATACATTAATTATATTGTTTACAAACATTTTCCCACTGTTTTGGTTAGCCTTTTCATTATCTTTATTGTAATGTTTGATAGAAAGTTCTTGATTTTAATAAGCAAATTTATAAATCTTTTCTTTTTATGTTTAATACTTCTACTATGGCATATTTGTGTCCTCCCAAAATTTATATGTTGAAATTCTCAACTTAAAGGTGACAGAATTAGGAGGTAAGGCCCTTGGGAGGTGATCAGTTCATGGGTGTGGAACCCTCATCGATGAGATTAGTACTTATAAAAGGGACCTGGAGAGACTACTTGTCCCTTCCACTGATGGGGACAGGAGGCAGAGAAATTTTAGGCAGAAAAGGGTGGGTCCCTGGTGAAAGCTTGACCCTCAAGCTGAAAAGCCTGAAACCGCAGCCCAAAGTGAGAACTTACTTTCCTGTTTTCCTGCTCAAATATTGCCTTTTCCAAAGCCACCCAAGGCCTCTCCCTGCCTCATCCTGTGCCTATAAAAGCCCCATACTCAGCCCGCAGAATGAGGAAAAGCAGCTGGACATTGACGACTATGGCTGGATGTCAGAGACAGCTTGACTTCAGACAGACAGTTTGACAGGGTAACCTCAGAGAATAATCTGGCTGGAGATGGCCAGACTTCAGGGGAAGACTAGCTTCCCATCCCATCACCTTTTCACCTCCCCTTCCTGCTGAGAGCCACTTTCATTGGCAATAAAATCCCCTGCATTTACCATCCTTTGATTTATTCATGTGACCTCATTTCTCCTGGACGCCACACAAGAGCTAAGGTGCCCATAAGTGTGGATACAAAAGGCCATCACATTTGACCTTTGCCCTCACTGGTCAAAAGCAGCTACCTCACGTGAAAAGGCAAAGGGCTCAAGGAGCTGTTAACACTTAAGTGTCTGCAGACAGCAGAGCTAAAAGAGCACCGTTATATTCCCTCTGGGGCTTCAGGGGTTGCAGGCACCCTGTCAGATGCTGCTGTAGGGCCTACCCAGGGTTTGGCTCCTGCCGGTGCCCCAAAGCACTCACCCCAACTCCTGCACCCCTCCCCCTGGGTGCTCCCTCCAGTGAGGGGTGGAACACAGTAGGTCTGGATGAGTGGAGTTCACCCCTGCTGGCACCAAAGTGGCTGGCTGATGGTTCCAGTGTTCATGCACTCCAATTCCCACCTCATTCACTTGTATGGTCCCCTACCATGAGGAGCTGAAAGCTGTAGGCTGGGTAAATAAGGCACCACTATCACAAGTCCCACGAAAGGGTCAAGGAAATATCCTGCTTCGTCTGGGGGCCCGTCTGGGATACATTGAAAGGGTGAGTAAATGAGGATCTGCCGGATCTGTCTCTTCACTGAACTATGCCGTTTGCAGAGGACAGGATGCAACCCTGCCACCTCTTTCAGGTGAAAGGAATGTTGGCTCTGTTTCCCTTCACAGAGATACAGCCGTTGTGTGGAACTAGAATAAAGTCCTGGGGCAATTGAAAGCATTTGGTCAAGGACACTCCTTGTTGTTGCTACAAGGCCTCTAGACTGGACCCTATCCCTGACTGCCTATTAGGGCATCTACCAAGACCCCCAAACTTTTCTATGGTATCTTTCCTTTCCTTCTTTCACGGTTTGAAATGACTCCTATCTCTTCTTTTATAATGATAAGGGTATTGTTGCAAAGTGCAGAAGTGTTACTAGGTAGAATAAGCATTTGGCCCAGCCACCAGATAACGTAATTCAGAACAATGTGATTGCCATCTGTTCTGAGAGGTGCCATCTCCACCCCCACCCCCACCCCAACACCGGCAGGCACGTGCGATACGGCACAGAGCGGCTCCCCTCCTCCCCCGCTCCCCTCCCATCAGGGCACTTGGGCATATTCAAAGCATGCACGCGCCGCACCCAATGGCCACGTGGGGTGGGAGAGAACCGCAGCTGCTGCCAGGGCCCCAGGGCAGTGTCAGGGGCCAGGTGTCCCACGCAGCCAGTTGGTCAGTGTTTCTCACTCGCTGTCCCCTCCCGCCACACACCCACAGTGTCTTTTCTCCCCTGGCTGAGGGCCTCAGCTCAGTTCAAACCTGGGGAAGGATACGGTGATTAAAGGAACCCCGTTGTATCCGTTTTATAGAGCAAGAGGTTCTTCCCCGCCTTAAACTGTATTTTTTCTTCCTTCCTTCTGTATGCAACAAGGTGGTTCTCCTACCTCAGCACTCTGCTTATGATGGGGAACCAGCAGAGGAGCGACGCCACTGACTAATAACTGTAAATTTGGCAAAGCCTGCCTGGGACTTAATCTAAATGAATCCATGCACCCCCGGAGACACTTTTTTTTTTTTGTTCCTAAATTCAATTAAAAACTTTGGGTTGAAGTCGTAGAAAGGAAAACCATATCTGAGGGATCCAAAGCCAGGCAACAGACACAGTGTAAATGGGCAGGACTAATTCCTTCCGATTAAGCCCCCGTTTCATGAAAGGAGACCATGCTCCATGACCTAGATAAGGCCTAGGGAACCGGAAGGTTGCCACAGTAGGAGGTACAGAGGCATCAGTGAGTGCAGAAAATGACTATTCTCTAGGCCCTCCCTGCTTCACGAGTGCAGGCTGCAGTTGCACCCATGGGTGGCATCTGTCTAAGGTGACTGGGTCTCAGGGATAAAAAGATGGAAGGGAAAAGAGGGATGCCTTTTTTCTCTCTCCCTCATACCCAGAGTTTTTGCTGCAAGAGGGAAGGGAAATGAAGGACGCCTTCTTCCCTCTGTCAGAAGGGGCAACCAACTATCGTCACCGTCAGCAATCTGTTCTCCTCTGGCGCGTATCCTTAATCACTGGGACGGCTTTGACCCTCAGACTCTGGAGGAAAAATGCCTCATAGCTCTTTGCACAAAGCTGAGGCCAAATTATGATCTGCAGAAAGGACTGGCTTGGCCTCAGGAAGGAATCACTCATTTTGAAATCATCCTGCCTTTGGACCTTTTCTGTAAAAGTGAGGGCAAGTGGTCTGAGGCTCGGCATGTGCAGGCCTTCTTTACCTTGCAGGCTAACCCAGACCTTTGCCAACAGTGTAGGATTGACCCAGCCTTCCTGTTTGCCATCTCAGGGGTGGCTGCAAGGGGAAATCCCAGGGAACTAAAGAAACAAACCCCAGAGGTACCTCCAACAGGGGAACCAGCTCCCTTTAGCCCTGCTCCTCCAGGTCCATTCTATACTCCCTATCCAGTTTTTCTTTTCTCTCTTTTGCACCTCCTAGAAATCCTCACCCTAAACAAGCACCAGTCTCACTCTTGACCCTCCAACAGATGCCTGCTGAATTTGGTCCCAGTAAGGTCCAGGTCCCCTTTTCTGTACAAGACTTAAGGAAAATTAAGTGGGTATCTTGGCAAGTTTTTAGATGACCCTGACAGATACATAGAGGGTTTCCAGAATTTAAACCAAATATTTGAACTCTTCTGGAAAGACACTATGTTACTTTTGAATCAAACCCTAACACTGAGAAGCAGGCCACTTTGCAAGCAGCAGAGAGATTTGGGGATAAGCTGTGTATCACACATAGTGTCAGGGAAGGGGCCAAACTTTATCCAACTGGGAGAGATGCAGACTCTAAATGGGATCCCAATGATAAGATGGGAGAATGGAAGAGGAGACATTTTCAGGTGTGTATAATAGAGGGCTTATGTAAGACTCGAACTAAGCTTCTCAACTATACCAAGCTATCCATGATAGACCAGGGATTTGATGAGAATCCCACTGCCTTCCTGGAAAGGCTAAGAAAGTCCTTGATGAAGCAACACGTCTGTATCTCCTGATTCAGTTGGGAGACAACTAATTTTAAAGGATAAATTTATTACTTAAGCAGCCCCTGATATCAGGAGGAAGCTACAGAAACAGGCCCTGGGACCAGATAGTACTTTACAGAACCTCTGAAAGTGACCACCTTGGTCTTTTAGAATAGGTCACTGGAATAGATTCTTGAATTTATTATATCTGAGTAAAGGCCTGGGAAGCTGACAGAATTACCTCCAGCAACCCAGAAGAGCACCAAAAATACCAATGTGAAGAGATCGGGGACCTCAAGCTAAAAATCACAAAAGATAATCGTTAATAATTAACCTTCCACGGATAGTCTTTTTATGGTCTTGCCTATGCTAGCTGTTCTTACCTTCACTCTATTCTATACCATAGGGTACAGTAATGTTTTCAGAATGATTCGTATATTTCACTTCTTATTTCTGTTATCCTTGGTACTAGATGCTTTCCTTTTAACCCCTTGTTGTAGAATACACATATTTGACCAAGGCATACTTAACCTTGTAAAACTTGTTTCTTTTTGCCTAGATGCCATCGAACTCCAAACAGTTGGGCAACTGGCTCCTTGGATGATGGTTCCCTTTTGCTGTGGACCCTTAGGTAGACTTCTGGGAGGAATCTGACTGCCCGTTCTCCCCAAAACCACATGTCCTGTTAGCAAGAAGTAGCTAAAATCAGCCATCATCCATATTCTAGGGGCAGTTAGATGTGCCTCTTTGGCCAGGGGAAATGATGGGGACAGGAGGCAGAAAATTTCTAGGCAGAAAAAGGTGGGTCCCTGGCAAAAGCCCCAGCTTCAAACCAAAAAGCCTGAAACTGTGGCCCAAAGTGAGAACTTCTATCCCTGCTTTTCTGCTTGAATGCTGTGTTTTCCAAAACCGTGTATGGCCCCAACCAGCCCTGATCCTGTGCCTATAAAGACCCCAGACTCAGCTGGCAGAGACAGCAGTAGCAGCTGGATGTCGAAGACTACGGCTGGACGTTGGAGAGAAGAGGCCTGACTACATAGGGACAGCTTCATGGCGTCACTTCAGAGAAGAAACTGGCTGGAGACAGCCTGACTTCAGGAAAAGACCACCTTCCCACCCCATCCTCTTTTCTACTCACTTTCCTGCTGAGAGCCACTTCGTTGGCAATCGAGTCCCCCACATTTACCTTTCTTCAATTCGTTTTTGTGACCTGATTTCCCCTGGACAGTGGACAAGAGCTCAGGTGCCACAAGTAGATACAAAAGACTGTCAAACTTACCCTTTGCTGGCAGAAGGCAGTCACCTTGTGCAAAAAAGCAGAGGGCCCACTGAGCTGTTAACACTTAAGCTGTCCACAGATGGCAGAGCTAAAAAAGTTCTGTATTTTTAAAAAATGCTTTTAAAAAGCTATACTTTAAAAAAGCTAAGTATTGAGTCCCGGGAGGCGGTTCCAAGATGGCCGAATAGGAACAGTACCAGCCTCCAGTTCCCAGCATGAGTCACACAGAAGACAGGTGATTTCTGCATTTCCAACGGAGGTACCGGGTTCATCTCACTGGAGCATGTCGGACAGTGGGTGCAGGGCAGTGTGTGCAGCCCACTGAGTGAGAGCCAAAGCAGGGTGAGGCATTGCCTCACCTGGAAAGTGCAAGGTGGAAGGGAATTCCCCTTCTTAGCCAAGGGAAACTGTGACACACAAAACCTGGAAAATTGGGTAGTGCCCACCCTAATACTGTGCTTTACCAAGGGTCTTAGCAAACGGCACACCAGGAGATTATATCCTGCGCCTGGCTCAGAGGGTCCCATGCCCACGGAGCCTCCCTCATTGCTAGCACAGCAGTCTGAGATCTAACTGCAAGGCGGCAGTGAGGCTGGAGGAGGAGTACCTGCCATTGCTGAGGCTTGAGTAGGTAAACAAAGCGGCCAGGAAGCTCGAACTGGGTGGAGCCCACTGCAGCTCAAGGAGGCCTGCCTGCCTCTGTAGACTCCACCTCTGAGGACAGGGCATAGCCAAATAAAAGGCAGAGAAACCTCTGCAGATTTAAATGTCCCTGTCTGACAGCTTTGAAGAGAGTAGTGGTTCTCCCAGCATGGAGTTTGAGATCTGAGAATGGACAGACTGCCTGCTCAAGTGGGTCCCTGACCCCCAAGTAGCCTAACTGGGAGACACTTCCCACTAGGGACAGATTGACACTTCACACCTCACACGGCTGGGTACCCTTCTGAGACAAAACTTCCAGAGGAACGATCAGACAGCAACACTTGCTGTTCAGCAATGATCACTCTTCTGTAGCCTCCGCTGCTGATACCCAGGCAAATAGGGTCTGGAGTGGACCTCGAGAAAACTCCAACAGACCTGCAGCTGAGGGTCCTGACTGTTAGAAGGAAAACTAACAAACAGAAAGGACACCCACACCAAAACCCCATCTGTACGTCACCATCATAAAAGACCAAAGGTAGATAAAACCACAAGGATGGGGAAAAATCAGAGCAGAAAAGCTGAAAATTCTAAAAATCAGAGTGCCTCTCCCCCTACAAAGGAATGCAGCTCCTCGCCAGCAATGGAACAAAGCTGGACGGAGAATGACTTTGACGAGTTGAGAGAAGAAGTCTTCAGATGATCAAACTTCTCTGAGCTAAAGGAGGAAGTTCGAACCCACTGCAAAGAAGCTAAAAACCTTGAAAAAAGATTTGACGAATGGCTAACTAGGAAAACCAATGTAATGAAGTCCTTAAATGACCTGATAGAGCTGAAAACCATGACACGAGAACTACGTGACAAATGCACAAGCTTCAGTAACCAACTTGACCAACTGGAAGAAAGGGTATCAGTGATTGAAGATCAAATGAATGAAATGAAGCGAGAAGAGAAGTTTAGAGAAAAAAGAGTAAAAGGAAGCAAACAAAGCCTCCAAGAAACATGGGACTGTGTGAAAAGAACAAATCTACGTCTGACTGGTGTACCTGAAAGTGATGGGGAGAATGGAACCAAGTTGGAAAATACTCTGCAGGATATTATCCAGGAGAACGTCGCCAACCTAGCAAGGCAGGCCAACATTCAAATTCATGAAATACAGAGAATGCCACAAAGATACTCCTCGAGAAGAGCAACTCCAAGACACATAATTGTCAGATTCACCAAGTTGAAATGAAGGAAAAAATGTTAAGGGCAGGCAGAGAGAAAGTCGGGTTACACACAAAGGGAAGTCCATCAGACTAACAGCAGATCTCTCGGTAGAAACTCTACAAGCCAGAAGAGAGTGGGAGCCAGTATTCAACATTCTTAAAGAAAAGAACTTTCAACCCAGAATTTCATATCCAGCTAAACTAAGTTTCATAAGTGAAGGGGAAATAAAATCCTTTACACACAAGCAAATGCTGAGAGATTTTGTCACCACCAGGCTTGCCCTACAAGAGATCCTGAAGGAAGCACTAAACATGGAAAGGAACAACCAGTACCAGTCACTGCAAAAACATGCCAAAATGTAAACACCATCAATGATAGAAAGAAACTGCATCAATTAACAAGCAAAATAACCAGCTAACATCATAATGACAGGATCATGTTCACACATAACAATATTAACCTTAAACGTAAATGGGCTAAATGGTCCAATTAAAAGACACAGCCTGGAAAATTGGATAAAGAGTCAAGACACATCAGTTTGCTGTATTCAGGAGATCCATCTCACCTGCAGAGACACACATAGGATGGAGGAAGATTTACCAAACAAATGGAAAACAAAAGGCAAAAGTTGCAATCCTAGTCTCTGATAAAACAGACTTTAAACAAACAAAGATCAAAAGAGACAAAGAAGGCCATTACACAATGGTAAAGGGATCAATTCAACAAGAAGAGCTAACTCTCTCAAATATATATATGCACCCAATACAGGAGCACCCAGATTCATAAAGCAAGTCCTTAGAGACTTACAAAGAGACTTAGACTCCCATACAATAATAATGGGAGACTTTAACACACCACTGTCAACACGAGTCAGATCAACGAGACAGAAAGTTAACAAGGATATCCAGGAATTGAACTCAACTCTGCACCAAGCAGACCTAATAGACATCTAAAGAACTCTCCACCCCAAAGCAACAGAAGATACATTCTTCGTAGCACCACATCACACTTATTCCAAAATCGATCACATAGTTGGAAGAAAAGCACTCCTTAGTAAATGTACAAGAACAGAAATTGTAACAAACTGTGTCTCAGACCACAGTGCAATCAAACTAGAACTCAGGATTAAGAAACTCACTCAAAACCGCTCAACTACATGGAAACTGAACAACCTGCTCCTGAATGACTACTGGGTACATAACAAAATGAAGGCAGAAATAAAGATGTTCTTTGAAAACAGTGAGAACAAAGATACAACATACCAGAATCTCTGGGACACATTTAAGGCAGTGTGTAGAGGGAAATTTATAGCACTAAATGCCCACAAGAGAAAGCTGGAAAGATCTAAAATTGACACCCTAACATCACAATTAAAAGAACTAGAGAAGCAAGAGCAAACATATTCAAAAGCTAGCAGAAGGCAAGAAATAACTAAGATCAGAGCAGAACTGAAGGAGATAGAGACACAAAAAACCCTTCAAAAAACCAATGAATCCAGGGGCTGGTTTTTTGAAAAGATCAACAAAATTGATAGACTGTTAGCAAGACTAATGAAGAAGAAAAGAGAGAAGAATCAAACAGATGCAATAAAAAAATGATAAAGGGGATATCACCACTGACCCCACAGAAATACAAACTACCATCAGAGAATACTATAAACACCTCATGAATGAACTCCCATTCACAATAGCTTCAAAGAGAATAAGATAGCTAGGAATCCAACTTACAAGGGATGTGAAGGACCTCTTCAAGGAGAACTACAAACCACTGCTCAATGAGATAAAAGAGGACACAAACAAATGGAAGAACATTCCATGCTAATGGATAGGAAGAATCAATATCGTGAAAATGGCCATACTGCCCAAGGTAATTTATAGATTCAATGCTATCCCTATTAAGCTACCAATGACTTTCTTCACAGAATTGGAAATACTAAAGTTCCTGTGGAACCAAAAGGAGCCCACATTGCCGAGACAATCCTAAGCCAAAAGAACAAAGCTGGAGGCATCATGCTACCTGACTTCAAACTATACTACAAGGCTACAGTAACCAAAACAACATGGTACTAGTACCAAAACAGAGATATAGACCAATGGAACAGAACAGAGCCCTCAGAAATAATACCATACATCTACAACCATCTGATCTTTGACAAATCTGACAAAAACAAGAAATGGGGAAAGGATTCCCTATTTAATAAATGGTGCTGGGAAAATTGGCTAGCCATATGTGGAAAGCTGAAACTGGATCCTTACCTTACTCCTTATACAAAAATTAATTCAAGATGGATTAGAGACTTAAATGTTAGACCTGAAACCATAAAAACCCTAGAAGAAAACCTAGGCAATACCATTCAGGACATAGGCATGGGCAAGGACTTCATGGCTAAAACACCAAAAGCAACAGCAGCAAAAGCCAAAATTGACAAATGGGATCTAATTAAACTAAAGAGCTTCTGCACAGCAAAAGAAACTACCATCAGAGTGAACAGGCAACCTACAGAATGGGAGAAAATTTTTGCAATCTACTCATCTGACAAAGGGCTAATATCTAGAACCTACAAAGAACTCAAACAAATTTACAAGAAAAAAACAAACAACTCCATCAAAAAGTGGGCAAAGGATATGAACAGACACTTCTCAAAAGAAGACGTTTATGCACCCAACAGACACATGAAAAAATGCTCATCATCACTGGCCATCAGAAAAATGCAAATCAAAACCACAATGAGATACCATCTCACACCAGTTAGAATGGCAATCATTAAAAAGTCAGGCAACAACAGGTGTTGGAGAGGATGTGGAGAAATAGGAACACTTGTACACTGTTGGTGGGACTGTAAACTAGTTCAACCATTGTGGAGGACAGTGTGGCGATTCTTCAAGGATCTAGAATGAAAAATACCATTTGACCTAGCCATCCCATTACTGGATATATACCCAAAGGATTATAAATCATGCTGCTATAAAGACACATGCAGACATATGTTTATTGTGACACTATTCACAATAGCAAAGACTTGGAACCAACCCAAATGTCCATCAATGACATTGGATTAAGAAGAGGTGGCACATATACACCATGGAATACTATGCAGCCATAAAAAAGGATGAGTTCGTGTCCTTTGTAGGGACATGGATGCAGCTGGAAACCATCATTCTCAGCAAAATGTCACAAGAACAGAAAACCAAACACCGCATGTTCTCACTCATAGGTGGGAATTGAACAATGAGATCACTTGGACACAGGAAGGGGAACAACATATTCTGGGACCTGTTGTGGGGTGGGTAGAGAGGGGAGGGATAGCATTAGTATATATACCTAATGTAAATAACGAGTTAATGGGTGCAGCACACCAATATGGCACAAGTATACATATGTAACAAACCTGCATATTTCCATAATATATCAAGTATTGATGAAGGTGCATATGTTTCTGGGTTTTCTTTTCTGTTTGTAACACGGGCTACCCCAATACCACACTGCCGTAACTAGTAAAGCTTTCTAATAAGTACTGATGTGTATGGGGTAAATCCCTCTCCCTCATTGTCTACTGTGAGATTTTTGTTCTTTGATACGCCTTTTAGAAATAACTTTTCAATTGTCTAAAAATTCAATTTTTTTTTTAACTGGAATTGTACTGACACTATACATCAGATTGGGCAGAATTAAAATCTTTATATTAGATCTTTCTATCTGTATATCTGATAAATTTAACAAAGTAAGTCTTCTTTTATGTCTTTCCATAAAGTTTTATAATTTCTGCAAACAGATTTCGAACAATTTGTTAGATTCCCAAGAATCTTATATTTTTTCATTGCTATATTAAATGGCATTTTTTAAAAGTAACCAAGTTTTGCTGGTATTTAAAAATGCCATTGATGTTTGTATGTTGATCTTGTACTTCTTTTGCTCTATTCTCTTTTTTCTTCTAATAAATATTGTAAATCATCAATCTAAAAATAATGAGCATTTTATTACTTTCATCCTGATCTTTATGCCTTTATTTTTTTTCTTCTTTTCCTCCTAAATTGACAGGGGGCTTTGGTAAATGTTTAATATACACAGTTATAGAGCACCTTATTTTGGTCTTAATTTTAAAGGGAGTACTTCCAACATTTCTCTATTAATAATGAAGTTTGCTTTAAGTATTTTTTATATAATCTTTCTTGAGAGAAAAATATTTTCTTCTATTCTCAGAGATTGCTGAATTATTTTTAAGCTGAATACGTGTTGTATTTTATCAAATGATTATTCTGCTTCTATTTAGTTGGTATGTGACTTTTCTTCTTTACTTCATTAATGTGATGAATTGCATTTATTTTTTTCTAACATTAAACCACTAGGCATTTCTGGGATGAACTCAGTTACATGTACGATATAACAGCTTCTTTTTATTCTACTAAATTTAGTTTGATATTTTGTTTAGGCTTTTTCCAACTATGTTTATGAAGTAAATAAATAAGGTTATGAGCAACCTGCCAGGCTGTGTTTTACAATTAGTATGTATTGCTAGTTGACTACAACACTTGTATGGGAACAGATATTTACTAGCCATTCAACAGATACTTTTTATATTGATAATGAAAGTAATAGCACTGAGAGAGTGTCTTTTTCTACTGGAAAAATACCACTTTAAGGTTATGGTTTGGAAGATAAAGGGAGTCTTCTCTGATTACAGAGCCCATCATAGATATAATAATTACATCCAGTCTACATGTTTCCAAATGATGTCTTCACAGCCAATAGAGAATTAAAGCATTTTCAAACCAGAATAGTATTTCTAAGGCTCTAAAATATCACAGTGAAAATTATTTTTGGGAATGAGATGTTCTTGTTCAGAGAGTAGTCCCTGACTTTAAATAGAATATTGTATCTCTCTAAGAATACGTTTCACTGATAGTCTCAAATGTTGCAGTGGAAATTCAAAAGGACAAGATAATTGACAGTTCCCTCAATTCAGCATGTCACTTGTTACCACAATAATTACACCCACTGTTCTCCTTGTATTCCTTACCTTTCACCTTGACACAAACATCATAATTTACATGTTTTTATAACTAATCTTAGACATGAAATACAATAGAAATAATCTCATTTTAAGGTCTTGGTTATAACATTTCCTATAGTAACAGTATTTTTTTATTATTTTATTTTATTTGATCATTATTGTAGAACTTAATATTGTTCTATCATTGCATTTTGCAATTTGTCATAATATTCCTTTATAACTTGATTTCACATACCAAAAAGTATATCAGAATCAATCATATGAAATGATAAAGCAATTTCAAAATAGGTAATTTAAAAACAAAGAAAAGTATGCATTGCGGAAAACGAAATACACATCTAAATGCACGTAATGGAAAACAGTGCATTAGTAAGGTTTGAGAACTCAGATTATTTTTACAAGTAATCTTTACCTTGAAAGTAAGAAATAGCAAGAAAAATACAAACAACAAATGGGCCATGAAATTTTCTGTCTTCCAAAAGGAGAGGATTTCTCTCATTATTATTCTCTCAATTTTTTAATTTTTACCCTTCAGCATATATAAGAATTTTAGAAGCTATCAGGTGAATTGCTTTGCTGTGATAAAAACAGAAAGAGAGCTGTGCACAGTAATGTGTCTTAGGCTGTTACTTTGATGAAATGGCTTAAACTTGGAGATAAAACTGAACATGGAACATGATGAAAGTCATTTAAATTCTAGTACTGAAACAAAGGCTAAGAAACAAAAAGGAAAGCCTTCAAACGAGATATAAGGGTTGATTTTGTTGATTTCTGAGGTGTATCATATGAAGATATGTGTCACATTTTAGTGTTTGTCATGATCGACTGTCATAGTTAATGGTATTTTCGAGAGTCTTATGCTGTATCCTTCTAAGTACGTGATTCACTGTGTGGCAACTTCGATCTCAAATGCTAATAATCCACATTTCTGTCACTGATATTTTATATTTGTCATTTATCCAACATACTCATTTCTATCTGACCGTAGGGGGAGAACAGTGACAGCTATTGCAGAAAGAGTAAAGTTGAAGGTAAAATAAGTATTTTTTTCTTTTAAAATACTGAAGGCACTTTGAGGCATTGAGGGTCATTACCCAAATGAGCATTCACTTTAAAGAATCAACTCAGGTTAAAGTAGCTTCTCACACTTTCTGTGCATCTAGAATAGCTTTAGGGTATTGACAAACCTTCATGGATAGCCCATGACACAGAGCAAGAGAATGAATTTTTGAAAGAATTCACACATTTACATTAATATTGGCCTTCTAACTCTGCAGGAAGTCATAGAATTTTAATTTGGACTTTATGGGCTTGTTCTGTGCCCTCTACAATTCCCCTGGATTTTAATGAAATATTAAAGCTGATAAAATAGTAAAAAGCATTGACCTAGTAAGAATATTAAAAAGTCCATCTTTATATTTCTTATTGGTAATGCACCTATGGTCACCTATGTCTTTCATTAATATTTAAGTGGACATATTACAAAGGCCAGGGATAAGACAGCTATACATACTACTGATACCATACCACTAGGTAAGCCTCCAATAAGAGATGCCACTCTTGGGCAAATGGGAGTATGAAGGAAAAAAGTTCTAAATTAACTGAGTTAAAATCTGAAGTTACTGAATTATCCCAGAATATATTAAGGTTATTTTTCCCTGCAATCAGACAGAATGGAGTTTCAAACAGAGATTAAGTTGAGTTATAGAATAATAAAGAACATTATTTTCTTTCCCACACACGAATTACTGGCCAAAAAAATAAATACACACTACATTTTCTTTGGCTTGTGTATCAGTAACCTGTTGCAGTGAACAAAGTATTCCTAAACTGTGGCAACTTAAGACAATTATAAATATTTATTTCACATAATTTCTGTGACTCAGGAATTCCAGAATAGTTTAGCTATGTGGCTCTGAATCGAAGACTCATGAGATTGCTGTAAATATGACAACGGGGACAACAGTCATCTGAGGGATTGACTGGGGTGGGAAGATTGGATTCTAAGACAGTTCTGTTGGTCATTGCCAAGTCAATACTGGCTGCTGGCAAGAGGCCTCACTTCCTCACCACATGTACCTTTGCACAAAGCTGCCAGAGTGTCCTTATGGCCTAGTGGCTGACTTCCACTCAAGTGAGTAATTCAAGAGAGTGCAAGGCGGAAGCCACATGTCCTTTAGTATCTGGCCTCAGAAGTCACACACCAGCAATTCCACAATCTCCTATTGGTTCCAGCTGGTCAATCCTATTTAACAGGGAAAGTGAGCCTCACTGGGGGAAACTTAGAGGCTGCCTGCCACGATTTCCAGACTAGAATGGCATATTGTTTAGAAGGCATTTCAGGAGTAACTATAAACATGCAAATGATATTTCAAAGAATATGCATTCAGATCAGCATACCCAGCCAAACAGTCTGAGAACTCAGTGTTGTATTGTTTTCTTGTTGGCACATTATCTGATAAAAATAAGAGGCTTTTCAGTGGTACATAGCTGTTATTTTTCCACTCCAAAACATAGGGCAAATGTCATTTTGCCAGTCCTCACACAATGCTAAAGCATAGGTTTCTTACTAAAAGTCAGAGTATGTTAGAGAATAAGGCTCAGACCGAAATTATTTCATACACATGAAGCATTTTGCCTACATTTTGTTGTTACTGCAAATAAGAGCCAATGAAATAAGAGAATGGAAATAAATGTCTGAGTAAAAGAGAGATGCAATAGCCGCGCCTAGTTGTTAGTATTATAAAATATAGCCTTCTTTTCCAAAGTAAAATAAGCGATAAAGGAAAGAGAATTAAAAACAAAGATGAATCTCCAACAGGGGCGTCTAGTTTAACCTTTCTCATTTTACAATGAGAAAACTAAGGCCTAGGAAATTTAATTGACTGTGCAAAGCCACACAGTAAATTAACCACTTATACATTCAGAGGAGATTTCACAGGCCTGGGGCTCTTTTCCCCGAAATAATTTTGAATTTCTGAAACACTGAAGAACACGTCAAAAAATACAAAGTTGAGTCAAAACAGTTATTTATTATCAACTAGATAAATAGGCAAAGTGAGTGCTTGATAGACGGCAAAGATTCTCAATATTTTTGGAAACATGAATTAGGCCCAACAACTTTGCATTGTGAAGACACCTCAATTCACTGGAGGAAATCCTTGTTTCTAACTTGAAAATTTCAACTTGAGATATTGTTTTAAATCAAAGAAACATTTTGGCACTCCTAAGCAGACATTGCTACAAAGCTAAATACTTCTGTTTCTTTTTGTTTTCAAAAATGCTCTCATGAAAATAAAAAATGTTATTTAATATAGGAAGCACTAATCATAGAAAATAATTTTACATTGTGCCAAAAATTCTGATCAAATGAAATTGTTACTTTGTAGCTGAATGTCTCTTTAGTTGACATTTTTTAGGAATTGTTTTCCAAACGGCAATGTGACTCATTGCCTGCTTTTAACTCTGCACTGTTTCTCTTTAGCGTGCAAAACTTTCTGATTGTTGTAATTTTATTTTCATGCCACATTACCAGAGAAAACATTTTTTCCAAACAAACAATTGCTTTCAAAAGGCAGAAGATGCACTGTTTATCTTGGCTTCTAGTGAATGAAAATAACTCATAATAGCCTATGGTATGGTTTAGAAATATCACTGCCTCATGTGGAAACTGAATGAGCATAATATATGCTAAATGTCAAATCTTAGTTTTTAGGAGGTAAAAGAGGTGTTTGGACTGATTAGAAAATGTGAAAATTAATGAATGCTGTAGATGAAGAAACACAGTAATGATACACATGGACATGAATTTATATAATAAAGCATTTACTGAAATGTACCTACCATTAATTGAGTAGATACTATTGATCATGGATGGTGCCGTTGTTAGGGGTTTAAGGTTGAGTTTGGGTTTTAGAGGTCAAATTCTATTACTTACCTCTTCCATCCTCCAAGTTGTATGCTAACAGTATTAAAGACAGAGGAAATATGGCCAAATATCTTAGAAAACACCAACTAATGAAGACTGCTCTAGCAAAGACTTTGTAGCATAGCTAATGCCAAGAGGATTAAATAAGGTCTCAGCCTATGCCAACGTCCACCCCTTCACCTCTACCCCATTGGAAAGACAGTTCAAAATACATTGAGCAGGGTCAGTGTCAAGAAAACAAGAAATATTTCAAATATCATGTAGTTTTTGCCAATTCTCTCTTTAGCTCCCTGGGCTACCCAGCCCCCACTAGCCTGGGCTGTTAACGCATAGGAAGGTGCCATGTGAGATAAAATGGAGCAACAAAGAGAGGGGTGGCTTTCTTCTACGGGAGGAAAGGCCCTGGTGCAGCCTGCCTCTCAAGATCCGCGCCCAGGTGGCCCTACTATTTGAGAACAGAAAGCACCAGGGAAGGCGGGGCATGGTGCCTCACGCCTGTAATCCCAGCACTTTGGGAGGCTGAGGCGGGTGTATTCCCTGAGGTCAGGAGTTCAAGACCAGCCTGACCAATATGGTGAAACCCCCATCTCCACTAAAAATACAAAAATTAGTTGGGTGTGGTGGCATGTGCCTGTAGTCCCAGCTACTCGGGAGGCTGAGACAGGAGAATCGCTTGAATCTGGGAGATAGAGGTTGCAGTGAACCAAGATCGCACCACTGCACTCCAGCCTGGTGACAGAGCGACACTCTGTCTCAAAAAAAATTTTTTTTTTTTAAAGAAAGCAGAAAGTCCCAGGGAAGAATGCATAAAGTGAGTGTGATCAAGGTGCCTGCCATCAGAATCAGAACACACCAGTCACTGATGCTGCTCTGCTAGCAATGCAGTGAACCCATCCACTAGTGAACTGTAACCCAGTGAAAGTAGGGCTCCAATTAAAAGAAAATAAAAATGAATGAATGAAAGGGAGGGAGGAAAGGAAAGGAAAGAAAAAGGAAAAGGAAAAGGAAAAGGAAAATTTACTCAGTCTAGTAAGAAAGTTGCAGTTGGGGCCATGGATATTTCTTCTTATATTCCTCTGACTGGGAAAAAGAAAAACAGCTTGGGAAAAATTAGATTTTCCTTTTGGGCAAGGCTGATAATTTCAAGGGAGAAGGAGTCTCCCTTCTTACCAGATATCAGCATGCCTCCTAAGGAATTTGGAATCTGAAAGCTTGAGTTCAAACCCCACTACTAACTAGCTGGATAAACTTAGGTAGTTATTTATCATCTAGGACTCTCCGTTCCCTCTAAAAACTATGAGTATCACTTTCCATTACATATGGGGGCCCAAGGGGTGCTCCCTGTGAGTTTAGTTTGAGAAATTCTGTGAGCCAATCCTGAGCAGTTCTGGGAGTCTCTTAGAGGTCTCCTTCTCCCAAAGGAAGAGGTGACAAACAGGACAGGATTGAGCACTAGCCTTGCAACACGAAGCCTACGTGCCTGGGAGAAGCTACCAATTTTAGTGAGGCACATTGAACAATATTTCTAAGTCCTCCTGGGTTTTCCCAGGACTAGATTCTACCCTGATTCCTTTAACTGTTCCAATTGCCCTGGGTTGGAACATCTGTGGAACCCCTATGACTAAGGTGTGACTTTTCCTATGGCTCTAGGGAAAGACCTGTTTTCCCCTTGCAGTTGTTGACGGGATTTCACTACGAAGACAATGCTGCTGGCTGGCCAGTCATAACAGTGTGTCTGCCAGGAAATGCTATCATTACCCCTTGAGTGTCAGCCACAAGATCACATGTCCCTGGTTTAATGCCATGTGCACTGTGGCTTAGCTTCTTCTGGGGCCACTGCATACCTGGGTTAGCCTCGCTGGCTCCGGCCCACATGTTTCCAGTTTTCTCTGATTTCCCCTGATTTGCTGTTGAAGTTAGAGCATGCTGCCTATTTAAGGCTATGGTTCACCAATCTTGAGAGGTCTACAAAAGTTGAAGGGCCTGACTGCGTTGTAAACAGCATAATAACACCAGTCAGGGATGAACAGTAGTGGTTCTACCTAGGCAGTGCTCTCTACCTGAGTGCAATATAGCTAAGACATGCGTATGGCTTGCTTTTAAAGAAGGCAAGCCCTTGCCTCCACCGGCAATCTCCTTGCCCTCAACAGCAGGTCTAGGTCTCCTCTGTTCAGCCCACCCAAGCAGATACTTTCTTTGTAATAAGTACCTATTACATGTTTCTTTCTTTCATCCCACCATATTCTAACTATTGCTTTTTTTTTTTTTTTTTTGGAGACGGAGTCTCGCTCTGTCACCCAGGCTGGAGTGCAGTGGCCGGATCTCAGCTCACTGCAAGCTCCACCTCCCAGGCTCACGCCATTCTCCTGCCTCAGCCTCCCAAGTAGCTGGGACTACAAGCGCCCGCCACCTCGCCCGGCTAGTTTTTTTGTAGTTTTTAGTAGAGACAGGGTTTCACCGTGTTAGCCAAGATGGTCTTGATCTCCTGACCTCGTGATCCGCCCGTCTCGGCCTCCCAAAGTGCTGGGATTACAGGCTTGAGCCACCGCGCCCGGCCATATCTCCATTGTTTCACTGATGACACCATAATGTATTAATCACTACTGGGTTTAAATCTATTTCTATTTTTCAATTTTGTCGCAATTTCATAAGACCAGGACCCTATATTAACTATCTTTGTACTCTCAGTACCTACCATTTTGCCTCAGGAATATTGGGTCTTCAATAAATGTGTTATATCAGTGGTCCCCAAGCTTTCTGGCACCAGGGATGAGTTTCGTGGAAGACAATTTTTCCATGGATGAGGGAGGGATGGATGGTTTCAGGATGAAACCGTTCCACCTCATTAGATTCTCATAAGGAGCAGGCAACCTAGATCCCTCACACGCACAGTTCACAATAGGGTTCATGCTCCTGTGAGAATCCAATGCTGCCACTGATCTGACCGGAGGCAGAGCTCTGGCAGTAATGCTCACTTGCCTGCCACTCACTTCCTGCTGTGTGGTCAAGTTCCTAACAGACCATAGACCTCTACCAGGGGAACCCTGTGTTATACGACTGGACACACAGATGGATGCATAAATGAATAAATGAATTTTACAACTGGACTGAGGTATGATGGCATATAATGTACAAGATCAGTACCTGTCCATCATAGACTATCATAGTAATATGGGAAACCATTGTCAAATCCCAATCTATAGGGCAAGATGTTACAGTTATGACACGGATTCCCCCACTCCATGTTTTACATCTCTGAAGTGGGGAGGCATCTCTCAATCCCTGCTGGTCAGACAGCAGTCAGGATGTGAGTGCCATGGTGTGTGCGTGCATCCAGAGTAGAAACGTGGATGTCAGTGCTTTGGATGGAATTCCTGGAAAGGTTGGTTGGAGCATTTTCTTAAAAAATGCAACATCACCAACACTCATGATGCTGTAGACGACAGTTTTATGTGAAAAGAAATCATGATATCTACTGCCTTGAGTCAAAGTTTTCCAGACAGTCAGTATCTGAATGTAAAGAAGTTTTAGGAATACTTTAACCAATTTAATATGCTTATGTTTTTCTTTTTTAGAAATGCCTCAGAGTGCTATATCATAAAAATTTATGCCCAGACAAGTCTAAAATAGTTCTTTCAATAAGCAGAAAATAAAAACTTTAAGTGAGAGAAGGATATTATATAAATTTAACTGACAGTATTCTTACTTTTTCGGTAATTTTAATGTTTCTTATAGTCAGTGACATTATATTCCATGAAATATGGGGTACTTGCTGTAAAATTCGTGATATTTTTCCTCTTTGGGGAAACAAATGGGATTAGTAAATTGTAACTGTTACGTCTTTTATTGAAGTAAAGGTACATTGAGATCTGCATGTACCTTTCTCAGAAAGATGAATTTCACACTGTGGCAATAAAGAGAACACATGATATTTGCAAATTTCCTGGGAGAAGTTTCTCTATCCAAACCTGGTCTCTGTCGTTGTTTAACGATGCTGCTGAAGTAAAGAGGACAGGCCCAGAGGAACCACATTAAAAACAGTCCAGTGTTTTCCTCAGCAGTCAATCATTTCTGCCTCTCTATACTTCCCAGCCCCCACCCCAAAAGGGAAGTAACCAAAAGGGACAAAAGGCCCTGTCCCCAGTCATCCTAACTTTGAGGCAGATATGAGGTTGTTGCCAAATCCTCTTTTTCTTCACATATTCTTAGATAACGAAAAATAAAAGGAAAATAACAGCAACAAAGGAAAGAATCTTATTAGCAGATAGCTAACCAATGAAAGGGAAGTCGAAAACCCTTTGGAGAGTCTCTGGTGTCTCCCTGTGTCCTGAACTTTCTGCCTTGCTGCTAATGTTAAAGAACCAAAATTAGACCTCCTCTAAGTGGAAGCCAACGCTGGTATTTTGGCAAGGGCCCAAAACACGCAAAGAGGTCCTAGGACTGTGATCCCTACCCTTTCTTCTCCCCTCTCAACCTGCTCCATGACTTTCAAGTTCTTCCCCCATCCTCCAGCTGCCCTCCCAAAGAGAAGGAAGCAGTACTGGCAGGGGATAAACGATATCCTTCACTCATGTTACACGGATGATGCATGTGGCAGTGATGGGACCTGGATGTAATGCAGGCAGTCCCCGCCCAGTCCCTGCCGATCCAAACAGAGGAAAGATGTGACTAGAGGAATAAATTAAAAGCTCCCTCTCATATGGATGTCCCCAGTGTGCAATTACAGCAAGGTCTGTAATTTCTAGCAGTATCATTTAAGTTCTTGCCTTTTCAAACGCTCATGGTAGATTGTAAAAATGCTGATTTACCACCTTCCTTGGCCAGTTGTCTCTGGAGACACTCACCCTACTCCACCTAATGCTTAATAAAAAACTGGTGTCCAAAAGGGTTGGAGGTTCATCTCTAAATTCCACATTTGATCTAGGAAGAAAAAAAAATAGTATTTGTTGTTTGGGGAGTCCAAAACAAAGAAAGCGGGAAAGAGAAAAGAAAACATTTGATATCCCAGGAGTGCCAAGTCCCAAATCCTTTCCAGCAGCGCCCTCCAATATTTGTAGTCCCTGTCATGTTGGTGGCCTTTGCTCAGGTACCCAGCTAGGCTCCAAAATTGCATAAACACCTAACTATGCTGTTTTAGAGAGAAGCAGCTACACATGCCACTTTAAAGAAATTTAATTACTGTATCTCTTTTCTTCAAACATGTGGGGTTCTGTGGAGAGTTGGACACCACCCTGGGCAGGTTCCACATGGCACGGCAGCTGCTGTGAGCAAAGGGGAGGGTGTGTACAGGCCGTGAGGTAGCGTCTCGTCTGAAGGAAATGAAATACTGCATGCAGAGGGCTTATTAAAAGCTTCATGCTTGAAAACTCCGTAGTAAAGGCAAGTCTTGGGAAGCAGACAGTTTCCCCTTTTGCTGGTCATGTTAACTTTATAGTTGGAAATGTGAATGCAATTTTGACATTTGTATGGACTTAGCGGGGGTGGGGCGGGGTGGGAGAAGCATGAAGCCGGTTTTTATTGGAAAAACATGGCCCGGAACAAAGCTTCTCAAGGCATGCTTTGCCAGTAATTAAGGTGCAGTCTTCTCTTCTGTGGGCCCTGCATCCCACAGTGTTACAGGTACAGTAAATTTTTAAAAAACACAGCAGCTCAGTACTAGCAGGGGCCATGGCTCTCCTTCTAACCAGCCCTACAAAATGACTCTAGAATTTTTTTTTTCCAAGAGAGTTCAGGACATTGTAGCCCCAGCTGCAGCAAGACAGTTTACTGTGTCCCTCAAATGTAACTTTTTCACAACTTAACTAGCTTTATTTTAAATAAATTTTATGTATAAAATTTTTGGATTAGTAATTCATGTATGTGGTACAAAATTCAGAAGGTGCAAGAAACTGAAATGCAAGTCTCTCTATACCTCTTGATAGTGATTCTGCTCTCCTTAGAAAAAACCCTTGTTACCTTTCTTGCAGATAGTTCCAGAACTCTGTGGTATATACCAGCATACCCGATGTAACCTGTTCTTGTTTGTTTCTTTCTTTTATGGGATTTTTTTTTTTCCATTCAAAGAGGTTTGATAAACAAATGTAATGAAGCTGCTAAAATGGATAATTTTTAAAACAACCTGATGAAATGGAATATTTTAAAAGATTCAATCAGATACTTTTAAAGTATTAGCATGTGACTTCCCAACTTAAAACTATTTTTTAAAAAGTATAGATGCATTCATGAAATCCACACCAGAAAAATTTCAATGTGAGAATTTCTCCTCCTCCTATTTTTCTTGATATTATGCTTTCTATTAGCAGAACTTTTTCTCTTATTCTCATTACAATCTTTATATATTCTCACTGATGTTCATAGCTTCCTCCTTTATTTAAAAATTAAGTAATATTTCTGGGGTTTCTAGATGGAGATGACAAAAATCACGATTTTGTACATGGGCCAACAGAAATCACTTACCTCTGGTCAACTGTAGCTGATCATGGGCAAGAACACGAGAAATTGCATTACCATGTAAGAAGATCACTTGGCTAGGATTTAAGTGGACTCTGATCTATTCATTCAAACCTCATTTGTATCTGGAGCTCAACAAGTCTTCAAAGCTCTCTGGACCCTTCTTTTCTTTTTTATAAAATGAAGGGAAATATGAATGAGACTTCCTGCTGAAGCATTTTGTTTCTTGACTTACACTTTCCAGGGTTTTGCCCATGTGATTCTAGTCCCTAAAGTCTCAAATTGATTAATGCAACAATCTCCTTTTTCTCAAGTTAAAATAAAAAAGGTGAGCATGGTCAGATTAAGATTTGCTAGACATATCCTTGTTTCTTGACAGAAAATTGAGAAATTCAAAGAAACGTTCTCAGATGGTGCCAATTCATTTTTGTTTCATTCGATCACATAGGCAGAATTTCAGCCTTAGCACCTCCGAAATTTACATTTCATCCTGAATACAGGGCAGGCCTTATTCTTGGTGCAGATGCAGGTCACTGGGCACATCCCCAGCTCCTGGGTTCTGCCACCAAGCTGGAGTAGGACACTCACTTCTTCTGTCCAAATTTGCCTCACCAGCCAGCCTGCATTCTGGGTGATTGGACCGAGTGGAACTGTGTGTGAGGACCTAAGACTGGAAGAGCCAGTGGGCTGCAGAGATTGGAACTGAGAGGCATGTTAAAAATTCTTTCCAGGGTTATTAAGCAAAGCCAGGAACTCCACACCTGGCCTTGTGAAGGAGTAGACAAAGATGTATAAGTATGAGGCAGCATATATTTCGTTCCACTAACTGTTCCCTTTGAATCTTCTAATATGTGTTTCCTTCAACACATTTGCATTAAATGCAAATTGTATCCTAAGCATTATTCCAGGTGCCAGAGATATAGCAGCAAATAAATCCCTCACACACAAAAAAAATCCTGCCCTCATGGAGCTCATGATCTAATGTTATGTTCTCTTTATTCTTTTTCTTTTTTTTTTTTTTGAGATGGAGTCTCACTTTATCACCCAGGCTGGAGTGCAGTGGTGCCATCTCGGCTCACTACAACCTCTGCCACCTGGGTTTAAGCGATTCTCCTACCTCAGCCTCCCGAGTAGCTGGGATTACAGGCACCTGCCACTGAACCCAGCTAATTTTTGTAATTTTAGTAAAGATGGGGTTTCACCATCTTGGCCGGCTGGTCTTGAACTCCTGACCTCATGATCCACCTGCCTTGGCCTCCCAAAGTGCTGCGATTACAGACATGAGCTACCTTGCCCAACCCTCTTTATTCTTTTTCTAACCTAAGTCAGTGTCTCAACTAACTCCTTTCTGTTGATGTAAGATACCCTACTCTTCTACCTTTTACAGCTATACTTGTACTTTGTACAGTATCAGAATTTTTAACTTTCAAATTCTGTTTTTTCGAATATAAATAGGTCTTCCAAGTTTTGTTTAGTTTCATTCGAAAGTCAAAAATCCATATAAACAGATTTACATTATCATAACGATGTAAATGCTGCTAACTGCGGAGCCAAGAAATGTACTAAAATTATACTTCCTTCTCTTAAAGGTCTTATGGCATGACCCCTGAACCAATTAATGGAGAATATTCAAATTCCAAGCACCAGGGTAAAGTGAATTCTCTGTTCTTGTACCTAATGAATTAAATATTTGAAATCATATCATGGCACCGACAAAGATTCTCTCTATGGCCAAACTCTAGCCATGCTCTTCTGAGCCATTTCTTAGCTGGGCCTCAACCTTGGCCTACAAAGACTTAAGGCAAAAAAAACTCAGTTTCTAACAGCTCAAGGCCACATCCCCAGGATGACTCTATCCTCCCTTAAAAGCACCTGCCTGAGAAAACTCAAAGCTGCCAAAAGTACTTGCTGCTTGTTGCAGCCAACACTTGAAGAAAGACCTGTCTTCCAGTCTCTCTAGAATGGTAGGAGCCTCACTTTCCAAAGTTCCAGTTAGCAAATCCACATGGTTTCACTTGGACTAATGACCACCCTGCTCTTCCTGCTTTGTGTAATTTTTCACTTCCTTGACTCCGTTAGAGCTCTCTCAGTCTCCCTTTTAATTGCCTAGTCATCACTGCACAGATCAAAATGGAGCTCAGCTCCCCTCCCGTTAGTAATTACTGAATAAAATCTGTTTTCACTACTTTAACAAATGTCTGTGTTTATCTTTGACACCACATGAAAAAATTGTGACATATTTTACTTTATTTCATAATATCCAAACCACAAATGCTTGTATAACCTTTTGTTTTTCCTGAAGTCTGTACTTACTTTCTTTTTTCTTGATAGAAGAATGATGCACCCTCACCTTCTTTCTCAAGCTTACCTTGACTTTCAATCTTATTGTACAGTGTATGGAGTCCTGCTTTTACCCCAGCGACGTCCCTCCCTGAATCTGTATTTCCCTGTTCCAGTTTTCTTCAAGGTCATCCCAGATGGGACTTCCTAAGATGGGATCTTAGGAGGCCCTGAGACATGTACATCTAAAAACATGTTTATTTTTGCTTTCACACTCATTTGAAAGGTAGGCTGAGTGGAGACTTATACGTTAAATTAAAAAGTAAAAACACAAGTCACAGGCCAGGAGAAAATATTTGTAATACATATATTTGGAAAAAAGACCCAAGCCCAGAATATATAAAAAAGCTTCTACAAATCAATAAGAAAAAAAAAAAAGAGCAATGGAATGTTTAAAAATGGGCCAATAATTGAACAGGAACTTCACAAGGAACATCATCAAATGACTAAGATATATTTAAGAAGTTGCTAAATTTCTTTTTTTTTTTTTTTTTTTTTTTGAGACGGAGTCTTGTTCTGCCACCCAGGCTGGAGTGCAGTGGCCGGATCTCAGCTCACTGCAAGCTCCGCCTCCCGGGTTTATGCCATTCTCCTGCCTCAGCCTCCCGAGTAGCTGGGACTACAGGCGCCCGCCTCGTCGCCCGGCTACTTTTTTGTATTTTTAAGTAGAGACAGGGTTTCACCGTATTAGTCAGGATGGTCTCGATCTCCTGACCTCGTGATCCACCCGTCTCGGCCTCCCAAAGTGCTGGGATTACAGGCTTGAGCCACCGCGCCCGGCCGAAGTTGCTAAATTTCAATACTCATCAGGGAAAAGCAAATTCAACCCACAATGACATGTCACTGTGCACTGACCAAAATGGACATTGAAAAGATCGAAGATGGCTGACCAGAAGCAGCTAGTGTGTGCTGCTCTCACAGAGAAAAGAAAAAGGAACAAGTAAATACAACACCTTCACCTGAAACATCCAGGTGCACACATTGGAATTCATCAAGTAAACAACTCAACCCATGTAGAACAGAGAAAAGTAAGACAGGATGACTGCCAACCTGGGAGTGACATGAAGCTAGGGGAGGTCCCTGCTCTGCAGGGAAATGGTGAGTGAGTGAGAGACCCAAAGGACCCACACTTCTTCCACAGATCTTTGCAACCCTGGGGTCAGGAGATCCCCTTGTGGACCCATTCCACCAGTGCCTTCAGGCTGACACAGAGAGCTATGTGGAATCTGGGCAGTGCTACATGGAATCTGGGCATAGCCACCAGTGCACAGACAGTCCTGGGAGCCTTGGGCCCCTAGGCATCCCAGCAACAGCAGCTGCAGCTCTGGAAAAAGGGCAGGTTAGGCTCCTTCACACACCCCCAGGAAAGCGGCTGAATCCAGGGGACTGAGCAGCCATGGTCAGCAGGCCTCAGTTTCATGGCACCTCATGGGCTAAGACCCACTGGCCTGGGACTCTAGCTGCTCACCGCCAGTGTTCTCAGGCTGACAGAGTTCCATACCTCCCTGACATGGAGCTCCCAGAGGGAGGGACAGGCCACCATCTTTGTTCTTTCGTTGCCTTTGGGCACCGGAGAGCCTGAGGTGAGGAGGGACTAAAGTGGACCCTCTGCACAGTACAGCCATCCTATGGAAAAGCAGCCAAACTTTTGTATGCAGTTAGCTCTGGAAAGTACAAGGTGACTAGGGATTGGCAAAGACTCACAGCACAGTGCAGCCACCATACAGAAAAGCGGCTAGACAATTTTTTTATGTAGGTCTCCAATCCCATTTCTCCTCATTGAGAAGGACCTGCCAGCCTGGGACTCCAGCTGGTCCCCACCAGTCTTCTTGGGCTGGCAGCAGCTCCTCAACTCCCTGAAATGGAGCTCCCAGAGGAAGGGGAAGTCTGCCATCTTTGTTGTTTTGCAGCCTTGGCTGTTGCTGTCTTCAGTTCTCTGGAGAGTCCAAGGTGACTAGGGACTGATGCAGACTCATAGCACAGTCAGCCACCCCATGGAAAACTTGGTCAGACTGTTTTTTATGCAAGTGCCTGATCGCATTTCTCTTTACTGGGCAGGACCTCCCGATCTGGGACTCCAGCCACCCTCCACTGGGGCTATTGGGTTGGTAGCACTTCTGTAACTTCCTGGAACAGAGGTTCCCAGAGGGAGGGGTGGGCTGCCATCTTTGCTGCCTTGCAACCCTCGCCTTTGCTGTCTCCAGGTTCTGGAGACTGCAGGAAATAGGAGCTGGAGTGGATCCCCATCACAGTGCAGCCACCTCACAGAAAAGCGGCTAGACTATTCCCCATGCAGGTCCCTGTCCTCGCTTTTTCTCACTGGGCAGGCTGCCTGACCGCTGCCTCCCCCAGCCTCAGCAAACCACCCTGCTGCAGCCTGAACATTTCAATCAGAAGCAGATCTGCATTCCTCTAAGGAGGAAATACCAAAGTCAACCCGTAACCCCTTTGCCATTGCCGCCGCTAGTGGTACCACCCTAACTGCCCTTGGCCTGGGGAAAGAACAAAGGGTCTAGTTGCTACACTGGCACATCCAGCACACCACAGCCACCATATGCAGAGGGAGTCCAATTCCTCTTCCCTGGATATCCCCAGTTCCCACTCTTCACTTGGTATCTTCTTACGTCACCCCAGAATAGCTACCCCACCCACAGCTGAGCATACCCACTGGTAGTGGCACTGAGTGTTCCTGGGGACAGGCTCCCAGAGGTAACCAACATCCCCTCTGCCACTGCTACAGCAGTGGTTCTGCCCCTGCTGCCCTCAGTCTGAGAAGAAACAAAGAGCCCAAGGGTTACACTCAAGCTTCCAGCATGCCACCATCACCGTACAGTGAGGAGACCAGCCTCTCCTCTCTGTGAGCCCTCAATCCCCAGCTTCCCAACAAGTGGAGCCCCCAGCTCATGCCAGCAGTGCCGCTGCCCCATCCTCTGTTTGAACACTCCCAGTAGCAGTGGCTCCACGTTTATCAGAGGTGGAGCTCCCCGGGGCAACCAAAAGTCCCTCTACCCCTGCTGCCCTTGGACTGGGAAGGAGTAAAGTCTCGAGGTGCCTTATCCATACTTCCAGCAAGCCGCAGTTGCCCTAAGGAAAGGAGGCCAATTTGTCTTCCACAGCTCCCACCCGCTCCCCCTGCTCATCACCAGGCAGACCTCTCCCTCATTCCCCCTCCTGGTTTTGGCCCACACTGCAGAACCCCTATCTTGGGTAAATCACACTGATTGATTGTAGCTCTGCATGTCTCTGGGATGGAGCTCCAGGAGACAAGTGAAAGACGCTTGGCAATACCACTGCTAAGGCCCCTTCCTCTGATGCCTCCAGGCTGGGGAGGGAACATAAACCCTGAGGTCACTCCAGAGCTGTGATGGGCAGCCCAGGAGCGCCAAGCCATGATCTGCAGCCAGCCCTCAAGTGGGAGAGCAGCCCACACTTTCAGAGCATTGAGAGGAAGCATGGCTGCAACTGTGAGGAAATGCAGAGGAGCAACACAACTGAGAAAGAGCCCATCTACTGACCATTATGCTTAAGTGCCACCTACTGGAACACACCCCAAAACTTCAACTCCAACAATAGTTTGTTAACACACCAGCCTGTGAAACCAAAAACAAGAAGTCAAATACAAATAAAAACTCTGCACAAACCTCTGGCCTTCTGAAAATATCCAGAAAAGGAATCTACTGACTATACTCAATTTACACCACAGTTAAGGGAACACCCACACACAGAGATGAAAAAGAATCAGCACAAAACTCTGGCAACTCAAAAGGCCAGAATGTCTTCTTTCCTTCAAATGAGTGCACTCATTCTCCAGCAAGGGTTCTTAAAGAGGCTGAGATGGCTGAAATGACAGAAATCAAATTCAGAATAGGAATAGGAATGAAAAACCATCGAGATTCAGGAGTAGAGCAAAATCCATTTCAAGGAATCCAAGAATCATAATAAAATGATACAAGAGCTAATAGACAGCATAACCAGTATAAAAAAGAACCAAAGTGACATGATAGGGCAGAAAAACACACTACAAGAATTTCATAATGCACTCCCAAGTATTGACAGCAGAATAGACCAACCTAAGAAAAGACTCTCAGTGTTTAAAGACTGGCTCTCTGAAACAAGACAGCCACAAAAACACAAAGAAAAAAAGAATGAAAAAGAATGAACAAATCAAATATGGAATTATTATTATTATTATTATTATTATTTTTTTTTTTTTTGAGACGGAGTCTCGCTGTGTCGCCCAGGCTGGAGTGCAGTGGCGCGATCTCGGCTCACTGCAAGCTCCGCCTCCCGGGTTCCCGCCATTCTCCCGCCTCAGCCTCCGAGTAGCTGGGACTACAGGCGCCCGCCACCGCGCCCGGCTAGTTTTTTGTATTTTTAGTAGAGACGGGGTTTCACCGTGTTAGCCAGGAGGGTCTCGATCTCCTGACCTCGTGATCCACCCTTATATAAAGAGACCAAATCTATGCTCATTGGCATCCCTGAAAGAGACAAGCAGAACGCAAGCAACTTGAAAAACCTATTTCAGAATATTGTCAATGAAATGTTCCTGAACCTTACTAGAGAGACGGAGATTCAAATTCAGAATATGCAAAGAACCCCTGCAAGATATTACACAAGAAGACCACCCCCAAGACATAATCATCAGATCCTCCAAGGTCAAAATGAAAGAAAAATGTTAATGGCAGCTAGAGAGAAAAGTCAAGTCACCTACAAAGGGAAGCCTATCAGACAAACAACAGACCTCTCAGCAGAAACCCTATGAGCCAGAAGAGACTGGGGACCTATATTCAACATTCTGAAAGAAAAAGTTTCTCCAACCAAGAATTTCATATCCAGCCAAACTAAGCTTCATAAGTTAAAAAGAAAGACAAGCAAATGCTGAGGGAATTCATTACCATCAGACATGCCTTACAAGAGCTCCTGAAGGAAGCATTAAATATGGAACGGAAAGACCATTACCACTCACTACAGAAATACATTTGAATATACCGACCAGTGATACTATAAAGCAACCACACAAACAAGTGTGCATAATAACCAGCTAACAACATGATGATAGGATCAAACCCACACATAATCAAGCTAACCTTGAATATAAATGAGCTAAATGCTCCAGTTAAAAGGCACAGAGTGGAAAAGTGGATAAAGAAGTAAGAACCATTGGGGTGCTGTGTTCAAGTGACCCATCTCATATGCAGTGACACCAACAGGCTCAAAATAAAGAAATGGAGAAAAATCTACCAAGCAAACAGAAAAGAGAAAAAAACAGAGGCGGGAATCCTAGCTTCAGATAAAACAGACTTTTAGCCAACAAATATCAAAAAAGACCAAAAAAAAAAAAAAAAAAGAGCATTACATAATAGTAAACGGTTCAATTCAACAAGAAGACCTAACTATTCTAAATATATATGCACCTAACACATGAGCATCCAGATTCAAAGACAAGTTCTTAGAGACCTATGAAGAGCCTTAGATTCCCACACAATAATAGTGGGAGACTTCAACAACCCACTGATAGTATTGGACCATCAAGGCAGCAAATTAACAAAGATATTTAGGACTTGAACTCAGCAGTGGGTCAAATGGACCTGATAGACATCTACAAAATTATCTACCCCAGAACAACAGAATACACATTATTCTCATCACCACATGGCACATACTCTAAAATCAAGAATATAATCAGAATAAAACAATCCTCAGCAAATTCAAAAAACCTGAAGTCATACCAAACACACTCTTGGACTACAGTGCAATAAAAATAGAAATCATGACTAAAAAATTGCTCAAAACCATGTGATTACATGGAAATTAAATAATCTGCTTCAGAGTGACTTTTGGGTAAATAATGAAATTAAGGCAGAAATCAAGAAGTTCTTTGATACTAACGAGAACAAAGACACAACATACCAGAATCTTTGGGACACACCAGAGGCAGTATTAAGAGGGAAACTCATAGCACTAAATGCCCACATCAAAAATTTTTAAAGATCTCAATTTAACAACCTAACACTACAGCTGAAAGAACTAGAGAAGCAAAAGAAACATAACCCCAAAGGTGGCAGAAAACAAGAAATAACCAAACTCAGAGCTGAGCTGAAGGAAATTGAGACTCATAAAACTAGACAAAAGATCAACGATTTAGTAATTGGTTCTTTGAAAAAAAAAAAAATAAGATAGACCACTGGCTAGACTAATAAAGGAGAGAGATGAAAATAAACACAATTAGAAATGACAAAGGAGATGTTCCCACTGACTCCACGGAAATACAAACAACCATCAGAAAATACTATGAATACCTCTGTACATACAAACTAGAACATCTAGAATAAATGGATAAATTCCTGGACACATACATCTCCCAAGACTGAGACAGGAAGAAATTGAATCCCTGAGTAGACCTATAATGAGCTTCAAAATTGAATCAGTAATAAATAGCCTAGCAACCAAAAAAAAGCACAGGACCAGATGGACTCACAGCCAAATTCTATCAGATGTACAAAGAAGAGCTGGCACCATTCCTACTGAAACTTTTCCAAAAATTGAGGGGGAAGGGCTCCTCCCTAACTCATTGTATGAGGCTGATATCACCCTGATATCAAAACCCGGCAGAGACACAGTAAAAGAGGAAAACTTAAGACCAATATCCTTGATGAACACTGATGCAAAAACCATCAACAAATACTAGCAAAACAAATCCAGCAGCACATCAAAAAGCTAATTCACCACAATCAATAAAGCTTTTTATCTGGGATGCAAGGTTAGTTCAACATATACAAATCAATAAATGTGATTCATCATATAAACAGAATTAAGGACAAAAAGCATATGATTATCTCAACAGATACAGAAAAGGCTTTCAATAAAAGTCAACATATCTTATGTTAAAAAAAAAAAAACCCTCAATAAGCTAGACATTGAAGGAATATAATTCAAAATAAGAAGAGCCAGGTATGACAAATCCACAGCCAACATCAGCTGAATGGGCAAAAGCTGGAAGCATTCCCCTTGAAAACTGGCACAAGCCAAGGATGTCTTCTCTCACCACTGCTATTCAATCTAGTATTGGAGGTCCTGGCCGAAGCAATTAGGCAAGAGAAAAAAATAAAAGGCATGCAAAGAGGAAGATAGGAAGTCGAATTATCCCTGTTTGCTGATGACCATGATTCTATGTCTAGAAAACCCAGTAGTCTCTGCCCAAAAGCTCCTTGAGCTAATAAACAACCTCAACAGAGTTTCAGGATACAAAATCAACATACAAAAATCAGTAGTATATTAGTCTGTTTTCATGCTGCTGTTAAAGACATACCTGAGATTGGGAAGAAAAAGATGTTTAATTGGACTTACAGTTCCACCTGGCTGAGGAGGCCTCTGAATCATGGCAGGAGGTGAAAGGCACTTCTTACATGGTGGCAGCAAGACAAAATGAGGAGGAAGCAACTGAAACCCGTGATAAACCCATCAGATCACATGAAACGTATTCACTATCATGAGAATAGCACAGGAAAGACCGACTCCCATGATTCAATTGCCTCCCCCTGGGTCCCTCCCACAACACGTGGGAACTCTGGGAGAAACAATTTGAGTTGAGATTTGGGTGGGGACACATCCAAATCATATCATTCCTCCCCTGGCCCTTCCAAATCTCATGTCCTCACATTTCAAAACCAATCATGCCTTCCCAACAGTTCCCCAAAGTTTTAACTCATTTCAGCATTAACCCAAAAGTCCACAGTCCAAAGTTTCATCTGAGAAAAGGCAAGTCCCTTCCACCTATGAGCCTGTAAAATCAAAAGCAAGCTAGTTACTTCCTAGATACAATGGGGGTACAGGTGTTGGGTATATATAGCCATTCCAAATGAGAGGCATTGGCCAAAACAAGGGGGTTACAGGGCCCATGCAAGTCTGAAATCCAGTGGGGCAGTCAAATTGTAAAGCTCTAAAAGTATCTCCTTTGACTCCAGATCTCATGTCCAGGTCATGCTGATGTAAGAACTGGGTTCCCATGGTCTTGGGCAGCTCTGCCCCTGTGGCTTTGCAGGGTACAGCCTCCCTCCCAGCTGGGAGGTCCCTGTTTGAGGGTGAAGGGTGGGAGGAGGGAGAGAATCAGAACAAATAACTATTAGATACTATGCTTAATACCTGGATGATGAAATAACCTGTATACCAAATTCCCATGACACAATTTTATCTGTATAACAAACCTTCATATGTACCCCTGAAGCTAAAATAAAAGATTTTTAAAAGAAAAGATCAATACTGCCAGATATTGGAGAAAATGTAGATCATGTGAAACTTCAGAATACATTGCTGATGGAAGAGTGAAACTGAAATACCATGTAGCAATTTCTCATACATTTTAACACAAACCTACCTATGACAGAGCAATTCTAATTCTAGGCATATAATCAAAAGATGTGATTGGTATTATATTGTTATTGAGGACTATTTAATTATTTCTTAACAGCTTCAAAGTAGAAACAACCCAATGTCCATCAATAGGAAAATGAATAAATGAATCACACCATAATAATGTAATAGAATACTGTTCAGTAAAAGAATGAACTTCTGATCCATTTAACAACTTGGATAAACATTAGAAGTATTAAATTTTGAAATCAAGACATAAGAAGTGTATACTATATGATTAAATTAAATTTCAGAAACAGAAAATCAACTGTGATAAAAGTCAGAATTTTGATTACCTAAATGGTGGGGAGTGATGGGTATTGACTGGAAAGGAGCATTAGGGAAATTTCTGGAATGACGGAAATAGTCTGTATCTTGATGAGGTTGGTGGTGACACAGATATATATTCATCGGGCTGTACAATTAAGATCTGTGCATCTTACCCCATGTGTTACACCTCGTTAAAAAAAAAAAGGCAAAAGGATTCTAGCTTGAAGTCGCTTTTCCTTCAGTACTTTGAAAACTTTTCTTGTCTTCTAACATCCATTGAGGTTGCTAAGAAGTCTTGTGACAGTCTGATTCTCATTCTTTGAAGTCAACCAGTTTATCCTTTCCAGAAGCTTGAGGAATATTCTCTAAACTTCTTGCTTTTAAATTCCATGAAAATGTCTCTAGACAGGAATCTTTTTTATTCATCTCATTTGCCCCTCAGTACCTCTTCTCATTTCAAATCCTTGTGCCTATCTTTATCTTTGGGATATTTTTTCTATTAACTTTTAAAGAAATTCCCATCCTGTTATGGATTGAATTGTACCCACCTCCAAAAAAATATGTTGAAGTTTTAACCCCCAGTACCTGCAAACGTGACCTTATTTGGAAATAAAGTCTTTGCAGATGATCAAGTTAAGATAAGGTGGATCCTAATCCAAGAAGATTGTGTTCTTACTAAAGAAGGAAATGTTGACATGAGACAGACATGTAAACACAATGCCACAAGAAGATGAAGGCAGAGATGGGGTGATGGTTCTGCAAGCCAAGGAACACCAAAGATTGCTGGAAAGCCAACAGAGCCAGGAGAGAGGTGTGGAGCAAATTCTTCCTCAGAGCCCTCGGAAGGAGCCAACCCTACTGACTTCTTAACCTCTGACTTCCAGCACCCCCGGAACTGTGAGATGATAAATGTTTATTGTTTAAGCCACTCTGATTGTGGTACTTTGATATGCCGGCCCTAGCACACACTTCTTTTCATTAAGACCTATTGTTCTTAAACCCTTCCTAGTCAGAAGATAAATATTTTTAAATTAAGTCTCTATGCTTCATATTTATTTCATTTTTATGTTCTCTTCATACTTTTCTCTATGTTTTGTAGATCCTCTGCATTTATAGCAATTAAACTTAATTCAATTTTTAGGCATGCCAACTGTTCTGTGTCCCTACTTCACAGCAATTTGATTCTACTTTATAGATATAATAGCTTCTCGAATCTTGTTGAGGATGCCAAAGGATTTCTTTAAAAGTCCTCTTCTTTTTTCTGAATTATGTCTATTTTCTCTGATAACTGTGGTCTTTTCTTTCATAGTATTTGTTTTCCTCATGTGTTTGATCCTCCCTGGATGAGTCATATTACTAATGAGTGTGTCTGCTTCCTCCTCTGTTCAGTAGGAAATTTTTATTTTTCCTCAGTAGTCCCCTCCTTGGCAGAGGAGTCAACCTGCAAGATCGGTGTAGGAGGGTCAGGCAGTCTGAAAGGTCAGCTTTATGGACAGTGGGCTGTAGGTTGAATGCCAGAAAGAAGAATGCCGCCTTCTGAGGGGTCAAAAGAGTTTCAAAAGAGGGCATGACTTTTCCTGGATTATCTTTAGAGAAGGATCCTGGGGTCAATGGCCAGGCTGCATGAAACTCTGCCTGGGTCAGGGAGCAAACAAGGCTGCTGGGCATAGCCCTTCATTCCATGCTCCCCTTTTGACCTCTTCTGCTCAGTCCTCTTTTATCATTCCTGTGACTCCACCACCTTAGCCCCCCCAAGGCAGGTGGATGCCTTCCCCCATTCCAGACCCCCATAGCACATCCTGTGCTTTTCCACTCTGTTTCATTTGTCTACATGCCTCCAATCACATTTCATCTTCCGGAAATCTCTTGCAGTCTCTCATCTACTGCAGTTTTCCTGCCTATTCTCTTTCCACTCTTGAAAAAACTTTTATTATCATTTTAATATATGCTCTAGAGGGAGGGAATTGATTGTGTTCGGTCTATCTTGAACTGAAATGTACATTATTCCTTTTTTCAAAAGTAAACTGATCTACTTAGAACAACCTGATAAGATGCCAAATATGATTTAGGATATTACCCAATAGAATTCATTAATGCAGCACTGTCTCTTTATTGTGGATGATTCCCAAATCTCTACTTCCACTATCTTTCCATCTTTCCAAGTGCCTGCTGGTCATTTCCACACCTTGGTACCCTTTTTTCCTCACGTGCACTAATCCAAGCCCCTTCTATACTGCCTGGGTCCCTCAAAGACCCCTTTTCCTGTGATGGCAGCTCCCTTTGTTTTTCTACAGGTTCTCCCCACATCAACACAGACTGTACACTTCCTTTATAGTTAAGGATTCCTCTAATCCTCTCAGTTCTTCCTTTCTATTTTATTCTGTTTTGAGTGAACTCTCTCATTTGACCCAGCTTGTGCTCAGAAAATAAAGATGACTAAATATAGTAACCTGCATATTGACTGCCTACCTGCCAGGAGAAGGGCAAAGGAATCATCTTTCTACACCAGCAATATATTTTCCCTTTACACAGATGTGCTGTACCTTAGCTGAGCAGGAAACTTGTGCTGATTAAACATTTAAAGAAAACAAAATATACTTGTCAGGGGAAGAATGTAAGCATCTTTTTAAGGGTTGAATGCAAAATGCATGTATTCTTACAGCTAAAATGAGTTTCAAGTCCAGTAGATCAATTCCAATCTTTCCTGCTCTGTAGCCATTCTGCTAAAGTCCCAGCCCCATCTCATTTCATTCCTTTCTTTATGTAAATATGGCACTACAAGAGCATGTAGTATCAAATCATCACCATAGATAAAGACAGGATCTTCTGATAACTGAAATATATGTGGGTAGACATCATCCACACACCTTCTCTAATGCCATTGTGCCTGTGTGCTTTTAGTGCTTTTCTTATGTTTGCAATATAAACTGAAACTAGAAACAAAATTGCTATCAGACTGAACTCATGATAAATCTAGTTCAAGAATTTAAGTTCTTTATGCTTTAGGTCATACTCATATATCTACTGATACACGATTGTACAATTTACACACAGACACTTGGAATGCAACTTGCCGTTATGTTGTAACCTGTGGACCTCTTGGGTAAGAATAAATTGAGTAGAGAACAAATCCGAAGTCTGTTAGGGAGGAGGAAGCCGAGAGAGGGGTGGTGATGGAAGGAAGGGAGGTGTTTATATTCAGTGAAGTTTTGATGTTAAACAGAAAAGCAATCACAGATGGTGTCTGATTACAGTTGGATTACTGCCAGCAACTCACAGGTAGATCCTGCAGGGAAAACGAAATGTGACACCCATAAGAACATCATTCTCAAACCCCAGTGCCCTTCAAAGACGCAGGATTATGCGGTTTCACTGGTACTGATTGATATACATGTAATTCTTTTTAAGAAACCTCATATAACCAAATTTGAATGTATTGAATAGGTACGCTAACCAGAACATATTTCTTCACAGAAGAAGCCCCCGTTTCACAAAGTGATTTTACAAAATAATACATTTCTTTAGGAATTTAACTTCTAATTTATTTACAAAGTTAACTTTTCATGCGGCCTTCAGTTCATTCAATCACTCCTAAATGTTTGTTGATGACTGCCAAGTTATGTTTAAAAAACACATCAATACATGTAGAGCACGACTAATATATAAATCAGGACAAGTCAAGATCCTGATTTAACATGATGTCCTTTTGTTTCCACCCACAAAGGTGACAATAATTCAATGTTTGCCCCTCAATCAGTAGGGGCCGCTACTTGAAAACTGATACCTAGGTTTATTGATGACATCTTAGATTGCATCTTGCTGATCTGTGATTCTCTAGCTTTAAAATGTCTTCACAAGTAACTCAAAATGGAAAGCCAAATACCATATGTTCTCAGTCATAAGTGGGAGCTAAGCTATGCGTACACAAAAGCATATAGAGTGGTATAATGGACACTGGAGACTCAGAAGGATGAAGGGGGTGGGATGAAAGTGAGAGATAAAAAACTATGTATCGGGTACAATGTCTGCTACTTGGGTGATGAGTGCACTAAAATCTCAGACTTCACTACTTGACAATTCACTAATGTATCAAAAAACCACTTGTACCCCAAAAGTTATAGAAAGAAAAAAATAAGATAAAATGTCTTCACAAATCCCTGATAATCCACTGAAAATCAGAAATATCTAATTAATCAGCTGTTTCTCCATTGTTCATCAATGCAATGAAGTCAGCTGGTTTCTGCTGGAATACGATGGACTTAAACTAAGCATCATCAATGAGAAGGGCGTTGGATTTTTTAGATAGTAAAAAGGAAGGTCATTTACTGCAAAAGAGAAATTCAGAGTCCTGAGATGCACTCTCAAACTTATCAGGGTCGTGTTTAAGGAAAAAGAACAATGAAAAACCACCTTGCATTTCTGTGGAAAGAAAACCAAACTGTTACTATGAGTAGGGGATAATTAACATTAATTCATTGAGACTGCTCTATCCTGAAGAGTGCAGGACTAGAGATTGAGATCCAGGACAAGACTACCTGGGTATAAATCCTACATCTGCATTACCCTCTTATAAGCAGGGTATGTGTTTTAGAGCAGTTACTTAACCTTACTCTGTCTCAGTTTCTTTGTCTCTAGTGGGGATAAAAATCATGCCTTCGTCATACGGTCATTTTTGGATTAAATGAGTTAAGACAAAGTGCTTGGGAAAGTGTCCAGTATAACAAGCACAACTTAAGTGTTTGCTGTCGTCATTATGACAAAGTCCTGCTCTATGGCAGGTGCTTTACATTAATGATCATAATCAGTCCCTCCAGGTGGATAGTAGATATCATTAACTCTATTTTGTTTGATGTGAAAATGGATTTCACCAGCCAGGGCATTACGATAAAACTCTGATTCTACAAAAAAATACAAAAATTAGCCAGACAGTACGGTGGCACATGCCTGTAGTCCCAGCTACTCAAAAGGCTGAGGTGGGAGGATCACTTGAGCCTGGGAGGGCAAGGCTGCAGTGAGCCTGAGTGACAGAGTGAAACCCTGTCTCAAAAAAAAAAAAAAAAAACAGAAAGAAAGAACATGGATTTCAGAGGTAATTTCGAGTCTTTCTAATTCCAACCCATCTCTCATCCCAAGCAGCTAACTAGCTAATTGCCTGATTTTCTCACTTCTCAACTAGTTTTCCTGGTGTTCTAGGAGAAAGTCCTGGTCAGACTTGGACAGCCACCCCAAAGATGCTCCATCTGCTCCCATCACCCTTACAGGGGAAGCGGCTAGTGCTGTCACCCAGAGCAGGGCAGCCAGCTCTGCAGGGAAGCCAGGGGACAGATGGAATGATCAGAGAGTCCTGGTCCCAACAACTTTCTCTTCCCTAGTATCAGAGAGGCTTCCCGCAGTGGTTTCCAATCAGGGGTGTGATTTTCTTTTTCTTTCCCCTTCAAAATGCTTTAATTTTTTCATACCGTATTTAATATTTCATTGTTTCATGTGGATGAAAGGAGAAAAGCTTGTTCTGAAAAATATATAACTCCTCTTTCAACAGAAGAGATCCATCCCAGAGCAGGGTTCTCAGCCAGTGCTGCCAACTTCAAAAATAAATGGTTCTGATATCTTCAGAAACCACATTTTCATATTTGTTCTCTGAAGAGTGGAGAGTACTTTTTAATAAAGCTCTAGTTGTGATAAATGGTTGGCTCAAAAATAGCAGGCAAAGGCTCAGCCAGTGCAGTGGCCTAGGAACCATCACAGTGAGTAATTTGCCTATATAAACAGGAGCGCCAAGGAAGTCTTTTGTAAGACTCAACTCTTTTTGGCTGGGTGACTCCATTTTCCGTTATGGTCTGATCTCACCGAAGGTGATTTGCTTGCAATTCAGACTGGCCGACTCTGGTACAAACATACCCGATCTAACATCAAATCTAAATCAGAAGAGCAGATATTCATCTTCCCCATCATATTAACAATATTTTTAAAACACAGTGTCAACCTAGCTTGCACATGTTTATTTGTAACAAGGCTTAGGGCTTGGAAAACCTTTTGGTTTAATTTCTTACACACAGTGACTGGATATAAATTAATTTTTAAGACAAATAGAAGCATACATGTTTAAAATCAAAAGCAATCTCTTGCTGCAATAAATGGGGCCTCTAAATGTTATCTCAAGCAAAGAAGAGCTAGGAGAAGTTGGCTACAAAGAAAAAAACAGCAAATGTCTTCATCTTACCTCTCTGAGCTCCCAAGACCTTCAATCCAGCTCTCCACCATAGGTGGCTGGAGGCAGGTGGTCTCACAAAGGGCTCTTAGGTAAGTACTAATCATTGACCTAAGTGCTGCTTGAGCCTTCTGAATCACAGGTGAAGTCCTTTAGAATACTGCTTCATGTGGGAGAGAAGTGTTTTTATAGACTGTGAATTGATTAAGGGGAAAAAGGCCATGTGACCAAGCTAGAGCATGCCTGATAACAGGTGCTATTTGGGCAGACAGAGAGAAGGTGGAAGTGTGTTGCTTTTCCTTTTATAGGCACTGTTGAGAGAGTGCTGAGCTCTTTTCCAGCTAGAGGACATGATGTACAGAAGAATACGGAAGAAGGGGCCTAGTCCACACCTCTCCACTCCTCTTGCCCGCTACACATTAATTAGTTGGAACTCTGTGCCTTGGGGATCAAATCTCATTAGCTTGCAAAATGTGGAAGATCATTCTCAGTCCCTAGCTCTAAAGAAGGAGGATGTGGTGGATGTTTTCTTTCTGCTTTCCAGGCGTACTCTCTGCCTGCTCTTCCCTGCCTTGTATCCGGGGAGATGAAACTGTTATGAATTGTATCAGTGGGCTCCCTTGCCCTCTGGCTTCCGGGCGGTCTCAGTTAATGGGAAGCATCAGCAGGAGACAAAGGAAGACAGAAGATAAGTGAGATTGAGGTATTGATTCCCTGAGCCCTTCCCTGTTGGGTCACTGCAGGTTGGCCACCTCCTTCAACCCATAGCGCAGCTCCTGTTTAATCCATCTTGTAGGGGTAGGTATCAGCCTTAGAAAGGACACTTTCTGACCCTCCCACTGTGACCAGACAGGAGGAAGCAAAGTTACATGTGATGTAGTTGTGGGTAAGTGTCAGGAAATTCAGAGAGCTCACATGATAGCATTATTTCATTCCACTAAAGAAGGAGGCAGATGCATTCTTGATACACAGGAGAAGGAGATAGTAGAGGTGAGGGTTGAAGGATATGGGAAAAATTGGAGAGTTGACTCAGGCATAGTATGATTGAAGGCATCTTTAAAGACTGCATAAAATTAGAAAACATGATTTTGTATGGTGTCAAGCTCCATGGGTAGCCTTCAGAGCCATGGAAGTGGGAGCAGAAAAGGCAAACATTCAGAGAATTGTAAAGTTAGGAATTCATCAGGCAGAGGGGATGGGAAAAAAAGACACTGAGGGCTTGAAGACTTTAGCAAGAAAGAGACTCCAAAAATTTGCCTCAGTGTCATGATGGGAAAGAAGATGATGTCGAGATGACACCTGAAGGAACTAGGGAGTGGAGATCACAAAGAGACTGAAGAGCAGATGTGGTGAGAATAACAGATAGAGAGAAGGGGACAAATATGGAACTGTGACCAAGAAGTGTGAGGTTTGGATGGAGGGAAGCAGTTCCCCATGAGGACAAGTTCTAGGCTATGATCACAGAAATGGAGTGGAAGTCATTAAAGTTCAAAAGGTCAAAACTGGAAAGTGTTTTTCATCCAGAATGATAACAGATCAGAATGACTGAGGCCTAATCTTCAGTAGCTTGGAACAAATGAAGGGTAGGTGGTTGATGACAATGAGGGTCGAAGGTGGATGATATGAACTTCAAAGGAACTTGTCTTTTGGGCATAAGCAGGTGGGGTAATGGTCTAAAAGCAATACCAGGGAGCCGGAGGGTGCCCACTCTACCCCCTGACTCTAAAATATGTGGAGATTGGTCAGCTGCCTCTCAATAAAGCTTCCAGGAAAGCAGCACTCACGGGAGGACCAGGTTTCAGCACAGACAAGAGATGAAAGAAATATTTAATGATGAGGTCAAGGAAGTGAAAAAAGCCACTTGTCACGGATCAAGGGTGCAATGGAATAAATTAGGATAAGGAAATTAGGGAGAAGTTGAGTTGAAAGACAGATGACCAGAACAGCATACTTTTTAGCCAGTGGCCTTTGTAGAGGTGTTAAACAATGATGGATTTGGTTAGCCTTGTGTGATCCAAATGGACTCAGTAGAGCAGTATCCTGGAAGAAGGCTAGGGGAAAGGAACACACCCAGTTCTCTCTGGGAGAAGTTAGATCAGACTACAGGATCGATTGATCATGGAGGAATTTCTCATCCAGTGAGCAGGCTGGGTGAGGATTAATTAATCTGTTGAATACTTACCACAGTGGTTCTCAAACTTTTTGGTCACAGAACCCCCTTTATAGTCTTGAAAACTATGGAGGCTTCCAAAGAGTTTTTGTTTGTGTGGAATATATCTTTATATTTGCCATATTAGAAATTAAAAATAAAAAAGTTTTAAAATATTGATTTATTGTGTTATCATAAAATAGTAACAACCCCATTTCCTATTAACATAACTATCGTTTTGTAATAAAAATTAAGTTTTTGAAAATATTTGCTTCAATGGGAAATTATGCATTGTTTAGAGGACATTCCTTCTGGGTTACCAATGTCTAGTCTTTCTTCAAGCTGTTTTATAACTGTAAATTGTAGATGGCTGTTAGACATGCAAATGCTGTCTAATAAAGATTGGAAAACCCTCTTTGCGCCTATTTACAATTTATTTTAATCTACTTTTACTCCATATAAATTTGAGTTTAGCTTCTTATTTGAACTGTTTGTAATATCTGCCTAATTCCCTCATTGATTAATGAGTGGAATAAAGTCATTAGCCCATGTTTATTTTTACATCTGTACAGGAGTCATGATTTTACTTTTCTTTTGAAAATTGTCTTCTAACAAGTTGTATTTTCTAAAACAAAAAAGTTAATGAGAAGAGTGGAGTTGTTTTGTACTTTTGCAAATCTTTTTAATGTCTGGCATAAAAGAAGACAGCTGGTTTCTCATATCTGCTGCTACAGTCAATCTGCTGTAGATATGTTGTTTTAGTTGAAGTATATGAAGAAAATCTGGCCTCTCGCACATACGTATTTGGAAAAGGGAGTAGAATTTTAATAGCCTTTTGAGATAATTGTGGATATTATTCTTTAATACTGCATCAAAACTTGCCAAGTTGTGTTCTTTTTAAAAGGTTAGTTGCAATGTCAAATCTGCAACCACTTCGATGAATTTTAACTGGACCATCTTCTACTCTGAAAGGAATTGTTACCCACGCATGATTTTCTAACATCATGCATTGGTCACTTACTTCCAAATATTGGCACACTTCATTATATAACAGAAAAAAACATATTGTTAACATCACCATCAATTTCATTTTAAGAGGCCTTAAATATTAGGAGTCTGTCAAACTTACAGGTGGATGTGTTTCTAAAATGCCAATTTCCACTTGAAAGCTTGAATTTTATCATTGGCAACAAACACAGTGAGTTGTTTTCCTTGAAGTGACAGGCTCACTCACTCATTCTTAAGAAATATTTGCCAAATATTTAAGTCTAAATAACCATTATTTGCTTATCAGTCATTCAAGTAAAAATGGCATTTCACAAAAAGTGGCTGATCTAGGTTATAACTCAAATGAGTTCCTTTCCTCAAGATAACCACTATACTTCAATATGCAGCATAATTATTTGATGTGTACTTCTCATTTTGCTACAGACTATTAAAAAGACTTACTACACTCAAGGGTTGAGATTTAAAATTAATAATGTTTACTGTTTCACCAGGGATACTCTCAAGTGAAACTGACATTTTCTTTTACAGTGAGTGGATGGCAATGAAAAATCCAACTACTACTAGCTTAGTAGCCCTGCCTTGATTGATGATAAGGTGCCAAGTTTTATCCAGAATTGCTTTTGCATCATCAGTGCAAATTTCAATATGGCGAAAAGATTAATAATGTTTTGATACCATTTTGAAAGTACTTTTGCGTTTGCAGACCCCTTAAGGGGGTCTTAAGGACTTCCCCAGCATCCACAAACCTCTTTGAAAATGATGGTCTAACAGAGTCTCTTGCAGATCTCCTTTACTAGAGGAACTTGTACCTCTAAAGTGACTTTTTGGCTGGTGTGTGAGCTACTCTGGGATGAGTTCATCTCTCTTTCTCTGGGGCTTGGCATAAGTAAGTTAGCAATGAAAGTTTGTTAGAAGTTCACCAGAGTGGGGCTGAAAAGACAGAGGGGTCAACTCCACCCAAGGAATCAGAAAAGGTTTAAATAAGATGACATTAAAATGAATTTTGAAGGGAGGAAAGGAGTTTGACAAGTGAAAATGTCAGAGAAGAGCATTGTGGGTAGAAGGAACATAATACATTCATAAGACTTTTGCCATATTTCGTTAATTTGCCAGATGAAGACACCCATTATGCTGATGGACATGTAAGCCTTGTATTGTTATACACATTTAGGTTAGAGAGAGATTTAAGAACCATCAAAATACTGACATTAGTTAGAATCATGGCAGTGGATGTGATCCCATATGAAAAGTATGTAGAGTGAGGGACAGTGAGGGTAGGGGGATGAAATCTTTCAAAAATCTCTTCTTTAAAAGTGGAAAGAGGAAAATATAACAGCAAAGGAATCGTTTGAAAAAGACCTGTCAGAAATTGGATTTGGGATTCAGCAGACAGTAGAATCCTGGAATCAAAGGAAGAAAGAGTTTAAGGAAGAAAATGGCATTCCAAAGTGTCAAGAAGCTCAGGGACATCAATATTGAAAACTGCCTATTAAGAGTTGGTAATGATGAAATGATTGGCAGTCTTTGCTTGGACAGCTTAATGTGAGCAACGAGGTCCGTCAGAAATCACATAACATGAAGTGAAGAGTGTGTTCAAGGATGATAAGGGGGTTGGGAGGAAAGACTGTTAATGGCCCTTAAGAAACTTGGCTATAAAGAGAAGGTCAGAGTAGAAGAAGAATATCGTTTTAGAGGAGTTTTTTCTTTTTTAACGTAGGAGGTATGTGTATATTTATAGCCTATGAGAAATGATCTATAATAAAGAAGACAATGAAATTAAAGAAAAGAGGAACTAATAATGAATGGGTTTTGAAGGAAGAAAGAGGAGAGCCTCCAAAACATAGTAAAAAGGGTGGGCATGGTGCCTCACGCCTGTAATCCTAGCACTTTGGGAGGCTGAGGCAGGCAGATCACTTGAGGTCAAGAGTTCGAGACCAGCCTGGCCAATATGGTGAAACCCTTTGTCTACTAAAAATATGAAAATTAGCAATGTGTGATGGCACACACCTATAATCCCAGCTACTCAGGAGATTGAGGCAGGAGAATTGCTTGAACCCAGGAGGCAGTTTGCCATGAGCCAAGATCACACTACTGCACTCCAGCCTGGGTGACAGAGCAAGACTCCATCTCAAAAAAAACCAAAAAAGCAAAATAAAACCAAACAAAATGCTGGAAGGGATACCTCTTCTCTGAGACTGGGGACAAACACAGAAACAGATAGTTAAGTTTACATCTGTAGAGCAAGAGAGTTGAGTATTTTCACACCTAGTAACCTCTATTCTCTTTATAAAATAGAAAGCAAGTTGTCTCTTTGCAGTGAGGTTAGTGGAACACAGGAAGTATCCTAACCTGGATTGCTGAGAATTCCTCCTCACCCACCCTCACACACACACACAATGAAGTACTAGAAAATTAGTGCTTTATCGTTGTGTTTGAGGGGGAAGGAGAAGGAATTCCCACAATTCCAAGAAAGCAGAAGAGAGAAAAAAGGGAAGCAAGACAGGGAATCATGTCCAAGAGTAGTCCAAGAACAGGGACGAGAAGACACGTTACTGAGATAATTGTGTTTGTTATCAAGTGTAACTGATTATGTGACATCAGAGGTCCATCTGCAGAAGGCTGTGTGAAATACTGCAGGACCATCTGGGAAGGGAGAGAGAATGAAGAGAAAATCATTTTTCTAGCAGCTCCTATCTCCACTGGTTAATGGTTTGTCCCAAAGAGTGTCCACTTCCCCACACTACGAGTTTGCTAATACCTCAGTGCCTAGCAGGTTCCCAGGGAAGCCCCAGGGTGGGAGGTGAGCTACTGAGTCCACGCGAAAACGGTGGGTGAAACTACGAGCAAATGCTTGCAGTGGTGGCTGGGGCAAAGCTGAGGAACCATGAGAGAGGGCAAGCCAAGAGGTTCTGGCATGATGTGTAAGAGGTGTCTGAAACAAAAAGTTAATTAGAAAATAATAGTGAAGACTTCAAAAGTCAACTGCCCATTCTAAAAATGAGCAGCACTGATGCATATTAGATTACATTCATTCATATTGGCAATAATTTGAAAGACTAGGTTATTTTCTCCAGCATTATCAAGTAGTCCAGATATAAGAATGATGTAATTGTATTGTAGGGTTTAGAGTGGAGATTTCTTGGACAGGATTAGAAGGTAATAGGAGATGATATTGTAAGTGAGAAATGAAATGACCCTTCATAAAAATTTGAAGAAGGTAAAGAAGGAATCATGTCCAAGAGTAGTCCAATAATGTCAGAGAAATGGATTGGAAGTCCTAATATATTTGAAATCTGGTTTAGTGGGATTGAAAGGATATGAAATGGAGGTTATAGAACAGCTCATTGGAATTTACTATTTTGGAAGTAAACACTTTGGTGAATTGACAAGAGCCATTCTTGAATTATAGGGATGAATTCATAAAGCAGAATCAGAATGAAAATCCCTGACTTTAAATCAAGGATGTTGGATATTAACCACATGGAAGTCTCTCAGGATGATAGTAAGAGATGAGGAAGTGAAGTGAAGCACGATGCCAGAATTATCAGGAAATGTAGGAAATTGAACTTGAGGTTGGTAGATCCAGTGACAAGAAGGTAACATTCAATAATTCTATTGTGTAGCAGTGCTGAGTATCAACAGTGTGCAGGGCACCACACGAGGTGGTGGGAACATGGATAAGTGGAGAGTCCTCATAATCTCATAGGGAGACAAACAGGGAAAACCAATACTGTGCTACAACAAGTTTTGTGTTTTAACGAAGTTATATACATCATGCTAAGGAAGTCATAGTAGCTGAGTCTTGAAGCTAAGTCTTGAAGATTGAGAGTTTTGCAGGTGAAGAAAGGAGGAAAGGGAATTCAAAGCAGAGGGAAAGACATAGTCAATGCCACTGAGAAGCAGATTCAGCAGAAAAAGACCAATAATTATTGATGAACGTGATTATTTTGACAACTTTAAAAATATAATGGATTATGTGTTAACGGTTTAGAAATTTGTCCAAGTTTAAAATTTTTGTTGCACTGTATACATCTACCTATCAATATGTAATTTAATTATAAAAGTAATTCACACCCTCCATCTGTTGGTTGTCTTGGCATTCACATTTTTTAGCTCTCTGGAGCTCTGAAGAAGGATTACAGAAGTCAGTTCCAGGTCATCCATCTGGTCTCAAACCCCAAAGGGTGTGATAGGAGATAACAGGTCTCTTCAGGACAAGGACTGGGTGCTCTGGTCTGGGATTAATAAACTATAAACATTCACTCTAGAGTACTGAAGACAAGCAAAAGAAAGTTGTAAATGAAAATCAGGGTATTATCTTTAGAAGTGTCTGCTTATTTTAAATGGTATACGTACACTGGTCATTTTCCCTTTCTTTCCCTACTTTTGGAGGAAGATAAACTCATTTTATTTTTATGGCGTTGGCTGCACTTCCAGTTTTTAGAGAAGCAACAAAAATGGGAAATGGCCTCATAAACTGTCATTACGGCATGTACAAGCCCTTTAAAATGGCCCTGTGAATAAGTGATCAAATAGTGAGGACCTTGAGACATTTCCCTGCCTATAATGCTCACTAGCTGATGTGCTACCAATATCATTCTCTTACATTCAGTTTTAGATCAAATAGTGAAGACAGCACAGGATAGTGATGAAGTTCAGTAGGCTTGGGTTAAGGGTTAAAGTCATGAGCTAGGTACTGGCTGCAGGACTAAGCTAAGAACTGGCTACAGGCAGGTCTTTGTCATCCCAGAAATTCAGTTTCCTCATCTGCAAATCAGACCTAGGCTTAGCTTTGATGGGGTGGATCCGAGCTCCCCGAGATCAAAAGCCTCAGCCGGCAGGAGTGCCCTTACAGAGCGTTGATGCATGCTGGTGGAGTGCTTCCTGGAGCTATAAATGGTCCTCTATGGACCCTCCCAACTGTCCCCTGTCTATGATGTCCCTGATTCTGGGTCCTCTTGCTTACCTGCCACATGACCTACCTGTGTTCCTCCATCTCCTCCACCTAAGAGGCTTCAGAGCCTTTATGAGATTTTCAAAGGGACCTGTGATCCAGAAAGGGTAGGGAAAACACACCCTTCTGGCTCCTCAACAAAAACACAGCCAGTTTCCAACTGCAAGGCACGGGAATAGGCAGGTGAGAAAGCAAGCTTTTCCATCAGTGAAGTTAAAAAGTAGAAGTTGAGGAGTCTCGTTCATTACATTTCACCATCTACAGAAGCAAATGTACTATCTCCCAGAAGGTTGTCAAGTTGTTTTCTTACTAAATAACACTCTGTCTCTCAGTACATTTTTCTGAATTTAAGCAAAGCCCTGGCAATAATATTTTGTAATCCAAAATATATTCACACATTATATCTCATATCATTGGTTTTAAGGATCTAATTGCTAAAGGATTCAAGTTCTCATCACAGAGAGGTAAAGGAAAATTAAATGATTCACAGAATTCTCTCCAGGGACATATGTTTCAAACATTTCTCAGTAATATTTCACTTCAGGTAAGTAACTTACATTCTTTACACCTCAGCTTTCATTATCTATGAAATAAAAAGTTTGGACCAGAAGAGTGCTTTTCAAAATGTGGCTATGAAACTCTCTGAGCAGAATCGTCAAAAATTTCTATTTTAATTGCAAATTTTTCAGATGAACCTCAAAAACATCATACTGAGGGAGAAAAGTTAAACACAAAAGGCTATATATATACTACAAGATTACATTCATACGAAATTCCCCAAACAGCAAAATTACAAGGCTGGAAATCAAACAGGTGATTGCCTGGGGGTTATAAGCGTGGGAGGGAAAGGAGATGGATTGTAAAGGGGTATGAAAAACTTTGTAGGGTGATGTAACTGTTTTATATCTTGATTGTGATGGAGATTACATGTCTGCATATAATTATCAAAATTTGCCAAGCTGTACACCTCAAGGGAGTGAATTTTGCTGTATTTAAATTATAAAGCAGCCAAAGCTTTGCAAATTCCTGGGCCTTATCAGAATCTGAATTTTTAACAAGCTCCCTCAACGGATGTTTTATTCACTAAAATTTGGGAACTACTGAATTTAATAATTTATTAATCTCTTACAAATTTAGAATTCCATAAAACTCCACATTGGGTGACAGTGGCAGTGTTACTTGATGTCATAGATAGATGACAAAGGATATTTTTAGCTATCATGCAGACTATAAAATATATGGAAAACTAAGAACTCTAGAAGTTAAAAAAAATTCTTTTTAAGGTTGGCAAACTTCTATCAAGGGAACAGATTTAGAAGAAGATTAGGAAGAAGGACTTAGCTTGTGGGATAGGAGAACTTCTGGGGCTGGTTATGTTACCTAGTCCATGCTTGAACAGAGTTCCTTTGCCTCTGGCTACATGTACTCATTCTTGAAATTCAGAAGAATGCAGGTTTGGAGAGCAAGATGAGCCAAAAACAGTTGCTACTATTTTTTTTTCTTTCTGTCCCTACAAGCATCTTTCTCATTCCTGTTAGTCTGAGTTTTTTGGGGTTTTTTTCCTTTCATTTATTTATTTATTTTTTATTTTGAGACAGCATCTTGCTCTGTCACCCAGGCTGGAGTGCAGCGGCGCAGTCTTGGCTCACTGTAGCCTCCGCCTCCTGGGTTCAAGTAATTCTCCTGCCTCAGCCTCCTGAGTAGCTGGGATTACAGGTGCGCCCCACCACGACCTGTCTAATTTTTGTATTTTTAGTAGAGAAATGGTTTCACCATATTGACCACACTGGTCTGGAACTCCCAACCTAAGATGATCTGCCTGCCTCAGCCTCCCAAAGTGCTGGGATTACAGGCATGAGCCACTATGCCCAGCCTGAGTTTTAAATAATTTTAGTAAGCTAATGAATCCTTTTCCAAATCTCTCAGGCCTATCATATTGTTAGAGATATAAAACACAATGAGCTGTCCGAAGTTCCCTGGAACACTGCTAATTATCCTCAGAAGAGCTGAGCCCAGAAAGGCCTGGAATTCTAGCTCTTCTGCCATGCATGTGGATTATGACATCATCCAAGTTAATTGATTGCATTCCTATCCACCTTTCTGTTTGGGACCATGTATTATTCAGAATATTTTTTTGTTGTTGATACCAAACAAGAAGTGCTCATCCTCTGGAGCAGTGCCCTGGTGTCTGAGATCATGTTATTGATGGCTAAGTGCTGTCAGTTACCAGGGAGGTACCAGGAGCTGCCAGTGGTTGCCTGGAAATGGCCTTAAAGTGGGCAGAGGAGGCTATGAGAAGATCCAAACACCAAAGAGGATTTCAACACTTGGAGTATAATAAATGAACAATTCTTCAACAAATACTATAGATAGAAAGAGTCATGCAGTAAGGCCAAAAGGGGAAGCAATAAGCTAAGAATGACCAGGCTCAAATACAGAAACCTAACCCAGGCCACTTTGGCCAGCCAAGGAAAAATGCTTCACAGATTCGCTCTCTCCTCCGCCTTCTTTTGCTGCATAACTGCTTGCTTTTGTCCTTACTTCCCCATTCCTCTCTCCCTGCCTTCTCCCCTTTCTTCCTTGATTTGACATTTAAAGGAATACCTCTTCAAAACAGGTCCAAAACGGGACTGGAGAAATGCAACGAATATGAAAGTCACAGTTCTTATGGAGAAGCTCATAAGCTGGCAGGAGAGCTCAACAGATGAACAATGACAATTAAACATAAAAAATGCTTTAGTGAAACCAAGTGCCACAGGAGCCCCAGGAGCAAGCACCTAGCTCTTCCTAGGGAAGCTTTCTTACCTTATATCAGTAGTTCTCATAAAGCGGAGATTTTTGCCTCCCAGTAGACATTTGGCAATATCTCAAGGCGTGTATGAAACAAAGACAAGATAGACATAGAAAGAAAACCTTCGGATAGTAATATAGCTCTAACACTTGTAGAAGGAGAGAGAGGAGGAAGAAGGCTGAGTCCCAGACTGCAATGCTGCTCTGTAAAAGTCTTGGTCAGCCTGAAGAGGAATCCTTGAGTAAGGATTGCCCATTATCGGAGTCATATGTTGGGCAGAAATGGCCTGTCCCAAGGATCCCAGCATGCTCAGTCACTGGCCCAGAGCTTCTGGAAAAGACAACAGTCTTGGCACGCATGAGTGGTGGATATGGAGATGTGGCCACAGAAGCAGTCAGCTAACAATGCTCCTCTCAGCAGGGTCTCTGTAGGTGGGAGATTGCTTGGTGCACCCCCATGGCCACCACAAATAGACTGTGAGTTTGTTGCTAAGAAAGAATTGTTAAAGGCCTCCATCTTTACTCCAAAAAGCTAGGCTGTATATCTGCCCTGATGAAGGAGGATGTGTAACACCTGCAAATCTTCCAAAAGCCTTTTTGTTGATAGAGCTACTGCTCTGATGTTTTGTTATTTGTCTATACAATAACGGAAGAAAGGCTTTTCCTCTTCTGCTGCAAATTAAGGGAAGAAAATTTGTGATTATATGCCACTTTGAGACACAATTTCTGTCCCTGGAATGTTCATAAAAGGGATCAAAGCATGCACACGTGTACACAGCCACACACAGACACCAACACCCATCCACCCATACATGTGTTTTTCTAAAACGATTACCTATTGCCTCCACGGGGCATTGATTACAGTTTGCTGAAACTACCTTTCTGTGCACAGGCCATAGACAAAGGATCAGCTTGAACTCCGGGTGCAGGATCTTTTGGATGTTTGAAGAATACTTTCTTGGTAGATAATGGAAAGCATCACAGGAAATATCTGATATTTTGTGTCATTTTATTTAGAAGAATACAAGGTGGCAGTGACTCTTTGACTAGCGTCAGTCTATCTTGGTGTCTTGATTTTGGCAGGTCCTAAAACATCACGTCAGGGGAGCCATCTGCCTTTTGTGCTTGCTCCTTACGAAGAAAACACGGTTCTTCTATTATGTTGTTGATTGCACTGGAGCCTAGTGAGTTCCTCAGGAAATAACATGCACATACTCAAAACAGAAATCTGTGGTCCCAGCAACCAGCTAGAGCATGCTGTCCATGGAATGAATGCAATCAGCCCTCTCGGTTACAAAGAAGAACCCTCATTGTCAACAGCTGGCATTTGAACACGTTCGCTGTTTAACAATTAAGGAGTCATGCCAGCGTTGTGGATTTAAGAACAAGATGTGGAATAGTATACAATCCTACGTGGAATTTCTCAAAACCCCACTGCCAAGAGTAACTCCTTTGAAATAGAAAAGAGACAGGAAAATAAAGAACGAAAGATACTGTTTTAACTCACTTCCCATCTTTGTATGTGTGTGTGTGTGACATTTTGAGGAAAGTAATTCCAGAATTAAACCTTACAGTGAAAGTGCTTTAGTTGACACCCAGTTTCAGGAAACTAGAAAAGGACAGAATACATTTCGCCAGCAACCTCATGGCATTTATAAACTCTCATCACATTAATTCATAAAATCCCCGTATCGAATGACCCCCGTATCAGGCACTGTGCCTTTGGGGAACATCACACAGGAGGTAGTTTATAGGAAAAAATTCTAAGTTTCCAGTTCTCATATATCAGACATAGCCAGAAAGCTGAGGAAGCAGGGGCTTCTTATATTGTTATTTTTCCAGAGGATTCGATGTATTTTATCTAGAAATGATTTTTGGGAAAAGGACAAGCTACTGCACTAGGCCTCATCAATGTCAGAAGAGTTATCATACACAAACAATAATGACTTTAAAAAGTGATTATGAACTAGTTCATTTCTCAATGCAGCACACACTACAGTAATAATCCAAATTGCCTGTGACTTATGAGTATATTTGGCAACAACCACTAGTTCCCACTGTAGTGTGAAATTAACACCACAGACTGTAGCTGTGGCATTTATTGAGCACAAGGGAGCTGATTATAGCCTCATAAATTCAAAGGCAACCTCTGCTATTACTTAATTAGAATCAGTATCTATGCATAAATTACAGTAGCAATAACTAGTACTGTTACAGTTAAAGATTTGTCAGCTTCCTTATTATATAACAACCCCTTATTTTTCCGCATAAACCTATAATTTAGGGAGGTTATAAGTTGTCTGTAAAAGTTGTTCAGAGGGGAAAATTGGCACATGGTATCTTGGAGGCCCGTAATGTTTTGTTTCTAAGTAAACTTTTAAAATATTAATCTTGGGCTGTTGCTTTTTTCTTCTTCTTCTTAATATCACTAAATCCCTAATCCACCCCCAGAAAAAATTGTTTTGGCTACACATGCATGTTTTTAGAGTATAAAACTTCATTTTAACACAAGTGTCGTCTTAGTACTTTTTCTTTGGGGATCCTTTTTATTTTTAAAATTATAATAAAATAAACTTTACACACACACAGGCACACACACTTAATGAACATGGACTATGTTCCTCCAATTTAAGTTGTATTCTCTGCTAATGTGTATAATACACTCACACAGTTGAAATCAGTAGGTACACTTTCTTTGGGGTCCAGTTTTTTAATCTTTTGGCTTAACATTTTCTTGTATACACATGGGCCTCATCGACACAGCCCACATATGGCTTAGTATTCTATCAGATTCATCTTCTAAAATGTATCAGAAAAACAAAATCATCAGAGTCAAATGATAGCCTTGCATAATGCAAAGATATACTCCAGACAAAAAGGTAAGTTTTAGCAACAGGAAGAGACAAATGTGATAAATCATCAGGAATAGTTGATCAGGAATGTGGAACAGGCTCATGAAATAAAATGAATTCATTAATATGTTGGCACTATACTGTGTTTTTAAATATCATTTGGATAAATTCACTGTTTTTCAACTAGATGTTTTTCTGCTGTATAGATGCTACCTGATTCATTTACAAAGTTAGAGCCACACTGTTTACAAAATGAGAAACTGCATACAAAGAAGGAGGATAACTTGCTTTTTGCTTTCAGTGACACACAATAATCTTTATTCTCAAAATAGATATAGTTTACCCTTCAGCAACACAATATTTCTAAAAAAAATCACACTTTCACATTTGTCTCTGTATAATTGTTTTAAAACATATCAAACCGATAATTTGAAATACAGTCTATATTATTGCTAATATTAAATAACTACCATTGTTACTATTATTAGACATTCCAAAAAGTGCTTTTCCAGCCTGCCTTTCCTTGATCGTTGTTGGGGTGTAGGTATCTGAATGGTAGGAACATAAAGTAAACAAATTTTTTTCTCCACACCCAGAAATAATTGTTATTTATTCCGGGCAAGTGAAAACATAAACAACTATTGTCAAGCCTGCACTGGACTGTCATCAAGCACGGATTGTACAGACTTTTTAAAAAATAAACTTTAGGGGCAGATTTTAACAAAGATTCAACAATAAATATCACACTCAGTCTGTTTTGTTATACCAAGGGTTTCCCTGACCCTAGCTTAAGAGCAGGCTGAGCCATCTACAGATCACACAGATAACAATCAGCAGGCATGGGCTTCTGGATATTGTATCACTACACGTTGATGCCTGGACTCATGAATTTGGCTGCCTAAATGACAGAATTGTGTTGGCTCTGTTTATTTCCATCAAACACTTATAAGCTGTTATAATGACGAGAGGGGAAAAATATTGCTGGACAATGGCAGCTGTAATAAGTGCACGGGTATAAAATACAAAGAAATTACTGTAGACAAGCTCAATTTATCCAGAGGGAGAGCAGAAAATGAACTTTTGCCTGCATGGAATAATTTCTGGGCTTCTGATATGATTCTGCAAGCTAAAAAGAAGGCAAAGAGCTTTCTTATTTTATATTTTAGGTTAGAAGTCATTACATTAGACACTGAAGCACAATTGCAATGCTGAGAGGAGTGCATTTTAAGAAATTTAGATCATTGTACATTTTGGAAGGAAAACTAGAAGGTTAGATTTAGTTCAACTTTTGAGTCAGTAAAATAATTACAAGCATTTTGTTTGTAATAATGGCGAATGTTGGGGTGTATGTCAACATAAACTTACATCCACAGCATTGCCTCCTTTTAATTCTTCCTTCCCAAATCTGCTGGTGGTGCTGGGATGTGTGTAACAATGCAAATGGCAGAGGCCTAGAGAAGATGAGAAAACTGAACTCAATGGCAGCGGGAGCTGAAAGAGGAGTTTGAGGAGGAGACGTGTAAAGAAAGCAAGACTGGGAAGAGATTCCTCACAGAATAAGACTTTGGAAAAACATAGAAAAGAAGACATCCTCTCAGAAGATTTGTGTGATGTGCTGTGGAACCTCAAGGGACTGCCAGGAAAGATCGCCTCCCTTTTAAGGCTGGTTTTGAGACCTATTTGTATTTCTACGGGGTACAGCAGCAAGCTGAGATGAGCCCTAAGGGCTGCATACAGGCTTATATTTTAGGATGAATAGGTTTGGGATCCTTTTCGTTGTGCATATTTTAGCAGAAAAACATATTAAAAAAGAGTATAACAAGTTCATTTGAGAGTTTCAGTAGAGTTGCTAGATTTAACAAATAAACATAAATGTACAGTTAAATTTGAATTTCAGATAAACAACAAATAATTGTTAGTGTAAATATGCCTAATATTGCATGGGGTACACTTATGCTAAGAAATTTGTTATCTGAAATACAAATTTAGCTGGACAGCCTATATTTTTACCTGCTAAATTTGGCAATTCTATTGTAGGGTGGAGTAAAAGATAGGCAAGGGGGAGAAGGGTGTCTCATGATCATTATCTTCTGTATTTCTGAAGTCAGAACTTAATTTGGCAGTGTTAGTAGTTCTCCCTCTGGTTTTAAAAAATGAGAATTTTTTTTTTTTTTTTAAGCAATGGGGTCTAACTCTGTTGCCCAGGCTAGAGTGCAGTGGCATGACCATAGCTCATTGCATCCTGGAACTCCTGGGCTCAACTGATTCCCCCACTTCAGCCTCCCAAGTAGCTAGAGCTACAGGCTTCCCTAGGCAAGGGGGAGAAGGGTGTCTCATGATCATTATCTTCTGTATTTCTGAAGTCAGAACTTAATTTGGCAGTGTTAGTGGTTCTCCCTCTGGTTTTAAAAAATGAGAATTTTTTTTTTTTTAAGCAATGGGGTCTAACTCTGTTGCCCAGGCTAGAGTGCAGTGGCATGACCATAGCTCATTGCATCCTGGAACTCCTAGGCTCAAGTGATTCCCCTACTTCAGCCTCCCAAGTAGCGGGAGCTACAGGCTTGTGTTACTGTACCCGGCCATAATATTTTTTAGTGAGAAATATGAATGTTTGTTTACTAACAACTAGACACCTGCTAATAACATGTTAATATAAAATGATTAAGACCTGAATACATAAAATTTAGGAGAATAAAAATACATTTCTTCAAAAGGTGATTTAATATAGTTTATCACCAAGAGCCATAAAAGCTCCAAATTGTTTGGACAAACGGAGGCAAGATGGCGCAGTTCCGGGTTCTTCACTGTCACGCTTCCCTCTATTTGTTTTCTCTCTCCTCAATATACCCCTACTTATACCCAAGAGGAAAAGACCAAACTATTACAAGATCCAACAGCCAAACTAGCCGCAGACAATTGGATTTACCTCAATAATAAATTAGTTATTCCTGAAACTCCACACCATTCTAAAAGACATACATAATTCCCTACACATAGGACCCAAAGCTTTATATAACCTCCTAAGCCCCCTCATTCACTGCCCCACGCTCATGAAACACCTAATTATAATCAACCGACAGTGTTCCACATGTCTCAAGTCAAACCCTCAAGGCGCATTGCGCAACCCCCATCCGAGCCATCTTACTATAAATTTCACCCTATCGTGTTGCAGTGCGGCCGGAGCTAAGGCTCTCTGCTTCCTGCACGATCAGACACATTACAATTGTAAGACTTACTGGAAACAAAAGAACCTAGGATGCCCTTATATTTATTGTAAGATCCATTATGCAACCTTGAGACTGAAGAAACCCAGTCTCCGTTCCAGAGTCCTCCTGACTGGGAGAATACCCTTTCTCCTCTCCAGATTCCTCAGAATCCTCCTGAGTGGGAGGACTCTCTGTCTTGTCTCCAGATTCATACGTGTCCTCCTGATGGGGAGGACTTCCAGTCTCCTCTCCAGATTCCTCAGAGTCCTCCTGAGTGGGAGGACCCCCTGTCTCCTCTCCATTTTCCTTATAGGCCTCCTCAGGGGGAGGACTTCCAGTCTTCTCTCCAGAGTCCTGTAAGCATCTGCTCCTCCTCCACTTCATTGAGCCTTCCCCAGAGTTTCTCTGAGAGTCCTCAGAGCCCTCCTGACGGGCCTGCCCAGTCTCCTCTCTATAGTCCTCAGAGCCTTCCTGAGGGGATGGACTCTCAGTCTCCTGTCCAGAGTCCTCAGAGTCCTCCTGAGGAGGAGGATTCCCTGTCTCCTCTCTACATTCCTCAGAGTCCTCTCAGATGGGAGGTCTCCTTGTCTCCTCTCTGCTTTCCTCACAGCCCTCCTCAGGGGGAGGACTCCCAGTCTTCTCTCCAGAGTCCTGTGATTATCTGTTCCTCCTCCACTTCACTGAGTCTTCCCCAGGATTTCCCTGAGAGACCTCAGAGACCCCCTGAGGGTCCTGCTCAGTCTCCTCTCCAGAAACCTCTCAGCTCCTTCTCCTACACTTTAGCGAGTCTTCTGCAGAGTTCCCCTGAGAGTTCTCAAAGTACTTTTGAGGGTTTTCCCCAGTCTCCTCTCCAGATTCCTGTGAGCTCCTCCTCCTCCCCTTTACTGAGTGTTTTCCAGAGTTCCCCTGAGAGTTCTCAAAGTACTTTTGAGGGTTTTCCCCAGTCTCCTCTCCAGATTCCTGTGAGCTCCTCCTCCTCCTCCCCTTTACTGAGTGTTTCCCAGAGTTCTCCTGAGAGTCCTGAGAGTACTCCTGAGGGGCCTGCGCAGCCTCCTCTCTAGAGTTCTGTGAGCTCCTCCTTCTCCTCCACTTCATTGAGTCTTTCCCAGAGTTCCCCTGAGAGTCCTCCTGAGGGGCCTGTCCAGTCTCCTCTCCAGAGTGCTGTGAGCTCCTCCTCCTCCTCCACTTCCTTGAGCGCATTCAGTGAAAAGTCCAGCAGCCCAGTAGATGAAGATACAAGCACCTCAGACACCTTGCTAGAGAGCGAGTCCTTGACAGACAGTGAGTCCTTGATAGAGAGCGAGCTCTTGTTCACTTATACACTGGATGAAAAGGTGGACGAGTTGGTGCGGTTTCTTCTCCTCAAATATCAAGCGCAGCAGCCTGTCACAAAGGCAGAGATGGTGACGAATGTCATCAGCAGGTACAGGGGCTACTTTCCTATGATCTTCAGGAAAGCCCGTGAGTTCATAGAGATTCTTTTTGGCATTTCCCTGAGAGAAGTGGACCCTGACGGCTCCTACATCTTTGTAAACACATTAGAGCTCAGCTGTGAGGGGAGTCTGAGTGATGAGCAGGGCATGCCCTCCGAACCGCCTCCTGATTCTTATTCTGAGTATCATCTTCATGAAGGGCACCTGTGCCTCTGAGGAGGTCATCTGGGATGTGCTGAGTGGAATAGGGGTGCGTGCTGGGAGGGCAGTGGGCCGGACATAGGCGGGTCGGGGGCAGGTCGATAGGCGTGGCTAGGCGGGTTCCGGTTTCTCTCCGTTGGAGGTCGGGTTGCGCCTGCGCAGTCGACCGGTGTCTTTCCCTGGCACGGGAAAGTTGACAGTGAAGAACCCGGAACTGCGCCATCTTGCCTCCGTCTGTCCAAACACAAATGACTTGCTAATTTATATAAAGTAGAAATTCCATGATGTGATTTTGTGTGTTTGCCTAACAATATATCTGCATTTACTGAATTTCTAAATCCACAATACGCTAGAAAAATTGGTTGTCATGTCAACTTTCATGTGCTATACTGAGAGACTTTGTCTTATTTTTTTTTAAAGCCAATTACACAATAAAGTCAAACAAAGTTGATGGCAGACAATGAAGAAACAGATACTTTATAGGTCTTCCAATGTACATGGAGTAATGTTAAGCAACCACAACCAAACATATCCCTTTTGGCACCTTATTACCAAAGATGTGACAGATTGAAAATAAACTATTAAAATATATTGCCTTCGCACTCGTTCAAAAATTATATTGAATTCATATTCATTAAGTGACCACAAAGTACACTCATCTGTTCTATACGGGGTGTGAGTGTCCTTCAGGTAAGGTCACTGATTCTAGGAGCACTTGGTGCATGAAATTTCTGCATATCTAAAATACTTTTTTTCTCATGAGGCTTCAACTTCAACTCACATTAATATTTTTAAATGGATGATAATGTTCATCGTAAGTCAGGGACAAAATCCACCCCCCACCCCCCGCAAATAAAGAAATGCTACCTATATATTCCTGTTGCCAGATATTTCAGGTCAAGTTTTGCTGCCAAACAGTCCAAATACCATTATCTTTTATGAAGATAGTTGTGAACAATAATAATAATAACAATAGGATGAAAATGATGATATCAATAGCAGATATTTACTATTTGGGTCTGCCCAGCGTCCCTTCCCAAACATTCTTTTGGTAATTCTACCTCCTTTCCTTTGGGAACTACTGTTTCTTTCTCCATATGGTTTTAGTGAATGCGTCAGTTACAGTGCACAACACACTCACACACATGCACATACACACGTCTCAGAGACTGGCTCAGTAATGGTCAGATTTGATCATTGCATAATACTTTTAGAAAATTATTCAAAGGGATACTTTTCTAAAGCTCAAATTAGCTTTAGAAAAACCTAAGCTTTGGAAATATATCCCTTTGTGAATGTACATGTCTTCAGAGATATGAGAGACATTTCATAGACATTCAGAGAAAAATATATTTTCTTTCCTCTAATGTTACTAAACTGAGATTAGTCTCTGGTCATGTCCCTGTCCCTTACTTAATAACTCATCTACAGTAGAGATCATAAAGCCAATGGACATTAGGGAAGGAGAGATGACAGACATGCTCAGAGTTCCTGAAGCCTCTGAGGACAGTTCATCTCAACACTCAACTGGGCCCTCTGGCCACAAGAATCAACAAATTTCTCTTCCTCTTAAGCCATTTTAAATATGTACAGATACCTATGGCTACCATTTATCAAGAATTAATTTAGTGCTCAAATTCATATATTGATATGAATTATATATATGTAGAGTTGGGAATTTATATACATATGGTGACTCTTCAGATTGTAAGCAAAGAATAATACCATTATAAAAATTCTCAAAATTCATAACATTGGGTGCAAATCATAAAAAATACAATAATTCTTTTTCTCCTACTGCCTATTCAAAATGTACTCACTTTATAAGTTGTTCTAGCAAATTCCAAGAGAGGATATTGATTGGCTAGATTGGGTCATAGGCAAAAATCAGACCAACACTATGGCCAGAGGGCGTAGAGTATACTGGCCTTCTGGGTCATGTGACCATATCCATTACCAAACCATGGAGAATAAGAATAGGAAAGGAAGAGTTCCTTAAAGGGACATTTAATAGAAAAAGAAAAAGAAAATAAGTGGATCACTACAACAGCATTATTTTGTTTCATCCTCTTATCAGCTCTATGAAGTAATATCTACCTTCGTTTTGTGACTTTAAAAAAAAAAATAGATCTACAAAGGTTCAGTCATTTGCTCAAGTAACTTGGGTAGTAAAGAGAAGCTGGATTTCAAATCCAGGTCGGCCTGATTCCAAAGCACCCTCTCTGTTCTGCTATGATACAGTTGGAAAAGGAAACTGCAGAAGGTGCTAGGCTTAACTGGTACCTGGTTGCCTCTGGTGGTTGCAGTAGGGAATCTCACACATGGCTGCACAAGGGTGTAGAGTGAACACTTGGGAGGAATCTGATCATTAGATTTGGAACTAACCAGTTCCTGTCCAGAAAGCTGACTATATGAAGAAAAGGACTTTAAAGTGTTATCTAATGGGTGTCTTGGTCCATTTGGGCTGCTATAATAAAATATCATAGACTGGGTGGCTTATAAACAACATAAATGTATTTCTCAGTTCTGGAGGCCGGGAAGTCCAAGATCAAGGCAACAGCAGATTCAGTGTCTGGTGAAGGCACGCTTCCTGGCTCATAGAGGGCAACTTCTCATTATATCCTCACATGGTGGAATAAGCAAAGATCTCTCTGGGGCCTATTTTATAAGGGCATTAATCCCATTCATGAAGGCTCCACCATTAGGACCTAATCACCTCCCAAATACCTCAACTCCAAATACCATCACATTAGGAATTAGGTTTCAACATATGAATTTGGGGGAGATGCAAACATTGACTACAGCAAATGGAGACAGCAGGCTTCCTGTAGCCTACTCCATGGATAAGAACAATGGGATAGCAAGGTTAGGTCATCAGATGGACAGTCAAAAAACCATGTCTATGAGGAAAATGCGTGAAGCAAAAGGAGTAGAGTGAATCTGAGCAGCCTCTGAATAATTTTACTGAGAAGGCAAGTGCATCGTGCTTCCTAAGATGATCTTAAAAGGTTATTTCTTTCCTTACTGGTTCCTAGGTGGCTCTAAGCATGCTATTCCTGAGAGTCCGGAGTGATTACTGAGGAGAGATTATCATATTTAACAAGGTATTGAGTCCAGGACCCACCAATCAGAATGTTAAATTTTTAGTTGGCGGAAGCATGAGAGGAACTAATGGAGGTGGTCAGGGCACTGAGGCAAAGAGAGGGGTGGATGGAAGGGATAGATAACGGCTGTTTATTAATTAGTAGGGTAGTATTTCAATATTTTTAACAATCAGTAAGGCCACTATGGATGGTTGACTGATGAACAGACACTCCGGATCCACCCTTTTTGCTTGTGAGAGCCAGGAAGGAGTAACCACTTTTCACTAGAGCCCCCTCTTCCTGCTGCCAGGCTTCTTGGGAGTCTGGTCTACTACAGGTAGCCCGGGGGGAAAGAGCTGATATCCAGACACATACCTATTTCCATGTGGCCAAAGCAGGCTCTTAATGTTTTCTAGTTGTGAAAGCATTTCTCTGATGTTCATTCTCATTAATCTTGATTTTTTTTTCTCTTTTGCTCAGAGTAGCTATCTCTGTATTTCACTAGAGGCTGAAGATGAACAAAAAGCTCACACCAGATGCTCATGCATATTTCTGCATGTGTACTTGAAAGAAAACCCATTCAGAGGAAGTAGTTTCTGCCAGCCCAAGTTGTAGAAGGAGAAAATGAAACCTGAAAGGTTGAAATGAAGGACAGAGGTAGAGGCAGGGACCAGGGGAAAGAGTTAGTATGAGAGTTGAGAGGCAGTCAGGATGCAGGTGGGTCAATTAGAGCCAGGTACAAAAGTAAGTCGTGCCCAAATGGACTAGAAAAATCAATAATGTATAAAAGCTGGGAATTATAGAGGAAGTAGAATCCAGGATGTGATAAAGTATCTAGAAATCACATCTATACATCCTCAGTGGAAGCAAACAGGCATAGGGTTTGCCTCAGAGTCAAGACATTTTATGAGATGAGCTGTAGACAACCTGGTGTATCAGCCCCCAAGGCACTTAAGTTATGTTCATATAGGTTTTCCTGAAACAAAGGTGGATAAGGCTGAGTTGGACTAGATCAGACTGGATTGAGTTGAATCGAATTGACCTCCAGTGGCTGGATCTAGTCTGGCTGAGGAGACAGGCCTGATAACCACAACCAGAGGGTCACAGAAGAAAAATCACATAACTTTCCACACTCTGAGAATAGGTTGGAAGAGGAAAAAGAAAACATTTGATTTCTTAATCACCAGATCTGGCCCCAAGCATCTTGTGTTGACTGTCTGAAGAGAGTATCTGGTCTGCCAACTTTCTGCTTTGCACAACTGCCCAAATCGGTTACAGCTGTTCTGTTAAAAAGCTCCTGATTCTAAACCAACTACACATCTTAGTCCTACGATTTGAATGCCATAGGAACCTTTACGTTCTTTTTTTGGAAAAATCTCATAATCTCCCTTTTAGAAGTTGATTCTTCAGTGAGCCAGAGTTGTAGGTCTTCCAAAATGCAGTCTGTGCTTACACAGGTAAGTCTAGTTCTACTAGACTTAGACCATTTAGGGCTTCCACTTCTAATGACTGAGGATACATCTACTCCACGATCTTAGAGGACTTCTGCACACAGACAATCTAATAGTATATCCTGGAATAAGTTGGTGGTCACCAGAAAAATGTGGAAAAGATTTTTCTGGTTTACTGAACGCTATTTTTACATTTCTTCTTTTATTGTTTGTTTTTTTGTCCCTACACAGAGAAGCCTTCTGAGATTTCCTTACAAGTCTTATTAATCTGAGATGATTTTACATTGGCCATCTACCCTATAATAATGTTAGAGTTCAGCTGAGCATGAGACATTTTCGTGGGTTATATGCAGTGAAATGTAGCAGAAAAGAAGACCAGAGGAGTGACTTTATAAAACCCAGTTCCAAGGCCAGGGACTGATGTGTTTCCACTGCAGAGGTCATCTGCAGTGGAATGCAGGAGGAATTCTGCTCTAGAAGTCATTTTAAAGGCTATCTATCCATTTCAGTAGCCTGGTGGACAAATGAAATTTAAATACATGGATTTAAATTGCATAGGAAATTAAGATACATGGAAAAATCAGTAGCAGTAGAACCAACCGGGTAACATCATCATCCAGTTCTACATGTGGACTCAGAACCGCAGCCACCTTTTTGAAAGAGGATTAGCATGAACAAGGAAAGTCAACCGCCTCCAAAGCCACTCTGTTAGATTTTGAGTTTATTCTATATAATTAGAATTAGTGGTAGAGAAAACTAGGAGAGGTAGAAGGTAGGAGTAGTGTCAGGGTTACCAATGATGTCCAACCTAAAAATATATAAACAGGATTAACATACCAAATTTTGTCTAGAATCTGGTTGGCAGCAAAGGACACGAGATTCTAAGTAGAATCCTGGCAATATTTTGATCCCACTGGGGAAGGGAGAAGGCTATTCATAATTAGGATGAAGACAGAAACTGACCCTTCAGTTCTTAAGCATTTGGACATCAACTCTGAGCAATTAGAGAAGTCAGAGGTAGCACAACATAACAGGTGCTGCTACTTGGCTCATTCCAAATGCAGTACATCATCAAGCAAGAAATGATCAAATATTAAGGAAGAGTGGATGCCAGCATGTAATAGTGTCCGTCTTCTAAATCAGTGATTCTCAAATTTAATGTGCACAGGAACCATCTGGGGATTTTGTTAAATATGGATTCTGATTCAATAGGTCTGGGCGAGGGCCTGAGGTTATGTATTTCTAATAAGCCCCAGGTGATACAGTTGCTGCTGGCCCATGGACCACACTGTGAGTGGCAAGGGTCTACAGCAGTGGTTCTCAACCACGCTGGCCACACATTATCTTTGAATAGTGCTGATACCTGGGTTCCATTTCGGGAGACTGATTTAATTGCTCTGTATTCAGCTTTGGTTTCCGATGGTCTAAAATCTCCTCCAGGTGATTCCATTTAGGAATCCATTTACAGTCACCTGTATTGGCTCTCCATAGGGTTTACAGATTTTTAAAATTAATTTTATTTTCAATTCTACTATTAAGTTCTCTACTGATTGTTATGGGGACTGTAAGTGTTCAGAGTTTTAGGCATTCCGGGTATTTTTTCAGTCACGGACTATATCAGAGTAATAAATCTTATTAATTTTCCATTTTGCAATTTGATTTGGAAGTGATGACACTGTATATCCCAGAGATTTTTGTTTGTTTTGCTTTTTAACTTTTTAAAACCTTACTATAAAATGGACCTTTCAAAATAGTTATTTATAACCATAGGTAGATTGGAAGCTTATATATTCTCTTTTTTTAAAAAAAGCATTTCTTGTCTTCAGCAGTCTTCTCACAGACTTCTTCTATTGTGTTCATTTACTTGTGTTGCTTGGATTGCACTCTAATGATGTATTTGTTCTCTCATTGCCCTCATTGGCTTGAGCGCATTGCAATAGCACATTCTTAGGAAGTTGATGCCTTGTTTAATTCCACATATTTCTCTTCTTAGAGAGAGGGGGTAAACAAGGACAACTATCAGTTATAAGATGTGTGGAACACATAGATAATCTAGCACTCTATTGGGAAGACTGTTTGTGTGAAGAAGCTCCAGGAACACTCTCTCTCCACTTACATCATCCATTCTCTTAAATCTCACTTCTTCCCAGCCCGCCTGCCTCCTCCACACCCATTTCACCCCTGTTCACTATCATCACAGAACAGAAGGTTTGCATCAATTAAGAGGCTGGCCTAGGAGCACTTTGATTCTCTACTAGGCTGATTTTTCCCCTATTTATTGTCATTCTGCAGCATTCCAGAGGCTATTTCATCTTGGGCACTATGCCTACAGTTGGGATGGGTTGCCACCAAAGGGATCCTGGTTATGTCCTTGGGGTATGAGCAGCTTGATATCTCCTGAGCAGAGATTAGTCAAATGTATGTGTGATTTTGTTCAGGAATTGTTTTAAATAAAATTTTAATACAAAAATGTATGATTGTTTTTCAGTAGACCTTACAGCAGTGTTTTTCAGATTGAAAAATCATTACTTATTAGGTGAATGGTGAAATAAATTGGTGATTCTTGATGAGCATTGTCTTTAATACATAAGAAGAATGAAGGAGGGAGACAACATATTATAGAATACCCCACATTGTAAGGGTAAGTGTATGGTAGACCCACATGATAGCAATAACTTAAGTGTAATCTGAGAATGTGGTTGCACCTGATCCACAAACTGCATGCCTCTTACAAATGAGAACATTTCTTCTGTTCAGCCCACTACCACTGGAATGCCTTGGATGTAAGTCCCCTCAATTAAACCCTATGTATTGTTTTTTGGCTCCAGGTCTCTTCTTTGGCCTCTCAAACCTGGTGTCATCCCTATCAAAGCCAGCAGGGGGTCCGGCATGAAAGTGAGTATTATATTTTTTCAAAAACTGAAACTCCTGTTTCAGTTATATGCCTGTAAATTTTATTATTCTGTTGTGTTTTAAAAGATTGAAAGCCATCGTCTTAGAGCCATCATCTGTCAGCTTACTTTTACTCAAAATCTTCCAAAAACTATAACAACTCAGTGATAATTTACCATGACTTCAAGATTCAGATAAGAAGTCAGCCAACTGCTTTGGTACAAAAAGCGATCTGCATTTATATTTCTTTTGTGACCCCTCTCATCAATTAAATCCTCAAGTTTCTATTTCTAATCAGGTTGTAACAATGGATTTTGTTTGGTTCTCTTTTGTCTTGTCTCTCCTTATTGCCTACTGGACTTCCTAACCATAGAGCTCTTTCTAGTCTGCAGTTTACTTATTTTTTTCCCCCAATCACTTTGAGACCCTCTTCAAAGTTTTTTGAAGTTGTTGTTTCCTTTATAGGAGAAAGGAAGCATCAATGGTAAAATAAAAAGCTGGAAAGGAACAGAAATCCTATAGTTCATCTGTGTTCTGGACTGCTGTTACCTTAGGGAGTTCACAAAGGGTTCCCATGGGGTAGGATGGTTTGAAGGGAATCACTTTGGATCCTCAGCCTTCACATATTTTATTTCCTAAAATTGGTTGGACTGAGAACATCTTACAGTCAAGCCATTTCTTTCAGTTGCCCTCTTCCACTTCATAGAAGAATAGCTCAAGTCCCGCTGTATCTTAATATGGTGCATTGCTTCAGGGTGTAAAAATCTACAAGGCACAAAATGAACTTAAAATGCTGGTATGTGAGTGTCAGGAAAGTGAATGACTTTAGAGACTGAGTAACAAATTCATGTGCATATCAGGTAGTTTCCTAATGAAACTTTTAAAAAATGGAAAAAAGAGCAAATTTGTACTATCTGATTCTAGATTATTAAAAATAATTTTTCAAAATGTATCATGTGATTTTTGGCATATAGTTCAAAAGGAGTTCTAAAACATAAATGGCATTATTGTAATAAAACTATTCTCATTTATATAACACGTAAACCATCATAGATTACCTCTATAAAAATTAAAAACTACAACAGAAAAGGTGCTGAGCTCTTCTAAAAATAACACGAAATATTCATACTAATGTGAATTAATCAGAAAATGCTTCTATCTCCTTAAAGGATTTATTTCCAATAGACTTTTACATTTTGTATTTGATCCTTTTTATAATTTATGTTCATTTATCTTGTTTTGAGTACCTGCTACTAATCATCATAATGATAAATTAATGAAAAAAATTAACCCTTAGAGCCTTACAGTTACAGGAAGTATACTGACATGTCAATTTCAGTTTAATCTCATATATTTTTCCATGAATTACTCAAGGCAATTACTTTCCATTCTAAATATATATTGCATTAGGATAAAACTCAGAGTGGGAAATGCTGTAAGAATACTAAAGAGTGCTTGCTCACCTTTTTAATGAATGATGATAGATATAAATTCATATGACATTTAGATTAGGTTTAATACATTTTAAAACATATAACAATTGTATATGTCAATATTAATATCTTTTACATCTATTTGCCCTTATGACAAAAAATTTAGATACATAAAATATAGAAAGGGATACTTTTTGAAAATAAGTTTTCAAATTTTTTAGGAAGTACACACAAAAAAATACTTAGAGTCACTGATCTAATCCTCTTATGGTCTATTGTCAGGGATCTATGAGACCATCCCAATATAAGAATATTTATTTCTTATGTAAAATCCTTTTATGAATCTTCTCCTTTATAATTTTCCTAGTAATAAAATAGATGCTGTCTGCAGCCTTTCATCACCCAGGTTAGTCTGAGTTGTTGTGCTTGATATTAGTTGAAATATTAACTGTCAACATTGACAGAGCAAGCAGCATAAAAAAAGGTCTATATCAACTTCATAATTTAGGATGTAGCTCACAGCTGGGGATTATTAGCAGTGTGGTACATTTGGTATCATGATACTTTAATTAATAATTCCTAATAACCAGGCACTGTTTTTTGTTTTTTGAGACAGAGTTTCACTCTTGTTGCCCAGGCTGAAGTCCAGGGGCACGATCTCGGCTCACTGTAACCTCCACCTCATAACCAGGCACTTTCTTTAGGGGAGTATGTACAACACCAACAGGTAAATGAGATTTTTAAAATGGCAAAAACGTTGAAATCAGAATTCGTTCTCTTGTTTAAGACCTTGCAGTTTGCTCAAAGATCTCTAATGGTGATGGCAAAAAAATACATAAAGGTGGTTTTTCCTAATAATGAAGAAAATTGATGTGGGAAATACCAGTGGTAAGAGTTTTCAAAACTTTCTTAAGAAACAAAACCCAGTTGAAACTAAGAGAAGCAGCTAGTTTCCGATGGTATCCAGGAAAGGAAGGAACCAGACATACAGCAAAGAGGCTGTGAATTTAAGATTGAAAAGTGGCACCAAAAAAGAGGATTACATTGAAAATGTGTGTGATGAACTGATATCCTGTAACTTTTATCCAGGTAAAACTAAATAAAAGGATATTTCCTTAAGAGATAACTCAACTAAAAATTTCTAGTTTTTATTTAATTTTTAAAATTTTTATTTTGGGTTCAGGAGTACATATGTACATTTGTTATTTAAGTAAATGGCATGTCACAGGGGTTTGGTGTATGGATTATTTTGCCACCCAGCTGACATGCATAGTACCAGGTAGCTTCTCAGTCCTCACCCTTCTCCCACCCTCCACCCTCAGGGAGGCCCTGGTGTCTGTATTCCCTTCTTTGTGCCCATATGTACTCAATGTTTAGCTCCCATGTATAAGCGAGAACATGCACCATTTGATTTTCTGTCCCTGTGTTAGTTTGCTTAGAATAACAGCCCCCGGCTCTATTCATGCAAAGGATAGTTTTAATTTTTGTTGTCTTTTGATCTTGAAATTATCTCTTTCCTTTGGAGTTACCTCTCCTGATTATTTACCTTGATTAAATTTTAGTTAGCTTATTGACATTACATGCTACAAGCTTTCCACAAACACCGTTGATCCTTGGTTACCTGTTCTCTCTTAAGAGTGAGGCAATCAAAGGGCTGAGTAGAAGTTGTGTGTGCATGGAGGAGGTGTGTCAACTAGAAGGTTCTGCTTTAGGATGAACAGTTATACTTAGATACACCTAATTTTACAGTAAGGAGACCTTTGCTGTTCGGTCTTAATAGTCATGTCTGGAAGGTAAATTGAGGAAACTTCTAAGAATATAGAACAAAGACATAAAGAGTCAGAAACATAAAAAAGAAAAGAAAAAATGACAGTAAAGTTTTATGTGGGAGACCCAACATCTGTCTAATGAAAATTCTAGAAAGACAGAATAGAGAAAATAGATAGACAAATTTCAAAGAAGCAGAAGATAATTTTCTATAGCTAAAGAAGCTAGAACGGGGCTCTTGAGTGCCAGTGAAATAGATGAAAATAGCCCCATAAACATATGATCATGAAATGTCAAAAGACCAAGAATAAACAAAGGATCCTAAAAGCTTTCCGGTCATGTACCAATAATCATAATTATAGTGGCTCCAATGTTTCATCAACAACTGAATGCTAGAAAACTAAGCAATCCTGTCAAAGTACTGAGAGGACTATATTCAGCCAATCTCTCAATCCTGTGCGAAAGACAAATAAAGATACTTAGAGAAATGGAGGACTCAGAATTCCTACCCCCCCACACACACTTTCTAGGACATAATTTGAAGATGCACCCTAGGAAAATAAGGGAGTAAACCCAGAAAGAAGAAAATGTAGGATCCAGGAAAATGAATCTAATCCAGGAGAGCAGAATGGGGAAGTCCTGGGATGACGCCTTGGCAATAGAAACAGAGCACAACCCCAGGTTCTGAGATCTCTGTGGGAAAAAAAGGGAGAACGTGGATAGATTTCTAGCACCTCACAACCTTTCTTACATCACAGCATGAATTTAAAATGGCAATATTTGTCTAGCACGATGAGCTCAATAAAGGAGGCTTCATACCCCTGATGAGCCTTGGGTTTGCCTGACCCCAAGGCTGAGGTGTCAACTACTGATACCATCAGTAGTTGGACAGCTCTGAATTACACAGCATTATTAAAGCTTGGATAACTTGATAATATGACAAAGACAACTGGTGATTTATTTTAAAAAGAGTGAGAAAATACAGTAGAATCTCTGACAGCAACAATTTCTTTGGAGTGATATTGATTCATGGAGAAAAAAATGATATGCATGCACTGTTTGACTCTGCAGCAGAAAATATTTACATAGTCATAATATGATATTATGATTTATTGATTTTCACCTTTTAGAATCAAGGGTACATCAAAGGAAAAAGGTATAAAATGTCAATATGCTTAATATTGACAATATGAAAAGAAAGATGTAGCTGATTGAGGTTGAACAATAAAAAGAGAATGGGGATATGTGGAAGGAGAATAATGATTTCGTCTTATTAGTTTGGGAGCCAAGAGATGCTGTCTATAAAGTGAAAGCTTTTCTGCAGATTTCTGCCGTTTGCCTTCAGCTACTGAGTTCTAAAGGAGATGAAATGTCAAGTCTTTAACCTTTGGATGTCCTTGATTGAGGGAGAAGCAGTGTGACAAGGAGAAGCACCAGCCTCCAAGGTACCAAATGGGTGGAAATTAAAAACAACTGAAAATGGCATCGGAGAACTCCCTAAGAAGAAAAAAGGACAAAGATATCTTGTTCCTACTGCCAAACTGCTAATAGGCATTCAAAAAATGCTAAATGATGAAAGAAGGATGGGGTATTCATATGCTTTGGCTCTGTGTCCCCACCCAAATCCCACCTTGAATTGTAATTCCCATCATCCCCATATTTCAAGGATGGGACCAGGCAGAGGTAATTGGATCATGAGGATAGTTTCCCTCTTGCTGTTTTCATAATAGTGAGTTCTCACAAAATCTGGTGGCTTTATAGGCATCTGGCATTTCCTCCGCTTGCACTCACTCCGTCCTGCCACCCTGTAAAGAAGGGTGTTTTCTTTACATGCCTGCTTCTCCTTTGCCTTCCACTATGATTGTAAGTTTTCTGAGGTGTCCCCAACCATGTGGAACTGTAGGTCAATTAAACCTCTTTCCTTTATAAATTACCCAGTCTTGGGTAATTTATTCACAGCAGTGTAAGAACAGACTAATACAGGTAGATTGTGGTTGATTAAAGAAGAAACAGGTTTTAAAATCCTTTTTAAAGTTTTATAGATGGATTATATAAATAGGAGAGAGGTAGGTGAGATGAGTAGTGATATAAAACAGCTAAATCCTCATGTCCTCATGATTCATGGCAGGAAGTCAATGAACACTGTCTAATTTTGATATTTCAAGAAACTGCGCCATTAACCTATAATTTAGACATATGGGAATAACCCCAAAAGAAATAAAAATGGAAGAAGTTCACTACTGTGCCCCCAATGCCTAGAACAGTGGTTGACTGACTGTATAGGCTCAATAAATATCTGTTGAAAGAATAAATCTTCTGAATGATGTGCAGGAATGGAGGAGGGAATGAGGGAGTCTGACACTGTTGCTGATATTCATTAAAAGCCTGCAGCAGTTCCATTTGCCCCTCTTTCCTTGCTAACAGAATCCAGATTTCTACTCCTGAGAGAAAGTGATCCCATCTCCAACCAAGAGGCAAATCCTGATTAGTCTATTAAATCATGGTAATCCTATACTTCTAACCAGTGACTGGATTAGAGGATGACCAATGAGATGTGAAGGAGGGATTATTGAGAGGCAGCTTTACTCTTCTTTCTCTCAAAATTGGCATGTCTGAATTTGATATCTGGACAGATATAACTCTCTTGTGACAAAGAAGAAGCTAGACTGAGGGAAAGAGCAATATTCACAGAACAAAGAAAGAACCTGAGTTTTCAAAGATGTCATTGAATTAGCAATGAAATAACATTAAATTCTCAACTTAACATATCTTGAATGTGAGATAATACATTTTCCTTTTTGTACCAACTAGACGAGTTGGGAATTTGTTATTTGCTCTCAAAGCATAATAACAGATAAAAGTCCTTCTGGACTTTTTGATATTAATAAACATATGCCTGTGTTAATGTTTATAAAAATAAATCAAATGAGGCTATATGTAATTTCATCTGATAAAAATAGAAGAGTTTTTTTTAATGTTTTATTTAAATTGTTGGGTCCTCTAAATTTTGGTGGCCAGGTATAATTTGTTTGTGTTGCTACAAAGGAACATCTGAGGGTGGGCATTTTTTTTAAAAAAAAGAATAGGTTTATTGTCTTATGGTTCTGCAGGCTGAGTACGAAGCATGGCACCAGCATCTTAATCTGGTGAGGGCCTTAGACTTTTTCCACTCATGGCAAGCGGGGAAGAGCAGCCAGTATGTGCAGGGAGCACATGGTGAGAGAAAGCAAGAGAGAAGGGAAGGGTACCAGGCTCTTTTTACCAACCAGCTCTCTAGGGAACTATCTTGGGAACTAAGAGTGAGAACTCACTCACCACCCCCACACTCGCCCCCCAGGGAGGGCATTTATCCACTCATGAGGGATCCGCCCTCAAGACCCAAACCCCTCCCATTAGACCCCACCTCCAACATTGGGAATCAGATTTCAATGAGGCTTGGTGGGGCCAAAGGAACCAAATCCAAACCATAGCACCATGTTTCATGACCCAGTTATCCTCTCCCGTGTTGTGACTCTAATTCTTGTCTTTCAAAACAAATTTTGCAAATTCTCTTTCCCTCCAGTTTTATAACTTTAGAAATGTTTCCACTGTAAACACTAGTTGAAAAGGACATCTTTTCCTGGTAACAAAAAGGAAACTAGAGAAACGTGGATATATTTGTCTGTTTAGTTTCCTTATCATGGTATTTATTCTTTCAACAAAATGTGAGACAAAGTCAATGGCTGAAAGGGAATGAAAGAAAATTAATGTATGAAATAAAAAGAAAAGGCATAAAATAGTCATCGCAAAGATGAAAGAAAATAAATTACATATATAAAAAGATGTTGAATGGAATATTTCCTATTACATCAGAATTTCAGTTAGAGGCCAAAACCTGATAGAAACTGAAGAGTCTACTAGATACTTCTGTGAAGGATCTACCAAAGGGTAGAAAAATGACCCAGTAAACATCCCATTCCACAGCTTATGTAAGAAAGGCTAAGAATTAATGGAGGAGGATTGCTAGGAAGAGAACTTAGAGAAAATGATGGAGTTCTGTATAATTTATTTTTACTACCTTCCATAGACAGTAGAAAGTATACTTTGTAGAAAGTCCCAAGAGACCCAATAGAGAGCGTCTCAAAAACAACAAACAACAAACCATGTAGAGCTGCAGGCATTTGGTTTCTGCTTCTAGCTGCTCATGATGACAGAGCAAGAAAGTAGTGGAATCATCCTGAAATGTGTTGATTTAGCAGACCAAAGATGTGTACTGTTTAAGACACAAGTGGTTGCTAGAGAGGGAAATCAGATCTGAAATTTGTTATACCATATTTGCTCAAAGAATTATTTGCCTTTAAGGCTGAGTGGGCTATAACTACAGACTTAAAAGGCTGTTGATGTACCTCTTGTGGTGGCAGTGGAGGTGCAGAAATAAGGTGGAGGGTCACATGAGTTTGCTAACTCTAAATGAGTAGAGGTTCCTTCTGCTAGGGGAAGAGGGGTTGCTAAAGAGGGGTTACTAAACACCTCCACAGAAGAGCCAGTATTAGAATATCTGCCCTGATGGAGAGTAGTTGACAGGCAGGAGAGAACTTCCATTAATCTTAGGTAAGTAAAAATGTCTTTATCCATATTCAGTTTGTTCATTCTTTCCTATTCCTGATCCTCCACAGGCCGGAAGCAACATAACAAGAAGGTAAGGGCAGGAGGAACAAGAGGAATGGAAGAACAAGGTGAAGAGGTATTAAAGATAAAGACTATGCTGTTCTCCCTTACATAGGTCAGTCCTGAGCTAAGAGGTAGGAAAAAATTGGAATGAAATGATAAAGTCAAGTTGTAACTTACACTGGACTACACTTTTTTCCTTTTACCAGAGATATGTCGTTTGTGGCTGAAAGTGGTCAGAAAGCAGGGAATATGCTTGTGATGCCATCAGCAAGTGAGAGAGAAAACTCCCAGTCACTGGATGAGAAAACAGTGGCTGGACAAAAGTGAAGATATTTCCTGCTGCTTCCCTAAGGAGAGAAACCCATTCAGTAAACCTGCCACACTCAGGAAGGCACTATAGCAGGATTGCCAGACAATGGCCTTTTCGGGTTTCTAGTCATAGATTTCAAATGAAGTTAGTCGACTATATTGTGATTCCAACCACACTCCCTTCACAACCCCCAGCCCAAATGTTCTGTTTCTCCAGGAGAGGCATGGAAAAAGTGGACAGTTGAATTTGACCATGGTTTGGTTTTGCTCTACAAATAGGGTGCATAGAAAGTGAATGAGAAGAAATAAGCTGAGGTATTTTCAAGGAAGGGGCTACAATGCATTGTCAATGGAATCTAACTTTGGTGAATCAGAAAATAGAGACATCAGGAGGATGGATGGTGAAAAAGGCACGGAGTTATGGAGCAGAGGTAATGAGGCAAGAACTGTTACAGTTAAGAAAATACAGGAAGCATCTGGAAGAGTAAGTTGTGGTGGCTCAAGAATGGGTTGCCTGAAATGAAAATGTCAGGGGCAATGCAGCTTCTAATGATGGCGAGATTTATGGTGAGGTTACTGGAATAAAAGGTTGTGGGAGGTAAAACAGTAACTAAGCAGGTTAAAAGGAACTGGTTTGAGTCCATTTTTCACTTTGAGTTGGACTAATTTTTTTGATTTAAAACCAGTTTGAACCATGCTGAATCAACAGATCAACTGGTTTCTGTTGTATAGCTCATTGGTTTTATATACCTTAAACTAAATCTGAATCTATTTTAGCTACTTAAAATTATTTACATTAAATTACACAGTATATTAGTATTAAATTTTTTTTAAAAAAACACTGAAGAGTTCAAAAAATCAATTAGTAGCTTAGAAAGCTAGACTAGATTTGTAGTGGTTTATATCTACAGTGACTTTGTTGTAAAAACTATGCTAAAGGAGTATTTCCACCAGTTAGAGATTCCTTTTGAAAAGGACACATAAAGAGGTTTTACTTATGATTTCATAAGTCAATCAATCCATTGTAAGTTTAATAAAACTCACAAGAATTAACAGTGCTTTCTTCTCTGTGAAGACATAGAAATTGTCCTGTGGTTTGAAACTACCTCTATGAGGTTTGACCATCTTCCTAAGCAGGAAAGATTCTCCTATGCAGACTCTGATGTGGTCTGGGTCTGTGTCCCCACCAAATCTCATGTCAAATTGTAATCCCCAGTGTTGGAGGTGGGGTCTGGTAGGAGGTGATTGGATCACGGGGGTAGAGTTCTCAGGAATGTGTTAGCGCCATCTCTTCAGTGCTATTCTTGTGATGGTGAGTGAGTTATCATGAGACCTAGTTGTTAAAAGTGTGAAGTACCTCTCCCATCTTGCTCTTGGTCCTGTTCCTGCCGTGCAGGATGCCTGCTCTCACTTTGCCTTCTGCCATGAGTAAAAGCCCCCTGACTCCTCCCCAGAAGCATGTGCTGCTATGCTTCCTATACAGCCATTAGCCAAGTAAACCTCTTTTCTTTATAAATTACCCAGTCTTGGGTATTTCTTTGTAGCAATGTGAGAACTGACTAATACAGGCTATTTATCTTATAAACCTGAAATCTCATTTCTGAGCTTTTATTTTGTTCATTTAATACTATCACTTCTCAGCCTTAGCCTATAAATTTGTGGCTACTTTCACAAAGGCAAAAAATGTCCTCCTTATAACTAGATGTACTTATTAATAAATAGATTCAGGCAGTATCTACCAGTGAAGACATATTTCCAGCAACACTCTGAGAGTCATTTTACTATGTCAACATTGAGTGCAAATGTGAAAGAGATTTAAAAAGATGCACGTGCGTGCGCACACATACACACACACACACACACACTGTAATTGGAGTCCCCCTTCTCTGCCTTTAAGATGAGGTGGGCCACAGCTCTCTGATCATCCCAACTCTGATTGGTTCTTCATACCCATTCAAACTATGTTCTAAGTTCCAAACACTCCTCCCTGATAGCTATAACCACATGGTACTGAGACTTCTGCTCCTTTCTACATATTCAAGAATATAGTACATCTAATAATCATACATTGTAAAGATGAAAAATAAATTTTAAGCCATTAATTTATTATAAAGGTACTTTTATATCTGGTATTTCATTATTCACATCATTAGCACTATTACATAAACCAGTATTTATTGAAGTACAGATTTAGGATCCTGCATCTGAATCACCTAAGATTATTTTCAAAGTGCAGAGTCCAGGATTAAACCACAATCTAAGTAACTTAGATTTTTGGCAGGGTTGGGGGGTGGCTTAGGAATCTGCAATTTGAAGAAATTATCCAGCTAATCCTTATACATAGGACAGTTTGAGAGCTATCTTTAGAAATTAAGAGAAAGTATCTTCATTCCAATAAATCAGGAAAAACACACATTTACTTGCAGGAATATTAAAAATATTATACACTTTATAAGTACATATATGAACTCAAAATTAGATAAACAAAGGCAATTCAACCAATTGTCCTTTGGATTAATGATACAGAATTATTTCTATAGGATTGATCAATGACCTACCTTTACCAACAAACTCTAAAGGATAGTGGAGAAAAGTTGGATAATTCAGACTCCTTCTTTCCGATTTTTCCCCCTCACATCCAGATCCCCTTATTCTTACTATCAGTAATTTGGGGTCTGATTTTTGCCCCCCAAATTTCCTCAATTCTGATTTTTCATTCCCTTTGCAAACTTTGTATCTTACAAAAAACAAAACAAAACAGCGATTTCAAACAATTTCCAGAAGCCAACTGTTACTGACTTCTTGAAATCCACTTGGTACTCATCAGTTGTTATCTTTAAAGACTATTTAGCCTCATTTGTCTACCTCTGAGCCTGAGCAAAGTTGAGTCAATTATTGAGGGAGCATTTAATGTTGCTCTAGAGATTTTAAAGTTTTTATTCCCTGTGCTTTTTGGAGAGGGGCCATTCAGGTTTTCAACATTTTTATTTAGGCAGTTGCTACATGAAGGGTATTGCTGGGTATTTAACTTTAGAAATTGCCTATAAGAAAATAGAAAGAATCAACAGCCATTTATATCATCTGAAACAACTCACTATCCCCAGAGATAGGTGTGTGTGCACATATATGAGTGCACAGGTGAGAGTGTGTACAGAGAGAGAATATGACAGACCATGAGAGAAAAAGAACATCTGCTTTGTGTAAAGCATAATGATGGGGTACATGATGATAACTGAAAAACAATCTGTAGTTTCAGAGTTTCCAGTGTATGGCTGGAGGCAGGTATCTATACAAACACAAGAGGAAGCTGGAGAAAGAGGCGTGGGTAGAGCTGTTGAGTGTAGGTTAAGAGCAGCTGCATGGCAGCATGGGAACAGGAAAGGGTTTAGGGTCAAATGAACCTGATTTCAAATCCCAGTGCAGCTTTTCTGTGACCTTGGCCAAGTGGTTAACATTTGCTGTGCCTCAATTTCTGAGTCCCTAACAGCTAGCAGCACCTCACTCCTAGAGTTACAATAAGGAGTAAAGTAGGTAATGTACCAAGCAGACTACAGGAGCTTAATAAATGAGAGCTATTATCATGGAAATAGCCAGCTGCTGCAAGTTTGCTAATAGAGTTCTCTGTAACTCTACCTGGAATTTAAAATCAACAGTCCCTGCCCCCAGATGCAAACTGATTTTTATTCTAAGAGGTTGGCTCCAAATCAGAATGTCAGAACGGGATTAGTTTTCCATGCTGTTTAAGCGGTGTGGGCTGGGATGGAGGTTCTGAGGTCAGCAAAGCGTGTGAAAACAAAGGGCTAATTAAGAGCCCTGTAGTTTAGTATCACCTAGTCTGATCATATGTGAAGAAGGTCCAAGATAATGGTCCCTGTTCAGAAAGGTTTTCCTTAAGAAACTAAACATAGAATTACCATATGATCCAACAATCCTATTACTGAGTATATACCCAAAGGAACTGAAATAGTTTGATGTGCACATTCCTATGTTCACTGCAGCATTACTCACAATAGCCCAGATAGGGAAACAGCCTAAGTGTCTGTCAATAAAGTAATGAATTTTTAAAATGTGGTGTATGTATACCCAATGGAATACTATTCAGCCTTTAGAAAAACAGGAAATTCTGTCATTTGCAGCAATATGGATGAACCTGGAGGGCATTATGTTAAGTGAAATAAGGCAAGCACAGAGACACATATGCCATATGATCTCCCTTACATGTGGAATCTAAAACAGTTGAACTCATAAAAGGAGAGAGTGGAATGGTGGCTACCGCAGGCTAAGGAGAAGGCAGATGGAGGAGAGGTGGGGTGGGGGAGAAGGGAGACATTGGTCAATGGGTACAAAGTTTCGGTTAGACAAAAGGAACAAGTTCTGGTGTTTTATTGAACAGCAAGGTGGCCATAGTTAATAATAATGTATGTTTCAAACCAGCTAAAAGGGAGAATTTTAAATATTTTTATCACAAAGAAATGATAAATATTAGAAGTGATGAGTATGCTAATTAGCCTAACATGATCCTTTTACAGTTGATACATATGTGTTTCAAAACATCACATTGTACCCCATAAATATATACAATTATTATTTGTCCATTAATACTCAAACTAAAAAGTAAAAGAAAGGTTTTGACATCCATGCCAAGAAATTTCTGCACTTTTTAGAAGGTTAGATCTGTATGTGCTGCCATAAATGACTGTCCATGACATACCAACATGTGAAAAAGTATCGTGAACACCTAAAGTTTTGTTTCACAAATCCATTCTCTCAGCTTCTGGTAATGGAAATGTGTCTTGCCTAGAATCCAGGTCTACCCTTTGTTAATGAAGGTGCCCCGGCCAAGAGGCAGACTCATGACCCAAGCTAAGCAAAGCTGACACTTTCCTGGGAGTCTGAAAAGGGTAAAATCTGATGTATGCTTGTGTCAGAGCCCTAAAGATATTCCTCGGGTTCCTGCTACAGAAAGTCCAGAAGTACTCTGATTCTTATCCTTTCCAAAGATCCTTACCTCACTCTCCAACCTTCATTTCAATTCTTCCTTAGGGAATAAATATGCATTAGTGCCTCAATGGGCATTCCTTCATGTCCCCTACATGCAGATCTGATTCCTTAAAATCTTTTCAAAGAAATAATTTTTCCCAGAGTAGATTTCTGTGGCTTCCAAACAAAGAACCCTCAAGTACAGTGATAAAGTAACTAGCATTGTGTTTATTCTTATATGTATATCTTAATTCATGACTTTATAAATTTTTATACTAAAATTTTCTTATTACATGTATTATGTTTGTAAGTAAGGAGCACTTGGCTGGGTGCGGTGACTCACGCCTATAATTCCAGCACTTTGGGAGGCCAAGGCAGGTGGATCACCTGAAGTCAGGAGGTCGACACCAGCCTGGCCAACATGGTGAAATCCCATCTCTACTAAAAACACAAAAAATTAGCCGGGCATGGTGGCATGCGCCTGTAATCCCAGCTGCTCAGAGGTTGAGGCAGAGGTTTCAGTAAGCCAAGATTGCACCACTGCACTCCAGCCTGGGCAACAAGAGTGAAACTGCATCTCAAAAAAATAAATAAAAGAAAGTACTCATAGATGAAGAAGAAATCTAGGTAGCAAGTAGTATTCACTGAGATGAAATAAATCTCACTTGAATCCTCCTTGCAAACTAGGGGCCATTTTCACTGGAAGGTGGAGAGAAGAGCATTTATAGCCATCTGTTACAAGGCATGTGAGGGAAGTGAAGGGGGAAGAATGGGAAGCTCAAGGGTACAGCTGCCATACAACCTACACAAGACTGGCTTGAACTCCTGCCACTTCCACAATTCATGGAAGTTTAAAACCCTCCCTGAGAGTTCTACAAATTTTCCAGAAAGCTAGCAATTCATTCTCAGAGAAAACCTTAATCTCTGGGGTTCTGCATTCTCACATACTACCTCTGTTCTACACCATGTAATTCCAAAGTAGAATGCATTTCTTTCTTCTTCAGTTTCCAGGGGAAAACAAACACATTAAACATGACTTGGGAACTTAGCAGTCTTTCCTTGGATGGGTGGAGGTGGTCACAAAGATGGGTCATGTCATCTTGAGTCTTCCATCTGGCTGGCTCCTCTCTTCTCTTCCTCCTTCCTGACAGATTGTCCTCCCAAATGCCAAATGCTTCATCTTCTTTTATGCAAAGTTAATCTTCCTTTCCCTGTAATGTCTTTACTTCAGCCAGCCCTGGGTCACATACACTTTCTCAAGTAAACTAAGATTTTCATGGTCTCTTTTCAGACAAAAACAACTCTCTTGCTGAAAGGAATTCTGATGCCACCTGTTAGGAATTCATTTTTCTCTACCTCTCACATTCACATGTAATGGAAAAGGGAAGTAAACTTTGTGGAGGGAATATATATATAATTTATAGGGACTAAGCAAGAGGAGGAGACCTTGGCATTTTAGAAACAGAGAAAGGGCCTCTCAGAGCATTGCGTCAGCCAGAGAAATTTCATGACTATGTAGTCTTTTCACTGATTCAGCAAATATTTATTGAGTGCTTATTATATGCAAAGAGGCAATCAGCTACATACTGGGGAATTTAAAAATAAATAGGGCATGATTTAAAGTGCAAAATGTATAAAAGGAAAGATACACAGATAAACTAATAGGCACAAGACAGTGTTACAATGGACTAGATGAAGTTAGAGTAACTTATGAACAGAAGCCCAGGCCTGTCCCAAGTATTTGGGGCCTAGGCAAATTTACAAATGGAGGATCACGTACCATATGTCTAAATATTTAAAAGATATAAGTCAAGTTAATAGGCTGCTAAATAAAGTAGGTTCTACCCTTCTACCTTGACAAACAGAACTTCATAAAACCTGAAAGGCCAGATTTGAGTTTAGAATCCTTGACTACTCAGAATTGAGTCAGATCACGGCAGTGCAGATAGCTGGTTTGTGACTCCTAGCCTGAGGCCTTTGACAATCTTTTCTTCTTTTCCCACCCCCATTCCTTTTCATACTTAAATGTATGTGGACACCCAGGTTGTGTGTACAAGTTCCAGCCATGGTCTCCACCAACAGCCACTTCTTGGTCACCACTCAGCCAAGGATATACCCATCAGTGGTGCCATCTTGTCCTCAGGAGCGAAGATAAAGGTAACAGACCCACTCAGGCTCTAAAAGTAGGGTCAGACCACTTAGAAAGGGAATTCCAGTGTCCTGGATATCAAAGCATGGTCTAGAAGAGGGATACACCTCTGCTTGGGCCCACCTAGTAGGCCCCACCTAGTTGGCTCCAGGGACTCTTCAGCCTATAATGTGAGCCACAGTCAGAAAAGGGCAACAGCAAAGCCTTCTGAAGCACCATTACCTTCTTGCCTGGGTCAAAATCCAGTACTTCTTAAGCTTTTTCACCATATTTTTCTTGAGATAAATCATCCTAAACTGCCTGTAGCTTTCTAGCTTCAGAGGTACTGGTTTGTGCAAGAGAGAACACGTATATTTATTTGGTTTTCAGCCCTCACCTGACAGATCCTTGAAGAGATGTTATTTCTGGGCTTCAAAGCATTACAGTTCTATTTTCCTATAATTCTATGGGCTAATAAGCTACCACCAGTGAAGGGAAAATAGGAAGAAATTCTTCTTTCTGGCTACAAATCCCAATGTAGAGTCTGAAGTATAACAAGGCCATCTTCAATGACAAAGGACAACAGGTTTTCAAGCATTCCTTTCAACCAGACATTTTCCTATCCATTAGCTGTTTTCATTGACTGCCTTGTGCAGGCCAGGCTTGCTCTAGATCAGTTTTCATCAGGGTCACAAGGAAATAACACAGCTTAGGTTGAATCAAAGCAAGGTGATTCCTTCACTACAGGTGTGCTGTATCTGCTCACCTATCTATCTTGCCTTCACCTTAATTCCCATTTTGCTTGGCTTTCTTATTTTTCAATAGTTTTTCTTTTTCTTTCCTCTCAGTATACAGCTCTTCCAGCTTCTCACCATCTCCATCAACTTCTGGCCGCTTGCCGTGTTTTGTTTTCTAGTAATTGTGCCCTCCTGGCTTCTGTTGGCTCCCCAGTCTGATGTGTTCCTGTCCTGACCCCAAAGTTGTATGCATTTTGTGATAACCTACACCAGTCTCAGCATCCTACCTAGATCCCTGACCTGCAACCAACCTCACATTGACTATCAGGGTGGAAGAAAACAACAGGTCATGCATTGGAACAAAATCCCCTTTTCCAGTCATGATTCTCCTAAATCATAGTAGTGGGGATGAGATGATTTTCTCTCTAACTTATTTGGCTGACTCTTTTCCAATAATATTTCCTCCACTCAACCCCAGGAAACCCAGTAATGTTGTAGATATTAATATTATGTAAAAATGTTCTATCTTTAAATAATAAATCCAAGCATATTACCCATCAACCACAACATTGCCTCTCTACTGATCGCTTTAAACTGTTTCCACCTTGGTCTCAGCAGAGCCTCTGGTCTACAGATCCCTGTGTGCTAAGCAATCTCTCAGCCTGTTCCTTTCTTTACTTTTCTCCTTATCCAACTTACAAGCTATAATCCTTCATTTCAAAATCACTCTTGTCCATACCCCAAACTTCTTTATGCCTTTGTATTTTATCACATCTAACCTGGGTCAATCCTGCAATAGGGCTTTCTCTGTAGTTAAACTTAAGAGTTTGATAATTGCTGGGGAGAAACAATTGTGGAGGAAATTGTTACCTGTATAAATCCATAATCCCTAACCTCAGGTGAGCCCTCAACTCTGCACATCAGTCCTACTTGTTTTTCCTGGCCAACTGGCTCTCTCGTTTCTCCATTTTCCTCAGAACTGTGATGTCTACTCAGCCTCTCCTACTATATATGGATAACCATTTTTGTTTCTTCATTCACAGGGAAAATGGAAGTGGTAAGAAAGAATTCCCTCAATTTTTAGTTACCAATTCTACAAACCTACTATGTTCTCAGGATAAAAACAAATGCACTGACCACAGCCTGCTTCTCACCCCACAACCCGCAACCTTTGTGCTTCCGTCACAATGGCCTTCTAGTTCCGCTAATGTCCCATCTGAAACTTTTATGTTGATAACAATCACTCAAGTTATTGGATAAATTAAAGAATCAAATCACTCAAGTTGTGTGATAATATTTCCAAGCCCACTGGATATACTTTCAGAGGGAGGCCCTCAAAACTGATACACTTACAAGAGCCTTAGGTCATTCTTACTTCAAGGAAAGACTGGGAAACTCACACCATGATCTCTCCTTCCACAGGGCCACTCATAGGGTGCCTGGAAACCTTTTCTTCCCATTCTCTTCTCTCTCTTCCCACCACACCAGATTCACTTGTACTCATCTTCCAACTTTCTACTGCAGCATCACATCAGCAGGAAAGCTCTCTTCACAACACCTACCACACCACCACTAGGGTTAGGAAGGTTTCTATGACATGTGCTTTTTTTTTTTTGAGATGGAGTCTCACTTTGTTGCCTAGGCTGGAGTGCAGTGGTGTGATCTTGGCTCACTGCAACCTGTGCCTCCTGAGTTCAAGCAATTATCTTGCCTCAGCCTCCCGAGTAGCTGGGATTACAGGCATGCACCACCACGCCTGGCTAACTTTTTGTATTTTTAGTAGAGATGAGGTTTCACTATGTTGGCCAGGCTGGTCTCGAACTCCCGACCTCAGGTGATCTGCCCACCTCGGCCTCCCAAAGTGTTGGGATTATAGGCGTGAACCACCGCACCCGGCCAACATGTGCTGTTATAGGAACACATGCCTTCACTTTGTGACATTTACCCAAGTTTAACATCATGTACTCATTGCTTATTTGGTCATTTGTTTCTTTTTGGTCATTTGTTTCTCACCCTACCAGACTTTGAGAGAGTCACAGTCCACATCCTGGAGCCACGTCTGTTGTCATTCCTTATTGTTTTTACACACAGTAGTTCCTAATAAATCCTTAAGGTAATTAATAATTGAATGAATGAATCAGGAATGAGTCAATGAATGAATTGACTCTTAAAATCGACAATGATGTTGGAGAGTAATTGTAACCTCAAGAGTTACCCAGTCTACATCTTCAGCATTGGCCAATTTGTTCCATTGTTGGATAGTGATAGAAAATACATTTTTCTACTGAATTCAACTCTGCCCCCATGTAACTTACGCCCAGTGCTTACTGGTTAGTCCTACTGGAACTACCATTAAAGTCTGTTTCCTCTTGATATTTACTTGCAGTATCTGACAACTTTTAGCATGTGTCTCCTGTTTTTTCTTCTCTAACATAAATAAGCACAGTTGCTTCAAAAGTTCCTGATTTGAGACAGTTCTCAGACTCAATTATCCCCTCTCCAGTTTGAGCACACTCTAATGAACACACAAATAAGACAGAAACAACAGAGCCATGAAGCTCTCAGGTCTTCAGAATAGTAGCTTTAAGTCATTACTTTCAGAAGATAAGTCGGTTTCCTTCCTTCCTTCAGTTACAGTTTAAATTACAAAGTCATTGAACCACCAAACTGCAATATATCTGAGAAGAATTGTACCTACAAGGCAATGAACCCACAGAACACGTGGGATTTATTACACGTACTTTTATTGGAGCAATTTGTTGACAAATGCTCAAGAGGGAGTACAGAGTGATCAGTAATAATAAAACTGTATGGAGATCATTTCCCCAAACACTGTCTATAAGAGAAACAGAGACAAATTCTTTAACCCAAGGTATGCTTTCTGCACCTTTTCCCTGTAGTTTTTATGTCATCTCTGGAGAAATTTCAGATGTTTCAAATCTAAGCCTACATCAAAGCTGGAATTTATAAAAATAGCAAAGGGGTTCTATTTATCTCCATTCGCTAATCCTAGCCAGCAGCTGAAAAGAATTGGAGTTTAAATCCTATTATACTCTCACAGCCCCCACCTCCAGGCCACAAAGTCAAATTGATACAATTACTTCTAGGATGAGTGAGGAGGCTGTCATATTAGCCAATTGTTTGTTTCCAGTGCTCAGGCAAAGGGGAAATATGGCCTACTAGACTGAGAGAATTACACATCCCTCTAAATAACTGGAAACCTTTTCAAGGGTTACAGGCTGCCCCAAAAGCCAGAGGCAGAAGGACCATGTCATTGCTCGCCTTTAAGCCCAGGAGACTAAATGTCACTTCAGAGATTGTTGAAAGCTGCTTGACAATGTGTTTTAAGACAGTTTCACTACTAACTGTTAGTAAAATAGGACAATAAATGGCACCCTGCAATTTGGACATAGCCAAATTGCTCATTAGGTAAAGATAATGCAGGAATTCCTGACCCAGTATTTTTAAGTTGAGAAAACTGGGGACAAAAGGGACACTGTAGGAATGAAGAGGAAAGGATTTATAAGAACAACAACAACAAAAAAGACACACCCACAAGCAGAATTGACAAACATTGGAATGGTTTTATACTCCAAAAACTCCATACTGCGCAATACCCAGCATTTCCTTTTTTGCTATAGCTATACATTTTTTTTTTTCCCCCGAGACAGGGTCTTGCTGGGTTGCCCAGGCTGGCATACAGTGGTGGTGCAATCTTGGCTCACTGCAGCCTCTGCCTCCTCAGTTAAGCCATTCTTGTGCCTCGCCCTCCCTGTAGCTGGGATTACAGGCAGGCACCATCTCACTCGGCTAATTTTTATATTTTCAGTAGAGACAGGGTTTTACCAAGTTGGCCAAACTGGTCTTGAACACCTAACCTCAAGTGGTCCACCCACCTCAGCCTCCCAGAGTGCTGGGATTACAGGTTTGAGCCACCGCACCCAGCCATATACATTCTTTTAAAAAGTTTTGATGACTGAATGACCAGGGTCCAAGGCTCCTGCCGTTGTATGTGTTCCTGTATGTGCAGCCTTACACTTCAGGCCCACTGAGCTTCTAGCTGTTTCTTTTATATACTCTGTTTCCCCTTCTCTTTGTGCATGCTGTTTCTCTATCCCACTTTTTGCATATACAAATCTTACCTAGAATTAGAGACCCAAATTAAATACCTCCATTTCCCCAAAGCATTTCCTAATCTCGTCAGCTGGATGTAATCTCTCGTCTGAAATCGTGACATTTTTTTCTTGCCTTTCTTGTGACATTAACCATGCTTACAAGCACATTTCGTCTGCTCTCCTCTGTAAACTGAGAGCAGAAACTGGGTCTCTTTCATGTTCATTTCTTCCTCAACATTTTTCATGTAAGCAGACATTAGGAAGAGATTTACTGTAGGTATGGGATAAACATGAGAAATAAAGGGTAGGCATGATTAAAATGGAAGAAGAAAATGTTGGCTAATGTGCATGGAACCAGTGCAAATTTAGAGTCAAATAGAACATTGGCTGTTCACAATTACATGACACACCAATCTGGATGCTACAGAATTTAGTAAAAATGCTTCCACCTCTTTACTGTCCTCAAATTAATAAAGAACTTGGAATGATTTCTTTCCTAGAAGCCAGAAAGTAAAGGATAACTATGACTAAAAATTGTGAAGCTTTATATATGTAAAAAAAAAAAAAAACACAAAGTCAAGGATAAATTTTAAAAACGGAATAAACCCCAAATTGACTTAGCTATTAAGAACAAATAAATTTCTTAAAATACAAATAGCTCCTGCACATTGCTGTGAATTAACAGAAACAATCTAGAAAAAGAATAGGTAAAATTTTGACAGTTTAAATGGAAGTAACCATTTTGGAGGAAAATTTGAAAATATCTACCAAGATGTCTGATTGCTCACTCTTGATCAGACTCAGATTCTGCACTTTTAACAAGGATATTACATGAATGGCATTGCATAGTTTCTATTGCATCCCATTGGGAGACAACAGTATGTTCCACTTTTAGTGTTGTCAAGTTTGATCATTTGGCTGGTAATCTCTAAATCTCACTCTTGTCATTATACATTATAAGTGATAACTAATATTTAAGGTAACACTTTGAGAACACATGAGTATCTATTCTCAACAACCATTTCCCCAGTGGTTTAAGAACCACTGAGGATCTCTGTCTGATTTAATTAGTTTACATTGGGATTTGCAAAATAGTCATTTTCTCTTTTTTTTTCTTTTAAAATTTATATTTTTTACTATTTCAATAGGTTTATGGTGAACAGGTTGTGTTTGGTTACACAGATAAATTCTTTAGCGGTGATTTCTGAGATTTGGTGCACCCATCACCTGAGCAGTGTACACTGTACCCAATGTGTAGTCTTTTATCCCACATTCCACTCCCACTCTTCTCCCCAAGTCCCTAAAGTCCACTGTGCCATTCTTATGCCTTTGTGTCCTCATAGCTTAGCTCCCCCTTATAAGCGAGAACATACAATGTTTGGTTTTCCATTCCTGAGTTACTTCACTTAGAATAACAGTCTCCAACTCCATCCAGGTTGCTATGAATGTTATCATTCCTTCCTTTTATTATTTTTATTTTAAGTTCTAGCATACATGTGCACAACGTGCAGGTTTGTTACATACATATACATGTGCCACGTTGGTGCGCTACACCCATTAACTCGTCATTTACATTAGGTATATCTCCTAATGCTATCTCTCCCCCCTACCCCGACCCCATGAAAGGCCCTGGTGTGCCATGATCCCCTTCCTGTGTCCAAGTGTTCTCATTGTTCAATTCACACCTATGAGTGACAACATGCGGTGTTTGGTTTTCTGTCCTTGCTATAGTTTGCTGAGAATGATGGTTTCCAACTTCATCCATGTCCCTACAAAGGACATGAACTCATCCTTTTTTATGGCTGCATAGTATTCCATGGTGTATACGTGCCACATTTTCTTAATCCAGTCTATCATTGATGGACATTTGGGTTGGTTCCAAGTCTTTGCTATTGTGAATAGTGTCGCAATAAACATACGTGTACATGGGTCTTTATAGCAGCATGATTTATAATCCTTTGGGTATATACCCAGTAATGGGATGACTGGGTCAAATGATATTTCTCGTTCTAGATCCTTGAAGAATCGCCACACTGTCTTCCACAATGGTTGAACTAGTTTACAGTCCCACCAACAGTGTAAAAGTGTTCCTATTTCTCCACATCCTCTCCAGCACCTGTTGTTTCCTGACTTTTTAATGATTGCCATTCTAACTGGTGTGAGATGGTATCTCATTGTGGTTTTGATTTGCATTTCTCTGATGGCCAGTGATGATGAGCATATTTTTATGTGTCTGTTGGCTGCATAAATGCCTTCTTTTGAGAAGTGTCTGTTCATATCCTTTGCCCACTTTTTGATGGGGTTGTTTTCTTCTTGTAAATTTGTTTGAATTCTTTGTAGATTCTGGATATTAACCCTTTGTCAGATGAGTAGATTGTAAAATTTTTCTCCCATTCTGTAGGTTGCCTGTTCACTCTGATGGTAGTTTCTTTTGCTGTGCAGAAGCTCTTTAGTTTAATTAGATCCCATTTGTCAATTCTGGCTTTTGTTGCCATTGCTTTTGGTGTTTTAGACATGAAGTCCTTGCCCATGCCTATGTCCTGAGTGGTATTGCCTAGGTTTTCTTCTAGGGTTTTTATGGTTTTAGGTCTATCATTTAAGTCTTTAATCCATCTTGGATTAATTTTTGTATAAGGTGTAAGAAGGGATTCAGTTTCAGTTTTCTACATATGGCTAGCCAATTTTCCCAGCACTATTTATTAAATAGGGAATCCTTTCCCCATTTCTTGTTTTTGTCAGGTTTGTAAAAGATCAGATGGTTGTGTATGTGTAGTATTATTTCTGAGGGCTCTGTTCTGTTCCATTGGTCTATATCTCTGTTTTGGTACCAGTACCATGCTGTTTTGGTTACTGTAGCCTTGTAGGATAGTTTGAAGTCAGGTAGCATGATGCCTCCAGCTTTGTTCTTTTGGCTTAGGATTGTCTTGGCAATGTGGGCTCTTTTTTGGTTCCATAAGAAATTTAAAGTAGTTTTTTCCAATTCTGTGAAGAAAGTCATTGGTAGCTTAATAGGGATGGCATTGAATCTATAAATTACCTTGGGTAGTATGGCCATTTTCATGATATTGATTCTTCCTATCCATGAGCATGGAATGTTATTCCATTTGTTTGTGTCCTGTTTTATTTCATTGAGCAGTGGTTTGTAGTTCTCCTTGAAGAGATCCTTCACATCCCTTGTAAGTTGGGTCCCTAGGTATTTTATTCTCTTTGAAGCAATTGTGAAAGGGAGCTCACTCATGATTTGGCTGTCTATCTGTTATTGATGTATAAGAATGCTTGAGATTTATCACATTGATTTTGTATCCTGAGACTTTCCTGAAGTTGTTTATCAGCTTAAGGAGATTTTGGTCTGAGACAATGGGGTTTTCTAAATATACAATCATGTCATCTGCAAACAGGGACAATTTGACTTCCTCTTTTCCTAATTGAATACCCTTCATTTCTTTCTCCTGCCTGATTGCCCTGGCCAGAACTTCCAACACTATGTTGAATAGGAGTGGTGAGAGAGGGCATCCCTGTCTTGTGCCAGTTTTCAAAGGGAATGCTTCCAGTTTTTCCCCTTCAGTATCATATTGACTGTGCGTTTGTCATAAATAGTTATTATTTTGAGATACATCACATCAATACCGAATTTATTGCAAGTTTTTAGCATGAAGGGCTGTTGAATTTTGTCAAAGACCTTTTCTGCATCTATTGAGATAATCATGTGGTTTTTGTCTTTGGTTCTGTTTATATACTGGATTACGTTTATTGATTTGTGTACATTGAACCAGCCTTGCCCAGGGATGAAGCCCACTTGATCATGGTGGATTAGCTTTTTGATGTGCTGCTGGATTCAGTTTGCCAGCATTTTACTGAGGATTTTTGCATTGTTGTTCATCAAGGATATTGGTCTAAATTCTCTTTTTTTGTTGTTCCTCTGCAGGCTTTTGTATCAGGATGATGTTGGCCTCATAAAATGAGTTAGGGAGGATTCCCTCTTTTTCTATTGATTGGAATAGCTTCAGAAGGCATGGTACCAGCTCCTCTTTGTACCTCTGGTAGAATTAGGCTGTGAATCCGTCTGGTTCTGGACTTTTTTAGGTTGGTAGGCTATTAATTATTGCCTCAATTTCAGAGCCTGCTATTGGTCTATTCAGGGATTCAACTTCTTCCTGGTTTAGTCTTTGGAGGGTGTATGTGTGCAGGAATTTATCCGTTTCTTCTAGGCTTTCTAGTTTATTTGCATAGAGGTGTTTATAGTATTCTCTGATGGTAGTTTGTATTTCTGTGGGGTTGGTGGTGATATCCCCTTTATCATTTTTTATTGCATCTATTTGATTCTTCTCCCTCTTCTTATTAGTCTTGCTAGCGGTCTGTCAATTTTGTTGATCTCTTCAAAAAACCAGCTCCTGGATTCAATGATTTTTTGGAAGGGTTTTTGTATCTCTATCTCCTTCAGTTCTACTCTGATCTTAGTTATTTCTTGCCTTCTGTTAGCTTTTGAATGTGTTTGCTCTTGCTTCCCTAGTTCTTTTAATTGTGATGTTAGGGAGTCAATTTTTTATCTTTCCTGCTTTCTCTTGTGGGCATTTAGTGCTATAAATTTCCTTCTACACACTGCTTTAAATGTGTCCCAGAGATTCTGGTATGTTGTATCTTTGTTCTCCTTGGTTTCAAAGAACATCTTTATTTCTGCCTTCATTTCGTTATGTACTCAGTAGTCATTCAGGAGCAGGTTGTTCAGTTTCCATGTAGTTGAGCGGTTTTGAGTGAGTTTCTTAATCCTGAGTTCTAGTTTGATTGCACTGTGGTCTGAGACACAGTTTGTTATAATTTCTGTTCTTGTACATGTGCTGAGTAGTGCTTTACTTCCAACTATGTGGTCAATTTTGTTATAAGTGCCATGTAGTACTGAGAAGAATGTATATTCTGTTGATTTGGGGTGGAGAGTTCTGTAGATGTCTATTAGGTCCGCTTGGTGCAGAGCTGAATTCAATTCCTGCATATCCTTGTTAACTTTCTGTCTCATTGATCTAATGTTGACAGTGGGGTGCAAAATGGACATTTTCTAATTCTACCATTCCTTCCAGATTTATTAGCTGGCATTCATCTGTAAAAAAAGAGACTTTTCTTTCCTCTCTTGCTTTCACATGAATTACTATTTATGTTTTAATCACTATTGATTCCTGGCTTAAAAAAAAATATCCAGTGTGTTATAAAACATAACTATCCTTATTCCTTTTGATATTCAGCTTGTCCCAAATATTGTCAGCGGGGTAGCCTTTAAGCTAGCTTCCTTGTCCTTTTCAAATGTCTCTTTTAATCAACAAGCAATCCTTTGAATTCTGGCACAAAACGTCCCAAACTTGCCTTATACTGTTTCCTTGTGCAAATCTGGAATCTGTCATTTCTCTAAGAAGCTATAGTTCCTTTAGTGGAGAAATGGTAATGAGCAGAAAGGTGCTTATTCCTATTAGAGTATCACTGCTTCTAGATTATAGACCCTTCCAGTGAACAGAGTCACAAAATGTGTGTGTATTTTAAACATGGTTTGATATCATTAATTTCAATACAATACCAGAAGGTTCCTTTTCATTTTTTTCCTTTTCCATATTTCTGTGAATTTTTCTTTATTATGAAAACACTGTCTCCCAGCAATGTCAATGTATTTACTCATTTTCTTTTTTTACAGTATAAAGATAATTTTGTATTTATAGTCTGTATCACTACCAGTGACAAACCCACCAAGGAAAGCCTAAGATTTTCTATCTGTTTTTTCCTTATACAACCTCCGGGAGAAACATAACCAAAGTATTTTATTCAAAAATCACTTGACCACAAGTGCAAGAGCACAGACCAAACAATGTACAGCATCCCCTATTGGAGTGTTGTTGCCAGCAGACTGGGAACAACTCAGTCCCCACAGTGCAGCAGGTTTCTAACCTTCAGGGGCCAAAAAACAAAGCCAGTAGTTCAGTGCAAGCCCCCAGGTCTAGAGCAAGAAACCCAGGAGTGATGAGCTGACCTTTGGCCCCCTGAAATCTTCCAGAAATGAAGCCAGTTGACTGAACCCACTTTATACTGCAAACAAATCCCCAATGGCACCAAAGACTATAAAAGCAAAAAACTGTTAGAGATCAGTCAGAGTGGAGGGAGAAACTATAGGAAAAGGAGTAGGCCTTCTGAAAGGTCAGAAGTCTCTGCAAAGCTCCAGGGGAGACTAGCTGAAGGCAGCTGTTCTCCAACCCTGAGGCAGAGGGCAAGGAGTAGGTACAAGGGAGTGTAGGGGAATTTATCTTAAACAGTCTTGTTTACTTATGTTGACCAGGAACTGACCTTTGATCATCCACACGCATGACATTCACAGAAAGGGGAAAAATAAATATTAATTACCTACAGGTTGTGTTGGCTCCACATTTTTGGCATTGTGCCTACACTGAATAAGAGCAAGCAGCTCCACCTTCTCACAGCTGCTCTCTGGCCACTAGAACCAGGCAGTCACCTAGCTGCTCTTACATTGTATACCCATGTCCGAGTACTCATTTCATCCGTTAGCCAGGGTCTGCGGGACAGATCCGGCAAAAACTCCATCCAAAGGACAGCAACTTCAAAGATCAAAGGACCATCAGCCCACACAGATGAGAAAGAACCAGCACAAAAACAGGCACCTCAAAAAGCCAGAGTGCCTTCCTTCCTCCAAAAACTGCACTAGTGCCCCAGAATTGGTTCTTAACCAGGCTGAAATGGCTGAAATGACATAGAATTCAGAATGTCAATACAAATAAAAATCATTGAGATTTGGGAGAAAGTCAAAACCCAATCCAAGGAATCTAAGGAATCCAATAAAACAACACAAGAGATGAAAGATGAAATAACCATTTTAAGAAAGAACCAAACTAAACTGATGGAGTTGAAAAACTCACTACAAGAATCTCATAATAAAATCACAAGTATTAATGACAGACTAGATGTGAAAAGAATCTCAGAGATCAAACACTGGTTCTTCAAATCAACTCAGTCAGACAAAACCAAAGAAAATAAAAATAAAAAAGAATAAACAAAACTCCCAAGAAATATGGAATTATTTAAGGAGACCACATCTATGATTAATTGGTGTCCCTGAAAGACAGGGAGAGAAAGCAAGCAACTTGGAAAATATATTTGAGTCTATTGCCCATGAAAATTTCCCCAACCTCACTAGAGAGGCCGGCATTCAAAATCAGGACATGCAGATATCCCCTATGAGATTCTATGCAAGACAGCTATCCTCAAGACACATCATCATCATATTTTCCAAGGTCAACACAAAAGAAAAAAACTTTTCAAGGCAGCTAGAGAGAAGGGGCAGGTAATCTACAAATGGAACCCCATCAGACTAACAGTGGACCTTTCAGCAGAAACTCTACAGTCCAGGAGAGATTGAGGTCCTATATTTCCATTCTTAAAGAAAATAAATTCCAGCCAAGGATTTCCTATCTAGCAAAACTAAGCTTCAGAAGTGAAGGACAAATAAGGTATTTTCAGACAAGCAAATGCTAAAGGAATTTGTTATCATTAGACCTGCCTTACAAGAAGTCCTTAAGGGAGTGCTAAATATGGAAAAGAAAGACCATTACTGGCCACCACAAAACACAAAACACACTTAAGTACATAGACAACTGACACTATGAAGCAACTACACAATCAAGTCTGCATGACAAGCAGCTAACATCATGATGTCAGGATCAAATCTGTACATATTAACACTAATCTTGAACATAAATGGGCTAAATGCCCACTTAAAAGCCATAGAGTGACTAGTTGGATAAAAAGCAAGACTCAATGGCATGCTGTCTTCAAGACTTCAAGACACCTGAAACCAACCCAATTGTCCCATAGAACTGATGTTATAGTTTCTTTTGAAAGAACACATAAATTGATACCCCCACCCCTGGGCTTGAAACTTTATGAAGTTACATTTGTCTTATCTGAGTTCCTTTCTCAGGAAACCAACTATCAGTCCTCCCAGATAGCATCAAGGAACTGAAACTTACTAGATTACCACTTCTAGACAATGAGACATCAGACCCCTCATCCATCATGAATGCCTAACTAACCACCTGCTTCCTGACAACCAACTCCTCTGCCTTGCCCCTCTTTAATTCCTGAATTCCTGTTTTCCTGCAGGTACATTTCTGCTATATAAACACCTAATTTTAGTTGGTCAGAGAGATAGATTTGAGACTGATTTCCCATCTCCTCAGCTGCAACACCTGATGAAAGCCTCCTTCCCTGGCAACACTCATTGTCTCAGTGATTGGCTTTCTGTGCAGTGAGCAGCAGGACCTAGACTAAATCCTTGGTGTTCCTGTAACAGACACACCTCACATGCAATGACACCTGTAGGCTCAAAGTGAAGCAATGGAGAAAAAATTCTACCAAGGAAATGGAAAACAAACAAAAAGCAGGAATGCTAATTTCAGACAAAACGGACTTTAGGCCAAAAATGATCAAAAAAGACAAAGAAAAACATTACATAATAGTAAAGGGTTCAATTCAATAAGAAGACTTCACCATCCTAATACGTATGCACCCAACACTGAAGCAATCAAATTCATAAAATAAGTTTTTTATGAATAGAAACCTATTAAGAGACTTAGATAAGCGCACTATAGTAGTAGGAGACTTCAACACTCCACTGACAACATTAGACAAATCAACAAGGCAGAAAACTATTAAATATATCCAGGACCTTAACTCGACACTTGACCAAATAGACCTAATGGACATCCACACAATTCTCTACCCCAAAACAACATAATATACATTCTTTTCATCTGCACATGGCACATGCTCTAAAATCAACCACACAATTTGTCATGAAACAATTCTCTGCAAGTTAAAAAAGCAAAAGCAAAAACAAATTCATACCAATCACACTCTTGGACCATGGTGCAATAAAAGTAAAAATCAAAACAAAGAAAACAATTTGAAACCCTAGAATTACATGAAAATTAAACAAGCTGCTCCTGAATGACTTTTGGGTAAAGGATGAAATTAAAGCCGAAATCAAGAAATTCTTTGAAACTAATGAAAACCAAAATACAAGATACCAGAATATCTGGGACACAGCTAAAGTGGTATTAAGATGAGAGTTTATAGCATTAAATGCCCACATCAAATAGCTAGAAAGATCTCAAATTAACATCATAAGATTACACTTAAAGGAACTAGAAAAACAAGAGCAAACCAACTCCAGTGCTAACAGAGGACAAGAAATAAACAAAATCAGAACTGAACTAAATGAAACGAAGGCATGAAAAACCATAAAAAGAAAACCAAAACCAGAATTGGTTCTTTGAGAAAGAATAATTAAGATTGGTAGACTGCTAACTAGACTAAGAAGAAAAAAAGAGAAGCTCCAACTAAATACAATCAGAAGTAACAAGGGGGACATTACAACTGACTCCACGGGGCGGGGGAAAAAACCCTCAGAGACTATTATGAACACCTCTATGTAGATAAATTAGAAAACCTACAAAAAAATGGATAAATTCCTAAAAACATACAACCTCCCAATATTGAGCCAGGAAGAAAGTGAAACCCTGAATGGGTCAATAACAAGTTCCAAAAATGAATCAGTAATTAAAAGCCTACCAACAAGGAAATGCCCTGGCCCAGACAGATTCATAGCCAAACTCTACCGGACATATAAAGAGAGTTCGTACCATTCCTACTGAAACTATCCCAAAAAATTGGGGAGGAGGAACTCCTCTCCAACTCATTCTATGAGACAAGCATCATCCTGATACCAAAACCTGGCAGAGACACAACAACAAAAAAGAAAACTTCAGGCCCAAATCCTTGATGAACATAGATGTAAAAAATCTTCAACAAAATACTAGTAAATTGAATCCAGCAGCACATCAAAAAGCTAATCCACCATGATGAAACAGGCTTCATCCCTAGGGATGCAAGGCTGGTTCAACATGTGCAAATCAATAAACGTGATTCATTAGATAAATAGAACTAAAAACAAAAACCACATGATCATTTCAACAGACACAGAAAAGACTTTCTGTAAAATTTGACATCAACTTATGTTAAACATCCTCAACAAACTAGGCTTGAATAACATAACTCAAAATAATAAGAGCCATCTTATGACAAACCCACAGCTAACATCATACTGAACAGGCAAAAGGTGGAAGCATTCTCTTTGACAACTGGAACAAGACAAGGATGCCAATCTCACTATTCCTGTTCAAAGTAGTACTAAAATTCTTAGTCAAAGCAATCAGGGAAGGGTAAGAAATAAAAGACATCCAAATAGGAAAAAAATGAACTCAAACTATCTCTATTTGCAGATGATATGATTCTGCACCTAGAAAACCCAATAGTCTCATCCAAAAGCCGACAAGCAACTTCAGCAATGTTTCAGAATACAAAATCAATGTACAAAAATCAGTAGTGTTTCCATATACCAAAAATGTCCAAGCTGAGAGCCAAATTAAGAACGAAATCCCATTCACAATAGCCACAAAAAATTAAACACCTAGAAATACAGCTGACCAGGGAGATGAAAGATCTTTACAAGGAGAATTACAAAACACTGCTCAGAGAAATAAGAGATGGGCACAAACAAATGGAAGAACATTCTGTGCTCATGGATAGGAAGAATCAATATTGTTAAAGTGGCCATACTACCCAAAGCAATGTACAGATTCAATGCTGTTCCTATCAAACTACCAATAGCATTTTTCCACAAAATTAGAGAAAAACTATTCTAAAATTCATATGGGACTAAAAAAGAGCCCTAATGGCCAAAGTAATTGTAAACAAAAAGAACAAAGATGATGCCATCACATTACTCAAATTGAAGCTATACTACAAGGCTACAGTAACCAAAACAGCACAATTCTGGTACAAAAACAGACACACAGACTGATGGAACAGGTTAGATAACCCAGATATAAAGCCATACACCTAAAACTATCTGATTTTTAATGAAATTGACAAAAGCAATAGAGAAAGAGCTCCCTTTGGACCTGGGGTAACGGGCTAGCTATATGCAGAGTCCTGCAACTTGGCTCCTTCCTTTCACTGTGTACAAAAGTCAATTCAAGATGGGCTAAAGACTTAACTGGAAAACATAAAACTACCAAAACACTAGAAAAAAACTAGGAAATACCATTCTGGTCATAGGCCCTGACAAAGACTTCATGAGGAAGACACCAAAAGCAACAAAAACAAAAGTTGACAAACAGGACCTAATTAAATTAAAGCACTTCTGCACAGCAAAAGAAACTATCAACAGAGTAAACAGAAAATCTACAGAATGTGAGAAAATATTCGCAAGCTATGCATACAGCAAAGGTCTAATATCCAGAATCTATAAGGAATCTGAACAAATTAATAAGGAATAAACAAACAGTCCCATTAAAAAGAGGGAAAAGACAAGAACAGACACTTTTCCAAAGAAGACAGACACACAGCCAACAATCATGTGAAAAAAATCCTCAGCGTAACTAATCATTAGAGAAACATGGATCAAAACCACAATGAGATACCATCTAACACCAGTCAGAATGGCTGTTACTAAAAAGTAAAAAAGTGTAACAACAGATGCTGGCAAGGTTGCAGAGAAAAGGGACCACTTACACACTGCTAGTAGGAAAGTAAATTAGCTCAGACACTGTGGATAGCAGTCTGGAGATTTCTCAGAACTTCAAACAGGACTACCATTCAATCCAGCAATCCCATTATTGGGAATATACCAAAGGAATATAAATCATTTTATCATAAAGACACATGCACATGTATGTTCATCACAGTACTATTCACAACAACTAAGGCATAGAATGAACCTAGATCCCTGTTGGTGATGGACTCCATAAATATAGTACATATGTACCATCTAATACTATGCAGCCATAAAAATGAATGAGATCATGTCCTTTGCAGGCACATGATGGAACTTGGGGGCTATCATCCTGAGCAAACTAACACAGGAATAGAAAACCAAATGCACATGTTCTCACTTATAAATGGGAGCTCAATATTAAGTACACACGGATACAAAGAAGGGAACAAAATACGCCAGGGCCTGCTTGAGGGTGGAAGATGGGAGGAGGGTGAGGATCGAAAAACTATCGGGTACTATGCTTATCACCTGAGTGACAAAACCTCTGTACACCAAAGCCCCACAACATGCAATTTACCTATGTAACAACACCTGCAAACGTACCCCTGAATCTAAAAGTCTAAAAAATAAAAATAACTTGACCTAATTCTTATCTTGATGTAAATATGTTATCAATTTGATATATAGCTATATTTATCTGTTTCTGCCTGTATTTAATTTCAGGGGTTGTTGTTCTTAAAATCCTTGTTTATTTATTTATAAAATTTAAAATACTTAATTATAAAAGTCAAGACTACATAAAAATTCACTCTCAAAGAATATCTTATGTCTAGGCGCAGTGGCTCACACCTGTAATCCCAGCACTTTGGGAGACTGAGGCAGGCGGATTACCTGAGGTCAGGAGTTTGAGACCAGCCTGGCCAACATACTGAAACCCCATCTCTACTAAAAATAGCAAAAATAAAAAATAAAAAAAAAATAGCCAGGTGTGGTGGTGGGTGCCTGTAATCCCAGCTACCCAGGAGGCTGAGGCAGGGTAATCGCTTGAACCTGGGAGGCAAAGGTTGCAGTGAGCTGAGATCATGCCACTGCATTCTAGCCCAGGCAGCAGTGTGAGACTCTGTCTCAAAAAAAAAAAGAATATCCCACTTTGTTTCCAACTTCATCACTCCTTCTCCTACCCACCCCCTATCATTTTCATTTGTTTCTGGTTTATACTACTTATGTAGCTTCTTGCAAAAAATAGGACATTTAAAAATATATATATATATATGTATTTTTTAAAGGCATATTTATCATATTTTACATATTCTTTTCTCCTTTGCCTTTTTCACTTATTGATAGATTCTAGAAATCACTCTTTACTAGTTCTTGAAGATCTTCCTTATTCTTTCAATAAACTGCATAGTATGCAAATTTATTATAGTTTATTCAATTAGAGAATAGATATGAGTGAGCATTTATGTTGTTTACAAAACTTTGTTTATTCACATAACAAAGTGATAAATCTCATGTACTTTTTGTTGTTGTTTTTTGTATTCCAAAGTGCATCTTCTGGGTAAAATTTCTAGAGGAGAAGAGACTTTGTAAAAAGGCACATGCAATGAAAATTGTGGTAAACATTGCCAAATTTTTTTCCAGAGGTTTGGACCACTCTGCACTCAAAGGGGAGATAATTTTGAGTGGGACAGTGTGTGTGCAGGGGAGGGAGGCCAATACAGGAGGGCTCTTTTCTAATATTTCTACAAACCTCTTTGTCCTGTTCAAGCTGGTTCTAATATCAAAATATTTTTCTTAAATTTATTATTTTATATTCAGGAAGGCACTGATAACTGGACCTGAAAAAGCTGGTGACCCCATCTCTGTTGTATACTACCAGAATTCTCCTCTTCAAGTGTATCTCTTCTTGGGCTAAGCCAATACAAAGATAAGGAAAAGCTTCCTTCAGTGGTTACAGTCTTCAATACTTATACTTACTGGTGTAGGGAAGGCGAAATTTTACGTCTACCCTCTTAGGGATTTTTTAGCTGGACCTTATGTCTTGACATAATATATACAATTAGGAGAAATGCACACAAATTTCTTTAATATGAGTTTTACATGGTGCACAAGCCTTCATAAGGAAACGAAGACCCAAAGACAAAGTTAAACACTTATATGCTGAATTGGACCAATAGTCACGAATTATGAAAATGTAACTAGGCAAAGGGGCTTGAGCTAGGATAGTTAATTGGGTAGAGAAGTGACCACGAAGATAAGAGTTGGTTTAACAAGGTTTGTTTGTAGATTTCCCTAGGCCTCAATTTCTTGTCCTTGATGATAAGAATGATACTCTCCTTCTGGTATAGAAAGGACATCTTTCACATGGGAATTTCATCTCCTACTTTTAAGAAACAGAAGGAAAGTCAGAGTGATCTTCTTGCACCTGCTATTTTTAAGTCCTCTCAATTCAAAATAGTCAGTATGTCAGAGTGGCAGATTTTAGGGTGCCATGTTCTGAATTACTTCACTGGCCAGTTTCTATGCACTAAGCACAGCGCTAAGCCGCTCTGTTCTCCAGACCCCAAACTTTCTCAACTTCCCTAGGACTTTTCTTTCCCTTAGTTCTTCTCCATGTTCTATAACATCAATTTCCATCCTTCCCCCTCCTCCGTTAGTATCAGCATATAAACATTATATAATACCTTTTGTGTTTAAAAAGAAAATAAACCCTCCTTGAGCCCTTTCTCAATTCTCTGCTCCATTCTTAATCCAACTTTTCAGAAGCTTTATTTCTATTTCCTCATCTCCATTGTATAACTCAATACATTCCAGATTGTCTTTCTCCTCTAAAACTTAACTCAATTTTCTGTTGTTTAAAATTGGCAGCAAACACCATTTTACCTACTGCACTGAATGCTTTTCAGTAATCTCCATTGTCCGTTGGCAACTTTCAATACTGTGGGCCTTCCTCATTTCTTGATCTTCTTACATCAGGAGGTTAATTATTCCCTCTCCCTCTTTGATTTCTTGTTAGTTTTTCTTATAGAACCTGCTCTTATGACTTCCAAATAATGAAATTCCTTAGGGCTTAGGCCTAAGCCATTTTATTGTTTCTCCTCTCCCTGGTGATCTCATGTATTCCTGTTGTTTTTTTCTGAAAACATCCATATTTACTTTTCTCTAGCCAATCTCACTTCCCTGAGCTTTAGACTCACATAGCTTACTAATGAATTGACAGTTCTACGTTTTTGCTTAACTAACTTCTCAAATATAACATGTCCAAAATGGAAGTCTGTTTCCCCTCCCCAAACCTATATCCCCAACACTGAAGTCATCCTTGGTTTTACCGTTTTCTTATATTTTCACATACAAAGTGTGTTAGTTTAGTAGGGCTATCTGTGTATCAGTCAGTTCTCACACTGCTAATAAAGACATACCTGAGACTGGGTAATTTTCTTTTTTTTTTTTTTTTTTTTTGAGGCGGAGTCTCGCTCTGTTGCCCGGACTGGAGTGCAGTGGCCGGATCTCAGCTCACTGCAAGCTCCGCCTCCCGGGTTTACGCCATTCTCCTGCCTCAGCCTCCCAGGTAGCTGGGACTACAGGCGCCCGCCACCTCGCCCAGCTAGTTTTTGTATTTTTAGTAGAGACGGGGTTTCACTGTGTTAGCCAGGATGGTCTCGATCTCCTGACCTCGTGATCCGGAGACTGGGTAATTTAAAAAGGAAAGAGGTTTAATTGATTCAGGCCAGCATGGCTGGGGAAGTTTCAGGGAACTTACAATCATGGTGTCAGGGGAAGGAAACATGTCCTTCTTCACATGGTGGTAGAAAAGAGAAGTGCCAAACAAAGAGGGAAAGCCCCTTATAAAACCATCAGATCTTGTGAGAACTCACTATCATGAGAACAGCAGCGCAGAGGTAACCACCTTCATGATTCAATTACCTACCATAGGATTCCTTCCACGACACATGGAGATTATGGGAATTACAATTCAAGATGAGATTTGGGTGGGGACACAGCCCAACCACATCAGGCTGTCATATCAAAGCACAACACATTGAGTGGCTTAAACTACAGAAATATATTTTCTCATAATTCTAGAGGCTAGAGGTCTGAGATCAAAGTCTTAGCCTTGATTTGAGGCCTCTCTGCTTGGCTTGCAGATGGCTGTCTTTTCCCTGTGTCTTCTCGTGGTCTTCTCTCTGTGAGGGTCTGTGTCATCATTTCCTCTTCATATAAGGACACCAGTTATATTGGATTAGGGCCCACTGTATGACCACCTTTTAACTTAATTACTTCTTTACAGATCCTATCTCCAAATATAGCCACATTCTAAAGTACTGGGACTTAGGACAGCAACATATGAATTTTGGGAGGATGCAATACAGCCCATAAGACTAGGGACACACTTCAGGTCATAAAACAATTCATTAGTAAATTTTGACTAACTTTAAAATGTTTCCTCAATCAGTTGCATCTCCCTACTCCCCCTACCTCAATTGTAATCTTGCTGGAACTACTGCAATATGCTATTGACTGGTCTTCTCACTTCCACTCATGCCCCTCCAAGCCATGCTCCAATAAATAGCAGAGAGATATTCCACACATTAATCAAATCAAGTTACTGCTTGTACCCCACCACTACCACCACCAAATCTTCAGTTGTTTTTTATTGAACTCAGAATAACCAAATCCTTAAGGCCCCTACGTGTCTATCTTTTGAATATTTTTCCAACAATCATCTCATTCCACTACAAGAAGCCACACTGATTTTCTTATTCAGATGCATTTGGCTCTTTTTGCTACTCTGCATGATTAGTTTCTTTTTGTCCTTTAAGATTCAGCTTAAATGTCACTTTTATAAGGAAGCCTTTTGTAAGAGTCTTATTAAGGACAAAACTTCTACCTTATTATGCTCTCATTTTCATGTTTGTTCCATTCATAATACTTACTGCAGATTGCTGCCTACTTTTTAGCTTTTTGGCTGCCTGCCTCCACTCCAGGAATATGTTCTGATGTATCTCCAGTACCTACCACATTGCCTAGCAAATGGTAGGCACTCAGCAAATACTTTTTGAAAAAATAAATAAATGGATGGATGAATGGATGCTCTGCTCCATGAGAACAGAGGCCATTTTTGCCTTGTCTATCTGTGTTTCCACTGCCTGGCATAAGACAGAAATTCAATCAATATAGTGATATGGTTAGGCTTTGTGTCCCTACTCAGATCTCACCTTGAATTTTAATCCCAATAATTCCTGCAATTCCCTTGTGTCAAGGGAGAGACTAGGTGGAGGTTATCGGATCATGGGGGCAGTTTCCCCCATGCTGTTCTTGTGATAGTGAGTTCTCACAAAATCTGATGGTTTCACAAGGGGCTCATCCCCCTTCCCCTGATACTTCTTATTCCTGCCACTCTGTGAAGGAAGTGCCTTGCTTCCCCTTTGTCTTCCACTGTGATTGTAAGTTTCCTAAGGTCTCCTAGCCATGATGAACTGAGTCAATTAAACCTCTTTCATTTATAAATTACCCAGGATTGAGCAGTTATTTATAGCAGTGTGAAAATGAACTAATATATATGGGTTGATTTAATTAATTAATCAGTATCTCACAGTGAGAAAACTGATGCTTAGGAGTTAAAGCAACTGGCCCCTGACCAGTGCAGAGACAGAGCCAGGATGTATACCTTAATGTTTGCCAACTCCAATTCTAAAAATATTAGTGCTAAAGGGGACTTTAGAGATTATCTAATCTAACAGCCAGATTTTACAATTGAACAAGATGAAGCTCAGGGTGGTGAAATGACATGCCCAACTCATCCGTTTTGATCTATGTTGTAGGCTCAGCTCTGTAACTAGTCCGCTAGGTAAACTTAGTTAAATTACCTTCTCTGTACTTCATTTTCCCTATCCAAAGAAGAAGCTGAAAAGTCTCAATGGCAGGATTTAAGCACTCCTTCCAGCTCAGAACTTTTATGATTCTTCCTGAGTTTGCTCTTAATCTCCTCCCCTCACCATTCCTCTCTCATTTAAACAGAGGGAGAAAATTAAATTGTGTTACATCTGTTTTGTTCTTTACTCCAACGAAACCATTAGAAAAACAAAAGTAAAAAAAAAAAATCATAAAGTTTCCCAATCTTTATGCGCCTTAGGAAGAATAAGAGTGCCACCTTAGATATCCCTAAAGGAAAGATAAAAGTTATATCTCCAGATTCTAGCTATAGTTGAAAAAGTATATGTATAATAGTCATTCAGAAGAAATATCATTATCAATCCCTGTAATGAGGCAATAAATTGAAAAAGAAAAGGATAAAGTAATGTTCATGGCAGTAACTGAATGTAAAATTCCTTGGTGTGTATGTAAGAAAATGAATAACCCACATTTCTGTGGCTTTCACTTTATTTTAACTGCTGGTGAAGAGTGACTTACACTGCAAGAAGGCAAACCATTCTTATTTACACTCAAAATGTCAAATTTCATTTGCACTGAAATGTCATCACCTTGTGTAACTCTACCAACTTAACCTGCACAGAAAAGAAAAGCTAAAGGCAGAATATGAGGAGACCTGAAGCATTAAACCCAGCCTCTTTTCTCTGCAGCTTGATCAAACACCCTGATTTGCTGCAACCATTCCAAGATGGAAGTGTTTTGAATTCTAAAATAGCTTAGCACCAAATGTGTCATAATTAATCCGAAACTATATTTAGAATGATGAAATTTGCCATGAAATCTGAAATATGCTTCAAATGTCAGTCTTATTTTTAATTAATATGCCAATCCACCTTTGCAATAATCAAGTTTTACAGTCTCCCAGTGCTAGATAACTTGGATGCTGTTTTGTGAGTGTGTTTTTTTTTTAACCTCACAATTATGATAATGTAGTTCTCCCACAGATCCGTTCTTCTCCCACAGATTGTCAAAGGAAATCTGATTTTACCCCAGTGGTATATTTTATCTATAAGATCAAATGATGTGAAGTGAAATGTCTTGTCACAGTGGTCACAAGTTAACAAAATCATTTTCATACCATCACATCTACCATTCTCAGGATCTGATATTGGTTGGAAGAGGGCAATATGTTATCCTGCTTTAGTGAAACCCATTTCTTTTTACTTAAATTCTAGGGTAATGGAAATGAAAGCCACAGATTTAAAAGAAATGTGTGTTTTATTTTTTAAAGCAGGTATGGAGTACATCATACTCTATGTATCAACTGTAAAATGTATTGCTCATTTTACACTCTTTTTAGGCCCGTCTGTGTTTTTCATTGAATTTTTGAATATTTCATATTAAATGATTGGTAGAAAAATGTTTCAATAGTCTTGCAGAACCCCAAATTGTAACAATCCTGAAACCTTCTCAAATTGCACTGTGTGAGCAGAAAGCTTATCTGCGGATATTGACTTTCCTGTCTTTACAGACTCATTTGGTGAGAAAGAGAGACAAACAATTTGCTGGAAGCACACAAATATGTACAAGCTGAACTAGTGTCTTGGGACTTCTTCTGCCTTTGCAAATAGTAACATTATCAGTCGCGGCTCAAGTAAGGTTGCCATGAAAAACAAGTAAAAGAAAAGTACAAAACTGACAGTGGTTAGGAACTTTTTGAGCAACTTGACACAGTAAATTGATATTTGTTCCATCTAGTGAAAACTTGAGCTTATATTTTGTATATATTTATTTCATTTTACTAGTAATTTATTTTTATGGTATTTTTAAAAAGTATTCCACCACAGAATAGAAATTTGAAAACTAATACTTGCCCAGGGAGGACTGTAAAATAACTGTCAAAGATGACTTTCTTAGTTTACTTGTTATAAAGAAACATATCACTAGAAATGGACATGACAAAAACACCCAAAAAGCCATTAGTGTATGTGAGAAGCAACTTGTGTATTTTGTTGCGTCAGTGATAGTCATTTGGTTCTGCTCAACTGGATTGAAATGGATCATGCAAACTTTAGACTCAAGTCTCCTGTGGCATCATAGCATTGCCAAAAACAGAATTCCAAACAATCATTTTATAACAATTCTCAAGATTACAAGGCTGGAAGCATCTTTCTCTCCTCAGGACATGGTGTAGACTTCAGCTCTCCCTTTGATGCTGCTAAACACCTGTCCATCTTTTACTACATTTAAGAGGAAGACAATATAATCTTTCTTAGAAATGTAAAATTGTATTTAAAAGCACCCCATTAGGAAGTTTATACCTATAAATTTCTTTATTGAAATGATATCCAATGCATATCTTACAGGTGCCAGATACTAATCTAGGTGGGCATACCTTGCCTTCATGGAGCTTATAGTCTAACAGACAAGATAGTTACTAAGCAAACAACTACATAAATAATTATGAGATTAAAACTTTGATAGTATGCAAGAAAAAAAAGAAATGAAAATTTTATAGCAGGGAAATCTGATCTAGTTTAAGGGTTTGGAGAAGACTTGCTATATTTGTTCTCACACTGCTATAAAGAAATAGCTGAGACTGGGTAATTTATAAAGAAAAGAGGCTTAATTGACTCATGATTCTGCAGGCTGTACAGGAAGCATGGCTGGGGAGGCATCAGGAAACTTACAGTCATGATAGAAAGTGAAGGGGAAGCAGGCATGTCTTACAAGGCTGGAGCAGGAGGAAGAGAGAGAGTGGGAGTTGGTGCCACATACTTTTAAACAATCAGATCTTGTGAGAACTATATTATGAGACAGCCCTCAGGGAATGGTGCTAAACCCTTAGAAACCACCCCCATGATCCAATCACCTTCCACCAGGCCCCACCTCCAACACTGGGGATTACAATTCAACATGAGACTTGGGTGAGGACACAGAGGCAAACTGCATCGCTTGCTGTGGAATGACAGGTCCTCCACCAGATTAATTAAGAATATATGTCTTCTGCTTGAACCCAGAAGGCCAGGTGTGAGCCAAGGCCATGGTGCTCAGCCCAGGAGCAGGTATCCCTAAGAACCCAAACATGTAAATATCTGGGAATATGCCAAGAAAAGCAGTCTTATTGCATGCAGTAGGCAGAGAGCCAGGAAATTAGTTCAAAAGCAGCTTAGATACAGGTGTCAGGGCAGATCTGTGGAACTGACCTGCTGCTGCCCAGGAATGCTCTGTGTGTCCTAATAAACTCATCTACTCACCAAGCTAGATTTCTCCACATCATTCTTTGGTCTCTCATCTCCTTCTCGGTTTGGGGGGTCATTCTTCTATAGAGTCCCAGGTTTTTTCTGTAATGCTTGCCCAGAGGATGCCTTGCTTAGCTGGATCCAAGGGTGACAAGGAGGAAAGCAGCGAAGAGTAGCAGGCAGAGCAGTGCAGGCAGAGGAAAACTAACTTAGTTGTTCCTGCTGCCACTAAGCCTGTTTTATTTTTGTGTGTGTATTCATGTCTCAGTGAAAAATGTTGGCCTCCCATAATTATATTTTAAGTATTGAAATTTTCTTTTAGATTCCACAGTCTTCCTCAGTAAAAATTCCCTAAACTTTTCTGATATTTTTCCTTTCCAAGCCCATGACAGCTCTAAAATGCTCCTACTTTCTAGCAATGCCATCCAAGCATAGAATGGCTATGAGACTCTTTGAACCCACGTCTTCTAAGAGTCATGCTCCCCAAACCCTCTTTGCCCCAGCTTTTAGTCACTGCCATTCAAATCCTGTCTAATAAGATTCATTACACAAAGTGAATTTTAGCTTGGCAGTTCCCAGCTCTCCAGCTCTTGTTCCATACAGTCTTGGTGGCCTCATCCCCAAATACAGGGTTGGGGGGTGGACCATATGACCCAATCTTGGATAGTCAAAGCAACGCACTCTCCTGATCCACTGTGATGGGCTTGTAAAAGAACCAACACAAAAGATAAACCTTTTCAATGTGGTATAAAAAAGAATGAGACATGGAGAGAAATAAGTTTCTATTATGTTGTTTCAGTCCTCAATACAAACTTTTTTAAGCCAGTCTAAATTTTTTCATTACATAAAATAATGAATGCCCGCCCCCCACCTTTTAGTGAATATTTGTGTTGGGTATTCTTTCATCAGTACACCAGAGTCCTAACAGACAGATTGATCAATCAATTGATAGGTAGATAGGCAGATATAAAAATCCTACATCAGTCATCTATCTTGATATATACATTGTGCACAAGCTGTGTGCAAAAAAAAAAACAAAAACAAGAACACTGACCAAAGTCCTGAAGTATCTAATAGGCAGGATTATCACACTTCAGGAGCAGTGAAGTGTCAATTCCCTTCAACTGAAGGCCCCTAGGAACACACACGTGGTTGAATGAGTTAAGGGTTTTACTGGTGAAGTAGAAGATACATCATGGTGTGGCTATATCAATAAAAGGGTGTTAGAAAGGAGTTAAAGGGCCAGATGAGGTGACTCACACCTGTAATTTCTACACTTTGGGAGGCCGAAGGTAGAAGGATTGCTTGAGGCCAGGAGTTTGAGACCAGATTGGGCAACATAGCAATACCTTATCTCTACAAAAATTTAAAAAATTTGACAAGGATGGTGGTGTGCACCTGTTTTCCCAGTTACTCAAGAGGATGAAGCAGAACTCTGAAGCCCAGGAGTCCAAGACTGCAGAGAACTGTAACTGAGCCACTGCACCCCACCTGTGCTGGTTGACAGAGCAACACCCTGTCAAAGAAAAAGAAAAAAAGAGAAAGAAAAAGAAAAAGAGAAAGAGGAAAGGAAAGGAAAGGAAAGGAGAAAAGAAAAGAGAAAAGAAAAGGAGAGAAGGTGAGGGAGGGAGGAAGGCAGGAAGGAAGGACAAACTTGGGAGAGGAATGAAGAATGCAGGGGCTCTCCTGGATTGAAGGCTGTCAAAAAGCAGCAATAATTCTTTGGAATGGGCAGACTGGAGAAAAGACAAAGCTACAAATAGTTAAGAAGCAGGAATCAGTCACATTATCCAAGAAAGGGAGGATGTTTGGCATTTTGTGGGTTGTATAGGGATCTTTTGTCACTGGCTTGGACAAAATGATGAAGTGGTCTTGAGTTTTCTCATTGTATCACGGGCTGAGTGATCTTCTCTGATGTTGGTATTCTGTGAGATTGTTTATATCCAGCAAGAGAACAACATGGCCTGCCTGTGAGGGCCAGGGCAGCTTCTAACAATACTGGGGCCTGGCCATAAGCTTCAGAATAGTTCCTGCATGTTAGGGTTGCTTTTTGCTTTCTTAGAGGCTAAAAGATGTAGAATCCCATTGAGAGGGCTCCAGACCTTTTAGGTTGAACTTGGCACTGCTGGTCCCAGCAGCCACTGTGTGCAGGCAGCGTAGAAAGCTGCTCTCCTGACTTTGGAGAGGGATAAGGAGGTCTTGTAAGAGCCTGTAATTTTTCTTCATTTGAATAATAATGCCAGAAATTCCTTTAATAAGGATCAAAATCTCTTGCTTTCTAATAAAAGAAATGTCATATAATTCAAATCACTCCATAGCAATTCTGCTCCAGACTCTTAAACTAGATCAGATTCCCATGCTATAAAATTTCAAAGCAATGGCCAGGTACGGTAGCTTACGCCTGTAATCCCAGCACTTTGAGAGGCCGAGGCGGTAGATCGCATAAGGTCAGGAGTTCAAGACTAGCCTGGCCAACATGGTGAAACCCCTCTCTACTAAAAATACAAAAATTAGCTGGGCACGGTGGCAGGCGTCTGTAATTCCAGCTACTTGGGAGGCTGAGGCAGAATTGATTGAACCCGGGATGCAGGGGCTGCAGTGAGCTAAGATCGTGCCATTGCATTCCAGCCTGGACGACAGAGTAAGACTCTGTAACAACAACAACAAAATTAATAGCAACATTTTCCTCTTTTTTTTGACAGAGTCTCGCTCTGTCACCCAGGCTAGAGTGCAGGGGTGCGATCTCGGCTCACTGCAAGCTCCGCCTCCTGGGTTCATGCCATTCTTCTGCCTCAGCCTCCTGAGTAGCTGGGACTATAGGCGCCCACCACCATGCCTGGCTAATTTTTTGCATTTTTAGTAGAGACAGGGTTTGACCGTGTTAGCCAGGATGGTCTCGATCTCCTGACCTCGTGATTCGCCTGCCTTGGCCTCCCAAAGTGCTGGGATTACAGGCGTGAGCCACAGCGCCCGGCCATTTTCCCTTCTTGAACAGCATTAATCACAGTTCTAACCTTGTATCTACTTACGTAGTTGCTTGCTTAGTATTTATCTTCCCCATTTGACTACAAGCTCCATGAAGGCAAGGTATGCCCACCTAGTATAGTATCTGACACATGTAAGAAAGGTAGCTTATTATTTAACTCGCAACTCTCTCAATAAAGAAACAACATCCCACAAGACAGAAAGTATTTTGATCACTACTTTAAAAGGAAATGTGATGAAATTTAATTCCTATTCTCTGCACAGCATTCATGGAGGAATCCCCAACTCTTCTTTCCCATACAGGAGGCAACCTCATTCTCCTTAATGACACCCTGTTCTCTCCCATCAACCACAAAGGGACCAACAGGAGGTTAAAGACAGAAAGAAAGGGCAATTCTGGATCCAGATTAGCAGAAAAGGCATCAGGCTTGTCAAACCCAGAGTTCCTCTCCCACAGAGCTGAGGGGCCTGTACAGCTACACTTGTGCACACTACAAAGTTCTCTCTTATTTCCACTAGGCACCTCCACTTCCTTCCATCCCACTACTGAACACATCATCATGCTGTAGGAATTTCTTTCTGAATAGTGCTTTGCCCTCATAATGACATCCAGCCAGATAAATGGAAGGGCACTGGAATAATTTGATTTCTACCAGAAATTTCTACTCCTGCTACCTGTCCTTTTTCTTCTCCTTCTAAAATGAATGTCAACTCCTCTTCACCACATTTCTTCCTACTTGTCCTATAAAGGCTAGGGTTGGAAGACCCAGGTGTGATTTGTTTTCTTTCTCTGATCTTGTTTTTCTATTTAGCCCTTTCTAAACTAGAATGTAAGTGATTCCATCATTCATTTATTAATTCAATAACAATCGTTTATTTAGTGCCTATTACTAGCTAGGTACTCAGTGAATGGGACAATATCAGATAGTTTCATGATAAAAAAAAAAAAAAAAAAAGAGGAAACAGACAAGAGCATGAGCCCTGGACATGAGAGGGGCTAAGTAGAGGGGTCTCATGGTGGGAGACAAAGGGCAAAGATGGGAGAGCACTGTCTTTCATCACTTCCCCAATCATGTGAGGTTCCTATGGGGATGATCTGGCTCAACACTTTGATTGCTCCGCTGTGAGCTGATGAATGCAACATATTTAAAGATAAGACTTCACAGGTGATCCTGAGGCTACAAAGACTCCGCCGCAACCACTTTCTTGATGAACTGGAGAATCTCAACACTTTCATGTGAGAGTACAAGACAGCTAACCTGCTGCTGCGGAAATAAAAACTAAACACTAAAAAATGTAGCTCTGAAATAGTGTGGCCCAAGAAATAGCTGAGGTTTGGAATGCAATATGTTTGTTGTAGAGTAAGAATAGGTATGCTAATCTCATGCAATTTTATCCTTTGGGTTTCTCTGCCATTTATAAGTGAAGTGATCTTATTTTCAATAAGCTTAATAAAATTTGAGTTTGAGAGAAGGGTAAAAAAATCCATATTTCATCCCAGGTCAATGTTCTGCTCTGTCTATTCTAATTTTTAAGGCAATGTGAAAAGAGTTTCAAAAAAAAAAAAACAAAGAACAAAAAAAATCTTGGCTAATGCTGAAAACTGATGTGCAGTGAGATATGTATTTTGAAGCACATGAAATTCCAACATAGATGAAATTTTTGTGGCTTGCCCCCAGGTAAGGAAAAGGTCATTATAAAAATTGTTTAAGTTGTTCTCAAAACTATATTTAGAAAAATAAAATTTGTGCTATAAACTTTTTGGGACTCAACTAGTATGTTCTCATATGTGTGCTTTTTTAGTTTTATGTTCTTTATTTTTACAGAACCTTATCATATTTTTAGGTATTCAGTAGAGAAACCACAGAGAGCTACAGTAAGTAATACCCAGCTATGTAAATCAGTTTCAGTCTGCCTTTTGCATATATCTGCCACATTTTAGTCTGCCCATGTTTCTGCTATTCATCTACTGTTGAAGAAAACTCCCACTGGCATCGTACACAATGTCCACAGGTATTATAAATATCCTTTCATAGATCTCCTCTGAGGGATAAAGCACGGGGTCAATTCAAAGTCAATCTTAAATTTTTAAGGCAGGCAACTATATCATTTGCATATAGATCAGCAATCTGTCCTTTACTTAGAGAAAGATTTACAGATACTTTAAAATCAGGCCTAATCTATAAAACAAGCAAGCACAAAGCTAAGCTAAGGGTGGAGAGAGGGAGGGAGGGAGGGAGGGAGAGAGGGAAAGAGAAAGAGAGAGAAAGAGAGAGAGAGAGCGATTGAGAGAGAAAGAAACAGATCAAATTGTAATTGCTTTGAATGTTTGTCAGAGAAGAAAATTCTTTCTGTAAATTGCTTTTGGTTAACATTGCAGAAGTCCCAGTGTGAACTCCCATGATCTGGAAGTACTCATGAGCCGCCCCAAGGTGCTAGGTATCATTTATTTTTTATTTAAGTCACCACCATAAAATGCAGGTTTCAGGCACCGATTTGTTGGAGGGGATTGGGAATGGTTTGTTGCTATGTAAATAAAACATTGTTTTCAATTATCTGCAGCTTAATCACTGCATGCTTGCAATTTGCTTTGGTCAAACAGAACTATCTGTAAAGGTTATTCTCTGAAAGTCATTCATCTTCTGCCCTTCCTGAAAAAAAAGCACAGTATCCTAGAAAGAGCCAGGCCAGGTGACCAGGACACTCTCAGGACCTAATTGTAGAGAGGGAACTCTCAGATCACTCAAGGGGCTACCTGCTTGGTCAGAAATCAAAGTTCAGAGACAGGAAGAATGAAAGAGCAGAGGAGAAACAGTTAGAGGCAAACTGCACCTTGTCAAAAGTCAGCTCTCCGCAAGGCAACCTTCGAGGACTTTTGCAGAGCAGGTCAGATCCTAACAAAACCCAGAATTGGCTGTCGGTCTCTCCAGGAGTTGCTCAACCTGCCACCACTGTCCACCACATCATCACGTTTAGGTTGACCCTTGGCTCTTCTCAGAGTATGTCATGGCTTTTCACACTAGTCCTGATTTAAGCCCATTCTACAGAAAGGACGAGCTTTTCACACTGTCTAAGGTGTCAGTGATGAGTCAGCCTGAACAGTGAACTCCTAGAAGGAAAGCATAACCTTTTCCCAGCTATGAAAAAATACAAAAGAAGTTTTGTCATTACAAAAAATTACAAAAGTGTTAATATTTATAATTACAAATGCAAATTATATAATTATAAAATTATTTTTTAAATACAAAAAAAAAAGGAGCTTGAACCATTTGGTTTTATATCGGGGCGGGGCTTTCCTGACCTCCCTCAAACATAGTCTGGGGCAATGTTTCCCAAACATTGATCGGGAGGTTCGGCTCTCCTTATTCTCCACACATACACACACACACACACACACACACACACACACACACGAAAGTTTGAGACTCTGGGGGAAACAGAGTGCAGAATTTCCCCAGGCTGCCAAAATGGTTTTCTGAACTTTGGATCCCTAGACTACAAATAGTATTGTTTAAAAAAAAATTACAGGAGGTCATTGGTTTGGATTGAGCTCCCACACTAGGCTCAACAGACCAAACCAAAATGGAGTCATGCTAGAGTTCCGTGCTACCAAGCCAAAACTAAGTTGTTGATCTGACCTTCTGAGAAGTCAGGAGAGTCAGAGAGAATAGGCAAATCCCCAAACAGGCCAGGTTTAGCAGGCAAGGCAAGAGAATCATTAACTTTCAAATGACCCATGTGTTTTATATTCCGATCCCTCTGCTCAACGCATGGGAACATTCGTTCTATCTTACAGAGTAAGTGTTGTCCAATTCTAGATCTTAATTTTGTTGTTATTTTGTTTTCTGACAGTATATACATCATTTTCCAAACCTATTTGTATACAAAACTCCTGACAATCTTTTTGTATAAACCTTTTCTCTTTGGCCACATCATCTCAACCATGAGTTAAATACAAGTATGTTTTAGTATCTAACATTAAATATAAGTACGTTTCATATTACATCGTAGTATGAAATGCAAGTACATCTTCAAGATAATTCCTTTAACTTTTCAAGACCCTTCCTTGAACACCATATCAACTTGCCCTTCCGTTCCTACTTCTTTTCCATCCTCCTCCTATCCCCATGCCCTGATCATGTCAGCTGGTTCTATCTAACTCTGTTTTCAAGTAAGGCTTCACTCAGGCATTCTCTCTTCTAGAAATCTTCCTTGATTTCTCATAGTTTCCACTCTCTATGAGTTTCCTGTGGCTATCATGATAAAATTACCACCAATCGGGTGTCTTATAAAAACAAAAACTTATTCTCTCACAGTTTTACAGGCCAGAAGTCTGAAATGAAAGTTTTGGTAAAGCCGTAACTCCCTCTGAAGGCTCCAGGGAGACTCCTTTGTTGCCTCTTCCAGCTTCTGGTGACTTGAGGCCTTCTTTGGATTTTAGTAACAAAACTGCAGTCTCTGCCTGTGTCTTCACATGGCATTTTCTGTGTCTATGTGTTCTCTTCTAAGAACACAATCATTGGATTTAAGATCTACCATAATTTCAGAATGATCTCATCTCAAGATGCTTAACTTAATTACATGTGTAAAAACCTTTTTTAAAAAATAAGCTCACATTTACAGGTCCTTTGGGGGACCACCGTTCAAGTCACTACACACCTCCGAGCTCAGGACATTTACCCCAAAAATGTTTTTTTGCCATCTAGGAACTGATAATAGATTTGGCAAAAACACAAAGGTAAATAAATATCTTCAGCCCCTTTTAGAGAGGTGCTGTGTGTGGTGTGGTTTCTCATCCATGGAATCCGAGTTATCTGGAAATTCCAAAACTGTCTAGAATGGAGCCTTGTGCCTTTGATGTAGTTCAAACTCCTTAGTGTGGTTGACAAGGATCTTATTTTTTTTAGTATCTTCAGCCTTATTTTTCTTCCTCCCAGAACTTGCTTCAGCCACATTGTACTCGTGTTGGTTCCTGATGTGCTATGTTATTTTTCTCCTTCAGATCTCTGAACATGCTTTGTCTTCTTTTGCCTCATCATCTCTTGCCTCCTCTCTATTCCCCACCCTTTCTCTCTTCCCCGCCTCCACACTGCTGTGGTGTCACCTGATTCCTCCATCAAGTATCAGTCTAGATGTCAGCTCCTCTAGGAAGCTTTCCCTGAACTCCCGAATCAGAAGGACAGCCCCTTCCTGAATATACTCTTAAGTCTCTATATATGATACTTGAATATTGTATTGCAGTTGCCTGCTTATCTCTCTCTTCCATCAGGCTGTGAGCAACCTGACAGTACTGCCACATCTAGCTCCCCTTTTGATCCCCAGAGCTGATAAATGCCCAGGTACATAGAAGGCATTCAACACAGACTTGCAGAATGAATGAATGAAACATCTTCCAGAACTAGCATAGCGCTTGCCTGTCCTGCTTGGACAGTGGCCAATCCAGTCCTCAGGCAGGTTTTCTCTCCTCCTCCCTGCAAGCTTGGACTCACACGCCAAGTGATGGATCTGTGTTAGAAAAGGCCCCAGCAACACCCAGCAGAATGCACATGCTCATCTGCTTCTGTTTGCTGTGAACTATGAGGAAAGATGATCTATTTTCTGACTTTGATGCTTGTTGCATTTTAATGAAAATAAAAATACTCTTTCCTGTTCTCACATTAACACTGAGAGGAGGCTTCCGGATAGGCAGTGTTGCCAAACCTTCTTTCCTTCGTTTTTTCTTTCCCTCCCATACCTCATTTAGATTATATTGTTTGTTGCATCAGAATAAATCATCAAGTCCTGCCCCAAATGTAAGCAGCTGTTAGCGCTTGGTTTTTCATATTGACTGGATAGGTTTTCTGAAAAAGTGAGCTCTTATGGAAAGAGCTGCTTCAAGATGCATTCTAAATGCTTAAAGATCGTGGTTAACCTGTCTGAGATTCCTCCATTTGTTTATTCAGCAAGACTGGTAGAATGAATGAATGGTGTCTTCCAGAACTGAGTGCTAACAGTTTATTTAGCCCTCTAGTAATTACCAATCTGGCCTCTACTCTTTTCTAGAAGAGGTAGAATAAGATACCTGCTAGTCTTTTTTCACAATCCATCACTTTTGAGACATAAAACTGAATCACCCAGCTCTTTAACCTCATGGGGACCAGGTAGTACCTGTGGATAGTATTCTTTTGTTTCGTAAGCAGATAAAGTTTTCATTCTTTGGCTCATAAATTAAACTATTATATATTTTTTAAGGAAGATAGGGTCTTTCTCCCTCCAGATCCTACTTGGAAACTCCACAAGGAAGATTACCTCTTCAGTTCTCAGCTGCCTACTCTAAGGCTAAAACCAGGGGAAAAGGGGGCAAATAGTGATTTTAGATATAGGCTTTTCAGGTTCATATTCTAATTAACAATTCTCCCAGGAGCAAAATATCCATTAACAACTGTAATAAAGACTCATCAGGCCGGGCGCGGTGGCTCAAGCCTGTAATCCCAGCACTTTGGGAGGTCGAGGCGGGCGGATCACGAGGTCAGGAGATCGAGACCCTCCTGGCTAACACGGTGAAACCCCGTCTCTACTAAAAAAAAAATACAAAAAACTAGCCGGGCGCAGTGGCAAGCGCCTGTAGTCCCAGCTACTCGGAGGCTGAGGCGGGAGAATGGCGGGAACCCGGGAGGCGGAGCTTGCAGTGAGCCGAGATCGCGCCACTGCACTCCAGCCTGGGCGACACAGCGAGACTCCGTCTCAAAAAAAAAAAAAAAGAAAAAGAAAAAGATTCATCAGATGATTTTTTCCCATTAATGGAAGATTTTTGTTGTAAAATATAAACTTAAAAATGAAATGTTTTGGTGTGAGGGAGAATGACTACAAAACAAGATAATTGCCCTCTTTATTACTGTTTCTGAACAGCTGCCCAAAGAGGAACACATTCTACAGGGCCAAAGCTTCAAATCAATTTATAGTCCTGGTGGTCTGGATAGCACAATAGATTTCCTACTTACTGCTAGATCTGTGAAAGCCAGACAGTCTTAATTTAAATCTGGACTTTACTGAAAATCATTCCAATAGACTAACTCCTGTGATCCCAAGTGAAATGAATTTAGAAGTTGCAGAGAAAATGTTTTGTAAGGAGTATAATAATTAAACATCTAATGAAAATGCAATATGGCCTGCTGTTCTCTGTAGTGTGTGAAAGAAAGGCGCATTTATCTTAGTCTTTGGTAAATAATACTTTGGGCACTGCTCTTAATTTTGGAGATCTTTATCAGGCATCATTGGAGCCTATAAATGGAATAAATAGAATTCGCATCTGCAAAGATGTATTTTCAAGCCTTTAACTTTCATTTAACTCATGATGGGTAAGTTTAGACCACTTCATTTAATTTTATATTCTTCACTACGTTCTTACCGACTGGCCACTTTTAATGTGGGACTTGCTTTCTATACAGACAAATGATCCAATCCCTCAAGTAGGTTTTTTGTTTGTTTTGAGTGAAGATAGGATCACTTCAACTGGATATTACCAGACCTCCTTAGTCTTGCGCCATAACTTTAATGATGCCAATCTTCATACTATTAGAGGTAATTTCTTTGGGCATATGAGAAAGATGGTGCAATGGAGAAACGCCCTCACTAACCAGCATTCTTTAGAATATGATACTGGCTGTTTTCACAGGCTAGGTACAAATTTTTATCCATATCCGTATCCATTTTTATTCATATCCACATCTAAATTTTTATCCATATCCATTTTCATCCATATCCTTTTTTATTTAGTAACTAAGGGGAAGCAGGCTAAAAAAGAGATAACTTATATTAACCATATTAGTCTGAAACAGAGGGAGAAGTGAATCCCAGCTTCTGTCGTGGGTAAAATGAGATTCCTCTTTTGAAGATAGAACACTGGCCTATCCACATTGGAACCATGTTTTCTTATGGGAACTGGCAATCTCCAACTCAAAAAAGAAAGCTGTTAACAAACTCTTAGTCACAGTTCAACAGGAGCCAGGCCAAAATCAGCTTTATTTCACTCCCACTCTCCACTAGACACATACCTATTTAAGACTAAAGTTGATCTCACTTTGGCTGTACATAAAGACTTTCAGCTTCATGGATTTAACCAGTCCATCATAAACTGGCAGGAAACAACTCTCAGAAGATTGCCAAAAATAACAGAGAAGTTACTTGCAAGAAGCTTTAATACATCTCTTGTTGACAAGCTATATGGATATAGCTATAGAGATCAGAATCTTGCTATATTGCCCATTATCAAAGGGCTTTTGTATGCCAGGCACTTGAAGTTGCTGCAAAACAGACATGTTTGCTGCCATCCACACGTTGATAGACCAAAGGGGAATATAGATGAGTAAACAGATAATTCCAGTACAATATGACAAACGATGTAATAGAAGTGATTCCAATGGGCACCCAGAGAAAAGAAACTTAATGCTTCTTTCTGAAGAGAAGTGGGATATTCACTGCAGTTTGAAACTCTCCAAACTACACATACCAAGAGCAATAAGAACACCCAAAGCCTTGCTACTCTAAGTGTGGTGCACAGGCCAGCAGCACTGTATCACCCAGGAGCATATTAGAATGCAGAACTTCAAGCCCTATTTACTGGCTCAGAGTTGGCATTTAAACAAGATTCCTGGTCATGGTGGCTTTTGTCTGTAATCCCAGCCCTTTGGGAGGCTGAGGCAGGTGGATCACTTGAACCCAGGAGTTCAAGACCAGCCTGGGCAACATAGTGGGACCCCATATCTGCAAAAAAATACAAAAATTAGCCTGACATGGTGATGCACACCTGTAGTGTCCCAGCTACTCAAGAGAAGGATGTGAGAGGATCACCTGAGCCTGGGAGGTTGAGGCTGTAGTGAACCATGATCATGGGAGGTTGAGGCTGTAGTGAACCATGATCATGGCACTGCACTCCCAGCCTGGGCAACAGAGCAAAACATTGTCTCAAAAAACAAACAAATGAAAAATAAACAAACAAGATCTTCAGGAGTTCCGTATGTCCACTGCCTTTGAGAAACACTTCTCTAGAACACTGTTTCCTTGAACTTTAGTGCACTTCAGAATTATCGGAAAGGCCCATTAAAACACAGATTGCCCTTAACAAACTAGACATCAAAGGTACATGCCTCAAAGTAATAAGAGCCATCTATGACAAACCCACAGCCTACATCACACCCAAACAGGAAAAAGCTGGAAACATTCCCCTTGAGCTCATTCTTACCACTCTTATTCGACATAGTATTGGAAGTCCTGGCCAGAGCAATCAGGCAAGAGGAAGAAATAAAAGGCATCCAAATAGGAAAAGAGGAAGTCAAATTATCTCACTTCGCAGATGATATGATTCTATACCTATGAAACCCCATAGTCTCTGCCCAAAGGCTCCTAGGTTTGATAAACAAACTTAAGCAAAGTTTCAGGATACAAAATCAATGTACAAGTATCAGCAGCGTTTCTGTACGACAATAATATCCAAGCTGAGAGTCAAATCTAGAATGCAATCCCATTCAAAATACCACAGAAAGAATAAAATACCTAGGAATACAGCTAACCAGGGAAGTGAAAGATCTCTACAATAATTACAAAACAGTGCTCAAAAAAGTCAGATGACCCAAGCAAATGGAAAATATTCCACGCTCATTGATAGGAAGAATCAATATTATTAAAATAATCATACTACCCAAAGAAATTTACAGATCCACTGTTATTCCTATCAAGCTACCAATGACGTTTTTCACAAAATTAGGAAAAAACATTCTAAAATTCATTTGCAACCAAAAAAAGCCCAAATAGTGAAGGCAATCCTAAGCAAAAAGATTGAAGCTGCAGGAATCACACTACCTGACTTCAAAAGATGTTATACGGTTACAGTAAATAAAACAGCATGGCACTGGTACAAAAACAGACATGTAGACCAACGGAAAAAAACAAAACAAAGCATAGAAAACCCAGAAATAAGACTGCACACCTATGATCATCTGATCTTTGGCAAAGCAGACAAAAACAAGCAATGAAGAAAGAACTCCCTATTCAGTAAATGGTGCTGTGAAAACTGGCTAGCTATATGCAAAAGATTGAAACTGGACCTCTATATTTTACCATATACAAAAATCAATTCTAGCTGGATTAAAGAACTGAATGTAAACCTAAAACTAAAAACTCTATAAGAAAACCTAGACAATACCATTCTGGACATAGGCCCTGGCAAATACTCCATGATGAAGACTCCAAAAGCAACTGCAACAAAAACAAAAATAGACATTGGGACATAATTAAACTAAGGAGCTTCTCCACAGCAAAAGAAACAATAGAATAAACAGATAATCCACAGAATGAGAAAAAATATTTGCAACCTATGCCTTTGACAAAGGTCTTAGTATTCAGAATCTATAAGAAACTTAATGAGTAAAAAACAAACAGCCTCAATTAAAAAAAAAATAGGCAAAGGACATGAACAGACATGAACAGATACTTCTCAAAAGACAACACACACATGGCCAACAAGCATATGAAAAAATTTTCAGTACCACTAATCATTAGGGAAATGCAAATTAAAACCACAATGAGATATCATCTCTCACCAGTCAGAATGGCTATTATTAAAAAGTAAAAAAAAAAATAACAAATGCTGGTGAAGTTGTGGAGAAAAGGGAATACTTATACACTGCTGGTGGGAATCTAAATCAGTTCAGCAACTGTGGAAAGCAGTCTGAGGATTTCTCAAAGAACTTAAAACAGAACTACCATTCAACCCAGTAATCTCATTACTGGGTATATATCCAAAGGAATATAAATCATTCTACCATAAAGACACATGCATGTGTATATTCATTGCAGCACTATTTGTAATAGCCAAGACATGGAATCTACCTAGGAGTCTATCAGTGGTGGACTGGATAAAGCAAATGTGGTACATCTATACCGTGGAATACTACACAGCCATAAAAAAGAATGAGATCATGTCCTCTGCAGCAACTAGATGGGGCTAGAGGTCACTATCCTAAGCAAATTAAAGCAGGAACAAAAAAACAAATATTGTGTTCTCATTTATAAGTGAGAGCTAAACACTGAGTATACATGGACACAAAGAAGGGAACACTAGGCACTGGGGCCTACTTGAGGGTGGAGTATGAGGACTGAAAAACTACCTGTCAGGAATTATGCTGATTACCTGACTGAAAATTATCTGTACACCAAAACCCCACAACATACCTGTAACACACCTGTACCTGTACCCCTGAAGCCTAAAATAAAAGTTGGAAAGAGGAAAAAGAAAGCAAAACACAGCTTGCTAAGTGCAACTCCAATGTGTCTGATTCAGTAAGTGTGGATTGGGCTCTAAAATTTGCAGGCCTAATCAGTTCCCAGGTGATGGTGATGCTGCTGATCTGGAGACCACGTCTGAGAACCACAGATGTAGGTCATTTTCAGGAGCCTGAGTCCGGAGAAAAAAACGAGTGTGACAACGACCCATAACTGGGCTCAGAAATGTTTCCTTGAGGCAATTAGGAACACCACCGTATGACCCTGATATCTCGCACAGTCGTGGGTAAACCCGCTCATTAGTGAATGAAGCTTTCATTCTGTGTGTCGTGCTCAAATTATAAGATGTGTAAAGGGAAAGGACAATATCTCTTTTGCTTTCCCCTTTATTCCTGCTTCCTAGAAAAGAAAGGTGCTCCATGATGATATGCTCTCTTCCTCTGTAAGGTAAGCATGAAGATCTTGTTCTTTGAAAGACTGTCCATCTTTATCTCTGGATGGCAGAGTGGACTCTGAGTCTCCTGGATTCGGCCACATGCTCCAGCACAACTTGCCAGAAGTGCCTTGCAATCAGAGGACATTGAACAGTTGCATAGTTATTAAAACAATCACATGCTTCCCATTCGAGCATGGCTTGTGTTTCATACACATAGTCTAACACACACCAGAGGGGATATGCTAGGAGTTAATCACGAAATGCCATCTCAAATACTTAATAGTAGGGACAATAGCCAAGTCAAACCAGATTAACCTATGCTCATGGAGTTATTAAGAGTAAAACCAAGTTGCTGAAGATTAGAACCTATTATTTAGAGTTGCCTCTAAAAATTCAAGTAACTGGAAATATCACACAGATATTTACTTTAACTTGGAGTTTCAAGTCAGCCACATTGTTGGATGGCAGATACCTATGGTCTGTGCTCATGGAGAGATGCTAAAGGAGCTTTTCCCACATCTTCCATAGATTAAGGTCTTGCCTTTTCAGGGGCAAAGCACCCTGTGTTAACTTCTGTGATGCTGAAATTCTCATGAAGGATACAAATTATAAATCCCTAAATACATCATTATCCCATTGATACCTCTTCACTGATCCTACTACTGATGTTTTTTCTCCATTTAAGCTGCCTGTTGCAGCCCACACAAGCTCCAGGAAGTAGAAGGCTAGGACAGAAGGCTCCTGTCTGGCATTCTGAACATGTCAGCTTTGATTATTATTCAACAATTACAACCACAGTCATCTATAATGTAATTTATGGCATATTAAGTGATAGTTCTTAAATATGCATTTTTTTCAGCAGTTTAAAACTCAGTGAAAATGAAAACCTTCTCACTCACATGAAGAAATCCATTTCCTTAAATATTATATCTGTTATATATTACTATTATAACAGATATTTTATTTACATAACATATATTATATCTTCACATGCTGTGAAGATAGGGTCCCTCTTCCTTATTTTGTTAAAGAAAAGAAAAGGTGTTTTTTTCAAAACATTCTAGAACTGCCAGTTACAGTGTTGAGCCTCTAAAAACTTAAGTACTGAGGTAATTGTGAACTCCATTAATACATATTTAGTCAAACTAATATTTTAAAAAGCAACACACATTGAAAAATTCATGTATCTTATCAAACCTTCATAATCACTTTTTTTTTTTTTTTTTTTGAGACAGGGTCTCACTCCTGTCACCCAGGCTGGAGTACAGTGACACAATCACATCTCACTGCAGGAGAATCACCATCTTTGAAGGTAGTGCTGTTGTTTTGGACAACATTCTAGGGAAAAAAAGAAAAACTGACTGGGGTGGTGGCTCATGCCTGTAATTCCAGCACTTTCAAAAGTAGAGGAGGGCAGATCACTTGCGGTCAGGAGTTCGAGACAAGCCTGGCCAACATGACAAAATCTTGTCTCTATAAAAAATACAAAAATTACCCAGGTGTGGTGGCGCATGCCTGTAATTTCAGCTATTCTGGAGGCTGAGTTGGGAGAAACACTTGAACCCAGGAGGCAGAGGTTGCAATGAGCAGAGATGGTGCCATTGCATTCCTGCCTGGGCAACAGAGAGTAACTCTGTCTCAAAAAAAAAAAGAAAGAAAGAATGAAAGAAAATAAAATCTAAAACAGTTTCAGCTACAACCCTAAGATGCACCTCTGACAGTGAACATGACAACTGACTCCTTCTTCTGATATTAGCAAGAAAATACATGCAATAAGTGAGGGAGGTTGCATATGATATGCTCAGCTTAGCTGTTATAAGAGTACAGAATATCAAGGGGCGGAGCAAGATAGCCGAATAGGAACAGCTCCAGTCTCCAACTCCCAGCGTGAGCGACACAGAAGACCGGTGATTTCTGCATTTTCAACTGAGGTACTGGGGTCATCTCACTCGGGAGTGCCAGACAATTGGTGCTGGTCAGCTGCTGCAGCCCGACCAGCGAGAGCTGAAGCAGGGCAAAGCATTGCCTCACCTCGGAAGCGCAAGGGGGAAGGGAATCCCTTTTCCTAGCCAGGTGAACTGAGACACACAACACCTGGAAAATCAGGTAATTCCCACCCCAATACTGCACTTCAAGCAAACGGGCACACCAGGAGATTATACCCACACCTGGCTGGGAGGGTCCCACGGCCACGAAGCCTCCCTCATTGCTAGCACAGCAGTCTGCAATCTAACTGAAACAGCAGCAGCGAGGCTGGGGGAGGGACGCCCGCCATTGCTGAGGCTTAAGTAGGTAAACAAAGCCGCTGGGAAGCTCGAACTGGGTGGAGCTCACAGCAGCTCAGGGAAACCTGCCTGTCTCTGTAGACTCCACCTCTGGGGACAAGGCACAGCTAAACAACAAAAGGGGAAGCAGCTGAGGCCTGTGCAGACGCGAACGACTCTGTCTGACAGCTTTGAAGAGAGCAGTGGATCTCCCAACACGGAGGTTGAGATCTGAGAACGGACAGACTGCCTGCTCAAGTGGGTCCCTGACCCCTGAGTAGCCTAACTGGGAGACATCCCCCACTAGGGGCAGTCTGACACCCCACACCTCACAGGGTGGAGTACATCCCTGAGAGGAAGCTTCCAAAGTAAGAATCAGACAGCTACACTCACTGTTCAGCAATACTCCATCTTCTGCAACCTCTGCTGCTGATACCCAGGCAAACAGGGTCTGGAGTGGACCTCAAGCAATCTCCAACAGACCTACAGCTGAGGGTCCTGACTATTAGAAGGAAAACTATCAAACAGGAAGAACACCTATACCAAAACCCCATCAGTACATCACCATCATCAAAGACCAGAGGCAGATAAAACCACGAAGATGGGGAAGAAGCAGGGCAGAAAAGCTGGAAATTCAAGAAATAAGAGCGCATCTCCCCCTGCAAAGGAGCACAGCTCATCACCAGCAACGGATCAAAGCTGGTCAGAGTTCTCAGAGCTAAAGGAGGAATTACGTACCCAGTGCAAAGAAACTAAAAATCTTGAAAAAAGAGTGGAAGAATTGATAGCTAGAATAATTAGTGCAGAGAAGGTCATAAATGAAATGACAGAGATGAAAACCATGACACGAGAAAACGTGACAAATGCACAAGCTTCAGTAACCGACTCGATCAACTGGAAGAAAGAGTATCAGCGATTGAGGATCAAATGAATGAAATGAAGCGAGAAGAGAAACCAAAAAAAAAAAGAAGAAAAAGAAATGAACAAAGCCTGCAAGAAGTATGGGATTATGTAAAAAGACCAAATCTACGTCTGATTGGGGTGCCTGAAAGTGAGGGGAAAATGGAACCAAGTTGGAAAACACTCTTCAGGATATCATCCAGGAGAACTTCCCCAACCTAGTAGGGCAGGCCAACATTCAATTCAGGAAATACAGAGAACACCACAAAGATACTCCTCGAGAAGAGCAACTCCAAGACACATAATTGCCAAATTCACCAAAGTTGAAATGAAGGAAAAAATCTTAAGGGCAGCCAGAGAGAAAGGTCGGGTTACCCACAAAGGGAAGCCCATCAACTAACAGCAGACCTCTCGGCAGAAACTCTACAAGCCAGAAGAGAGTGGGGGCCAATATTCAACATTCTTAAAGAAAAGAATTTTCAACCCAGAATTTCATATCCAGCCAAACTAAGTTTCATCAGTGAAGGAGAAATAAAATCCTTTACAGATAAGCAAATGCTTAGAGATTTTGTCACCACCAGGCCTGCCTTACAAGAGACCCTGAAGGAAGCCCTAACATGGAAAGGAACAATGGGTACCAGCCATTGCAAAAACATGCCAAAATGTAAAGACCATCGAGGCTAGGAAGAAACTGCATCAACTAACGAGCAAAATCAGTTAATATCATAATGGCAGGATCAAGTTCACACATAACAATATTAACCTTAAATGTTAATGGACTAAATGCTCCAATTAAAAGACACAGACTGGCAAACTGGATAAAGAGTCAAGACCCATCAGTCTGCTGTATTCAGGAGACCCATCTCACATGCAGAGACCACATAGGCTCAAAATAAAGGGATGGAGGAAGATCTACCAAGCAAATGGAGAACAAAAAAAGCAGGGGTTGCAATCCTAGTCTCTGATAAAATGGACTTTAAACCATCAAGGATCAAAAGGGACAAAGAAGGCCATTACATAATGGTAAAGGGATCATTCAACAGGAAGAGCTAACTATCCTAAATATATATGCACCCAATACAGGAGCACCCAGATTCATAAAGCAAGTCCTTAGAGACTTACAAAGAGACTTAGACTCCCATACGATAATAATGGGAGACTTCAACACTCCACTGTCAACATTAGACAGATAAACGAGACAAAGTTAACAAGGATATCCAGGAATTGAACTCATCTCTGCACCAAGCGGACCTAATAGACATCTATAGAACTCTCCACCCCAAATCAACAGAATATACATTCTTCTCAGCACCACATCGCACTTATTCCAAAATTGACCACATAGTTGGAAGTAAAGCACTCCTCAGCAAATGTACAAGAACAGAAATTATAACAAACTGTCTCTCAGACCACAGTGCAATCAAACTAGAACTCAGGATTAAGAAACTCAATCAAAACCGCTCAACTACATGGAAACTGAACAACCTGCTCCTGAATGACTACTGGGTACATAACGAAATGAAGGCAGAAATAAAGATGTTCTTTGAAACCAATGAGAACAAAGATACAACATACCAGAATCTCTGGGACACATTTAAAGCAGTGTGTAGAGGGAAATTTATAGCACTAAATGCCCACAAGAGAAAGCAGGAAAGATCTAAAATTGACACTCTAACATCACAATTAAAAGAACTGGAGAATCAAGAACAAACACATTCAAAAGCTAGCAGAAGGCAAGAAATAACTAAGATCAGAGCGGAACTGAAGGAGACAGAGACACAAAAAACCCTCCAAAAAATCAATGAATCCAGGAGTTGGTTTTTTGAAAAAATCAACAAAATTGACAGACCACTAGCAAGACTAATAAAGAAGAAAAGAGAGAAGAATCAAATAGAAGCAATAAAAAATGATAAAGGGGATATCACCACTGACCCCACAGAAATACAAACTACCATCAGAGAATACTATAAACACCTCTACGCAAATCAACTAGAAAATCTAGAAGAAATGGATAATTCCTGGACACTTACACTCTTCAAGACTAAACCAGGAAGAAGTTGAATCCCTGAATAGACCAATAGCAGGCTCTGAAATTGAGGCAATTATTAATAGCCTACCACCAAAAAAAGTCCAGGACCAGATGGATTCACAGCTGAATTCTACCAGAGGTACAAGGAGGAGCTGGTACCATTCCTTCTGAAACTATTCCAATCAATAGAAAAAGAGGGAATCCTCCCTAACTCATTTTATGAGGCCAACATCATCCTGATACCAAAGCCAGCAGAGACACAACCAAAAAAGAGAATTTTAGACCAATATCCCTGATGAACATCGATGCAAAACTCCTCAATAAAATACTGGCAAACCGGATTCAGCAGACATCACAAAAGCTTATCCACCATGATCAAGTGGGCTTCATCCCTGGGATGCAAGGCTGGTTCAACATTTGCAAATCAATAAACGTAATCCAGCATATAAACAGAACCAAAGACAAGAACCACATGATTATCTCAATAGATGCAGAAAAGGCTTTTGACAAAATTCAACAGCCCTTCATGCTAAAAACGCTCAGTAAATTTGGTATTGATGGAATGTACCTCAAAATAATAAGAGCTATTTATGACAGACCCACAGCCAATATCATACTGAATGGGCAAAAACTGGAAAAATTCCCTTTGAAAACTGGCACAAGGCAGGGATGCCCCCTCTCACCACTCCTATTCAACATAGTGTTGGAAGTTCTGGCTAGGGCAATCAGGCAAGAGAAAGAAATCAAGGGTATCCAGTTAGGAAAAGAAGAGTCAAATTGTCCTTGTTTGCAGATGACATGATTGTATATTTAGAAAACCCCATTGTCTCAGCCCAAGCAACTTCAGCAAAGTCTCAGGATACAAAATTAATGTGCAAAAATCACAAGCATTCTTATACACCAGTAACAGACAGAGAGCCAAATCAGGAATGAACTTCCATTCACAATTGCTTCAAAGAGAATAAAATACCTAGGAATCCAACTTACAAGGGATGTAAAGGACCTCTTCAAGGAGGACTACAAACCACTGCTCAGTGAAATAAAAGAGGACACTAACAAATGGAAGAACATACCATGCTCATGGATAGGAAGAATCAATATTGTGAAAATGGCCATACTGCCCAAGGTTATTTATAGATTCAATGCCATCCCCATCAAGCTACCAATGAGTTTCTTCACAGAATTGGAAAAAACTACTTTAAAGTTCATATGGAACCAAAAAGAGCCCGCATTGCCAAGACAATCCTAAGTCATAAGAACAAAGCTGGAGGCATCACGCTACCTGACTTCAAACTATACTACAAGGCTACAGTAACCAAAACAGCATGGTACTGGTACCAAAACAGAGATATAGACCAATGGAACAGAACAGAGTCCTCAGAAATAATACCACACATCTACAGCCATCTGATCTTTGACAACCTGAGAGAAACAAGAAATGGGAAAGGATTCCCTATTTAATAAATGGTGCTGGGAAAATTGGCTAGCCATAAGCAGAAAGCTGAAACTGGATCCTTTTCTTACTCCTTATATGAAAATTAATTCAAGATGGATTAGGGACTTAAATGTTAGACCTCATACCATAAAAACCCTAGAAGAAAACCTAGGTAGTACCATTCAGGACATAGGCATGGGCAAGGACTTCATGTCTAAAACACTAAAAGCAATGGCAGCAAAAGCCAAAATTGACAGATGGGATATGATTAAACTAAAGAGCTTCTGCACAGCAAAAGAAACTACCATCAGAGTCAACAGGCAACCTACAGAACGGGAGAAAATTTTTGCAATCTACTCATCTGACTAGGGCTAATATCCAGAATCTACAAAAAACTCAAACAAATTTCCAAGAAAAAAACAAACAACCCCATCAAAAAGTGGGCAAAGGATATGAACAGACATTTCTCAAAAGAAGACATTCATACAGCCAACAGACACATGAAAAAATGCTCATCATCACTGGCCATCAGAGAGATGCAAATCAAAACCACAATGAGATACCATCTCACACCAGTTAGAATGGCAATCATTAAAAAGTCAGCAACAACAGGTGCTGGAGAGGATGTGGAGAAATAGGAACACTTTTACACTGTTGGTGGGACTGTAAACTAGTTCAACCATTATGGAAAACAGTATGGCGATTCCTCAAGGATCTAGAACTAGATGTACCATATGACCCAGCCATCCCACTACTGGGTATATACCCAAAGGATTATAAATCATGCTGCTATAAAGACACATGCACACGCATGTTTATTGCGGCACTATTCACAATAGCAAAGACTTGGAATCAACCCAAATGTCCATCTGTGACAGACTGGATTAAGAAAATGTGGCACATATACACCATGGAATATTATGCAGCCATAAAAAAGGATGAGTTCGTGTCCTTTGTAGGGGCATGGATGCAGCTGGAAACCATCATTCTTAGCAAACTATCACAAGAACAGAAAACCAAACACCGCATGTTCTCACTCATAGGTGGGAACTGAACAATGACATCACTTGGACTCGGGAAGGGGAACATCACACATCGGGGCCTATCATGGGAAGGGGGGAGGGGGGAGGGATTGCATTGGGATTTATACCTGATATAAATGACGAGTTGATGGGTGCTCACGAGTTGATGGGTGCAGCACACCAACATGGCACAAGTATACATATGTAACAAACCTGCACATTCTGCACATGTACCCTAGAACTTAAAGTATAATGATAAAAAAAAGTACAGAATATCAATTCTACAACCAATACAATGACAATAATAGGTGTGTTCTTTCTATATGAGAATTTATACACACACATATGCATGTATGCGTTGCTCAAGCAATATGGATCTTTGTGCAAAGCAAAAGTTCAGAATCAACCCTTCTCTCCTTTTTTTTCCCTAAAGGAAGAAAGCAGGGGCAGAAGAGAAAGTTTTTGTATCATCCATATAACTACCTGAGTTATCATTTTGCCTGGGCAGAACAATCCGTGTAAGACTAAAGGATGAAACAGGTCCTTCAAGATTTAATTAGTATCATATTGCCAGAAGTTGCTGCTAGTTGTTAAATGTTACACACTTTCTTTCTCCGTGGACATTTTCTTTTCTACCACTGTTAATTGCTGTGATAAGTTTTCTCTAATGACACATCTTTGTCCTTCCCCTTACTCAACAGTGTGTAGGAAATAAGGAAACCCATTGAAAACAGCTGAGAAATTGTACACTGAATGTTGATAGTGTATCATAAATTACGGTCATTTCAATTCTCCCATGACCTTTGTGGTCTATTTTATGCAAAGAATAACGAACAAAAACATCTTTGATAAACTTCCTGAATGTCTCGTCCCAAATACGTAGAAATTTTATGATACTATTAAAGGATTGGAGAGGGTGAGGAAGGGCAAAAGAAAACTAATTTCCAGGAAATCTTTTTATAATAAGTCAATCTGGCAACTTAGCAAATAAATCTCTTTACTCAAATTTAAAAGGAATCTGAATTATGGCAAGTTCTGTTCTATGGGTAGAATATCAGAATGAACTGTCACAGTGTGCTTTTCTTGTGCATATCTATGAACGTAAGCCAGCAGAGACCTGAGCAAATTCAAATCTTTCCTGGCCCTTTTGTCTTCAGAACATTTCCTAGAAATGACATGTTTTCACTGACTATATAGTGTTTGCTGTTTGGCCATCTGCCTTCAGCTATGCAAAAACAGTCTTTAAAACTTGCCCACGAACTTAGTTTGTAGCCTTATATCTGTGCCCTGCTACCCAAATGTAAGTGGAAAGGCATACTAGAACAGTTTAGAAAGACTGAGGATTGTCTGCAAAGGAATAGATTGAAATTTTCAAGAATTGACTCTGGATCCACATCTGCTTCAAAGCAGAGTGAGGTGGAACGTGGAGAGGGCCCAGCCCCAACCCTCTATCCTAAACTTGGTCTGTAATTTCAGAGGGCTCATTATACCCAGTGAAGCCACAGTGCTATAGCAGGAAGGCCAAGGAACTATGAATCTTAAATCTTTCTACTATTCACTCTCTGGCTGACCCTGTTGCATTGCTGAGGGATACCCTCTTCATCTACAAAAGAAATTAATATTATCTACCCTAACTAGGCAGTTGTAGGGTTCAAAATTTTTTATGGATGTGAATATGCTATCCATGGTACTCTCAGTGCACTGAACTGAAATTTTGAAATGCACAGATTTGCAAAGATTTCCTTATTGCTCAGAGACTTTGCTCAGAGAAATAAAAGTAGATAATAAATGCGTTGTATTCAGTAGCAATAAAGCAGGCCTTCAATAAAATTGCCTTTATTGCTGTAAAAGCTATTCTGGGCTAACTCTATTCTAAAAAACTACAACCTACAAACACAAGAATTCATATAGGGAGGAAACAATCAACTCTGGACCCTAGCATACATATTACTTTTGAAATGTGAAAGGCCTGTGAAAATTCGAGGAGTGATTTATGGCACACAAGGGTTTTCAAAGTGTTCGGATTTCCAAGAACTCTGTCTCTCTAGATCTTAGACGTTACTCATTAATTACCAAGAAAATGACATTTCACACCATAGTAACTGCTCTGGAGATGTCTTTATCTGATGTGTGAAGAAGAAAAATGATCATTGACACAAGTTTCATCTGTCCATTTCCTTTCATGTAATGCAGTCCCTGAATGGATATTGCAATGGCCAGAGGTGTCCTTTTGCAGTTTATGCCCTATAAAGAAGGTAATTTGGATAATGTGATACATGTGTTGAGCAAAATGACAAAACTATCAGATTTGTACAATAATTTCCATAGTCTAGGAGTAGGTATCAAGGCATTTTGTCTTTGTGAATTATAGCGCCAAGGTCTCCCCATGTGGCATTCCCTTTGTAGTGGGCTTGTTTATAAAGCCTAAGCTGTTTGTGTTTGCTGAGGGGAGGAGATGAATAGGTTATTAAAGCTGTATGGAAAAATCCTCACTCTAAGCAAAAAAAATAGCCTATTTATGGGACAATCGTAAAGGGCAAGGAATTTTTCATTCTGACCTTTAACGGTACAAGAAAAAAAAATCAATGTAGGTAGTTTTTCATGGAGAAAAGTGTAGATTTTCACTTTGGTGCCAATTTGGAGTTGTTTGCATCTTTTCTTATTAGATTGAGTTGAAGATAATGAGTTCTAGTTTTACCTTTTGCTACATTCTTTCCTACCTCCTCAGTTCCTTTTAATAGAGGGTGTTGCTCAGTGGACATTGAGATCTCCTTGGCAATGAAAACATAGTCCAAGTCTTTAGGGGGCACTGGGCCAAGGTTACCCAGGTCAGAGATAATGCATCACTTTCTAATGGCAACAGAAACTGTTTTTTATTTGGAGCCTAATCAGAAACCTGAGGCAGAGCTCACTAAATGTAATGGCTACCCATTTCTCCCAGATCAAACTGAGTACTTTCAGGACCCTAGCTTAAATGTTTAGGTTGAGGGGAAAAATAGTCTGGGTGATATAAGCTAGAAGATGCATTTGTTTATTGTTTTAGGCATGTCTTCTTATTTCTAAAATGAATTATCCTTCAACTTAGTAACAAAATACAAATAAATAAATTCACACCCACATAGCATTATGTTCTGCTAAATTAACCCGATCATTTCAAAGTAGTTCATTGTTATTGCTAGCGAGGTTGTGGGGAAAATGGCATGCTCATTCACTGCCATTGTAGCAGAAATTGGGACAGACATATATGATGCTCTTATACCCACTTCTAGAAATTTATCCTAAAGAAGTAACTCAAATTGAGGCATAAAGCTATAAGCATTAAAATATTTATTGCTGTATTACTTATGACTGCAGAATTTAAATGAAGTTGTGAATTCAATGATAAGGGAATACTTAAATCAATGTGGTAGGTTAACTGCATAGAATATTATAAAGTCATTAAAAATAATTATGAATACTATGTAACAGCATGGAAAACATTTATGATATACTATTAATTGAAAAAGAAGAATATAAAATGTTACTCTGGTGCTATAATTACAGCAACATAAAATATTTGTGTGTTCAAAGGCTGAAAGAGGACATGGAAAAGTCATAAAAATGTTTTATGGCAGTAGGATTAAATTAGTGCCTTTAAAATTATCAAAATGTTTTGGGTGAGGGGAAGAGATCTGAGTCAGCTAAATGAAACTTACATGAAATCAAGCAGTTACTTGACCTGAAGAAATATACTCTCTGTTACTTTTTAACTTTCCGTTTTTGGAAAAAGACTTACCTGCACTCAAAACCAGGCTCTATGTGTCTAGGTAAGAAATATTGGCATAGTAATTTAACCTCAGTTTCTCATCTTAAATGAAGATAGCAATGACTATCTCATAAAATGCTGTGAGGATTAATAATTTTATACAAGTTAAGAGCATGATACTTAGTAACTGCTCAATATTAGGTTAATTATTATTATAATTTCAATAGAGCTTGAATTTGGGGGAAACTTGGGACTAGGGTTACTGTAGAAAGCTGTTTAATTTCAAATTACAAAAGCTCCCTTAGTTAGAGTGATGGGACACAGTTGGAAGTGGAGGGTAATTAAATGGAGTTATTTATAAAATGTCAGCAGTTTCCTAAACATTTGTAAACCCAAAATAGTCCTGATGGGCCAAAATAGTTAAGAAAATTTTATCAGGGTTAATTTAACCAAAAGCACAATCTATGACAAGACAAACAAAAACGGAAATCTCTCTATACTCCATCTGGGAGTTGCTGAATAAAATTACAGATGCAAATTATGCTCACAGGATTGTGCACCAATCCACTCTGGTTTGACTTTTTACACTGTATCTTCTTCCTCAAATCACCATCATGTGTGGCCTTTTGTGATGACGTTGATTAACCTCATCTGAAAATGTAGGGCTGCGTTGATAGATGCAGATTCACATTAGACATTTATGGTGAAAGCAATGGACAGTGTTGCAGAATTGAGTACCGGAAATGGTTCTTTTGTAGCAATTTACAACCTGGTGCTTTCCAGGATTTCCTACCACCAGACAGGTAGTATTTTTCTGAATTTGTAGGATGCAATGCTTAGGTCTGTAGATGATTTGGATACATCGTGTCATTCATCCCCGTCTCCAAAGAGTAGGCCTCAAACAATTAGGCTTCTCATTTCTTTTGCTGGAGCAAGACACTACCTTATCTTGGGCTATTTCACTTATTTCACTTAACAGAAATCTCAGTGAACAAGGTGTGTGTGTACGACCAATTATGTATATCTGTATACCATTTTTTCCCTCTCAGAATGGCCAACATCTAAAAAGTTTAATGACACACTGTGTTGGCAAAGCTATGAGAAAGTAGGTACTTATGTATTTCTGGTGTGAATATAAATTGATACAAGGTACCTGGAGGGCATTTTGGCAATAACCATAAAAATTACAAATGCATATGCCCTTTCAGTCAGCAGTGTCATGATGGAGATTTATTCTACAAGGAAACTTGTAAAATAATGTGTACATGAAGTTATTCATTGTGACATCACTTACAGTCCAAAAGATGGGGAAAAACAAACAAATGTCCATCAACACTATGCAGTTTGGTCAAAAAGAATGAGGGTACTCTCTATTAAGTAATAAAGAAATACTTCTAATAACTATTATCAAGTCAGAAAGGCAGGTAAAACAATACAGATAATGTGATATCCTTTGTACAAAAGGAGCAAAGAATTAAGTATTTGAGTTTGCTTACTTTTACATTAAAAACTCTGGAAAATATGTAAGAACCTAATAAAAAATTTATTACTTGGGGTGGCAGAGGCTGGGGCAGAACTAAATGGAGGAAGGATGGGGTGGGAAAAAGAGTAAGATGAGTGAATTAGTGTTTATAAGAATTTTTAGCCGGGCGCGGTGGCTCAAGCCTGTAATCCCAGCACTTTGGGAGGCCGAGACGGGCGGATCACGAGGTCAGGAGATCGAGACCATCCTGGCTAACACGGTGAAACCCCGTCTCTACTAAAAAATACAAAAAACTAGCCGGGCGAGGTGGCGGGTGCCTGTAGTCCCAGCTACTCGGGAGGCTGAGGCAGGAGAATGGCGTAAACCCAGGAGGCGGAGCTTGCAGTGAGCTGAGATCCGGCCACTGCACTCCAGCCTGGGCGACAGAGCGAGACTCCGTCTCAAAAAAAAAAAAAAAAAAAGAATTTTTAATGACACTATTCAGAAAACAAACTATATGTGTGGAACTAGAATTTATTTCCAAGTGATGTAATGGTCTGAGGAAAAGTATCTTAACAGCCCGAGTAACATGGTGAGACCCTGTCTCCATAAAAAGTTTTAAAAAGTGCCAGGCATGGTGGTGCATGCCTGTGGTCCTAACTACTCAGGAGGGAGGTGGGAGGATCGCTTGAGGCCAGGAGGTTGAGACTGAAGTAAGCTGTGATCATGCTACTATACTCCAGCCTGGGAAACAGAGTGAGATCCTGTCTCAAAAAAGGAAAAGAAAAGGCTGGGCACAGTGGCTCATGCCTGTAATCCCATCACTTTGGGAGGCCAAGGTAGGAGGATCACTTGGGGCCAGGAGTTCAAGACCAGCCTGGCCAACATGGCGGAATCCCATGTCTACTAAAATACAAAACTTAGTTGGGTGTGGTAGCGGGCGCCTGTAGTCCCAGCTACTTGGGATGACGAGGCATGACAATTGCTTGCTCTTGTGAGGTGAAAGTTGCAGTCAGCCGAGAGATTGAGTGGAGTCACCAGGAAGTTTCCATGTGAGGAGCCCAGCAAAGTCTCAGCTGAGGAGAGACATGGGAAGGGTCTCAGGCACAGCCTAGGGAAGGGCCCAAAACATACCACAACAAGGGCTCCAAATGTTACAGAATGAGGGGTCTGGGGGCTGTGCCTGAGAAAGAGACAAAAACAATGTTTAATGCATTCAGCTGGTACTCACTTTTGGGCTCACTGGACTTCCACGCACTGTGGATCCACCCAAATTCCACACTCCTGAGGCATTGCGGATATACTATGCTAAAATAAGGTAGCTAGGAATTATCAAACTACATATCACAGACATCTTCTCTAATCAAGCGCATGCTCCATTGTCCCACCAGACTTCACTCACAAAACACAAAGATAAAGTTAGTAAGAAGTTCAAGATAGTGATAGAAAAGCTTTAAGCCAAGTTGAGGACCCTTCTGAGTACAAAGCCCTGTGTAACTGGTCAGGTCAGATACCAGTGAAGCCAGCCCTGCCTTCATAAACTCTAGGGCATTACTGGCAACTTTCAAGAAGTTGGTGTTTGAAAAGAGTACATCTTGACAGAAACAGAAGTTTGATTTTCCACAGATTTCTTAATCATCAGTTTTCACTCACAGCAAAAACACGCCCATACCCTTTCATACTAGTTGTTCATATTTACTATATGATCCACTCAAGTGTGCCACCCGTGATTAAAGAGGATAAATGAATGGTTTTTGTGGTACTGTACATGGTATTTTTTCAAATGTAATTAGATCCATTTGTTAGTTGCTTAAGAAAAAAATGTTTTAAACCAGAAATTTTTATTTAATTATATTGTTTTATTTTTAGAGATAGGGTCTTGCTCTATTGCCCAGGCTGAAGTGCAGTGGCATAATCATAGCTCATTGCAGCCTCCAACTCCTAGGCTCAAGTGATCTTCACACCTGAGACTCCTGAGTACCTGTGGCTACAGGAGCAAGCCACAACATGCATTGTATTATTAAAATACATAAATACTATATACTTTTTTATTTTGAACTTAGTGTATATAAGTCTACATTCATTGGCAATCATTAGATATACAGCTACATTCTTTTTCTTTGTGCATCGAAACTCTGATTAGAGTTCCAGATCTGTCTTGCATAAATCACATCTATGATGCATAATCTATGATTTCCAGCTTGGGTTTCTTTAAAGTGATGCAAGACACTAGAGAATATATATAATATTAGTGCAGTCAAAGTTCAAATCCTTCTAGTTTTATAATCCCCTTCCCAAACTTTTATAGTTGTCCACACATAATTCAACAGAATACTTTTATTATTGTGACTAGCCTTTATAGTCTTCCAAAGCATTCAATTATATTTTCAAAGGAATAATAACCTTTTTAAACTCACATTTCATTGACTTATTTAACATTTAATTAAGTTCCTAATTACGTAAGTACAATTGGCATAAATATAAATATTTAATCAAATTACATAATTTGCTAAGTACAGTTGCCAAATAAAGTTTAAGAACCAAGAGAAGTGACTTTGGTAAGAATGTGACTTCAGTGTCAGGAATAGATTTTGGCAGGCTCGTAGAGATCAGTTGAATAGGGCTGGGCATGGTGGCTCATGACTGTAATCCCAGGACTTTGGGAGGCTGAGGCAGGCAAATCGCTTGAGCCCAGAAGTTTGAGACCAGCCTGGGCAGCATGACAAAACCCTGTGTCTACAAAAAATTTTAAAAAGAGCCGGGGTGGTGGTGTTTGCCCGTAGTCCCAGCTACTTAGGAGGCTGAGGCAGGAGAATCACTTGAGCCCTGGAGGTGGAGGCTGCAGTGAGCCATGATTGGGTCACTGAACTCTAGCCCCAGTGGTAGAGCAAGACCCCATCTCAAAGAAACAAAAACGAGATATTAGCTGAATAGCAATGACCAGTAAGTATCAAGTGGACATCATATCTTAGATAATGAAAGTCATCATTTGATTTGGACATGTGGCTCAGGAAAAATTGGTTTCAAATACGTAGTCCTATTTCAAAGGGCTATCCTCAAAGGATTCCATTTTCTTAAGAAGTTTCTTTACACAAAGCTCAAAAGAAATAAAAAAGCTTCCATTTTTAATCACTGTCTTTTCAGGTGTCATTTTCTCTTTAAGGCTTTCCCCTCCCTGCCCATGTGGAGTTAGTCACTCTCCAGGCTCTGTCCTCTTACCCAGTCTGACACAGCATTCATCATGCAGTATTGAATTATTAGCTTTTCTGTCTCACTCTCTACTTATAAGACACCCCATAAACATTCCTGGACACATCTGGTGCCATAGTGTACTTGTGCTCTGAGATTCTCCTTTCTTAGTTATAAAACTTTACTTTGTCAAGTAATTTCATTATATTATCTGTCATTCTTTGAATTGAATCTTTATGCTATCCCTGAATAAGAGTAAAATCTGTCGATGTATGCACAGAAAGTCCTCAAATAATGTCTTTTTTTTTAGCTTAATTTTGTTATAACATTGATGAGGGGGGAAAAAAATGGATTCCCTTGGAATCCAGAAAAAAAATTTCACACAGTCAGGGCCACTGTCTGCATGGAGTCTGTGTGTCCTTCCCACGTTCGCATGGAGTCTGTGTGTCCTTCCCACGTTCGCATGGAGTCTGTGTGTCCTTCCCACGTTCGCATGGAGTCTGTGTGTCCTTCCCACGTTCGCATGGAGTCTGTGTGTCCTTCCCACGTTCGCATGGAGTCTGTGTGTCCTTCCCATGTTCGCATGGAGTCTGTGTGTCCTTCCCATGTCCACATGGGTGCTTTCCATGTACTCTGGTTTCCTCCCACATCCCAAAAGATATGCAAATTAGATTCATTGGCTGCAAAGTCCCTGCGTGTGATTTTGTGTGTGAGCATGTCCTGTCCAGAGTTGTTCCTGTCTGTGGTCCTGAGCTGCAGGGATAGGTTCTGGCTACCTGAGACCCTGAACTAAAATAACTGAGTAAATAATTATCTTACTTGTTTTCATTAATCTTTCTGAAATATGTATATACTTCAATGTTTAAGATTAGAAGTGTTTTGGGTCTTCATTTACAAATTCGATGATGCATGTGTGACAAGAAATACACTATATGAGCTTAACTCTTGTTTATATCAATTAGCCTATGGTAAAATTGATTTCCCTATACATAATTTCCCTCAAAGTCACAGTTTCTGAGAACCTATTGACAACATTAAGTGAGGACTTACTATACAGTGCTTGGAACAGCGCTGGCACAGGCAAAGTTATGTTTCTATTAATATCTTTTCACCTGTATATAAACTTTCATCTTAAATGTCATTTTGGATATATTCTAACTTCCAATCAACTTTTTCATATCTTTAGAGATTTTGAGCTATAAGCATAAATTTAATTGTTAACTTGCTGTTACTCTAAGCACTTAACAGTTATCATTGTCACTTATTATTACAATAGCCACTGCAAAACTTTTCATTTCATTGATCATTTCAATGATCACTTTTACATTTGGTAAGAAAATTAGAACACTTTAATTTCAGTACCAATGTTATGATAAGAGCTAACAAATTGTAACTTTTGCTGTGACCCTAATCTAGAAGTATTTGTCTCACTAATTGCAGGAGTGATTTCCATCACTCCACAGAATTATGCTGTAGGCACACTTTTTTTACATTATACTGCATTATGGCTCAGGGCACACCTCATCTTCATATACATTCTTCATAAACTAAACTTGGAACTACCCTCCAACCTGTGTTTGCACCTTACCTGGGCCAATTCTTAATTCTGCTAGTATTACCCTCTGATTTGATTTACTCATTCATCTTGACCACATTTTGGGTTCCCCTGCCTGAAAATACTTCCATGAAACACCTTCTTGGTTTATTTTCCAAATTGATCCAGTTGATGATAAAAGTCCAACCACTAAAAATCCCTGTATGAGCAAAATTTACACCACAGTCCATAAGCTGTACAACCACCACGGCGGGCTTTGGTGCAGCGTCTACTGTGGCTATGGCCATACAACTCCCATCCTTCCAGGTGAAATCCAGAAATCCTGGTTTGTTTGGTTTGTTTCTTTATTGTTGGTTGGTTTCTTTTACTTTTCAAAGTCATTATTACCTGCGAGAACTGCTAGGTGGTTTTTTTTTAAGTCTTATCATCTGACATTGACGTAAGCGAGGAAGATAGCGCTTCATAAACAAGACATCAGGGTGAAGGGAGACAGGGATGACTGTGACATGGGTTAAGAAAATGAGAAGGAAGACATTGGAGTTCAGAAGGAGAACATGTTCCTAAGACAGTAGTGAACAGCCACCAACACATTTTGTGTGGTTCAAAATGTTACTGCTGATCAGTGGTAGTTTAACATTTAAGTTAGTCATGGTCTCCATATTTTCAAACCCAAAATATGGAGATCAATGTCAGTCATGCAGAGAGTGAAATAAAATATTTGAATCATGATTGGTCTAGAAAATCTGCAGGCCATACATTGAGACCGTATAAACTAACTTAATTCTGTAGGACAAAATGAACACTGGATAGAAAAGAGTTCATTCCTAATTTGCATATTGATGGCAACCTTCTTGCTTTTGTCTGTCTTGATTCACAATTATTTGAGTTACTGTTATTGCCTAGAGCAAGTAAAACTTTTCCATAACATTAATAGGCTGACGATGCACATATGAGTATGTGTACATATGAGTATGTGTACATATGAGATTCTTCCAAGTGCCATAGGTTTCATGCATGCAAATATGTTTTAAGACCCTTGCTTTGACACAGGTAGAAGAAATATATGCCCTGATACATAACATGGTAAAATTGTAGACCTAGAGTCAACTAATCAATTACTGAAATGGAGGATATGATAGGTGTGGTGGCAGGGAGAAGATGGGGGGACAGTAATGGACCTTATTTTTTTCTCAGTATTTGTATGAGAAGTGACACTGAAGCTCCCCTTCTGCCTGAATGGCCTAATGGCAATAGTTTTATTATAGCTTCTTTGAACCTCATACCAATATTATCTTTCTTGAATATCTATACTCTTCTTAGATATTTTTATTCCTCCTCTCCCAGCAAAACTCAAAACATTTTTGCCATTCTTATCACATTAGTTATTTGAGTTGTGCATTCATGAGTATGTAGGAGAAGATACTGTTGAACCAACCACCTACATGTAGAAAGTTAAACTAAATTTCCCATTGTCTCAGAGAAATAAGGTGACCAACTCCTCTATTTGACAGGGACTGAAAAGTTTTCTGGAACATAAGACTTTCAGTGCTATACCCAGAAAAGTCCTGGGCAAATAGGACTGAACTAGTTCACTTACACGAAAAGTTTAAACAGGACATTAAATCAAAGTGGCGGGTAAACACATCCTCTTACCTAAATCCCACGAAATGGCAAAAAGGGTATTGAAAAATGATAAAATAAATTTGTGACTATTCAGGAAAACAAGAAAAAGGGGAAGGAATTCCTGAAAGATAGCCAAGGCAGGTATAAAAAGAAACAAAAACAACTTAGAGTGTTTTAAATCAGCTTAGAGGGAAAAAAAAAAAACATGAAGGTAGGAGAGGCTTGAGGGCAATCTTAACCCAAAATAAACAGAGGCAAGAAAGTAGAGAAAGTTCCAAGGCAGTCATTAGGGTAAATAGTTGGAGATGTACACTCACAAGACTAAGTCATTTTTCTCCTTAATACCTTTGATAGTTTATATTAAACATTGAGCAGCCGTCATTTGTAGCAACAACCTACAGCAATAAATATGGATAGGGCAGCCAGAGAGGGAGCTGCGCTCTAAGAAGCAACTGAAGGAAAACTCAGGTCCTATAGATAAAGTACTAACATCAAGCTCAAAATAATTACAAATATATATATATATATATACATAGTATATATATGTGTATATATTTACAAAAAATATCTACATACACATACCTATGTTTATCTATCCATTTACATACATACATGCATACATACCATGAAGCAAGAATATTACTTAATAGAGAAACACTAGAAGCATTCCCACAAAGGTCAGGGACAAGGGAAGGATCTATGCTAACTCCATGGTTATTTAACATCATATTAGAGTTATTAATCAATGCAACTAGAGAAAAAATAATTTGAGCCATGAAAGGAAATATATTATCTATATTTGCAGGTGACATAATACACCTGGAAAACCCTAGATAACTGATGTAAAACTAATTCAAACAATAAAAGCAAAATATTAAATTAATATAAAAAACCAATAGTATACACATACACAAATAATATCTAAATCAAGCTAGTGGAAGCTCAATTTACTAATAGCAACAAAATGAACTTAAAAAGTAAACCACAAAAAACCTTAGAAATAAACTCAACAAATCATATTCAAAATCTATATAAACTATGAAATGCTTCCTCCTCACGTTGTTTTATTTTGGACAGTTCAACATCTTCAAGATATAAGTTCTCCCTGAGTTAAAATATCAAAAAACTTTTCTCTAGTGCTGAGTAGCTTTATAATTGAGTCCATATCGAATAATAAATATGCAAGAATACAACTGGGAAAATGCTGGGAAGAAAAAGAGCTATGAAAGGGACCTAGCCCTACCAGATATTAAAATGTCACAAAGCCACAGTAATTGAAACAGTGTAATGATACACGGAGAGATAATCAGACCAATGGAATAAAAAGAAAGTCTAAAAGTAGAATCAGCATTTTATGGAAATCTAGTGTATGATGAAAGTGAGATTTCATAACACCGAGGCTTTCTAAAAATGGTGTTGGGGCTAGGTACAGTGGCTTATGCCTGTAATCCCAGCACTTTGGAAGACCAAAGAGGAGGATTGCTTGAAGCCAGGAGTTTGAGACCAGCCTGGGTAACAAAGTGAGACCCCAGTGTCTATAAAACTTAAAAAGAAGAAAATTAGTTAGCCAGATGTGGTGGTATGCACCTGTAGTCACAGCCCAGGAGTTCAAGGATGCAGGCAGCTATGATCATACCCCTGCACTCAATCCTGGACAATACAGCAAGATCCTACCTCTAAGAAAACAAAAATATAGGGTTGGGACAATTGGATAACTATTTGAAAAAGACACAATTAAATCCATTCCTCACATCATATGCAAGATTAGAATCCAAATAGTTCAAAGATCTGAATGTTTAAAAAACAAAACAACTATATAAGTAAAAGAAGAAAACATAAATGGACTCCTCCATGAGTTTGGTATAGGAAAAGACTTTCTATGATTCTAAGTGCAGATGCAATGAAAGATGACAAATTTAACTACATAATTTTTTCACTTATGGCAAAAAAAACTCATTACAAGCAAAATCAAAAATACAATAACAAATTTAGAGGAAATAATTGAAACACATAAACAAATAATACCCCTAATATATAAAAATTAAGAGGAAATACATTTTTAAATTATGTAAACATAGACAAAAGACATATACAGACATATACATATAAATGACTTTTAAACACATGAAAAGATATTCAGTTTCACTCATAATAGATAAATTCAAATTCAAACTATACTCAGATACCATTTCTCACCTAAGAGACTGGCAAAAATTAAACATATTGGCAATGTATTGTATTGGACAAACTATAGATAAACATGAACTTTCATACATTAATTGTTGATAGAAATAAAAAAATTACACAATTTCTATGGAGAGAATTTGACAATATCTGCAAAACTACATACACATTTATCTTTTGACTCAGCAATTCTACTTTTTGGAATTTGCTCTGAAGAAACACTTCAAACAATATGAAAATACATATGCACGTGGCTATTCATCACAGCATTATTTGTAATTGCAAAATACTGGAACATATCTAAATACCTAAAGATGGGTTGAATAAACTATGGTTTCTATACACATTGATATACTATGTAGCTACAAAAAAAAAGAATGAGAAAAATCTCTACAAAGTGACATGGAGTGTTTTCTTGGCTATATCGTTAAATTAAAAAAAAAAAAAAGCAAAGTGGGAAAAAGTTAGGGAAGGGAAATAGAAAAAATTTATAAATCTACTTAGTTTTTGCAAGAAGGCAACATAGGGAGATTAAACAAAAAAATAAATGAAATTGACTACTTACAGGAATTATTGTTATGAGGTAAATTGTGTTCCTTCAACATTCATACATTAAAGTCCTAACACTTACTACCTTGAAATGTGACCTTATATGGAGATAGGGTTATTACAGATGCAATCAGTTTTAAAATGAGGTCATTAGAAAGGGACCAAATTCATTATGACTTGTGTCCTCACGAAAAGGGGAAACTTGAACACAGAGACATATGAAGAAGGAAGGTGACTGGAAAAGACAGGGAGACGATGGCCATCTACTAGACAAGGAGAAAGGCCTAAAACAGATCCTTTGCTCACAGCCCTAAGAAAAAACCAACCCCACAGACACCTTTAGTTTGGACGTCTAGCCCCCAAAACTGTGAAACAATAAATTTCTGTTGTTGAAGCCACTTAATTTTTGGTACTTTGTTATAGCAGCCCCAGAAAACTAATACAATGGTGGTGGTGATGGTAGGGAGGAAAGGATGTGTTCTGGGTTATCTATTAGTGTTTAACAAATCATCCCAAAACTGGTACAATAATTCAACAACTCTGTGATTTGATGAGTCATGAATTCTGGCAGGGCATAGTGGGCAACAGCTCTTCACTGCTCCACAGTATCTGAAGCCTCAGCTGGGGTGGCTTGAATGGCTAGAGGGCTGGGACAACTGGGCAGTGTGCCTGGGTCAAGTGACATCTTCTGGAGTGGGTATGTCCAAGATGGCTTCTTCACTCACATGTCTGGCACCTGGAAGTGGATAGCAGGAACAGCTGGCAGCATTGTTTTCCGCTTACATTATTAGTTTGGTCTCCCTCACAATATGAAGGTCTCAAGGAAGTTAAGATTATTACATGTGGCTCAGATAATAAGGCTGAGGGCTTATTACATAGTGAGGGCTGCTCCCCAAATATACATTCTAACAGGCAGGAAACAGAATACCAAAACTGACACAACATCATTTCCACCACATTTATTGGTCAAAGCAGTCATAGGGCCAACCCAGATTCCAGAGGGTAGAGACATAGACCCTGCCTCTTGATGAGACAATAGCAAAGTTGCATTGCAGAAGACCATGTGGAGGGAAGATGTTGTGATCATCTTTGGAAAACACAATAAGCCGTAATGTGGAGGAGACAGTAGAAGAAGTTACATTTCTGTGAATATACCTTTTATAAACAGTTTTGATTGTGAGAGGCATTTTAGTGTTCTAGAACAGGTGTCAGCATACAATGGCCTGCAGACAAAATGCAGCCTGCTGCCTGTTTGTGTAAATAAGGTTTTACTGGTTTATTGGTAAACCTGCAGAGTTGAGTAGTAGAATAGAGACTGCATGGTCCACAAAGTCTAAAACATTTACCATCTGGAAATCTACAGAAAAAAAAAATTTGTTGGTTCCTGTTCTAGAAAGTAAAAAGTAATTAATTAATTAAATCCTCAGAGTTAGGGAGGAAAAAACCTAAAACTGAACACAAATAGTATCAAATGAACCTATCTGCAATTCAAATGAATAACGTCATTTCACTGAAAGGGCCACAAAAGAATTCATTAAAGTACCCATTGAAATAAAGAATATGACTGTACACCTTCGGTCTAGGAAGAAAAGAACATTGCAAACAAATCCTGGACTCTTGTGTAGGTTTGTTATTTTGTAATGATGTTGGTGTAAACATTTTGAAACCAATTTATGTGTATTGTGGAATTAAGTAAATGAACAAATGGTTAAGTATTGATGCTGTTGAAAGTGCTGGGTCACTGCAGAAGGAGGAGACAACAAGGTGAAAGGGAGTGAGGCAAAAAAAGAGCCTGGCAGAGTTGGGCTAATGCTGTAGGTATCCGTAGAAATCTATATCTATATCTCCTAATTCTCTTTGCTGAAAGGCCTAGAATCAATGACACTTGGCACCTCGGTATCAATAAGGCTATTTGGTGCCCCACATATTAGTTTCTAAATGCTACTTTCCATTAAAGGGACCAAAGGCTTTTTGAAGAAAAGGCAAATTCCAGAACTAAAGTAGAGAAGTAATAAAATGAGTTTGAAACATCTTCTTGTACCAGAAAGTAAGGAAGTAGTTAAATAAATAAATAAATAAGTAAGTAATTGAGCATGTCAAAAAGACTCAGGTGAGTGCTCTTCAAAACTATCATTATCAAAAAGAAAGAAAGTCTGAGAAACTGTCACAGACCAAAAGAGGCTAGGAGTCGTGACAGCTAAACATAACGTGGTATTCTGAATGGGATGTTGGAACAGAAAAAGGACATTAGGAAAAAACCAGTGAAATTTGGATAAAGTGTGGAGTTTAGTTAATAATAGTTATATGCCAATGTTGTTTCCTTAGTTATTACAAATGGGCCATAGTTAGATGTCAATAATAGGGAGAAATGTGTGCAGGGTATGCAGGAATTCTCCGTGTCATCTTTACAACTTATCTGTAAAATTATTCTAAAATTTAAAATGTTTTTAAATGTACTTCCAAAAGAAAAAAAAGGAAAAACACAGAGCTAGCTTGAAGATGCTCCCACTGGACAAATCTAGAACAATCAAGTAGTAATAGGTTATGATGCAATGAATAAGGTATGAATTCATGAGTTCATACTGATAATAAATAAATATTCTTAGTGGCAAAGGAGGGGCCGTTCCTTCCAGCAGAATTCCAACTGATAAGTATGTATGGAGCATGAGTTGGAAAAATCACTATTTCTAACCATTAGTGTTAGAACTGGTTTACGCAAGAATCATCAGTGGGTGCCAAATCTGCCGGAGTTGGAGTCTGATGATTTTCATTGCCTTAAGTGTCTCCCTCAAGATTTCTTGTTATATTTAAGAATGGAAAAAAAAATGTTAATTTCACAATGGAAAAACAAGAAATATCTTAAGCTTGGTGATCAAAATTAACATCTATGATGAGGGACAGATGGATATGATGTACATCCAGACATGGTGCCCTGTTAAGGACACATAAACTATTGTAGTATTCTAATTAGGGACACAGACTTGAAATCTAAGCATGAGGAAATACCAACCAACCAGCAAACAAACAGAAAAACCCAATGGAAAAAATTATACAAAATATTTTTTCTACCCAATCAAAACAAGTGGCCTATATTCTTAAAATATATCAAAGTCACGAAAGCTAAAACAAAACAAAGGCTAAAGAATTGTTCCTGATACAGAAGATGAAAGAGACTTAGCCATTGAGTATAGTGGTAGATCCTGGGCTGAAAGAATAAAGATACCACAAAAGACATTATTGGGACAATTTATGAAAATGGGAATCTGGACTGTAAATTAGATAAAAATATTGTACCAATGTCAAATTTCTTGAATATAACTACACTATGGGGACATAAGAGAATATCCTTGTTTTTAAGAAAAACATACTGAAGAAATCTTGGAGGTTAAACAATTATTAGGCATGTGCCCCACTTTCCAATGATACAGAAGAAAAAATGATATGAGAGTGTGTGACAGAGAGAAACAATTATAAAGCGAATCTGGCATATTAGGTGAATCTGGGTAAAGGGACTTAGGGAGTTCTCTGTACTATTCTTGTAACCTTTCTTTAGGTTTGAAATAACTTTATTTTAAAGTGGAAAGGTAAATATTATTTTTTTAAAATGTGTATATGAACATACATAGCACAAAGTAGGAATTCAACAAATGTTCATTTTTTGTTTCCTGTCTAATTTGATTAATTGAAAATCATTGTAAAACATGACTGTATTCGAGGGAAAAGAAAACTGCCAAAATTCTCTACATTCAGAAGGTAAGGAGAATGAACACTTGATATCCCAGTTTCTCCCCAAAGAAAGGAATATAAATAATTGAGGATTTGGTGCATAAACTGTGCTTACATTGGCTTCTTTTACTTGGTAGCTACCAGCTTCAAAATCTTTGGAAGGAGATATAACAAGGAAGCTTGTGGTTTCTTAAATAAATTAACTGAATAAATGGATTACTTAAAAAATGCATAGATTGATGGGTCGGTGGAACTAAACGTTGTTTTAGAAGAACCTATGACATTAATCCAAAAGAATACTCAATCTACTTTAGTACTCAGCTTCCTTTTACAGGCTATGAAATACCAGGAAGAGGCTATGGCTAAATGGATTAGAGAACCTTCCTTTCCCTGCTGAAATCTGGGGGAGTTTTACAATATTATTCCCTTTAAGTACACCAGTTTATTTGAACTCAGATTAGAAGATAAAACAAATCTACTTCCATTTAACAAGTGGAACAGGATTTGCGATGCAAAATCAATCAGAGAAAGAACTCAGCTGAGACAAAGGTTTACCAACTGGGTTGATATGGATCATATATTCTAGATGTGTGAGTCTAATAATCCCTCCACACCAAATTATTCTTCCAGAACATCCTTAAGTGCAAATCAACTTAATTTTGTGCTGCTTTTTTGTTGTTGTTGTTGTTGTTCCTGTACAAATTAATGAGAATCCTTCTTAACCCTAAGCAAGGCATGACAACGATTAAACTCATGATTGAGAAAACACAAAAACTTTATTTTTTACCCATAAACATTAAATGCCAGGCTCTCAGTCTTCCTTGCACATCCTTCCACATCCATGGCCACTGTTTCTAGGTTTTACGTCTCCTTGAAAGATATAGCCCTGAAATTCTATTTCAATATTCTTATTTTGCATACACTGTGTCAGTAAACATCACCTAAGAACCACACAAAGCATGGTTAAATTTTGTACAGCTTTATTTTATTCAGACTGATACATTCAGGTAGGATCTACATCTCCACTGATACAGAACTACTCCCAACCACCATCTTCTTGCACTTGGTCTAATATAACAACCTCCAAACTGATCTCGTTTCCATGCTTCCCCATCTATAGTCCATGCCCCATTTGGTAGCAAGGGTCATTGTTTTGAAATATAAATCATGTTTTTCCATAAAACCCACTAGTGGCTTCTTATGCAAATAAAATCCAAACTCATGATATTCCTTTGAAGACCTAGAAACCCTGGTCTCTGCATGCCTCCCCAATTTCTTCTCCTAAAAACCCATCCCTCCCTCATGATTATCTAGTCATACTGTCATTTCTTCAAGCACGCCCAGCTTGTTCTGACCCAGGGCCTCTGCACTAGCTGCTCCTCCCAGCTAGAATGCCACTGTGCTTTGAATGGCTGTCTCATACTCATCACTTAGTGCCTATTTTGAATATCACAACACAGAGAGATTTTCTTCGAACACACCATATAAAGTAGATCCTCATTTAGTCGAGCTCTAATACTCCTAGTTGTGTTTACTTCAAAACTCATTACTATCTAAAATTATATATTTGTTTACTTGTTAATTTATTTTCTTTCCCTCATTCACTAGAATGTCAGCTACATGAGCAGTTATCTCAGGTTTATGGTTACCATTGTATTCCCAGTATTTAGAATTGTAAGCATTCAGTTAATAGATGCTGAAAGAACATGGAATTGAATGAATAATCTCAAGTAAAGCAATGATCTACTAATGTCCTTTGTAGGATTATGACTTACTAAAAGTATTCTGGGTTTTTAATTCTCAAGATCACACACACACTATTCAAACAAATACATGAATTCAACAAAGTTGCCAGATACAAAAGCAGCATAAAAAATTTGTTGCATTTCTGTATACTAACAATGAACAATCTTTATTGACCTGAGCTGGGCCTACACTTGCCTAGATATTTCTGTACCATTTCTCACAAGCTTGTGATCACTTTCAGTTCTGCCCTACTTCCTCCCCTCAGTTTTCAACTTCCTTATTCCCAGAATATAGGTAGATTGGCTAAGTTTGTAGAATCTATTTCTTGATTCAGCCCAAAGTGGCTGAACTATAGGTCTTCTTTTGGGTTTCCATATTCTCTTGAACATTTGAGTTTTGCCTTGAGTTTTTCCTTTGTTACTGAATGTTTATCTAACCATTTGTTTCCTCATTTTCTTTTATCCTTTTTAAAAAAAGTACACCTTACTTTGCATGTAATTACACAATAGATGTTTTTATATTTGATTTTACCATACAGAAAATAATATTATACCACTCTGGGTGTGCTCTTGTGAATTTAAACTGTGACATTGATGGCTACAATTTTTGAGGCCCATACTGAGACAGTATATTATATTCCATCAGATGACTCTATTCCCATTGCATTCTATAAAATTGTGCTCTTTGGAATTACTTATTTTCTGTAGGATACTCTGGATTAAGCAGAACTGATTATATTTTTACAGTAAGCAATAGGTAGCCATAAGACTTTCTTAAGCTGAAAAAAAAACTGGTGAACTTGAGGTTAGCAAATCAGAAAGGATTATATTTCATTGTGTAGTACAGAAAGTGTGTGGTAATGATGGCTTAGAAACATATGGATTTACTTTTCTCTCATATAAAAGAAATCTGAAAGTAGGTGCTCCAGGGGCTATCATCAGGGATCCAAGTTCTGTTTCTCTTTCTGCTGTACCCTCCTTGGCACTGGTGTCTATCCTAAAGGTTTCCTCATGTTTCAAGATAACTGCTGAAACTCCAGCTACCAGGACTACATGCCAGGCAACTGAGAGAAAGAAAACGGGTAAGAGCAAAAGGGCATGAACCTTTAAAGACATTTTGCAGCTTATATTTCATTGGTCAATGTGAGAAAATGTTGTTTTTCCCCATTGGGCACACTGCCCAGGAAGAGGGGGAAATGGATATTGGGTAAGTGGTTAGCTATCTGTGCTCAGTTAGAAATAGTAAATGCAGCTGAATAAATGACAAAATACATTTACAATGATGGATTCATATAATTGATTTTTATAGGCAGACATACAAATGTTATTGATGCATCAGATAAAATTCAAGTATAGTATTATACATTCTCTGAATTACATACAAACATGTTTTGATTTGCAAATATTTAGAAAGGTGCATATTAAAAAAACTTTCAGAGCTAATTATTAAAAATAAGTCAAGCAATTTCAACACTTATTTAGATCTCTAAACCAGAGTCCCTCAATAAAGATTATTAAAATAATTTAAAATTATCAGAGAACAATATTTTGTTTCTTTTCTGATTTGCAAAAGACAAGAGCAATTTTGTGATTGTTTGTTTTCAATCTATGAGTTCTCGGTTGCACAATTTTGATGCTACAGAAATCAATGATTATGGGGCATTTGTCCAAAGATCTAAGTCCACCCTCCTATAGGAGAAAAACTCAAATAATGTCCCTAGTTAAAACAAAAAGTAAACATACACCTTGGAACTCACACATCCAAATGAAAGTCATCATTCAAAATAAACCTAGAAATCTGGACAGTTTCTTTCAATGATACAGTTATTATTTTAAAGGTTTTTGCAACTCTCTTCTGGAAATGGGGGTTGGGGCAGGGAGAAAAGGCAGGGTTCTGATTGTCTTAGTAACTCTTTTGTGCACTTCATGAAATGTTTTGCTTCAAGGAGAATATTATCCAACTTGATCAATGATAGATCCATCAGATCTAGCTCCAAATGACTTTTTATTGTTTCCAATAAAGATTTGCTGCCACTGAGGTCACTGGCACAGACAAGTAAAAGAAAATCAATTCACCTTCTCAGGCCTCATTTCTTCATCTGAAAAATTATGAGGAGGGATCAGGTAGATAATCTCTAAGTTTCCTTTCAGAATGGTGTTCAGTGATTCTATAATTCCTTTTGCTAACCCTATGCTTTAGGTCCTGCACCTAGAAACTTTAGAATTTATTATTTTAAAGTCATAATCTATTTCAGTGAATATACATTATCAAAATTAACCATTAACATATCAACACACACATATATGTGTGTGTATAAAATAAACAAATTCATGTTTACACTCAAAATATATGGGAAATAGAAAAGATCTACTAATCAAAACTCAAGTTGATTATGGGTTAATGTATGTTACTTCCCTGCTGGCTTCTCTGAAATTTATTGAGGTTGGTGCAAAAGTTTGTAACTGCAATTACTTTTGCAAGAACTGAAATAAACCTCTAAAGGAGGATGGGAGGTAGGGAAGGAAATTAACATTTATTAGAGGACAACTAAGAGTATGCAATTGCTAGTTACTTTTGTTATAAATCATCATAGTCTAAAAGACTCCCGAGTTATAAGGCTTGCTAGTTACCCCAAACAAAAGAAAAAAACTTTTTTTTTTGAAAAGCAGCTTTTAAACATCACCTAGCTATTACCAACCGACTGCATGCTCTGCTCCAGTTAACGCTCCTTCCTTATGCTTACCCTTTGTCTCAAGATCTCAGAAGACATAGCTATTCCTAGGGTTTTGTGGGCATCAAGTGCCAGGAAACACAGCTTTCACTCTATGTGATCCCCAACTTGACTTGTCTGAAGAGGTATAAGTATATTCTAATACATGTGTTCTTTATCTAAATTCTTGCATTCCAAATATTCTCCCATTTCCACTGAATCGCAAACTTCATAAGCACAGATATTTCAACTAACCACATTTGTAGTAAAATGTGCTGCCCTGTTACTTTAGCCCAAAGCTCTGTATTTTGAGTGCAAAAATATTTGATACTTGGCATAAGTATTAAATTTATCTCGGAGGTTTCAATTTTGAACCAAATCAGTGTTTCATTTCTCACTTGATGAATTTTTCAAACTGTTTACCGATGAAAAGAATACTGTTGGCATTGAACCATTTAATCCATTTTGGTCAGATGTATGATATTTTTGTTTCTAACGAAAGTGCCCTGCAAATCCCAAGGCAGCCCCATGCTGCTTTTTATTTAATGTAAATTACCTCCGTGGACTGCTACTTAAAAAGTTCAGCCAACAGATAAACTTCCTACATCGCCTCCAGTTCTTCTGAGAGTAATTTCTACAGTCTAGCAAAACCCACTAGCCATAATCAGATTTTTATGTTTAAAACAAAACAAAAGATATACACAAGCTGATTTACACTGAAAACCATGAAACTCCTAGGGAATTACGGGCAGCCAAGCGGATGGCTCTAGGGGAAAACAGTTGTTGGCACAAAGTTGCACATAACTAGTTTTTTATATTTCGGACTTCCTGTTGGTGATGGTGGAGAAACAAGGAGAAAAAAAGATGGAGCAGTATTGGCTTGCTATATAACTAACACCTGCAGATCAGGAGAAGCAAGGAAAGATGTCAATGAGTCTAATAAGATATAATTGAGCAAATATTTGAGTCTTGAGGAAATGTGCAAGAAAATGCATACAGAATCATCACAGGTTCATATAATCCTGGTGGCAATGAACACTCGCTGTCTGTAATGTTAAGAGATCCTTTTGCCCTGTGTCTCAGAAATGGTCAGGACAGTATATTCATGATAAAGCTGAGAGTGTTTAGAAGTGTGCTGGGTTCATCATTGTTCAATAATGGTGCCTGTTTCTGCTTTAGAAGGCATTATAATTTTTTCTAAGGTCCCTGTACCTCTTCCCAGAAATCTACTTTCAATAACAATCTCTTAAAGTGAATGAAAGAAAAGCAAAAGGAATTAGTATTTTTAAAAGCCAACTAAGAGTTGGGCATTTTGTTAGCAATTTTTATAAATCGCATAGTCTACAACAGCTCTTTAAATCACAAAAAGTAATTTTCTGGCTTCTGCACTGCAAAAGAAACTATCAGCAGAGTAAACAGACAACCTAAAGAATTGGAGAAAATATTTGCAGACTCTGCATCTGATAAAGGCCTAATATCCAGAATCTGTAAGGAACCTAAGGAAATCAAGAAGCAAAAAAATAACCCCATTAAAAAGCAGGCAAAGGACACAAACAGAAACTTATCCAAGAAAGACATGCGGCCAAAAAAAGCATATAAAAAAATGCTCAATATCACTAATCATTACAGAAATGCAAATCAAAACCACAATGAGATACCATCTCTTACCAGTCAGAATGGCTATTATTAAAAAGTAAAAAAAAAAAATAACAGATGCTGGCAAGGTTGCGGAGAGAGGGAAAAACTTATACACTGCTGGGGGGAATGTAAAAACAGTTCAGTTATCGTGGAAAGTAGTTTGGTGATTTCTCAAAGAACTTAAAATAGAACTGCCATTTGACCCAGCAATCCCATTACTGGGTATACCCAGAGGAATATAAATCATTCTACCATAAAGACATCAACAGTAGACTGAATAAAGAAAACGTGGTACATACATACCATGAAATATTATGCAGCCATAAAAATGAATGAGATTATATTCATTGCAGCAAAACAGATGGAGTTGGAGGCCATTATCCTAAGAAAACTAACACAGGAACAGAAAACCAAATATTACGTGTTCTCACTTACAAGTGGGGGCTAAATATTGAGTACACATGGACACAAAGAAAGGAACAACAAACACTAAGGCCTACATGAGGGTGGAGGGTGGGAGGACAGTGAAGGTAAAAAAAAAAAAAAAAAAACCACCTATTAGGTATGATGTTTATTCCCTGGGTGATGAAATAATCTGTACAGCAAACCCCCACAACACACAATTAAACCATGTTACAACCTGCACATGTACCCCTGAACCTAAAATAAAAGTTATTTTTGAAAAAAGTAATTTTCTCTCCCTTTATTGAAAGGAAGAGTTAAAATGGCCCTTTTTGAACACCTTCTAACTAGGACCTATATGTTATCCCATGGTTCCTGTTAACTTTCCCTCTTAACATTAGCATGAATCTGAAGTGTTCTACTAGGGACAACAGACATACATATTTTGGTCTCTGAGAAAATTTATGAATCTACTCCAAAGAGTTTAAGATCAACAGAAGCAACAATTAAAAGGACAGGAACTGGAAAGAGAAACAGGAACAGACAGATGGTGTAATGGATTGAAAAATATCCTCCCAAAATTTATATGTCAAAGCTCTATCCCTCAGAGCCTAGGAATGTGACTATATTTGCTGCCAAATTCTCTACAACTGAGCTATACTCCCCAAATGTGACTGCATTTGGAGACAGAGCCTTTAAGAGGTCATTAAGGTTAAATAAGGTCATAAGCATCCTAATTTAACCCTAATCCAGTAGGGCTGTTGTCTTTATATCAAGGGACACCAGAGACGCAAAGGCCGTGTGAGGACGGAGAGAGAAGGCAGCCATCTGCAAGTCAAGGAGAGAAATCAACCTCAGGAGAAACCAACTCTGCACACACACCTTTCTCTTGGACTTCCAGTCTCTAGAACTGTGAGAAAAGAAATCTCTGTTGTTTAAGCCATCCAGCCTGTGGCATTTTGTTATGACATCCCAAGCTGACTTATGCAGATGGCAAAAAAAAAAAAAAAAAAAAAAGATGAACAAGAACAGGCGGAAGTAAAAACATAAAAATAGAATGCACGTTTTAAAATGACTGAATGAGCTTCAATAAACAAGAATGGATAAAATGGAAGAAGGATCTTGACCCTGCTCTGAAGACTTTGGCTTCTTATAGAAGACTGACCAGAAAGCCAGGGATCAGAAGGCTTTCCTTTGTCCTGTGCCTGTGACTGAAAACAGCAGATAACTTCCTACTACTAAACTCATTCTGAGTCACTAAGACAGAAGGTTTCAGTGGAGACAAATCTCCTTCTCACTGTCTTTTTCCTTTGTTGAAACTCCTGCTGCAATGTGTTAAGGCTTGGCAGTTGGTACTCTTAGAAATGGCCTGATGCTTGTTAATTCATTTCTTTAAATCATTGAACACCTCTTGGGAGGTAATACAACCTAACAAATTCATGGACTCTAGTAAAGCCCCACTCTGAAAATAAAACTGATTTAATTATTAGTCAAGTGTATAATGTTAAGATATGTTCAATTTATCCTATAGACTTTTAGCAGAATGTTAGAATTCCTTCTCTTGAAGAAAAAAACAGTTGCCTACTTAGGTTTCAATAATTATTATAATTGTAATATTCTTATTTATAACTTTATATACATTTTCTGTGCTATGAGACCATGTCATATTTATCCTTAGCCTCTCCTCTCAAAACCCAGTACATTGTTTAGTACCAGTAGTTTTTTAGTTGAAGTTTGTGAAATGAGTGGGTCAGTCCAAGAATCAATTAATCACATTTTATGAGAATATCATTGTAGAAGTGTGTACACCTGACTCTTGCCTTCCTTCTAGCCAAAGATTGAACTGTTCGGCTGCTCTGGGACCATCTGTTTAGCAAGCAAACCTATAAAGGTGGGATTCATATGTTTATTCGTTAGCCTACAATTTAATTTCATGTTGATATGCTTGTTCCCTTCCATTTATTTATAAAAGGTTGTTCAAGATTTTTTTCTTGCTTTTACTTTTAATGTGAAGATACAGATTTCCATTTGAGGTATTTTGCCATAAAATCATCTGGAAGCTTCTGATCAACGTGGATTCCTGTAGCCAGAGCTCCTGTAGATAGAAGTGCGGACCATGCACTGCACAACTCAGGATGTCGTTCACAAATAGTCCATGTAACTCTTATGTAAAACAACCAATTTTTTAAATGTTAGCTCCTATTTCATGTTTTAACTATTTTTGAGATTGGTTTATAGTTAGGACCAACAGTCATGTTTAAGGGGATATATTGATCTCAATGCAAAAAATGATTCACTCGCTTCTTCAAGAACGAATTAGTCTCCATATCCCTTTTTATTTTCCCCCACAATCACAATGACTTTTTTTTTTACAGATTATATTAATACACCGATTTTTTAAATCTCAAATAGAACAAAAGTAAAAATTTCCTGAAATGCTACTAGTTGATTAATTTCCCCCTCAGACACACTTTGCCGAGTTTCCTACCAAGATCATTATTCTCTATAGTTTCACTTATTTCTCTCTCCACAAAATCATTAAATAAAATGTTGATAATTTGGGATCTCAAATCTAAGCAAAGATAAAAGAAATTTTTTCTTTCAAATATAAAAGAAATCTCATTCTTTCTCTTGCCTGTGGCCATGTAATACATCCCTTGCTCTTCTACCATGATTGCGAGGCCTCCACAGCCACAGGGAACTGTGAGTCAATTAAACCTCTTTTTCTTTATAAATTATCCGGTCTCAGGTATGTCTTTATCAACAACATAAAATGGAATAATATACATGATATACAGTATGCTTGAATAATTGATACTTAATCAAGTATTTGAACATTTAATAAGGAAATATTACCTCACCATTATTTTTTATACTTTTCTTGGCTCTTCTTACATACTTAATCTCCCATACGATCATGGGTGTTAGGATCATTCTAGTTTCTATGTGGAGAATATCTCATAGGGTGTGAAAAAGTAGAAGTAAGGAAACCAGGTAAGAGAATTTCCATGTAACAGACGTGATGGTTTAGGTCAGCATAGTCAAGGTTGAAATGATAAGTACATATATTTTGGTGGCAGAAATGACAGGATTTGGTAACGGATTGAACAAAGGATATAAAAGAAAAAGAAAAATCAGGAATGACACCAAGGTTTTTGGCCTGAGCAATTGGAAGAATGCAGTTTCCATATTCAGAAATGGGAGAGTACAGGAAAAGCAGATTTATGGTGGAGGGGCTGGTGGATATGTAATCCAGTGGTTTGATTTGCAAATGTTTGAGAAGCTTATAGATATTCAAATAAGGATATCACATGTAAAATCAGAAAAAAAATTCTGGGCCTGAAATAAATTTGAGAATCCTCAGCAAATAAATGCTGTTTAAAGCCACAAAACTGGATGAGGTCACCCAAGAAGATGGGTGTAGATGGAAGAGAGAAGCAGCCTAGGGGCTGAACTCAGGGACGCTCTAGTAGGGATAAGATAGTGAGGATGAGCCAGCAAAGAAGTTCAGAAAGGACATACAGTGAAGTATGAGAAGAACTCAGGGTGAAGGCTTTTCTAGGAGAAAAACGTAGTCCTTCAAGGAATAAGGAATGATACATTGGGTGGAATAAGATGATTGCAAATTAACCATTGGATTTGGCAATGTGAGACTATCTAGTATGGAAAGGAGGGCAAGTGGATACTGCAGAGACAGATCTTTAGTGAAAACGGAAGCAGAGAAATGGAGCAGTCTCTGGAAAGAAATACGGGTCAAGGAAAGTTTACTGGCTTTTTAGACATACTGACAGCATGTTTCTATGCTCATGTGAATGATTCAGGAGATGGGGGAAATTTGACAACAAAGAGAGAAAATTAAAAATTGCTGGAACAATGCCCTTGAGTAGGTAGGAAGAGCTATGATCCAGTGGAGGACCTGGCCTTCCACAGGTAGTTGATCCATAGCAATGAGAAGGAAAGCAGACTACATAAGCAGAGATACAGGTGAGGTGGTAGATGTGATGGTGGACCAGAGAAAGATAAAGGCAAACGGTTTGGGTGATCTGAGAAATGAAGAACTGTGAAATAGTCATCAAGGAAAATGGATTAATAGTCAGGGAAACAAACACAGTGAACTGACCCAATACCTAAGGGCCAATGTGAGGTTATGGTCATGGATTTAAAATGATATAAATCAACAATTTGTGTTTTTGTCCAGCTCTGTTCATCTATCTTACTGAAGCCATGAAGTAGATTAAGTTGAGTTTAATCCATGTAGGGGCTTTTGCCAGGCAAGTTCAAAGGAGGAAGAAAGGGGCAAGGGAATTGAGAATGTATGTGAGAAGTAATTTTAATGTTATATCATGACATTTAAGATGAATAAGGAGAGTTATGACATGTGCACAAGGGTGCTAAGGGAAAATAATCAGGTAGTATGTTCAATTTTAGATTCAGTTTTGATCAGTGAATTTTGGAAATGAGTTTACAGGATGGATTAAGATGGAATTATAACCAGAGTTATCATAGAATGGGATAGTTAAAAGAGATTATGAACAGGATACACTGATTGGTAATGACAAAGTCTGGGCATCTCACGTAGAGTAGAGGAGAACAGAAGATAAAGGAATTGAGAGTCTAGGAAATTAGGTGGATCCTCCACGTAGTTACTGAATTTGCCAATACTTAAGTAGGCATAAGGTCAGAAAGAGGAATAGTGAACCAACTGCTTAAGTTCACATCTTCAAGGAATGAGGGGGAATGACTTTAAGAATGAGTCTTTCCAGCTGGGCATGGTAGTTCATGCCTGTAATCCCAGCACTTTGGGAGTCCGAGGCGGGTAGATCAGGGGTCAGGAGATCGAGACCATCGTGGTCAACATGGTGAAACTCCTCTTTACTAAAAAATACAAAAACTTATCCGGGCTCGATGGTGTGCACCTGTAATCCCAGCTACTCAGGAGGCTGAGGCAGGGGAATCGCTTGAACCTAAGAGGCAGAGATTGCAGTGAGCCAAGATTGCAAGCACCACTGCACTACAGCCTGGCAACAGAACAAGACACCATCTCAAAAAAAAAAAAAGAAAGAAAAGAAAAGAAAAGAAAAAGAATGAGTCTTTCCAATAATTTATTGTTGGTCCAATTAGGTGTTGTTTCTAAACCAATCATTCTAGCAAAAATGATGAGGTCCACAATTCGCATAAGCTAACTATGGCCCACTCTTAGAGTTGAAGGTGGAATAAATATAATACAGACAGAATTGCTAATAAAGGAAGAGAAACATATCTCAAAAGGATAGTCAAAGTATTATCATTATAAGAAGGGGGAATGTTTGAAGAATTTCCATACTGTTTTCTATAGATAGTGTATCATTTTAGAATCGCACCAACAATGCACAAGGGTTCCAATCTCTCCATATCCTTGCCAACAGTTATTATTTTCTAGATTATTGGTTGGTTGGTTGGTCTATGATGACCATCCCAATAGATATGAGGTAAGATACCTCACTGTGGTTTTGATGACCAGTAACATTGAACATCTTTTCATATACCGATTAGCCATTTGTATGTCTTATTTGAAGAAATGTCTACTCAAATTCTTTGCCCATTTTTTAATTGGGTAATTTGGTTATTTTGCTGTTCAATTGTAGTAGTTCTTTATAGTTTGGGGTATTAGCTCCTTACCATATTTAGGGTATATTGCAAAAGTTTTTCAGAGGTTAACTTTTCATCCTGTTGATTGTTTTCTTTGCTGCACAGAAAGAAGGTTTTTAGTTTGATGTAGGTCTACCACATGATCCAGCAATCTCACTTCTGAACATTTATCTGAAAGGATTGAAAACAAAATGTTGAAGAGATATTTACACTCCATGTTCATTGCAGCATTAGTCACAATATTCAAGAGGTGGAAACAACCTAAATATTTATTGACAGATGAATAGATTAAGAAGATGCTGTATATACATATAATGGAACATTATTTAGCCTTAAAAAAAAGAAAATCTTGTCATATACTTCAACGTGAATGAGCCTCAGGACATTATGCTAAGTGAAATAATTCAGTCATGGAAGAACAAATACTGCTTGATTACACCTACATGAGAAATTTAAGAGTCAAAACTCACAGAAACAGAAAGTAGGATGTAGTTGCCAGGGGAGGGGGAAATGGGCCGTTGCTGTTCAATGAGTATAATGTTTTAGTCATTACAGATGAAAACGTTCTGGAGATCTGCTGGACACATCGTACATATAGTTAACAATGCTGTACTGTACACTTCAAAGTTTGTTAAGAGGGTAGATCTCACGTTATGTGTGTGTGTGTGTGTGTTTTATTTACCACAATTTAAAAAAGAAAGGGAAATGGATTCTGGATAGCAAACAACAGGTGTATACAATAATTGCTAATACAATTACCTAATTTAGTATTGCTAATACTAAATCTTGCTCTACCCAAATTTTGTTGTCTTAGATTTTCTAACTGATTAGATGATATATATGTATCATGATATACTATGCCCAAAAGCCCCCAAAACAAACCTATTGGTAATGGTTACACTATTACAATATTACTTACTTTGACCTATTTGACCAGACAAGATGAAAAGCTTTTTGTTGTTCGTTTCTTGATTTTTAGAATCTAGCTTGCCAATCTTAGCATTGCTAAGGCTCCAGCAGCCAAAGTGGTGGTTTAATGATTTTGTATTTGAGTGTTGATTTCTGTAGTATCACTGGGTTTAACATGTCCTTTCTTCCTACCATGACCTGTCACCAATCTAACCAAAAGCTCCCTCCTAACTACTTCTTCAAGCCCCAAAAAAATAAAGTCGCTGAAATGTAAAAATGCTTATCCCACTTGTATGTTCTACATTTTACAATTTTGGGGCTCTCTTGCAGTTAGGCTGTGAACATGACTAAATTCTAGTCTCTGGAACACAGGTAAAAATAAGATATGCCACTTCTGGGCTTGGCCTTTAAAGTATTCATGTGACTGTAAACACCTTCTTTGTCCTGTCCATGAAACAAGAATCAGAACATGCCCAGTGATACAGACATACAGTGGAGGAAGCCCAGATACCTGAGTCACTCCTTGAAGAAAGCTGCTTAGAGAAGGCCATCCAGCCTGACACAGATGATGACATAAGCAAGAAACAGTTTTTTATTGTAGAAAGCCGCAGAAATTTGGGGGATTGTTACTTCTGCATTGTTTATCCAATTCTGACTGATAGAGAAAAGAAGCCCAAGTAATGCTACATACTGCTGTTACATATTTTCCCCAAGGAGCAGTCTAGGATCTCATGTTTTTTAAGTCCACACAGCTTTACCAGGACCTAGTTATTAGCCCTAAAGGTTGTATGAAGAGTCCCAGGCTCACTGACGTTCCCCACAAAATGTCTACGGCAGCCAATTTAGAAAAGGATCATCAATGTTGCTCTGAATATTATAAGCATTGCTTTAACCCAGGAGATACATAGCATTATAAGATTTGACATTAATTTCATGGTTATTAAGCCTAAGACAGAAACTTTTCTTGACACAGAGAAAATCTTAAGCCAAATAGATTATTTTTCCACATTGCTAAAGTTAGAAACTTTTAAGAAAGTACAAGGCTAACCATACGATAACCAGATGTTTACAATTTATCCTATGTGAATCTTCAACTGCATTTTAGTCCCAAGGTGATATACCCTAGTTATTTCTTAGTGAGAGCTTTTTATTTCTTTGTTACTTTAGACTACCTCTCCTTCTAACATTAGATTTAAAATGAATGTACCATTAATTGCTTGCCTAGGACACTTTATCCATTGCATGCAAAAATACAGTTAAGTATGGTCATCAAATAATGTAAAATAAAACCACGAGCCATAATGGACAGATCATCATCTCTAGGTGATACATATAGTATATGATTCTTGCCCCTCAAACTACCCAGGCTGTTTTCAGAAAAATACGGCCATAGAGGCTGCTTTCCTGCCACGTCCTAGTAGGACGCTGCCTGTTTCACAAAGAGTATCTGTGCAACAAGCCTACAGATCATCTGTCCAACTGATTATTCTGAAGTTTCCCAGTGTTGACATATTTTGAGGCTGACATTAACACCTTCAAAAATAAATGGCCAATTTAGAAGGATCTCGGTGATAACCAACTGTAAATAATAATTCCTCAAGTCGCTTTTAACGGAAACTCGCAGGCATTTTTCTAGAAGTTTGACTTTGTTTTTCTCTCCAAGTAGTGTGTTTTCTCATTTCTGCATGTTCTATTTCTGACCAGTGCCTGACGTGTAATGCTGTTTAGAAGTCTGCTCTGACACAAGCACACTGCTGTGACTGGATATAGATAATATCTACTCCTGGGTTGCAATGTGACAACTTATTTAACTTCCAGGTTTCACTATCCCCAGCCAAAGAATGGTCATCATGCCTACCAACAGCTTAAAGTGAAGGCATCATTGGCTTTATGCCATATATAAGCAGATTCCATTTTTAACTCTGCCATCTGCTGGCTGTGTGACCTTGAGCAAGATTCTTAACCTCTCTGAATCTCAAGTTTTGCAGTGTTACTGTGAAGTGTTAAGAGTTAAGGGGGTGGTCTGTAAGATCTCTAACTCAGTGTCTGATACATTGTAAATAATAAATATTAGTTCCTTATAAAGCAGTTGAAACTCACTAGCCTAGGAGTACTGCTACAAAACTGCAAAGGAGGGTTACTGAGAGTTCTTAGCCAGTTGCTTTTATCCAAAATATTCATAGAGGGAGCTGGGGTTACTTATGGCCATGCCTACTCTACCCTAGAAAGGGAGATGAAGGGTATACAAAAATCATTATTATCCCTGGTTTTACAACTTCTAAGGTATTTCCAGGTATCAGGCTTGCTGCGCATAAAAATTGCTGTGTGTGTCTGTCAGGTGGATGGGACACTGTGCTGAGACAGAAGGATGCATCAGGCCCTGCTTTCAAAGAGCCCGGAAAGAGAAAGCAAAGCTTTCAACACAGAGATTGCCCAATAGCAACACAAATAAAGCCATTATCAGTCATGTAAACCTCATCGGTCCAGGAAGCACATGTTCCCTCCAAGCTCAATAACTTCTGGGCCTGCTCAATCAACACGGCTAAATTTTCTTGGCCTCAGTGCCTCCAAAATGAAATCCTTCCAGCTGTGACTCTTTAGAATTGCAGGTTAATTCCTTACACTTCGCAGAATCATTAGGAAGGCAAGCTTGAATGGGAAAAATGAGCTAATATGAAAAGTGTAAGATGCAGCCTAAGAGGGATTTGAATTGATGCTATCTCCTATTTTTATCCTGGACCAGTCTCAGTTGTGAGTACACTCAAAGCACGGAGGGGGTCTGTGGATTGTGTTTTCTGCCCCCATCACATCCTATAGCTACCCTCAAAGGCCATGTCCTCCATTAAATGACTCTAGATCCTACAAATGAATGTCATCTCTGCCTTTTGTGAATAAATTTTTAAGTCAAACATATTTTCCTTAGATATATGAGGTAAGGTATAGTGAACAGGAACAAGGACCTAGAAACCCAACAATCCTGAGTTCAAGTTATGCCTCTACCCTTAACTTGCTGTATGATTCAAGCTTATGGAGACTTAATTACATCATTTTCAAAATTTGAGAGTTGATGTTACACAATAGAGTAATTATAAGCAATAAACAAAATCATGCATTTAAAAGACTTAGCAGATGCCCATAGAGAACGTGCAAAACATCATGGTGGTTGTATCATCAATGTTATTATTATCATTATTATTATCTCTCCTACTTTAGCATAAACTCACAGAGGATAGGGACAAGGCTTCATATTGCATCTCTTTCCTTGGAGGATTTGGCTAAAAACTACCCAGAAAATGTTGAAGAAATTTAAATTGAATGTATAGCCATTTGCTTTAGTCATGATGCTTTCCATTGTAACTGATAGAGACCACAATCAAACTAGCTTAGGCAAATGGGAAAGCCTTCAGTACAATACTGAGTATGTCTTACATAATTGAAGGAATTCTGAACAACCACAACTTGATAAAGGCAGAAATTCACCTGGCTTCTGGAATAGCTGGAGCCAAGGACTTGAGTGTGACAAGGCTGCCCTCTGACCCACACTTCTGTCCACTTTAGTTTCTGCCACCAAAAACAGGCTTCCTTTAAGTGAGAGGAAAAGTGGCTGCCAAGGGAACCTGATCTTACAAATAGTTTCCATCTCTAGAGAAGAACTGACTCTTCCTCTCTTCTTTTCACAAAAATACCAGGGGAAGGATTCCTATTGGCTGAACTCTGGCCATGTGCCTGCTTCTAGAGCAATTACTTGTGGTCAGAGTATGACAGCATCACGGAAGACCAAGGTGGATCCTGAGTAACCATATGGTTGAATCTGGGGAAGAGGCAGTTCCTACGAGAGGAAAACGCTGTTCCTAGAGGCAGAAAGGGTACAGGACAGAAAATACCACATGATGTGCACTAAACTATGATCATAGGGTGCCACACTGTTCCCCAAACAAAGTTAATTTGAATATACCCTAATTATTTTCATGTCTGCACACATACAGTATTTGAAGGAGTAGCGTGGCATTAAAGCTTCAGAACGAGTATATCTCCACAAATATAAGGGAACACAATATTAATAGTTTAAATAACAGTATGTGCTGACACTTTGAAAATGTGATATTATCTCATGAATAAATCTAATAAGTCAACGTAAATAGATGATCTGACTGGAATGATATGCTTAGCATCCACATAAATTTTAAATGTTTCAATGTTTCCATATTGGTGAACATTTGTATTAGTCTGTTCTCATGCTGCTAATAAAGATATACTGGGTAATTTATAAAGGAAAGGAATTTAATACACTCACAGTTCCACATGGCAGGGGAGGCCTCACAATAATGGCAGAAGGCAGAGGAGGAGCAAAGTCACATCTTACATGGCAGCAGACAAGAGAGCTTGTGCAGGGGAACTTCCCTTTATAAAACCATCAAGTCTCATGAGACTTACTCACTATCACAAGAAGAGCACCAGAAAATCCTACCCCCATGATTGAATTACCTCCCACCAGGTAACTCCCATGACACGTGGGAATTATGGGAGCTATAATTCAAGATGAGATTTGGGTGGAGACAGAGCCAAACCATATCAACATTAAAGAGTGATAAGATTTTTGTTTTCCTTCTTTTTCTTTCAGAGTATGTATATTGAACTAAATCTGGTACTCTGAATAAGATATTTACTCTAAGTTTAAACAATAGAAAGTTTATGTATATATATATTTATTTATTTATTTATTTGAGATGGAGTCTCGCTCCGTCGCCCAGGCTGTAGTGCAGAGGCACAATCTAGGCTCACTGCAACCTCCACTTCCCAGGTTCAAGCAATTCTCCTACCTCAGCCACCCAAGTAGCTAGGATTACAGGCACCTACCACCACAATCAGCTAATTTTTCTACTTTTAGTAGAGATGGGGTTTTGCCATGTTTGCCAGGCTGGTCTTGAACCCCTGACCTCAAGTGATCCCATTATTAATAAGGAAATAAAGGTACAAATAAGGAAAGGAGAGGGAAAGAGATTTTATTTTTTCATAATAGCAAAAGTAATACCTCATTTTTTACCCCACCCAAAATGAATATATCAAATAAATGATTTTTTAGATTAAGCAATAGTACTCATGACCTCCTTTCAATAAGCAACTTGGACTCCTCACGAAATTAGACATTTCTGATACAACATTTTAAAGACAAAACTAAGAGAAACCAACCCTTAACTAGAAAGTGACAGAAGCAGAGGACCCCTGTTGTCACTGTAATTGAATGGCATTCTGCCCAACAGCTATTTGGCACCTGGAGTTTAGGTTTGACCCCATTTGCAGGCCAGTGGCAATCCAGCTTGCCTGGTGTGTCAGAGTTTTGGCAGGAAAAAGCTGGCACTCAAATTGAGATACGTGAAGAGAATTTAATGAAGGCACTAGTTCCTACTGATGAAAAGGGTACAGAGAAGCTGTGAAGAAGACTGCTGTAACCCAGGGTGCTGACAACGGGGCACCGTCACCTCCGTGTACCTGAAACGGGGGGTGTGTTTCATGGAATCAGAGACACAGAAGGCTGCATGGATGGGACACCTAACAGAGCTTTGTCTCCTCTCGGCCCCCTTGCAGGGAGACAGCCACAGAAACAAACACTTTGCCTCACTCTCTTCCTTCCACCCATTGAACCCTCTGACCAGAGGCCAAAGGGCAAGAAAGCCAATCTGATGCCGTTCTTATGAGAGAGCTGCCCAGGCCCCAGAGCAGGGTAGAGAAGGTGGACATGGGACCTAGCACATAGCCCTCTGACTAGGTCACATCAACACTTCAGTTCACACCCAATCAGTCACCCCAGCCACATAAGAGATTTATAAGAAAATCAAAATCTCACATAGCCTAACATCCCACAAGTACTAGGAGAGAATGGAGAACACGGTCTGCTTTAGCGCACATACTTAGCAAAGACTCTTTTCCTCCCTCCCTCCCGGGAGACCTGAGATATCCTAGGAGTGTCATTAGTACCCTATCAGCAGCCAGGGCTAGGCAGTTGGCTGCTCCTGACAGCTGTTCAGGACAATGGCTTTTAAGACATGGGATCCAGATTCCCTCAAGTCGAAACATTCCATTCCAGTATTATAAGGCAAGTTTAACTGCACAGCTTCCAGGGATCAAGTAGTCCTAAACCCTGCTCCTATGGTGCATGGTGTTGACAGAAATATGGCCTCTTAGGGTTTCTGAAGATCCCCACAAGGGAACCAGCAGGACTACAAATCAGGAAGTGCAGATGGGCTGCTTTAGGAGTCTCCATGTCTCCTTACATGGACTTCAGAATGCCTATTTGGAATATGAAATTGAAGCAGCAGTGTGTCCAACATAAATTTTCCCAACTCATGGGGAAGCAAATTGTTATTGTAAAACTAACACATGGAGTGTCAAACTACAGCTTGCCTTAACTGTTAGTTCATTCTATAAGAATCAGAAAGTCAGTTTTGCTTCCCTCTCTTCAAGCAACCTTCTTAGCTGAATTCACACTAAATGTAAAAGATCAAAATACTGATTTCCAAATGAACCTTATGGATAACTCAATAACAGAGTTCACCACTGTGATCCCAATTCAGATAAAACATTCTACTTAAACGGAAAGGCACATTTCTGAATATAATTTCCAAAGCATACTCATTGGATTCTTTGATCTTCTCAGTGATCACGTGAAATAGCAGCCAGGTGTTACTATTGTTGTGGTTTAAAATGAGATTAATTGATATTTGTCAGTATCACGGAGTTTTCAAGTGGTAATGTCTGATTTGAAACCCAGGTGTTTGACTATTTATACCATGTTTTGCTGCTTTTCTAAGAGATAAAACTACAGTTATACCAACACAGCATCTCTTTGAGACAGTAGTGTTACCAAAGTCAATTCATAAAGAAATAATATCAGCAAATTTCTGCCTCCATCATGTAGATTTGTTAATATATTACCAAACAAAACAAAAATTCTTCATACCACCTGATTATTTTGCCTCTATCACACTAGTCTTATTTTTGAGAACAATTTGCCAAGCATCAACGATTATTAATTTCATGTGGAGAGTACATTTGAATGATATAATAGAATTCTTTTTATTCTTACCTTTGTCATAGAATGGCTTTGTGAGAGGGAAGTTCAATCTGATTATGGTTGTATGATTTCCCTCTATGATACAGGCACTGATTTTTTTAGTGTAGTCAGAACTTTCACCCCTTGATAACGCTAATTAAGGATCCTAAAGAAACTTTAGGATTTGCTCGGACTTTGAAAAAATAATTTCAATGTATATTACTGGATGAGACAATATGGATGGTATCACCTGGACAGAATCTACAGCCAGGAAGGCCTGTTAGATGGAAATGAATCAGAATAGTTTTATTAGGATTTTCTTTTGTGGCCAACATATCACTTTGCATTAACATTGGAGAAGAAAAATTTAGTGATTTATTCATTATCTCTAAAGTTTAAAAGGCCATTATCTTCACTAAGGTATACTGGATTGGCAAGGGAATATACATTTCAATAACAACATAGTACTAAAATGAATAATAACAGCAAAGAAATACGTATGCAAAGCATAAATTTAGTAGAGGTAGACATATTTCAAGATTGCTTATTTCTTACAAATTTATGAGACACTAAGCAGTGCTGAATTTATTAGTAAATGTGTGATTTAGTTTGCACAGAACTCACAATGAAGAAAATGTGGTCTTACAATCTCCCTGAGGATGGCAACTCAACAGGGAAATTGGCTCATTTTGTTACATTATTCTATTTCTATTATCACACAAATCATACCTCAATGGCCAATGCTAACTAACCTCTCTTTCTTGGTCCTCTGTTTCCTGTGGTACAAGACTCATGCCATAACTCAAAACATATATATAATGGTGTATCATTATGCGACTTAAGAACTTGAGCTCTAAGAACCATTTATTGTTTTACTCTTTGAGATATTTAGAGCCCTGAGAGTCCTAGTTTTCATAACTCTCTTTTCTCGTTGTTAAATAGGCCTGTACTTTTTTTCCTTCCAGCAGCATTTTTGGCACTGTGCATTGTGGAGGTGGCATATCACTACATGTCCTTCAAAAATTATTTTTCCAATAATTTTCTATCGGAATTGGTTAGTTCATTAAGTAAGCTTATTGCATTTTTCTCTCTAGGGTTTTTTCAACTCAAGCTCTGCACCCTTTCACATTTTGTTTTCCATCTTGATATTTTTTAATTAGCTCCAATCAGTTTCCAACTTCATCTGCTTGCCAGACAAGCCTGTCTTTTCTACTTGGAAGCAAAGAGCACAAAAAAAAATTCAATGTGAAATGGTATTTCAGAAAATAAACAGAAGCAACTAAACAAAGTAATCAATTATAGTAGAATTTTGATCCTTGATGGTATACCTACTCTGCCAGAACCAATCTACTTTTGGCAGCTATCTACTGCTTTAAAAAGTTTAGCAAATGTAGAACGTTTATGTGAAAAATGCTTTTATATACAATAGGTCACATCATCATCACCTGAAAATGAACGCTTTGTCCTACTCTTTCTCCTTTTCCTTCTCCTCCATGACTTCCAATATTCCCCATCTCAGTAAATGGCACCATGTCCATCCAGCCAGAATCCTGAGAATCATCCTTGATCTTTCCTACCTCTCTACCCATCACCATCCAATCACCAAACACTATGCATGCTACTTCTCTGATATCTTTTGGCTATGTCCAGTTTTCTCCATCCCCATTTCTTCCACCTCAGTTCACGTGGGCACCATCATCTTGTGACTGGACTGTGGTCATAACTGCACCCACAGCCAGCCCCTTATTTTCCACTCTGCAAAAGTGATGGGTTTTGTTTGTTTTGTTTCTTTTGAGGCAGAGTTTTGCTCTTGTAGCCCAGGCTGGAGTGCAGTGGTGTGATCTTCGCTCACTGCAACCTCTGCCTCCTGAGTTCAAGCAATTCTCCTGCCTCAGTCACCCAAGTAGCTGAGACTACAGGTGCACGCCACCATTCCCGGCTAATTGTTGTATTTTTAGTAGACACAGGGTTTCACCGTGTTGGCCAGTATGGTCTCGAACTCCAGACCTTGTGATCCGCTCACCTCAGACTCCCAAAGTGCTGGGATTACAGGTATGAGCCACCGTGCCTCGCCAATAGTGATGGTTTAAAACACACCGCTCTCATGCTTACAACCCTTCCATAGCCTTTTACTAAATTTCCTTTGTTGTCATTTGCTGTTTAAAATGTTTAAAAAAGAGGTGGGGAAGGAAGATTGGTATTTATTCTGGAACTTGAGTTTAACCAAATGATTATAAATCAGTATGGTATATGTAGTGAACCAGGAGAGAAAGAAATCCTTCTCAGAAAAAGGAGGGTTACATAGTGTAAAATGAGTCAGGAAGCTTAGATACAGTGTTGAGTAGAAGGAAGAAAGATATCACAGAAATGCAGAGGAATGGATGACTCTAAAGTACATCACAAAGAAAGAAAACAGAATAGATGGATTATCCAGTACACATGACCATGTGGAAAAGTTTGAGGAAGAATTTGTGATAGTTTCTTCTTTTTTAAGAAAACAGCAAAATGAAGCAGTTGTGGATACTGAAAAGAACAACATTGTACAAAAAATTAAATGCAATTATACAACATTGTTAGGTCTCAGGTGTAAACAGCATTGAATACTCCTGTGATACAAACTCTGAATAATGATTTAACCAAGAACTGTGTCTGTCCATAGCAGGAGGATGAGGGAGCAGGTCGAATGAATAGGTCTATCTATCATGCTTGGAAATCAATAGATAATGCCCCAAATAGAAAAAGAATAAATGTGGTACTTAAAAATATGAATGGACCAGAAAACTAAAAATAATTTTAAATGCTGGCTCCGGAGGATTGTGGTTGCGGACTGGTAGGAAGGAGAACTTCAGGCTTTCACTAAACTTTGCAGCACAATTTTACTTTTAAAAATTATGGTCATATATTATTTTAAGAAAACTTAAAGAAATATTTTAAATGATAGGAATGGTAAAATAAACTATTAAAATATTAACCAGAGAAAACAATATGAATATCCAGCAAAATAGAGTTTCAGGCAAAAATACTATGAGAAAAAGTTTTACTCAATGATAAAAGTAACAAACTCTCCAGGAATTTATTACAATTCTAAACCTGTATCTTTTTAACAACATTGATTTGAAACAAGGACCCTGAAAGTAGACATAATTACATGAAGAAATTTTTTTAAATCCACAAGTAATGTGAAAGAGGAAAGGACTGAGAAATGCATAAACTTGGCTTATGACCCAGCAATTTCACTCCTGGGTATTTTCCCATCAGAAATGGTTTGTACATGATTACTCACAGCATATTTATTTGTATTAGCCAAAACTGGAAAAAAGCCACTGTTCATCCATCAACAGGTGAATGGATACACAAATCATGGTATACTCATAAATGGAAAGCTATTGAGCTATAAAAAGGAGATAACTACTGACTCCTTTATGTTAATAAACTAGAACTTCATTCGGAGTAAAAAATCCAAGCACAAAAGACCATATACTGTTTGATTCCCTTATTTGGGATTGCAGCATGAACAAAACTAATCTACAGTGACAGCAGATCATTGGTTTCTTGGAAATACAGTGGAGGAGGGGGAAGGGGGCATTGATAGCAAAGGGGCACACGGGAATTTTGAGGGAGACAAAAACGTTCCATGGTTTGACTGGGATGGTTATGCAGGTGTAGACCTTTGTCAAAATTCACTGAGCCATACTGCGATTGTTAATTTTATGTGACAACTTGACTGGCTCATGGGTTGCCAGGATTGCTGGTTAAACATTATTTCTGGGTGTGTCTGTGAGGGTGTTCCTGGAAGAGATTAGTATGTACATGGGTAGACTGAGTCAAGTGGTTTGCCCTCCCCAAAGTGGGTGGGCATCATCCAGTCCACTGAGGGTCTGAGTAGAACAAAGTGGTATATGATGGGAGAATTTGCTCTCTTTGACTGAGCTGAGACATCCATCTTCTCCTACTCTCTGCATTCCTGTCTCTCAGACTCTACTAGAATCTATACCATTAGCTCTCAGACCTTCAAACTGCATCACTGGCTTTCCTGCGCCTCCAGCTTGTCAAGAGCAGATAGTGCAACTTCTCAGCCTCCATAATTGCATGAGCCAATGCCTTCTAATAACTCTGTGTGTCTGAACATATGTATATATTCTCTCTTGAGAACCCTGACTAGTACATATATTTAGATGCCTTATTAGATGTAAATTATGGTTTAATAAACCAGTAAAGTTTTACAGAAAGCACATGGGGTCTTTTAAAGGGACTTTCTGCCTGGGAACCTGTAATCACATTTATTGGCAGTGGGAATTATAACTTTACAGAGCCAGATTGCTTTCAGAAATCCATTGAAAAAGGTGTAAGTGCCAAGAGAAAGGGCAAGAATACTTTTCTCCAGTGGTGGGTGTCAACAAGACAGTGATAATGGCATAAAACCCAGTTCAGTTACCCTGCTGAATGGAGAGAAGCAGAATGAGCTAGTTAAGGTCACCAAACAGTGCATTTTGGCACCAGTAGCAAGAGCAAAATTTAATTAGTTTCTGAGGATGTGCTGGAGGCCTCACTGAATTAGTTGTATTTTATTACCATAATTAATGTGATATAAACCTTTAATATTCTCTCCCCCATCCTGAAGCTGATGTCTTCTGATGAAAATGAAATGTATATCCATTTAATAGTGTTGTAATAGGACCTGGCATGAATAAGACTGTAGAGGCTTAACTGCTCTTAACCTGAATTCTTCATTTTAAGAAATAAAAATATTAGTTGAGGTGATTTCCCAGGACCCTTTAATTTTATACTTTAGGGTGCAGTCCCTTCCTTGAACAACTATGAAAAGGAATGATATTTACACTATGAAAGATCGGTACTTATACACATGGAAAACTCAAGATAATAGATTATAACTACTATAATAACATAACATGCAAAATAATTACATAGTAATATATTTTCATAAAGTGGATGGAAACAAGATAAGTATACAAATATAGGGAATCAGCATGATTTCCATTTACTAACAATAGATGGTTAGTAAATATAAAGTAATAAGGTTAAAAAAGATTACATTTAAGAGGAGAAAAGCATCAGTTAAACAGGAATAACTGTACAAGAAATCTGCAAAATCCACACAGATAGCTACGAACTTTTCCAAGAACTAGAAAATATTTGAGTAAATAAAAGGAGAGTCATAAAATATTCCTGGATGGAAAGTCTGAATTTCCTTGGTCTCACATCTCCTTTCAGCTATCATCATCCTCTTCTGCTCTTCCCTTCATACTCAAAACTTTTATAGTTGTCAACACTGACCATTTCTGTTTGCTTACTTGTTTATTTTCCAGTTGACTGCAGTGCATCCTGTGCCCTCTCTGGGCTACCAAAACTGTTTTCGTCAAGGTCATTAACATACTTCTTGTTAATACCAGTGACAACCTTGCAGTCATTATCTTGCCTGATGTCTCAGAGCATCAGTGTCATGCCAGGCCCATTTTCCAAACATCCATCTTTCTTTCACTTTAAAGATACCACACTCTCCTGTTTTTCTGCCCTCCCTCTGGCTGCTTGCTCTGTCTAATTTTGTAGTTTCCCATCCTCTGTTTGTACCTTAATTATTGTTGTTCCTTAGATCCTCTGCTATGTTCATTCTGCAGACTCTGTGTGAGAAGTTGGGTTACATTCACTCTTACAGCTTTACTCACTCTTTAAATACTGAAGACACACAAATCTGTATCCCTAACTTCATCTCTCTCTCATCCAGCCTCTAGGCCAGCACAGCCAATTGTCTATTGGACATGCAGTTTTAGGTTGTACCACACATATCTCAAACTATAGCATCTTCCCACCTCGAGCCCATCTTTCCTGCATTCCTTTCATTCCTCTTCATTGAATGAAACCAACATGTACCCAATTGTCCTGTGGTATCATCTCTGATTCCTCCCTCTCTAATTCAGCATATCTAATCAATCACCAATTTCTGTCAAGTTTACATCCCGAATGTCTTCCAAATAGACCACATTTGTCAAATCCATCCATATCTCTCTATTTCTGGTGCTACTACCCTAGCTCAGGCTAGCATCATTTTCCTTTCTTCTGGTTTATTTGAACAAGCTATTTCCCTGCCATAATATTTGCCTCCACTCCAACCAACCCTCCATGTTACAGCCAGACAGATCTTTCTTGACTATGAATCAAGTTAAGTAACTTTCTTACTTAAACTCTTTCAAAATTTTCCACGGTCCCCAGGGTATACTACATGCTCCTTCACATGGTTTGGGCAACTCTTACTCTGCTCCCTGTTTAGAACCAATCACATTCTGCCCCAGCAACACAAAATTATTTTCAATTTTTCAAATGCATCAGGCTTGCTATTGACTCTTGAATTTTCTGCATGCAGCTCTATCAGTCTTCAATATTCTTCTCCCTTCTCTGTTTTCCTATCCTGAAACTCAGAACTAAACTTAGATGTCACTTGTCTAGGAAACTTCATTCACCCTGATCCCAGGGTGGACCCTTGTCATACGTTCCCCAGGAGATTGTGTCTCTCTTTTCACCACTCATGTTTCACTGGGTTGTACATATCAATTATTCTCCTATTTCCTGCACTAAAACCCACAAATGTGAAGGCAGAAATATGTCTATCTGTTAAACTGCTGTATCCCTAAGCCAAGACAGTTTCTGAATGTGGTAGATGTTCAATAATTATTAAATAGAACTTATTCATTGTAAAGCTATAACAATGAAGGCAGCAATATTTGTACAAAAAAAGATAAATCAATGAAACAGAACAAAAGCCCAAAAGTGATCCTTAGGAGATAGAGAACGTAATAGATAGAATTTAATGAGCGTATCACTGTAAATGGGTGGAGGACAGTGAGGCCTTCTTACTATTGGTTAGACTTTGAGGAGGGGATAGAGACTGTCTGAAGTTAAAATTTATGAAAAATGTCACAAAAATTATACTTGCTTCCATAATCATTTGCATAGCTGTTAATCACAAATATGACACAAATTAAAAGGTGAATTGAAAACGGGGGGAAAAATATGTCCACTAAATATGACAGGCAAAGTGTTAAAATTTTTTTATAGAGTTTTCTCAAATTTTTAAGAAAATGTGATCCCAGATAAGTAGGCCAAGGACATAAAGAGACATAAAGAAGAAATGTAAATTAATAACGATCAAAAGTGTATTCAATTTTCATTGTAATCAAAGAAATGCAAATTTTAAAATGAGACAATTTTTTTAACTTTTACATTAGTAAAGATTTTTAATGATAAAAATTCTATGCATGCAAGGGAGTAATGAGACATTAATAGGAGAATAAGAAATTGAGACAACTTTCTGTTAAGTAATTTGCAATATGTATCAAGAGGACTTAAACCTCCTAAGAATCTAAAATTCTTTAACCTTCAAAAATTCAAACCTAAGGAAATAATCCAAATGGAAAACATAGGTACACATAAATGTTAATCACAATGCTATTCATAGCCAGATAAAATTGGGGGAAAATTTTTTTTTTTTAATTTTTTTTTTGAGACAGAGTCTTATCTGTTGCCCAGACTGGAGTGCAGTCGCACAATCTTGGCTCACTGCAACCTCTGCCTCCTGGGTTCAAGCAATTCTCCTGCCTCAGCCTCCAGAGTAGCTGGGACTACAGGGGCCCGTCACCACGCTCAGCTCATTTTTTGTATTTTTAGTAGAGACGGGGTTTCACCATGTTGGCCAGGCTGGTCTCAAACTCCTGCCCTCATGATCCACCGCCTCAGCCTCCCAGAGTGCTGGGATTATAGGCGTGAGCCACCGCGCCTGGCTAGGAAATTTAAATAGTAAACAGTAAGAAACTAGTTGAATAAATTCTAGTATATCCACAAAATACAGTGTTTTGCAGCCATAGGTAGGTAAGTAGGTGGGTAGGTAGATAGATATAGATAGATGCAAGAATTGCATACATTGTATAATATTACACCACAAAATTAAGAATGCACAAACATACACACAAAGAAGCTACAAGGAAATAAATATATTAGATATGCTTCCCTCTAGGTTGAGAGATTATGAGAAGGTGTTATTTTCTTCTTTATAAGTTTCAGTAGTTCCACATTTTCTATAGTAGTATAATTTTTATAATCCAGGGAAACAAAAATAATAAAAATTGACTGTGACAGACTCTGATAAAACTAACTTGACTGTACAGAAAGCATCAAGACTGATGGGGCCGGGTGTTAATTTTTGCATTGGAAAGGCCTTTGGGGTGCAAACGTGGCTGAAAGCTGGAGCCCAGGAAGATGTCTAGAGGCTGCCTTGCACTGGTTGTTGCTGGATCCCCATGCCAAGACAGTGTCTGAACATAGTAGGTAGCCAAAGAGGCATTGGGAGTTTGGGGGTGCGTGGCTGTGCCTGAGACCCTGGCATGGGGCTGGAGACTGTAGGGGTTGGGAAACAAGAGTTCTGAGGAGCATCATAGGGATGTCAGGGGTCCTGAGGCCACGGAACCTCCAATCACAGATGGGATATAGGTTATGGCCAGTAGACTTAGAGAACATGAACTTACAACATCCTACAGAGTTTCTAGAATGTGAAGGGAAGAATTCAAATGAGCTTGAGACGGGGCCTCTGGGCAGCCACACTGCAGGCTCTTTCAAAGAAAAAACATGGTTTTCCAGAAAATTCCTTAAAAATGTTGATGCCCACTTATGAAAATAAGTGTACTGACGAGAAGGGAGCCTGAAGAAGAATAGGCTTCCAGAAGTCTGTGTGGAAAGAAGAGAGACAGGACCAAAAAGACCACCATATATTATGAAAACTTGGAGCCCAGAGCTCTTGCTCAAGCCCATGTTCTTGCACGTGATGCTGGCATTAAAGTGAGCTTTAAAGCATGAGACAGTGGATTTCTTATAATTAAGTTCAATGTCAGTGACAGGAATCCCAATATAACTGTGACTTAAATAATTTACAAGTTTGTTTTTTTCTACAGTATGAGTCAAGAGGCAGGCAATCCAATGCTGAGTTGGCTTCCCACAGTATTAGGGATTCAGGCTCCTTCTACCTTATTGCTTCCCCATGCACCAACTTCATCCTCCATTCCCTAGGCTCTGGGGTAGCTCCTCCAGCTGCAGCCACCTTGTCCCATGCTGGTCAGCAAAGCAGGAGAGAAGGAGCAAAAAATGGAAATGGAGATTTCCAGTCGCTGCCAGTTGACACTTCCGCTTATATGTATTAACCAGAATTTAGTCACAGAGTCACATCTAGCTGCAAGAGAAACTGAGAAAGGTAGTATTTTTCTGGATAGCCACATGTCCAGCTCAACATTCTAATACTATTGAAGAGAAAGTAAAGGATACTGGGGGATAAGTAAGATTCTTCCAAAGAAGGATTCCAATAAATGATGTAAGAAGGGAAGAATTTCAAGAAGAGGGAACACTTTGTGCAAAGACAAAAACGGGTGAAGATTGTGTATTCTGGAAAAAATGAATACCATTCACCAACTGGGGACTGCCTGATTCACCCGTGTATATGATTTAGGCTTCATATGAAATATACATTTGTCTCATGCGGGGGTGGGTGAGGAGCCAACGATACCATGGCTTATATTACTTTTCAAGCCTTCTTACTTTCTGAATTTGGTGCAGTTTGCATCAGTGAACAATCTGATGGTGTGTTCGTTGTTTGTTTTAAAGCACTCACTACTCCAAGTTTGTTCTCATCTCCAGATAATTATTAAAGTGACCCAAACATCTACAAGAATTTGAATTTCAGACTGATAGGTATACATTGCCCTGGATTTAATAAGCGTACATTTGCCAGCGTTAGCTATCCACAACCAGAAAACGCCAAGCCACCCCACCTTGCCCAAATTGGTAGTTTTTTGTCCTCTTTCTGAAATACTGCATCTTGGAATACAAATAAAACAGGCACATGACACTCAAAGGTAAGACAATCAAAGACTCATTAGATCATGCCAGATTATGATGTCACACAGAGACAGCAAAACAGTATTTTGCATAAAATATGATTGCTTCATTTCCAGTAAACTTGTGTCGAAACAGGAAAAATCTTTCCCTTAATCCTGTCCCTTAACCCTGATTCCAGAAAATAAACATGATGACACTTATCTGACCCTTGGGTGGGCCTCAAATATTTTGGACAAATGCCTTTATATTCTGCTGCACTTGGATGCCCTGGGGAAAGTGTGGTCAGGGAAGGAGCTGGGTATCAAGGGTCAAATGTTCTAATCCATAAAGTGCAGCATCGAGGTAAATTTGTACTCACTGTAGAAGAGACTTGGTAGGAGGGGTGCATTTGCCTCTAAATAAACTGTCAGACAAAACTATCAGACAGACTGCATAATGGCCATCTTTTGCAATATTCAGCGTAGAACTCCTGGAACCAACGCTATCTTTGGGGAAAGCCTTTGGCAGAGGATGACACAGCTAAACAGTTGGAATTAGTTACCTGATACATAAAAACTGGCCCTAGTAATGTTCACACTACAGATGTCTTCATGCCCCCAGTTTAAGAAGCATTATCTATGGGGAATATAATTACCACATTTCAGTGTTCTGCCCCAGCACATGAACTTCCTGCATTATAATCTTCTGGAAACAGCTGACTCAGCTCAAAGAGCTTGAACACAAATGAAACCTCAGCATACCTCTTTACAACTTCCATATTTGAGCAGCACATTGTGGGATAAAACCTTCAACAACCCTATAACTTCCTTGGGACAAAGTGTTTCTTATAGTGCTTCTGATCATCCCTTCATAATTATGATGCAGAGGAAATGAAGAATCATCTTTCAAACAATTTCAGCAGGTATGACTTCTATGACCTTCAGTCATTCTTTTTTTTTTTTTTTTTTTTTTTTTGAGGCGGAGTCTCGCTCTGTCGCCGGGACTGGAGTGCAGTGGCCAGATCTCAGCTCACTGCAAGCTCCGCCTCCCGGGTTTACGCCATTCTCCTGCCTCAGCCTCCCGAGTAAGCTGGGACTACAGGCGCCCGCCATCTCGCCCGGCTAGTTTTTTTTTGTATTTTTAGTAGAGACGGGGTTTCACCGTGTTAGCCAGGATGGTTTCGATCTCCTGACCTCGTGATCCGCCCGTCTCGGCCTCCCAAAGTGCTGGGATTACAGGCTTGAGCCACCGCGCCCGGCCCAGTCATTCTTACATAGACTGCAACAGTTTTGCCATATCCAGATCCAGTTCCCAGATAAGGGTTTAATTGGCAAAAGCTGTAAGCAGAAAAATGGACTAATGTGCTACCACTTGAGGTTCATTTTTAAAAATAAATAAAACTGACACTATGATTGGCATATAATTGCACCCCACCTAAATTTTTTCCTATGGGATTATAATATTAAATTATAACAGACGATAGAGAGGGTTAGTTGGGGCTAGCCGGCAGGTGATTTAAGAAGCATTGATTGCCCATCTGCCTGAGGGTGAGGCTACTGACTCATGATTGGAGTTGGAGTCAAAGGACCCTGGTTTGAGTTAGGATTTGCCCTGTAGCCTTAGGAAGTTGTCAGACTTCTCAACCTCCCTGAGCCCTAGCTTCCTGACCTATATTAAATGGAGGTGCTAATAATAACAGCCAGTATTGTTATTATTTCATGTTCTCAGGAAGGTTGTTGGAATTAGCAAAGCATTTTGTAACTGTTAAGGAGATGCATAATGAATTACTGAATCATATGTACTTCAGTTTTTTCAATTCTCCCTCCCAGTTGTGGGAAGGAGTCTGTACTAGACCACCTGTCACTGGTCTGGGGCAAACCTCCTGTGATCTACAGAGGATTCGCTGAGATCCATAGCATTATCTGGGGCAAGCAAGCAGCTTTTCCTCTGCCCTACATAAAGATTTAACTCCTATCCTTGGCCACATCCACTAGACAACTGAGCCAACCAGCCTGGACCACAGTTAAGCAGATATTTTTGACCCTCTGAAAACATACCCATTTGAGGTTGAATGTGCTCAAGTTCATAGAAATTGGCATCTGGGTTGGTTTTTAAACAGTTTATATCCTGCCAAAATATATTTTTGGTGAAAACCTAGCAAAGGAAAAAAAGCCTGCCTACCTATTAGGGTGGGACAAAAGTTATTGAGTCCAAAGTTTGTGTCAGGTTGACTGCTTATGGCTTAGACAGAACAGTTTTCATGAGTGGCTGAAATTTGTGGACTGGTTTTCACAGACCTCAGCAAATCAGACTGTTGACTCTTTTTGTAAAATCTGCCTTAGCTTTTCAGAAAGAGAGCCATTAGGAAAAACCATTTTCCCCCTTTTGTTAGTTTGATTCATGCTCCAAGCTCCTCTTAACCATTAGGGGATGAAAATGTTCACTAAAACTATTCCTTCCTTGCAGATCTCCTCTCTGCTGGGTAAGAGTCTGTTCCTTCCCCTCGTCCAAGGAGAGCATTGGGAGCAAGAGAACACAAAGGGCAAAAGAAAACAATATGGAGGCAAAAAGCATATGATTAGACCTCATTTAATTATTCAACTTTCATTTTTGGAGCAAAACTTTCAGTGACATTTTTTTGTGTCCATTTACAGGCAAAAGGGGAGAGAGCATGTTATAAGCAAATGAACAGTTTTCCATGAACCTGCTTAAAAATTTTTGCCAGATCTGGGACCCCCAGATAAATATTTAATAGAAAAAAAGTCAAAGTGCAAAACAGCATGACTAATTTACTACCACTTAGGTTTTAAAAATCCACATAAAAATACGCACATATACATACATATTGCTATGAATGTAATATATCTCTGGAAATACCAGTAAGAAACTATTGACCACAACTACCTTTGTAGAAAATTTGAGTGACTAGCAGGTAAAGGTATATTACCTTTGTGTACTTTTTGAATGTTGTACCATTTGTATATATTATCTGGTCAACAAATAAATACAATATATTCAATTAAAAGAAAATTTCATGTCACCACAAATAGAGGTAACTGTGAAATGAAACTAACGTACTGTTATCGGTGTCTTGCTCTGTATTTATTGAAAGGGGAGATGTGCCAATATTAGACAGAGGTTAAAGACTAGAATCAGTCTAGTCTTTCAAATATATAAAGGCTTTCTCCTTTATATATTTGAAAGTGTTTAAAAAAGAAACTGCCCAGCCACCCAGGAGGCTGAGACAGGAAGATTGCTTGAGTCCAGGAGGTCAAGGTTGTAGCTCACCATGCCACTGCATTACAGCCTGGGTGACAGACTCTGTATCAGATAAAAAAAATGAAAAGAGAAAGAAACCAAAACATACCTAATATTCTTACCTTATGACTCAATGGCATTTACTGCCATGTCTGTGCCCTCCCTAAAATCTACATCGTTTGGGAAACTCTAGCATCATAGAAAAGCCACTCAATTGGGAAGTCATTACTTCTAGTCTTCGGTGCTCATTATTTTCCAAATCTGTCTAATCCATCTAGCATTAATTCTTCTCATCAGGATGTCTCTCAAAAATTGAACTGGGATCAAATAAGATAATGTATATAAAAATAATAAGAAAACAACACAGGCATACCTCAGAATTTGCAGGTTTGCTTTCAGTCTACCACAATAAAATGGGTCACACAAGTTGTTGGCTTCCTAGTGCATATAAAACATAATATAAAAACTATGGGCCGGGTGCGGTGGCTCGCGCCTGTAATCCCAGCACTTTGGGAGGCCGAGGTGGGCGGATCACGAGGTCAGGAGATCGAGACCATCCTGGCTAACACGGTGAAACCCCGTCTCTACTGAAAATACAAAAAAATTAGCCGGGCATGATGGCAGGTGCCTGTAGTCCCAGCTTCTAGGGAGGCTGCGGCAGGAGAATGGCGTGAACCCGGGAGGCGGCAGAGCTGGCAGTGAGCAGAGATCGTACCACTGCACTCCAGTCTGGGCGACAGAGCAAGACTCCGTCTCAAAAAAAAAAAGAAAATTATGTTCACACTCTGCTATAGTCTATTAATTGTATACTAGGACGATGTGTAAAAAACAATATACATAACAATCTAAACTATTTTTTGCTAAAAAACGCTGGCACAGACACGAAGTGAGAGCATGCTGTCAGAAAAATGATGCCCATAGACTTACACAGTGCAGGGCTGCCACAAACCTACCCATGGTAAAAGATGAAATAGCTGCAAAGCACATAAAGCAAAGCACAATGAAATGGGATTTACCTGGATCTGATCAAAGGAATTATTATCTACAGAATGCCTTACATTAAGTAGTTCAAACCATTCATATGAAAAATACATATATTTGTCTCTACCAGGTTTTGGCTTTCTGTCTCATGTCTTGTGATCCTTATTCTAAGAGTAGGCTGAGAATGGAGAGAAGTCAGAGACTAGGAAGGTTTGTCCAAATCCCACAATGAACGCTCTATAGAGAAAAACGAGCGGACATGTTACATATCCTGATTATGGCCTTTGCAGAGGTGGAAAAAATAAGCAAGAAAGGAAGCTGCTTCTGTAGTTTGTGTGACACAGGAGTGTCCTTAAACCTGAAAGGGAAGGAATGGAGGCAGGAAGTGCTTCAGCCAAACAGACATGGGGTCCAGGCTGCCATTCAACCCGGAGGCAGGACACTTGGACTCCTTTTGGTCAAGCCATTAGCATAGCAGTAAAGAAACCCTGTCTTGAAAGACATCGTTTTATAACAAATATATCACCCTTTGAGGATCGTTGCCCTGTGTGGGGTTGTATCTATACGACATCACAACATATCAGCCAACCATCTTAGACAAGGAGAACAACCCATATGACTATTTTGTTCTTGTACTGTGTTCCATGAGATGTATAGATATCCACTGGAAAGAAAGAGGATATCCATGATCCTGTAAGAACTAAAACCTCTACGCTGAATAAAGGTAAACACTTATTTTATAGAAAGACATCTTAGAGCCTTTAACTAATTACTCTATGTTTCCTAGGGGAGTATAAGTTAGCAGTGTTTTCCTAACACCTAACCACAGGTCCTCTCTACACCACCCTCTCTCTCCCCTCCCTTGTTTTCTAGGTAACATCTATTAACAACTATATTTTTGAAACTCTGAACTAAGAACATTGAGCAAAGCAGGCAGACACTGCCTTAGGCTTCACTGCTTCAAATTTCCCACGATGTATTCAATAAATAGTGGAGGAGTAGATGAATAATTTAGCCAAACCAGAATTAGCTGCTCTGTTATGACTGTTCCCTTAAAGAGTGTAATCTTTGAGGCCCCTTTCAAAAGACTGTGCAAACATAGATCTATTTTTCATAAACACCTTTAAGCAATACTTATGCAAACACATCCCCCCTTCAAGGAGTCTCATTTTCTTCCAAAGAGGAATGCTCACACAGAGAGTGTCCTCCATGATTTTTTTATGCCAGCGCTAAGAAATCTATCACAGGAGCAAGTCAACCCAGCGAGCACTCCACTGGGATCTTTAGACCTCATTATTTCCCAGCATAATTAAATCTTTATTAGATTAAATCGCACTTTTTCTGGACCTCTCAATAAATTTAGTACCCAGCCGACTTTTAATGTGCCATTAGATAAGAACCAAAAAGAAATTTATAGAAAAATATCTTCTAGCAATGCATTTGAAATTCTCAATTTTACAGAAAAGCCTCCTCAGACGCAGGCTAACCACATTATATGGAGTGACTTTCAAGGTGCTTTATTTTCCAAATAAGAAAAAGAAGGAATCAATAGAATTAGCACAAGAAGGGCTTTGGCCGGTGAGGAAATGAAAGGTAAAAATGGAAAGACTTAAAATAAGGAGGATGTGGTTTTTGACAGCCCAGACATATTGGCCCAAATTACAAAGCCAAGCAAACAGAGAGAAATTCAGCTCTGAAACTACAACACTCTCTTTATGATGCTTCGGGGCTGGGAGGAATTACAATGGCCACAGGCTGCAGTCTCCTGGTTCATTCATCAACAACCGCAAACTCACACTTCCACACCAGCCCTTCTCTCTTCCAAATGGTTTCAACAAAGACAACCACCTCGTCCCCTGTGTTATTTCTGTTATACTTCGGTCTGAGAGTTTCAGTACTTGAAGAAACAACTTAAAATTTACCCAGAATTAATGAGCAAGGAAAGCAGGACTCTGATGAATACTGAAAGCAAACTCTGGCTTCAACTTGCCAGGGTATCATTGGGAAAATGGCCCTACAGCTTTGTTGGCAAGAAAGCAGATTTCATTGCACGTAGGTGAGAAAACAAAAGCTGTAATTGTCTCACCACATGTTTTCTCCAACGGCAGAGATAAACTGGCCAAAGGCATTGCCGACAACTTTATGATATGATAACCAAAAAAATAAGCAACAGTCTCCATCTATTAGGTATCATAGTTGAGTCTCCATCTTTCACTTGTCAATATCTAAGTCTGCCCAAATCTACCTCAGGTGATGTCAATGCAACCATTCTAAAGCCAAAATATTTAGTCAAACAAGAGTGTGTGTGTGTGTGTGTGTGTGTGTGTGTGTGTGTGTGTGTGTAAATAACTAGTTTTTTCTTCCTTTTTCCTATGAATTCACAGATGATGTGGGTAAATGGGTTTCTGTAGTATTCTCTGATTACTCCTGTCATTGGATTACCACACTGCATTGAAATATACATTCTCACTATACTACAAACTTTTTCAGGGAAACGATCACATTTTAGTATTTCCTTGTATCCCCAAGTATACAGCACAATGCTGGGCACATAGTAGGAACTTGAAAAGTATTTGTTGAGCTGACCCAAATGGATCTGAATTTGTTCTTGAAACAGGCATACCCCAAGCCTCCTTCTAGAAAAAGGTTGCTCCTTGTATAACACAGTACAAGTGAAACAAAATCCCAACTTTCTCATGGAACAACTTGTGATTTCCAAATTGTAGTGTAAATTGAGATCTTGGGATGCACCCAGTTGGGGTTTGTCAGTGAGAGCAGTCTTACAGAAAAAGGAGTAGTCACCCCATATTCCACCACCCTTCACAAACTCAACTCACCTTCACTGACCCCTGGCAGTGCTTGGCTTTTCTCTAGAAGCAAATTTTACACAAGAGGTTGGGGCAACATGAGCTGCACTTGCCACCAATGGACATGAACTTGCTGAGCTCAGGCTACTCACATCTGCTGAATAAACTCACACACTGGTGAATTGAAATGAGAGCACTTATGCTTGCAAAATATTTTGTCCTCCTTAGAAGAGAGAAGCTCCTTTTGAAGGGTTGAAATTTTGGAGATAGATTTTTTTTTTTTTTTTTTTTTTTGAGGCTGAGTCTCGCTCTGTCTCCCGGACTGGAGTGCAGTGGCCGGATCTCAGCTCACTGCAAGCTCCGCCTCCCGGGTTTACGCCATTCTCCTGCCTCAGCCTCCCGAGTAGCTGGGACTACAGGCGCCCGCCACCTCGCCCGGCTAGTTTTTTTGTATTTTTAGTAGAGACAGGGTTTCACCGTGTTAGCCAGGATGGTCTCGATCTCCTGACCTCGTGATCCACCTGTCTCGGCCTCCCAAAGTGCTGGGATTACAGGCGTGAGCCACTGCGCCCGTAGATTTTTATATAGCTTGGTACAATTCAGTAATATTCCAGACAGGAGGATATTTATCCAATTCCATAGTCTGTCTTTTTTAACACAAATACACCTTTTACTACTGATGGCACCACTTCTAAAACTTAAGAAATGAACAGATTCCCTGTAAAGAAAAAAAACACATTTCTCCTTGGTCCCCTGGTGTTAATTTTATTTTAATGTCATTCAAATCTGTACAGCCTTAAACCTATAGCTGTAAAAGTCCTTATGCTTATAGTTCTTAAGCAACTAAAAAAGTTTTAAATTAAATACAAACAACACTTCAAGCCAATAAGTTTTTAATTAGCAATCTTAATGTAATGTGATGGATAGTGGTATGTTGCTGAGAATTAATCACTGTTTGCAGTCTGAACTTGGCACCCATAACTATGGTATGGATCCTTTCAGGTTCTGCAGGCTTCAAAGAGTAGATACTATTTGATGACTCACTTCTCTCTATTCGATTACTACAAAACCTTCGTTTTTAAAATGTGCATCATTTACGTATTAAATTGACCTCTATTATTTTCTTATTAGCTCGAGATAATTAAGTAGTATTACTTGGCACAAAAGATACTGGAAACAAACACAAACACGGGCACTAAATTCATCCAAACGATCTAGGTACCTGTCAGGATTTCTTTTGGTTATAAATAAAAGAAAATCTAACTTAAACTAGGTCATAAGTGAAGGAATCCTGAGCAAACCTTCCCCATTGGCTCTGACCAGATTACATACTCATCCCTGAGGCCAAAAATGGGGAATGCACTGATCACAATCAGAGCTAAGGCCAGGTACTATGGATAAAATTAACCTCACTCAAGTTGTGTACCTGAAAAAAGAGAGAAGTGGTTTCCAAAGGAAATTGTTGGTACTGTTATCAAGAAAGAATGAAAAAGATGTGCCAAACAACCACCAATAAATGTCCACTGCACCCATTAATTTTTCTATTTATTAAAACATAAATCCAAATTTTAAAAATTATTGTAAGGAATTCTCAAGTCCTGCAAAAAATTTCAGGATTTCTGAAACTTGAATTTGAGAAACATTGACCTAGGGGGCTATAGGCTAAGCAAGGGGTAAAAAGCAAGCTCAAAACTTAACCTTAAAAGTTCAGAAAAGAGGTTCCAGATAAGTAGATGGAATCTAACCAACAAAATACCTAAGCTCATCCAGGAACTTGCAGGAGGAAGCCATTATTGTCTTTTAGATATGTTGATCTTGAAATGTATAAAATAAAATTAAAAAAAAGATTTCCTCTCTCTTTTAGTACCTCACATGAAATGGATTTTCACCAAATTTCAAGTTCATATTGGAATAGTTTGTCTTGAACTATAGGCTACGTGTTATTGATGAAATCCACTTTGGGAGGCTCTTAGAGGCGCATTAAAGAGACAGGAGTCTATCCAGAGAAACAGGGCAGTGGAGATTACATGATTGCCAATCAGAAGAGAGACATCATGGATCAAAAAAACAAAGAGCAGTTTCAAATATGAACCATAAATCAAAAATTAAAAGAGCATATACTCTGTATAGCAGGTGGCAATTTGCCCCAAGCTGCTTCTCCCACAGGTAACAGCACAAAGCCATAGGGACAACAGCGATTTATTTATTCAACAGTGATCAATGATTCTCTTGAAAAACACAGGGAAGCCAGCAGGACTGTAACGTACAATAACATGGCCTCAATGAGAGCACTCAGCTCTCAGGAGGTGAGCTGACCTGGCAGGTGTTCACACCACGACAGATCTAGGGTAAAAGTCCTGTTCCCTTCCATCTTTGTCTCTTTGTACTGATACTAATTCTTAGTCTCCTGGAAAAATGATCTCATGGAAAAACTAAGGTTACTCGGCAGCTTTTAGTTGCTAATATGTTCACACAATCATCACCACATGCAATGACATAGAACTTTGATTTTTATCAGGGACCATCTAGGTCATGTTTCCATCCTTTGACGTCCAGGCAGCAACGTCCCTGGACCACTCCAGATGCAAATGTGCTATTTAAAAGGTTCTATTCCTTCTGTGCTTGCAACTTTCAACAACATCCATGACCAGCCAGGAGTCTGGATACCAGCCAGGGCTCTCCTCATGACAATGTCAGTCACTATCTGAATGACCTGGGAGAAGGTGCTTAATGTATTTGTGGATGGACTCCTCTGTGTATAAAAGATGACACTGACCCTTTCGCTACCCCACACACAAGGCTGCTGGGATTAAAAATAAAGGAGATCTCGGATAAGAAAATGATGTAAAAAATTGAAAGCAATGAACAAACATGGAGCTCTATTCAGTTATGGGAGTATTCCTTGACTACTCACTCTCTTTGTAGGACTACTACTTATTCCCTAGTTTTGCCCTGTGTGAAAGAGCATGTCAATTCAAGTTCACAAGATTGTGTCTGACAAAGGTGGACAGAACTAGAGCTTTGTGGTGATCTATAGTTGTTGACGCACATTTCCCACAAGCATGGAAATGCATTTGTATGGACAGCAAACCAAAGGAAAATTGAACTCATTTTCTAGTGTTACAATTACTGCTGCCCTATTATTATTTTATTACTATACCTTAATAGAATTTATCTTGCCAGTACTTAAAACCTATGAAAACCCACACACATTGAATGTATCGGACAATGAAGTCACCTTTCTGTTACACATAGGATTCTGTTTTAGGGCACAAAAAGGACAATATTATAATGTAATTATTGCTCTTAGGAGCAGTGAGTAATACCAACCTATCACTCGAGCACCAGAAATTGACAATAACATTTTGTTATGCTCTGTAGCTGCAGGCTACTTTTTCTTTCCCCACCCAAGACTAAAAATCCAATGATTTTTCTCATAATGGGAGTGATGTGGCTTGGGAAGTATCTGTTTATGATTCATGCTAAGGATCGAGCACAGCCTGCTACACACAAGCAAGCTGCTTTGCCTCAGGGGAAAACATGTTCTGTGTTGCATTAACTTCATTCTGAGGCAAAATATCACAGCCGCATCATCAAGTTAGAGCCTGAATAGGCTGCACAATCATCAGCTGGTGCTGAGATTCCCTTTCACATCAGAGACCTCAAAATGAATTTCCAAGTGGCTGAGTGAAAGGTATCTTTGATCCCATCTCACAAGTGAGGCAGCTGCAGTAGAGCAATGCAAGGTGAATAATATCTTGGCGAGGGACTTGCCGCTTATATGATAAAGAATGAGATTCTCAAAAACTAAAGTCTAATTACAAAATTAAATAGCCAACAAAAATATTAGCAATGATAGCAATGGTCCTGGTTTCGGGGTCTGGTTCTCCTCCCAGTTAAGCCCGGCCTCCAAGGAAATGATGAGGTAAACAATTTTTATATAGAGGGATTTTCCACACCCCCAACTATTCTGTGGTCTATTTTTCTAATTGCCTGCCCAGAATCACATCCCCTCACAGGCTTGCTTTCAGCTAGCTGCCCAGACAGAAAACAAACTGATGAATGTAGTAACCATTCATTCATTTGTCCACCCATAAGAGCATTTATTGAGTGGCATCTAGTCACTGTACTAGACTTTCAAGGTTCAAAGGCTAATACAGCAATAGCTTGCCCTTAAAAACTCATTCTAGGCTGCACGGGGTGGCTCATGCCTGCAGTCCCAGCACTTTGGGAGACTGAAGCAGGTGGATCACAAGATCAGGAGATCAAGACCATCCTGGCCAACATGATGAAACCCCATCTCTACTAAAAATATAAAACTTAGCCAGGCGTGCTGGCATGTGTCTGTAGTCCCAGCTACTCAGGAGCTCAACTTCTATGTTCATCAGCACAGTGTTGTGCTTAACCTTTTGCCCTGGCTTATTGTGTTTATTTTTAATGTTACTTCTCATCTCCATAGCAATTTGCACTGAGCAACATTAGAAAGAACTGTGTGTACCTACAGAGTAGAACACACCAACCAACAATTCAAATTATTCTTTCAGCTTTATTTGAACAGGAGCCTGAGGCAGGAGAATTGCTTGAACCCGGGAAGTGGAGGTTGCAGTGAGCCAAGATGGCGCCACTGCACTCCAGCCTGGCAGACAGAGCGAGACTCCATCTCAAAAACAAAAACCTCATTTTAATATAGTATTTAATAGCATATAGCTTGGTGAGGGGATAGGGATTTGATCTGAAGTGCCAGTTGGAAAAATGAATGTAACAGGTAGCACACACAAATAGAAAGAACATTTAAGAAGTTGGTAAGGAATGATAATGATACACTTTGTCAGGGCCTGCTTCCTTCTTGTTCATTGCTCCTAGTATTTGCCAAACCACCACATCAACTCTAAGAAGCTAAGAACTTGCCACTCCAATTCTGCTTCCATAGTCATCTTTCAGCCATTCAGCATCATGTGGCACCTACTTAGGGCCCGGCTCTGCCTTGCAAGTGTTGTATGGGACCTGCCCTCGCACTGTAGAGCTGGGGAGATGTTACCAAACCTGCAGTTATTATGTCATTAGTGAAGTACAATCAATTTCGGAGATTTGTACAACATGCTGTGAGTATGAGAGTGGATACTGAGTAGTTCATTCTCACTACAAGAGTTAAGAAATGTTTCCCAGAGCAACTAATATTTAAACAAAGTTTTACAGGAAAAGTAAAACTCATACAGCATGAATGGGTAGGGGAGGTATCATATGTCGGACATAGGTATGCCCTGTGAATATTAGAGGATTTGGCCCTACTATGCCCAAATTCCTACATGCAGCATAATTACCAGAGTGGGATGTCCTTTCAGATAGGGAGTATGTTGGTCTTCACCTACTTCATTTACTTATATACTTAACCTCTTAAACAATTGAATTTGAGATCCCTGGTCTGCCAATTCCAGCCGGGGTCCATATGACCACAAAACAATCAATGGAGGTGGTCAATTATATGCAACTCTCACTTTTGTTTTTATTTATTTTTTAACAGAATTTCTTACTGGATATTTTGTGACAACTGGCATAACACTTAAATAGGTATGTGTTGACTACATATAGCCACGGTCTAAAATGAAGAATTAAATGTTGATCATCAAAGCAGTAATGAATTATTCTGTCAATTTAAGAATAAATCAGTCCTGCAGAGAGAGACCCCAAAAGTTCACATGTCCCACTGACTCTATGCATGCCAAGCACCACCTCTCCCATGGTAGTTCATGGAGTTCTACTATAAACGTGCATATATATGGTGGTACTAAATCAACTGGAACTCTCAAACCTCCCTGATTCGGGTTGATGCAGTCTGCGGTGGTGTGCTGGCTTTGGCAGTGCAGAGAGACTCTCAGCAGCCCAAATTGAAACATCAGGCCTCCACCAGCCACGATTCCATTTCTGCATCAGAATGATACCATAATCCAATGGCAGACTCACCAGACTGCAATAGGAGTCTGGGTTCAAGCTTGATGTCATTGCCTAAAGTTAGATCTAAAGTTAGATGCATCTGAAAACATCTGAGCAGCTGTCTACTTGAGAAATACATGCGTGTGTGTATCGGACGTATGATTTAGAATTCATACTGGCTCCTCATAAAAAAGACCCGATGGATATGCTGAAAGCACTCCCACAGAATAACATTCCTATGAAGACCTTGTAAAAAGTTATAATATCTGAAGAGAGCAGCAGAATTTAGCAGCTTTCTAAATGTGGTTTTACTAGGCTCTGTTTCCTGATTAGGTCCGGCTACACAAACAGTCTGATTGACATGGTTGACTTCAATGCATCCCTCAGAGTTGAATAAAATGCACCAAATCCACTGTCACACTCTCATTCCAAAATCAACACAAGTCTTCTCATTCCTTGTTGCTTTATTTGCTTTTTTAAAGACCACTTCTTTCATGGAGGGAGGGATTGGAGGGTGGTTTTTGGGGTTTTGACATACCTCCTTTTTACAAGGAGGTAGAGAGCAAAAAAAAAAAAAAAAAAAAAATGGGTAGATTTGACAGTGAGTTGAACCCAAGTAATGGCTGAGGATAGGGTGTGTGTGTGTGTGTGTGTGTGTGTGTGTGTGTTTAACGGCCCCAGAAATGGATAAGAATATAAGAAAAATAAATTGATACTCTAGATGATGATTTATAAATAAAGAATAGTTTTTCAAATTGGGAGAAGGTGAGAGTATGTCTGAAAAATTATAGAGATTTCAGCAACTCTGCCTGATTCATTTTGCCCTGAGTATACTTGTTCACTGTAATATTAGTCCAAAATATGTGGTTAGAGCTGCCAATTTGAATGACTTTATATAGAGCCTCAAACTCCCTAGCTGCCAGATTCAACTAAAGACAAAAGTTCTACCTACATGACCAGGTAGAGCTAGAAAAAATAATCTGGTGCATTTTTCCAAGGCCTGTCTATGTTAGCAGAAGCAGGACCCTGGAAGGGCTGGCTCCACTGTTCAATGAGCTATCTTAACAAATCAGTGAGCTAAACCGACTCAATGGATGTCTAAGAGGGTCAAAGAAAAAGGTTGACTTGCATTAATTTGATCCAGAAAAATAAGTCCTATCCTGAAATACAGTAATTTGTAATAAAATCTAATAATGACAATGAAATAACTTGTAGCTGTTCTAATATGACTGCTAATAAAAATTTTCAAACATCATTAAAAATAGATGTCACTTATGACATTTCTAAGATTTTTTGCTTTCTAATAAAAATGATTTAAACTCAACTTCTATGTTCATCAGTACAGTGTTGTGCTTAACCTTTTGCCCTGGCTTATTGTGTTTATTTTTAATGTTACCTCTCATCTCCATAGTTTACACTGAGCAACATTAGAAAGAACTGTGTTCACCTACAGAGTAGAACACACCAACCAACAATTCAAATTATTCGTTCAGCTTTATTTGAACTTGAGAATCATGTCATCCATACTTGAAGAAGTTCCCTTGATAATATATCTACTTATCAAGAGACATGACAAATTAAGAGAAACAAGACAGTGACCCAAGCTTGAAACTATACGAACTCAAATGGTGATTCCCACCCCTGACTCACAGTCAAAGGATAAAGAAAAATGTATATGCTTAGAACTTTAAAAAAGGCTCTCATTCTTCTTTTTCCTTGTATTAATATAATGTGCATTGTACACATAAGACCTTAGATTTATTTATAAAAGCACTATGTGTAATAAACTCTCAGCTACTAGGAATCTGAAAAGACCATCTGGAAGAAAGAGTATGCGCGAGTCAGTAGGTCCCAACAGCTGGCATCGATGGACAAACCTTCTGCCACTCTTCCTTGGAGCTTCTCTGCTAAGTTATTGTATTTCTAAATACACTATTGTTTTCTTAAATAAGCTTCCAGCTTCTGGCTTTCCAAAACATCTTTGGACTTGTCATATGGCACCCCAAAACAAAAAAAAAATCCAAACCCAAAAAAGAGTGCTAATTAAGTGTGGGAGTCGCAATGTTAAATGATTTTTTAATAAACACCAAGTTTTTATACTCTAGAAAGAAGACATCCTAGCCCACTAGAAAAAGCAAGGGCTCTGAAGTGAGAAAGATGATATGTTGAAACTGGTATTTGCTAGCCTCTGTTTTCTTTTCTGTAAAATTGGGGTGATCATGCCTGCCTGGAGAGTCATTATGAGGATTAAATTATACAGGAGATGTCAACTGTTAGGGCATCTCTGAAGGCCTGAGTTAGCGTATCACAGAAAACTGAGTGGATTAAGCCTTCTTTGAAAGCACAGTTTAGGACAATTCAGGAGGGTCTCTATTTTCCTCCAGTTGGCTGGCAGCTCCCGTGGCGGCTCTTCTGGGTTGTGTGTGTAGGAATTGGTGGAGGCTATGATACCATGTTTTCAAAGGGGAATTGAATATCAATCTAGGAGTTCTCATTAAGGCTTAGCTGGTTCTGTGGGAAGATCTGAATGCCAGCACATTTGGATTAACATAATATTCATAGTTCCCTGTGCCTTCTCTGAATTCAGAGCTTCTCCAGGGAGCAGGGGCAGAGGCTCTCACTTTTTTACCTGATGAAAGAGGGCCATGCTTATGCACAATAAACAGTGCAGGACTCCTGTGGATTCAAAAGGTTTTTAAGTTTCTTTCAGGGGTATATTCCCACATATCTGTCAAGGTCACTCTTAGGCAGCAGATCTGATTGACCAGAATTTGGGTTAGACAAACCTACTCGCCATTTTTCCTTCTTCTGTTGGTCTGGACATCAGTGGAACCCAATGAGGTACAGAGCAGAGTGGTAGCCAATACTCACCACTCTCTGGAAAGAGCACAGAAAATCATGGAGGAGTTAGCCCAGGGACGCAGTCCAGGAAGGGAGAACATTTTCTTCACCATTGAAGTCAAGAGGAAAGAGAAGCCTAACAGAGAAGAGAAGTAAACGAGAACCCAAGATACACTCATGGGAAGAACCAAACTAATAAAGGCTATGGAATGGCAGCTTTATGACCAGCACTTTACCAGAATGAATGAGAATAAACAATATAAGAGTCAGTCCCTGCCTATAAAAGTTTACAGTCTCATGGACAAAAGTACCAAAACCATGGAAAATGAAACAACAATAAATGACTTATGAAACAGGAGAAATGATGTCAGATACATGGGTAGATAAGTGGGTGGATAATTAGCTATTATGTGCCATGTACTTTAATGAATACACAAATTTCATTTTAATCTTTATAATCACCCAGTTGTATACTCATACCCACTTTAAAGATTCACAAAAACCCAGTCTTGGAGCCATTTAAAAAACTAATTAGGGATTCAAGGCTACTTAAGAGGTAGAATGGGATTTGAATTTAGATATAACTCTATGAATGTTTTTTCAGAGTTTAATGGTGGGGGTGGGACGTACCTCTTCTTCAGAGCCGGTATTTCCCCTTCTTAGGTAATGAACTCTTTTTAGCTTGTCATGTTTCTCTTTTCACAATGCTGACAGGTGGCTCAGTGCCAGGTTTTCAGCTCTATTTATCCTTATGATTGGCATATTTCTGCTATATGGTTAATTTTATTGCAACTTTTTAAAAAATGTTTTTGTAATTCCATTTTGGAAGAAAGCTGAGTCTACACAAATAAATTGAATTAGATTGACTTAAAGGCTCATGTTTTGCCTATTGTATCATGCCCTGCATTAAAATAATAGGTCTCAGCAACAATCAAAATCCAAAGGCTGAACAAGAATTGTTGCCAAATACAGTGTTCAGACCAAAAAAAAAAAAAAAAAAAAAAAAAAGCCATAAACAGTCACAAAAGAAGATCCTTCCACTCTCAGATGGATTCAGGGACATAAAGAGGTGAGATTCCAATCAGGCCACAAAATGCTGAGAGAAGCAAGATGGACATAGGGGAAGACTTCTCACACAGTAAAGACACAGAAAAGAGAGAGAAATTCGAGAAAACAATTCAGGTTTGCTTCATCTTCTTCAAAGTCATTATTTAAGCTTCATTTTGTTTTGGCTTTAAAATGGTTTGGGGGCCCGTATTTTACATTTGTTGAATTCAAATCAATATCTAGTTTCTTTTTTAGAGGGTTTTTCTTTCCATCCTCTGACAGCCCATCCTCTGGGCAGAAACTCTGATCCTAAAGGCAAAGTGGCAGGTGGTCTTGCCATTCCTAAGCAAAGGAATCACAGCACCATTCAGACACATCAGGCTGATGGTTTTGGCCATGGAGATACATTTCAAGAGAGTATTTTCCCTTCCACAAGCTATCCTGAGAAGGCTCAAGTTTCTTTTGGAATGTAGGATAAAACTCTCCTTCCTTCACCTTGCTACTCTGCTAAGAATTCTTTAAAGCCAGGGAAAGGCAAAACGACGCTGACTGCCCCACCTCCTCACCCCATCCTATTTCCCTGCTGGACTGTGGGACCTGCAGGTAAAAGAATGAGGCAGTTGGCACTACAGAGATATCACTTGGATTCCCATTATCCCCCAGAGCAGAACAGCCCCAGGAGGCAAAGTCTTTAGGACAAAACTTCTTACTTATCCTCCAGGAACAATTTCAACTGTAAAAGTTCAAGGAAGTTCATAGTCTATGCTTTATAAATATGCATTTATTTGGTATTTATCCAAGTGCCCAAAAGGTTAACAGTTATAAATTTCATGACTGCCAGTATAAACCAACACCTTCTCTCAAAGGAATATTTTTTCTCATCATTGCTATCATTAAAAAGCATTTATTAAACAACCATCTGCATGTGGTACTGGGTACAATACAGCACAACGGCAATTTTTTTTTATTATACTTTAAATTCTAGGGTACATGTGCACAACGTGATATACATTGTGCCATGTTGGTATGCTGCACCCATTAACTCGTCATTTACATTAGGTATATATCTCCTAACACTATGCCTCCCCCACCCCAACCCCACAACAGGGCCTGGTGTGTGATGTTCCCCTTCCTGTGTCTGAGTGTTCTTATTGTTCAATTGCCACCTATGAGTGAGAACATGCAGTGTTTGGTTTTCTGTCCTTGCGATAGTTTGCTGAGAATGATGGTTTCCAGCTTCATCCATGTCCCTACAAAGGACATGAACTCATCCTTTTTTATGGCTGCATAGTATTCCATGGTGTATATGTGCCACATTTTCTTAATCCAGTCTATCATTGGTGGACATTTGGGTTGGTTCCAAGTCTTTGCTATTGTGAATAGTGCCGCAATAAACATACGTGTGCATGTGTCTTTATAGCAGCATGATTTATAATCCTTTGGGTAGATACCCAGTAATGGGATGGCTGGGTCAATGCTTGAATTACAACTCTGCTGCACCAACCCATTTACCTTTCTTTACTTTATTCAAGAAACAGTGAGTCAATTTCTACCCTTACAGAGCAGAAGCCAGCGAGTCAGGAGCCTGCACAAAGAGATTTTACCAGGGTCTAGGAGAAGAGGCTCTTTTCTGTCTGGCCTAAAAGAAATATGGCACAGAAAAATGTTTCTCATGGCTTCAAAAGTCTCACTCTCCAAGACAGAATTGGAGATGCAATGAAACAAGGTAAAGGTTGTATCCAGTCTCTTTCTTCTCCTTCTTGCCTTTTTTCACTGACTTAAAAAAAAGATATGTATGATACCTACTAAAGAATGTATGAATATAGGAATTATAAAATATAACAAAAAGGACATTATGAACCTATCAAGAAACATAAAACCAGAGCTTTACTCTTAGCATTTAATCCACCTGTGGGCTTCCTCTTCCCCTACCCTAAAGCTTTCCTTCCAGAGGTGAACACTGCACTGAATGTAGTATTTACCATTGATTTGCTTTCTAATTTTAGCATATATATTTATAAGTAAGCAATATATTATATACTCTTGCTTGGTTTTGAGCTTTATTAAAGGAGTTTTAATTTGCATTTCCCTGCTTACAAATGAAGTTAAACATGTTTTCTTATATACATTTGCCATTCATGATGCCTCTTTAGTAAAATATCTTTCTCCCCATTCTTCTATTGGGTTATCTCCATTTTAATTGATTTGTAGAAATGTTTTTGTACATTTCAGAAATAAATTCTATTTGTTATATGTCAAGCAAATGCCATCTCCTCGTGTTTTCATTTACCTTATGTTGTCTTTGAACATAAGTTCCTAATTTAATGTAGTTAATTTTTAAAAATTATGTTAGTACTTTCTGCATTTTATTGAAATGTGTATTTCTTTACCCAAGAATGCAAATCATCCCATACTTTCTTGGAAAAGTTCTGCCTTTTATATGTATGCATTAATTCAACTAGAATTGATTTTTCTTTACAGTGTGAAAATAGAACTTGTTTCATTTTTTTCCATATGGATAATTAACTTTCTCAGCACTATCTATTAAATACTACCTCCTTTCCTAGTCATTTACAACGCCACCTCTGCCACATAAACGTATGTAGATCTGTGTCTCGGCCATCTATTCTCCTTAGTTTAATTTGTAACTCTCTGTGAAAATGCCACATTATATTGATTATAATAACTTTATGCCTGGTTATCTGGTAATTCTAGCCCTTCCGATGTTTTTTTCTTAAGGAGAATCTTGGTTCTCCTTGAGACTTTGCTCCTTCATTTAAATGTTATAATTGGCTCGTTAAATTCTCCAAAAAGCAGTTGAGATTTTAATGAAAGTTGCCAGAAATCTATAATTCAATTTAGGGAGAAGTTACAAGTTTATAATATTGAGGAATTCTATACATGACATAGACTATTTCTGTATTTATTTAGGTCTTCTTAGTGAATTTCAATAAGGTTTTACTGATATACAAACAACACTATTCTTCATACAAATCTTGTGCATCATTTACTAAATATATTCTTGAACCATGTCACCATTAGTATCTCTTTTTGCGTGCTATTCTCTGTGTGCTTCTGGTTTTATAAATCCAATCTGTATCCTTTAGTTTCATATCTTTACACAGGTAAGGATCTCCTGTGGCGAATGGAAGTGGTGGGAGTTAACAGGCTTATCTTATTCTGATTTTAAAGTGCGTTCACTGACATCTCACTGTTAGGAATTGTGTCTGATGTTTTATTTTTGGTAGATGCCTATTATTAAGCTAAAATATTTAGATGTAGTCCTAATCTTCTGAGTTTTTTGTTGTTGTTGTCACTTACAGTCAGCCTAAGGGGTAGCTTCACTCCAAGAGCTAGAACCAAGCAGTAGCACAGATGAGACCATGGGTAACAGTAGTTTGACTAAAATGAGGCACCTACTTCTGTTTTTGTTGATTACATTTTGTATTTCATGGATAGTTTCTCATCCAATTTAGGAAAGTCTTTCCAAAGCCTCTCAGGAGTAACATTAATATGATTATACCTAATGGGAGGCTACTTGGTGGATACAACACGTGCTCCTCCAGTGATGGCCCCAGTGAAGACCCTGACTTCACCACAGTGAAATACGTCAATGTAGCAAAATTACATTGTACCCCAGGAATACATACACATTTTAAAAATTAGTAATAAATCAATAAATACAGATTATAGTTGACTATTGGTCTTTGGAGACTTTCTGAGAACTGAATGTAGAACTGGCTGCCTGCTCCGATGTAGCAATGTAAAAACTCTATCCTGGGTTGGTGCCCAAATAGTTTGGTATCAAGTGACACAAAGTGAGCTGGTCCCTTTCCACTATCTCAGTTTTATTCTCTCTTTGAATCAAAGTATAATGAATCATTTTCCAAGTCAAAGGATAGATCAGGCTTTATTTTTTTAAAAAAAGGAACTATGCTGCAATTTTATAGTTACAATAACTTTCTCAATATTTTCATTACTTGGCCATAACAGAGAAAACGAAAAGGGCAAGTGGATTTTTGGGTCATTAAAGTCAGTCCCAGAGTCTATTGAATCCCCCATGAGGTGCACTTAATTGCCTCTGGTAATACGCACCTTGTCATGTTTTGTTGCCAAAACTATTAGTGACTCTTCACATTTTGTAGCAGTCTCCTACTTGCTACAACACAAATGAGCTTGTTGCAGTCCTGACATTTGTAACAACATTATTAGGTGCTGAATACAAGACAAGGAGCAGGGCCTCAGAAGTGTCAGAAAAGCTACATTCGTAGGCCAAGTAGAAGAAATGGGGAAATTCTTTTCCATGAGGCCTGATCTTTCACTTCCCATCCTTCTTACTGCAAAAGCCCATGTTTGGTGAGTTGGCTTTACATTATAGCAGCCCCTTGTCACACATACTTACCGACTTAACCCCCTCCCACCACAAAAGGCTTACAAATGTCTGAAAAGACTCTTCTTTCCAGCAGATGTACTATATGAAAAGCTAACACAGACATAAAGAACTTCAGGATCACACAGCACGTGCCTTCATCTCAGACAAGCTGTGGATCAGTGTATTTCATGTTATCAGTGAATCCCACAGGTACTGAACTGAGCAAGGTGCATACCCAGCACCAGGGAGGAAAATCTGTCCCAGAAGGCTCTCAGAAGACATATCTTCTGGTCTCACTGGCCATGATTAAGTCACACATACATGCCTTTCTGCAGGGGAGCCTGGAAAAGCAGTGTTGGCCTTTTCCAGCCCTTCTACTGGGAAATAAGTACTGGTGCCAAGGAAGGAATGTTGGGGTAGACAACAAATTACTCCTTTGGCATGCTTCTCATTCTCTTTCTTTCTCTAAAAAGCAAAAAACAAAAAGTAACCTGCCAAAATAAAGCTAATACATTTCTCCCTGCACTGGCTCCGGTTTGCATATTCTCAGATAGCTTCACTTACTGTCCTCTTCTCTCTTATCTATTTATTTCACTTCCTGGACACCCTTATCCTTTTCATTTGGATGGGTGGATGTTATCTAAGATGCTCTGAGGATAACAGAAATACCTCTAGACTTGGCAAATGCAGTTCTGGATTCAAGAATCTGCCCTGCCCATTATTAGCCACGTGGTCACAGACAAGGCTCTTCTCTGAGCCCTATCTGTAAAAAGGAAGTAAAATTACTCTTCTACTGATTTATGGAAACAATTGTGGAGGCCAAATGAAGAAAGATGTGTAAAACTGTTTTGTAAACTGTCAAGTGCTATGCATATTAAATGAGCTGCTGACATCCAAGGATCCTTGTTGCACCCAGAAACACCTACACTTCAATTTCTCATTCACTATACTGAGGTCATTTTGCAAAGTTCTTCATGTGAGTCAGAGATTTCTACACATTGGTTGGAAAGAAGCCAATGCGTTCACAAGTAAACAGCATTTGAGCAGCTGCACTTCAGAATCAGGAATGCGGGACATAATGGCCTGTGTCTTCCCCTTGACTACATTGCCCTGGCCTGGTCACTACAGCTAAGAGGTTGGATAGGACTGTCTATAATGGAGTGTGCTACAGATTTGGAGAAGAGGCTACAGATGGTCAACTATTTGGACCTGGGCATCTTTTTTTCCAGCGTGTTTCTCCTTCACCCAACCCTTAATCCATGGTTCAAGTAGTTCACTCAGGACATTTAGCACCCTTCCTAAGGTCCAGGTGCTCTCTATGGCCTCATAACTGGGCCTCCCATGGAGCAGAGCTGATCCTAAGCAGAATCATAAATTATATTTAAAAACTTAGATGGTCCCTGTTCTTTGATCATGCACCTACTACATTCTTAGTGTAAGTATATATCTTACTGTGTGTATATATATATATACTTACAGTACTGTATACTGTAAGTATATATCTTACGGTATCTGTATATATCTACTCTCTACTAAGATGACTAAGACATAGGTCTTGCCCTCTGCACTCAGCGGGAGGAATTAGCCAAGAACACAACTCAACTCTAGCTCAAGGCACAATACAGCAAGTGCCAAGAAACCTCAAGAGTGCTCAGACGTTTTGTATCAAACAAGAGAATGAAGCCAGGCAGGAGCGTCAAAAAAAAAAAAAAAATTTGAAATGACCATGGGAAAATGGTGTCATGTTTACAAGCAAAAATGCTGAATGGAACAGCATGAGCCTAGCTTCAAAGTGGAGAAGCAATGTCATGTCTGAGGAAAAGGAGCTGATGTAGAGTATATGTACATAGAACAGGGGGATTCTGGGGAAGTTGGGGTCACAGGTGAGGGTGCTGGGTATTCGGTACTTGTTTTCACACACCCACTTTGGCAGAAAAGGGCATTTTCCCCCCTCTCTCTCCTCCCATCCCTGAAGAATATTAGTATCTCAGTATTCCCTCCCACAACCCTTCCCACTCATCAAAAATTGCTATCAGGGATAGACCTAATATAGATGACTTATGATTTGGCAAGAATTGAAGGCAGACTAATACTTCATTTTAAACCATAGCTCAATTAGAGAGTAAAAGGCATTGTTTCCTATCAAAAGAATTCTAGGAACCAAGATGAAGAGACACCACATTCCTCAGCAGACCGAGAGCCAGTGGGACTAAAAGGATATCTGAATTTCAGCCCCAGTTTTATGATTTGTCATGTAGGCAAGTCATCTAACCTCTCTGCACCTCAGTATCCTTGTCTCCACTAAGAAAATCCTATCTGTCATACTACTATCACAGAGCTGTTATAATAAGGCTCATAAAACAATCCACACAGAGACAAAGCACCCTGGTGATAAGGACGTTCACCCCACTCTGGAGTCTGGCTGCTGGCAGGTGTCCCTGATGACACTCTCACCTAGAGGCTCAGATGGGAAAGTGCAGGGAGCTGGGTAATTATCGGGACATTCCTCCCGCCTTAGCCGTTCTCCCCATCAGGGGTTCCCAAATGCACAGGACTGTGGCCTGGGCTGGCCCAATCCAGGCAGCTGGCAAAATGCTGCACTATTACCTGAAGCACTTCGGGAGGGGTTGCACAGCAATCAGAGCTGCTAATGCACGTGGGCCTTGTCCTCTCACAGGTGCTGAGTGCGAAAGCACGCTGACCAAGAAACCATTCGGGAAACCCGAAGTGGATCCTGACCTACTTCCTTGTCCCAGCTTTATCCTAGGTTACCAATGGAAACTTGGGTAAATGACTCTTGCTCTTCAGACATCGTTATCTCTGCTATACATTGGAGGAAATACCAACTGTCTTTTTTACTTCATAAACTTAAGATGCATTTTGCAAACGTATGCTGTTATTACTGCTTGTGTTTCTATCTGACAGAAGAGCCTTTTGGTCACTTTTGGACACTCTTGGAGGCATGGCACATCCTTTGAGGCATATCCCAAATGCTATGTCCTCAAGGACAGCTTCCCCCGTTTTCCAGGCACATTTACTCTCCATCCTGTGCATCTCAAGCTCTTCATTAGTTCCTCTGATATACCTCACCTCATATTCTAACTGCATGTGTGTGTGTCTCCCCGTCTAAGGTCCTCAAAACCCAGGAGTCCTACATTGAATACTTGGGGCCTGGCATTGGCCTTCCACGTTGTATTTGCACAGGAAATATGTGAACAAAAGAGTTCTCAGATAATGGTTTTATTCTGGACTTCCTTTTTGCCTCTAGGCCATCACTAGCCTGGAAGCAGGACACTTTTTAGAAACTTTGTAAAGGCTGGGCCTGGAGCAGCAGAAGTTAAATACAAGAATATCATGATAGGATGGGGACCAGCAAGTGCAGTGTGGCCCATTTCATATTCCGTTCTTTGTCCTCAGGGCTCTAAGGCAGATGTGTCCTTACCCTTTTCCTTCTGTCTCAGACACTATGTCCTGAAGACATTTCTAATGGAAACACTGTAATTGGAAATTGGGCCACATGCTTGCATTGGTGGGTCCACTGCAGAAGACCTGCTAATACATTACTCAACAGCACCACACCACTGTCACCCAAGACTCTGTTAAATATACAATAGTCTCCTCCCAGATGCCAAGAAGCATAAAGAGATACTTTCATTGTAAAGCAGAGGAATGTGCAACAGCTAAACCAAAAATTTTGCTAAAGTTGTTGGATTTTTTCCCCTCTTAGTGTGATCTCGAGATGAAATGCAATTCAGCAGTTAAAAACAGAACAATTTAAGAGTGTTCGGTTCCAAAGCATGAAACATGCAAAAATGTAGTCTGAAGATTATCAAGCTGGGCTGGCAATCAGATTCGTCAGCCATTCTTGGGTATTGCTTCCTAAACGGAAGTATTAGTGGAATTCAGCTGAGCCAGGCGAAGCTTCAGTAATATTAACATCACTTGCTCCATTGCTCTTGGTAGTAAGAGGAATGTCCCCTAATGGCTTGTGATCATATTGCACAATGCTGTGTCTAAAGACATGGTTTATTAAGGAGGAGATGGTCACTGATGTGTTTCTCTACACAATAAAACACTTCTTGCTAAAAGCAACCAGGGCAAACGGAATATTACAAATGATTCAGAATGCTACAGAGAGTTAAAACAAATTGGATGTCTGTGCCTCCAGTTGGGTTACCATTCTTTGTAATAAAATTGTCTCCTGAGAGGAATGCATGCTGTTTGTGATTTGGCAGACATCTTTGTAAGCTTCTGCCCAACAAATCAGAATTCTTTTTATCATGTGCAATTGCTATATTTCAAGAAATAATGTACAGCACCACTACAGACTTTCACTATTGCATACTTCTCCTAACTTTTTTATATATGCTATTTTATCTCCTAACAATCTTGTTATCAGATATGATTATTAAGTACATTTTATTAATCAGTAAAACTGAGGCTTTAAGAGGTTACGTAACCGCTTTAATGTCACGCAACTAGTAAATAGCAAAACTGACTTTTTAACTCTAGTCCTACTAATTCCATAGTCCACAATTCCCATTTTATGGACGAAGACACCAGGGCTGAGAGAGGTTAATAACTAAACCACATTTGATTACACTTCAGAGCTGGAATGCAAGACAGTGTGTCTACCTCCAAGCCACACTCTTTTCCCATTTTATGACCATGTTGTCTCTTGCATTTATCTGTGTTTCTTAAAATTCTCTGAGTAGGTAGATGGGAATAGGTACCTCTCAGCTTTCTCCAAGCTTCTGCCTGCTTAGGTATTTAGTGCCATGTACGCAGTTCAGCAGAATGCTGAGAGAAGAGAGGCTCTGTCATTCCCACGGGACCACCCAGTTGCACCTGTGCTGAGGTCAAAGGCATTGCTGCCTCCACTTATCACAGAGGCAGCCGGAGTAAGTCTGGACATTTGCAAAGCCACAGGAATCTTGCCAAAGACATCAATGTTCCTAAAACTGTGACTTAGTCTTTACAGAGCTCTTGAGTGTCTCCCATGTATTTAATAAGTAGTTTTGGCAGCTTACTCTGCACTGGCCCTGAGGCAAGCTGTAGGGACATAAAAATGACAGATATGGGTCCTGCCCTCAAGGATAAAAATAATAGCTCACAATTGTCAGCATTTAGTATATGCCAGAGATCCTCTCTTGCTTCACATACTTGAATTCAGTTAATCTGCACATATCCCATGATTGGTATACCTAAAGATCCCGTTTTACAGATGAGGACATTGAGGCACAGATAACTTAAATATAACTCTCCCATTGTCTAGTGGGACACAGACAAGTAACAAACCTTGAAATGCAACGCGTTAATCACTGGGCCTAAAGGAACACAGGATGATGTGGGGCTCAGAGCAGCGATCTTAGCCCAGTCTTAGGGGTTGGAAAAAGCTTCTCAGTGACCACAGAATGCGTTGAAATTAGCCAAAGAGGAGGTGAGGCACCAGCGAGGCATAAGTGCTTGACACAGCAGGGACAGCGAGGCACCTTCAGGTCCTAGAAAAGTTCAGTGTGCTTGAAAAGAGAGAGAACAAAAAGTGAAGCCAGAGTGATACATCTGGTGGGCATTGTTTTTTTTTTTATATGACTCATTGCCAGAGCCTAAAATCCTCTTCAAATGATCCGAACTGGAGACTCTTCAAAGTCAGAAACATGATCAAGACTGTAGCAAATCAAAGGTCAGGGAAGCATGATTAATGTCATATTGCTTTGCAATACTGCTTTTTAAAGGATTTTTTCCCCTCTCAATTCAGGTTAATTCTGGGGTGTCTTGTTTTACCTCCTGCTGTGATGAGAGGTATGTGGGAAAGGAATATTCTCGCCCCCCAGAACATCATTCTCAGCAAACTTTTCACAAAATTGCAGGCCCACCAGCCGCATTTGGAGCAGGCACACCTAGAGGGCTACACATCTCTGTGCACACTCCATCCCTCTGCAGCCCCACCTCTAACAACAGGAAGCCTGGAAAGGTGTCAACTCACTATTGATTCCTGATGCAATGAGTCCCCTAGCTCTCTCCTTCCAAAAAACAGGCGCAATAAAATCCTACTACAAGATCATATATATTTCATACCTAAGAACATGGAGTGATTTACGAAAACATTATCACTAAAAGTCGAGAGTAGAAAATGTCATGTCTTGATCTTTGTAATCCAGGTACGGCAAGGCATTTGGAAACTACTACCAGATGGTACTAATCACATGAAAATCCATATAGCGTAAGGAATTAAAGCATCCTCCCACACTTGAGTGTGTCCTTGATCCCCTCCCTCCCATCTACTTATGTCCCCAGCCTTGGGACAGTTCTTGATTATCTTTGAGGAAGTCCAGATAGATGTCTATCACTTCCCTACACATGTGGTCAGTTGTTACAACAGGTTAGGCTCTGGTTTTTGACCCCCAAATGAGGACTAAAGCATGATGGAATAAGAAAGATGAGGACTATGTAGAGGCCCCCAAGGCATATCCCAAACCCAGTACCTCCGGTCGCCTCTTTCTAAGAATGCACTCTTTCCTTTTCTTCCAAATTTGAAGCTCATTGCAGGTGGGTGTGGCTGGCTATATGCCAGAGAATAAATGAAGGAAAATGGTAGATACTAAAAACTTGGTGTTTTCACAAATTGAACTTTAAAGATCCTTGTACTGGATAAGTCCAAAATGTAAATAGAGGCTGAATTAGGGTTAAAAATAAAATATTTTTAAGTTCCTGTTCATTTGTTTGATTCCTCAAAGCGATAATTCAGTAAAATCAAGTCATTAAATCAGGTAGGCGTCACAGCACACACTAGAGGGATCTCCTTCCTCCTTCTGTCTTCTTCTCTCTCTCTCTCTCTCTCCCCTTCCCAAGTCCCTCCACTCTTCTCATATTCAGTAGGTATTATTTGAGCATCCACCTTGCACCAATGTCCTAGGAGCTCAAAAGTAAGCATGGCCCTGCCTTCTGCCACTCAGAGGACCTTGATCATCTCATACTGATCTGCTTTTTAAAATTTATTTTCATTTTTATTTCATTTCAGAGACAGGGTCTCACTCTGCCATCCCCACTGGAGTATAGTACTCACTGCAGCTTAAAAATCCTGAGCTGAGGTGATCTTCCTGCCTCAGCCTTCTGAGTAGCTGGAGCCACAAGAACACACCACTACATCCAGCTAATCTTTTTTATTTTTTTATTTTTGTAGAGATGGGTCTTGCTACATTGCCCAGGCTGGTCTCAAACTCCTGACCTCAAGCAATCCTCCGGTCTCAGCCTCCCAAAGTGCTAGGATTACAGATGCTAGCCACAGTGCCTGGTCATCCATCTGCTTTTGAGGCAGGTGCTAAACCCAGCCCCAGAGAACACATGTGCAGAAGACCCAGACACCTCTGGTAGGGTCTTTTCCTCCTCCATCTATTTATCTCCTAGAAAGGGATGTTAGAAGGCAGAAAGTTTAGAAGGAAAAACAAGAAGTTTGCCGAGTCAGAGATTTTTCAGGTGGCTACTGACCTTCACTCCCAAGCAACTGCTCCACCCTCCCCTGCCCCTGGCTCCCACCGCCCCAGTTCCTTACATTTGGGTTGTCTCAGCCCCAAACTTGTTGAAAGTTGTTTCTTTACACTTTTAAAAATAAGATTTGAAAAAAAAAAAAATAAGATTTGAAAACAGTTGGCTTAAAAGTCTCCTTTGTGATTGAATAGTGCCTATGACTGCAGTGTCCTAAGGATGTTACTTCCAACTGTTCTGAGAATATCCTAGTGGGACCAGTTCCTTGAAAATAACAGCCTTTGCAAAACATAACACATGATGATGCTGTATCATTTTCTAAGCACATAAGCAAGATCTTGGAGGCCTGCAAGTCCTCAGAGCCTCCAATCTCTATCTTCTCCTACCTGGTGGGTATTTCTGATAAAAAGGCAGTGCTTCCTCAGGCCTAAGAGTTTTTTCACCACAAAGACAACCTCAGCTGCAATTCACACCTCTGCTTTTAAGAACCCTTCAAAAATGGCTGAGTCAGACAGAGTTCTTCAGAATCCAGGACCCACTGCATCTTGGAGGTGGTGAGAGGGAAAGGGATTCCTTTCTCCCTTCATAACCTCAAGACAACTGAACGCTGCCAGTGGAATTCTTGCTAGCTATCCCCAGAGTTTGACCTCAGGCTGTTACAGAAACAATGTTTTCCATGCGGAGCTCTTGGTTAAGAAATTTCCTCTCACCCTGAGAGTCCAACAAAGCAGTGGTTTATACACCCTCAGTCTCAGTGCAAACAGTCTAGGCTGGGCCATCCAAGCTGACAAGAACTGTAATTTCCTGGTAGCTCTGCATGTGTCCACTCAGTTGTCATTTCATAGCTGGGGGATTATTATTATTTTTTTAAATAAAAAAGTGTGCTTGGGTGAGAAGACAGTCAAAATTCTTTTTGGAGCATGCGGACAAGCAGTAGGGAAGGAATCTCTCTCAGGCAGAGAGGAAAGATGCCTGTGAGGGAGTTCTCTTTGTAAGAGGGAGGAGGAAGACTTGCCTGCTTTTCAATAATGAACTTCAATGTAGGCCCCTGGTTATTTTCTTGTTTACTCCCCACTCTGTGTCATTTTCTCCTGATAAGCTCAATTGTTGACTGAAAATGACTGCTTCATCCCTAAAAACGAACCAAGGGAGTTATCTAATGCTGGGCTGTTTTCAAGTAGCAGCTGAGAAGAGAGGAAGGGAGGATGGGAAGGAGAGAAAGAGGAAAGAAAAAGAAAAATCATATTACAAGTACCTGGATATAGACGTATAGCTATAAATAAAATTTTCTTGTTCTGTTCCTAACATCATTTACTAAATCTGTATTCACAGAAGAGCCATGTATTAAATTAGAAAATAAGAGGGTATCCATCTACTCATGAGGATTTTCTTTTTTTTTAATATGTACCCTATTTTCTTTTTTTATTATTATTATACTTTAAGTTCTAGGGTACATGTGCACAACGTGCAGGTTTGTTACATATGTATACATGTGCCATGTTGGTGTGCTATACCCATTAACTCATCATTTACATTAGGTATATCTGAGGATTTTCATTAAGAAGCATTCTATAGCCAAACAATGCACTATCATGATGAATCCACAGTAAATAAATAACATGCACAATTCCAGAAGTAATCACTGTGTCTCTTCCTTCCTTTCGGTTTAATGTGCAGTGAAACTGAGCATCTGTCATATTCTTCCATGTGCATTGACAACTACAACTCAGACAGGTTTCCTTATCTTCTGTTTAAACACAATGACCTTTCTTTTGAACTATCTAGCCATCCCATTACCACTTCAGGCCTGCTTTCACAGGGTGCCAGCGGTGCTAAGCCTTCAGTGTTGACCTGCTGAATTGCAAAGCCATGCTGCAGTGTGAAGCCCTCAGTGTTAGCATCTATGGCTCCTCAGGTGTCTATTACAATACCAATCAGATAGTCCAATTCAGCCAGGTCATCCTGGCTATTCCCCAGCCTCTCCAACCCTTATGGCTTTGCACTTGCTTAGGGCCCAATTTTTTTTTTTTTTTTTTTTTTTGAGACAGAGTTTCACCCTTGTTGCCCAGGCTGGAGTGCAATGGTGCGATCTCTGCTCACTGCAACCTCCGCCTCCCGGGTTCAAGTGATCTCCTGTCTCAGCCACCTGAGTAGCTGGGATTACAAGCATGGCCCAGCTAATTTTTTTTGTATTTTTAGTAGAGACGGGGTTTCTCCATGTTGGTTAGGCTGGTCTTGAACTCCCAACCTCAGATGATCCACCCGCCTCAGCCTCCCAAACTGTTAGTGCCCAAATTTAATAGTTGCTATTACTTTCCCCCTCTGGTTTTGATATGGTAGATCACCCATTTAAAAAGTTGTTCCTGGGAAAGTCAATTCTAATTCACAACTTATTGCTTATTTTCATTTACCATGGACACTGTTTCCCCAGAAAGTGTCCACACAGGCAAAAGGTACGGCCACGGGATGTGGGATGCACTTTACTGGGCCACTTTTACGTCAGGAAAAGAAAACCTTCCTTCTCAACAAAATTGAAATACATACTTAAGTGGAAGAAATGGGTTGGAAGGAGAAAACTGTGCTGAGGTTGTCTGAGATTTTATGTTCTTATTTTACTACAGAAACACTTGAGGGACAACCTTGAAGGAGAAAAAAAGATTGATCAATAATAATGGCAGCAATTCATTCATTTAAAACACATAACTTTACTCAAGGAAGGAAAATTACTTAAAAATGGTCGACAACATCCTGTTCAAACAGCCTTTGTTTTATCAACCCAGCAAGATGCCAGAACATTCCTTTTTGTCTCTCTCTTCTGATAAGGGTGCGTAGCTTTTACAAAGCAAAAAATCATTTTGTAAAAGCAGCCTTGAATGATTGTTTTTCCCTTTTTGTTACTTGTGTGGGCTTCTCAGCCCCAGGATCTTTTAATCTGATACAATTCATTTAAAATAGATGAGAATGTTCTATCACCCAATCTAAATGCCCTTGGGAAGAGGAGAGAGCCATGATAATTACAAACTATATGGTGAACATTGAAAATGGTCACACAGTGTTTGCACAGCACACTCTGGCTGGGATGAGGGATTATGCACACTGAGTATCCACAGTTGAGAAATGAAATGTAGACATTCCAGGTAGCCTGTAGGGCAAAAAGGGATGTCAGACCCGGTAACTGTTACAGGAGACCCACAGTAAGACCTTGTGAGTTGAATCACTGCAGCGAAATCCAAATGCTCTCCTATAAGAATCTTCCTTGCCGAGCCAGGACACTCCTGCTGTGCTGTAGTGTCCTTGTTGTTGGTGCTGTGTGTCTACTACTTACTACCTTGCTAAGGTCCTATGTCTGGCACTATCAGCTTTCCCAATTTTTTATTTGGATTCCTCTTCTTTGTTTAGAGCACACACATTTCTCATCCTGTGCCATTTGCCAGGTCTTTGATATACAACCTTGCTCCTGAGGAACTGGGTCTCCTGATATTCAACAGCTTGCTTAGTTTTATCTCATTACTTGGCTTGGTGCTGTATGTGATCTGAGTATGAGCTGTTCATCTTGCTTTTGACCCCAAGATACACACGCATGCACACATGCACATGCACACACACAAATATTATTTATCTACTTGCCAATTATTGGAAGCTCAATAGTACATAAAACAAATCTCTTTCCTACCTTTACAAATCTTACTATCCAGTGATTACGACAGATATTTCTCTTACACCCCAATAAACATATAAATACAAATTAACAAATTATTATATGTAACATGAAAAGAAAAGAATACTTTGAAATAGATCAGCAGGAAAGGCCTTTCCAGGAAAGTAACACTAAGCTAAAACCTGAAGAATCAGTAGGAGTCAAATGGACAAAGAGTTTTTCAGGCAAGAAAAACAACATAGCCAAAGATCTGCTGGCAAGAAAGAGCTTGGCAAGTGCAAGAAAATTAAAGCAAGTTAATATGCCTGGAGAGTAGTGAGCAAGAGGAAAATGAAATCAGGTTACAGGAACAGACAGGGACAAGACAAAAGAAGGTCTTAGTAAGAATTTCGTGTTCTGAAGTCCAGGATATGTTTTTTTGAAAAAGTAATAAAATAGGCCACTATCTAGACTAATGAAGAAGAAAAGAGAGAAGATCCAAATAAAGACAATTAGGAATGACAAAGGCGATGTTCCCACTGACCCCACAGAAATACAAACTATCAGAGACTACTATGAACACCTCTACACACACATACTAAAAAACGTAGAAGAGATGGATAGATTCCTGGACATATACACCCTCCCGAGACTGAACCAGGAAGAAATTGGTTCACTGAACAGACCAATAACAAGGTCTGAAATGGAATCAGTAATAAATAGCCCACCAACAATAAAAAAGTCCAGGACTAGACAGATTCACAGCTGAATTCTACCAATTGTACAAAGAAGAGCTGGTACCATTCCTGCTGGAACTATTCCAAAAAGTTGACAAGCAGGGAATCCTCCCCAACTCATTTTATGAGGCCAGCATCATCCTGATACTAAAACTTGGCAGAGACACCACAAAAAAATAAAACTTTAAGCCAGTATCCTTAGATGAACATTGATGCAAAAATCCTCAACGAAATATTGAAAAATCAAATTCAGCAGTACATCCAAAAGCTTATCCACCATGATCAATGGCTTTATCCCTGGGATGCAAGGCTGGTTCAACATATGCAGATCAATAAATGTGACTCATCACATAAACAGAACTCAAGACAAAAACCACATGACTGTCTCAATAGAAGCAGAAAAGGCTTTTGATAGAATTAGACACCCCTTCACGTTAAAAATTCTAAACAAACTAGGTATTGAAGGAACACACCTCAAAATAATAAGAGTCATCTATGACAAACCCACAGCCAACACTGCACTAAATGAGCAAAAGTTGGAAACATCCCCCTTGGAAACCAGCACAAGGCAAGGATGCTAATATCTGGCATCTGTGAGGAACTTAAATAAATTTACAAGAAAAAAATAAATAACCCCATTAAAAAGTGGGAAGAACATGAACACTTTTCAAAAGAAGACATACCCGTGGCCAAAAAGCATATGAAAAAAAAAAAGCTCAATATCACTGATGTTTAGAGAAATAAAAATCCAAACAACGAGGTACCATCTCACACCAGTCAGAATGGCTATTACTAAAAAGTCAAAAACTAACAGATGCTGGTGAGGTTGTGGAGAAAAGGAAATACTTATCCACTGTTTGTGGAAGCGTAAATTAGTTCAACCATTTGGAAAGTAGTGTGATTATTCCTCAAAGAGCTACAAACAGAATTACCACTTAACCTACAATCCTATTACTGGGTATGTATATATCCAAAGGAATATAAATCATTCTACCATAAAGACACAGGCATACATATGCTCATTGCAAAACTATTCACAATAGCAAATAATACAGGAGTGCTGGGAAGGGAAGAGTGTGGTGCCTTTAAATGATATGGAAAGCGTGAAGGAAAGTGCTGGGTAGAGGAGGGCATGGTCCCTGCCTAGGGGTCCACCCCTACAGACCTAGGTAAGGACAGGCACTTCTGCCTTCTTGCCCAAATGCTGCACTTTTCAATACCACCCTGGCCTGCCATGCCCCCATCCTGGACCTATAAAAACCCGAGACCCTAGCAAGGCACAGAAGCTGCTGTATGGCAAGAGGAACACATCAGGGGACACAAGCAAGAGAACATCAAGAGGAACACGTCGGTGAAGAAGACACAGGTGGCTGGTCATCGAGAGCATGCCAGTGGAAGAGCAGGCCATCCACTAGTAGAAAGCAGCAGAACTACACGGAGTTTGGCTGGCTCGGTGGAAGCAGTCTGAGAAGAGTCCGCAAATGAAGTTGAATTATTGCATTATTCACAATAGCAAAGACATGGAATCAACCTAAATGCCCATCAATGGCATATTTGGTTTAAAAAAAAAAAAGTAATACATATACATCATAGAATACTATACAGATGATGTCCTCTGCAACAACATGGATGGAGCTGGAGGCCGTTATACTTAGCAAACTAATGCAGGAAGAGAAAACTAAATACCACATGTTCTCACTTATTAGTGGGAACTAAATGATATAAACACATAGAGGGGAAAACACACATTGCTTAGTGGCCCAACTCTAGGGGAAAACTATCTCCTTTCAGGTTCCCCCATCTGCTGAGAGCTACTTCTACTAATAAAACCTTGCACTCATTCTACCAGCCCACATGTGATCTGATCTATATACTCACTACAGCACTATTCACAGTAGCAGAGACATGGAATCAACCTGAATGCCCATCAATGGGCATATTGGGTAACGAAAATGTAATACATATGCACCATGGAATACTAGGCAGCCCTAAAAAAAAGAATGAGATGATGTCCTTTGCAGCAACTTGAATAGAGCTGGAGGCCATTATAGTTAGTAAACGAATGCAGGAACAGAAAACTAAGTATCATATATTCTCACTTATAAGTGGGAGCTAAATGATGAAAACACAAACACATCGAGGGGAACAACACACACCAGGGCCTATTGGAAGGCAGAGGGTGGGAGGAAGGCAGAGGGTGGGAGAAAGGCAGAGGGTGGGAGGAAGGCAGAGGGTGGAGGAAGGAGGCAGAGGGTGGGAGAAGGAAGGCAGAGGGTGGGAGGAAGGAAGGCAGAGGGTGGGAGGAAGGAAGGCAGAGGGTGGGAGGAAGGAAGGCAGAGGGTGGGAGGAGAAGGCAGAGGGTGGGGGAAGGCAGAGGGTGGGAGGAAGGAAGCAGAGGGTGGGAGGAAGGAAGGCAGAGGGTGGGAGGAAGGCAGAGGGTGGGAGGAAGGAAGGCAGAGGGTGGGAGGAAGGAAGGCAGAGGGTGGGAGGAAGGAAGGCAGAGGGTGGGAGGAAGGAAGGCAGAGGGTGGGAGGAAGGAAGGCAGAGGGTGGGAGGAAGGAAGGCAGAGGGGGGAGGAAGGCAGAGGGTGGGAAGAAGGAAGGCAGAGGGTGGGAGGAAGCAGAGGGTGGGAGGAAGGCAGAGGGTGGGAGGAAGGCAGAGGGTGGGAGGAAGGAAGGCAGAGGGTGGGAGGAAGGAAGGCAGAGGGTGGGAGGAAGGAAGGCAGAGGGTGGGAGGAAGGAAGGCAGAGGGTGGGAGGAAGGAAGGCAGGGGTGGGAGGAAGGAAGGCAGAGGGTGGGAGGAAGGAAGGCAGAGGGTGGGAGGAAGGAAGGCAGAGGGTGGGGGAAAGGAAGGCAGAGGGGGGAGGAAGGAAGGCAGAGGGTGGGAGGAAGGAAGGCAGAGGGTGGGAGGAAGGCAGAGGGTGGGAGGAAGGAAGGCAGGGGTGGGAGGAAGGAAGGCAGAGGGTGGGAGGAAGGAAGGCAGAGGGTGGGAGGAAGGAAGGCAGAGGGTGGGAGGAAGGAAGGCAGAGGGTGGGAGGAAGGAAGGCAGAGGGTGGGAGGAAGGAAGGCAGAGGGTGGGAGGAAGGCAGAGGGTGGGAGGAAGGAAGGCAGAGGGTGGGAGGAAGGAAGGCAGAGGGTGGGAGGAAGGAAGGCAGGGGTGGGGGGAGGAAGGAAGGCAGAGGGTGGGGGAAAGGAAGGCAGAGGGTGGGAGGAAGGAAGGCAGAGGGTGGGAGGAAGGAAGGCAGAGGGTGGGAGGAAGGAAGGCAGAGGGTGGGAGGAAGGAAGGCAGAGGGTGGGAGGAAGGAAGGCAGAGGGTGGGAGGAAGGAAGGCAGAGGGTGGGAGGAAGGCAGAGGTGGGAGGAAGGAAGGCAGAGGGTGGGAGGGAGGAAGGCAGAGGGTGGGAGGAAAGAAGGCAGAGGGTGGGAGGGAGGAAGGCAGAGGGTGGGAGGAAGGAAGGCAGAGGGTGGGAGGAAGGAAGGCAGAGGGTGGGAGGAAAGAAGGCAGAGGGTGGGAGGAAAGAAGGCAGAGGGTGGGAGGAAGGAAGGCAGAGGGTGGGAGGAAGGAAGGCAGAGGGTGGGAGGAAGGAAGGCAGAGGGTGGGAGGAAGGCAGAGGGTGGGAGGAAGGAAGGCAGAGGGTGGGAGGAAGGAAGGCAGAGGGTGGGAGGAAGGAAGGCAGAGGGTGGGAGGAAGGAAGGCAGAGGGTGGGGGAAAGGAAGGCAGAGGGTGGGAGGAAGGAAGGCAGAGGGTGGGAGGAAGGAAGGCAGAGGGTGGGAGGAAAGAAGGCAGAGGGGGGAGGAAAGAAGGCAGAGGGTGGGAGGAAGGAAGGCAAAGGGTGGGAGGAAGGCAGAGGGTGGGAGGAAGGAAGGCAGAGGGTGGGAGGAAGGAAGGCAGAGGGTGGGAGGAAGGCAGAGGGTGGGAGGAAGGAAGGCAGAGGGTGGGGGAAGGAAGGCAGAGGGTGGGAGGAGGAAGGCAGGGGTGGGAGGAAGGAGGCAGAGGGTGGGGGAAAGGAAGGCAGAGGGTGGGAGGAAGGAAGGCAGAGGGTGGGAGGAAGGAAGGCAGAGGGTGGGAGGAAGGAAGGCAGAGGGTGGGAGGAAGGAAGGCAGAGGGTGGGAGGAAGAAGGCAGAGGGTGGGAGGAAGGAAGGCAGAGGGTGGGAGGAAGGCAGAGGGTGGGAGGAAGGAAGGCAGAGGTGGGAGGGAGGAAGGCAGAGGGTGGGGGAGGAAAGAAGGCAGAGGGTGGGAGGGAGGAAGGCAGAGGGTGGGAGGAAGGAAGGCAGAGGGTGGGAGGAAGGAAGGCAGAGGGTGGAGGAGGAAAGAAGGCAGAGGGTGGGAGGAAAGAAGGCAGAGGGTGGGAGGAAGGAAGGCAGAGGGTGGGAGGAAGGCAGAGGGTGGGAGGAAGGAAGGCAGAGGGTGGGAGGAAGGCAGAGGGTGGGAGGAAGGAGGCAGAGGGTGGGAGGAAGGAAGGCAGAGGGTGGGAGGAAGGCAGAGGGTGGGAGGAAGGAAGGCAGAGGGTGGGAGGAAGGCAGAGGGTGGGAGGAAGGCAGAGGGTGGGAGGAAGGAAGGCAGAGGGTGGAGGAAGGAAGGCAGAGGGTGGGAGGAAGGAGGAAGGCAGAGGGTGGGAGGAAGGAAGGCAGAGGGTGGGAGGAAGGCAGGGGTGGGAGGAAGGCAGAGGGTGGGAGGAAGGAAGGCAGAGGGTGGGAGGAAGGAAGGCAGAGGGTGGGAGGAAGGAAGGCAGAGGGTGGGAGGAAGGAAGGCAGAGGGTGGGAGGAAGGCAGAGGGTGGGAGGAAGGAAGGCAGAGGGTGGGAGGAAGGAAGGCAGAGGGTGGGAGGAAGGAAGGCAGAGGGTGGAGGAAGGCAGAGGGTGGGAGGAAGGAAGGCAGAGGGTGGGAGGAAGGAAGGCAGAGGGTGGGAGGAAGGCAGAGGGTGGGAGGAAGGAAGGCAGAGGGTGGGAGGAAGGAAGGCAGAGGGTGGGAGGAAGGAAGGCAGAGGGTGGGAGGAAGGCAGAGGGTGGGAGGAAGGCAGAGGGTGGGAGGAAGGAAGGCAGAGGGTGGGAGGAAGGCAGAGGGGGGAGGAAGGAAGGCAGAGGGTGGAGGAAGGAAGGCAGAGGGTGGGAGGAAGGCAGAGGGTGGGAGGAAGGAAGGCAGAGGGTGGGAGGAAGGAAGGCAGAGGGTGGGAGGAAGGAAGGCAGAGGGTGGGAGGAAGGCAGAGGGTGGGAGGAAGGAAGGCAGAGGGTGGGAGGAAGGAAGGCAGAGGGCGGGAGGAGGAGGCAGAGGGTGGGAGGAAGGAAGGCAGAGGGCGGGAGGAAGGCAGAGGGCGGGAGGAAGGCAGAGGGTGGGAGGAAGGAAGGCAGAGGGTGGGAGGAAGGAAGGCAGAGGGTGGGAGGGAGGAAGGCAGAGGGTGGGAGGAAGGCAGAGGGTGGGAGGAAGGAAGGCAGACGGTGGGAGGAAGGCAGTTGGTGGGAGGAAGGAGAGGATTAGGAAAAATAACTAATGGGTACTAGGCTTAATATCTAGTGACAAAACAGTCTGTACAACCCCCATGACATGAGTTTACCTATATAACAAACCTGTACATGTAGCCCTGAACCTAAAAGTTTAATAAATAATTAAAAATAAAAAATTTGGTGTCCTAGTCTAAGGTTTTGGAAGCCATTACAGAATTTTAAGCAGCAGAATGACTGTGATCCCATTTATATTGTTCATAGGTCAAGGGAAAGATTGAAGCAAGGAGACCAGTGAGGGAACATTGTCACAAACTATGAGAATGCTGATTTTGACCCTCTGGGTAGCCCTAGAGTATAGCCTGCTCCCACGCGAGTCTTCAAACCTGGACAAGGGCCTTGATCTGGTTCTTCTCATCCTGACTGTATGTCTTGTCCTACTACTGTTTGGAGTTTATGGAGCTGAAACATCACTGTGGCTTATCCTCACTCAAAAGAAAAAGCTAACTCAGAAAAAAAGGTCAAGGCAATCAAATGGTATGTTTTGAAGGAATTATTTTTTATTTTCAACAATTTGTTCTTCTGCCACAAGACAACTTTAGAGATCAGTCATTTGCCTTTTTGTCAGTCCCTGGCCTTCACCATCAATATAGGCCCATGAGCCAGCACTCAACCAGGAATTAGAACAGCAAATCTTGTCCTACTTCAGATATTACCCTGATTATAGAGGTGAGAGAAACCAAAATGGAAAGTAGGATGGACAGTATCAAGCACGATGTCACAGGATAGAAACTTAAACCTCTGAGAAGTCAAATCCAGGTTTGATCCATGGGAATAAATCCTTAAATAGAGCAGAAAAACCAAATGACCTGAACTTCACACTTACAAGAGACAATCCTAGGTACAAAGTCTCTCACAAATATTACTGAATCCTCACAGCTACAAGCAGGTCCTAGGGGTAAGAGGTGGTGAGAAGAAAGCATTTATTTATTACAATTCCAGGTTTATGGAGGGGAAATTTAGTGGAAATCCTTTTCCACAGTCAGGAAATTGAACAGTGTTGAAATCAGAGTCAGAACGCAGAGGTTTTTCACTAGAGGCCAAAATAGTCTTGCAAGAAGCCCGGGGGCCCCTCAGTAGTAAATATTGATAGAAGCCCACCGTGAAGGCTGCTGAATTGTGTGGGCGGTGTTTTACTCTCTCTATTTCCCTTCAGTGTGCTAGGAGACAAAAGGGGGCTAATAAAACATGGTCTGTGTTTGTTTGTGTACATGTGTACACATATGTTTACTTTCTCTGAAACAAGGACAATGATAGGCTTCAAAGTATAGGAAATATATTTCTGGGTGGCATTTTCTTCAGTGCTGTACATGATAACCTTAGAAACAGATAGATCTATTTTTTTTTCATGCTGAAAAGCAAATAAATAATATTGGTTTAATTCATCTTACAACCTGTGTCGTAAAACCAGTTGACTGTCTGGTTAGATGGAAGCAGAGCAAATTGCTTACACACGGTAAGTTCTCCCTTTTATTATTACTTTAGACAAAGTTAAACCCAAGGGAGGAAAGAAACATTTTATCTCCATGTTACCAACTCTGTTTAATTCTTTTGTGGACATGTCATGTATTGATTCCAAATCTGAATTCTTCTGGACTCCAGCACAAAATTGAAAGAAAAAAAAATTGAGGTTTGTGTGGCTTTGAGGCTCAGTTCTGATACCAGGAAAGAAACATAAAATTAAAGCATATTGTTAACATTCTGAACCTAAGAGGAGCAAGAAAGAGACAAGAAAAGGCAAAGACAGAACAAGCAACGTAGCTCAAGCTGATGCACGGCCTTGGTCTGAGAGTCGATGGCACTTATTCAAAACCAAAAAGAATTCATCACAAGACAATGTGGAACCCAGAAAAATTTGCAACTCATCCTAGACAAGGACTTCATGCCTCAGCTTTATTATTTTCTTGTGGTGCGGTGGCTTCCCATCAGTCAGACATGTCCATTGTAGCCATAAAAAATACTGTGTAATACAAGAATAATTTTTTGATTCAGCCACACCCCAGAAAATTCAGAACAGTGTATTTATTTATTCATAAAGTTACATGGAGTACACCATGAGAGTTGAAATTACATCCAGAAAAGTGATCTTATCATCCTTTTATTCTTGATTTAAATGGCTCTGGTAGAGATGCCAAAGGGAAACACAACCCATAACACCAGTCTAGAGGTTGCTAAGTGTTCCCTTTAAAAGAGCTAACTCTAATTTTTTAAAAATGTGTTTCCCCGTTAAATAGGGCTTATATTTCTTTTGTCTAAATCAGAAGATAGCAAAGAATATGAATTGGAAACAGCATTGATACGACCGCCGATCCTAACTCTGGTATTAAGTAGCTGTGTGACTTTGGGCATGTCATTGACCCTCTCTGAGCCTCAGTCCCCCGGCCTACAAATGGGGGAATGCAGTCAGAAGATCAAGCAGTTAGATTCTAAGGCAGATCTAGTGCTTAAATGAATAAAACTTTGCACATAGTAAATGTCTGGCACACAGTAAGTGTTCAATAAATGCCAAGTACTCTTGTGGATGTTGTTCCACGTGTATCACCACATGTAGGATTTAGGTAAATAATTGAGCCTCTCTTGACCTTCAGTTTTACTTACATGTTGACTTAAACCGTTATTATGAATATTAAACAAGTTAACATATGTAAAAGGGACAGGCACAGAGAAAGTGCTCATTAAATGTTTTTTTTCTTCCCCCAAATTTGTATGGGCTTAGAAGTAGGAAACACAAAAATAAGAACAAAAAGAAACCCTCTCCTCCATAGCAAGATCTTTAGGGGAAAAGAAAAAAAAAAGGCTTATGGTACCCAGCTCACTGGACATTTCTGCTACTCATTAAAAAAAAAAAAAAAAAAAAATCCTTCTTTAAATACATACACCAAAATTTAAGAAGAATCCAAAAAAATCAGAAATGCCCTATCTCTTGTCTTACTGTGATAAAAGACTGCACAACATAAAATTTACTATCTTAACCATTTCTAGGTGTGCTACTCAGTAGCCAGGAATATTCACATTGTGTAATTAACCTCTAGAATTTTCATCTTCCCAAACTGAAACTCTGTACCCGTTAAACAATAACTCTCCATTTCCCCCTCCCCCAGTCCCGGTAACCCACATTCTACATTCTGTCTCTATGTATTTGACTACTCTAGGTTTGTTTCATGAATGGCATCAAACGGAATTGGTCCTTTTGCTATGGCTTACTTCACTTTGCATAATATCCTCAGCGTTCATGCATGTTGTAGCATGTGTCAGAATTTCCTTCTTTTTAAGGCTGAACAGTATTCCATTGTACAGATATACCACATATTGTTTATCCATTCATCCATTAATTCTCATAGTAGTTTTACCCAAACTATTAAAAAAAAAAAAATTCAAGGTAACACATTGCACTATCCCCACCCAGCTACCCCCACAATGTAGAAAACCTGGTTTGCTCAGAGGAACCAAAACCATGGAGAAAATAGACCTTCTTTGGGCCCCCTGGTCCCAATCTCTCACATGTAGAATTATCACGGTGGTAACAGCTTCTCAAACTCCACCAGCACTTCTTCCTCAGCTCAACCCAGACAAATCCAAATAACAGAAATAATAAAACCCTCAGTTCCTCTTTCTCACCCACCAGAGGAATCTCCCATACCTCACTCTCCTTACACTGTTGCCCTGAACTCGTCTCATGTCTACCTCACCTTCTGAGAGCACAGAGGGACTTGGGGAGCAATATTGATTCTCCCAGAAGGAATTTACCAAAGGAGAGAAGAGGAGAGGTGGAGGTCATGACGTGCGGGCACCCGGCAACAGATTCTTCTTGGAGCTGCATTCTTCATCGCCGGTCTGGCCGGAATTTCTTTGGATTTTCTTCTAATAAAGACTTTGTTATCATTCATGATTGCTTTCATATTCCACAGAAGAAAAAGAAAATAAATACGCAGACTGCTAGTTTGATTTTTTAGAATATTTAAATCCTGAAATAGACACCAAAATGGTTTGCTTAGCTGGGAGGGAAGTTTAAAACCTCAAAAGGACAGCGTCCCATTCTGCCTCCATCTCTCAGACTTCTGTGTGTTAGCAGCAGCCACACATCCCTCTCATTCAGATGCACGAGTCCAGACTATTTTATAACTGAATTTCCAGTTCCTTAAAATGGTGATGGGGTTGTTATTTATAGTTTCAGGGTAGACTAAACCTTCCTCTCCTTTCTAATTAAATCATAACATGGCTTCAAAAGTGTGTTGCATCATTCCTACCAGATCATAAGCAACAAGATGCTTTTTCGTTTATCCTTCTAGTGCCAGAATCTTGGATGGGCTGCTCAGTCTCTGCTCCTCCCTATCTCCCCCTCCCCCCTTGCGGCCCTCTTCCACCATGGTAACTCCTTTACCAATAGGTGATCACTGTCAAAACCCTTAAGATGACAGGGTCTGTATGCTTGTCTTCGGGAACTACTAAGATGATCCACTGAGCTACCAATGTTACAGAGAAAGAAGTAGTGCTAGTGGATTTAAAGAGAAATAAAGTCAGGAAGTTCTGAGACATGGAAATAACCTTGGAGGCTTAAGCAGGGAGGCTCTGGAGCTGTACTGACCCACGTGGTAGTCACATGTGGCTATATATATTTAATGTGAAATTAATTAAAATTAAATAAAATTTAAAATTCTGTTCCTCAGTCACACTAACCATATTTCTTTTTAAGTATTTATTATTTTAATAGCAGATACCATAGTTCAAAGTACTCAATAGCCACATGTAACCAGAAGCTACCATATTAGACAGCACAGATATAAAGCATTCCCATCATTGTAGAAAGTTCTATCAAACAGCACTGCTCGAGAGATTTCCAGGGGAAGGTCTAGTTAGCAGCTCTTGAGAGACAGCAGAGTATGTATTAGCAATAGTATGACAAAAGAATTTATTGATCAAACAAATAGTTTTGAGAAAGGGGGTATTAATAATAATGATTCAGTAATTTTAATAATTAGTTAATACTTAATGATAATTATCCTGAAATACAGAGAGTGAAAGGGGCACAATGAGTATTATGCTGGGATTACAGGCAAATCTGGAAGCCTGATCATCTGATCATCATATTCTTCCTGAAGGGGTTATTTGGTAGATTACAATCCCCTGGAGTTGTGTAAGCGTAGCTGTTACTTTCAGAGATAACAATTAGACTTCACAGATACAACTAGAATGTCTTCCTATAGCGCAATCACCTAAAAAAAAAAAAGTGATTTTCTTCCAGAAACAGACCTATATCTAGATGGGGCCAAAGCCACTCTCTCCTTTTTGGTGCTACCCTATTTCCAGTCTGGAGAATCCCAGACCATGTTCAGATCTGTGTTTTTCCTGGGTCAAGCCTGGAGAGGGCTACCCTCATGCAAAATGTGCCCAGTGCTAGAAATAGGATTGTTATCAGCAGTTTCTCTGGTGTAAGACTCTGGTATTAACACAGCTAGTTTTTTTTATTGCTTGTTTGTTTGTTTTTGAAAAGGAGTCTTACTCTGTTGCCCAGGCTGAAGTACAGTGGCAAGATCTTGGCTCACTACAACCTCGACCTCTCAGGTTCAAACCATTCTCCTGCCTCAGCCTCTCGCATAGCTGGGACTACTGGTGTGTGTCACCAGACCCAGCTAATTTTTGTATTTTTAGTAGAGGCAGGGTTTCACCATGTTGACCAGGCTGGTCTCAAACTGCCGACCTCCACTAATCTAGCCGCCTCGGCCTCCCAAAGTGCTGGGATTACAGGTGTGAGCCACCACACCCGGCTAACACAACTATTTTAGAGTCACTTTATCCCAGACCACAGACTCTGTTGTATCAAATAGTGCCACTGGAAGAGAAGGAGTAGAAGCAGAAACTCTGATGATCTCTCAGGGTCCCTGGGTGGCAGTATCACCTTTTTGTTTCATGGTGTTATGGGGGAACCCAAGAACACGGAAAAACCTTCATTTTCAAAGTGCTGCCAAATAATGAATTGAGCAGGTACACCAAAATCTGTTGAAAGTTAAAGAAAAATCGAAGAACCCTAAATACATTTGAATTTTTACATGTGAAATTTTACATTTCCCTCACCTGGAGTGAGGTGCTGAAGCTCCAGCCTGGGTCCCATTTGGTGACAGACATGAACACAAACATAGGCCCTCTCTTTGCCCAGGAGCAAGAGAGTCATGCCGGTAGGATGGGATCTTCCATTCAGGGTCATCAAAGAAGGCTGAGTGCTGTCACTAACCTTTCAGCATACCCCTCCTAAAAGTCATATGGACTCAAAGATGCATCATGGCCATAGAATCAACCCTAGGAAAATAGTAAACAATGTCATCCTATTGCTCCCAGCCTTCCCGCTTTGGGGTGGAAACTCAGCACCATCATTGCCACGGGTTCAAAGATCCCATGTCCAGCCTCACGTGTCTGGGCTGGTTCTGTTCTGAGGCTGCTCTAACACTGGGAAGTATTCCTTTATTCTCGCTGACAGGTTATCTCCAATGACATTGTAGAGGTGACCAAGCGCCAAGGACAGCCCTACTTAGGGAATGTAATTCAAACCCTTTGTTTAAGCTCACTGCTTCATACAACACAAACTAACCCAGCACCTTCAACGTGGCAAACACCTCTTGGGGACAATGAACACATAGCTGTGAGCAAGAGAGACAGGACCTTGTCATCACAGAGCTTATGTTTTAGTGGGAGGAGGAAGACAATGAGCAAATAAACTGAAATCATTCCGAATGGTGATAACTGCTGTAGAGGAAAAAAGGTGATACTCGAGAGTGACTGCAGTGACTGAGGGACAGCATCAGATGGCATTGTCAGTATGAGTTTCCGGACGGGGCCAGTGGACCTGTGATCTGAAGGTTGCCAGCCAGCTATAGTGGAGGAACCCAGAGCTTAAGCCCTTGAAGAGAAACACTGAGCTCTGCATTTTTAAGGACAACCTGAAAGAAGGTGAGAGATCCCGCCTTGTGAGCAAGAGGAGGGAGCAGAAGAGGACAAACTTCAAGAAGTAAACAGAGGAACCATCCTAGGCCTTGCAGGTACCATAAAGTATTTGAGTTATTTTTTTTTTTTTTTTTTTTATTATACTTTAAGTTCTAGGGTACATGTGCATGACTTTTATATCATGTATAACTCCCCAATGCAATCCCTCCCTCCTCCCCCCTCCCCATGATAGGCCCCAGTGTGTGATGTTCCCCTTCCCGAGTCCAAGTGATCTCATTGTTCAGTTCCCACCTATGAGTGAGAACATGCGGTGTTTGGTTTTCTCTTCTTGTGATAGTTTGCTAAGAATGATGGTTTCCAGCTGCATCCATGTCCCTACAAAGGATGCAAACTCATCCTTTTTTATGGCTGCATAGTATTCCATGGTGTATATGTGCCACATTTTCTTAATCCAGTCTGTCACAGATGGACATTTGGGTTGATTCCAAGTCTTTGCTATTGTGAATAGTGCCGCAATAAACATACGTGTGCATGTGTCTTTGTAGTAGAGTAATTTATAATCCTTTGGGTATATACCCAGTAGTGGGATGGCTGGGTCATATGGTACATCTAGTTCTAGATCCTTGAGGAATCGCCATACTGTTTTCCATAATGGTTGAACTAGTTTACAATCCCACCAACAGTGTAAAAGTGTTCCTATTTCTCCACATCCTCTCCAACACCTGTTGTTTCCTGACTTCTTAATGATTGCCATTCTAACTGGTGTGAGATGGTATCTCATTGTGGTTTTGATTTGCATTTCTCTGATGGCGAGTGATGATGAGCATTTTTTCATGTGTCTGTTGGCTGTATGGATGTCTTCTTTTGAGAAATGTCTGTTCATATCCTTTGCCCACTTTTTGATGGGGTTGTTTGTTTTTTTCTTGTATATTTGTTTGAGTTCTTTGTAGATTCTGGATATTAGCCCTTTGTCAGATGAGTAGGTTGCAAAAATTTTTTCCCATTCTGTAGGTTGCCTGTTCACTCTGATGGTAGTTTCTTTAGCTGTGCAAAAGCTCTTTAGTTTAATTAGATCCCATGTGTCAATTTTGCTTTTGCTGCCATTGCTTTTGGTGTTTTAGACATGAAGTCCTTGCCCATGCCTATGTCCTGAATGGTACTACCTAGATTTTCTTCTAGGGTTTTTATGGTATTAGGTCTAACATTTAAGTCTCTAATCCATCTTGAATTAATTTTCGTATAAGTGGTAAGGAAAGGATCCAGTTTCAGCTTTCTACTTATGGCTAGCCAATTTTCCCAGCACCATTTATTAATAGGGAATCCTTTCCCCATTTCTTGTTTCTCTCAGGTTTGTCAAAGATCAGATGGCTGTAGATGTGTGGTATTATTTCTGAGGACTCTGTTCTGTTCCATTGGTCTATATCTCTGTTGTGGTACCAGTACCATGCTGTTTTGGTTACTGTAGCCTTGTAGTATAGTTTGAAGTCAGGTAGCGTGACGCCTCCAGCTTTGTCCTTTTGACTTAGGATTGTCTTGGCAATGCGGGCTCTTTTTTGGTTCCATATGAACTTTAAAGCCGTTTTTTCCAATTCTGTGAAGAAAGTCATTGGTAGCTTGATGGGGATGGCATTGAATCTATAAATCACCTTGGGCAGTATGGCCATTTTCACGATATTGATTCTTCCTATCCATGAGCATGGTATGTTCTTCCATTTGTTTGTGTCCTCTTTGATTTCACTGAGCAGTGGTTTGTAGTTCTCCTTGAAGAGGTCCTTTACATCCCTTGTAAGCTGGATTCCTAGGTATTTTATTCTCTTTGAAGCAATTGTGAATGGAAGTTCATTCCTGATTTGGCTCTCTGCTTGTCTGTTACTGGTGTATAAGAATGCTTGTGATTTTTGCACATTAATTTTGTATCCTGAGACTTTGCTGAAGTTGCTTATCAGCTTAAGGAGATTTTGGGCTGAGACGATGGGGTTTTCTAAATATACAATCATGTCATCTGCAAACAGGGACAATTTGACTTCTTCTTTTCCTAACTGGATACCCTTGATTTCTTTCTCTTGCCTGATTGCCCTAGCCAGAACTTCCAACACTATGTTGAATAGGAGTGGTGAGAGAGGGCATCCCTGTCTTGTGCCAGTTTTCAAAGGGAATTTTTCCAGTTTTTGCCCATTCAGTATGATATTAGCTGTGGGTTTGTCATAAATAGCTCTTATTATTTTGAGGTACGTTCCATCAATACCAAATTTATTGAGCGTTTTTAGCATAAAGGGCTGTTGAATTTTGTCAAAAGCCTTTTCTGCATCTATTGAGATAATTATGTGGTTCTTGTCTTTGGTTCTGTTTATATGCTGGATTACGTTTATTGATTTGCGAATGTTGAACCAGCCTTGCATCCCAGGGATGAAGCCCACTTGATCATGGTGGATAAGCTTTTTGATGTGCTGCTGAATCCGGTTTGCCAGTATTTTATTGAGGATTTTTGCATCGATGTTCATCAGGGATATTGGTCTAAAATTCTCTTTTTTTGTTGTGTCTCTGCCAGGCTTTGGTATCAGGATGATGTTGGCCTCATAAAAAGAGTTAGGGAGGATTCCCTCTTTTTCTATTGATTGAAATAGTTTCAGAAGGAATGGTACCAGCTCCTCCTTGTACCTCTGGTAGAATTCAGCTGTGAATCCATCTGGTCCTGGACTTTTTTTGGTGGGTAGGCTATTAATTGTTGCCTCAATTTCAGAGCCTGCTATTGGTCTATTCAGGGATTCAACTTCTTCCTGGTTTAGTCTTGGGAGAGTGTAAGTGTCCAGGAAATTATCCATTTCTTCTAGATTTTCTAGTTGATTTGCATAGAGGCATTATAGTATTCTCTGATGGTTGTTTGTATTTCTGTGGGGTCGGTGGTGATATCCCCTTTATCATTTTTTATTGCGTCTATTTGATTCTTCTCTCTTTTCTTCTTTATTAGTCTAGCTAGCGGTCTGTCAATTTTGTTGATCTTTTCAAAAAACAACTCCTGGATTCATTGATTTTTTGGAGGGTTTTTTGTGTCTCTATCTCCTTCAGTTCTGCTCTGATCTTAGTTATTTCTTGCCTTCTGCTAGCTTTTGAATGTGTTTGCTCTTGCCTCTCTAGTTCTTTTAATTGTGATGTTAGAGTGTCAATTTTAGATCTCTCCTGCTTTCTCTTGTGGGCATTTAGTGCTATAAATTTCCCTCTACACACTGCTTTAAATGTGTCCCAGAGATTCTGGTATGTTGTATCTTTGTTCTCATTGGTTTCAAAGAACATCTTTATTTCTGCTTTCATTTCGTTATGTACCCAGTAGTCATTCAGGAGCAGGTTGTTCAGTTTCCATGTAGTTGAGCGGTTTTGATTGAGTTTCTTAGTCCTGAGTTCTAGTTTGATTGCACTGTGGTCTGAGAGACAGTTTGTTATAATTTCTGTTCTTGTACATTTGCTGAGGAGTGCTTTACTTCCAATTATGTGGTCAATTTTGGAATAAGTGCGATGTGGTGCTGAGAAGAATGTATATTCTGTTGATTTGGGGTGGAGAGTTCTATAGATGTCTATTAGGTCCGCTTGGTGCAGAGATGAGTTCAATTCCTGGATATCCTTGTTAACTTTCTGTATCGTTGATCTGTCTAATGTTGACAGTGGAGTGTTGAAGTCTCCCATTATTATTGTATGGGAGTCTAAGTCTCTTTGTAGGTCTCTAAGGACTGCTTTATGAATCTGGGTGCTCCTGTATTGGGTGCATAGATATTTAGGAGAGTTAGCTCTTCCTGTTGAATTGATCCCTTTACCATTATGTAATGCCTTCTTTGTCTCTTTTGATCTTTGATGGTTTAAAGTCTGTTTTATCAGAGACTAGGATTGCAACCCCTGCTTTTTTTTGTTCTCCATTTGCTTGGTAGATCTTCCTCCATCCCTTTATTTTGAGCCTATGTATGTCTCTGCATGTGAGATGGGTCTCCTGAATACAGCAGACTGATGGGTCTTGACTCTTGATCCAGTTTGCCAGTCTGTGTCTTTTAATTGGAGCATTTAGTCCATTGACATTTAAGGTTAATATTGTTATGTGTGAACTTGATCCTGTCATTATGATATTAACTGGTTATTTTGCTCGTTAGTTGATGCAGTTTCTTCCTAGCCTCGATGGTCTTTACATTTTGGCATGTTTTTGCAATGGCTGGTACCGGTTGTTCCTTTCCATGTTTAGGGCTTCCTTCAGGGTCTCTTGTAAGGCAGGCCTGGTGGTGACAAAATCTCTAAGCATTTGCTTATCTGTAAAGGATTTTATTTCTCCTTCACTGATGAAGCTTAGTTTGGCTGGATATGAAATTCTCGGTTGAAAATTCTTTTCTTTAAGAACGTTGAATATTGGCCCCCACTCTCTTCTGGCTTGTAGAGTTTCTGCCGAGAGGTCTGCTGTTATTCTGATGGGCTTCCCTTTGTGGGTAACCCGACCTTTCTCTCTGGCTGCCCTTAAGATTTTTTCCTTCATTTCAACTTTGGTGAATCTGGCAATTATGTGTCTTGGAGTTGCTCTTCTGGAGGAGTATCTTTGTGGCGTTCTCTGTATTTCCTGAATTTGAATGTTGGCCTGCCCTACTAGGTTGGGGAAGTTCTCCTGGATGATATCCTGAAGAGTGTTTTCCAACTTGGTTCCATTTTCCCCCTCACTTTCAGGCACCCCAATCAGACGTAGATTTGGTCTTTTTACATAATCCCATACTTCTTGCAGGCTTTGTTCATTTCTTTTTCTTCTTTTTTCTTTTGGTTTTCTCTTCTCGCTTCATTTCATTCATTTGATCCTCAATCGCTGATACTCTTTCTTCCAGTTGATCGAGTCGGTTACGAAGCTTGTGCATTTGTCACGTATTTCTCGTGTCATGGTTTTCATCTCTGTCATTTCGTTTATGATCTTCTCTGCATTAATTAGTCTAGCTGTCAATTCTTCCACTTTTTTTCAAGATTTTTAGTTTCTTTGCGCTGGGTACGTAATTCCTCCTTTAGCTCTGAGAGTTTGATGGACTGAAGCCTTCTTCTCTCATCTCGTCAAAGTCATTCTCTGACCAGCTTTGATCCGTTGCTGGCGATGGGCTGCGCTCCTTTGCAGGGGGAGATGCGCTCTTATTTTTTGAATTTCCAGCTTTTCTGCCTGCTTCTTCCCCATCTTTGTGGTTTTATCTGTCTCTGGACTTTGATGATGGTGACGTACTGATGGGGTTTTGGTATAGGTGTCCTTCCTGTTTGATAGTTTTCCGTCTGACAGTCAGAAGGACTGTCTGTTGGTCTGTTAGAGATTGCTTGAGGTCCACTCCAGACCCTGTTTGCCTGGGTATCAGCAGCAGAGGTTGCCAAAGATAGAATATTGCTGAACAGCGAGTGTACCTGTCTGATTCTTTCTTTGGAAGTTTCCTCTCAGGGGTGACGCCACCCTGTGAGGTGTGGGGTATCAGACTGCCCCTAGTGGGGGATGTCTCCCAGCTAGGCTACTCAGGGGTCAGGGACCCACCTGAGCAGGCAGTCTGTCCGTTCTCAGATTTCAACCTCCGCGTTAGGAGATCCACGGCTCTCCCCAAAGCTGTCAGACAGAGTCGTTCGGGTCTGCAGCGGCCCCGCTCTTTCCCCTAATGGACTGCAGCTGTGCGCTGTCCGCAGAGGTAGAGTCTACAGAGACAGGCAGGCTTCCTTGAGCTGCTGTGAGCTCCACCCAGTTCGAGCTTCCCAGCGGCTTTGTTTACCTACTTAAGCCTCAGCAATGGCGGGCGCCCCTCCCCCAGCCTCGCTGCTGCCTTGCGGATAGATCGCCGCAGACGCTGTGTTAGCAATGAGGGAGGCTCCGTGGGCGTGGGACCCTCCCGGCCAGGTGTGGGATATATTCTCCTGGTGTGCCTGTTTCCTTAAAGCGCAGTATTGGGGTGGGAGTTACGCGATTTTCCAGGTGTTGTGTGTCTCAGTTCCCCTGGCTAGGAAAAGGGATTTCCTTCCCCCTTGCGCTTCCAGGTGAGGCGATGCCTCGCCCTGCTTCAGCTCACGCTGGTCAAGCTGCAGCAGCTGACCCGCACAGATTGTCCGGCACTCCCTAGAGAGATGACCCCAGTACCTCAGTTGAAAATGCAGAAATCACCGGTCTTCTGTGTCGCTCGCGCTGGGAGTTGGAGACTGGAGCTGTTCCTATTCGGCCATCTTGCTCCGCCCCTCTTTGAGTTCATTTTAAGTGCAATGGAAAGATACCCCAGGGTTTTAAGTAACAAAATGGCATGATCTGATTTACATGTTTGAAGATTACTGTGGATGCTGCATGCAAAATGGATTCCAGCAGTGGTCCTCAAAGGAGGTTCCCAGACCAGCAGCAGCAGCATCACCTAGAAACCTGTTAGAAATGCACATTCTTAGGCCCCACCCTCAACATCCTGACTCAGAAACTCTGGGGGTAGAGCTCAGCAATCTGTGTTTTCAAGGCTCTCTAGGAGATTCTGATGCACACTCATGTTTGAGGACCACTGCATTACAGAAAGATGAGATTGGATCACAGGAAACCAGTTAAGAGGCCACAGGGCAGGGATGTTGCTCTTACTGATGTTGTTCCCATGTTGTAGGGCTAGATGGACTTCCCCTATTCAGGAAATGCTCCCTTGAATTTAGAATGTCCTTCAAGGGAAATTCAGTGATAAAGATGTTCTCTTTCTGTCACCCAAAAGCTATCTTCTAGACAGAATAGAGACCTTTTCCTTTATTTTTTTTTTATGGAGGAGGTATAGAATTCAAAAGACTGCATTCACACTATTTAGCTAAGGAAAAAGCAATTGAAATCTGCACTATTTTCATATCTATACCACATCACACAAGAAACAGACTAATCTTCTGGTGAATACGGGAGACTGGTGCATATAGAATCTATGCCTCATATAGACCAGAGATGGAGATGTTCTACCCTAACATAAGTGTATGGATTCTTATCTAGAACAACAGTGAAATTAATGAAGAAATGCTATTAGAAGTCAAATCCCTTGACATGCTCACAGAGCCTCTTATGTGTGTGCTCACACTCAAGAGAGAAGGAAACCTTTATTTCACATCCTCTCATAGTCCCCTGTACAGGAAGACACCATTCTTGATGAAAGGGGACCTCTCCCAAGGTATCACTGAAAATACCCACACTCTTTTTGTGGGCTCAATGAGCTGGATTAATATTATAGCTGCCAGCATCATCCACCAGCTCTTATCTCCCAAGGAACCTGAGAATTACAAAAAAATTCATGCCAGAAGAGTAAAATGCTGTGGCTTTGTCTGTTACTAAGCCCTTTTATGGAAATGAGTTTATTGGATTGGCCAGCCAGCCTGGTAAGGAGGGAAGGGAAGAGCCAAGGAGAGATTTAGGAATGTTGATCTTTGGGAAAACAAAATGAAGATCAGAGTAAGTAAGGGACAAGAGCCACTGGGGAAAAGAGGGTTACCAAATACATGGAGAAAAACATAATGAAAAGGGAAAATATTGGAGTAAAATGCAAAATCAAGGATTGACACAATAAGGTTTCAATTTTCTGCTGCCTCCTCCTAATTGTGTGATTTGGGCAAGTGACATTAATGCTCTAAGCCTCAGTTTTCTCATCTGTGATGTGGGGATTATAACTGGAGCTACTTCAAAGAGATACTGCAAGAATTAAATCAAACCTCGTGGTTAAATGTCTGGTCTAGTACCCAGGACATGGAAGTTAGTAAATACTAAAGACCTCCTTCCCCCAGACTCCTTTCATCTCCCCCAGCTATGACATGGGAAGGAGGAAGAAAGTCAGATGCTTAAAAAGACAAAAAGATAAAGGCAATTAGTTATTTTGTATTTTTCTATTCTAAAAGTGTTGAAATTTTAATATCTTGTTTTGTTCAAGGATAACTGTCCCATGTCCTCCTTGAGGTTCAGAAAGTGAAATGGCCCCTCTCAAATCCTTGTGGGGCTATCATGCATCCTGAAGCCCCTGCCCTGGCTTCACAGAGTACTCCCTGGATGTCCACCCCAGAGCTACTCAGTCTCAGCTCCTAGAGTTAAGGAGGACAAACATTGTCTCCCCACTTTGCCAACAGGTTCTAGGAGTCTCAGAATACAAACCTGTAAAGTCTACTGCACCTTACAACTAGCCCCAAGCATTTGGAAAGGGGAGGAAGATGAGAGGATCCAAACTTTTATGATTCAGAAGCCTAAGTAAGTGATAAGTGCAAAAGTCCTAAAATAATGTTTTCTGTCTCTGTCAATGGAAAAGATTTTGTAGAGTTCTGAAAAGGACCTTGGGCTACCCAAAGTCCAAATTAAACAGAGTAAAACAAAACAAAAAGAAACAGAGAAGTTCTGTGACTTGACCAAGGTCATATAATAAGAGAGAGTAGCATCACTGACCTTTTTAAGTCAACAAGTCTACACACTTCTCAAATGGCAAAACTAGTCTGGCCAACATGCAGAACATAATGTTCCTCTTTGAACAATTTGTACTTGGAAAATGAGACCATCTTTAGAAATTCTCACTGCTCTCCTGAGACCAAACACTGCAACACTGATTTGAAAATGCTTACATTTTAGAAACAACTGCAAAACAGAATCATTCATTATGCCCCTCAGCAGCAAAGACCATCCCTGCCTTGCACACTTGCAATTGATATTTTATTTGTGAGGAGGCATTCTTTCTCCCATTGCCAGTCAATGTTATTTGTAGCCTAATAATTTATTCACAAAACAACCCCACTTATTTGTGTTCCAGATATTTCTTTCCTAGGAGACTCAATATATTTAATGATAGCACCACAAATATGCCCAATAAGACAGGGCAATTTGCAACCTAATAGAAAACAGTATGTTAACAATACAATATGGTTTCTGTATGAAGAACAAAAGAATTTCCTCTGAATATACTGGCACTGAGACATGCAAGGGAGAGCAGCAAGACACAGCTACTTATGTGGTTGACAAGAGCAATTTCCCAGCAAAAGCTGGGGGCACAGGTCACAATCCATGACCAGCAATGGTGAAAGATAAGCCATAACTGACAGTGAGAACATGTCCTGCTTCCCCAATCCAATCTGTCGGCCAGATAATCAGTCATTCTATACTTTGTTGTATTTCTTACGGAAAATAAAAAGAAACAGATCAAAAAATAATAATAACTTGAATTATTGGGCAAAAGGAAAAATCAAGCAAATGCTAATGCAGACCCATGTAACTGGGTTTGCTCCCCACTTTCAAGATAAAATTAACATCACATGTCTTTCGTTTTCCCTAAAGAAATCTGTCTTGAGCCCCCATTGCCAAATCAGTACAATGGCTGGTATCCTCCCCCTTGTTACCATTTTGAAAATATTTAAAAGGCCTAGGAGTTTAGAGCTCAAAAAAAAAAAAAAGAGAGAGAGAGAGAGAGTTGGGCTGATTCTGACATCCACATTGGGAAGAGACCCTGGTGTGTGATCTGCCCACAGCTACCCCTGCTCTCCCTGCCACATGGTGGTGGTCCTCCATCATCACCCAGGCTTGTAGCCCATCCAAGTCCCTACAGAGTCCACTCCAGATCTTCATGGAAAAATAATCTTACTCCCTCAAGAGTACATTTGATCCACAATTCTTTGGTTCCCAGAATCATAGCCCTGAATGCTTAGCTTTTTCCTACGCAGCCACCCCTTCAAAGATAACACCCACTCTCCAGCCCCATCACAGCAGGTCAAGTTTCAGCCCACGGTGGACACAGAGCCACTGTCTGTTCCTTCCCTGGGATCTATGACTTTTCCCCCTAATATCTGGAAGCCTTCCTCATAAATCCCTGAAACAAAATGAACCTTACTACACACTTTTGGTCCTCAAGAGAGCTATCCATCCAGCATCTAGGACTGCTACCTAACTGCCTCTAGAGGATCCATGAGCTTCAAAACACAAGCAGTCTGATTTTACATTTTTGACAGCCACCTCCTTGGGGTATACCCTGATGATTTGTGTTGGGAAGTGGAAAGGAAACTCACTCCCTCCTTCTTCAGAGAAGAGCCAACATAAGCATGCCAAAGATGATTTAATCTCCTTAGAATGAGCAAGATGAATCTTTGTCACTTTTTTTGCTAGGGTAGAAAATTTGAAAATCCAAGTTCAATCAAAAGTGGAAAATTCTGCTCTAAATTAGTTAGACTAAGATCTAGAACACCTCCACACACATAAACAATCACTTAGAATGTTATTTGCAAATGTTGTGTAACCCTGCAAATACTCTCTCCAATGTGCATTATTACTACTTGCTTTATGAATTTTGTGGAAATTGAGTGTTTTGTGTAAATTAGTAGGAAAGACAGAATTTAAAAATTAACTTGCATATTGTCATGTGCTAGGTAAGAGACAGAAATATAATTTGACCCAGAAATCCCATTACTGGGTATATTCTCAAAGGAATATAAATTATTGTATTATAAAGATGCAAAGATGCATGCAAGCATATGTTCATTGCAGCACTATTCACAACATCAAAGACATGGAATCAGTCCAAATGCCCATCAATGATAGATTGGATAAAGAAAATGTGGTACATATACACAATGGAATACTATGCACCCACGAAAAAGAATAAGATTATGTTCTTTGCAGGGTCATGGATGGAGCTAGAAGCTGTTATCTTCAGCAAACTAAGGCAGGAACAGAAAATCAAACACCACATGTTCTCACTTATGAGGAGGAGCTGAATGATGAGAACACATAGACACAGGGAGGGGAACAGCATACCCTGGGGCCTGTTGGGGAGAGGGGTAGGGGGAGGGAGAGCATCAGGATAAATAGATAGTGGATACTGGGCTTAATACCCAGGTGATGGGTTGATCTATGCAGCAAACCACCATGACACATGTTTACCTATGCAACAAACCTGTACACTCTGCACACGTACCCCAGAACTTAAAATAAAAATTGAAGATAAAAAAATGAAATGTGTTAGGTATCCAGTAGATTACTTCTTGCCCGTTTGTATACATCTATGCCACTTATTTAAAGCTTCAACACAACCTTATAAGATATATATTATTAAATTTATTATAGATGATACAACTAAGGTTCAAAGTGGTTAAAAACTGAACAGCAGTCAGTAAATTATGAAGCCAGAATTTGAATTCTCAGCTGCTTTTCCACTTCCTATTCTGATATTTCTTACAAAAGAGAAGACAAGAAGTAGCTTAGTTTCCTAGCTTCCAAAATTAGGAGGGCCATACTGAGAAGAAAAAAACCAAATAATCATTGTTTTTCTTAAAACTGCTTTGGAGTAATCCATTTATGCGTGTTGATGTGACCCCTCCAGAATCCCTAGAGAAAACACAGGGCCTGTCTGCTTTACTAGAGTACGATACTGAAAGTCTGAGGCTGACTAGGCAGCAGCTTGTGTAGGACAAAGGACATTGCATTAGCAAATCCAACTTTGGTTGATAATCACAGAAGCAAGTAGTATGAAACACAGCCAGGGGATGGAGAAACACCTGGACAAAGAATTGATTTATTGAAGGGAAGATAAGATTAGAAGAATTCAAAGCCCTTGTAAGAATACTCTCACTGGAGAGAGCTTGATGATATGGTTGTGCGAGGCTAGAAACAGAAGGCTGTCCTGGTACCACAGGGAGTATCTCTCCTGTAAAATAAACAATGCTCCACTATCTAGGATTCTATTTTCCCCCCTGCCTTTTCCTATCCCAAGTCAGCCACTGGAATTATAGAAAAATAGAGGGCAATAGTAGAAAGTCCTAAAGACATTGAGCAGAGTACTGGCTTCCTTTGCTTTTCAAAGTTGGCCACACATCTCATTTGATTCCATGTGTTACCCCAACCTTGTAAAAGGGGAAACTAAAATACAGCTAAGCTGAGTGACCAGACCATGTTACTGGGAATTAATAGGTTTTAGCAGAACTCAGCTCCCCTAAGACTCAGCTCTATATTTCTGTTGGACAAATGAAGACAGGAGAGAATACAGAGGATACTACCTTCTTCAAAGCATTGTTTTGTTTTACCCTCTCACCCTTGCTCTCTGTTCCTCCATATATCACACACACATACATTATACACATTTTATTAGATAATGGTTCCATGAACAAAAATAAGAGCTGCTGGATATGGATCAAGGCGGGTAATGTCTTGCATCGAGAATATGGTGAACATTCATGATGGAATGGATTGGTTCACTGAGATATGTTTGCATTCTGGAAGAACCCTGGTTCTTTAAAAACACTTTTTTAGGCCAAGGGACAGAAAAGGGGAAATTTGGTGTGCTAACACCTAGATCAATTTTTTAACAAGAAAAAGGTAATGGGAAACTTTCTCAAATTAGTCTATAAGAAGAGCATAGGGTCTTTGTTATTATCTCTCTAGTATTGTCTTTTTATAGTAAGAGAATAGTGTGATGGCATCCAGACCTTGCTCACATAGTATTGTCTTTTCATAATGAGAGAATAGTGTGATGGCATCCAGACCTTGCTCACATAGTATTGTCTTTTTATAATGAGAGAATGGTGTGATGGCATCCAGACCTTGCTCACAGATATCATTTTTTGTGTCTACTTGATACTCAGGAACGGTGTGATTTTTCTCTGTGGCTTTTCTACACATTGGTAAAATGGGAATGTTTCCTAAGAAGAAACTGGATCTTTTCTACAGTACCTCCCCTATATCCAGGCAACTGGGACCCCTGCCATGGGTTCTGTGCTTCAGAAGGCCCCACTCTGGACTTCCTACAGGGCAGGAGCAAGAAGTCCACAGGACGAAGGGTATTTGCCCACCTGGAACCCAAGCCCCAAATTCTAGACCAAGCTCAGTACCTGGGACCCTGGGATTACTAATTCTGGAATGTACTTCAGAGCCTGCACAGCCTCCTGCAAGGGAGCAGCCTCCTGAGAGCAGACAGTGTGATCCAGGTCTGAACTGTGACCAAGAGGTAGCTTTTTGTGGGATGGGGAAGGGGCAGACAGATGGAGCTTGTTCATGTGGATGCAGAGGTGTAAGTGCCCCAAACAGCAGATGGGAATAAAAGATGGTAAGCCTTGGTAGGATGGAAGCTTGGGGATGGGGAGATGGTCTGCATTTGTACTTTTGCCCCAGGCCCTGCAAATGAAATGACTGTTGTGGGAAGGCTGCCTTTATCAACACCTAAAAAGCAAAGGCACCTAGTAGGCTCATTGCCCTTTTCTTCTGCTCAATTCATCTTCTACACTATGACCACCATCATCCTTTAAAAACAGACACAACCATATCAAGTCTCCGATTAAAAATAATCCATGGAGTCTGTTGCTTACGCCAGCAGTCCCTAACCTTTTTGGCACCAGGGACTGGTTTTGTGGACTACAATTTTTCCACGGACTGGGAGGGGGTGGGGAGACGGTTTTGGGATGAAACTGTTCCACCTCAGATCATCAGGCATTAGATTCTCATAAGGAGCATGCAACCCAGATCCCTTGCATGCAGAGTTCATAGGAAGGTGTGTGCTCCTATGAGAATCTAATGCTGCCACTAATCTGACAGGAGGCAGAGTTCAGGTGGTAATGCTTGCTCAACCGTCTCTCACCTCCTGCTTTGCAACCCAGTTCCTAAGAGGCTAAGGGCTGGTACCGGTTCACAGCCCAGGAGTTGGGGACCCCTGGCTTGCACCATCATAGCTGAACTCTAGATACTCCCTACTTATCCTTCTTCCCACAGACCTTGCCCTACCAACATTTGCTGTGCCTTATCTGTTTACCACCTTGGACAATCTTTTATTCTTAAACACGGTCTGCACATTTAAGCCCATATACCTTTAATCATGATAGTCTCTTTGTCCGGTTAGTATACAGAGTGTGAAATACATTGTTGTTGAATTGTGTTGAAATCATGATTGACTGATATGACAGAACACGTTTGAGATGTTTTGTTTGTGTTTGTTTTCTTTGTATTTCCCTTGCCACCCTATTTTAAGCAGGTTGCCAGCCTTTCATATCTCACTGCCTTGGAATTTTTTTTCAGTGTGGAAAGCATATGCTTCTTCCTCAATTCAAAGGTTTTTCTCATTTACTAAAAAAGTCTAAACTTTCTCCAGAGATAATATTCCTAGGAGGAGTAATGGTGGCCATGAGAAGGAGCTTTTGGGGGGGAAGATATAGAGGGAAAAATTAAAGAGTTCACCAATGATTAAGAGGGCACAGAGACTGGCAGGTCCTGAATGTGGTGTCAATGTTCTGGAGGCCACAAGTGCTCAGAGAGTTTGAGGAGCTGCAGAGTTATGAGGCTATGGAGATGATATGGATGTCGAGACAATCTCCACAAAGTTGTCTGGCTGAACTGTCCAGAAGCTGGGCTGTGGCACTATCTTCTGCAGTATTAGCCAAGTAATGCTTCCTCTTTCCTAAAGAATGTGCAAGCAGTTCATATTGCCCTTTAGTCAATGGGAAAATGCCAGAATAATCATATAAACAGCCATCTCTGACTCAGAAAATGAGTGAATGGCTCACTCAGGGGAGTTAGGATCTTCTCTAGCCACTTTCACTGTTACCAAGTTGATGTGCTCATTGATTCCAGGTTATCTAACAGAATTTAAATGGGATTTCCTCAGGCTATATCCCTAAAAGAGACCTTTATTATTTGGTCCAGCCATTTATTATTTGTTCCCTTTATCCCATAGTATTGTTTCTATGCATTGTCAGCTGAAGTGATAGTGTAAGACCAATCATGAAAAGCAAGCACAACAATTTCCCAGAAGCTGCTTCTGCCGGCTTTGTGAAAGGCAGTTCCTGATGGACACAAGCAAGAGCTGCCTACTTTAGGGGTCCATAGACCTGAACACCTCAATCTCAGAAGTTAAAGAAGGTTGTATCTAGTTAGGATGAAAGTGAATTACGGTAGCCAATTGTGTCTCACAGGTTTCCCACAGACACAGGGCTTGGAAATTAGAAATCAAGAAAATGATGAGCCATTATATCCAAACACAGCATCTCCTGACTACTACAACTCATATTAAAGTACTAAGTCTCCTAGGTACTGCTGCTTTTCTCCTTGTTAGATGTAGCCTATAGATGTTTCACAATTGACCTAGCAGCAAACAGCATAAAACATTCACCCTGGCTCTAAAACCCATCCTAGCATACCAAGATATATGCCTTGAACCGAGCCCATGGGTATCTGGAGTCAACTCAGAACAAGGTGAGTTTTAGCTTAAGATTCACCTTCCTTCCTTTCTGCCTAGTTCCAAGATATTTAGTTGGGTTAAAGAATGTCAACGTAATTAACGAAGCGAGTCTATTTTAATGGTCTACCAAATGCCATTTTGGTAAAAGAAAGGGAAGGGAAGGGAGAAGGAAGGGAGGGAAGAAGGAAATGAGGGAGGGAGAGAGGGAAGGAGAGAGGTAGGGAGAGAGGGAGGTAGGGAGAGAGAGAGAGAGGGAGGGAGGGAGAGAGGGAAGGAGGGAGAGAAGGAAGGAGGGAGAGAGGGAAGGAGGGAGAGAGGGAAGGAGGGAAGGAGGGAGGGAGGGAGAGAGGGAGGGAGGGAGGAGAGGGGAGGGAGGGAGGAGAGAGGGAAGGAGGGAGAGAGGGAAGGAGGGAGAGAGGGAAGGAGGGAAGGAGGGAGGGAGGGAGAGAGGGAGGGAGAGGGAGAGGGAGGGAGGGAGAGGAGGGAGAGGGAGGGAGAGGGAGAGGGAGGGAGAGGGAGAGGAGGGAGAGGGAGAGGGAGAGGGAGGGGGAGGGAGGGGGAGAGGGAGGGAGAGAGGGAGGGAGAGACGGAGGGAGAGACGGAGGGAGAGAGAGGGAGGGAGAGAGGGAGGGAGGAGAGAGAGGGAGGGAGGGAGAGAGGGAGGGAGGGAGAGAGGGAGGGAGAGAGGGAGGGAGGGAGAGAGAGAGGGAGGGAGGGAGAGAGGGAGAGAGAGAGGGAGGAGGGAGGGAGGGAGGAGAGGGAGAGAGGGAGGGGAGGGAGAGAGAGAGGGAGGAAGAGAGGGAGGGAGAGAGAGGAGAGAGAGAGTGAGAGAGGAAGAGAGAGAGGAAGAGAGGGAGGGAGAGAGGAGGGGAGAGAGGGAGGAAGAGAGAGAGGAGAGAGGGAGGGAGAGAGGGAGGAAGAGAGGGAGAGAGGAGGGAGAGGGGGAGGGAGGGAGGGAGGGAGAGAGGGAAAGAGGGAGGGAGGGAGAGAGAGAGAGGGAGGGAGGGAGGGAGGGAGGGAGGGAGAGAAGGAAGGAGGGAGGGAGAGAGGAAAGAAAGAAAGAAGTGAGGAAGGGACAGAGGGAGGAGAGAAGGGACGGAGGGAGGAGAGAAGGGACGGAGGGAGGAGAGAAGGGACAGAGGGAGGAGAGAAGGGAGGAGGGGAGAGAGAGAGAGAAAGGAAGAAAGAAGGATTCTTCCTCCAATCCACAGTAATATGCTGAGAGACAGAAAAGTTTTCATGAAAATAAGAATAGAAAAGGTTAGAAGAGTCTAGGCTGAACATTAATGCTGATTTATTATTCATTGGTCTGTTACTCAAGAAACTGCCCTATGCTCAATCTACATATTCAGTCTCAGATACTTAAAAGAGAGCCAGTAAGTCATAAGCAAGCAGGGCTTTGGGCCATAGAATCAAAAATCACTTAGCAGTTCTCACTCACTAGTTGAATGTATATTTCCCAATGAGAGAAGAGAACTCTTCAAATTTCTCCAAGTTTCTTCACCCAGTTTTAAACTTTATAAATAATGGCAAAGATATGTATGCTCCCTGAGTTGCTGTACTCCCTTTCTTCCTGGGAGGCCAAACATTTCACCTACACTAGTATTAATCTCTGTTGAGACTAGAACACAGGACCAATAGAATCAGCTACTTGGTAGGTCCCCCAATCCCTTCTCTTTGTTTTAGGTTCCTATTCCTACGAAGATTTTTCTAAGTCTACCATCTGCAAAGTGCCTCATTTAAATTTAAATCAAAATCAAAACACTTCCAGATTTGAAATGATCACAGTTCAGTCAAAAATTGTCCTATTGTGACAAAGTTGAAACCATTCTTTTCAACTCAGTGAGTTCAGAAACTGTTATAAGTGGAAATATTGAAGAGAAATTAACATTTCAATATCATTTTTAGATTTTTCCTCTGTTCTGTTTCAGCTCCAGCTCCAGCCAAGAGTCACATGTAGTATCCTCTATGCTCAGCACCAAAAATTCAAATGTTTTTATTTAAGATTTTTGGATGCCCTAAGGATTTGGTGTTTCTCCTTTATCTGAGAAATTAACTCATGGGAGTCTCACTTTTGAGAGTCCTAAAAAATTGCAAAAACAGTCTTATTTGATCAATGATTTTTAGGTGACTCTTTGGATAGTCCTAAATCACACCTGTCTGTTGATTTCCCAGTACTTGCCCAAAAAAGTGGTGGAAGGAGAATTTCCCCTATCCTCTGCAGTAGAGGATCATTTGCCATTTGCAAGTTAAACAACATCAAAAAGAACTTTAATGCAACACACTGACCCTTCTATATGTCAAGAAGTGTATTGGAGCATGTTGATGTGTGGAAGTTAACTTGGAGAACCAGGTACTGGAATGCTTTTCATTTATATAAGGAATTAATGAGCCCAATTATTCTGGAACAAAGGGAGGCTGCAGGGACATTAAGAGGGCCCATGAGGACGTGAGAGTTGTCCTTATGTGGCCCTGTGCTGGTGGTGCTGCTGCGGAGCCTATGGAATAAACAGGTAGCACAAGCTTGGAGATACGTAATACCCTCAAGAGCTGCCTTAGAAAGCTGGCGTCTGGTCTCCCATGTCACTGTGATTCCCACCTTTCTTGCACATTCTAGGAAACGGTCTGGGTGACATCACTCCTAGATTTCCTCATCTCTGCTGCTTTCCTTGTGCTGTTCCCACCGCTTAGAAACTCTTCTATTGCTTTTTTTTTTTTTTTTTAAGACAGTTTTGCTCTTGTTGCCTAGGCTGGAGTGCAATGGCACAATCTCAGCTCAACACAACCTCCATCTCCCAGATTCAAGTGATTCTACTGCCTCAGCCTCCTGAGTAGTTGAGATTACAGGCATGCACTACCATGCCCAGCTAATTTTGTATTTTTAGTAGAGACAGGGTTTCTCCATGTTGGTCAGGCTGGTCTTGAACACCTGACTTCAGGTGATCTACCCGCCTCGGCTTCCCAAAGTGCTGGGATTACAGGCGTGAGCCACCGCACCCGGCTAATGCTATTACTCTTTCAAAACCCCTGCACATCCTAACCAGCCATTTCCCACCTAAAGCAGACCTCCTCACCAGGTAAGATTGAGTCTGCTTCCGAATTGCCACCCACCCCATAACTTCAACAGCCATCACACATTACACTATTAATTAATCACATGTGTAAATCCCTCGCCGCTTCTTCTCCTTGGTCATAAATACCTTAAGGGCAAAGATTGTACACTTTTTCCACTCTTTTATCCCCACACCTCTAGCAGCCAGCACGGTGCCTTGCTCATAGCAGCTATTCGATAAATAATGACTGAGTGGATGAATAAATGAACACTTTAAAGAGCCCCGAGAAGCCAGGGTTGATTTCAGAGAGAAATAATGAATGGCTGCAAGGATAGTTAAGGTAGTGAGAGGGTCACATTCAACCCCAACTCCAGAAATGCTACGACAGGGCAGTTACCTTACAATGAGTCAAATTGTATAATTTTGTCACTAATAGACTGCTTCTGCTTAGCCCATTCCCTCCCAATAGGCATCTCTCTAATGAGGGGGGAAATAATTTAGACTACTGGTTTTTAAGACTAAAACAAAGAGTTGGATAGTTTGAATTAGCATCCCCTGGAACTCTGTCAATAAGTAGAATAAAATCTACTGATTCTGGATGTTGGATCCATGGGCATTCTAAAACTCTATGTCTCTTTTCATATATGTTTATTTTTTATAAAACAAAATCAAAACCTTAGAAAATTCAGAGTATATACAGGGCAGGGGAGGGTGTTGGGATATCTCCTAAGGGTCAGGAGTTTGTCCCCCCCAGTATCCATTCTACTCTTTTTCCTGAGTTTTGTTTGGACATGTGCTACCCAACTAAAGACTAACTTTCCCAGCCCCCCATGTGGCTTGATGTAGTCAAATCACATAGTTTTATACCGTGGGCTGTGCGAAGAGGTAACCTGTGCATCTTCCAGGTTATGTTATTGAAAGGAAGTTGTGTCCTCCACTTTCTCTTTCCCCTTCCTACTGGCTGGGCCACAGGTAGGTGGTAGTGAGGCAGCACTGCCCACATCAATAAAGGCAACACTCTAGGAGATGCTAGAGTCACAAAACAGAAAGAACCCTGGGTGCCTACATAACCTTGCCAACCAAAGCTACCCTTCCTCTGAACTGCCTGCCAACCTGGACTTTTACATCTGAAAGAAATAAACTCCTATCTGTTTTAAGCCACTGTTACTACGGCTGCTGTCAAAGCAGTCAAATCAGTATCCTGACTGACACAGCTTATCAACAAGGTGCTTTGTGGCATCCTTATTTTTAGAAAATAAAAATGAAATTAAATGAGTGGTTAAGAGGCGTGTCTGTGTGTGTGTCTGTGTGACTAGTGACAACCCAGGTTTTGCAAAACTAGCATTGGATATCAGCCATTGAGCATTTTTAATGTCCTAGTAAGCCTCTAAATTATCAAAAATCTTCGTACCAAGTCTGAGTTTTACGTAACTAAAATCTAAGTCAAGCAAACACATTGGACAGTAAAAACAGTCTTTATAAAATGCCTAGAAACTAAAATAGTAGTTTATTGAATAAATGGATGGGTGAATTTGTAAGCACACCGGAGCACATCTATGTGCCAAATATGCAATTTCTTTAAAGAGTTTAAATTCAGATTGAAAGAAGATACTTCCTTGATCCGTTATGAAAATGACAGCTAATTAGAGTGTTATATTCACTGTGACTTCTTTTTCACTTGGAAACCAGAGATGAGGTTTCTCCATCATGCTTGATCAGAAATAAGAATGGTGGTCATGACATAAAATCCACTGTGAAATCAGGAGTCAAATGATGCCACTAATAAACCTTGTAGCTAAAGCTCAATACCCTCTGAGCTACAATCATTCTCCATAAGTGCAATGAGACAGATTATAATGGTTGTTTTATAAGTTTTGCTTAAATTGCCTGATGAATTGAGAATTTCAGAATTAAATGGGCCTAAGAAAAGGAATCATTAACATCAGAAAGGAATTAATACAAGTTTGGAAATTAGCATACAATTTACAAAAGGAAAGAAAAATTAGAGAAGATAGAAAATGATGTATGACAAAAGTAAGTACTAAACCTTGAAGCAATATTCAAAATCATGAAGATCTAAGAAATTTTAAAATATAGATAACATCTGCTCTCAAGTGAGATTCATTTGCTAGGAAATTTCCCAAAGATGTAAGCAGCCTAAAAATATACGCATTATCAATGTTTTATGATTATTTTGATTGTTTTTTTTCCTCAAATACTGGAGTTTAAAAGGATAGAAAACAAACTTCAGGCTACTGTGTTCATTTACTAATGACCTCTTGGCTACCAGCCATTTGTCCCTTCTAATTCTGACTGCCTTTTCTTTTCCCACTCTGCTTTCAGATATGATTTTTTATTTAATAACAACAACAATGTACATTTGTATAAGTATTTTAAGCTCCCAAAGCACTAGTATAATGATTCTCTCTTTTGATCCTCAAAATCCTTCTGTGGGTAACAGGAACACGTATTATGATTCTTTATTTTCCTCAAAGATAAAAACGTGTTCAGAGAAGTTTAGCAACTTAAGGTCTGACAGATCTCACATTTAAGGTTTCCCATGGGTTCCATATGGTTCCTTCTGTACACAGTAGGCTGTCAGCTCAATGAAAAATACCTGAGTTTTCTTAGCTTTTAGAGCATACTATTACAACTTGTAACAATGCAGATATTCACTCGCTTATCAAAATTTCTTGAGTGCCTACTATGTGCTAGGCACTGTGCTAGATACTAAGTGCTCATTAGTGAGCAAAAGAGACATGGTCCATGTCCTCCTGGGACTTACCATCCACTAAGAAAACTATTAAATAAATACACTGCTATATTCTGAGGGTTTACTTCCTCCCAAAATTCATGTTAAAATCCTCAACCCCAAGGTGATAGTATTAAGAGGTGAGGTCTTTGGGAAGTGAGTAGGTTATGGGGGTAGAGATCTCATGAATGAGATTTGAGCGCTTATAAGAGAGACCCCGGAGAGCAGCTTTGTCCCTTCTACTATATGAGGACACAGCAAGAAAACACCATTTATGAACCAGGAAATGGGGCCTCACCAGACATAGAATTTGCCAGGGCTTTGATCTTGGGATTCCCAGATCACCAAACCTGTGTTGTTTATAAGCCACCCACTTTATGGTGTTTTGTTATAGCAGCCAAACAGACTAAGACATATACTAACAAATATGGATGTATTAATATATTCTGATATAAGTAGAGTGAGTGAATAGCCCAGAGTGCTCTAAGGGAGAATAAAGGAAGGGACCTTATTAGGTGGGAATATGTATGTATATTTAGATGCAAGTGTGTGTGTGTGTGTGTGTGTATTTAGATGGGAGTATGTATGTGTGTCTACGTATATTTAAGATAGGTGTTTGTGTGTTTGCATGTATTTAGATGGAAGTGTATGTGCATGTATTTAGATGGAAGTGTGTATTTAGACTAGTGTGTGTGTGTTTACATAGTGGTATGTATTTAGATGAGAGTATGTGTGTGTATGTTTAGATAGAAGTGTGTATGTATTGAGATGGAAGTATGTGTATTTAGACAGGGGTGCGTATGCCTATTTAGATGGAAATGCAGGTGTGTATTCAGATGGAAGCATGTGTCTATTTAGATGGAGGTGTGTGTGTGCGCGCACGCACATGTCAGCAAAAGCACTGGGGTGAGAGGAGTGGGGGGTGAGAGGAGTGGGGGGTGAGAGGAGTGGGGGGTGAGAGGAGTCGGGGGTGAGAGGCAGTGAGGGTGAAAGGGGTTGGGGGAAGCAGTACTGTGAAGAAAACATCAGCATGTGCAAACGCTCTGAGCAGCTGACACTTCTCAGGAACTAAAGAAAGAACTAGAAATTCAGTGTAGCTGCATCTTCCCACACAAAGGGGAGAATTCTGTGAGTTCATCCTGGCTGTTATAGCCATGTTGATAAGTTTGGGTTTTACTCCAAGTACAATGAAAGGCTACTGAAGCTGGGAAGAGACATGATCCAATTTATATTTTAAAAGATCGCTCTAACTTCTTTGTAGAGAATTGATTGGAGTGGGGCAAAAGTAGAAAGACGACAGAAGGCTCTTGTAGTTCATGTGAGAGATGATGGCACTTAGGCTAAGACAGCAGTGAAGGTAATAGAAAGAAGTGAATGTCTTTAAGATATATTGAAAGTGGAAATGAAAAGCCTTGATGTGGAGGGGGAGAGAGTGATTGGGAATGGAGGCTGCCTCTCAGGTTTCTGGGAGTGTCACTTATGGAGAAATTACAGCCAGTTGAATGTTTTCCTTGCTGTCACATTCATGATAAAGCCCTCCTGTACACACAAGTTGCTAATCAGATTAGTGTTCTGGGCTTACTGACATATCATTTCTTATGCTAGGTAGTAGGAACCTGGTGGCATTTTTAACATAAATTTATCTTCCTCATATCATATTGAGATGATTGTGTTGGAGCACATAAAGTTGTATTTATACATCTGAAAATGTGAGGATAAAAGAACTGGGGTTTTAACAACTTTCTGTGGAAAGGCACAGATGTGATTTTTGGTAGTTACTGCATGGGAATAAAAAGGCATCTCCCCACCCTTAAGACACAGAAGACAAGTGTCTTTCACGCAAGTTTCTTCTAATCCTTGTAGATCCTATCGAAAATGAAGGTGTTGGGGAAAAAAACAGTTAAAATGAAAGTTTTCCTGCCTCACTGGTCACTGCTATATACACCTCATTTCCTTTCATTCTCCAATAAATACTGGCACAACCCCTATTTCTTTTTATACCTCAGGTTGGATGAAAATGATGTTATGGAACAAAAGGTAAATATAGCTAATAATCCTAATAGCTAATATACATACATGCTTTATAGTTGGCATATATATATAGCTTTTATGTTGACATAGGGCTTTTATGTCTGTTGTCTCATTAGAGTCCTTTAAACTGGTGATTATGCCTATCTGAGAGCATCCAGCACTATCCTTAGGTGTTTTTATGTATCAATGCATTTAGTCTTCACAACAACCTAATAATCTAAGGGTTTGAGTAAACACCAGAAGCATTGCTTGGTGAGGCTGAACATTTACACCAACTGCTGGAAAAGGCAGCTACTCAGTACCTAAAGACTTCAGCAGCCTGTAGGATGCTGTAGCCCCAACTGCTAGGAGGAGGAAGTCACCAATCTCATGAGAGCTGGGGGTTGGAGATGATACCTTATCCCAGCTGGGATGAAGGCAATGGTTCTCAGTTTCAGCTAGCTTGCACCAGTCTATCTCAGATCATCACTCAAGGCTATTTTCGACAATCCTGTTTCTCATTCCACATATTCTTATTCTTTAGACACAAATATTATCCCTATATACAGATGAAGAAACTGAAGTATAAAAAGGTGAGATCATTGGCAAGGGGCCCACGATGGCTTCAAAGGCTCTGGGCAGCTTCAACACTTTAATATGCGCTTCCCTACCATGCTGGGAGAGTATGGCTGGAAAGCAAAAGCCAGCCCCTGCAGGAAATGCTGAGAGTGGGCATAGCTAGTGCTGGTGATCATGCTAACAGCCCACAGTCCTCCAGTCCTAGTGCTGGTGATCATGCTAACAGCCCACAGTCTTCCAGTCCTAGTGTTGGTGATCACACTAACAGCCCACAGTCCTCCAGTCCTAGTGTTGGTGATCACACTAACAGCCCACAGTCCTCCAGTCCTAGTGTGGGTATTCACACTAACCCAGTCGTTCAGTCCTAGTGTGGGTGTTCACACTAACAGCCCACAGTCATCCAGGCCTAGTGTGGGTGTTCACACTAACAACCCAGTCATCCAGTCCTAGTGTGGGTATTCACACTAACAGCCCACAGTTGTCCAGGCCTAGTGTGGGAGTCCACACTAACAGCCCAGTCATCCAGTCCTAGTGTGGGTATTTGCACTAACAACCCAGTCGTCCAGTCCTAGTGTGGGTATTCACACTAACAGCCCACAGTTGTCCATTCTTAGTGTGGGTGTTCACACTAACAGCCCACAGTCATCCAGGCCCAGCGCAAGTGATCACATTAACTGCCCACAGTCGTCCAGTCCTAGTACCAGTGATCATGCTAATAGCCACAGCCATCCAGTCTTAGTGCTGATGTTCATGCTAACAGCCCACAGTCATTCAGTCCTAGTGCTGGTGATCATGCTAACAGCCCACAGTGGTCCAGTCCTAGTACCAGTGTTCATGCTAATAGCCCATAGTCCTGCAGTCCTAGAGTCTGAGACCCAGCACGTGAGGGCCTGCTCTGCAGTCAAGGCTTGTCACCTCTCACCAAGATGATCAGCGGTTGAGAATTAAACACGATGCAAACCAGTTTGATGCCTTGAAGTTTATTTGCAGATGTGTAAGTCTATATGCTTCAGAATCTGGCAGGGAGGGGGAGATTCTCTTCTGTCCTTTTAGTGATATACAGATTAGTTGTTGCATTTAAGACCTAGGGTCAGATTCTAAGAAAGAAGGTGTCCTGAGCTCTGTGAGCTTATGACTGATTAGGAAAAACATCTTAGAGTAAGAATAGTCACACATTGGGAGCTCTTCAAAATACCATTTTCTACCTTGACAGAAGCCTCAATAAATGTATAGAACTTTTCCAAGTTCTATACTTTTCTATACAACTTGTATAGAAAATTGTATGGAATTTTCCAAGATGAGCCAACATAAGCTGTTATAAATTTCAAAAGCATCAAGGAGACCTGAATTCTAGTTCTACCTCATAGTGTCCTTGACCAAGTAACTTCACCTCTCCAGGCCTCAGTTTCTCTTCATAAAATAAAGATGTTGGATTGGTTGATCAGCCCTGGTGTTCTGCAATTATTTGCGTAAAAAAAAAAAAAGTAGCACCTTGCTCCTCTAATATGTGGACCGAACAGACATAGAATGGTATTTCAGCCTACAAATGTCAACTGGAAAGATGTAAAGAGCCCTTTTGGACATTTTTCCAGCTTGGTAGTCTTTTGCAGTGTACACATTAGTAGATTCATGAGCAGACATGATGATAAGAGGAAGCCTTGACATTAGCCCTGAATGGTGGATCTTGTTTCCCATAGGCAACACCTCCAGGAAAAAATTGTCTTAACCAAAAAGGAAAACAGTTGATCAAAATTAGATAGCCCATAGGAGAGAGACAGGAAAGTTTTCTCTCACAGTTTTAATTCTGGGCCAGAATAATAAATGAATACTTAGCACATTCCTACTCAACTCAGTGAGGGTCCTATCTTAGTGTCAAAAGCGATCATGCCTTTCTTTAATCAACCCTTTTCTATTCCAGATCTCTCTTCAAATCTAAGTGTGCCCACAATTCAAACAGAATCATCATGGACTCAAGAAGGTTTTGATGGAGAGATGCCCCTCAGATACATTCTACCTCAATTGGGAAGCTATTTTCTGATGGAACCATAGATGTCTGGATAACCAGCCAGGTTGGTTTTCTTACTTCTCGATTTTTTTAAGCAAGCCAGAGCCATTAAAAGTCTTTCAAAGTTAATAAGGTTGTAACTCAAGATGAATTCAGAAGAATCTACTCAGAAATTCATTAACTATCAATCCTTTTATGCACATAATAGATCAAAATTGATAGCAATAATTAAACTTTAATTAGGAAAATTTCTAATGATAGATCTCAGTCTTTTTTAAATGCCGTCTACGTATGCATTCATTCACGTATTCAACAAACATTTTTAAATGCTAAATATGTACCATGCTCCATGCTAAGCATGAGGAATTCAAAGATAAAAATAAGTTTACGGAAATATACCTATGGCCTACCTAATTTCTTCACAGAACAAAATGTGCTTCCTAAGAAAATGTTGATAGAGTTTGCTATTTGGAAAACATTTCATGCCATCAGGGCATTCTTTGTGTGTTTTCCAAAGACTGGGACCTGCATAGTAATATCCAAGTTTGATCTCAATCTCATGGACTGAAAAAATACAGTCCCTGTCCAGAAAAATGGGTTCTGGCTTCTGATAGTCTGTGTGACTTGGAAGATTTTGAGTTGATCAGCAGGAACTGTGTTATTTTGAGGCTGAAACCATTTTCGTTTCAAATAGCATAAAGTTGTATCCCAGGAATGATGAAAATGCCAAAAGTAATTTCCAGCATTCCAGAAGATTAAGAAATTGAAAACCAAATATTTGGGGTGAAAACAAGTGTATAATAAGTGTTTATCCAGATTTTTATATAAGAATATTACCCAAATATGCCAACCCATGATGTCTGGGTTTCACACCCATTCTTCCTTTTCCCATATAATCAAATGGCACATATAATTCCCAAAACAAAATACACGAGAAGCTGTCTTCTTTTGTATGTATAAACATACATTTCTTTGTTCCTCTTTTTAGATTTTCATAACCCTAGAATGTACAAAAATCCCAGTGGTCATGTGATTTTTACCATTTCAGACAGAGGAAAAAGAGGTTCTGAGCAGTCAAGGCTTGCCAGAGTCAACAAATGAGTGACAGAAATGTGAATAGGCTGGACCTATAACTTAAGACCCGGACTCTTCAAGAGCTGTTTCTATGATGTCATATGATCACGCTCAACATACAGCTACTGAGACCAGGGTCTCAAAAAAAGGATGGACTTTAGTCTCTTCCCTTGAGTAAAGGAAGAGATTGTTCCAGAAGAGAGTGAGTGTATTCACATGACTTTCCAGACTTCCCTTTGATCTTTCCAGAACAGAACTGATGCTGATTCATACTCTACACTTCTCCTTATGATGTGTCTTCCTAATCAGCCTCCCTCCAACATTAATAAGAAAAGAAAGGCAAAGACAGCTTCCCAGAACCACAGGTGTCAGCTTCCTTGAGTCTTGCCTCTTCCTTCAGGATATCTTAACTCTTTTTCACTAGGTTGTAAAAAATGTATCTTCAATCACCACCATCCCTTTTAGGATTTCAAAGGAATTGCCCAGCAGTTCATCTTAGAGATACAAACATTTCCCTGACTTGCTCATTTATCTCAAGTCACATGTAGAAAGTTCTTTGGCAGCTACTAAGGGGAACAAAGGTGAAACCTCCAATTAAGAATGACTTATGTGTACTCCTCCAGCCAGGAGTCACCCTGCCTTGTTAACCTCTTTGCTCTGCTTAAGGGGTGGGAGCCTATCCACTCAAAATTCATTTATTCCTGCTAAGGGTAATTATCTCAATTTTTGATGACACCTCCAGCTATCGAAGAGTGATGATATGCCAGTGAGATGTTTCTCTCCTTTCAAGAAGAAAATATGAGGGACTATATAACACAGATTAGGTTTCAGTTCATAAACACAGCAATTCAATATACCTCTTTAAAGCACAGATTCAAATTTAAACTTCTCAACAGGCTACGCTTTTTATGTCTTGACTATATTCTTTAAATCTAAGTGACAACAGGAACATAGAGTAAAGAACTGGGAAGGCAAATTTGGTGATAAGAAGGTATTGCCTTTATTTGAAGAGACAATAATTACACTACCCTGGATGAATGGGCAGCCTCTAAGATAAGGTTCTATCTCACCAATATTGAAACTTGTTCAAATTTCTCTCATCATAAAACAATCCTCCCTCCCCATTCTGGCCTCCCCGCCTCAGCCATTCTGTCTCTCTTTTCCTATCTCTCCTGCCTTTCGCAGCCAAACTTCCTTAAAAATAGTCATTAAACCCATCCATTCACTTCTGAATGGACACACTGCCTTTTTCCTCTGCCCATATCACTTTCTTAGACTGCTCTCTCCAGAGTTAGTAGCACCATCCCTGTGGCTAAATTTCACAGACAATTCTCAATCCTTCTTTTCATTTTTGTTTTTCCTTTTTTTTTTTTTTTGGTGACAGAACATGTTTATTTACTCGGCCCCAGAGACAAAAGGAAAACTGATATGGGGGTGGGGGAAATAGGACCACTATTAAATGTAGTGAAGAAATTTCACAGGTCAAAAGGAACTATTAAAAGGAAGGATAAAGCAGATTTTGTACCATAAAACAGAATCCTACCTCTGATAAAAGACAAATCAGCCTTAATTTTTTACTAACCAATAGGATTCAAAATGACTATTTTCAATTGCAATCTCATTCTTAATGTTCTTCCAGAACTCTCAACCCTGAGAGAAGCAGGGCAAAATTGTGGCCATAGGATTCAGGACCTTTCTTTCCAACATTATCCCATCAGCCATTAGAGGGTAAAGATTTAGCCATGGCAAGATCCGAGGTCCACAATCAGTTATTTTCATTCTCTCTTTTGGTCTCCATTGTAGTTGATCCAAGTTTTTGACTTCGCAATTAAAACACTTCAAATTAAACCAGAGTAAGAAAGCCTGATTACTCCCCTACTAGGTTCAAACACATCCTGTTACGTACCGTCAAGGTGACAAGACCTACCATTGAATCATTATGAGATATTAGGCGAGGTGAATAAACACACAAAATTCCAGAAGGTTTGCTTTTTTTTTTTTTTTTTTGCAAGCCGTAGATTGTGATGAAACAAAGGTTATAAATAGCTGGTAAACTTATGGGCCTCTTAATGTGCAAAACCAAATAAATCCTAAAAGTTGTAATCCCGATTATGTTTCTCTTGTAAATAATCTATAGATTTTCCTCTACAAAAAAGGAAAGAAATTATTAAAGGCCATACTTAATACAAGACACAGTAAAGGGAGAGGAATCTTCTGTTTTGAACCCTATCTTAGCCAATTTCTGGACACTTTTGGTGAGATTTCATCACACTCATGAAGCCTGTGCTTTCTCAGTCCCCTAGTGGTCTGAACCTTATTGTTCCCCAGAAAGCAGCTCCATATGGCCAGATGCTCATGGCAGCTGCCCTGTGCAGTCCAAATGGTCTGGGATAGGAAGCCCAGTGATAGTCATCAGATACTTGTTTCGTCAATCCTTTTCTATAATGCAGGCATCATTTAGGAACCTCCTCTGCCCTCAAGCCATAAGGAAAATTGTCACAATCCACACACCCGCTCCCCGCAGCCAATTCAATGGCCTATAAAAGCCCAACGCCGTTCCAAATGGCTTTGTAAAAGTTAGTGAAATATCTGTTAAGAGCTACTGCATGCTGGGAATGTATAGACAACAGTTCTATGAAGTAGAAACCATACTGTCTTTGTTTTTGCCGATGAAGTGACTGTGGCTTGAGGTGGCTTCATGGCTAGTGAGTAGGGTATCTAGACTTAAACTTAGACAGCCTAGCCCCACTTCTGCCTGACTCTGCCCAACCTGGTCTCCAGGCCTCCTCTGTAGCCCCAGTTTCGTTCTCTCACCTGCTCTCTTGTGCCTTACCACACCTTCTCCAGAGTGCAAGTCAGCCCCTCATTCATAATGAAAAAACAATAACCAGCACTTGAATCAAGCACACATTAATTACGTTTTCCAGAGTTACTTTCTGAGGTTCCATAAAAGTGGCACACATCCCGGAGATCTGGGGCTCTCTGCTTTCTCCTTGGTTTTCATTTCCTTCCATCTCCCTTCCTCACCACCCTTCCCTTCCAGAATTACCCCCAAGGCCTCTCAAATTCTCCTGCCTTGAAGATCAACTTTTTCTTCCTTTGAAACCTTGACGTGGATAGTTTTATTATCAAGTGTTTATCAAGTTTTTTCTTCAATAAGCTCATATCTTTTCATAATAAGTGTGCAACTTGCTGGTATTACCTGCTGAAGACAAGCAGCAACAGTAATTGACAACAGTTCTTTGACCCTAAATAGTATTTTGGACTCTCCGACACCCTTTTCTTGACATACTTAGTTTTGGTGTCTGGGATGTCATACTCCCCCAATTTTTCTTCTGTCCTTCTATTTTTTATTTTTTTTAGAGATAGGGTCTCCCTCTATCCCCCAGGCTAGAGTGCAATGGCATGATCATGGCTCGCTGTAGCCTCAAACTCCTGGCCTCAACCAATCCCCCTACCTCACACTCCCAAAGTGCTGGGATTACAGACATAAGCCACCATGCCTGGCCTCTTCTGTCCTTCTGGTTCTTTTTAGGGTCCTTTTAGGGTGATTTCTCTTCTACTTATCCCCTTAAAATCCATCTCTCAATTATCAGTGTTCCTCAGGGTTATACTCAAGCCTTTTTTTCTTACCTAGCACATTGACTCCAGAATATCTTATCTACCATCATAGTTTTATTTACACCACATCTTTCAAATGTGTATCTCTAGGGCAACTCTCATTTTCCTGACATAAAGACCAGAATATCCACAGCCTATCCCATATTTTCCCTCAAATATGCCAAACGTCTCAAACACAAATTCTCCAATGCTGAATTCATCTTCTTTTGAAAATTTCCTCCTTTTGTGATTTCTGCTCAGCACCTTTGGCCCTTGCCCAAAAGTGCCCAAGCCAGAAATCTCAGTGTCTTCCTGGACTCCTTCCTTTCCACCACTCAATTTCAAAAGCCTCCAGATTCCAACTCCTACAAATGTCTCTCCTGTCCCCTTAGCATGCTTTTACCTCCATTTCTTCTTGCACTTTGTGTACCAACCAGACAGTACAGCTCTCAGTTCTTCAAACAAGTTGTGCTCTCTTTCAACCCGCAGTTTTCCAGCACACTACTTCCTGCGCCGGAAGTGCTCTCCAACTCCTTCACCTTACTTCCTTTGGGAGATAATTTGGATGTTACTTTCTCAGGAGCCTTCTCTCACTCCACTGGACTGCATTAAGTGTCCCTGTTAGATGGATGTTAGTTGCAGGTGAAAGAAGCCCCCTCTCAAACTGATTTTTGTTTAAAAAGAATTTATTGGTTCATGCCTATTGGCCTAGTTTCGAGTCTGGTTGAATTTAGGTCCTCAGGTGGTCTCGTCAAAAATCTCTTCTTATCACTCAATTCGTTCTCCTCTATGTTTAGGTCCAACATTCACGTAATTTCTCCATTTGTGATGACAAGATGGCCACTAGCAGCTCCAAGATTAAACTCTTCCAATTTAGCAAGCCTAGATGAGAACGCCTCTTCCTGGTCACTCCAGTCGAAATTCCAGGAATTCCTCTCACTGATCAGATGTAGATCCCATGTGCTCTCCTGAAGCTGAAGTGGACATTCAGCCTCACTCAACCACTTGGGCTGGCAGGGGAAGCAGGTTGATTCCCCAAGGAAAAACAGGGTGCTGTTTTCAAAAGCAATAGGGTGAGGTTAAAGGCTAGCCAGATCAAAAATAGATAGGCAATAGATATAATAGGTAGTAAGTAGGTAGGTAGATGATTGATTGATTGATTGATGCAATAGATATGATAGGTAGGTAAGTAGGTAGGTATGTAGGCAAATGATGATAGATACATACATACAGCCATACAATAGAGGTGATACATAGTTAGGTAAGTAGGTAGGTAAGTAGATAAGAGATGGAGAAATGAAAGAAAATGTTTACTTCTTTAAGTCACCCCTTAATTAGATTGGTTGTATATAAGAACATGGCTTTTTGTTTCCTTATTGCCTGCGCAAAGGACATCCTTGAGAAACACACAGCCTAAGCAGGAAAAGAATAGAGAGACGGAACAGGGAGAACAGTGCCAGACTATACGTTCCCATGTGGAGTCTACGCCCTTTCACTCTGTACTCATCCCAGCTTATAAACTTAAACACTTGTTATGTAAGTAAGTGGGTTTCCTCAGGGGTGGGCAACCCTTCCTGGGTAGAATCCAGAATATCCAACCTCTGTGTTCCATCTCAGGGTAGTAAATCTATCGTCTCTTGAGAGAAAGGCAAAGCAGCAGAATGATTCTTCTGATGATGTAGCATCCAGGTGCAGGCAGAGACACTGGGTCTATGAGTCCCAAGTGAAATAACTCAGGGTTCCAGAGAAGTTAAATGTATGGATATCCTCAGATTCAAACAACAATTTTTAAAGAAAAATGTATTTGAAGAAATTTTAGTTTTAGAAGGTGGGAAGGACATGAAACTAAAATTTCTTTTGAAGAAGTATTTCTCAAGTCATTTTTGAGTTGCCATTTGTTTGTTGGGTTTTGTTTTGTTTTTTAAGACAAAGTCTCTCTCTGTCACCTAGGCTGGAGTGCAGTGGCACCATCTCAGCTCACTGCAACCTCCGCCTCCTGAATTCAAGTGATTCTCCTGCCTCAACCTCCCGAGTAGCTGGGATTACAGGTACGTGACACCACACCCAGCTAATTTTTGTATTTTTAGTATAGATGGGGTTTCACCATGTTGGCCAGTCTGGTCTCGAACTCCTGGCCTCATGTGATCCGCCTACCTCGGCCTCCCAAAGTGCTGGGATTACAGGCATGAGCCACCATGCCCAGCCTGTTTGTTGGTTTTTAATCTTGTGGTTTCTAAGGTGTATAATCTTAAACTACTTTATAAACTTATACTATTTCTAAGCAGTTCACAGCTCAACATCTAAATATAATGGATAAACCTAGAAAAATCATAAAAAGTTTTAAAATGATCATGATGAAACAGATTTTAAAATCTCAAGAAAACGCAACATAATTTTAAAAATGAAAACATTTGGGCTCATCAGTCTTTGAACTTCAATTCAGATATAATTCTTTGTTAAACTTTTTGGAAACAGTTTTTGCAAATTATGCTCAGCATCTCATGTAAATCAAAGTGACACAATCCTCTTGTGAGAAAGGAAAAATGGCCTCTTATAAAGTACAAAATTCTATTGTACTTTCTTTTGTACTCTCACTATATTAAGCTGTTCATGTCTTTAAGAAATTTTTGTGCCAGAAATTGTGTCAGAAACTAAGGATATAAAAATTTGTATGGCATATACCTGCCTCTAGGAAGTCACAATCAAATGGGACAATGATGTTTAAATACTTTCTTGCAATTGCCACACTGTGGGGGATGTCCTAGACCAGTAGGGGTTGAATGGTGTGAACAACTTCACTACACATTACGTTTAATGAGAAATCATCTCTCATTTTAATAAAATAGCTCTACCATTTCATAGTTTTTTTTTTTTAATCACATTTACTATTGAATTTTGGCCAAAAAAAGAAGAAAGAATCTAACATTTCTAAATAGTTTCTTTCTGAATTACTTGGAATTGTTATTAGAAATAACTTTTGAATTTTATGATACCTTTTAGGTATCTATTGATATAATCATCAGCTTTTTAAATTTAATGTGTTGATGTAAGATACTACATTGATAGATTCCTAATATTGAACCATCCTTATGGTCTTAGAATCAACTCTACTAGGTAATGTTACAGTGTTCTTTTACTATGCAGCTGGAACTGCTGGCTGTATACTATACAGAATTTTTGTAACTGTATTTACATAGAAAACTATTTTTGTCTTTTCTTTGTATTAAAGCTATGCTAACATTATAGAATCAGGAAGCTTTTGTTCCTTTTCTATGGTCTGCAGTAATTCAAATACCATTGGAACTTTTTTATTTTAAAACTTATACATGTTCTTTTTTTCATGACTCATCTTTCAATTTGGAATAAAAGGAGATTTAGTCCTATGGAAGGCATTCATTCTTTCTGAAATTATTTCATCATTCTATTCATACACAGTGTTACAGGCTGAATTCCTTGTGAAATAGACTGTAATATAGAGATTAGAGTGCAAAGTTTACTGAGGAGTGCTTTAGGGACTTTTGACCATAGAGGAGTGAAGGAGGCAGGATTGAGCACAGGAAGAAAAGCAGAAAGAGGCAGTGGGTAGGATGAAATCAACAGAGGCATTATCCCATTTCACCAGGAGCACTAGAACTAGGAAAAAAATACACACACACACACACACACACACACAGAGTGTGTTTTGTTTTAGGATTTGTCTCATGTGACTATGGAGGCTGAGAAGTCCTGCAATCTACCACCTGCAAGCTGAAAATTCAAAAAGCCGATGCTGTAATACCCAGTTGTAACTGCTGGTAGGTTCTTCCTGCACACCGCACAGAGGAAACCAATTCACTGAGATCATAGGACTACAATAAAGAAAGTTTTATTTACATGCGGCCAGCCATGCCACGTGGTAGACACTGAGTTAATACTCAAACCAATCTTCCCCAAAATTCCGAGTCAAGGGTTTTTCAAGGTTAGTTTGGTGGGCAAGGGAATGAGGGAGTGGAAATTGGTCCTCTTCTGGATGGGGCCACAAGACTTGTCGGCTGGTCTGAGTGGAGTCACCATCGTCAAAAATGCAAAAACCGGAAAAGACATCTCAAAAGGCCAATTTTAGATTCTACAATAGTGATGTTACCTGCAGGAGTACTTTGGGAAGTTGCGTATCATGCAACTTCCAGAATAAAGGTAATCATCATTTATTTATGTCTACACCTTAGCAGAATTCAGGCTCCTCACATCCTCCTAACTTGGTGGTCTTTCATTAGCTTTACAAAGGCAGTTTAGTTTTAGGGAAGGACTATTATCATTTAAACTAAACTAAATGTACCCAAAGTTAGCTTGGCCTAAGCCCAAGAATGATTATGGGCAGTTTGGAGATAAAAAGCAAGATCAGGGTTGGTTAGATCAGGTCTCTTTCACTATTTTCTCACTGTTGTAATTTTTCAAGGACAGTTTCATAGCCCTAGTCTGAAGGCTTGAGAACCTGGAGAGCTGATGGTGTAAGTTCTCATCTGAGGGCCAGAGAAGACTGGTGTCCCAGCTAAAAGCAGTTGGGCACAGAGAAAGAGAATTTTTCCTTCCTCCACCTTTTTGCTCTGCTCAGGTTCTCAATGGATTAGATAGTGCCCACACGTATTGGAAAGGACAATCTACTTTACTGGGTCCACATATTTAAATGCTAATCTCATCCTGAAACACCCTCCCTGACAAACCCGACAAACCCAGAAAAAAATGCTTAATCCAATATCTCATCACCCTGTAGCCCAGTCAACATGATCCATAATATTAGCCATTATTCCCCCAAATGAGGCAGAGGAGACATGCCTTTGTAGTCCTACTTCAACCAGTCATTGGATGGGAATTGCCTCTGGACAGGGATCTAACATTGGTTGAGGCATCTCCCTTAGGCCAAGGACAAGTCCTTGAGAGAGACTCACTTATGAGTCATCTGCAGCAGTTGAGGGAATTAACATATGTTGGTCCAGAATGGAGATATTTGGATGGTGCATCATTATACCTATAACATACGCTTTAGTTGCACTAAAATTTGCATTTCATCTCCTTAGAATAAATATTAGCATTAATCAATACCTTCCTGATTTTCCAGAACTTTCTTTTGCCTTTATGAGAATTATTATTTCACAACTTTATCTAGAAATGTGGATGCTCAATGGACTTTAATATGCTAATTTTCGGCTGGGCGCAGTGGCTCACGCCAGTAATCCCAGCACTTTGGGAGGCCGAGACGGGCGGATCACGAGGTCAGGAGATCGAGACTATCCTGGCTAACACGCTGAAACCCCATCTCTACTAAAAAAATACAAAAACTAGCCAGGTGCGGTGGCGGGCACCTGTAGTCCCAGCTGCACAGGAGGCTGAGGCAGGAGAATGGCATGAACCCGGGAGGCGGAGCTTGCAGTGAGTGGAGATCGCGCCACTGCACTCCAGCCTGGGCGACAGAGCGAGACTCCGTCTCAAAAAAAAAAAAAAAAAAAAAAAAAATGCTAATTTTCAAATAGGACCACCAAAATTAAGTGAACAGTTTTTCCATTTGGTATATGATTTCCACATTCAGAAATAAGTTGAGACTCTCAGATGAGAATTTCTCTCCTTATAACTGTACCTCAACACAAGTATATAGTAGTCATAAAATCTTCAATTTGTTACACTTTTACTTTAACATTTTTTGTCTTCATTTATCAAATAATATCGTCTGGGGTTAGAGAATTCCGTATAATACTTGTATCCCTGATATATCCATTATTAGGGTAAATGTCATGAGAAATTACTGGTAAATATAGCATATCTCCTTATTTATATTCTCCCATGATATCTTTATTTCCTCAAAAGATTGCATTTCTCTACCACTGTGGGTGCAGCATTTATTAACAGGAGATCCAGGGCTCCCCAAGATCTGGTCTCAATCTAATTTTATAAAGTAATGCCCTAACTCATGCCTTCCCACATATCCACCCCCAAGCTAAGTACAGTGCACTTACATTCTCCAAAACATAGTATTTCACAAGGGCTGTCTTGACCCACTTTTGAAGTCATGGCTAGAAACTCTCAATTCCTCTTTTAAGAGGATTCGCTAAGTCTCCCCCCTCCCCCAATAAAAAAAGCAAGCACTTTTCTTATCAGGTTCCTACTCTCTGGGGCCATTAAGAATCATTTCACAAAGGCCCCCATTTAGGGAGCTTTCACACTCCTGTACCAGATACTGAACAGCAGCCTCCATGCTCTAGAGCTGTGTAATTAATTATTCAAATTAGCCAATCCCTAGAAAGCCCCAAAAACCTAACTACCCCTATATACCCTGTTTGGTTATATATAACCTACTATACCCTGTTTGCTGTACATAAGCTGCCTTTTGTAGCTCCTGCTTGCTGTTAGCCTGTCCCCTAGAACAATCCTGTGCATGGGCCTGTGCGGCAGCCTCCTCCAATTTGGAGTTGTAAGTGACAAAGAATCCTGCCTCTCATCATGTGTCAGTGTGCTGTGTCTGCTCATCCAAAGATCTTCAAATTTTACAAAACACACACTTGCTTATTTGTGCCTGTACTTCTCTACCTCCAGACACTTTCCCTGTTTTGCTTCGTATACATCCTCCTACCTGACTTCACCCTGAACTATGAAGAGTCCGCCCTTTTCATTCAGAGATGAACCTGAAATTCTTTACCCTCAGGGATCCTTTTCCATGTCTGCTCCTCATCTGTCCTCTTGCCGATCTTTGGGCCATTATTAAAGCACATGTCCTGGGTTTTGAATTCCAATGATTTGTAAGCAGACCTGTTGTCCAGTGAAGGGAAAACCATTTGGTAAGATATTATTTGAAAACACTGTAGTGTCCTAGTTTCTTTGAATTCCTTGAAGACTCTGGCATGAGGCCTATTACAAGGACACCCCCACCACAGATAGTACTGAATTCAATTCATTGGAGTGCTGCCATGCATCTTCAACCCTGCCTGAAAGTGACAAGTCACATTCCCGCCATCTTGATGCTTCTTTCTTCTGTCCTCTGGTGTGAAGACTGGAAGGGTTGCAGGGAAGACGAATGGGATGGAGGAAAAGTACATGTTGAAAGGAAGGCTTGTAGGCCTGCTCCAGTGGAAATGGGTGAACAAAAGCAAGGCAATAAGAACACTACATTTCCAAGATACTTGAGGTTAATTTAGGGTAGGGACACACAGAAGGTAGTCAATAAACCTTTGCTGAATGCAATAACCAGATTTCAGAACCTTAAGTTTGCTGTTCCAGGGTCATGTCACATTTAATTTGAGTTGCATGTACATAAAGGCCCACCATGGACTGAAATTATTTTTATTGCAGTTAATTTGCCTCTCTGAATTATTCACATGGTAATTAAGTTCACTTGGCTCCTAATTACATAAGATACTGTTTTAAAAACAAAATCCTTGTTTCTTTATAACGCAGGAGTTGTGGTACTTTTCCCCCCTGTAAGATTCTTTGAAGTCTTTTTCTAAAATACTTGAGTTTAAAAGAAAAAGAAAACAACTAATACAATGTTTTCTCTTGACCTACAATTAATTGAAGATACAAGATGCTGAACCGATATCTCCAAGGAAAAGATTATTTTATTTTGTTTTTAAGGCAAAGTGCTATTTACGCTGGCAGATTTGTGTAACCTAACTATCATATGGCTAATTACATGAATTTAATGATAAGGAGTATGTACATCCAAAGAAAACACAGGGACCAGACCTGGAATAAAAAGCTACAGTGAATGTAGCTCTCAGCATGGCTATCTTCCCTGTTCTCAAACTTTCTTTCTCCCTCTACCTCTACCTCTGGGTCTACCTCAAAATGGCATCTCTCTTGCATTCCTTATTTGTTTCCCATTGACCACTCTCCTACTCACCCCATAGTCTAATTCTGGAGGCAGCCAATCAAATAGGCTCACCTCATGGCCAGCCTGCCTACTGAATCCTATCCATTTTTCCAGTTCACCTCCTGAGATTGGGCTGCCTTAAGTCTGATGCACCTTCCTGATGTAATAAAGGACTTCCCTGCTCAAAGAGTAACCAGTACTGCTCCCCAGAGCTGTTGACAAAGCTGTTGAAACTACAAAGCGATGCTGAGTGACTGATAAGTTCATTCAACACAGTCATTTTCATCTTTCATTTCTCCATGATGGGAAATAGGAGCTGAAACCCTACAATGACTCTACTCTTCCAAAATCCCTAATCAAATGGCAGAAATTCTCATCTTTGGTTTATTTCAACAGAATTTTAGGACGAGTCAAACCCACTGGTATTTATTAAGCATCTATTTCTTCCCAGAACTTTGCTGCATGTCCTAACACAGCCAGAAACATGACAAAACTACAGAACCAGACAAGAGTTTACGAATTATTTGTCATGTTAGAGATAAGAAAAATTTAGATTTATTTAGAATATCCGACTCTTGCCTTAAAGAACTTTTAGAGCCAGTCAATGATATAAGACATAGTCCTTCAAACAGCTTTAAAAAAAATTTTTTTTAAACCCAAAGCACATTTTAATCCATTATTACATTAGCAAACACAGACTTCAAATTTTACAGGAATTCAGAGAAAGAAAAAAATTACTGTAAGGTGGCCGCGGCTGAGCGCGGCAAAGAGAAATTGGGAATGGTGATGAAGGGACAGCTTCCGCATTGAGGAAGACCTCCGGGAGGAGGCGAGTCGGGTGCTAGGAGAGAGGCCCCAGTGAGGAGCATGAAAAGCAAAGCTGGATAGGTGGGATCACTTAATGGACAGCTTTCCATCAGACCACAGAGCCTGCAATTCCTCCTAAAAGTAAACAAGCCATTATAGGTTTTGAAGCAGGAAAGAAACATCATGAAAACAGTATTTCAGGAAAGGAGGTCCACCATAGCATGGTGGTTAAGGGCACGAGCTTTGGAAGCAAGCAGGCTGTCTCTGACTCCTGGCTCCATGATTTTCTCGGTCTGTGACCCTGGGTGAGTCACTTAACTGTGTCCTCACCTTCAAAATGGGAATAATAGTAGTTCTCACCTCACCAAGCTATTAAATATTTGGAGGAGTAAGTAAATTAATATTTGTTGTGTATTCAGAGCAACACTTGCACTTATTAACAGTCTAATGAAACCAGATATTAAGGGTGTAAGGATCCAGCTCACAGGGATTAGTTCGATGATTTCTGGCATAAATCAGAGGGCAGAGGGTGGTGGTTGAATTTAGGACCACGTGATAAGGAATTCCAGCCGGTGCACCCAAAATGGAGAGTGGGCTTAGTAACTGAGCAAGTCTGGGGCTGAAATAGAATAAAGAGTTAAAGGTGAACCCACAATGCTGAGAAGATACTGGATTCATCAGTTATTTTGGAGAAATAAACGTCAAGCATAAGAAAATGGCTCCCTGCTCCAAGCCGGCCTGGGCGCCCGCCGCCAGTATGGATGCTCGCTGCGTGCTGCAAAAGGATCTGGTTAAAGAACTTAGAGAAATTCAGATATGTGAAACTGATTTCCATGGAAACCTAGTCATGCACTAATGACAGTTGCGATGGCGTTGCTGCCGATAATTTTGCAAACATGAGGCTTCCCAGTCTGGGAAAACTGTAGGACTCGCACCTAGTGCAGACACTCAACCTCTCAGGCTGGCAATGAAGCTTTCTGCGTGAAATACCAGGGGAAGGGAGCAGCCAACAAAAAAGCAGAGCCCCCTCCCCAAACCCTCAGAGAATTCTGTGACCAATTCCAGTTCCGATTCCGAAGATAACGGTGGCATGAAATTTTTGGAGAAAAAGGTTTTCAGTATGAAGCAAAACAAAGCAATGCCTGGAAAACACATGTCAGCTTGTTCCTTAGAACAAGTTATTCCCTCCCAGGCTCCAACTCACAATCAAGGACACCCCCAAGGTATACATTCCCGGATGTTGCTTCCAAGAGAAACCCTGAACAGAGAGCTCCTCTTCTCACCAAGTTCCTTGGTCCCTTGGCACTCTACTCATGGAGGAGGAGGAGGAGGAGGAAGAGGAAGAGGATAAGGACATGTTGGTAAGAGCAAGACAGTGGATGGCTGCATGAATGAAGATGACATGCCCAGAATTCATCGCTCCAGTTCATCCATGACCCTTCTGCATATAATTCACCCAGTGGAAGAAACCACAGAGGAAGAGTTGGAGGCTAACTGCAGCAATTCTCCAAAGAAGATATTTATTACCTGGGCTCTACTTGTTATCAATGCCGTCAGAAAACTATTGCTACCAAAACAAACTGCAGAAACCCAGACTGCTAGGGCATTCAAGGCCAATTCTGCGGCTCCTGCCTTCCAAATCCTTATGCTGAAGAGGTCAGGGATGCTCTAGTGGCATTGCCCACCTTGTTGAAGAATCTGCAGCTGCAGTTTCTGCCAGCAGCAAGACAGACTGTGTGCAACTGATATCCTGGTGTATTTCGCCAAATAGTCTAGCCCTGGCAATGTTCATGCTTACTTGAAAAGTCTGAAAGAGGAATTTGAAATGCAAACATAGTATCTGCAAAATTCACAGCCCGCCATCCATATCTCAAATCTCTCTTGTTAACATTTTCTATTTTGTCATTGATTGAAACCCAAGTTAAGAATCTCAGTGATGAGTCTATTGTATAAGAAACTCCAATCAAGTTAATCTCACTAGACACACGTTTTCTCGAATATCATGGAAAGTATATTGCTAGTTATGCTTTGCTCTCTGCAGTTTCTTCTCTGTTCCCCACCAACCCCCACATCACCATGCCCCTAGTAGTACTCTCCCACTGCTTAGTTTCTGAATTTTTAAATGACAATTTTATGCAAGCATGTTTGATTCTATTGGTGTTGAAATAGCCCTGGAATCTACTCATAAAACCCAAGCTTTTAGAAATACTGTAGCAATATTAATTAGCTGTTTTAAATTTCAGAGAACTTACTCAAAAACAATGGGTATGATTTAGTGTTTATACTAGTTGACATTTTTAACAGGATCAAGACAAAAATGTCTAAGATCATGTGGAAAAATTAGGCAACTGTTGCAGAGTGGAGTGCATTACTTCAGATGCTTCTCATGAGAATATTCCAGGTATTGTGCTTGTTATACAAGTTATCACTGTTGAGATTTAGTTGCTAATTTCTTCTGCCCTAAGCGTCTAGCTTACACAATCATGATCCAAAGGTTTGTGGGCAATGGTATATGTAAAATTATGATAGAAAAGACATCTCTGGAAATTACAATGGTGAAACTTCAGGAGTAGGCTGATTTGAATTTTTGGTATAAAATTTTAGTATAATTGTAGTTTGCCAAGTTTATTTCTGTTCATAAGTAACGTGTTTCAAATAAATTCTTGGGCCATTTTGTGTGGAAACCTGATATTAACAGTCTATAGCGCTTTGCATTTGTTGAAGAAATAAGCTAGGCATAGGGTTCGTGTTTAGATTTTAAGCACTTTTATCAGGAGAAAGAACTGCCTTTTTGGAGATTTGTAACTTTCAACAGTTTGTTACCTTGACATCTCTGCCAAATTAGTTTCTGGGCAGATTTCCTGTGTTGCTACTCCCCTCCCATTTTGCATTAATCAAGTTGTTTAGTAGAGGTGGAATCTAAGTGTTTGTGTGTCCAGTTTACTTGCTGGGCCCATTCAGTGTTTGATGCATAATTGGGCCTTAAATCGGTAAATACAAATACAACTTTTGATCCATAATATGTTTATACAAAGATTATTTTAACAAACATTTTCTTCTTAGAAGAAAATGCATGTTTTCATGAGTTGGAGTGAAATTATCCACACACATTATTTATACTAGCCACTCATCCCCATAAAGTTTCATAAATCCTCCCTAGCCCCACTTTCCATTGTTTCCCATAGCCCCCCACTCTGGGGCTATAATATGCTCTGTTCTTTTCATTCCTCACTTACACTTCTAACCACATCCTCATCCAAAATTTGCCTAGATGTAATTTTATGTCCCAGTTTACCTTGCTCACCTCATTTCCCTGAAGTTTCTACTAGTTCCCACTACACCTGGTGGAATCTAAATTACAGGTGTCAAAATAGCCACATACAGGGTTCACAACACTTGATACCATCATGGCCCAGAAGAGATTTCAAATTGCATTTCAATTCCTCTTTGCCTGGTGGTGAGACAACTGTATATGTAAATTAATGCATGAACTAGATGTGAAGGAGACTTAGAGTATGAGCCACTGCCCCAACCCTTCAAATATAGTTTGGCTGTGTGTCCCCACTCAAATCTCATGTCGAACTGTAATCCCATGTTGGAGGAGGGGTCTGGCAGACAGTGATTGAATTGTGGGGGTGGTTTCTAATGGTTTAGCACCATCCCCCTAGTATTGTTTTGTGGTACAGTTCTCAGAGATCTGGTTGTTTGAAAACGTATAGCACCTCCGCCTTCACTCTCTCTTTCCTGCCAGCTACGTGTCTGCTTCTGCTTCACTTTCTGCCATGATTGTAGGTTTCCTGAGGCCTCCCCAGAAGCAGAAGCCTGTACAGCCTGCAGAAGTGTGAGCACAATTAAGCCTCTTTTCTTTATAAATTACCCAGTCTCAAGTAGTTTTTAATAGCAGTGCAAGAATAAATTAATACAGAAAATTTGTACTGAGAGTGGGACATCGCTCTAAAGATGCATGAAAATGTGGAAGTGACTTTGGAACTGGGTAATGGGCCGAGGTTGGAAGTCTGGAGGGCTCAGAAGAAGACAGGAAGATTAGGGTAAGTTTAGAACTTTCTAGAGACTTGAATGGCTGAGATCAAAATTTGATAGCAATATGGACAGTGAAGTCCAGGATGAGAAGGTTATCGGTGGAGACGAGGAGTTTATTGGGAACTAGAGTAAAGGTCATTTTTGCTATGCTTTAGCAAAGAGACTGGCAGTGTTGTGCCTCTGCTCTAGAGATCTATTGAACTTTGAACTTGAGAGAGATGATTTGGGATATCTGGCCGAAGAAATTTCTAAGCAGCAAAGCATTCAAGACATGGCCTAGCGGCATCTAAAAGCCTACACTCATCTGCATAAACCTGAAATGACCTGAAATTGGAACTTATACTTAAAAGTTAAGCAGAGCATAAAAGTTTGGAAAATGTGCAGCCTGGCCATGTGGTAGAAAAGAAAAACCCATTTTCTGGGGAAGAATTCAAGTAGGCTGCAGAAACATACATAAGTAAAGAGGAGTTGAATGTTAATAGCCAAGACCATGGGGAAAATGCCTCCAAGCCATTTCAGAGACCTTCACAGATGCCCCAACCATCACAAGACCTAGGAGAGAAGAATGGTTTTGTGAGTCAGGCCCAGGACCCCGCTACCCTATGCAACCTTGGGACACTGTTCCTCTCAGTCCCAGCCAGTCTGGCTTCCCCCATGGCTGTAAGGTCTCCAGACATGTCTCAGGCTTCTGCTCCAGATGGTGCAAGCCAGAAGCCACCAAGGCATCCCTATGGTGTTAAGCCTGCAGGTACACAGAAGGCAACAGTTGAGGTTTGGGAGCCTCTGCCTCGATTTCAGAGGATGTATGGAAACGTCTGGATGCCCATAAGTTTGGATGGCAGAAGTCTGGTGTAGGGGCACAGCCCTCATGGAGAACCTCTACTAGCATAGTGCAGAAGGGAAATGTGAGGTTGGAGCACCCACACATGTTCCCTACTGGGGCACTGCCTAGTGAAGCTGTGAGAAGAGGGCCATCATCCTCCTGACCCCAGAATGGTAGATCCACCAACAACTTGTGCCATGTACCTGGAAAAGCTGCAGGCACAGGAGCTATACCCTGTAGAACCATAGGGGTGGAGCTTTCCAAGACCTTGGGAGTCCACCTCTTACACTGATGTGCCCTGGATGTAAGACATGACGTCAAAGGAGATTATTTTGAACTTTTAAGATTTAGTGGATGCCCTGATGAGCTTGGGACTTACATGGAGCCTGTAGCCCCCTTTGCTTTGGTCAACTTCTCCCTCTTGGAAAGGGATTATTTACCCAAGATACCCACATTGTATCTTAGAAGTAATGAACCTGCCATTTTATAGGCTCATCTGTGGAAGGGACTTGCCTTGTCTCAGGTGAGACAGACTTTTTAGTTAATGCTGGAATGACTTAAGACTTTGGCGGACTGTTGGGAAGGCATGATTGTGTTTTGAAATGTGAGAAGGGCATGAGATTTGGGAGGGGCTGGGGTGGAATGATATGGTTTGGCTCTGTGTCCCCCACCTAAATCTCATATGGAATTGTAATCCCCAGTGTTGGAAGAGGGGCCTGGTGGGAGGTGACTGAATCATGGGGTTGGTTTCTAATGGTTTAGCACCATCCCCCTAGGGCTATTTTGTGATAGAGTTCTCATGAGATGTGGTCTTTTGAAGGTTTGTAGCACTTCCTCCTTTGCTCTCTCTCTTCCTCCTGCTCCAGACATGCAGGATGTGCCTCCTTTCTCCTCGTCTTTCGCCATGATTGTAAATTTCCTGAGGCCTCCCTAGCCATGAGTACTGTACAAACTATGGAACAGTGAGTCGATTAAATGTTTCCTTTATAAATTACCCAGTCTCCAGTATGTTTTTATAGCAGTGCAAGAATAGACTAATACACCTTCCTTCCAATTACCTTACCAATCCACTCTGTAATTCTTCTTCTTTGAAAAAAATTGGGAGGTGGGAGCACAGCCTTGCTCTGTGGGGCTCAAAGGAGAACACAATGATGGGATTTGCCTACAACCCTCTTCCTATTTAAAGGACCAGTCTCCAAAAGGCTTTCACTCTCTTCATATTTTTCTAATCTCCTTCTCTGCTTAATTTATTCCCATATATGTAAGAAAATCTAGAACAAAATGAAAACATCTAGTCCAATTCTTTCCTATAAAACATAGCACTGAAGATGTTTAAGTGACTTTCTTAAGAGCGGCAAGAATTTCCCATATTCATCACAAATCTGCAAACAACTTATTATCTACATTTTATCACTCAGAATCTAGTATATATTAGGCAACATAAACTTATTATAAGCTATCTCAAATTATCTCACAATGATCCTGTTAAGTTGTTATTCTTTACTTTTACAAATAAGTAGCCTTGAACTCAGGGAGGTGATATATCTACTCAGCTAATAGGTACCAGAGATAACTTTTAAACCCAGGTCTTCCAACTATCTTGTGCTGCTATACTGAACTTCTACCAGTTCTATTGCCTGAACTTGGCTGGCATTGGGTTCAGTGTCTATACATTATCTTCTCCTCTGTCCATCATTCAGAACTCTTCATTTGTGTAATGTTTCATTTGAATGTCATTATCAGCATATAAGATGATACTGCCCAGACACTGACCACCCCCCTCCAATGGCGCTTTTCTCCTTTATAATTCACCCAATATTTGTCGGATTTGTGTTGGCATTAAATAGGAATGCTTTTGGCTACAAGTAACAGACAACCCAGCTGTCAGAGGCTTAAACCATGAGGATATTTGAATTAGGCAAGATTCCAAAGACTAATATAGGTTCAAACATTGATGAGAACAATTCAGAATTAAAGTACTTTTATTTTACTACCCCCTTCACTTACTACCAAACTGGCAAAAAATAAAAACAATGTACTATAGACTTTAGTGACATAATTTAGTGATTCTCTGATGCCCTTCCTATTTCTCAAGAATGTACCCAAATTTGATGTCAAATAATAGTGTCAACATAAGGAATTCACTAAGTCAGGGAATTTCAGAACTGCATACTCACGGCCTTTGATACAACTTAGCTGACAGAGAGGGCAATATCAGCACAAAATGGCCAGTTCTACTATCATATAAGGAGATTCTTAACTCACTAGTTATTTCTGTGTTCTATTCCTCATGCATCATCAAGCCTATAACATTTTGTCCATAATAACCATGAGGCCAATTTAGTAACTGAATAATATCTTCAAAAATTCAGTCTAAAAACCAAAACAAAAAACTGAGGCTTTTTCCATAATTATGCTTCATCTACCTCCATCTATAAGCTTTTTATCTTCTTATGTGTCATGTCAAGGTCACAAATTGAGCCATACAGATCCAGTCAGCATCCCAAATAGGGCAAAATGAGCAAGGGAAACAAATTTTTTCTCTTGCAGATGATTGCATTTTTATCAAAGCAGGAAAATCTTTCCCAGGTACTCCCTAGCAAACTTCTAATGATAGGCCATTGGTCAGAACTGAGTCACATGACCATCCCAACTGCAGGGTGGCTGGAAAGTGAAAATCTGTTACAAAAGAAACTCCATGACTGACTTAAACCGAGGCTGATTCAACCTTTGGGGTAGGGCACTTTTCCTGTCTGACCAAAATGTGGGTTTGCTAACAAGAAAGTAGAAAAAAATGGCTATTGGTTAGACACAAACAATATCTGCCATGCAGACATTCCATATAACATGTATTCAATTTTTTTTTAATGACTCATGACTTGGGAGGAGAATCTGTGTGTTTATATAATTTTAAATTAAGCAAAACCCTCCATCCTGTCAAATGTTTTCTCTTGATCCAGCTTCACAAAACAACCAAACTCTGTCTTTGTTTTTCTGTGTTTTGTAATATATTTTCAAATCTCTAAGGGGTCTACAATTTTATTGCCCAATTTTGTATTAAATTGTGAATCATTCCACTGGTTACCACTTTAAAAAGCTTTGCAATCAAATTCCCAGCACACACACACACACACACACACACACACACACACACACACTTAGGGTCAATTCCAGATGTCACCTCTTACCCTTCATTCTTAAGCTAAATAATTGATGACTTTTGTACCAAGCTTGCAGATGACAAGTCTTCCAGAGGCTTTCCTGTGGCAGTGGGAAAATGCCTAATCCCAATCAGCAACAGCCCCACTATGGCTAGAATCCACACACTCCTTAAAGGCTTATGTTCTTGGACTTTTCTTCTGACAGTTACTTTAACCTTTAGGCCTTTATTTTTCCTACTAATCAATAGCAACCCAGAGTGAATTCCCAAGTATTTCCTTGCTTTGTCTCTTCTTTGTTATTCTCTAAATGAATCTAAAGAATAATTTATCATTTCTGATTTTATTGAATTTTATCATTTTTTTGTTTTGTCTTCCAACTCCCTGATTATTCCAGTATGCAATCATCTTTCCCCTAGTTGAGAAGCCCCCTTACTCAAACTTCAATTACACAGACTTAATTTTAAACTTATGAACTTCCTGACTTAGTGAATTCATTGTGTTGACATTATTATTTAACATCAAATTTGGTACATTCTTGAGAGATAGGGAGGGCATCAGAGAATCACTTAATTGTGTCACTAAGGTCTAGTACATTGTTTTTACTTTTTGCCAGTTTGGTCACAACTTATGCCAACTTCAAAATTAGTGGACTTTTGTTATAGTCACCATGTTTTGTAGGAAATATTATACATAGAAAGTGTCATTACTTTTTGGTCTCCACCTCTATACAAGCATTTAATGTAACTCATTACAATTATGGTGGTGGATAGAAAAGTAGAGCATAGGAAGAAATCCTAAAGAATATATGGAATGCAAGGTCTGATAAAAGTAAAATAATTACCTACAATTAATACAATTAATCATTGTATTATAAAATTTAGGTTAAATAATTTATATTAATTGCATACAATTAGAAATAATTTAAGACATAATGAAAATAGGATTTGTATCAGTTGATATTAGGTTCAGCTGTAACAGACTTTCAAAATACTGCTTATAACTCATTGGCTATAACTTGGTCAGGTGGCCAAAGGGAGTCTATTAGGGAGGCTAAGAGATGTAATTATTCAGTTCAGTGTCATTGTGATCAGCCAGCTGAAAGAAAGGTGTCCAGGGAGGCTAGGAAACATAACCCTTTTGTTTGATGGTGAGGTACTTAGATAAGTATCTGCAACCCGTTACTTAAGAAGAGGAGAATGTATATGAGGAGAAAATTGGCAATCTCTGCTGCATCACTGGATCTCTATTAAGTGAACATTTTAACTGCTTTCATAGTTTTACTTACGATGTACATCCTTCTAACCTATGCATTCTCAACAGGGCAACATCACTCCCAACAGGATGAAACTGGTTCTTGGGAGGAGGCAAAAAAACTTATAAGACACAGAAATATATATAATACATAAGAGATTTACAGTATAACTGTGGCATTAAAATTTCATGGGAGAAGCTTTTAAGGAAAACAAATCTCAAAAGGCTCTTTGGATAGTGGTAGAAAGAATAATAAAAAAAGGTTGAGAAACATTGTTCTAACCTCAAACAGGAGCTTTCAGAAACATATCTCAAGGCCCAGCAAGGAGACACGAGTCTTTTGGCAAAACTTCTTGTTAGTATTCTACAGGCTATATCATGCAACAAATAGAAAGGACAAGTAATTTCCAGTTGTCCTCACCAATCGTTTATTCAACAATTACTTTTGAGGACATATTATGTGAAAAAATAGGCAGAGTGTTGGGGACACAGCCAAGAATGGTGCAGGAACCCTGCCCCATGGGGCTCCCAGGCTGCTAGGGAAGGCCAGCTTTGGACATTGGATGCTACATTGATGGCAGATCACAAGGCCAAGTTTCCAAGGCATCTATACTCAGCTTCTGAATCTGGTTCATCTTCACAATTTCCTTGCTAAGTGACCTGGGCAAATTATTACCCACTACAGGCCATGGTTTCCACCACCTAATACCCATTCTTGAATTTTAAATGCACATTTTTAAACCACATAATACAGTATTTTTGTGAGGGTTCAGTAAGATCACATATATTATGATCACATACCAGGTGCTTAAGAAAATGGTATTATTCATATTATCTGTTGGTTTTGTCATATATTTTGGATGAATGCATCTATCCTATTTTAAATTGCTTACATTTGACTAATTGTATCAACTTATTGCTTCCTTCTCCTTTTCCCCTCAACTCATCCTGTTAATACATTTTTCTGATGGCTCTGGGGCTGGATTTTTCAAAAACAACTGGCAATACATATGGTTTGAAAGGCCCAAGCTCCAGAAAATCTAGGGCATGCAATCATTCACACTATTTCATCTGTTCGTTTAAAATATTCACTGATCACCTACTAGACTAGCCAGGCTCTGTGTTGAGTTAGGTGCTAAAGAGACTGGAAAGAATAAAACAGACCCAACTCCTGCACTTGAAAAATAACATTTATAAATGTAAAAAGATTAATAAAGGAGGCCGAGGCAGGTGGATCACAAGGTCAGGAGATTGAGACCATCCTGGCTAACATGGTGAAACCCAGTCTCTACTAAAAATACAAAAAAATTAGCTGGGCGTGGTGGTGGGTGCCTGTAATCCCAGCTACTTGGGAGGCTGAGGCAGGAGAATGGCTTGAACCCAGGAGGCAGAGATTGCAGTGAGCCGAGATCACGCCACTGCACTCCAGCCTGGGCAACAGAGCAAGACTCCATCTCAAAAAAAAAAAAAAAGATTAATAAAAGAAAAAGGAAATATGCTATAGGAACATTGTTGAAGATATTACCTGATAAGAGAAGTCTTTCCTGAATGGTGAAGGTAAGGAAAGAAAATGGAAGGAGCTGTACACATCCATGAAATGAGAAAGAATAGAGAATGTTGGAAGGGTTTCCGGTAAGGAGGGAGCATAGAGACCCTAAAGCTTGGGCCACTGGTCTCACTTTGATTGCTACAATGTTCCCACTCTTCCTGTCCTCCTTCCTATTTGTCTCATTAAAATACCAAAGCTGCCCTGAAAGGAATTCACCATCTCTCTCTCTCTCTCTGTCATGTACACACATTCCTAAGTCTCCTTAGATCTCTCTAGATTTGCACATATTTTCTCAATTGTCGTCATTGCTATTGTATGGTCTACCCCTGCTACTCAAAGTATGGTCCATGGATCAGCATCTCCTGCATCACCTGGCTGCTTATTAGAAAGGTAGAATTTCAGGTCCCTCTGGAGATCACCCTCCATCCCCATCACACATACGGAATAAATCGGAATCTACATTTTAGCACGATCCTTATGTGATTCACATGCACATCAAAGTTGGAGAAGTCCTTATCTCATCTGCCTGCTGGGTCTAAATGATAGGGGGTTGTACCTCACCCCTAGCTTTGTCATGGCCACCCTGGCCACCTGTTTTTTATCATAGCACACATTCCTCTAAGAACTAGACAAGCTGATGCTTGAATGAAATGTTTGCCCAGGGAAGATGCTAGTCTCCTGAGGAGTGGTGTGATGGCATGAACTTGCAAAGAAAAGCATTTAGATAGCTTCCCATCCCACTTCCCAAACCTAAACACCACTTCTCTTTTACTTCATGTTTCTTAGGTAGTTTTTCTTTTGGGCTTTTAGACGTTGTTAACTTTCTCACCTTTCCTAAAAATGTTCTAGCTCTCCAGTGTTTTACATCAGGTGTGATATACTCATTTGTGTTCTTAAATCAAGTCTTGAAATTATGTTTGTGTGTGTGTGTGTGTGTGTGTGTGTGTGAGAGAGAGAGAGAGAGGGAGAGAGAGAGAGGGAGAGAGAGAGAGAGAGAGAGAGATCGAGAGAGAGAGAGAGATCGAGAGAGAGAGAGATCTCCCGGATCTCTCAATCTTCTCAGCAATGTGCTATAGTATGACCTAAATATACTTTTTTCCTAATAACTGGGAAGGGCCCTATTACTCTTTAAATGTATTTCTGTGTTTGGCAAAAGGGCCAAATGCCAGTAGTTTAACTCTCCCCTAAGGAAGTCACCTCCATTACCTTCCTGCTGGAATTTCAAAGACCTTACTTCCCTGCAGGATACAATAAACACATAGAGGATAACAAAGCTTAAAGATTTTCTGTTCAGAGATTGGAACCAATTCCCCTGCCTGACACTACTCCCATCCACGTGGTACTTCTGTTATGGAGATCTCCTCTTCCAATAGCTGGTATATTTGAATCAGTGACTGGTATCACTCCCCTATTTTCATGTACTCTCCTCCTTCCTTCATTGGTATTACATGCAGAACTGGCAGTGTCTCTATAGCAAGCTTGTCCAAACCACTGCCTGAAGGCCATGTGCAGCCCAGGACAACTTTGAACGTGGCCCAACACAAATTCATCAACTTTCTTAAAACATGAGGAATTTTTTTTTTTGCAATATTTTTAAGCTCATCAGCTATCACTAGTGTTAGTATATTTTGTGTGTGGCCCAGGGAAGCCAAAATATTGGATATCCCTGCTCTATAAAGTCTTCTCATAGTTAGTCTTAATCAAAGGTCTTAAACTCCTTGTTTCTTTATATGTAACAAGTGGATTTGTTTAGATCTTTTTCTACTTCCTACTCAGGATTCACCTTCCAATTAAAATATCATTATTCCATTTTGTCCTCTTTCACTGTGTTCCTTTGCAGTGTTCAAAACGTGTTTGTGGTCTTCAGAACTTCCTTCAATTTGTAACAAAGGGAAATTAGTTATTAGCAAAAGCAACAATTGACATCTATAGATGCTGACTGGTCCAGGTACTGTGCCATTCACTTTATATTTATTATCTCCTGTACTTTTTATAATCACTTGATTAGGGTAGTAGTACCTAAAATCACTAGCTTGGAGTCTAGCTCCATAGATTAGAATTCTATCACTTACTATCTATGAGAACTTGGCTGAAGCTAACCTTTCTGTACTTCAATTTCCTTATCTATAAAGTGAGGACAATAGCACCTACTTCGTGGGATTATTTTAGTACATTGCTATACTTGAATATTTGTCCACTCCAAAATTCATGCTGAAATTTAATTGCCATTGTAACAGTGTTAAGAGATGAGATAAAGCTTTAAGAGGCAATTAGGCCACAAGGGCTCCACCCTTAGAATAAACTAATGCCACGATTGAGGGAGTGAGCTCACCTCCTCTTGCGCAGGCGCTCTCTCTCATACACGCGCTCTCTCTCTCGGCCCTTCCTCCAACTGATATTTTCCACTATACTATGATGCATAAGAAGCCCCTCATAAGATCACAGCACTTTGATATTGGACTTCCCAGTCTCCAGAACTGTAAGCCAATAAATTTCTATTCATTATAAATTACTAGCATATGGTATCCTATTGCAGCAACACAAAACAGACTAAGACAAACATTAAAGTCTATTACACGCAAAATGCTTATCATAGGGCCTGGCCCAACCAATTTCAATTATTGTTACTATTGCTATCCCCAGTTTATGTATGAGAAGATTAAGGCACAATGAAGTTTGATAACTTGCTCAGTTTACCTAGATATTGATTAGTGGCAGCGTAGGCAGTCTGGCTCTATAATCTACTCTGTCTAGAAGGAATTAAGGGACTAAACCACATAACTTCAAAGAGTCACTGAAAGAATCCAACTGTGTAGCCAAGGCTAGACATTTAATGACGTGGCAGAGGAATTACTAGGAGAGGTATTATACAACATCTAAACAGCAGGAAGCCTCTTTATGAGTGTTCAACTCAGAAGTTATCCTCCTCCTACCAAAAACCAGAGAAATATAAAAACTCTCCCACAGAGAGGCAGAGAGAAGAACACATTTTCAGAAGATATTTGAAAGTACAAAATTAGAAGAATGCCACACACTCTGAAATCCTAATTTGCACAGATGTGTGCAGCATCAAACAGGAACAAAAATAGCTAAATTCACACAAATACACTTATCTAGTCAACACATATTTACTGAGTGCCCACAATGTGCCAGGTGCTGGGTAGTGGGGGTACAAGATAACAAGTCCCTGCTTTTATGGAGCTGAAATTTAGGGGGTAATAAATTTAGAATTTGAGAAAGTGATGAGTTATGGATGAAATATAAAAGGTTAATTGTGATGTGATAAAATGTTTACTTTTAAAATTTCATCAAAATATCAAAGTAGAGGCAGAATTATCTGTAGTGAATGACTACAGCTCTTCTGAACCAAAGAAGTGACTAGTATTACATGGGCCAGTTTGAATTAGCGTAAAACCAAAAAACAAATCAAGACACCATTGGAAGCCAGGACTTCCATGGAGAGGAGGATGCAGAGAGAGAGGAGTGTAAGAGACATCCTCCTTGCTTACTCTTAATAAGGAGTAACTTACTTTGGAGTTATAGCTGTATATGGACCAGTGCTTAAGTTAATTGTTTAGCACATTATACATAGGGACTTTCTCAACAAATATTTTTTCTTGTCAATTTATGAAATCTGGAATTTAAATAACCCCTATGGGTAGTACTTGATGGAATCTGAACAAGACAGACTTAACTGATAGTTGTGGTTGCAATCAGAGTCTGGAAGAGGTAAATCCCAATAAAGCAGCCTCTTTTACACAATGTTATCTGAGCAAAGACTTTGGCTCTGTCATCCATCAATCCCATTTTGTGACCTTCTCTTATGCAGTCTTTGGCCTGTGGTTTGCACACAGGACATTAGAAGCCCTGAAACTCCCGTGGTGCTATAAAACCCCAAAGTGAACTTAGCTTATTTCCAGCTCTCTCAGAAGTCAGTCCACTTTCTGCTTCATAGCATGGATACTGTGTATCTATCCATTAAACCCTTGAGGTCAGAATTTTGCCATCTAAATTATGTACGTGTAACTTGAAAAATAAGGTGAAGAAGAGGAGAAAAAGAAGGAGAAACAACAACCATCAGCACCTATATTACTATCTAGAGAAAGTTGAAGATTCTTGCCACACTGCTTCCTTCATCCTGAGCCCCGTCTTACCTATTTATTTGCATTGGCTTGTGACTCTGATACTTCTGCAAAGGAACTGGAATGAATATTAACTTGGAAGAATACAAGTCACCATAAAAATATCAATGAAAATTATAATATATTTATATCTTCTCATCTCCACTTCCCTCTCCCTCCCCCCTCAACCACTACACACAAATGCACTCACATTTGATATTATTTAGATAGGTGGATAATTTTGCTAACTTTAGACCCAATCTAATAATGTCATCTTCTAAAAAGTCCAAGGTAAGTGGGATTAATCATAAAACGGTTATACAACCCCTCTACAAAGGACTGATTCAGTTACACTATGGGTAGATCCAACCGCATATATCCACAGTAATTTTACACTAGGAAATCAGAGCAATGGCTAATTTTGCGAGAAGAGATGCTGTTAGAATAGAAGAAACAAACAGTTGCTAAGGGAAAAAATAGTGGCCTCTGAAATGTGAAAATTCCAAGCATAGTGTATTTCTCAGTGTTTTGGAAAGAATAACTGATATCTAAACAATCTAAGTAAAATCTGCCAAATTATTTCTGTGGCTGTTTGTGGTTTATTATGACATTCTCCAGTCCACTTTTACTGTTTCATGAACCAACCGGACCAGGCTGCTTGCTGGATTTTCTGGAGTGCCTTCCACATATGCTTCCTGCTTTCATTCAGACCATAATGGGAGACAAGTTTCTTCGGTCTCTCTGGGTGCAGCTATCCCCAGCCACACTGAGACCATGTCACCTTCCTCAAGGACTTGTCATAAATGACCTGTGAGGACAGCTTCTGTCCTGGCCTTTCATCTTACAGCTGCCATTCTGGAGTCACTGGGGCTGATCGCATCCTGCCAGGTGTTCCATCAGATCCTACTGATTCCTTGCTTTGATGGATGCCCAACAAAGGTCAAACAAGGATAACCCGCTATTGGTTTAAATGTCCCACAACCACCCACCATCTGGGATCTGCTTTTAGATTCTGCCTCCATTATTCTGGAAAGCAGAGGAAAAAACAGAAAGCCTTTTCTCCATCTAGGTCTTCCCTCAAAACAGCATCAAGAAGAGAAAAAGTGATGTGGAGGTGGTATTTCTAGCCTCATTTTATAGATGAGAAGTTTGAGAATCAGAGCGACGATAAGGAAAGAACACAGCAAACTGCCCATGAGCCTGGATTCTGGACTCAGTCATGACCAAGATCAAATTCTAGCTCCGTCATCCTGTAGCCATGTTAACACTCAGCAAGTTGCTTAAACTCTCTGCCTCAGTTTTCTCATTTATAAAATAGATATTAATATTCCACTAAACGGTGATGAGAAAGAAAGGAGGTCATGTATATAAAGCACTGAACACAATGCCTGCCACACAGAAAAGGCTGATTAATGCTATTATTACAATTATTATGATTGTTAGTTTTAAAAGACTTGCCCTGTCTCTCAGCTATGGCAAAGATAGTGTTTCTGTAACCATCAAAATGCTCTCAGTTATGCCACGATAACAAACACTCTCCAAAATCTCAGAGGCTTATGATAAAGAGTGTTTTCTCATCATCATCACCTCTACTGTATGACTCAGGTGGGTAAGACCCCCAAGCTGGACCACTGCCTAGAGTTATACCTGAGGGAAAAAAGAGTGAGCAAATCACAAATTGCCTTTTAAAACTTCTGCCCAGAAATGGCATGTGTCACTCCACTCATACAGCATTAGCCAAAGCAAGACCAACATGAATGTTGTGGGGAGACAGAATCCTCAACCTTGGAGGGAGATGGATTACGCTAACAGTTATAGATCCACCACGATGGAAGAGCCAATTGAAGGGCTAAGGTTGCTTCTATGATGCCACTCTACCCTTCAATAAATTAAAGTTTATGAGATTTTCTGAAAAGTTAAGTTTGTGATAATAAAATAGAAAACGTTTAAAAGAAAACTGATAATTTTGCTCTTTTCCTGTTACCTTTTTAATAAATTTACAGAGATGTCATTTCACCATCATGCAAAGAAGATGAAGCAACCAGAGGCGGCAGCAGCATACAGGTCTGTAGAAGCCTAACAGCCCTCCTGGATCTCTTGCTGCACAAATGGTCACCCTTTCTGCACACCACAGGTTGACAGGTGGTTACTGTCTTCAGCACATGTCAAAGGGACAATTTGCTATCAAATTAGTCTTCCTTTCAGTAATGTGTGGTCCTCCCACAAAGAAAAACTGGTAAGACCATCAGCCCTATTCTTTATTGTTTTCGCTTTTTTACTTTCTGTATGTGTGTGTTTTCAAATTCTTTACTTCGTAACTATTTTTGGTGTATAAAAAGTATATATAAATATACAACTTGATATTTTGATATATGTTGTGAAATGATCACATTTGAGCTAATTAACATACCTATCACTTCTACACAGTTACCATTTTTGTACCCTTAACCTGACACCATCCCCTCTCCCCAGCCTCTGGCAACCACCATCCTACTCTCTGCATCTATGAACTCGACTATTTTAGATTCCACAAAAAGTGGGATCATGCAGTATTTCTTTTTCTGCCTTATTTTGCTTAGCATTTCCTCTAGCTCCATCCATGTTACTGTAAATGGCAGGATTCTTCTCTCATAAGGCTGTATAACATTCCATTGTATTCTAGCGATTCATTATGTGTATGCCACATTTTCTTCATCCATTCATCTGTTGACAGATTGTTTCCATATCTTGGCTATTGTGACTAATGCTGCAATGTACATAAAAGTGCAGAACATGGGAGCATAGATCTCATGATGCTGCTTTCAATTACTTTGGATATATACTTAAAAGTAGGATTTCTCAATCATATGGCACAGTACTTCTCCTTCTTCATGAGGAGTATGTTTCAAGACATCCAGTGGATACCCAACACATGATCTATACCAGAGAATGTTTTCTGTGCACCTGAAAAAAAAATGTGTACTCTGCTACAGTTGGCTGGGAAGTTCTGTATACATAATCTGTTAGGTGCATTTGGTCTATAGTGTTGCTCAAGTCAACTGTGTCCTTACTGACTTTCTGCCTGGATGCTCTATCCATTATTGAAAGTGGGGTATTGAAGTCTCCTCATCTTGTTATTTCATTGTCAGTTTCTTTCTTCAGATCTGTCAATACTTGTTTCAGGTGTTCTGATGTTGGGTACATATAAATTTGTGATTGTTCTATCTTTATGTTGAATTAAACCTTTTATTGTTATATAATGACCTTTGTCTCTTGTCACAGTTTTTGACTTAAAATCTATTTTGTATGATATAATTATAGCTACCCCTGCTCTCCTTGGTTATTATTTGCAGATTTGGTTACCATTTGCATGGAATATCTTTTCCTACCCCTTCACTTTCAGTCTATTTGTGTCCTTATAGCTAAAGTGAGCCTCTGTGACAGAATATGAATGCATTTTCTTGTTTTCCTTTTCTTAATCCATTCAGCCACTATATGTCTTTTGATTGAGGACTCAGTCCATTTACATTAAAGTGATTATTGATAGGTAAGGACTTACTATTGTTATTTTGTTCACAGTATTTTCACTGTGTTGCAGGGTTTTTTTTTTAATTATTATACTTTAAGTACTAGAGTACATATGCACAAGATGCAGGTTTGTTACATATGTATACATGTGCCATGTTGGTGTGCTGCACCCATTAACTCGTCATTTACATTAGGTATATCTCCTAATGCTATCTCTCCCCCCTCCCCTCAACAGGCCCAGGTATGTGATGTTCCCCTTCCTGTGTCCAAGTGATCTCATTGTTCAATTCCCACCTATGGTGGTATTTGGATTTCTGTTATTGTGACAGTTTGCTGAAAATGATGGTTTCCAGCTGCCTCCATAACCTACAAGGACACAAACTCATCCTTTTTTATGGTTGCATAGTGCTCCATGGTGTATGTGTGCCACATTTTCTTAATCCAGTCTGTCACTGATGGACATATGGGTTGATTCCAAGTCTTTGCTATTGTGAATAGTGCCACAATAAACATACATGTGCATGTGTCTTTATAGCAGCATGATTTATGCTCCGTTGGGTGTATACCCAGTAATGGGATGGCTGGGTCAAGTGGTATTTCTAGTTCTAGATCCTTGAGGAATCGCCACACTGTTTTCCACAATGGTTGAACTAATTTAGACTCCCACCAACAGTGTAAGAGTGTTCCTATTTCTCCACATCCTCTCCAGCACCTGTTATTTCCTGACTTTTTAATGATTGTCATTCTAACTGGTGTGAGATGGTATCTCATTGTGGTTTTGATTTGCATTTCTCTGATGGCAAGTGCTGACGAGCATTTTTCATGTGTCTGTTGGCTGTATGAATGTCTTCTTTTGAGAAGTGTCTGTTCATATCCTTTGCCCACTTTTTGACAGGCTTCTTTTTCTTATAAACTTGATTGAGTTCTTTGTAGGTTCTGGATATTAGCCCTTTGTCAGATGAGTAGATTGCAAAAATTTTCTCCCATTCTGTAGGTTGCCTGTTCACTCTGATGGTAGTTTCTTTTGCTGTGCAGAAGCTCTTTAGTTTAATCATATCCCATTTGTCAATTCTGGCTTTTGTTGCCATTGCTTTTGGTATTTTAGACATGAAGTCCTTGCCCATGCCTATGTCCTGAATGGTATTGCCTAGGTTTTCTTCTAGGGTTTTTATGGTTTTAGGTCTAACATTTAAGTCTCTAATCCATCTTGAATTAATTTTTGTATAAGGAGTAAGGAAAGGATCCAGTTTCAGCTTTCTACTTATGGCTAGCCAATTTTCCCAGCACTATTTATTAAATGGGGAATCCTTTCCCCATTTCTTGTTTCTCTCAGGTTTGTCAAAGATCAGATGGCTGTAGATGTGTGGTATTATTTCTGAGGACTCTGTTCTGTTCCATTGGTCTATATCTCTGTTTTGGTACCAGTACCATATTGTTTTGGTTACTGTAGCCTTGTAGTATAGTTTGAAGTCAGGTAGCGTGATGCCTCCAGCTTTGTTCTTTTGACTTAGGATTGTCTTGGCAATGCGGGCTCTTTTTTGGTTCCATATGAACTTTAAAGCAGTTTTTTCCAATTCTGCGAAGAAAGTCATTGGTAGCTTAATAGGGATGGCACTGAATCTATAAATTACCTTGGGCAGTATGGCCATTTTCACAATATTGATTCTTCCTATCCGTGAGCATGGAATGTTCTTCCATTTGTTTGTGTCCTCTTTTGTTTCACTGAGCAGTGTTTTGTAGTTCTCCTTGAAGAGATCCTTCACATCCCTTGTAAGTTGGATTCCTAGGTATTTTATTCTCTTTGAAGCTATTGTGAATGGGAGTTCATTCATGATTTGACTCTGTTACTGGTGTATAAGAATGTTTGTGATTTTTGCACATTGATTTTGTATCCTGAGACTTTGCTGAAGTTGCTTATCAGCTTAAGGAGACTTTGGGCTGAGACAATGGGGTTTTCTAAATATACAATCATGTCATCTGCAAACAAGGACAATTTGACTTCTTTTCCTAACTGAATACCCTTTCTTTCTCTTGCCTGATTGCCCTGGCCAGAACTTCCAACACTATGTTGCATAGGAGTGGTGAGAGAGGGCATCCCTGTCTTGCGCCAGTTTTCAGAAGGAATGCTTCTAGTTTTTGCCCATTCAGTATGATATTGGCTGTGGGTTTGTCATGAATAGCTCTTATTGTTTTGAGATACATTCCATCAATACCAAATTTATTGAGAGTTTTTAGCAGGAAGGGCTGTTGAATTTTGTCAAAGGCCTTTTCTGCATCTAGTGATATAATCATGAGGTTTTTGTCTTTCGTTCTGTTTATATGCTGGATTACATTTATTGATTTGCATATGTTGAACCAGTCTTGCATCCCAGGGATGAAGCCCACTTGATCATGGTGGATTAGCTTTTTGATGTGCTGCTGGATTCAGTTTGCCAGTATTTTACTGAGGATTTTTGCATAGATGTTCATCAGGGATATTGGTCTAAAATTCTCTTTTTTTGTTGTTTCTCTGTCAGGCTTTGGTATCAGGATGATGCTGGCCTCATAAAATGAGTTAGGGAGGATTCCCTCTTTTTCTATTGATTGGAATAGTTTCAGAAGGAATGATACTAACTCCTCCTTGTACCTCTGGTAGAATTCGGCTGTGAATCCCTCTGGTCCTGGACTTTTTTTGGTTGGTAGGCTATTAATTATTGCCTCAATTTCAGAGCCTGCTATTGGTCTATTCAGGGATTCAACTTCTTCCTGATTTAGGCTTGGGAGAGTGTAAGTGTCCAGAAAATTATCCACTTCTTCTTGGTTCTCTAGTTTATTTGCATAGAGGTGTTTATGGTATTCTCTGATGGTAGTTTGTATGTCTGTGGGGTTGGTGGTGATATCCCCTTTATCATTTTTTATTGCATCTATTTGACTCTTCTCTTTTCTTCTTTATTAGTCTTGCTAGCAGTCTATCAATTTTGGTTATCTTTTCAAAAACCCAGCTCCTTGATTCGTTGATTTTTTTGAAGGATTTTTTGTGTCTCTGTCTCCTTCAGTTCTGCTCTTAGTTATTTCTTGCCTTCTGCTAGCCTTTGAATGTGTTTGCTCTTGCTTCTCTAGTTCTTTTAATTGTGATGTTTGGGTGTCAATTTTAGATCTTTCCTGCTTTCTCTTGTGGGCATTTAGTGCTATAAATTTCCCTCTACACACAGCTTTAAATGTGTCCCAGAGATTCTGGTATGTTGTATCTTTGCTCTCATTGGTTTCAAAATCTTTATTTTGAAAATCTTTATTTCTGCCTTCATTTTGTTATGTACTCAGTAGTCATTAAGGAGCAGGTTGTTCAGTTTCCATGTAGTTGAGCGGTTTTGAGTGAGTTTCTTAATCCTGAGTTCTAGTTTGATTACATTGTGGTCTGAGAGACAGTTTGTTATAATTTCTGTTCTTGTACATATGCTGAGGAGTGCTTTACTTCCAACTATGTGGTCAATTTTGGAATAAGTGTGATGTGGTGTTGAGAAGAATGTATATTCTGTTGATTTGGGGGTGGAGAGTTCTGTAGATGTCCATTAGGCCTGCTTGGTGCAGAGTTGAGTTCAATTCCTGGATATCCTTGTTAACTTTGTCTCGTTGGTCTGTCTAATGTTGATAGTGGGGTGTTAAAGTCTCCCATTATTATTGTATGGGAGTCTAAGTCTCTTTGTAAGTCTCTTAGGACTTGCTTTATGAATCTGGGTGCTCCTGTATTGGGTGCATATATATTTAGGATAGTTAGCTCTTCCTGATGAATTGATCCCTTTACCATTATGTAATGGCCTTCTTTGTCTCTTTTGATCTTTGATGGTTTAAAGTCTGTTTCATCAGAGATTAGGATTGCAACCCCTGCTTTTTTTCTTTTCCGTTTGCTTAGTAAGTCTTCCTCCATCCCTTTATTTTGAGCCTATGTGTGTCTCTGCATGTGAGATGGGTCTCCTGAATACAGCAAACTGATGGGTCTGGACTCTATCCAATTTGCCAGTCTGTGTCTTTTAATTGGACCATTTAGTCCATTTACATTTAAAGGTCACTATTGTTATGTGTGAACTTGATCCTGTCATTATGATATTAGCTGGTTATTTTGCTTGTTAGTTGATGCAGTTTCTTCCTAACATTGATGGACTTTACATTTTGACATGTTTTTGCAAAGGCTGGTACCTGTTGTTCCTTTCCATGTTTTGTGCTTCCTTCAGGATCTCTTGTAGGGCAGGCCTGGTGGTGACAAAATCTCTAAGCATTTGCTTGTCTGTAAGAATTTTATTTCTCCTTCACTTATGAAACTTAGTTTGGCTGGATATGAAATTCTGGGTTGGTAATTCTTTAAGAATGTTGAATATTGGCCCCCACTCTCTTCTGGCTTGGAGAGTTTCTGCTGAGAGATCTATTAGTCTGATGGGTTTCCCTTTGTGTGTAACCTGACCTTTCTCTCTGGCTGCCCTTAACATGTTTTCCTTCATTTCAACTTTGGTGTCTGACAATTACGTGTCTTGGAGTTGCTCTTCTCGAGGAGTATCTTTGTGGTGTTCTCTGTGTTTCCTGAATTTGAATGTTGGCCTGCCTTACTAGGTTGGAGAACTTCTGGATGATATCCTGTAGAGTGTTCTCCAACTTGGTTCCACTTTCCCCGTCAGTTTCAGGCACACCAATCAGACGTAGATTTGGTCTTTTCACATAATCCCATGTTTCTTGGAGGCTTCGCTCATTTCTTTTTACTCTTTTTTCTCTACACTTCTCTTCTCGCTTCACATTTCATTCATTTTATCTTCAATCGCTGATAGTCTTTCTTCCAGTTGATCAAGTCGGTTACTCAAGCTTATGCTTTTGTCACATAGTTCTCATGTCATGGTTTTCATCTCTATCAGTTCTTTTAAGGTCTTCTCTGAATTGATTATTCTAGTTATCCATTCATCCATTCTTTTTTCAAGGTTTTTAGTTTCTTTGCACTGGTTACGTAGTTCTTCCTTTAGCTCTGAGAAGTTTGATTGACTGAAGCCTTCTTCTCTCAACTCGTCAAAGTCATTCTCTGTCCAGCTTTGTTCCCTTGCTGGCAATGAGCTGCGTTCCTTTGGAGGGGGAGATGCGCTCTGATTTTTTGAATTTCCAGCTTTTCTGCACTGCTTTTTCCCCATCTTTGTGGTTTTATCTGCCTTTGGTCTTTGATGATGGTGATCTACTGATGGGGTTTTGGTGTGGGTGTCCTTTCTGTTTGTTAGTTTTCCTTCTAACAGTCAGGACCCTCAGCTGTAGATCTGTTGGAGTCTGCTTGAGGTCCACTCCAGACCCTGTTTGCCTAGGTATCAGCAGCAGAGGCTTCAGAAGATAGAATATTGCTCAACAACGAGTGTTGCTGTCTGATTCTTGCTCTGGAAGCTTCGTCTCAGGGGTGTACCCCACCATGTGAGGTGTGAGGTGTCGGTCTGCACTTAGTGGGGGATATCTCTCAGGCTACTCAGGGGTCAGGGACCCACTTGAGCAGACAGTCTGTCCATTCTCAGATCTCAACCTCCATCCTGGGAGATCCACTGCTGTCTTCAAAACTGTCAGACAGGGACATTTACCTCTGCCGAGGTTTCTGCTGCTTTTTGTTTAGCTATGCCCTGTCCCCAGAGGAGGAGTCTACAGAGGCAGGCTGGCCTCCTTGAGCTGGGGTCGGCTCCATCCAATTCGAGCTTCCTGGAGGCTTTGTTTACCTACTTAAGCCTCAACAATGGCAGGCACCCCTCCCGCAGCCTCCCTGCCACCTTGCAGTTAGATCTCAGACTGCTGTGCTAGCAATGAGGGAGGCTCTATAGGCATTGGACACTCTCGGCCAGGTGTGTGCCATTGGCTAAGACCCTTGGTAAAGGGTAGTATTAGGGTGGGAGTTACCCGGTTTTCCAGGTGTTGTGTGTCTCACTTTCCTTCTGCTAGGAAAAGGAATTCCCTTCCGCTTGTGCTACCGAGGTGAGGTGATGCCTCGCCCTGCTTCAGCTCTTGCTGGTCAGGCTGCACCCACAGACCAGCGCCAACTGTCCAACATGCCCCGGTGAGATGAACCCAGTACCTCAATTGAAAATGCAGAAATCACCCATCTTCTGTGTTGCTCACTCTGGGAGCTGGAGGCTGGAGCTGTTCCTATTCGGCCATCTTGGGTTCGCCCTCCGTATTGCAGTTTTTATTCCTCTCTTCCTTTTGTTTTCTTCTTTTGTCCTTTGATTATTTTTTGTAGTGGTTTGGTTTAGACTCATTTCTCCCTATCTTTTGTATACTTGCTATAGGTTTTCAACTAGTAGTCAACATGAGGCTTGTATAAATCTTTTTGTAGTTATAACCCATTATTTTAACTTGTTAACAACTTAAGTTCAATTGCATGTGAAAACTGAATTTAATTTTCCCCCATTCTTGTTCTTGAAGTCAGATTTTACTTCTTTCTCTCTTATAAATCTATTACCAAATTTTTGTGGTTTTAGCTATTTTTCATATTTTCATTTTCTAATTTTCATATTAGGGTTATAGGTTATTTGTGCACCATGATTACAGTGTTACATTATTCTGTATTTGGCTATATGTTTGCCAAATACAGTATACTTTCAAATGCTTTTACATTGCTATTTAGTGTTTCAATTCCATTTGAAGAATTTCCTTAAGCATTTCTTGTAAGGCAGGTCCAGTGCTGACAAACTTCCCCAGCTGTTGTTTGTTTGGGAAAGACTATCTCCCCCTCATTTTAGAAGAATATCTTTACAAAGATATAGTACTTTCATTTGGTAAAATACTGTGTCTTACAAAATATATAGTATTTTTGTCTGGCAAAAAAAGACTAACATTTTAAAACACTACCATTTTAAAAGAATACCTTTACAAAGATATAGTATTTTTGTTTCCAGTACTTTGAGTATATAATCCCACTCTCTGCTGGTCTACAAGGTCCCTGTTGAGAAATCTGCCAAGAGTCTTATGTGTGTTCCTATGTATGTGACTATTAGCAAGAGACAAACTACTTTCATTTTTTTTTTTTGTCTTGATTTTTGAGAATGGAATTATACTGTGTCTTGATGTAGGGCTCTTTATGTTTAACCTACATGGGGTCCTGTGGGTTTTTTGAGTCTGGATATTTTTTCCCTCCCCAGATTTGAGAAATTTTGAGTCACTTCTTTAAATAAGACTTTTCCCCCTTTCTTTCTTCTTTTAATATATATATATATATATATATATATATATATATATGCATTCACTTGATGGTGTTTCATAAATCCTATAGGCTTTCTTCATTCCTTTTTTTTATCCTTCAAATGAATAATTTCAAATGAGCTGTATTTGAGTTCACCAATTCTTTCTTCGGCTTGATGATCTGCTGTTAAAGTTCTCTATAGTACATGTTAATTGAGCCACTGCATTTTCTAACTCCAGAATTTGTGGGGTTTTTTTTTAATATTTTCTCTTCTTTAAACTTTTGTTCTTGTTTTCCTGATTTTTGTTAGATTCTTTATCTGTTTTCTCTTGTAGCTCATTAGGCTTCTTTAAAACAATTACTTTTTAATTCTTTGTCATGCAATTTGTAGGTCTCCATTTCTTTGAGGTCAGCTACTGGACATTCATTGTGTACTCTTTGGTGGTGTCCTATTTTCCTGATTTTTCATGATCCTTGTAGCCTTGCATTTTACATGTCTGTGCATTTGAGGAAGCAGACACTTCCTCCAGACTGTATGGACTGGCAGAAGAGAAAATGGTTTACTTGTGGCACACGGAATGTTTCTGCCAAATCCATTTTTATTCTATGGACTGAGATATGGACTAGTTGATCTGGGTCTCAACACAGTCTTCCTACATCCTTAGCCTCAGCTTCCACCTCAAATAGTACATCCTGTTCATTTACTAATCTGACTGGGTACTCAGTGAACTCATCCTTGGTCACAATAATTATCAGCTGTTTGCTAAGGTAAGAACAGATAAATGAGGGAAGGGGGTGGAAATGTGAAGTGGAAAGGAAGAAAAAGAAATTTAATTTTGTAAAACATAACTTAGAAGTAGGGAGCATTTTTAACTTTGACACACACATAAATATGGAAATTCTTTCAAAGCACAAAAGCTTCCAGACAAGCTTCTTTACAGAGATGCAGTAGGTTATCACCTGCACCATATGTGTTTAAGCACATGGGAAGCTCACTACTTTCTAGAGTATTTTTCCCTTCACTGAATAGTATCAGAAGTACCAAATTTTGAAGTTTTTGCCTTCAAAGTGGTGATTCAGAAATAGAAGTCAGGAAACAGTGCCAATTTTTTTTCCTTCCTCATAGTTTTGCCAAGAATTGACACTGCATCTTTTGGGTTATAAGCCAGTTTTTGTTAATAGATGCTTGCTCCTGAACAAAACCTTATTGATGAGCTGATATAGTTTTCACATTCTGCAGGTGAACAGTTATGTAGGGGGCAGGGCCAAGAGACCAAATGACATGCTCATGTTATTTAACAGAGCAGAGAAAGAGCTGAGTCTACAATGGGGGTCTCCTGATACCTACCTACAGACTATAACCCCCTTTGATCTTTCTGCAAAGTTCTATTTCCATAGGACTGATTCTGGTAGCATAGTAATGCAGGAAGGACACTAGATAGTAGTGTCTCTATTCCAGGTTTAGTACTGCAGGTTTAAATACTACACTGATAGTATCCTTCAAACCCAGTGCAGTATTTGAAATGATCTTCAATAAGTTCCCAGGGTTAGATCATGATGCTCAGATTGGCAGAAGTTGGGTATGGTATGAAAAAATTGTAACACAATGTAATATTTGGAAATTTTATAAATGTTTTTCTATATGACAGACTATGGAGAAAAACAACTAAACCAAATCCTCTTGGCTGACGGAATTATGGAGATTCTTTTTTCTTAAGGGTAAGAAAAAAAAAGACTCAAGCCAACTTCAAGTCTCCTCACCCAAAGGCATATTAGGATTTTCAGTAGGACATGTTTTGAGTATTTATCAAAAGTGGGCATAGGTTGAAAACATCAGGCTGAGGCCTAGTTCTGATACAGCTAAGATCATAGGTGGCATGTTCTCGAAGTTTCACTTTATTTATTGAGCAAATTAGGCATTTTATTTTTTAGCCTCTCTATTTGGCTGACTGCATCCAAAATGTGTAGAGAGAATGGAAGAACAATGTAAAATGACTTCTACTGCTCAGAAAATAACCAGAAGCATTCAGCTTTTCCAGGGAAGGTCCACAGCATCATTTGTATATGTGAAAGCCTACAATAGTTTTATGAGTTCCACAATAGAATAAAACCTTTCCTATCACTCTGTTTCTCCAAACGCCTCCTCATCTCAAAGGCTTTGTTTTTCATGTTCCCTCTTCCCCAGGTATTTATAATGGCATTGTCTCCTAATTTAGGCATTGGCTTAAATAACATTTCTTCAAAAGAGGCCTTTTCTGACCAGTTAATCTGTAATAGACTGCTCCAATCACTTTTCTGTTTCATTTTCCTCAAAGTTTTTAGGATCAGCAAAATTACTTGTTTTATGTGTTTATTCACTGTCCTCCCAGTAGGCTTCATGAGGACATGGATCTTATTTCCTTTTCAGTGGAACAATGTATTTTCCTCTGGGTATATATTCAGTAATGGGATTGCTGGGTTGAATGGTAGTTCTGTTTTTAGTTCTTTGAGAAATCGCCAAACTGCTGTCCACAGGGGCTGAACTAATTTGTATCCCCACCAACAGCGTACAAGTGTTTCCTTTTCTCTCCAAGTTTGCCAACATGTTATTTTTTGACTTTTTAATGAAAGCCATTCTGACTGGTACAAGATGGTATCCCGTTGTGGTTTTGAGTCCCAGCACAGTACCAGGCTCATAGTAGCCATGCATTAAATATGAGTGAATAACTGACTCAATAAGTCAGTTAACATGTCAGAAATTCCCACTCGTTTATTCATCTAGGAACAGAAAACTACATGGTACATACCAGAGAGACCATGGGCCTAGATGTTGGTAGGTATCAGAGACATTTAATAAAAATAAGAAAAAGCATCTACTAAGAGCCCATTCTCTGATGGGCTACATACACATTCTCTAAGCCCCACTAAACTGTATAAGATGGGTATTTTTATTATTCAGTCCGTTTCACAAAGGAGAAAACTGAGCTGGAAGAAATTAAGTGACTTGGTCTAAGTTATATAGCTAGTAGACGGCAAAGCTTAGATTTGGACCCAGACAGTCTGTACTTGAGAACTATCTTAATGGTATTTTCTTCATTTTGTTTAAGATCCAGCATTTCGTCCACCTACCTACCCCAGTTTGAAAAACAATTTGAGCTGAATTTGCTTCACTCTGAAGAAAGAACTTTTTAGAAAATTCACTAAACCATTCTGGGAGACATTTTTTTCTACTTTTTAATGCAATAAAAAAAGAAATATGTATATTACCTTGATTGTTTGAAGTCTGAAATTATTTGAGCTTTACCATGGAAGACAAACCTTTTTTAACTTTTATTTGTCACTGTGCTGGTTATCTCCTTTAATAGCAGTTTGGATCCGTGTGTAAACAAACTCCTTATGACACAAGAAAGAAAACCTGCCGTAAAGGAAAAAATGGCGGGGATGCGGAGCAGAACCTAGCTTTTGTTTTTGACTGTAAGGTTCTGCTTTGATAATGCAAACCAAGCAACCAACTTAAAAGTGGTCTGAAAACAAAAATCCTTGTAGTTGAAGGGTCTACACTCTTCAGGCTTCTAAATCTTATTTCAAGGCTTTTTTCCCTTCCTTAGTAGACAAATTATTTTCTAAGTGGTAAAGGAGTCAATACGTAGGTAATTTGTTTCCTTTTTTGTTTTAGAGAGAGTGTTACTGGTTATGGCTGTAGAACACAAATTGGAATCTTCAGCAAGCTTATTGAACTGCCAAGTTATGCCTGGGTTACATATACGTAAAGCTTCCTCACTTGGAGGAATCCAGCTGTCTCATAGTCCCTTTGGAGGGACTTACTCTTTTAAGTATTGAGTTGAAGATCTGGGATATTGGATTTTCTGTTTATCAGGGCAAATAAAATTTTAGCCTCCTAACAAATATAAAGAAAATTCTTGGACTACATATTGTTCCCCTTTAAACAGATAGTTCATGTGAAATGTTTTATTATTGTAAAATAAATCAATAAATAACCTAAGACAACCAAAGTAGCATATATGTTTATACATTTCCCCTGGGCTTTGAAATCTTTATATATATATATTATATATTATATATATTATGTATAATATATTACATATAATATATATTACATGTAATATATTACAAATATATATTATATGTAATATATTATACAACATATTATAATATATAATGTATTATAGTTATATATTATGTATATTACACATTATATATAGATAATACATATATTATATATAGATAATATATATTATATATATAATTGCAACCTCTGCCTCTCAGGTTCAAACAATTCTCCTGCCTCAGCCCCCTGAGTAGCTGGGATTATAGGCATGTGCCACCACACCCAGCTAATTTTTGTATTTTTAGTAGAAACGGGGTTTCACCATGTTGGTCAGGCTGGTCTTGACCTCCTGACCTCATGATCCACCTACCTTGGCCTCCCCAAAGTGCTGGCATTACAGGTGTGAGCCACCACACCCAGCCAAATATAATTATTTTTAAAAATCAAATAAAAAGCATCTCTTGTGCACTGTTAGAAACAGGAAGAAGTCCAAAACAAATAACTGGAAGAATGGCCTAATCTTATTTGCTAGCCCATACAATGAGAGAGTGGCTGACATTTATTTCCAACCTGGACGGTTTTTAGTAATCCCCAAAGCCTGGTTAATCTCAGTGGAAATCTCTTTTCAACATGATCAGTCAGTTATAGGTACATGAAATCAGATTGAAGATAGTTGACGACTTTTGGATATGGAATTGTCTATGTATGCATGATTATCACCGTCTATTCCCATAGTGACAAAGTGTTCAGATGAAGATATAGATGAGGTCAGATGTGAAGACAAGGTGTAGAAGGGAGAAAGAAGGTAGAGGAAGAATGGAAAGCCAAGGGGAATAAGGAAAAGACAGACAAGAAGAGTAAAGTCCCATTTTGCCTTTGCCTGATGGCTCAAGAACATTTTAGTTTAGGTTTTTGCTGTTTTGTTGTTTTTCTTATCTGCAGGAGTTCCACAGCCTTTGGATTTAGAACATTTGTACTTGATAATCATACATTACTGAAAGATGGTCTATGAAAAAGTTTTGGTTTATGAGTATGAGGAAACACATGCCATACAATTTAGAAAACTATCCAGCTTTGTATATTTCTTTTAGATTTAACATGTCTTCACCATTTTCAAAACAGAATTCAAGTCATTCTCAAGCTGTTTGACGTCATCCTTACATTTTTGAATAGGTCAGAGCCTGAGCCACAGCAAGTAGCTAAAAATCTGGATAATTGATCCTGTTCTTGTTGACTGGATGAAGTTAATAAAGCTCCGAGTCTAGATCCAGGGAAATATTACTACCATTAAAACTGAAACAAGGTAGAGCACAGTGGCTCATGCCTCCAATCTCAGCACTTTGGGAGGCCAAGGTGGGTGGATCATTTGAGGTCAGGAGTTCAAGACCAGCCTGGCCAATATGGTGAAACCCCATCTCTACTGAAATACAAACATTAGCCAGTGTGGTGATGCATGCCTGTAATCCCAGCTACTTGGTAGGCTGAGGCAGGAGAATTGCTTGAACCCGGGAGGCAGAGGTTGCAGTGAGCCGAGAGGGCACCGCTGTACTCCAGCCCAGACAACAGAGTGAGACTCTGTCTCAAAAAAAGAAAAAAAAAATCTTCAAACAAGTGTTTACAAAATGTAGTCCACAGAACTTTACACCCATGTGATGTTGATCAGTTTTCCGGGGAGGAAAGATTGCATGATTCACAAGCTTGAGAAACTTGGATTTTTGGATTTCAACAAAATGCAAATCCAATCACATGACTCTCCACAAAATGGGTATTTTATGCCAAGTTTCCCAACCCTTAGCCATCCCATGAGCTAATGTCCCATGGAATATACTTTAGGACACATTGGTCTACATCAATTCCTACCTTCACCTCCTTCACAAAACAATCTCCATTTTCTTTTGAGGCAACCAGATGACTACTACCTATAGCTACAAAGTGAGGAGACTAGTTTCATTTTACTTAAAGTTACATGATTTGAGGGGAAGCTAAGGTTCTATTTTTAAAATTAACATTTGTATAACCCCCCAAGTGGCAGGAGGGGCTAAAATCATTGTCACTGTATCAGAAATAACACACCCTGGGAAGGCATTGTGGCATAATATTGAAATCAACCAAGGCTCAGATCTGGGCTTTAGCAACTCTTCGCTGTGTGGCCTTGGGGAAAGTCTGATCAGCTCTAAGCCTCTAATGTGCCTCTTCAACATGAGGGTGATGACGCAAACCTCCTAAAATTGTATGAGGTTTAAATGAAGCAGTTTGTGGAAAAGAAACTTTCCTCGAGTTGGTTTCAGAATTGATACACCATTAAAGTAAGTTATTTTCCCCCCTTTTCCTTCCTCCCTCCCCACCCTCCTGCCACCCTCCCCAATCCTGGAGTCCAAATATTTCAAGAAAACTGATAAAGTAAATAAACATCACTCCTTAACTCTAGAATATCAACCTCAAGAAACTGGCATTCCAGTCTGGGTGGAGCAGATACATAGGTTTGATTACACTCACAGATGATGAAACTTCTAGACTCTTCCTCCTGAGACTCCATTCTGGAAAGGTCTCCTGTCAAAAAACACAGAGATCAATCTCTTCCCAAAGGTCAACATGTTTGTCACCTCCTGTCTAGACTATAGCCATGCTCGCAACCTGGACCTCCCACAGGGAGCCATCCACTGACAGCAGATGACCCAGACGTGACAGCATACCTGCTGGTTAGTCAGCCCACAGCAAGCCCAGCACACCCAGGCAGATTCTCAGCCTTGGCTGCTGTTTGACGTCAAGTCCAATTTATGATCTGGTTTCTTGAATTAAATCACCAGGCAGTGATGAGCCCGGGCTGCTGGAAGACCTTTTCATTCCACACAGCCCGCTGATAACTTGTTGGACATGGAGGTATTGGGACACGATACAGATATCTTTTCATTGAGGTCTGTTTTTAATTCGAATAACTGGACCCATGTGTGCTTCTAGTTAACCATGTAGGTGTCACAGGGCTAAGCGGAATTTGCTTTTAGCTCTGCCTCCCCAGACCAGACACTGGGGTCCAGGACTTCATAAAGGATTAAATAAGTAAACTGAGCACAAAGAGGTTTTATTCAAAAGCTGAAAGTAGTTAAAATTAGCATTCTTGTCCTCATTCCACCCCCCTTCTCCAGGTCATTATTTTGAACTACTTAGAATTCAAAATACATTTCTGCCTACAAGTCCAGAAGGTGTCACATTGAGATATTTTTCCAGCAGGGATGGTATCATCAACATTCTCTATCAGCTCCTTTGATGACCAATATTTCTAGTGTGTTCATTCAAAAGTCACCGGCAAGAAGCTGTGAGAAAGTGAGAAAGTACAATTATGTAACATAACCCAGCCCTGCAGGAGACAAGGGCTTCAGGCATGCAGCCTCAGTTGGTTGGGGGCAGCGGGACACAGTGGGTTTCTTTGAAAGGTCTGGTTTGTTTGTTTGTTTTGGTTTTTTGTTTGCTTTCCAGAATTCAACTTCTATCTTGAATTAAGCTAATCAACCTACTTTTATTTGGCCTTTTGAAAAGAAGAGGCTGATCTATCTACTACTTGTCAATTTGCCAAAAACATGTTTACTTTTATTTAGATGAACTTGGCTGCCAGCAATAGCAGTGAAAGAAGAGAAAGTTGTGGAGAGTAAGACAGCCCAGCAGAATTGAGAAAGATTATTAACAAGGAGCAGAATGTTCTCTCCCAGAAAGTCAGAAACGAGAGAGAGAGAGAGAGAGAGAATATGAATATCAGAGATTGAGATTGTACCTTTATATTGAATTACTCAATCTGCCATGGCCTTCTCCATCAGCATCAAAACACCTGAGAGAACACGGAATCAAACCAGATCCCATCCTCCAGCTACAAATTACACGAGCTTAGAGTGCTCAGAGACAACAGCAATGACAATATTAAAGAGAGTTTCATAAATAAATTATGCTCCATTTCTATCCGAACACCTCCCTACAGCCTGGATTCAACACAGCTTCTGACAAGATGACCCTCTCATTTGCATCATTCCTTTTCTTCCCATGAAATACCCTCCTGCAACTTGAGACAAGATGGAAGAAGCTACATAGGAATCTTTGCAACTATCTAAGATTCCATCTAAATGTACACAGTCCCCATGGGATCAGACAAATTTGCTCTTAAGTTTTCCGGGCACACAACTTTATAATATCAGGATTAACAGGAACTTGCACATTAATGCCTAGAGGTTTTTTACCCTCTTGATATTCCTCAGATAAAACTCAAGGGGGTTAGGAGGTTTCCACATAGTTTTTTCCAAGCAGTCTGTCATTCTTGGTGCATCACCCACACTTTCCGAAAATGGCACAAAATCCAGCCAGACTCTTCCAAGAAAGGGATTATGTCACTCCTCAATCCTATGATGCCTCTGAAATAACCTAAACAAGTTTTCTTCCCACTGAAGGGGTACACCTTCAGTTCTTTCTATGGGCCAGGCATAAGAGCTTGGATCTCTTAACTTTATTCTGTATTGATATAATGATGGAAACAGGAAATAGTGATTTTTTTCTAGATGAACACTTCATACTGAGTGACACCTTCTCATTGTGGTCCACATGCTTTAAACTGTTGTCTATTCAATATTTCCATATCTTTCATCATTCCCTTCCCCTGTGGTTTTCTTTCCTAACTGCTAGATAGTTCTGAGGCAGGGCACTGGACCAATGGCATTAAAAGGAACAGAAGAGAGAAAGGAAGAGTAACAACCCTCTTAGGCAATCATCTTAGTTGACCAAAAGGCAAGTCAAGCTGTATGAAAAAGCATAAACCATATATGTATACCCACACAAATCTTAGATCTTTACCCTCTGGTTTCTCACACTTAGATGAGCCTTTAAAGCAAAAGGAAGAAGAATCACTTCATAAGAAATCTGATCTGCAAAACACCTTTTTCTTCTGTGTGTGTGTGTGTGTGTGTGTGTTGGCTTTAAGGTTAAAAAAAATGAGATCTAAATTCCCAGATTGGTAGTACTACAAAATTATATGTGGAGATTTCCAGAACCTTTCCATTCTGAAACAAGTAAGCAAATAATTTTGTTTATCAGAAGACTCAAGATACAATTTATAAAAGTTTTGGCTGGACTAGACTAGAAACAGAGAAATACTACATAAGTGTAAATAGATAGTGTGAATTTGTACCATTAGAATAATGGAAGTGTAAAAAGAAATATTAAATAAACGGACAAAGGGAAATATTGCATTAAAGAGATAAATGCTCATGGGGGATATAAACTTAAGATAATTTTTGACATTTTTCCCAAAGCAATTTACTATATTAAAATATTTAGTAATTCAACAAGTACTTATTACCTGCTATATACAAATCCCCCAAATAAAATACTGTGAATGACACACACACAAAAAAAAGAGCAAAATATACTTTGTAGATACAGAGAACTTAATATGTAGTTGAGGATACTAGACAAAATAAACATTGTAAACATATGTATGCATATGTTTATATTTGTAGATATGTTTTTATATGTTTATATATTTATATAAATTTATATTTAAACTGTATAACATTATATATAAGTTTATATATATTTAAACTGTTGTCTATTCAATATTTCCATATCTTTCATCATTCCCTTCCCCTGTGGTTTTCTTTCCTAACTGCTAGATAGTTCTGAGGCAGGGCACTGGACCAATGGCATTAAAAGGAACAGAAGAGAGAAAGGAAGAGTAACATATATATATGTTATATGTATATATGTTTATGTATGTTTACATATGTATATACGTTCCATCTGATATTCAAAGTAACTGTGCAATTTGTGTAAAAGTACTCATTCTTATTTAATGTGAGAGAAAATTGAGGCTGAGAGGCAAAATTATTTGCACTGAAATCACACAGAAGTAATAAAAGGCTCAGCCCAGACTCAATCCTAAGTTAGCTGACACCAAATACACTAGAATTTGTTGCCTCTACACGTCAAAGTAATATGTCACAAGTGCCAAAAGGAAGGGATATGCAGAGTGTTATTGGCATTCCTTCTTGCTGAGGAGATCAGAAAAGATTTCATGGAGGTATTTAATCTGAGCCTTGAAGGCAGGCAGCATTTTGACAGGCAGCAATGGGCATAGAGGAAATTGCATAGTGAGGAAAATCATTTAAAGAGAGCAAAAGGTGTTAGGAACTAATGCATACTTAAGGAACAGTGACCAACCCTGGATGGAACACAAGTTACATAAAGAAGAGTAGGGGGAGATAAGGCTGGAAATTTGGCTTGGAGTCAGGTCGTTGAGTACCCTGAATTTCTCACAAAATAATATGAACACTTTTGTCTGCTAATGGAGAATTGTTGAAGGGTTTTTAATAGAGGAATGATATAATCAGAATAAAGCTTTGAAAACATTAATCTGGCAGTAAGATGTAGAATACTTTGGAAGAAACTGAGGAGTTATGAGGCCAGGGTAATAATACAGATAAGAAATAATGAGGGTCAGATCTACAATAGAGTAAAAATGGGAAGAAAGTGAGAGATAGATGTGAGGAATGTTGAACATATAGAATCAAAAGGACTTTTTGGCTAATTATATTAGAAAATGCAGGGAAAGAAGGAAACTGGTCTGAGTAACTGTAAGGGTAATGCTAATTATTGAAATTAAAAATAAACCAGAAAAGCATGTTTGTAGATAATGAGTTCAGATTTCACTGTGTCCAGTGTTCAGAGATATTTGTCGTGAAAACATGTAGCTGTACGGCCTATCCTCCTTGCTGCATCCTCACCCCTATACGCACATCCAGAAGCCATAGTGATTTGACTAAGAACTTAGTTAGGCTTTGTAAGTAGCCAGGTGTTTGTGTAATGCATAAAACAAGCCATCAAGAAGGATGTGGCCAAAAATGGGACCATTACTTATTTCAAAGAAAGGCATGTGTTAGGGCAATACCAGCTACTACGAATAGAAAGCCTAACGAATTTCAGTGGCCTAGCATTATAGAATTTACTTTTTCACTCATTTGAGTTTAGTTGCCACTGGCAGGAGAAGGGGGCACCCCATGTAGTCATTCAGGGACCCAGGATTATGAAAATTCTTTCATCTTGGCTCCCAAGGCCATCCTAGTATTATTGCCCAATTGGCAGGGAACAAGGGAGAGAATGAAAAATTTTATCAAGAGTTCTAGGGACCGAGCCTAAAAATGGTATAGATTACTTTTGCCCACATTTCTTTGGTCAGAATTCAGTCACATTGCTATAACTTAACTGTAAGAGAGGCTTAGAAATATGGAAATAACTTTGTGAAACAGATAGTTGGCCTCTACCACTAGGTTGCAATTTCAAAGGTAGGGTGTAGGGGTTAAGGATAAACAGAAGTATCACAGCTCTCTCTATGGAAACACAAATTACTATTGCCACTGTGGAAAGAAGTGGCCTAACAGAGTATGGAGCATTTGACAAAATGAATTTCCTCTTCTTTATATAGACCATATAGTATCTAAGTTTTTCTTAGAACTTGAGTTGGGGAAGTGTGTGTGTGTGTGTGTGTGTGTGTGTGTGTGTGTGTCAGTGGTAGACCACCCTGCTCATGCCTTTTTCCACAATATTGATTTTCACTGTTATGGTGAATGTTATTCCAGATATGAAACGCAGACTTAGGAAATGAGCCATTGGGAAGCACTGCATCCCACGAAAAGTCCAGTGACGTAAGCGAATGGAACCTGGTGAAGATGAGACAAAGCCCCAGTGGATAGAAGGTAGGGTTTTCCAAAGAGACTGGAGATTTGTACCTTCAAAGTTTACCGGAATTTCCCTGAAGACAGACAAGAACCTGGGCACCAAAGAGCAAGTGAAGGAACTGGTTTTGTGAAGACAGCTCTTATGAATGGTTAACTTCTTAACTATGGAAAAAAACTATTAAATATGCAATTTTAAAGTCATGTATTTAAAAACCCTATTTTTTTTCACAACCCTTCTATAAAGTCTTCAAACTTTGTGTGGTATATAGAGGCAAATTGGAGATGTCATAACAAGACAACAGGTCTGCCCACAGCATGGCCCAGTCTGCATCCATAGACTGGGCTGCTACCACAGCCTTCCCCACAGTGAGGAGTGGCTCATAGCCCAGTGGAGAGCGGGGGCTGCTGGCCATTGCAGCAGCAGTGGTCAAGCAGATGATTCAGTCAGCCACAGGGCAAGTTCCCCACTGGCCCCTACTAAGGCGGATCCTTAGCCGGGGGAAAAATGTTGATATTGGGTCCAATTTTGATATAAAGGGAGTTACAAGTTTTAGTAGGAGCTCAAATTTACAGATAAAGATTCCAAAATCTCCAACTTTATCATGTTATAATCCAGGGGAATGTAGAAAATGGACAAAGGAATGTGTTTGAAGGAGATATAAAAGATCACTGGACAACACTGTTGGTGCCCTTCCCAGATGTCCTCAGTTCTTAATTACAAACAGCCTGCACCTTTGACTCTCTTCAGAGGACTGACCCAGTATTATTGGAGCTGTTTTTCCCATGTTCAAAGAGCTGGAAGGGCCTAGGAGGTTTATGACCCTCACCTCCCCAGAGTAACACGTAGCCAATGACTGTCTGTCTGGTGTGGACGTGTGAAAGCTCAATCCCTTGTCCTGCGTGGGGACAGACTCTGGCAGAGATCCCCTCAGGAATCACACTGAAGCTGAGACATCACCTGAGATGGCACCACTGCTTGGCTTGTTCCTGCCTCCCCATTCACTGGTTGATTTTTCTTAAATGTACTTCATCGAATTATAGGCATCTGAACTCTCATCTCCAGTTTTGTTTCTGGTGAACTCCAACTAAGACACACATAATGGGGATGCCACCACTGTGGTTGTGGTAGGATTTAATGTTTTTGATTTACTAAGAAAGACAAGCACCGTATAAGGATTGCTAGCAGTGAGAGATTACTATTGCTTCTAATTCCCCCACTAGTCATACAAATTGACAAGGGAACAAGGAGTAACCTATGTAAATGCCCATGTCCTGGGCACTGTCACTGTCATCAACTGTCAATCATCCTTCCCTGAAAACCACATGTCCCCCACATTGCTGCTAAATCCATAAACAAAATAATAGAGGTAGAAGGAATTTTTAAATTCTTGTAAGAAGACACAGGGTAAATTCAGTGGCTCCATGGAGTCTAAATCAGATGCACATTAGACTTTATAGAGTCTAAATAAGACACATTAGATGGCACCAGAACTGACTTGGTGAGAAGGTGGGTACCTGGGATTTCCATTTATCCGATGCACAGTATCACAAGCAAACTCAAGCAGTAAAATAATTGAAGGCTTGGAACTGAAAGGAATCTCAGAGAAGTCCCATTCTATTCCCATAGTTTATTACAAGAGTCCATGACAATAAATCCCTTGGCTAACAGCTGAATTATCACACAAGTTCAAGTCTTTGACTTCCCCTATCTTTCCAGTATACCACACAGCCTTTCAAGTTCTTATTATTGCTAGTAAGAGTATTACTGTTACTACATGTTGGGTACTTGGCTAAGTTCTTTACATTCAAAGTTTTATTTAATATTCCCAATAATCTATAAGATAGATGCCCTTTTTCCAGTTTTACAGATGAGGACGTGAACTTAGAAGAGATCCACTTAATTGACATCCTGTAGCTTACTGTGGCCTAGAACTTCAAAGACAAAACCTGAATCCAAAGCCCATGTTCTTCTCACCATGTAAACCACCTGCCTTCATTCACCGATTGACAGGCTGAAAGTCCTTTACCCTCCAACTTGGTCAGTAATTACTAGACCATGCCCTGTAATAATTATAGAACTTTATAGTCATGTAATCTTCTATCATCCCCTTCCCTTTCCAGTAGATAGATAATCTGTCCAATCCATACTAGAGTCACTTACTTAAGCAGAGAAAGCTTAGGAATTTTGCTTGGCTCATGCAGCTTTGGGGTCAATTTTTTTCTTCCCTTTCTTTTGGGAAGACATGTTTGGAGCTTCTTTGTCACCTCATTGTAGGATGCTTCTACCAGAAAGGGTCATCTAACAGCATTCTTTCCACAAGAACAAAGACAGAAATCACTGAGCACTGAGGTAGAAGGGAAGAGCACTGGACACAGAACAAGGGAATCTAAACATTAGTCCCAGAAAAGGGACGCAGCTTTTGTCCATAAATATCCTGGACTTCAGTGTTGAAGTGAATGATGGCTCCTTTAGGAGAATCACCTCAGGGAACATCATTATTATCAAATTACATAATTGCTCAAATTATTGGAAATCCTTTGAAATTGCTCTGCGAAACAGCCCTACAGGGTAAATTATTTTCCAGAATAAAACCTGGTTCTTTATCCAAAATAAAATCCTAGCTTTTGCTCTTCAATATGAAACCATGAGCAAGAAAGCACATTCCTCTCCAAGCCTTGGTTTCGCCATCTGTATGATGGGAAAACAATAATACCTGGAGGTGTGAGAATAAAACGAGGTGATGCGTGTAAATGTGATTCTGAAACTAATATTCTTCACTCAGATAAGACAGAGACGGAAAGTCCATCTTGGCCACTTTTAATTGGGTAAAGTATCTTGTTTTGTTCATCCCTAGCAAGATGGGATAAATAGCTTAAGAGGTTATGGTGACATTGACCATTCTTGCTCCTTTGTTCCCAGAAATAAAAGCACCACATTCAAAAGTTACTCAATACACTAGTTATTCCAAAAAAGTTCCCACCAACAGAAAACACTGCAGTGACAAAGAGTGGTTTTCTTTAGATTTCTATTATTTTGATGTCTTGAGAGAGAAGATCGTTTTGAGCTTTTTTCTCTAAAACAAACATAAAACCTCTGAGTCTGAAAATCCATGGACTTCACTTTTCTGTGAACAGCATGTAACATGCACAAAGAAGAATTTACGGCCTATGATGAGAGTCTACTTCTTTGATAAGGGGTCTAAATATACTGTGCAAACACATGGCCATGACCTCCCTGATCCGATCACTGGACACATGAAGCGAGGTGTGTGGGCCAACTGTGGAATTTGGCTTGACTTCAGCTTGCGGTCACCTCCCTTCTCTAAAAATTCTTTAAATACTGTAAGACCTGTGTGTATGTAGAGGATGCAGGGGAAGAGGTGTGAGGAGTTGTTAGCAAAAGACAACAGATGAGCTCATGAAACTTGAACAAGCTGCTGGGGGCATTCCACATGTGAGGCTTGGCGGCTATTCCATGGTCCTCTGGGGATAGTGATGAGCTTATTGGAAAGGACAATATTTACAAAAAAATTTCATTTTTGGAGACAGAGGTGTGTATGTTATATAGGGAAAGCCCTTGTAATCCAGACCACACTGAAGGTCTGTTTGTGAAAGTGCTTAGACTGGCTGACTTGACTGGAGAACCCGCATTTAAGCATGAGCATTGTACACATGCTCACAGTTTACTATAAATCCAGGGACCTTCCAAGAACAATGTGGCTGTTATGTGCCTGCCTATGCTTGACATGTGCACCTGAACTTTCTTGAAATCCGTATCTCATATTCACTTGCACAATCCCAGGCAAAGGTAAAAGCAACATATAGAGTTGCTGATACGGAACATCACCAGCAATTTCAGAGTTTATATTCTAAATATGGCATGGTGTATGGTAGCACTACAGAGTTCAGACACAGAGTTAGCGGAAAGATCCACATTCCAATCTACTCTGAATCTCTGACTTGGCTTTCCCATCAAGAAAATATTTGCCTTAAACCAAATCCTGTTTTACGCAATTCTATTTTATTAACAATGTTGATTTCATCACATAGCATTAAAAATTTTGCTCCTGGTGCAAAATTTGCTCTGTGTTTCTGCAGAGAAAATCTTCCCAGAATGAAAACATTTTTAAGCAGAAAACCAGAAGGCTAAATTTTTTACAAAAATATGCCTGTGATCTTTTTATGTATTTGCCCCATTGAATTGTATCTAAATTCATTAATTGAATTAAAATGGCAAAACACCATCTTGTGTTTTAATCATTATTCAAATAGAATAAATTATTTTAAAATACAAATTCTAGGAGCAAATAGCCCATAGCCTCTTTTAGAGTTTTATAAGATTTTATTGCCTGAATGTTCTTGTTTTTCACCCAGAAAAAAAATCTTCCTTTGCAGAATAATCTGGTCCTATTAACTATTTGATTTTGCATAAAGTTACTACCTCCCACCCCATATTTGTTTTCTCATCTATATACGGAAAGGTAGGTTAAGTGGTTCTAAGTGCCCTTCTAGTCCTAAATGTTCTAGAATAATATGATCCCGTGGTCCCACATCATTCTATAAAAATGTTTTCACAGCCCTTGTATTTAGTTCTATATTGCTCTACAATAAATATTTTATTGTGTTCTAAGGGCCTGGAAGAATTAATGGAGCACTTAGTTACTAATCTACATCCTAAGTCCACACGCATAGGGAAAAGTAATAAAACCGTTTTTAAAATATAGTCCACTAGCATAATAGATTCTATGTGGAAAGTTAAAAAAAAGATGGAAGATATTAATATCATCCTCATTCAAGACAGTTACAAATTGACGCATAGATGGTTAAACAATTTGAACAAGTATTACCTCTAGCAGAACCAAGCCAGGAAAAGGGAAATCTTATTGAGCATCTACTATGTTGTAGGCAGCATATTAGGTTTGTTTCACATATATTATCTCAACAACTTTCCAGAGTAGGTGTTTTCTTCTCCCTTTTCAAAGATGAGATAACTAAGATCAGAGAGATTGTGGTACTTACTGCTACAAGTTATTCAAACAGATACTTTCAAGTATGGAATTGAAAGAGTAGCATTTTGGCTACAAGTAACAGAATATCTGATTGACAGTGAACTAATCAAATAATGTTTTATATTTTTTAAATAACAAGAAGTCTGGAATTAAGTAATTTAAGGGTTTGTTCAGATGGATGCTTGGGTCCACTTCTCTGCGATTCTTAACATGGGCACAGGATGGCTACAGGTCTAGATCACTTAGACTGAAGTTGACAAGAATGGACTAAAATTGTCAAAACCTAAAAGTTCCTGGAGAAACATTCACCACTTGTCCCATAGTCTAATTTCATCCAGAAAGGCAACTATGGAAGTCAAAAGTGAGTACAGAATCATTTGGAAATAGAGCCACCATGAGGTGATCCAATTAGAGTCATGAGTAAGCTACATATACTCAGTGAAGACCAACTAAGTTAACAAACAAGATTCTCTTCTTCTCAAAGTCTCTTTAAAGAAACAAATGAAGCTGTTGACGTGATAGATGGGCTCTGTCTTCAATGATGCACAGATGAGATTTGTCACCCATCCACACTAGTAATAAATGTTAATTCTATGAATTTGTGTTCACAGTTAAAAACAGCAAAAGTTTATAGCAGTGTGCCACGTCACCCATGACTTGCCCTGACTTTATAAGGCTCTGGGGTTCCTCTTGCATATGTTTATGAGCCAGTAGAACCTGGGCACAAACACCCAGAACTGTGTAGTTCTAAGCCCTGTCCTTCCAGTAAAAGATGCTGTGTATTACCATAGCTAGCAAACAATAGCTCTAAGATGGCTTATTTTAAGAAATAACTGCACATCTTTCTACAAGATCCTCCTGCATTTGGTCTTCCTCATCTCTTGTATTAAAATTGTCTCTATCTTCTGTGTTTTGTTACTCCTTTCTTTTATTCTAAAAAAATTTCTCACCAGCTTGTAGTATCTATTTTAGAAGTTATGGACGTATCAAATCTCTGGAATAGATACGCTTCTTTACATTCCAGTAAAGTACTTTCCAGATGTCCCTGAGAATTCACATTTCCAGCAGGTTTGTAGAATTGATGTTGGCACAATTCCTACTAGCCTTTCTGTTTCATGTGGCTGAAGCAGATGCAGCAGAATGCTCATAGTATATAATTAGAAGAAGAATTTGGTGTGCAAAGAGGACAATTTCAAATAGTGAATCTTATATAGTCATTGTCTCCTTTTATGGGAGAAAAAAGCTCCATGAACATATATATACGTATATGGGTTTTCATCTCCCTTTTTAAAGATGAGATAACCAAGATCAGAGAGATTGTAGTACTTACTGCTATAAGTTATTCTAACAGATACTTTCAAGTATGGAATGGAAAGAGCAGCATTTTGGCTACAAGTAACAGAATATCTGATTGACAGTGAACTAATCAAATAATATTTTCTTCATATATACACATATAATTCAAGGAAAAAAACATCACCTATGATTTTTGAATACTTCCTGGTTTTCTAAAATTTTGATAGGCTTCTTCCTCTTAAAGCCCTGGAAAACAACAACAGAGGCTAATATATAACCTGCAGTTGATAACAATGCCCTTACTCTCAGGTGATGACCTTCTAGAATAACATCTGGCCATATCAATAATTAGTCCCTCTTGAGAGGTGTGCAGGATGGTAAGCGAGAACACTGAACTAGATGCAGCAAACTGGATAGAAGAGGAGGAAACCAAGGAGAGAAAACTTTCTCAGGGATGAATATACACCTAATCTGGTAGTAAGATTTGGGCATTGTGGATATTTTCCCCCTGGATGTTTGATATGAGGGTTCAGCTACCTATGATGCCATACCAGGCAGGCAGAGCAAAAGCCTACAGCCCTCACCAGCTGCCACGCCCCCAATGGCACATAAAGATATGCTTGAGAAGCAGATAGGAAGGTGGGGGCTGTAGGCTCAGACCAAACCCTGTTGTTGTGACCTTCCACAGATCGCTTTCCTTGTGTATGTCTGCTCCCTCCTCTCTGAGACAATTTTAATAATTAATATTACAACATTCCTGAGAGCACTTCCAACCACCAAGTACTATAGCTGGGCATATGTGCTCTAAACTCCAGCCAGTTCACCTACAAAAGGGAGAGGGGAAAGAACAGATTTGACCATATATTTTCATATATTTGTTCCCCTGACTTACTATTTCTTTGAACCTCATTCACATAAGAGTCACCTGTATGTGTGACAGGATAGGGGTTTTCCTCTCCTTTGACCCCCTTTTCTTTCCCTACTTCCTCTACCACCCCCTGACATTCATACTCTTTCCCTCTGAGGGGGTCTTTGAGGAAAGCAGAAGAGCATCTGATGATGAAAACACAAAAGTTATGCTCAAACTGCTGGTTAATATTACAGTCAGAAGACATTATTTTTCTTATAAATGGGAAACCATGTAAAGTTTTTCCATCCTTCACCTGAAGCTTAAGGAATTATTACCTTCCCTCCAGGTCAGAGTTCTCAACTCAAGGAACCTTTAGTTTCACCCAAGGCCGAAAGAAACACCTAGCAGTTCTGTTTAAGTCCAAACAATAAGTACTTTAGGCCTAACAACTTAGAATTGTTTGGAAAAATGCTATGCATAAATTGAAAGAAAAAATAGTTTACATTTACTCTTAAGAGTAAACTTACCATGATTGCTTAGCTAATGGGATGTGTCTGCCTATCGGGTACTGTGCAAGTTCTCACTCTTGGAATTAGATTGGGCATAGCCACCCTCATTCCTATTGCACATTGATTTTTGAGGGTGCTGACTTTTTTTTATCATAGAACTCTCAAATGCCCAGCTTTGCTAAGATATTACTTCACTGTAAGCAACATAGCACTGATATTAAAACAGTCATTCACATGATGTCCAACAGAAGTTGTCCTGCTTTCTTCAACATTTAAAACTTTCATTGAAATGGTGCCTCTGTGAATTTGCTGCTGTGCCCCAGAGCACCTTGGGACAGAGCTCTGGGGAAGAAAATAGTTGGAATTTGAACCAATTTTTTTCTGATTCCCTGGGGACCAGAAAACCCAAGGGGAGAAAAGATGGGTACAAATATGGACAGAACCATAAAGGTGGGACAGAGAGGAGGGACTCTTAGTGGTCCATCTGGTCATGGACTAATGAACTGGTAGTTGACTCAATGGAAAAGTAAAGTGAAGTACCCCACATTCTTGTGGACATAAGTATATCTATCTCTTTCACTAAATTAAGACCAAGCAAATGATCTAATTCGTTTCAGTATTCTTCTACATGCCTAATTGAACACATACTGTTGTATTGAATTTCCTTACCCAGAACACTGAACTTATATCTAATTGCAGTAGAATGTACTAATTTGTTCTGATTTATTTTATACCCCTGAGGTTAGAGCTTCTTATAACTGAATACACAGATTAATAGAGATTCAGAAGGTTTTGCTACTTGTTCTGCTGTTGGGATCCCTCCATGTTCCTGCTGGAAATCTGAGATAAGGATTGGATTTTTGGTTTATTTTGTATTTCAGACTAAGTACCTAAGGGAAACACGTGTCTGGCAATGAGTGAAGTCCACAAGTATATTCCCACCGATTTTACCTCGAAAATGGTATTTGAGAGAGTTGATTCTATGGTTTTCTGTCATGTGAGCTATAGTATATGATGGAATCACTCCCTAACTTCTGCTAGCCTTTGATTTGCTAAAGTAATCAAAGTGTCGGGTATGGCTGTATCGTCGTTTGCCAGGAAAACATGACAAAAGTATTGTTGTCCCAGAAGATGAGAAGAATATGAGTTCTTTAAAATAATTTTGGTGGTAAAATGTACAGATTAGGAATGAAAGTAAATGGCTGAATGTGGAATGTAGTAACTGATTTACATTCCCTCTGCAATTGCAAGCTATTGTTGTTTCAATTTACAAGTTCTTGAAAAAGGGTGTTAATTTTTCCTTTGGTTGGTTTCTTTTTTTAAAAAATCAGCTGTATCATTTTGTTCAGAGTTTCATACTTTGCACTTATCCCTCTCCCCTCTCATCAGAAAATTGCAGAGCCACTGATAGCCTGTGGGACCAGATTCTTCCCCAGTGTTGCGCAAAAAGTACAAGCCACCTGGTACAAATCAAAGAGATAAAGAAATATGTGTAATCGCCTGATGGGTTCTTCCTGCACACTACACAGACAAAACCAATTCACTGAGACCATAGTATCACAAAAAAGGAAGTTTAATTGACATGAAGCTGGCCATGCCACGTGGGAGATGAAGTTATTCCTCAAATCAATCTCTCTGAAAATTCAGACTAGGGTTTTAGTTTGGTGGGCACAGAGCAAGGAAATGGGTGCTGCTGATTGGTTGCAGATGTAATCTTAGGGATGGGGAAAATGATCTTCGTGCACTAAGTCCACTTCTGGGTGGGGACCACAAAGAAATCACTGGTCTGGGTAGGTCAGAAATACAAAAGTCTGAAAAATGACATCTCAAGAGGCCAATCTTGGGTTCTACAATAGTGAATTGAGGAAGCTGAAAATATTATGTCCATCAACAACAGACTGGATTAAGAAAATGTGGCATATATACACCATGGAATACTATGCAGCCATAAAAAAGGATGAGTTCACGTCCTTCGCAGGGATATGGATGAAGCTGGAAACCATCATTCTCAGCAAACTGTCACAAGATCAGAAAACCAAACACTGCATGTTCTCACTTATAAGTGGGAGTTGAACAATGAGAACACAGGGACACAGGGAGGGGAACGTCATACACTGGGGCTTATGGGGGGCGGGGGACTAGGGAAGTGATAGCATTAGGAGAGATACCTCATGTAGGTGATGGGTTGATGGGTGCAGCAAACCACCATGGCACATGTATACCTATGTAACAAAACTGCACCTTCTGCACATGTAACCCAGAACTTAAAGTGTAATAAAAAAAGGTTTTTCATTTAAAAAAAAAAAAAAAATCTTGTGACCTCCCGAATAGTGGCTGGTAATCATTTAACTACACCTATGTCTTAGCAGAATTCAGGCCCCTCTCATCCTAAACTGGTGGCCTTTCATTAGTTTTATAAAGGCAGTTTAGTTTTGGGGAAGGGCTATTATCATGTAAACTGTAAACTAAATTTCTCCCAAAGTTAGCTTGGGCCAAGCTCGGGAATGACCAAAGGCAGTTTGAAGGTTAAAGGCAGGAGGAAGGTTGGCTAGATCACACTTCTTTCACTCTCATAATTTTCTCACCGTTGTAATTTTTGCAAAGGTGGTTTCATACAGAGCACTAGAATCCACAATCAAAACAATCCTACTGGAAAGGGTCCCTGATAGTGCACTTACTTTACAAGCAAGGAGGAAATGGGAGATCAAATATCTCAGATAGCAAGGAAAATGGGCCTTTCACAGGTGCCCAGAAACAATGTTTCAGATTTTATAAACATTAGCTCACTCACCTACATTTAACAGAAGGAGAAACTAAGATTGTCAAGGTTGATGCAACTTGCCCTTGATCAGCTACAGGACAAAACCAAAATCGAAACCTTGTCTGATCAATCATCACATCAACACTCATTCACCACACAATTTACAGACACAAAGTTGAGCTGTTGACAGTTCCAAACTGTGGAGAAACAGTACTAGGTTTGAGTGGAAAGGCAAATCAACTTGAAGCCAAGAAAGTCCTTTTAGCATCGTCCTATGTCTAGAGACCTGTGGTCCTTAGGAGAAGGCATATCAACGCCATAACAAAATGGCACCCCAGAGCTAATGCGAGTTTGGTCTCCTCACATAATATGAGCTGACTAGAAATGCATTTCAAACTGAGCCTCCCTTCCTCTGTTCATAAATTCAGTCCACCTTGTCACTTCCATTATAAGCACATATCTCTTCCCTGATGACTTTCAAGATTTGTAAAGTTGACCTTATTAACTTTTTTCCATGGCCAAAATTTGGCCTGATCGACTTCCTATTTTATTACTGTTCTCAATCATGTAGAACTAAAAGGGTTAGAAGTTGGAAAAAGCAGCTTTGGTTCCTCAAAATGTGTTTTAAACAAAACAGTCCTGCATGTCAAATCCACAGATTTTCTTTTTCAAGTATTAAACGTTTTGGAGTTTTTTGGGTTTTTTTGTTTGGTTGGTTTTGTTTTGCTTTTTTAAGAGGGAGTCTCTGTTGCCCAGGCTGGAGTGCAGTGGTGCAATCTCAGCCCACTGCAACCTCTGCCTCCCGAGTTCAAGCAGTTCTCCTGCCTCAGCCTCCTGAGTAGCTGGGACTACAGGTACATGCCACCAAGCCCAGCTAATTTTTGTATTTTTTAGTAGAGACAGGGTTTCACCATGTTGGCCAGGCTGATCTTGAACTCCCGATCTCGGAAAATCCGCCTGCCTTGGCCTCCCAAAGTGCTGGGATTACAGGTGTGAGCCACCACGCCTGGGCTTCAAGTATTAAATGTGTAATGACAGAGAGATGTAGGGGCCATAGGCCCTTGGTCCCCTAAAGATTCACTAAAAATGACATGAGGCAGATTGATTAAAAGGCATACAAATTTATTTAACGTTTACTCGTGAGATACAGAAACTTATATACCATCTTAAGATTACAAAAATAGGGCATAAGATTCTGGTAGAACAGGTTATAGGAGAGGGGAGAAGAGGCTTGGCTAGCAAAGGTGGCCTTGTTATATAGATAGAGCCTCCCTCAGAGAGAACAGATGGTAAGTGTTTCTTTTAAAGTTGTCAGACTCTCAACCGCTCTTGGATCTGGGGAAAGGAATAGAAAGAGGGAGCATGCTGTAGTAATGCAGATTTCTCTACAGATGCAAATTTTCCCCACTTAAGACAGCTTTGCAAGGCCACTTCTGCCTGCTGGCCAAGTGGCAGCCATTTAAAAATATATACCAAATAAATATATTTTGGGGTATATTTTAATTTCCTTCAGAGAGCGACAACTAACCAGAGTCCAGTTCTTAGGGGACAGCTTTTATATGAACCTTCAAGTCTTGAAAGCAGATGTTTGCCAATATTAACACAACCCCTAAAAATCAAAGTTTGCATTTAACTATTGTCTTAAGTCAAGGTTCCCTAGAAGCAGAACCAAACACAGAGATTAGGCACCAGAGGTTTACTGATATGTTCTTCACTAAATACTCACAGAAGAGTGAGGAAAACAGAATAGAGAGGAAAAAACAGGCTTGACCTCACTCAGAGGTGGGAGGAAAGGGGCTAGAGTCAGGGAGTGGGGACTCCTCTGGTCTGTAATACCACTGAGCCATCCTTTCTGTAGGTCCTGGGCCAGGCTTTGGTATGCTCCTATTGCCATAGGCATTCAAACCAGAGCGACTCTACCTTGAATAGGGGCTGGGTAAAATAAGGCTGAGATCTACTGGGCTCCATTCCCAGGAGGTTAAGCATTCTTAGTCACGGGATGAGATAGGAGGTCAGCACAAGATACAGGTCACAAAGATGCTGCTGATAAAAAAGGATGTGGGGAAGAAGCCAGTCACGACCAAGATGGCAATGAAAGTGACCTCTGGTCATTCTCACTGCTCATTATAAGTTAATTATAATGCATTAGCATGCTAAAAGATACTCCCATCAGCGCCATGAGTTTACAACTGCCATGGCAGTTATCAGGAAGTTTCTCTATATGGCCTAAAAAGGGGAAGGAACCCTCAGTTCCAGAAAATCCCCACTCTTCTCTCATGAAGAATCACCCTATTTCTCATGAACAATCCACTCCTTGTTTAGCATATAATCGGGAAATAACCATAAAAATAGCCAACCATCAGCCCTCTGTGCTGTTCTGCCCTCTGTGCTGTTCTGCCCTCTGTGCTGTTCTGCCCTCTGTGCTGTTCTGCCCTCTGTGCTGTTCTGCCCTCTGTGCTGTTCTGCCTCTGTGCTGTTCTGCCCTCTGTGCTGTTCTGCCCTCTGTGCTGTTCTGCCCTCTGTGCTGTTCTGCCCTCTGTGCTGTTCTGCCCTCTGTGCTGTTCTGCCCTCTGTGCTGTTCTGCCCCTGCCTACGGAGTAGTCATGCTTTTGTTTCTGTACCTCTCTAATAAACCTGCTTCACTTTATGGACTTGCTCCAAATTCTTACTTGCCTGAGGTCCAAGAACCTTCTCTTGGGATCTGGATCAGGATCACTTTCCAGTAACACTATCAGCCAATCTCTGACAGCAAGAGGTACTGGAGAGGTTGGTAACCTCCCAGGCATTTCTTCCAAGGCAATCTTGTCAGCCAAGGGCAATTTTCTGGAGAGCTTACAAGGAATGTGCTTGTTAACTGCAGCACCTGAATCACCAAGAGGAGGAATGCGTATCTGCTACAGCATCCCAATAAGTGGTTTCCTGGGAACTTCTTAGAAATGCAAATTCCTGGTCCCCACCCCACATCTACTGCATCAGGAACACTGGCAGTGGAATCTACTATATAACACCCCTCCCTCTAGATGATTCTGATGCACTCTAAAGTTCGAGAAGCACAGGATGGCAACTATCTTCCCACCAAATATCACATATCATACTGTTAGCTGATAGGCTTATGGTTAGTGCAAGTTGTGTTGACACTAGGAACCCCCTGAAAAATATTTTGGTTCAGATTACCTACAAAAGGCATTTCCACAAACAGATGTCTAGTTTCAATTAGCCACACGTTTCCACCTTTAGTTATTTTCTCTGCTTTCCCCCTAACTTTCTGGACTCTTTCCATGACTTGAGGGCTCTGAGCAAACTCTTCCCTGAGTCTTTTTAGGAAGGCTTAATTAGTCTCACACATTCACAGGGTCATCAAGCTCTCCCCTGCCCCCAAAGGAGGGGTTTAATAGCACAATAAAGATGTGTTGCCTATAGCCTTCTCCTTTCTGGAATAAAACCTGTGAATATTAAGTTGACATTTTGCAATCATTTTGCTCCAGTATCTAATTCTCCTAACTAAACAAGGTAAAAAAAAATTAGGCACACTACCATCAAATGTTTCTGTTGGAAGAAATTATGACTTTAGATTATTAACTAAGTTCATCATTTCATGCTAGAGGATATGGAGGGAAAAGCTGTTTGGAAAATTTTTTTTAAACAAACTTTTACCTTTTCATCATTAAAAATATATTCAAATATTATCTTAACCACTGGAAAATATTATAAACATTACATGAAAGAATCTGCTTTTTAGGGCTACTGACCTCTTTTACTATTGATACTTTTATTATGCATTATTTTAAACGTATAGGAAAATCCAGAAAGTAATGTAACCAACATTTGTATACAGGTATCCCTCAGTATTTTGGGGGACTGGGTCCCAGGTATCCTCCTACAGAGACCAAAATTCATGGATGCTCATGTCTGATATAAGATGGTGTAATAATTCTATCCTTTGGTCCCATTTCACATGTTGCTGTACCAATAAGTAGGAACATAGCAGAAGATGCTTAGTAACAAGTTTCCCTTTTACACGTAACCAAGAAATAACAGTGACGTCGAGGGTCAGGATTTTCTGCCATTTTTCTCTTTTCCTATCCCTGTCCCCTGTCCCTCAGAGGGATGGAGCCAGCTGAGAGATTGGGCTGAGGGAAGGGTAGGGGGAAGGAGAGATAGCCAAAGACTGGTTAATGAACACAAAAATATAGCTAAAGAGAACAAGTTCGAATGTTCCATAGCGCTAGAGGGTGACTATATTGTTCATTATAGTCACCCTATAGTGAATTTTGAATGTTCCCAATATATGTTTGAAGTGATAAGTATGATAAATACCCCGATTTGATTATTACACATTATAAATATGCATAATATCACACTGTACTCCATAGATACGTACAATTGTGTCAGTTTAGAAAAGCAAAATAATTGTTTATAGAAAAAATTATGCACTTTTAAATTATAAAATGTGTGTGCTTTTAGAATACATGGTATATATACATATATATTTTTTACAAATCTAGGATTTTTCTTTAACGCTCAAGATTTTTGAAGCGTGTTCATCAAGAATGCTAGTTTTGAGGGATCAGGATCATCATGGTGGACGGGAGACAGGATTAGATTGCAGCTCCAGACAGAGCAGCATGTGGAGGCTCGCATTGTACATTTTTGCTCCGATCAACTGCAAGAACAAACCAGCAATGCTGAGAGGACCCACGGACTCTCTGAAGGAAGCAGACTGCTCCTGCAGGGCCCAGGAGACACCCCAAATACTGTGAGTCTCCCAACCACCCGCCCACCAACCAAGGAAGCGGGAAAGGGAGACCCTCCTCTCCCGAACACACAACCCCACTGCAGAAGCTGAAGGCCTGTTTGAGGGAGAAGTTTCCGACTTTATCTGGAGCTGAGTCCATTTACAGAGTTGAGTTCAATACAGGGGTACAGGAAGCAGCAGAAAGGCCCTGGGAGCTCGCTGGGTCCCCGAGCAGCCCATTCCTGCTGGCACCACAAGGATCCATTGGGAGGGTGGCCAGAGGAGCAGGGGGTAAAACTCCACAGGGAGAATGAAATCTCTAGCTGAACTTTGTAACATTTTGAACAGGGTGAGAAGCCTCCTGGCCAGAACTTGGTGGAGGGTGCAAATCTGGTGTGCAGACTCCACAGGCTCAGGAGAACCAAGTCCTTTTCTTTTGCAGCTGGGAGGCAGGTAGTCTGGAACAAGTGTTGGAGCCTGTCTTGCCCTCCACCTGGGGGCAGGGAGGGAGTGAGACAGGCCCTTCCGTTCGCATGGGAGCTGGGTAAGGCCGGTGACTGCCAGCTTTTCCTCACTTCCCTGACAACCTTCAATGGCTCAGCAGAGACAACCATAATCCTCCTAGGTACACAACTCCAGTGACCTGGGAATCTCATCCCCAACCCCGACAGCAGCTACAGCAAGATCCACCCAAGGAGAGTCTGAGCTCAGACACACTTAGTCCTGCTCCCACCTGATGGTCCTTCCCTACCCACCCTGGTAGCAAAGACAAAGGGCATATAATCTTGGGAGTTCCTGGGCCCTGCCCACCGCCGGTCCCTCTCCATACTACCACAGTTGATGCTCTCTGGAAAGTGCCACCTCCAAGCAGGAGGCTAACCAACACAAAAATACAGCATTCAACTACCAAAGCTAAGGACCCTCATGGAGTTCATTGCCTTATGGAGTTCATTACCCCACCCCCTCCACTGAAACAGGTGCTAGTATCCATGGCTGAGAGTCCCCATAGACAGTTCACATCACAGGACTCTGTGCAGACAATCCCCAGTACCAGCCTGGAGCTGGGTAGACTTCCAGTGCAAGGAAATCCAAAACATGATACAAGACATAAAGGGAGAAATAGTCAAGAAAATACATAAAGAGAATACAATCAACAATTGAGAAAACCTTGGACACACTTTTAGAAATGCAAAACACTCTGAAAAGTCTCAGCAATAGAATTGAGTAAGTAGAAGAAAGAAATTCTGAGCTTGAAGATAAGGTCTTCAAATTAACCCAGTCCAACAGAGACAAAGAAAGAGACAAAGAACAAAATAAGAAAACATGAACAAAACCTCCAAGAAGACTGGGATTATGCTAAATGACCAAACCTAAGAATAACTGGTGTTCCTGAAGAAGAGAATTCTAAAGACTTGGAAAACATATTTGGGGGAATAATCAAGGAAAATTTCCCCAGTCTTGCTAGAGACCTAGGCAGCCAAACACAAGAAGCACAAAGAACACCTAGGAAATTCACTGCAAAAAGATCATTGCCTAGGCACATTGTCATCATGTTATCCAAAGTTAAGATGAAGAAAAAAAAAATCTTAAGAGCTGTGAGACAGAAACATCAGGTAACCTGTAAAGAAAGCCTATCAGATTAAGAGATTTCTCAGCAGAAACCCTACAAGCCAGAAAGGATTGGACCCCTATCTTCAGCCTCCTCAAACAAAACTATTATCAGCCAAGAATTTTGTAATCAGTGAAACCAAGCATCGTATTTGAAGGAAAGATACAGTCTTTTTCAGACAAACAAATGCTGAGAGAATCCATCATTACCAAAAAGCACTACAAGAATCACTAAAAGGAGCTCTAAATCTTGAAGTAAGTTCTGGAAACACATCAAAGCAGAATCTCTTTAAAGCAAAATTCACACAGGACCCTATAAAACAAAAATACAAGTTAAAAAGCAAACAAACAAACAAACAAACAAACAAAAAACCCAAAGTACACAGGCAGCAAAGAGCATGATGAAAGCAATGGTAACCCACATTTCAATGCCAACATTGAATGTAAATGGCCTAAAAGCTCCACTTAAAAGACACAGACCTCCATAATGGATAAGAACTCAACAACCAACTATCTGCTGCCTTCAGGAGACTCACCTAACACACAAGAACTCACATAAAGTAAAGGGGGTAGAAAAAGAAAGTTCATAGACATGGACACCAAATGCAAGTAGAGGTAGCTATTCTTATGTCAGACAAAACAAACTTTAAAGCCACAGCAGTTAAGAGACAAAGGAGACAGTATATAATGGTAAAAGGCCTTGTCCAACAGGAAAATATCACATTCTTAAACATATATACACTTAACACTAGAGCTCCCAAATTTATAAAACAATTACTAATAGACCTAAGAAATGAGACAGACAGCAATGCAATAATAGTGGGGGACTTCAATACTCCATTGACAGTGCTAGAAAGGTCAAGACAGAAAGTGAACAAAGAAACAATGAATTTAAACTATATCCTGAAACAATGGACTTAACAGATATATACAGAACATTTCATCCAACAACTGCAGAATACACATCCTATTCAACAGCATGTGGAATGTTCTCCAAGATAGACCATATTATGGGTCATCAAATGAGCCTCAATAAATTTAAGAAAATTGAAAGTATATCAAACACTCTCTCAGATCACAGTGAAATAAAACTGGAAATCAACTCCAAAAGGAAACTTCAAAACCATGCAAATACATGGAAATTAAATAACCTGCTCCTGAATGAGCATTGGGTCAAAAACGAAATCAAGATAGAAATAAAAACTCTTCAAACTGAACAAAAATAATGACACAACCTACCAAAACCTCTGGGATACAGCAAAGGCAGTACTAACAGGAAAGTTCATAGCCTTAAATGCCTACATCAAAAAGACAAAAAGTGTACAAACTGATATTCTAAGGTCACACCTCACAGAACTAGAGAAATAAGAATAAACCAAACCCAAACCCAGCAGAAGAAAGAAAATAGCCAAGATCAGAGCAGAACTAAATGAAATTGAAACAAACACAAAAGATAAATGAAACACAGAAAGCTGGTTCTTTGAAAAGATAAATAAAATTGATAAACCATTAGCAAGATTAAAAAAAGAGAAAAGCCAAATAACCTCATTAAGAAATGAAACAGGACATATTACAACTGACACCACTGAAATACAAAAGATCATTCAAGACTACTATGAACACCTTTACACACATAAACCAGAAAACCTAGAAGGATAAATTCCTGGAAAAATACAATCCTCCTAGCTTAAATTAGGAAGAATTAGATACCCTGAACAGACCAATAACCAGCAGCAAGATTGAAATGGTAATTTAAAAATTACCAACAAAAAAAGTCAGGGATCAGAGAGATTAACAGCAGAATTCTACCAGACATGCAAAGAAGAATTGCTACCAATACTTTTGACACTATTGCACAAGATGAAGAAGGAACTCTCCCTAATTCATTTTATGAACCCAGCATCACCTAAATACCAAAACCAGGAAAGAAAACAGACCAATATCCTTGATGAATATTAATGCTAAAATCCTTAACAAAATACTAGCTAACCAAATCCAACAACATATCAAAAAGATAATTCACCATGATCGAGTGGGTTTCATACCAGGGATGCAGAGATGGTTTAACATATGGAAGTCAATAAATGTGATACACCACATAAATAGAATTAAAAACAAAAATCACATGATCATCTCAATAGATGCAGAAAAAGCATTCGACAAAATCCAGCATCGCTTTATGATTAAAACTCTCAGCAAAATCAGCATATAAGGGACATTCCTTAATGTAACAAAAGCCATCTATGACAAACCCACAGCCAACATAATACTGAATGGGGAAAAGTTGAAAACATTCCCTCTGAGAACTGGAACAAGACAAGGATGCCCACTCTCACCGCTCCTCTTCATCATAGTACTGGAAGTCCTATTGAGAGCAATCAGACAATAGAAAGAAATAAAGGGCATCCAAATCAGTAAAGAGAAAGTCAAGCTGTAACTGTTTGCTGACAATATGATTGTTTATCTTGAAAACCCTAAAGATTCCTCCAAAAAGCTTCTAGAACTGATAGAAGAATTCAGCAACGTTTTCCGGATGCATGATTAATGTATATGAATCAGTAGCTCTTCCATACACCAACAGCAACCTAGCAGAGAATCAAATCAAGAACTCAACTTCTTTTACAATAGCTGCAAAGAAAATAAAATACTTACGAATATACCTAACCAAGGAGTAAAAAGACATCTACAAGGAAAATTATAAAACACTGCTGAAAGAAATCATAGATAACACAAACAAATGGAAACACATCCCATGCTCATGGATGGGTAGAATCAATAATGTGAAAATGACCATACTGCCAAAAGCAATCTACAAATTCAATGCAATCCTCATCAAAATACCACATAATTCTTCACAGAATTAGAAAGAACAATTCTAAAATTCACATGGAACCAAAAAAGAGCCCACATAGCAAAAGCAAGACTAGGCAAAAAGAACAAATCTGGAGTCATCACACTACCTGATTTCAAACTATACTATAAGGCCATAGTCACCAAAACAGTGTGGTACTGGTATAAAAATAGGTACATACCAATGGAACAGAATAGATAACCCAAAAATGAACCTAAATACTTACAGCCAACTGATCTTCAACAAAGCAAACAAAAACAAAAGTGAGGAAAGGACACCCTTCTCAACAACAAATGGTGCTGGGATAATTGACTAGCCACATGTAGGAGAAGGAAACTGGATCCTTGTCTCTCACCTCATACAAAAGTCAACTCAAGATGGATTAAGGACTTAAATCTAAGACCTGAAAATATAAAAATTCTAGAAGATAACACTGGAAAAACCTTTTAAACATTGGCTTGGGCAAGCATTTTGTGAATAACCCAAAAGCAAATGCAATAAAAACAAAGATAAATAGCTAGAACCTAATAAAACTGCAGAGCCTTTTCACAGCAAAAGAACAGTCAGCAGAGTAGAGGGACAACCCACAGAGTGGAAGAAAGTCTTCACAATCTATACACCCGACAAAGGGCTAATATCCAGAATCTACAATGAACTCAAACGAATCAGTTAGAAAAAAACAAACAATCCCATCAAAAAGTGGGCTAAGGACATGAATACAAAATTCCCAAAAGAAGTTCTACAAATGGCCAACAAACATGAAAAAATGGTCAGGATCACTAATGATCGGGGAAATGCAAATCAAAACCACAATGTGATACCAACTTACTCCTGGAAGACAGACCATAATAAAAAAAAAAGAGTAGACGGTGGCATTGATGTGGTGATCAGGGAACACTCCTACACTGCTGGTAGGAATGTAAACTAGTACAGCCACTGTGGAAAACAGTGTAGAGATTCCTAAAAGTAGTAAAAGTAGAACTACCATTTGATCCAGCAATCCCACTACTGGTGTCTACCGAGAGGAAAAGAAGTCATTATTCCAAAAGATATTTGCACCTGCATGTTTATAGCAGCACAATTCACAATTGCCAAATCATGAAACCAACCCAAATGCCCATCAATCAATGAGTAAAGAAACTGTGGTGTGTGCATATATGTATGTGTGTGTGTATGATATGATACATATGATATATAGATATATGATGGAATACTACTCAGCCATAAAAAAGAATGAATTAACAGCATTTACAGGGACCTGGATGAGATAGGAGACTATTATTCTAAGTGAAGTAACTCAGGAATGGAAAACCAAACATCACATGTTCTCACTGATATGTGGGAGCTAAGCTATGAGGACGCAAAGGCATAAGAATACAATGGTTTGGGGACTTGGTGAGGAAGAGTGGGAGGGGAGTGAGGGATAAAAGACTACGTATATGGTGCAGCGTATACTGTTTGGGTGATGGGTGCACCAAAATCTCACAAATCACCACTGAAGAACTTACTCATGTAACCAAATACCACTTGTACCCCAAGAACTTATGGAAATTTTTTTTAAAAAGAATGCTAGTTTCAATTTTACAATGTATTGGTTTATATGTAATCATTGTACTTCTCTTCATTAACATTTTAATCTTATGTACATTTAGCACCTAGTATAAACAAGTTAATATTTTACATCATTTGAAACATAAAAATAGACCATACATGTAATTCTACACCTCCACTACTTTCTTCCCAAAATATAAGACTTTATTCAATGACTGGGCTGGGGACAGAGAACAGGGATAGGAAGAGAGAAAGATGACAGAGAAAATTCTTACCTCAATGTCACTGTTATTTCCTGCTCGTATGTAAAAGGGAAAGTTGTTACCAAGTATCCTCTACAAAGTTCCTACTTCTTGGTAAAGCAACATCTAATATGGCACCAATGGGAAAAATCAGGTCTTTCATCTTTTTTAAATAGTAAGACTCTAAATGTGCCTAGTTTGTTACCATAGCTTATTCTCAACATTGCATAATATCATATACCAGCATATGCTAGGAACTCATACATTATAATCATTAGAACTTTCCAGAGGAACCAGTCTTCTGTCCTTGTGGCCAACATTATATCAAGGGCTGTATAAATTCTTGTGGTTTTATCTGTTTATTTTGTCTGCTGCTGCCTGATTACAAACAGTATGGCTAGGCTCCAGCTGAATCATTCCTGCTGCTTAAATCTAGCTGTATTAGCACTGTCAAATTCTTGAAAATGGCAATGGTTTTTTCTCTCAGATTTTTGGCCTGGTATCCAGAAGGTGCTCAATAAATGCTTATTTCATGAATTAACAAATGAATAAATGTCTACTTTTAGATTTATAACACCTATACACCCTTCTATTCAGGTGCTGATCTCTAGAATATGGTGCTTTGAATCTACATAATCTTATTGCTTGGCAGACCTAAGGAATTCTACTAGAATCCTAATCTTTGAAATAAAGTCATCTAAGCCTTAGTTTATGTGTTTGTAAAATTGAGAAATACAACTTCTCCCCGAGGATTAAGGAATAAAAATATGATAATGTGGAAAAGGTTTGTAAACAGTATTTATTAATGTTATAACTTTATTGTCATCAATCATACCAGACATAATTTATATCCCATTATAATGAACCCTAAGGATTTTTTGTCATAATGGCAGCTCAATGCAACAAATATCTATATAGTAAATACATAGCGTCCTGAGGCTTGGGAATATTATTGCTAGTTCAAAGTACATATAGAATGCTTTTACTGTAATATATTTATAAAATGACTTGACTTGTAAAGTAACCAGAATTAAATCTCCAAAGCTTTTAATATTCCAGGTTTAAAATATCAAACTAAAAAAGAAAAGTGGTAGGCATCAGGCATGATATTCAGTCGGCACATAAGTACTTGGAAGTATTACATCCTTCAACCTACTCTGTGTCCATCTGTAGACAAGATACTCTAAACAGAGTAATGGACAGGTAAGCCAGGAGACCTGAGTTCTGCTCATGATGCAGTCATTAATTATTTGAGATGTCTCCTTTAACAAGCTACTTTTCATCTTAATTTCCTTACTTATGAAAGGCGAGTAGTAGACTAAATCCGGGTTTCTGGAGTATGCTATATAGAACTACAAGAACTCAAAGACCACTCCAAAAAGTCAGAACATGATTAGGTTATGCTGAAATAGGTAGGAATCAGGAACTCCAATACTCGCTTCGTTCTTATTTCTATTTTGAGACACCCCACAAAATTGTATTTGAAAAAAAATTTTTTTGTTGTTGTTTATGCCACAAGTACCTCCAATTTAACATATCCAAAGCTGAATTCAATGTTTTATTTTCTTCTCCATCAATCAATATTATATATCCCTATTCCAAGCCCCATTCATGGAGCATCCCAGGAGAGAAGACTAAATATCATCTTAACTCTGCCATTTTCCTCACCAGATCCTACCACCCACATATCCAATCAATCACGAAGTCTTATCTAGAAGGATTTGAGAATATATATTGCTGAAAACAGGAACTTAAGACTTTGTTCTTTTTTTACTGACCAAAGCTATAAAAATAGAAGTTACAATTATATTTGATGAAAATCCTTGAAAAGAGACTAGTAATTCATTATTGAGCTGGCTATTGCTCTTTATAATAAGATAAAGAGGATTATAAGTTTATATTCTGATCACAGAAATACAAAAAAAACAAAGTACTTGTAGAAAACTAGGATGATCTATGTCTCTATGTGCTCTAATTCTTGATATGATGAATTATGATTCCTTTTTAATGTATATCAAAGTACTCCAAGATATTCAACTGTTAACCATAAATGTTTTCCTCTGTTCATTTATTTTTGATTTCCTTTCCACGGAATATCATTTTTAAACTTGAAGTCTATGATGACTGCAAAGCTTCTTTGTATGGAAAATTACTTTTATTCATTAATTATGCAGAACTTAGATACAGGAAAATTTGCTTGTTTGCATAATCTATAAAAGAATTTGTTATAAGAAACTGTATATGTTTGTTAGAGGAAACTGAATTTTTTTTTTTTACTGTAAATGAATTCACCAACTATCGTGGTAATTAAACCATCTCTCTGCAAATGAATTTAAGAGCCTTGTGGTAATCAATCCTCTATTGCACATGTTGTGTATGTTCTTATTAAAGAGAAAGCATTTTTCCTGGCTCTCTTATAGCTGCAAAAAAAAAAAAACCTTCAGATTTTACATTTTATTGTTTTTAATTGACAAATGGTACATATTCATGGAATACATAGTGATAATTTTATGAATATAATGCTTTGTGATCAGATCTTTTGGGTAATTACCATAGCCATCATCTCAAATATTTCTCATTTCTTTGCATTAGAAATAGTCAATATCCTTCCAGCTATTTGAAACTATATAACATATAGTTAACTATAGTCATCCTAGAGTGATAAAGAACACTAGAACTTAACTCCTCTTATTTAGCTGTTGCTTTGTATCCTTTAACAAATCTCTCTCTACTTCACTCTTCTGCCTACCCTTCCCAGCCTCTGCTATCCTCTGCTCTATTTTTTACTTCTACAAGATCAACTTTTTTTTTAGCTTCCACGTGATGGTGTTTAACTTTCTGTTCCTGACATATTTTAATCTAATGTCCTCCTGTTTCATCCATGTTGCCACAAATGACAGAATTTCAATTCTTTTTTATGGCTGAATAGTATTCCGTGGGGGGGGGGGCGTGTGTATGCGCGTGCGCACATGCATGTGTATACACCTAGGTTGAGTCAATACCTTGGCTATTGTGAATAATGCTGCAATAAACATAGGAATGCAGATGTCTACTGACTTATTTTCCTTTGGATAAATGCCCAGTAGTGGGATTTTTGGATCCTACGATGGTTCTTTTTGTAGTTTAAGAAATCTTTATACTGTTCTCCACAGTGGCTGTACTAGTTCACATTCCCACCAACAGCGTATTTCTTTCTTTCTTCACATTTTCACAAATATGTATCACTTTTTGTCTTTTTGATAATAACCATCCTAACTGGGGTGAGGGGATATTTCCACCTTGTCGTTTTGATTGGCATTTCTCTGACGGTTAGTGATGTTAAGCATTTTTTCAGGCATTTGTTTGTCAATTGTCTTTTGAGAAATGTCTATTCAGATCATTCGCCCATTTTTAATCAGTTTTTTTTTTTGTTTTTTTTTGTTTTTGCTGTTGAGTTCCTTGTCAATTTTGGATATTAGTCCCCTGTTGAATAAGTAGTTTGCAAATATTTTCTTCCATTCTGTAAGTTGTCTTCTCACACTAAGGATTGTTTCCTTTGCTGTAGTAAGTTATTTTAGTTTGATGTAATCCCATTTATTTGTGCTTTTGTTGTCCGTGCTTTTGAGATCTTATAAAACCTTTTCCCAAATGTTCTGAAGCATTTCCCCTATATTTCCTCTTGCTAATGTTATTTTTAGTCTTACATTTAGGTTTCTGAACCATTTTGAGTTGATTTTTACATAAGGTAAGAGGTTGGGGTTTAGTTTTATTCTCTGCATATGGATATCCAGGTTTCCCATTTATTGAAGAAACTATCCTCTCCCCAGTGAGTGTTCTTGGTAGCTTCATCAAAAATTAGCTGGCTGTAGATATGTGGATAAGATTCCGGCTTCCCTGCTCTGTCTCATTGGTCTATGTGTCTGTTTTTAATGACAGTATCATATTGCTCTGATTACTGTGGCCTTGTAGTATATTTTGAGGTCTGGTAGTACGACATCTCCAGCTTTCTGTTCAGAATTGCTTTAAATTTGGAACCACAAAAGATCTTGACTAGCCTCTGACAGATCTTATCTAATAGAGTATTAAGTTGATTTCTTCTACAAGTTTCACAAGTTTACACAGCAGCTTAAACACGTGCATGTAGTCATGGCTTGTAGACAGAGACCTGTAATGGAGTATGGAATATCAAGTTCATGACTTATTTATGCTGTTCTCCTTACCTAGAATGCCCTTGCTCAATATTTCTACTTCACAAACTCTTAGCCATTCAATGTGTGTGTGTGTGTGTGTGTGTGTGTGTGTGTATGTTTATGTCTTTGATGCTGTCCCTTTGTCTCTCTCCAAGAAGAACTTACTGCTATCTTTCATGTTCATATAGTACTTACAACATCTTTCAACTCTGGTATTTAGCACATTACATATATTTATTTATATGTCTCTCTATCAAACCAATAGATAGAACTTTTGAGAAGATTCCCTATCTTCCCATCTTCATAAGGTCAAGCTGAGGAAATAAAATATAATAGATATTCAGCCAATAGTAAGATTGAATAATTAGTAGAATAAGATTATAAAGAGTTTTTAATTTTAGGTTAAGGGAGTACACGTGTAGGTTTGTTACATGGCTATATTACATAATGCAGGAGTTTGGGCATCTATTGAATCCATCACCCAAATAGTGAACAGGTAGCTTTTTTAGACTTTCCCTCCTTTCTCCCCCTTTGTCAATTGTTTCCATCTTTACTTTCATGTGTACCCATTGTTAGCTCCCACTTATAAATCAGAACATGTGGTATTTGATTTTCTGATTTTGCATTAATTCACTTAAGATAATGGCCTCCAGATGAATCCATGTTGCTGCAAAGTGCATGACTTCACTGTTTTTTATGGCTGCAAAGTATTCTATGGTATATATGTACCATATTTTATCAAATCATCCTTGAATGAAATTTAGGTTGATTTCATTACTTACTCATTGTGAATAGTATGCTACAATAAACATGTAAGTGCAAGTGTCTTTATAATAGAATGATTTCTTTTCCTTTGGGTAGATACCCAGTAGTGGGATTGCTGGGAGAAATGCCAGTTCTATTTTAAGTTCTTCACAAAAATCTTCAAACTATTTTCCATGGAGGTTGTACTAATTTACATTTGTACCAACAATGTATAAGCACTCCTTTTTCTCTGCATCCTCACCAACAATTTTTTTTTTTTTTTTACTTCTTAATGTCATCTCATAGCAGTCAGAATGGCTATCTCATTGGGGTTTTAATTTGCATTTCTCTGATAATTAGTGATGTTGGGCATTTTTTCATGTTTCTTGGCCACTTCTACGTTTTCTTTTGAGAAGTCTTTGTTCATGTCATTTGCCCACTTTTTAATGTTGTTACTTGCTTTTTTCTTAAGTTCTTTATAGGTTCTGGATATTTGTCTGATGCATAGTTTGCAAGTATTTTCTCCAATTCTGTAGGTTTCCCATTTACACTTTTGATTATTGTTTTTAACGCATTTGCCTTTGAGGTCTTAGTCACGAATGTTTTATCTAGGCCAATGTCCAAAAGAGTGTTTCCTAAGTTGCCTTTCCAGGATTTTCATAGTTTGAGTCTTACATTTAAGTCTTTAATCCCTAGTAAGTTAATTTTTTGTGTATGGTGAAAGGTAAGGAACTAGCTTCAATCTTCTGCATGTGGCAAGTTCTCCCAGCATCCTTCACTGAATAGGGATCCTATCCTCATTTCTTGTTTTTGTCAACTTTGTCAAAGATTAGATGGCTGTGGATGTGCAGGTTTATTTCTGGGTTCTCCGTTTCATCTATGTTTATTTTTGTACCAGTACCAGGCTGTTTTTGTTACTATAGCCTTGTAGTATAGCTTGAAGTTGGGTAATGTTATGCCTTGGCTTGTTCTTTTTGCTTAGAATTGATTTGTCTGTTCAGGCTCTTGTGTTTGGCTCCACACAAATTTTGAATTGTTTTTCTCTAATTCTGTGAAAAGTGATGTTGGTAATTTGATAGATATTACATTGAATCTATAGATTGTTTTCCGCAGTATGGTCATTTTAACAATACTAATTCTTTCAGTCCATGAGCATGGAATATTATTGCATTTCTTTGTGTCATCTAGAATTTCTTTCAACAGAGTTTTGTAATTCTCTTTGTAGAGATTTTGCATCACCTTGGTTAAATGTATGCCTAAGTATTATCTTTTGTGTGTGGCTATTATAAATTGAATTGCACTCTTGATTTGGTTCTCAGATGGAATATTAATGTTGTATAGAAATGGTACCAATTTTTGTGCATTGATTTTGTATTCTGAAACTTTAGTGAAGTCATTTATCAGGTCTAGGAATCTTTTGGAGGAATGGTGAGGGTTTCCTAGGTGTAGAATCATATCATCAGAAAACAGATGATTTGGCTCTCTCTCTTCCTTTTTGGATGCCTTTTATTTCTTTCTCTTACCTGATTGCTCTTGCTAGGACCTCCAGTACTATGTTGAATAGAAGTGGTAAGAATGGGCATCTTTGTCTTATTCCAGTTCTGAGGGGAATGCCTCCAACTTTTGCCCACTCAGTGTAATAACGGTTATTGGTTTGTCATAGATGGCTCATTTTGAGGTACATTCCTTTGATGCCTTCAGTAAATTCCTTCAGGATTTTTATCATGAAGTGATGTTGGATTTTGTCAAAAGCTTTTTTTTGCATCTCTTGAGATTATATAGTTTTTAATTCTATTTATGTGGTGAGTTACTTTTGATTTATGCATGTTGAACCATCTTTGCATCCCAAGAATAAAGCCCACTTGATCATGGTAAAATCTTTTTGATGTGCTACTGGATTTAGTTTGTTAGTATCTTCTTGAGAATTTTTGCATCTATCTTCATCAGGGATATTGCTCTAGTATTTTTTAGTTGTGTCACTGTCAGAGTTTGACATTAAAATGGCAGTTTCCTAGAATGAGTTAGGGAAGAATCCTTCCTCCTTGATTTATTGGAATAGTTTCAGAAACATTGGTACCAGTTCTTCTTTGTATGTCTGGTAGAATTTGGCTGTGAATCCATCTGGCCCAGGGGTCCAGGGCTTATTTTGGTTGGTAGCTTTTTTTTTTTAATTACTGATTCAACTTTGGAACTTGTTATTGGTCTATTCAGGATTTAAATTTCTTCCTGGTTCAATCTTGGCAGATTGTATGTGTTTAGGAATTTATCTACTTCCTCTAAGTTTTCTAGTTTGGCACCTAGAGATGTTCACGGTAGTCTGTGGATCTTTTGTATTTCTGTAATATTAGTTGCAACACCACCTTTATCATTTCTGATCATGCTTAGATGTCCTCTCTTTTACTTGGTTAAGCTAGCTACTGGTCTAGCAATCTTGTTTTTCCTTTCAAGGAACCAATTTTTCATTTTGTTCATCCTTGTATGTTTTTTGGTTTCAATTTCATTTAGTTCAGCTCTGATCTTTTCTTCTGCTAGTTTTGGGTTTATTTTTCTAGTTCCTTTAGGTGCAACATTGAGTTGAGTTCTATCTTCTTGAACTATGTATTTATCACTATAAACTTTCCTATTAACACTGCTTTCACCATATCCCAAAGGTTTTGGTATATTGTGTCTGTTTTCATGTAATTCAAATGATGTTTTGCTTTATGCCTTAATTTTGTTTTTTACCCAAAAGTCATTCAGGAGCAAGTTGTTTAATTTTCATGTATTTGTGTGACTTTGAGAGTTCCTTTTGGTATTAATTTCTAATTTCATTCCACTATGGTTGGAGATGCTTGATATAATTTCCATTTAAAAAAAATTTATTAAGACTTGCTTTTTGACCAAGCATGTGGTCAATCTTAAAGAAAATCCATGCATGGATGAAAATAATATCTATCATCTGATTGTTGGGTGGAGTAATCTATAGATGTCTATGAAATACCTTTGGTCAAGTGTCTAAGTCCAGAGTTTGTTAGTTTTCTGCCTCAATTATTTATCTAATGCCAGTGGGATGTTGAAGTCTACCACCAGTATTATTGTATGACTATCTTTTCTTAGGTCTAGTAGTATGTTTTATAAATCTGTGTGCTCTGATGCTGGGTGCGTATATACTTAGGATATTTAAATATCTTATTGAATTAAATCCTTTACAATTACATAATTCCCTTTTTGTCTTTTTGTATTGGTTTAAAGTCCATTTTATCAAACCAGAATGCAACCCCTATTTTTTTGTTTGTTTTCCATTTGCATGATAGATCTTTCTCCATTCCTTTGAGTTTATGAGAGTCAAAACAAGCAAGATGGGCCTCCTGAAGGCAGCAGAAGGTTGGGTCTTGTTTTTTAATCCGATTTACCACTCTGTCTTTTAAGATAAGCATTTAGACCATTTGCTTTCAAGGTTAATATTGATATGTGAGGTTTTACTCCTGTCATAGTGTTATCAGGTAGTTGCTTTGTAGTCTCAATTGTGTGTTTGCTTTATAGTGTCTGTGGCCTTTGTAGTTGCATGTGATTTTATGATAGCAAGTATTTTTCCATTTCCATGCTTACTACTCTTGAGTGTTCCTAGTAGGACCAGTCTGGTGGTGATGAATTCTCTTAGCATGTGCTTGTCTGGGAAAGACTTTCTCTTTCATTTATGTAGCTTAGTTTGGCAGGATATGAAATTCTTGTTTGACATTTATTTTTCTTTAAGAACGCTAAAAATAGGCCCCAATCTTTTCTGGCTTGTAAAGTGTTTGCTGAGAAGTCTGCTATTAGTCTGATGGGATTTCCTTAATATGTAATTTTTCCCGTTTCTAGACTGCAGAGAGCTCTGAAAAACAGGCAGAAGAAATTAGACTTGATGTGGTAGGCACTTGGGAGCTATTGTAGAAGTGAGAGTTTTATAAGGATACCAACTGATCCCCCCAACTCCTCCAGATGACCTAATTAGAGAAATATGTATGTAGTTGTTTTTTGTTTTTTGGTTTTTTTTTTTTTTTTGAGACAGAGTCTTGCAGTTGCTCAGGCTGGAGTGCAGTGGTGTGATCTCAGCTCACTGCAAGCTCCGCCTCCTGGGTTCACACCACTCTCCTGCCTCAGCCTCCCGAGTAGCTGGGACTACAGGCACCCGCTACCATGCCTGGCTCTTTTTTTTTTTTTTTTTTTTTTTTGTATTTTTAGTAGAGACGGGGTTTCACTGTGTTAGCCAGGATGCTCTCGATCTCCTGAGCTTGTGGATCCACCTGCCTCAGCCTCCCAAAGTGCTGGGACTACAGTCGTGAGCCACCACACCCGGCCAATATGTGGTAATTTTTAAAAGATATCATATTTATGTCCTTGAGTACCAAGATCCCTGGTGAGCTGCAATGGCTAATGCAGCTCAGATCTCTGTCCAAAAATATTTATATCAGCCCTTCTCTCACCTACCCAGTCATAAGTAGGGACACCAGAGAATCATTTGAGGAGTAGGGGAGGAGGATACACAGCCAAAACTCTGTGCCTTAGTGTGGGGAGACTACACTAGTACTACTAGTACTCTCCACTACACTAGTGTGGGGAGACTAATGTGGGGATCTTGCTCAGTGGGCCCCATTCCCAGAGAGCCCAGCAAGCTAAGAACCACTGGCGTGAAATTCTCGCTGCCAGCACAGCAGTCTGAAGTAGACCTGGGACGACCTCAAGCTTGGTGGGGAGAGGGGTGTCTGCCCACATGATGGGGAGTAGAAGAGATAAGAAACATTTGCAGACAGATATGTCAAAAAAAAAAAAAAAAAAAAAAAGCAAGAAACCAGAGGAAATGCCACACACGAGGGAAGAATCTTATTTTAAAATATTTTCCTCTCCCACAGAAACTTGGTCTAGTAGATTTTTCTGGCTCTTCATCCAATTAAGTTATTATTTCATAAAGAGGACTAAGTAAGTTGTCTTCTAAAACTACTATCTCCCAGAAGGTAAAGGAAAAGTCTCCATTTAAAGAAGAGAAGGGGAATAAGAGTTCCATTCTGGGATCTGGCAATATGGCTGAATAGAACAACTCCAGTCTGCAGCTCCCAGTGAGACCAATGCAGAAGGTGGGTGAATTCTGCATTTCCAAATGAGGTACCCAGTTCATCTCATTGGGATTCGTTAGGCAGTGGGTGCAGCCCAAGGAGGGTGAGCAAAAGCAGGGCAGGGTGTTGCCTCACCCAGGAAATGCAACGAACCAGGGCCCTCCTTCCCCCAACCAAGGGAAGTTGTGAGGGACTATGCAATTCAGCCCAGATACTACACTTTTCCCATGGTTTATTTTACAATCGGCAGACCAGGAGATTCCTTCATGTTCCTATACCAGGGCCCTGGGTTTCAAGCACAAAACTGGGTGACTGGGCAGACACTGAGCTAGCTGCAGGTGTTTTTTATTTTTATTTTTGTAATCCAGTGGGGTACCTGGAACCCCAATGAGACAGAACTGTTCACTCCCCTGGAAAGGGGGCTGAAGCCAGGGATCCAAGTGATCTTGCTCAGTGGGTCCCATTCCCAGAGAGCCCAGCAAGCTAAGAACCACTGGTGTGAAATTCTCACTGCCAGCACAGGAGTCTGAAGTAGACCTGGGATGACCTCAAGCTTGGTGGGGAGAGGGGTGTCTGCCATTACTGAGGCTTGAGTAGGCAGGTTTCCCCTGACAGTGCTAAGGAAGCCTGGAAGTTCAGACTGGGCAGAAATCACCACAGCATGGCAAAACAGCTGTGGCCAGACTGTTTTCTCTAGACTTCTCCTCACTAGGCAGGGCATCTCTGAGAAAGGCAGCAGTCCCAGTCAGGGACTTATAGATAAAACTCCCATCTCCCTGGGACAGAGCACCTAGTGGAAGCAGCAGCTGTGGGCACAGCTTCAGTGGACTTACATGTTCCTGCCTGCCAGCTCTGAAGAGAGCAGCTGATCCTGACAAGGAAGATTCTCCCAGCACAGTGCTCGAACTCCGCTAAGAAACAGACTGCCTCCTCAAGTGGGTCCCTAACCCCCATTGCCTCCTGACTGGGAGAGACTGCAGGAATTGCTAACTAGAATAACCAGTTTAGAGAAGAACATAAATGACCTGATGGAGCTGAAAAACACAGCGCACAAGAACTTCCTGAAGCATACACAAGTATCAATAACCAAACTGATCAAGCAAAAGAAAGGATATATCAGAGATTGAAGATTAACTTACTGAAGTAAAACAGGAAGACAAGATTAGAGAAAAAAGAATGAAAAGGAATGAACAATACCTCCAAGAAATATGGGATTGTATGAAAAACAAAACCTGTGCTTGATTGGGGTGCCTGAAAGTGACTAGGAGAATGGAACCAAGTTGGAAAGCACACTTCAGGATATTTATCCAGGAGAACTTCCCCAACTAGCAAGACAGGCCAACATTCAAATCCAGGAAATAAAGAGAACACCACTAAGATACTCCTCAAGAAGAGCAACCCCAAGACATAATTGTTAGATTCTCCAAGGTTGAAACAAAGGAAAAAATGTTAAAGGCAGCCAGAGAGAATCAGGTTACCTACAAAGGTAAGCCCATCAGACTAACAGTGGATCTCTCTGAAGAAACCCTACAAGCTAGAAGAGAGTGGGGGCCAATATTCAACATTCTTAAAGAATTTTCAACCCAGAATTTCATATCCAGCTAAACTAAGCTTCATAAGCAAAGGAGAAATAAAATCCTTTACAGACAAGAAAATGCTGAGGAATTTTGTCACCACTAAGCCTGCTTTACAAGAGCTCCTGAAGGAAGCACTAAATACAGAAAGGAACAACTGGTACCAGCCGCTGCGAAAACACCAAAATATAAAGCCCAATGACACTATAAAGAAACTACATCAACGAATGTGCAAAATAAGCGCTAGCATCATGACACAATCCAATTCACACGTAATATTAACCTTAAATGTAAATGGGCTAAATGCCCCAGTTAAAAGACAGACTGACAAATTGGATAAAGAGTCAAGACCCATCAGTGTGCTATATTCAGGAGACCCATCTTACATGCAAAGACACACATAAACTCAAAATAAAGGGATGGAGGAATATTTACCAAGCAAATGAAAGGAAAAAAAAAAAGTGGAGGTTGTGATCCTAGTCTCTGATAAAACAGAATTTAAACAAAGATCAACAAAAACAAAGAAGGGTATTACATGATGATAAAGGAATCGATGCAACAAGAAGATCTAACTATCCTAAATATATATACACCCAATATAGAAACACTGAAATTCATTCCACAGGTTCCTAGAGACCTACAAAGAGACTTAGACTCCCACACAACAATAGTGGGAGACTTCAACTCCCCACTGTCAATATTAGACAGATCAATGAGCCAGAAAATTAACAAGGATATTCAGGACTTGAGCTCGGTTCTGGACCAAGTGGACCTAATAGACATATACAGAACTCTCCATCCCAAATCAACAGAATATACATTCTTCTCAGCACCACATCACACTTATTCTAAAATTGGCCACATAATTGAAAGTAAAACAGTCCTCAGCAAAATGCAAAAGACAGAAATCATAAATAGTCTCTCAGACCACAGTGCAATCAAATTAGAACTCAGGATTAAGAAACTCAAACTTCATATCTACATGGAAACTCAACCTGCACCTGAATGTCTACTGGCTAACGAAATTAAGGCAGAAATAAAGAAGTTCTTAGAAACCAATGAGAACAAAAGACAAAACATACCAGAAACTCTGGGACACAGCTAAAGCAGCATTAAGAGGGAAATTTATAGCACTAAATGCCCACATGAGAAAGCAGGAAAGATCTAAAATCGACACCCTAACACCACAATTAAAAGAACTAGAGAAGCAAGAGTAAACAAATTCAAAAGCTAGCAGGAGATAAGAAATAACTAAAGTCAGAGCAGAACTGAAGGAGATAGAGATATGAAAAACCCTTTAAAAAAAAAAAAAAAAAACAGTGAATCCAGGAACCGTTTTGTTTTTTAAGATCAGCAAAATAGACCATTAGCCAGACTAATAAAGAGAGAAGAATCAAATAGACACAAAAAATGATAAGGGGATATCATCACGGATCCCACAGAAATACAAACTACCATCAGAGAATACTATAAACATTTGTGCAAAAAAAGAAAAAAAAACCCACAAAATCTAGAAGAAATAAATTTCTGAACATTTATATCCTCCCAAGACTAAACCAGGAAGAAGTTGAATTCCTGAATAAACCAATAACAAGCTCTGAAAAAACAAAAATTCAGGCAATATCCCTAATGAACATTGATGTGAAAATCCTCAAAAAATACTGGCAAACCAAATCCAGCAGCACATCAAAAAGCTGATCGACCATGATCAAGTCAGCTTTATCCCTAGGATGCAAGGCTGGTTCAACAAATGTAAATCAATAAACAGAACCAATGACAAAAACTACATGATTATCTCAATAGATCCAGAAAAGGCCTTCAATTAAATTCAACACCCCTTCATGCCAAAAACTCTCAATAAACTAGCTATTTATCGAACATATCTCAAAATAAGAGCTATTTATGACAAACCTATAGCCAATATTATACTGAAGGGGCAAAAGCTGGAAGCATTCCCTTTGAAAATCAGCACAAGACAAGGTTGCCCTCTCTCACTGCTCTTATTCAACATAGTCCCGGAAGTTCTGGCCAGGGCAAACAGGCAAGAAAAAGAGATAAAGGGTATTCAATAGGAAGAGAGGAAGTCAAATTGTCTCTGTTTGCAGATGACATAATTTTATATTTAGAAAACCCCATTGTCTCAGCCCCCAAAACTCCTTAAGCTAGTAAGGAACTTCAGCAAAGTCTCAGGATACAAAATCAATGTGCAAAAAAATCACAAGCATTCCTATACAACAATAGACAAGCAGAGAGCAAAATCATGAGTCAACTCCCACTCACAATTGTTACAAAGAGAATAAAATACCTAAGAATAGAGCTTACAAGGGGCAGGAAGGATCTCTTCAAGGAGATTTACAAACTACTGCTCAAGGAAATAAGAAAGGACGCAGACAAATGGAAAAAATATTCCATGCCCATGGATAAGAATCAATATTGTGAAAATGGCCATACTGCCCAAAGTAATTTATGGATTTAATGCTATCCCCATCAAGGTACCACTGACTTTCTTCACAGAATTAGAAAAAACTATTTTAAATTTCATATGGAACCAAAAAAGAGCTAGTATAGCCAGGACAATCCTAAGCAAAAAGAATAAAGATGGAGGCATTGCGCTACCTGACTTCAAACTATACTACAAGGCTACAGTAATCAAAACAGCATAGTACTGGTACCAAAAGCCATATATAGACCAACAGAACAGAACAGAGGCCTCAGAAATAGCACCACACATCTAAAACCATTTGATCTTTGACAAACCTGACAAAGAAATGGGGAAAGGATTACCTATTTAGTAAATGGTGCTGGGAAAACTGGCTAGCCATATGCAGAAAACTGAAATTGGACCCCTTCCTTACACCTTATTCAAAAAAAGATAAATAACTCAAGATGTATTAAAGACTTAAGTGTAAAACCTAAAACCTAAAAACCCTAGAAGAAAACCTAGGCAATACCATTCAGGACATAGGTATGGGCAAAGGCTTCATGAATAAAACACCAAAAGCAATGGCAACAAAAGCCAAAATTAACAAATAGGATCTAATTAAACTAAAGAGCTTCTGCACAGCAAAACAAATTATCATCAAAGTGAACAGGCAACCTACAGAATGGGAGAAAATTTTTGCAATCTATCCATCTGACAAGGGTCTAACATCCAGAATCTATAAAGAACTTAAATTTACAAGAAAACAACCCCATCAAAAAGTGGGCAAAGGATATGAACAGATACTTCTCAACAGACGACATTTATGAGGCCAACAAACCTATAAGAAAAGGTCATCATCACTGGTCATTAGAAAAATGCAAATCAAAACAACAATAAGATACCATCTCATGCCAGTTAGAATGGCGATTATTAAAAAGTCAGGAAACAACAGATACTGACAAGGATGTGAAGAAATAGGAATGCTTCTACACTGTTGGAGTGTAAATTAATTCAACCATTGTGGAAGAGAGTTGTGGCAATTCCTCAAGGATCTAGAACCACACCTTTTGACCCAGCAATCTCATTGCTGCATATATACCCAAAGGATTATAAATCATTCTACTATAAAGACACATGCACACATATATTAATTGCAGCACTATTTACTATAGCAAAGACTTGGAACCAAACCAAATGCCCATCAATGATAGACTGGATAAAGAAAATATGGCACATTACACCTTGGAATACTATGCAGCCATAAAAAAGAATGAGTTCATGTCATTTGCAGTGACATGAAGTTGGAAACCATCATTCTCAGCAAACTAACACAGGAACAGAAAACCAAACACTGCATGTTCTCATTCACGAATGGGATTGAACGGTGAGAACGCATGGACACAGGGAGGTAAATATCACACACCGGAGCCTGTCAGGGGGTTGGGGAGCAAGGGGAGGGAGAGTATTAGGACAAATACCTAATGTATGCAGGGCTTAAAACCTAGAAGGTAAGTTGATAGGTGCAGCAAACCACCATGGTATATGTATACCTATATAACAAACCTATACATTCTGCACATGTATCCTGTAAAGTAAAAATAAAACTTAAAAAAGAGTTCCCTTCTGGTCTTGGTGCCACCATCACTGGTAGGAAAAATCTAGAGCAGCACATGCAATAGAACTTTTTGCAATGATGGAGATAAATGTTTATATCTATGCTGCCCAATATGGTAGCCACTAAGCACTTGTGGCTGCTGAATACTTGCTAAGTGGCTACATTGACTGAAAAACTAAACATTTTCTTTCATTTTAATTAATTTAAATCTAAACAGCCGCGTATGGCTAGTGGTAACCATATGTACAGTATAGTTCTCCAAGTAGAGCTTTGGGGTCATTCCAACAATGGTAAGCAGAACTGGATTAATACAGAGGCACTTACAATGGGAAATAGGTCTGTAACAGCCATCATTCACTTGGCACTTCTCATGCTGCATATCGTTTCTAAGTGTTTAACGTGGATTAAATTTAAACTTGACAACAACCCTCTGAAGCTGCTAAACTTATTTTCTGTTTCACAGCTAAGGAAATAGTGCCCAATACCATAGGTGGTGAATGGAAGTGAGATTTGAACCCCGGAAGTCTGACACTGTCTAGGAGGGATAACACATAGCTTGTGGTAGTAATGCACATGTGTGGGGAACAGTGAAAAGGTAAAGTCAGGATTCTGGAAGAATAGGATACAGCAAATCAGAAAAAATGATGGTCCTATAATCATACCATCACCAATGACATTTTTCACTCCCTATTAAGCCCATAGCAAGATTAAGGTGACATTATAGTCTACTGTCACATGTGAAAAATGCTTTCAGAACAAAGTTCCATTACAGAACCAAGTCACTATTTCCAGGGAAGTAATAGATAACAATCTAATGGTAACACAATAGATAAGACTGTTACACACTGAAGAGAACACAGAAACTGCTCCGTGGCATTCACAAGTAATGAGATCATTACCCAACAGTAGTTCAAGGCTTACAATCGCAAGGTTTCTCTTCATTTATTATGCAGAATTACACAGTAAATCTCCAAATTTTAAAGTGAAAGAGGACAGTAGGCACAATCTTGTCCTATCCCTTCAGTTAATACATTAAAGAGATACACTAAAAAAAATTTTTTTTGAGACAACTTGAGCAGACTGGGAATTCGATAAAAGTAAGGAATAATGTCATTTTATTAGGTATAATGATGGTATTGCTATTATATTGCTGTCTTTTTTTAAGTTCTATATTTAACATATAAAACTACTTTTCTGAATGTTTGAAATGTTCATAACACTTTCAATTACAGTGTAAAAAGAAGAGACAAAATGGTGCATGAAAATATAAAAGATAGTCAACATCTTTCATAATAAGAGAAATAGAAATGCTGAGATATCATGTAGGACCTATATAGTTAGCAAATATTTCAACAATTTGGCAACACTGTCTTTTGTGAAGACAATGAGGAAGCAGACACTCTTTTGTAGCAAATGGCAGTGAAAAGGGTAGCACATTATAGTGGGTTGAATTGTTGAATTGAACAAAAAGATATGTTCAATCCTAACCCCTAGTATCTATGAATGTGACCTGAGTTAGAAATAGGGTCTTCACAGATGTAATCAAGTTAGGATGAGGTCATGCTGGATTAGGGTGAGCCCTAATCCAGTATCTGGTATTCTTACTGAATACAGAAACAGTACACAGACACAGACACAGACACACACACACACACACACACACACACACACACACAGAGGGACAAACACCATGTGAAGACTGAGACAGGGGTTGGAGTTATTCAGTTCCAAGCCAAGGAACTCCAAGATCAGCAGCAACCACCAGGAGCTAGAAAGAGTTAAGAAAGGATCTTCCCTTAGAGTCGTTAGAGAGCATAGTCCTGCCAACACCTTAATTTCAGACTTCTAGCTTCCACTGAGGGAATAAATTTCTGTTGTTTTAAGCCACCCAGTTTGTAATAATTTGTTCTTATAGCCCTAGGGAACTAATAAATTCCCCTATTATGTGGAATTTGGCAATATCTAACAAAATTAGATATATATTTAAGCTTTGCTTCAGAAATCCCACATTCAGGAATTTAACCTGAATATATCTCAAAAAAAAAATTAGATATAAGGTTGTAAAAATAGTGTTATTTGTACCAAGTATGAAAAATAAGCCAAATATCCATTCGTTAGAAAATGCTTTGAATGCCCAAGCACAGTGGCTCAGGCCTGTAATCCCAGCACTTTGGGAGGATCAGATAGGAGGACAATTTGAGACCAGGAGTTCAAAATCAGCCTGAGCAACACAGTGAGACACTTACAAATACATTTAAAAAAAAAAAAAAATTGGTGGATTAAATTATGGTATATTTATACATGAAACAATTTAAACAATTCAGCACTTTAAAAAAGTAAAGCTCTGTAAAATATATTACTATTTCCACATCATATATTAAGAGATAAAAGGAAGTTTCAAGAGAGCGTTTATATTATGCAAACTTTTGTGCAAGAAAAAAGGAAAAATAAGACTGTGAATATACATATTAAAGAAATTTTTCTCATAGAGACGAAGTCTCACTATATCGCCCAGCCTGGTTTCAAACTCCTGAGCTCAAGCAGTCCTCCCACCTCAGCCTCCCAAAGTGCTAGGATTACAGGCATGAGCTACCATGCCTGGTCTATATTTAATAATAATTTTAAATTTGCAAAACGAAACAAATATAAAAGTATTACCTATATAAGATGGGTGGGAACAGGGACTGTGTAATTTTTACTTTGAATCATATTAAGATTTTACATCTTCAAAACCTAAAATAACTCAAAAAGGATAGAATTCTGAAATTGACCTTAAGTTGTGTATCAAATTAATACCTACATTTTAAAAAAATTCAAATATATCTTGAACTCAGTATGCTGATATCATCCTCCATGGGATAGTGTAAGAACAGTATCAACTGCAAGGGAATCTTACATTTTACTTAAGGTTTATGATTGGTAACTCTATTGGTGTTGATTTTTAATATATGTATTGTAATATAGGGCAAATAAATATATTGATATTACCCACAGATTTCTCACTGTAGAATACAAAAACACAGGAACAAGAGGAAGGACCGTATAGCACTGGACTGAAATTAAAGGAATCAGAATGAATATATACACATATATATTTTCCTGCTAGCTTTGTCAACTTGAAAGGGACTAAAAAGCAATGACACAGAATAGCAAGTAACACAGCTGGCATACACATCTAATTTGTAAATGCCATTCACCACTGAGTGGAACTAAAGACCTTGAGAAGTTGGCTACACTCCAGATTGGGGCAGTGAAAGACAGGAGAGCCTAGAATATCATTGTGCCAGAAAAGAAGTTATCAAAAATTGATAAGGATCTTCTAGGATAGTCACATGAGAAGCCTTATAAACTAACTGTCCAGTGAAATAAAAATGACCAATGAAAGCTATTTGAAAGACAATAGTCTGAAAATTGTCCCAAGGGCATACAATAAACCAAAAAAAATTTTTTCAAAAAAGACCTACTAAAACTTGGTTTAAACACACACACACACACACACACACACACACACCAGAGAGTAGCTTTTGAGGCCCAACCCATTTCTTCCCTTTCCCCTAATCTCAACTCAACTTGACAGAAGCTCCACTCTGGGTGGATATGGCTACGACTGCAAGGCTCCCTCCCTCTCCCCTCAGCCTCAAGTCAAGGGATACAGTTTCTTATCCACAGCATAAGTCACTAGCATTCCTCACTCCCTCCAACTCCGAGTAGGGGAGACTAAATTCCTGATGAGGGTATCTGAAAGGTGAGGAGAGCCCTTCCTCTAGCCAGAACCCACTCATAGGACAGAAAGACCCCATGTACAGCAGTCAAAGAAAACAAGGGCCCCAATCACCCTCATGAAAGCTCAATTCAGGTTCCAAAGCAGAGCAAGACTTCCCCATCCAGCTTCCAAAAGAGTGAATTAAAGAATTTACCCAAGGGGAGAGGAAGTTCAAAAGAACAGAGCTCTAAAACTCTCCCCAAATTAGCTGGCTTTTTTTTTTTTTTTTTTTTTTTTGAAACAGAGGGCAGAGAAATTCCAGCTTCAGAATGCTCTCAAAAACAATAGGTTCTCTTAATTAAGAACAACAAACCATAGGCCAGCTAGTTCACCAGAGTGAGAGAAATGTAAGATCCCTCCTGGGGTCAGAACAAACCTCAAAGACAAGCTACCCTGCTCAAGCTTAATTGGATCATGGTGTGAAACAATTTGTGCCCCCAGGGAGTTGTCTAGAAGAAGAGAGGGGTCACCTGGCAAGGAGTGAGACCAAAACTCTGGCTGTAATAACAAATGAAGTTCTAATGGATGAGAAAAACAGACAGTCCCAGGGCCAGGATAACTGTGCACACACCCAAGGCTGCTCCCTCTGCAGAGCAAAACTAAAGGCTTCACACTTGGGAGGATAAACAACTCACTTAAATAGTCTAGCCAAGCACCTAAATAAACAAGCAACAACAAAAACAAGGTCCACAGGGGGCACTGAATTGGTTGATGGAATTATGCAATGTATCACCCAGAATATGCACTTTTTAACAACAACACAAAAAAGATATGCAAAGAAACAGGAAAGAGTGGCCCATACATAGGGAAAAAAGGGGGCAAAAAGACAGTCTATGAGAGAACTCATATTAAATTTAAGAAAGATGTCAACATTATCTTTATAAATATCTTCCAAGAACTAATTTTACTTGAATGAGGAAAGGAAGCTATGATAGAATGTCTCTTTAAATAGAGAATAAATAGACATTTTTTAAGGCAAATCAAACGGAAATTCTGGCATTAAAAAATACAGTAACTGAAATGAACAATTTACGAAAGGGACTCAACAGTAGCTTTGACTGGCAGAAGAAAGAATCAGTAAACCTGACATTAGGTCAATACACATAATACAATCCAAAGAACAAAGAAGAATGAACAGAGCTTCATAATAAAATCATTAAATATACAAGAAACAAAAAAAATCCATCTCAACATAATAAAGTCCTTATAAGAAAAGCCCACAGAAAATATCATACTTGATGGTGAAAGACTGAAAGCTTTCTAAGAATGAGAACAAGAAAAAAAGATCATATTTTGCCACTTCTATTCAATACTGTACTGAAAGTTCTAGCTAGAGCAGCTATTCAGGAAAAAAATAAGAGGCATCTAAATCTGAATGGAAGAAGTAAACTTATCTCTGTTCACAGACAACATGATCTTATATGTAGAATGTCCTAACAATTTTTTTGTCCAAAAAAAATCCATTAGAAGAAATGAATTTACCAAAGTTGCAGAATACAAAACTAATACACACACAATTGTGTTTTTATATTAATAATGAACAATCCAAAAAGGAAATCAAGAAAACAATTCCATTTACAATAACATAAAATAGAGTATGTGGGAATAAATTTAACTAAAAAGATGAAAGACTTGTACATTAAAAATCACAAAGCATTGTTTAAAAAAATTAAAGATAAAAATAAAGACATGACATGCTTATGAATTAGAATACTTAATAATGTTAAGAGGTCAACACTTCACAAAATGATGAACAGATTTAATGTTTATTGCAATACCTATAAAAATCCCAGTGGCATTTTTTGTAGAAATAGAAAAATCCATCCTGAAACTCACATGAAGTCTCAGAGCCTTAACAACCAACACAACACTGAAAAAGTTGGAGGTCTCACACTAATTTCAAAACTTACTACAAAGCCACCATAATCAAAACAGTGTAGTAATGCCAAAAGACAGGTAGATGGAATAGACCAATACATATGATCAAATGATCTTCAACGAGGGTGTCAAGACCACAGAATGGGGAAATATCTACATAAAAATAGGACCCTTAATTTAAGCCATGTATAAAAATTAAGTCAAAATGGATTCAAGACCTAAAACTATAAAACTTTTTGAAGAAAACATAGGGAAAAGCTTCCTGATACTGGATTTGGCAGTGATTTCCTAGCCATCACACTAAAATTGCAGGCAACAGAAATAAATTAATTAGACTACATCAAAATGTAAAATGTCTGTGCATTAAAGGACACAATCAACAGGAATTCAAGAGTCACCTACTAAAGGGGAGAAAGTATTTGCAAATCATATCTGGCAAAAGGTTAATATCTAGAATATATAAAGAACACCCACAACTCAAAAAAAATTCTAATTCAAAAATAACTAAAGAACATGAATAGATACTTCTGTAGATATAATACACAAGTGGCCAACAAGCATACAAAATGATGCTTAACATAGTAATGTTAAGTAAGGAAAGTACAAATCAAAACCGCAACGAGATATCGCGTCATGTCAATTAGGATAGCTACTATCAAAAAAACAAAAAGAAAGTAACAAGTGTTACTGAGAGTGTGAAGAAATTGGAGCCCTCGTGAACTGTTAGTGGGAACATAAAATTATGCAACATCTAAGGAAAACAGTATGGTATGGAAGTTACTTTTAAAAATAAAAATGGAATTTCATATGGGCCAGCAATTTCACTGTTGGATATATACCCCCCAAAAGTTGAAAACGGGATCTCCAAGAAATATTTACACAACCCTATTCATAGCAACATTATTCACAATGGCCATGATGTGGAAGTAACCCAAGTGCCCAATGATGAATTAGTAAACAAAATGTGCTCTGTGTATATATGTGTGTATACATATGTATATATATGTGTGTGTATATATGTATGCACATATGTACATACATGTGTGTATATATGTACATATACATGCATATTTATATTTATATATATACACATATATACATAAATACACATACATGCACACACATACAATGGAAAATTATTCTTACAGGGGAAAAAATCTGACACATGCTATAACATGGATGAATCTTGAGGTCATTATGCTAAGTGAAATAATCCAGTCACAAAAAGATAAATATTACATGATCCTCTTACATGAGGTATCTAGAGTAGTCAACTTCATTGAAACAGAAGGTAACAGTGATTTCCAGGGAATGGGTGGGGGAGAGAATAAGGGGTTACTGTCTAATAAGTGTAGAGTCCCAGTTTTGCAAAAGTTCTGGAGATTGGTCACACAACAACATGAATGTACTTAACACTCCTAAACTGTATACTTAGATATAGATAAAATGGTAAATTTTATGCATTTATTACCACTATTACATTTTTTAAAAATTGATATAAAGAGAGTGCTGAGCCAGGATCTGTGCCTAACTCAAGCAGGGGAGGCGTCTACACTCAGAAAACAGAGGGATGGGTTACACAGGTTTGTTAGCTGCTGTGAGACCCAAGTGTGTCTCCTTCCACAGGGCTGGCCCAGTAAGGGTAGGGCCTACTTCCCTGCTGAATTTCTGCCCAAGGGAGCCCCATGGCAAGAAACATTTAACAACAATTTTTTAAAATTGTGGCCAGGCACGGTGGCTCATGCCTGTAATCCCAAGCACTTTGGGAGGCCGAGGCAGGTGGATCACCTGAGGTCGTGAGGTTGAGACCAGCCTGATCAACATGGAGAAACCCCATCTCCACTAAATACACAAAATTAGCTGGGCATGGTGGCCCATGTCTTTAATCCCAGCTACTTGGGAGGCTGAGGCAGAAGAATTGCTTGAACCCAGAGGCAAACAGAGGTTGCAGTGAGCTGAGATCACGCCATTGCACTACAGCTTGGGCAACAAGAGCAAAACTCAATCTCAAAAAAAAAAAAATTGTGGACACAGTGTCAGTGATCAGAGGTGGCTCTCCCAAGACCCAGGAGCAGACCTGGTAAGGAGGTCAAAACCTATCTCCCACTTGCACTGCAGGGCACAGCTGCAAATATGAGGATACCCAAAAGGAGCAGGCTCTCAAGCACCATCTACTAGATCACAGCCCAAACTATACCACCAAAAACACACTTCACCAATTCTTTCTATGAAACCAAGGGCAAGAATTTAACAAAAGACCCTATACAGAGTCTTAACCCTCTAAAAACTTCCAGAAATAAAGCCAACTGACTATACTCAATTTACACCGTGGTTAAAGGCACAGCAACACTCTCAGATGAGAAAGAACCAGTGCAAGAATTCCGGCAATTCAAAAGGCAGAGTGTCTCTTTACCTCTAAATGAGCCCACTAGCTCCACAGCAATCATTACTAAGCAATCTGAAATGACTTAAATGACGGACATGGAATTCTGATCTGGATGTCAAAGAAGCTCATCAAGATCCAGGAGAAAGTGAAAACCCAATCCAAGGAAGCCAAGCAATCCAGTAAAAGAATTTAAGAGTTAAGAGACAAAACAGACATTTTTAAAGCCCCCAACTGAACTCCTTGAGTTGAAAAACAGTATGTAAGAATTTTATAATACAATCAGAAGTACTAACAACGTAATAGACCAAGCTGAGGAAAGCATAACAGAGCTCAAAGACCAACTCTTTGAATCAACTCAGTCTGACAAAAAGAAAAAGAATTTTTTTTTTTTTTTTTTTTTTTTTGAGAGAGAGTCTCGCTCTGTTGCCCAGGCTGGAGTGCAGTGGCCAGATCTCAGCTCACTGCAAGCTCCGCCTCCCAGGTTGAGGCCATTCTCCTGCCTCAGCCTCCCGAGTAGCTGGGACTACAGGCACCCACCACCTCGCCTGGCTAGTTTTTTTCTGTATTTTTTTTTTTAGTAGAGACGGGGTTTCACCATGTTAGCCAGGATGGTCTTGCTCTCCTGAACTTGTGATCCGCCCATCTCAGCCTCCCAAAGTGCTGGGATTACAGGCTTGAGCCACCACGCCCGGCCAAGAATTTTTTTTTTTTTTTTTTTTTTTGAGGCGGAGTCTCGCTCTGTCGCCCGGACTGGAGTGCAGTGGCCAGATCTCAGCTCACTGCAAGCTCCGCCTCCCGGGTTCCCGCCATTCTCCTGCCTCAGCCTCCCGAGTAGCTGGGACTACAGGCGCCCGCCACCTTGCCCGGCTAGTTTTTGTATTTTTAGTAGAGACGGGGTTTCACCGTGTTAGCCTCTGAGAAATATGGGATTATATAAAGAAACCAAATCTATGTCTCATTGGCATCCCTTACAGAGGAGACAGAATAAGCAACTTGGAAAATATATTTGAAGATATAGTCCACAAAAATTTCCCTAATCTTGCTGGAGATGTTAACACGCATATTCAGGAAATACTGAGAATCCTGCCTAGATACCATACAAGATGGCCATCCCCAAGACACTTAGTTATCAGGTTCACCAAGATGAACACAAAAGAAAACATCTTAAAGACAGCTAGAGAAAAAGGTCAGGTCAAAAACAGAGGGACCCCCACCAGGCTAGCAGTGGACCTATCAGCAGAAACCTCATGAGCCAGAAGCGATTGGGGCCCTATTTTCACCATCCTTAAGGAAAATAAATTCCAACCAAGAATTTCATATTCCACCAAACTAAACTTCATAAGTGAAGGAAAAATAAAATCCTTCTCAGACAAGCAAATGCTAAGCAAATTCATTTCAACTAGACCAGCCCTACAAGAGGTCCTTAAGGGAGTACTAAACATGGAATCAAAAGAACACTATGTGATATCACAAATACTTAAGCACATAGCCTAAAGACAATATAAAGCAACTACACACCCATGTCTACATAATAAAAGCTAACAAAAGGAAGATGGGATCAAAATCTCACATATCAGTACTAACCCTGAATATAAATGGGTTAAACACAAATTAAAAGACAGAGTGGGAAGCTGGATAAAAAGACAAGACCCAATTGTCTGGGGTCTTCACAAGACCCAACTCCCACAAAATGACACCCACATTATCAAAGTAAAGGATTAGAGAAAGACCCACTATGAAAACAGAAACAAAAAAGATCGGGATCACTACTCATATCAGACAAGTGAGACTTTAAACTTTTAAAAATTAAGAAGGACAAAGAAGGGCATTACATAATGATAAATGATACAATTCAACAAGACTAAACTATTATAAATATATATGTACCCAACATTAGAGCATCCAGATTCATAAAACAAGTTCTTCTTCACCTACAAAAAGACTTAGACAGCCACACAGTAATAGTGGGAAACTAACACCACCCCACTGACAGCATTAGACAGATCACTGAGGCAGAAAACTAACAAACTCTGGACTCAACACTTAATCAACTGGACCTAAAAAGACATCTACCAGAACACATCTAACCAGGAGTTCCTCACAACACAGCATAGCTGCTATGAAAAACTGTAGCCAGACTGCTTCTTTAAATGGGACCCTGATCCATCCCTCCCTACTGGACAGGACCTCCCTGCAGGAATTTCAGCAATTCCAGCCAGGGTTATATGGACAGAATTCTGATCTCTCCCTGGAATGGAGCCTCTGGAGGGAGGGGCAACCACAGAATATACATTTTTCTCAGCTGCACATGGAACATATTCCAAGATCAATCACATGCTACATCATAAAGCAAGTCTCAAAAAAAAATAGCAAGCACACTCTTGGACAACAGTGCAATAAAAAGAGAAATCAATACCAGGAAGATCTCTTAAAACTACACAAATACATGGAAATTAATTAAAATTTATTCCTGAATAACTCTTGGGTGAATAACAAAAATAAATCAGAAGTCTAAATATTGTTTGAAATTATTGAAAATAGGGATACCACTTACCAAAATCTGAGATACAGCTAAAGCAGTGTTAAGAGGAAAGTTTAACCACATGTTCTTGCTTATAAGTGGGAGCTGAATGATGACAACACATGAACACGTGTGGGGAACATTAACACTAGGGCCTTCCAGTAGGGGTGGAGGGAAGTAGAGCATCAGGAAGAATAGCTAATGGATGCTGGGCTTAACACCTAGGTGATGGGTTGATCTCTGCAGCAAACCACCATGGCACACGTTTGGCTATTTAACACACCTGCATGTCCTGTATGTGTACCCCAGAACATAAAAGTTTAAGAAAAATAGGAAAGTTTATAGCACTAAGTGCCTTCATCAAAAAGTTAGACCTCAAGTTAACAACCTGAATTTACACCTAAAGGAGAAAAAAGGAAAAAAGCAAAGCAAACCAATCCCAAAGCTAGCATAAGAAATAATTACAATTACAGAAGATCTGAACAAAATTGAGATTAAAAAATCCGTATAAAGATCAGTGAAACAAGCGTTGGTTATTCAAAAGAATCAGTAAAAATTGGCAGATTTCTAGATAGATTAACAACAAAAAAGAAAGAAGATCCACAAAATCACCAAGGTGATCCTGCAATTATTCAACACAGAAATACAAAAGATCCTCAGGCTACTATCAACAATTCTTTGCACACAAATCTAGAGGAAAGGTGTGGGCCAAGATGACCAATTAGAAGCAGCTGCAGTCTGTGGCTTTCATGAAGAGGAATGAAAATGGCAAGTGAATTCTGTACCTTCAGCTGAGGTATCCAGGTTTTCACATTGGGAATGACTAGGTGGATGGCTCGACCCAGAGACAGCAAAGAAAAGCAGGGTGGGGCAAATGGCCCACCCAGCAGCAGCACAGAGCCAAGGGAGCCCCAACCCCAGTCAAGGGAGGCGGTGAGCAATTGTGTGACCCAGAAACCACACTTTTTCCATAGATCTTTGCAACCCATGAATCAGGAGATCCCCTTGTGACCCCCATGCCACCAAGGCCTTGGGTCTGAAACACAGAGTTGTGCAGAGTCTCAGCAAAGTGGACACTGAGGCACACACAGATACCCAGGAGTTTTGCATACCCAAGCCCTGGGAATTCCTCCAAGGGGGGAGATCCGTCCAAGCATTCCCCTAGGAAGGAGAATGCTCAGATAAATCTGAGCTCAGCCACATTCCTTGAATCCAGTGAGCTAAGTAGCATCATTCTGCAGGCCCAACTCCTACAGCACCTCACAAGTTAAGACCCACTGGCTTGGAATTCCAGCCGGCCAGTGGCAGCAGGCTGGAGACCGCCTGAGATAGACCAAGTTCCCAGGGGGAGTGGTGGCTGCCATCTCTGTGGTTTGAGTTGGCCATTCTAGTCTGCTGGCTCCAGGGAGTCTGGGTGGTCCAGACCAGGAGGAGTTCCTCTCAACACAGCATACCTGCTATGATAGTTTGTAGCCAGACTACTTCTTTAGGTGGGACACTGATCCATTCCTCCTCACTGGGCAGGGCCTTCCTGGAGGAATTTCAGCAATATATGGAGAGAACACTGATCTTTCCTTGGGATGAAGCCCCTGGAGGGAGGGAAAGCCACCCTTTCTGTGGTTCAGCCAAGTTAGCCTTTTCAGCCTGCTGGTTCTGGAGAGGCCAGGCAATGTGAATGGGGAGGTGGGGCGGGGGTTTCCTCCAGCACAGTGTACCTGCTTTGCCAAGGCTCAACCACACTGCTTCTTTAAGAGGAAACCTGATCCTGATCCCATTCCTCCTGACTGGGTGAGACCTCCCAACAGGGGTCTCCAGACACCTTCTACAGGAGCATTTGGGCTGGCATCAGGTCAGTGCCTCCCTAGGACAGAGCTTCCAGAGGAAGGATCATGCTGCCATCTTTACTGTTTCTCAGCCTTCACTGGTAATACCTCCAGGTATACGAGGGACCAAGGTGTATAGGGTGTGGAGCAGACCCCCGGCAAACCACAGCAGCTCTACAGAAGAGTGGCCTAACAATTAAAAGTAAAACAAACAACATCATCATCATCAACAAAAGAGACCCCACAAAAACCACATTCAAAGGTCAGCAACCTCAAAGGTCAATGGTAGATAAGCCCACAAAGATGAGGAAGAATGAATGCAAAAATGCTGAAAACTCAAAAAGTCAGAGTGCCTCTTCTCCAAATGTCCACAACACATCTCCAGCAAGGACACAGAACTGGGCTGAGGCTCAGATGGCTGAACTGACAGAAGTAGACTTCAGAAGGTGGGTAATAACAAACTTCACTGAGCTAAAGGAGCATGTTCTAACCCAATGCAAAGCTAAGAATCATGATAAAACAGGCCAGGCACGGTGGCTCAAGCCTGTAATCCCAACACTTTGGGAGGCCGAGACAGGCAGATCACAAGGTCAGGAGATCAAGACCATCCTGGCTAACATGGTGAAACCCCGTCTCTACTAAAAAATACAAAAAACTAGCCAGGAGAGGTGGTGGGCACCTGTAGTCCCAGCTGCTCAGGAGGCTGAGGCAGGAGAATGGCGTCAACCCGGGAGGCGGAGCTTGCAGTGAGCTGAGATCCAGCCACTGCACTCCAACCTGGGCAACAGAGCGAGACTCTGTCAAAAAAAAAAAAAAAAAAAAAAAAATCATGATAAAACAATACAGGAGCTGGTAATGAAAAGAGCCAGTTCAGAGAGGAACATAACTGATCTGATGGAGCTGAAAAACACAACCCAAGAACTTCACAATGCAATCACGAGTATCAGTAGAATATCTTTCTGAAATAAGACAGGCAGAAAAGAGTAGAGAAAAAAGAACTAAAAGGAATGAACTTCAGAGAAATATAGGATTATGTAAATAGACTGAACCTACAACTGATTGGGGTAACTGAGATAGGGAAAATGGAATCAAGTTGAAAAACATACTTCAGAATATCATGCAAGAGAACTTCCCCAACCTACCAAGACAGGCCAACATTCAGATTCAGGAAATCCAGAGAGCCCCAGTAAGATACTCAATGAGAAGATCAACCCCAAGACACATAGTCAGATTCTCCAAGGTCTAAATGAAAGAAAAAAATGTTCAGTGCAGCCAGAGAGAAATGCCAGGTCACCTACAAAGGGAAACCCATCAGACTAACAGTGGACCTCTCAGCAGAAACCCTACAAGCCAAAAGAAATTGGAGGCCAAAATTCACATTCTTAAAGAAAATTTTTAACCCAGAATTTCGTATCAGGCCAAACTAAGCTTCATAAGCAAAGGAGAAATAAGACTGTTTGAAGACAAGCAAGTGTTAAGGGAATTTATCACCATCTGGCCTCCCTTGCAAGAGCTCCTGAAGGAATCACTAAGCATGGAAAGGAAAAAACCATTACCAGACACTAAAAAAAAAACACACTGACAGACCAGTGACACTTTGAAGCAACCACATAAACAAGTCTGCAAAATAACCAACTATCATCATGATGACAGGATCAAATTCACACATAACAATATTAACTTTAATGTAATGAGCTAAGTGTCCAATTAAAAGACACAGAAGGGTAAGCTGGATAAAGAACCAAGATCTATCAGTATGCTGTGTTCAACAGACCCATCTCATGTGCAAAGACACACACAGGCTCAAAATAAAAGGACGGAGGAATATTTAACAAGCAAATAGAAAACAGAAAATGAAGCAGGGGTTACAATCCTAGTATCTGACAAAACACTTTAAACCAACAAAGATCAAAAAAAGATAAAAAGGGCATTACATAATGGTAAAGAGTTCAATTCAATAAGAGCTAACTATCCTAAATATATATACGCCCAACACAGGAGGCACCCAAATTCATAAAGCACATTTTTAGAGACCCACAAAGAGACTTAGACTCCCACAGAATAGTGGGAGACTTTAACACCCCACTAACAATATTAGACAGATCATGAAGACAAAAGATTAACAGATATTCAGGATCAGAACTTACCTCTGGAGCAAGTGGACCTGATAGCTATCTACAGAACTCTTCACCCAAAAACAGAATATACATTCTTCTCATCCTTACAAGGCACATAATCGGAAGTAAAACATTCCTCAGCAAATGCAAAAAGGACCTGAAACAGTCTCTCAGACCACAGCACAGTCAAATTAGAGCTCAAGAGTAATAAGCTCACTCAAAACCACCCAACTCCATGAAAACTGAACAACCTCCTCCTGAATGACTCCTAGGTAAATAAAAAAGCTAGAAATATCTCAGTCAACAACCTAACATCACAACTAAAAGAACTAAGGAACCAAGAGCAAACCAACCCTAAAGCTAGCAGAAGACAAGAAATAACCAAGATCAGAGTGGAACTGAAGGAGACACAAAAAACCTTTAAAAATATGTAATCCCAGCACTTTGGGAGGCCGAGACGGGCGGATCACGAGGTCAGGAGATCGAGACCATCCTGGCTAACATGGTGAAACCCCGTCTCTACTGAAAAATACAAACAACTAGCCGGGCGAGGTGGCGGGTGCCTGTAGTCCCAGCTACTCGGGAGGCTGAGGCAGGAGAATGGCGGGAACCCGGGAGGCGGAGCTTGCAGTGAGCTGAGATCCGGCCACTGCACTCCAGCCTGGGCGACAGAGCGAGACTCCGTCTCAAAAAAAAAAAAAAAAAAAAAAAAAAAAATAGATAAAATTAAAATCAATGAATCTGGGAGCTGCTGCTTTGAAAAAATTACTAAAACAGATACACCACTAGGTAGGCTACTAAAGAAGAAAGAAGAATAAAATAGACACAATCAAAAATGATAAGGGGGATATTACCATTGACCCCACAGAAATATAAACAACCATCAGAGAACACTATAAATAACTATGCAAATAAACTAGAAAATCTAGAAAAAATGGATATAGTCTGGACACATACACCCCACCAAGACTGAACTAGGAAGAAATTAAATCCCTGAATGGACCAGTAACACGTTCTGAAATTGAGGCAGTAATAAATAGCCTACCAACCAAGAAAAGCCCAAGACCACACAGACTTACAGCTGAATTCTACTAGAGGTACAAAGAGCTGGTACTATTTCTACTGAAACTATTCCAAACAATGGAAAAGGAGGGACTCCTCCCTAATTTATTCTATGCAGCCAGCATCATCCTGATACCAAAACCTGGCAGAGATACAGCAAAAACTCCAGATCAATATCCCTAATGAACAGTAATGCAAAAATCCTTAATAAAATACTGCAAACCGAATTCAGTAGCACATAAAAGAGCTTATCTACCAAAAATCACGGTGGTTTCATCCCCAGGATGCAATGTTGGTTCAACATATGCAAATCAATAAATGTAATTCATCACATAAACAGAACAAAAGACAAACCACATGGATTTTCTCAATAGATACAGAAAAGGCCTATGATAAAATTCAACATCTCTCATGTTAAAAACTCTCAATAAACTAGGTATTGAAGGAACATACCTTGAAATAATAAAAGCCACATATATCAGACCCACAGCCAGTATACTGAATGGGCAAAAGCTGGAATCATTTCCCCTGAAAACCATCAAAAGACAAGTATGCCTTCTCACCACTCCATTTAACATAGTATTGGAAGTTCTGGCCAGGGCAATCAGGCAAGAGAAAGAAATAAAGCATATTCAAATAGGAAGAGAGGAAGTCAAATTATCTTTGTTTGCAGATGAGGTAATTCTATCTCTAGAAAATCCCATCGTCTCAGCCCAAAAACTTCTTAAGCTGATAAGTAACTTCAGCAAAGTCTCAGGATACAAAAATCAATGTGGAAAAATTGCTAGCATTTCTATACAATAACAACAGTTAAGCCTAGTGCCAAATCATGAATGAACTCCCATTCACAACTGTTACAAAGGAAACAAAATACCCGGAATACAGCTAAAAAAGGAAGTGAAGAGCCTCTTCAAGGAGACCTACAACTCACTACTCAAAAAAAAATCAGAGATGACACAAATAGAAAAAAATTCTATGCTCATGGAGAGGAAGAATCAGTATCATGAAAATGGCCATACTGCCCAAATTTATAGATTCAATGCTATTCCCATTAAACTTCCATTGACACTCTTCACAGAATTGGAAAGAACTATCTTAAAATGCATATGGAACTAAAAAAGAGCCTGAATAGTCAAGACAATCCTAAGCAAAAAGAACAAAGCTGGAGGCATCATGCTACCCAACTTCAAACTATACTACAAGGCTACAGTAACCAGAATAGTATGGTATTGGTACAAAAACAGACCCAAAGACCAATGTAACAGAAGAGAGAACTCAGAAATGAGACTGCACATGTACAACCATCTGATCTTCAACAAACCTGACAAAAAAACATGAAATGGAGAAAGGATTCCCTATTTAATAAATGGTGCTGGGAGAAGTGGCTAGCCATATACAGAACATTGAAGCTAGAACCCTTCCTTATACCATATACAAAAATTAACTCAAGATGGATTAAGATTTAAATGTAAAACCCAAAACTATAAAAACCGTAGAAGAAAATCTAGGCAATACCATTCAGAGCATAGGCATGGACAAATGAGATGTTTCATGATTAAAATGCCAAAAGCAATTACAACAAAAGTAAAAATTGAGAAACAGGATCTAATTGAACTAAAGAGCTTCTGCACATCAAAAGAAATGCTAATCAGAGTGATCAGACAATCTACAGAATGGGAGAAAATTTTTGCAATCTATCCATCTTACAAAGGTCTAATATCCAGCATCAAAAAGACACTTAAATTTACAAGAAAAAAAAATTAAAAAGTAAGCAAAGGACATGAATCAACACTTTTTAAAAGATGACGTTTTTGCAGCCAACAAGCATAGGGAAAAAAGCTCAGTATCACCTATCATTAGAGAAATGAAAATCAAAACCATAATGAGATACCATCTCACACTGGTCAGAATGCAATTTTTAAAAGTCAAGAAACAGATGCTTGCAAGATTGTGGAGGAAAAGGAACACTCTTACAATGTTCATGGGAGTGTAAATTAGTTCAACCATTGTAGAAGACAGTGTGGAAATGCCTCAAAGATCTAGAAGCAAAAATAGCATTTGACCTAGCAATCCCATAATGGGTATATACCAAATGAATGTAAACTGTGATATTACCAAGATACATGCACGCATATGTTCACTGCAGCACTATTCACAATAGCAAAGACATTAAATCAACCCAAATGCCCATCAATGATAGGCTGGATAAAGAAAATATGGCACATATATACCATGGAATACTATGCAGCCATGAATAGGAATGAGATCATGTCCTTTGCAGGTACATGGATGGAACTGGAAGCTATTATCCACAGCAAAGTAGCAGGAATAGAACACCAAGCACCATGTGTTCTCACTTTTAAGTAGGAGCTGAACAATGAGAACACATGGACACATGGGAGGGAAAAATCACTAGGACCTGTCAGGGGCAGTGGGGAGGGAGAGCATCAGGAAGAATAGCTAATGGATGCTAGGCTTAAAACCTAGGTGATGAGTTGATCTGTGCAGCAAACCAACATGGCACACATTTACCTATGTAACATGCTTGCTCATCCTGCACCTGTACCCCAGAACTTAAAAGTTGAAGGAAAAAAAAGGAAATCTAGAGGAAATGGATGAATTTCTGCATGCACACAATTTCCCATGATTCAATCAGGAAGAGATTGAAACCCTGAATAGACATCAGCTTTTAAAATTGAATCAGTAATAAAGAACCTACCAACCAAAAAAAACCCTGGACCAGATGAATTCACAGCTGAATTCTACCAGGCATTCAAATAACTGATACCAGCCAGGCACAGTGTCTCATGACTGTAATCCTAGCACTTTGGAAAGCCAAGTGGGGTGGATCGCTTGAGGTCAGATGTTCAAGACCAACCTAGCCAACATGGTGAAACCCCATCCAGATGTGGTGCCAGATGCCTGTATTCCCAGCTACTCAGGAGACTGAGTCAGGAGAATTGATTGAACCTAGGAGGTGAAGGCTCTAGTGAGCTGAGATCACACCATTGCACATCAACATGGGTGACAGAGTGTGACTCCATCTCAAAAAAACAAATAAATGATACCAATCCTACTGAAACTAGTCCCCAAAAAGAAAAAAAAAAAAAATCCAGGAGGAGGGGTTCCTCCATAAACCATTTTATAAAGCCAACATCAGTCTGATGCCAAAATCTGGCAGAGACACAACCAAAAAAGAAAACTTCAGGCTAATATTCCTGATGAAAACAAATGCAAAAATTCTCTACAAAATATTAGCAAACAATCTAGTAGCACATCAAAGAGTTAATACATCATAATCAAGTAGACTTTATTCCAGGAATGCAAGGCTGGTTCAACATGTGCAGAGCAATAAATGTGATTCACCACAAACAGAATTGAAAGCAAAAACCATATGATTATCTAATACACAAAGAAAAAGCTTTTGATAAAATCCAACATCCCTTCATGATAAAAACTTGCAGCAGACTAGGCATTAAAGGAACATACCTCAAGGTAATAAATGCCATCTATGAAAATCCACAGCCAACATTATACTGAATGGGTAAAAGCTCGAACTATTTCCCTTGAGAACTGGAACAAAACAAAGATGCTCACTCTCAACCACTCCTATTCAACATAGTATTGGAAGTCCTAGCCAGAAGAATCAAGCAAGAGAAAGAAAAAAAGGCATCTACATAGGAAGAGAGGAAGTCAAATTATCTGTTTTCACTTACAATATGATGCTACACTTAGAAAATCCCAAAGACTCTGCCAAAAGGCTCCTAGAATTGATAAGTAACTGTAATAAAGTTTCAGGATACAAAAATCAATAGCATTCCCATACATCAACAACATCCAAGTTGAGAGTGAAATCAAGAACACAATCCCATTTACAGTAGCCACAAAGAAAGTGAAATAGCCAATGATACAGCTAACTAGCATGGTGAAAGATTCCGACAGAAACTATAAAACACTGCTGAAAGAAATCAGAGATAACACAAATAGAAAAACATACCATGATCATGGATTGGAAGACTCAATGTCATAAAAATGGCCATACTTCCCAAGCAATCTACAGATTTAGTGCTGTTCATATGAAACTGCCAACATCATCCTTCAAACAAATGGGGAAAAATTCTAAAATTCATATGGAACCAAAAAAGAGCTCAAACAGTCAAGGAATCCTAAGGAAAAAAACCAGAGGTATCACACTACTTAACTTCAAACTGCACTATAAAGCTACAGTAACCAAAACAGCATGATACTGGTACAAAAACAGACATATAGATTAACAGGACAGAATGGGAAACTCAGAAATAAAGCTGAACACCTAAAACCATCTGATCTTCAACAATGCTGGCAGAAACAAGCCATGGGGAAAGTGTTCCCTATTTAATAAATGGTGCTGAGATAACTGACTAGCCATCTGTAGGAGATTGAAGCTGGACCTCTAACTTTCACCATTAAAAAAAAAAAAAAAAACACTCAAAATGGATCAAAGATTTAAAACTAAGACCTCAAACTACAAAAATCCTAGAAGACAACCTAAGAAATACTCTTTTTGTCATCAGCCTTGGAAAAGAATTTTTGGCTAAGTCCCCAAAAGCAATTGCAACAAAAACAGAAAAAGGTAAGTGGGATCTAGTTAAACTAAAGAGCATCTGCTCAACAAAAGAAACTATCAACAGAGTAAACAGACAGCCTACAGAATGGGAGAAAATATTCACAAACTATGCATCTGTCAATGACCTAATATCTACAATATATAGAAAACAAATAAAAAATAACCTCTTTTAAAAATGGGCAAAGTACATGAACAGCCACTTATCAAAAGATGACATACAAGTGACCAACAAAAAACGTGCTCAGCATCACTAATCACCCAAGAAATGCAAATCAAAACCACAATGCAATACGATCTCACAGCAGTCAGAATAGCTATTATCAAAAAGTCAAAACACAACAGATGCTAGTGAGGCTTCAGAGAAAAGGGAACATTTATATACTTGATAGGAATGTAAATTAGTCCAGTTACTGTGGAAAGCAGTCTGGAGATTTCCCAAAGAACTTAAAACAGGCGGGGCATAGTGACTCATGCCTGTAATCCCAGCACTTTGGGAGGCCAAGGTGGGCGGATCACCTGAGGTCAGGAGTTCGAGAGCAGCCTGACCAACAAGGAGAAATCCCATTTCTACTAAAAATACAAAATTAGCCAGGGTGGTGGCACATGCCTGTAATCTCAGCTACTCAGGAGGCTGAGGCAGGAGAATCGCCTGCACCCAAGAGGCAGAGTTTGTGGTGAGCCAAGATCGTGCTGTTGCACTCCAGGCAACCAGAGTGAAACTCCGTCTCAAAAAAAAAAAAAACTTGAAATAGAGCTATCACTCCACACAGCAATTCTATTATCATTCTACCAAGACGACACATGCACTCATATGTTCATCACTATGCTATTCACAATAGAGAAAAAAAAAAAAAAAAACAAAGAATCAACCCAGGTGCAGATCAACAGTAGTTGAGATCGTGCTGCTGCACTGCAGCCTGGGCGACAGAGCAAGATTCTGTCTCAAAAAAAAAAAAAAGAAAAGTAAATGTGGTACCTATACACTGTAAAATGCTTCACAGCCATTAAAAAAAAAAAAAATGAAATCATGTCCTTTGCAGCAATGTGGATGCAGCTGGGGCAATTTGGAAGATTTTACTATAAATAATATTTCTATATCAATTCATACAAATAAAGTATGTAGTTATGTGGTTATACAGGAGACTGGTCTTGATACACGTCAGCATATTTAAGCATGTCCCATCATATCTGCAACTTTTTTGAAATGATTCAGAAAAAAATGGTAAACACAAATACATATATAATGATATAAAGAGAAATGGAACAAATATGATAAAATGTTATCTATTGGTGAATATAGGTTATATGAGTGTTTGCTGTATTCTTCTAAATTTTTCAAAATAAAAGAAGGACAGAGGAAAGGGAATCAGTTGTAAGAGGTAATGACTTTTTATTATACTTTAAGTTCTAGGGTACATGTGCACAACGTGCAGGTTTGTTACCTATGTATATATGTGCCACGTTGGTGTGCTGCACCCATTAGCTCATCATTTACATTAGGTATATCTCCTAATGCTATCCCTCTCCCCACAATAGGACCCAGTGTGTGATGTTCCTCTTCCTGTGTCCAAGTGATCTCATTGTTCAATTCCCACCTACGAGTGAGAATATGCAGTGTTTGGTTTTCTGTTCTTGTGATAGTTTGCTGAGAATGATGGTTTCCAGCTGCATGCATGACCCTACAAAGGACACAAACTCATCCTTTTTTATAGCCGCATAGTATTCCATGGCATATATGTACCACATTTTCTTAATCTAGTCTGTCACTGATGGACATTTGGGTTGATTCCAAGTCTTTCCTATTGTGAATAGTGCCACAATAAACATACATGTGCATGTGTCTTTATAGCAGCATGACTTACAATCCTTTCGGTATATCCCCAGTAATGGGATGGCTGGGTCAAATGGCATTTCTAGTTCTAGATTCTTGAAGAATCACCACACTGTCTTCCACAATGGTTGAACTAGTTTATAGTCCCACCAACAGTGTAAAAATGTTCCTATTTCTCCACATCCTCTCCAGCACCTGTTGTTTCCTGACTTTTTAATGATTGCCATTCTAAATGGTGTGAGATGGTATCTCATTGTGGTTTTGATTTGCATTTCTCTGATGGCCACTGATGATGAGCATTTTTTCACATATCTGTTGGCTGTATGAATATGTTCTTTTGAGAAGTGTCTATTCATATCCTTTGCCCATTTTTTGATGGGGTTGTTTTTCTCTTGTAAATTTGATTGTGTTGGAAGTTCTGGCTAGGGCAATCAGGCAAGAGAAAGAAATAAAGGGTATTCAGTTAGGAAAAGAAGAAGTCAAATTGTCCCTGTTTGCAGATGACATGATTGTATATTTAGAAAACCCCATTGTCTCAGACCAAAATCTCCTTAAGCTGATAGGCAACTTCAGCAAGGTCTCAGGATACAAAAATCAATGTGCAAAAATCACAAGCATTCTTATATACCAGTAACAGACAGAGAGCCAAATCATGAATGAACTCCCATTCACAATAGCTTCAAAGAGAATACCTAGCAATCCAACTTACAAGGGATGTAAAGGACCTCTTCAAGAACCACAAAACACAGCTCAGTGAAATCAAAGAGGACACAAACAAATGGAAGAACATACCATGCTCATGGATAGGAAGAATCAATATTGTGAAAATGGCCATACTGCCCAAGGTTATTTATAGATTCAATGCCATCCCCATTAAGTTACCAATGACTTTCTTCACAGAATTGGAAAAAACTGCTTTAAAGTTCATATGGAACCAAAAAAGACCCCGCATTGCAAAGACAATCCTAAGCCAAAAGAAGAAAGCTGGAGGCATCATGCTACCTGACTTCAAACTATACTACAAGGCTACAGTAACCAAAACAGCATGGTACTGGTACCAAAACAGAGATATAGACCAATGGAACAGAACAGAGTCCTCAGAAATAATACCACACATCTACAGCCATCTGATCTTTGACAAATCTGACAAAAACAAGAAATGGGGAAAGGATTCCCTATTTGAGAAATGGTGCTGGGAAAATTGGCTAGACACAAGTAGAAAGCTGAAACTGGATCCTTTCCTTACTCCTCATATGAAAATTAATTCAAGATGGATTAGAGACTTAAATGTTAGACCTAAAACCATAAAAACTCTAGAAGAAAATCTAGGGAATACCATTCAGGACATAGGCATGGGCAAGGACTTCATGTCTAAAACACCAAAAGCAATGGCAACGAAAGCCAAAATTGACAAATGGGATCTAATTAAACTGAAGAGCTTCTGCACAGCAAAAGAAACTACCATCAGAGTGAACAGGCAACCTACAGAATGGGAGAAAATTTTTGTAATCTACTCATCTGACAAAGGGCTAATATCCAGAAATTACAAAGAACTCAAATTTACAAGAAAAAAATAACCCCATCAAAAAGTGGGCAAAGGATATGAACAGACACTTCTCAAAAGAAGACATTCATACAGCCAACAGACACGTGAAGAAATGCTCATCATCACTGGCCATCAGAGAAATGCAAATCAAAACCACAATGAGACACCATTTCACACCAGTTAGAATGGCAATCATTAAAAAGTCAGGAAACAGGTGCTAGAGAGGATGTGGAGGAATAGGAACACTTTTACACTGTTGGTGGGACTGTAAACTAGTTCAACCATTGTGGAAAACAGTGTGGCAATTCCTCAAGGATCTAGAACTAGAAATACCACTTGACTCAGCCATCCCATTACTGAGGATATACCCAAAGGATTATAAATCATGCTGCTATAAAGACACATGCACATGTATGTTTATTGTGGCACTATTTGCAATAGCAAAGACTTGGAATCAACCCAAATGTCCATCAGTGACAGACTAGATTAAGAAAATGTGGCACATATATACCATGGAATACTATGCGGCCATAAAAAAGGATGAGTTCATGTCCTTTGTAGGGTCATGCATGCAGCTGGAAACCATCATTCTCAGCAAGCTATCACAAGAACAGAAAACCAAACACTGCATGTTCTCACTCATAGGTGGGAACTGAACAATGAGATCACTTGGACACAGGAAGGGGAACATCATACATTGGGGCCTATTGTGGGGAGTGGGGGGAGGGATAGCATTAGGAGATATACCTAATGTAAATGACGAGTGAATGGGTACAGCACACCAACATGACACATGCATACATATGTAACAATCCTGCACATTGTGCACATGTGCCCTAGAACTTAAAGTATAATAAAAAAACTAAAAATAAAAATAAGAAGCCAAAAAACAATAAACATTGGCATAGATGTGGTGAAAAGGGGACACTTATACAGTGTTGATGGGAATGTAGATTAGTACAACCTCTATGGAAAACAGTATGAAGATTTCTCAAAAAATTAAATCTACCATTCAATCTAGTAATCCCACTATTGGGTATCTGCCCAGAGGAAAAGAAGTCATTGTATTAGAAAGACACTTGCATGCATATGTTTATCACAACACAATGCACAATTTCAAAGATATGGAACCAACCTAAATGTCCACTCACTGATGAGTGGATAAATACACCATGGAATACTAATCAGCCATAAAAGAAAAAAAAAGAGACAATGTCTTTTGCAGCAACTTGGATTGAGCCAGAGGCCATTATTCTAAGTAACTCAGGAATGAAACACCACATGCCGTATGTTCTCTGTAAGTGGGAGCTAAGTTGTGGGTATGCAAAGGCATACAGAGTGGTATAATGGACACTGGAAACTCAGAAGGTGGAAGGAGGGTGAGAGAGTTAAAAAAAACCACTGAACATTGGGTACAATGTATACCACTCAGGTAACAGGTACACTAAAATCTCACATTTCACCCCTATAAAATTCATCCACGTAACCAAAAACCATTAATACCCCCAAAAGCTATTGAAATACATTTATATATATATACACACACACGCAAACACACACACATACTTTTTTTTAAAAGATAGTTAATAGTGAACAATTGGGTCTTTTTTTATATTTTTGTTGTGATAAAAGACATAAGTAGTTTATCATATTGAGCATTTTTAAGTATATAACTGCAGTGGTATTAAATACATTCACAATGTTGTGAATCCATACACCATAATCTCCAGAACTCTGTTCACCCTGAAAAATAGAAACACTGTACCCATTAAACAGTAACTCCCCATTCTTAATATCATTAGTGATTCAGGATATGCAATTTCAAGCCACAATGAAATACCACTGTACAATCACTAGAATGACTTTAACCCAGAAAAATGGTAACACCAAGTGTTGGTGAGAATATGGAGAATATGTAACTTTCATACATCGCTAAAGGGAATGTAAAATGTTACACCCACCTTGGGAAACTGTTTGGCAGGTTTTAATGTTTAACAGTTAAACATCATTTATATATTTATTTATATATATACACACACAGAGACACACATATATACTCATACTTACTATATAACCTAATGATTCTACTCCTAAATATCTACCAAAGAGAAATGAAAAAGTATGTCTACACAAGGACTCACATGCAAATGTTAAAACAGTATTACTCCTAATAGCCAAAAACTAGAAACAATTTAAATGCCCATCAACTGGTGAATGAACAAAATGTAGTGTATCTGTACATTTGGGACACCATTCAGTTTTTGTTGTTGTTGTTTGAGATCGAGTCTCACCATGTCACCCAGGCTGGAGTGCAGTGGCACAATCTCGGCTCACTGCAACTTCCGCCTACCAGTTCAAGCGATTCTCCTTCCTCAGCCTCCTGAGTAGCTGGGACTACAGGCGCACACCACCATGCCTGGTTAATTTTTTTTGTATTTTCAGTACAGATGGGGTTTCACTGTGTTGGTCAGGCTGGTCCTGAACTCCTGACCTCAAATTATCCACCCACCTTGGCCTCTAAAAATGCTGGGATTACAGACGTGAGCCACCATGCCTGGCCCAATAATTTTTTAAGTCGAAGTACTGATACATGCTATAACATAGATGAACTTCAAAAACATGCTAAGTGAAACAAGCCAGACACGAAAGACTACATATTCTGTGATTCTATTTTTATGACATGTACAAAGAGTAAATGTGCAGAGACGAAAAGCAAAGTAGTGCTTGCCTGGAGCTAAGGGTGAGAGCAGGAATTGTCTGCAAAGAAACACAAGGGAACTTTTTGGGGCAATGGAAATATTCTAAATCTGCATATGGTGATGGTCGTGCTACTCTAAACTGGCTTAAAGGGCATTAAATTTTATACTTACAAAGGATTAATTTCATGGTATGTAAGTAATATCTCAATAAAGCCATTTTTAAAAAGAAAAAATCCATATAAGCATGTCATGAATTATATATGAAGACACTAAAATGAGGAATGATTTTGAGTCATTGATGGAATGTAGGAAAGGAGACTTTGCCTTGAATGGAACAGGATTTATAATATTGAAATGTACAAAAGAATTTTCAGAGCACTTTTGACAATTTTACGTATCATATTAATGCAAGCATTACTGTGTGTTAGTATTCCGTTTTTAGAATCAACTTGTTAGAAGACCTTAATTGTGGTTATGAGAAATACATTAAAATCATCTCCCTTAATGACATTAAACCATGTCACAGCTGATCAGATGTCTTAGTTCATTAGGGACACTGTAGCAAAATATCATAAACTAAGGAGCTTATAAACAAACACTTAATTCTCACAGTTCTGGAGGGTGAGAAGTTCAAGGTGCCAACAGATTCGGTGTCTGGTGAGGGCCCACTTTCTGGTTCATAGAAGGCATCTTCTCCCTGTGTCCTCTCACGGTGGAAAGAGACAAATCTGGACTCTTATTGCCTTATAAGGGCATTAATCTCACTCACATGGGCTCCATCGTCATGACTTAATCATCTCCCAAAGTTCCCACCTCCTAACAGCATTGTATTGGAGATTAAGTTTCAGCCCATGAATTTGGGGAGAATACAGACATTCAGTTCACACCATCAGAATTGGAGGGAGGTTGAAGACAGGCAAGGAGGTATTAACAACTATCGAAGATGAGAGGGGAGTTTGGAGTTTGAGGATATAGTTGAAAGTTAACAAAGGCAAAGAGTAGTTTCATTATAACATTCAGATTAGATAACTAATAGGGAAACTAAAAATAGTGATTTAACCATCAAAACTCGGGAGACAATGGTGTTCTGGGTGATGTGAGTGAGCTATATCCTCATATATCATTATCAGATCTCACAGCATGAACAATCTCTGGAGTTGCCTTAGTTCCTGTCCTTTGAGAGCTAAAATAGTTGGGGTGCTCCTAGATTCCTGTAGACTCTACTTCTTTAATAGAACTGCCCTCTCTGCTGCTGCTAAGTTTATACTGGTTTTTAAACTTATTACATTCAATCCAAGGCACACACAGTAGAAGAATATGTGAAGATGAACATATATTAAGTGAATAAAGTAGATTATAATGACAGAGAGCTTATTTCCCCCCTTCTAGGTAAAGAAAACCCCATTAGCAGTACATTCCCCCCCTACCCACAATCCTTTCACAGAAAGAAGTGATTGGGTTTGAAAATAAAACAGATATGCATAGCCCAGCACTTTCCTCTCTGTTTTCCAGGGAGTGAGTTATCAAAGTCCAGGTTCTTTCCTGACTTCCAATACTATTAATTTTAAAGGAGACGGCCTCACATGAAAAGACTCCTGTAATCCAGCAATATACTTTTTTTTTTTTTTTTTTTTTTGAGACGGAGTCTCCCTCTGCTGCCCAGGCTGGAGTGCTGTGGCTGGATCTCAGCTCACTGCAAGCTCCACCTCCCGGGTTCACACCATCCTCCTGCCTCAGTCTCCCGAGTAGCTGGGACTACAGGCGCCCACCACCTTGCCCGGCTAATTTTTTTGTATTTTTTAGTAGAGACGGGGTTTCACCGTGTTAGCCAGGATGGTCTCGATCTCCTGACCTCGTGATCCGCCCGTCTCGGCCTCCCAAAGTGCTAGGATTACAGGCTTGAGCCACTGCGCCCGGCCGCAATATACTTTTGAAATGTGTGTAACTAGATAAGGAAATCTATTCGATAATAAGCCTCAGCATTAGGAAGTCCTCCTGCCTACAGCTGTAAAACCACCCTGCAATCTAGACTTCATTAGTAATTCATGTGACACTTTGACCTCAATCTGCATTAAATCTCTGTAGGTAATTCTCAATGAATGCTACAGAAGAGGGTACTATCTATGTTTCCAGAAAGATCACCTACTACCTGTATAGGCGCTCCTCAACTTACAATGGGGTTACATCCTGTTAAATCCATTGTAAATTCGAAATACATTTAATACACCTGAGCTTCTGAACGTCGTTGCTTAGCCTAGCCTTCCTTAAATGCACTCAGAAAGAACACTTGCATGGGCCTACAGTTGAGCAAAATCACCTGGCAACACAGTACACTACACAACATCGGTTGGTTACCCTCATGACGGTGTGTGTCTGTGGCTCACTGGGAGCTGCAGTTCACTGCCACTACCTGGCATCATTAGAGTGTATTGCAGGGCATATCACTTGCCCAGGAAAACATCAAAACTCAAGGTACAATTTCTACTAAATGCATATCACCTTCACACCATGCTAACGTTGAAAATCATAAGTTGAACCATCATAAGGCAAGGCCGTCTGTACTACCTTCCCACTTTTGAAATGCATGCATGTGACAGCACAAGAGAAAAGTAAAGGACGGGAAATAGACATGCTAACATATAATCAGTAACAATTGCTGGGTGATGGTGGAGTGAGTAAGGTTTATTTTCCTCTTTTACTCTTGTGGGTTTCTTGAATTATTTTCCTCAAAAAAAATCTGCATTGATTTTATTATCAGAAAGAAAAGTATATGTTCATTTTTGGAAATTTAAAAAGCCTGAGCCTCATGTCAGGGTAAGGCATGATGGCCAAAATCAAGAACAGAAAGGAGACACATTTGTCTCAACAGCCAACTGAATTACAACTTTAAAACATTCTTACAGATGTTAGATAAGACCTTGTCTTGGACTGATCACTATCATATTATCAAAAATGCTTATAGTCAGCAGTCACCAGTGCCTGGACTGGTTTCACATACTTTTACAGCCACAGTTAGAAACTTTCTGGTAACATTTTAGTAAACTCTTGAGTAACTTTGGAGAGAGAATCATCATGCTTCAATTCATTATTTGCAGATCAATAAAGAGAAGTAGGAATAGCACAAAATATAATCCTAGTATAGTCTACCCTGCTGTTAAGTAAAGCTGCTTTCTTTTTTTCATTGCCCAAAGGTATGGCTTGTACCCAACTAGTCACTGCTTGGGGCCAGAGTTAGAAAATTTTCTCTTCTTAATTTATGTTCCATTGACTTTTTATGGTGGCAGATATTGATCTCGCTTTGTGCCATCAGATCAAATGCTGCAACCCAATTCAGAGCCAAGATCATGACTTTCAGTGATCAGCCTTTAATGTGCAGGAAAAAATGGAGGTGGAAACATGATTTATTTTGCTTTTGTAGGCTTTTTACTATAGACACAGATGTTGGGAGCTTTCTCAGCTACAGTCAGCTGTGGAGTGGGGCAGGTGAGCTGCCCTGCTTTCCTGGGGTGCCACAACCATAAAACAAACTGAACATTCCAGAAATGACTCATTTGATTAGAAGAGCCGAAAACCAGCAATAAGCAAAAGCAGAAAAGAACAAAGATCATTTTTCATTTGGGTTACTGATGGTCCCTAGGCATGGTCAAAGAAATGATGAAAGAGGCCGGGAGCGGTGGCTCACACCTGTAATCCCAGCACTTTGGGAGGCCGAGGCGGGTGGATCATGAAGTCAGCAGATCGAGACCATCCTGGCTAACAGGGTGAAACCTCATCTCTACTAAAAATACCAAAAAAAAAAATTTAGTCAGGCATGGCAGCACTACACCCAGCAACTTGGGAGGCTGAGGCAGAAGAATCGCTTGAACTCAGGAAGTAGAAGTAACAGTGAGCCAAGATCATACCACTGCACTCTAGCCTGGGTGACAGAAAGAGACCATCTCAAAAAAAGATAGAATGATTGTCTGCTTGTTATATAAAATTAGATAGGAATATCATTAATATCTTTGTTCCAGAATTGATAAGCAAGAATGGCTGGACTCGGCTTGACTTAGGCCATGTCCTTTTGTTATTTATAATCCTTTATTAGTTTCTCTGAACATTTTTTAAAGAGACTGACTTCATTAGTAGAGGAGAACCATGAAAGTTAAAGTCCACACAATGCATTCCAAGAGACGGACATGATTATGTTGGGCTAGAATACCATTGTAACAGACATGAGGAAGTATGTAGATTATCTCATCCCTGGAGACCTTATAGATAACTTCTTGTGGTATTGGGATCTGTAGAGTGAATTCCCATTGCCTTGTTATGCCACTGTGGAAGCTAAAAAAGAGCAAGGGACATTTTAGAAATTGTGCATCACTGAAGAACAAGAACATTAAGAAGAAAATTTAGGCTGGGCGCATTGACTCACACCTGCATTCCTAGCACTTTGGGAAGCTGAGGCAGGCGAATCATCGGAGGTCAGGAGTTTGAGACCAGTCTGGCCAACGTGGTGAAACCCTGTCTCTACTAAAAGTACAAAAATTAGCTGGGCATGATGATGGGCAACTATAATACCAGCTACTTGCAAGGCTGAGTCAGAAGAATCATTTGAACCTGGGAGGCAGAGGTTGCTGTGAGCAGAGACCACACCATTGCACTCCAGCCTGAGCAACAAGAGCAAAACTCCATCTAAAAAAAATAATTTTTAATAAAGAAGAAACTTAGGTTTCTTTGATTCCCATATGGAATTGGAAAAAAAAATATGGAGAACACCAACAATGTTGGGTTAGGAATATGTGTGTTTGTGTGTTATTTTAAAAGCTTTAAATAACTCCGAGTGATTCCAACATGTAGACAAAGCTGACAACTATGGCAAACAGGTCCATCCCTCTCGGGGTATTCTGAATTAGACAGTGCAGTTGCTTCAAAATATAACAGTCATTGACACAAACATTTAAATTAGAGATGTGTTGTCTCCCTATAGCACCTAGCTAACAGTTCCTTCAGAAATATTTGTTGAAATAAATCACTGATTTTAGCCTGAGAGTGGGGTCACTGTGTAATTTAAAATGTAAACGAGATTTTCTAAATCACCAGGCCCCATACTATAGAAGGGCCACTGCCTTTACTAATATTTGTATAATTTCCTAGGAGAGTCACATTCCCAAAGTCACCTCTGGCACTAATTTCATGACTCTGCTGAATTTTGACTTCACTTCCAAAGCATCAAAACACGTAAGACCCTCAGCAAGAAAGCATTCCATTCTGCATCACACAAACAGAAAATCTCTATTAGACATCCCTGTTTTCCAAGTCCTTTCTGTTATCCTGAGGCCAGAGATTCCCCACGTGTTTTGTCACCACAGGTGACCTAGCTGTCTTGTGTGGCTGATGGCTCTTCCCCACCTGCCCCAAATCACTCCTCATACCCCACACACTCCCAATTCCCAGGTCTTTCTACTCAGAGAACAGATCAGCTCTTTCCTGCCCCTGCTGCTAAATAGCTTCAAGCCCAACCTGCACCTACCCATTTAGGTGCTCAGTTTAACGTGATGGCTTTTTGAATCCTTTTTAGCAACACCAATGACTAGGAGAGACCATAAGATTATAGTTGTCAACACTGGGCCCTCAATTGGGGCTAATGCTGCCCCCTTGTGGTAGAAGGGAGAATACTAGAGCTGCGTAAGGCAATTACGATTTCCCCAATATTGCTCTTTCAGATTTTAAATATATCTAAAACACATCCTCAGTTGGACAATCTAGTACTATTCCAACTTTAATTCAAGACTTTATGCATATTGGTAAGGTACTTCTACACTTTGAGGCCAATGACTACTAGATAGAAATGAAATGGTCATGTACTAATACTTGCTATGTAGTCATTTCAAAATTGCTCAGTGCAGACTGCATAAAATCAAAAGGCATCTGGTTAGCAGCTGAAATTCACTTATCAGGTATGCCAGCCTCCAGAGTGCTTCCGTAAGAACTTCAAAGATGCTTACCGAAATCAACACCAGAGGTTTTCTTAGCATAAAGAATATTAGGAATCATTTTTCTCTGGTGAAATAAATGGAAATAAGTAAAATTCAGGATATATCATGGGTTAGGAAGACACTTGGGGCCGCACTAACCTTTCTTAAAACAGGAGAATAAAATCAGCAAGCCCAGTGTCTTAATATCTTGGGACAATCCAGGGCTGCAGAGGACTATCATTTTACCCAAATAGAAAGTTCACATCTACTCACCAGAATGGTGTTTCACTGGCTCACAGGGAGCCTCTCATTCTAGATGCTTAGAGAAACGCCAAAAGTCAGAGAATAAGGGCCTTTCTGGGCTTACAAGAATAGGTAGTATAACTATTTTAATGTATCCTTACTCATTAAAAATGGGAAGGTTTGGTAGAATTTGGTTTAAGGCTATTTTCAATATAAAATGCTACCTGGTAAGAAAACCATTGAGAGAGAGAGGGCAGAGCAAAATGGCAGAATAGAAAGATCTACCAATCATGCCCTCCATAAGGACACCAAGTTAACAACTACCGACACAGAAAAAACACCTTCATAAGAACCAAAAACCAAGTAAGCACTCATAGTACCTGCTTTTAACTTCATATGACTGAAAGAGACACTGAAGAGACTACAAACAGTCCTGAATCGCCGTTGCGACCCCTTCCCCACTCTCTGCCTTGGTGGCATGGTATGGAGAGTTTCTCTGGGTGCTGAGGGAGGGAGAATACAGCCATTGTGAGGCACTGAACTCACTGTTGTCCTGTTAGAGCAGAAAGGAAAACCAGACCAAACTCAGCTGACACCCACCCACAGAGGGAATATTTAAGCCAGCCCTAGCCAGAGGGGAATCACCAGTCCCAGAGATCTGAGCTTGAGTACCTCCAAACCTTGCCACCGAGGGCTACAGCACTCTGTCTCCAAGTCAACTTGAAAGGCGGTCTAGGCCGTAAGGACTACAACTCTTAGGCAAGTCCTAGGGCTGAACTAAGCCCAGAGATAGTGGACACTGGCTGTGGCAGCCAAGGGAGTGCTCGCATCACACCTCCTCTAACCCTAGGCTACAACTCGCGACTCCAAGAGACCTCTTCCTTCCACTTGAGAGGAGAGGGAAGAGTAGGGAGGATGTTGTCTTACATCTAAGATACCAGCTCAGCCACAGCAAAATAGGGTGCCAGAGTCATGAGGCCCCTATTCGAGGGCCTAGCTCATAGATGACATTTCTGGACACACCCTGGGCCAAAAGGGAATCTACTGCCTTGAAGGAAAGGACCCAGTCCTGCCAGCATTCATCACCTGGTAACTGAAGAGCCCTTGGACTTTAAATAACCACTAGTAATACACAGGTACTACATAGAAGGCCTTGGGTGAGCCTCTGAGACTTGTTGGTTTCAGGTGAGACTCAGTACATAGCCAGCTGCTGCGGCTATGCGATAAAACTCCTTCTGCTTGAGAAAAGCAGAAGGAAAAGTAAAAGGGACTTTGTATTGCACCATAGGTACCACCACTACCACAGGGGACTAGAGCACCAAGAGGGCTCCTGGAATCCCTGATTCCAGTTTATGACTCTTGGATGGCATTTCTGGACCTTCCCTGGCTCAGAGGGGAACCCACTGCCCTGAAGGGTGAGTCCCAGGCCAGGTAACATTCATGACAAGCAGACCTTAGAGACTGTGGGCCTTAAGGGAGATGAGCGTTAGTCTGGCAGTACTCATCATGGCCTGGGTTGGCAGTGGCTACAGGATGAGGCTCCTCTGCCTTTGAAAAGGAGGGAAGAGTGGGAAGGACTCCATCTTGTGGCTTAAGTAACAGCTTAGCCACAGTGCAATAGAATACCAGGTAGACTAAGGCTTTGACTCTAGTCCCCAACTCCGAAACAGAACTTCTGGGCCCACCCGGGGTTTGGGGGACCCTCTCCCTAAAGGGAAGGACACAGGCCTGGCTGGCTTTACCACCTGCTAATTATAGAACCCTAGACCCTTCAGCGAACACAGGCGGTAGCCGGAAACTGGTTCTAGCAGGCCTTGGGTCAGGGACAGGTTACAGCAGGCCTTGCGGAGACACAGTGCTGTGCTGGTTTCAGGTCTGACCCAGTGCAGTCATAGTGGTGGTGGCCACAGGGGTACTTGTGTCACTCCACCCCCAGCTTTAGATGACTTAGAGCAAAGACTACGTTTTTAGGAGAAAGTAAGGGAAAAGAACAAGGGTCACTGACTGGTAGTCCAGAGAACTCGTCCAGATCTTGTCCAAGACCATCAAGGCAGTGCCTCTAAGTCTGCAAGAACCACAGCATTACTTGGCTTGGGATGCCCACCAAAGCAGTCACATCTTAGATCATAACACCCAAGTCCTTTCAAATATCTAGAAAACCTTCCCAGGAAGGACAGCTACAAATAAGCTCAGAAAGTGAAGGCTACACTAAACACCTAACCTTTCAATGCCCAGACACCAAAGAACATCTGCTAGCATCAACACTATCCAAGGAAACATGACCTCACCAAATGAACTAAATAAGGCACCAGGGACCAGTCCAGGAGAAACAGATATGTGACCTAGACAGGGAATTTAAAATAGCTGTATTAACGAAACTCAAATTCAAAATAACACAAGGAAGGAGTTCAGAATTCTATCTGATAAATTTAACAAAGAGATTGAAATAATTTTAAAAGAAACAAATTATGGAGCTGAAAAATGCAATGGACATATTGAAGAATGCAACAGTCTTTTAATAGTAGGATTGGTCAAACAGAAGAATTAATGAGCTTGAAGACAGGCTGTTTGAAAATACAGTCAGAGGAGACAAAATAGAAAATAATAAAGCAACCTACAGAAACTAGAAAATAACCTCAAAAGAGCAAATCTGACTGGATCTGGGAAGATGGTCGAATAGGAACAGCTCCAGTCTGCAGATCCCAGCGAGACCAACACAGAAGGCTGGTGATTTGTGCACTTCCAACTGAGGTACTGAGTTCGTCTCATTGGGACTGGTTAGACCATGGGTGCAGCACACGGAGGGCGAGCAGAAGCAGGATGGGGCATTACCTCACCCAGGAAGTGTAATGGGCCGGGAAACTATCTCCCTTAGCCAAGGGAAGCCATGAGGGACTGTGCTATCCAGCCTATATACTATGCTTTTCTCCGTTTTTGCAATCTGCAGACCAGGAGATCCCCTCATGTGCTGACACTACCTGGGCCCTGGGTTTCAAGCACAAAACTAGGTGGCTGTTTGGGCAGACACTGAGCTAGCTGCAGGAGTTTATTCATACCCCAGTGCCACCTGGAACCCCAGTGAGACAGAACTGTTCACTTCCCTGGAAAGGGTGCTGAAGCCAGGGAGCCAAGTGGTCTTGCTCAGTGAGTCCCACTCCCATGGAGCCCAGCAAGTGAAGAACCACTGGCTTGAAACTCTCGCTGCCAGCACAGCAGTCTGAAGTCTACTTGGAACTATCAAGCTTGGTGTGGGGGAGGGGCGTCCACCATTACTGAGGTTTAAATAGGTGGTTTTCCCCTCACGGTGTTAAGAAAGCTGTTGGAAAGTTTGGACTGGGCAGAACTCACCACAGTGCAACAAAGTGGCTGTGGCCAGACTGCCTCTCTAGATTCCTCCTCACTCGGCAGGGCATCTCTGAAAGGTGGCAGCCCCAGTCAGGGGCTTATAGATCAAACTGCCATCTCCCAGAGCACCTGGAGGAAAAGGAATCTGTAGGTGCAGCTTCAGCAAACAAACATTGCTACCTGCTGGCTCTGAAGAGAGCAGCAGATCTCCCAGCACAGCTCTTGAGCTCAGGTAAGTGACACACTGCCTCCTTAAGTGGGTCCCTGACCCCCATGCCTCCTGAGTGGGAGACACATCCCAGCAAAGGTTGAGAGACACCTCATACAAAAGAGCTCTGGCTGGCATCAGGCAGGTGCCCCTCTGGGACCAAACTTTCAGAGGAAAGAGCAGTCAGCAATCTTTGCTGTTCTGCATCCTCCACTGGTGATACCCAGGCAAACAGGGTCTGGAGTGGTCCTCCAGCAAACTCCAGGAGACCTACAGAAGAGGGACCTGACTGTTAGAAAGAAAACAAATAGAAATCAATAGCATCAACAAAAAGGACACCCACACAAAAACCCCATCCAAAGGCCATAAGCATCAAAGATCAAAGGTAGATAACTCCACCAAGATGAGGGAAAACCAGCACAAAATGCTGAAAATTCCAAAAACCAGAATGCCTCTTCTCCAAATGATCGCAACTCCACTCCAGCAAAGGCACAAAACTGGACAGAGAATGAGTTTGATGAATTGACAGAAGTAGGCTTCAGAAGGTGGGTAACAAACTCCTTCGAGCTAAAGGAGCATGTCCTAACCCAATGCAAGCAAGCTAAGAACCTGGATAAAAGGTTACAGGAAATGCTAACTAGAATAACCAGTTTAGAGAAGAACATAAATGACCTGATGGAACTGAAAAATCCAGCACAAGAACATCATGAAGCATACACAAGTATCATCAGCCAAATCGATCAAGCAGAAGAAAGGATATCACAGATTGAAGATCAACTTAATGAAATAAAGCAAGACGACAAGATTAGAGAAACAAGAATGAAAGGGAATGAACAAGGCCTCCAAGAAATATGGGACTATGTGAAAAGACCAAATCTACGTTTGATTGGTGTACCTGAAAGTGATGGGGAGAATGAAACCAAGTTGGAAAACACTCCTCAGGATATCATCCAGGAGAACTTCCCCAACCTAGCAAGAGAGGCCAACATCCAAATTCAGGAAATACAGAGAACACCACTAAGATACTCCTTGAGAAGAGCGACTCTAAGACACATAATCATTAGGTTCACCAAGGTTGAAATGAAGGAAAAAATGTTAAGGGCAGCCAGAGAGAAAGGTTGGGTTACCCACAAAGGGAAGCCCATCAGACTAACAGCAGATCTCTCTGAAGAAACCTTACAAGTCAGAAGAGAGTGGAGGCCAATATTCCACATTCTTAAAGAAAAGAATTTTCAACACAGAATTTCATATTCAGTGAAACTAAGCTTCATAAGTGAAAGAAATAAAATCATTTCTTTCACTTATGAAGCTTAGTTTCACTGAATATGAGGAAAATACTGAGAGATATGTCACCACCAGGCTTGCCTTACAAGAGCTCCTAAAGGAAACACAAAATATGGAAAGGAAAAGCCCATCACTGCAAAAACACACCAACATACAAAGACCAATGACACTAAGAAGAATCTGCATCAACTAATGTGCAAAATAACGAGCTAGCATCATGATGATAGGATTAAATTCACACATAACAAAATTAACTTTAAATGTAAATGGGCTTAATGAGCCAATTAGAAGGCACAGACTGGTAAACAGGATAAAGAGTCAAGACCCATCAGTGGGCTGTATCCAGGAGACACATCTCACATGCAAAGACACAATAGGTCAAAATAAAGGGATGGAGAAATATTTAACAAGCAAATGGAAAGCAAAAAAAGGCAGTAGTTAAAATCTTCACCTCCGATAAAACAAATTTTAAACCAACAAAGATTAAAAGAGTCAAAGAAGGGCATTAAATAATGGTAAAGAGATCAACGCAACAACAAGAGCTAACTATCCTAAATATATATGCACCCAAAACAGGAGCACCCAGACTCAAAGCAAGTTCTTAGAGACCTACAAAGAGTTAGACTCCCACAAAATAATAGTGGGAAACTTTAACACCCCACTGTCAATATTACACAGATCAATCAGACAGAATTAACAAAGATATTCAGGACTTGAACTCAGCTCTGGACCAAGCAGAGCTAATAGACATCTATAGAACTCTCCATTCCAAATCAACAGAATATACACTCTTCTTAGCACCACATCTCACTTATTCTAAAACTGACCACATAATTGGAATTAAAACACTCCTCAGCAAATGCAAAAGAATAAAAATCATAAAAAAGTCTTTCAGACCATAGTCCAATCAAATTAGAACTCAGGACTAAGAAGCTCACTAAAAACCAAACAACAGAGAAATTGAACAACCTGCTCCTGAATGACTGCTGGGTAAATAACAAAATTAAGGCAGAAATAAAGATGTTCTTTGAAACCACTGAGAACAAACAGATAATATACCAGAATCTCTGGGACACATTTAAAGCAGTGTGTAGAGGGAAATCTATAGCACTAAACGCCCACAAGAGAAAGCAGGAAAGATCTAAAATCGACACCCTAACATCAAAATTAAAAACTAGAGAAGCAAGAGCAAACAAATTCAAAAGCTAACAGAAGACAAGAAATAACTAAGATCAGAGCAGAACTGAAGGAGATAGAGACACGAAAAGCTTTAAAAAATAATAATCAATGAAGCCAGGAGCTGCTTTTTTTTGAAAAGATTAACAAAATAGATCACTAGCGTGACTAAGAGAATCAAATAGATGCAATAAAAAAATGATAAAGGGGATATCGTGACTGATCCCACAAAAATACAAACTACCATCAGATAATCCATAAACATCTCTACACAAATAAACTAGAAAATCTAGAAGAAATGGATAAATTCCTGGACACATACACCCTCCCAAGTCTAAACCAGGAAGAAGTCAAATCCCTGAATAGACAAATAACAAGTTCTGAAATTGAGGCAGTAAGTAATAGCCTACCAACCAAAATAAAGCCCAGGATCTGACGGATGCATAGCCGAATTCTACAAGAGGTACAAAGAGGAGCTGGTACCATTACTTCTGTAACTATTCCAAACAATAGAAAAAGAGGGTATCCTTCCTAACTCATTTCATGAGGCCAGCATCATCCTGATACCAAAACCTGGCAGAGACACAATGAAAAAAGAAAATTTCAGGCCAATATCCCTGATGAACATCGATGTGAAAATCCTCAATAAAATACTGGCAAACCACATCCAGCAGCACATCAAAAAGCTTATCCACTGCTATCAGTTTGGCTTTATTCCTGGGGTGCAAGGCTGGTTCAACATATGCAAATCAATAAACGTAATCCATCATATAAACAGAACCAATGACAAAAGCCACGATTATCTCAATAGATGCAGAAAAGACCTTCAACAAAATTCAACACCCCCTCAAAGCTAAAAACGCTCAGTAAACCAGGTCTTGATGGGATGTATCTCAAAATAATAAGAGCTATTATGGCAAACCCACAGCCAATATCATACTGAACAGGTAAAAGCTGGAAGCATTCCCTTTGAAACCTGGCACAAGACAAGGATGCCCTCTCTCACCACTTTTCTTCAACATAGTATTGGAAGTTCTGGTCAGGGCAGTCAGGTTAAGAGAAAGAAATAAATGGTATTCGAGTAGGAAAACAGGAAGTCAAATTGTCTCTATTTGCAGATGACATGACTGTATATCTAGAAAACCCCACCACCTCAGTCCAAAATGTCCTTAAGCTGATAAGCAACTTCCACAAAGTCTCAGGATACAAAAATCAATGTGCAAAAATCATGAGCATTCCTATACACCAATAATAGACAAAGAGCCAAATCATGAGTGAACTCCCATTCACAATTGCTAGAAAGAGAATAAAATACCTAGGAATAAAACTTAAGAGGGATATGAAGGACCTCTTCAAGGAGAACTACAAACCACTGCTCAAGGAAATAAGAGGACACAACAAATGGAATAACATTCTATGCTCATGGATAGGAAGAATCAATATCATGAAAACGGCAATATTGCCCAAAGTAATTTATCGATTCAGTGCTAACCCCATCAAGCTACCAGACTTTCTCACAGAATTGGAAAAATCTACTTTAAATTTCATGTGGAACCAAAAAAGAGCCCACATAACCAAGACAACCCTAAGTAAAAAGAACAAAGCTGGAGGCCCCATGCTACATGAGTTCAACCTATACTACAAGGCTACAGTAACCAAAACAGCATGGTACTGGTGCCAAAACAGAGATATATGTCAACAGAACAGAACAGAGGCCTCGGAAATAACGCCACACATCTACAGCCATCTGATCTTTGACAAACCTCACAAAAACAAGCAATGGGGAAAGGATTCCCTATTTAATAAATGGTATTGGGAAAACTGGCTAGCCATATGCAGAAAACTGAAACTGGACCCCTTCCTTACACCTTTATACAAAAATTAACTCAAGATGGATTAAAGACTTAAACGTAAGACCTAAAACCATAAAAATCCTAGAAGAAAACCTAGGCAAGACCATTCAGGACAAGGGATGGATGGAGATTTTATGACTAAAACACCAAAAGCAATGGCAACAAAAGCCAAATTTGACTAATGGGATCTAATTCAAGAGCTTCTGCACAGCAAAAGAAACTATCAGAGTGAACAGGCAACCTAGAGAACGGGAGAAAATTTTTGCAATGTATCTGACAAAGGGCTAATATCCAGAATCTACAAGGAACTTAAATTTACAAGAAAGAAAAAATCAAAAAGTGGGCAAAAGATATGAACAGACACTTCTCAAAAGAAGATATTTATGAAGCCAACAACAGGAAAAAAAGCTCATCATCACTGGTCATTAGAGAAATGCAAATCAAAACAACAACGAGATACCATCTCATGCCAGTTACTATGGCGATCATTAAAAACAGATGCTGGAGAGGATGTGGAGAAATAGGAACCCTTTCACACTGCTGGTGGCAGTGTAGATTAGTTCAACCATTGTGGAAGACAGTGTGGCAATTCATCAAGAATCTAGAACCAGAAATACCATTTGACCCAGCAATCCCATTACTGGGTATAGTAGAATGATTTATAACCCTTTGGGTATATAAAGATACATGCACACTTATTTTTGCAGCACTATTCACAATAGCAAAGACTTGGAACCAACTCAAATGTCCATCAGTGATTGACTGGATAAAAAGAAAGGTGGCACATATACACCATAGAATACTATGCAACTGTAAACAAGTATGAGTTTCATGTCCTTTGCAGGGACACGGATGAAGCTGGAAACCACCATTCTCAGCAAACTAACACAAGAACAGAAAACCAAACACATGTTCTCACTTATAAAGTAGGAGTTGAACAATGAGAACACATGGACACAGGGAGGGGAACTTCACACACCGGGGCCTTTTGAGGGGTGGAGTGCTAGGGGAGGGATAGCATTAGGAGAAATACCTAATGTAGGTAATGGGTTGATGTGTGCAGCAAACTACCATGGCACTTACATACCTATGTAACAAAACTGCACATTCTGCCCATGTACCCTAGAACTTGAAGTATAATAATTTTTAAAAAGTAAATAAAAACAACTGAACTCATGGAGACAGAGAAGGCTGGTTACCAGATACCAGCAAGGATAGTGGGGGGCTGGTGGGGAGGTGGAGATGGTTAATAGGTACAAAAAAAAAAAAAAATACAATGAATAGACCTACCTATTAGCATAAGAGGGTGAGTATAGTCAATAATAGTTGTATATTTTTAAATAACTTAAGGGGTGTAATTGAAGTGCTTGTAATTCAAGGATAAATGCTTGAGGGGATGGACACCAAATTCTCCATGATGTGCTTATTTCACATTGCATGCCTGCATCAAATCATCTCATGTGCCCCATAAATATATACACCTACTCTGTACCCACAACATTTTCAAAACCGTAATTAAGAAAATTGTGGAGGGAATGAACATGTAGAAGAATTTAACAAATGGGCCTGAATATTGTTGAACAGTCAGTTTGCCAAGATCAGTTTATGATAGACAGCAGTCCTGTTTCTAAAACTTGAGCAGCATTTCAGGACAGAATTGGCTCCCAGTTTTAAGAATCATTGGCTGTTTGGGCCTACCCTATATTCAGGTACTTGCCCAGATTCATGCAGCCAGTTAGGGGTTGAGCGGGGCTAGAAGCTGTTATCTTCTAAGCCTCAAACTCTGGAAATTTCTAGGATCTTTGACACTTCTTCCTCACCACTCCTCAGTTTTGTTTTGTAGAAGTGCAGAATTCTGCATTATAGCACCTTATCAAAAATGTCTCCCTCAGTTTTTTTTTTTTTTTTTTTTTGAGACAGAGTCTCGCTCTGTCGCCCAGGCTGGAGTGCAGTGGCCGGATCTCAGCTCACTGCAAGCTCCGCCTCCCGGGTTTACGCCATTCTCTCGCCTCAGCCTCCCGAGTAGCTGGGACTACAGGCGCCCGCCACATCGCCCGGCTAATTTTTTGTATTTTTTTTAGTAGAGACGGGGTTTCACCGTGTTAGCCAGGATGGTCTCGATCTCCTGACCTCGTGATCCACCCGTCTCGGCCTCCCAAAGTGCTGGGATTACAGGCTTGAGCCACCGCGCCCGGCCTCCCTCAGTTTTCAGCATGCTTAAGAATCAGCTCAAGAGCTTTATGAAAATGTGGACTCATTTCTCAAGCTTTACCCTCTGGATTTTACTGCCAGAGGTGGAACCCAGAAATCTTCCTTCTTTTTTAACTTGTACTTTCAGGAGATGCTGACACAAATGGCCTGGAATCACAGAGAATAAATAACTTCTAGAATGCTCACTTGAACAACATTAGAAGTAAGGAGAGGCATTTGAGTAAAGAAATCTAATGAGAAGGGTGAAGTCCTATCTGTGAACTGTCAAAGCAGCTCTCCCTGCCAGCTCAAATGTCCTTGAGGGCCATGAGGTCTCCTGCAGCTAAAATTCTGGAGGTCAGTGGTAAGAGCAGGCTACTTCTCACCGATTTAACTTACCCCTTTCTCCTCACCACTCCTCAGTTTTGTTTTGTAGAAATAGAAATCTATAGTGTAGCCGCTTCTCAAAAATGCCTTCCTCAGAGAAGGCATTCTAAGCATGATTCTGACCACCTGCCCCAAAGGGAGGTTAAATATTCATCTTCAGGGAATGAAGTAACCATTCACTGCATTAAGCACTTAGAAGCATTTATTAAACCTGGAATATATTATTTGTTGAATATTATATGCATTTGCTTTCCCGACAATATCTACTTATTCTTGTATCATTGTTGTGCTTAGGATGTTGCTTTTCCAGATCCAAACACTAAAATCTAGGAGAGAGGAGTCATGATGGCTGATTAGACACAGCGAGAAAGAGCTTCTCCCACCAAGAAACCATAACCATCAAGAAGATGAGCACACTCTGAGCAGATTTTCCAGAGGAAGGCATTGTGAGTGAATGCAAGGAGGATGCAGATTCTGGACTAAAGGGAAAGGAAGCTGGGAACCCCATACAGGGTCTCACTCCTGGCCCTGAGCAGCTCCTGGAGAATAGGTAAGTTAAATCGGTGAGGAGTAGCCTACTCTTACCACTGACCTCCAGAATTTTAACTGCAGGAGACCCCATGACCCCTAAGAACACTTGAGCTGGCAGGGAGAGCTGCTTGGCGATTTCACAGAGACAGGACTTCACCCTGTATAAACCTAGGGGGTTTGACACAGGAATGGTTGCAGGGGAGTACAGCCAGGGATGCCCATATCCCAAGCCTTGCCATACTCCTATAGGAGGCTTTTGCCTTTGTTGACTGTCAGACCCAGGCATAACAGGACTATCTTGCCCATGACACGGGGCCAGTCTGATGTCAGCACTATCCTTTCTGCCAGCCTCTCAGGGATTGCCTGGCTGAACCCACTTGCTCAGCAGACTCAGATGCCCAAATGGGGTAATTCCCAGTGGCCACCACCATCAGCTCCATCACCAGAAGACTCTGCCTAACATCAGAGGGCTTAGACAGGCCCCACCAGCACATACTTGTCCTTAGTCTCCCCCACTGCTTTGCCAGTATGCATAAGGACTTGCTGCCACTACCCTACCATGGACAGCACACACACAGACCCCCCCCCTCACCACTGCTACTGCCCTGCCCGGATGAAGTGCTTTTCCTAGCAACCCTCATCAGAGGGTTGTTGCCATCAAGCCAGGAACACCTTGAACCCTCCAAACAGCAGGTGCTTAAACTCAAGAGGCAAGAGAACAAAGTTGTGCACCTGGTCTCAGCTCCCCATGGTTATGGCATGCAACCAAGGAGAGCTGAGCTGAGCCTTGACCCCAAGAAATCATTCAGAAACAAAGCCAGTCAACTAAACCCAACTTATACCACAGTCAAACCCTCAAGGACATCGAAAAATATAAAAGCAAAAAACCCCAAAGGACAGCAACTTCAAAGAATAAAGGAACATCAGCCCACAAAAATGAGAAAGAACCAGGGCAAGGAATCTGTCAACTCTAAGAGGTAAAGTGTCTTCTTACCTCTGAAAGATGGCACTACCTCCCCAGGAATGGTTCTTAATCACACAGCAATAATGGAAATGAGAGACATAGAAATCAGAAGCTAGATGGCAATGATGATTGCAATTCAGGAGAAAGTTGAAACCCAACCCAAGGAATCTAAGGAATCCAGTAAAAGGATTCAAGACCTGAAAAATAGCCACTTTAAGAAAGAAGCAAACTTACCTGATAAAGCTGAAAAACTCACTACAAGAATTGCATAATGCAATGAGAAGTATTAACAGCAGAATAGGCAGTCAAGCTCAATCTCAGAACTTGAAGGTCAGTTTTTTAAATGAACTCAGAAAAAAAATTTTTAAGATTTTTTTTCATTTAGAAAGATTTTTTTAAAATCTTAAAAATTTTTTTAAAATGAACAAGACCTCTGAGAAATATTGGATTATATAAAGAAACCAAAACTACAAACATTAGTGTCCCTGAAAAGGAAGGACAGAAAGCAAGCAACTTGGAAAATATATTTGAGGATACTGTCCATGAAAATGTCGCTAACCTCACTAAAAAGGTCAACATTCAAATTCAGAAAATTCATAGAACCCCTGCAAGATGCCAAAAAAGATGACCACACCCAAGACACATAGTCAGATTCTATAAAGTCAATGCCAAAGAAAAAAATATTAAAGGCAGCTAGAGAAGGGTCAGATCACTTACAAAGGAAACTCCATCAAGCTAACAAAAGCAGACCTTTCAACAGAAATCTTTAAGCCAGAACAGATTGGAGCTTACATTCAGCATCCTTAAAGAAATTCCAGTCAGGAATTTTATATCCAGCCAAACTAAGCTTAAGTAAAGGATAAATAAAATCCTTTTCAGACAAACAAATTCTAAGGAAATTCATTGCCATTACACCTGCCTTAGAAGAGGTTCTTAATTGAGTGTTAAACATGGAAATAAAAGACTATAATGGCCACCACAAAAACACACTTAAGTATATAGACCATTGACACTATAAAGAAACTATACAATCAAGTCTACATAACAACCAGTTAACACCACAATGACAGGATCAAGTCCCCACATATAAATACTAACCTTGAACATAAACAGGCTAAACACCCTACTTAAAAAAGGACAAAGTGCCAAGTTGGATAAAGGAGCAAGACCCAACTATCTGCTGCCTTCAAGTGACCCATCTCACATGCAATGACACACATACACCCAAGGTAAAAGAATGGAGAAAGATCAAGCAAACAAATAAAAAGAGCTTGAATTGCTATTCTTATTTAAGACAAAAGAGACTTTACAACCAACAATAATCAAAAAGGACAGAGAAGAGCATTACATAGTAATAAAGGGTTCAATTAAACAGGAAAACTTTAATACTTCTACATATATATATCCATGCAACATTGGAGCATCCAGATTCATAAAACAAGTTCTTAGAAACTTACAAAGAGATGTAAATAACCACACAATAGTAGGAGACTTCAACACCGCATGGACATTATTACACCAATCAAGACAGACAACTAAACAAAGACATCCACGACTTAAACTCAACACATGACCAAATGGACCTAACAGGTATCTCTAGAACACCCCACCCAACAACAGAATATACATTCTGCTCATCTGCACATGGCATTTACTCTAAAATCAACCACATGTTTGGCCATAGAGCAATTCTTAATAAAGTCAAGAAAAACAAATACCAACCATATACTTGGACCACAGCACAATAATAGAAATCAATACCAAGAAGACCTCTCAAAACCATACAACTACATGGAAATTAAATGATACGTTTCTGAATTACTTTGGGGTAAACAATGAAATAAAGGCAGAAATCAAGAAATGTTTTGAATCTAATGAAAACAGATACAACATATCAGAATCTCTGGGACACAACTAAAGCAGTTCTAAGAAGAAAGTTTAGGCCAGGTGCAGTGGCTCATGCCCAAAATCCCAGCACTTTGGGAGGCCGAGGTAGGTGGATCACCTGAGGTCAGGAGTTTGAGACCAGCCTGGCCAACAGGGAAAAACCCCATCTCCACTAAAAACACAAAAATTAGCCAGGCACGGTGGTGGACATCAGCAATCCCAGCTACTCAGGAGGCTGAGGTAGGAGAATCACTTGAACCCAGGAGGTGGAGGTTGCAGTGAGCCAAGATCACGCCATTGCACTCCATCCTGGGCAACAAGAACAAGAGTGAAACTGTCTCAAAAAAAAAAAAGAAAAAGAAAAAAACAGAAAAAGTTTATAGCACTAAATGGTGACATGAAAAAGTTAGAAAGATCTCAATAACCTAACATCACACCTACAGGATCTATAAAAACAATAGCAAACTGATCCCAAAGCTAGCAGAAGAAATAAAGTCATAGCTAAACTAAATGAAATTGAGATGTCAAAAATCATACCAAAGATCAACATAAGCAAACATTTGTTCCTTGTAAGAATAAGTAAGATTGAGAGTTCTGGCTAAACTAATTAAAACAAAGAGAGAAGATCCAAATAAACACAATCAGAAATGACAAAAGGGACATTACCACCAATCCCAGAGAAACGTAAAATTCCTCAGAGACTGTTATGAACACCTCTATGCACAAAAACTAGAAAATCTAGAACTGGATAAACTCCTGGAAACATAACTTCTGTATTCTATCCCTTTTCACATTTCTATAAAGAACTACCTAAGACTGGGTAATTTGTAAAGACAACAGGTATACTTAACTCATAGTTCTGCAGGCTGTATAGGAAGCATGGCTGGGTAGGCCTCAGGAAACTTACAATTGTGGCAGAAGGTGAAGGGGAAGCATGCACATTCTACATGTCTAAAGCAGGAGACGAGAAGAAAGGTAGGGAGGTGCCACACACTTTTAAACAACCAGATCTCATGAGAACTCACTATCACAAGAAGAGCAAGGGAAAAGTTCACCCCCATGATCCAGTCACCTCCCACCAGGCCCCTCCCTCCAACACTGGAGATTACAATTCAACATGAGATGTGGGCAGGGACACAGAGCCAAACCATATCGTTACACCCCAGCCCCTCTCAAATCTCATGTACTTCTCAGATTGCAAGATACAATCAACCCTTCTCAACAATCCAAGTCTTAATTCATTTCAGTATTAACTCAAAAGTCCACAGTCCAAGGCATCAGCTGAGACAAGGCAAGTCCCTTCCACCTATAAGCCTATAAAATCAAAAACAAGTTCCTTACTCCCAAGATACAATGAGAATACAGGTACTGAGTAAATACACCTATTCCAAAAGGAAGAAATCAGCCAAAACAAAAAGGTTATGACAAGGCCTCAGGCAAGTTTGAAATCTAGCAGGGCAGTCATTAAATCTTAAAGCTCTAAAATAATCTCCTCTGATTTCATATCTCACATCCAGGGCACACCAATGCAAAGGTTAGGCTCCCAAAGCCTTGGGAAGTTCCAGCCCTGTGGCTCTGCAGGGTACAGCCCCCTTGGCTGCTTTCAAAAGCTGGCATTGAATGCCTGCAGGTTTTCCAGGCACATGGTGCAAGTTGTTGGTGGATCTACCATTCTGGGGTCTGGAAGACAGTGGCCCTCTCCTCACAGCTCCACTAGACAGTGACCCAGGGGGTACTCTGTGTGGGGGCTCCAACTCTACATTTCCCCCCTGCACTGCCCTAGTAAGGGTTCTCCATGAGGGCCCTGCCCTTGCAGCACACTTCTGCCTAGACATCCAGGCATATCCATACATCCTCTGAAATTTAGGCAGAGGCTCCAAAGCCTCAATTCTTGCTCTCTGCATACCTGCAGGCTTAACACCACACCCTCTGGAGCAGTGACCTGAGATGTATCTGGGGCCCTTTGAGCCGTGGCTGGAGCTGAAGTGGCTAAGATCCAGGGAGCAGTGTCCCAAGGTTGTGCAGGACAGTGGGGTCCTGGGCCCAGCCCATGAAGCAATTCTTCCCTCCTAGGCCTCTGGGCCTGTCATGGGAGGGGCTGCCACAAAGGTCTCTGAAATGCCTTCAAGGCATTTTCCCCATTGTCTTGGCTATTAACATTTGGCTCCTCTTTTCTTATGCAAATTTCTGCAGCCTACTTGAATTCCCCCCCCCCAGAAAAATGTGTTTTTCTTTTCTACCATATGGTCAGGCTGCAAATTTTCCAAACTTTTATACTCTGCTTCCCTTTTAAATATAAGTTCAAATTTCAGAGTATCTTTTTGCTCATGCACATGACGACCACAGGCTGTTAGAAGTGGCCAGGCCACATCTTGAACACTTGGCTCCTTAAAAATTTTTTCCACCAGATACCCTAAATCATCTCTCTCAAGTTCAAAGTTCCACAGATCCTTAGAGCAGGGTCACAATGCTGCCAGTCTCTTTGCAAAGGCATAGCAAGAGTGACTTTTACTCTAGTTCCCAATAAGTTCCTCATCTCCATCCAAGACCACCTCAGTCTGGACTTTGTTGTCCATATTACTATCAGCATTTTGATAACAATTTAATAACAAATTAATAACAGTTTAAGTCTCTAGGAAGTTGCAGATTTTCTCTAATCTTTGTCTTCTGAGTCCTCCAAACCATTCCAACCTCTGCCCATTACCCAGTTCCAGAGTAACTTCCACATTTTCAGGTCTTTATAGCACTGCCCAATTCCCAGTACTAGTTTTCTGTATCAGTCCATTCTTACATTGCTATAAAGACCTCCCTGAGGCTGGGTAATTTAGAAAAAAAAAAAAAGTTTTAATTGACTCACAGTTCCACAGGCTGTACAGGAAACATGGCTAGGGAGGGCTCAGGAAACTTACAATTGCAGCAGAAGACAAAGAGGAAGAAGGCACATACTACATGTGTGGAGCAGGAGGTACTACACACTTTTAAACAACCAGATCTCATGAGAGCTCACTATTATGAAAACAGCCAGGGGTATCCCATGATCCAATCACCTCCCAGCAGGTTCCTGCCCCCCACACAGGGGATTGCAATTTGATATGAGATTTGGGCAGGGACACAAATTTAAATCATATCAACCTCCCAAGATTGAACCAGGAGGAAACTGAAACCCTGAACAGACCAATAATGAGTTATAAAATTGAATCAGTAATAAAAAAAAGAACTACCAAGGCAACCCTAAAGCAAAAAGAACAAAGCTGAAGGTATCACACTACTCAACTTCAAACCATATTACAAGGCTACAGTAACTAAGGCAGCATGGTTACCAGTACAAAAAACAGACACATAGACCCATGGAACAGATTAGAGAACCCAAAATAAAGCCACATACCTACAACCACCTGGTCTTCAACAAAGTCAACAATAACAAGCAATGGGGAAAGAACTCCGTTTTCAATAAATGGTACTTGGATAACTCGTTAGCCATATGCAGAAGATTGAAACTGGTCCTCTTTTCACCATATACAAAATCAACTCAAAATTAGCTGTAAACCTAAAACTATAAAAACCCTAGAAGAAAACCTAGAAAATACCATTCTGAACATAGGCTCTGACAAAGATTTCATGATGAAGACTCCAAAAGAAATTGCAACAAAAATAGACAGGTGGGACTTAATTGAACTAAAAAGCATCTGCACAGCAAAAGAAACTATCAGACAATCCAGAACAGGAGAAAACATTCATAAACCATGCATTTCACAAAGGTCTAACATCCATATCTATCAAGAACTTAAATCAACATGCAAAAAACAAGTAATACTTTTTTAAATGGGCAAAAGTTATAAACATACTTCTCAAAAGAAGACATATAAGTAGTCAACAAACATGAAAAAATGCTCAACGTCACTAATTATTACAGAATTGCAAATCAAGGCCAGGCATGGTGGCTCACACCTGTAATCCCAGTTCTTTGGGAGGCCGAGGCAGGCAGATCACAAGGTCAGGAGACTGAGACCATCCTGGCTAACACAGTGAAATCCCATATCTACTAAAAATACAAAAATTAGCCAGTCGTGGTGGCAGGTGCCTGTGGTCCCAGCTACTCTGGAGGCTGAGGTAGGAGAATGGTGTGAATCCGGGAGGCGGAGCTTGCAGTGAGCCGAAATCGCACCACTGCACTCCAGCCTGGGCACCTGAGCGACAGAGCGAGACTCCATCTCAAAAAAAAAAAAAGCAAATCAAAACCACAATGAGACACCATCTCATACCAGTCAGAATGGCTATTATCAAAAAGTCAAAAAATAACAGATGCTGATGAGATTGCTGAGAAAAAAAATGCTTATATATTATTGGTGGGAATGTAAATTAGTTCAGCCATTGTGGAAAGCAGTCTGGTAATTTCCCCAAGAACTTAAAAGAGAACTATCATTTGACCCAGCAATTCCATTACTGGGTATATACCCAAAGGAATATAAATCATTCTACCACAAAGACACATACACTTGCATGTTCATTGTAGCACTATTCACAACAGCAAAGACATGGAATGAACCTAGATGCTCATCAATGGTGGACTGGATAAAGAAAATGTGGTACATGTACACCATGAAATACTACACAGCCAAAAAAAAAAAAAAAGAAATCACGTCGTTTGCAGCAACATGGATGCAGCCAGAAGCCACTACCCTATACAAATTAATGCAGAAACAGAAAACTAAATACCACATGTTCTCATGTATAAGTGGGAGCTAAACATTGAGTGCACAGGGACACAAAAGACAAGAGACCAGGGCCTACTTGAGGATGGAGATGGGAGGAAGGTAAGTATTGAAACACTACTTAAGCATTATGCTCATGACCTGGGTGATGAAATAATTTGTACAACAAACCCCAGTAACACAGAATTTACCCATGTAACAAACATACACATGTACCCCTGGAACTTAAAATTTGGAAGGAGAAAATAAAACCTACATATTTTTTAGTACAGGCATTTGGTTAGAAAACTTTTTAAAGGTTTTAAATCTAATTGTGGTATTTCCTTCCAGAAGTGGTTCTCAAATTTTAGCACACATAGAAATTGCCTAAGAAAAAGAAGAGAGGTTTTCTGAAGGGATGCCTTTTCTATGAAAGCCAAACAAAATTCTAGCTTAAGAGAAACAGTGCAATTCAACACCCAAGGATAAGGGAGGAAACTGAGCCATATGAGGAATAAGCAGTATCGGTTCCTGGCCACACAGCATCACATTCTCACCCAAAGAGCCATTAAATGACATTTATGGTGAGGTGTGATCTTCTCTTGCACCAGAACTGAGGTTGATAGAAATACAGATTTCTGAGACTGGGACACATCCCAGATCTATTCAATCAGAAACCCTGGGGACTAAGTCTAAAATATGTATTAATATTTTAACAAACATCTGTGGTGACTTTTATGGACACTAAAGTTTGAATACAATCCCTAAAGGGAAGTTTCGCAATTAGATTCATGTCGTTCACAGCAACCTCTCAACCAAGTGTTTACAATTGGACTTCTGTGCCTTTTCAAAGTTATGGTGCAGAGAAGTGACACTTAAGCAGAAAGAAATGAAACAAGAGGAAATAGACGTAATACTGGGGAGAAATGCAAACATACTACAGGAGGTTCTGAGTCAGGAAGATTTAAAAATAAAAGTGAGTTATAGCTAAGATAGGATACCATAAATGAAAACACTACATTCTAACTAACTACTTTACAGAGATAATTATGGTGTTAAAGTGACAAATGTGATTCATTTTATCATAATACATATTTTTGAAGATACAAATGATGCCATAAAAATACATTCCTAACTTACAAAGGAGTCAATAAGCCATTCCAATGTGCAGAATTCAATCACAGGCTGTTTAACAGGAACACAATTGCTAATCACCAAGCCTAAAAAGCAGAACAATAAATGTTCCAATCTGCTGTGGGTCAGAAACCAGAGAACAAAAATCTCACAAATTTTTGAGATAGATTCTCCCTCTATCACCCAGGCTGGAGTACAGTGGCACAATCTTGGCTCGCCGCCACCTCCACCTCCCGGGTTCAAGTGATTCTTGTGCCTCAGTCTCCTGAGTAGCTGGGATTACAGGCACCCACCACCACATCCGGCCAATTTTTTGATTTTTTAGTAGAGACGGGTTTCCCCCTGTTGGCCAGGCTGGTCTTGAACTCCTGACCCTCAAGTGATCCAGCCTCCCAAAGTGCTGAGATTACAGGCCTGAGCCACTGTGCCCGGCCTCAATTTTTAACTGGGCAAGATTTTTACATGAAGGGAAAGTTTACGGCACAGAATTTAGGCTGGTATGGTTGGAAAGGAAGTCTAACGATCACAATGAGGCGTAGGAAAGCACAAATCACAGGTTGGTCTCTCCAGCTGAGTTCACCTACATGCGTTATAGCCAGTAGTACAATTGACAATAACATAGATCATGGATGCTTCTGAAATGCTCTAGTTGAAAGGACCTGAGATCATCAAACGGAAACTCCTCATTTTATAGATAAGGAACTTGGGCAAATAATTTAGCTTCTCTGGGCTTTAATGTCATCCCAACTCATTTATTCTAAGGCAAGACTGCAGCCTGAATCATGAGACTTCAGTGCTTTCTTCTGTACAAATTCCTAAACTGTGACTACTCTACTAAGTTGTGATATAAAAGAGTTGTTTATTGTGTCTATCTCAAAAGTCTAAAAATTCTACAAATCACTTAAGTCTCAACTATTTATTGAATAACTCCTATGTGTGGAATACTTTGTTAGATGTTACAGCTGAGAAAGAGACAGACGGGGGGGGGCGGAAAGGCGGAAAGGAGAGGCGGAAAGGAGAGGCGGAAAGGAGAGGCGGAAAGGAGAGGCGGAAAGGAGAGGCGGAAAGGAGAGGCGGAAAGGAGAGGCGGAAAGGAGAGGCGGAAAGGAGAAAAGAAACCTAGCAAAGATGCTTTCAGGATAGGATGATGGCTATGATGTGTCTTCTATTTTGGATGTGTTGAGCTGCTCTTGCCTATTCGGCCAATTACAAGTTCTGAGAGACCCATTATTTACACTTTTCACCTGTTGTCTACTGGGATGTTCACAAGAACAAGCAACACATTTCCCTGAGGATCCCCCCAGCATCAAAGCTAAAGATTAAACAAATGAAATGTTTTAAAATTGAGCTGATATTATCAGCCATTACCACTGCTATTGAATAACCAAAGTTCAGGGGCCAAGAGGGTGACTGAAGTTGCCTCATTTGTCTGTTCAGAAAGGAAAAGGGGTCCGCTTTCACACTAGAGAATGCTTCTCTTAAATTACTCAATGGGGCAACAGTTTACAAACTGTACAGAGCCCGAGTTCCAGAAATATGCTTCTTCTTGGACAGTATGTGGAGACAAAGGAGCTATAAAGCGGGGGTGTGGAACGATCAAGTTGTGTTTTCAACTGAAACAGTTTTCTTATGTATCATACATATTTTATATATAAATATATAGAACATATTATATATTATACATTTTATCACATATGTATCAGGGTTCCATATAAGCTTTCATTCCTTCTCCCAAGAAAACATTTCTGCTGCCAGAAAGCATCTGACACATAACACTAAGTCATCATACAGATCAAAAATTCTGATTTCATGAAATGGCACGTATAACACTTTCAACAACCCAAACCCTTGTTTTGTAACTATATTTCATAGATATTTGCCTTCCTTCTCTATATATCAATGCATCTTAGATCAGAACAGTTTATAGCACTTTTTCAAGAGACCAAAACAAAAAACATTGTTTAAATTGGTTTCCGTAGGTATACACAAACACAAAAATCCCAGATACCTATCAATCATCTTTTCTTTCTTTTCTAAAGAACTTGATTTCCTGCATGCTGGTACCTTAAAACCTATTTTAATTTTATCTTCATTAGTATGTTTTCTATACAATGGTAATCATTGATCACTATAATATTTGGCTAATAAATATCAAAGGAAAATCTGTGTGATCTTTGTTAACACCACACAATTAAAGGTCTGTATTATCTGGGAGGGCCTCTGTGGGGATTTTAACTGGGGGCTCATTGGACATACAGCCAGCTGAATAGATTGGCCCTTACCAAGACTGAATACAGCTCCATCACCGTTGAACGGATTGGTGGAACAATAATCAGCAGTAAAATGCTATGGAGATCTGAGAAGTTAAATACATGGTAATAGTCACCCCAGTAAAACTGTTCTGGAAATGACTAATGAATCATCTCAACTTAATAGTAATTGTCATGCTAGGAAAACAACAGAAATGGAGCCAAGCTGCACATTAGAAACTACATGAAGTCCCTGTGAACTGACACCTTCTTAGGTTATGGCAGACAAGTTCACCCAAATATTTACTGCATGTCCGCTAAGTGCCAGACTCAGAGGTGAGATCCTCTCTGTGTCTCTATTTGTGAAATGGTAAGAATTTTTATTTCTTTGCCCTGCTTCAATCAGTTCCCCCACCTCAGAAAGGCCCTTATTTTAGATCTTTCAAGAGTCATTCAGGTCAGGAAAGTGAGAACTTGATCCCCAGTTCTCCTATCAGGTCTGCAGCTCTGCTGACCACCTCGACTTGTGAAACACAGACGAAGGCATCAGCTTCCACTCTTCCACTGCTGCAACTGCCTTCCACAAAGATCTTCTCACCTGAACCTTAACTTGGAGAACTGCGGAAGAAATGTTATAAACATCCAAGTCAAGAAGATGGAGAGAGAAGAAGGCCCTTTTCTATCATTTGTTTTTTTTAATTTCTGTGAACATCAATTATATAGAAGCGCTGTGTTAACTACATAGCCAAAGAAATGATTGAGTAGGTTACTGCCTGAGAAGACTTAACAGTGTAGTGGGACAGAGAAAAGTGTCGTTAGTATAAGTGTCTAAATGGTACAACAAAGCTTGTACCATTGGGAAAGAGAGGAGAGAGAACAGGGCTTGATTCAGATGAACAGTCAGGATTCACAAAAGAGAGGTGGTCTGCACTGAGAAGATGGGAGCTACTGAAAGGATAACTGAGCAAAGCCATGCCAGCCCCCAATCCACTTGCGTATTGTATATTAAGCAGGCAGAAAGCCAGAGAAAGCTTCCATGGGATTTGTCCCCTCTCCATGTGGCTTCTTATGTTTAAGGAAAATGGCTGTGCTTTAGTCAGGAACAGGCCGTGGCAACCTTCTGATGCAACATGACTCAGAGGGTTTGGAGTGCAGGCGCACAGCTCTGCATGTTATGTAACCATGCCACATGAGGCACATTATGTCACCACACCATGTGAGGTGCATTAAGTAACCACTCATGTGTGCTCATGCTTGGCTTGGAGCCACTATTGTCTGTAAAAGGTATAACTACCCTGCTGACGCTGTACATATGGCTTGCTTGCGCCCACAGCCCACTTGCACCCAGAAAGACAATAAAGCCATGTTGAAATTCCTTGCAATTCTTCATTCTTTCAGCTGCCTGCCACTTGCCCACCCACTCCCCTCAGACCTCAGTTAGAACCTGACAATTGGCACTATAAGCAGAATTACACTATAAGCAGAACATAACAGCAGCCCCACAAGGGGTCTCGCAGGAGATTAAGGTGGTTGAGAGCTTTACTGACAACCCCCTGTAGAGATGCTGGGCCCTCAGTCATAAGTAGCATAGCTGGGATCCTAGTAGTGAGCTGTTATTCTTTGTATTGCGGGTTATAGATTCAGGGCTCTGCCCTATGGGTAGGTGTCCCTGCCCCAGAGGATGCCCTCAGCCTAGGGAGTAGAGTATAAGGGAAACGGCTGTGCTTTAGTCAGAAATAGGCCAAGTTGATCTTCTGGTATGGTCTGACTCAGCAGGTTTGGAGTACAGGCACACAGCTCCACACATGATGCAAACATATCACATGAGGTGTAGTAAGTAACCACTCATGTGTGCTTGTGCTTGGCTTGGAGCCACTATTGTCTGTAAAAGGTATAACTACCCTGCTGATGCTATACATACACCTTACTTGCACCCACAGCCCACTTGCACCCAGAGAGAGAATAAAGGCTTGTCAAAATTCCCTAAAATTATTTGTGTCTTCTTTCAGCTGCCTGCCACTCATCCACCCACTCCCCTCAAACCTCAGTTAGAACCTTACAGTATGTTTCCACAATACCTTCCCAATGAGATTCTTTAGCACCATAAATTACATTTCCATTTCTTTCCAGGTACAAGCAGATCAAGAACAACCTGAACACCTGAGCATTTTTAGCCACCTTTATGAAAGGCAGAAAAGCCATTTTGAGAAGGCTGGCTGTGAAGGCTGGAAGAATGATGGTCAGGTTGCCACCAAAGAGGGAAGACCAAGACCTAGAGCTTCCTATCTCCCAAGATGTTTCCTGACCTGCTACCTTTTATTCATTCCAGATTCCCTCTACTAAGAGGGTTTTGGCTCCTTACTTACATGCAACATGATTGTTTTTATTGATATTCAAACGTTTTGATGGCCAAAGGCCCAGGAGGCCAGTGTGGGTGGATGAACTCCTGCAGTTACCGTTACGGCTCCTGCCACCACTGATGGGCTCCTTCACACAAAATTTGCTTGCTATTGTCCCCGACTTTAGGTTCTCAGGGTTGGGGGTTATGGGAAAATATAGAGAGCACAATATTTCCAAACTTAATTAAAAGAGCCCAGGATCAATGAGCAAAATGATAGCACCACATGCTGATGGAATACTGAATAACTGCTCTCAGACTAGAGGCTCAAGCACAGCAAAGGCAGCTTTTTGCATGCTTGGTGAATGGACTAGGGCATGATCATTCAAGCCCTGAGTGTGCAGCTGTGGTGCCTAGCACCCAGTAGGATTTGGTGCTTTAATAACTCCTTACTGCATCTGGGAACTTTAAAAAAAAAAAAAAATACCAAAGCCCAGGTGTCATATCTGGCTAATTAAATAGTTGCGGGATAAGACCCAGGTATCTGTTATTTAAAAGCTTCTCAGGTTATTCTAATGGAATCACTGTGACAAGCATCTTAGTTTGTGCTGCTATAACAGAATACCTGAAACTGGGCAATTTATAAAAAACAAATTTATTTATCATAGTTCTGGAGGCTGGGAAGTCCAAAATCAAGGTGCCAACACCTGACATGGGCCTTCTTACTGCATCCTGACATGGTGGAAGGACAAGATAGCGAACTAGCCAAATGCTGCTGCATGAAGTCTCTTTTCTAAGGGCCTTAATTCCATTAATGAAGGAGGCATCCTCTCGGCCTTACCACCTCTGAAAGGCCCCACCTCTTAACACCATCGCAATTGGCAACACCTGAATTTTGGAGTGGCCATTAAAACCACAGCAAAAGGTGATCCAATGGAAAGACACATTAGCATCTGGGAGGGTCTTCTGTGCTTGAGATGCTCTGTCCTTCCTCCTCATTCGTTTCTAACAGCCCCACACAAGTGATAACATCACTGACATGAAATCTAAGATCACTTGCAGCTGAAATCAAGTACTCTTACTTGTTTTTAGAGGGAGCCAAAACACAGCCATGACAGTTCGAGAGTGGTGGAGCAGGTGTAACTTTAGAAGTGAAGACCCACTGACCAAGAGAGAGTAAAATAGGTTGCATCAGCAGATACTTTCTCCTCCACTCTTAATTTTTCTTTTCAGAGATTCTGATGTGATTGTGTTGGGGTGGGGCTTCAGATATATATACTTAAGAGCTCCCTTATCATTCTAACGTATGCAAGGTGTGAGAACTACTGGTCTAATGTTCCCAAGCTTTGTTGTATATTAGCATCACCTGAGCTTTGTTAAAATCCTGATGTCTCAGGCCACACTCTACACCAATTAAATCCAAACCCCTAGGGATAGGACCCAGACATCACCGTCTGTAAATCTCCCAAGGTATTTCCAACGTGCAAGTCAAAGTTGAGAACCAGTACTTCAAAGTGCCCTACAGATGCAAGACCACGAAAGGAGAAAAGGTCCTGGATTCTAGGCTCTGCTTTGACACTAATTTGCATGTAACCTTGGACAAGTCATTTTGCCAATCTGGGCTTCAGTTTTCCCACCTGTGAAATGTTATCAACGCCTTATTATGGCTCTAATGCACATCCTCTGTGAATGTTACAATGGCTTTACTAAGCCAGCTCACTCTACCACGTGTGTTGCCTCCTACAGCTCTCTGCTGTTGAAAAGAGGTAGTCGCCTGCCTCAAGGATTAACAATCCTGGGCATTGTTTCTAAAGCAGAAGGATATAAGGGCATCCCAAGTCTTCCCTACCTCTCTAATCAGATTAAAGATATAATGCAACCCTGGTTCCATGTAGAGTAACTGTCACTAAACAATTTGGTCCAGAGTCACAGTCAGAATGTGGTCTGACATGGTTTGGCTGTCACATGTGTAGAAAGAGCTGTGCTTAATTCAGTTTTTATTCTTTCACAGTACCCCCAATATGTCAGGCACAAACCCCCTGTTGATCTCGACAGACTTGCATCACCAGCTGTGAATCACTGAGAATGACAACATCTGTAGCAGGTACCTCTAGACTTGAAATGCCCCACCACATTCCTTACTTATTTCTAATAGCAGTACATAAGCAACATCACTAAATGAAAGCCAAGGAGAAAATTAGCAATCAAGTGTCTGACTCCTTGATAACCTACAGTTGCGTGAGTTTGGTTGTCAGAAGACAAGGATTCAAGCCTCAGTTCTCCCATGTGCTGGCTGCATGACTTTGGGTAAGCAAAGCTCTGCTAATAAAGCTGTTAGGCTTATAATTTCTAAAATAGGGATCATATCTGCTACCCAGAAGGATGTAGACTGGATGAAGCAACATAAGGGAGAGCATTTTGTAAGATATTATTTCTTTACCTTTTTTCCCTTGGACTCCCTTCTCTCAAAACGCATAGAAATTCATTATTCTCTTCTGTGATATAATTCTCCCACAGATGGGTCCCATTTGATATCCCAAACATCAAGGTGCTGTAATCTAACACACACGAAGGATGCAGGCCGTGTGGAGATGCTACCCATTAACACCGGACTTAGGAGAAGGTAATAAGGCAATCACAAAAAAAAATCCCCAATCTCAATTCTGTATGAGTGTTAGGTGTTCTCACAAAGGAAAGGGAAATTAATTAGGCAGAATCCAAATACAATACAAAATAGAAAGGACATGGTTTGTTGACAAAAGTGAGACTATTCTGTGAAACAAAGGCAGCAATAGGGAGATAGAACAGGATTTTCCAGTAAGAAATAAAAGTTGTTATCAAGGTAATAACAATAGGCATGGTGCTTTGCCTCTTTTTTTGCTCCAGTTCTTCCAAACCAGGGATACTTTTCAGACCAGGGAGAGCAAATACATTCAGCTGTTGAAGTGCTGCTACGCTATCAGATTTCAAAGACAGAATCCTCTCTTTATTCTAAAGGAGACCCATTTCCACATATTAAATATAGCTTATTTGAAAATGACATGGAGGATAGAAATGAAAATAGTGACAAAGGAAGAGTTCGCCCAAGTTACAGATGAGGACTCTGAAATTTAGAGGTTAATCCCTTGCAAAGCCAAGAAGTCTGATCCCAGACTCAGTCTTCTGTCTATACTACAAGAATGCTATGGAAGATGTAATGTCAAAAAATACTTGCACCATTTATCTGAAAATCAGACTAATGTCATCCACAGTACAGCCCAGACACAATAATCATGTGCTGAGTGCTTCATATGCCCCAGGGTATCCTTAATTTACATATATTGACTTATTTAACTCAAAGCAACCCACTGAGTAGATGCCATTATTTCCCTATTTTATAGATGAGGAAACAGAAGCAGAGAGATGTTAAGTAGCTGCCTGAGCTCACACAGCTAAGCATTGCCAGAGCCTGAATTCAAACACAGGCCATTGGCTCCAAATCCCATATTCACAACCACTATTTGATACCGTACATCAATCAAGACTAAGCATTAATAATAGCTGTCCCAAAACCCTAACCTCTATGATTTCTTAAGCCCCACTTGGAGCCTCTTATTTAACATCTAATTCTTAACAAGCCTGCAAAGAACTTTCACGTGCAAGGCTAGCATGATCCGGCCTGTGCCTCCAGCTCCACCTTCATCTTCTGCCATTTCCCCTATGCTCCAGCCTCACAAGCCTGCTTTGGTGACCTCCTTGGGGCCTTGGCACCTGCTATTCCCTTTGCCTAGAATGTTCTTTTCGTCATTCCATGCCTGGTGACCTCTTACTTGCCCTTTAGACCTCAATTTAAATGTCACTTCCTCATGGAACTTTACCATCATTCTGCTTTTTTATAACACTTTTCTATCAGAGCACTTACCACACAGTTCTAGACTTGTTTGTGTGATTACTGGATTTATAAGGGCAAGAGTAGAGGCAGTTCTGCTCACCCCTGTATTAAGTGTACACGCTCTGGAACACAATGGTTGTGGAATAAATATTTGTTGGCTGCATTAATTAATGATACCATTGCACATTAATCTTCATAATAATGCTGGAAGATGAGTGGACAATGGTAGCAATAAACTCATTTTAAACATGAGGGTACTCAAGACCTGAAATATTTAGAGTGATTTGCCGTAACACTACTACTAAAGTGATGGAGCCAGAATTCAGCTCATTCAAGGTCAGGTGGGCCAAGAGCCCCGTGCTGTCTTTTATCCACCTGATGCGATGAATTAATGAAGCGTGCTGTTTTCCATAGCAAATAAGTTGCAGACTCACAGGATTAGGCAAGCATACTGTCAAAACCAGATCTAGGCCCCTTTACCTTTCTCATTTCCCCAGAATCAGAAAACACGAATATTGTTTTTGATAGTCACTGAAAGTCCAGTTTTAGGCACTCTATAGAACAAGGCCTTGGTTCCAAACATTATCTAACAAGATACAAGGTCAAATTCAAGCAATTTCGAGTTGTCCTTGTAGTCCAAAAACCTCAATGAAATTGACTCAGCATTTGTTTAGAGTCGACAGAAACAGTAACCAAACACACAGGAAAAAAAAAAAAAACAGTCCACTTGCCCTTCATCAGAGCATTGACCTTTCAAGCCCTGGGATTCTTCACCAGAAAATGAGAAGCACGCCTGTAATCCCAGCACTTTGGGAGGCCAAGGTGGGCAGATCACGAGATCAGGAGATCGAGACCATCCTGGTTAACACAGTGAAACCCCATCTCTACTAAAAATACAAAAAATTAGCCAGGCATGGTGGTGGGCACCTGTGGTCCCAGCTACTCGGGAGGCTGAGGCAGGAGAATGGCGTGAACCTGGGAGGCAGAGCTTGCAGTGAGCCGAGATTGCACCACTGCACTCCAGTCTGGGCCACAGAGCAAGACTCCATCTCAAAAAAAAAAAAAAAAAAAGAGAAGCATGGATTTGGTGATCTCTAAGTTTTTTTTCTTCTCTGAATGCATGGTCTTCCAAATACACTAGTAGATTTGACTGCTCACAATTGAGTAAGAGTATTTTTGGGATACTAATTATGTTTTTCATATATTTTCCTCCTTCCTATTTAAGGTAGAAGTCTCCTCCTCCTGGCTGAGCATGAAAAAAAAGAAGGTGGAAGTCAAGGTATCCATCCTTTAGAGATGGTGTGAGGCAGGTATTATGCTCAGGGTTAGGTTTCAGCCCCGGCTGAGGGGAGTGGGTGGGAGACTGAGGGACATGGGGCAGGGAGCTGGAAGAACACTTGAGAGACAGCAGATAGATGAGACACGGCTTCATTCAGCAGCTTCCTCACAGGGTGTTACTTTTATACATTGTACAAACAATCAAGGCTGAGAGCCAGGTGGTGAGCTTCTGTTATGTCTACATGGCTATGACTATACAAGACACAGGACTGTGTGCCTGTGCCACAAACCCACCGAGTCATCCAGGTTGTTAACCTTGGCCTATGCCTGCTGCCCTGTGCCTGCTTGGCTGCAGCCATGTTCCTTATACCAGGCCAGAACTCAGAAGCTGCCTGCATACAACTCCTTTGCCAGGTTTTTTTTTTTTTTTCCAAAACACCCAAGACCCTATAGGGGGAAGAAAGAATTTGAGAAATACAGTTGAGGACAAAGAGGTCTGTAAATCTGGAGAGCAAATGACATGTAGACTGCTCCCTGGCTGTATGGTAGCCACACCTGATAACAGTAGCTTAAGCATGTCCATAGAATGACCCTCTACAGCAGATGTATCTGAATGTGTGTTCAAAGATAGGGAATTCAGGAGTGGCCAACCCAGAGATTTATTCCTTGCCCATATGGAATACCCGAGCCAATGGTCGACCCAAAGAACACAGGACATACAGGGGACTGAGACCCTGAGTTTTAGGTTAAATGAGGGTTGCCAGGAAGTGGTTAGAGGGAGGGTGCTGTTTGCAAGTGGTTTCAAGGGGTTCAGTATCATGCTATCGACTCCAATGGGTATGGCACCAGGCTCAAGAGGCTGAAGAGGCCCAGAGCCAACAAGTAAAACATGGGGTTTTATTGTGGAATTACCTACAGGGGAGAGAGTTCAGTGGTGGCAGGCCTGGTAGGAGAACCACACAGTCTCATAGTGGCAGTCTGGGCAAGGTAGCCACTTTACATAGGCCAGTGGCGGTGGGCCGGACATGATAACTGCACAGCCAGTGATGGTGGGCTGGGCAGGAAAGCCGCAACCGCTTGCGAACGGCTTGCAGTTTATCTAGAAATTTACTTAACACCCTGCCCCTAACAACCTCCACCTGGCAACCTTCATTTAACCCCAGAATTCAGGGCCTCAATCTCCTGTCTGGCTCACATTCCACGGGTCAGCTGGTGGCTCAGCTATTCCTCATAGACAAGGAATAATCTCCAGGTTGGCCACTCCCAGATTCCCTAGTTTGGAACACACATTCAGGTGCACCTGCCATACAGGGTCATTCTAAGGTTATGCTTAAGTTATTGCTTTCAGGTGCATTTACCCTGCAGGGAGGTAAGTTTGAGCAAGAGTATGCTGTGAGGTTGGGAGCTTCAAGCTGAAATCAAGTTGATTTCCAGAAAACAAAAATTAAATGCAGTATTTCCTGGATTTCTGAGTTAGTTAACGGTAATTCCTATCACTTCAATATGATAACCTGTATCAGACCAATGAGATGTAGTTGCAATGAGCAGACTTGCAGAGGAGAAAATGGCACAGAGCAAACTACCCTGAGAGCTGGATGAGAACAGCAGAAAAGAACACTCCCCCTGCTTTTGTGAAGAGGGTAGATATAGCTTTGACTGGGTAAGAATTTGTTTTAGTTTTAACAGTGTGCAATTCAGTCATTATTTTCTGCAGTCTTAGAGCCCAGCACTTAATAGATATTAAATGATTAATTCATTTTAATTTTTAGTTACTGGTAGAATTGTTCATTTAAGTTATGCCCTATATTAAGAAATGTCTCAGGAATAAATTTTCTATGTTCATATAACCATAACTACTTTAGCCAGACTGGTTTTTGGCATCTCATATCTCTCATTGTCAACTGAAAGTACACATCTCATAATTGAAGAGAAACACCAGCTAACATCCCCAATAAAGATAAATCACTTGCAAATATATTAACATAGTTTCTTGTCATGCTTTTATTATAAGGAATAATGACTTGAGAGGTGAATACTTCAGATCAATTAAGAATAGTAAACATTTCCATTTTATGTTCTAAAATTAACACAACAATGTGAATAAGAAACAGAAGTACAATCTCCATTTTTATAAATCCAGAAGACATAAAACAGAGAACCGCAACATATTAGGATGGAAAAATGATGGAATAGGAACACCCATCTAACCAAGAAGCAAGCCAGCTTAATACAAACAATTCTTTTTTTTTTTTTTTTTTTTTTTTTTTTTTTTTTTTTTTTTTTTTTTGAGGCAGAGTCTCGCTCTGTCGCCCAGACTGGAGTGCAGTGGCGCAATCTCGGCTCACTGCAAGCTCCGCCTCCCGGGTTCACGCCATTCTCCTGCCTCAGCCTCCCGAGTAGCTGGGACTACAGGCGCCCGCCACCTCGCCCGGCTAGTTTTTTGTATTTTTAGTAGAGACGGGGTTTCACCATGTTAGCCAGGATGGTCTCGATCTCCTGACCTCGTGATCCGCCCGTCTCGGCCTCCCAAAGTGCTGGGATTACAGGCTTGAGCCACCGCGCCCGGCCACAAACAATTCTTAAGAATTACACCTGGTGAGGCAGCAGGCACAGGTGAGGAAGCAGGCTAGAAGAAAAAAAAGAGAAATCATTTAGAAGTGGTGTAAGAAACAATTAGACCCCAGATCATTCCTCCACACTAACAGGTGAAAGTGCCTCCAATCCCTGAAGGTGATGGGCAACATATTCTGGGGGAAAATAAATAAGAGACTATAGAAGTGAGGAGGCCAGGCACAAATGAGATGCTGAACTAAAACCAGGAGCTAATTTTCAAGTTTATGTGCTGAACAGAGACCCTCAGACTCTTTCCCTGAGCAGTTTCAGAACTCGAGCAGTCTAGTCTTTACCCCTCAAGCAGTAGACTGGATGCTATTTTCTGGTAAAATTGAACCACCCCAGAATAAAAGACAGTAAGAAATTCACATATAAGGGTTTTCAATCAAAAAGCAGGATAATCATTTGGTTGTCCTTCGAGGCTGCTATGGTTTGGATCTGTGTCCCCACCCAAATATCATGTTGAAATATAATCCCCAGTACTGGAGATGGGCCTGGTGGGAGGTAATTGGATCATGGGAGCAGTTTCTTATGGTTTAACACCATCCCCGCCCCCCATAATGATAATGAGTTCTCATGAGATCTTGTTTAAAAGTTTACAGCACCTTCCCATTCTCTCTCCTGGTCATGCTCCTGTCATGTAAGATGTTTGCTCCCACTTTGCCTCCGTGATTGTAAGTTTCCCAAGGTCTCCCAGGAAGTAGATGCTGCCATGCTTCCTGTACCTCCTGCAGAGTTGTGAGCCAATTAAACCTCTTTTCTTTATAAATTGCCCAGTCTCACATAGATCTTTATAGCAGTGCAAGAATGGACTAATACAAAAAAACTGGTTTTGAGGAGTGGAGCATTGCTATAAAGACACCTGAAAATGTGGAAGCAGCTTTGCAACTGGGTAATAACCAGAGGTTGAAAGTGTGCGGAGGGCTCAGAAGAAGACAGGAGAATGAGGGAAAATTTCGAACTTTCTAGAGACTTCTTAAATAGTTGTGACCAAAATGCTGATAGTGATATGGACAATGAAGTACAGACGGAAGAGGTCTCAGATGAAAATGAGAAACTTACTAGGAACTGGAGTAAAGGTCACTCTTGCTATGTTTTAGCAAAGAGTTTGGTTGGACTATGCCCCTGCCCTGGGGATCTGTGGAACTTTGACCTTGAGAGAGATGATTTAGGGTATCTGGTGGAAACAATTTCTAAGCAGCAAAGTATTCAAGATATAGCCTGGCTGCTTCTAAAAAGCTATGCTCATAAGTATGAGCAAAGAAATGACCTGAAGCTGGAACTTATATTTAAAAGAGAAGCAGAGCACAAAAGTTTGGAAAATTTGCAGGCTGGCCACGTGATTGAAAAGAAAAGCCCATTTTCAGGGTAGGAATTCATGCAGGTTGCAGAAATTTGCAAAGGGAGCCAAGTGCTAATATCCAAGACAATGAGAAGAAGGCCTTGAAGGCATTTCAGAGAGATTTCCAGCAGCCCCTTCCATCACAGACCCAGGAGAGAAGAATGGTTTCATGGGCCAGGCCCAGGACCTTGCCATCCTGCACAGCCTCAGGACATTGCTCCCTGTGTCCTGGCCACTCTAGCTCCAGCCATGGCTCAAAGAGGCCCAGGTACAGCTTGAACCACTGCTTCAGAGAGTGCAAACTGTAAGCCCTAGCAGTTTCCATGTATTGGTAACCCTGTTTGTGCACAGAGTGCAAGAGTTGAGGCTTGGTTGAGCAATCAGACAAGAGAAGGAAAGAAAAGGCATCCAAATTGGCAAAGAGGAAGTCAAACTGTTGCTGTTTGCCAATGATATGATTGTATGCCTAGAAAACTGTAAAAACTCCTCCAAAAAGCTCCCAGAACTTATAAAAGAATTCAGCAAAGTTTCCAGATACAAAACTAATGTACACAAATCAGTAGCTCTCCTATACACCAAGAGCAACCAAGCAGAGAATCAAATCAAGAACTCAACCCCTTTTATAATAGCTGCAAAAAGAAAAAAAATAGAATCCTTAGGAATATACCTAACCAAGAAGGTGAAAAACCTCTACAAGGAAAACTACAAAACACTGTTGAAAGAAATCATAGATGACACAAACAAATGGAAACACATTCCATGCTCATGGATGGGTAGAAGCAATATTGTGAAAATGACCATACTGCCAAAAGCAATCTACATACACATTCAGTGCAATTCCCATCAAAATACCACCATCATTCTTCACAGAACTAGAAAAAAAATCCTAAAATTCATATGGAACCAAAAAAGAGCCCACATAGCCAAACCAAGACTAAGCCAAAAGGACAAATCCGGAGGCATCACACTACCTGATTTCAAACTATACTATAAAAGGCCATAGTCACCAAAACAGCATGGTACTGGTATAAAAATAGGTAGATGGACCAATGGAACAGAATACAGAACCCAGAAATAAACCCAAATACTTATAGCCAACTTATCTTTGACAAAGGAAACTCATCTTTGATAAAGCAAAAAAAACACGAGGTGGGGAATGGATGCCCTATTCAACAAATGGTGCCAGGATAATTGGCTAGCCACATGTAGGAGAATGAAACTGGATCCTCATCTCTCACCTTATGCAAAAATCAACTCAAGATGAATCAAGGACTTAAATGTAAGACCTGAAACTATAAAAATTCTAGAAGATAACATCAGAAAATCCTTTCTAGACATGGCTTAGGCAAGGATTTTATGACCAAGAACCCAAAAGCAATGCAATAAAAAAAACAGCTAGTACTGAATCAAACTAAAGAGCCTTTGCATGGCAAAATGAACAGTCAGCAAAGTAAACAAACAACCCACAGAGTGGGAGAAAATCTTCACAATCTATCCATCTGACGAAGGACTAATATCCAGGATCTACAACGAACATAAATTAGCAAGAAAAACACAAACAATTCCATCAAAAAGGGGGCTAAGGACATGAATAGACAATACTCAAAAGAAGATATACAAATGGCCAAGAAACATATGAACAATGCTGAACATTACTAATGATCAGGGAAATGCAAGTCAAAACCACAATGTGATACCACCTTACTCCTGCAAGAATGGCCATAATCAAAAAATCAAAAAATAATAGATGTTGGCATGGATGTGGTGAACAGGGAACACCTCTACACTGCTGATGGGAATGTAAACTAATACAACCACTAAGGAAAACAGTTTGAAGTTTCCTTAAATAACTGAAAGTATAACTACCATTCAATCCAGCAATCTCACTACTAGGTATCTACACAGAGGAAAAGAAGTCATTATACAAAATGGATACTTACACATGCATGTTTATAGCAATGCAATTCACAATTGCAAAATCATGGAACCAACCCAAATGCCCATCAATCAACGAGTGGATAGAGAAACTGGTATATAGATACAATGGAATTCTACTCAGCCATAAAAAAAGAATGAATTAATGGCATTTGCAGCAACCTGGATGAGATTGGAGACTATTATTCTAAGCTAAGTAATTCAGGAATGGAAATCCAAACATATGTTCTCATTCATAAGTGAGCTAAGCTATAAGGATGCAAAGGCATAAGAATGACACAATGGACTTTGGGGACTCAGGGGAAAAGGATGGAAAGGGGTGAGGGATAAAAGACTACAAATTGGGTGCAGTGTATACTGCTCCGGTGATGAGTGCACCAAAATCTCACAAATCACCACTAAAGAACATACTCATGTAACCAAACACCACCTGTTTTCCAATAACCTATGGCAATTAAAAAAAAAAAAATTAAAAAAGAGTTGAGGCTTGGGAGCCTCCATCTAGATTTCAGGGGATACAAAGAAAAACCTAGATGTTTAGGCAGAAGGCTGCTGCAGAGGCACAGCCCTCAGAGAAAACCTTTACTAGGGCAGTGCAGAGGGGAAATATGGGGTTGGATACCCCATACCATGTCCCCATTGGAGAACTACCTAGTGAAGCTATGAGAAGAGGGTCACCATCCTCTAGTCCCTAGAATGGTAGATCCACCAACAGCTTGCACCATGTACCTGGAAAAGCTGCAGGCGCTCAACACCACCCATGAGAGCAGCCTCAGGGGCTGAACACTGAAAAACCACAGTGGTGGAGCTTCCCAAGGCTCTGGGATCTCACCCCTTGCATCGATGTGCTCTAGATGTGAGACATGAGGTCAAAGGAGATTATTTTGGAGCTTTAAAGTTTAATGACTGACTTTCCGGGTTTTGGACTTGCATGGGGCCTGTAGCCCCTTTCTCTTGGCTGATTTCTCCCTTTTGGAATGGGATTTTTTTACCCAATGCCTATACCCCCATCGTACTTGGAAGTAACTAACTTGTTTTTCATTTTACAGGCTCATATGTGGAAGGGACTTGCCTTGTGTCAGAGGAGATTTTGGACTTTTGAGTTAATTCTGGAATGAGTTGAAACTTTGGGAGACTGTTGGGAAGGCATGGTTGTATTTTGCAATGTGAGAAGAATATGAGATTTGGGAGGGGCCAAGGGCAGATTGATATGGTTTTGATGTGTCCTCACCTAAATCTCATGTTGAAATGTAACCCCCAATGCTGGAGGTGGGGCCTATTGAGAGGTGATTGGATCATGGGGGCAGTTTCTCATGGTTTAACAACATCCCTCCCTGGTGCTGTCAGAGAAATAGTGAGTTCTCATGAGATCTGGTTGTTTACAAGTCTACAGCACCTCCCAACTCTTTCTTGGTCCTTCTCCTGCCATAGAAGACACCTGTTCCCACTTTGTCTTCTGCCATGATTGTAAGTTTCCTGAGGTCTTCCCAGAAGTAGATGTCGCCATGCTTCCTGTACAGCCCATGAAACCATGAGCCAATTAAACCTCTTTTCTTTATAAATTACCCAGTCTCAGATATTTCTTTATAGCAGTGCAAGAATGGACTAATACAAAGGCCCATCAGTCAGCAATATCAGTGCATAATGGTTTTCAATAAGTTTTTAGCTATCACTATTAAACATGAATAGACAGCCATAGATCATTAGAAGCAAATGAACAATGTCTCCAACATGAATGGCAGAGAGAAAAACAAACAGGGATAAAACAAATAGTGCAGAAAATGAGAAAAACCTTTAAAAATAATTACATTATCATCAGAGGGAAAATAAAAGCTATAGGAGTCATGAAAAAGAATAAGATGTTATATCATAAAGGATTAGTTAGAGAAGAAAAGGACGTTTAGTAACTAAAACTACAATAACCAATAAAAATTTCAGTGAAATGGTAGTAAAATCAAGGAACTCCTCTAGAAAGTAAAAACAAGAAGAAGGAAATTAGAACAAAACTAAGAAAATTAGAACATCAGTGCAGGAGACTCATCATATCCATATAGTCCAAGTTGAAGGGGAAAAAAACTACAAGAAAATTTCTCAGTGTAGTTTGATTAAAATGGTTCACCAAATGCCCAGACCAATAAATGGAAAAGATCAGGGTAAGGTATACATTCCAAAATTTCAGAATACCAGGAATAAGGGAAAATCCTAAATTTCCATAGGGAGGGAAAAACATTCACAAAGTTTCAGGAATCTGCATTACATTCCATATCTCAGCAGCAGCTTTGGAAGCTAGAAAACCATGGAGCCTGAAGAGAAAATCAGTTTTACTGAAAAGTTTGTGCCCAGGAAAGCTGTCAATTAAGTATGAAGGCAGAAGAAAAAAGGCATCAGGTGTGCAAAGTTTCAAAACAATTCCTTCCCTTGGACCTTTTCTAAGGAAACTACAGAAGGATGTGCTCCAGTAAAACAAGAGAGTCACCAAGAAAAAGAAAAGCAAGTGAAGAAAGAAAAGCAAAGAGAATTTTCAGAAAGGTAATGAAATGAAATGCAAAGATAATAGTTGTGAATTAGACCAAGCAAGTAACCAGTCCAGAACAGGACAAGGAAGGTGAGAAAAAATATCTACACGATAAGATAAACAAATTTTATCTGATAAGTTTGTGTGAAATTGAATTAAGAGGTATTTTACAATGGTAAGGGAGGTGAGGGAAATTATCAATGGGTTCAAAAACATATAAGTGAATGGAAGAAGAGAAAGAGTGTGAGAAGAAAGAAGAGAATGATAATCTCCAGAAACTGTAGTCATTTGACTTACTTGAATCTAGATTTAACCAAACCACATGAAATAATCAGTGGATTTTAAAAAGTTGAAAAAGAGACAAAACTCTCATCTGCTACAGGAAGTCAAAGATGTCTAAAACTGAAGACTAAAACTATAGATATATACATTTATTACTTGAAAATATGGGGATAAATAGAGAAAACATAGGTTAAAAAATTATTGGTGGATGTCTCTGGAAAGGAGACCAGCAATGGTCAGGGGAACCAGTGGGAATGGAAATAAAATAAAGATCTAAAATAAAAGAGGTATTTGGGGAGTTTATATGATTTTTAGCATTATGTATGCATCCTTTTCATAAAAAATATAAATTAAGTGTTTAAGGACAGCTAATTCCAGGACTTCAGCATAGGTTCTTAATAAGAAATATAATAATATGGCCAAACACGGTGGCTCACACCTACAATCCCAACACTTTGGTAGGCTGAGGCGGGAGGATCACGAGGTCAGGAGTTCGAGACCAGCCTGACCAAAAGGTAAAACCCCGTCTCTACTAAAAATACAAAAATTAGCTGGGTGTGGTGGCACATGCCTGTAATCCCAGCTACCCAGGAGGCCGAGGCAGGAGAGTCTCTTGAACCCAGGAGGTGGAGGTTGCAGTGAGCTGAGATCATGCCACTGCACTCCAGCCTGGGCAACAAAACTAGACTCCATCTCAAAAAAAAAGAAGAAGAAATATAATAATATGAATAAAATCCAAACTCACAGTACTTGACAAACTTAAACACATTTTCCTTTAATCGTGAGTACTACTGATATCCTTTTACTTGAAAGAAAATCAATGATTCCTCTTAAATGAGGGAAGTCATGAAATTGCTTCTTTACTACTACAGTAAATATCAGCCAGCCTGATGATCAACAAAATACTTTGTTAATGTTTTCATTATTCTAAAAAGAAAACCACTATTTGGGGAGCTTCTGGATATTTTTGAGGGCCTTTGGAACTACCCTATTTGCAAAACTACAAGGATATATCTTTCAATCACATCAATGTAAAGCAATTATCCAATCATTGCTTTCGGAGGAAAATGGGAGGCCACCTCATATCCAAATGAAAACAGTACTGCCTGAGATGTTCACTGTTGAGCATAGTCATGTAAACTGAAGGTTTGTATAACTGAACTGTATCCTTGAGAGAACAGAAATGGAATTCCCAGAGGAAGGATTATTATTATACACAAGGTTGTCTATGCTTCCCTCCCCCCACTCAGACACATGCACAATCACATAGGATTATTTAAGTCTGGATGGCCAACATTGTGAAAACTGTGTGTGGACTATTGTGACTGTTCAGACTGTCACAATAGAAAGTCTACACTGGGCTGTGATTTGAGACAGTTGAGTGAGCTCACTATGTTTGTGTTTGGAGCAAATTGGAAGAAAAGGGATGATCCTGGACACAAAAAGTTGATGCTAGAACAGCTCTTGATCTATCATTGTGAGGAATGACTGCAGGGGCAGAGTTGTGGCAGACAGGGCCTCAACCATTATGACAGCCCCTGCCAAGGACGTGGTCTTGCACAGTAACCTCGATTACTTGATCTTGGAGGTAATGATGTGCCCCAGCAGAACCAGAAGTAGCAGCAAAGAAACTGGGATTTTTCAGCAGCCTGAACAAACACTTTAACTGGTCACTTTGGACTTAGTAGATAAACTTGGGGTTCCAGGAAACATTAGAGAAGAAACTTTCTGTAGAAAAATGAACTTTTCATACGTCGCAATGGATTGAGACACTATGCTACATTCATTTGAATGGTAATTATGTTGTGGTCTTTTTATATCCTAAGCTAATGAGATATATGTAGCAGTTTGTTTTATATTGATGTTATAGGTTGTGGGGGTGGACATGGGTGGAGTAATTTTTCAAGAATACCTTTAATTCAACCACTCAGAATAAGCACTGTTGGTATTCGAGGATATACACCTTCACAAATGTTTCTTGTGTAAATATACAATAACAGATGTGAGGCAGAGTTAGTCCCCCCAAAATTAGTTCATACTTTGCAAACTGTTGTATCATCTTTTTTCAGTTAAAAATAATGTGAATAACTTTCCAGATCAAATATAGATCCACATCATTTATAGTAATTGAATTATATTTCATCAAATCGACATGCCATAATTTTTAATCAGTTCTATGTTAATGAATAATTTGAATATCTTTCACTTTAAATTATTGTAAATAGCATTGTAGAGATCATCTATTATGTCTACTCCTTATATCACTACCCTCATGATATTTTCTAGAACTGTTGCAATGGCTTCATTAATTATATCATTTTGTCTAGTCTTGGCTCTTTCACAGTGATCCTCTACTCAATAACAGTCTTTCTAAACTAACTTTCCATATGAAATAATGTCCAAGTTACAAACATGACAGAGGATTCTTCATGACCTAGACTCTATTGATATTCCTTGTTATGTGCACAGTACTCTTTTTACAACCTAATATAAAGATCAATCTGTTTAGAGAGGGCTACCCTCTCCAACATGTTCTCAACTATAGTGTTCAGTCATAGGAAGCATTCATTAGTTATATAAACTCACAGCAAGACCCACCAGAGCTATCCCTAGAATGTGCAGGGCCCTGGGCGATATTTTATTTTAAAACACATTGCAAAATTCATGGGTCCATGTGAGTTACAATAATGACCAATCAAGAATAATGGGTAAAGAAAGGTATTTAGATTGACTTACTGTCCAATCAGTGCATGTGAAGGCTCTTCAGAGTGCCTAGGCACCAGGACTTTCTGTTCAGGCCCATCAATGCCATATTTCTCACCGTGAAAAAAATAGCCATATACTTTTTCTCAATGCCCTAGCTACTCAGAATCTCTTTGTATTGAAATAACACAGATGTGTTTGCCTTTGCAGTCCCCTAATCCTGTTTATTTAGAGCTAGTTATATCATTCCTCATAATGCTGCATCATCCATCACACTGCCTGTGAAGCTAGCTTCTAACAGATTATCTTAAAGGTTGTTATTGCACTTCATTGGTGAAGGCCATAAATATAAAATTTACCCACAGTAATAAAGAAAAATATGGACAAAAATTTGTTTTCTAGACATGTTAAATTTATCCCTCAAAATTCAATAAAATAAACATAGAACAACATATCTTCCAACTATGTCTTCCCTCTAAATCACAGCATTCTTAGAATGTGAACTCTTCATGGTAACCACACACCTACGTTCCACACATTGCCACCTATAAGGAGGACAGTTGGGGGTCTGGGGGTGCTGTAAAAGAAGCAATCCCATTCACAAAGGGAATGGTAATCCCTTGTCCAGGACAGCTTATGGCCAACCTCAGAGAGTACCATATCAACACCTTGATTGGAGGCAAGAGAAGACATGGATCGGAAGGACCTACTGGTGTCACAGAACAAAGGTCTCCAAAGTCCATGGAAGCCATATGGACATCATGCCTGGAAGACTAACAATTGGTGTGCAAACTGAAGAAGGGTGAAGTGACCATTCTGGGTGCTAATGAAGGGAAGTACTGAGGGGAAATGACACGCCTCCCCGCCTTGACCCCTGCCACATCGTGCTGTAGACTACAAGTGGCACCATGGTCAAGACACATGACGGAGGCAAGAGAAGACACACGAGGCACGCATATGGCTCAAGCCCAAGGTGGACCATCGAAGGCCAGACCTCAGAACTCAACCTGGGTCTGATGTGATGAAAGTCATCCAAGGTTAGTGTATTAGCATTATTCTGGTGGTCTGATACCATGTGATCCCACAAAACATATCACAGTGGAGCAATCCTCCCTCTTGGAAACAGCCCAGCTACAGGACCCCAGGACAACCCACAGGCACAGTTCTGGAAGTCACTGGGGCCATCTCTCTTTTTTTTCTTTTCTGGACATTGAGTCTCACTCTGTCACCCAGGCTGGACTGCAGTGATGCAATCTTGACTCATTGCAACCTCCGCCTCCTGCGTTCAAGCAATTCTCCTGCCTCAGCCTCCCAAGTAGCTGGGATTACAGACATGCACCACCACACTCAGCGAATTTTTGGTAGAGACAGGGTTTCGCCATGTTGACCAGGCTGGTCTCGAACTCCTGACCTCAAATAATCCACCTGCCTCGGCCTCCTAAAGCGCTGGGATTACAGGTGCCTGACACCCAAGAGGGTCTTAGAATTTTTGATGAAAGTACTCCAAAGCCTAGGGTCCAGGCAGGGGTCCTGCTTGCCCAGGTCTAAGAAAGTACTATTGTTCTCATTCTACTACATATCTCATTCATTTCACAATCTGTAGTTGAATACCCCTTATTAAAAAAAAATTAGGAAGATATAGTTCTGTTCTCAGTTTGTTCTCTTTATAAGCTTGCTTTTCACATAAGTTTGCCTAGTGAGCCATGAGATAAATCAAGCACAGCTGAGTGTCTGACTAGGACTACTGATATAAATATTTGCCCAAAATTTGAAATAAAAAATTCTATTTCTCAAAAAGTTAAACATAGAATTACTATACAACCCCGCAGTTCCACTCATATATATATACCCAGAAGAACTGAAAAGAGCTACTCAAGCAAGTGCATGTACAGGCATGTTTATAGTAGCATTATTCACAACAGCCAAAAGGTGGAAACAATCCATATATGTATCAATGGATGAACTGATAGACAAGTCATGGTGTAGACAGACAATGGAATATTATTCAACCATTAAAAGGAGAAAGGTACTGATACAGGCTACAACATGAATGAACTTCAAAAACATCATGTAAGCAAAAGAAGCCAGACATAAAAGGACAAATATTATATGATTCCATTTATATGAAACATCCAGAATAAGTAAATCCATAGAGACAATGCAGATTGATGGTTGCCACAGGCAGTGGGGAGGAAAAAATGAAAAGTAACTGTTTAATAGGCAGGAGTTTTCCTTTGGGGTGACAAAAATATTTTGGAACTAAGTAGAAGTGCTGATTGCACAACATTGTGAATAGATTAAATGCCAATGAATTGCTCACTTTAAATTAGCTGCTTTTATGTTCGGTGGATTTCACTCCAATTTTTTTTTATCTTGACCATTAAGATATTTATTTTCAGGCCAGGTATGCTGGCTCATATCTGTAATCCCAGCACTTTGAGAGGCCAAAGGGAGAGAATGACTTGAGCCCAGGGGTTTAGACACCAGCCTGGGCAACATGGTGAGACCCTGTCTCTACAAAATTTTTAAAAATAGCCAGGCCTGGTGGCACATACCTGTGGTCCCAGCTACTCCAGGTCTGAGGTGGGAGGACAGATTGAGCCCAGTAGATCAAGGCTGCAGTGAGCCAAGATCACACCACTGTACTCCAGCCTGCGTAACAGAGCTAGACCCTGTCTCAAAATAAATAAATAAATAAATAAAGGTATTTGTTTTCAACTTAGTTGATAATAAGTTATACTCAAACACAAAATCAGATCAACTGTGATGATTTGTAGTGATGTTAAAGATTATTATTTCTTATGGAACAAAATATCACTGAGAAAAGACCCCAAAATATATCCACTTGGCGATTGTTGTCAGAGAAAAGAAATAATGTTGAGGGGAAAGGTTGCTGAAGAAAAAAAAAAAAAAAATCTACAGAAAAAAAGAACTGGAAAGAAAGAAATTATATTTGCTTCTTGAGAAAGTAATCTTTTGGCCAGGCGCGGTGGCTCAAGCCTGTAATCCCAGCACTTTGGGAGGCCGAGACGGGCGGATCACGAGGTCAGGAGATCGAGACCATCCTGGCTAATACGGTGAAACCCCGTCTCTACTAAAAAAATACAAAAAAACTAGCCAGGCGAGGTGGCGGGCGCCTGTAGTCCCAGCTACTTGGGAGGCTGAGGCAGGAGAATGGTGTAAACCCGGGGGGCAGAGGTTGCAGTGAGCTGAGATCCGGCCATTGCACTCCAGCCTGGGTGACAGAGCGAGACTCTGTCTCAAAAAAAAAAAAAAAAGAAAGTAATCTTTTTATCAAGAGTTTTTTTCCATAAGATATTGGGGTACAGGTGGTATTTGGTTACATGAGTAAGTTCTTTAGTGGTGATTTGTGAGATTTTTGGTGCACTCATTTTTATATGGGAAAAAAAACACCCATCAGCAGTTGACCTTGGAAACTATAGAACAATCAGAAATCTACTTTGTAACCAAAACCCTAAAAATATTACCTTAGCATGGTGGTCCTCCATAAAGATAGTTGCTGTCTGTTCAACAAATATATTACCACCAAAGAGATAAAAGCAAGAACAACCTACAAATTTACAGTGTTTCTCTGTACATTGTTCAAAAGATAGAATTCACTGGAAGGATGAAGCAGGCAATGTGATTAATTCATAGATGAGTTCAATCTTATTACAGCCATTACCTTCTAAGTGAAGATATAATGCAAACAATGGTGTATTTTTTAGACTGTTGTTATCAATTCCAGATATTAAAATAATTATTTTAAGCTGTTATAGCCTACAGCCAAAATGAAATAGCACAGGAACTATAAAGCTTTGTAAAACAAAACATATAAGTAGTCAAACTCGGCTTATCACACCCCTGCCAGATAAAAAGGCTGATCATCAGTCAAGAAATAAGCACATTAATCCTGAAGGAAAAAACATTTGCATTTCTATAATGTGAAATTACTACTGCACTAAAAGATCTTGTTGAAAAAAACTTAATGTATTTCTCCCAAAAACAATTTTTTAAAGATACTTCAATGCTGGGATTTCTTTTGCACACACAAAAAAAGAAATAAAAATCATCTACTTTCATAGTATAGTAAATTTTTATAAGTAATTGTTCTTCAACAGAGATAGAAAGCTCCACTATTAATGTGTATGATTTTCTAGATAATATTAAAAGCAATGCAATTACAGTTATGGTAATTGATATGGTTCTTACCTGATAATGACCACGGGTCAAGAGTTTAAAACATAAAGCAGAACATGCTTTGCACTTTTTAAAGTCAAGTGAGCGATTGAAACTTGGCTTTGATATGAAAGACAGTGGACTCTTTCTGCCCTAACTGCTTGAGGTAGAAGTCGGGGCAGAGTGTTGCTTAGAAATCTCGTGTCCCTTCTTTCATTTACACTCTTATCTTCCCCAAACCAGAACTGTTCTTTCCTTAGGAAAAGAGTGTAATTCTCAGTTATCTGGGCAAATGAGAGTCAGGCATAACGAGGATAAATCAATTTCACAGTTAATCTCAAACCCCCATTTCAGCCCTGTTTTAATAGTGTCGTAGGCTTCCTTAATAAATTGACTAAACAGAATCTGTAGGTTAAGATAAATAAATAATTTATTTAATTCATTCAGAGTGACAGCACCTTGTAAAATTGTGGAGACCTCTCAAGGTCCCATAGTGCCATTTTTTTTTCCAGCTGCTGCTGCACTCCCGGACTTGAAGCCTGGTTCTGCCCTTTCTGACAGGGGAAGCAGAATGCAGAACAGTTTAATTAGACCATTTGGACTGTTCATTTGCTTGGATATTTATGAAGCGAGTCCAATGGAGCCAGAAAATTTACTCAGGTGTAAGAAACGAGGAGAAAGATCATTACCTTTGATGTGGCAGATAATGGCAATCTCTAAGAAAAAAATCCTCAAAGGAAAGTCAACTTTTAAATAACCTGGAGACCACAGTTTAATGTGTTTTGGACAGTACATAAGATCACTGTTAAGGCTTCAATGACGTTATATGATTCTTTCTATGAACCAGAAACAAAAACCATGGCATCATCATATTAAAACACTGATATATTGACACACTGATACAGATTTAAAAATCGGTGACTGGACAGGAGAATATTAACAGTATTGTTAATAAAGTTTATCTTGGGGTGCTGAAATTATGAAATATTCAGTAGTTATTTATATTTTTAATTTTCTCTAAATAAACATATTGCCTTTATCATAAAAAAATCAATGATGATTTGTTTCTTAATTTTAAAAATTAATAGCATATATTTTTATTGAATTTCTAACTATTTTTCAAACTGTCTTTTCCAGGGGGAAAGCAGAGTACACAGATATTCAGGCTCCTTGTCCAAACTTCAGTTTTATTTTGTTTATTAAAATTCCACTTAATATTTCTTTTTTAAAAAAAACATGGTTCCACTGCTTTAAAAAAAAGCACACACACACAGCTGGAAGTCAATAATGTGTTTCAAATAGTTCCTAAGAATTTACTGTATGCAAAATTCTGTGTTACGTAAACTGAGTTACATAGGAGTTGTGATTTTCTGTTGTGTACATACACACGCACACTCATTTCCCTTTAATCACTATTCTTTTTTTCTTCCATGAGTAAACCTCAGTCCTATTCTGTTTTTTTCATTTCTTGCTCACCTTAATTCTACATTTCAAAAGCCTAAAAACTAAGTGAGCAAAGACAGAAATGTCTTCAGAGGATGAGAGAAGGCAAACACTACTATTCTACATGGTGTCCTTCAGTATGTGGAGGCAGAGGCAGAAAACAGTTAACTGAAAAGTTTTGGGGTGATTAAGAGATGAATGGGGAAAAAAAGAATCGGTTTTAAGACGCCTCTTGATGTCCTTTGAGAACCTCCATTTACAATTTGCTTGCAATCAATTACACTTTGTCAGATTACTGTTTCTTTGAATTTGCACTTGCTAGAGATTTGGCCTCATGGTGCTCTGGTTATATACAGGTTCTAACTATAACAGGTGAAGGGAGCAACACAAAAAACACATTTATGACATACAGCTTCCAAGAATGAAAGAAAATCTAAATGAACCTGGACAAAAAGCTATCCTGGTCCTCAGCATGAATCTTAAATGGCAATAATCGCCGGTGAGATTTCTGTAAGCAGCATTTGGCATGCTTCTGAATCTATGACGGTAACACCCATCTACACTGAGCATGGGAGTTTTCTGTTATAAAATGTGAAGTTTGCTACTCATAGTCAATGTAAATTCCAAAGTTTCTTCCAGGATATTGATGTACACACTTTCTTTTAGGATATTGACGTACACACGTGAGTGTACATGTATGCACAAACACAGACACACTTGGGTCAGGAGAGATGGAATTCAATCTGTGAGACCTGACACGGCTCATTAAAGACAAGAACTGAACGAGTACAGAAATTGAGTTTATTCTGGCTATAGCAATGGGGAGCACCTCAGATCTGAGGATCAGAGTGTCCCAGTAGGGTGGCTTTGTCTTACACCTTTATAGGTAGGTGTAGACAAGTTATAAGTGGAGTGGTTGACAGTCAGGATTGATTTTGCAATCAGGAGACGTCTCAGTCAGTCAGCTTAAAAGAAAATGTTTATCTCTGTGTCTAGCTAGTTACAGGAGGACAAACAATCCATCTAATTATTCATAAGACGAAGCATGTGAAATTGGAGGGTGTGTATCTGTCCTTGTCACGGGTAAACAAGGGAGTCATCTTATTTGTCATGAGAAAGAGTCAAGAGTGGACAAGAAGCTTTATCTAAGTCACATGGGAAGGGTGGTGGGTGACAAGCTGTTTCCCAGAACAGAAAACTGTTACTGTTTTCAGAGCTCAGGTGAAATTCAACACTGTCTACCACATGAACTGGGGAGGGAAAGAATTGGGCACCTGAGACTCTCACACTAAAAGCACAACTTCATGATATCACTGGTTTCTCAGTCTAGGTTGACTAATCATTATAAGTAATACTCATCCGAGTTTAACACTTGTGCATTTTACCACTTGCAGAAGTTGGAAAAAAATTATCTAAAATTGTTTTCCCACTGCTCAGGATTAGAATAAATGTGACAAAAGCTGAGGGTATCTAACAGGCAAAAGGGCATATTACTGACCAAACTGTGTTATGAATGTCATGTGTCACACAGCAAAACAAAACAAACTTTTTAGTGAAGCAGCATGATACAGAGGAAGGAACACAGATGAAGATGAATTTGAAACTCCAGAACAGGGACCTCAGAAATAACACCACATATCTACGACCATCTGATCTTTGGCAAACCTCACAAAACCAAGCAATGGGGGAAAAGATTCCCTGTTTAATAAATGGTGCTGGGAAATCTGGCTAGCCATATGCAGAAAACAGAAACTGGACCCCTTCCTTACATCTTATACAAAAATTAACTCAAGATGGATTAAAGGCTTAAATGTAAAACTCAAACCATAAAAACTCTAGAAGAAAACCTAGGCAATACCATTCAGGACATAGGCATGAGCAAAGACTTCATGACTAAAACACCAAAAGCAATTGCAACAAAAGCCAAAATTGACAAATGGGATCTAATTAAAGAGCTTCTGCACGGCAAAAGAAACTATCATCAGAGTGAACAGGCAACCTACAGAATGGGAGAAATTTTTGCAACCTACTCATTTGACTAAGGTGTAATATCCAGAATCTACAAGGAACTTAAACAACTTTATAGGTAAAAAACAGCCCCATCGAAAAGTGGGCAAAGGATATGAACAGACACTTCTCAAAAGAAGACATTTATGCGGCCAGCAAACATACGAAAAAAAGCTCATCATCACTGGTCATTAGAGACATGCAAATCAAAACAACCATGAGATACCATCTCATGCCAGTTAGAATGGTGATCATTAAAATGTCAGGAAACAACAGATGCCGGAGACAATGTGGAGAAACAGGAACGCTTTTACACTGTTGGTGGGAGTGTAAACTAGTTCAACCATTGTGGAAGATAGTGTGGCAATTCCTCAAGGATCTAGAACCAGAAACACCATTTGACCTAGCAACCCCATTACTGGGTATATACCCAAAAGATTATAAATCATTCTACTATAAAGACACACGTACACGTATGTTTATTGTAGCACTATTCACAATAGCAAAGACTTGGAACCAACCCAAATGCCCATCAATGATAGACTGGATACAGAAAATGTGACACATACACACCATGGAATACTATGCAGCCATAAAAAAGATGAGTTAATGTCCTTTTCAGGGACATGGATGAAGCTGGAAGCCATCATTCTCAGCAAACTAACGCAAGAACAGAAAACCAAACACCACATGTTCTCATTCATAAGTGGGAGTTGAACAATGAGAACACATGGACACAGGGAGGGGAACATCACACACTGGGGCCTGTCAGGAGATGGGGGGCCAGGGGAGAGAGAGTATTAGGACAAATACCTAATGCATGTAGGGCTTAAAATCTAGATGACAGATTGATAGGTGCAGCAAACCACCATGACACATGTATACCTATGTAACAAACCTGCACGTTCTGCACATGTATCCAAGAACGTAAAGTAAAATTTAAAAAATAAAGTTGAAATCCAAGGTACATCATTTATTAGCAGTGTGACTTTGGTGATTTAACCACTTTATGCTTGATCTGGAAAAGAGTGAGGCTTACTTGGAAAGAATTCCATGATTAGAGATCATGTATAGAAAGCCCTAGGTAAACTCTACCTGGAATGTGGCAGGTACTCAGTGATGGAGCCCCCATTTCCTTGCCAGGGCTGAGTGTTCCCACATTAAACTGGGGAGAGGTGTGTGTTTCATAAGTACATGAGTCGACGTATATTAAGTCAAACTTTCTCCAGCAAGTATAATTAAAGATGTAAAACTTGGGAACTATCACTGGTCATCTTTTGCCATTTGGAGAAAGCCAGTCTGGTCTGGGTATCATGAAGATACTCAGAGGAAAGTCAAAGAAGCATGAAGCTGATACCCAGAGTAAGAATCTTGAAAGTGTTCAAGTACCTGGTTCTACTTGTCACTCTCTCCAGTTTTGCTTGGCTATGTTGAAGGCCGAGTTTCTGTCACTTACATCCCACAATATGTTAATACAGCCAGCAATTGTTTTTATTCTATTAATACGCAGAATGCCATGAGTAAAACAGGGATAGTTGAAAATAAACATTATCTTCCCAATATCATCTCCAAATTAATAACTTATTAACTAATTCTCTGCTTTAGATTGTCTAATAGAAATCTAAGAATATTAAATATAGACAACAAATATTTTTTCCAAAGATGCCTTTTTCCACTTATTTGGCATTACTTCATTGGAATTCATCTTCGAAGAGTTAGTTTTATCTTGACTATAGTTCTAATCTTCCCAGTGAAGCTTTCAATATAAGCTAATGATTTTGATGTACATCCAACTCAAGCTGCATAATATACTGTTCTATATGCTGTTCCATCTGGGAAACACTTAGAGATAAAGGCAATAATCTGATTATTTGCTTCATACAAATTGCTGCTCTGAAAATTAGTTTTATAATGCAGAAAATAAGAGACTGTTTAATGCTTCTTATCAGGCTTAGCTTTTCAGATGTTCAAGGGACTTCGACTGAATATTGACAAGTAGCAAAACAATACAGTATATGCAGCAGAGAAATTTCAGGCTGTACAAACAAAAATACATTTATTTTGCCAACCTGCATCCAGAGTTATTCTTAAGAGTTGCTTTCAGGGGCTTAGGAATCAAAAGAATCAGATAGACAAGAGTGGGCACCTAACACCTTCTAGGAAATAATAAATTCTTTCTAATTATATATACTCTGGGTAGTAATAAACAGGCAAAGGCCAAACACACCTTCAATGGTAATGTGCTTCATGGACAGAATGTATTATGAGCTAAACCCACTGTAAAAAATCATAGCCTACACATGCAGAATTCCCAAAAGAACAACAACCACCACCAAACTGCAGATTTGTACCATTATATCCCCTCTTATGCAGAATAAAATGCTCCTGAAATGAAAATGCTTCTGTCAGTGATGGTGCTTGGTGTTAAGAGTTTAAAGTTATCTGGGTTTGTATTTTTGGTTACCTTTTTAAAAAGATTTAACTAAAGCGTTTTACAAGCTTTAGAAAAATTATCAGAATATCAATTTATTTTGTAGGTAAAATAAAACACGTAAAACCAACACACATTACCTTCTTTGTCCAAAAATAGTTACTGCTTTCTTTCTTAACCAGAAGAAATCAAGCACAGGCATACTGTATTAGCCAGGGTTCTCCAGAGAAACAGAACCAATAAAAGAGAGAGACAGAGAGATTTATTTTAAGGAATTGACTCACACGATTGTGGAGACTGGTAAGTTCAAAATCACAGGGTGGGCCAGTGGAGTGGGAGATCCAGGGAGAGCAAAGGTTCAGCTCAAAGGTCATCAGGCTGGAAGAGTTGATGCTGCAGATGAAGTCTGAAGGCAGTTAGCTGGAGAATTCTGTTACTAATGGGAGAGTCAATCTTTTTGTTCTACTCAGGCTTTCAACTGATTGGATGAAGCCCACCCATAAAATGGAGGGCAATCTGCTTTACTTAACTCCACCGATTTAAATGTTAATCCCACCCAAAAACACCCTTACAGAAAGACCCACAATAATGGTTGACTCATAAAATTCACCATCACACACACACATATATATATATATCATCACAAAGTCATGCTTCCCCCTACCTACCTAGAGGCCACCTGTGCAGTTCTCATTTACTATCAAGACTTCTTGCAGCATCTTTTGTTTGAGGTTATCCTCTGACCACACAAAGGAGGAAAGACACAGGCTGAAAGTACCAGGAAGTAAATGCTCCCAGACAACCCTTAACTAATGAGGGGTGCAATTTGGTGGATAACCTAAAATTCCTCGTCATTCAGAGTGACATTCAGAGACTCAGTCCAACCCATCTCTAAGGGGAGGATCCCTTCTCTGTCTCATTTCTCTACTCCCTTGCAGTGCCTTCTGGGATCACCTGCCAAAGAAACAGCCTGTACCTAAATTCTTGTTTCAGCATCCTGCTTTTGGGGAACCTAAACATATGTAATATACAAGCTGGTTGTTATTACTCCACATTGCTTCCCTCCCTTCCTATTATCCACTACTTGATTTCAGGCTCCAGTTCATACAAACAGAGCTTATGTCTATAATTTTTTTTTTTAAGTTGATCTTTATTTGTACTGAGAAGAGAGAATCAGGAACAAGGGACTACCCCCTTTTTTATCCAAGGACTTCACTTTCAGCAGTGCATCCACAAAACGCACACACACAAATTTGGCAGTCTCAGTATAGAATAACAAGTAGATTCTTCCCATGAATATATAAAGACTACCCAACTCTCTCTGTAAAGCTGAATAAAGGCATTTCTAGACAGAAATGTTCAATTGATATTTATGAAAAACAGGTACGTGAATGAATGAATAAATAACATTCAGACCAGGCGCGGTGGCTCACACCTGTAATCCCAGCACTTTGGGAAGCCAAGGTGGGCTGATCACGCGAGGTCAGGAGTTCAAGACCAGCCTGACCAATATGGTAAAACCATGTCTCCACCAAAAATATAAAATTAGCCAAGTGTAGTGGTGCATGCCTGTAATACCAGCTACTCAGGAGGCTGAGGCAAGAGAATAGCTGGAACCCGAGAGGCGGAGGTCGCAGTGAGCCGGGATCAAGGCATTGCACTCCAGCCCGGGTGACAAGAGCAAAACTCTGTCTCAGTAAATAAATAAATAACTTTTAGTTGTAGAACTGAACACAGGGTCACAGAAACAAGGGCTCTCCCCTGACAAGAATCAAAAAAATGCTATCTTACCGAGTGTAAGATCCAACTGGGAGTGCCTAGTTTCAACTCCATCACTGTCAATGCAAAAACCCACAGAAAGTCACACTACTGCTGTGCCTTAAATTGAATCAAGAGTATCAGACATTCCAGCATTAAGAGCTTTGGTCTACAAGTCAGGACAGCTGGATGGGAAATCAAACTCACCAGTAATTGACACTTGACATTTCTAAAGTCCAATCCTTATTGGAGTAAATATAGGAATGATACTTATGGTTACCAGATTATTATCTGAAGGCAATAGGAACTTGGTCTTGAAAATGTGGCTAACTCGGTTCCATACTCAATGTAATTATCTAAGAGGGGCTCAGAAACCTAAGGGCTTTCAGCTACCTTTGCTTCCATTCTTTAAGGAAAGAGAATGATCCACAACTATGGTCTAGGTATTTTTTTTTTTTTTTTTTAGTATTAGAAACCTTGGTCAAAATGAACTCTTAGGTGGAAATTCAATTTATGTAATGTCTTAATTTATTCAGTCAACAAATATTTGTTGTGCGCCACTGTTCAAAGTACTGGGGATACAGCTGTGAACACGGTGGGCAAAAAGCCCAGACCTCATGGAACTTACACTTTAGAAGAAGGGGTGATGTGGTTGAAGGGTCTATGTGAGCTGGCAAAGGCAAGGAGTAGAGCTCCTGGAGCTCTTTAGTATGCATAAGAACTACCTGGAACGCTTGTGGAAGGGCAGGTCCCTACCCTTCCTGCCCGCAATCCCTCCAGACTCTGATTCTGTAGTTCTCCAGGAAGGAAATTCGGATTTTTAACAAGTACTCTAAAGTATTTGATGCAGGTGATACAGACCACACTGGAGAAACAGAGCCCTAGAGTTCCCAAGGCACAGTTTACAAACTACGTGCGTAGATTATTTCTTTAGGGATTGGCCTTTCCGTCCTCTTTCTCAGGCAGTCATCAAGAAGCACGTGATGGATGTCCCCATTGAACTAGAACCTGAGAAAGGCATGAAGTTTCATTAGAGGTATTTTTTTGTGCCAAAATCAGAGTCAAATAAAAACAAAGTACTAAACTTCCAAAATTATCTTTGATTCCAAAAACACCCTTAACAGTAAACAGATGAAGAACTATTAGCTGCTCTTGAACCAAGTTCCTAGAGTGCTTGGCATATATCTCAGCACACCGACTTAGCCTAAGTGTCACAAGGATCTACTTCTGCCACTGTTACCTGTTCTTAAGTAGTTGCTCAAGAAAGGTGAGCACTGTGACTCATCTGAGTCTCTGTGTCCCTTTGTGCCACCACAGTATTTGTCATATGGTAGACAATATATGCTTGTGAAATCCTTGAATAAATGAGATAATGAATGAACAAGTGAATTAACAAATAATAAGCCAACCTCGCCTGTATTAGCTTGCAAATGAGGGGATCTCTCTTTCTACATTATGTCCAGCTTTCTTTCTTTCTTTTTTTTTTTTTTTTTTTTGAGACAGAGTCTTGCTCTGTCGCCCGGGCTGGAGTGCAGTGGCCGGATCTCGGCTCACTGCAAGCTCTGCCTCCCGGGTTTACGCCATTCTCCTGCCTCAGCCTCCGGAGTAGCTGGGACTACAGGCGCCCGCCACCTCGCCCGGCTAGTTTTTTTTTGTATTTTTAGTAGAGACGGGGTTTCACCGTGTTAGCCAGGATGGTCTCGATCTCCTGACCTCGTGATCCACCCGTCTCGGCCTCCCAAAGTGCTGGGATTACAGGCTTGAGCCTATTGAAAGAAGACAGGAATGAAAAGGAAATCAGCCACTAATTGACTGCTGCCTCCAAAAATTGACCCCCGCAAAAATTACAGAATGTTCTTCACTATGTGGCTTCATGATTTGTAAGTCCTGGAATTGGCTACATTTCAAATCATATCTGTAAAAATACATCTACTAAAAAGAAAGCTTGTTGTATGGCAGTTTATAAGAGTTTGCTGTTCCTCTGACACCAGAGTTACATAAAGTTTCCACAGCATACGCTATTTCCATTGCAAAAACTTTTAACCTTGAAGTTAATCCCTCCCCAAATTTGATGATGAAGATTGATGAAAATGACAGCAAAAGCCTCCAACTGTTTATTTAGGCATCACTGCCCTCTGCTGGATAGAATTAGAAGTTTCCACGTAAGTCTACTTAGTTTTCCAGAATTTCTGGATATAAACGGACTTTTAAAGTTATTCTTACCCAGTCAAATCCAGGGCTAAAACTGAGGATCAGTATTTGACTTTCTCCTTTTGCCTAAGGCTTCAATATGATTCAATACAACATTGTTACTGACCCTATCTTTATCCAAAAGTGTGATGTTTTGTTCATTGGGAACTTTTTTGCATTAATTTTTATTTTTAATATCGCAGTAAAATATTGTTTATCTTGATCGCTGAATCTTTTGAGACTCCCTTAAATTTTGTCCCTATAGCAAATGCCTCACTTGCCTTACCCTAATCCCAGCCCTGGTCAAACTGGCTCCTAAACTACTTTGTCCAGGAAGTTGACAGCCACATTTGAACACTTCAGGAACATCTTCCTTGACTTCTCTCCCTAGGTCTAGGCTCCCTAAACTAGGGTCCTGAAGAACCATGTATCTCTCCTTGCATAATTGCTGGATAAATATCTGACTCCATTCTGGACTGAGCTCCATGAAGACAGGAGACTTGTGTGGAATTTTTTCTAAGCACAGGATTTTCAATATCAGTAGTTAGATAATAAATATAAGTTGAATGAAAGAATTACCAAATACCAGTGAAAGAAGGAAGATCTGTGTAGCAGCATTTTTCATACTTAGTCAGCTGTATTAGAGCAAAGTAATAACAACAGCAATAGCAAAAACAACTGCTATTTCCTGACCACTTACTGCATGGTGAACTTTGTGCTAAGTAACACATGGTCTCATTTAATCCACACAACAATCTTGCATGGCTTGGACTGTTATTACCCCCATTTCAGCAGAGGAAGAATCTAAGGCTTAGAGAAATATAGAAACCAGAAACATTTCTTTCTGTAGCTTTCACATTGGTTCTAGAAATTTCCCTTGATAACACTTTTATGTATCACACAAAATAATTCCATCAAACAAGACTATAAATAGACAATAACTAAAAAAAGGAAAAAATAATAATTCCAAATCCCCCCCATAAAGGATTATATACCTGTTATGTGAAAGGCTCTAGACTAAGATCTTCAGGGGATGAAAAGGAAAAGCAGAGCAAATTTCTCTCTGGGATCATCAGTTTAGGAAAATATAGAATATTTTAAAAATTAACTATGCAAATGCTAAAGTAAAAATATAAGGTCTAGTAGGGTCACCGTCATAAGAGAAGGAATAAATGTGAGAGAAAGATTATAATCTGGTTGGAGGGATCAGGAATCCCTTCATAGGAGGTGGCAGCATGTCAGCTAAGCTCTGAAGGAGAGATGAAATATTAACAGGTAGAATTAAAGGTAGGAGGAGGGAGAACAATTGAGAAAGAGGCAACAGTCCAAGGTAAACCACCTTTACAAAAATCATAACAACGAGAATTACAACAGTGAGAGAGATCTAATCTAACCAACTCTATCTTGCCTTTAATGTCCAAACTGCCCATGGTCATTCCTGAGTGTGGGCTAAGCTAATTTAGGGAGAAATTCAGTTTATAGCTTAATTAATAATAGCCTTTCCCCAAAACTACCACCTCTGTAAAGCTAACTACAGGCCACCAGGTTAGGAGGATGACAGGGGCCTCAATTTGTAGTTAAATGACATCAGCCATTATTCTGGAAGTCCTAAAATTTGCAACTTCCCCAAGTACTCCTGTAAATAACATCACTATTGCAGAATCTGAGATTGGCCTTTTGAGATGTCTTTTCAGACTTTTGCATTTCTGATGATGGGATGGTCCTACGGGGACCAGCGACTCCTCTGTAGCCCCCACCCCGAAGCAGACTCAGCGCTAGAGGATGGTTATCCACACCCCTATGACTGCATTACCAACCAATCAGCAGCACTCATACCCTAGCCCCTGCCCACCAAACTATGGTTGAAAAATCCTAGCCTCCAAATTTTCAGGGAGGCTGATTTTAGTAATAATCAAACACCAGCCTGCCATCTAGCGGGCTCTGCACGTATTAAACTCTTTCTTTATTGCAATCCCCTGTCTTGATAAATCAGCTCTATCTTAGTTGTGGGCAAGAAGATCACACTGAGGGGTTACACAAGCACAAGGAAAGAGGCAGGAGCTTGTGTGTGTGGGGGGGGGGGGGGAGGGAATGTTCCAGCTTGTCTGCAATACATGGCACACATAGAAAAGTAAAGGGACGTGAGACAGGGATACAGACTGGAACATAGCACCGAGGCACCCCCATGCCAGGCCAAGGGACCCTTACATAAATATTTCCTACTAGAAGGAAAGAACGTTCTCAAGCAGGGAAGTGCTGTGAAGCTCAAACCTTCCTCCCGCACCAAAATCCATTGCCTTGGGCTGCTGGTAGTTCCTCTGGCTAATAAGGATACCTCATCCGAGCCATTTCCACTTCCAGGCTTTGTCACCTGCTGAGGCCAGAAAGGCAGTGAAAGGGTCTGGAAGCATTGGTGGTCTAGGGAGGGCGTCCCCTGGTGGCCACTCAGCTAAGCAACGCGGTGGCAGAGGCAGCAGAGGAGGCCCCACTGCCACGTGGGTCTGGGTTGGAATAACAGAGTAAATGGCGGGCAGCAACTTAGCCCTGGCATTATTGGTGAGGCTGGGACGCGGGCTCTCCAAGTCCCACTGTGGAGGAGGTGCTGGCAAACTACATGCACACCGTTGCTAATCGTAAAATCCTTGGAAGACCTTGATGTAGTTCTTGTGTTCAATCATGGCTCGGAAAGGAGCATTATTTAGTCAGTGAAAACCACAAAAACATTTTTTCTACAATCAGTAAACAAGTTGGAAATGATTCGAATAATTTGGTAAGTGATATGCACCAGAATGACTTACATCACTTGTTTTGTGACATAAAGTTTAGTTTAGAGGATCAGAAACACATTTCTGATTTTCTTTTTTTTTCTTTAACACTTCACCAACTTGCACGTCATCCTCATGCAGGGACTGGGATAATGTTCTCTGTATCATTCCAATGTTGGTATGTGTGCCACCAAAGCGAGCGCTGTCATTTTCTCATTCACTTATCTATCTATACAACCATAGCAGTTGTTGGGTGTTTTAAATATCTCTCAGGTTTGCAGCCATTCATTCACATAGAGACAGAAAGCTGTCATGAGGGCCTGGCAGCAAGTGAGGGGACATGAAGGCGTCCCTCCTACACAGTGACTGAGCTGACCTCCCTGCATGCAAGACCATTCCCACCCACCCTGCAGAGCTCTGTCCTATGACATCACCTGCTGACTCCCCTAAAATAGCACATTGATATAATGTAGATGTGGTTTACTTTTTCCTTCAGAGGTGGAGGACACTGTTACCAGAAGAGAACGGGTTTATTGCCTGATTAACTGGCCTAAACGGTGGGTGAGATGTATTCATCCATTTCTAATTAGTGAAAGCTGGCTTTGTGTCAAGCTCTGTGCTAGACTCTGGGACGCAGTAAGAAGAGATGAGCAAGCAAAGGAGCCTCTGGAGGAAGGACACCAGCCCAGCCTTAGAGAGTAGGAAAAGCTTTTGGGAGAAAGTGATGTTGACGACGCTGAGACCTGAGAAGTGAGTGAGCGTTAGCCAGGCCCTTCAGATGCTGGGGAGGAAAAAGAGAAGAGAGGGGGCAGGGAGGAGGAGCAGAACACAACTGCAGGAAAACAGTAAGTTCTTAAAGACTTGCAAGAGAAAAAATGTAGTTCCTTGGGGAAAGTGGATGCTTCTGAAGCCTGGAGCCTGAGCACAAGGTGGGTGCTATCGTTTGGATGTTTGTTTGTCCTCTTCAAGCCTCATGTTGAAATTTAATCCCCAGTGTGGCCATGCTGGGAGGTGGGGCCTAATGGAAGATGTTTGGGTCATGGAGATGGATTCCGCATGAATACATGAATGCCCTCCATGGGGGGTGAGGGTAAGTGAGTTCTCACTCTATGAGATGTTTCCCTCAAACGTTGGTTATTAAAAAGAGCTGGCACCTCCCACTTCTCTCGCTTGTCCCCTCTCAGCACGTGATATCTGCAACACCGACTCCCCTTCCCCTTACACCATGAGTAGAAGCAGCCTGTAGCCCTCACCCAATGCAGATGCCCGATCTTGAACTTTCCAGTCATTGGAATCATAAGCCAAATGATCCTTTTTTCTTTATCAACTGCCCAGCTTCAGGTATTCATTTACAGCAACACAAAACAGACTAAGACAGTGGGGAGCTGTGAGATGTAAGACTGGGGCGACAAGCAAGGCCCAGGTCACAAAGGTCTTAATGAGCCACATGAACCGGACTGGGCTTTATTGTGAGAGTAATGGGAGGATGTTGAAAAGATTCAACAGAAGGGTAATGTAATCAGATTTGCATTGGAGACAGGGTACCCTAGCTGCAGTGTAGGGACTAGATGGGAGAGGGCTAGACTGGAAGCAGGGAAACAATAAGGATGCTTGCTGTGGTAAATCAGGTGAACAAAAGATGATGGTGTCAGAACTTAACTAATGACCATGGAGTTGAGAGAAGTGGGCATTTCACACACTATTTACTACACAGAATTAAAGATCTTGGTGACTGATGGATGGTTTTAAGAACTGAAACTTAGTGTCTCTCCCAACCCTTGACAAAATTTATATTTTGAACCCTTAACTTTTATGTGGTTATATTTGGAGTTAGGGCCTCTAAAGAAGCAATTAAGGTTAAATGAGGCCATAAATATGGGGCCCTGATCCAATAGGATGTGTCCTTCCTTATAAGAAGAGACACCAGAGAACTTGCTCCCTCTCTCTCTCTCTCTCTTTCTCTCTGCCTGCCATGTAACGACACATTAAAAAGGTGGCCATCTGCAAACCAGGAAAAAAACTCTCACCAAAAACTAAATTTACCAGCATATTCATCTGAGACTTTCAAGCTTTCAGAACTGTGAGAAAATAAATTTCTGTTGTTTAAGTCACCTAGCCCATGATACTCTGTCATAGCAGCCTAAGCAGACTAATACAGATGGGGGTTCACAGACAGAAAGGAGTCAAATAGGACCTCCAGGGTTCTAGCTTGGTTAAGATGCAACCTGGAATACCAGCACTGATAGGTATACACAGGAGGAACAGGCTTGTGGGGAGGATGAGTTCCAATCTGGACATGTAGGGTTTGAGGGACTATGGGACAGCCAGGTAGAGATGCCCAGTAAGCAGTTGGATACATAAGCCTGGAGCTCAGAAGCAGCAGCTAGATCAGAGATGCAGATTTAACAATAAGCATATAACTGATAATTAAAGCCTTGAAACGACAAGAGATTTCTCAAGAAGAGAATGAGGATGAATAACATGAAAAAAAAAAAAAGACTGAGGACATACATCAAAAAATCACCAATGTTTAAGGAATGGAGAGGAAAAAGAAAAACTTTTCGGGAAGTTTAAAAGTGGAAGGGGAAAAAATCCAAAAATGATGGTGGACAAACATAAGTGCGGGTGTGGAAATATCAAGAGGAAGAGCATGAACAATAGCGTTGACTGTTTATGGGAAACTAAGTTAGGTCAAGGCAGCGAAGGGTTGCATGGGTTCAGCAGTGCAGGGGACGCTGGCAACCTGGAAAAGAGGACCTTCTGGAAAAGAGTGGCAAGGGCAGAGTCAGGTGCAGAGTAAAGCGCAGAATTAGCATGATAAACTCTGAAAGACGTGGAAGCAAAACAACAGCAGAAATAAGATCAAAGCATATTTGCAAATATTTTTACTCTTGAGCTGTAATTTTTTAATAGATGTAAATAGGAAGATGGAATTTGTTACTAGAAGGCATAAGGAGACACTTTCTTTGTGTAATGCTATTTCTTAAATTAGACTATATGGCAGGTTAGAAATGAAGTCACATTTCAACCTCATGTGGAACTAGATTGGTATATTTTGTTCAGATTAGGTTTTAATGGAAATGAAACCTCATGAACTTCTAAGCTTTCAAAATGGTTTCTTTTGTTTATTTGTAAAGTGGCTTGAGAGCAACTATAAATACTTTCTGACATCAGGCAAATTCCAGGAAAGTTATCTCTGTGTATGTAATATTGGTTGTCATTATGGTGATTTGGAGAAAATAATACTCCGTACATTATTATAACCGAATGATCCATATTGACCCAAAGCCTTACTGAACTATTGTTGAGATAGAAATCTCTGGACTGTAGTAAGAGTCTTGGAAGTGCTAACTCTTGTCTTCTCCCTCTACCTCCCACTTTTTCTCTCCCTCTATAATCATCCAAATGTGAGAGCACTAAACCAACACTTGGCAGAATCCTGCTAACATTATTTTGAGATGTTTCTGTTTACTTGTGAGTTTTAATTCCTCCGCAAGGAGTTCTTCCCTGCTCTCAAATCCCCAAATGTATTGGAGGATTCTATCACTCTCCTCCTGCCTCCAAATGCCAGAACTTGACCCATCCAAGACCCATAACCTTCCTTTCCCTCTGATTCTCTTCTGCTCCTCCCAAGTCCAGGCAGACATTATCCAGTGTTTATGTGGGAGAACTGGCTCTAACTGTTCATGTGGTTTTCCAAACTTTGTGTTTGCCTGGTCTTCACCTCGAAAACACAAAAGTTAAAAAGTACTTTTCTTTTACCTGCAATCTGCTCTGTGTCAGCCCATCCCTATGGCATTAAGATAAATTTCGTATTGCATCAGACTGACGAAGAGGTACAAAACCTACAGAGAGGGAATTTTAGTTTATATCTCAAAATATTATCTTGCCACTTAAGCAAATAAAAGAGAGAAACAGAAAGGAGGAGGAAGGAAAGAAAAAGGAAGGAAGGAAGGAAGGAAGGAAGGAAGGAAGGAAGGGGAGAAGGAAGGAAGGAAAGGAGGCAGGGAGGGAGGAAAGTCATCAGATTTAATTTAAAAATTAGATCACCCCTATCATCTAACAACACAATCACTGGGAACAATTTTGGTATATATCTTTTCAATTTATTATCTATATATCCATCTATATATTTCTACTATGTCTATCTTTTTTTTTTTTTTTTTTTTTTTTTTTTTTTGAGATGGAGTCTCGCTCTGTGCCCCAGGCTGGAGTGCAGTGGCGCAATCTCCACTCACTGCAAGCTCCGCCTCCCGGGTTCACGCCATTCTCCTGCCTCAGCTTCCCGAGTAGCTGGGACTACAGGTGCCCACCACCACGCCCAGCTAATTTTTTGTATTTTTAGTAGAGATAGGGTTTCACTGTGGTCTCGATCTCCTGACCTTGTGATCCGCCCACCTCGGCCTCCCAAAGTACTATGTCTGTCTTTTGCTACCTGTAGGTTGCAATCTGCTTTATTGAATTTAATAATTCACTTCTCTCATGCTTCACAGCATTACTCCATTCTGAAAAGCCTTTCTACATTAAAAAAAGTAAATTTAAATGTTTTCTTTAATTTTTAATGAAAAATTTTATGACACATTTTTATCTTAACCTACCTTACCTAAACAATTTTCACATTGCTAACTACGCAATTAAAACAAGTTTATACAAACAACTGACAACAGTATTCTGAAGTATCTGAATATGATTTGTACACTGACTAAAATATAATAAAGATCTATTGTACTCACAAAATGAGGATGAATAGTCTTTGTAGTGGCTATTGGTTGGGGACAGTTGTGAGAAAGTCATTCCTTTGGAAGATGAATTTTCTATGCACCATTTTCTTTACCAATTTTTCACATATTCAGGGATTCATGATTATATTTGACACTCAAATTAGAAATAATTGGACTTAGAAATAAAGTTAGAGCACTGAAAGCTATCTGTAGGGCAAAATAAAGGTTAAGTCTTTGTATTAGTCTGTTTTCATACTGCTATAAAGAACTGCTCAAGACTGGGTAATTTATAAAGGAAAGAGGTTTAATGACTCACAGTTCAGCAGGGCTGGGGAGGCCTTAGGCAACTTACAATCATAACGGAAGGCACCTCTTCAAAGGGCAGCAGGAGGGAGAATGAGTGCAAGCAGGGGACATGCCAGACGCCTATATAAAACCATCACATGTCATGAGAACTCACTCACTATCACGAGAACAGCATGGGGAAACCATCCCCACGATTTAATCACTTCCCACTGGGTCTCTTCCACAACATGTGGGGATTATGGGAACTAAAATTCAAGATGAGATTTGGGTGAGAACACAGCCAAACCATATCAGTTTTATAATTCTTAGTAATGTATGGAAGGAGCACAGAGACACTTTGTCTTTACCCCACTGGATTGGTGAACCTACACAAATCAATGTATTTTAGAATCACCTAATATGGCACCCAATTCTACTTGTTTCACATTATATTATTTGATTAGAAACTACTGTGTTGAGAAAATTGTTTTGGTTAACATGGTTATCCTAAAAGCATAATGTTTAACAATTTTGTTTGGTTAACATGGTTATCCTAAAACTATAATGTTTCATATAGCATATTTACTTAGTATTGCTTGGGTGAAAAATAGTTAAATTTTGTTAAACATTGTCTGAAACATTGTATAACTGTGAAACAGCCGATATGGCCAAAAATTATTAAATGAACAGTCATTATATGAAGTAAACCTATCTATGAAAACATCATTTTATGTCAGTAAATGATTCTACAGCAGTATTTTAAATGGCTGTATAAATTCAATTACATAAATGTACCAAAATTTATTTAAACAATTCACACTTATTGGAAATTTAGTGATTTTTTTCCAGATTTCATTGTTATAAACAATACTATGCATGATCCTTCTTGTGGTAAAGTCTCCTAAGAGGCTCTTCATATTAAAGTATTAGCCTTTTTTATCCAAAGCTAGATCCCAGTTCTTCTGATTCCCAAGTTAGTATTTTTCTCTCTACACCAAATTGAGGAGACAGGGATCATACTAAATTTGCTGTACATAGATTGACACAACCACAGAAACAAACCAGCAAAGATTCCCATAAACACACACATATTAAAAGTAATGGCAAAAACCACAATTACTTTTGTACCAAGCTAACAGAAGTTTGTGTTGATCATTCAATTCAGGAGAATGCAATTCTCACTCCAGAGAAATTGACCAACCGTTTATTAAATAATATGCTTTACAGAGGCATGTAACCAAGAAAAAAATTTACTTCTTGTCCAACTTTGTCTTGGTTGGTTTAGTTTGGAAATCCCTTCTGCAAGACTCAATGCTTTAGGCTAGAGTCTCTTTAAGAGTTTTTCAACTTTCCTTGCTTAACCAAGTAAGGGAAAACTGTGTTATGCTAGAAAAAAAAAACGGCCTGGTTCTAATTCTTTTGCCTTTACCTTTGTTCCTTCATTGACTTGTAAAGGTAATTAATATGGAAAAACTCTGGTGATCCACATGACCAGTGTCCTCCACTAATTAAGTTATATAGTTCGCATACACACATAGACACATACATGTGTTACCTGGGCAACTATACACAGAAGCAGAAATTAATTAACCTAGTGACAAATATAATTAAAGCAAGAACCTATGGCCTTTAAATGGTATCATCTGGTATCACCAAAAGAGTAAGACTGAATGTGTTTTCATTTATAGAGAAATAAATGGCTTCAAATTCCTATTTCCAATTCAGTTATGACATTTTCCTGAGGAAGTATACGTCCTGGCCAGAGTGCTGTGTTATAAACAAGCAAGCTTTCTGTAAATGTTACCAAAATTTCAAATCTAGCAGGCTCTCTTATTTCTCCAGTAGTTCAGGTAAAAAAAAAAATATATATATATATATATACGGCACATTAATATAATTTATCCATCTTGTTCAGCAAGAATAGAGAATTGGTAAGGTTAATTGATTTCCCATTTACTATTTCTGGTGTTGGTTTCCATGGAAAAAAAGATTTGTTTGGATGTCAGCAAATCAATGACTATTTCCTTCATTCTTTTTATGAGGAGGCAGCCTAGGGCAGTGAAAGGCTCCCCAGACACAGGAGATATAGAAATGCCTAAGAGGTGCTACTGCTGCTGGAACAGACACCTGGAGTTGGTAGTTGCCATAACCCACAATCCTCACAACAATCACCAGCAATTTCTGGCAACTCAACAATTTCCACTGTTGTAGAAGCCAGAATCAGAAAGCTTACTCTTTCCTCCCACTTCTGAACTCTTATAAATGCCACTTACTGACAGAACCTAAAAGGCAGTCTCTTGGCAAAGGATCCTGGGAACTGTAGTTTGTAGACTCCCAGAACCAGCAGTACAAAAGCAAGTAAGGAAGAATAAGTATTCAGCTTGGAGACAGCAGATAAATAAATGGCACACCTCTAAAACTATAAACAGAAGCAGAAAAACAAAACAGAATTAAGGAATTCAGAGGAAACACTAACAATACAGAGAATGGTAACCAAAAAAAAAACTTTTTAAGGAATGATTAAGAACAGAAAAAAACAAGAGAAGGTAGGACATCCATAAAAACAGAACAAGACATTGTTAAATATAAAGACATTTTAAAACGAGAGAGCAAATGGAAACAAAAACTGTCATAATTACAATTAAAAATAAAAGTGCAAAAGAACACTTGAAAGGCAAGGTAAAAAAAAAAAATCCCGTAAAATTTAAATACACAGGAGTAAAAAAAAAATAACAAAAATAGAGGATCTATTAAGATCTAAATAATAAGAACTTCAGAAAAAGAAAATGGAAAAAGTAGAAGAAAGGAACATATAAAAGATATAATAGAAGGAAAATTGCCAGAACTGAAGAAAATAAATCTGTAGTTTGAAAAGCCCTACCCAAGTACCCAAAAAAGACCAAGGCATGTCACCATAAAATTTCAGCACATCAGGGATAAAAAGAAAATCCTGAAAGTTTAAATAGAAGAAAAAAGAGACCATGTATAAAGATTCAGGAATAAAAAGTTATCAGACTATTTTTTGGTTTTTTTTTGAGACGGAGTTTCGCTCATGTTGCCCAGGCTGGAATGCAATGGCACAATCTCAGCTCACCACAACCTCCACCTCCTGGGTTCAAGCGATTCTCCTGCCTCAGTCAGCTGAGTATCTGGGATTACAGGCATGCACCACGATGCCCGGCTAATTTTGTATTTTTAGTAGAGATGAGGTTTCTCCATGTTGGTCAGGCTGGTCTCAAACTCCCGACCTTAGGTGATCCACCCACCTCAGCCTCTCAAAATGCTGGGATTACAGGCGTGAGCCACCATGCCCGACCAAAGTCATCAGACTTTTAAAGAGCAAAAATAAAGGAGAAAGGAATAGAAAGTATCATCAAAATTTTGAAGAAAACTTATTTCTAACATACAATTCTGTCCCATCTACATTACCAAACAAAAGGTAAAATAAAAATAAAAACATTTTTAGAATACAGGTTACCCCCAAAATTATCTCCCAAGTATTGTTTCCCAAAAAGTTATTGTAAGGTAAATTCCACCACAAGAAGGAAGTAAAGCAAAAAGACATGAGTTTCAAAACAAGGAATGAAACACAGAAGAGGTGAGGGGAATTTGGATGAGAATTCGTTTCTCAATGGCAGCTATGCAAAAGTCTAGAGGTCAGCCAATCCAGCCTGGATCAGTAGGATAAAAGGCTCCAGAACAGAGTTGTTTCCACCGCGGAGAGTAAAGGCCAGGACTAATAGATCAAGAGTGGCTATACAGAAAGGACATGTACAATTCTGTCAGAGTACTTGGGGAAGAATTGACAGGCACATGGAAAACCAAATATATTGGTGGTGGAGGGGAGGATCCTAGCAACTACTAACTCCAGAAAAAACAAAAAGTTATAAAAGAAATGTAATTGTATTACATTTTATGATAATGTTGTGAACAATACTTACATAACCAAAAGAATGTAAATGGTGAATATTGATTTCACCAAAAATGTATAATGTACGTAGATGCTTGCATGGGGTCAGAGAAAGCATTGATGATGTGGGAGTACATAAGAGATAAAAATCTTAACTACACTAATAGAAAATCAACAGAATACATCAAAAACTAAAACATTAAGGAATGTCATTTAAGCATGAGGATCCATTTCACACATCATGAAACTATTGCTTTTAAATTGTCAGCAAGTTTTCACAGGTCATACTCAGAAATGGGCAGTGCTAGGACTCCAGTCCTAACCTGTCATGCAAAACCTGTGCCTTCAACTCCTTTATGTGCTGATTCTGCCTCGTTGGCAATATCATCTTTTATGTCTTTTATGTTTAAGCTCTAAGTCCCATTCTCTAAGGTGTGCATTTCTAACACCATAGAATCCCACATGACATCATATTAAGGATATTACTCAGAACCTACTGCAGAGGAGAATCATACCAAAGCATTTGTTATATAATGTGCTAACCACAAATGGTAGCACATCCTTTGACCAGCATCCTCAGAATACTATAACACCAAGATCCTCTTACAATTTTAAAAGGAAATCATTTTAAAATGCATTGTTCTCATTCCTGGCCTCTCAAAAATAAAGATTCTTAATAATCATTAAAATTCTGAATGATTTTTAGTAATCATAACTTTTATGAATGATTTCATACCATTTCTTTTGGTGTCTCAGAGAAATGCCCATTTTCATATTGCAAGCTACTTTGGAGAACTTTTTAAGTAAATGTCAAGTCTTAAGTTGTAGTTTTCGCCAGCTATAAATTGGAATAACCTGAGGAGTTCTTTCAACTACTGATCCCTAGACACCACCACAGACCAGTTAAAAAGCAGAATCTCTAGATGTTTTAAAAGCATCCCAGGTTATTCTAATATAAGGTGTTGAAAACCATAGGTTCACAATGTCAGAGTCATTTGAACCTGTCCAACTCCATTTTGAATAGGGGCTGGGTAAAATGAGGCTGAGACCTACTGGCCTGCATTCCCAGGAGGTTAAGTCCTTCTTAGTCACAGGATAAGACAGGTGGTCGGCATAGATACAGGTCATAAAGACCTTGCTAATAAAACAGGTTGCAGTAAAGAAGCCAGATAAAACCCACTATAACCAAGATGGCGACAAGAGTGACCTCTGGTAGTCCTCACTGCTACACTCCCACCAGCGCCATGACAGTTTACAAATGCCATGGCAATCACAGATTACCCTGTGTGATCCAAAAAGGGGAGGCATGAATAACCCACCCCTTGCTTAGCATATCATCAGGAAAAAAGCCATAACCTGTGCTTCCTGCACAGCCTGCAGGACCAATTAAAACTTTCTTTTTAACTAATTTTCAATAAATTACCCAGTCTCCAGTATTTCTTTATAGCAATGAAAGAACCAACTAATACAAATACTGAATGAGGAACTTCAGTAAGAAGGAAACTGAATCTCAAAAGATAAATTATATGTAAGAAACATTGGTAAGCACATTGATAATATGTGATAAATTAAAATAAATACTGAGGCCTGGTGCCGGCAACTCACACCTATAATCCCAGCATTTTGGGAGGTCAAGGCAGATGGATCACTTGAGGTCAGGAGTTCAAGACTAGCCTGGCCAGCATGGTGAAACCCCGACTCTACTAAAAATACAAAAATTAGGTGGGCGTGGTGGCAGGCGCCTGTAATTCCAGCTACTCAGGAGGCTGACGCACGAGAATCACTTGAGCCTGGGAGGCAGAGGTTGCAGTGAGCCGAGATTGTGCCACTGCACTCCAGGGCAACAGAGCCAGAACCTGTCTCAAAATACATACATACATACATACACACTGACTGACTGACTGACTGACTGACTGTTGAGTAAGGTAGAGAATAAAGAATTCCCTTCTCTTGGCATGAGTAGAGAGGAGGGCTTGGTTTGGGAAGCCCTGTGTTAGGGGACTGGGATCCTCCATCTTGCATTCCCTTTCTAGGGTGCTGATAGGCAGGAGAAAACACTTTGGGCTTAGCCCCAGATAGTCTCAACACAAGAGGTAGCTCTTTATGGGTAAATGCCAATTGTCCACACTTGGTCCATAGTAAGCACTGGTGATCTCAAGTACAGTCTCCCCTCTCCCCACCCAGGCCCCACTGGGGTAAGAAGGGCCCTTGTGATACGGTTTGGTTCTGGGTCCCACCCAAATCTCATCTTGAATTGTATCTCCCATAATTCCCACGTGGTTTGGGAGGGACCCGGTGGGAGATAACTAAATCAAGGCGGCAGTTTCCCCCATACTGTTCTCGTGGTAGTGAATAAGTCTCACGAGATCTGGTAGTTTTATCAGGGGTTTCTGCTTCTGTGTCTTCCTCATACTCTCTTTGCCTGCTGCCATCCAAGTAAGAGGGGACTGAATTCTCTTTGCTTACTGCCATGATTGTGAGGCTTCCCCAGCCACGTGAAACTGTGAGTCTAGTTAAACTCTTTCTTTTGTAAATTGCCCAGTCTTGGGTATGTCTTTATCAGCAGCGTGAAAACGGACTGATACATGTTGGTTCCAGCTTGCTCAATGCTCAGCAATCAAGAAGATCCCTGGGTCAGTCATTTGAAATACCATTTTATCTTCAAAATAGGTAAATAAAAATGATTAACTTGAGAATATAGAAACAGAGGAACTAAAATACTAGACAATAAATAACATATAATAAAGGAGGAAAACAGAGATAAATAATCCAAAGACTATTTGGAAAGGAGTTAAAGATATAGGCAAGCTTAGATTCCATTAAAGCAACTAAGTATGTATAAATTTAAGAGTGAATGTAACAACAATTGAAATAGAATATATAACTTCCAAACTATTAGAATCAAAAAATGAGAAATAATTTGATCAATCCAATCAAATTTTTAAAAGAAAAAAGATGCAAAGAACATGTAATATATAAAATGCACAAAATGAGATGGTAGAAATAAGTTCAAATAGATCAGTAATCAAAAGTGATTAAAATAAACTCACCAATTAAGAGACAAATATTCTAAAAAAGAATTTTTCTAAGAAAAGGTTTAGAAAAATAAAATACACATATATGCTCTCTTTAAGAGATTGACATGAAACCCAACAGCACAGAAAATTTGTAGGAAAATATGGAAAATGTTATACTAACCAAAAGAAAGCTAATGTAACCACGTTAATATTAATAGCAGACAGAATGGACTTTAGGATTTAAAAATAAAATCCTTTTAGGGATAAAGAGGGTCATTATATAATAATGAAAACTAATTCACCACAGTGATATAATAATTTTTAGCTTATACATACTTAACAGCATCACCTAAAAATATATAAAGCAAAATTTGAGAGAATTACAAAATGAGTATGATAAATTCACAGTCACAATGGGAAATATCAACATAGGTCTATGAGTAATTGACAGTTTGAGCAGAGCAAAACTATTAATCTTTATATAGTGATTACATAGAGAAAAACCTGTAACAAACAATTAGTAATCACATATCGTTTTCAAACACGTATGGTTTGTTTACCAAAATTTACCATATACTAGGTAATTCTCAGCAAACACTAAGAATTAATGTCATGCATACCCGACTCTCTGGTTACTATAGAAAAATGTAGAATTCAATAAGCAAAATGTAATTGTATTAGGTTTCTATTGCTGCTATAACAAATTGTCACTAATTTAGTGGGTTAAAACAATACCCATTTATTATTTCACAGTTCTGTAAGTCAGATATCTGGGTGCAGCATGAATCAGCTGGTTCATGAATCAGCATGAACCAGCATGAATCATCTGGTTCACAAGGTTATAATCAAGGTGTTCAGCTGGGCTGCGTTCCTTTCCAGAGGCCCTGGGGATGTTACCAAACTCAGATTGTTGGTCAAATTCAGTTCCTTGCAGGTATAGGATCCAAGTCCCCACTTCCTTGCTGGCTGTCAGCCCCAGGCAGTCTTTGCTCCTAGAAGCTGCCTGTACTCCCTCTCATGCTTTCTATGTGCTCTGCCTCCTGCAGTCCAGCAGCAGTGATGAGTACTTCTCATACTTCCAATCTCTCTGGCTTCTCCCACATTTCTCTGTTTCCAGTCAGAGAAAGTTATCTGCATTTAAGGATATGTTTGAGTAGATTTTCCCCACCCAGATAACACAGGATAATTTCCTATTTTAAGATCCATCATCTTCATATCTGCAACTTACGTTTGCCACGTAGAGTAACATATTGGCCGGTCCGAGTGCACTGGTGTTTACAGCTAATTGATCACAACCAGTTATAGATTTATTTGTTTCTTCTCCACTCCCACTGCTTCACCTGACTAGCCTTAAAAAATAATTTAAAAAATTAAAAATAATAATATGTAAAGTAACATATTTACAGGTTCCTGGGATGAGAGTGTGGACATATTTTGGTAGTGGGGGAGGGTCTGCCTATCACAATAGTCCAATAAATAAACAATATGTTTGGAATTATTTTAAATCTACAATCAATAGGTCAAAAGAAAAAAACCATAACAAAAATTTTAAAATATTTAGAGCTTAATAATGATGAAAAGCCAAAACGTGAAGGAATGAGCTAAACCCAATTTTGCTTAGAAGAAAAGCCGTAACCTAAAATGTTCATGTGCAAAGAGAAGAAAAAATATTAATGAATAAATGCACTAATGCAGAATTTTAATTAAAAAAAAACAGTCTAAACTCCAGAGCTGGGAAGGAAATAGTAAAAATAAGAGCCAGAGTCAATGAGTAAACAACAAACAAATTATAGAGAGGATCAAAGAAATCAAAGAGTCAATCTTTGAAAATACTACTAAAATAGACAAATTTCTGACAATATTGATCAACAAAGAGAGAGAAGGTAAGAATACAAAGGGAGAAGGAACTCCTTTTTTTTTTGTTTGTTTGGAGACGGAGTCTCACTCTGTGGCCCATGCTAGGGTGGCACGATTTCGGCTCACTGCAACCTCCGCCTCCCGGGCTCAAGCAATTCTCCTGCCTCAGCCTCCTGAGTAGCTGGGACTATAGGCACAAGCTGCCACGCCTATTTTTTTTTTTTTTTTTTTAGTAAAGATGAGGTTTCACTGTGTTGCCCAGGCTGGTCTCAAACTCCTGAGCTCAGGCAATCCACCTGCTTTGGCCTCTCAAAGTGCTAGGATTACAGACATGAGCCAACGCGCCCGGCCATAAACTGCATTTTTTAAAAATTATATGTGAATACTATAAACAATTTTATGACAATAAATCAGCAAGATTGTTCTATATGTGATCAATAAATGAAAATTAACATTCTGGTACAACAGCAATAAACAACTTGAAAATGTCAATTAAAAGAATTTACAATAGCAACCATAAGATTCCTAGGAATAAATCTAACAACCACAAAAAAGATGTGCAAGACATGAATAAAATCAAAATACTATAGTGAAGGACACGAAATAATCCCTAAACAAAAAAATCTCCATAAATGGAGAGATACACTATATTCATGACAAGATAACAAAGAAGGCCATTATTTTCAAATTCACGTACATTTTCAGAAACACAAAAGGAAAATAAAATTACTAATTTTTTTTAAATTTGGTGTTAAGGAAACAGTCTAAACAAAATTAAGGATAAGTCACAGAATGAGAGAAAATATTTGTAATATACACATATAATGAACCAAGGATTCTCTTCCCTAGTATATAAAGAACTCCTAAAATTTAATAAGCAGAAAACAAATAACTCAGTAGAAAAATGAGCAAAAGAGATAAATAGGCAATTAACAAAAGAGGAAAACTAAATAATTTAACCTTGATAATAATCAGGAAAAACCCAAATTAGAACAATAATAGATATTATTTTATATCCATCAATATGACTAAATCTAATTATGTCAAGTTTTGGAGGTTACGTAAGGAAAGGGCAGCTCATATATTACTAGGAGTATAAATTGGTACAACTACAAACCCTAGTGAAGTAGAGACACCACATACCTTTCTATGTAGTAATTCCATTTTCAGGCTCCAACCCTAGAAAAACACCTGCCCAAGGAGACAGGTATACGGATGCTCTCTTTGTGATGAATTTCTCAGGTGTTCTTTGTGCTCCTTGTATTTGGCTGTCTAGATCTCTCACAAGGCTGAGGAAGTCTTCCTCGATTATTCTCCCAATGTGTTTTCCAGGCCCCTACTTGCTTCTGTTGTGCCATGTGAGATGGCTCCACCTTCCGCCATGAGTAAAAGCTCTTTGAGGCCTCCCCAGAATCTGAGCAGATGCTGTTCCATGCTTCCTGTGCAGTCTGCAGAACCATAAGCTAATTAAACCTTTTTCTGTACAAATTACCCCACCTCGAGTATTTTATAGCATTGCAACAACGGCCTAATACACTGATCATCTGATAAAGTCAGTACTGTTATTGTCGCATTATTCTTATTTTATCACTGAGAACTTTGAAGCACAGAGTGTTTTAAAATTTTACACAAGATTGGCAGAACTAGTGTGGGAGCGCTGGAGCTTGAAGTCAAGAAGTTTGTATTAATGAGCTCATGACCCTTACAACTGTATCATATGACCTTCACAAGAAAAAGGCAGATTGAGAGTGCATTTACAATCTGTATGACAGAGATTATGTGTGGGTAGTGATGATTTAGCTTAAGTCTTTAGATCTGAAAGAGAAATGGACATTCACAAGCAAAGAAAAGGAGTGTTCCAAACAGAGAGAACTCATAGGAATTACCTCTGGAAGCAGGGAGCACAGCATGCAGAATGGGATAAAATAAGGTCAGGTAGCTGGGGCAGGGATAGCCAGAGGGAGAGCCATGTGAAAGGGACTGGAGGGGAAGGATGAAGGATGAAGGATGAAACATGCAGGGCTTTTAAAAATGTTTTGTCATTACCCTGGAAAACAAATGAGAATTCATCCATGGGGATGAGATTCAAGCATGCAGAGTTGGTTGGATGGCCAGAAAATGGATACAGGGACATGGAGTGATCAGTTGGAAGGCGAGGGAGAGATGACCTAGCGTGGTCCAGGCTGCTAAGGAGGAGTGGACAGGTTCCAGTGAGGTAGTCAATAGAATAAATAATGGGTTGAAAGTGAGGGGTTAAGATGAGGGAGAAATTAAGGATTATTTTAGGTTTCTGACCTAGATAAAAGGACAGACAGTATTGTCACTAAGAAAATGCTGAGTAAAGTCTGTGGGATATGATGAGGTTTCTCTTCAAATAACCCAATCAATCTTTTATTCTTTAATTCATAGTACCCCCCGCCTTTTTCCCTTTTTCCCCTTTTTTTCCTTTTTGCCTTTGTTAGATGCCCAGGCATGCCACAGTACCAGGTGTTAGCAGTACCAGCTCACATTCCTTTCCTTATTCGGAAAGAGGACTCACTTTCCAGCTCATTACAGACACCCCTTCCCCTCTCCTCTCCACTTTCTTTTATGTGCCCACCTTATCTTAAAAAATCAAATGTTTAGCCAACCGGGATTAGTTTAGATTGTACGACCCAACCCCAGCCAATGGGGAAAGGGTACAGGGGCAGGACTTCCGTCAGGAATAAAGGCTCTCGTGCCCCTTTGCTCAGGTGTGCTGTCATGGCAACTGGCCAAGGAGGCACCCCTCTGCCCAGAAGTAAAATTGCTTTGCTAAGACTCCTTTGTTCGAGTGTTCAATGTCCTTAGGATTTTGAGCATTATTCCTAAAAAGTCTGAGTGTGGGAATGAGGAAAGATCCTGAGTTGGGTTTTGCACACATTGGATTTAGAATGCCTTAGGAAAGTTCAAGTGGAAAAGCCTGGGAGGCAGTGGGAGACATGGGTCTGGAGTCAAAAGGACAGAGTGGTCTGGGATGGAAAGATAAATTTGGGAGTCATCTAGTGGTATCTAAAGCTGTGAACAAGCATACTCTCTCCTAGGGAAAACGAACCTGAGAAGAAACAAGAGTCAAAGGTGCAATTAGAGCTAGCCCGAGGGGGACAGGAACCTCCCGTGGGTGTGTTGTACTGGTGAACCTTGGCTAGCACATGTGTCACAGTGGGAAAAACATCCAAGATGATCCACTCATAGAAGCAGCTCAGGGACTCTGTCTCCATCACGACCCTTACATGTTGTTCACAATCCTCCAGCTGCAGGAGGCTTCACCAATGTAAAGTAGAGATCCACAAAATAAGTCTAACCCCTTCAGTATCCTCAAACCCAGGCCCATATGCCCACCCAAGTAGCCCCATGTGTTCTTGTACTGGCTGAACTGTGCCTCCTTCCCACCCCCAAATTGGCAAGTTGAAGCCCTAACCCCGAGCACCTCAGAATGTGACTGTACTTGGAGATAAGGCCTTATGGAGTTGATTATATTAAAATGAGGTCATTATCATGAGCCCTAATCCAACCTGACAGGTGGCCTTAGAAGAAAGAAAAAAAATAGAACACACACTAAGACACCAGGGATGCAGAAGCACAGAGGAATGACCATATGAGGACGCCATGAGAGGGCAACCATCACAAGCCCAGAGGAGAGCCCTCCGGAGCAGCCAACCCCTGACGTACCGTGATCTTGAACTTCAAGCCTCCAGAACTGTAAGAACATGGATTCCTGTTGCTTAAGCCACCCAGTCTATGATATTTTGCCATGGTATCCCTGGCAAGTAAGCACATTCCTCAAGGTATTATGTCTCATTTTTAATTTTCTGTCATCTAAGCTAGACTTTTCTTTTTTCTGCTATAAAAGATTATCCGGCTAAGCATGGTGGCTAATGCCTGTAATCCCAGCACTTTGGGAGGCCGAGGCGGGCAGATCACACATGGTCAGGAGTTCGAGACCAGCCTGGCAAACATGGTGAAACCCTGTCTCTACTAAAAATACAAAAATTAGCCAGGTGTAGTGGCAGGGGCCTGTAATCCCAGTTACTCGGGAGGCTGAGCCAGGGACGCTTGAACCCCGGAGGTGGAGATTGCACTGAGCAGAGATCGCGCCACTGCATTTCAGCCTGAGCGACAGTGAGACTCTGTCTCAAAAAAAAAAAAAAAAAATCCATCCCTGGTTGTCTGGTGGTTATGAAAAAATAATAAAAAAACCCTACCCACTAAGGATCACCAAGACACACTTGGGGTCAAAAAGAGGTTAGGTTTATCTGCTTCCTGCAGCAAGAAGAACACACGCCATGAGAACTGTGTCATGTCTCAAACTAGGGCAGTTAGATACTTACAGAGTTTGGGGAACTGGGGTTTGTCATAGCATGGATTTAGGGCAGAAGATGATGAGGAGGGTCTGAGCAGTGACGAGTCAGAATCTGTCAACTCGATGAGTTTTTGGAACAATCAGTGGTCTTATCTTTAAAGACACAAGTCCTTGTACAGTTACTATGAAATCAAGTTTTGTTGTCTTATTTTGAACATAGGGCTTGGGATGAGCTGATGTTGAAAGGGTCATAGCTTGGATAGTTTGTCCTGCATGTCATGGTTTGGTACAGTTTGTCTGTTTTGCAAGTTACAGAACAGTTTTGCAAGTTGTGGTTTCTGTTTATTTCTCACCACTCAGACCTCTTTGTGCTTACTTCAGGGATCCCAGACACGACTTAAAGAGCTGACATGGATAAGCGAGCCCTGGATTGGTGAAGCGTGACTGACTATGCTTTCTTTCTGGGTGACTCCAAACTTTCTTATCTATTTACAAACCACCATGATCCTAAGATGTGAAAGAAGCATCTTGGCATCTGAAAAACTAAAGATTCGATACACTCAATTAAATCAAATTTACTTTCTCATTTGACATCCAAACAATAGAATTACATTAACAATTTAGCTCAAAAGTCCAAATTGGGAGTCTAAAGTCAGGCAGACCTTGATTCAATTCACATCTTCCTATCTTGTTACTTGTAGGATTTTAGGCAAATTACTTAATACCTTTTGGACAGTTTCATCACCAGTAAAATGGAATATATAATACTGCCTAATAGGGCTATTGTGAGAATTAAATAAGTTACTGCACGTTGTCTGCTTACTTGTTACTATATTATAAATAGCCCTAAAACTTAGTGGCTTAAAACAGCAATTTTATTTTGCTCATGGTTTTGTGGGTCAGGGATCTGGTAAGGGTTTGGCTGAGCATTCATTTCTGCTCCATAAAGCACTGACTAAGTTGATTCCTTTGAGGCTGGGGATCCACTTCCAAGAACGCTGACTCCCATGACCGGTCAATTGATGCTGATGCTGACTGTCAGCAGGAGATCAGCCCTCGGCTCCTCTCCAGTGCACCTTCCCACAGGGCTGCTGACGTTACCCAAAAGTCTGGCAACGGAGTTCCAAGAGACCTCAGTAGAAGTTGGAAGGCTTCTTTTAACAACGCCTTCAGTCCCAGAGTGTCATTTCCACTGCATTCTACTAGGGATGCGTGTCACAAAAGCCAGGGAGGAGATTAAACTCTACCTGTAACTGGGTAGAGGGATAAAGAATGTGTGGCCATCTTAAATCCACCACTTATGTAAGTGTTTTACGTAGTAACTAACCACCATACTCTGTGAGCTATTACAGTCATTGGAGATATTACTGAATAGAACATAGAACAAAAGATAAAGCTTTCGTTTCCTAAAATCAGCATAGGAGCATAAAGTAGGCATATATTTTGATATCCTAATGGAACTTTTGTCATCTTTATTAATTCTATATTTCTTCAAGGAATGTTTTCCCAGGTTTCTTCAATAATCATAGCCACCATAAGTGCTAATGATAGTTTTTCAGAGGTATATGAATTCTAGTTTTGCTATTCTAGCTCTGTTGAAACATTTTTAAAAAAATAACTTGTCTCTGTATTGCTCAAGAAGTCTATTATGAAGCATTCCCAATACCAGTTGTCTCTAGCAACAACTATCAGGCAGAGGGTGGGAAACAGCTTTCTCAAATATTAAGTTAAACCCTTTCTTCTCTGCCCAGCCCCTACCCAACCCTGTCTACTTCCATGGGATAAAGTTAAATGACTGGTGATCCAAGTACCTGAGAGAGGAGGCATGTCCAGCCTTAAGAGATGAGGTATAACCTACCAGATTATCTTCTGGTCACAGTTTTTGAAAGGAAGGACAGAAGATGTGGGCTGACTTTCAAAATTGTCTTCAAATATCTAAAGGGCTGTCATCTAGAAAAGGAAGATTTAATTCCAAAGTAACAAAAAAAATCTTGGAGGAGTGTATGAAAGTCTTGATACAATAAACTAAACATTCTCTTTCTCTTAGAGCTGATTAAAAATGGAATGAGGTGTCTCAGGAAGTAGCATTTTTCCATTACCCGGAGGGGTAGGTAGCAGTAGGGTCTGGATAACTATTTTGTGGAGATGTTACAGAAGAATTCCTGCAACTGTCGATCAGGGATAGGTTGTTTACATGATGTCCAAGTGTCCTTTGGACTGTATACAATTTACAGTCCAAATAAAATTCACTTCTTGTTTTCATGCCTTCTTTTACAATCTATGTATGTAAAATCCTGTCAGTATGTGATATATTAACCATTCCTTCCCAGGTAGGGAACGGCTTTGAGGTTCAAGAGACCCATGCGGCAGAATTTGGGAGAGTAATAATAACTCTTACCAGCAATTGTAATATGTGCAGCTGTAGAGTAATTACTAGAAGACCCAGTAGAATGGCTTACAGATCCTGCACACTTGTGCTATGGCAAAAAGTCCCACATGCCATACAAATGGAGATATATAGGAATTGGATATAATAAGATGTGACCTCTCTTGGTTTGGGGGCATAGGAAAGTCAGTGCACAAAGTATAGTGTTGGAAAGCAAGCCTGGTAGGAACCTTGAGTGTAGTAGCATTTATTTGCCATGACTAGGTAAGAGATCACTGGGATTATTGGGATAAAATATTGGGAAAGTTATCGGCATGGTTGTACTGTTAGGCTGGGCAAGGGCTTCAGTCACTAAGGAACAGGCTATCACAAGACTAAAGACTACTATCTCCACATAGATCATTCTCACAGGGAAAGTGTTTCATCTTTACCAGAAAAATAATTAGAATCTTAATTATGAGCTCACCAATGACCTTGATATTGCCAAATACAGTTACTGTCCTCTGGGCTAATCTTACTATTTCTTTCAGTAACTTTTCACACAAGTTTTCATTTCTCTCTTTTTTTTTTTTTTTAAGATGGAGTCTCACTCTGTCGCCCAGGCTGGAGTGCAGTGGTGCAATCTCAGCTCACTGCAACCTCCGTCTCCCAGGTTCAAGTGATTCTCCTGCCTCAGCTTCCCAAGTAGCTGGAAATACAGGCCTGTACCACCATGCCTGGCTAATTTTTGTATTTTTAGTAGAGACGGGGTTACACCATGTTGGTCAGGTTTGTCTTGAACTCCTGACTTCAGGTGATCCACCCACCTCAGTCTCCCAAAGTGCTGGGATTACAGGCATGTGCCATCGTACCCGGCCACATTCCTCTTTCTTTCTTTGAACATTTTCCTCTCTTGGTTTCAATGGTTCTACACTGTTCCTGCTACCTCCTCTTTGTCAGTTTCCTCCACCCATATTCCCTTTGCTGGCCCTTCTTGACATCTGTTGTAAAGACTGGGAGTCCTCAAGCCCCATAATAACTATTATTTTCCCATATTATTAAACACCATCTATACCACGTATACACTGATCACCCCCACAGTGTCTATCTTGAGGCCAGACCGCACCTAAGGGCTCCACGTATATGTAGGTTATATATCTAACTGCCTACTTAACATCTCTACTTGTGTATTTCACATCCCTTAAACTCAAGATGTAGAAAATACATTGTTTGATTTTGTTCTTTATCCACACCATTCCTCATACGACCTCCCCTCCAAATCTGTTACTCTCTAAGTCTTCCCTATAGCAGTAAATGGTGCATCACCATAGACTCTGTTGTTTAGTCAGACACCCAAGAATTTTCCTTGACTTCTACTTCTCCCTTACTCTACCATATCAAATCTGTATTAACAAGTTCTGTGAGTCCATGTACAAAATATATCCAGAATCCATCCACTACCCATTTTTTCATAGCCACAATCCTAGTACCAGCTACAGCAGACCTTGTAATGGTCTTCCTCACAGCTCTCCCCATACCTGCCTTGAAGACCTTCAATCTACTCTCCATCCAGCAAATGCCAAGGCTCTTTCAAAAAGTAATTCGTTTATCTAACATGTGTTTCCATTTCTCTCCACCCCAGCCTCAAATGGCTCAAAAACAAAAGGGCTTACAGAATTTTTACTGGACTGTAGGAACAGGTGAGGTATCAGTTCTTACTATTTCTAAGATGCAATCTTTCAGTTCTCGTTAATTCTTTTTTTCTATTATTCTTTTCCTTTTCATGTGTCAATAAAACGCCTAGGAAATACATCCTCACCTGCCAAGGGACTCCACTTTTTGACACGTGTCATAGCCAGACTAGCCCTGTAGAGGTCTTTGTAAAAGATAAATCAATTCAAGTGAATCTTAAAACTTAAAACTTTCTATGACTTCCTTTTGAACGTAAAAATAAAATCTAACTCTTTATTGGAACTTATAAGATCTCACAGCAATGCTTCTCAAACTATCTATGACAAAGAATCAGCTTGTTTTTCTGTTTTTCTTTTTTTCTCTCTTCAATTTTCAATTCCTCTCTGATGGATGCTTTTATAAGATAAAATAAAAATGAATTACTAGAAAAAATGAAACTAGAAATGAGACATCAAAATATAAGTCCAATTTTTTCATTAGATTGAAGAGATATCAAACCACTATGTCAAATCGTTTAAAAGGCTTTACAAGCTTATTTTCAATTTCTGTATTTATCCCATCATGAGCTAGTTCAAGGACTGGCACTGACCTGGATGATCTGGCTCCAGCTTACCTCTCCAACTTTGTCTTAGAAAGTCTTTCTCGCCTTCACTCTGTTCCAGCCCTACTTTCTATAACTTAAACAAAGAAAGGTTTTTCTAGCTTCAAGGCGTGTTCCTTCCCCTGGATCTGGAAGCTTCAGTATCCCATATGCCTCACCTGGAGAGTTCCTTCTCATCCAGTCTGTCAACTGAAGAATCATGAGTTTCATAAATCTGAAAAAGAGAGCTTTTTTTTATAGATATAAAGGCTTGCAGCCTGCAGGGTGGCCTTTCTAACAGTCTGGGAAAGTGTAGCCTCCACCCAGAAGCCAGAAACACACTTCACGGGAAGGGCAAGGGGAACTGGAATTGACGATGAACAAGGTGACCAAATATACATATTCAATACGCTAGAGGAGGCCCAGGTGCAGTGGCTTACTCCTGTAATCCCAACACTTTGGTAGGCAGAGGCGGGTGGATCACCTGAGGTCAGGAGTTTGAGATGACCAGCCTGGCCAACATGGTGAAACCCCATCTCTATTAAAAATTAGCCAGGCATGGTGGTAGGCACCTATTAACCCAGCTACTCGGGAGGCTGAGGCAGGAGAATCACTTGAACCCAGGAGGCGAAGTTTGCAGTTAGCCAAGATTGCACCACTGCACTTCAGCCTGGGTGACAGAGCAAGACTCTGTCTCAAAAATAAAAAGAAGCTAGAGGAGGAATCATGAGTATTTATGAAAGGAGAAACAAGCACACGCACAACTGAGCTTCATGACTCTCTAAGGAACCCAGGTTCAAAAAATGGCAGTGTTAGCATGATCCAATGGTGGAGTTTTCAGCCCTCTGATGTCAAAAGGTGAAGAAAGGACATGAAAAGCCACACTACTCATCCTTTGTAGACTGGTCAGAACCACTCCGTGGTTGTTGGTCTCTTATCAGGAAGGAATGCTGGTCAGTTGTGCTATAACTGCAAAAAGGGGGAGCAGCCTCAGGAAGCTGGGTGACATCAGAGGTAAAATGTTTTGAAAGAACTGGTTTCTATTTAGCCCTCAGGGAAGAAAGCCTGGTGGTGGTTAGAGAGGGGATGAGTATAACAAGACGTGTCCTGTCTCCCGTCCCATCATGGCCAAGAACTCAGTTTTCAAGGTTACTCTGGCATCCTGTTGGCCAAGAGGGGGTCCATGTAGTCATTTGGGGGGCTTAGGATTTTATTTTCTTTCATCAAGTTTCATTTTAATTCCCTTTTCTCAAATGACAATCTCAGCTGAAGAAATTCTGTTATTCCCTAACACAGCCCCTGCTTCCTTTCTGCATACTACAGATCATAATTCATATTTTTTACCTATTGTTTATCTCCTAAACTAGACCTCAGTTAAACATAGGCAAAAAAAAAATGTTAGTTTTATTCACCACCAATACCTGGCATACACGAGGCACAACATAAATATTTGTTGTATGATTGAATAAATGAATGAATTGAATGAATAAATAAATGAGCTTTTCTGATAGAGCACACTAGTAGCCATGCTATCCATACATTTCATTCCGCATTTGAGCAAGGGCAACTTAGCCAAAATGAACAACAAAAGTATGCAATTATTCTATGACTTCATTCAACTGTTCATCTTGTTGACCTAAAGGAAAAACGGAGGTAAAATTAATACAAGTAGAGCGTTTATTGGACCAAGTTTGAGGACTGCAACTGAGGAGCATAGTTTCAAGTTTCCCAGAATATATGCCCTAATTAGCAGCAGCTACAAGTATACAAGTGGGGTGTGTTTGTTTGTTTGTTTTTGAGATGGAGTCTCACTCTGTCGCCCAAGCTGGAGTGCAGTGGCATGATCTTGGCTCACTGCAACCTCCCCCTTCTGGGTTCAAGGGATTCTCCTGCCTCAGTCTCCTGAGTAGCTGGGACTACAGGCACACGCCACCACGCCCAGCTAATTTTTGTATTTTTAGTAGAGACGAGGTTTCACCATGTTGGCCAGGATGGTCTCGATCTCTTGACCTCATGATCCACTGACCTCGGCCTCCCGAAGTGCTGGGATCACAGGCGTGAGCCAACACGCCTGGCCACAAGTGGGTTTTTAAAGGAGAAATGAAGAGGCAGTTTCTAGGTTGTTTACCAAGATTTTACATTAAAATAACATAAGCTAGATTGGCTATACATTTTTCTTTGCATCACAAATTCTAGGAACATGAAGATAATGGGTGAGTCAGCTAGTCAGGAAACTACATGGAAAAAAAAGAAAAGAATGAAATGCCTTTAAACAATTGCTCCTGGGCATGTGTAGGGCTGGGGGATGACCTATGTCCCATATTCATGAATCTCCAGGCCTGATAAATGTTGCACACCTCACAGAGCTCAGACTGTTCTGGGCTTTTTTTTTTTTTTTTCCTCAATTTAAATCAATAATTTTCTAAAAATAGTACTAAATCCAAAATTATTTATTGACACAACTATCTGCTATTAACTGACCTTCATGGGGTTTGTGTGTCCCCCCCCCCCCAAAAAAAATAAAGAGTCATCCCAGGTCTCTTCTATCCTTTTGAATAACTTCACAGATACTCTTTTACTCACTTAGTGTAAGCATCTGGCACTTCTATTCCCTTCAGATAATACCATTACCCCACAGGGGTAAACACTTTAAGGTTAAGATTAAAATAGACTATATTTTTTTTTCATCAAGGCAGTTTTGCTTTCTGATGTTTTGTTTTGTCCTTTATTTGTAGACTGTGGTAGAATAATAGGAATATGAAAGGCAAATCAACTCAAAAACAAAAATCTTCTCCAAGCATACAAATATTCTTAAAACCTTTGCTGAGAAAAAGGCTTGATATGCAAGTGGCACCCTAGTTGACTACTCTGACAAAAACAATGTGTAATTTAATTTCCTTGCCATTACCCTGAAGAAATTTAATTAAACGTTACGCCTCCAGAGAATATTTTTCAAGATGCAACCATCCACATTTGAAATATTAAATAAGGAATTAAGCAATCCTCAATTTAGAGAGTGGAGGTTACAGAGGAAGTTGGGGGATAAATTTCAGGTGCCTCAAAGCCAAAGCTAAACAAGGGAGCTGAGTCAAGAGTTAGATTTCAGAATTTTCAAACAAATAACAAAAGAGTTGGAGAACTAGGAGCTGTCCCCTTTTCAGCACTTTCTTGAATGTCCACAGTTTCTTCTGCAAGCCCAAAGGATCGAGGAAGAAGTCAGAAAGAGAAGAGGGGTTACTTTTTTTTTTTTTTGAAACAGTGTCTTGTTATGTTGCCAAGACTGGACTCAAAACTACTGGGCTCAAGTGATCCTTCTGCCTCAGCCTCCTGAGTAGCTGGGACTACAAGCACAAACCACCATGTCCAGGAAGAGGGATTGCTTTTAGATCCTACCCCAGAGCCTAGTCTGCAGCTTCTGTTATCTAAGAAGTCATCACTGAAAGAGCTATCTTTCCAAGGAAACACTAACCAACCTATTGCTTTGTTAATGTTATTTATTGTTGTCTTCCCTTCTTTAGGTATTCGCTCCTTTAGGAAAGAAATCTTACCTCTATGATTCACCCTTGTAACTCAGCTAGAGCATGCCTTGAATACAAGAGGTCAATAAATATTGTTGAATCAATGAATGTATATATGACTTAACACTAGAGTATACAGCAGATGATGAATACAGCACTGTTCAAGTTGAATATACATTGAATTCAATTTTATATAAAGTTTTACACTAAATGCTGAGAAAAACACAACTGTAAAGATTAATCACAGCTCTTACTCTTTAGGCATAGATGGTCTAATTGAAATGTCAAACTTGCACTAAGTGACATCAGCATAATGGTGAAGTTGGCAGCTGCAAGTTCTCATTTCCTACAGAAACTCTAAAAAAAACAAGCATAAACTAACTATCAGAACCAACTTTTTCAGAACTCTAGCAAACAAAAACTGAATGAAGAAAAAAGCACAACAAAATGTTAGGAAAGTTTGTGGTGATCTTATAGCAGATTTGGTCTTGAAGCAGGGGCTGGCTGCATTCTTAGTGTAGGACACTTTTCTCTGATTCAGGAGGGAGTGGAGCAGAGCAGATATTATTCACAAATCATGTATATCTGTTCTAACCTGTCTGGGGACTACCTAAAGGAGTGATGGAAAGCAAACATCTCTTTTTCTACCTCAGAAATCAGGCCAAAAAAGCAGTGCTCACAAATACTACAAGCCCAACTAACAACTTTCAGGTGCCTTGGACAAAAGATTACAGTGAAAACATAAAATAAGTTGCCCAAGTCAAAGGCTAAGGAAAATTTCTTTAGGAAATCAGGACATTCAAAAGCAGTCGTGTATAACTGGGCATTTAGAAAGCCATGTACACACCCAGGACAAAATAGGTACAAAGGAAAGACCTAAGAAGATCCTAAACTTTCACCTTGAGTTGCTCCACAGACCCATTGTGGAGCATTGTGGAGGCTGGCTAACTGTTGAAGGAAGGGCACACAAGCACATATACAAAGGCAGTCTGGAAAGATTAGTAGAGGTTTATCTCCTTTTGTTTTGTTTTGTTTTTAGCTCCTGGCACTCAAGGAAATCTTAGTCAGAACACTAGCTGAATATAAGCTAAGGAATAAAGACTTCTGTGACCTCACATGATAAGAAATATAGTCTTTGCAATAATAATTTGGAAAAAATACTAAACAGACTACTATAACATTCAATAATTAAAAAAATCACAAGGCATACAGGAAACAGGAAATTATAGCCCATTCAAAGGAACAAAATAAATGGAAAGAAATTGTACCTGTGGGAGCCCATACATCAGACTTACTAGACAAAAACTTTAAAACAACTGTCTTAAGTATGCTTACAGAGCAAAGGGAAAACACAGACACAGAACAAAAGAAAATCAGGATAATAATATATGGGCAAAATGAGAATATCAATGAATAGGTAGAAATTATATAAAGGAACCAAACAGAACATTTGGAGTGAGAATTACAAGAACAAAAAATTTTTAAATTTACTAGAGAGGTTCAAAAGCAAATTTGAGTAGGCAGAAAAAAGAATGGCCAGATTTGAAAATAGGACAACTAAAAATACTGAGTCTGAGTAAAAGAAAAAACGTGAACAGAATCTAAGGGACCTGTGGGATACCATCAAGAGGACTGATATATACAATAGAAGAGTTTGAAAAAGAGGGGCTAGAGAAAGGGGAAAAATAATATTTGAATAAATAATGGCTGAAATTTCCCAAATTTGATAAAATACATGAATCTACAAATCCAATAAACTTAACCAACTCCAAGTGAGATAAGCTCTGAGACCCACACCAAGACACATCATGATCAAACTGTCAAAAGACAAAGAGATAATCTTAAAAGCAGCAAGAGAGAAGCAGCACATCACATACAAGGGAGACTCAAAATTAGCCAATTTCAAAAACTATCAGAAACTGGGCTAGAAGACAGTGGGATAACATATGTGAAGTGCTGAAGGAAATAACTGTCAACTAAGAGTTCTATAACCAACAAATAATTTTTCAAAAACGATGGATAAAAATAACATATTTTTAGATAAACAAGTGATGAGGGAGCTTGTTACCACTAGACCTGTCTTACAAAAATATTTAAAGAGTCCTTCATATTGAAATAAAAGAACACTAAACAGTAACTCAAAGCCATATGCAAGAAAAATAAAGACCTCTGGTAAAGGTAAATACATGATCAAATATTAAAGCGATTATTACTGTATTTTTTGTTTGTAACTCTACTTATTTCCTGTAGAATTTAAAAGAAAAATGCATTAAAATATAATAAATCTATGCTTCTAGACTCATAAAGATGTAATTTGTGATAACATAAGGAGAGGGATGACAGCGCTATATAGGAATCAAGTGTTGTGTGCTGTTAGAGTTAAGTTGGTAACCAATCAAATTAGATTGTTATAAATTTAGTTATTTGTTTTGCTTTTTTAATTTTAGGATGTTAAATGTAGTTCCTGTAATAACCACAAAAAATCTTAAATATATGTACAAAAGGAACTGAGAAGGGAATCAAAATGGTCTGCTACAAAAAAAAAAAAAAATCAATTAATCACAAAAGAAGGCAATAATAGAAAAAATGAAAGACAAAAAAGGCATAAGATGTACAGAAGACAAACTGACAAAAGTAAGTCCTTTCTTTTTTTTTTTTCTTTTTTTTTTTTTTATATAATACTTTAAGTTCTAGGGTACATGTGCATAACGTGCAGGTTTGTTACATATGTATACTTGTGCCATGTTGGTGTGCTGCACCCATCAACTCGTCAGCACCCATCAATTCGTCATTTATATCAGGTATAACTCCCAATGCAATCCCTCCCCTCCCCCCTCCCCATGATAGGCCCTGATGTGTGATGTTCCCCTTCCCGAGTCCAAGTGATGTCATTGTTCAGTTCCCACCTATGAGTGAAAACATGCGGTGTTTGGTTTTCTGTTCTTGTGATAGTTTGCTAAGAATGATGGTTTCCAGCTGCATCCATGTCCCTACAAAGGACGCAAACTCATCCTTTTTTATGGTTGCATAATATTCCATGGTGTATATGTGCCACATTTTCTTAATGCAGTCTGTCACAGATGGACATTTGGGTTGATTCCAAGTCTTTGCTATTGTGAATAGTGCCGCAATTAACATACGTGTGCATGTGTCTTTATAGCAGCATGATTTATAATCCTTTGGGTATATACCCAGTAGTGGGATGGCTGGGTCATATGGTACATCTAGTTCTAGATCCTTGAGGAATCGCCATACTGTTTTCCATAATGGTTGAACTAGTTTGAAAAAATTTTTGCAATCTACTCATCTGACAAAGGGCTAATATCCAGAATCTACAAAGAACTCAAACAAATTTACAAGAAAAAAACAAACAACCCCATCAAAAAGTGGGCAAAGGATATGAACAGACATTTCTCAAAAGAAGACATTTATACAGCCAACAGACACATGAAAAAATGCTCATCATCACTGGCCATCAGAGAAATGCAAATCAAAACCACAATGAGATACCATCTCACACCAGTTAGAATGGCAATCATTAAAAAGTCAGGAAACAACAGGTGCTGGAGAGGATGTGGAGAAGCAGGAACACTTTTACACTGTTGTTGGGATAGTAAGTCCTTTCTTACCAGCAATTATTTTAAATATAAACAGGCTAAACTTTCCAATCAAAAAGCAGAGACAGGCAGAATAGATGAAAAACCATGATCCAACTACATCCTGTTACAAGAAGATCCAAAGATTGAAATTAAAAGGATGGAAAAAATATTCTATGCAAATAGTAACCAAAAGAAAGCTGGGGTAGCAATACTAAAATTAGACAAAATAGACTTTAAATAAAAATCTATTAAAAGACACAAAGAAGGACATTATATGAAAAAGAGTTTATCAAGAAGATATAACAGTTATAAGCATATATACAACAGACAACAGAAATACTGACAGAATTAAAGGGAGAAATAGGCAGTTCAAGAATAATAGTTGGAGACTTCAGTACATTTTCAATAATGGATACAGCATCTAGACATAAAATCAATAATAAGAAAGAGAACTTGAACAACATAAACTAACAAGATATAACAGACTTATATACAAGACTTCATCCAACAACAGCAGAATATACATTATTCTAAAGTGCACAGGGAACATACTCCAGGTTAGAGCATATGTTATGCCACAAAACAAGTTTCTATAAATTTTAAGAGATGGAGATTATACAGTGTATCTTTTTCAATCGCAATGATGAGATAAAGCTAGAAATAAATAACAAAAGAAAAACATTTTTAAATTCACAAACATATTCAGTATGGCTCTAAGGGGAAAAAAATCACAAATATATGGAAATTAAATTACACATTCTTAAATAACCAAAAGATCAAAGAAGAAACCACAAGAGAATTTTTAAAATACTGAGAGACAAATAAAAATGAAATACAATATACAAAAACTTATGGGATGCAGCAAAGGCAATGCTCAGAGGAATATTTATAGCTATACCCAACTACATTTTAAAAAATAGCTCAAATCAGCTGGTCATGGTGACTCAAGCCTGTAATCCCAGCACTTTGGGAGGCCGAGACAGGCAGATCACGAGGTCAGGAGATTGAGACCATCCTGGCTAACCCGGTGAAACTCCATCTCTACTAAAAAATACAAAAAACTAGCCGGGCGAGGTGGCGGGCGCCTGTAGTCCCAGCTACTCGGGAGGCTGAGGCAGGAGAATGGCGTGAATCCGGGAGGCGGAGCTTGCAGTGAGCTGAGATCCGGCCACTGCACTCCAGCCTGGGCGACACAGCGAGACTCCATCTCAAAAAAAAAAAAAAAAAAGCTCAAATCAATAACTTAATTTTATACCTTTATGAACTAGAAGCAGAAGAACAAACTAAGCCCAAAGCTACTAGAAAGAAGGAAATAATAAAGATTAGAGTGGAGAAAAATAAAATAGAAACTAGAAAGATAATAGAGAACAACAAAACCAAAAGTTGTTTTTTTGAAAAGATCAGCAAAACTGACAAAATTTTAGCTAGACCTGACAAAGGAAAAAGAGAGAAGACACAAGTAACTATTAAATAAAATCTGAAATAAAAATGGAAACAATACTACTATCTTTACAGAAATAAAAAGGATACTATTATGAATAATTATATACTAATTGGATAGCCTGCAAGAAATGAACAAATTCCACACAAATTACCTAAACTGACTCAAGATGAATTAGAAAATCTTAACAGATCTATACAAAAAAGATCAAATTAGTAATTGAAAACCTTCAAATAAAGAAAATTTCAGGACCAAATTGCATCACTGGTGAAGTACCAAACTTGGATGATTTACCAAATATTTTAAAAAGGATTAACACCAATTCTTCTGACATTTTTCTAAAAAAAGAGAAAAGAACACTACCTAACTTATTATGAAATCATCATTACCTTATCTGATATCTTTTAGGTGATCAGACCCAACACCAGACCGTGGGAGCTACAAAGTCTGGCAGAGTCAAAGGAATGAGAAAAGACAAGAGTATACAAGGTGGTTCCAGGGGGCCAACGCTGGTATGGAGGCTGCGAAGGCCCTGAGCTCTGGGAGTCAACACTATTTATTGGTGATTAAACAAAGAAGCAGGTGGTAAGGATGTGCAGAGGTAGGGGTAGAAAGGTAGCGATGCATCAGGTGTGTAGCTGTGATGGTTTAGCATTTTCTTTGATGCATATAGAATATGCTTTGGTGCTTGAGATAATGGAGAACATGTTTATGAGCCTGGGAGAGCAACCAACAGGTCTGTGCACATTCCAGAGGCTACGAGGGGTTTTATGTCATGAGCCCTGGATTCTATCCAAGCCACGAAGGGTTTTATGCCCTGGGGTTAGATTTGTGGTGCAGCAGGGCAGCCTTCCACCCTTTGGCGCAGAGCTTGGTGTTCTAAAGGCCATAAGGGGTTTTAGTCCCTGGACCCCAGACATCTTCCAAGACTCTTTAATATTATAACAGACAAGCCAGTCCTGCCTCAGCTCTTCTACCAACAATATCAAAGCCAAATAAAGCCATCACAAAAAAAGAAACTGCCTTTTGAAAAAATGGAAAAGCACCTCATGTTCATGAATAGAAAAGCTTAAAATTATCAAGATGTCAATACAACTAGGCAAACTACAAATTAATGTAATTCCTATAAAAATTTCAACAGCCTTTTGGGAAAAATGGAAAAGCCATCAAATTCATATGAAATTTTAATGAACCCCAAATAGCCAAAACAATATTAAAAATGAACAAAGTCAAGGACTTGCATGTTCCAATTTCAAAACTCACTACAAAGCTACAGTGATTAAAACAGTATGGTACTGGCATAAGGGTAGACTATAGATCAATGGAATAGCATTGAGAGTTCAGAAATAAACCCATATATGTATGGCAAATTAGTTTTTGACAATGTTATAAAGTCCACTCAACAATGAAAGAACAGGCTGTTCAACAAATGGCGCTATAACAACTATATTTCTACAGGTGAAAGAATGAAGTTGGACCTCCAAATTATACCATATACAAAAGTTAACTTAAAATGGAACAACCTAAATATAAGGACTAAAACCATAAAACTTTCAGAAGAAAACATGGGAATAAATCTTGACCTTGGATTTAATAATGGAGTCTTAATATGACACCAAAAACACAAGCCACAAAAGAAAAAATAGATATATTGGACTTCATCAATATAAAATTTTTGTACATAAGGGGCATTATCAAGAAAGTGAAAAGAAAACCCACAGAATGGGAGAAAATATTTGTAAGTCACATATCTGATAAGGTTATATCCAAAATATAGTTAAAACTCCTAAAACTCAACAAGAAGAAAAACAACCCAATTTAAATGGGCAAAATATTTGAATAGCCGTTTCTCCAAGAACATATGGAAATGGCCAAGAAGTACCAAAAGGATATTCACTACCTTCAGTCATTAGAGAAATGCAAATTAAAACCACAGTGTAATACTGTTTCACATCTACTACGATGGCTGTAATTAAAAGTGGAAAATAAGTATTGGCAAGAATATGGAGAAACTGGAACCTTCCTACATTGCTGATGGGAATATAAAATGGTGCAGCTGCTGTGGGGAACAATTTGGTGATTCCTTTAAAAAGCTAAACAGAGAATTACCATATGGCCCGGGAATTCCACTCGTAGGTATATACCTGAAAGAATTTAAAACAGGGACTTGATCAGGTACTTGTATGGCAACATTCATTGCAGCATTATTTACAATAATGCTGTCAATAGGTGGAAACATGTGTCCACCAACAGATGAATAGGAAAACAAAATGTGGAGTGTACATATAATAAAATATCATTCTGTAATTCCAGCACTTTGGGAGGCCAAGGAGGGCAGATCACCTTAGGTCAGGAGTTCAAGACCACCCTGGCCAACATGGTGAAACACCATCTCTACTAAACATAAAGAAAATTAGCCAGGCATGGTGGTGGGCACCTGTAATCCCAGCTACTCGGGAGGCTGAGGCAGGAGAATCACCTGAACCTGGGAGACGGAGGAGGTTGCAGTGAGCCGAGATCATGCCACTACACTCCAGCCTGAGTGACAGAGTGAGACTCCATCTCAAAAAAAAAAAAGAGAAAAAGAAAAAGAATATTATTCATCCATAAAGAGAAATAAAGTTTTGATACATGCTATAGCGTGGATGCACCTTGAAAATATTATGCTAAGTGAAATAAGCCAGATGTTAAAAGGACAAATATATTATTTTAATTAGATAAAATATATTGAACAGGAAAATTCATAGAGACAGGAAATAGACTAGAGATTGCCATGGCACTGGAAGAAGAGGGGAATTAGAAGTTATTGCTTAATGGTGACAGAGTTTCTGTTTCGGTACTGAGAAAGTTTTGCAGATAGATAGAGGTAATGGTTGTACAACATTGTTAATGAAATTAATGCCCCTTTTTAAATGTTTTATATATTTTACCATAGTAAAATAAATTACACTAACAAAAGAATGTGAACAGATATCTGTCTTAAGAATATTTGCTTTTTAATAGAGAACTATATTTATTTAAGTAACATTTCTTAAAGGCCCTCTGTGGTCCAGACTCTGTGAATGCTCTAGTGCACAAGACAAGATTTCGGAGCTTAAAGAATTTACAATCCAGTAGAAAAGGTGGACCAGCCAACATCAACCCTGATAAATCCACGGAAAAATGTAAACCTGGGAAGTTAGGCAGCGCACAACAGGAGCACCTAATTTAAAACAGATTGGGTAAGGCTATAAGATATAAGATGAAAAAGGGTCAAAGCCTTCCAAGAAAGAAGCGAAGTTGGCAAAAGCTGTCAATGAGACAAACTTCGGGCATTAGGGGGAAAGTGTTAGTTAGTGGTTGAACAAAGTTGGAGCAGAACTGGGGAGGGAGAGGCCATGATCGAGGGGATGGTGAGGGATGAGGTTAAAGATACAAGCACAAACCTGGCTAAGCTACACTGAGGAGTCCTTATCCCAGTCTACAGAGAAGCCATTACAGGATTTTATGCAAGATGGTAATACCATCAAGGGCAGCTCTATAAAGAATGGATTTAAGAGTGGTAAGACTAAATAAAGGGAGTCAGGCATTTCCATGAGCTTGAGAGAAAAATGTTTAGAAGATAGAGGACCTATCAATAATGTCCTAAAAATCATAAAATACTTGATAAACCTGTGTTTATCAGTGCTTTGTTGATCAACCTGTGTTGGTAATGCTTTGGGTAAACAGGCATTCTCATACAGTGTTGATGCAGGGCAATTACCCTATCATAGTAATTTGACAATATTTATGGAAATATATGTACATACTTAGCAATTTTTCAGGACTTCATCCCAGAGATAGACATGCTCTTGTATAAAATGAAATACATATAATGTAATTTATCACTGCACTGTTCGTAATCCTAAATTATTGAAAATAGTGTAAGTATCCACCAGTTGTAGCCCAGTCAAATAAATTATGGTACAGCCATACTCTGGAATGCCATTTGACCATTCAAAATAAATGATAAAGCTCTTATGTAAAGACAGAGAATAACTGCCAAGATTTTTTTTTTTTTAAACAGGGTCTCATTCTGTTACCCAGGCCAGAGTGCAGTGGCACAATAACGTTCATTGCAGCCATCAACTCCTGGGCTCAAGTGATCCTCTCACCTCAGCCACCTGAGTAGCTAGGGACGACAGGCATGGGCCACCACGCCCAGCTAATTTTTTGTATTTTCAGTAGAGATGGGATTTTGTCATGTTGTCCAGGCTGGTCTCCAACTCCTGGGCTCAAGTGATCCTCCCACCTCAACCTCCCACAGTGCTGGGATTACAGGCCTGAGCCACTGAATGAGGACTAAAATTTTAAGCAATAACAAAAACAAAATAATCTCACTTCATCCCCCCAAAAAAGTGTAACATATGACACTATTTATATTAAAAAGAAGTGACAGATCTTTTTTTTTAAAAATGCTATTGCCAAGATAAAATTTTAAACAATAACAATAAAAAATAAACAAAGACCAGGCACGGTGGCTCAAGCCTGTAATCCCAGCACTCTGGCAGGCCAAGGCAGTAGGATGGCTTGAGTCCAGGAATTCAAGACGAGTCTCAGCAACTGTGGAAATCCTGTCTCTACAGAAAATACAAAAATTAGCAGGTATGGTGGTGCACACCTATAGTAACAGCTGATCAAGAGGCTGGGAGAATCGCTTGAGCCTGGGAGGTCTAGGTTGCAGTGAGCCGAGATTGTGCCACTGCCTTCCAGCCTGGGTGACAGATCAAGACCTTGTCTCAAATAACAAAAGAGCAAGAATTGAATATGTTACTATTTGTGTAAAAACAAAAGAGAAATTCCGTACTAAAGAAGAAAAATGCAGCTGGGCGCAGCAGCTCACGCCTGTAATCCCAGCACTTTGGGAGGCTGAGGTGGGTGGATCACCTGAGGTCAGGGTTCAAGACCAGCCTGGCCAACATGGTGAAACACCATCTCTACTAAAAACACAAAAATTAGCTGGGCATGGTGGTGGACGCCTGTAATCTTGGCTACTCGGGAGGCTGAGACAGGAGAATTGCTTGAACCCAGAAGGCAGAGGTTGCAGTGAGCCAACATCACGCCACTGCACTCCAGCCTGGGCAACAGAGTGAGACTCCCTCTCAAAAGAAGAAGAAAAATATTAAAAGGACATTAGTGAGACAATTGGGGAAGTAACATTATAACAGTGTTAAATTTCTTGAGTGTCTTGAATGTGTTGTAATTATGTAGGAAAATGTCCTACTTTTCTATAAGCTGATTATTTGTTTTATCATTCATTCTATAATTTTGACAATGATTAACATAAAGCCCACTGGCCTATAGTTTCTGAAATCCAACTAAATAGCTCCTTCTTTTAAAAATAAGCACATTTGTTACCACCAAATATGAGCCATTCTGAGAAATAATGAGGCCCTTTGTGCAACTGAATCCCAGCAATATTAGTTGCTCAGCACTCAGTTCTAAATTTCCTCCTGACCATCAGTCTGATGCCTTGGTTAGAGTTCTGTGACTTTTTCATTTTCTCTGTGCTTTAGGAACATACATAAGAATTGTAAAGGTGGACACCAGACTGGGGAAAAAAAAAAAGTTATATAGAACCACTGGGAATCTTTGAGTTCAAGGTTAGACATTTGGTGTCACTATTCCTTCATTATCATCAAGCATATTCCTTAATTAGAAGGCCTGGAGCACTATACCTAACTTATTGCCTCCAAAGTAATTTGAAACAGAAAAAAATCATTAACATTTTATTTTAAATCATCTACTGCAAGTCAAACTGGAGTATAACAGAGAATTGAGACACAATATTTTACTTATCAATTCAGAGAATTGTGTGCCTGGAAGATATACCTGTTCATAACTCACTCAATCACAAAAACTAAAACAAAATAAATCCAGAGCTAGAAAAATTTTTAGAAATCATGTACTCTTAGTCTCGCATTTCAAAGATAAGCAAGTTGAAGCTCAGAGAAGAAGGGATTTAGCGTTTATTGAAAGAATATTATGTGACAAGCATTTTTTTTCTTTTTTCGAGATGGAGTCTCCTCTGTCTCCCAGGCTGGAGTGCAATGGTGTGATCTCGGCTCACTGCACTCTGCCTCCTGGGTTCAAGCCATTCTCCCGCCTCAGCCTCCCAAGTAGCTGAGATTACAGGCCCCCCTGCCATCATGTCCAGCTAATTTTTATATTTTTGTAGAGATGGGATTTCACCATGTTGGCTAGGCTGGTCTTGAACTCCTGACCTTAGGTGATCCACCAGCCTCAGCTTCCCAAACTGCTGGGATTACAGGCATGAGCCACTGTGCCCGGCAGTGACAACCATTTTACACATGATCTCTTGAAACTGTAACTGTCCTACTTGGCGGCCAATAGTAATCTCAATTTTAGAGATGAGAAAACAGAGGTTCAAGAGGTTAAAAAAAACTTGCCTGACGCTTTTTAGTTAAGTTTGTAGTTAAATCCAGGTCCAAAACTCAGTTCTCCCTAAAAGTGGATGCATTTTTCTAGAAGGGGCAGTTAAAACACTTTGCACTACTTTGAATTTTCTGAGAGTGTCTTGCTCTATTTGAAATTTTTGAGAATCTCTTGCTCTATCTGAAATGTCTGAGAATGTCTACAATGACATTTTTAAAAACTGTATTTAAAGTGTTTTGTATTTCTGAATCACGGGGAGTAATTCTGTCAATGATATCAATAGACATTTTGGACCTCATGGAAGCATTTTAAAAATAGTCAATTAATTCTATATAAATAACAAAATAAACAAATCTTTGGGCAGGTTCATGCATTTCTTTGGTTTGTAGGTCTCTGAGTTTGGGAAGCAATTGTTTGATTTCAGAATCCTAATAATGTTGATGATACCTTACCTGCATCCACAACTAGCCAGAAGTAACCCCATCTTTTTTTGAAATCTGAAAAAAAATTGTTTGTATGTCTATTTTAGAACTATTCATTATATATAATCTTTATGTATCTATATAATATATATAAATATTATGTATATGTCCATTTCTGTATGTGCCTCCAATGAGGCTTATCACAAATTTTACTTACGTATAGCAGTCCATAAGACCACATGGTTGAAATTATACTGATCATTTATTCATCTGTTCATTCAAAAAGCACTTGCTTAAACCTGTACAGAAATACTTATAGCTCTTCACAATTGCCAAAAGCTGGAAACAACCCAAATGTCCAGCAACGAACTGTGTTATATCCATATAATGGACTATTACTCAACAATAAAAAAGGAAGCCGCGATTGATACAATAATCTCAAAGTCCTCATGGTTGAGTAAAAGGAGCCAGCCTCAAAAGACTACATACTGTATGATTCAATTCATATGACATCCTCGGAAAAAACAGAACTACAGTAATGAAGAATAGATCAGTGATTGGCAAGGGGAAGAAGAAGGGGAGGGTGTGACTCTAGAGTGATAGCACAGGAAGTTATTTAGAGTGTTCTGTATCCTGGTTGTGGTGGTTACCTAAATCTATACAAAGTGTTAAAATTTGTAGACCTAAACATAGAAAGAAGTCAATTTTACCCTGCATTTCTTTTTAATGTTTAAGCACTTACTGTATGCTAGGCACTGTGCTATCTTGAGGCAAAAGCAATGACAGACCCTATTCTCAAAGAGTGCAATGAGTTAAGACATGAATATAAACACAAAGTAACTATAACACAAAAATATTTGTTACCTGATAACTAAAAAATAAAAACAGCAAATGTTATAAGAAATTAAAGGAAAAATAGATCATTTCTAGCTTAACTACACAGAAAATGCTTCAGAGTGGAGGTTGCATTGGATCTCACTTTCAAGAGCCAGAAAAGGCAAATGATCATTCCATGTGAAAATTTAGAAAGATTATCTTGTCAATAGTGTGCAGAAAGTTGTCTTAGTCTGTTTTCTGTTGCTTACAACAGAATACCTGAACCTGGGTAATTTACAAAGAAAAGGAATTTGTTTTTTAAAGTTATGGAATCTGGCCGGGCATGGTGACTCACGTCTGTAATCCCAGCACTTTGGGAGGCTGAGGCAGGTGGATCACTTGAGGTCAAGAGTTCAAGATCAGCCTGGCCAATAAGGTAAAACCCCGTCTCTACTAAAAATACAAAAATTACCTGGGTGTGGTGGCACATGGTTGTAATCCCAGCTACTCAGGAGGCTGAGACAGGAGAATCGCTTGAACCCAGGAGGCGGAGGTTGCAGTGAGCCGAGATCATGCCACTGCACTCCAGCCTGGGCAACAGAGTGAGACTCTGTCTCAATCAATCAATCAATCGATCAATCAATCAACAATCCCTCAAATCACAACTTAAAACTCCTTATTGAGGTGGAGATGAGTAAAGAATTTTCATAGATTTTATAAAATAGAGAATAAGAAAATAATACATGGTAAGAATTTCTTAAGACTTAAGTATTGGCTTCTTTCATAATAAAGAAATTATGTTGAAAAATGAAAATGACATATATACAGAATAAAGTAAGTTTATCACATAGCTTGTAGTAACAAGGAAAATGAAACCGTACTGGGTGTACATTGTTACAGCTTCTTTCATAATAAAGAAATTATGTTGAAAAATGAAAATGACATATATACAGAATAAAGTAAGTTTATCACATAGCTTGTAGTAACAAGGAAAATGAAACAGTACTGGATGTTCATTGTTACAGTTTTAGTATTAAACCACAATCAACATGCAACAGAAGAGACCCACAAAGGAATGTGAACACAATGAGACTTTTATTGTGTATCAGTATGAATTATGTAAAACCATTATCAACAGCACAATAAAAAATATATGCAAGCCATTAAAATAAGCAAAGCATATCAATAAAGATTGAGGACATGAAATGGCCTTGTGTTCGCATTCAGTTGAAGTAATTACAAATTTTACTGGGCTCTTGGTTAAAAAGGAAACATAGTCATCACAAATATTTACTGAAACATTACCTATTTGCCTATTCATGATGATTTCATTCTTAAGATTCCTCAGTGGGTCTAAACGACAATGCTGCTACTAAACAAAGCCATTCAATACATTTATTCTTATTCTCCAACTTTAAAAGGAAGCATTTTAAACATGAAAGTGCTATTCACTGCTGATAGATGAAATAAAGAAAAAGCAGAGTGAACATTGATATTCTGTAATATGACAGACCCCAAGGGATTGAGTGATCTTGTTATTGTAGTAACTAAAAGACCATAAAAATCAGGACACAAGACATTCAACTCCTGTTTATCTAGGAGAGGTAACAGGGGATGGCCACAAAACATGGACTGTAAACTCTATCATCTCAAATGACATTATGGTTGGCATTTCAATTTCTTCTCATATTAGCCACATTAAATCAGAAGATAAAAGGGTTTTCTTTGTTTGTTTGTTTGTTTTGACATAGAGTTTCACTTTTGTTGCCCGGGCTGGAGTGCAATGGCACAATCATGGCTCACTGCAACCTCCGTCTCCCGGATTCAAGCGATTCTCCTGCCTCAGCCTCCCGAGTAGCTGGGATTACAGGCATGCGCCACCACGCCCGGCTGATTTTGTATTTTCAGTAGAGACAGGGTTTCTCCATGTTGGTCAGGCTGGTCTCGAACTCCTGACCTCAGGTGATCTGCCCGCCTCGGACTCCCAAAGTGCTAAGGTTACAGGCATGAGCCACTGTGCCCGGCCTCAGAAGATAAAAGTTTAAAAAAAAAAAAAAGTTGATTTAATCAGGCCCTTTCCATTCCCCTGTGTGTGGCTAAAATGGAATTAAAGAAAAGGAAGGAGGAGAGCGTGGCATATAGAGTACCTGGAAAATTCACTCAAGGAAAACAAGCCCACAGTGGGAAAATGATCTCACGCAGCAACACGATCTAGAAGGAAATACCCATGGCAACTATCTCAGACCCCTTGCTTCCAATTCCTCACTTGCTGGTCAGCTCTGGTATTGACTTATGTTTCTCACAGCGTCACTTCTGGGCCTCAGGCTCCAGCTATTAAAAAGGGGATGAGGGCAAGGCACTGGACTAGACATCTAAGGACTGTTTAAAGACAATATTGAAGAACAATTCTCATGTGAGCAGTTATAGTTTTCCTGCTGAGATTTCCTAGCAAGGAATAAATGCTTAGTAGTTAGAAGTAGCAGTAGTAGTTTCAGTTTCAACACCAGAGGAAAATAAATACATTAAATAAATAGTAGTGGTAGTGGTAATAATTAATTCACATCACAGTATACAAGACACTATTGCTAACTAAAAATGAGAAATGAGGAGAGAGCTGATAAGGCATGATTTCCCATTTTCAAAAACAGAAGAAAGGCATTGAGTAACTTCATACAGTACCTATATATGGTGGCCAAAACATAAACAGTTTGTGAAACGCAATGGCTCATAGAAGAGCAAGACTCCCAGCACTGTCCAGAGCAGGTCTAAAGATCCGGTAAATATCTCCACCACACCAGACCACACTCACATACTCAGCTGGGCCCTCGAGTGCTCTTTCATCCTGAGACCAACCATCTGAACCCCAGATCTGAGATTAAACACAGGAGTTTGTCACGCATCCTGATGCAGATGAGGAGTACCACACCCGGGAAAGTTGGCACAACCACCACAGAAGGTTATGCTGTGATCTGAGACTCAAAAATCAGGTCATGGTCGAGGATCTCTAAGAAACTGACGCAGCAATGATAGCTTGCTTCACACAAGGAGGAGCCGATATCACCTGATCCTAATTTTGGGCATATCGGGTGGACCAAGGGACCTGGTCAAAGTCACAGGCTCATGATGACAGAGGACTGAATGCCAGCTTTCCCTGAACCCTGCTGTCAGGGTGACATGCCCTCTCTGAGAGTTTTCAGGGCCACGAATTTCTCCAACGCCATTTCTAGTTTCAGTCAATAATCAGCTTTGCGTGACTCTTCAAGCCAACCTGTGTCCAAACAGGCATCACATCCGCATCTCATACTTACTGTTGCCATAAAGCATTTTCTTGCGGCCTCAGGAATTCCCCTTCTGAAATGGGTAGTAACAAAATATGCAATTTAGTTCTTTTTAGTTTGCCTTGTTGTTCAAAGTTAATGATTATATGATACTTAACTTTTAAATGTCTTCAATTCTCTTTTTCTCATTGACGCTGTGAGACTAAATTCTTGAAGTTTAGACTTTATAGGGGAACCTATGAAGGTGCAAAGTCTATTCATTTGAATAACAGTATTGTCTGAATTTGGAAGTCATGTAAGAGCACGATAGTAACACCAAACACCTTTCTGATTTCAAATCATCATGTATCAAACATCAGACCCAGGGTCTATCAAGCCTATCAAACCACTTGAAAGCAACAAGATGAAATTGAAACAGTGGCAGAGACATTCTCCCTACTTCATCTTTGAATTACTCTATTAACAATAATAACCAGGTCTTTTCCAGTTACAAACCTCTTCCCTGTAACTCAAATAAAGTACATTTATATTGAAAAACTTGACCGGGCACAGTGGCTCACGCCTGTAATCCCAGCACATTGGGAGGCCGAGGCGGGTGGATCACTTGAGGTCAGGAGTTCGAGACCAGCCTGGCTAACATGGCAAAACCCCGTCTTTACTAAAATACAAAACTTAGCCAGGCGTGATGGTGCACACCTGTAGTCCCAGCGACTCGGGGGGCTGACGCAGGAGAATCGCTTGAACCTGGGAGGTGGAAGTTGCAGTGAGCTGAGATTGGTCACTGCACTCCAGCCTGGTGACAGAACAAGACTCCGTCTCAAAAAAAAAAATAAAATAAAATAAAAGGAAAAAAAGAGAGAAAAAGAAAAACTCTACTACCACATATAAAGAAACCTAAATGACTGGAAACCAACATCATTGTCCTCCACTGAATTTTTTTTTTTTTTTTTTTTGAGACGGAGTCTCGCTCTGTCGCCCAGGCTGGAGTGCTGTGGCGCGTTCTCGGCTCACTGCAAGCTCCGCCTCCCGGGTTCACGCCGTTCTCCTGCCTCAGCCTCCCGAGTGGCTGGGACTACAGGCGCCCACCACCACGCCCAGCTAATTTTTTGTATTTTCTAGTAGAGACGGGGTTTCACACTGTGTTAGCCAGGATGGTCTCCATCTCTTGACCCCGCCCACCTTCCAAAGTGCTGGGATTACAGGCGTGAGCCACCGCGCCTGGCCCCTCCACTCATTTTTAAAGGATTTTCAAATCCTTTAAAAATACTGCTCTTCAATATTGGTGGTGAAACTGAAAAACGTGTTGACACACTCCTTTGTATAACACACATACCTGGTTTTAATGTAGACTTCCTTGTTCATGGTTATACCCAACGTTAACTGAGCAATTGCTCGGTAGTAGTTTTTCAGGAACTAAGTCATTTGCATATATTTTATTTAATCCTTCGAACTCTAGGCAGTAGATACTACCACTTCCTCCACTGCACAGCTAGGGAACCTGGGTGTTTAGGTAACCAGTCCCCAGTCACTCAGCAGAATCTAGCTTGAATTCAGACAGTGTAATTCCAAAGCCCATACGCCTCACCACTTCTCCAAGCATTCTACTGATTTCTGTCAGAACTATGGGTCATTAGAAAAGGGAACCATTTTTCCTTTGAGGCTCAGCCTCTTCACTCCTTGTCTATTCTTTCCACTTTCCTTCCTCCTGCCTGTCAGGCTCTCTAATGCATACCTTTGGATTTCCTCAGTGTTCTTTTCCAGCCACAGCGAGGAACCTGGCCTGCCTCCGGCTCCCAGTTGCTCACAGTGCAAGCTCTGGAGAAAGGCTGAGCCTGCTGGGAAACCCAGGCCGCTGGCCACTGACAATAGACACAGCAGTACTGCCTGGGAAGTGTGAGGTTACTTACCTCCATGTACACATCGAGCTCCCAGACTCAGGTAAGACCACATCCCCTGACCCTCTCAAGGGATGCATTTATTTTCATGGTTACACAGAAGTAAGGAGCTCTCAGATTCTGAGAACTGCTGAACTTAGCAATGTAAACTCAAAGCACAGTGAGTAGCTGCTGATCTAAGCTTTCCTTCTCTTATACTTACTCATACTCTAATGTGCACAGAGTAGGAAATTTTGGAAACTTGGGAGTAAAACCTGCTTCATTAAATCATATTTCTTTAGGGTTACTGGGAACTAAAAGTTTTACAAAAATTTCTCTGGAAGCACTTAGGGTCATTTTAAATAAATTATGAATTGATTAGCAGATATGCTGAATTTGTTAGATGCCTATATCAGGGCTTCCATTGGAAAGAACTTGTTCTGTTTCTGCAGATTTTTCTGACAGAATGTGAATGATGACACCTGACTGTTGCAGCAGGCAAGAGCGCACGGGTTCAGGCTTCCCCCAGACCCGTGTGTCCACCTTCAAGCAGTGTGAACTTGAACCAGTTCTTTCACTTCTTCAAACCTCGGCATCTCTGTAAAAAGTTGGGGCATTAACCTTCCTCACCTAAGGTTACTGTAAAGATCAAATGACATCATGTCTGTGAAAATGTCTCACACAGACACTGGCAGAGTAGACATTTCCTAAACGGTAGTTGTATTTAATTTCATGTCATTTTAAGGGAGGGGCAGATGTAAAAGTTTGTTATTGAGAAATAAGGAAACAGAAGCCATAAATTTGTGGTCTGCAATTTTTCCTGCACATAAGAAAACTGTTCACCAAAGCTATATTTGCAACAGAATCTTTTACAATACTTCTCCCACTAAAACCTCAACTTTTAGTATTTGGACACTTCAAAGTTTGGCTATACAATCTTTTCCTGCTATGTACATGTTTACAACATAAAAATCAAGACAAAAAATACACAGTCTGAGTCAACAGGGAATGCAGATGATCAGATGTAAATGTTAGCTTCCATAGCCTATCAGAAAAGAAATCATTTACAAAGATGATAAATATAGTGCTCACAATGAGAAAATTAGTCAATCAGAACCTCTACATAGTAAAAAATATGAAGAAGGCTTATGTGGAAAAATTACATTTCCATCTTTAGAATTATCGGCAAATTACCTAAAATTTCATTTTCAGCATTATTTCCTTTTTTTTGAGACGGAATTGCTCTCTGTTGACCAGGCTGGAGTGCAATGGCGCAATCTTGGTTCACTGCAACCTCCACCTCCCGGGTTCAAGCAGTTCTCCTGCCTCAGCCTCCCAAACAGACGGGATTACAGGCACCCGCCACCATGCCCAGCTACTTTTTCAATATATATATTTTTAGTAGAGACAGGGTTTCACCATGTTGGCCAGGCTGGTCTCAAACTCCTGACCTCAGGTGATCCTCCCGCCTCAGCCTCCCAAAGTGCTTGGGATTACAGGCGTGAGCCAACCACACCCAGTCTATTTCCAGGTTTTTTTAAGATTAATAAAATGGAGTCGCCATTGCTTTGTTCAACATTTCCCTTTGGGCAATAACATAATTAATCTACTGAAAAGAGGAGCCATGGGGGCTCAAAAAGAGATGAGGTAATACATGTCAGCCCAACAACAAAATGTGCAACAGAACAGCTCAGAAAGAAAACTGAAATGGGAACCCCTGCTAAGAATTTTTCTTTGCATGAGGCTCCCGGGCCTACAACTAAACAAGTATCACACTGCCCAAGTAGCTGGAAGGCATTTCCTATTTAAAGGGTGTAACCGCTAGAAAGGAGTTCAGGCCACAGTGACTGTCAGCAAGCTCAGATTACAGCAAAACCTCTGAAGTTATTTCCAAAACATAATCAAAGCTCTCCTCTGCACAGTCAGAGCAGTGGCAAATTCCTAGAACTGATTTTTGTTGCTGAGTTCAGCACTAAACAATCTCTGAGAAAGCTCGGATTAGCCAGGCTGAACAAACAAGAAACAAATCAAAAAAAAAAATCCAGTGGAGTTTTAGCCACAACTAAATGAGTTGTCCTGTTTCACCAAAAATTCATGCACATAGCTAAGTACTCTCCTCATCTTCAAAAAAACTATAGTTGTCCAACTTTCTAAAATTCTCTTAAGTTTGCTAATGTTAAAAACAATGATAGTGAGACCTCCACTATTCTGTCCCTCAGATACACAAATAATGTATCCAAAGCAAGTACACGGTATTTTGATAAACACTGTCTATAACCACACAAGCTGTATTATTTCTGCCCATGTTTTAAAAATTAAGTGTCTTTAGTTGAAATCCATCCCAATTACTCCCGCCCAAAGTATAGAAGAATAAAAAGTTACAGGGTTCTCTAAAAGCTTTTTGTTAAGAAACAAGCCCCATTTTAAAGAAAAATCTTAAAGGATCTATGGGAATAGATACAATTTCAGGAAGAATTTCACATCTTCAAGTTTATGTTTAAGAAGAAATATAACTGGTTACATCAAATTTAATAACGTATTTAAGAATAAAATGCCCTCTTTCGTTGGTGCCAGAATTTGTGTTCATACTTTGCTGTTACTAGTGGTACAGATTCCCTTCTACTAAAATTTAGTTGGGGGGGTTTGAAAGACCTCAAATGGGCTTCTCTGGGCATCGTTTCTCAAGGCTCCCACAGAGAGAAAAACCAAACAGTCACAGAATAAACTCTTATAGAGGCAGTTATTCATTTCCTGAGCTAACCCACTTCCTTCTTCACACATTTCCTTCTCTTCAACAACGTGTTTTTTGAAAGTAGCATTGAAGTCATGCAAAATATACTTTTGGACCTAGGGCCAGGATTCCAGGCAAATTCTAATCCATATCATTTTTAATATCATCACTGTATTGATACCAAATTAGAATGCCAAAGAAGTGTCCTGGCAGTAGTACAGAAGGCTCCCTGCAATGTTAATTGTGTTTCAGCAAAAGAATCTGAATCATTATGAACTAGATCCATACTGTGAGAAAACAAATGTTATTAAAAAAACTGAATGCAAAAAATTTCATGGTTCCTGACTACTCCATATGGAAAAGCATGGCATCTAACATAAGGAAATAAATTTTTTTAACCTTTCAAATCTTAGAGAAACTCTAATGATTTAGAGTTGTTGGGTTTCTCCACTCTAAATACAATCTTGGAGATAAAAACTGGACGTCTCATAATTATTAAATTTACCTATTTTATTAGACATGCACCTTCTCAATGATTATTGTCTTGACTTTGATCAAAGCTGACACAAGAAGTTGAACTAAAATGTGGCTCTCATTATTCCTTCTGTGCTAATAAATATTAGATATAATTTAAAAAATAAAATCAGTTCTTACCTAAATATAAAAAGCTTTACTTAGTGACAACGAGTGATACCACAGAAACAGACAAAAGGAATAAAGTCTCTCAAAATGTTTATTTTTGTCAGAATAGCTGACGATTTTCTGTTAAGTATTTTGGTTTATTATTATAATAAGCATTTTTCCCCCTTAAAAAATCCATTCAAAATATCTCAACCATTGAGGTAAAGCACTTTAACTAAAAAAAAAAAAGAAAAAAAAAATCCTGATTTGTTTTAAAGACAAAAAAATCTTAAAATTCCTTTAGCTTGATAAATAGAAATAATCTCTTCTTGTTCTACTCTGGTGAACACAAATGTATTTTATACAGCCAAGAATCCAGTCACTTATTGGCAAGCCAAAGGTGGGAACAATTCATATTCATTTACACGTGCTACTCAAACACAGTGCAACACTGCCGTGTTCATATATACTTTTCTTTATAGTTACCAACAGTTTTCTGGCAAAGACAAAGTTTTGGAATGGCAAAAGCAACAGAAGTTTTAGATCTCAAAGCTCCAGAAAGGAATTAATCTGAGTCTTCATCATCGAGATAGTCCTCGGCATTGCTTAATGTTCGAACTGCATCTAAAAGAAAGAGGAGGGGAAAAGCAAAATAGGGAAATTATAAACTGCTCAGATTTTAGTTTTTCATTTTCAGAGCTCTTAAATTAGAACAGAATCTTCCATCTGACCCATGGATTGGACTTTCCCTGAGGATCTTTCTCTGCTTTAGATTTTCAGCCTAACCATTAAGTTTCTGTTGCCACAGAGGCTGACGATGTGTTGGTTCCACAGTCATGCAGAAGAGTTTTGGCCCTAGGTGCCAGGCATCCATTTCCAACAGAAAGGCCCAGCCACAGGCACCACGACCAACATGACACACCAGCAGCAGCACTCCAGTCTGACAACTGCGCTTCCAACCTCCTCTCCCAGTGACAGCCTGAGGTCTTTCCTAAAGGCAAGGTCACGGGTTAGGAAGTTAACTACTGAAGGGAAAAAAGGAAAAGAAAGAATGAAAACAAAGAAGCTTCAATTTCAATGTAGAAAACACCGACAATAAAGCAAAAGGCTGAAATAGGGGGAAAAAGTTTTAAAATAGAAAGAGCTAGACTCCATCAAATGTTCAAGCATCCTTGAACAGGACTTGAAAGGAAGACATCTGATCTTTCACTGTCACCTCTTCAACTGTCTAGTCAAATTCCTATAACAACAGATTACCCCAAGTATAATTTTAGTGGGAAAAACAGAATGCAAACACAGGCACATTGTTGAAGTTCAATAAATATATGTTTCAGCACCCAGATCATCATGGTCTGTAAGTATCACATCTCTGAAGCTTACCATACATATGACCAGTTCCAAGTATGGGGCAGGAAGTGTAAGAGATGGACCTAGAACCCTAGTCATGCCATAAAGTAAGGATCCTATAAAAGACAGCATCATGTGAAAGGGTCTGAGATTCAACTTAAAGAGGCCTCCACTAGCCAAAGATGGGCTATTGATAAAGCTACTAATTGGAATGGATTAAAGCGCATAAATGCACACCAAAAAGAACTCATTTTTCACCCTTTGGAGGATGACAGAGACCAGCTTATTTTTTAAAAACTCTTAAATAAAGGGCAAAAATCCAGCATTTATCCCACCCTTGCTACATTAACTATTCCACTGTGTAACAAAACAATTGATGCGGGAAAACTTTTCTTTATATTCCAGCTAGTAACTCAGAAAGAAGTGATTTAATTAGAATATTATCATTTTGTGCTGTTTAGTAACAGATCTAGGCAACGATCATCAATAGATGTCACATCACAGGAAGAGTGACAACCACGTATCATGTGCCCCTGACAAAAAAACCACAATATTCTGTATGACCTATTATTCTTTCTACTCCCAAGAAAGAAACATGATTAGGTAGGTAGGCAGGCAGACATACAGATGGATAGACAGACTGACTGACTGAACCTAAATTGGATCAAACCTTTAGCTAGCTAGCTAGATACATAGGTAGATAGGTAGGTAAGTAGATGGATAGAACCTAAATTGCTTCAAACCTCTAGATAGATAGATAGATTAGATAGATAGATAGATAGATAGATAGATAGATAGATAGATAGATAAATGGATGGAAGAATGAATCTAAACTGGATCAAACCTCTAAATCTAACACCAATTGACAAAAACTTAAAGGATAGAGGAACATGACAAATAACACCATGGGAATGTAGTCAGCAATGTCCAGAATGAGAAATTCAAGTGAGTTGACCCAGTTTCTTTAATAAATAAATGGTAAGGTTAAAAAGGGGCAAGAGGGGAGGGAAAGGAACTATTGCTTAAAAAATAAAGAGATATATCTACCAACCACAAACTGACCTTATGTAAATCCTGACGTAAATAAACCATAAGTAAATAAATAAGTAAAAACAAACAAAGATGTATGAGAAAATGGAAGTTTGGACAAGGACAAGATATTTGATGATATTAAGGAATTATTTTTTTAGGTATGCTAATGCTCTTTTTTTTTAAAAAAAAAGTCTTCATGTTTACAGGTTTTGGAAAATGATTGTTAAGAAAAAGAAAAGGAGAAGGGATGATCAGTACAAGGGAGGTGAAAGCTGATTTATCTTGCAAGAGAGAGAAGGAAAGAACGGAGGTCTCTTTTCTGGATCTCACCCAGGCTGCAGTGCAGTGGTGCAATCATGGCTCACTGCAGCCTCAACTTCCTGGACTCAAGCGATCCTCCCACCTCAGCCTCCCAAGTAGCTGAGGCTACAGGCGTGTACCACCACACTCAGCTTAATTTTAAATTTTTTTTTGTAGAGATGTCATCTCACTATGTTGTCCAGGCTAGTCTTGAACTCCTTGATGCAAGCAATCCTCCCTGCCTCCCAAAGTGCTGGGATTACAGGTGTGAGAAACCACACCTGGCCATGTTTCAGTGACTTCACACCAGCTTCCAAGCTACTGGAAGTCTCCAGGTTGACTCTATTTTTCTCCACTCTCCTCAAGAGGAGTTCACAAGAACTGGGAGGAATATATTTTGTTCTCCCCCAAAACACACCCAGGAACTTCAGGACTTCATGTCAACTTGGTAAAATGTAGCTTTCTAAGCTAAAGCCTGAGAGACAAATAGGAAAACTCTTTCCCCTTCTACTTTGCTATCCTAAGGTCTGCCCATATTCTGTGTCCTCAGATGGTTACTTCTGTTCTTTATTTTATTCTCACTTCTCCTATTAAAAAGAGAGGATGATTTGCCACGGTGCAGACTCTGACTGAGTGGTCATCAAAAGACAGAAACAAGTCAGGCAAATAAATTATTTCTCCTTCTCTCCTTTCATGAACTGTTCTGAGGCAGTTTTCTCAGGAAACCTCTCACATGGTCAGGCGTTGTTTAATAAGCTGTATCTCTTCATAGCCCAATTCGGCGTAGCATGCATGGGAATGTCTCTTCCTGCAGCACTGCCATCCTTCCCTAGCTCACGTTCATTTTAACTCAATCCTATCACCCTGGGTTTACACATCTCAAATCAAGAACCAGCACTTAAGACCAACCAACAAACATACAAACAATAAATAAATGATGGAGAAATAAACACAGGCACACAGATGAATCTCACAGACATAATGTAAATGAAAAGAGGTCAGTCACAAAAAGTACATACTGTTTGATTCCATTTACATAAAATTCACAAACGGGCAGAACTAATCTATGGTGAGAGAAGCAGAAGACACTGAGGGAGGAGTGTGGGAGGCATGAGGGTGGCGTGTGGAAACTGTTCTCTAGCTTCATCTGGGTTGTGGTTGTGGTGTAAAAAAATTTCATCAAGCTGTATGCTTAAGATTTATGTACTTACTTAATGTAAATTATACTCAAATTTTTAAAAGTTGGAAAAAATTTTAAAGGGCTCAACTCTTGAGTATAACCCCCAGCCCTATATCCTAGTTATCTTCCATAGTAACTACAACATGTGAATTTTTGTACCTATTAAAAAATCCACACTGTGCTTCCAAAAGTAGACAGCAACTCACACCCGTAATCCCAGCACTTTGGGAGGCCAAAGCAGGCAGATTGCTTGAGGTCAGGAGTTCGAGACCAACCTGGACAAAAGGTGAAACCCCATCTCTACTAAAAATACAAAAATTAGCCAGTGTGGTGGCGCATGCCTGTAATCCCAGCTACTCAGGAGGCTGAGGCAGGAGAATCACTTGAACCCGGGAGGCGGAGGTTGCAGTGAACTGAGATCGTGTCACTTCACTCCAGCATGGGTGACAGAGTGAGACTGTCTCAAAAAAAAAAAAAAAAAAAAAAAAGGACAACAATATCAGAATATACCTTTTCCAACTTAAGAGTTCATGCTGACAATTAACTCTATGGCCAAATAGTCCAAACCTATTCCAATGAGGATCAATATACAAATTAAAGCTTTTTTTTTTTTTTTTTTAACTGTATAATTGGGGAAATGAAGCAAGAAAAAACATTTTAAAAGTAACATGAAAACTGAAATATAAAAACTCATTTCTTGGCTCTGTCTGCCAGGCCCTAAGATTACCTCATTAATGAATCCATTACCTAATCAGTTCAAATTTAGGAAGGTAGACTAAACACACTTGGGGTACACAGAGAAAAGAGTACCTGCCTCCCAGCACTGTTCTACAAAGGCTACAGAAAGGCTCATCCCCTGCTTTCCTCTACTCAAACTACTCCTGAGTAAGGCTTCTGGGTAAGCTCTCTGGGGTCTAAGAAAGTTTGGTATATGCCTTGTCTATCAAAATGGAGCTCATAGCATGCATGAGACTCTGGTACCTTCAGGTCATATGAAGCCTTACTCTTTGGTCAGGACAGGCTAAGGGTAGCCACACAACAGGAAGTCAGTGGCAGAGAAAGGAAGTTAGGCCAGAGTCCTACTTCCTGACCCAATCAAGGCAGCAAGGAGTAAGAGGTCAACCTCAAGCAGAAGTATGTCTCTCACACAGATGCAAATATGGCTTCTCCATCATAATGTAGCTGGGGAGCACCAGCTCAGCTGATACTTTCTCATTCCCTTAGTAGAACCCATCTCCATCTATCCACGAGGAATTACTTTAAAGAAAGGCTTGCACTGCCAGTGAGTTCTCATGGCTTAATTAAGGAATACCAACTGATTAACAGTTTACACTATATTCAAATTGAAGTTAAAAAAAAGTAAAGAAATCTGGAACAAAGACATATCTAGAATAAAGAACAAAAGGAGGCCGGGCACCTTTTGGTGGCTCTCGCCTGTAATCCCAGTGCTTTGGGAGGCTGAGGCGGGAGGATGGCTTGAGTCCACGAGTTCGAGACCAACCTGGACTACATGGCAAGACCCCTATCTTTACATTAAAAAAAAAAAAGCTGGGCATGATGACACATGCCTGTAGTCCCATCTTCTCAGGAAGCTGAGATGGGAGGATCACTTGATCCCAGGAGTTTGAGGCTGCAGTGAGCTACGACTGCACCCCTGCACTCCAGGCTGGGCAACAGAGCAAGACTCCATCTAAAAAAATAATAATAATGTACACCTAAACTCTATTTTAAAAAACCACCCATAGTACTATGAATAAAGTCCAAAATATTTAGCAAAGTCTAGAATAATTTTGATTACATTTTATTGATATCCTCATTTAAAATAGAAACAAAATATAATCATGGAGCTATCAAATATTATTTTAAAAAATTTAGTGATAATTACTCATAAATACATATTGAAATGAAGGAATGAAGACAATCGTTCTCTGAAAAGGACTGTAATGGAAAGCAAGGTGATTAGAACTTGATTGCAAAGAATAAAAGAAGCACAAAATAAAGGTAAAAGATTATGTTTCTCGTCTAATTTCTGTTTCATTGAGGGTATCCTATTTTGGGGGTTCTGATTAAGATCAAGGATATAGAAACAAACTTTAGAATCATCTGAAGAGTTTATTTTTTTTTGTTTGTTTGTTTTGTTTTTTTAAGATATGGTCTTGCTCTCACCCAGGCTGGAATGCAGTGGTATGATCACAGCTCACTGCAGCCTCAACCTCCCAGGGCTCAAGTGATCCCCCAGCTCAGCCTCCTGAGTAGCTGGGACTACAGGCCCATACCACGATGTCTGGCTAATTTTTTATACTTTTTGTAGAGATGGGGTCTCACTTTGTTGCTCAGGCTGGTCTCCAACTCCTGGGCTCAAGTGAACCTCCTGCCTTGGCCTCCCAAAGTGCTGGGATTACAGGCATAAGTCACTGCACTCGGCTGAGTTTATTTCTTTTGTGCAATTCTAAGTTAATAAATCTTAGTTATGGGGCACCAGAGAAGAAAGAAGGGTTTAAAACAAATACCTGTTCCCTGTTTCTTTTTCAGGAGAGATGCACAGGCAGCATTGGTAGCCATGTCAAAGGCCAGCTTCTTCTCATTGTTTCTTAAGTCTGTTCTAGCACCTTCCCAACACAAGAAAAATCAATTAGGTGTCTTTGAAGACTATACAGTAGTAGCCAATCCTCTCTCCCCATAGCTAACCACTTTTGGCAAAACAAACTAGTGAACAACTCTGGCCCAGAAGTAAACGTTCTCAAAACAATAAACTTTCTCATGCAGTATATTTGGCATCTTTAATCAGGAAGCTTGTTGCCGCACCTGTGATAACAATTAATTCCGAGCCTTTCCCTTCGAGTCCCTTTAGAATTGCATGTGAACTTTTCAGTGAGGAGTTTATGGTCCCTGTGGGGCTTAACTTCAATGAGCCCTTTGCTTCCTCTTTAACTCAAGAGGGTCTTTAGAAAAGACCAAGTGGGTAGTGCTTGAGGGAATTAATATTTTATATCTGTAAGTAGGTTCTCATGCAAATTAGCAGAATAGCAACACATAAAACCAAGAGGCAATTCATTATTCCCATAAGCCATCTTCTACCCACTTGTCCTTTGCCTTTATTGTGTTCAAAATTACATCAGAATTCATAAATACATTTGCATTGTTAAGGATTCAAAAATACAAATGTATGCTGAACAAAAGCACAAGTCCCATTTCATCCCTTCATCTTCTACCTGCTTCTAAGGTAACCATTCTTAACAAGTGGGCGTGAGTTCTTATCTCCCTTATTTGCCTCAATGCATTCATACACATATTGATATAGACACAAAAATCATACTACACATATTGGTCTGTAATTTCATGTTTTTAAAACTTAATGTCTAATGGTACTGTTTTCTTAGCAATACACATATTTGTAACTCAACCATTTAAGTATTCCATTTTGTGGATGCTCCGAAATTTAATTACTCCTGTATTGATGGGTACTTAGGCTACTCCTAATTTTCATTATCTCAAATACTCCAGTGAACATCCTTGAACATCTTTGTTCATATGTATTTCTGAAGAATGGTTTACTAAAAGTGGTATTAGAAAGTAAGGCTAAGTCCATTTTAAACTCTGCCAGCTACTGCCAGATTGCTTTTTATACTAGTCTCTAATGATCCTCTGAATTTATGTGGTATCAGCTGTAATATCTCCTTTTTCATCTCTGATTTTAAGATTGCTTTCCAAGAAGGCTTTAGGCCAAGCATGGTGGCTCATGCCTGTAATCTCAGCACTTTGGGAGGCCAAGGTGGGTGGATCATTTGAGGTCAGGAGTTCAAGACCAGCCTGGCCAATATGGCCCATCTCTACTAAAAATACAAAAATTAGCAAAGCATGGTGGCACATGCCTGTAATCCCAGCTACTTGGTAGACTGAGGCATGAGAATCACTTGAACCCAGGAGGCAGAGACTGCAATGAGCCAAGATTGCACCACTGCACTCCAACCTGGGCAATAGAGCGAGACTCAGTCTCAAAAAAAACCAAAAACCAAAAATAGAAGGCATTATCAGTTCATACTTTCTGCCACAGTGTAGGAAAGTGTCATTTTTTTTTGCAACCACTTCCCCTTCAATAAACAAAAATAGGCCAACACAGTAGCTCATCATGCCTGTAATCCCAGCACTTTGGGAGGCTGAGGCAGGCAGAACGCTTGTGTTCAGGAGTTTAAGACCACACTGGGTAAGATGGCGAAACTCTGTCTCTACAAAAATTAGCCATGTGTGGTGGTGCACATTTGTAATTTCAGCTACTTGGGAGGCTGAGTTGGGAGAATCACTCGAACCCCAGGAGGCAGAGGTTGCAGTGAGCCGAGATCATGCCACTGCATTCCAGTCTGGGCCATAGAGTGAAACCAAGTTTCAAAAAAAGAAAAGAAAGAAAGAAGTGTCCCCAAATTTAAAGGCACAGAAATATTGCATCAAGAAAAAAAAAAGAGTATGTTTAATTAGTAATATAATGATCTTGTGTCAAAATCTTTCCTCTAAGCAGATCGTTCTATTCACAGTAGGGTTATATAAGAAACCTCATTCTCTCAGTGTGCTACAGGTCAAAAACTCCTAAGGGTTAACAGTTCTGTGACTAATCATATATTATATTACACTTTAGAGCTCATAGACATGATTGCTATCAGAACAGGAAATATTCAGAGAGTGATGATAGAGAAGAAACACAACCATTTCCTGGGTCCTTTTAGATGAGCACTAATAGGAATATAATGTGATCCACATATATAATTTTTAATTTTCTAATAGCCACATTTGCAAAATGTGAAATTAATTTTAATTATATATTTTATTTAACCCAGCATATCTAAAATGCTATCATTTCAACACATAACCAACACGAAAATTACTGGGATGTTTTACTTTTTGTTTCACTACGTCTTTGAAATCTGGTATGCATTTTACACTTATAGCACATCTCAATTCAGATAGCCTCATTTAAAGGGCTCAGTTGTGCACGTGGCTAGTGGCTGGCATATTAGACATCAAAGTCCTCAGCATACCCTTGACAGGGCCCTAGAGTGATCCTCATAGTGTCTGGCCTTTTAGACCTGGAGCTTACATCACCAGCATACTTAAAATCTAAACCATTCCTATCATATATCCCACAATATTGCTCTGAGGATCCCTAATAAGGGTAATTCCATGACAAGTGTCTTGGGGACTCAAGCATCCTATATGATAGGCTTCTGGACTAGGGTACAGTATGGGTGGTCTGCCTGGCCTTCTCTAAGAGTAAACTAATATTTGTGGGACAAATGGATAAAGGGATAGCCGGTTTATAACTTCACTGTTTCCTCTGACTTACAAAAACGGGATCAAGATATCCTCTCTCGTTCACTTTACATCTAGCACCTGCTCAGCTCAAAGCAGGACATTGCAGCCACATCATTCTTGCTTATCCGTCAAGACTTCCCTGTGAGAACAGGGGCCTCCGCAACTTTACTTATACAGCTTTCTCAGACGGGATCTCCCCAACACATGTGTACACACACATTCTTTGTTTCTAAGGCTCTATAATCCTGCAGAAACGTACAATACAGTTCTTACTAAAAGTAATATATGTAATGTTAAAGCTTGCCATGGTTTTAGTTTATATTAAAAACTAACACAAACCAACACCCAATAATTTCATTTTATCATAACTACTCCACAATATACAGGCAGAGCAAAGGTTAAACCCTATTCTGAAATAAGACTATTATTCTTCCTACCATTTCAAATGGCATAATTTGATATAGACTATTTTTCAGGGCAAGCAAAGACCAGATATACACAGCACAAACCTTTTGCCAGAAGCAACTGGACAATATCTGCATAACCCTTCCAGGCAGCAGCATGCAAAGCTGTATCTCCCAACTTGTTCTATAGTGATAAAAAGAGAAAGTACCATTTTTAAGATAGAGGGTGGATTGAAAGTACATGCTAATTTAGGTTTAACCCAATTAAACCTAAAATGGGAATGAAGTTATAGAATTCCAAAGAGAAAAGAAAAGGAGACTCAAGAGATGGGAGAGGAGTCATTTTTGGGAGATGGAATTGGATGGAGGAGTACAAGCTGACTTGGTGGAGCACGAGCTGAAAAGCAGATGCCTGCAGAGGGAGACCCAGGAGGAAGCAAGCAGATTTGAACATGCAGAAACCTGGCAAAAATGAGGAACTGGAGATTCCTGGAGGTATTAGGGCAGATATGCGGCATTGGTGGGAAATCAGAGATACTGGTTAAAAGTACTCATAAAAAGCAGAATCTCAGAACCTCTTCCCCTTCTCTTGCTGCCAGATGACCCAATAATGATGACAGATTTACTTGTTAATAAAGTAACCTGATCGTTTCCAAGTTCATAAACACTAGGTACAAGAGAAGGTAGCAAAAGGCCAAAAACTAAAGGCTGAGGGTTAGGTAAAAAACCTACAGACTGAACAGTAAGACCCCTCTCTCAGGTACCTTACGTACCCCACTGCCCAGTGTGCACACACCCCCAGGCAGGAGACTGGAGGGTTCCTCTGGTGAAGCAGTGCAGTCCCATGTGCAGGGGAGAGAAGGAGTGTACTTTCATTAGCATTTGGGTGTCACCTAGCGAAACAGCCAGGACCTCACCAGATCGCCCTGTGAAGGAGCCCACCAGCCAGCAGGCCTCACCAAGCACACACAGCTTCCAATCACACTTAAAAATGAATGGATAAGGGCCAGGCATGGTGGCTCATGCCTGTAATCCCAGCACTTTGGGAGACCAAGGAGGGCGGATGACCTGAAGTAGGGAGTTCCAAACCAGCCTGGCCAACATGGTGAAAGCCCATCTCTACTTAAAAACACAGAAATTAGCCAGGCCCGGTGGCACAGGCCTGTAGTCTCAGGTACTTGGGAGGCTGAGGCAGGAGAATAGCTTGAACCCGAGAGGCAGAGGTTGCAGTGAGCTGAGATTGCGCCACTATACTCCAGCCCGGATGACAGAGCGAGACTCTATCTCAAATTTAAAAAATAATAATGAATGGACAGATAATGACATCAAGTGTTCGTGGAAAGCCTACAATATTTTAGGAAAGACTAAAATAAACAAAATAAATGGATCTCAAAGGGAAAAAACACAGTACAGTGAATAGCCAAAAAATACAGTTTGAAAAGTTATAAATATTATATCAGCAAGATAAAAGATCATATTGTGTCATGAAACAATAAAAAGATACTACGTAAAAGTAACAATCAGAGTAAAATAAGAGCTCATAACAGACAGAATTCTAAGAACGGCCCCCAAGGTTCCTGGCCCCCGGTATAGGCCCCCTCCTCCTGACTGCGAGTGAAAGCAGTGAATGTAATAGGCTATCACTCCCGTAATTAGGTTTCTAGTCAGTGGATGTTGAGTTCATCAAAAGAGACATTATCCCAGGTGGGCCTGACCTAACCAGGTGGGCCCTTAAAAAATAAAAACGATGAAGCAGCAGACAGACAATCTCCTTCTGGCCTTGAGGAAGAAAGCAAGCAGCCATACTGTGACCTGTCTACAGAGAGGGGCGGCCTCTAAAAGCTGAGGGCCTCAGTAGTACTACAGACACAAGAAAATCAATTCTTCCAACAACCTAAATACACTTGGAAGCAGACCCCAAGCTCCAGATGAGAATCCAGCTCCAGCCAATACCTTGATTTCCACCTGGGAGACCCTGAGCAGAGAACGCAGCTATGCCATGCCCAGAATTCTGACGTACAGAAAGTGGAAGCTGCTACGCCTGTGGTTGTTTGCTAGGCAGCAATAGGAAACTAATACATAACTCTGGGGAACTAAAAAGATAATCAAAATAAAACAGGTGAGAATATCTCTGGGAAAAATTAAGAAAACTGAAGGTTCAATCCAAGAAGTCCAACATCCTACTAACACGCATTCCAGAACAAAAAGAACAAAGAAGGGTCAGATAAAAACTCTAAAAGAAATAATACAAGATAATTTTCCAGGCTGAAAGAGCTCATCATAATCATTGGGAAGAGATGAACGCTAAGGCACATCATCATAAATTGTTAAAACACCAACAATAAAGTAAATACTGTTAGCAAGAGAAAAAGCAGATCATACATAAAAGAAGGGGAATCAAAATGGCACCAAACCTCTCAAGAGCAACCCTGGAAACAAGAATGCCACAGAGCCATGCCTTCAAAATTCTGAGGGAAACTGTTTTTGACCTAGACTTCTGATCAAATAATCAGTCCCAAGCTTCTCTTTCTCAGGAATCTACTTGAAGATGTTCTCTGACAAAAGAAAGACAAGGGATCCAGAAAAATGAAGATGCAACATGGCAGAGAATGGACGGGGTTCCCTGGAGGTCAGCAAAGGGCCACAGGGACCAAGTTGCTCAGCCTGGAGCATGATGGAGAACTTCAGTAAGTATGAGTCCAGGGAGAAAAAAGAAAGCTGTTGATTATCTTACACATTTTGGAAAAGTATTATATATCAAGACTGTATAAAACAGTAGAGAAGTCACAGTGAGATAACAAAAAATGAGTTTTAAAAAGTCAGTAAGTACAGAAACAAAAAAAAAAGGTTATATAAGCAGTGAACACTATTTAGACATTCATAATGAAGTAAACGTCATATAGTAATATAACCAAAAACTGTGATGAAGTGCATTGAGGAGCAGAGGACAGGCTGGGTGCTGGGGTGCTGAAAGATGACAGCTGGGGCAGTGACAAGCTTAACCCTTCACATACCCAACAGGAGGCCAAAGTACACATGAAGATAACACATGGAGAGAGAGCTCTGTCAGCCTATTCCTTGGTAAGACAAAGGTAAGTACACGAAGAGAGCTAAAAGCTGAAAGTGACATCTGAGGAGGAGTGGGTTTGGCATTTGGGGCTGTGGACAATTTGAATTTTAGTGCAATTATAATTTCTAAATTATGTGCTTGCGGTATTTTGACTACAATACTTCACATGCCTGTAAGTTGCTCTGTACTAAAGAGAACAAGCAGGTATGTGTTAAATGATTTTCAGATAAGCAGTCTTACCTGCTGGTTCAGTTCAATATTTGGTTGAGTAAATAGCATTTCCACTATATCTGAAATTCAAAGAGAAAAGATACTTTTTAAGAATTAAAATTAGAAGCCTGACAAATCTAGGTACAATAATTTTATAAAAGCGAGATTCTTTAGAAGAACCTTCAAGAAAATGTTAACACATTTTGTAAAATTTATAAAACAGAAAAACTTAAGAATCTAAAAAGTGGAATTATTTAGGAAAATACACTTTTTCTAATAGTTTTGGCTTTTGCATTTTCATATGACACAGGAATATTTTTATATTCATTACAATACTTTTCATTCATATAACTAACATGTTTATTAGCTGAAATAAGATAGGCTTCTTTTTAGGAGACAGTTACAAATTTTCCTTTGGCACTGCTATTTAATTTGTTGAGATCTTCATTTCTCATTGTTGTTGAGTTTATTTCCTTTGTTATAGAGAGACGTAGAAAAGCAGTGGGTGATAAATTTTTGGCCAGGAAAAAATACATCTAAAAATTCACTTTGTCATTATTATTGATTATCACAGAAAAAGTATCAATGGAATCCCTAACTTAGGCAAATGGTTGGCTTTCTCTTGAATCCAATAATTTGCATTAAACTTAAAATGCAAATCATAAAAGCAGACCTTGTGAAAAGCTAAGCTAGGGAGCCAATTCTGATCTTTTCTTCGGTGAGATTAGACAGTGGTTTTGTTTTTATATTACTGCTGTTTTCCAGTAACCTTTCTAAGCCTGAGAGAGGAAAGGAAGTGTCCAGTCTTTCAAGCGACAGGGGCCCATGCGGAGAGACTGGCCGACCACATTCTACCCACTGTTCTACAGAACTTCCAGGAACAAGGCTTTTGGCCGGTGTTCTAAAGGATTCAAAAAGAATAGCCAGTGCTTTTTCTTTCTCATTTTTTGTAAATCTGGCTCCCGTAGGTGAAACACATTTTCAGCAGCATAGAAACATATAACAAACAAAATGTAATACCTTTGTGACCCCCGTGGCAAGCCCAGTATAAGGCAGTGCTTCCAGCTTTATCTAAGCCATTAACACCCACTCTGTTGTCCAAACACTCTCTCAACCAGCTCAAGTTGCCTGAAAGAATTTTATTTACAAAAACACAAGAAAAAAAGCTTTCACTTTTTATTTTGCTTTTAAATAAATGTCATTGTTTCATTCTGCATATATTTCCATTTGCAATGGATTAATCAGCAAGTAGTAAATTAAGACCTGCCCATTAATGCATTTATTATGGTACATTTTGACTTCCAGCTTATTAATGGAAAGTATTAACATCAATGTTTCTAATGATAGGTTAATGGGAAGAGTTGCCTAAATGGGTATACTTAAGGTATTTCTATTCTGTTAAAATATATATACGTGTGTGTGTGTGTGTGTGTGTATACATGTATTATTTTTTCTTTGTGAAATTCTGGAAATTGAGGAAAACACAATCAAACCTAAAAACAAGCAGATACTATTCATATTCATATTTACAATGCATCTTCAGCTCCTATAAGAAAGGCTAAATAACCTACTCAAAGCTGCTGCTCTTATATGCTAAACTATAACTATTAATTTAAAATCCTCAGGCTAATGTCCCAAGTATCTAATTTACAAAGAATTTTTAAAATGTCAGTTTAGTCCTTTTACTTTTTCACAATCCTAACCAATAATTTCCTTGTGTACATTCAGATTTCCAAAATATCTAAAAATTGAATGAAATGGAACTCACTGAGGCTTTACAAAAACTCCCCATTATCTACAGCAAGGTTTCTCGGCAGCAGCCCCATTGGCATTTGGGGTTGGATTTATTGTGGGGGTGCTGTGTGCTGTAGGATATGTGGCAACAACCCCTGCCTCTCCCCAAAAGATGCCAGTAACATCCCTCCAGTCATGACAGTCAACACGTCTCCAGTTATTGCCAAATATCCTCAGGGTTTGTGAAAGAGGAATCAGCCCTAGCTGAGGACTACTGATCTACAGAATAAAGCCCAAGACAAGATTGACAGTTGTTTGGTCAAGGATCCTCCCCAGGTTCATCTCCATTGTTATGCCCTCCCTGGCCAAGTGCTCGCCACACCAGTGCCCTCCTAAATGCTGTACCTACCAGACCCTTCTATTCTTCTGCCCTCCAGTTACCCACCCTGGCCTCTACAGCCCGTTAAACACATTTCAATTGCTGTACTTATCATACCATATTTTAATGATCTGTTACATCTCTCTCTCCCCTGCCAGATGTTGAGCTTTGGAAGTCACAGACCATGTCTTTTGACTTGGGTCTCCCCACAACAGTGTTTCTTGACTGACATTTTAAAATTAAAATCACACTTCTCTAGGGTAATAGATGTTGGGACAGACTGTCTCTGGGGAAGGCAGGGATTTAACGGAGAAGGTGCAAAGGGAACTTTATAGGATGGTAGAAATGTTCCAGATCTTGATCTGAGTGTTGGTGACATGGGTGTATGCATTTGTCAGAACGAACTGAAATCCGTGCATTTTACTGTACTGTATACCTACCTCTTTTTGCTGCTTCATGCAATGGATTGTCAATAGATTCTGCCTGCTCAGCCACTAGATTGAAAATAAAAAGTGTTAGCCCAGTGTTGAATTGCCACACAAATGATTTACTGAAGCTGCTCATTCACCACAGTCCTCCAGCTTCCGGAGTACCAGGGCCTTCAACACCGTTTCCTTTACTTCATGTGGATAAAAAGTAACAGAAAATCAAATGGATAGTTATTGCATTACATGAAGCTGAATGATGTGTTACGGGAAAGGAAGCCAAGCAATAAAACAATAACATAGTAATTAACTGGAAGTATAAACAAAAACAAACAAACTTGCATACCTGAGTTAAATGCATACTTGACATTATTCAAGTCTTTAATAAAGCACAAAAATGCAAAAGAAAGCAATTTGATGTTCATTGCTACATTTTGTAGATCACTCTGCTTTAAAGATGCCTAAAAGTAATTTTGAGTCTCTTGTGTGTATCTATGTAGGAGCAGATGGGGGGGGGGAATATTTTGCTTCCTGTATTCAGAAAGAACAATCAGCATAGCTACCTGCCTCTTAAAGAAGGTGTGTTCACTGCTGTCCTAGAATCAGTAGGGAGTGTTATTAGGAAATGGAAGAAAAAGGATGAAAACTCAGGAGCCTTGTTTATCAGTTCTGCGCTCTTTTGAGTTTATTCTGCTGACAACTAAATAAGTATTTTATCCATTTGTCCCACTTGCAGCTAGAAGCAGCTTCATGGCAGGAACCGTGTGTCTCATCTCTCAAGGTCCCCAAACTGCCATGATAAGTAAGCATTTAATGAACCTCACTGCCCCGAACATGAATTAACAAGGTCGCGTGACTCCATCACAAAAGAAAGGGCTAGTCTAAGAAACGATCTGCAAGATTGAGTTTATCAGCATTAACAATTGTTTTAAGAACTGAAGAAAGTAAAACCATAAGCGTTTCCTCGGAAACCTTGGGTTAAGAATGCTATAATGCTTTCTCTTAGGTCACACAGTCAGGCTCAAGCACATCTGGTAGTCATGACCAGTTTATTAACAGGAGGCTCATGGAACGGAAAATGTCCGAGACTGACAATGACTCCATCGCCTTCTCAGCCACAGCAGCACGCAGAAAAGCCTCAAGGACCCAAAAAATTCCAAGTGAACGAAGAATAGCTGAAGTAAAACCACTCAGCAACACTTACCATAGTTGCTTGGAATTAGTCCAGTCCTGCCTTTGGAGGTGCCTTTCCACCAGTTGGTATCACTCTGGTAAAAGAAAAGTTAAATGAAGCGGTGTGAAATCCAGACTACATTCATTCACTTTTCAAATTGTTTGGCTCCTAGGGAGTACCTGTTCTACAAAAGGTCCGTCAACCCTACCCACACTGTCAAGTTTCCTCACAGCCTAGCTGTGGGTGTCGGTCTCCCTTACCAGTAAGTTACAAATAAACGTGCATCTGCCTGCGACAAATGGAATACGTTTCATGACACAGTCCCAACAAACAAACAAATCAGAGATGATATGAAACAGAAGAAAACAAATTACGCTAGTTTAGACTAGCTATATGATTTTGTGTCCACAGTTTCATTTCTCTTAGCTCCGAGATAATATATTTTATGGGGGAGGGAGTTCTAAAGATCTCTTTATATTATCTTCTTTTTGGGGGTAACTTTTTACTATAGAAAAATTTAAACTTATAAAAAAAAGAACAATGTAATGACCTTATATATATACCCACTTCCCAACTGCACAAATCACTTCTTAATGATCAATATTGTTTCATATATGCCCCCACGACCTCCCTCCCCTCCTGGATTATTTTAAAATAAATTCTAGACATATTATTTCATTTGTAAATATTTCATTATGTATCGCGGAAAGATACATACTTTTTGAAAGGCAATTATAATGCCATTATCACAGCTTAAAAGTTTTTTCCAACAATAATTCCTTAATATCATCAAATATCCAGGTCAATACTCAGATTTCCCAACAGCCCCATAATTTGGGATTCAAATAAGGGCTATACAATATGATTGATTTGTCTTTTAAGTATCTTTTAATCTAAAGGCTGTCTCTCCATTCTTTTTTATCTCTTAGAAATATATTTGTTGAAGAATCCAGTTGGTTTGTCCTGTAGTTTCAACCTCTATGGATTCTGCCTGTTGTATCCCTGTGTTATCATTAAACATGTTCCTCTGTTCCCTGTATTGCCTATAAATTGGTCATTCGCTCTAGAGGTTTAATTAGATTCAGCTTCAATGTTTTTTGGCAAAGCTATTTCCTAGGCAGTACTGATTTCTTCCATTGGGAAACGCCTACTATCTAGTCGGCTTCTTTTCATAATGTTAGTAGCCTTTGATGATCATTGTGGATCCACTATTTCCTAGGGGCTGCAAGATGGTGACATGCTAATTCTATCATTCCTTCTTCATTGAAATAACCTGAATACCTCTTCAAACAAAAACTTCCTCCTCAATTCTCATGTTGCCCAGATAAGAAATTCATAAAGAAAACACAGAATAAATGGGGATTCTTCCCCTTAACGGTTGTCAGACTAAAAACCTGGTTTCCTAGCATTCTCTCATGCTGACCAATGAGATTTGTTCAGAAGTAACATTAGGAACTCATAAATTTAAATGTATTGAATGTGTTTCAATTCTTGGAAGTTGTTGTCCTAATTGATGCTCAAATTGTCCTATCTTTGGCCAGTGGGAGTCTCTTCAAGTTAGTTCCCAAGTCCTTCCATTATGACCCTACTGTCTTTGGGAGCTTCCATGGTTTCTAATAAGAGGATGTTCTGGGTTTATCTTGTGCCTCTGCTGCCCCTGACTTGGTGCTAGCCATTTCTCAAAGAAGCCTGTTCATTCCAATGGAAAAATAACATTATTATTGGGTTGGTCATTTTTCCTAGGCTCTTTCAAAGAACACAGCAGGGAATATGTTCGTTTTATTTTAGATAAAATACAATGTGATCCTTCCAATTCAGATGAAGGAATACAGAGCTTTTCTTGAACTGTCATTAATCTTACATCTGTGTATCCATTTCGCCATGCTGAAAATCCGTTAGCAACATCACTGACCTAATGACTCATTTGCTCTAAATCACAATACACATGCAACAGTCTCAGACTTAGCAATACCAACATTTCCCAAACAAGGGCATGATTTAAATCAATTTACCCTTTTTTGGCCAGTTCTTTTTGTCCTTCATATATATATTCTTCATATATATATATGTTCTTCATATACATGTTCTTCATATATATATCCATATTCTACTATGGATGTTCAGTCAAATTGCTGAGTTTTAAACTTGGAATATTTCCTCTCTATGTGGTTATGTCAATTACCAGGGTACAATTAAGTTCATTTGATTCATTCTGCTTTTAATTTTTAGGGATTGCTGTTTACTCCAATTTTTAACTATGTCAAGGTTTACATCAGTTCAAAGTCAAATCCACAAAACAAGGTATAATTTTCCAAAAAGTCTATCTTCCATCTATGTCCATTATACCCTATTTCCCTCCCTCCACCTAGAGAAAGGATATTTACTCTTCATAGAATAAAACTAAATTTTACTTCGCAACTCATCTTTCAATTTTTTATTTGAAATTGAGAAAAACAAGTGTCTGCGTGTGTGTGTACACATACACTCTCACCCTTTCCTAGAAAAGTGAGGATATACTATCTACATTTTCTCACTTTGCTTTTTTTCCCACTTAAATTACTTCATAATAGCATATAGAGATATTCCCCCATTTCCTTCTATAGCTGTATAATATTCTGTTTGTGGATAGACCAAAGCTTATTCAACTCTTTTCCTATTGATGGAAATAAGGTCTATTTTCAATCTTATGCTACTATCAACTGCGCTAAAATGAACAGACTTGTACATATGTATTTCTATGTACATATACATTTAAATAACTTACAATGTTATAGCTACATAAAACAGTCTTTATATGTGGTATTACAAGATATTATGTGGACTTACCATGTCAGTAATGTAGATAATATCACCTTCCTCAAAGTACAATTCATCTGGCTAGAAGAAAAAAAAAAGTTTGACTCCACGTGATTTTTCATGAATTAGAATATAATCATTATATAGATTCAAAATTCTATCATATTCTAATAAATAGGCCGGGCGCGGTGGCTCAAGCCTGTAATCCCAGCACTTTGGGAGGCCGAGACGGGCGGATCACGAGGTCAGGAGATCGAGACCATCCTGGCGAACACGGTGAAACCCCGTCTCTACTAAAAATACAAAAAACTAGCCGGGCGAGGTGGCGGGCACCTGTAGTCCCAGCTGCTTGGGAGGCTGAGGCAGGAGAATGGCGTGAACCCGGGAGGCGGAGCTTGCAGTGAGCTGAGATCCGGCCACTGCACTCCAGCCCGGGCGACAGAGCGAGACTCCGTCTCAAAAAAAATAAAAAATAAAAAATAAAAATAAAATAAATAATGTGGTTTTATACACTTAAATCAGCACATAAGCCATATAATAAAACACTACTGAAAATTGTTTTTTTTTTTTTTGTTTTTTTTTGAGATGGAGTCTGGGTCTGTCGCCCAGGCTGGTGTGCAGTGGCGCCATCTCGGCTCACTCCAAGCTCCGCCTCCCGGGTTCACGCCATTCTCCTGCCTCAGCCTCCCAAGTAGCTGGGACTACAGGCGCCGCCACCACGCTCAGCTAGTTTTTTGTATTTTTAGTAGAGACGGGGTTTCACCGTGTTAGCCAGGATGGTCTCGATCTCCTGACCTCATGATCCGCCCGTCTCGGCCTCCCAAAGTACTGGGATTATAGGCGTGAGCCACAGCGCCCGGCCTACTACTGAAAAATTAATACATGAATAGATTTTTTTCCCATGATGAACTTCAAAGAATTACATAAAGATTCTCCACACACATTTTGTATTCTTCTACAACCAAAGCAAAACATTTGTATATCAAAATAGAATATTAATAAAACTTCTTCCTTGTAGAAATCCTAAAAGGTGGTATATTATTTTTCATAAAAAGATAAATGTCTAGAATTAGAATCATGAAAAACAGCCAGAAGCTTGGTTTTCTCTTAAACAAGGCCTCAATCCTTGAACACTTTAAGATCAACATCTGCTACATGCTTATTATGAGAAAATCATTATCCTAACTCTTCACGTTCAGGGAGAATGAACATAAAGAAAAGTTAATATGTAATTCAACCATTAATAAGGCTAAAGAGCTAAAAGATATGAAGCAGTAACTCAGCCAGTCCAGAAACCCCAAGCAGCTCTAAGGAGTTGGCTAATTACACCGACCATATGTGCTCTGGCCGGTACCAACCAAACGTTCTAAAAACTTTCTGAGGCCAGGTGTGGTGGCTCATGCCTGTAATCTCAGCACTTTGGGAGGCCGAGGCAGGTAGTTCATGAGGTCAGGAGTTCAAGACCAGCCTGGCCAAGATGGTGAAAACCCATCTCTACTAAAAATACAAAAATTAGCTGGGTGTGGTGGTGGATGCCTGTAATCCCCGCTACTTGGGAGGCTGAGGCAGAGAATTGCTTGAACCCGGGAGGCAGAGGTCGTGGGGAGCCAAAATCACGCCACAGCACTCCAGCCTGGGTGACAGAGCAAGACTTCGTCTCAAAAAAAAAAAAAAAAAAACTCTCTGAATAAAGATATACATTTTAAACATCTTTTCCCCATTAGTAGATAACACTTGCCGTGACTTTATAAGTAAGTAGGGTGATGCCTACTGAGAGCAAATTTCAGATATTAGGAAATATTTACATCATCATGGTGGATAAAAAATGCAGGACACAAATTTCACATGTGATAAGAACACAACTAAGCATTAAAGAGACACAGAAAAATTTCCAAATTCTGTCATGAGCATGTGTTGCTTTCATAGTTTAGGTGGGAAAAATACTATTAAAAGAAAGGCTCTGATGTTTGTGATTATAATTACTATTCCATATAAATCAAAATTATGCTAGTGAAAATTACTTCACCCAGCCAGGTGTGGTAGCTCACGCCTGTCTGCACAATTCCTGCACTTTGGGAGGCTAAGGTGGGCAGATCACTTGAGGACAGGCGTTCGAGACCAGCCTGGCCAACATGGTGAAACCCCGTGTCTACTAAAAACACACACAAAAAATGTGCCAGGCGTGGTGGTACATACTTATAATCCCAGCTACTCAGGAGGCTGAGACACGAGAATCACTTGAACCTGGGAGGGAGAGGTTGCAGTGAGCTGAGATTACACCACTGCACTCCGGCCTGAGCGACAGAGTGAGACTCTGTCTCAAAAAATTTTTTTAATAAATAAATTAAAATATTTCATCCATTCATTTTTCCATTTGTTTACCTCCTCTCAGTAGCAGACTAGGGCAGTAAATATGATTCTGCACTAGTAATTTATTTAGTTTTAAGGCTGATCTACATTCTTACTATAACTATTTCTCCATGAATGTAAATTAAGGCTATTATCAGCCATAACATGCTTTAAGTAACCATAATACATGAAAATATTTAGATGCATTATACATTCAAATATAAAAATTAGCAAATGATGATTATTGATGCCCCCAAATGGCTAAAGTCCTTTAAAAGGTAACTTTCTGAAACATATATTGCTTTTACACTTTGATTTGCACAGACTAGTCTGACACATAGCACAAACTATGGAAAATTAGTTATATACACTAGACCTTGTGACATACATTTTGATATTGTTTGCAGTAAGTTTTTACTTTTTATTTTTGTTGCCTGAATTTGGGAAAAAAGAAATTAATAACCACTAATATTCTCTCAAACCGGTCTCTAAAATGTTCTGATGATCAATGATCACCATTACTACCAATATGTGATAGATATAGAAAGTGATTAGGTAAAGAAACTATTTCCTTTAGTATTTATTTTGATGTAAACCGGATCACTCCCAGAGAGACCAGAAAGATGACTCTCTCCCCACCGCAGCATCCCAGCTGGACTCAGCAACCACTACCACTCGCCCCCACAACATTAAGGTTGGCCTTTGTTGGCAATTTTAACACCATCTGACTCTCCTTTAGATGGTGCCTTATAAGGCCTGGGAGGGGAAAATGAAGGGAGAAGAAGAGTATAAGGAAAATAGGACATGTGGGCAGCAACCTTTTCCTGGAGTAACTTTTCATTTCCTGGAACTTGAAAGAGTTCAATGCCATGAAGAGGTCTGTCCCATCTTTGAGCCATCCTGGGTTATTCTTACTGAGTACATCTCCCAAAGTTAATCTCACTCAGTTATATCTTACAATAAATCCTCCTCAATCAGTACTTTCAAGAAGTTAAGAAGTCATCTTTCCTTACAGTTTTACCCTCCTTCTAAAAATTACAAAAGTCAAATCTCCCTAAATTTCCATTTAATAAAACCACTCACCCTTTAAACAAACAAACAAAACACATTATGAAAAAGTACCAAACAAATAGCTTTTAAAAACAAAGCACACACACACACACAATCATGGTAATGACTCTTTCTTATAAAAACAAGCAATAAATCGGGGGAATAGGGAGTAACTGTTTAATGGGTCCAGGGTTAATCTGTGCGATGATGAAAATGTTTTAGAACTACACAGAGGTAATGAATTGTAAATGTACTAAACACCACGGAATGATTCACTTTAAAATGGTTAATTTGGAAATAAAGACAAACATCGCATGTTCTCACTTATTTGTGAGATCTAAAAATCAAAACAATTGAACTCATGCACATAGAGAGTAGACGTATGGCTACCCGAGGCTGGGAAGGGTAATGGGAAAACCTGGGGGGAAATTGGGATGGTTAATGGGTACAAAAAAAATTTAGAAAGAAATAATAAGACCTATTATTTGATAGCACAATGGGATAACTATAGTCAATAATAATCGTACATTTTTAAATAACTGAAAGAGTATAACTGGAGTGTCTGTAACACAAAGGACAAACATTTGAGGGGATGGACACTTAATATCCCATGATGTGATGATTCCACACTGCACGCCTGTATCCAGTCATCTCATATGCCTCATAAATATATACTCCCACTATGTACTCACAGAAATTAAAAATTTTTAAAGTGGTTAATTTTATGTTATGTGAATTTTACCTCAATTTTTTTAAAAAAGTAATAAGGCCCAAAATAGTTAAAACTCTTAATGTCTTTCAAGTAATTCTTGTCCTCTGTGGTTTGGGAAAGTGCATCATTTGAGAAAGACCACTGAGTGCCAGTCGCTTCGATACCTCTCAGAGCTATTTCGGTTTTTGAATTAATGGCTGCCGTTCAATAGTGGTGTCTGCCACAAGCCGCCCATTAGGTCAGACTTGTTTTTCAACGGAGGCAACGAGAACAGGCAGTCCATTTCAGTCAGGCAAAAAGTGACCTCATTTTTTCATCCCAAGAAATTACAGTCGACAGTTTATTCTCTTTTAATCCATAGCTCCCAGACACAGAATGCTACTACTCATAAAATATCTTCTTCCAAAGAAACTAGGAACATGTTTTCCTAATCTAGCTAAGTAGGCAGTCTACTAAATTCTTCGCAGTGTTGGTGGCAGTACATACAACACGGTAATTTCACGGTTTTAAGAACAGATTTCACCTGCAATATTCACATTTTTCATTAAGAAACCACTAGCAGGATACCTGATGTAAACTGTTCAATGAGCATCTACTTTTAAATTCCCAGCATCATAGTCAGGGAACAGAAATGGGAAAACAGTAACATAATGAAGTATGCACTTCTCCATTTCCAGCTTGTTCTTTGTTTTTTAACCACATTCCTCCTTTCCTCTCTCCTTGAAGAACAACAAAGTATCAGAATAAGAAAGCTATGGTCCACCGGGATGTTACAGCAAAGAGTACACACTTAGTAACATATATTCCCATTCCCAGTCCATATATTCTTGGTAACATATAATTCCCAAGGCATTAATTTTGTTGGTTTATGCAAATATACTTTATGAAAAGTTTAAAAAAACTGATATACTTTTGAAATTTTTCAGATTTGCCCCCAAATCTGAAGTCTGAAGCCCCCAAAATTCATAAAAAGAGAAAACAAATTCTCCACAGATGTTTTTATTTAACACTTTATAGTATATATTATGTGCCACATACTGGTCTGGGCATTCAGAAATATTAACTAATTTGCTCCTCACCAAGAACACTATATGAAGTGGGTGGTATTCTTATCATCATGTTAAAGATGAGAAACCTGTCCAAGGCGATAGATCAGGTACATGGTAGAACCTGCACCTGAACTCTAAGTCACATTATGGAGTCCCTGCTCTTACCCACCACCTATGCTTTCTCTCATACAAAAGGCATCACACACAGCCATTATTGGCCATCATGGTGTCATGACCAGATTAAAAGCTGGCCACCTTGGAAAATATCTGTCTCTATCCACTCCCAACTCCCCCACCCCTACAGTGCAGTACAACAAAACCAATGGCAGCATATTTTACTTGCAAAGTATATTTGACCTCATTTAGTCCTCACAACTCACTAGGCTTGGCTGGGTCATGAATACAATCTCTATTTCACAACCAGGCTTAGAGAAGTTAAAGAATCTCTGCAAATCAGCATGAGTGGCAGGGCTGGGCTCCTACCTCAGCTCTTAGATTCCCAGTCTCCTTCCTCTACACGTGGCTCTATTAACCTAGTGCAGCCTAGCAACTTTTACATGACAGAGCAGGGTCCTGCTGGTTTCCCTTTGGAAATCCATGCGCCTCAACCACACAGGAAATTCTGTTCTCTCCTCATCAGTCTGTCTTGACACTCGTCAATCCAGTCCAGCCAGGTCTGTGGTTGACACTTTATTGAAAGGAGCTGGGTGAGAAAAAAGAACCAAACGGGGCTGGGTGGTGCCAAGACACCCTTGCCTTTAAGCAAGACAGATGAGAAATGAGTTGGCAGGAAGAACCAGGAGCTACCTAGCGTTCTTCCGGTTCAATGGATCCCCAAGACTGGGGTTGGGCATTGCTGTCCCCATCTCCTGAGGGGGAACAGGAGCTTAAAACTGGACCCAGGACTGCCTGGGGGGCTGCACATGCCGGCAATGTCCCTCAGAGCCCACCTCAGCCTTTCAATATTGCCTGGTCCCAGTGACTTCGAGGAGGCCAGGTCAGCTTGGGATATGCTGTGGTGTATCTATCCCTCCAGAGAAGATGGCTGCTGGTCAGAGGGGAGAAAGACCAAACAGCTTCCAACAGAAATTCTCATTCAGAAAAAAGAAGGTAAGACGAACCTAGTTCTGGAATGATATTCGAAATGTAACAATGGGTATGGCATGGCACTTTACCAGTCAGGAAGGCCGTGGGGGCTAGAGGCTGCCTGCCGTGCTAGATGCTACCCACTTCACACCAGGATTGAAGGGAGCTGAACGGGGGGAAATATAGAGGCAACAGGGCTCGAGTGGTCATTACTGACTGCAGCCTACAATCCTTGGGACTAAAGATATTAAAAATACATTTTAAATATTGAGTATTTTTTAAAGCCTAATGAATTAAATGTATATTCTACTGTATATTCAATCATAACTAAGATCTTTTTAAAAGCAGTGGAGAAACTCCATTTTGGAGTAGAATTGGAAGTAAATAAATCAATACACAATCCATCAAAAATATCTATTAAATGTCTACTAATACTGCAACCACTACTCCTTCAATAGTAACAAGTACTCCTTAATAGTAGTAATAGCAGCTTTATGCAATTAATCTCATTTAATTCTCATTAAAACCCGGTGGGACTATTATTATCCTAACCTTACAGATGAGAACACTGTGACAGAGAGGTCCGGTAATTTCCTCAAGGTCACACAGTTGCTCAAGAAGTGGAGCTGGTCCTGAACCCTAATGCGGGCTCTGAACCTGGTGCTACCCTGCTTCTTCAGATGCTGTGCCGGTGAGCAGGACTGAAATACCAAGTGTGGAAGTTCAGAGGCGGGAGAGGCAGTCCACCTCCAGCGGGAGTGGTCAGAAAAGTCTTTACAGAAGAGGAAGTATGTAAGGTGAGCTTGGAAGGGACAGGGCCATGGTCTAGAAAGGGTTGAGAGATAGGTTCTGCTGTGAGTCACCTCCAGACAGGATAGTTCAAGAACAGGAAGGAGCAGAGCACAGCGGGGCTGGAATAGGGGCTGGACTATAGAGGACGACACCGTTAGTCAAATAAAAGATTGAAGCAGGAGGTGGAAGCAAAGCCACCTTTGAGGAATGCCAATCTAGCTCAGACTACAGATGGAATGGAGGAGCAAGTCTGTAGGTGGGAAGTGAGGAAAGGCATAACCAGGTCATGAGGAAGCAAAGGGGAAGGAGGAGGTTGGTGAGAAAGGACAAAGGCAGGGATAACGAAGCATACTAAGAGAGGAGAGTGAGTCAGGAGTCACCTCAAGCCTCAAAACAAAGTAAATGCAGGTCCCATTCTAGATTCACAGAGGCAGCAGAGAATGGTCTATTCATTGAGTGGCCCAGGCTGGCACCTGACCACCCCTAACTTCTCTCACTCTTATCCCTCTTAGGGTCATGCAACCAACCAGGACACAACTGATAAGGACAAGCCGAGGCATAAAATGACAGCGCTCCCAGTGAGCAGGGCTTAAAGACAACAGCCCTGGGCCTCACACTTCCCTGTTATGGGCTCTTTGTGCCCTCTCCCTACCTCAAATTCTTATGTTAGAGTCCAAACCCCCAGTACAGATGCCCCTGACATACGATGATCCAACTTAACAATTTGTCAACTTTACGATGGGCTTATCGGGGTATTAAATGCATTTTTGACTTACGGATTTTTTTTGTCTTACAATGAGTTTGTTGGGTTCATCATAAGTTGAAGAGTATCCGTACTTCCAAATACGAGTGTATTTGGGATAAGGACTTTAAAGAGTTAATTAAGTTAAAATGAGGTCTTTAGGGTGAGCCCTAATCCAATGACTCACATCTTTACAAGAAGAGGAGGTGCAAACACAAGCATATGGGGAAAGACCATGAGAAGATGTGGACAGAAGTACGACATCTAGAAGCCAAAGAGCAAGGCCTCAGAAGAAACCAACCCTGCAGACGCCTTGATCTCAGTCTTCTAGCTCCCAGAATTGTGAGAAAATAAATTTCTTTTGGTTAAGCCACTCAGTCTGTAGAACTTTGTTATGGCAGGCTCAGTAAACCAACACTACCCACTCCCAATCCCTCACCAACACAGGAGAGTTGTCAGTGGAATCTCTTGGTAAGAAGAATAAAAACCCCACCTTTCTTGTTCCAGAAACATTTCGTGGACAAACTCTTGGGAGAACTGTCTGAATATGCACACTCCCATGTTAGTCTATTAGTGGCTACCATTTTTTGGTGCTCACCATGTGGTAGGCCTTCAATATTCACCCCACTCCCTGCTCACGGCATGGTGCCACTGCAGAATGGTATCCCTATTTTCACATGAGGAATCAATGGCTGTGAGGTAAGAAAATTCATGCAGTAAGTAAATGACAGGTTTGGGATTTGAAGTCAGGCCCTGGCCTGATGGCAGTGAACTGATGTTCAGTGTCACTTGTTCTCTGTGACCTTCTGAGTTGCCTCTAACTTTGGGGACGGCAGGGTCTGGGGCAAACCCAGATGAAGCCGGCAGCAAGCTGACTGCCCACAGAGAGAAAGCTCTGGTCCCTAGCATATATGAGAGAAAAGTCAAGGATAGCAGTTTTCTCCTTGATACAGTTTTGCTGTGTCCCCACCCAAATCTCACCTTGAATTGTAGGTCCCATAATCCCCATGTGTTGTGGGAGGGACCTGGTGGGAGATAACTGAATCATGGGAACAGTTTCCCCCATACCGTTCTCGTGGTAGTGAATAAGTCTCACAAGATGTGTTGATTTTATAAGAGGTTTCCCCTTTCACTTGGTTCTCATTCTCTCATCTGCTGCCATTAAGACATGCCTTTGCCTTCTGCCATGACTGTGAGTCCATTAAACCTCTTTTTCTCTATAAATTACCCGGTCTCAGGTATGTCTTTATCAGCAGAGTAAAAACGGACTCATACACCCCTTCTCCCCAAGAAACCTTCTTGGTTTCTTTCCTTTCCCTCCTAACTGTCTCAACTCCCTGCTTCACCATCTAGTCACTCCTGTATCAAAACCATCTACTCACCTCCAATCTTACCCAGAGCAAAACTGAAATGAGATCCACAGGCCCTAAATGCTCTGCCCTTCCAGTTCACCCCAACTCTCAGAAGTAGTCTCCCACCACCCTCTACTGTGTTTGCAACTTTCCAAGTCATGCTGTCTTCCCTGTTTTTTCTATTCTAGCATCCACCAAGGATGCTGCTTGCACTTGTTGCTCCCTCACTTCCTTCAGGTCTCTCCCCAGATGCCACCTTTATAGAAAGGCCATCTCTGAACATGCTATTGAAGACAGCACTCTTTTCTCCATTCACTTCTTTGCCCCTCACCCTCCTTATTTTTCTCCAGAGTACTTAGCCCCTGACAGTCACATTCATTTGTCTGCTTACTCTCTGTCTCTCTCCACTGGATGCAAGTTCTATGAGAGCATCCTTTCTGTTGTCCCGGCACTAGTCCCAAGGCCTGGACCAGTGACTGGCATATAATAGGTGCTTAATAAACCACAGATAAATGGATGGATACCAGAAACTATAACAATGAGAATGCACACTGCAGAGAAATAAAAAATTGTTCTGGAAGGCTAGCAGTGGGTACCATTATGAGCTATTTTGAGGTAGAGGGTCAAGAGGAGAATGAAGGAAGGTTAGTATGAGATTCAGCAGAAGGATGACTAAGACAGGGTTGCCATGCTTTATATGCAAGTCACTTGTCAATTTGAAAGCAGGTGGTGTCACCATGTGGGGAGAAACTTTATAAGACAGACATGACCTCAAGATGCAGAAGACATGCGAATCAGCCGGGACTTAACTTGCACAGCTCTGGACCCAACATCCGTTCCTGAGAATTACCTAGGTCTATCAAAGAAAACGCAGACCACTGACACCAGAGGAAATGTCTAAATAAAATCATCTCAGGTTTTTCTGTCAATTTTAAAAGTTAAAAACTGAACACTTACAGTTCTGGGTTCAAACGTATACAGGGCTCTGAAGACTTTAACTTGCCCTAAAAAAGGAAGAAAAAACAACAACTGAATTTTTCATTCCTGAATTTGCTCTTAATAGCATTATTCATCATATCCTTCAGAATTCCCTAATTAAAAACCCATGTGATCAAGTAGAACAGAGGATACTAGAGGCTGAAAAGGCTAGAGAGAAAGGAAGGACAGGGAGAGATTTGCTAAAGGATATAAAAATCACACTTAGATAGGAGGAATAAGTTCCAGTATTCTATACCACTGTAAGATGGCCATAGCTAACAATTATTATATAGTTCAAACAGCCAGCAGGAAGATATTAAATTTCCCAATACTAAGAAATGATAAATGTTTAAGATGACAAATATGCTAATTACCCTGATCTGATCACTATACATTATATGTATCAAAGCATCACTATGTAGCCCATGAATATGTACAATTATCTGTCAATTTAAAAATAAATTTAAAAAATACATCACTATATATATCAATGTGACTACACAGAAACATTATATAAGTACCAGCAGCAACTATTGTCATTATAAAAACACTGACTGAAATATCTCTATCCAAGAAAAAAAAACTTGTGGGAGAATTGTATTTCAGAATTGAGTGCCTTTTCCACATAGGAGATATTTTTAAATATTTCTTAAGTGAATGTACGAACAGACGCACACCTCTGAAAGATACTTTTGCTTCCTTCTAACAGCAGGAGCTACATAATTATTTGTGCTTCAGTTCTGTCCTATACAGAGTCCCTCCAACCCTGAGATCTAGGTTTAAAAATATAAACATGACCATGTTAACATAAACAAATCCTTAAAGTGATAATCTACACTGGTTTGATATTCTTACATCAGTGGGTTGGAATTTTATATTTTCCAAAAGAAAAGAAAATACCATGGAGGAAAAAAAAAAAGGACCCATTGGAGAAATCTATGAGTCCATTAAGTCCCAAAACAGAAAAGAGGCAACGAGGTCACATGCCTGAGAGTTGCCCTCCTTCCCGCCAAACAATACTGCCTCTTTCTCTCTTTGTAGACTGCATTTCCATAACACTCTGGGCTATAACCACTGATTTGCTACCTGTCTCATTTGAGGGCAGGAACTCTAACTTGGTCAATTTCCCAGCACCTAACTGGCACATAGTAGAACTTAATAAATGTTTGCTAAATGAGTATAATCATCCCTCAGTATCCAAGGGCACCAGTTCTAGAACCACGATGGATACCAAAATCCATGGACGTTCAAGACCTTTATATAAAACGGCATAGTATTTATGCATATATACATCCTCCCATATACTTGAAATTATCTTTACTTATTATGCCTAATGCAATGTACATACTATGTAAATAGTTGTTATACTGAAATTATTTGTATTATTGTGTTATTATTATATTATTTGAAACAGATTCTCACTGTTTCGCCCAGGCTGGAATGCAGTGGCGCAATCTCAGCTCACTGCAACCTCCACCTCCCAGGTTCAAGAGATTCTCCTGCTTCAGCCTCCCGAGTGATTGGGACTACAGGCACCTGCCACCATACCCAGCTAATTTTTATATTTTTAATAGAGATAGGGCTTCACCATGTTGGCCAGGCTGGTCTCGAACTCCTGACTTTAAGCGATCCGCCTGCCTCAGACTCCCAAAGTGCTGGGATTACAGGCATGAGCCACCACGCTTGAACAGTATTGTTCTTTTTTAGTTTTTTTCCCGAATATATTTGATTCATAGTTGGTTTAATCTGTAGATGTGGAACCAGTGGATACAGAAAGTCAGCTGTACATAAGTAAATTAACAAACTCAAACAGTATAGGAAAAAAAGCCTATAGATAGCAAAAAAAAAAAGGGGGGGGGAATCCTCTTTTAATAAAATAAATAGATTTAGAACAGATATCAAAATAGAAGGACTATCTATTTGATAGCTATTTAAAAGCTTTGGGAGGCCAAGACAAGTGGATCACTTGAGGTCAGAAGTTCAAGACCAGTCTGGTCAACACGGTGAAACGCCATCTCTACTAAACGTATAAAAATTAGCCAGGTGTGGTGGCAGGCACCTATAGCCCGAGCTACTCAGGAGGCTGAGGCAGGAGAACAGCCTGAACCCAGGAGCTGGAGGTTACAGTGACCTGAGATCGTGCCACCACACTCCATCCTGGGAAACAGAGCAAGACTCTGCCTCAAAATATAACAATAATAATAAATAAAAGCTCAGTTGCAACACTAGAAGAACCTTTACAGATGATTATCTAAGAAAGAAAATCATGCAGAATAGTGGCCTCCAAGGTGGGATACGGGAAGACTACTTCAGAAATTATTTACATTTTTATCCTTCTTATTCTTTTCTATTCCTATTTGAACATGTTTTATGATATAACAGCATAGAATAATATACATACAACTTATAAATCCATATGCATTTATATAGACTGAGTACTCAAAAACCTTTTGTGGATCAACTGTAAGCATTATGAAGACAAGTACTTTTGTTGTTTTATGAATGAGACACCCAAGTGCCTACCACAGTGCCTGGCACATACGAGGCACTCAGTAATTAATTAATTAATGAATTAAGTAATGAATGAAGCATGAAGAAAGGAATAGATGGAAGCAGGAATTTTAAAAAGTCTGAGGCCAGGCATGGTGGATCACGCCTGTAATCCCAGCACTTTGGGAGGCCAAGGCAGGTGGACTGTTTGAGGCCAGGAGTTTGAGACCAGCCTGGCCAACATGGCGAAACCCTATCTCTACTAAAAATACAAAAATTAGCCAGGCTTGGTGGTGGACACCTGTATTCCCAGCTACTCAAGAGGTGGGAGGCAGGAGAATCGCTTGAACCCGGGAGGTGAAGGTTGCAGTGAGCTGAGATTGCACCACTACACTCCAGCCTGAGTGGCAGAGCAAGACCTAGTCTCAAAAAAAAAAAAATTAAATAAAAATTTAGAAGTCTGAAACCAGTAGTTTATAACAGTACTGTCTGACCTAGCTTCACATAGTAACAGAAAAGTTCTATATCTGTGCTGGTCACATGTAGCTTCTGGGCATGAGAAAAGTGGTTCATGTGACTGAGAAATTGATTTTCAATATTATTTTAATTTCCCCCATGTTGCAGGTTTAGAATATCAGAAAATGGATTGACTTAATGTCCATTAAAAGGGGATTATGTAAATAAACTGATTTGTCCACAAGACACAGTCATTTTAAAAAGAACCCTGCACATTATTCATAATAACCAAGATAGGAAATCAACCTACGTGTCCATCAATGGCAGAATGAATTTTTTAAAATGCAATGCGCGTGCGCGCACGCGCGCACACACACACACACACGCGCACGCACACACACACACACAGACTATTCAGTCTTAAAAGAGAAAGAAATCCTGTCATTTGTGACAACATGGATGAACCTGAAGAACATTATGTTGTGTGAATTAGCCAGGCATGGAAAGACTAATACTGCATGATTTCACTCATATATGTGGGATCTAAAAATGTTGAACTCATAGAAACAGACAGTAATATGGTGGTTGCCAGAGGCTAGTGGGTAGGGAGACTTGGGGGGATGTTGGTTAAAGAACACAAATTTCTGTTAGAGAGCAGGAACAAGTTCAAGAGATCTACTCTACATCATGGTGACTAGTTAATAACAACGTATTACATACTTGAAAATGCTGAGAGCAGATTTGAAGTGTTCTTACCACAAAAAAATAATGTAAGGTAACACACGTTAATTAGCTTGATTTAGTCATTCCACAACGTATACATATCAAAACATTATGTTGTATACCATAAATGTATACAATTTTTACTTGTTAATTAACAAAAAGCGTTGCCTAGCCTGGGCAACATAGCAAAACACCATCTCTACAAGAAATATAAAAATTAGCCGGACATGGTGATATGCACTTGTAATACCAGCTACTGGGGAGGCTGAGGTGGGAGGATGGCTTGAACCCAGAAGGCAGAGGTTGCAGTGGGCAAGACTGCACTACTGCACTCCAGCTTGGGCAACAGAGCAAGACTCTATATAAAAAAAAAAAAAAAGAGAGAAAAAAATGCTGCAGACAGAACCACAGACACTGACAGAGAAAATAATCTACACACAAAAAATCAGGTTTAGAACAGTAGGCAAGTACCATCCTGTTTACGTCAACAAAACACACAGTCATTGAATGAGAACACCAATTGTGGGGGCATCATATTCTACTTGACATTTACTGTTTACATTCATTACGCCAAGTGTGTATTACCTTTATAATCAATGAAAACAGTAACAGTGTGATTTGGGATTGGGAGGAGGCATCATTCTCCTTCTAAACATCTTAATATAGAAGAGCAGCTCAGATCCCTGTCACAAGAAAACACTCTTTTCACCAGCAGAATTCCAGGGCCACATCTCTCCTGCTCTACTAAGAGGAGCTTAACAGGCACACACAGAAGTGGAAACTTTTTTGGGTCTGGAGTTTGTTTTTCACTCACATAGACTGAAGAAAGGAAACACCAAGCGGAAGGAGGAGCTGCCAGGAGAAATACAGTATTTTCTGCTGACTAGATTGTCTCTCTGAGAGCAGAGATTAGTTATCTTGATTACTTTGAACTTTCCAAAGAGAAGTTATACAAGGAAGCAGTCCACTTGTGACCAAAATCAATAACGATAGAACTTTCTTGTTCCTCTGAGGGAAGGCAGCAATGAGATGTGTTATGGCTAATTTTGGAAACAAGATCCCATGTCAACTAAATAGGTTTAGGTGAAATTCAATAAAAAGTACAGAGCCTGAAAACAACTACGTACAGTGTGACTAAACCACTGATTTTTGTAATTGTCTCTTTCATGATCATCTTACTTAAAATGTTCACAACTGAAAGTGAGATTTAGTTGCATTTTGATTTATACTAAACAGTGAACAGCAGGCAACTCCTTAGACTATTATGCAAATGAATATTCTATCTGTTGTAGAAAACACTTTCACATAAACTTATTTATTGCTTAATGTTGGGACATTGGTCTCTTGTCCCTTTTCATCCATACATTATAAAAGTTCTGGGATTAATTTATTCCGTCCTCAAAATTGAGTCAAGTGGTAACGAAAGAAGGCAATAGAAATAGCCTCAGAATATAAAAGAAATGCATAAAGAAGAAACACAGATGACTTTTACTATTAGTGTTTAACAACCCTGGATATTATTCCTCTCAAGAAAACAATAATACTGAATTCATTGATCATTTTACATCATATTTATTTCAATTTTGAGCAATATTCTACAGGTCTATACATTTATGTGCTGAGGGGAAGAAATTAGAGTACCCTGTGTTTCTATATAATCTTCCCTGAAAACATCTTTAAAAAAAAAAAAAAAAAAAAGTGTTATGGCTAATTTTGGAAACAGGATCCCATGCCAACTAAATGGGTTTAGGTGAAAAAAAAGCAATAGGCAGGGCGCAGTGGCTCATGCCTGTAATCCCAGCACTTTGGGAGGCCGAGGCAGACAGATCACAAGGTCAGGAGTTCGAGACCAGCCTGGCCAACATGGTGAAACCCCCGTCTCTACTAAAGATACAAAAAATTAGCTGGGCATGGTGGTGCGCGCCTGTAATGCCAGATACTCAGGAGACTGGGGCAGAAGAATCACTTAAACCCAGAAGGCGGAGGTCGTAGCAAGCTGAGATCGCGCCATTGTACTCCAATCTGGGCAACAGGGAGAAACTTCATCTCAAAAAAAAAAAAAAAAAAAGCAGTAAACATCTTAATAGATCACCAAGAGGAAGCACTGATCAATTCCAAATTTACTTGTTCTTGTATATGCAAGGAGGCTAAGTTAGATGCTTTCCTCAGGCTCCCTCAAGCTTGATCATTTTCTCATCAAAGTCTAGTGACATATAACAAAGAGAAAAAGTGGAGCTCAGAAGACTCTATGAATACCCTAAAATTACCCTGGAATTCTACTGAATTAAGGTTAAAAAGAGGTCCAATCTTTTGTCTGAGGCTTTAGGTGAATCTTGCACGAACCAGCATGTATTAGCACTAAGGATCTATGCAGGGCTGGTCTCTTCATGTAAGCAAGATCAGCAAACTCCCATTATAGCAGCAGCAGTGGTGCACCTCTGGCTCACTTCACTGGCTCCTCACCTTGCCAGTCCCACCCTTCTCTGTTCTGTCCAACCCCACCACGTCCCTGAAGAGAAGGGTGAGTCCATTCGTCATCAGCCAAACACTGTATTTTCCTCTAGAGTTGGGATGACCCTAGGCTTCCATAAACGAATCCCTGTCCATGGCGGCAGAGACGTGGTAAAGGCAGAGAGAAGGGTTCTGCAACAGGATATTCTACAGGCAAAGGGTAACTAGGTGAAATTTCTGCTCTAAGTTATGCAAACAGAGTATGTGTCAGCTCATTTTTGAGGCCCTGAAACAGCACTTAGAGGGGCTTGGAGCTTACAAATTTGAACAAAGAATTTCTAACCTATTTTATTCCCTGTTGGTGAAGAACTGGAGAAGCCTCTAAAGACAGCCACTCAGACATCATTAAAAAGGGATTGGTGCCAGGCACGGTGGCTCACACCTGTAATCCCAGCACTTTCGGAGGCCAAAGTGGAGGATTGCTTGAGCCCAAGAGTTCAAGACCAGCATGGGTAACACAATGAGACCCCAGCTCTACAAAAACTTTAACAATTAGCCAGGTGTGGTGGCAGGTGGTACACACCCATAGTCCCAGCTATTCAGGAAGCTAAAGTGGGAGGACTACTTGAGCCCAGCAGGTCAAGGCTGCAGTGAGCCATGATCACACCACTGCACTCCAGCCTGGATGACAGAGTCAAACACTGTCTCAAAAAAAAGCAAAAGAAAGAAAGAAACTGCTCACTATAAGAGACAGACATACAATAAACAACAAGACAAATGACTATGGAAAATATCAGCCCCTGGCCGTCTGTAATAGATGGACTATTTCACTTATGTCTTTCTAAGAATGTTAAGAAGCGTGAGACATTTAGACGGGCTTCACGTACAATGGCTATAACTACTACATACCCACTCTGATGGCTAAAGTGAAAAACACTGACAATGGGATAAATCAACTGTGGTGTATTCAGACAATGGGATATTATTTAGCACTAAAGAGAAATGAGCTATCAAGGCATGAAAAGACATGGAGGAAACTAAAATGCATATTACGAAGCGAAAAGTCAACATGAAAAGGCTACGTACTATATGATTCCAACGATATGACATTCTGGAAAAGGCAAAACTATGGAAACAGCAAAAAGATCAGTGTTGCCAAGGGTTGGGGGAGGTACAGTTGAACAGGCAGTGTACAGTGGACGTTTAGGGCAGTGACACTACTCTGCATGATACTCTAATGGCTTATTAGAGTATCACTGTCATTATGCATTTGTCCAAACCCATGGAAACCACATCAACAAGAGAAAACCCTAACGTAAACTATGGATTCTGAATGATGATGATGCATGGATATGTCAGTGAAGATTCACCAATTCTAACAAACGTCTTTTTAAGAATGTTATCTCTGGTGAGGGATGTTGATAATGGAGGGGCTACACATGTGTGGCAGCAGGGGTATATGAGAAATCTCTGTACCTTCCACTCAATTTTGCTGTGAAACTAAAACTGCTCTAAAAAAAAAAGTCCATTAATTTAAAAACAATACTAGCATTGCTAAGCATTATAGAACAAATAGAATTCTCAGATACTGCTAGTGGGAGCGTAAACTAGTACAGCCACTATAGAAAATTGTTTGGTGGTAGCATTAATTTATTTTTACTAGTCTTAATATGCCTTGAAACCTTAAGTTGCATTTTTGGGAGTGGAATATAACTAGAAATCCCTTCCGGTCATCTTCCGTAGGACAAAAATATTGCATACAAAAATAACCCCTCCTCACTGTTTCACTAATCCCACAACACAATGAGTCACCTCAACACTTTTAAACTGAAGGTCATGACCTATTAGTAGATTGAGAAACTAATTTAGTTGACTTTAAGACAATTAAATGGGTCAGAAAGACCAGTGTACACTACACATAATAGAAGAAATTATGGTTTTGTGAAATTTTGTTTTATTGGGAATGGACAGGTGGATGAATATTTAATTAATAAATTTACCAAATACACATTTCTTGGCCTAATGCCAAATGATCAAATGCTAAAATAAATATTTGCCAAAGCCAAATGTGGCTTTAACGGAATGAACTACTGGGATACAAGAATAAACCTGAAACCTGGCCGGGCGTGGCGGCTCACGCCTGTAATCCCAGCGCTTTGGGAGGTGGAGGCTGGCAGATCACTTGAGATCGGGAGTTGGAGAACAGCTGGCCAACACAGTGAAACCCCATCTCTACTAAAAATACAAAAACTAGCCGGGTGTGGTGGCGGACACCTGTAATCCCAGCTACTTGGCAGGCTGAGACAGAAGAATCGCTTGAACCCAGGAGGTGGAGGCTGCAGTGAGCCAAGATTGCACTCTAGCCTGGGCAAGAGAGTGAGACTCCACCAAAAAAAAAGAAAAGAATAAACCTGAAATTTTATCCAAAAAAATAATTAAAATTACACTCTTATTACTAAAACTCCGGTAGACTCACTTTACAAGTCTGATATAAAAGGACAAAAATGGTAAATCCTTGGTACTGTTAACTGTAGCCTGATGGGACTTTTGTAAAATTAAACAAATCCTCTCTCTAAAATGAGATCTGTAGAAAAAGCAAGATGTTTTTGCACTAGCTCTGCCAGAGTCACTACTGCCAGCAGTGATGCTGCCGGTACATTAGTAAACTATCCTTCCTCCCTAATAGGAACCAACTGAGGTCAAGACTTAACCTCTTCATCTCCTGGGCCTGAAGATTTGCTTAATGATGATGATATAAAGTCACTGACAGTAATCTCACAAAGAATACAATGGATTCCAAAATTACTAGCAATCATACTCTCTGAACATTAATTCTCAATCTATGCCTGTAATTTTTACTCTTTATATAGTAATTTTCATACTTAAAATTCAGACTCATTATCATCATTATTACAATAGTTTATATCTCCAATAGTGAATAATCATTTATACATTCAACTGAGAGAATTTCAATTTATTAATATTGAAAATTTTCTTGGCAAAAAATGGAAGAAAACAATTTCAGTCCTGGGAATTAAAAAAAAAAAGTTACCGTGGTCATGCCACCTCCACAAAAGGCAAATCAGACCAATACATAAAGCACACATTGTAAATAAGTTACATTTAGAGAACTTACCTGTTTTCAAAGCAAACTTTTCTTTTTCTTTCTTTTTTTTTTTTGAGAGACAGGGTCTCACTCTGTCACCCGAGTTGGACTGCAGTGGTGAAATCATAGCTCACTGCAGCTTCGACCTCTTAGGCGCAAGAGATCCTCCTGCCTCAGCCTCCTAAGTAGCTGGGATTACAGGTATGTACCACCACACCCAGCTAATTTTTTGTAGACACGGGAGTCATGTTGCCCAAGCTGATCTCAAACTCGTGGCTTCAAGTAATCTTCCCATCTTGGCCTCCCAAAGTGTAGGGATTACAGGTATGAACCACCAGGCCCAACCTTCAAAGTGAATATTAAGGTAACAGTAAATCCATATGTCATGCCTTGTTTGCATTACTGATGCTGCTAAAGTGATCAGGCATGAGTGTCACCTATGCAATCTATAATCCTTGCTCAAGCAGAAATCTTGGTGTGCCAAATAAAGTAGGCATTCCACCATTTGGCCAGTTATCCAAAGCCTAATGGTAGATTTTGGAAGAAATTTGAGTTTAAAGTGAACCTCTGTGTTCCCTTCTGGTCGTGTGTGTGTGTATTTTTATGTTCTGGATTATCAAGAAAAATACATCTTACTGAAGTTCAAGGTCAAAAAATGTTTGGGAGCCATTGCTGTGGACGATCTGATGAAATTAGGAATTGTTACAGGACTCTATAAAGAATATTTTCCTACTTTGTGGATTTCAGTAAATATATAAAAAACAATATTCTCTCGCTTCCCCCAAAAGCAGATAATTACAAGCAATCTTAGAGCTCTCAAAATGAAAGAAGAGGAAGAGAATTATTTGATCAAGAGAGAATCATGGAAAATAATACTTTACTATATACATATATCTTTCTCACATCTGTCTAAGAACATGCAGGGAGCATTAATCTTCTTAATTTATACCCTGTGGGTATGAAAAAATAATGTCATCATCTCTGGCTATTCTCGGGGTAAGAGAAAGTATTAATTATTTCTATGAGGCATATTTGAATTATTCTATTAAACATGCATGATGAAACAGGATGTTTTCTGTTGAAAAACAAAACAGGAGGGGCCGGGCGCGGTGGCTCAACCCTGTAATCCCAGCACTTTGGGAGGCCGAGACGGGTGGATCACGAGGTCAGGAGATCGAGACCCTCCTGGCTAACACGGTGAAACCCCGTCTCTACTAAAAAATACAAAAACTAGCCGGGCGAGGTGGCGGGCGCCTGTAGTCCCAGCTACTCGGGAGGCTGAGGCAGGAGAATGGCGTAAACCTGGGAGGCGGAGCTTGCAGTGAGCTGAGATCCGGCCACTGCACTCCAGTCCCGGCGACAGAGCAAGACTCCGCCTCAAAAAAAAAAAAAAAAAAAAAAAAAGAAAAACAAAACAGGAGGAGTCTGTGGGATGGTATCCAAGAGTTAAGGCCATCGTTTTCAATTCTTGGGGTGATAGAAAACAGCTGTACTCTGTTGGGCTAACACAGGCTCCCCCTCAACCTCCGGCTTTGTGGATTCCAACACCCATAAATGAGGTGATCAGCTCAGAACAGGCCTTCTGAACCACATCTCTACTGGCGTCATTCCACAAAAGCCCACTGCTTTTTGTTTTTCTTTTTTTTTTTTTTTGAGACGGAATTTCACTCTTGTTGCCCAGGCTGAAGTATAATGGCCTGATCTCTCGGCTCACTGCAACCTTCACCTCCCAGGTTCGAGCAATTATCCCGCCTCAGCCTCCCGAGTAGCTGGGATTACAGGCGCCCACCACCATGCCCAGCTAATTTATGTATTTTTAGTAGAGATGGAGTTTCACTATGTTGGCCAGGCTGGTCTTGAACTCCTGACCTAAGGTGATCTGCCCGCCTCAGCCTCTCAAAGTGTTGGGATTACAGGTATGAGCCACCAAGCCCGGCCTAAAAGCCCACTGCTCTTGAAAATAAAAAGAGAGGCTATAATCCTTGGAAAGAAAGTCATATTGTGAGCATAACAATGCCCAATAGTTTCCAATGTAATGAATAAGTTCCGTCCTGCCTACTTATACTCTTGGATTAATTAAATCAAGTTCAATTAATTCTGTTTGTACATATAGCTTTACAGAAAAAACTAATAGCAACAACTCTGAACACATTTCCACCCCTCCTCCCTCTCACACCACCTCTTCCCCATCACTTCCCCTATCCAATCCGAAAAAAAAATAGAAAAAACCTAAAGAATTTGAAACATGTCTTGACTTCAGCTGCAGGAATAGCGGACTCTTTAAAAACAGTAGCCTGTGTGTTTTCTGACAAGAGGGTTCTGTTTATTAACAGTGTGCCTTTCTAATCCATTTTTTCTTTGCTTATACTTTTCAGTGCCTTTCAGCAAACTTGGTTTACTTGTACATCTTGAGGGACCATACCCACTGGTTAATTTTATTTAGTCTCCACCATATAACATAAAAATCCCAGAGAGCAGGGTTTGAAATTTCAACTGACAACTTTGAAATTGTTGAAAGTTGAAATTGACAACTTTGCCAACTGTCTTTCACTGGGTAAAAAATAGAGAAAGAAAGCAATGGTCCCTAAAAACCCTTCATCTCAGGACAAACTGCTTCCAATGTCAGTTTGGGGAGACCTTGGGAAAAATGGAAGAAAATGGTCTCTGTCCTTGGAATTAAAAAAAAAAAAAAAAAAAAAAAAAAAAAGGTTACCCTGGTCATGCCACCTCCGCAAAAGGCAAGATCAGTCCAAAGGCTCGTCCATGAAGGCAATGCTTGTTTTTGTATGAGGTTTAAGCTAAGGATGGTTTTACATGTTTAAACAGATGAGAGAAAAATGAAAAACAGTATTTCAAGATACATGAAAATGATCTGAAATTCAAATGCAATGTCCATGAATAAAGTTTTATTGGAGCACAGCATTCATTTGTCTTTTGCATGTGGCTGCTTTCACATTATACCATCGCAGAGCTGAGTAGCTGCAAAAGAGCCACACGTGGCCTACGGAGCCTAAAACATTAACTATTCGGCCCTTTATTGATGATGTTTGCAGACCTAAACCATGTAGTCCTCTTTTTCTGCAAGTAACAAGTCAGACAAACAGAGCACTGGGCCACAGCACGAACATCTGCAGCTCCTAACCTGCTTCTCCCCAACCCCAAACCAACCTGGGTCATGACTTCCTCCCATATGAAATGACTGGTTGGGCAAATGATTATATATATGCAAGATTAAAGACAGAAAATTCCCTAACATCAAAATCTTTCATCCAAAACGAAATTATCCTTCTACACTCACGTTTATGGGACACTTACCATGGGCCAGACACCATGCAAAGTACTGACTCACAGCAATTTATTTAATCCTCAAAACAATCTTGTGATGTAAATGTTGTATTACCCTATTTTACAGCTGGGGAAACTGAGGTTAGAGAGGGTAAGTAACTAGTCCAGGTCCACACAATTAGGGAGTGGCAGTGAAGAGCCTTAAACTCAGGCCCCTCTGGCTCCAGAACCCATGCTCTGAATACTGGGCTCTTAATTCTGGCACCCAGGGACTGAACGACACTAAACAAATACCATGTGTGAAATACTGAGTGCAGCTCCTGATGTGTTGTATGTGACCATAAATGTTAGCTACTATTAATTACTACATCTTGTGACACTATTCTGGGACTCAGTCCTTGTGTTTCTTCTTACTGGCAAGACAGCATTATCCAAATCCTCACCCTGTATATTAGAAAATGTATCACACATGATATCCCAGCAAGAGATATTCTAAGGCTTTTTTGTTGTTTATTTTTAATTTTAGAGACAGGGTCTCACTCTGTCACCCAGGCTGGAGTACAGTGGCTCTATCATAGCTCTCTGTAATCTCAAACTCCTGGACTCAAGTGATCCTCCTGTCTCAGCTTCCCAAAGTGCTAGGATTACCACAACCATGCGCAGCTAACTTTTCAAAAACATTTTTTGTCGAGACAGGGTCTTGCTGTTACCCAGGCTAGCCTTGAACTCCTAGCTTCAAGCAATCCTCTTGCCTTGTCCTTCCAAAGTACTGGGATTACAGGTGTGAGCCACTGCACTTGGCCATAATGCTTTTTTTTGTTTGTTTTAGACAGGGTCTCACTTAAGTTGCCCTGGCTGGAGTGCAATGCCATCATCACAGCTCACTGCAGCCTTGACTTCCCCAGCTCAGGCAATCATCCCACCTCAGTCTCCCAAGTAGCTGAGACTACGACTACAGGCTTGTGCCACCACACTGGGGCTGGGCTTTTTTTTTTTTTTTTTTCCTGTATTTTTAGTACAGACAGGATTTCATCATGTTGCACAGGCTGCCCTTGACCTCCTGAGTTCAAGTGATCTACCCGCCTTGGCCTCCCTAAATGTGGGATTACAGCCTTGAGCCACAACGCCCAGCCCGTAATGCTTGTTTTAAGTAAACAAAACTCACACCTGTAATCTCAGCATTTTGGAAGGCTGAGGCAGGAGGAATGCTTGAGCCCAACAGTTTGAGACCAGCCTGGGCAACACAGCAAGACCTTGTCTACAAATAATTTTTTAAAAAAACTAGCTGGGTGTGATGGTGTAGGTCTGTGGGTCCTAGCTACTTGGGAAGCTGACATGACAGAATCTCTTGAGCCCAGGCAGCCGAAGCTGCAGTGAGTTGAGGCTGTGCTACTGCATTCCAGCCTGGCACTCCGGCACTCCAGCACTCTAGCAACAGAGGGAATTACCATAATTAAAAATAAGAGTTTATTGTGTCCCTTAAAATTTAGCTTTTGGGGTATATACTTATCTTTTGTTGTTACGTAAAAAAAAGGCTGGTGGTAATATTATACATGCAATCAGCTATGTAAAACAAAAATCTGCACAGAAGAAAAACTGGAAAGAAACAGTATCAAAATGCCAACCATTAGCTCTGAGTGGTAGAACTATGAGTCATATTTATTTTCTTATTTTCTAAATTGTCTACAACGAATAGGTATCCCATATACAATCAGGAAAATGTGTTCTCTTTTCATGCTCTTTTGAAGAATAACTTACAAGGTACCTGAATTTTATATATATTTATCATTTATTTGTGACAGGGTCTTGCTCTGTCGCCCAGGCTATAGTACAGTGACACAGTCATAGCTCGCTGTAATCCTGACCTCCTAAACCTCCTGCCCCAACCTCCTGGGTAGCTGGGACCACAGGCACGTGCCACCACACCCAGCTAATTTTTCTTTCTATTTTTTTGTAGGGATAGAGTATCACTATGCTGCATGGGCTGGTCTTAAATGCCTGGCCTCAAGCAATCAGCCCCCCTGGGCCTCCCAAAGTGCTGGTATTATAAGCGTGAGTTTATAATCTGGCCTACTTGTATTTGATTTATCGGCAATGTGTTTACTAATATGAGTCCTTCTTTATCCTCTTTCTCTTCCTGACTTCACCATGAAAAAACAGAATTGCCATGCCTAGTACACCCACAAAACTGAGAACACAGAGAGACTTAAATTAACACAGTGAGGAGACCTTCATGATCAGCGCAGGCTGTTGTGGGAGGTAGCATCTACTTTAATTTTGGAGATAACAGTAGTTATCCATTGTGATGCCACAGGACTAGAAAAAAATTTAAAAAACAAACAAACAGTAGTTACCCACACAAAAGGGGACAGGGTCAGTAAGCCCCAGAATAAAGAGCAGGGTCTGGGGTTCAGGAAGCAGGGTCTAAGAATGTCCAGTCAATCACATGCCTGAATCCTGGTGTAAAAGATGGCAAGAGATTAAACTGGGGCGTGAGCGGATGCTAGAGGTTTTGAAACGTTTTTGAGATCCACAGGAAGAAATATATTTCGTATCAGGACACGCACACTCATGAAACGTAAAAAAGGTCTTACAAAAATTTCTTATCCTTACCTTGAGTGATTCACTCTGATATATTTTGTTCGTATTCTATTTTCTTTTCTTCAAGATGCTAGTCATGACTAATTATACTGACCTGACTACCTACCAAGTCACCATTCAACAGTGTGAAAAAACACCAGGCCAGAGCATTTCACATATCAATGTGTGCATCCACTGTTTAGAGCTGAAATTATAAAAATGCCCTCACTGGCGGGGTGTGGTAGCTCACACTTGTAATCCCAGCACTTTGGGAGGCCAAGGTGGGAGGATCACTTGAGGCCAGGAGTTCAGGGTCAGCCTGGGCAACAGAGTGAGACCCCATCTCTACAAAAAACAAAAATAAATAAAAAATTGGCTGGGACAGTAACGTGTGCCTATAGTAATGTGCACTACTTGGGAAGCTAAGGCAGGAGGGCAGCTTGAGCCCAGGAAGCTACAGTGAGCTGTAAGCGTGCCACTGCCCTTCCAGCCTAGGTGACAGGGCAAGAAGCCGTCTCTAAATAAAATAATAACTTCGAAAATTTTTAAAATGGCCTTAGTCTTGCCCGTCTATGAAGCTGCATGGTAGCAAGACAACATGATGACATAAATGTGCCCTTTATTTATAGCGCAACCTCTTTCAAACCTGAGAGACCAGGATATACACAGTATCTAAGAAGACATAATGGGAATCACTAGAGACAGGACCGAACTTCAGCTAAGAGTTCAATCAAAGCTGACCCAACAGATACACAGGGGTCAAGTTTGTAACTGAGGATATTTTACTATTTCTGGCTAATATTAGAACTCTGGTAAAATAATACAAACTTTGGACATATGAGAAAGATTATAAAACACAAGAGGAAAAAGTAAAGCAAAGGATTATCAGTATCTTTGAAAACAGAGTCCCTCTTTGTTCAGAAAACAGAAGGATTCAAATGTTCTTATGTAGCACATATGAGAGCCTCCACAAAAGTCCATGTCTCAAATTCTAACAGACCCAAAAAGAGGAAAACGAGTTCGGAAAGGCCATCTATGAGAAACTAACAAGCTGTCCAAAGCATCTGTTTCTTCCAAGATCATCTACTCACTTAGACAACAGCCTTTAAACTGAAAATTATTTCCCTAATCGCATCCTCTCTCAAGACACAGCAGTGCTACTTCAAAAGGTTGGTGTTGTGTTCCTAACGGCCACATTCCTATCATAAAAGTGGCTCACCTGGTGACCCGGAAATGTCTGACCTGACGCCCTGACCTGCCACTCCGTTCTAGGGCTCCGCCTAGACAGCCCACGTGGTGAGCTCTTTCTCCAGCTTGGCCTGGTCCTGAGAGGTGAGATTGTTTATGGGAAGGAGGGGCTAGGCAGAAGTCAGGAGGATCTGGAAAGACCGAAGGAGTCCAAGTGACTCCCAAAAAGGCCAGGGGAGAATTTTAACCCTAAGAAATGTCAAGGTATTTTCCAAGCCAGCTCAGATTAGGGGTGGAGGAAGGGAAGCACAAGAGAACAGAGTCCTTTAGGATTTCCCCAGAGAATGGGAAGGCCAGGAAGTGAAAAGCTGTGGTTTCTGGGACTGTAATTAAAACAGGGTGAATTACAGGACCATTCTTGCAGAAATCCCCCTTTGTCCAGGAAGGTGGGGGAGAGTTGTGACAATATTTCTATGGCCATATTTTTACCTTCAGCCAGGCCAAGGCCCTGGGTCACACCTACCCCTGAGGCTGCAGCTGCTCAGAGACATTTTTTTTTTTTTTTTGAGACGAGTCTTGCTCTGTTGCCCAGGCTGGAGTACAGCTGCCTGATAACAGCTCACTGCAACCTCTGCCTCCCAGGTTCAAGAGATTCTCCTCCCTTAGCCTCCCGAATAGCTGGGATTACAGACACGCACCACCACGGCCTGGCTAATTTTTGTATTTTTAGTATAAACGGGGTTTCACCATGTTGGCCAGGCTGGTCTCAAACTCCTGACCTCAAGTGATCCACCTGCCTCAGCCTCCCAAACTGCTGGGATTACAGGCGTGAGCCAACATGCCTGGCCTCAGAGACTTTAAAAAAAAAAAAAAAAACTCTTTTTCACTGATGGATGCCCAGAAGATCATTTTATCTTTTTATGAACATAGGCACATGGACAAGAAGGGAGGAAATGGAGACAATGGAATTTTTTCTTAAACTTCTAGGAATGCCCTGGTTCCCTCCCAAGCCCTTGAGCCTGCAGAACTATTTACTGTTGGAGATGTGGATGGCGTGGCAGTGAGAATAACCTTTGCTCACAGAGACAGAAGAAGGAAAAATCCGTGCTTTCTAGGGCAGTGGCGTGCCACCAATATGCAGTGGTCATTTAAATTGTAGGCTTTCAGAATAATCACTAGGAATTTGCTCTCCTTCTATACGTACTGTCTACATGCAGAAGTACCCTGCTATCTCTTGCTCTCTGTCCTAACAAACTGTAGTTCTTTACCTTTGGTTTTAAGATACTTAGTGGAAAACTAACACTTGAGCACTATAATAATTTTCCACTATGAATAGATGATTTTTGTTTGAATTATAAAGCCACAGCAACAAAATTTATTCCCACAAGTATAATTCTATGTCCTTAAAATTGTCATTTTGGCCAGATGTAGTGGGTAATCCCAGCGCGTTCTTTTTTTATTTTTTGTGGAAACAGAGTCTCACACCATTGCCCAGGCTGGAGTGCAATGGCATGATCTCGGCCCACTGCAACCTCTGCCTCCTGGGTTCAAGCGATTCTCCTGCCTCAACCTCGCGAGTAGCTGGGATTACAGGCACCCACCACCATGCCCAACTAATTTTTTGTATTTTTAGTAGAGACAGGGTTCCATTATGTTGGCCAGACTGGTCTCTAACTCCTGACCTAAGGTGATCCACCTGCTTCAGCCTCTCAAAGTGCTGGGATTACAGGCGTGAGCCACTGCACCCAGCCTAATCCCAACACCTTGGGAGGCCCAAGTGGGAAGATTGTTTGAGCCCAGGAGGTCCCACTATGGAGACCCCATCAGACCAGCCTGGGCAACACTGTGGGACACCAGCTGTACAAAAAATTAATAGCTGGGCTTGGCAGCACATGCCTGTGGTCCCAGCTACTCAGGAAGCTGAGACAGGAGGGTCACTTGAGCCCAGGAGGTTGAGACTGCAGTGAGCCGTGCACTCCAGCCTGGGTGACAGAACAATACCTTTTCTTAACTTAAAAAAAAAAAAAAAAAAAAGAGCCATTTATCAGAATCTCTTTAAATATATAAATGTTATTTTCTTGACCCCTGTAATCCCAGAACTTTGGGAGGCTGAGGTGGGTGGATTACCTAAGATCAGGAGTTCGAGACCAGCCTGGCCAACATGATGAAACCCCGTTTCTACTATAAACACAAAAAATTAGCTGGGCATAGTGGCACGTGCCTGTAATCCCAGCTACTTGGGAGGCTGAGGCAGGAGAATCGCTTGAACCCAGAAGGCGGAGGTTGCAGTGAGCCGAGATCATGCCACTGCACTCCAGCTTGGACCACAAGAGTGAAACTCTGTTTCAAAAATAAATAAGTAAATAAACAAGAAAAAAAGAGGCTTTTGATTTCTGCCAGTATAACTGGCAGAGTGATGGGTAGGCAGAGAATCATTCTCTTAGTAGATTAGTCCTCCCTCTTCTCGAGACAAGCACGGAAAACCCTCCTCTCTGGAATCAAATACAATGATCTCTGTAAAACAAGGACTGAATTGAAATCTATGGCTTAAAACTATCACCTCCAAAAGAGATGGGAAAAAATAAGATGAGAAGAGACAAGAGGATCCTGAATGATATTTTGCACAGAGAATTTCCAAAATCTAGTAGAGTACCTAGTACTCTCGCACCTTGGGCCTACAGAGTTGATGTTATTGCGTTATAACCAACTTTACATTTTCCGAACATAAAAGTCTTCAGTATCTCGATGGCCGTTCATGAACAAACACATTTTGCAAGGGTCTCATTGGACCTGTGCATATAAAGCCCCAGACGTATTCCTGCAGGGAGACCCCAGTATTCTCTTTGTCTAGACAGTTACAAGAAAAGAAAAAAATAAAAACTGCCCTATGTAGCAAAAGCCTAAGTGAAATCAGATCAGACCTAATCATTAATACATTACACCCCCTTCCTAACCCTCATCCTGTCCTTTCCTTTGTTGTTTCTCATGGAAATCTGGACTTATGAACAGCCCTTGCTTGGTGTGTTTAATTCCTCCATGTTTCTATCCACATGCTGCTGAGCACTGAGTAGCTGGGAGCTGGGATCATTGAAAATGGCCCAGGAGTCTAGGAGAAGGAGCACGAGATGAAATTGGTCAGAAATGTGAGAAATTATTTGAGAGGCCAGTATGAGGCCATGAAGATGACTTCAAATCAGATTTAGCATAAGATGAAGAAACTAGCCTGGGCAACATGGTAAAACCCTGTCTCTACAAAAAATACAAAAATTAGCCAGGCATGGTGATGCACACTGGCAGTCCTAACTCCTGGGAAGGCTGAGGTGGGAGGATCGCTTGAGCCCAGGAAGCAGAGGTTGCAGTAAGCCCAAGACCATCACACCACACTCCAGCCTGGGCAACAGAGCCAGACCCTTGACTCAAAGAGAAAAAAAGCAAAAACAAAAACAAAAACAAAAGAAACCGAGGCATAGAGTGGTCTAGTGACTTATAAAGGTCAACTAGCAAGTTAACTACAAAATTGGTGCTAATGGAGCTGTTGCTTTAAAAAAAAAAGAAAAAAAAAGGGGGGGGGGAACGGCCTTATTATGAATCCCACTCATAATAAGGCATGTCCAACCCCCATTGGACTTTTATGTTTGGAAAACGTAAAGGTGATTATAACTCAGTAACATCAACTCTGGAGACCTAAATATGTCTGGGGCTTTATATGCACAGATTCCAATGAGATCCTCAAAAAATGTGGTTGTTCATGAATGGCCGTCAAGACATTGAAGACTTGATGTTTGGAAAATGTAAAGTTGATTATAACTCAGTTTATCATGGTCCAAACTAGTTTTTCAGGTTAAATCTGGATGAGGGGAGGGGTCGATTGCATTGGTTAGGGAGCTTCGAGTTTTATTTTGGGTTTACACTTTAGAGCCCCAATATTTAGATACAGAATAGGTTTTCAAGAGTGCAAAGGCCTTAGGCAAAGACCAGAAGCCCTGTCAGATGGGAAGGGTTCCCTGAAAGTGGAAGCAGGCAGTCACCATAGCAGTGACTCCTACCTCACATTTCAGCTTCAGATAGGCCCAGGTTCTAGTGAGCAGTTGCTCGGATGACCTGAATGCAGAGATCAAAGAGAATGATTTTTTCCCCCAAAGAAAAATATGGTCGACAACAATTTTAAGTTTGGCACACCATCAGAATATTAACTTTGGCAGGGATGGTTTCTATTGCAATGTTTCATGGACACTTCCCTTGCCTGAAAAACCAGTAGGAATACCTTCAGATGAAGTCGTCCCAGGGCTAGCTACAGATAAATCTGAGCACTGACTCATCAAAACAATAAGCCCAAGAAAGCAGTGAAATAATACATGCTAGCCAGAAAGTCCTGTGAACCTGGGTAGTCAACATTTCAGACATAAGCATAAGAGTTTGGTTTTCAAATAAGGAAGAATGAGACTCCGAGATCCTCCAAATCTTCTGGAGTCTGAGATACCTTCCAACCGTGTCTAAAACCTAGAGGGGCTTCTTTCAGCCAACCCCCTCTAACCCACACTCAGTGAGCTAAAGTTCGGAAGCATCTTCTCCCCAAATATGGATTTTGTCAGGAAGTTCCTAGAAGACACACAGACATTCCAAGATAACCTCCAGGTTCAAGTCATTTCTTTGTCTCATGGGAGTGAGTCCTGGCTGGGAAGCCGGGAATCCTAAAATAGAATCCATGAGTTTCTCGGAACCAAGCAAAATTCCTGGATTGTAGGGATGCCAGAGAAACCCTTGTAAGGGGCCTGAGACAGTCCCTCTAGTGTGAGTATAAACTGAGTTGGTTAGAGCATCTCCCTTAATTTGAATTCAAATTGCCCTCAGACTCCCTGGAAATTGGGAGCACCCAGCAGAAAAGATCCACATTAGATGTATTCTTGGGTCCCAAGAATATAAAACCAAAATAGCTTATCCAATTATAAGGGATGCTAAAGAGTTTTAAAATTCCATGCCAATCAAAATCCACAAATATAAAACTATCCCCCAACTCTTATCCCAAATGTAAGCTGAGAAATTTGCCTTGTGGCTTTCTAAAAATCCTACAGATGCACAGACATAAAGTGGTAAATAACTGAATAAAAAGGAGGGGGAGGCCACAGCAGTCACAACAGTAACTTGTTTAACTGATTTGCAGCTGCTAAATCTCTTTAACCCATTGCCCTAAACTAAACACCTACAGCAACTGTTAACACTCTGAGAAACAGATAAGCAATCTGTGAAGAGAGCTGATGTGTGCATTTAAATTCCTGCTTTTTGTGCGGAGCAATACCATTTTTCACAAACTGTTACACGGGGTATAAACGGCCTTCTCTTTATTCAGAGAAAATTATGTGGTTCACAGTTCTCCGTGCACATAACAAATTTCCTTGACTTCTCTGAAAGAAGCTTTGCCCTTATTTAGTTAGACAAATGTGGATAAGAGGATGCCTTCTTTCATTTCCGCCTGAATCAAATGACTTTTCCCCTTTTGCTGCCCAGCGAACTCTTACTCAGCATTCAGAACTCTGCTTAGATTACTCCTCTTCCGTGACACCTTCTCAGCTTCCTCAAGCTCCTTGCCCTGTGCTTCCCAGCCCTCTGATCACACTTTGATAACATCTCCTATCACAAGCACTGCAATCTTTCTGTGTAAGACACGCTCATACATTTTTGGGAGGGAAGTAAACTGGTATGACCTCTTTGAAAAGCGATTTGGAAATTTCTATGAAATCAGCAGTGCGCATACCCTCTGAACCAACAAATCCCACTGCCAGGACTTTATCCTGTGGATTTACACATGTAAGCAACAACAATACTGTTGGGAGACTATGTGTGATAACAAAAGATTGAAAACAATCCAGAAGTACATTAGTTAGGGGCTGGTTAAATGAGCTCAGCAGAATACTATGTAGTTATTTAAAAGAACCAGGAAGTTCTCCTGGTTCTAATATTTGTACTGTTTGTTTGAGACAGGGTCTCGCTCTGTCACCCAGGTTGGAGTGCAGTGGCACGATCTTGGCTTGCCACAACCTTGACCTCCCAGGCTCAAGTGATCCTCCCACCTCAGCCTCCTGAGTAGCTGGGACTACAAACACGCACCACCAAGCCCGGCTAATTTTTTTCATATTTGTTGTAGAGACAAGGTTTCACCATGTTGCCCAGGCTGTTCTCAAACTATTAGGCTCAAGTAATCTGCCTGCCTGAGCCTCCCAAAGTGCCAGGATTACAGGTGTGAACCACTGTGCCCGGCTTGTAAATTTTTTTGAAACTCCTTTAATTTGATAGAGAATCTTGACAGCTCACTCACATCAGCCCACTGAAAGGTGTCTCTGTATTTTTTTTTAATGTAGTTTGTCTTCCCCTGTCCATTAAGCAAGTGAGGACAACTTTGGCGATGGTTCTGTTGTGCCTTGAGGTATAAGGTGTGTATTAGAAAATCTCACTGCACGAGTCATGTAAGTCAGATTGTGGGAATGCTGAAACACCAAGGGAGGGGACCCCAGTATTTCCAGAAGGGAGGAGTGCTGATCAGAGGCACACAACCTCCAGCCTTTGCTACTTTGTGGTAAAGCTACAAGAAATGCCCAATCACAGTCTCTGAGGCCACCCCCCACCTTCTTTCAGACAAAAACAAACAAACAAAAACACCTTTTTTTTTTTGTATCAAAGTGTTTTACGTATCTGTCATTCATAAATGATTTAGTGGCTGTGCAGTTACAAAGAAATAAAAGACTGTTCCACTCTCAAAAAGTATATAGTTTAATGGTCTAATACGGATCCACTGAAAGAGGGCAGTTACACAAACCAAATACCAATAACACAACTGCATAAGCTAATAAAATGACTGTCCAACCAAAGCAGGTCCAACCCAATAACATCTCTGGCAGGTTTCTCTGCTCACATGCATGGACCCAATTAAAGCTTGTGTTCCACTTCCAGGTCACACCAACCACTCACTAGCTTTGAGATCTCAGGTAGTTTACTTGACCTCATTAAGTACTACTTCATCCATAAAACAGGGAGATGAGGACCCACCCACCTGACAGGAAAGTCAGAATAATTAAAGGAGACAGAGCATACACAGTGCTGGGTGCAGTCCCTGACACATAGGGCCAAATATACATTAACCATTCCCATCATCATCATCATTCTGAAATTTTCAAGATGTTTCTCAGGCTTTATTCTGCCATCAGGTATAAAAAGTATCAAGTTTATAAAAGAAGACTATGCACATGCATATTTCACCTCACTTTTGATTAATTCCTTTGTTGGGGTGAAAAAAATACACAAAAATTGAGTTCATTTTAGATAAAAACCTTTTTCTCTCAAAAATGTTATTTAAGCAGCATGTGTGTGATGTCTTTTAAGTTTTATGATGTTTTTACTCTGAATAACAAAAGAACCTGAAACACTGACATTTGCTTCTTCCAAGTTCCATGAATTTATTTTCACAAGGCACATGAAATATTTATGTTGCTTCACTTTCACCACCAAAATCAATAAGCCATTTGGGAAAAAATGGCCAAGGTCAGACATCAGGTTTCCAACTACAATAGAGGGCTACCAAACCTGCTTAGAATGAGATAATTTTACGGCCCAAATCTCATTCAGTATTCTTTGGCCCATCCTTACTCTCAGAATAAAATATTTTTTTTAGAGATTTTATGAGAACAAAAGTTTTGTTTTCTACACTTCTACACTCTAACAAGCCAGACAGATTCACGCTAATTGAACTGCAAGGCTTTTGAGAGTGGCTGAAAACAACATAAATGCTGTATGTGTAAAACTAAGAGGTTGTACTCACTCAGAAAAAGGAAAGGAGGGTCCCAGCCAGGTTTGGTGGTGAGCACCTATAATTCCAGACACTCTGGAAACTCAGGCAGGAAGACTGCTTGAGCACAGGAGATCAAGATGAGCCAGGCAACACAGCAAAATCCCACCTCCAAAAAAAAAAAAAAAGAAAAGGAAGGAAAGAACCATAAAGAATGAGATAAAGACCACAAAATTGAAACATATCTTAGTAGAGTACCATGGTGACACAGATAACAGTTAAGAAAGAAAGTTTCAATGACAGACCTTGGGTGACCAAAAGTGATTCTACAGAAACAAAATCAATAAGCAAGGAAAGGTCAAGCTGCGACAGAACTGATTTTTCAAGCAGAACGCGGGCAATACCATACAGACTTTTGGAAACATATACCAACCAACAGCAAGACATTTCAAATGGAAGCTGAGACACTGTTCTAAGGATAGTTGTTTTTATTTTCTTTTTTTGAAATGAAATGGATGTGAAGAAGAAAGAAACCTGAAACAATATTCAACCAAATGTAAATAATGATTATCAGTAGATGACAGGGATGATTTCTATATTTTAGTTATATATTTATTGTTTACCTTTTCCCAAATTTTCTAAAAATAAACAAATTACTTATATTTTTAATTACAAGCTTTTTTTGTGTGTGACAAAATGAATGAGATCAGCCATCCAGTTGTAGATATGGGATACTCTAGGTAATATCTATAGATATATATGTCTTCCCCATTAGACTCAGGACCCTCATGAATGACACCTTAGGTTACTGCTCCTTAGAACCCCAGTGTCTAGCACAGGGCCTAAAATATGAGCTACATTTATTAAGAAATGTTTGTTTAGCAAATGAATTCTGGATATGGCCAAAAACCCAAGAAGGTAACCCTGATCTATCCTCCAGATGGTACAAAAATGGCCAGGGTCTCCCACTAGTATCTGCCCAGGACTTCTCAGCCTCCTTCCACCAACGGTGCCCCTGGTGGGCATGTGCTGATCAGCCGGAAAGATGCAATTAGTCTGCATTATAGCTTAATGTCCCTCGCTTTTAATATCTTCCAGCGAGTCCTTTGTCCTTACTCATCTAGCTCCTTTCCTTTTAGTATTGTCTACTGAATTGAGCCATGCTGTTTTGCCCAAATCTTGCTCTGAAAGAAGCTATAAGAAACACAGTTAGGATGTTTTGTCTTGTATTTCTGCTAGAGATATCCAGGCCACTCCAACACTTTAAAAGAATCCACAGGAAAATCTGTCTCAGATCTCAATGCCATTAAAATAACTACTTTTCAGAGCAAGTGACACATTTTAATTTTATGAGCACTGTGAATCTTGAGATTTTTCTCTCAGCTTGCAGCTGAGAGCCAAATCTGTAGTGACCTTACTACATGCAGGTCTGTCTGTAAGCTAGCTTTTCCTCTTGTTTCATCTTATTATTCTTCCCTCCCTGTAAAATGACCTTGCTTTATCTTTATTTTTTTCCTCTCTCTCAGATCATGTGTACTTTTAGAAGTCCTTTGGAATGAGGTAGGATATAAACAAACCAAAAAATTAAATACAACCCCAAAGTCCCCAATCCCATGCTGTCTTTGGAGATTTTTATCCATGTAGCTTGCCTGCAAGACAAGAAAGTAAAGCTCCACACCACTCTCCTTGCTGTACCAACCAGGGGGTGACCTTTATGTGCATTTGTGACAAGAAGGTCTGTAGACCAGAGGCCCCTCCCTTTCCACTTCCTGACTACCAGCTCTAAAATACACATGACCACCAATGTGAATGGAGCACTATGACTCAAGGCAGAATTGCAAATGGTTAAGAGTGTAGACTTCAGCTGGGGGCGGTAGCTCACACCACTGTGATCCCAGCACTTTGGGAGGCCAAAGCGGGTGGGTCACGAGGTCAGGAGTTCAAGACCAGCCTGGCCAAGATGGTGAAACCCTATCTCTACTAAAAATACAAAAACTAGCTGGGCTTGGTGGCGGGTGTCTGTAATCCCAGCTACTTGGGAGGCTGAGGCAGAGAACTGCTTGAACCCGGGAGGCGGAGATTGCAGTGAGTCGAGATCGCACCATTGCACTCCAGCCTAGGCAACAGAGGAGACTCCATCTCAGAAAAAAAAAAAAAAAGAGTGCATACTTCAAAGCCAGACTACCTGGGTTTTAATCCTGCCTGCTACATTCCCCACTCCAACTGTTGACTTTAGACAAATTAAATAACATTTCTGCACATCTTTATTTCCCTATCTGTGCAACGGGAACAATATAATGGTACTGACCTCATAAGATTGTTGAGAACAGCAAATGCGTTAACACATGTAAAAGTTGACTAGGCCACTGCCTAACACACAGTAAATGTGGGACTACTACAATAGGACATTTCTGTTTTTGTTTTTTGTATTCTGTTGAGACGGGGTCTTGCTATGCTGCCCAGGCTAGTCTCAAATTCCTAGCCTCAAGCAGTCTTCCCACTTCAGCCTCACAAAGTGCTAGGATTACAGGCATGGACCCACTGCTCCTGGTCATTGCTTTTTTTCCAACTAAGGTAGCCCACCCACATTATCAAGTCTGATTGGCTGTAATGTTTCTCACTGTAAATTACTAAACTGACAAACCCATTTCTATGGTAACTTTGTGTCTGGATCTCATTTATAAATTAATGTTCATTCAAAATTCCCTGTATCCTGAATCAAGGACCAGATAAAACAAAATAAAATTAAATAAAACGCAAAATTCCCTCTAAACACCAGTCACGTTTAACCACAAGCTTTCTGATGTGAAGGAGAAAGCAGGTTCCCGGGAATGTATCCACAATTAGTAATAGGATGATCCCTCAACCCCCAAGTGTGAATGAATGCACAAGTATACACTACTGTGTGCATATACACACACCTGTCATTTTCAATATAGACATTTAATATGCCTGAAGAGATTTTTAAAAAAAGAAAAAAAAAGACTCATGAACTTTTTCTCAGGGCATTCTTTAAAATAATGTATTTTAATAGGCCGCAGGTGGTCAGAAAAAAATATATATTGTTTAGATATCAAAGAACAACTCTGCATTGTTAAGATACTTGAGGTCCTGATTTGCACCTGAGTTTAGAAAGCTACCTCATACACATGCACTTAAAATGAAAATTTCTCATCAGATTCCACATTTAATGCAATGCAGAGCCCAACTCTAGCTGTGCCCCATCTTTCCTCAGGGGAGAGCCAGTCTCAGCAACTTCCTTCACACTCAGCCTACCAAGATGTCAGTCCTCAGTGAAGGACTATTCCACATACGTATGTACATGATTATCAAATAAAAGGACTTCATACTCCAACTGCAGGAACGCAAAGGAAGAAAACCAGACAAGTATGAAAGCTGTAGAGTTTAGGAAAATCAAGGAAAAAATTAATCACTGAAACTCTTATCTCCTGCAACGAAAGTTACTTCAAAATTTGATGTAAATGGATTAAATTTCAGCATTTCGCTATACCGAAATTACACAAGATGGGAGGAAAAAAACCCAAGAATACATCGGAGTCATTTATCTTCCATTTCTCGTATTTCTCTTAATTACCTACCCAAATGAAAGCACCTAAGAGTTGTTAAAGTATTGAAATACGTCAGTCCTTTCTAATTAACTACCCAAATAAACGCGCGGAAGAGTAGGTTACAATATTTAATTAAAATATGTCAGTTTCTTTCATAATTCTCTTATTTCTGCATGTCACAAAAAATAGTCTAAGAACAGCAAAAATGAACGAGGACAATCCGCCAAGAAAACTGCTTTGAGGAATGTAGTAATCTCAGTCCTCTCAGGTTTACCACGCCAACGTCTTTGGGAGAGCGAAGGCAAAGGAGATGATAAAATGACACTTCCAAATAGCAACAGCTGAGATTACTTTCACATCCTAGATTCTTTCCACCAGGAGCGCGAGTACAGGGTTTTCTAAACGCTCTTCCCAAGATCCCGAGGTCAATTTCAAACGCCGCTCCTAGCTTAAGTCCCGAAGGAGGCTCGCTCGCCCACCCTACCCTGCAAGCATTGCACTTCCCGTTCGCTCTGGCCGGTCAGGAACCCTAATCTGACAGTGACAAACACTGAGAAAAGAGGAAGCGGCTAAAGACCATTTCAAGACATTTTTTTAAAGGGAGATCAATGGCCCTGTCTTTCCGGAAAACTTCCATGGGACGTTGCCATCACACCCTCTGAAAGTTTCAGCGAATGACAACGTAGCAAAAGTGAGGTCGACTCCCCTTTAAAAATATACATATATTTTTAATCCTCGAAATCCTCTCGCTATCAAAATCGATCCCTCCCCCGTAACAGCGAACGCAAAACTAAGAGCGCCCATCCCGGTGGGGCAGATCTCGTAAGCCAGGCTCGGGGCCGGGTGCGCGCCGGGTCCTCCCTGCCAAGCGGCAGAGGAGGGGCCGGCACCTCGGCGGCCGGAGGACCCGACGAGCGCCTCCCTTACCTCCCTCACCTGGTTTGACTGGTTTGGGTGGCGGCTTCGACATCTCGCTTCCTGGAGCTGCAAATCCTAAAGACCCCGCCGAAAAGCTCACCGCTTGCCCGTCACCTAGCACTCGTGCACCCCAGTTTCTTTTCGTCAGGCTTACAACGGGGCGCCTCCCAGGACCGGCGCCCAACCTTGGCTGCACGAAGAGCGGACGCAGGCAGAGATGTTCCGCCGTGTGCCCCGCCCCGCCCCGCGGCCGCCGGAGCCGTCCTGAGCGCGCGCCGGGCCGACGAGGAAGTGGACCCCGCCTGGCCGAGCGCTTATTGGCTCCCGGGCTGGCAGCTTCGCCGCAGCGGGAGCGCGGGCGGCGCGCACGGCGGCGGAACGGGCCGGAGCCGAGCGAGAGCGAAGCGGGCGCGCGCCAGTGCCGCGGGCCGCGCGCGCTCCCAATAGGGAAGGGCCGGAGCTGGCCAGGGGCGCGCGGGAGAGGCCACGCTTGCCGTAGCCCCGCCCCGCCCCGCCCCGCCCCAACGGGGCCGAGCGGATTGGAAAGGGGCGTCAGGTGGCCACCCCTACCTGGCATCCCTCTAATCCAGGAGGATCGTGGGGAAAGAGGCTGTGGGCCTCTCCGGGAGCGAACTGCGGGTAGCGGCGCACTGGGGACAGGCGCGCGCCTGGCTGTCGCCCTTGCCGCTGTGTTTGGGAGGACTCGAACTGGCGCCAGGTGAGTGCTTACCTGCTCGCCCCTGCCGCGCCGCGCCGCCTTGGTGGGGCCTCGAGGTGTTTCCAGAGGGTTTTTGTGCTGGAGCTCGGGACTTGGTTACGCCTTGAAAGCCTTGCCTGGACTCTTGCCACCCTCACGGAACTGATAGGTAGCCTGCCGAGGAGCACGTGGACTCATGCTCTAGCGCCCTGGCATAATCCTGAAAATGGGAACGCTACCTCCAAGAGACCGCGCAGTTGGGAGAAGTCGCCAGGGACAGGATTCAGGACTTGATCCTCGCAGGTCGAGATGGTCTCATTCCTCTAGCGTTGGGGTGATGACCTACTGCCCGCCTGCTGCCTGTTATTGTATGGCCTGTTAAGAATTTTTTTTTTTTTACGTTTTTAATGGCTGAAAAGAAATCAAAAGAAATATAACACTTTGCGACACGTGAAAATTACATGAAATTCCGATTACAGTGTCCGTGAAAATTACATGAAATCCCGATTTCAGTGTCCGTAAAATTTTACAGGAACACGGTCACGCTCATTTGCATCTGTGTTGTCTGTGGCCGCTTTCGCATTACCCAGCAAGGTTGAGTAGCAGCTGGCAAAGCGCAAAGCATTTCCCATCTGGCACTCTACGGAAAAAGTTTGCCGACCCCTGATCTAGCGGATTTTTTCTTCGGTGGGAGGAAAGAACTGGAGCACACAAGGAAGCCAATGGCATAAGTTCAAAATAACAGTCAATATTGTAAATTAATTGTGTATTTGGGGAAGGAAAAAACTATTTACGTAAGAACCTACATAAATGAAACCAACGGGGGAGGGGCATGAATTGCATTTTCAAAAACCCCAGCCCTTCACGCCTGTAATCCCAGCACTGTGGGAGGCCAAGGTGGGTGGATCACGAGGTCCAGAGATCGAGACCATCCTGGCCAACATGGTGAAACCTGATCTCTACCAAAAATTCAAAAATTAGCCGGACGTGGTGGTGGGCGCCTGTAGTCCCAGCTACTCAGAAGGCTGAGGCAGGAGAATCACTTGAACCCGGGAGGCGGAGGTTTCAGTGAGCCGAGATTACACCACTGCACTCCAGCCTGGGGACAGAGCGAGACTGTCTTAGGAAAAAAAAAAAAAAAACAAAAACCCAGCCTTGAGGGATTTGTTTACCAAAAGGGAGCAAAGTTTAAACAATAGTAGGAAAAGACTGCCCTATCTCCTGGAAGAAGAGAATCAAAATAGCTGTTGAATAGAATACAAAGTGAGAAGTCCTGGAAACATTTTCCTCTTTTTAAAATATCAGGCTGTCCTGTAGATACATTTGAAGAGAACATTTAGCAGGAACTTTGTGTTTCAGATCATTTGCCTTAGAGAGCTGCCCTCTTCCTACAATCTGCTGATTCTGCACATGCCACTTCTGACTGTTCGCTGTTTAGAATCCAAAATGTAAACGTTTAGTAGTGAAATGAATTAAACATAAACACATCTGAATTAAAAGAAAACCCAACAACATTTTACTTAGGGTTAAAAAAAAGTGTAAAAAATAAAAATTAGTCATTTTAGATTTGCTCTTGGCTATCCTAGTTTGTTCTCCCGCTATGCAAAAGCTCTCTGCTGTTGAGGAAAGCTTTGCACACACCGGGAAATAAACTACATAGATATTCCATGAGATTGAAGGTGGTGTGGATTCTAGTGATAGACATGCCCTGAAATGATGACTCTTTGGACACATCACATGATTTACAGTTTGTACCAAGCTTGCATTTGCTTCATGAAGCCTGGCAAATCATAATTGCAAGCTTTTTAAATTTGATGTTTTGTTTTGTTTTTGGTTTCTTGGGAGGCAGTTTTGGGGTTGTTTTTTGTCTGTTTGGGGTTGTTTTTTGTCTGTTTTTTGTTTGTTCTTTGGTTTTTTTTTTCAAGATAGGCGCTCTATGGCTAAGGCTGAAATGCAGTGGTGGGCGCAGTCATGGCTCACTGCAGCCTTGGTGATTTTTTTTTTTTTTTGAGACGGAGTCTCGCTCTGTCACCCAGGCTGGAGTACAGTGGCCGGATCTCAGCTCACTGCAAGCTCCGCCTCCCGGGTTTATGCCATTCTTTTGCCTCAGTCTCCCGAGTAGCTGGGACTACAGGCGCCCGCCGCCACGCCCAGCTACTTTTTTGCATTTTTAGTAGAGACGGGATTTCACCGTGGTAGCCAGGATGGTCTCCATCTCCTGACCTCATGATCCGCCCGCCTCGGCCTCCCAAAGTGCTGGGATTACAGGCGTGAGCCACCGCACCCGGCTACCTTGGAGATTTTTAATAGTTCTTATAGAGGGCAACAGGCAATGAATGAAACAGTAGAACATGATGTGGAGGTAGACAGTGCCAGGCCTGAACTTGGAGCTCCCCTCAAGCTGCCCTGTGCATGCACACTGTTTTTGAAATAAATGACTTCAGGGATTGCTGGGCCCACCCCCACCCACCCTAGTCCCTTAGCCCTGTTGCCTCTCTTGTCTCTGCATGTTCCAGTCGCCCACCCTTCCGGTCACATTGTTACCTGCTCATTGCTGACAGAGTATGCCCAGCATTTACCCAAACACTGGCTTGGACAGGCCCGGACTGCTAACTAATGTAGAACTGGGAGTTCCTGTTTCGGTTAAAAAAAAAAAAAAACCTTACATTTCACTGTATCCAAGAGATTTTATAAGTGGGTTTTTTATGCCATCTCACTCCTGGTTCCTGAATTCAAGTAACCTAACCCCCTCAAGCCAACTTCCCGTGCCACAACCATGCTCACTTGTTATTTACATGCCATGTAATTGATGCAACAGTCACACGTGTAAGCACAGATGTGGCAATTAGGACCGGGACCAGTAATCCTTTCCATTCTGTGTGCACAGCAAATAGTGCCCCATCAATAATACATCAGTAAGAATGACATCAGTTATCCATCAGAGCCTGACAATTAAGCTAGCACATATGTAACACCCTTTCTTTGCTGTTAGTAATAAAGTGCTTTTTAGCAGCTTGGAGTGATGGAAAGAAGTCAACTCAACTGGTTTAGTTTCATATCTGGCTTTTCCACTTACTGTCCGTGTGACCTTAGGCAAATCGCTCTATTGTCTGAGCCAGTTTCCACTTCTGCAAAAGGAAGAGGTAGACCAAGTAATCTCTAAAGCTATACTTCTCCAAGTTTGAGAATTTATGCTTCAGTGAGCTATCCAAAAATAAGTGAAATGGGGGCAAGGAATGACAAAGTTGTATGAATTTTTACTTTATTTGGTCAAGTGAGGATATCACTCTGCTAACAATTTTTGACAACATAATTTTGTAAGAGAAAGAACATTTATCGCCACAAAAGTGAGATAAAGAGCAGCTTCTCCCTTCCCAAAATAAGGCCAGTTGGCATCATTGCACTGACATACCGAAAAAATAAGAATAGGGTAAAATAAAATTCAAAAGCAGAAAAATTACAACATAAAAATGTATTTTACAATATTCATTGTATGCAGTCGTTCCCTCGATACATCTTGTAAATTTGGATGGAGATGTGATTCAACAACATAACTCTGGATGAAACTCAAATATCCAACTTGTTCTGTTTTATTTTATCTTTTAAGCCAGGGTCTCGCTGTCACCCAGACTGGAGTGTAGCAACTCAGTCTCCATTCACTGCTACCCCCACCTTGTGGGCTCAAGCAATCCTCCCACCTCAGCCTCCGAAGTAGCTGGAATACAGGAGCACACCACCATGCCTGGCTAATCTTTTGTATCCGAAGTAGCTGGAACTACAGGAGCACACCACCATGCCTGGCTCATCTTTTGTATTTTTGGTAGAGACAGCCTTTTACCATGCTGCCCAGACTGGCCTCAAACTCCTAAGCTCAAGCAATCCGCCTGCCTTGACCTCCCAAAGTGCTGGGATTATAGGCATGAGTCACCGTGCCCAGTTGCTATTTGATCACAGTCATTATTGAATTCTTGTCTCACACAGACTTGTTAATGGAAGTGGACCCCAGTCTTAAGCAATTGTACTCAATGTGGAATATTCTAGAAAGGCCAAGAAGTCAGGCAACAATAGCCCTTTCCCCACCAGGCTTTTTTCTGCATAACCCCTCCCCAGGGAGAGTGTGGACACAGATCATAAGAACTGGAGCATTGCTGGGAGCCTCCAGCTTGACAGGCAGCCACTTGCCCCCAGCTACACAGCCTAGGTCCCTGGCCACCCCCCTGAGCAGATAGGAATGAAGAACAGTGACTATCAAGAGATGACCTTCAGCAGCCACTATTAAGGTTCCCTCCAGCTGCGCTTCACCTTTTCACTTAGTGATGAAAAATGGCCCATTGTAATAACCAAGGACTGCTTTAGTGAACCTTAGGGAGGCATGTATGAAACTGCCCTCCATCCCCTAGACCAAAGGTCCACAAAACAGCAGCCGGTGGCTTAACCTGGCCCTCTGCCTGAACATTTGCAGTTTCATGTAGAAAGCACTACACAAATCCAATTAAGGGAAATTATAGCGCAATAAAAGGGAATTTCATTCTTGTCATTAGTAGACCTGTTAAAAAACATTATGATTATATATTGAATATCATCACAAAAATTTGTGAAAATATTTTTTCTCTTATTATGTAAGTCCATACATAACAATTTAGATTTTGCCTCTTGGCCCACACAGCGTCAAATATTTACTATCTGGCCTGTTTCCGAAAAAAATGTACCTAGCCAGGCCCAAGAGCTAGGCTTTTGGGTGAAGAAATCTTGTCTTTAAACGGCATTAGCTTCATTTTGCCTCTGGTCAGCAGCGACTTTTTTCCTGTATTATAAGGGGAGAAAGAGGCCAGCCCACAGAGGTCCCTCCCTGCCTCATTGATAACGAGTCATACCCAGGTGACTGAATTGTGCAGGTGGAAGGCAACCTGGCTAAGGAGAGGATGAAACTTCATATACCACACTGTGGCCTAGCAACTCTTCCACGCCTGGAAAACAGACATTCAAGGGGGAGTATTCCGCAGCTACCTGACGTTGAACTGGTTGAGAGGCCCTGAGCACGCCCCGGCTGTTGGCACTCAGTGGTAGCAGGGGAAGCCAGTACGGCAGGGAATGTGGATAACGCGGGGCTGTGCTGAGAGGTCACTGTTACCCTCCCCTCTCAGCTGGTGCTCCTAATTTAGGATTCTTTATCTCCCTAGACATCTAAATGAAATGCATTTGATTTTTTTTTTTTTTTTACTTTTAGGAAATACTAGGAAGCTGTGGTTTTCAAAGCTAATTATGAAAACATTTATCGTTGGAATCAGTGGGTGAGTAACTTTGGTACAGACAGCTCTTTAAGATACTGAGGATGTGCAAATGGTGTTTCCGTGTGGATGGAGTAGGGGACAGAGAAGCAGTGAGGATTCCAGAGTCCTGGGGAAGAGCAGACCACTGTGGGATGTCAGCGAAGTGCTGGTGTCATAAATGCCAACAAGAGATAGAAGAGTTTTCTATAAACAGAGAGACAGAAGAGTCTGTCAACCACATTTACCCACTTTCCCTTTTATTTTGTGGAGCTAACACCAGAGGCAAGGTCTGATTGGGCACTGCTTTCATTCAGGATGATTTATCATTCCCCATATGGGTGTTCCTCCATCATGACGGAGGAGAAAACTTAGTGTTTCTTTCCAGCTGTGCCCAGCTTCAGACATGTGCTATAGAGAACACCTTCACCTCCATTCCTTTCCCCCATGTTTTGGGTGGCCTTATGTCCCACGTTGCCCAAGCTAATACTTGTGGTCCTGGAGGCACCTCTCTTTCTCTCAAACGTGTTCTAAATTATATGGTCATCCTACCTGTGGTCCCAGAGGCTGGCATGCAAATAAAACATCAACATCAAGTGAAAATGACATTATTTGTTTTGCTACCATAGTATGTTCACCTTTACTCTATTATTTGTGACCCAGTTAATAAAATATAAGACTACTTTGTTTGTAATTTTGGGGAGATCACTGTGTTATGGTATTACATTACCATAGTAAGTCACCAATCAGAAGTAAAATTGAGTGAACTAAATGTCAGAATTCTGCTTTGCCTCCCATCTAATCAGAAGAAAAGTTCAGTTTTTCTCTGCAGTACTTCTCTTGTGTTTCTCTTCCTTCCCGCACTCACTGCCACCATCCTGATACAGGCTCTCATTCCGTAATCCCCATCTTTCCCTTCTAATCTTTCCCACACACCTCTACCAGTTTAAACTTCATACAGAACATTTTAATTATCTGCCTGAGGAATGATATTCAGTGGTTCCCAGTTATTGAGAATTAAATCTGAATATCATGGTATATGAAGGCTATCCATAAGTAATAAAGGAAATGTATTAGCCTCGGGGGTAGCAGGCTGCAGGAAAGATTTGATACTGGAGCTCAGTGGTATCACCAAAGACAGTTTTTCTCTCTTCTATGTGTCTTTCATTTGGGTTCATCTTAGAACTGACTTATCCTTTTGGTCACAAGTAGCTGCTAGGAGCCCTGTGACTTGTTTCTTCATAGCCTGTCACTGGGCAGAAGGGGAAATACTTCTCTTCCCCTAGGTCATAGGTCTCCCTTTGACTGGACAAGCATGGTCCACATACATGCAGCCACTGTGGTAAAAGAGGTGGGATTACATTGATTGGTTTAGGTCAGTGGGTTCTTTTCTGGAATTGAGAGTGGGAGCAGTCCCAACCAGACCTAGAAAACAGACATGGAACCTGGAAAGGCAACTACAAAGTCCACTACAGGATCCAATCCACCCTTCATTTGGCATCTGTGTAAATAAGATTTCCCTCTTCTCAATGTCCCAAAACAGGGCCGTATACCTAGAAACCTACCTCCTGTCTTGTCCTGTGCACTAGGTACTATCCATAACTTCCTAAGAAAGCCTTCTTCCCACTATCTTTTCTTTAGCAAGTGCCGTGATTTCTCCTTTTTCTCTTTTAAGAGACAGGGTCTTACTATGTTGTCCAGGCTGGTCTTGAACTCCTGGCCTCAAACAGTCCTCCCACCTGGGCCTCCCAAAGTGCTGGGATTACAAGGATGAGCCACTGCTCCTGGCCAAGTGCCTCAATTTCATTTTAGTGCTGCTGCACCTGTGAAGCCCATGCCAGATTCAGTTATGGCGACTTTTGTTCCTGCCTTGCATCTTATGAACTTAACCACTTGCTTCCCTAGGAAGTAATTGTCCAATAAGTCTCGACCAAATTATTACTTCATAGAGAAGTAATAACAGTAATTATTCAACTGCAAATAACAGGGGTTCTGAAGGATTTCAGAGGGCATCCATGAACCTCCTGGAGATTTAACACAAATGTAAATATAGTCATTTTTCTGGGGGTGTTAGTCCATTTGTCTTGCTATAAAGGAATGCCTGAAGCTGAGTACTTTATAAAGAAAAAGAGGTTTATTTGGCTCACTGTTCTGCAGGCTGTATAAGAAGCATGGTGCTGGTACGTGCTTCTGATGAGGGCCTCAGGAAGTTTACATTCATGGTGGAAGGTGAAGGGGATCCAGCATATCACATGGCGGAAGAAGGAGCAAGAGAGAGTGAAATGGGGCTGGGCACGATGGCTCCCGCCTGTAATCCCAGCACTTTGGGAGGCCAAGGCAGGTGGATCACAAGGTCAGGAGATCGAGACCATCCTGGTTAACACGGTGAAACCCCATCTGTAGTAAAAATACAAAAAATCAAAAATGAAAAAAAGAGAGAGCGTGAGAGGGAGATCTCAGACTTTTTAAACAACCAGCTCTCACGTGAACCAACAAAGCAAGAACTCACTCATTACCATGGGGATGGCACCAAACCCTTCATGAGGGATCTACCCCCATGAACCAAACACCTGCCACAGGCCCCACCTCCAGCTTGGGGATCACATTTCTTTTTTCAGACAGAGTCTCACTCGCCCAGGCTGGAGTGCAGTGGTGCAATCTCAGCTCACTGCAGCCTCGACCTCCCGGGTTCAAGGAATTCTCCTGCCTTAGCCTCCCAAGTAGCTGGGACTACAGGCGTGCACCACCACGCCCAGCTAATTTTTGTTCTTTGTTTTTGTTTGTTTGTTTGTTTGTTTGTTTGAAATGGAGTCTCGCTCTGTCGCCCTGGCCAGAGTGCAGTGGCTTGATCTCGGTTCACTGCAAGCTCCACCGTCCGGGTTCACGCCATTCTCCTGCCTCAGCCTCCCGAGTAACTGGGACTACAGGCACCCACCACCACGCCCGGCTAATTTTTTTGTATTTTTTTGGTAGATACGGGGTTTCACCATGTTAGCCAGGATGGTCTTGATCTCCTAATCTCGTGATCTGCCTGCCTCGGCCTCCCAAAGTGCTGGGATTATAGGCGTGAGCCACAGCGCCCGGCCTAAGTTTTGTATTTTTAATAGAGGTGGGGTTTGAACTCCTGACCTCAGGTGATCTGCCCACCTCGGCCTCCCAAAGTACTGGGATTACAGGTGTGAGTTACCATGCCTGGCCGGGGATCACATTTCAATATGACATTTGGAGAGGACAAACATCCAAACTCAGTCACTAGGGAAAGAGATGATAACCTTCATGGGATTCTCTCAGAGTCCCACAGTGTAAAAAAAATTAAAATCCATCCTGGCATTAGACTTTGTATCCCATCTCCATTACTTAACATGGACTAGTTTTATTACTATATTAACTTCTCAACCCTTAGTTTCCTCAACTGGAAAATTGGAATATTAACATCTACCTGTTGCAGAATGTATTCTCCATGTGTTTGAATAATTATAGACAGCCTTTTAACTTCTCCCTAGCCCACTGTTATGTCCAAATACAATGAGCCCTCTTGTTACCTGGCACATAAAAAAATAAATGGGCCAGGAGTTGTGCATTTATTTGGGTGTTGTGAGCAAAGAAGGGAGCGGCACCAAGTAGTCACCCTTTTTCCTTCCTAGGATCCTAGGATCTGAGCACGCTGGGCACGCTTCTCCTCAGGTTGGATAGCACATGCGAGCAAGGCTGTGAGTGTGCTGCATGTGGTGGTTGTGGGTGTGCCATAGGAGAAGGTTCCTATTCCTTTCCCACATGTTTTGGGTGACTTTCCTATTCCTTTCCCCCATTCCTTTCCCCCATCCTATTCCCCCATTCCTATTCCTTTCCCCCATCCTATTCCCTTCCCCAAGGAAGGTTCCTATTCCTTTTCCCCATGTTGTGGGTGGCCTGAGCTGTCGTCACCTGACCAGGATGTCTCCCAGTCTGAGTGTGGATTTTAGGTGCAGGCTTGTTTAAATACTTTTTCTCCCCTCTCCTCTCCATATCTCAGACTATCTTCTAGCCGGTCTGTCTCCTCCAAGGCTTGTGCAAAAATGGGGTGTGTATTTCTCATTGGCTTTAGCTAAGTCAGTGAGAAAGGATCTAATTACTACTGTTGGTTTGACTGCATGATCTTAACAGAGATAATTCTAGAAAATGACAGATGTTTCTAGCCAGATTGTTCATATTGTAATAAAGTCACTCCTGTTCACTATCTCATTTAAACCAAAACTTAATACCTAAGCTATGGACAATTGGTATAGTTTACAGACATTTTTGTTAAAGAGGGGGAAAAGTCGTAATATTGTCTCGATACATAGGGTAGCACCCACTCCCTTTTCCTTGTTTTCGAAGAGATGGCCCATATCCTACCCAATCGTGTATCGTAAGGTTAAATGAGAAATCTTGTGAATCAGGTTCCTTCTACCTTGAGGTATAATATAATAGTAGAGTTATATGCAGGCCATTTTGATGAATGGATGTTAATTCATTTTCTCTTTTCTAGATTATAAGTATTTGTGGATTGATCTCATCTGAGATTAAGCAAAGTTTCTTACAAATAGATGTGTAGTCAGGAGTTTTTTGTACTGTGAACATTTGGTGGTATGGTGAAATCTTGACCTCAGAGTAATAGTTTGAAGTGTACAAAATAAAATACAGGAATACAAAGGAAATTGGTTATATTGAAATATAGTTATAAAAATATTTTTAAAAACAAATTTGTGATATTGTGATATATACTCTTCTGAAGTCAATATATTAAATAACAATACCCAGAGGTGGGTCTAAACAATGCCATAAATCAGAAGTAATAATGAACATTGATGATACTTCAAGATATCCAACCCAACTGCAACATAATATGAAAATATCTGTGATTTCTCTTGGTGAATGTCAGGGGTACTTATATCACTTATATTTATAATTAAAGGAGATGCTAAATTTCTGTTAGAATTCAGTGAAATTAAAGGTATAATTTTTTTCTCATTCAAGTTCACAAATGCCCTGACTTATGTTCACAGACATGAGCCCCAGGTTAAAACACTCTTTCAATAAACGACTGAGTAGGGAAGTGCCTCCCTCCCGTGTGATCTCCTAGACGCTGGGAAACTGGATCTAAAGAGGAGTGACTCAGTGCCCCTTCTTCTGGACTTCACGGTCCGGCCAGAAGGGACAAATAACTGGCCCGAAGGGATAAGCTACAGTGGACCTCCCAGCTGGCCCCCAGGTGGAGAGAGATGGGGAAAAGGAGGCATCACAGAGGAAATGTGATATCATGGTAGGTGGGCTTGTACTAAGCCACTCCTGTTTTTTACACTGTGCCTTGAAGCAAAATCACAGTGACCGTATGCAGTTTTATACACTTGCACTAAAATGTGCTACTCATATTCTCTGTGTTGCATATGAACCATGTGAATATTTTGACATAGGCAAAAAAACATTTCGCTTCCAACACAGTGCCTAGGATTGTGTTTAAGTGTTAGTGTTACTCAGTTCGCTTACTCGGTAGTTACCTTTCTCCTTCATCTTTCCCAGCTTATTTCTTATCGTTTAGTACATCAGATCTGCTGTTTAAGGCACTATCTATGAAAGAAATCTTTTTTCTTAAATAGTAAATACTGCTTTAAATATCCTCTTTAAAAATATTTTAAAGTGTTTAATGATTTTTTTGGCCAGGCCCTGTGGCTCACGCCTGTAATCCCAGCACTTCGGGAGGCCCAGGCGGGTGGATCACCTGAGGTCAGGAGTTGCAGACCAGCCTGTCTAACATGGCGAAACCCCATCTCTACTAAAACTACAAAAATTAGCCGGGTGTGGTTGCGGCACCTGTAATCCCAGCTGCTCGGGAGGCTGAGGCAGGAGAATCACTTGAACCCAGGAACCGGAGGTTACAGTTAGCCAAGATCACACCACTGCACTTAAGCCTTGGTGACACAGCGAGACCCCGTCTCTCAAAAAAAAAAAAAAGTGTTTAATGATTTTTAATGCTTTTTCCTTCTTGGTACTTTTCTTTGCTTCAGTGTGACAAACGGTGGGAAAACAACACTGGCTAAGAATTTGCAGAAACACCTCCCAAATTGCAGTGTCATATCTCAGGATGATTTTTTCAAGGTATCTATAAAACTTCTTAAATTATTTATTTAATACAAAAAGGTTTAACCACCAAGTTAATTGAATTACATCCAAGAAGTCTTGGGCGAGTAATGTACCTTTGGCATTGAAATTAGGCTCAGTGCAATGGTGCTATTTATCCACTAGATGGCACTGTCTATCAGTGCTGATCTTTAATTGCTCCTTCAAAGCATTTATTAAAATACTTTAGTCTATAATTGTATTATTTCTTTATAATTGTATTATCCTCTTTAGTCTATAATTGTATTATTTCTTTCCTACACACTATTTTCATGGGTACTTTATTATTTTTCCAGCCAGAGTCTGAGATAGAGACAGATAAAAATGGATTTTTGCAGTATGATGGTAAGTAGATTTGCTTGTCAAATATTGTATGCTTATGTTCATTTTCTTTTTCAAACCCAAAGAACTTCACTATGTTGAACTTGATGGTTCTGTGGAACAAAAATTTAAAAAAAGAACTTTACTGTATCTGTGAAGGCAGTCTTAAAGTGTGTTTAAATATATTGCTGTACTTTAAGCCTGCCTTTGTAGGTTTCTGATTTCTGTTGAACTATTTAAATAAGTGAAAACCTTTTTCCAGTTTTATATTTAAAACTGAAAACATTGGGGCCAGACTTGGAGGCTGACACCTGTAATGCCAGCACTTTGGAATGCCGAGGCAGGCAGATCACTTGAGCTCAGGAGTTTGAGACCAGCCTGGGCAACACAGGGAGATTCCATCTCTACCCAAAAAAATACAAAAATTAGCCAGGTGTGGTGGTGCATGCCTGTAGTCACAGCTACTTTGGAGGCTAAGGTGGGAGGATCACTTTGCCCAGGAGGCTGAGTCTGCAGTGAACCCAGGTGGCACCACTCTACTCCAGCCTGGGTGACAGAGTGAGACCCTGTCTCAAAAAAAAAAATATATATATATATATATATATATTTTTTTTTTTTTTTTTTTTTTTTTTTTTTTTTGAGACAGAGTCTCGCTGTGTCGCCCAGGCTGGAGTGCAGTGGCGCGATCTCGGCTCACTGCAAGCTCCGCCTCCGAGTAGCTGGGACTACAGGCGCCCGCCACCGCGCCCGGCTAGTTTTTTTTGTATTTTTAGTAGAGACGGGGTTTCACCGTGTTAGCCAGGAGGGTCTCGATCTCCTGACCTCGTGATCCACCCGCCTCGGCCTCCCAAAGTGCTGGGATTACAGGCTTGAGCCACCGCGCCCAGCCTAAAAATATATTTTTTTAAAATAAAAATAATAAAACTGAAAACACAGGAATGATAGATTTTTCTTCTTTTTAATTGAGGTAAAATATGCCTATATAATTTACTATCTTTACCAATCTTAAGTGTACAGTTCATTGGTAATAGATACATTTTTTTTTTTCTCCCTTCATTCCCCTCACCTGCTTCCCCTTCCAGGCCTCTGGTAACCACCAGTCTACTCTCTATCTTCATGAAATCCACTTTTTTTTAGCTCCCACATATGCATGAGGATATGTGATACTTGTCTTTCTGTGCCTGACTTACTTCATTTAACATAATGGCCTCCAGTTCCATCCATGTTGCTGCAAATGATGACTTCATTCCTTTTATGGCTGCATGATATTCCATTACATATACACACCATACTTTCTTTATCCATTTCTTCATCGATGGGTACTTAGATTCATTTCATATTCTGGCTATTTGTGAATAGTGCTGCAATAAACATGGCGGTGCAGATATTTCTTGGATATATTGATTTCTTTTATTTTGGATATATAAGTGGTAATAGAATTGCCAGATCATGTGGTAGTTCTATTTTTAATTTTTTGAGGAATCTCTGTACTTCTGCATAGTGACTGTACTGATTTACATTCCTCCCAGTAGTGTATGAAGGTTCCCCTTTCTCCACGTGGAATCATAGGGTTTTCTTCTGAAGCAAGTTAGGCTTGCTCTCCCTCTGCCCATTCCTGTTCTGGAGATATATAAGTAGCTATATTGGTCACCCTCAACTACCCCATGACAGAATTTTGCCTGGAGCAGACTATATTCTCTCATTCTTTCAGCTTTCCTTCCTGGTGGCCAAAGTACTAGACAGCTGTGGTTTGGTTTTGTTTTTTTCACTGTTCAGAAAGGTTTGTGATCATATTTTACATGGATTCTCCTCATTCCTTACTCCAAGCTAACAGTTTTGAAGCCAAAGGATTACAGTCTATCCTAAAACATTTTCTGTAGAGAATATCATGCTAATAGGCTGTTTAATATTTAGTGGTCTTATTAACCTTTATAATAAAAAAGATGATCATTGAGTACTTATACAAACTAGTAACAGAGGGAGCTCCCTTAAAAAGGTCATAAAGTATGTTCTCTATTTTTAACTGATAATCTTTTAGGAAAAGTGTTATATGATCAGTTCTTACAGACACATAATAGTTTTATGAGAGGCAAAATTCTTGACTCATTCCCTGTTCTTGCTTCTTGAGTTGCAGCCAGGATCATTTTTTCTTTTTTTTTTTTTTCTTCTCTTCCTCTCGTCCAGAGGTTAGTGAGAAAATCATTACAAAGTAAGGGTGAAAAACAATGTAAGACAGTTTTCAACAATTGGAAAAGAATTACTATTTCTAATTTTTAATGAATTCTTACAAACTGGTAAGAAAACCTAATAGCCCAGTAGGAAAAGGGCCTAAGGTTGTGAATAAGCTCTTCATAGAAGCAGTCAGTTATTGGATTAGTAAATGTACAATAAAAACCTTAAAGAACTGTAAATTGCTTTTTTTCCCACTTACCAAGTAAATGAAGATGTTTAAAGCAATGAGAATTATCCAGTGAAAGCACGGGCTCAGTAAAACAAAGGCCCTAATATACTTTAGATGGAAGTATATAGATAAATTGGTACAGCCTTTCTGGAAGGGAGGTTGAGCATGTGTCCTAAACTTAGCATGTTCATGCCATGACTTCAAGGCATCTCACATCAGGAATCTATCTTAAGGAAAGATTTGAACATTTTAGGTAAATGCACAAATTTAAGGAATCAAAGTACTAGTCAAGTCTTTCTAAGCACAAACAGGATAGTTTTAAAATGTGGAACTATCAAGTTTGTAGAGGAAATAATTCTATTTTCAATGGAATGTAATTGATTAATATGAAATAAATCAAAACAAAAATTAAAAATCAAAGGATGGCCGAGTACGGTGGCTCACATGTGTAAGCCCAGCTCTTTGGGAGGCCAAGGTGGATAGATTACTTAGGTCCAAGGAGTTCAAGACCAGTCTGAGCAACCTGGCAAAACCCTGTCTCTACAAAAAATACAAAAACCAGCTGGGTGTGGTGGTGCGCACCTGTGGTCCCAGCTACTGAGGAGACTGAGGCGGGAGGATCACTTGAGCCTGGAAAGCAAAGGCTATAGTGAGCCGAGATATGCCACTGCACTCCAGCTTAGGTGACAGAGTGAGACTGTGTCAAAGAAAAAAAAAAAAAATCAAAAGATGGTGGAAAAATAGAAAATAATAGTAAGATGATAGATTTAAGCCCAAATATACCAGTAGCCACATTAAGTGAAAGGAAGTAAAATACTCCAAAAATTGTCAGACTGGTATTTTTTTTTTTAAGCCAACAATAAGTTCCTTAAAAGAGAAAGGCTTAATAGCTGGGTGCAGTGGCTCACAACTATAGTCCCAGATACTCGGGTAGCCGAGGCGGAAGAATCACTTGAACCTGGGAGGCAGAGGTTGCAGTGAGCCAAGGTTGCGCCACTGCACTCCAGTCTGGGCAACAGAGCGAGACTCTGTCTCAAAAAAGAAAAATAACGAAAGAAATGGACTTAAGTATAAGGACATAGAAATATAGGCAGTAAAAGGCTAGAAAAAGATCCATGATAGAAACACCTACTGAAAGAACTGTTTTAACTCTAGCAACTATACTAATAACAGACGAAGTAAACTTTAAGGCCGAGTATTACTGAGATAGAAAGAAATGAGTTACTTCGATAAGAAAATAAAACAACCTAAAATTTTTATCTACCTAATAACATAACATTAAAATGCATTAAACACTGACAGAGCTAAGAGGAGAGAAATACACAAATCCACAATTGGCGTGGGAGTTTTTTGTTTGTTGGTTGGTTGGTTTTTTATTGAGATGGAGTCTCACTCTGACACCCAGGCTGCAGTGCAATGGTGTGATCTTGGTTCACTGCAACCTCTGCTGCCCAGGTTCACACAATTCTCATGCCCCAGCCTCCCAAGTAGCTGGGACTACAGCCATGAACCACCATGCCTGGCTAATTTTTTTTTTTTTTTTTTTTAAATAGAGATGGGGTTTCCCCAGGTTGGCTAGACTGGTCTTGAACTCCTGACCTCAGGTGATCTGCCCACCTCAGCCTCCCAAAGTGGTGGGATTACAGGTGTGAGCCACCATGCGCAGCTGATGAGGGGGATTTTAACACAACTTCCTTTGTGTATTAGTTTGCTAGGGCAACATAGCAAAGTACCACAGAATGCCTGAAACAACAGAAAGTTATTGTCTCACAATTCGAGAAGCCAGAAGTCTGAGATCCAGGTGTCAGCAGGGTGGGCTCCCTCTGAGGCTATGAGGGAGACTCTTTTCGGTGCCCCTCTCCTGGCTTCTGGTGTTTGCTGAAATCTCTGGCAGCCTTGGCTTCGGCTGCATCACCCCAGTTCCTGACTTCATCTCCACATGGTACTGTCCCCGTGTGTGTCTGAATTTTCTCCTTCTGTAATCAATCATTATTGGATCAGGTGCCCACCCTACTCCAGTGTGACCTCACCTTAACTGATTAAATCTGTAATGACCATATTTCCAAATAAAGTCACATTCTGGAGAACTGGGCATGAGGACTTTAACATAGGGGGACACATTCAGCTCGTAACAGCCACTAATGGGACTAGCAGACAAAAATTACTAATGATATAACAGATTTGAACAATATAACTAACTTGACCAAAAACTGACATATACAGAACATGCACCTAATAACAGCAGAATACATATTTTTTTTCTTGAGTACATATTACCCCAAATAGTCCGTATATGCAAGGGCATGGAGTAAGTCCTAATATACTTTATGGATTGAAGAAATACAAAGATACTCTGTAATCACCATGAAGGAAATTAAAAAGCAATAACCAAGTGTTTGAAAAGTAAGCATTACCCTTTTTTCTGATTTTCAAAAACTTTTTCTAATGGAAAATTTCAAACTTATGCAGAGGTCAGCAGAAAAGTATGAACTCTCTCATGAGTTCACCACCCAGTTTTAATAAGATGAAATTTTGACCAATTATATTTCATCTATACTGTCACCCACTCTATTCATCTATATTGTTTTCAAGCAAATCCCAAACATCATTGTATTTTATCTGAAGCAAAACACATATCTATTCCTTGGGTCAAAAGCTAAATCACAATGAAAATCAGAAAATATTTTTAATGAATGATAATAAAAATATATCAAAACTAGAAAGACTGCTGGTTCCAGCCAAGACGGATTAGTCCCATTGCTCACTGGTCCTCCCTCCTACATGAAAAACCTACATGGTTTTTTCTACAATGAAACCTACAGTGAAAAACCCTGGACATAATGCAACAAACAGACAAAGGAAGACTGAAGGGAAAAAAGAAAGCATGCTGGCTAGAGATTCCAGGACATGAGGAATGACATGGCTATGGGATCCCTGAGTTTTCTTTTTGCTTCCTACATATACAGGAGAAGTATACAACATGGAACCATCCATAGGCACAGGCTAAAAAAGGAACAAGGAAAAGGGTGGCCTACCAGAATAGAAAACCTTTTTGATAATATCCACCCTACTCTAGCCAGACACAAAAGGCAAAAACATCCTCCTTCATGGTGTTAGCTGGGTGCGGAGCTAGACTTCCAGAAGATCCATCCAGCATTAGCAAGGCAGCGTGAGTCACCTCTCCACGTCATCCCTGGGGGTTGGATCAGTGGAACCAAATGGGGAGCTGCACTTTCACCTCCACCTGGCAGCACTCAGCTGGAAAGAGGCAGTGTGCAATGGAGCAGGTTGGCACCTCACCTTCCTTACTCAGGTGGTGTCAGCTCCTGTCAGCAGAACCCAGTGGAAAGATGAACTTCTGCCCACAGCTAGCAGCAATGAAACGTAACTGGCACTCTCCTTGACCCCCTCTTCCCACAATGGACCAACTTCCCCCGCAACACAGCATCAGCAGGGCCTAGCAGGAAGCAGAGCATCCGCCCCCACCTGAACCTGCAAGCTATACCGGAACAGGGTGACTGCCTGCAAAAGAAGATTAAATAGGATCTACAGCCTTATAACACAGGAGCTAAAATGTCCTGGACACAACTGAGAATCACTTGTTATATTAAGAACCAAAAAAGTTTCAACTTGACCAAGAAAAATGAGTCAATAGACACCAATACCGTGATGACACAGATGTTGAAATTATCTGACAAAGAATTTAAAGCAGCGTTATTAAAAGGTTTTAAACATAGTATTGCAAACAGGCTTGAAACAAGTGAAAAACTAGAATGCCTCAGTAAAGAAATAGAAGATTTGAAAAAAGAACCAGATGGAAATTTTAGAATGGAAAAAATACATTAATCAAAATTTGAAAACTCACTGGATTGGCTCAGTAGCGGAGTACGACAGAGAAAATAATTAGTGAACTTAAAGACAGAACAATACAAATTATTCTCAACAACAGAGAGAGAATAGACGGAAATTAATGAATAAAAATGTGGAACAATAATGAAAGATCTAATATTCATATCTTTGAAGTCTCAGGAGAAAGTGTGGGACTAAAAAAGTATTCAAAGAGGTAATGGTTTAAAAAAAAAACTTCTCAAATTTGGTTTAAGACATAAAACTTCAAGAATCTGAGCAATCCCCAGAGTAAATAAGTCTAATAAAAAATACAGAGATGGAACAAATTATAAATTACAAAAGCAAAAAAGGTAATATCACTGTAAATCCTATAGACATTAAAGAGATAAAAGGATATTATGAACACTCATTATACAAATAAATTTGAAAAGTTAGGTGAAATTGACGATTTCCTAGAAAGACATTGCTTACCAAAACTAACACCAGAACAAAGAAAAAAAAATAACCTTAATATTCCTATATCTATTAAATAAATTAATCCATCATTGAAAAACCTTCCGCTAAAAAACACTCTTTTTTTTTTTTTTTTTTTTTTGTTGAGACGGAGTCTTGCTCTGTCGCCCAGGCTGTAGTGCAGTGGCCGGATCTCAGCTCACTGCAAGCTCCGCCTCCCGGGTTCACGCCATTCTCCCGCCTCAGCCTCCTGAGTAGCTGGGACTACAGGCGCCCGCCACCTCGCCCGGCTAGTTTTTTTTTTTTTTTTTTTATTAGAGACGGGGTTTCACCGTGTTAGCCAGGATGGTCTCGATCTCCTGACCTCGTGATCCGCCCGTCTCGGCCTCCCAAAGTGCTGGGATTACAGGCTTGAGCCACCGCGCCCGGCCTAAAAAACACTCTTAAGTGCTGTTGGCCCAATTAGGTAGTTCTGGAGTGGAGCTGAGAATTTGCCTTTCTGACAAGTTCCCAGATGATGCTAATACTACTGGTTTAAGTACCATACTTTTAAAAGCTATAGGCTACTTTTCTAAAATTACGATTAGCTCAAGAAGCATGTACATTTTAGAGTGTGACAATGACATATTTGTGTTCTTTACAAATAGTCTGACTTTTAATTATTTATCTAGAAGAGCTCTTTGCTAATTAAATATCTTAACTCTTTGCCAAAGACATTACAGGTATTTCCCCCTATGAGTCATGTATCTTTCAAACTTATCTGTAGATATTTCATCTTCTAAAAATTTTACATTTTTGTGTAGTCAGGAAAGAATCAAAGTTATAAGTAAAGCAAGGTTAGCCATGGGTTTGTGACTGTCAGAGCTGGTAATAGGGACGTAGGAGTTCACTGTACTTTACTTTTTTGTATGTTTGAAATTTTCCATAATCAAAACGTTTCACTCTGGTTTATCAGTATTAGAGTTTCAAAGTGTTATCTAAAATATTTGTTATTAGGAGTTTTGAAGGGAAATAAAATGATGGTCTATATATTTACAGAATCCTGGATATACGCATCACAAAAAGTCACATCACAAAATGTTTTGCTATATTAATTGCAATTTTTGTGTGTTTGTTTGAAGTGCTTGAAGCACTTAACATGGAAAAAATGATGTCAGCCATTTCCTGCTGGATGGAAAGCGCAAGACGCTCTGTGGTATCAACAGACCGGGAAAGTGCTGAGGAAATTCCCATTTTAATCATCGAAGGTTTTCTTCTTTTTAATTATAAGTAAGCATCTCCACTCTAATATTGGCTCTGAGTGAATGCGGGGAAGAAAAACCCTTGTGAACTAAGTATGCTGTTATTTTAGGCCCCTTGACACTATATGGAATAGAAGCTATTTCCTGACTATTCCATATGAAGAATGTAAAAGGAGGAGGAGGTAAGTTTTGAAATCATCTGTGGGAGTTGTAATTCAAAACAAAAAATTTAGAAGAAAAATGAGGACAGCAACATTATTGAGCAATGTCATTTTTCAGAGACAGGAAGCCTTAACTCTTCTTTATAAAAGGAGCAAAACCTTTTTCCATAAATGGTCATCCACACAGAGTAATGCAAATTACTTTCTAAGAAAAGGGCCTTATATCAAGCTTTTGGCTCATTTCTCCTAAATCCTCAAACAAAGCAAGCCCATGGTGATTATGATTTTAATGTGAGTGAGCCTGTTCTGCCACAGCTACAGAGAACACCAATTAGTTCAAAGCTTAATCCAACCTAGTGGTCTCTCCATCATTATTTACACTATTTGTCTCTTAATTCTCTTATAAAGCACTAGAAGGAAAAAGGATAATTAAGAATGATAGTCAGTGGATTACAAAATTAATTTTAGGATCAGAGAACTAAATCCACGTTACTACTGTCCTTCTAACTGCCACTGGGTTAAAACATGTAGCATACTGTTTAGATTCAGCCTCTGAGTGATTTCTCCATTATCCTGACCATTCATATTTTACTTTATCAATTGTGTGTTTCTGTCAACATAAAGTTTCCTACATGTTTTGATAGTACAAGGGTCTATGAGCCTCCAGACTCTCCGGGATACTTTGATGGCCATGTGTGGCCCATGTATCTAAAGCACAGACAAGAAATGCAAGACATCACTTGGGAAGTTGGTAAGTGCCTTTTCTCCTTCTGTTCCAAAAGTCCCCCTTTTACTTGTCATTTGCCTCAAAGTATAGAAAAGAAAGGACTCATACAAAAGTATAAAGGGACACTTAAGTAAGAACACTCTGGGCTTCTCCTCTTCAATATTCTCCTGGTTTCTGTTTCTCTCTGTGGCTCTCATCAGCTTCTGGATGGTTATTTATTCAACCAGTATTGAATGAATGCCTTCTGGTGCTACCCTGGAGATGGTGAGGGGAATAAGGCAGACCCAGCCCCTGCTGTCATGCAGGTGACATTCTATCGTGGAAACAGGTACTAGAGACACCAGGGGCCCAAGCCTGTCCTTTCCAGCTGCTGTAAGTTCTGTGACACCAAGCTCTAGGGGACTGCCGAGATCCCAGTAGTCAGGGAAGGCTTCCTTAAGGAAGTCACATTTAACCAAACTTCGATGAGTTTAACTGAACAAAGGAGATGGATTGGGGAATAGAAGATCACCCCAGAAAGTGGGTATGGCACACGAAAGGACCAGGGACAGGAAGGAATGAGAAGCCCCTGAAAGAAAGCTGGTGTTGAGAAAACTTTCTGGTAAAGAAAACTAAGGGAGCAGATTGATGCTGGTGATACAGGCAGGGTCCAGACCCTATAAGGCCAATAGTCTAGGTAAGGACTTTGATCATTATTCTCAGAGAAGTGGGAAGCTCTCTAGAGGGAAGTTTTAAACAAGGACATGATTGATAAAAATTCTTTTTAGTTAAGACCCCTCTGGCTGTGTAGAGAATGGAGGAGGATAGATTTATAGGGTGTGATGTTAGACGCCTGCACTCAGTAGAAATGGGTGATAGAACAGCTATGGAGGGGGCGGGAAGATGACAGATGCCTCAGCAACTGACAGATGTTAGAAAAAAGTGAAGGCATTGCAGACCTGTAAGGGAGAAATGCATGTCTGTTTTGCACATAATGAGGTTGAGGTGCCTGGGAGACATACGTAGCAATTTGGAGGTAAGCATCTGGATCTGTGGGCTTGAGCTAAGAACAGATCACTGGAATAGGGCACTCAATGCAGAGAAGATGGCTGAAGGCTGTTCTATAAGGCAAAGGAGTTAGAATTGATGTATGCTTTTCACAATAAAGGGGACTTCTCCATGCTGTGAGAAGCCTGTTGGCCTCCAGGATAGGTAGCTATGTCAGAGCCCTGTGGAATGCATACGGAGTGCTTATCCCCAGGGCCGATGCTAAGATTCTGGCTGCACCATGTCCACCTTGGACCATTGGTTGCAAGAACATCCTCTTGCTTCCCTTCTCTCCCTTTTACCAAAAATGCAAATCTAATCAGGCTCTTGCCCTGCTTGAATACCTTGAGACGTCTCCAGATCTTTGAGATACAATCCAAACAGCCAGACATCAAGGCCTCTAACGACTGAGGTACTGAGGTACAGTCTTGCTCTAGAATCTCATATCACATTGTTCCCAGAGCTTCCTCATATTCTAGCCATTCCAAATGGTGCATCACTGCTCTTGCCTCTCCCTGCTGTTTTCCAGAAGGCCCTTTCCTTCCTTTAATCTAGACAACTTCTACTTTTTCTCCAAAGCTGCTTATGCCAGTTTTATTAAAAATACATCTCTTCTCTGATAGCTGAAAACACACACACACACACAAATACATATTTTCTGAGCCTGGTGAATTCTGAGTTAGTACATATGTTGCAGATCCCAGACCACTGCATGGTTTAAGAAGCTTCCCAGGTGATCCTCGTGTCTAAGTATGTTGAAGAATTACTCCTTAAGTGACCCTTTTGGGTGAACACCTTCAGTGCATCAAAAGTGCCATATGCAGGACACCACTTTCTTTCTTCTGTTTCATTCCTCTTTTCTTCTTTCTTTCTCTTCTCTTTTAATTAAATAATTTTCACATAAGCCAGTGTGGATTTATCTGTAACAATCCAGCATTTTTGACCTATTATACCTGGCTAGCATCTACTTCTTTCTTTAATCGCTATTAATTTTCTTTTAAGTTATGGTCCTGGGTGCCTTGGTTAAACCTATTGGCATTTACAAGAGACGTTGGGTGCCAAAGTAAACATTGTATATTAATAAGCCTGTTAGCATTTGAACCGCTCTCTTTTCCCCTTCGTAGTGTACCTAGATGGAACAAAATCTGAAGAGGACCTCTTTTTGCAAGTATATGAAGATCTAATACAAGAACTAGCAAAGCAAAAGTGTAAGTATTGTGCTAACAAAGTGGAAGGTAGAGGAGAAACAGCCAGGAAAATAGTTCATTACATATGAAAGGATGGAATACCAGAATGCTAATGTAGGAGTGATTGTGCTCATCCATTCTTTGCTTTGAGGACAATTCAGAATCAGAAATTCTGGGGGGAAGGTTTCGAGACTCAGTTAGTTTGTCTGTCTGTTTTTAGGGGTTACATCTCTTAATGCTATTTATGTGATTTACTTTAAAATGTTTAGTAGATGGCTGTACCAAATGGGACTGGAAGTATCCTTTGGGCAGAGCATAATTAAAATGCTGATGGTTTTGTTTTTGTGTGTCCAGAGCTCCCCATTTCTTTTATTCCCTTGAAGATTTCCATAAAATTTCTACTTTCCAAATACCTCAAAGATAAACAAAAGATTTTTTAAAGTATTATGAAGTGTTTATTTAAGGTTTTCATATTGGACAGCACTTTCTGCAAGTGCCAGAGATTTGCCTAAATATGGCTTCAGCAGAAAGGCAGTACAGGGGTAATGGTGGCTTCAGACCCAGCTGGATTAACCCGTTTATGCCTAGTATGCCACTGTTGGAACTCTAAGCTAGTAGGAGTTATTTATATCCTAATGCTCAAGGTCATCACCAAGGTCTGGTTTTTCACACAAAAAAATTTGCAACCTCCAATATTAATGGGTTAAGGAACTCAAATAAGGTCCTCAGGACTCTGCTTCTATTCTACTTTCTATTTAGGGTTTATTTTGAAGTCAGGCTCTCCACTGACCTGTTGTCTGTTGACAACAACATCCTCCTAGGTCCATCAGTCCCAGTGTGAAAAGATACCTTTTTCAAGATTTGACCACGAGTTGATAAATGTTGGAGCTGGGTATTGAGTACAAGGAGGTTCATATTTATTCTCACTTCTTCTGCATAAATTTGAAATTCTTTATCTTAAATCATTTTCTAAAAAGCAATGTTCTGTTGTAGCCCAGATGATTGGTCCTGCTGGATCACATGACTTGCCAAAGTGATTGTTATGGCCAGAGAGATGGCATACTCTGATTGGCGAGGTCTGGATCACGTAACCCATCTTGTAATTGAACACCCCACCTAAGACTTTCTGATTTTAAAAATTTCCCTGGCCAGGTGCAGTGGCTCATGTTTGTAATCCCAGCACTTTGGGAGGCTAAATTGGGAGGATTGCTTGAGACCAGGAGTTCAAGACCAGCCTGAGCAACATAGTGAGAGAGACTCCGTTTCTACAAAAATTAAAATTTTTAAAAAATTAGCTGCCAGGCATGGTGGCTCACACCTGTAATCCCAGCACTTTGGGAGGCCGAGGCAGGTGGATCACGAAGTCCGGAGATCAAGACCATCCTGGCCAACATGGTGAAACCCCATCTCTACTAAAATACAAAAAATTAGCCGGATGTGGTAGTGTGCACCTGTAGTCCCGGCTACTCAGGAGACTGAGGCAGGGGAATCTCTTGAACTCAGGGGGCAGAGGTTGCAGTGAGCCGAGACTGCACCACTGCACTCCAGCCTGGTGACAGTGAGACTCTGTCTCAAAAAAACAAAACAACAACAAAAAAACTAGCGGGGCATAGTAGCACGCGCCCATAATCTCAGCTACTCAGGATATTGAGGTGGGAGGATTGCTTGAGCCCAGGAGGTCAAGGCTGCAGTGAGCCATGATTGTGCCATTGCACTCCAGCCTGGGAGACAGACAGCCCTATCTCTGAAAATTAAAAACTTAAAAATTTCCCAAAGAGAAAGCAGGGCAGGAGGTAGAAACCAGAAGAAGAAGGTCGAAAAAACTTGCTGGAAGGACAGAACTGTAGATCTAGCTGTTGTTGTATTTGAACTATTTGAATTAAAAGAATTTCCATGGCTAACACCGGCAAAATGCAATCATCAACTGGCTCAGAGAAGAGAGTATGACTCACTCCAGCAGTGAAGAACATTATATGTTTTTTTGGTGAGAGGCAACTGCCCTAATCCAAATGTTGTCCTTCCTCAATAAGAAACTGAACCCAACTAGGCAGCTCATTGATCCTAAATATTGTTGATTTCAGGATCAGCCCATCATATAGGCATGAACCCATTTGAAGGAATTTCAGGACCATTTTAAATTTTCTTCTTGCAAGTAGAATTTAGAATCTTTGCCAGATATGCCCACCCACTCCTGCCGTCTGTTACTTTGATGAAAGTCAGGCCTCCCATAATGAATCTCAGAGCACCAACGTGAGTGGATATAGAGGGTGTGGGGTGAAGGGAAGGGCTCAGCCTTCATAAATGATAGCACATGAGCCAGAACCACTTCTCTGAGAGTTACTGGCCCCCCTTTCTGTCCCTAATGAGGCACTTCCAGAAGTGTTTCAGCTGTTGGACACCTGTAGCTCTTTGTCTTCTCAGCAATGGCCAGTGCTTGGGTCCAACTTTCCTTTATGACTAAGTCATACACTGGAGTTTGGCCTTATGATCTACCTACTGATAAAGATTAAAGTAGCCTTGGTCATGTAGCTCAGGTAAATTGCAACCAGTTCCATTCCAAATTCAGCCTTCACCATCTGTTCCAAGGCCCAAATACAGCTGGCATGTTTTGACAGGTGCTGCTAGCCCACAAGAAAGTGCATTTCCCTATGTTGTGATGCCCCTCCTCTTTCCTTCCCTACATCCTAGAGGCAGGCAGGAAAGTATTTAGCTATGCCATTTGAGGCTTCTAGATACTCGATAAAGTTTAAAAAAAAAACTTAAAAGAGGGATAAAAACAGAAATACATCAGCTTTTCTTACCTGTAACATTTGTGCTGTTTTTTCTCAGTTACATAAATAAGTTACTGTTTTATTTCTAGTAACCTATCACCTTTCCTGGTTCTTCCATCCACAGTAACCTGGCAAAGCCATGCTGAAGGTACCCTCAGCGTAGCCTGGTTTAACCCTGAGTATGACACACACTGAGCCAGCTGGGGAGACCTTTCCTGTTTCCAGTGACTGATCTTCAGGGTTTTTTTTTTTTTCTCACATCTCATAAACTTGTTTAGCTAATATTTCAGTCTTAAGTACATAAAATCATAATTATGATAAAGTAATAATAATGAAGGGGAAACAAGAAAGACTGAGTTTATGAAACAATAAATTATTCAGCAGAGTAAGGGAATGGAGTTATACATTTAATTTAATCCTTATTTAAATCCAAAGCGTGAGGCAAAATTTAATCATTTCCTTATTCTTACTAAAACAAAGTAGTCTAGCCACCAGGAACATTCAAACTCCCTTTAAAAACATTTATTTTCACCTCATTATAAAAGCATATTATTTTTAAAGGTTTTTTATTTAATTTTATTTATTTATTTACTTTTATTTATTTATTTTTTTGATATGGAGTCTTTTTTCTTTCTTTCTTTTTTTTTTTTTTTTTGAGACGGAGTCTCGCTCTGTCACCCAGGCTGGAGTGCAGTGGCGCAATCCCGGCTCACTGCAAGCTCCGCCTCCCGGGTTCACGCTATTCTCCTGTCTCAGCCTCCCGAGTAGCTGGGACCACAGGTGCCTGCCACCATGCCTGGCTAATTTTTTATATTTTTTTAGTAGAGACGGGGTTTCACCATGTTAGCCAGGATGGTCTTGATCTCCTGACCTCATGATCCGCCCGCCTTGGCCCCCCAAAGTGCTGGGATTACAGGCATGAGCCACCGCGCCTGGCCAATATGGAATCTTGTTCTGTTGCCCAGGCTGGAGTGCAGTGGCGTGATCTTAGCTCATTGCAGCCTCCACCTTCTGGGTTCAGGCGATTCTCTTACCTCAGCCTCCCGAGTAGCTGGGATTACACGTATGCACCACCACGCCCTGCTAATTTTTGTATTTTTGTCAAGACGTGGTTTTGTATGTTGGCTAGGCTGGTCTTGAACTCCTGACCTCAGGTAATCTGCCTGCCTCGGCCTCCCATAGTGCTGGGATTACAGGCATGAGCCACCACACCCTGCGCTGTTAAATGTTTATTATAAAGCAAAAGGGAGAAAGTAATTACCTGTGTTCTCTTCAGTCATTAGTGTTAACATTTTAATGAGTACATATCCAGTCTTTTTACTGTTCACATCAATCTCTCTTTTACAAGAGTGCAAGGGCAGTGTGATTAATCAGCCATGCTTATCTCTGTTTTTAAATTAGTATTTAATTTTTATGCAGCTTTATAGAGTTCATTATATAATGAAACTAGCTCTTCCAGTTAAAAACAAAAATCAAGGCTGAGTTCTGTTTTGCACACAGAAGAGAAATATAAGACTTGACATTGACCTTTTAGTAGAGAAGAAAGATGTCACGTGTCTAGTTTCAAATCAAAGGAATAAGAAGTTGCAAAATAAAATTTAATTATCAGATGTTTGCGTTGTTCTCATTAAATTTAAAGTTTAATCTCATTATAAAATTATAGTATAATTATCTAGTATAGTAGTCCAAATTAACATAAGATCACTTAACCATTTCCCAATTGTTGTCTATTTACTGTTGTTACAGGTGTTTCACATGGATAAATCACAAGCTATAACAAAATATATACATGTATTCTTTATTGGTTTTCTTCTTTTTGAATTATATCTCTGGAGTAAATTCCCAGAAATGTCACTTGTGTAGTGAAAGGATGTAATCATTTTTACATTTTACATATTTCAAAAATGAAATACTACATTAAAAAATGTGTGCTCTCCAATATGAGCTGTGTAATAAGAATGTGGTAGGTTTATCATTGAATTTCTATGCCAAATCAAGTATTCACTGGGCTTCCATCGTTTAAGAAAAGGGATTAAAGGTAATAATACGTTCCCCACATCAAGGGTAACACTCCAAAACAAGGAGTATACTGCAGACAGCTACCCTTTGTGGTTTTATTCTAGTCTTCAAACTATTTCATTCCCTGAAGTCAAGGATTACTATACCAATTGCAAGTGATTTTGGATATCTATCTGATATTTTCAGTCATGCTTCAAATTTAATGCAGGGATTAAAAGAATGGGACTTGGACTCAATTTAGTTCTTTACAGGAAACCAGCATTTTTGGCTCCAGAATCCCCATAATTTAAACATCCTTAGATTTACTGTTGTTGATGTAAAGATTTAATAAAATGAGAATTGGAATTCTCCATTAATTTCTTTTTATGTTTATTCCCAAGGTTTGCAAGTAACAGCATAAAGACGGAATGCAGCAAATCCTTCCTGAAGTGAATTAGGAAACTCAAAAGAGTAATTTAAGAACCTTAACCAAGATACAAGGTGTACTGTGGTACAATGACAGCCATTGTTTCATATGTTTGATTTTTATTGCACATGGTTTTCCCAACATGTGGAACAGTAAATATCCATGCCAATGGACAGGACTCTAGCTTAGCAAGTTGCTCCCTCTCCAGGGAGCACATAGGTACAGCAGAGCTCACAGTGAGTCAGAAAGTCTCCACTTTTTGAACATAGCTCTAAAACGATGATTGTCAAACTTTTCTAACTGGAGCTCAGAGTAAGAAATAAAGATTACATCACAATCCAATATATGTAGAATTCATTGTATGTGTATTTGTGTGTCTGTAGGTGTGTATATGTGTGTGTGATACATACATATATCAAGTATCATAGGACATTGACCTTATATATTCTGAACTGTGATGTTTTTCCATCTTTAATTTCAAAAAGTATATTGATCACAACCACAATTTGGAAAATGTTGCTCCATACCATCCCATACCACACTCACCACCTGCAAATAATAGCATTACTAGGAGCTGCAGTCACAATGAATAAATCAACAATTTGCTACAAGATCTAGGATTATTTGTGTATTTTGGTAGGGGAGTGTGTGTGTGTGTGTGTGTGTGTGTTTAGAGGAGTGTGTGTGTGTGTTTGCATGTATCTAATACCATTGTATCTCATTGTTGAGACTTTGTTACAAATAGGGTTTCTGGGTTTTTCCTCCCCCCCTCCTGGTTCATTTTGTTTTTGTCAAACCAGTGGTCTAAAATCACAGAAATAAGCAGTTACTTCAATCATGTGGAATCCAGGGAACCTGTGTTTTGGAAAGCACAGGAAGGAGGTCTGAACTGTGTGATCTCTTGAGGCTGCTTTCAATGCTGGAATTTAAATTATGTATTGGACAATCTTTTGCTTATTAATAACAAAAAGATTACACACAACCATCTCAATTTTCTTTTTTTTATACTTTAAGTTCTAGGGTACATGTACACCATGTGCAGGTTTGATACATAGGTATACATGTGCCATGTTGGTTTGCTGCACCCATCAACTCGTCATTTACATTAGGTATTTCTCCTAATGTTACCCCTCCCCCAGCCCCCAACCCCCGACAGTTCCCAGTGTGTGATGTTCCCAGCCCTGTGTCCAAGTGATATCACTGTTCAATTCCCACCTCTGAATGAGAACATGTGGTGTTTAGTTTTCTATCTTTGTGATAGTTTGCTGAGAATGATGGTTTCCGGCTTCATCTAAGTCCCTATAAAGGACATGAACTCATCCTTTTATATGGCTGCATAGTATTCCATTGTGTGTATGTGCCATATTTTCTTAATCAAGTGTATCATTGATGGACATTTGGGTTGGTTCCAAGTCCTTGCTATTGTGAATAGTGCCGCAATAAACATAAGTGTGCACGTGTCTTTATAGTAGCATGATTTATAATCCTTTGGGTATATACCCAGTAATGGGATCACTGGGTCAAATGGTATTTCTGGTTCTAGATCCTTGAGGAATCGCCACACTGTCTTCCACAATGGTTGAACTAGTTTATCCTCCCACCAACAGTGTAAAAGTGTTTCTATTTCTCCACATCCTCTACAGCATCTGCTGTTTCCTGACTTTTTAATGATCACCATTCTAACTGGTGTGAGATGGTATCTCATTGTGGTTTTGATTTGCATTTCTCTGATGACCAGTGATGATGAGCATTTTTTCACATGTCTTGGCTGCCTAGATGTCTTCTTTTGAGAATTATCTGTTCATATCCTTTGCCCACTTTTTAATGGGGTTGTTTTTTTCTTGTAAATTTGAGTTATTTGTAGATCTGGATATTAGCCCTTTGTCAGATGGGTAGATTGCAAAAATTTTCTCCCATTCTGTAGGTTGCCTGTTCACTCTGATGGTAATTTCTTTTGCCATGCAGAAGCTCTTTAGTTTAGTTAGATCCCATTTGTCAATTTTGGCTTTTGTTGCCATTGCTTTTGGTGTTTTAGTCATGAAGTCCTTGCTCATGCCTATGTCCTGAATGGTATTCCCTAGGTTTTCTTCTACGGTTTTTATGGTTTTAGGTCTAACATTTAAGTATTTAATCCATCTTGAATTAATTTTTGTGTAAGGTGTAAGGAAGGGATCCAGTTTCAGCATTCTACACATGGCTAGCCAATTTTCCCAGCACCATTTATTAAATAGGGAATCCTTTACTCATTTCTTGTTTTTGTCAGGTTTGTCAGAGATCAGATGGTTGTAGATGTGTAGTGTTACTTCTGAGGCTTCTATTCTGTTCCATTGGTCTATATATCTGTTTTGGTACCAGTACCATGCTGTTTTGGTTACTGTAACTTTGCAGAATAGTTTGAAGTCAGGTAGCATGATGCCTCTAGCTTTTTTCCTTTTGCTTAGGATTGTCTTGGCAATGCAGGCTCTTTTTTGGTTCCACATGAACTTTAAAGTAGTTTTTTCCAATTTTGTGAAGAAAGTCATTGGTAGCTTGATGGGGATGGCAATGAATCTATAAATTATCTTGGGCAGTATGGCCATTTTCACTATAATTATTCTTGCTATCAATGAGCATGGAATGTTCTTCCATTTGTTTGTGTCCTCTTTTATTTCACTGAGCAGTGGTTTGTAGTTCTCCTTGAAGAGGTCCTTCATATCCCTGTAAGTTGGATTCCTAGGTATTTTTTTCTCTTTGTAGCAATTGTGAATGGGAATTCACATATGATTTGGCTCTCTGTTTGTCTGTTATTGGTGTATAGGAATGCTAGTGACTTTTGCACATTGATTTTGTATCCTGAGACTTTGCTGAAGTTGCTTATCAGCTTAAGGAGATTTTGGGCTGAGATGATGGGGTTTTCTAAAGATACAATCATGTCATCTGCAAACAGGGACAATTTGACTTCCTCATTTCCTAACTGAATACCCTTTATTTCTTTCTCTTGCCTGATTGCCCTGGCCAGAACTTCCAACACTATGTTGAATAGGGGTGGTGAGAGAGGGCATCCTTGTCTTGTGCAGGTTTTCAAAGGGAATGCTTCCAGTTTTTGCCTATTCAGTATGATATTGGCTGTGGGTTTGTCATCAATAGCCCTTATTATGTTGAGATACGTTCCATCAATACCTAGTTTATTGAGAGTTTTTAGCATGACGGGCTGTTGAATTTTGTTGAAGGCCTTTTCTGCATCTATTGAGATAATCATGTGGTTTTTGTCATTGGTTCTGTTTATGTGATGGATTACGTTTATTTATTTGTGTGTGTTGAACCAGCCTTGCATCCCAGGGATGAAGCCGACTTTGAGACAGTCTCACTCTGTGGCCACGCTGGAGTTTGGTGGCATGATCTCGGCTCACTGCAACCTCTGCCTCCTGGGTTCAAGCGATTCTCCCACCTCAGCCTCCCGAGTAACTGGAACTACAGGCGCGCTACCATGCCCAGTTAATCTTTGCATTTTTGGTAGAGATGGGGTTTCAGGATGGTCTCTATCTCCTGGCCTAGTGATACACCGGCCTTGGCCTCCCAAAGTGCTGGAATTAGAGGTGTGAGCCACCATGCCCAGCCAACTATCTCAATCCTTGACATATATTGTTACATAAACCATTCTCTGCAGACTCAGTAAGCTCTCATTATTTCTTTATTTCTAACTAGCTTGCACTCACTTGGTGATGACTGGACAGTTCTTTGGCTCCCACACACTACAAAAAATACAAATAAAAACAAAACCCAGGTTCAAATTACAGTTCATCCACTCAGTAGCTATGACTTCAATCAAGCCATTTAAAGTCTTGGTTTTCTCTTTTTAAGATGGGGAATATCAACAGTATTTAAAATGGATGTAAGGTAGAATATGGATAAAGTTCAAATATTTTAATGTGGCCTCCAAGGCTTTCTCTGATCTGGCTTCTGTGTACCTCTCTATCCTTATTTCCATTCAGAACTGAGTCATATAGTCACTTCTCCCTGCAAGGGAGGCTAGGAAGATGTCATGATAGTTTCAGACCAATTGTGATTCTGCCTTGGGATCAAGGCAATATCCCAATTCTTTGGGATCTTTTAGTGAGGAAATAGGAAAGCCACTGAAGATGCCTACCACAGCCTTTTTCTGCATACCTTCCCTGGCCATGATTTTATCAAGTTTGGGTTGCTGTAATTTATGTTATTAACACATTAGGAGAGTTTTGTTTTGTTTTATTAGGATAAAAATAGCGTATCGATATGATTATTAAACTTCACTTCTAAGAATTTCTGAGATGCCTTCTTCTCCCCCTCCCTGCTACAGAGGCATGGCCCTGCTGATTGAGAACCATCAGTTTTCTCCCCATTTCAGCATATGAAGGTCAGAGAAAATATCTTTATCTTGCAAAAAAAAAAAAAAAGCATTAAAAAGGAAAACATTCCAGTAATTTTGGGAAGAAATAAGTATATTTTTGCTCACTTGTATCAGTGAGAAATAAATAGGAATTTGAAATAAGAACACCAGTGCTTCATTTCTGCATGCACTGATTCACATTACAGTTACTCTTTATTACAGGAGTTACTGGTGGTACTGTTATCTATTTAGAAAGATACAATACATATTTGATAAGGAGCAAATCTGCTGAAGTCTTCACTTTCTGTGCATAAATAACCCCAGTTCCTTTAAGATGAGTTTGCTGTAGGAAGGCTTCATCGTGTTTAGTATTAAACATGAGTTTGATTTCAAAGGTTTGGAAGACACACAGACCATTACACTAAAGGATGAGATTCAAGCCAAGTAGTTTAAGTATATGCTTGTGATATATGACAGTCACAAAATGTTGAGGTATTAGTTCAACGCTCTATATCTCAATATTGAAATTGAAACTAAAGCTGTCCAACACCATGCAACTACCTGGTGACAGGACTAGTCCACAATCCTGACATCATACAAGCATGCACACATACATTTTTCATTTTAGACAAAGAATGGCAGAAAAGTAGCCTGCTAGAATACATCATCTCTCCTTCCCTATTTTAAGGGAGCAAATCAAGGAGCCTGGAAAGGCAAGAGCTGTGTCAGGACAAAATGAAGGTTTCTGTTCTGCACCTTTGGAGGCTAGTCAAGCATGCAAGCCAGCTCATGAGGTTATTCATGGGGTAGGGAACAGTGGTGAGGTCCTGGAGCTCCGTGCCACCATCTGGCCATGTTGACCTGTGGTTTGTGACTCTAGCTGTCCTTTCAATATGCCATCAATGGTGGGGAGTTCAGAAAAAGCAGGTTGGGTGCAGTGACTCTTGCCTGTAATCCCAGCACTTTGGGAGGCCAAGGCAGGCGGATCACCTGAGGCCAGGAGTTCAAGAACAGCCTGTCCAATATGGTGAAACTCCGTCTCTACTAAATATACAAAAATTAGCCAGGCCTGATGACGTGCACCTGTAGTCCCAGCTACTCAGGGGGCTGAAACAAGAGAATTGCTTGAACCGGGGAGGCGGAGGTTGCAGTGAACCGAGATAGTGCCACTGCACTCCAACCTGGGCAACAGAGTGAGATACCATCTCAAAAAATAAAAAGAAAGAAAGAAAGAAAAAGATTATGGTAGAAGTGAGCTATGTGACTTTTTAGGCCAGATCATAAAAGGTGATACAGCTGAAAAGATATGCAAAAAGCAGAAAAGACATTACTCTCCTGTGCACACACAGAAATAGATGAAAATTGCAATAGCAGCTTTTGGGCCCTAATCAGGGTAGCATGACATGCAGATAAGAGAACATCAAAAGCAAAACTTCTTACCACAGTGAGCATATCTGATCCTTTCATGCTCACGAGCCCAGAAATGCAGAAGTAGAGCCACAGTAATACGTTCCTGGAAAAGTTAGGTTGTCTTCTTCAAGATTAGAAATAAAGACTAGGCTGGGTGTGCAGGAAGCTGAGATGAGAGAATTGCTTGAGCCCAGGAGGTCGAGGCTGCAGTGAGCCGTGCTTGTGCCACTGCACTCCAGCCTGGGTGACAGAGCAAGACCCTGTCTCAAAAATGAAAAAAAAAAAAAAGATAAAGAAATAGAGACTAAGCTGGTTGTGGTGGCTCGTGCCTGTAATTCCAGGGTTTGGGAGGCTGGGGTGGGAGGATCACTTGAGGCTAGGAGTTTGAGGCTAGCCTGGCAATATAGTGAGACCCTGTCCCTACAAAGATTAAAAATTAGCCACCCATGCTGCCTCGTGTCTGTAGTCCTAGCTACATGGGAGGTTGAGGCAGGAGGATCACTGGAGCCCAGGAATTTGAGGCTGCAGTGAGGTACAATTGCACCATTGCACTCCAGCCTGGGTGACAGTGACCTTGTCTCTGAAAAAAAAAAAAGAGAAACTACAACTCATACAAAGAAGTCCTGTTGACTCTTCCTGTCAAGCTTGCACAAGCAGATTCCTGGGACTTCCTGCATATAGCAGTGGTTTCCAAACCTTAGCATGTGTCAGAATCACTTGGAGAGCTTGTTAAAACGTAGATTGCTAGTCCCCAATGCCAGAATTTCTGATTCAGTGGGTTCGGGGTAGGGCCCTAAAATTTGCATTTCTAGCATGTTTCTAGGTGATGCTGATATTGATTACCCAGGGACCACATGTTCAGAATTCCGGCTCTATAGTGGACAAACAGCAGCTTCCAGGCCCTGAAGGGCCCACACTGAATTGTTATTTGGATACTAAGAGCCTGAAATTATCAGTATTATCAGCCCCTAAAATATTGCAGAATTGCTCTTATACCAGTTATTGATTTTACTGACATTTAGTTCCAAATTCTCCCTTTTTGCCTCATCTATGAAAATGAATCCGGGCCTTTTAAATATTTTTCTTTTGCCAAGTGGCATAATGTTGAGCATTGTCAGTAGAAGGCACTGGAGAGACACTGCAGGAGGGAAAGGTTTTGACTTTTGTTTCCTGTGTGCTGGCTTGCCAGCTGACTGCCGCAAGCATGACTTCCCCAGTTTTCAGTTCCTGCAGTGCAGGGCAGAGAGCAGCGCCCCAGGGCCAGCCACCGCAGTGGAGCCCCTAGAGAGAAACACCTCCCCGTGAGCAGCTTGGCCATGGCACCCCAGAGGGCAGATTTCCCTAAAATTCCAGAGAATAGATTTCCAGCAAATTATGCCAACATGGCACCAGAGCTACTTTCTTTAGTGCCCTCTCCAACACGTTCTGGCTCTCTTTCCTGCCAAGGCTGTTCTTTCGGTGGCTGTTACTTTTGTTTTGGAGACAGAGTCTTCACTCTGTCACCCCGGCTGGAGTGCAGTAGCGCAATCTTCACTCACTGCAATCTCCGCCTCCCAGGTTCAAGCGATTCTCCTGCCTCAGCCTCCCAAGTAGCTGGGATTACAGACATGCGCCACCACACCCGGCTAATTTTGGTATGTTTAGTAGAGACGAGGTTTGACCATGTTGGCTAGGCTGGTCTTGAACTATGACCTCGGGTAATCCACCCGCCTCGACCTCCCAAAGTGCTAGGATTACAGGCGTGACCCACTGCACCCGGCCAGCTGTTCTTTTATCTCTTCTTAGAGTTCCCTCTTTACTTCTTACTGGCCAATCCTTTGTTTATATTTTATATAATATCTAATTATATTTATTTATTAAATTGTTTATGTGTATCTATATATTGTATTTTTGTTATATATTTTCTACAGCCCTTTTTAAAGCATGAATGTTTTATATTTTATCTATTTAAGTAGATTTAAGTAAATCTACTTAAAATGTATTTTACATGTTATAATTTATTATCTGTTTATTAAATTTATATAAATACTATTATTTATTATATTTTTTAAAATAATTGCATTTATTTTATAGAAAGATTTTATATAATTCTTTTTGTTGTTGTTTGGTTTTTTGACACAGAGTCTCCCTCTTGTCACTCAGGCTGGAGTGTGTTGGCACAATCTCAGCTCACTGCAACCTCTGCCTCTTGGGCTCAAGTGATTCTCATGTCTCAGCCCCCTGAGTAGCTGGAATTACAGTTGTGCACCACCACACATGACTAATTTTTGTATTTTAAGTAGAGACAGGGTTTTGCCATGTTGGCCAGGCTGGCCTGAAACTCCTGACCTCAAGTGATCCACCCATCTTGGCCTCCCAAAGTGCTGGGATTACTGGCATGAGCCACCATACCTGGCCTATATAATTCTTTATATTAAACTTCCAGTTCACATTATTATTGACTGGCTTTTCTCTCCTGATTGGACCCAGACTAATACAACTATTGGGTGAATTATCCAACTGAATTATAGAAGACGGATTTGGGCAACTGTGTGGCTGTCCTTTCCTTTAAAAAAATAAAAATAAATAAATAAACTTTTGCCACCTTTTACTTCTCAGATTCAATGCACATACCATTTGCTCATAGAATAAAAACATTTTTGCCAATCATAAGTGCCACAGACTACAGTCCTGAAATTTTACCTTACCATACTTGTTCTACATCAGTCAACGGGTTTCCTAAGGATACGCTGGATACCCTCAATTTGAGGGTACGGTTTCTCAGGCAGAAAGAGAGGCTTGGTTTTTTTGAGTCCAAGATTTCAAGATAATTTTAAAATATGGCTTGCTTTTTAGACATGATCTACCATCTGTTTGTCTGAAGGTTATACTGAAGGACTTTCTTAAAACCTCAAAGTTACTATGATGGAATAATCTAACAAAAATAATTTCCAACAGTGCTACGGCCACTGTAGTGCACTTCACAGACTCAAGTCTAATAATGTGCTTATTTTATTGAATGGAAATTTGGCCTTCTACCTAGTGGCCTGTAAATTTACAATAATAACTAACATTTACTCAGCACCCAGCATGGACTAGGTACTGTGTCAAGTGCTGTAGGAAAATTTTCTGAAACTTGGGGTCTGGTGTGGTGGCTTACGCCTGTAATCCCAGCACTTTGGGAGGCCAAGGCAGGCAGATCACTTGAGGTGAGGAGTTCAAGACAAGCCTGGCCGACAGGAGAAACCCCATCTCTACTAAAAACACAAAAAAGAAAATTAGCTGGGTGTGGTGGTGGGCACCTGTAATCCCAGGTACTCAGAAGGCTGAGGCAGGAGAATCTCTTGAACCCAGGAGGCAGAGGTTGCAGTGAGCTGAGATGGTGCCATGGTACTTCAGCCTGGGTGACAGAGCAAGACTCCATCACAAAAAAAAAAAAAAAAAAAAAAAAAAATTCGAAAACTTGGAAATAAGCAAAAGAGGTCCTTTCAGGGTTCTCTGAGCATCGTCTAACCAACTCACCCAATGGTTATCAAATTATTCATGAGTGTATACCTTTCACTTGGAGTTTTCTCTTAATTAGCATATTTTAAACCTCATAAAGGTAGATATTAACTTGCAGAAGCTGACAGCCTGGGTTTCTCAACCTCAGCTGGATAGTACTTTTGTGGGAGGCTGTCCTGTGCATCAAAGGATGTTTAGTATCATCCTTGTTCTCTACCAACTACTACCACTAGATGCTAGTAGCACTCACCTCCCCCAACTCCAACACAGTTGTGACAATCAAAAATACCTTCAGGCCGGGCGCGATGGCTCAAGCCTGTAATCCCAGCACTTTGGGAGGCCGAGACGGGCGGATCACGAGGTCAGGAGATCGAGACCATCCTGGCTAACACGGTGAAACCCCGTCTCTACTAAAAAATACAAAAAACTAGCCGGGCGAGGTGGCGGGCGCTTATAGTCCCAGCTACTCGGGAGGCTGAGGCAGAAGAATGGCGTAAACCCGGGAGGCGGAGCTTGCAGTGAGCTGAGATCCGGCAACTGCACTCCAGCCTGGGCGACAGAGCGAGACTCCGTCTAAAAAAAAAAAAAAAAAAAAAAAACCTTCAAACATTGCCAAGTGTCCCCTGGAGGGCAAAATCATCTCCACTTGAGAACTGCTGATTGTGATACAAATTAAATTTATCCAGTAGAGATGCAAATGATTTTTTTGGCAGAAAATATCATTCTAAAAGTTACTGTTTTATTGCTCTATACCTTAACCAGTTTTATATCAAATTAACGATCTTATTCAAACACTCTTCTTTCCGCCACCACAGATACTTTGCTGTCTCCAATTATCTTTGAACAAGATTTACCATCTTGCCAGGTTAAGTGAATGAATCTTTGAGTCATGTTCTCTTTAGATTGGTATGAGAGTCACATTTTCAACTTTTGAAAAGTATATTTTGACAATACTTTACATACATTATTTAATCATTATAACAACCATATAAACATGAGGCTTTGAGTGGTAAAGTAACTATCCAAAGTCTCATGGCTTACAAGTTTTAGAGCCAGATTTGGAACCCAAGTTTGCATGGCCCAAATAGTGAGTTCTTAACCACCATGCTATACTGTATTATGAAGCTAGCCCCCAAAACTCTATGACCCAGCCTGCCACTATCATGCATGTAGCTTGCAATTACACCTCTGTCATCTTGGCTACCCACACTATATTCTATGAAGAGGCTTCATAGTTCAGAATCCAAGAACCAATCAGAGAAGCCCTTTAACTTTGGAACATGCTGTGCTCACTTAATTGTATTATCACAGGAGGCTGATTGAGGAGTACCTGGAATCTGTAGTAGTCAATTCAAGACACTCCTTGAACTTATCTCCACGAGTGAGTTGCTGCTTTCTCCAGGCAAAAGAGAGACCCAGCAGGAACTCTGCAGAGACTCATTTATCCTGATACTGACTTTTTTGTCCCTCTTCCTATTTTACAAAAGGTGGATGGATATATAGTAGTGTAAAGCACAAAGGCATCAAAGATTGATGACATCAGTACTTAAAGATATTTCGTTTAGGTCTATGCTGATCTTCATGTCTTCTCTATCTAAGTTTTTTTTTTTTTTTTTTGACAGTGTCGCTCTGTTGCCCAGGCTGGAGTACAATGGCCCAATCTCAGCTCACTGCAACCTCTGACTCCTGGGTTCAAGCGATTCTTGTGCCTCAGCCTCCCAAGTAGCTGGGACTACAGGCTTATGCCACCACTCCCGGCTAACTTTTGTATTTTTAGTAGAAATGGGGTTTTGCCATGTTGGCCAGGCTGGTCTCGAACTCCCGGCCTCGAGTGATCTACCCGCCTCAGCCTCCCAAAGTTCTAAGATTATAGGTGTAAGCCACCACACCCGGCCTGTGAATGCTTATTAGACTTTCTACTTAAACAGCCATTTACCTGAGTCTTGAAGTTCTGAGGAGGTAACTCAGATTATACTTCAAGTAGCTGTATCTCAAGTTATACCTCAAATAGCTATAACCTGCAGAGGGCTTATCACATACCATTCTAAGTGCCCTACATAGATCTCATTTAATACTCATAAAATTCTATTAGGATTGTGCCACTGCACTCCAGCCTGAGTGACAGAGCAAGACTCCATTTCAAAACAGAAGAAAACAAAATAAAACAAAATCTCTATTAGGAGATACCGTTATTTTTCAGATGAGGAAAATGAGGCACAAAGGTGTTAAGTAACTTGACCAAGGCCACACAAGTATTGGCAGAGCCAAATTCAAATTTGACTTCAGAGTCCATGCTCTTAACCACTGGACTCTACCGGTAGAAGCGATTGTCTACCAGATTGGCAGGAGTACAATGAGAGGGTCAGAAGAATAAGATTTTGTCGTGAGTGAAAGCCAACTATGGGGTTGGTGGTGTGGGTAGTAAGAAGAATTTACCAAGACAGTTGTAGATAAAGAAAGGTAGATTTATTAGAGAAAGTATGAAAGTATGTTGCAAGGAAGTAATGGGCAAGTCAGCAACAGAGGAGCTGACTGCAAGGAGACAAAGACTTGCTGGGGATTTTATAGGACAGCGCTTGTGCTGGAGAGAGCTACGTGCAGTACTGCTAATGCCAACGCTGCAGTGAGTTAAGTTGCATTTTTCTATCAGCCAAGGGTTTGGTGATAGCTGGGCACAGGAAGATTGTGAGTTATTTGTGTAGGAGGGCTATGTGTCCTGGACTGCGAAGAAAGGCAGACTTAGAGCTTATCTGCTTTTTCTTTTTGCTTTCCTCTGCTCCCACTAGCTTGACTCCTTTTCCCTAATTAGGGCTCCGCAGACTTCACTGAGGATATGACTGGCTGAGTGTTTGGGAGTCCCAGATAGGTGGAGCATGTAAGATGACAGCTCTTCCAGACCTCTATTTTTATGTGGTCCTCACTGTCCCGCAGAGGTGCTGCAAGGCTCAGAAGAGAAGGTCCCTTGTTCTCGCCTATGATCACCCTGATAATACTAGATTTAGGACGTGTTGTTCAGCTGGTCTACAGCTGCTAGAAATAGCAGATTCATTTGGTGGGAAAGTTGACATCTATATTGGATAATCTCAGGTATTATTATTATTATTATTAATCTTTTTTTTTTTTTGAGTTGGAGTTTCACTCTGTTGCCCAGGCTGGAGTGAAGTGGTGTGATCTCAGCTCGCTGCAACCTCCACCTCCCAGGCTCAAGAGATTTTTGTGCCTCAGCCTCCCGAGCAGCTGGGGACTACAGGTACTCGCCACCACCCCCAGCTAATTTTGTATTTTTAGTAGGGATGGGGTTTCACCATGTTGGCCAGGCTGGTCTCAAACTCCTAACCTCAACTGATTCACCCACCTTGGCCTCCCAAAATGCTGGCATTACAGGTATGAGCCACCATGCCCAGCTATTACTATTATTGCTTTTAGTAAGCCACAAACCATGTGAAGAAGTAATGTTTACTTCTTGCAGTTGGAAACTTTGACTCAAATCACATTTAAGCATATTTGTAAGGTAAAAGAGTGATTAAAAAGCTTGAGACATTAGTAATAGAGATGATATATGCTGCCTGAAAATGATTTATTTCACCCAAATACCTATAGGAATACAAAGTGCTTTCCACCATTCATGCCACCTATTCTACTATATCCATGAAAGGTAAGGCAACCCTGAGAAGTGTTACTATACTTGACAACAAAGGAAAATGAGGCACCAACATGTTATTTGAGGCCACTCAAGTAGTCAGTGTTAGAGCCAGACTTGTTGGGTTTATTTCAGTATAAATTGTGAACTACTTATCCTTTCCAATTCAATATACTTCCTTCTCTCTCTCTCTCTCTCTCTTTTTTCTTTCCAATAGGCTTGCAGTAAAGCAGTCACCAAAACAAAAGGAAAAAAAAATGTTTAGGGCATAATAAGTGTGGACCTGTCTGGAGGTCAAAGCAATTCCATCTTCAATGCCTAATCCACCATGTTGGCTTCTGATTAACCCCAGGTCCGAGAAGGCCTCTCAGATTATCAGTTTATCTACTGTCCCTATGTAAGACCAGGTACGTACTATAAATCCTGCCCTTAGATCAAACAATCTTGGTGTTATCATACTTCAGTTGTACTACATGTCCCTTCTGAACCACTATTTCCCTAGGGAATATGAGCTGTGGATCTGGAGGGTAATTGCCCAGGGATCCACCATCTTGTTTTGCCACAGCCCAAGAGACAGACAAGGCTTCTGTTCCTAAGTCCTTATTAAATACTTTTTTCTTTTTTCTTTTTTTTTTGAGATGAATTTTGCTCTTGTTGCCCAGGCTGGAGTGCAATGATGCGATCTCGGCTCACTGCAACCTCTGCCTCTGGGTTCAGGCAATTCTACTGCCTCAGCCTCCTGAGTAGCTGGGACTGCAGGCTTCCCCCGCCACACCCAGCTAATTTTCTGTATTTTCAGTTTAAACGAGGTTTCACCATTGACCAGGCTGGCCTTGAACTCCTGACCTCAGGTGATCCACCCACCTCAGCCTCCCAAAGTGCTGGGATTACAGGCGTGAGCCATGGTGCCCGGCCTAGATGGTTTTTTTCTAAGAAACGGAATTCGTCAGCCTATTCCTTTGGCCTCTCAGCTTCCTTGGACTTTGGCGGCAAACTTGCATAGACGTGCCCACCATGGAACAGTCTACATTTTTAGAGTCCTCTGTCTTTTGGGGAGTCCTTTGCTGCCAGAAGAGGAAGAGGAAGTCAGGGATGGAGCGTAAGGGAAGTGACAGCAATGACTGGTCATGCTGAAAAATGAAGCAGCTGAGTTGAAAGCACATGGGACTGGGAAAGCTGGGTTCTCAGTCCGACTCTGATGCTTGGCCGTGAGCATGTCATTTAACCTCCCCAAGCCTAAGGAAGCTGAGCCTCCCTCAAAATTAAAATTATTCATTTCTACCTCATGGTATTTTATTTAAAGAGTTCATGAATATAAAGCATCTAGCCAAGTGCCTGGCACCTGGTGGGTGTTCACTATTATTAGCTCCATCTTTCAATCCCAACTCTCCTCACTCCATCCTACAAACCTAAGATTTGTTCTTAAATTCAAATAACAAGTTATGAAATCACCTGAGAAACTCTAAAGGGTTCTGCAAATATTAAAGATGTTTAAGATTAAAAGACAGAGCTAAGCCTATCACCATGGTTAAAGGCAGTCATCCATAACCCTTGGAGTTTTAAAAATTATTATTCTTTCCTCTTCAAGGCTTCCCTTGATATTCATTTTAATTATTTATTTATTTTATTTATTTATTTTTTTTTTTTTGAGACGGAGTCTTGCTCTGCCACCCAGGCTGGAGTGCAGTGGCCGGATCTCAGCTCACTGCAAGCTCCGCCTCCCGGGTTTATGCCATTCTCCTGCCTCAGCCTCCCGAGTAGCTGGGACTACAGGCGCCCGCCTCGTCGCCCGGCTAGTTTTTTGTATTTTTAAGTAGAGACAGGGTTTCACCGTATTAGCCAGGATGGTCTCGATCTCCTGACCTCGTGATCCGCCCGTCTCGGCCTCCCAAAGTGCTGGGATTACAGGCTTGAGCCACCGCGCCCGGCCTTCATTTTAATTATTTAATAATTTTCACCTTATTAAAAAACAAATGGGTACAGTGGAACATGTGGTATATTTTCTTTCAGTACCTAAAACTTCATATAAGGGTGGCCCTCAGCCTTTGCAACATTAGATCATCCAACCCGTGCATACCACCCACCTTGTCCTATGCAAGGACTCCTGAATCCCAGCTGTAAAATTGGATTGAGCTGCTCTGCCTTGCTCTCTTGGATTGCTTGCTCTGGGAAAAACCAGCCAACCCATTGTGAGAATACTCAAGCTATTCTGTGCAAAAACCCATATGGCAAAACAGCAGGACCACCTGCCAACAGCCAGCACCAGCTTGCCAGCCATGTGACAGGCACCATCTCAGAAGTAGGTCCTCCAATGCCAGTCAAGCCTTCAGATGACTGAAGCTCAGCTGACACCTTGATTTCAACTTTGTGAGAGATCCAGAGGTAGAACCGCCAGCTAAGTCATTCCCAAACTCCTGACCAAAGAAACAGTACAAGGTGATTGTGTTTTAAGCTGCTAAGCTTTGAGTAACTTGTCATGCAGCATTAGATAACTAATACATGACTCCCTTCAAATTGTTGGCTGAGGCTGATTTGAATTGCTCTCTGCCACTCCCAACCAAAGAAATTCTGAATAACACACCTACTGTATCAGAATTGCTTGGGATGGGTCCTCGGCATCTGTATGGTTTAAAAGCTCTGCAGATGATTCTGATACGCAGCCCCATGTTAAAAACCTGTTTTATTTGGGGATGTAGATATTTAACATGTAATTATAACCCACTGCTTTCAAATCAGCTAAATTTCCTTCTTCCTTTCATGATACATTGTTAGCATTAAGTCCAGTTTTTAGGTCAATGGGAGCTCAGGTAGGCTTTTCTAAAATTAGGGAAATTTAAGAGTTTTATCTCCCCTCTATTTCTAACAGAGAAATGAGCAAAAAAGATTAATTTTCATTACTTTACTCTTGAATATTCATCTTGGCTTCAGTGTTCCAGAGGAAGACCAGAGGTAATTTACGTGAAAGACTCCTTGGTTGTGGAATGATTTACAACTGCTCCCATGACATTCTGTTGCCAGCCCCTGACACAGATGTACTAACTCTTTCATACAACATTCAACTATATATATATATATATATATATATATATATATATATATATATACTGACACGGAGTCTCGCTCTGTCGCCCAGGCTGGAGTGCAGTGGTGCGATCTCGGCTCACTGCAAGCTCCGCCTCCCGGGTTCATGCCATTCTCTTGCCTCAGCCTCCCAAGTAGCTGGGACTACAGGCGCTCAACAAATATTTTGAAAGTACGTGTCAAGTTATCTTTTACCCAGAGAAAATGAGGGCAATGATGAGATACTGGTACTTCTGCCTGGTCCTCACTCATAGATATAAACCAAAGATACTAAATTTCCAAACCTGGAACTTGAAAAGAATCAATGAATTGCTCAATGTCTCTTCCCCATCCCCTCTCTTTATCACAAACATGAAGGCAGTCACACATTAGCAAATTATTTTAAAATCTTACTAAGAAATCTAAATTACAAAGATCTTGGCCACTAATTGACAATGGAGTCAACCATCTACCTACTATCCCAGTAATTACCCTCACTTCCTCTCTCTCTTCACTCCACTCATGGAAACAGCCCCCAAATCCTATTGTTTTTACTTCAGAAATCTCAAATTCAGACTTTCATTTGTCTCTGCAACTACAGCTTTTGTTCAGAGCACCTTTGCTCATTCCCTGTCTAGTTTATTACAACAGCCTCTTAACTGGTGGCTTTGACAATAATCTTCCTCTCTCCAGTCTACCCGGCACATAGCTGCCTGAGTTGTCTTTTGATTATAAACTGTGAATTGTATCATGCCACTGATTTGACTAAAAATGTGCCATTTCTGTCATGTACCCTCTAATGTGTACACTGGGAAGGGTACACTACTTTTATAGTATTGTTGCTGAAAATGTGTGTACCCTTGATCTAATTATGAGAAAACAGCAGATAAACCCAAATTAAGAAACATTCTATGAAACAAATGGCCAGTATTCTTCCAAAGTGTCAAGGTCATGAAAGAAAAAGACTGAAGAACTGTCACAGACTGGAGAAGACTAAGTAGGCACAATGACTAAAGGCAATGCCAGATCCTGGATTGGACTCTGGAACAGTAGATGAACATTAGTGCGGAAACTGGTGAAGTGCAAATAAATTCTGTAGTAGTGCTATGGTACCAATGTTTTAGATTTGATCATTGTATATCATCAAGCAAAACGTTGACAGAGGAAGCTGGGTGAAAATGATATGAAGACCCTCTGTACTGCTCTTAGAACTTTCCTAAAGTCCGAAATTATTTCACAAAATGATGGAAAAGAGAGCAGGGAAAAAAAAGCGTATCCCATTGCGTCAAATTCTAATCAACTATATAGGCTTAGAGGAAAGGGAGAGAGAGTGAGAAAGAGAGACAGAAAGAGGGGCGGGGAGCGTTGGAGAGAATATGAATGCATACCTAGCAGGTACATGAGATGAGAAGTGAATTTACAAGACAAACCATCAGCTCCCCCAAATGCACATATATTATGAACATCCCACTGTGCTAAATGTGGTTTGACTCTTGAGAGAATGCGATGCCTAATTGCAAGTCAGTTACTTTATCTGGCACTCAGCTGAAGAAACAGTGGTCTGTTCCAGCACTACAGGAAAAAATGATTGTGCTAATTTATTGGATGTGGCAGAGAAGCCCTCACAATTTCCATCTGCCCTTTCTTCTTTAGCAATAGAAACCCTAGTTTTCAGGTTAGAACACTGTCACCATGCAAAAAGAAATTTCAGTATTTCTCTATGTGCTTGGAAAAGAGTATAAGGTAATAACAAAATGCAGAACTTTGGTGTCCATCATTTAGAACAGAATCAAATCTAGCTGTGTGATTTCAAGAAGCTAAGTCTTGAGACTTAGTCACTTTGACTGTAAAACAGAGATAATGACAAACTTGCTTTATAAAGTTGCTTTGAAGATTAAACTTTTTAACCTACGCTTTACATTTATCACAGTAATCTGGCACAGGACACATGGCCTTTATATATTAGTTATTGTTATCTAAAGATGTAAACAAAAAGTCTAAAATTTGTAGCAGTGGAACACTAAGGGTAAGACATTCAAGTACAGCTGTTGGCTTATAGTTCTTCGGATATTAAGTTAATGTGCGTTCCAGTAATCCAGTAATCAATAGTTTTGATACTGTAAGCTGCCACTCAGCTTTCTTTTTTCATTGTAGACTTTACTTCTTTGCTCACTCTTACATTCTCTACATTCTGTCCACCAAATCATCTTATCACTCTAGTTTCCTAAAATGAAGAATCTATCCTTCTGATCTAGTGCCCAGAGAAGGGAAACTAGGAAGGAAACATGAATATCTTTGTCTGAATGCCAATGCCAGCCCTCTCCCAGTCTAGAGACATCTTTACCTGATGGACTTTTCATCTTTCATTTTCCCTCTCTTTTCTTCCTTCTGCCTATATATAATTGATATCCCTATCAAATAGTTTAATTACTAAAATTAGGTAGATATATGTGTGTGGGGGGGTGGCAGGCTGTCACTCTGTCGCCCAGGCTGGAGTGCAGTGGTGTGATCTCAGCTCTCTGCAACCTCCAGCTACCAGGTTCAAGCGATTCTCCTGCCTCAGCCTCCCTAGTAGCTGGGATCACAGATGAGCACCGCCACGCCTGGCTAATTTTTGAATTTTTAGTAGAGATGCGATTTCACCAAGTTGGCCAAACTGGTCTTGAACTCCTGACCTCAAGTGATCTACTCACCTCAGCCTCCCAAAGTGCTGGGATTACAGGCATGAACCACTGCACTCGACCTAGATAGACACCCTTTTTTTTTTTTTTGAGACAAGAGTCTTGCTCTGTTGCCAAGCTGGAGTGCAGTAGCACGATCTCAGCACACTGCAACCTCCTCCTCCTGGGTTCAAGTGTCTTTTCTTTGAAAATATTATCTGGATTTTTGCTTTAATCTCTTCCTTTTGCTATTATTGTCTAGCCTAAACCTTTATCATGCCATTTCAGGATTTTTTTTTTTTTTTTTTTTTTGAGACGGAGTCTTGCTCTGCCACCCAGGCTGGAGTGCAGTGGCCGGATCTCAGCTCACTGCAAGCTCCGCCTCCCGGGTTTACGCCATTCTCCTGCCTCAGCCTCCCGAGTAGCTGGGACTACAGGCGCCCGCCACCTCGCCCGGCTAGATTTTTGTATTTTTAAGTAGAGACAGGGTTTCACCATATTAGCCAGGATGGTCTCGATCTCCTGACCTCGTGATCCGCCCGTCTCGGCCTCCCAAAGTGCTGGGATTACAGGCTTGAGCCACCGCGCCCGGCCTCAGGATTCTTTAAACAATTTTCTCGTCTGGTCTTCCTGATGACAGTTAATCCCCTGGCTCTTGTCTAATGAATCATTCTATAATACTACTTTCATCATAGGACTCTAGTGCTTTAGAATCTAAAAAACAATCTCCATTGCTTAGTGATTTATCCAAACTTTTGGTCTGACTTGTAAAGTTCCTAATAGTTTTATACCACCTGAATTATTGAATATGATTTCTTCTGCTTCTTCACATGGTACATAATCAGACAGGTCTTTGCTTACCTTTCCTCCTTGCTCATGTTGTTATTCTTCCACTACACCAAAGATGGTTGTATTTTGCTGTCCAGAATCAGTTTTACCTTTTGGTAATATTTCTCAGAATTTTTGGGGGAACCATCAGACCCTTACTTAGAGTCCATAAATTTGGAAATGGCTGATGCCGCAGCCAGCTCTAGGGTAGCATGTGACCCAAACCTGGCCAATCAGAGCACCTCAGCCCTTGGTTATAGCACTTGAGTCAGTGAAGGGCACAGATCCAACTTGGTCCAATCCGGCCCTGCCTAGAGCTTCTGTTAGAATTTTTAGAAAAGAATAGTGTTTGGGAAAGCCAAGAAATAGCAAGGGACAAGTTCCTGATGATGATATAATTTGAGCTTCTAGATCTACCTATGCCTGATCTTTTTAGTTACAAACAATAAATCCTTTTGCCTTTTGGCTTAAACCAACTTGAATGGGTTTGCAAGGAGTACTCCTACCTCTTTGCTTCTTTGAGTTAAGTTCACTCTTCAAGATCTAGCTGTTACGCCACTTTCAAACTGTTCTTTCCTTTTTTAAATTCCCACTACATCCTGCTTAAGCCATACTGTTTTAACACTAAATTGTCTCAACTGTTTAACGTTTTGCTTTCCCAATGGGCCATAAGTTTACTGAGGGCTTGGAACATGAATTACATTTCTCTTAGTTCTCAACACTTAAGAATGTTTCAAACTTGAGATGCAGACTGATAAATTCTTAAGGTAAGTTATTTTCTTTAAGAAATCAGCAGTAAGAATCTCAAAAACATATGAAAACTGGGCAAATTATTGCTAATCAGGACCTAGATAATTAGGTAATTCTGTTCCATCTTCCTGATTTCAAAAGAAACACATCGGAAGCGAAGGGAAAAATGGTATCTGTTGGGCCTTTGTGGGGGGGCCCAGTAACAACTGCTTATTTTAAAATGTAGATGTTATTATTTAGCTATGGTGAGGCCAGCAGACGATGAGATGACTGCCACTGAAGAGATGGCTTGTGACTCACAGTTCCCAAGAGGGAGGGGGCACAACATGCCACACAGGGCCACACGGGGAAGCACCAGTGTCAGTCAGGAGGCAGAAGAAGCAAGAGGAAACTGTGGGCATGAGCCTTTATCATTGTTTCTACAGGACAGAGAAGGGGAGGGGAGGGCAAGGAAGGAGAAGGAAGGGAAGGGGAAGGGAGGGAAGAGGAAGGGAAGGGAGGGGAAGGGAGGGGAGGAGAGGGGAAAGGCAAGGAAGGAGCAAGGCAAGAAAAAAGTCGAGGCAAGGAAGATGTAGGATTGGTTAGTTTTAATAATTTCAGCTGTCTCTGGGGTATAGGGACTGTCCTGAGTTGCGTGGTACCTGGCCTTAGGTTGATTAGGGCAGGGGAAAGTTGGCTTGTGTATAAGAGTTCGATAAAGGAGGTGGTTGGGGGATATGAGTTCTGGACTGTTCAGTTTGCAAATGAAAGGCACAGAGGAGTTGTTGACTATCTCTAGGAACTACTTAGTCCTGGGAGAGTCAATCTCTCCCTGGACAGTGAGGCTGCAGATGCCAGGATATCAAGAATACCGAATATAAGGAGATATCTTTATACACTCCCCTCTTTCCCACTGGGCTCAGAAGAGATTAAACAATAAGACAAAGAACAAACTGATGGTGGCCAAAATGTCTGCTTAATCATAGGCAATAAAGCTACACTGGAAGAAATATGTTAATGTGAGAGTAAAAGGAGCCTCCTAACTCTATCCAGAAATAGTCAGACTTACATCATGATAGGCAGCACTAAATGAGGACAAGTAGGAAGAATTTTATGGAATGAGTAACAGAGAAGAAATTGCGCTTGATGTAAGCAAATGTAATCTTAGGAGGAAAAAATAAGGTCAGGGGCTGAGCCAAGCAAGCCCAGTTTATTCTTTCCAGATGTACCAATCAGACGACTTGCTCGACCTTTCCCAAACAGGATGAGTAAAGAATAGAAGACAAGGACAGTTGTTTGATTGAACTGCCTTTCTGTGGATAGAAACCTCAAACATGAGAAAGAAACATCACTCCCCGAATACACACACACCAGGAAACATTGACTTTTCTAGAGATTTTAGGAAGATAAAATTCTGACACATTCCTAGTTATGGTTCCAGCTTCAACGTTTTACATTTTAAATCCAGAGTTTTAGCTAATTGACGTTCAGAAGAGAAATGATTCAACCCACATGGGGTCCATAGGTGGGTTCCTACACTATAAAATTTAGGGTGAACTTTCAGACTCGCTGGTATGTGGGAAATATCCAGCTGTGGTGGCTGTTGGTTTTATACTTTCCTATTTAGACGTTTTTTGAAAGAGCCGGGGGAAGGGCCAATAGGCTCAGACACTGGGGAACTATCATCTGGCAGATATGTTAGTAATGAATGACCCAGACATGATGTTTGAGGCCTACAAAGGCCTCAAGGTGGTATGGGAAAACAGGAGAAAGTAATTTACAGTAGCATTCATGTTTACTGTCAACATTTATTCATCTATGTTAGGGTCAGCAAATTATGTCCTATTGGCCAAATTCAACCAGTCACCTGTTTTGTTTTGTTTTTTAAGTTCTATTGGCTGGGCACTATGGCTCATGCCTGTAATTCCAGCACTTTGGGAGGCAAAGACGAGCAGATCACTTGAGTCCAGGAGTTCAAGACCAGCCTTGGCAACCTGGCAAAACCCCGTCTTTATAAAAAATGCGCAAAATTAGCTGGGCATGGTGGTGTATGCCTGTGGTCCCTGCTACTCAGGAGGCTGAGTGGGAGCATTGCCTGGGCCTGGTAGATTGAGGCTGCAGTAAGCCAGTATCACGCCATTGTACTCCAGCCTGGGTAACACAGTGAGACCCTATAAAAAATAAATAAATAAATAAAGTTTTGTTGAAACGCAGTCACATCACTCCTTTTTGTGTTCTCTGTGATTGTCTGCATGCTATAACAGCAGAGTTGAGTAGTTGTAAGAGGTCTCATGGCCTGCAAAATTGAAAATGTTTATGCATTGATTCTCTGTAGAACAGTGGTCACCAAGTTTTTGGCATCAGGGACTCGTTTTGTGAAAGACAATTTTTCCCACAGACCCCGGGTTGCAGGGGGATGGTTTTGGGATGATTCAAGTGCATTACATTTATTGTGCACTTTATTTCTATTATTATTACATTGTAATATATAATGAAATAATTATACAGCTCACCATAATGTAGAATCAATGCAACCCTTGAGCTTGTTTTCCTGCAACTAGACGGCCCCATCAGGGGGTGATGGGAGACAGTGGCAGATCAGCAGGCATTAGATTCTCATAAGGAGCACACAACCTAGATCCCTCGCATGCACAGTACACAATAGGGTCCATGCTCCTATGAGAACGTAATGCCAAAGCTGATCTGAGAGGAGGTGGAGCTCAGGAGGCAATGTGAAAGATGAGAAGTGGCTGTAAATTCAGATGAAGCTTCACTTGCTTGCCTGCCACTTACCTCCTGTGTGGCCTGTTTCCTAACAGGTCACCGAATGATATTGGTCCATGGCCTGGGAGTTGGGGACCCCTGCTATAGAAGTTTGTCAATGCCTGCTCTATACATGTTCGTTGTATGTTTACAGATTGCCCTCACTGTGCAAGGCACAGTGCTATGAACAAGGACAACCTATGTCTTAAATGAGTTCACATTCTACTGGGGAATCAGATATTTTAGCAGTGTGAGAAACTTAGTAACTGAGGAGTGACTCTTTGAGGGATGATAAGGTAAGGGGTTGAGAGGGAAGTCATGGGATTGACTGGAAAGATGGCCTGTGGCCCACATGGGAAGGACATTATACATTATGTCAGGGAACTTAAGACTCTGCCCAATAAACAGTGAAACACCATGGAGGGATTTGAATCAGAAGAGTAACATAATCAGTTCACATTGGACAAAAAAGTTATTTATTGAAAAAAGAATAATCTGGAGTCACTCTGTATCTAGTGGCACTGGAGGAAAGTCTGGAGGCTGGCAGATTAGTTAAAAAGTGTTGGCCCAATGACTGGACTATACCAAGCCCTGACCCAAATAATTTTTATGCAATGTATTGATTGGCAAGTAAAGCACACACCAGCATTTCATTGGGCATAGAGCATAGAACACAAAAAAGTAAACCAGGCTGGGCGCTGTGGCTCAAGCCTGTAATCCCAGCATTCTGGGAGGCCGAGACAGGTGGATCACAAGGTCAAGAGATCGAGACCATCCTGGCTAACAAGGTGAAACCCCGTCTCTACTAAAAAAAATACAAAAAAACTAGCCGGGCGAGGTGGCAGGCACCTGTAGTCCCAGCTACTCGGGAGGCTGAGGCAGGAGAATGGCGTAAACCCGGGAGGCGGAGCTTGCAGTGAGCTGAGATCCGGCCACTGCACTGCAGCCTGGGTGACAGAGCGAGACTCTGTCTCAAAAAAAAAAAAAAAGTAAACCAAAGCCAAACATTAATTAAATATACATATTTAGTTAATTATGCTTATAGTGCGGGTATGTATTAAATCAGAGAGAATTCATTCCTTGAAGAAGATTTAGTTGGGTTTTTTTTCTGTTTAAACACGAAGATAAAGTTATTTTCACTTGTCTTCTTAGAAGCAAACTCTCCCATCTCTACCCCACTTTCGCCTTTCTTCTTTCATTTTTTAATTTTTTATTAAAGACAGGGTCTCTGTTGCTCAGGTTGGAGTGCGGTGGTACCATCATAGCTCACTGCACCCTTGAACTCTTGGGCTCAGGTCATCCTCCTGCCTCAAGCCTCTCGAGTAGTTAGGGCTGATTTTTTAATTTCTTGCATGTTGCCCAGGCTGGTCTCAAACTGTTGACCCCAAGCAATCCTCCCACCTCAGACTTCCAAAGTGCTAGGATTACAGGTGTGAGACACTGTGCCCAGCCCACCCTTCTTCTGGATGAGAGATGACAGAGATTAGATTGGATTAGGTATCAGGTATCATGTGTTTCAGAACCATGGAGATGATATTTAGTCTAAGCCAGATAAGGTAATTCTATATTTTTTGTCTATTATTTAGAATGTGATGCATTTCTGGGAAATCTGCTGAGGGGCTTCCAAGAAAAGTATCCCTACAGAAGAAGAGACATATGGAGGAGGAAACACACCTTCTTCTTTGCTGGATTTGCTGTATCTGGGTGTGATGCCTGGAACTGTGGCAACCATGTTTTGATCATGGGGGACTAAAGCATGAGAAAAACGGGGTCCTTGATGGTACTGATGACCCAGCCTGGGGTGATTACAGCTTGAAACTTCATTTTATTTTACATAGTAAATGTCTATATTGTTTAAGCTGGTTTTAGTTGGGTGTTCTGTTCATATCGTTTAGAGTATCCTGACATAGGTTCTCAGAGAAAACAATACATATGAGGGTTCTTTTTTGTTTGTTTGTTTTTGACAAAGTCTCACTCTATTGGCCAAGTTGTAGTGCAGTGGTGCAATCTTGGCTCACTGCAACCTCCACCTCCAGGGTTCAAGCAATTCTCCTGCCTCAGACTCCCGAGTGGCTGGGATTACAGGCCAGCGCCACTATGCCTGGCTAATTTTTGTATTTTTAGTAGAGACAATGTTTCATTATGTTGGCCAGGCTGGTCTTGAACTTCTGACCTCAGGTGATCCGCCTGCCTTGGCCTCCCAAAGTGCTGGGATTACAGGCATGAGCCACCATGCCTGGCCATATATGAGGTTTTAATCTATCAGTAAAAGGACTGAGATGTATATGTTCTGCCGGAGCAGTGCTTTTCAAAACTTTAACGTGCCTGTTAATCACCTGGGGATCTTGTTTAAATGCTGATTCAGATTCAGTAGGGGAGGTCTGAGATGCTGCATTCCTAAGAGTATCCCAGGAAATATAAATGAGCTGGTGCAGGGTTCATACTTTGAAGTAGCAAAGGTGGACTGCAGGTATCACTCATTAAGCGTTGGGTAGAGGGGAACCTTCCAGAGACTGAAAGGATTTTAAACAGTGAGATAGGAGTCATGATAGGGTGTTAGAGTGATTCTGCTAATTCAAATAGGATAGCTCACTCTTACCTTCTATTAACAATTTCAGAAAAGGTCAGGTCCAGATGATAAAACCAGGCCAAGATCTTGGAGACTGGCTTTGCAGTGAAGAAGGAAGTAGAAAGCACCTTTCTTACTTGTATGAGGGCCTCAGACAAAACACAAATCTGTGCTTCTGGCAGAGCTTTCAGATGAATTTTATAGGGCTTTTGCCCTGGACATCCTGTGGTACTCCCATCTTTGCCACTAAGAGTAATTTAAAACAACAAAAATAATCTGTAAGATAAATATAAGGAAGTCCAAACAAATTCTGATACTTTCCCCCATGATTATTATTTTGATGCTTCTTGGGGAAGTAAATACATAATTCAGCCGAGCACAGTGGCTCACACCTTTAATCTCGGCATTTTGGGAGGCTAAGGTAGGAGGATCACTTGAGTCCAGGAATTGGAGACCAGCCTGGGCAACATAGCGAGACCTTGCCTTTACAAAAAATAAACAAAATTAGCAGGGCATCGTGTTGCATGCCTGTGGTCCCAGCTACTTGAGAGGCTGAGGATGGAGGATGGCTTGAATCCAGGAGGTCAAGGGTGCAGTGAACCATATTCATGCCACTGCACTCCAGGCTGGGCAACAGAGCAAGACCTGGTCTCAAATACATACATACATACATACATACATGTCTTCCCAAAATGTTTTATTTGGGTGCAGTTGCTTGGCTAATACCCTAAGCATGCACGGGAAAGCATTGAATAATGTCAGTTCAGAGTATTCTTTTAACTTGAAATGTTCCCTAACAACAAAAAGATTTAAAGGTTATGGGATGTAAAGATATCTTTGTAGGGACCACTATAGGACCCCTAGAGAGGTTTATTCCTAGCAGTACATACCCTATGATGTTTCTTTGTGAACTAACTTAGCACTAATCAGTTACATAAAATCCATTTCACTTCACTTTTTAACCATCCCCTCGAAAATTAACAACAATAATAGAATTTTCATTCCAAGTTTGAGAATAACCACTGAGCGCATTAAAACTACGTGTATACTAAAACTGCAACTGGATTCTGGTTCCTGTGATTAAGAAAGAATATAAAAATTCACTAAAGGTGTTCTATGAGTCACCAGGAGTAATAAGACAAAAAACAATTTAATTATTGTATAAAATATTTAAATAGAAAAACTCACTAAAAGCACAAAGTGACTATTTACAGGAATCATATCCCTAGCTCCATAGTGGAGAGCATTCTTATTATTTTAAGAGCAAATTATAATATCCTTCGTGCGGATCCAGGGACTAGAACAAAGAATACAAAGGCAAAACTAGCTAGTTCTCAGTCAAAGACAGTTTTGCATAAAGAACAGAATAGAGGAATCCCAGGAGTAAAAATAATAAATCCTAGAATGATGACGATAATTGTAAGGGAGCCCTTGTATTAAGTGAAAAAAGCCCCTACTTGCCTTTGCCTTTTTCCTCGAGATTCTAGATCAACAGCAGTTTGAGTCATTGTTGATATATAAACTAGATTTGTAACATAAAGCGTAAGAAATTGTTTATTTTCTCTATAAACAGACTCCGTGGGCAATCTAGTCTTTCCATTTTGGTCAGCAAAATATGTATTTTCTTTTCTTTTTTTTTTTTTTTAGGTGGCAAATAACTTTCTCTAAACTTTATTTATAGTAGCTTTCACAGAATACAGAAGTTTTACATTTTTATGTGGAGGTATTTGTCAATCTGTTGGGATTCTGAGAAATTTTTTTTCTTTTTTTGAGACGGAGTTTTGCTCTTCAAAATATGTATTTTCTTATGCGACTAAAATGCTAAATCACTACAAACAACAATTATTTACAAATTAATAAGATTTCCAGAAGTAAAACAACTTAATGAAACTTATTTAAAGATAGACAAGACCAACTTTAGCAGAGGCAGTAGATCCAGTAATCATTTCTTGGGCTTGCTTTCAAATTCAGGCTTTGCTTATTAATAGCCGTATGACTTTGAGCAAGGTACTTAATTATAGTGTGCTCATTGGTTTTTTAAAAAGTGTGTGTCGGGGGCTCCCAGCTATTCCAACCTGGGCAACACAACAAGTCCCGGTTTAAAAACAAAAAAACGAACAAAAAAACCCAAAAAAGATGATACTACTGTATTAAGTTATATGCAATGATACATTACAGGGTTTAGTGCAGTGTCTGGCACTTGTAAATTCATTTATTCATTTCAAAAAGTGGTTATAGAAAAATCTCACTTTGCTAGATGCTGGAGATACAAGCATGAACAAAACAGATATGCCTCCTGCCCTCAGACATACAGTCTACAAGGCAAGGCAGTTAAAAGGTCAGCTAAAACCAACATAATACATATTACAAACTTTCAATGAGGCATTTAACCGGGAAATGTGAGGCTAATAAAAATATATTTAGTAGCTGCTAAACGTTAATGTTTAAAAATATGTATATATACTTAGGATTAATAGATGAGTAGACTTGCACATTTCAAAACCCTTACTTACAAACATTTATTGATTATGAACCATCCTTGAAAATAATGATGGAGTAACTTTGTTGGTATGACTGGGAAAACAAGTTGAGTCTTCCTGGTTCAGACAATAGAGCATGGAGTTTAGTGAGTTAACATTGATATAATTGATGGACCTTATTTAAATTCACCAGATGGATGAATTTGTGTGTGGTGTTCATTTGTGTGTGAGTTGTTGTGTATATTAATTTAAAAATTTTATTTTATATTTTGTGGGGTGGTCTCCTGAGCCAAAGTGGGCTGAGAGAAACGCCTTCATTTTTATGCAATTGTATCTCGTATATAGATTCGTGTGACCACTGCTATAGCCAAGATACAGGATAGTTCTACTACAAGTTTCCTTTGAGCTACCCTTTCATAAACACAGACACTGCCCTTACTCCCCACCACCCCCAATCCCCAGTGACTAATCATGTTTTTCATCTCTATAATTTTGTCATTTTGAAAATGCTATATAAATGTAATCATATTACTTGAAGCCAGGAGTTCAAAACAAGCCTGGGCAACCAAGCAAGGCTCCATCTCACAAAGGAAAAAAAATCAGCCAGGTGTGGTGGTACACATCCGTAGTCCCAGCTACTCACAGAGGCTGAGGCAGGAACATCGCTTGAGCCACGAGCTCAAGACTGCACTGGGCCACTGTCATACCACTGCATTCCAGCCTGGGTGAAAGAGTGAGACTCTATATCTAAAAAAATAAAAATAAAATAAAATAAATGCAATCATACAGTATGTAACCCTTTGAGACTGCTTTTTTATTCCCCATTCAGCATCATCCCTTTGAGATTTTTCCAAGTTATTACATACATCAAGAGTTCATTACTTTTTATTGCTGAGTAGTATTCCATGGTACGGATATGTTAGTTTGTTTAACCATTCATCTGCTGAAGGACACTTGGGCTATTTACAATTTCTGGCTTTTACAAATAAAGCTGCTATGAACTTTTATGTACAGGTTTTTGTGGGTACATGTCTTCATTTCTCTGAGATAAATCTCTAAGAGTGCAATTGCTGGGTTGTATGGTAAGTGTACGTTCAGTTTTGCAAAAAAAATCACTATACTCTTTGCATGACCGTTTCCAGCAGACTTGGACTGATCGAATTCTCCCCAGTTTCTCACTTGTATTAATAGCTCTCAAGAATAACTGAAGAATGTGCTAGGAATGCAATATTCTGAGATGAGGGACTGGCTGAAACATCCCAGGCTCTGTTCCAGTCCCTCCTAGAAACAGGATGTCCTTCATCATTTTAGTCCAGCATGTCATGTTGCCTCCAGAATGTAAAACCCAAGATGGTCTGCTTTCCAGGGTCACTCAGCTGTGGTACAAATGGGGTACACACAAATGGGACTCCATCCTCCTGGGGCAGCTTTCCTGAGTCTTGGGAGACTGGCCCACAATGAATCCTATGCTTCTGTTGTCCCTTGTTGCCTAGCTGTAAATAATAAATTCACTTCATGTAACTTGTACACATGGGTGTTCTGTCTCACCAGACTCAGCTGGTAACCAATGCACAGCAAACCTGCTTCGCTCTCTTTTCCAGAATGGCTGCACCATGTTACGTTCCTAGCAGCAGTGTACAAATGCATGTAAGCAGTTTAAGTGCTTAGCCAACAGTTCTTCAGAATAACTAACAAAAGTATAATGATGCTTTTTACTTATTAATTCCTGGAGATTAATTAGTCTCCTCCTGATAAAAACATTCCAAATCTTGCAGCTCAAATCACTCTATGGTTTGGGAAGATATTAATGGAAGAAACTCACTACAAAGAACTTAGGTCAAGGAAGTCCTAAGAAAAGTGTTTTAAAACAAGGCTAAAACTTTATTCTAAAGACAACTGAGAGCAGGGAAGGTAACTAACATTTATTGAGCCTATATACCAGGCATTTTTCAGTCTTTATCTCATTTATTCCTCCCAATGACCCTGTAAAAAGGGTAATATGTCTATTTTATAAATTTTACAATTGGCGGGCTTGGTGGCCCATACCTGTAATCCTAGTACTTTGGAGGTCAAGGCAGAAATATTGCTTGAGCTCAGGAGTTCCAGACCAGCCTGGGCAAAATCATGAAACCTCACCTCTATTAACAATTTAAAAAAACATTAGCCAGGAGTAGTGACGCATGCCTGTTGTCCCAGCTACTCGAAAGGCTGAGGTGGGGGAATCATTTGAGGCCAGGAGATCGAGGCTTCAGTAAGCCATGATCATATCACTGCCCTCCAGCCTGGGTGACAGAGCCAGACTCTGTCCTCTCCACCCCCCACAAACAAATAAACAAAAAAAAGAAAGAAAAGAAAAAGAATATAACAAACATTGCAATTAAGGCTTTACATAATGTTTCATACAGGTCATGGAGTTACTAGGTGGCGAAGTGAGAATGAGAGGCCCATTCTTCCAGCTTCTGCTGCCTTCAGCTCAGGGCAAAGAAATATAGAAGGCAATCAATACATTTGTTGAAAAAAAGGAAAAAGAATAAATGAATGAGTGAGTTAACTTCAGCTCTGCTATCTATGTGTTCCTGGGCAGGAAAATTAATTTCTTTGAGTCGATTTCTTCATTTCTTATAGCAAGAAAATAATGATATCTAGTTCACAGAGCTAAGGGACAAGTAAGGTGATAAACTGGGAAAACAATTTGAAAAATATTAAATCAACGAATGTTAGCTAGCATAATATTTAAAAAGTACAGTCACAGTCCTAAACAAATACTGATAAAATATAGGTATGAGACATGGGGGCGGTGTATGAAGATCACTTAATATCTCTGATTCCCTGGTTTCATCACCTGTAAGATCACAATTGAGTTTAAAGTTGAGCACCTTCATGACACAGACTCTAAGACCTAACAAGTTAGGAAACAGAGTCAAGCAAGCCTCTGCACATGACATTAATTTGAAAATGTTTATTCTACCATCGAGGATACTGCAAAGTATGGAGCTGATTATCTTTATCCATGACATTCCAGCCTTTATCAATTAGGTCATTCAGACCTATATCAATACATGTAACGAATTACAACATGTATAACTTGTGTGCATGTGTATATGAGAACAGTATTAGAAACAGTTACTACTATGAGGGTTTGTACATAACTTCCAAACAATTAGTGTTTGGAAAAATAGACTTTAGATAGAAAATCTGGAAGAATGGACAAGGAATTGGTATATTGTGTCTGGAGAGGAACATTGTTGGCTAGGGACAGGGTAAAGCAATTATTCACATTTGGCCGAGCGTGGTGGCTCATGCCTGTAATCCCAGCACTTTGGAAAGCCCAGGCAGGTGGATTGCCTGAGTTCAGGGAGAGCAGCCTGGGCAACATGGTGAAACCCCATCTTTACTTTAGTTTTTTTTTTTGAGATGGAGTCTCGCTCTGTCGCCCAGGCTGGAGTGCAGTGGCGCGATCTCGGCTCACTGCAAGCTCTGCCTCCCGGGTTCAGGCCATTCTCCTGCCTCAGTCTCTTGAGTAGCTGGGACTACAGGCGTCCGCCATCACACCCGTCTAATTTTTTGTATTTTTTAGTAGAGACAGGGGTTTCACTGTGTTAGCCAGGATGGTCTCGATCTCCTGACCTCGTGATCCGCCCGCCTCGGCCTCCCAAAGTGCTGGGATTACAGGCGTGAGCCACCGCGCCGGACCAGTAAAAAATTAGCCAGGTGTGGTGGCGCATTCCTGTAATACCAGCTACTCGGGATGCTGAGGCAGGAGAATCGCTTGAGCCTGGAAGTCAGGGAGGTTGCAGTGAGCTGAGATGGTGCCACTGCACTCCAGCCTGGGCAACAGAGCGAGATTGTCTCCAATTTCTATTTGTAATCCTTTGCACTTTCTTTTTGAATTTTGAAACATGTATTACCACATTACTATTAACAGACTCACATTTTAGAAAACTTTTATATAAAAATGTTAATATAAGTCATTTTGAGCATTACTTTTATTTCAACTATTAATTTAAATTATGAAAATATGAAGCCACTTCACTTTCAATATGACTGTAACTTTTTAACAGACTTTGTGGTCACTGGGCATATTTAACCCTTTGAATAAAGCACTCTTTCCCTTTTATCATTATTTTGTAAGACTCATTTGCCAGGTGGTGGATTAAATTGAATAGAATAACTTATTTCTTAAGAATAACTTAGTTATTTCCTAAGAGCCACCCTTAGATACTGGTAGGTGTCATCATCTTCCCAAGACCAGCTGCTGGATAGAATGTCCTCACATTTTCCTCATCTGCGGCCATCCTCAGTAAGGGAGGAATTAGGACTGCCGCAAGCCCCTAAAGACTGGAAAGATGGGAAGGGTGCGATGGCTCACGTCTGTAATCCCAGCGATTTGGGAGGCCAAGGGGGGGTGGATCACCTGAGGCCAGGAGTTCCAGACCAGCCTGGCCAACATGGTGAAACTCCATCTTTACTAAAAATACAAAAATTAGCCGGGTGTGGTGGCGCGCGCCTGTAATCCCAACCACTCGGGAGGCTGAGGCAGGAATCGCTTGAACAGAGAGGTTGCAGTGAGCCGAGATGGCACCACTCACTGCACGCTAGCCTCGGGAAAAAAAAAAAGAAAGAAAAGAGTGAAAAGATGGCGCTCACTCCCCACCCCCTTAAGTAATTAAAAATAGGAATTTATTTAGGAAGCGAATTAAAACTTAAATTAGGATGGAGACAAGACGTTCCTTCTAGACTTTCTGAAATAAAAATTCCGGGCCGGGCGCGGTGGCTCAAGCCTGTAATCCCAGCACTTTGGGAGGCTGAGACGGGCGGATCACGAGGTCAGGAGATCGAGACCATCCTGGCTAACACAGTGAAACCCCGTCTCTACTAAAAAAAATACAAAAAAAAACTAGCCGGGCGTGGTGGCGGGCGCCTGTAGTCCCAGCTACTCGGGAGGCTGAGGCAGGATAATGGCGTAAACCCGGGAGGCGGAGCTTGCAGTGAGCTGAGATCCGGCCACTGCACTCCAGCCTGGGCGACAGAGGGAGACTCCGTCTCAAAAAAAAAAAAAAAAAAAAATCCGAATAAATTCATCAAAGCCGAGCTTTTCCTTTTTGCCTTTCCCTTCTTTGCTAGTGCCTGGGCCTGCGTTCAGCTTCCCGCTCCGCAATCCGGCACTCGCAGGCTCTTAAGTCCCACCCACGCGGCCGCGCACAGGTAACTGCGGCGCCAGCCCCACCCCACCTACGAGCTCCTCCTCCGCCCACCGCCCTAGGGCCTCGGCCCCGTCCTTGGAAGCGTGGTCGTGACGTCAGCGCGCTGTCTCCGGAGCCCGGCAGCAAATGAGCGCAGACCGCACTGGCCCTCCGCGTACCGCGGAACACGCATGCGCGTTGGTTCTGGGAGCCCTGAAGACCTGGCGGAGCCCAGCGCGGATGGAGGCCTGAGGGTGGCGGGGGCGGAGCGCGCCGCGAGCTGGGGGCATGTCCGCGGCGGGCGCCGTCTAGAGGAAGGCCAAGCAGCCGCCACCACGCTGTCGGTCGCGGCGAGACGCAAGCGAGCCAGGCCGAGGGCCGCGGCGGCGATGCAGCGACGGCGGCGCCCTCCGCCGCCCACCTCCCGGCTGCCCGAGGGCTGCGGGGGAGGCGGCGGTGGGAGCGAGGAGGTGGAAGTGCAGTTTTCCGCTGGGCGTTGGGGCTCGGCCGCGGCGGTTTCGGCGGCGGCGGCGGCGGCGGCGGCGGCCACGCGCAGCACCGAGGAGGAGGAGGAGAGGCTTGAGCGTGAGCACTTCTGGAAGATCATTAATGCCTTCCGCTACTACGGGTAAGGAGCCCGTGGCGGACCCCGGCCCAGACCGTCGGGGCGCCCACTGGTGGCGGCGGACCCGCCGGAACGGGGGCGCTCGCCGTCCCGCCGCCACGCCTCCGAGGCGTAGGGACCCGGCTGCTGCAGCTGACCTCCGGGCCCCGAGTCACCTCGCACCACCCCAGCCCCTCCCGGCCCTGCACACCCGCGTGTCCGCCGCGCCGTCTGCTGCACAGCCTCGTGTCTTCTGACCTCAGGATCAGATTAGCTCTCCTGCCTCCGTCCTCTTAAAGGTTTGGCTTTCAGGCCGGTGGGGGTGACCGGAGAAGCGCTGTAACAATTTCAGATAGAAGACGATGGTGGTAGAATCGTCCACTGCTGGGCTAATTGGTGTGTGTGGTCGATGTCCTTCAAACTGAACACACGGAGAGCCCAAGTTCACCTACGCGTGGGATGCTGTAGGACGTATTTTCCCAAACTGTTACCAGTGCTTGTAAGAGCAGTTTAAGATTTCCACCCACCCCTTCTTTGGCGCTGTGAACGCACTTGCACATTTGTGTGAGCGATTGAATGATGCTGCTCAGTGTCTAACTGGTGGGTGATTAAGGGCGGAAGTGGTCCTTATATTCTAAAATTTGCTAATTATTAGGAGAGAAATGAGAGCAGTCACAATAAGAGCTGCCTTTACGTTCTTTTTTCCTGCAAAAATGTATCTAATTCTCCCTGGTGTGCTAGGCACTGTGGTAGGGCCTTTTTAAGTGCGCTCCTCATTCATAAAACCAGCTCCCTAACTCCCATGCTTCTTCTAGATAGATGTAAAAGTAGTTTAATCACAAACTTATAATTCCAAGAGTTGAAAGGGACTTAACTGGATTTTCAGGTGAAGATAACACTTTTATTCACGTAAGAGATATGAGTCCACCGGTGACTATGTTCTGAGTCTGCAATTGGAATCAGACAGACATGACCTCCTACGCAGGTAAACCTGTTTTCATAAGTGGGTTCCTGCTGTGCTTTATGCAAACTTTTAAAATATTGTTCATCTCATGTATTATATTTGTTTATATGAATCTCTTGCTTTGCTGTGACCTCCTCAAGGGCAGGGGCTGAGTCTTATTTATTTTTATGTCACTAGTGCTTGGCATATGTTGTTTAAGCTCTATTTTTAACAAAACAAATGGTAGCAAAGAAATACATTTCTCATTCCCAAATAGTCTGTCAAGTTTTTGACGGATAGTTAAATGAGTTTACTAGTCTGAATTTAGAAGCTTGCTTAATGAAAGCTTAAAGTTATTTGGAATCTGATTGTATATGTGATAGGAACTTTTGAACTTCGAAGATCTTGATGAAATAATTTACTGATTAAACCCAGAAATAGGGACCAGGGACAGCATTACTTTACGGAGCCCAAAACAGTAGTTTGGATATTTTATTTCTCTGGATTTAGTAGTAACAGAGGGAGCAAGGCAGACCATCAGAGAATTGAATTTGATGCAGGAATTGTGACTGAACTAACCATGCAGTTAGGGAAGGCAGCCAACATCAGATAGCTAAGAGTGGGAGATACAGAAAAGTCTGGTACATTTTGCTCTTGAAAAATCTAGAAAGAATATTGGGAAATGTCTTGGGAATATAGTGGACCCATTTAGTTGTACTTACTAAACTAAATGTGTAGTTGTACTTACTTTTAATATGTTAGGACCAATTTAAAACTGATGTTTGTGGGTAAGTATGGGATGGGACTTTATTGGGGTAGGGGTTGATCAGGAACAGAATTGTGGCAATATAGAGAAGAGTTCTTGTGTGAATATTCTAGTGTTTGTGATACTATTTCCTATACTCAATTCTTTACTGGTGTAATGTTGGATTCAGTACATCTCATTTTTTTTAAAAATCGTTTTTATTAGTATATACTCTCTTGAAACACTTCAAATACTTGGACTGAAAATAGTATAACATCAAAAACATGCTTTTTAAAATCTCACTTAAAGGCTAGGGGTACAGAAAACTTATGTAGCAGAAAACAGTGTATTGTTACATTCTAATATTTTGTGATCTTCTAGACTTAAACTGCTTGTAGCCACTAATCATATCTGGATAAATTTAAGCTAAAATTAATCAGTATTTAATAAACTTTAAAATTTATTTGCTCAGTTTTACTACCCACATTTCAGGTGCTCAGTAGCTACATGTGGCTAGAGTCTGTTGTATTGGACAGTGCAAATAAAAGCTTTTCCATTATCAAAGTGTGATGGACAATCCGGTTCTACACATTTAGCAAGTACAGTTGACCCTTAAACAATATGGATCTGACTGCACGGGTCCATTTATACACAAATTTTTTCAAATAAACATTGGAAAATTGTTTTGAGATTTGCAAGAATTTGAGAAACTTAGCAAACTTGCATAGCCTAGAAATATTGAAAAAATTAAGAAAAAGTTATGCCATGAATGCATATGTGTAGATATTAGTTTATCATTTACTACCATAAAATATACACAAATCTATTATAAAAAGTTAAAATTTATCAAAACGTACACAAACACAGATCTTACATGGAGCATTTGCAACTGAGATAAATGTGAACAAGCAAAGATGTAGCATTAAATCATAGTTGCATAAAATTATCTGTAGTAGATATAGTACTACTGTAATAATTTTGTAGCCACTTGCTGTTGCTTTTGCAGTGAGCTCAAATGTTGCCAATATCTGTTTGAAAAAATCACTCTGCTTTTGTCTGTCCAGTAAATTGCCTATAGCAGTAAACACATTTCATCAAACTTAATGCAATACCATAAACCTTAAATAACACCATGGGTCCCATATGAAGTGCCACTGGTGATGCTGGAAGTGCTCCCAAGAAGCAGAGAAAAGTCAAGACATTTAAAAAAAAGTTGATTTGTTCGATATGTACTGTAGAGGTCTGCAGCAGAGGTTGCCCCCAACCCCATTTCAGACAGAGGATTTATCTTGTAGTCAAATAATGTAAATATACAGTATTGATAAATGCAGTGCAGTAGTGTAAATGTATTTTTCCTTTCTTATGACTTTAATATTTTCTTTAGCTTTATTGTAAGAATATAATACGTAATATATTAACATACAAAATATGTCAGTTGTTTATGTTATTGGTAAGGCTTGTGGTCAGTAGTAGGCTATTAGTAGTTAAGTTTTTGGTGAATCAAAGTTACATGTGGGTTTTCGACTGCACAGGGGGTTGGTGCCCCAATCCAAGTATTGTTCAAGGGTCAACTGTACGTCCAGATTTTGCAGGGATCAATTTTACTGTTACATGTCTTTTAGTTAATACATAGGAGATTTAGATAAAAGCTCATAAAGCAAGGAATGTCTTTTGATAAATACTTTCTAATGGGTTCCAATTTTGTGATTCCTACAGATTTTGCTTAGATGACATTCTGATTAAGGTAAAAATGGGTATAGCTCATTTGTATTGAATAGCAAAAGTTAGTTTTATAACCCAGTGTTATGAATGAAGCACCTCAGCACATAGACAATACTAGAGTTGAAAAGCTGAAAGTCTTTTCAGAAACTTCTTACTTTTAGAAATAACAGGATGAGATTTTTTAATATCGAGATTTGGAGCTGATTTTTGCAGGTGAGGATGTGGATAGACACAAAGCAGTAAGCAACTTGCTCAGGGTTACACAATCCAGTTGTGGTAGAATCTGACCTAAAATCCAAAACTGTTACCTAAAATTTTACGGTGCGTTAATGCAGAGTTACACTAGTAAGACAAATTTAATGTTAGGTATTTAATAAAGATTTAAAATGAATCAAGACAGGCTTTATTTCTGACAAGTTATGTTTTTTTCTATTTGGATTTCCTAGAGTAGTTCAACTAAGTGCAGAGGAATGGGCCTGTGACCATGGCGTTTAGCTCAGAACTGGTATGGGCTCACCCTGATGACAGGTGACTAAATCAGAGTTGAGGTCACTGCTGACACCAGCTTTCTAGAGAGAGTTGGAGGTAGAGATACCACCATTGAGGAAAAATGGCTATTAAGTTTACTTTCTCCTCTTATCAGCAAGAGGATGTCGCCTCCTTATGCTGACTTAGTTCGGAACCAAGGAGAGTCTGATTTTTGTAAAATATTCCTTCAAAGCAGGTTTGACCGAGTTTCTTAAAAGGGCCAGGCAGTAAATATTTTAAGCTCTGAAGGCCAGTGGTCTCTTGTTACAGCTCATCAACTCTGCCCTTGAATGGAAGGAGCCTTAGGCTTTGTGTAATCAAATAGTGTGACTGTGTACCAATAAGACTACAAAGCAACCAAGTAGCCAGTGGGCCCCTGCCTTAAAGCAATACCGATAGGGTAAGCATGTGCAGGATAGTGAAGTTAGCTCCAGTTATAAGGGTATAGTGAGGATTGGACTATATTCTCAACTTTAGTAAGATCCCACCTATTTTAAGAGTCACTGGTGGTTGTATGTTATGGCAGCTTTGCACACCAGTAAGTAACCAGGGGTTTAAGAATCTCATCCTGCTCTGTGTAGTTACTTCTGTATCAAGAATTGACAGCTCTTCTAACCAATCTATAACTCAACTCACCCTTGCAATCTTGATACTACTTGGTAATAAGTAATCTCTGTGGAAAACCAAAAGTGGCACCTGTGGGAATGTAACTGAACATTTATTGCTTTTTACATATGCTGAAGTACAGAGATACTGAATAATGACCAAGATGACACTTGTGTTTTAGAAGAATTCATCTGATTAGAGGTGGGGTGGGAAGGGCAGGGGAGGAGTTAGGAAGTAGAATTGGAAGGTATCCTGGGCTTATTGATTGTGGGACTAGGAGAAGAGACATTTAGGATGACTCCTTAATTACTTTTTTTTTTTTTTTTGAGACAGAGTCTCGCTCTGTTGCCCAGGCTGGAGTGCAGTGGCACGATCTCAACTCACTGCAACATCTGCCTCCCAGGTTCAAGCCATTCTCCTGCCTTAGCTTCCCAAGTAGCTGGGATTACAGGTGCATGCCACTATGCCCGGCTAATTTTTTGTATTTTTAGTAGAGACAGGGTTAGCCAGGATGGTCTCGATCTTGAACTCCTGACCTGAGGTGAACTGCCCACCTCGGCCTCTCAAAGTGCTGGGATTATAGGTGTGAGCCACCATGCCCAGCTGATGACTCTTTAATTTCTAACTTGGGTGCATTTGTTAATATTAGCCATGAAGGAAGGAGTGCAGGTTTTTGTGGGGCATGTGCTAAGTTCACTTTGGGTATGAGTTTTGAGGTGTGGTGAGAGGGAGGTTGTGGGGCATCCAGTGCCCAAGAGTAAACACTAGAAAGAAAGGCTGTTCAATCTGTTGACGGTGAATTGTAAACTGTCAAAGCTCTGCTGTTTGCCTAACTTGTTGTGGCCGTTTAGTTCCTTTAATGTCATACTCTGTTGTTAGGAATGTAAATTGATGGGAGGCTTTCTACACATCATTTTATATCAAGAACCTTAAAAATACTTACTCCTGGCCAGGTGTGGGGGCTCACGCCTGTAATCCCAACACTTTGGGAGACCGAGGTTGGCCGATCACTTCAGGTCAGGAGTTCGAGATCAGCCTGACCAACATGGTGAAACCCCATCTCTACTAAAAATATAAAAATTAGCCGGTCATGGTGGTGTGCACCTGTAGCCCCATCTACTTATGAGCCTGAACCAGAAGAATCGCTTGAAGCTGGGAGGCAGAGCTTGCAGTGAGTTGAGGCTATGCCACTGTACTCCAGCCTAGGTGACAGAGTGAGACTCCATCTCAAAAATAAAGTAAGTTTTCCTTTTCACCTGGTAATTCTGGTTTCGAGAATTTATGCTAATTTTTCCCCTAAATTATAGACAGATTTTGAATACAAAATGTTCTTCATAAAAACAAGTGAGTGTCTAAATGACCAGTAGTTGGGAAGTAGCTAAGTAACTGTTGGTTACATAAGATGGAATGATGAACATCCATTTTGTACCCCACAAATATATACAATTATAATTTGTCAATATTCAGCTTAAAAAAAGTAAGATGCTAGATTACCTTTTTTTTTTCTTCTCTATTTTGGAGACAGGATTTTGGACTGCTACCCAGCCTGTAGTGCAGTAACACAATCATGGCTCACTGCACCCTTGACTTTCTAGACTCTAGCAGTTCTCCTACGTAGGCTCAGCCTTCTTAGTAGGTGAGACTACGGGCATGCACCACCACACCTGGCTAATTCTGTTTTTTCATTTTTTTGTAGAGATGAGGGTCTTGCTGTATTGGCCAGGCTGGTTTTGAACACCTGGCCTCAAATAGGCTTCCCACCTTGGCCTCCCAAAATACTGGCATTACTGGCATGAGCCACTGCAACTTTGTATTAAGCAAAACAGAAATGTGCCAAAAGCTTAGAAGTGTTCCTTCTAGAAGAGGAATTATTAGGCCTTCTTTCCCTGAGTACTTTTAATTTCTACATTTTTCATACTTTGAACATTTTAGTAATATAAATGAAATATACCTACGGTTTTTTTGAACAGTAGGTATATATATATAGTATATGTATTTATAGTACATATACTATTTATACTATATATACTATGTATATATAGTATATATTTATACTATTTATACTATATATACTATGTATATAGTGTGTATATATAGTATATTGAACAGTAGGTATATGTGTAGTATATATATTTTGAGTGCTTGCTGTGTTTTCAAGCTATTGGGCTAAATCTTTTGAGTACGTTATTTCCAATGAAACCCTGTCTGGTAAGCAGAGGAACATAATGCTACCTATCTAATTACAGAGATGTTTCAGAATAATCAGTATTAACTGACTTGGTTTAGTCCTTGGCATTTATTAAATCTCAATAAATGGTAGCTTCCATGATCACCTCATTGTTGTTCATTCTTTATCTTGCTTCTCTACATGAGAGAGTTGCACAAAGAAAGGAGGTAGTTTTCCTGGTGTTGTGGCAAATAGGTGTTATAACCTGGATTTCATCCCTGATCTTTCTGACTTCAAAGCTCATTATTATACTCTCCCCAGAGGGGGATGTCAGTCGAGCTTCTGCCAACTTGATCTCTTCACCTTATCCCTAAGGGCCCCCCACACCAAGCCACCACACACAAGCTTGTAAAAACGCGACCAGCCAGGTTTTTGCTTGTTCGTCAGGAGCTTCTTCTGAAGTTCATTACTGTTTGGCAGTTGGAATAATTTGGCAGAGGGTAAAAATAAGAAAATTGTTTGGATGAATAAAGATTTAAGAAACCAAACGACAAAGGTTTTGAAATTGAAAATGAAAATGAAGGCCGGGCACAGTGGCTCAGGCCTATAATCCCAACACTTTGGGAGGCAGAGGCGGGTGGATCATGAGGTAAAGACATCAAGACCATCCTGGATAGTATGGTGAAACCCTGACTCTACTAAAAATACAAAAATTAGCCGAGCGTGGTGGCACACGCCTGTAGTCCCAGCTACTTGGGAGACTGAGGCAGGAGAGTCGCTTGAACCTGGGAGGGGGAGGTTGCAGCGAGCTGAGATCGTGCCACTGCACCGCAGCCTGGGCAAGACAAGACTCCATCTCAAAAAAAAAAAGAAAATAGAGGCTGGGCGCGGTGGCTCACGCCTGTAATCCCAGCACTTTGGGAGGCCGAGGCGGGCGGATCACAGGGTCAGGAGATCGAGACCATTCTGGCTAAGATGGTGAAACCCCATCTCTGCTAAAAATACAAAAAATTAGCCAGGCGCGTTGGCAGCCTGTAGTCCCCGCTACTCGGGAGGCTGAGACAGGAGAGTCGCTTGAACCTGGGAGGGGGAGGTTGTAGTGAGCTGAGATCGTGCCACTGCACCGCAGCCTGGGCAAGACAAGACTCCATCTCAAAAAAAAAAAGAAAATAGAGGCCGGGCGCGGTGGCTCACGCCTGTAATCCCAGCACTTTGGGAGGCCGAGGCGGGCGGATCACAAGGTCAGGAGATCGAGACCATCCTGGCTAAGACGGTGAAACCCCGTCTCTGCTAAAAATACAAAAAATTAGCCAGGCGCGTTGGCAGGCGCCTGTAGTCCCCGCTACTCGGGAGGCTGAGACAGGAGAATGGCGTGAACCCGGGAGGCGGAGCTTGCAGTGAGCTGAGATCACGCCACTGCACTCCAGCCTGGGTGATGAGCAAGACTCCATCTCAAAAAAAAACAACAAAAATACAAAAAAAGAAAATAGAAAATGAAAAATACTTCCATTTTTATTTAATATTGAATTAATACCAAAGAACATTTAAACATACACACATATATATAGATATAAAATGTAAGGAATGATACAGTGAACACTCATCAATCACCTGGTTTTTAAAAAACATTATCCTGTCTCTTTCACCCTCAGAATCATTAACCTGAATTTTTACTTCTTTACTTTGTAGTTTTTCCACATATGCCCAGTCCCTGAATAATAATACTTAGTTTTCTATGAAATGCAATTGTACATTATGTGTTTTCCTGCAATTTTTTTCAACAAATGTATGTGTTCTTGAGTTTTATCCAGATGGTGATGGGAGTAGCCAGTTTCTGCCAAAATATATTTGGAGGTTTGTTCTGGGCCAATATGATAGTGACCACAGCCTGTGGTTACACGATCTCAAAGGACCCTGACAAAGTACGCTCCAGGTGGTCAGGTTACAGCTTGGTTTTATACATTTTAGAGATAACAGGATTACATGGAAGGTATATATTGATCTCACACAAAAGGCAGGACGTCTTAAAGAGGGGGTTACAAGTCATAGGTGGGTTTTAAGGATTCTTCAGTTGGTGCTTGGTTGATAGAGGTAAGCTATGGTAAGTAGAAAGGAATGCCTGAGTTAAGGGACTTGTGGAGGCCAAGGTTCTTGTTAAGTTAAATGAAGCCTTCTAGGTAGCAGCCTTCAGAGGGAAGAGATACTAAATGTTACTTTTTAGACTTTAATGTTGTCAGGCTCTCAGTTAATCTCTCCTGGATCCAGGAAAGGCCTAGAAAGGGAAGGCCTGGTTGCATTCATGGAGATTCTCCACAGATGCACGTTTCCCCTAGGAAACATGGCTTTGTGGGGCCATTGAAATCTGTTGGCCCTGTGGCAGCCATTTCAAAATGTCAAAGAAATATATTTTAGGGTAAAATATTCTGATTTCTTTCTGAGTCTGCTATTTGTCATAAGATGCCATACCAGAATCAGGTTGGAAAGTAAGCCATATTATATAGGATTAATAAAAAACCTGTCTAACGAGATTTTATAATTTGTAAGGCATGATGCCCCATGTCTCTTAGTGAGAAACTTGGAGAAGAGAGAGAAAAAAAAAAAGATCAGTGTTTAGTCTTTACATATTATTGTATGAACTGTAATTTACTCATTTTGCTGCATTCCACTGTATATACTGTAATTTTTTCATTCTACAGTAACTATACGATAATTTCTGATGATAGACCTTTGGGTTGTTTCCAGATATTTTGTTACTTTTTTTTTTTTTTTTTGAGATGGAGTCTTCCTCTGTCGCCCAGGCTGGAATGCAGTGGTGCGATCTTGGCTTACTGCGACCTCTGCCTCCTGGGTTCAAGCGATTCTCCTGCCTCATCCTTCCAAGTAGCTGGGATTACTGGTGGGCGCCACCATGCCCAGCTAATTTTTGTATTTTAGTAGAGATGGGCTTTCACCATGTTGGCTAGCTAGACTGGTCTTGAACTTCTGACCTTAAGTGATCTGCCCACCTTGGCCTCCCAAAGTGCCAAGGGATTACGGGAATGAGCCACTGTGCCCGGCCTGTTTGTTACTTCTGACAGTACTGTGACAAAAATTGTTCATGTTTCATGGGGCCCATTTGCAAGAGTTTCTAGGAGTATAATTACTACGTCGTAAGGCAAGTACTATGCTAAGTTGTACTAGGTAATACTCTAAATTTGGCACAGTGGTTGCACTAATGTATGCACTTACCATTAGTGTATAAATGTCCTAATTATACTCTGTGTTCACCAAAATTTGATACAGTCAGGCTTTTAAATTTTGGCCATCTTGTCAATGTAAAAATAATATACTATGAGTATATATTTAACTTTAAAAAATGATGTTCTTATGGCCAGGTGTGGTGGCTCAAGTCTGTGATCGCAGCACTCTGGGCAGCCAGGGCAGGCAGATTGCTTGAGCCCAGGAGTTTGAGACCAGCCTGGGCAACATGGTGAAACCCATCTCTACAAAAAAATACAAAAATATTAGCTGAATGTGGTAGCGCATGTCTGTAGTCCCAGCTACTTGGGAGGCTGAGGTGGGAGGATGACTTGAACCTGGGAGGCAGAGGTTGCAGTCAGCTGAGACTGTGCCACTGCATTCCAGCCTGGGTGACAAGAGCGAAACTCCCTCTCAAAAATAATAGTAGTAAGTAAATATAAGTAAAAATGATGTTCTGTTTTCTGGTTTTATGAATAAGTAGTCCCCAAAGTGACCTTTGGGGTCATTTTTGGAATGCAAATTGTGGATGTTAAGTAAAACACTATAGAATTTCAATTTTTATTTGCTTGGTAATTTGTAGTATATAAGATCTTCTGTGATATTTTAAAAAATTCAACTTGGTTTGCTTTTAGTTAATTTCAGGACATTTTGTGTGTATTATAATTTCACAGCAGTATTTATTTTGCTACTTAAAGATGGAAAAATCTAAAGCATTAAGCTGGTTTTGCTGAAATTTTTAAGTTTAATACACAAAAATAAATTAATTGTACATCAATCTTCTTTTCCTCCTTCTAATTGGTGCATATGTTTACTTTTACTAGTGATAAACCATTTGTATTTTGCTTGCTTAGAGAAGGATTTGTAATAAAGTAAAAACATATACAACTTTCTAAGTTAATGCCTTTTTAAAAGCCAAGAGATTGTAAATGATAGGACAGTATCCAGCATAAGAAGGACATAATTGTACAGAAAGACAACCTTAAAATAAGATTGGCCTCTGGTGAGAATTCTTTTGCAAATTTAAAAAACACCTTTTATGTTTTAGCACCAGTATGCATGAGCGAGTGAACCGAACAGAAAGACAATTTCGATCACTTCCAGCTAACCAACAGAAACTACTTCCTCAGTTTCTTCTTCACTTGGACAAGATCCGGAAATGCATTGATCATAATCAAGAAATACTACTGACCATTGTGAATGATTGCATACATATGTTTGAAAATAAAGAATATGGAGAAGATGTATGTGAAAGTTTGTTCTATTTGTGTTTATTTTAGGGTCAACCTCTGTATTTTGAGGTCTTTTAATCTTTCTGGATTTCATTTTTATAATCTGGCACAGGCTATTTGCTCTACTCAGAAAGTTTTAACTTAAATGTTCAGTCATTTGATTAGGCTTCATAGAACAGTATGCCAGAGACTGGATCTGTTTGCTGGTTTTCCTTTTTTAAGTACTAATGTAATTGTTGGGATTTTGATGCATTTTGACATAATGTTCTGTTTTGGGATATAAAGTTAGTGACTTAAATTTTTAAAAGCAACTTTACTAGCTAGAAATTAACTTCCCTTGTTTAACTCATATTTTTTCAGTGTCTTGTATCTATTGCTGTTCATCTTTTATTGTAAGAAATTATTTTCACTTATAAATCTCAAGGGACTGGCAGTACATAGAAACTGAAGTCCTCTTTTTGTATCCACAGGATGGATACAGTTGGGCCACTCCAGTGTGAGCCTCTCCATGCTGCCCCATCAATGACCTGGAGGGACTTTCTTCCCTCTCTTAGAGAGGATGTTCAGTCTCCATAGCAGCTCAGTTTGGTCCTCTCCTGAGTAAAGACTGCTTAATTATATGGTGGTTTTATGATTAATGGACCTTAATCTTTTGAGGGTAGCAGTGAGACCACCAAACTCTTTTCATTTAGGATCTCAAGCTGCACTTGAACCCCGGTTGAGGTGAGAGGCTAGTGATTTATCCACTAAACCACCTATATAGCCCCTTAGTAGCATGTCTATTTAACCATAATAAAAGTGGATTACTCTCTTAGAAGCTAATTGATGTCTGTTTTTTAAACAGGGGAATGGAAAGATTATGCCAGCATCTACATTTGACATGGATAAGTTAAAATCCACATTGAAACAGTTTGTGAGAGACTGGAGTGAAACTGGGAAAGCAGAAAGGGATGCCTGTTACCAGCCAATCATTAAAGAAATTTTAAAAAATTTTCCAAAAGAGAGATGGTAAATAGTACCTTGTTTTTAACGAAGTTTTTAAAGTGTATAAACACTTGAGTTTCTTGATAAAATGTTTCACAGTCTTGCTTCATTGTTATAGTTGCTGTGTGCCTGTATGTTTTACGTGTGTAAGTGTTACATTTGTTATTGGATACTCTGTGTGAGGTTACAGTTATTATTTTGAATAATTTTTGTGCTGGTGCTTAGGGGAAATTACTTAGAAATTAAATAATAAGGTTAGATGGAAAATTATCAATGATGTGTATCTTTTTATAATTTGCTTTATGATGAAGCAAAAAACCCGTAAACTTTTAATTCCCTTCATTGTGGCATAGTTGTAAACAAGTGAGGGACCTGTACCTCTGAGCAAGCAGAGATTCTTAACTTTTTTGTGCCCTGGAACCATTGGTCAGTCTGAAGCCCATGGTCTGCTTTTCAGAATAATTTTTTTTTTTTTTCTTTTTTTGAGACAGTCTCACTCTCTTGCCTTGGCTGGAGTGCAGTGGTGTGGTCTTAGTTCACTGCAACCTCTTGCCTCCTGGGTTCAAGTGATTCTCATGCCTCAGACTCCCAAGTAGCTGGGACTGCAGGCTTGTACCACCACACCTGGCTAATTTTTGTGTTTTTGGTAGAGACAGGGTCTCACCATGTTGGCCAGGCTGGTTTCGAACTCCTGACCTCAAGTGATCCGCCTGCATCTTCCTCCCAAAGTGCTGGGATTACAGGTGTGAGCTACCGCACCTGGTCCAGAATAACAATTTTAAGTGAATAAATTTAAGTGCATAGGATTACAAAGAAAACAGTGATTTTGAAATACAGTTATCAAAATATTTAAAAAGTAAATTTGTGATGCATTTTTTAAAAATCATATATCACTTTAAATACAGTTTAACTGCAAGTGTAATTACTGTATTATGAAAATGCTGAAAGGGATATATACTGTTTTGAGAACCTCAGCTAATGTGAAGTGAAAATATATGTGATTTCTCTTCCTGATAAAGTCAGAGGTATTGCTAAAACTGTTGTTTGTTGCCTGCATCTGTAATTGAAGAAAAAAAAAATCAGTTTCTGAAATTAAAATGTAATTTTTTCCCATTCTCTTCAGAGACTCAGTGAATTCTATCCACAGACCTCTTGATGGATAGAATTTAATCCACCTAACCTCAGTCCCAGATTAGGAACCCCTGATTTAGGGGTATATATTTAACGAAAGCTACTGGATGGAATTCAGTCTTATTTAAAGATATTTTAGAGCGGCTCCTTTTCCTCCTCTCCTTCGCCTCCTTATTGATTGACAACTTTACGTTTGAGTATATGCTTTCAGAAATTTCAATACATATGTGTCTCTTCTCTCTGTTTTTTGTTGGGACATTTTATTTTATTGGTTATTATTTATTTATTTATTATTTTTATTTTTCACTCTATTCCCCAGGCTGGGGTGCAGTGGCGCTGCTCACTGCAACCTCCGCTTCCTGAGCTCAAGTGAGTCTCGTGCCTTAGCCTCCCGAGTAGCTGGGATTGCAGACACCTACCACTATGTCTGGCTATTTTAACTATTTTGAAATAACTTTAAAATTACAGATAAGTTGCATGAATTATATGGAGACCTCCTGAATTCACTTACACTTTTTACCTGAATTCACCAGTTTTTAACATTTTGCCACATTTGCTTTTATTGTTTCCTCTTCCTTCTTCCCTCCCTTCCTCTGTGTATGTCTGAAACCATTGAGGAAATTTAACCCTGAATACTGTTATGTAATTTACAGTCTACATTCAAGTTTCATAATTTACTGTGGTTCATACTGATAACTCTTAATTCCAATCCCAACTCTATAGGATTATCCTTGGTTTTCCCTCTTCTCACTTTGCTTCCAACAACATCAGTACATTTACTTATTCGCCCAGTTGTCTACAATACACACAGAATGGTTTCAGAATTGCTTCATTCATACCTCTGTGAAAAAGAAACCTACTAAAAGGAGTTCGGGATTTGCTAATAGTTATTTTTCCCTTAGACAAGGTGGTATAGTGAATCTATTCATTGCAATTTACCCAAATTAGCTCTCCCTTCAATCCCCAGCCCCCTAGTGTTTTATCCCTTCCCTTTATTCTAGACCCCATTTGGATAATCAGTATCATTGGCATCTTGTTTATTCATCCTTTTATTCTTTTTTTTTTTTAAAGAAAGTAAGTAGATGTGTTTTTTTTCCTCTCTCTCTCTCTCTCTCTTTTTTTTTTTGACACAAAGTGTTGCTCTGTCATCCAGGCTGTAGTACAGTGTTGTTATCATAGCTCACTCTAGCCTTAAACTCCTGGGCTCAAGTACTCCTCCCACCTCAGCCTCCCAGCTAATTTTTAAATATTTTTTGTAGAGACAGGGGTCTTGCTATGTTGAACAGGCTGGTCTTGAACTCCTGGCCTCAAGTGATCCTCCTGCCTCTGCCTCCCAAAATGTTGGGATTACAGGCATAAACTACTATGCCTGACTTTTTTGTTTTTCTTTATAATTACCCCCTTTGGTCATCCACAAAAGATAGTGTACCATACATTTATTCTGTGCCTTGCTTTTTTCACTTAGTGTCTTCTGGAAATAGCTATACTATCAGTTCATAGAGCTCTTCAGTCATCTTTTTTCCCCCAGCTGAAGATTACTCTGTTATTTGGATGTATCATAGTTTATCAACCAATTTTCTCCTACATTAGGCTATTTAGGTAGTTGGCAGTATCTAGCAATTATACATAATGTTAAAATTAATAACTTTATGCATATGTATTTTTATATTACTGGAGGTATAACTTTAATTATTTAAAAATTATTTGATAATCTTTTAAAAAATCCATAATATAATTTCAGAACTAATTTATTCTGATTTCCCCTTACCAAATTTTAGAATATAAATAATGCCGAAGGATCTGTTTATTTTTCTTTGCAGCAGTTCCTGACCAGTCCATGGTGAGAAATATCAGTTGGCACTTAATTGCATCATAATAAATTATACCCAGTAAGGATGATTTTTCAGGTCTCAGTGCGTGGGTTATGGAAAATTTCCATCATGCATTTTTTTCTGCTGCAATTATAGGGCCTATATGTAGTTATGAGAATCGGAGCTAATATCAAAGACAAAAAATGGTGGGGCCTTTTCCCCATCAGTCCACCAAGTTTTGAGGAAAAGAAGTATCGGTTGAAATAGCTCTGAAGAATTTATCTTCCTGGTTCTGATAAGTAGATCTCATGGTCTCTGATTTAACAATACATGTAGATAAGATTTTTTAAAAACACAGTGTAACAACTTGAACTTTCCCATGCAAACTCTGTAACCCATTGTCAACATGGTTCTGTATTTGGGCATGGATCATTCTGAAGAAAAATGCAGCTCTAATTTTTAAAAAAACTCTTAAAACTTGAAGACCTGGCCAGGCGTGGTGGCTCACACCTATAATACCAGCACTTAGACTGAGCCGGATGTATCACTTGAGGTCAAGAGTTCAGGACCAGCCTGGCTAACATGGAGAAACCCTATCTCTACTAAAAATACAAAAATTAGCTGGGCATGGTGGTGCACACCTGTAATCCTAGCTAGTCGGGAGTTTGAGGCAGGAGAATTGTTTGAACCCAGGAGGCAGAGGTTGCAGTGAGCCAAGATCACGCCACTGAACTCCAGCCTGGTCAATAGAGCAAGGGCTGTCTCAAAGAAAAAAAAAAAAAAAAAACTTGAAGACCTTCGGTGCCTGGGCTCTTAACTGACCCAGCATATTAATGCACACTCAGAGCTCAGATATAAGTGATACTCAGTCACATCTCAAATGGTCAAGGATATATAGTATTTGGCATTAAGACCTTGAAGCTCGCATTTGCTAGCAGAAAAATCCTTAGATAGTTCCTTTCATCGGGTATGTGTGCCGGAGAGTGTATCTTTAATTTAAATTCTTAGAAGTGGGATTGCTGCATAACACATTGATTTCAGTTTCTGTAGGTCAGGAGTCTAGGCTTGGCTTAACTGGTTCTTCTGGGTAGGAGCTTACAAGGCAGCGATCCAGATGTCTGCTGGGCTGTGTTTTCACCTGGAGACTTGACTGGGGAAGAATCTGTCACTCATGTTTCATTTTGTTTAACTGCAGTTGTAGTACTGAGGCAGAATTGTTTTCATTGTGACTGTAGGACTGAGGGTCTTAGCTGCTCTCTGTTCATCAGTTGGAAGTCTGCCTCATCTCCTAGAGGCGACCCATAGTTCCTTGTCTTTCCCAAAAGGACCACTTCATCAAGCCAGCAAGGAGGGTGTCTATATCAAGCAAGCTGTCAACCGTCTTACAGTGTTGAACAGTCATAGAGCTGGGTGTCAAGGCTCATGTCTATAATCCCAGTACTTTGAGAGACCAAGATGGTAGAATCACTTGAGGCCAGGAATTCAAGACCAACTTGGGCAACATAGTGAGACCTCATGTCTACTAAAAATTTAAAAATTATCCAGGTGAGGTGGCATGCATCTGTATAGTCCTAGCTACTCTGGAGGCAGACACCAGGCGAGGGGATCATTTGAGCCCAGGAGTTCAAAGTTGCAGTGATAACATGACTGCATTCTAGCCTGGGCAACAGAGCAAGACCCTGTCTCAATAATAATAATAATAATGACAATCATAGGAGGGACATCTCATCACCTTTGCTATATTCTGTTGGTTAGAAGAAGCAAGACATGGGGACCAGGAGGTAGGGAGCATGGGAGCACCACTACAGGGACTGCCTGCCATAGTCATTACTATATTCTTCTATAAGGGTTGTACTGTTTTTTCTGTTTACTGGCAATGTGTGAAAATGCCTGTTTATGCACAGCCCTAACAAATACTGTAGTTTTAAGCTTTTGACCTTTTGCCAGCCTGATGGGTGGGAAATTGTATATTTACATAGTCTTAATTTGCATTTCTCTTATGAGTGAAACTGTCTTCATATGTTAAAGGGTCATGTTAACATTTTTTTTAATTTTGAGAATTATATATTTATGTCTTTTCCCCTTAGTTTTTTATTGAGGCGAATTGCATATAACAAAAGTAATCATTTTAAATAAATCAGTGGCATTCAGTACTTTCACAGTATTGTACATCTACCACCACTGTGTAGGTCCAAAACATTTCATCAACCCAGAATAAAACCTCATACCCATTAAGCAGTTACTCCCCTTTCTCCCCACTCTGCCTTCACCTTTTTTATTTAGCAGTTTGACTGTGAGGTGTCTTAAATGTGGTTTCCTTTGTATTTGTCTTGGTTGGGGTTTGCTAATGTCTTGGGGTTTGGGTAGATCTATATCATCAATTCAGAAATGCTTTGCTATTATCTCTTCACATTATTTCTCTATCATTTTCTCTAATTCTTTCTCTTCTGGTACTCCAGTTACATGTATATTAAGTATTAAACCATTTCATGTCATCTCTTAGGTTTCACATGACTCTTTCCACACACTCTTTCTCCTCCCAGCCCTTTATAGTATAATGTGAATAATTTCTGTTAAGCTAACTTCAACTTCACTGATTATTTATTATGCTAATCTGCTGATAAGTCCTTTGAAAGAGTTCTTGGCCTGGGGTGGTAACTCACACCTACAATCCCAGCACTTTGGGAGGCTGAGGTGAGTGGATCACTTGAGGTCAGGAGTTCAAGACCAGCCTGGCCAACGTGATGAAACCCTGCCTCTACTAAAAATAGAAAAATTAGCTGGGTGTGGTGGTGTGCCCCTATAATCCCAGCTACTTGGGAGGCTGAGGCAGGAGAATCCTTTGAACCCAAGAGGCAGAGGTTGCAGTGAGCTGAGATCATGCCATTGCATTCTAGCCTGGGCAGCAAGAGCGAAACTCCATCTCAAAAAAAAAAAAAAAAAAAAAAAAAATTTCTTCTTTCTTTCTATTTTTTTTAATAAGCGAGTAAAAAAACTCTTTTTACTCATTTTTTGATTTTTTTTTAATTTCTAGCACTTACATATACATCCACAGCCATACACATATACTCTCTACTCTCTCTACCGAAATTCCTTTTTTGTATATGTGATCTGCATTTTGCACTAGATGCTTTAACATACTTTTTTCATGGATATTTTAAAATCCCTACCGGATGATTCTTACATTCTGTTTGTGTGACTGTTTTCTTGAAGCCTTCCTTATAACAATGAGTTCCACATTATCTTGCTTCTTTGCATGTTTCTTAATTTTTTTCAATTGAATGCCAGACATTGTATGTAAAGGAGTAGTAGACAATAAAGTAATATTAATGACCAGAAAACAATCATTTCTCCTTAGTCTTATTAGGCCACTAGTGGGCTGGGGGATGGGGGGAAGGAGTGGTGCTGACTGAATCATTAAGTGATTTTAATTTCTAGTATATTTGCATGTATTAGCTGCTTCTAATAATCACTTATTTGTCCATAAGTCTTGCATCTAGAAATACGGCAATGCAGGATATTATTGCTTTCTGAGGTTTCATATGCATCTCACCTTTTATGTTTGATGATTTTAACATTTTTCCTGCATCAGAGTAGTAGGAATATCTTTGCAACGTTAAGAAATACTTGGTATGGGTTACTTACACCGAAAAAAAAAAAAAGAAATACTTGGGCTGGGCATGGTGGCAAGCACCAGTAGTCCCAGCTGCTCAGGAGGCTGAGGCAGGAGGATTGCTTGAGCCCAGGAGTTCAGGGGTGTAGTGTGCTGTACGCTGTGATTGCACCTCTAATAGCCACTGCACCCCAGCCTGGGCAACATTGCAAAGACTTATTTCTAAAGTTGAAAAGAATTTAAAAAATAAACTAAAGTTTTTATAGTTTTAATTCCCAAGTTTAGGTCTTTGATCTGTTTTGAGTTAATTTTTTTTTTTTTTTTTGAGACAGAGTCTTGCTCAGTTGCCCAGGCTAGAGTGCAGTGGCGCGATCTTGGCTCACTGCAAGCTCTGCCTCCCGGGTTCCCGCCATTCTCCTGCCTCAGCTTCCCAAGTAGCTGGGACTACAGGTGCCCGCCGCCACGCCTGGCTAATTTTTTGCATTTTTAGTAGAGACGGGGTTTCACCGTATTAGCCAGGATGGTCTCCATCTCCTGACCTCGTGATCTGCCCGCCTCAGCCTCCCAAAGTGCTGGGATTACAGGCGTGAGCCACCGCGCCCAGCTGAGTTAATTTTTATATGTGGTTAAGGTAGTAATCCAACTTCATTCTTTTGCATATGGATATCCAGTTTTCCCAGTACATTTGTTTAAAAAACAAAAACAAAAAGAAAGACTGTCCTTTCCCAATTGAATGGTCTTGGTAGACTTGTTGAAAATTAGTGGACCATGTATGTGGGTTTTTTTCTGTACTCTGTATTCTGTTTCATTGGTCTGTATGTTTGTCCTTATGTCATAACATACTATTTTAATTGCTGTAGATTTATAAATTTCGAAGTCAGGAAGTGTGAGTCCTTTGTTGTTTTTCAAGATTATTTTGGGGCCCTCTTGTAATTCTTGTGAATTTCAGGTTTTTTCATTTCTGCAGAAAAGGTTGTTGGAATTTTGATTAAGGATTGTGCTGAATATGTAGATTGCTTTGGGTAGTACTGAGGTCTTGACAATGTTAAATCTTACACATTATCACAGTATGTCTTTCCATCTATTTAGAGCTTAATTTCTCTCAGCAGTGTTTGGTAGTTTTCAGTGTACGGGTCTTTCACTTTGGTTAGATTTATTTGTATGTGGTCGGGCATGGTGGCTCATGCCTGTAATCCTAGCACTTTGGGAGGCCGAGGCAGGTGGATCACAGGGTCAGGAGTTCAAGACCAGCCTGGCCAACATGGTGAAACCCCATCTCTACTAAAATACAAAAAGTAGCTGGGCATGGTGGCATGCACCTGTAATTGCAGGTACTTGGAAGGCTGAGGCAGAAGAATTGCTTGAACTCAGGAGGTGGAGGTTGCAGTGAGCCAAGATCGTGCCATTGCACTCCAGCCTGGGCAATAGAGTGAGACGCTGTCTCGAGAAAAAAAAAGAAAGATTTATCTGTATGTATATAATTCCTTTAAATCAAAGTTATCCAACCCATGGCCAGTGGGCTGCATGCGTCCCAGGACAGCTTTGAATGTGGCCCAGCACAAATTTGTAAACTTTCTTAAAACATTGTGAGGGTTTTTTTTATTTTTTATTTTTTTAAGTTCATCAGCTGTTGTTATTGTTATTTTATGTGTGGCCCAAGACAGTTCTTTCAGTGTGGCCCAGGGAAGCCAAAAGATTTGATATCCCTGTGTTAGATGCTATTATAAATGGAATTGCTTTCTTAATTTACTTTTCAGAATTTTTGTTGCTGGTGTAGTAGAAACACAACTGATTTTTGTGTGTTGATCTTATACCCTGTAATCTTGCTTTTTAGCTCTATTAACTTTCTTAGGGATACTTTGTGGATCACATTATGCAAGAAGAGATCTCGTTTTTACCTTTTCTTTTCCAATTTGAATGCCTTTTGTTTCCTTGTTTCTGTTCTTAGGGAGAAAGCTTTCAGTCCTTCACCATTGAGTAGCTGTGGGACTTTCATAAATACCCTTTATCATGTTGAAGAATTTTCTTAGTTTTTTTTTCTCAAGGCAGGGTCTCGCTCTGTCACCCAGGCTGGAGTGCAGTGGCACGATCTTGGCTCACTGCAACCTCTACCTCCTGGGTTCAAGCGATTCTCCTGCCTCAGCCTCCCGAGTAGCTGGGATTACAGGCGTCCACCACCACAACTGGCTAATTTTTGTATTTTCAGTAGAGACAGGGTTTCACCATATTGGTCAGGCTGATCTCAAACTCTTGACCTCCAGTGATCTGCCCACCTTGGCCTCCCAAAGTGCTGGGATTACAGGTGTGAGCCACCACGCCCAGCCAAATTTTCTTAAGTTTTCTAAAGGTTTTTCTGATAGAGTGCTGAATTTTGTCAAATATCTTTTTTGCATCAGTTGAGATGATATATATGTTTTTTCTTCCATTAATGTGATCTATTTCATCAATTGATTTTCTTATCTTGAACCATCCTTGCATTCCTGGGATAAATTCCACTTGGTCATGGTAAATAATCTTTTAAATAAATGTTGTTGTTTCCAAAAAGATGTTATATTCTTAAAGTTTCTAGTTGGTATTCTCTCTCAATAGATATATTCAGTGCCCTGTTTTATAAAGTAATAGATACTAGTTTAATACTTTCTATAAAGTCCAGGTATACCTCAAAATTCAAAATATCTGTTGTTGAAATATATGTAGGTTTTAATTGATAAGGCTTTTAATAGAAATGTACCAACGTTTGAGTGAATGTTGGAGGCTGAATGTGAAATGTTTATATGAACATCATTTCTGGCACTTAAAACATGACTTTGTTTAGACTCAGTGATTATAGAATCATGTATGAGACCATTAATTAGTATAACAGTGTCAGCAATACTAAAAGGGCATGCCATTGTTAAAGATAATTAGTGAACTAGCACACACTGTTACTTTTCCATTGTTATTGTTACTTGACAAAATGTAAACTGGTGAGGAAAGGATGAGTTAACTCTAAATGGTAACAATAGGTTATTTTTAAAATAAAAATAATTTAAAACTGTTCTAAATAAGTAAAACATTTTACAGGATTTAAAACTTAAAAGGTTTCAAGGGATATATACTCTCCTTCCCATAACTGTTCTTCATAACTGTTCCTCAGTTACCCAGTTTCCTTTCCTGAAAGTAATTGTTATAAAAGTGGATAGGTATATATAAACTTTAAATGAAGTACCCTGAAATGTAATATCTATTGCACTTTTTTTTGGTTATATTTCTTTGTATGTTATTTGTTTTACTTACTTGATTTAGATTGGTTTCCTTATAGTAGGTAAGGTAAGCTATCAAAAAAACCTAAACAGGAAACCTAATAAAACACAGTAAGGGCTGCATCCATATTGAAATCATAGCTTTGCCAGAATAAGTAAACCCTAGAGCCTGGAAAAGGGGTATTAGGCCGAGTGTGGTGGCTCATGCCTGTAATCCCAGCACTTTGGGAGGTCAAGATGGGTGGAACACTTGGGGTCAGGAGTTCAAGACCACCCTGGCCAACACGGTAAGACCCCGCCTCTACTAAAAATACAAAAATTAGCTGGGTGTGGTGGTGCACACTTGTAATCCCAGTTACCTGGGAGGCCAAGGCAGGAGAATCGCTTGAACCTGGGAGGTGGAGGTTGCAGTGAGCCGAGATCGAGCTACTGCACTCCAACCTGAGCGACAGAGTGAGACTCCATCTCAAAAAAAAAGAAAAGGGTCATTAATTGTAGCCCTTCAGAATCCAGGTTGATGCTAGATAAATTCTGGTCAACTTTGTATCTTTCAGATAAATTTCTAGGACTCTGTTTATGCCACAGTGAGTACCTGGGGAATTTAATGTCTTTATACTCAGGCTGGAGTTAACACAAATTTATGTCAGCTAGCCTGTGTGTGTGTGTGTGTGTGTGTGTTTAAATTTCACTGAGGGCCTTTTCTGATTGAACTGCCTATAGAAGAACATATACTTAATGAAATATGTATAGAATTAACTATATTTGTGGTCATTAAAATATTTTTCCTAAGGAAACACATACATCAGTTTCTCCAATTTGTCTATGTTTAGAGTTTTTAATATGCCTGAGTTTGCAAGCACAAGCAGCTTTGAAGCCACAGATTGACTTGCTTTTGTGTAGAGTCTGTTTGTTGATTAAGGAAATGCTGTTTTTCGTTGTGCTGAATGCCAAACACTTCAGCAGTTATTATCCTCTGGTTTGTTTTTGTTTTAAATAGGATTTGAACACTAGTGAGCAGTTGCTTATTGAAATTTACAATATATATGTTTTTAATTTAAAGAATGAGCTTAGGATTTAAACCTTTTTCTCACATGTGAGCATAAACATAATGTAATAACTCTTCTTTTTTTTTTTTTTTTTTTTTGAGACGGAGTCTCGCTCTGCCGCCCAGGCTGGAGTGCAGTGGCCGGGTCTCAGCTCACTGCAAGCTCCGCCTCCTGGGTTTACGCCATTCTCCTGCCTCAGCCTCCCAAGCAGCTGGGACTACAGGCGCCCGCCATGTCGCCCGGCTAGTTTTTTGTATTTTTTAGTAGAGACGGGGTTTCACCATGTTAGCCAGGATGGTCTCGATCTCTTGACCTCGTGATCCGCCCGTCTCGGCCTCCCAAAGTGCTGGGATTACAGGCTTGAGCCACCGTGCCCGGCCAATAACTCTTCTTAATTGATGGTCAGACCAGTATGTATTGAGATTTAAAAAAAAAAATTTTCCAAGTGAATGTCTAATCATTTAAATATAAGAATTCAGTGTTGTAAAGCTCATTAAGTAGGTAAGGAAATATAGATTCTTAAGCTTGCATCCTGTCTGGAAGGAAGGCTAACATGTCAAATCACATTTTTTGAGTCTAAAAGTTGCTGGACTGTATTTTTTAGATCTTAATTTCATTAGCGCCTTCAATTTTAGAAGACTTTGAAGTGATTTGTGGGGGGAAATCTGTTATTTCTTTGCATTTTAATATATATACACAAACACTCCAAAAAGATACTGATGCACTACTGACTGGTTGAATTCATTTTTTCTTTTATATAGTTGGGCATAAGGAAAAAAATACTCTGAGCTCTAAAGAAGCATTTTTTTTTCCCACTTAAGATAAAATAAATAATGTAAATTATAGTTCATGAAAAGATTATTTTAGCTAGGAGAACTCATTTTAAAAAAGAAAATGGAGGACATTGGAGGAAATGTAGACTGCCAAATAGTGCAGGTGGTAGTTTGGAGACTAAAGATAGATTTCTCCCTCATCCTGAAAGCCCTCCCAAAGACAAGTATGTGTTTCATACTTCTTTCAAGTCAAGATTTCAAGTGCTTACAGATCTAGAGGAATAACACAGTAGAAAACCACTCAGCATTCATAACCCAGTAGACAAATGCTGTAAATAAATCACAGAAAAAGATATACAGGACACTCAATCTCATAAGGAAATGCAAATGTAAAAACCACCTTAAGATGCCATTTTTTACTTATTGCAAAGGTTTAAAAGTTAGATAACTATTAATGAAGGTGTTAGGAAACATAAATACGTTGCTGGTGGAAGAATAAATTAGCAAAAAATTACGTAGAACAATTTGGCTTATTTGTCAAAATTCAAATGCAGATCTTGGCCAGATGCCATGGCTCACGCCTGTAATCCCAGCACTTTGGGAGGCTGAAGTAGATCACCTGAGGTCAGGAGTTCAAGACCAGCCTCGCTAACATGCGAAACCTCTCTCTACTAACAATATAAAAAATTAGCTGGCTGTGGTGGCACGGGCCTGTAGTCCCAGCTATTCAGGAGGCTGAGGCAGGAGAATCACTTTAACCCCAGAGGTGGAGGTTGCAGTGAGTCAAGATCGTGCCCCTGCACTCTAGCCTGGGCGACAGAGCGAGACTGTCTCATAACAAAACAAAACAAAGAACAAATGCGTATCTTGATTCTTGAAGTTCAATTTAAGGGAGTTGTTCTACACATATATTTCTGCCTGTGAAGGTTATTCATGCCACTATATTAGTGTAGTGTGGGAAGTACAATTTTTCAAAATAAAAAGAAGTTATTCATTCTAAGGGTATTAGTTTTAACATTATGATAATGAAAGATTGGAAACAATGTAAATGTCCTTAATTAGGAGATTTTGATAAATTATGTTACAATCATGCAGTGAGTGAAGGAAGCTCTGTGTACTGCTATGAAAGAGATTTGGGGTATCGTATTAGATCAGGGGTTGGCAGATGTTTTCTTGAAGTGCCACACAGTAAATGTTTTAGGCTTTGCCGGCAATGTGGTCTCTGTTGAGACTGCTTAGCGCCTTGTTGTAGGAATGTAGCAATAAACAATTCTTAGATGAGTGAGTATGGCTGTGTTTCGGTAAAACTTCATTTACAGTGACAGGTGACTGGCCTGCAAGCCATAGTTACGGTACGTGTTAAGTGAATGATGCAAAGTGAAGAACCTTGGTGTGTAAACTATAATAGAAGTATGAATGAATTGTTGAAAGCATACAGAAGAGAGTTCAGGGAACTTTGCCTGGGATATTTAGGAAATATAGATGAAGTGATAATTTATAATGATAAGGTAATAATTTGAGTTTCTGTGGGTAAAAGCACTAAAGATTAACATGAGAAAGTCTTTTCTGGGATCAGTGAGAAGTTGTCTGGCTGAAATAAAGAGTTCTTTGTTGGGAGTTGATGAAGAGGTAAGTTAGGAGGTGTTAAACACTCTTGATTTATAGTCCATTTTCTATGATGAATAAAAATAATTTTGGCTGGGTGTGGTGGCTCACGCCTATAATCCCAGCACTTTGGGAGGCCATGGTTGCTTGAGCCCCTCAGGAGTTCAAGATCAGCCTGGGCAACACGGCGAAACCCCATCTCTTAAAAAATACGAAAATTAGCTGAGCATGGTGGCACACACCTTGTAGTCCCAGCCACTTGGGAGGCTGAGGCAGGAGGATCGTCTGAGCCTGGGAGGCAGAGGCTGCAGTGACCTGAGATGGCACTATTGCACTCCAGCCTGGGCAACAGAGCAAGACTGTCTCAAATTAAAAAAAAAAAAAAAGAACTTCAATACTAGCTCTGTTAAACCTTGACATTTTGCCATATAGCTGCTTTAGATCGTTTTTTCATATTTAAAAAAAATTCTTTTGACTGCTTCTGCAGAGCAGGGCTACGCCACAGACAGTGTGCTTAGGGCAGCCATATTTTTTAAAAGAAGCAATTTTGTTTTTATTTTAAAAATTTTGATGTAATAGATTATTAATGAGATGTTTTTCATTACTTTTTATACTGTCTTTAAATTTGGTGTTTATTTTACACTTACAGCACATCTCAATTTGCACTAGCCACATTTTAAGTGTTCAGTAGCCACATGTAGTTAGTGGCTTTTACTGTACTGTACTGTTTGACAGTACTGTGATTCAAAGAGAACCACTGTAGGTACTTAAAAGTTGTATTTACTTCTACCACTAGGGGTCAGCCAAGTGTCATAATATTGACCCAACAAGACAGCATTTTGTGTTGGAGTTTTAAAATTTACAACTGCAGTGCAAAGATCATTCTGTGTGCAGCAAAGGAAACCTCTGTCAAGAGCAATATTTACTGCTGGTGAAAAGGCTGGAGCAGAAAGGGTGATGGAAATGTCATCTGTGGCCTTTTTAGACACATGGGCTCCATGTCCTTACAGATGTATCCTTTCTTCTCCATTCCCATTTGTCTTAAATAAACTGTTGAAACTTTTCCTCCTGTTATTAGGGAGATCACATTTGTAGTAAATGTACTGCTTTTCCGTATTTGTACCTTATTAACTAGGTAAACTTGTTGACTTGCTTGTTTTCCCTAAGAATCTCAAGTAGGCACCATTTGATTACTGAGCCACATATTGTATGCCTCACTATTCCTGCTTAAAAAAAAATTCAGCCTGGTTTAAGGTTGTCTCACCATTAAGGTCTGTATTAGATTTATATTTCTTGTTCTCCACAGAAATGACCTCATAGAAATGCCCTAGACTTTATGTGGATTCATAGCAGAAATTCCCACTTAGAGTGCCTTAGTTTCATACACATCATAGTTAGAGGAACTTTTTATTATGCTGTTAATGTCCCTTGTGTAAAGACCAAATGAAGAAAATCTAGCTAAGAACAAAGATTTAGGGAAAAATTTTCTCCATCTTACCCATTCATTGCATAGTTCTTGATCATTTTTTCAGTTCTAGAGGGTTTGTTTTAATGCATTTCTTAGATGTCCACTTCCTCTTTGTCATAATGCCTGTAATTTAGATCTGTATTAGTGTCTGTTAACTCTTAAGATAGGACTTTGATGTATTCTGCATTCTGTGACTTGATGATAGCCTTTCAATAGCAGTTTTAATACAAGGTACTGTTAATATATTTTCTGCCATTAGGTTGAGGTAGAGAGTTCTGTGGTTCTGTTTAGTTAAGGATAATTTGGTAAAAGCAGTCATTAAGTTAACTTTCCATAAGTTAGCAAAATAATTGTTGTTAACATTATTGGCACAGCTTTCCCTTCAGGGTAGCATAATTTCTAACTTCTGTGTGGTAATATTTTTTTTTTTTTTTGGAGACGGAGTCTCGCTCTGTCGCCCAGGCTGGAGTGCAGTGGCCGGATCTCAGCTCACTGCAAGCTCCGCCTCCCGGGTTCACGCCATTCTCCTGCCTCAGCCTCCGGAGTAGCTGGGACTACAGGCGCCCGCCACCTCGCCCAGCTAGTTTTTTGTATTTTTTAGTAGAGACGGGGTTTCACCATGTTAGCCAGGATGGTCTCGATCTCCTGACCTCGTGATCTGCCCGCCTCAGCCTCCCAAAGTGCTGGGATTACAGGCTTGAGCCACCGCGCCCGGCCTGTGTGGTAATATTTTACTGGGGTCATCAGCCATTTGGAAATTGATTGCTGGTTATTTTTATATAAATATTTAAATACCATATGAATTTACTTCCAAATCCTTTTTCTTTCTGTTGCGTGACTTTGATCAGATAATTAAAAAAAAAAAAATTCTAAGCTGAGAACAGCCACTTGCTGGGGTAGGGCTGGAAATTCATGTTATGACTGGGCAGATGGGAACTGAGAAAAGAAAGGTAATTCTGCAGCGTAGGGGTTTTGGTGGGCCTGGTAGGGAGTGAGAAGTGAGAGAGGATTAGGTCTGAGTAGCAGGCCATCATGGCAGGTCCCTTATATAAGGAATAGCACCCGAGTCCTAGAGCTATGAGTTTTCAAAAGCCCCATAGTGTTCTTTCTTTTTTATTTTGAAGTGTGACATGCAAAGGTTATATGGGCTGCTAGTAAAGTGCCCTGTTGCTGCTTGGAGCATGCCAAACTTAAAGGCCATGTAGTTAAAGATAAAAATAATTAGTAGGAGTAGATTTGGAAATTGGATTTGATTTGTGAACCAAATTTAGGAAATACAGTAGTGAAGTTTCTTTTTACTTGACGTGATATTAGCTGATTGTATACATTTTCCTTTGGCTTCTTATAAGACTACAATTTTAGTGTCCTCGGGATTATATTGATTTGCCAAAATTCCTAAGAAAAAGCCTTGTTTTGGTAAAGCTTTTAGTGGTTTGAAAGTGGAATGATGGATCTTATGTGAAGGAAATACGTAATGGCAGTGTGGTGCTAGTAGGTAGAGATCAGTTTGCTTGTGAACCTCTGGTTTGGTGTAATATATTTGTTATCATGTATGTTTAATTAGAGGGCCGTTTCCCATTTCCCCCATGAAAATATCCCCTCCCTCAAATTCTTGTCAACTAAAATATATAGGGATTTAGAGATATACCTGACACATTAAACTCTACATCTGTTTAATCTAACATAAACAATTGGGTTACATATAAAATTTAGAAATAAAGTTACGTTGTGTTTATTGTCCCATATGATGAAGTACTTTTGTTCAAACTCTTCATATTTAATTGGGATCCCTTGGAATAATTTGTTTTTCTAAAATGGTTGTTCAGGGTGTCAGCTTATTAGGAATATGAGTGACTTTATAAGTCTTCAGATGTAAGGGGACTCCTTTTTTCTGAAAAATAATTTTTGAGGGCTAAAACCCTCATTTGATATCGGAACATACATAATAATTCCTTATACCTCTTATTTTTGATATTTAGAAGTATTTCTTGATTGTGAGAAGTCAGAGTTTTAGTGAGCTTATTCTTATTGAGTAAATGAGTAAGTTTTTAGTTGTTAATATGGATTTTGTCTTTTTTTCTTTGAGGGGTTGGACATAATTGCCTTATTTCATTTCAGGGATCCTTCTAAAGTAAATATTCTGGTACCTGGTGCTGGACTAGGAAGACTGGCCTGGGAAATAGCTATGCTAGGTTATGCTTGTCAAGGAAATGAATGGAGTTTTTTTATGCTCTTTTCTTCCAACTTTGTACTCAACAGGTATTTAATTTATTTTTTGCTGGAAATAGTAATTTCTCAGAATCAGATTGACTTACCTATTTTCTTGAGCAATTTTGAATTTGAAGATAAGTACATAGCATTTGATTATTATATCTATCACAAATGTTTCTTATGTTAAAATCAAAGTACTTATACAAATTATCACTTGAACCAATTGCCTAGTTATTAGGATGTTGAAACAGGATGGGTAAGTGACTTTATAGAAGGTGACTGGGCATTCCATGAAATGATTTCTGTACAAAATCTTCAGGACTAAGTATGAACCAGGAAGGAGTATTTTAAAATTTATTCCTTAAGCTTCTTTACCTCCTTGTTTCTTTAGTTAAATAAGAGTTTAGTTTAGCAATTATAACTTTTTCTCCTTAATCAAGTTCTTATAAAATGGCCAAGTATGCTCTCATGACTGAGTTGGAAAGATCTCCTCAGAACTTGTGTGGCCTCTTTTGGAAGGCAGTGGAAAAGAATTGTTATTTTTAAAGCCAGAAGATGTACATTGAGTAGCTGCCTTGTTTAAATAATATGTTGTCTCGGATGGCAGTATGAGTTTTAGGGGGTTGGTGAAAAAGGGAAAAAGAAGAGGGTTATACAAAAAATAGATCGCAAACTGTTTTAGTTGAAACCAGTACCATTTTAAAAAACCTCGTTGGACTGTTTTACTTGGTTTTGAAGTTTAGAAATACATTTTTAAAAATTTAAATGAACAGCAAATTTATATCTTTGAATTTACTTTTTTTCTGTCTTTAATCCATAATTGGTTGCTCATCTACATGTATATGTACACTTTCAGATAATTAGGGAAGCTGTAATAGTGACTCTTTAAATATTAATTTTATGTGCAAATCTTCAATTAAACAGTATATTTTAGCATTTAAAGTGGATTTTCTTGGTAAAATATTTAGTTAACAGCTGATTTTATACTCATATTTTGCAGATGTTCTGAAATTAATAAATACAAACTTTATCCTTGGATCCATCAGTTTAGCAATAACCGGAGATCAGCTGATCAGATTCGACCCATCTTTTTCCCTGATGTTGACCCCCACAGTCTTCCTCCTGGTTCTAACTTTTCTATGACAGCAGGAGATTTTCAAGAGATTTATTCAGAATGCAGTAAGTCAAAATCAAGCATTGAAAAAGTCTTGTCCTTTATTCTAAATTTAATGAGCCAGTTTTATCCTAAATCAAGGTTTAGATCATTCATTTTGATGGTAGAACCTAAGGCATACATCAGTGTCAATTTAGAATGTTTTTCAAGGTCATGTACAAGGCAGTGATAGGAAATAAGAAGTGTAAGATATCTACAGTCAAGAAATTTAGATAAGGGCCCTATTGGGCCCATTAATACTAAGAGATACCATGTAAACAAAGTTTAAATGAGTAATGAATACCAAAAAAATGAAAGGTTATTAGTGTAAGAAGGAAGCTGTTCATAGTGAGGCTTTCTCTTGAGAGAAATAGCATTTGAAGCAGACAGAAGTACCAAGATATGAATAAGGTGATTGGGGATGGCAGCACAGCTGTACTGTCAGGGAAAGAAAATATTTAATGGGAGATTTAATGGGATTTAATGGGAGCTATTGCTAGAAAAGTAAATTTGTTCCAGATCATGGAGGATTTTTATAGTCAGGCTGCGCAGTTGACTTCAGCCTGGCAAACTGTTGAAGAAATCTGAGCTAGGCATGAGAGAAAGGGAGATGATAATTGGGAAAGAGGAGAGGGAGATTGGCAGCAAAAGAAAAACAAAATAGAATAGTGAGGGTTCAGCAAGATCATTGAGTCAATAGGTATTTGTTGAGCACCTACTAAGTACCAGGTATGTTCTAGGTGTCAAAAGAGAACAGTGAACAAAGTCCCTGTCCACAGAGAACATCTATTCTAATAGAGAAAGTGAGGCAATAACAAATCTAATATTGTAAGGAAGAAAAAAATAAGGCAGGGAAGAGGGGTTACAGAGTGACTGGGGAGAGGCTGCTGCTTTATATAGAGTTGTCAGGGAAAGCCTTTTAGAAAGCCTTTTAGAGTAGAAACTAAAAAAGAAAAACTGTGGCAGAGAACCTTGAAAGAGTACAGAGGCAAACCACTGAGATATTTGAAGGGAAAATGTTGCAGATGGGGAATGGCAAGAGAAGAGGATTAGGGAGTAGAGAGAGTACTTGCTCTGCTCAAAGAGAAGCTAGGCTGTAGTAAGCAGTGGGTACAGTGGTGAGAGGTCAGCCTCGAGAAGATTTGATGAGGCAAACTTGTTGGCAGGCAGGCCATAGCAAGGACTTGGAATTGTACTCAGAGAAACAGGACGCCATTGGAGGGCTTGAAGCAGGGGTAGCAACAACACAGATTGTTTTATTCATTTATTTATTTATCTATTTATTTTACAACATAGAAAGTTTTTGTTTATTTTTCTCTGAACTCTGAGATTGGGACAGCCTGTACTCTGAAGGAAGAAGGGGAGAGATGGAAGATGTTAGGTGTTGTGGATAAGGAATGAAATAATGGAAAACATCACTTAGGCAAGTGAAAGTCCTCTTTTTCTGGAGCAAGGTTTCAGAGAACAGATGATGAAGGTAATCCTCCATGGGATCCAGTGACTTTATTGCACCAGCATTTGTATAGACACCATACCTCCTAGTGGCAAACGGTGTTCTCTGGTGGGTTCCCACCCACTGCTTCTGCCTGCCCCTGGCTCCCCTTTTTCCCTGGTAATTATTCAAAGTTGTGGTAGATGTTGAGGTATTTGGATGTCATTCATTTCTCAATTGGCAACTGGTGCCTGCAGTCTTCTGAAACCTGCCAGAATTGGTGGTTAACACTAGTTTAAATTTGAATGACTATTATTTTGTTTTCAGTGACTTTAAATGAAGGCTAGAAGTTGAATAGAGGATAAACAGAGCTCTTACAAATATAATTTGGTAATAATATGTAGAGATTAGATTATAATATCAGTGTTATTGGGGATGATTTCCAAATTGATTACTTAATTAGATTATTGATATCAGTATTTCTCATAAGTGATTGGTTACTGTGACTATAGTGTTGATCAGAAGTTTAGCTTCTGTATCTCTGTCAAACATTAGTACTCTGTAAAAGGTAACTGGAAAATTTAAACAATTAATTAAAAGAAAAAAGCAAAATAACATAACAGATGCAGTAATTTGATTTTTCTTCATTAGATACCTGGGACTGTATTGCTACCTGTTTCTTCATAGACACAGCTCACAATGTAATTGATTATATTGATACAATATGGAAAATACTCAAGCCAGGTGGAATTTGGATAAATCTAGGTAAGTTTTTTAATATTTACTAAAATTTTATATATTAATCTGAGTACTTACAGCTGTATTACGTTTAACTTCACAATCTCAAATGTTCATGAACATCAGAATTATGTTGTAAATGTTTTAAAACCGCTACAGTTTCCTTTAGACTGGTGATCCCTCCAAAGGCAGTGGAAGCTCAAAAGTTGTATATTCATACTTAGGTCAGTCTCACAGTCGTTGTAATTTCAGTGTATACTAATTGTTGATCTGATGGTAGGTAATCATTCCCTCATTATCTCCATCCCACATGCTGAGACAGTGGTCCGTTCTGTTAGGAAGAGAGTGTTCTGTTTTTCTTTCTATAATGAAGCATAGGGGAGAGATTTTACCTCTCCCATGGAATCTTCCTCCCTAGTACATCCATATACTGGGAAGAGTGTAGGTGTCATAATTTCTGTAATTACCTTGAGTTAAAGAATAGAAACACAATTTTTTTTTAATGCAAAAATCTTTTTTTACTGCATTCTACTTACTACTCGATGCTAGAAATTAAATGATGAATATAACATGGTCCCTACAGTCCAGACTCTAAAGGAAATTGCCGCTTTTCTCCTTTTTAAAATAAAGGGGGTATAATGATAATATCCAGGTAGATATACATGTGTTCTTTAATGAGATACATAATCTGTGTTCAGAAAGACATCCAGACTAGAACATAAAGGTTTTCAAGATAAGGATTATTATACTACATAAAAGGACATAACGTACATGGTTTTGAGCCCTTGGCCTTTCAGATGGGTCTAGTTTTGTGACTGATTTCTGTTACCTACTCTCTTTTTAATGATGTTAATTCACCAGAAATTTTGCCATTTGGGACTAAGCCCTGGAGGTCGTAATAAGTCTTTTGCAAACTTCTCTTAAGAATTCCTCAGGACCAGATGAAAGCAGCTGTACGGTGCAATCATAATAAAATAAATATCCCAAACCTTAAGTCTTCTTTAAAAGTAGTTACCTTGGGAAAGTTTTCCCAAAGAAAAATGGAAAGATATTACCTACTGGGTATTTGATTACTGTGGGTTAGGTACTGTGTTGGTCCCTTATGGAGTCTCACAGCAGCCCGGTATTGAAATGGCACTATGTTATAGTTGAAGAAACTGAGTCTTGGTTTAAATAACTAGCAGAACAGTCCTGTAGCTTACATGTGGCAAAGACAGGCTCGAAGCCCAGAGCCAATTTCTTGATTACCCTGGGTTAATTTGTAAGTTAGCATTAAGATGACCCTGTGTTTACATAATTAAATTTATGACCCCCATTACTGAGTTATGATAAGGTTTTATGTATTTCCGGAGCATGCGACTTTCATAGAAACAGCTTTTTTGTTTTAACATTTGTTTTATTGGTTTATGAATATTTTATTAAGTTATATGATACAATAATTGTAACTACCTGAAGCACATACAGTTGGCTCCTGATAAGTATACTGTTTGATAAGAGTAGATGTACTATAGTGTGACTTAACGATCTGTCATGGGCATCAGAAGTAATGGAGCACGTTGGTTAACAGGAAGTCAGTTAGGAGAGCTAATTCCACTATGGAGTTTCAAAACAATTTTGAAAATTGTAATAATGGAGAAACACAGTCCTTAAAAATAGTTATTTGGAAGGTTAATAATTTCTAAAGTATTAACTTATACATCTTTTGCATGTATAAGTTAAAGAATGTAAAAAGTCTCAGAATCAGTTTTCTTTTAAATGTTGGTATGTTCTGGGCATCTAATCTGTGTTTTTCATTTTTTATGCTATGTACTCAATTTTTGACTCCATATTCCTCCTACTTAATCTCATGGCTTTTCCTGCTCTTTCGATTCCCAATCTGTATCTCTGGTCCAAATATCCCTCTTGTGCTCCAAGCTAGTATGTCCAACTTGGATGTACCACAGATACTTCAAAATCTTTGTCTCAAGATCAGCCTGGGCAACATGCCCCAAGACCCCATCTCAAAAAACAAAACAAAACAAAACGATTCCATGCCTCCCAATATCTTTCCTATTCTTCATCTACTCAGATTCCCCCCAAAAAAATACTGGGAGCCTTTTGTTACCCCTTTTATTAGGTCACTCAGGCTACCATAACAATTCCACAGATTGGGTGGCTTAAATAACAAGTTTATTTTCCCACAGTTCTGATGACTGGAATTCCAAGTGCTCACCAGGTTGGTGTCTAGTGAGGGCTCTTCCTTTGATTTGCAGGGGTTACCCTCTTGCTGTGTATTCACATAGCCTTTCTTTGGTTGTGCATAGAGGGAGAAGGAGTGAATGAGTGCATGAGTGAGCTCTTTGGTGTCTCTTCTTACAAGGACACTAATCCTATTGAATGAGGACCCCACCCTTACAACCTCATTTACCTTAATTACTTCCTTAGAAGTCCTACCTTCAAATACAGCCACACTAGGGATTAGGGCTTCAACATATGAATTTGGAGGCAGGGGGACACAAAACAGTCAATAGGACCCCTCTTTTTCCTCACTGTTTGTCTCTAGTCAGTCTAAAAGTTGTATCTCCTAAAGCTACGTAATCGTTCTTGAATATCCTTCTATTCCAGGGTTTCTCGATTGTGATACTGACATTTGGGCTGGCTCATTCTTCAGTGGGAGTGATGAGGGAAGTGGGGGTCTGGCTTGTATATTGTAGGATGGTTAACAGCCTTCCTGGCCTCTAAGACTCCAGTAGTACCTCCCAGTTTTGACAACCAAAATGTCTTTAGATATTGAAAAATGTTGCCCTCTGGGGCTGGAGGGTGTTGGCAAAGTCATCCCCAGTTGAGAACCATTGGTCTAATTTCTCGGTTTCTTGCCTGGATTAGCATTAGGATTACTGTAGTCGTTTCCTTAAGGATGCCCCTGCCTTCAAGGTGTCTTCAGCCTTTGTCATTTCTCCACATAATCACCAGTGACCTTCCTAACAATGCAAATCTGTTCCTGTAAGACTCCCTGCATGAAACTCTAGCTTTCTGGAAAACCTAAACTCTTCAGGATTATGTACAATGCCCTTATGATATTTCTTCTGTCTCGTGTCTCAGCTTCTTCTTATTTTTTGTTTTTTATCACCCCTTTTCTGACCTTAAGTGCCAGTCCTTTGACTTAGCCCTTTCTTTCTCTTCTGTTTTCCCTTGGCTGGTCCCTGTGTGTTCTTAAACACTTAGCTCAGGTGATCCTTTTGGGTTGGGTTAAGTATTCTGTATTTCTTATGTTCTAAGAAACTCTGCTGTAGCATATATTTCAGTTTGGTGTTAGCACTCATATGCTTTTGTTTTCATTGCTAGTCTCTAAGCTCCATAAGGGCAAAGATCTAATGCTTCCTAGTCACCTGGTACAAAGCCTGGCAAACAGTGGCTATTAATGACTGTTACATGTATGTGTGAATGTATTGTTTCAAAATTTGAAAAAGGGAACATACTCAGATGTCCCGAAGACATGATGAAGTGCCATCTATATTGGTAAATTCATAACATTCTTATGGTTTTGGCTTTAATTGTATAGACCTGGAGGCTTAAGTTACTCTGTAAACTGGGAGATCAACCTCTTGGGGATGGTTTTACCCTAACCATGCTTATGTAGATTAGAACATCAGTATATTCATATATAATGGGAAATGTAATGGCCAGCCATTCTGGAACAAATGACATTAGAGGTAAAATTATATATGAAAATGTTGCCCAAATTGCATGAAATCAGATGGGGGGGGATCATTAATTTACAAAATGCTTTAATTAAGGAGGATTTGATGGACTCTAACACTATCCAGTTTAAGGAAAGCTAGTAAGCCTTTTAAGGGGACTGTTATGCATATGTCCTTTGGGTAAGGCTATGATTTAGGCAAAGAACAGAAGAATGCCTGTGAATTCCCTTTTTCAGTTTTTCATCCTGACCAGCACTCCTTAAACACATTTATTTATAATTTCTTCTAAAAAGAGAGTGTGTGTGTATGTATGCACTGATAAATTTGGGAGTCAGGTAGTGGAGGGCAAGCATTTAGCTACATCTGGAAGAATTTAATAAAACGAATCTGACTATATCTGAAGAATTAAAAGGTAACTACATCTGGTAAAAGTACCAAAGGATATCTTTGTAAAGTGTATTGAAAGACAGGTCTTATCAGATTTTAGAGCATTATGAAGCTACAGAATTTTTTTTTTTTTTTTTTTGAAACGGAATCTCTCTCTGTCGCCCAGGCTAGAGTGCAGTGGTACCATCTCAGCTCACTGCAACCTCTGTCTCCTGAATTCAAGTGATTCTCATGCCTCAGCCTCTCAAGTAGCTGGGGTTACAGGCGTGTGCCACCACACCTGGCTATTTTTTGTATTTTAAGTGGAGATGGGGTTTCACCACGTTGGCCAGGCTGGTCTTGAACTCCTGACCTCAGATGATCCACCCGCCTCAGCCTCCCAAAGTGCTGGGATTACAAGCGTGAGCCACTGTGCCCGGCCTAGAATTTTTTACAACATGAGATTCCCTTTAAAAGGTAGAGGACTTAGGCCGGGCGCGGTGGCTCAAGCCTGTAATCCCAGCACTTTGGGAGGCCGAGATGGGCGGATCACGAGGTCAGGAGATCGAGACCATCCTGGCTAACACGGTGAAACCCCGTCTCTACTAAAAATACAAAAACTAGCCGGGTGAGGTGGCGGGCGCCTGTAGTCCCAGCTACTCGGGAGGCTGAGGCAGGAGAATGGCGTAAACCCGGGAGGCGGAGCTTGCAGTAAGCTGAGATCCGGCCACTGCACTCCAGTCCGGGCGACAGAGCAAGACTCCGCCTCAAAAAAAAAAAAAGGTAGATGACTTAACACAACACATACAGCCTTTTCTCATTATAGTAGTAGTAAAATTATAAAAAGGTATAAAACACATGGACAAAGAATGGCAGGCATGTTATTGGGGGACAAAACAATGTACTAATTTTTAGAAGTTGGGGTAGATAGGTAAGTTTTGCGAAGAAAAACATGTGAGAGCCACCTTACCCAAATAACTCTGGAAAATGAGGTGTTGTATGGAAAAACCTAGGTTGAAAATCTGTATATAGAGAACAGTTGACTCCTCTATAATCAAGATGCCTACCTTATATGCCCATTTCCACTCCATGCTCAGGTGGGAGACCAGAAGTTTAATTCTAGAAAAAGTAAATAGGAAAGGAGCAAGATTTAGGAAAGCATGTCCTCATATAGAATGGGGGCAAAATGTAGGGCAGAAAAGAAGGGGAATAATGGAAAACTTTGGAAAATGCTCAAGCAGTGACCATCAGCCCAAGCTATCTCCAACCCCTACCCTGCTTATAAAACTTACCGAGGTTTGGCTGGGATTGGTGGCTCACGCCTGTAATCCCAGCACTTTGGGAGGCCGAGGCAGGTGGATCACGAGGTCAAGAGATTGAGCCCATCCTGGCCAACATGGTGAAACCCAGTCTCTACTAAAAATACAAAAATTAGCTGGGTGTGGTGGCGCATACCTGTAGTCCCAGCTACTTGGGAGGCTGAGGCAGGAGAATTGCTTGAACTCAGGAGGTGGAGGTTGCAGTGAGCTGAGATTGGGCCACTGCACTCCAGACTGGCGACAGAGCGAAACTCCATCTGAAAAAAACAAAACAAAACAAAACAAAAAAACTTACTGAGGTTTGAATGCCAGATGTTTTGCACAGATGCAAGTCATGTTTCTTGGAGTGGGCATGTCAATATTGCTATATGAGCTTATTTTAAAATTAGTAATTGTTTTTTGTATCTTTTTCTGTCTCTTAAAATCTTTATGCCTAACTTTTTAGATTTTTCAGACTTTTTGTGGTAATCCTTATGTTTTAGGTGTGTCTCTTACAAACAGCATACAGTACATTTTTATTATCCAGTCAAACAATCTTTATCTCTTAACCAGAACTTTTAGAGCCTTACAGGTGTAAATGGTTTAAATCCACTTGTCACAGATTTGGCAAGTGGTTTGGCCACCTTTCAGCTAGTTCTTGTTCTTTCATAAACCCTGTCACTGTTTGGTACCTCCTTTGTGAAACAACCAGATATTCCAGGCCCATCTTGTACTTTCCCTGACCAGCCATTGTTTCTAAGGATTCCTGGTTCCTTTTAATGGGGAATGATTTGTAGAAGTGGAAAATCTAATTTCTGCCACTGGAGTGGTACTGTATCTAGGCCTTTTTGGCAAACAGCGTAGGAAATATATGTATATGTCCGTCTGTAAAAATCATATGTATATATATGTTTGTAAAAATAATCAAAGGAGGGCCTTAAGAAAAACTAAACACACACATACATACACACAAACACACAGACAAAATCATAAGTTCATACTGATAACCTTAGTTCCAATTCAACACTCAGTATAAAATGCTAAGGTGGCAGGTAGTTTTCAGCACTTAGAATGTATCACACCCAGTCACCTCTAGCTTCTATCTTTGCTGTTGAGAATTCAGCTTTTTAAAATGTTGCTCCTCTGAAGGTATTCTGTTTTTTTAAGATTTTTACTTTGTAGTTTTTAGCAGGTATAATATTACATCTAGGTGTGGAGTTTTCTTTTCAATACTGTGCACAGTTTATTAGGCTTCTTCAGTCTGTGAATTGACCTTATCAGTTGTGAAAAATTCTCAGCTTTGCGGGGGGAGTCCCCTCTTACCAATCGTACGTTTAGCCTTAAAATATGTAACAGTAGCCATTATTTCTTCACATACTGCCTCTGCCTCATTCTTTTTCTCTGTTTCTTCTGGAAATGCAATCAAATATATTTTAGAACTTCTCATGGTAGCATTCCTGTATCTTAACCACTTCTCTTGCTATCTTTCTCACCATGCTGCACTCTGGATAGTTTCTTCTGACCAATAGTCTTTTATTTGAAAATACTGAGCATATTATTTCTGATAATTCTAACATCTTAAGTCTTTGCAAGTCATTTTCTGCTTTCTCTTGCTTTTCTTGGTTCTTGTTCATGATTCCTTGTTTCTCTGTGCTGTTGACTTTGAGTGGTTTATTGGGGATTGTTCTTGAGAAATCACACTTTGGATTTCTTAAGGCCTGGGTCGAAGTGTTTTTCCCCAAAGGAATTTGCATTTGCTTCTGCCAGGAGATCAGAGCATTGTCAGACCAGAACTGTTTTAAACTAAATTAGAACTTGAGGTTTATTGGACCACCCATGTTATATTAAATTAGGCTATAAATCTACCCTAGAATTAAACCATGATGTATAACCACCTTGTCCCTTTAGTAAGCACTAGATCAACTTTCATGCAGTCTCATGGGGTTAAAGGATAGAAGTAAGTTTATTATTTCTTACTCTCACCTTAAAGATAGCCCAATAGAAAAAAAAAGGAAAAAAGGAAAAAAATCAAATGAGGGCACAAGAATTAATGGGGGAAAAAGATAAAGAGAGCCCCTACTGTTCCTGTCATAATGTCAAGTGATCTCTCAGACTCTACCTGGAGCAGGCCCAGGACTTTGTCTTATGTCACCTTGGTCCAAAGAGTTTATCAAATTGCAGATCAGTTTCTTCTTGGTAGTGAAATATTCTCAGGGTAAAAATGGCATCTAGGTGTACCTCTAGGTTCCTGGTAATTTCTTACTAACTTTCCAACCTAACTTAAAAAAGTTTTTAAAATAAGTTTAATGCACCAACTTTCATTGTTTGCAATAGGAATGTCGGTCTGAATAACCTAACCTACCTGCCTTTACAGGAAGCAAAAGTTCCTTTATATATTTTTATTTCTTTAACAGTTGTATTAATTCGTTTCCACACTGCTGTAAAGATACTACCTGAGACTGGCTAATTTACAAACAAAAGAGATATAATTGACTCACAATTCCATATTGCTGGGGAGGTCTCAGGAAACTTACAATCGTGGCAGAAGGGGAAGCAGGCACCTTCTTCACAAGGTGGCAGGGGAGAGAGGGTAAGGGAGGAACTGCCACTTTTAAAGCATCAGATCTTGCAAGAACTCAGTATCATAAGAACAGCTTGGGGGGAACTGCCCCCATGATCCAGTCCCCTCCCATCAAGTCCCTCCCTCCACGTGGGATTATAATTGGAGATGAGATTTGGGTGGAGGCACAAAGCCAAACCATATCAACAGTAAACTGTATTTTTAGATTAAAAAAATTCTTTAGAGGGGGAAAACAGAGAAAACTACCCAGCAATGAAATAGGCTGTACAACATAAATATGCAAGTTATTAAAAAAAAAAAAAAAAAACTGGATGACATAGTTCATGCCTGTAATCCTGACAGCTCCTGAGGTCAAGCCAGGCAGACTGATTGAGGCCAGGATTTCTAGACCAGCCTGGGCAACACAGCAAGACCCCTCATCTCTAAAAAGATGTTTAAAAATTAGCCAGGTGTAGTGGCATATGCCTGTAGTCCCAGCTACTTGGGAGCTGAGGTGGGAGGATGACTTGAGCCCAGAAATTCAAGGCTGCAGTGAACTATGCTTATGCCATTGCACTTCAACCTGGGTGACACAGCAAGACTCCAACACTCAGTAAAAAAAAATGAAAAAAAGAGTAAATGTAAACAGCCTATATACAGAAAAAAATGTTCATTCTCACTGTTAGTCAAATAAATCAATATAAATGTGCTACCATTTTTCACCTATCATATTCACTAAGTTTTAAAATTTGCTTACTTAAAGCTTAGGTAAGTACAGTGAGATGGGATATGCTTTTGTTCTGCTGGTGGGGATGTAAAATGATATGACTTTCTTCTGGAAAAACAGTAACATCTTATAAAATAATATATGGGAAAACCTTAACTATTCGTACATTTAGTCAGGAGTTGGCAAACTACAGCCCATAGACCAATTGTGGCCTGCAGCCTATTTTTGTATGACCCTACTACTACAAGTATCTCTTAACATTCTTTTTTTTTTTCCGAGACGGAGTCTTGCTCTCTCGCCCAGGCTGGAGTGCAGTGGCCGGACCTCAGCTCACTGCAAGCTCCGCCTCCCGGGTTTACGCCATTCTCCTGCCTCAGCCTCCCGAGTAGCTGGGACTACAGGCGCCCGCCACCTCGCCCGGCTAGTTTTTTGTATTTTTTAGTAGAGACGGGGTTTCACTGTGTTAACCAGGATGGTCTCGATCTCCTGACCTCGTGATTCGCCCATCTCGGCCTCCCAAAGTGCTGGGATTACAGGCTTGAGCCACCGTGCCCGGCCCTCTTAACATTCTTAAAGGGTAATGGGGAAGAACACAAATAAGAATATATGCTAGACACTGTAAGTGGGACACAAAGCCTCCATTATTTGCCATCTGTCCTGTTACATAATTGTTATCTTTTGTAAGTAGCACTAACATATACATTATATTCATGGTCATTTTTTCTAGTCGTTTACGTAGGATAGAGAAAGGAGAAAGAAAAACTTTTTTACCCTGTGATCCACAGAATGGTAAGCCTCTTGGTAGCAGAAACTTTGTCTTGTTATTAAATACTTTTATCTTCCATGGTTAGCACATTGTATGAGAAGTAGGAGTAGAGAGCTGGTTGCAGGATTTTTAATTAACCCAATGAAAAGTAAAGAGAAGATTGTCTAGATTAGCCTGAGGTGTATATATAACTGTGTTAAGTGATAATGGTTCCTGGATGAGGCTGATATATTGGGCAAAATGATAGATTGAAAGATTTGAAAATCATGCTTTAAATCATATGTTCGTTTCTTGAATATATGGAATGAGCAAATAGTAAAGGGAGGATGTCATAGAAATAGTGTAATACCTGTCATTTACTTAGTCCCTTGTTTATGACAGGTGTAATACATATTATCTCACCTTAAAGTCATATTACAGGGCACACGCGGTAGCTCACGCCTGTAATTGCAACACTTTGGGAGGCCAAGGCTGGTGGATTAGTTGAGGTTAGGAGTTCAAGCAGCCCGGCCAACATGGTGAAACCCTGTCTCTACTAAAAATATAAAAATTGGCCTGGCATGATGACAGGTCCCTGTAATCCCAGCTATTCAAGAGGCGGAGGCAGGAAAATCGCTTGAACCTGGGAGGTGGAGGTTGCAGTAAGCCCAGATCGTGCCACTGTACCCTACCCAGCCTGGGCAACAGAGTGAGATTCTATCTAAAAATAAATAAATAAATAAAATAAAATAAAAATAAAAAGTCATATTATAGATGAAGCAGAGTTAGTGAATTGCCCACAGGCACACAGTTATTAGATGTTAGAGCTGTGATATGAACAATGCACTTTAAAAAAAAAGCCAGCTCTAGTGTTACTTCCTTCTTTGAGGAAACCTTCTCTATAACTTCTGTCCACCTTTTACTGCCTAGGTTAACTTGAGGCTCCTTCTTTGTTTTCATATGATACACAGTTGGTAACTGCAGTTTGGCATTTACTTATGGAATTATAATTGCAGAATACATTTGGAATTTGAGGACTTAGCATTACCTGATTCGTCTACTCCTTCAGTAACTTGAAAGTTAAAGGTGAAGGCCTATGGTGTGAATCACAGTGCAAGGCAGGTAGACCAGAGGGACTCACTCCTCATGAGTGTAGGCCCATCTCTTGAGGGTGTCAGATACTAGGCCAAATTTTCAAATGCCCAGACTTTTTATGTTTGTCTTATCCAGTACCTAACTTATTCAACTTGGAATTCAGTGTAACACAGCTATGAGTGTGTGTTTATATTCAAGTAATTCATAGTATCTTTAAACCATAGGTCCTCTGCTATACCACTTTGAAAATCTGGCAAATGAACTTTCCATAGAATTGAGCTATGAGGATATAAAAAACGTTGTTCTGCAGTATGGATTCAAGGTAGAGGTAAGAATGGAATAAAATATTGCCAAAGTTTAACTCCCAAAGCACCTTGACAGAAGTGTTGATATCATGGCTGTTAGTGACTGTTTGAATTCTTGTTTTCTTATCTATAAAGGGAAGATAATACAGGTTGAGTACCCCTTACTCAAAATGCTTGGGACCAGAAATGTGTTGGATTTTGGATTTTTTTCCAATTTTGCAATATATGCATATACATAATGACATATCTTGGGAGGGGACTGAAGTCTAAATATGAAATTCATTTATGTTTTATATATGCCTTATAAGCATAGCCCGAAGGTAATTTTATACAATATTTAAAAATTTTGACCACCTGCACATGAATCAGATGTGGAATTTGTCACTTGTGGCCTTATGTAGGTACTCAAAACATTTTGGATTTTGGAGCATTTCAGATTTTCAGATTAGGGATGCTTGACCTGTATTACTTAGCTTCCAGAATTATAAGGATTTGGGATAACGTGTACATAAAGGGAAAACTATACTTTCTGGTGAAATAGCCTTTCAGTAAATGGTAGCTGATCATTATAATACTGTTCTTACAGACTCTCACTTATAGATAGAAAGTAGAGTAGGCTCTGGGGAAAACAAAAAGGGGTAGGAGGGCAAGTATAAGAGGGATATTCACAATATGTCCTTGTCCTTGTGTACTGCTTCATCTTTTTTTAATTATGTGCATTACTATAAAGTTTTGTGATATTTTGGCTATTGTGTTTCAGTTCATTTATTTAGAAGCCTTCCGTTTTAGAAACAATAGATCTGTTTTTAAGAATGACGAGAAGCAATATATTATAGTAGTTCAGAGTTCAAGACTGCCTGAGTTTGAATCTCAGTTCCGTCACTTATTAGTGTGACTGTTCTTTGTAAAGTGAGACTACTAATATTAATAGTACCTCTCTTATGGGGGTAGTTGTATGTAATAAATGAATATTCTTAAAAGAGTGCCTGCCACTGATACATATGTGCTCAGAATTTGTTAGTGGTGTGGTCATCATGACTGTCATAGTCAGTATTATTATTGTTTGCATTGCAGGTGGAAAAAGAATCTGTATTGTCAACATATACTGTGAATGATCTCTCTATGATGAAATACTACTATGAATGTGTCTTGTTTGTGGTCCGTAAGCCACAATAATGGTCTCAAGTGATGCCACCTGGAAAAAAGTTTAGTAAGAACAAATGCTGAAATAAACGACTCAAAATCAACTATCAGTGATGACAGGACACAACCTCAAATCAGTGGTGCCTTCTTATTCCTAACAAAATTTAGAAATAGTGTCTATTTTCTTAATATGTCTATTGCTTTTTCAGAAATATACTATGCCATGCAGATTTGTACTACACAAGTCAAAATGGAGGAAATGTCTTGAAGTATACTTTTTCCTTGAAGCCCGGATTGTGTTTCAGTAGGAAAAAACCTAATCTCCAGTGTCTTCATGATGCTGTCCATTGCAAGTCTGCCGTATTAATGACTATTAGTATTGAAGTCCATAATAATCTTCCTTTTTTTGTTGTTTTGTATGCATTGCACATGTAACTTTTAGAAGAGTCTAAGGATCCTCAGTCATATTCAACATCTGGAGTTGGGACTTCGTTCACTTTCAATCTAAGAAAACTATGCGTAAAATGTGTCTTCTTTTTTTTTTTCTTCAGAGACAGGATCCTGCTCTGTCTCCCAGGCTGGAGTGCAGTGGCATGATCATAGCTCACTGTAACCTCAAACTCCTGGACTCAAGCGATCTTCCTGCCTTAGCCTCCCGAGTAGCTAGGACTATAGGCATGTACCACTGCGCCTGGCCTGTGTCTATTCTTCTATCATTCAGATTAATTTAATTTTGTATTTTCTAGCTCAGATGAACTTAAAGAAGCATCAAACATTTCTTTTTTATGAAATGTTAAATTTAATAGCATCACAGGCCGGTAAAATATATTCAAATAACTGAGAAATTATCAAAGTCTTTTGGCCACAATAAACTGAACACTTTATGAAAGCATACTCATCATGGATCACTTTGAAATATACGAGATCTCAACATTCAAAGTGAGAAATAAAAAGCCTTTATTAAAAGTAGTGCTAGGAAACAGAGAAAATAAGAATAAAATTTACCCATTTGAAATATGATTTTCAGACTCTAAATGAATACAGAGTTTGACAGTGTGATGTTTACAATAATGTCTTTTCTTTAGATTATCTGGATTATGGAAGCAAGCACTTTTTTCATTAAAACAATTATATACTAGGAAAAACTGTCATAATAGTATTAATGTGGGGAATTTTGATTATGAAATTCAGGGATAAATTACTGCCCATGGTCTGTGTCTTCAGTATTGTAAGCAGCAGCCATCATGTAATTTCAGATTAATGCCAATTTTGTTCCCTGATAGATGGAGCTTAAACAGTATATGCTGCTTTAAATTTCTACCTCTAGCAGATCTTTATTGGAGGGAGTTTTCCTTTGTATTTTTTAATGTATGTTATTCTGTTTCCAGTAGCTTGGAAAGTAGAGATGACTAATGTTTTAGCCTTTTCTTGGAGAAAAGGAAGAACTCTTCTTGAATATTTTCACAGATGATTGTGATTGCTTTAAATGACCTCTGTGGCAATTTAAATTAGATGGATTTAATCTCAGCAATGTGCTGGTCGCATAAAAGTCATGTTTTAATAGGAAAACTTACTTGTAAATGTTTAAACCTTTGTTGTCACTTAGGCTGGGGAGTCACTACCCTATTTGGCATCTTACTAGTTGGGGGGACCTTTTCCGTGTACAGTGATGGGACTTTCGTGACCTTTACTCTCACTATGCAATAGAGGGTTTCATGCAGTTAATTTGACATGTCAAAATTGGGAAAACTGTAACTTTTTTTTTTTTTAAAGATCTCTCTTTTTTGTGTCCCTCAGTACTTAGCAGATGTTCATTTGGTGGAAATTCTTATTACTTACATGAATGAGTTTGAATTTAGTGGCAAGGAAGAAAAAAACTCAAACTATTGTTTTTAAAGAAGAAAACTTGCAAAGTACATAAGTATTTTTTAAAAATCAATTGAACAGAAAGGAATGCATGCTGTTTTTGAATGACTTAGACATGCTTTTTATTCACTGACCTGTATTCACTTTTTTACAACTTGCATCAAAACAAATGATCTTTGTTTTTGTCACAGGCAAAAACAGGTTGACACTGGTGGGTTGGCTTTATTAATTTTTTTTCTATTAGGTTTTCTTTAATAATGTTACATTTCTAAATTATAGCATATGTTTTAGTTAATTCTGAAATCAGTTACTTCATTTGTTAATTTATCCCTTGTATCATGAATATTGTTTTTTAAATGTTCTACACAAATTTGCATCACTTTTTTTCTTACAGCTTTCGCAGTTAATATATTCTAAACTTGAAAATGTGGTATCAATCAGTAATAGAAGTATCACTGGAGGATTTATTTAACTTTGTATTTCTTAATTTTAGTCCTAGCTACTAAAGTATGTAAGCCTTAAAGTTTAAAATGTTTTTCTTAAATTAGCTGTAATACACATACATTTTCATTTACTTTGTGAAATGCGAGGAGATAGTCCATTGTGCTTGTGTTTTTTTCTTTAATTTCTATATTCTGAAGCAGTGCAGATATAGGGTATGCTAATCAAGTGAGCAAGGTGGAATATGTACAATATAAGGAGAAGCTGTATAAATCACAGTATAAAATTATGAAGTTTGGTAACTGTAAAATGTACTGTATTTATATGTAACTCTCATTCAAAAGTTGCCACAAAAGCTGAATTGGAAGCTTCATGTCTGCATGAAATTTCCTATATTTTTAATGTGTATGATGAAATTAATTTTTCTTGAATATTAAAGTCTGCCAATTGCTACGAAACGATAGTTGCTTGGTTGTTTTCATCTAACTTAGTGTAACCATAGATGTGGGTATTTTAATGAGTTGAGCATATATACTTTTGAACTCCTGGATTAGCCTGTTTTTATATGCTTCTAGGAAGTCAGTAATATGAATACTTGGCCTTATAATATACCAGGCCTTATACTAATTATTTTCACTTTGTTTCATTCAGGTTCACTGTAATAAAGTTAGAATCCACTGAGGAAGAGGAATAATCTTGATTTTCAGTTTTGTTAAATAATAGAAAAAGAATTCTATAAAAGGAACTAGTAGAAGACAGTTACAGAACCAGCCATTAATGGGATGAGCACTTAGATCTTCTGGGCTCATTTTCCTGAATGATTGTGATCTCAGGCAAGCCACTCTTGGCTTGTTTCCTCATCTGTAAGAAAGGATTGATACCATCTATTTCAGATAGTTTATTAGGTCATATGAGCTTTTATATATATTTTTGTGTGTATGAAAGCACATGATAGTTACCATAAATGTAATTTCAGTCTGTGTTGACTGCTATCTAGTGATGGAAAAAAATGAGGATTGTTAACAGGACATTAGTTTTAATTATCTTACGGTGACCCTTTGAAAAAGGTTTCCATGGAATCCTGGGGAAAACAGTAAAAAATGGTAGGTACAGATACAGATTCCAAAAGTTTGTTGGGAATTATAATGAAATATATAGTAGGTAATGGGAGAGGGTATAATTAAAATTTAATGGCATGTTACTCCCACTTTTATTAACCTGCTAGCACATCCCTCATATATGTTTGATTCTTTCTCTTTGATACCTATTTAGATGTGGGATATTTCAGTCAGTGTATATGTGCATTTTCAGTTAGTTGCCTTTGAGAAGGGACTGCACCAATTTACATGCCAGGAACAGTGTTTAAAAGTAACTTACATCCATTCCCTGGCCAGTACTGGGTATTGCTGAGCTTTTCATTTTTGTCAGTACAGACATACCTCATTTTATTCTACTTTGCTTTATTGCACCTTGCAGATACTTTTTTTTTTTTTTTACAAATTGAAAGTTGGTGGCAACCCTGCATCAAACAAGTCTATATTGGTGTCATTTTCCAACAGCATGTGTTCATGTCATGTCTCTGTGTCAGCATTTTTTAGCACTCAAGTATTTTAAAATTATGTACATTGTTCTTTTAGACAAAATGCTGTTGCACATTTAATATGCTACAGTATAGTGTAAACATACTTTTATATGCACTGGGAAACCCCAAAATTTGTGTGACTCTCTTTCTCATGATGGTCTGGAACTCAGTCTGTAGTATCTCCAAGGTATGCCTGTATAAGAAATGTTATCTAATTTGAATATTCATTTACTTAATTGTTGGGAAAGTTAAGCAATTTCTCTGAGTTTGATGGCCAAATAAAAGTGTTTTGAATCTGCCAGTCTATATGATTTAATGTGGCAGACCTGACAGGTCATTGGCAACCGCTCCAAACCTAATTAAAACATAGCGAGATTCATCAGGGAGAGTATTGGCCAGAGCCATAAGGACTGTCTTGAGTTCTAGTAATTGAGAGGAGCAGCCACATCTGCTTTTGGTTTTACATAGCTGGTACTGAAGCTGAACAGCAACAGCAGCTCATTGGACTCCATTATGTTTCATTGTAGCCAAACAATTCGTGAAGTAGGCCCAGAAATTTAGGAGAAACTAAGTCAAGGGCCCCACTGAACCAATGGGATTGCTTTGTGCAATGGAGTTGGCCATACAGTTTACCTCCAAAAGGATAGCTGCCGTTTTTTCATGTAGGACCAAAAAGCTGCTAGGGTCAGGCCAGCTATGCTATTTCTCTTTGACTAGCGAGACTTGTTAGATTCTTTTCACCTTGTTAGTCATTAAGTCCAAGTTGACCCACCGCGAAATGGGAATGTCAAACCAAAGAGTCACAAGAGCTACGTTAAATCACACTAAGTGTCAACAAAAGCTTAGCAGGTTAATAGCTGCCTTCTTTTGTTAACATATAAAGATGTACGTGGTGGCTGGGTCAGGCAGCTGTTGGGATTGTTGGTATTGAGCTGTTGCCTCTCTGAGTACTCAGGCAGCCATTAAGTCTTTGAAACTTCTCCTGGAGGCCTATATTACTTATACTGGACCATCCAGGGAGGGGGGTCAGTCTGTGTAGTATTCCTTGAGAGTGAGATGGAATAAGATATAGACCAAGAAGTGCAGGCATAAAATCCATGAATTCTATTATTGAATCTGTCCAAAGAGCCCTGGTGACATTATTTTTGAGGGGTCCAGCTCCTCGTCAAAAACTTGGGGGCTGGGATAGGACAGAAGGGAGTTGGCGCTTTCTCTAGTTTAACCTCTTGCTATTTCAGTAAGTGATTAAAGCTTTGACTGTTCAAACTGCCAGTTCAACTCTCCCTGGCCCCTAACAATTTCAGGTTTCCTTCCCCGACTCCAAGCCTTGTCCAAACCCTATCAGTTGAATTAAGGTGACTTTTTTCCTATAGGAACACAGACCAAGAAGTTCAACGTGCATCAGGTGCTACAGCACAGATGCCAAAAGATCAGGTTATCCCCCAGCTGGGAGTTCCAGGTGGCAGAGGAAGCTAGTCTACAATGACAGAAGGAGCAATGGTGGTGGGGAATAGAGTTCACCTGCTCGTAATTGTTATATCCACGCAATTGTCGTTAGTATACCTGAGTGTTTATGCTTACAAAAAAATAGCATTGCCTATTTCATTGTGTGAAGTGGCCTACAAAGTGTTTTCTTGTGTTTTTATGTTTCCCAGTGGTGGTGGGGAAGAAATTTGATTGTCAGCATTTTTTTCCATTGACCACTGTCTCCAGGTTCAGTGCCTGAGCACTGCTGCTACTTCTTCCCCCATCTATCTCCAGCATCCGATGAGTGTCCAGCTTCTAAGACCCCTTACTTTGGTGCTGATCATAATCTCAAAATACATAATCCTGAATGTCAAAATCCTGAAATAACAAAATCTTTAGGGTCTAAAATCTCTAACATCTAAAATTTCAATAGATTAAAATCTTTGAAATCCTGTGAGACAAATTCTGGGGAAGGGATTAATGTGTTTTCAGTTGTATGCAGTGTACTTGCATCATGACAGGCAGAACTATTAACTTGTTACTGTCTTTACTAGGAAATTATGGTTTAAGGAGATTCATATGGGTGCCAAGTTGACAAGAAGTGGACTTGGGGACATAATTTTAGGTGGCAACTTGTCTGGATTAAGGAATACTAGAAACCTAGTAAGGCATTATTTTCAGTGTATCTGTGAGAGTCTTTCTAGGGGAGACGTGTATGTGAGTCTCAGTGGACTAAGTGGGAAAGATCTGTCCTCATGTTGGCAGGGGCCATCCAATCAGCCAGGGGCCTATAGAGAACTGAGAAGGCAAATTAGACCCTCTCAGAGCTGGGACAAATTTGCTGCTGCTGCCTCGGACATCAGAAATTTGACACCACAAAGTACATTATCACAGCATTAACTGTGTGTAAGCATTGTGCATATATGTAAAAATGTAGAAACTTCCTCAGTAAAGGAAGCGATGTACTCTTTGTATGTCTGTGTTTGTCAAAGATAAAATTTCTGGGAATCTTGGCTCTTTGGGCTACTGTGTATGTGGTGGTGACCCATTGAAGGGTTTTTTTGGTGTGTGTGTGTGTGTGTTTTGTTTTGTTTTTAAGACAGAGTCTTGCTCTGTCGCTCAGGCTGGAGTGCAGTGGCACCATCTCGGCTCACCGCAACTTCTGCCTCCTGGGTTCAAGCGATTCTCCTGCCTCAGCCTCTCAAGTAGCTGGGACTACAGGCACCCACCACCGCACCTGGCTAATTTTGTATTTTTGTAGAGACAGGGTTTCACCATGTTGGCCAGGCTGGTCTTGAACTCCTGACCTCAGGTGATCCGTCCATGTTGGCCTCCCAAAGTGCTGGTATTGCAGACGTGAGCCACCATGCCCAGCCAAGTTTTGTTTTTTGTTTTTTTGCTGTTGTTTTCTTTTGAGATGGAGTCTTGCTCTGTTGCCCCAGCTGGAGTGCGGTTTTCGTGATCTCGGCTCACTGTAAGCTCCACCTACTGGATTCAAGCAATTCTCCTGCCTCAGCCTCCTAAGTAGCTGGGATCATAGGTGCCTACCACCATGCCTGGCTAATTTTTGTATTTTTGGTAGACACAGGGTTTCACCATGTAGGTCAGGCTGGTCTCAAACTCCTGACCTGAAGTGATCTGCCCGCCTCGGCCTCCCAAAGTGCTGGGATTACAGGGTGAGCCACTGTGCCCGGCCCCCCATTGAAGTTTTTGATTGATCCCGTCAGAAGACTTATGTTGTCTATCACAGTATTTCAGATGACTGCAGTTACAAAGCTGGGTGTATGCTTTTATATATTTAGCTTTTTCACCCATTTCTTTGTGAATACAGTTCATCTGCTCATAATTGTTATATCCATGCAGTTGTCATTAGTATGCCTGAGTGTTTATGCTTGCAAAAAATGTTATTGCCTATTTCATTGTGTGAAGTGGCCTACAAAGTGTTCTTGTGTTATGTTTCTCAAATAAATCCCCTTTTAAAAATGTAAATAAATGTTTTTGAGATAATTTTTAAGATTTTTTCCCCTGCGTTATATTTTCAAGATTTTGAAATTTTGGGATTGCAATTTTCTGGATTTTTAGACTTCAGGGATTTTGATCTTTCAGTATTTCAATATTTGAGATTATGGCATTCAGAATTGTTTTTCAGGATTATGGTCCAAACTTCTTTTCTGTCCATGCTTACGCCACTGTGTTCTGTCCTGCAGTCTTCCAGCCTTGACCGCCCCAGCACCCAGAGCCCTGTCCTCATTATAAGCCAGGTTAGACTGTTGACAGGAACCAGGTGTTTGGCTTTATACTATTAGGCAAGGCATTTCCTTCACTCACTTTTAAGTGGCCACCCATGCTCAATTCAACCAAATTAACGTCTGTCTTCAGGTCACTCAAAGCTCTATATTAAATAGCAAAGCCTTCATTCCTGACAACATTCATTTACCTTTGAGGACTCTCCACCTCAGCAGTCACAGCCGTATAGCTGGGACCATGGGACTTGCTGCTCTGTTGTCATAACATTTCTTCTTTCTGCCTCGAAGAGAGTGAGCAACAACGAAGTTATTATTTGGGCAACTTATTTCAGTCCTGCTTCTAGTAGCTCAACATATAAACGGGAAGAAGTAGGGTTTCCTGCCAACTGGGCAATAGTATTTATTACTGGATCTTGGGAGTCTTATTTTCTTGAACTGGCTTGCAGATCCTTGTCCTTCCTAATTCAGAAATCCATGTCTGTCAGCATCCTTTCTTTCTCAACAAAATTGCTAAGTCTGCTATTTGAGTTTACCCTATTTACAATCTAATGTGTTAGTCTGTTAACAGTTTCCTAGATGCTGGTAAAGACATGAAAAATTACACAAATAATACAGAGAGTTCTGTTCTCATCCAGCTTCCCCCAAAGATAGCATTTTAAGTAACCATATTACTAAAACCTTGAAGTTGACATTGGTACAATACTATTACTAAACTGTTGATAGACCTTGTTGGGAGTTTACCAGTACTTGCATGCACTGTTTTTTTCCCCTTAATTTTTTCACTTTTAACTTACCTTAATATTTAAAATGGGTTTCTCATTAACAGCACATACCTTGGTCTTGCTTTTTAAATTTTAATTAATGCACAGTATTTGTACATATTTATATAGGGCACATGTGATATTGTTACATGCATAGAATGTGATGATCAATTTAGGGTATTTGGGGTATCCATCACCTTGAATTCCTATAAGGAACATTCCAAGTCCTCTCTTCTAGTTTTTTGAAATATATAATACATTGTTGTTAACTATTAACTACAGTCACCCAACTTTGTATCAAACATTAGAACTTTATCTAACTGTATGTACCCATTAACCAGCCTCTCTTCATGGCCACTCCCACCCATATGCCCTTCCCATCCTCTGATGGCTATCATTCTACTCACTACCTCCATGAGGTCAACTTTCTTAGCTCCCACATATGAGTGAGAACATCCAGTATTTGTTTCTCTCTGCCTGGCTTATTTAATGTCCTCCAGATCCATCCATGTTGCCATAAATGACATGATTTCATTCTTTTTTATGACTGAATAGTACTCCATTGTGTACGTAGACCACATTTCCTTTGTCTGTTCATCTGTTGATGGTCACTTAGGTTGATTCCTTATCTTTGCTGTCAGTAGAGCTGTCAGAAACATGGGAGTGCATGTATCCTTCTGGTATACTGATTTCCTTTGGATAAATGCCCAGTAGAAGAATTGCTAGGTGGTATGGTAGTTCTATTTTTAGTTTTTTTCTCTATTGTTTTCCATAGTCTGAACTAATTTACATTTTCACCAACAGTTTGAGTTCCCTTTTCTGTACATCCTCACCAGCATCTGTAATTTTTTGCTTTTTAACAATACTTATGCTAATGTAAAGTGAGACCACATTATGATTTATTATTGTTATTGCATCAGTCAACCTTTAATGTTCAAAAAAGGCATGGATGCAGAGCATAGGAGACGTGGCAGGGTCTCTCGGGCCTTGGTCCAGAAATGAGGGAGAGATGAACACAAACCAGACACTTTCAACTGGCCACACAGTCTGGGAGGGCAGGGAGAAACACAGGTTTGGACATTCATAAAAAAATAAAACCTAAAATCAAGCACTCCATTTTGTGCCCATTGAAGGGTTTGATATAGGAAACTCAGTCACCACCCTGGAGACTGGAGGGGAGATCCCCCTTCCCCTGCCAACATCAACAAGCAAGCTCGGCACACACAAAGGGCTTAGGGAGGGGCATTCTGCCTCCCCACCAGCCCCAAGAATGGACTTGAAAGTAAAAGAATACGCTGGATCCCCTACCCCTACATTGTCAACCCGACACATGAGAGTTTTGAAGGCCAGCCAACTAACGACAGGGGCTGCTCTAAGAGAACACCAGAGGATTGAGAAAACGGAGGGCTAAGCAGGGAGCAGACAGAAGAAAAATGTAATGGAAAAAAAAAAATTAAAGCTAATCCTACCGCCAACATCCTCCTATCATGATCTCAGGCAGAAAGAACAAAAGAAGGTAATCAACAAAGACACAGCCCTTACTTAGAATTTCTGACAGACAGCAAGACAAGTCTGCTCCCCACTCCCACACACCACACACAGACATATTTCAGGGCGCCCTAAAGAACACATCCCCACCCCACCCTCTGCCCCAAGCCATAGAATCACAGTTCAGTGGAATATTCTCCTGGTGTTAGATCAATCCCTCCACCTTTCTTCCTATCATTTTCTCCTTGACAGTCCCAACACAGCCCCCCTGCAGCCTCCTGGCCCTCCCAGCATCCACTTGGGCCAGGAAGAGGCAGCTGCACAGTTTTAGTTCCACCTCCAGAGACCTATTTCTTTTCCTCAGCCCTCCTAGTCTTTCGGCCTCGTAGTCTGTTAAGGGCTTTTTCTTTTGTATAGGAAAAAAAAGAGAAAAGGGAGAGGTGGGAGAGATTTTCCTAGTGCAATACAACCAAAAAATTAATTTTTAAAGTCTTGAAAAACAAACATAAAGCAGCCTTCTTCCCCAGGCAACTGAACAGAAAGGTTTGGTTGTGTTGACTGCCACATACACATGAAAACGAATATACAGTCCATGCAGTAGCACAGCCATTGGAGAGGACATCCTGATGTCCTCCTGATTTGCCCCAGTGCAAAACAGTCCTAGCAACGCCCCCTGCTTGCCATCGCTGCCACCGCCACTGACATCTTCACTGTGGCCACCTAGCCTCACTTGAAGAGGAAGATTGCAACTTGACTCAAGCAAAAATAGATGAGGTACTTTGTCTTGTGTGTGACGTAGCTGCCAAATTTCGGCCCACGATACAATGCTAGGTAGGGCTATATTTCTTGTCAAATTCCTTCTTGATATAGGCAGCAATGTCCTATGTTGTACTTCTCCATGGCCTGCGTGGCGCAGTCAATGGCATCCTGTTGCATATCCTCAGACGTGTCTGCAGTCTTGATCACTGCCTTCCAGTCAGACATTGTGACACTTCACGGAGGCGAATCCGCACGGGCCCGTGGGGAGCAGCGATGGCCCAAGGCAGAGCGCAGGCAGCGGCGGTGACTCCTGGGCTCCTCCTGCAGCCACTGCAGTCTCCCGCTCCCGCAGCCCCGGGCCAGTAGCTCCCCGCCATGGTCCTCCCTTGGAGTTGCCCGCGCGGCCTGCCAGCCCGCCTGGTCCGCGCTGGCGCCGCACAGCTCCGCTCTGCTCTGCCGCTCTATTTTTATTTTGTTTTTAGATGGAGTCTCGCTCTGTCACACAGGCCGCAGTGCAGTGGCGCGATCTCAGCTCACTGCAACTTCCGCCTCCCGGGCTCAAGCGATTCTCCTGCCTCAGCCTCCCAAGTAACTGGGACTACAGGTGCACGCCACCACGCCTGACTTATATATGATATATATTATATAGGATATAGTATATACTATATATCATATAGCTTATATTTATATATTAATATATAATATGCTATATGATATAGTATATAATCTATTACATATAATCTAGATTGCATATTTATTATATAATATACATTATAATCTATATATAACTATATATTATATATAGCTATAAGTTATATATAGCTATGTTATATATAATATATAGTTATATATAGATTATAATATATATTTTATAATTATAACTATATATGATATAGATGATATAATATGGCTTATAGATAACTATTATATATAATTCTATATAATATAGATTATATTATATAGCATATATATATTACATATTATATAAAATACATAGTTTATATATATGTATATATTTTTTGAGACAGAGTCTCACTCTGTCGCCCAGGCTGGAGTGCAGTGGTGCGACCTCAGCCCACTGCAGCCTCCGCCTCCCGGGTTCAAGCGATTCTCCTGCCTGCCTCAGCCTACTGAGTAGCTGGGATTACAGGCACCGCATAACCACGCCCAGCTAATTATTTGTGTATTTTTAGTAGAGATGGGGTTTCACCATGTTCGTCAGGCTGGTCTCAAACTCCTGACCTCGTGATCTGCCCGCCTCGGCCTCCCAAAGTGCTGGGATTACAGGCGCGAGCCACTGTGCCCTGCCTTGTATTTTTAATAGAGACAGGGTTTCACCATGTTGGCCAGGCTGGTCTTGAACTCCTGGCCTCAGGTGATCCACCCACCTCAGCCTCCCAAAGTGCTGGGATTACAGGCGTGAGCCACCGCACCCAGCGCCTCATTATGATTATGATTTTTCTCTGATGAAGAGTGATGTTGAACATTTCCTGTTGACCATTTGTATGTCTTCTTTTAAGAAATGTGTATTCATAGACATCTACAGAACTCTCCACCCTAAATAAACAGAATATACATTCTTCTCAGCACATATCACACTTATTCTAAAATTGACCATATAATTGGAAGTAAAGCACTCCTCAGCAAATGTAAAAAAACAGAAATCACAACAAACTGTCTCTCAGACCACAGTGCAATCAAGGTAGAACTCAGGATTAAGAAACTCATTCAAAACCACACAACTACATGGAAACTGAACAACTTATTCCTGAATGACTACTGGATAAATAACAAAATGAAGGCAGAAATAAAGATGTTCTTTGAAACCAATGAGAACAAAGACACAATGTACCAGAATCTCTGGGACACATTTAAAGCAGTGTGTAGAGGGAAATTTATAGCACTAAATGCCCACAAGAGAAAGCAGGAAAGATCTAAAATCGACACCCTAACATCACAATTAAAAGAACTAGAGAAGCAAGAGCAAACAAATTCAAAAGCTAGCAGAAGGCAAGAAACTAAGAGCAGAATTGAAAGAGATGGAGACACAAAAAACCTTTCAAAAAAAAATCAACGAATCCAGGAGCTGGTTTTTTGAAAAGATCAACAAAATTGACAGACCGCTAACAAGACTAATAAAGAAGAAAAGAGAGAAGAATCAAATAGATGCAATAAAAAATGATAAACAGGATATCACCACCGATCCCACAGAAATACAAACTACCATCAGAATACTATAAACACCTCTACGCAAATAAATTAGAAAATCTAGAAGAAATGGATAAATTCCTGGACACATATACCCTCCCAAGACTAAACCAGGAAGAAGTTGAATCTCTGAATAGACCAATAACAGCCTCTGAAATTGAGGCAATAATTAATAGCCTACTAACCAAAAAAAGTCCAGGACCGGACGGATTCACAGCCGAATTCTACCAGTGGTACAAAGAGGAGCTAGTACCATTCCTTCTGAAACTATTCCAATCAATAGAAAAAGACGGAATCCTCCCTAACTCATTTTATGAGGCCAACTGCATCCTGATACTAAGCCCTGGCAGAGACACAACAAAAAAAGAGTTTTAGACCAATATCCCTGATGAACATCGATGTGAAAATCCTCAATAACATACTGGCAAACCGAATCCAGCAGCACATCAAAAAGCGTATACGCCACCATCAAGTAGGCTTCATCCCTGGGATGCAAAGGCTGGTTCAACATATGCAAATCAATAAACGTAATCCATCACAAAACAGAACCAATGGCAAAAACCACATGATTACCTCAATGGATGCAGAAAAGGCCTTCAACAAAATTCAACAGCCCTTCATGCTAAAAACTCTCAATAAACTAGGTATTCATGGAACGCATCTCAACATAATAAGGGCTATTTATGACAAACCCACAGTCAATATCATACTGAATGGGCAAAAACCAGAAGCATTCCCTTTGAGAACCTGCACAAGACAAGGATGCCCTCTCTTACCACTCCTATTAAACATAATGTTGGAAGTTCTGGCCAGGGCAATCAGGCAAGAGAAAGACATAAAGGGTATTCAGTTAGGAAATGAGGAAGTCAAATTGTCCCTGTTTGCAGATGACATGATTGTATATTTAGAAAACCCCATTGTCTCAGCCCAAAATCTCCTTAAGCTGATAAGCAACTTCAGCAATGTCTCAGGATACAAAATCAATGTGCAAAAATCACAAGCATTCCTATACACCATTAACAAACAGAGAGCCAAATCGTGAGTGAACTCCTATTCACAATTGCTACAAACAGAATAAAATACCTAGGAATCCAACTTACAAGGGATGTGAAGGACCTCTTCAAGAACTACAAACCACTGCTCAATGAAATAAAAGAGGACACAAACAAATGGAAGAATATTCTATGCTCATGGATAGGAAAAATCAATATCGTGAAAATGGCCATACTGCTCAAAGTAATTTATAGATTCAATTCCATCTCCATCAAGCATCCCCATCAAGCTACCAACGACTGTCTTCACAGAACTGGAAAAAACTACTTTAAAGTTCACATGGAACCAAAAAAGAGCCTGCATTGCCAAGACAAACCTAAGCAAAAAGAACAAAGCTGGAGGCATCACGCTACCTGACTTCAAACTATACTACAAGGCTACAGTAACCAAAACAGCATGGTACTGGTACTAAAACAAAGATATAGACAATGGAAAAGAACAGAGGCCTCAGAAGTAATGCCACACATCTACAACCACCTGATCTTTGACAGACCTGCACAAGAAATGGGGGAAGGATTCCCTATTTAATAAATGATGCTGGGAAAACTGGCTAGCCATGTGTAGAAAGCTGAAACTGGATCTCTGCCTTATACCTTATACAAAAATTAATTCAAGAGGGATTAAAGACTTAAATGTTAGACCTAAAACCATAAAATCCCTACAAGAAAACCTAGGCAATACCATTCAGGACATAGGCATGGGAAAGGACTTCATGGCTAAAACACCAAAAGCAATGGCAACAAAAGCCAAAATAGATAAATGGGATCTAATTAAACTAAAGAGCTTCTGCACGGCAAAAGAAACTACCATCAGAGGGAAGAGGCAACCTACAGAATGGGAGAAAATTTTTGTAATCTACCCATCTGACAAAGGGCTAATATCGAGAATCTACAAAGAACTCAAACAAATTTACAAGAAAAAAACAACCCCATCAAAAAGTGGGCAAAGGATACGAACAGACACTTCTCAAAAGAAGACATTTATGTAGCCAACAGACACATGAAAAAATGCTCGTCATCACTGGCTATCAGAGAAATGCAAATCAAAACCACAATGAGATACCATCTCATGCCAGTTAGAATGGCAATCATTAAAAAGAAACAACAGATGCTGGAGAGGATGTGGAGAAACAGGAAAGCTTTTACACTGTTGATGGGAGTGTAAATTAGTTCCACCATTGTGGAAGACAGTGTAGCGATTCCTCAAGGATCTAGAACTAGAATTATCATTTGACTCAGCAATCCCATTACTGGGTATATACTCAAAGGATTATAAATCATACTACTATAAAGACACATACATATGTATGTTTATTGTAGCACTATTCACAATAGCAAAGACTTGAAACCAACCCAAATGTCTATCAATGATAGACTGGATTAAGAAAATGTGGCACATATACACCATGGAATACTATGCAGCCATAAAAAAGGATGAGTTCATGTCCTTTGCAGGGACATGGATGAAGCTGGAAACCATCATTCTGAGCAAACTATCACAAGGACAGAAAACCAAACACCACATGTTCTCACTCATAGGTGGGAACTGAACAATGAGATCACTTGGACACAGGGTGGGGAACATCACACACCAGGGCCTGTCGGGGGTTGGGGGGCTCAGGGAGGGATAGCATTAGGAGAAATACCTAATGTAAATGATGAGTTAATGGGTGCAGCAAACCAACATGGCACATGTATACCTATGTATCAAACCTGAATGCTGTGCACATGTACCCTAGAACTTAAAGTACAACAATAATAAAAGAAATATTTACATACATATGAAGACACAGAAAAAGGAAAGGGAGTTGCACAGAAAATAAAAAGGCCAGTAACTGCACACACTTTCTTTCCAAACTCAGTACCTTTGCTATATTATCTTCTATATTATTAACCAATTATTATGTAGTATGTGTCCTATCTACTATGTTCATATTTTTTTTTTTTTTTTTTTTTTTTTGTTGAGACGGAGTCTCGCTCTGTCACCCAGGCTGGAGTGCAGTGGCCGGATCTCAGCTCACTGCAAGCTCCGCCTCCCGGGTTTACGCCATTCTCTCGCCTCAGCCTCCCAAGTAGCTGGGACTACAGGCGCCCGCCATCTCGCCCGGCTAATTTTTTGTATTTTTTTTAGTAGAGACGGGGTTTCACCGTGTTAGCCAGGATGGTATGTTCATATTTTAAATAAAATCAGAAATGTAAAAAAAAAACAACAAAAAAAAACTGTTCATGTTCTTTGCCCTCTTTTTAATGAGATTATTTGTTGTTGTTTTACTCTTCTTGGACTTCCTATATATTCTGGATATTAGTCCCTTGTCAGAGAAATAGTTTGCAGATATTTTCTCCCATTCAACAGGCTGTCCCTTCAGTCTTTTTATTGTTTCCTTTGCTATGCAGAAGTTTTTTAGTTTAGTATGGTCCCATTCATCTAATTTTGTTTTTGTTGCCTGTGCTTTTTACGTCCTAGCCATAAAATCTTTGCCTAGATCAATGTCCTAGTGTTTCTCACATGTTTTCTTCTAGTAGTCTTATGCTTTCAGGACTTATGTTTAAGTATTTACTCCATCTTGAACTGGTTTTTGGTTGTGGCGAGAGGTAGGGGGTCCTCTTTCATTCTTCTGCATATGTATATCCAGTTTTTCTAGCACAATTTATTGAAGAGGGTGTTCTTTACCCAATATTCTTCACACCTTTGTTGAAAATCAGTCAGCTATAAATACACGGATTTCTTTCTGTGTTCTTTGTTTTGCTCCACTGGTCTCTGTTTCTGTTTTTAAACTAATACCATGCTGTCTTGGTTACTATAGGCTTGTAATATATTTTGAAGTCAAGTAGTATGATGCCTCAAGCTCTTTTTGCTCTGGATTCCTTTGGCTATTTGGGCTCTTTTTGGTCCCATATGAATTTTAGGATTGTTTTTTCCTATTTATGTGAAAAACTGCATTGGCATTTTGATGCAGATTGTATTCAGTCTGTAGAATGCTTTGGGCAGTATGGTCATTTTAATAATATTAATTCTTATGATCCACATGCTTGGGATGTCTTTCCATTTGTTTGTGTCCTTTTCAGTTTCTTTTATCAATGTTTGGGAGTTTTCCTTGTAGAGGTCTTTCACCTCCTTGGTTAAATTTATTCCTAGGTATTTAAATTTTTTTTTAACTATTTTAAGTGGGATTGCCTTCTTGATTTCTTTCTCAGCTAGTTTATTATTGGTGTGTAGAAACACTACTGATTTCTGAGGCCGGGCACTGTGGCTCATGCCTGTAATCCCAGCACTTTGGGAGGCCAAGATGGGGAGATCACTTGAGCCCAGGAGTCCAAGAGCAGCCTAAGCAACATAGCGACACCCCATCTCTAGTTTAAAAAACCAAAAACACTACTGATTTTTGTATGCTGATTTTGCATCTTACAACTTTACCAAATTTATTCATCAGATCTAAGCATTTTTTGGTGGAGTCTTTAGGTTGTTCTTCTAGATACAAGATTATGTCATCTGCAAAGAGGAAAAATTTGACCTCCCCTTTGTTAATGTGGATTGCTTTTATTTATTTATTTAAAGTTTTAAAAAAGTTTAATGGAGCCAATAAGGCATATAAATTGTGTTCTGGCTGGATGCATTTATTTCTTTCATTCGCCTGATTGCTCTGGCTGGGAGTTCCAGTACTGTGTTGACTAGGAGTGCTGAAAGTAGAAATCCCTGTCTTGTTCCAATTCTTAGTGGAAAAGCGTTCAGCTGTTCCTCATTCTGTATGATGTTAACTGTGTGTCATATATGACCTTTATTATGTTGACATCCATTTCCTCTATGTCTAGTTTGTTGAGAATTTTTATCATAAAGGGATGTTGAATTTTATTAAATCCTTTTCCTGTATCTATTGAGATGATCATACAGTATTTGTCCTTCATTCTGTTGATGTGATGTAGCACATTTATTGATTTGCATATGTTGAATCATCCTTGAATCCCTGGGATAAATCTTAGTTGATCATGGTGTATTATCTTCTTGATATGTTGTTGGATTGAGTTTGCCAGTATTTGTTGAGGAGGTTTTTTTTTTTTTTGAGATAGAATCTCTCTTTCACCCAGGATGGAGTGGTGTAGTGGTGCAATCTTGGCTCACTGCAACCTCCACCTCCCAGCTTCAAGCGATTCTCCTGCCTCAGCCTCCTCAGTAGCTGGGACTACAGGTGCTAATTTTTGTATTTTTAGTAGAGACGAGGTTTCATCATGTTGACCAGGATGGTCTCGATCTCCTGCCCTCGTGATCCACCCACCTCGGCCTCCCAAAGTGCTGAGATTACAGGGGTGAGCCACCCGCCCAGCCCTGTTGAGGAGTTTTGTGTGCATGTTCTTCAGAGATATTGGCCCGTACTTTTTTGTTGAGTCTCTGTCTGGTTTTAGTATCAGGGTTACGCTGGCCTTGTAAAATGAGTTATGGAGAATTCCCTCTTTAATTTTTTGGAATAGTTTCAGGAGAATTGGTGTTAGTTCTTAGAAAGTTCGGTAGAATTTAGCAATTAAGCCACCCAGTCTTGCACATTTCTTTGTTGGGAGATTTTTAAAATTACCATTTCAACTTCATTACTTGTTATTGGTCTGTTCAGGTTTTCTATGTCTTTTTTATTCAATCTTGGTAGGTTGTATATGTTCAGGAATTTATTCATTTCCACTAGGTTTTTCAGTTTATTAGTGTTTACTTGTTAATAATATCTGATAATCTTTTATATTTCTGTGGTATCAGTTGTAATGTCTCCTTTTTCATATCTTATTCTATTTCTTTAGGGTTTTCTAGGTATACAATCTCTTTTTTTCTTGGTTAGTCTAGCTAACAGTATCCATTTTGTTTATCCTCTTTTAAAAGCCAACTTTTCTTTATTTCAATAGTTTTTGGGGTTCAGGTGGTTTTTGGTTACATGGAAAAGTAACCAAAAGTATCCATGGTTATATGGGTAAGTTCTTCAGTGGTGATTTCTGAGATTTTGGCACACTCATCACTCAAGCAATGTACATTGCTTTCATCCCAATATGTAGTCTTTTATCCCGCACTGCCCCCTCCGAATCCCCAAAGTCCATTATATCATTCTTCTACCTTTGCATCTTGATAGCTTAGCTCCCACTTATAAGTGAGAACATGCCATATTTGGTTTTCCATTCCTGATTACCTCACTTAGAATAATGGCCTCCAGCTCCATTCAACTTGCTGCAGAAGACATTATTGTATCCCTTTCTGTGGCTGAGTAGTATTCCATGGGGTGTATATACCACATTTTCTTTATCCATTTGTTGGTTGGTGGGTTACTTAGGTTGGGTTCATTATGTTTGCAATTGTGAACTGTGCTACTATAAACATGCATGTGCATGTGTCTTTTTCATATAATAACTTCTTTTCCTTTGAGTAGATACCCAGTAGTGGGATTGCTGGATCAGGTGGTAATTCTACTTTTAGGAATCTCCATACTGTTTCCCATAGTGGTTGTACTAGTTTACATTCCCACCAGCAGTATAAAAATATGCCCTTTTCACCAAATCCACACCAATATCTACTGTTTTTTGACTTTTTAATTATGACCATTCTTGCAGGAGTAAGGTGGTATCATTGTGGTTTTAATTTGCATTCCTCTGATAATTAAGGATGTGAAGCATTTTTCATACGTTTGTTGGCTGTTTGTATATCTTCTTTTGAAAATTGTCTATTTGTGTCTTTTACCCACTTTTTGATGAGATTATTTGTTTTTTTCTTGCTGATTTGTTCAAATTCATTGTAGATTCTGGATATTAGTCCTTTTCCAGATGCATAGTTTGCAAATATTTTCTCCCACTGTGTGTTATCTCTGCTATTTCTTTTGCTGTGCAGAAGCTTTTTAGTTTAATTAGGTCCCATTTATTTATATTTATTGTTGTTGCATTTGCTTTTAGGGCCTTAGTCATAAGTGTTTGCCTAAGCTAACGTCCAGAACAGTTTTTCTGATGTTCTAGAATTTTTATGGTTTCAGGTTTTAGATTTAAGTCTTTGATCCATCTTAAGTTGATTTTTGTTTAAGGTGAGAGATGAGGATCCAGTTTCATTCTTCTACATGTGGCTTGCCAATTTTTCCAGTACCAGTCATTGAATAGGGTACCGCTTCTGTAATTTATGTTTTTGTGTGCTTCATCAATGATCAATTAGGTGTAAGTATTTGGTTTTATTTCTGTGCTCTCTATTCCGTTGCATTGGTCTATGTGCCTGTTTTTATACTGGTTCCATGCTGTTTTGGTAGCTTTAGCCTTATAGTACAGTCGAAGTTGGGTAATGTGATGCCTATAGATTTGTTCTTTTTGCTTAGTATTGCTTTGGCTGTGCAGGCTCATTTTGGGTTCCATATAAATTTTAGGAGTTTTTTCTAGTTCTGTGAAGAATGATGATATTTTGATGGGAACTGCATTGAATCTGTAGAATGCTTTAGGCAGTGTAGTCATTTTCACAATATTGATTCTACCCATCCATGATCATGGAATGTGTTTCCATTTGTGTTATCTATTATTTCTTTCAGCAGCGGCTTGTAGTCTTCCTGATAAACATCTTTCACATCCTTGGTTAAGTATATTCCTAGGTATTTTATTTTTTGCAGCTATTGTAAAAGGGATTGAGTTCTTGATTTGATTCTCAGCTTGATTGTTGTTGGCATATAGCAGTGCTACTGATTTATGTACACTGATTTTGTATCCTGAGACTTTACTGAGTTTGTTTATCAGATCTAGGAGCTTTTTGGATGAGTCTTTAGAGTTTTCTAGGTATACAATCATATCATCAGTGAACGTCTATGGTTTGACTTTCTCTTTTCCAATTTCGACGCCCTTTACTTCTTTCTCTTGTTTGATTACTCTGGCCAGTTTTGCTTGTTTGTTTTGTTTTGTTTTTTTAAGATGGGGGCTCGCTATGTTACCCCAGCTGGTCTCAAACTCCTGGGCAAAAACAATCCTCCCTCCTCAGCTTCCAGATTAGCTAGTATACAGCCTTGCGCCACTGTGCCTTACTCTTTTATCTATTTGTTTAGTTCTCCTCTGATCTTTATTATTTCTTAACTTCTACTAATTTGGGGTTTGGTTTGTTGCCTTCCTATTTCCTTGAAGTACATCATTAGATTGTTTGAAATTTTTCTACTTTTTTGATGTAGGTGTTTATTGCTATAAACTCCCTTCTTAGCACTGTTTTTGCTGTATCTCATAGGCTTTTTTATGTTGCTGTTTTAGAGACAGGGTCTTGCTCTGTCACTCTGGCTGTAGTGCAGTCATGTGATTGTAGCTCACTTTAACCATGAACTCCTGGGCTCAAGTGACCCTCCTGCCTCAGCCTCTCAAGTAGCTAGGACTACAGGTGCACACCACCATGCCCAGCTAATTTAAAAAATGTTGTTTGTAGAGATGGAGTCTTGCTGTGTTGCATAGGCTGATCTTAAACTACTGACCTCAAATGATCCTCCGCCTCAGCCTCCCGAAGAACTGGGATTACAGGCATGAGCCACTATGTCCAGCCAATATGTTGTGTTTTAATTTTTGTTTCAAGAGATTTTTTGGCCATGTGTGGTGGCTCACGCCTATAGTCCTAGCACCTTGGGAAGCTGAGGCAAGATGATCACTTGAGCCCAGGAGTCGAGACCAGGCTAAGCAACATGGCAAGACCCCATCTCTATAAAAAATTAAAAATTAGCTGGGCATAGGGACACACAGCTGTGGTCCCAGCTACTAAGGAGGTTGATGCTGGAAGACCACTTGAGCCTGGGAGGTTGAGGCTGTGGTGAGCTATGTTCGTTCCACTGCCCTGCAGCCTAAGCAACAGAGTGAGATCCTGTCTCAAAAAAAGTTTTCTTTTTAATTTCCTTATTAATTCCTTCCTTGACCCAGTGGTCATTCAGGAACATATTATTTATGTTCATACAAATCTATGTATTTGTACAGTTTCCAACGTTCCTCATGCTACTTTTTTTCTTTTTTCTGAGACAGAGTCTCACTCTGTCACCCATGCTGGAGTGTAGTGGCACCATCTCAGCTCACTGCAACCTCTGCCTCCTGGGTTCAAGCAATTCTCCTGCCTGAACCTCCCCAAGTGGCTGGGATTACAGGTGTGCGCCACCATGCCCGGCTAATTTTTTGTATTTTTAGTAGAGATGGGGTTTCACCATGTCGACCAGGCTGGTCTCGAACTCCTGACCTCATGATCCGCCTGCCTCGGCCTCCCAAAGTGCCGGGATTACAGGCATGAGCCACCGCGCCCAGCCCATGCTACTTATTTATTATTTTATCCCATTGTGGTCTAAGAAGATAACTGATTTCTATTTTAAAAATTTGTTGAGACTTGTTTTGTGGCTTAACATATGGTCTGTGCTGGAAAATGCTTCATGTGCTGATGAGGAGAAAGTGTATTCTACAACTGTAGGATGAAACGTTCTGTTTAGGTCCATTAGTTCTAAAGTGCAGTGTAAATGTCTCTTAATTTTCCATCTAGTTGGTCTAATTCTGAAAGTGGTATGTTGAAGTCCCAAACTCTATGTTACAGTCCATCTCTCCCTTTAGATCTAATATTTGCTTTATATATCTGGGTGCTCTAATGTTGGGTACATATATAATTGTTATATCCTCTTGCTGTGTTGATCCACTTATCATTATATAGTGACCTTCTTCGTCTCTTTTAACAGTTTTTGACTTAAAGTCTGTTTTATCTAACATTGGTATAGCTACCCCTTTTTTCTTTTGATTACCATTTGATTGGAATCTCTTTTTCCATGTCTTTACTTTGTCTGTGTATGTTCTTACAAGTAGGCAGCTTATAGGTGGGCCATGTTTTTTTAAATCCATTCGGCCACCCTGTAACTTTCAAGTGGTAAGTTTAATCTGTTTACATTCAAGGTTATTATTGATGTGAGAGCTAATTCCTGTAATTTTATTACTTGATAGCTACTTGTTTTATATATCCCTTGTTCCTCTCTTTCTCTCTTATTATTGTGATTTGGTGGTTTTCTGTAGTGGTAATGTTTGAGTCCTTTCTCCTCATTTGTGTCTTTGCTCTACCAGTGGGTTTTGTAATTTTTGTGTTTTTATGGTGGTGTGCATCATTTTCCTTCCACGACTCTCTTATTTTCTTGTAGGGCTCACCTAGTGTGATGAATTCCCTCAACTGATGCTTATTTGGGAAAGACAATTTATGAAGGATAACTTTGCTGGGTGTAGCGTCCTTGGCTGGCAGTTTTTTTTTCTCAGCTCATTGTCTATACCATCCCATTCTTTCCTGGCCTGTAAGGTTTCCACTGAGAATTCTGCTTAGCCAGTTGGGGGATCCCTTGTAAGTGACTAGACACTATTCTCTTGCTGTTTTTGCAATTCTCTGTCTTTGACATTTGACAACCATGTGCCGTGAAGATCTCTTTGAATTGCATCTGTTTGGGGACCTCTGAACTTCCTGTATTGGATCTTTAAATCTCTTACTTGGGAAGTTTTCAGCTACTGTTTCATTAAATGGATTTTCTATCCCTTTTCTCTTTGCCTTCTGGAACACCAAAAATTTGAATATTGGTCATTTTATGGTGTCCCATATGTCATATGGGCTTTGTTCATTCTATTTTCTTTATTTTTATCTGACTGGGTTATTTCAAAAGACCTGTCTGCAAGTTCTGTAATTCTTTGTTCACTTGATCTACTCTATTTTTGAAGGTTTTAAAGGTGTATTGTATTTCATTCAGTGAATTCATCAGTTCCAAAATTTGGTGGTTTTTTTTCATGATTGTTATGTCTTTGGTAAATTTCTCATTATTTTTTGTATTTGTTGTGTGCTCTTCTATCTCACTGAGCTTCTTTAATATCATTACTTTGAATTCTTTTTCTGGGACTTCATAAGTTTCTTTTCCATTGGAATCTGTTGCTGGAGAATTATTGTGTGCCTTTGAAGGTGTCATATTTCCCTGCTTTTTCATGTTTGTTGTGTCCTTACATTTTTCTCCGCATATCTGGTCTAACAGTCACTTACTCCGATTTTTTTGGATTTGCTTTCATAGTGGAGGACTTTTTCCTGAAGATGTATATGTGGTGTTGGTTGGGTAGGGCACTGTGCCAGTCTAGGCAAACCTGTCCCCAGGCTGCCTGGTGGCACATGGAGGTGTTGGCTCTCAAAATGGTACCTTGCTGTAGCTGCTTAGCACTCAGGGTGTGCAAGACTCAGCCTTAACTCCCTTTCTGGAGCAATACCATCACATGGTCTTCAAGCAGCTCCCTAAGTTACTCTCAGGGTCCACAAGGATCGAGGGGGCTTTCCTGTGGTTAGGATTGTAGGAGTCTGCAATAAAAAATGTGGACTGCGGCCAGGCACGGTGGCTCACAACTGTAATCCCAGCTCTTTGGAAGGCCAAAACGGGCTGATCACGAGGTCAGGAGATCGAGACCATCCTGGCTAACACAGTGAAACCCCATCTCTACTAAAAATACAAAAAATTAGCTGGGCGTGGTGGCGGGCGCCTGTAATCTCAGCTACTCGGGAGGCTGAGGCAGGAGAATGGCGCGAACCCGGGAAGCGGAGCTTGCAGTGAGCTGAGATCGCGCCACTGCACTCCAGCCTGGACGATGAGCAAGACTGTCTCAAAAAAAAAAAAAAAATGTGGACTACTGGGGGGGTCTATCCCTTACCCTTTCTCTTCATTGGGAAGTCTCTACAGGCTCCCAGCCAATCCCAGCTGAGCAGGCTGCCTCACCTCCCTCTCCTTCCTTGTTTTAGGTGTTTCCTGTTCACTTCTCTGTTGAATTTTAGTGTTCTCTCCTAGATAACCTATTCCAACTGTGATTATTCACTATTTTGGTTCTTTACGGAGGTGAGTACTAGATGCCTCTAGTCATCCATCCTGAAGACTGATGGGTCTTGTTTTTTTATTCAATCTGATGTCTTTTAATTGGAAATTAGTTTACATTTTAATGTAATTATGGATATGGTTGAATGTAATCTCACCATTTTGCTATTTTCTACTTGTCCCATTTTCTTTTTTCTCACTTTCTTTTGGATTGAGTAGTCTCTTGATTTTATCTCCATTACTGGCTTGTTATAGCTCTTTATTTAAAAAAAGGTTTCAGTGGCTTCTCCAGGTTTTAAAATATGCATGTTCAACTTACACAAACTTCAAATGGTATACCACTTCATGTATAGTTAGAAGAACCTTGCAACAATATACTTCCAATTTCTCTTGCATCATTTATGCTATTGTCATACATCTTAATATGTGTAATAAACCCCAGAATACAGTGGTAATATTTTTGCTTTAGACTAAATTCTTTTAACAAAAAATCTTTTATATTTACCGTCATTTTTGAATAATTTTCTGGTGTGGGTTGCTTTAAAAATATGTCCACAAATTCTTCAATACTCCTACCTTGGGAACAGCCTAATTCCCATTCCCTTGAGTGTGCGCTGTAGTAATTTACTAAATGAATAGAATGTGGTAGAAATGTGTGATTCTAAGGCTAGGTCATAAAAGACTTTGCACCCTCCATTTTCTCTCTGATCTCTGGCACTGGGGGAAGCCAGATGACATGTCATGAAGATACTGAAATACCCCTATGGAGAATCCCACTTGGTGAAGAAGTTAGGCCTCCTCCAAAGAGTGGTATGAATTGAATGAGTTTGGAAGTGGATCCTTCACCCCAGGCAAGCCTTCCTATGATTACATACCCAGCCAACTACATAATTGTAACCACATGAGCCACACTGAAACACCCAGCCAAACTGATGGTGAATTTCTAACCCACAGACTTGAGAAAATGTTGTTTTAAGTCACTTAAGTTTGGGGATAACTTGTTATAAAGCACTAGTCATTTCTTCATTATGTATCCAAGTTTCTATTTGCCATCACACTTCTACCATAGGTCTGCTGACAGTGAATTCTTTCAGCTTTTGTCTAAAAAGCCTTTCTTTCATCTTTTATTTTTCAAAGATTTATTCACAGAATACAAAATTGGGGGTTTATTTCTTTAAATATGTCACTCTGTTATTTTGATGAGTACTCTGCTATAATTCTTATCTTTGTCCTTCTGAGTGTGTTTTTTTCCTCTGGCTGCTTTAATTGGTTTTGGTATTTATCCTGCTTGGTGTTCTCTAAACTGGTTAGATCTGTGGTTTGATGTTTTGTTATTATTTCTGAAAAATTCCTTGCCATTATCTCCTAAAATATTATTTCCTGTTTTCTCTTCTCCTTCTGAGACTTTTATTACATGTATGTTAGACTGCTGGTTATTATTCCATAGCTCCTGGGCACTGTTTTTATTGTTTTTGTTTTGAAGGCGGAGTTTCACTCTTGTGCCCAGGCTGGAGCGCACTGGCAGGATCTCAGCTTACTGCAACCTCTGCCTCCCGGGTTCAAGCAATTCTCCTGCCTCAGCTTCCCAAGTAGCTGGGATTCCAGACACCTGCCACCATGCCTGGCTAATTTTTGTATTTTTAATAGAGATGGGGTTTTGCCATGTTGGCCAGGCTGGTCTCAAACTCCTGACCTTAAGTGATCTGCCCATCTTGGCCTCCCAAAGTGCTGGGATTACAGGTGTGAGCCATCACACCCGGCTTTTTTGGTTGTTATTGTTGTCATTTTTTTCTCAGTGTTTCAGAATGACTTAAGTGTATCTTCCAATACATTGAATCTTTCCTCAGCTATCTCCATTTTACTAATGAACCTGTTGAAGGGATTCTCATCTCTGATATCATGCTTTTTATTTCTAGCATTTCCATTTATATTTTTATAGTTTTCATCTCTGCCAAAACACCTGGCATCAATGTGTTGTCCTCCTATTCCACTATATCCTTCAATATTAGTATATTAATGTTAGTCCTTAACTGATAATTCAAATTTTATCAGAGTCAACTCCAAATCTTGTTCTATTAATTGCTTTATCTCTTGACAAGGTTTTTTTTTTTTCTTTTTTTTCCTTGAGTCTTATAATATTGAATTTCATTTATCGTGTGTAGAAAAAAACAGAAACTGAGGTAAACAGTATTTATGTCTGGTTATAAATGCATGCCTGTTAGGCTGGAATGGGAAGCTGTCAGTATTGTAAGAAGCTGAGTTTATGTTTTCTTACTGTTATCTGCAGCACATCACAGATTTCAAATTCCTCTAGCAGTGAGCTGTTTCTGTGCGCTTAAGGGGCAGGATGCCAGAGGGTATTTTTCTCAATGTTCCACTCCCTCTCCACCTTCCAGCTGTCTCTGTATGCCTTTGCTCCCAAGATGTTCTCTCTCCATGCTCTTGCCCCCGCCTCAGAGATAGACTGCATTTTCTTGTTAGTCTGTGTTAGGCTCATGGTAGAGACAATAAGGAATCTTTGTTGTCTTAGCTCAGCCTCAGTCTTATGCAGGCTTTGTGCACCTGGCCTCAGAATTGTGTCTTTCTTAGCATTCCTATCACTGCTCCTCATGTATTTATGCCTGGTCTTCAGCAGGAATTTCCTACTCCTCTCCCAGTAGTAGTATCAGTGGAGGATGCTAGGTGCCAAACTATTTTCTGTCTCTCTCCTCTAAATTAAGATTTGTGCTTCTACTTTTTCTTCTTAAATGAAAGATCTTTGCCTTTGTCCTTCCTTCTGAGGCAGAGGGGTTTTGCCTCTGTTCCTCCCACAAAAGCAGAAAATGTTAACCCTCCATCAGTGGCTTAAGGCTTTCATTTATAGCAGAAAATGAACCAGGGAAACAGGTGGGTATTTGTGCCTATCCCCAACCCAGGGGCAGCTATACCATATATCTTTGCTTTCCAGGGGGGATTGCAGCAGCCTCCTGCTATGTATGCCCCCACACTCTCTTGAGCACCCAATGGAATACCATGAGAAAAGCTTATAAGTGAAGATGTGACGACTGCTACAATCTTATGGTAAAACTTGAAAGGTGAAGAGTTGCTTCTTATAGTTAGGCAAAAAAATTCTTGATGGAATCTATTCCTGATAAAGATGCTGTGAACACTACTGACATAACAAATAATTTAGAATGATACTTAAATGTAGTCAATAAAGCAGTGGTAGGGTTTGAGGACTGACTCCTGTTTTGAAAAAGTTCTTCTATGGATAGAATGCTATCAAACAGCATCAGATACTTTTGTGAAAGGATGAATTAATTGATGCAGCAAACTTCATTGTTGTCTTAAGAAATTGCACAGCCACTCCAATCTTCAGCAGCCACCACCCTGATCAGTCAACAGCTATCAACACTGAGGCAACATCTTCCATGAGCAAAAAGATTATGGCTCACTGCAGGTTCAGATAACTGTTAGCATCTTGTAGCAATAAATTACTTGTAAGTAACAGTATGTACTTTTTTGATATGCTATTGTATGCTTAATAGACTATAGTATAGTGTAAGCATCACTTTTTATTTTTTGAGACAGGGTTTTGCTCTAGTGCCCAGGCTGGAGTGCAGTGGCACCATCTGGGCTCACTGCAGTCTCTACCTCCTGGGTTCAAGCGATCCTCCTGCCTCAGCCTCCTGCGTAGCTGAAATTACAGGTGTGCACCACCACGCCCAGCTAATTTTTGTATTTTTTTTTTTGGGGGGGGATGGAGTCTCACTCTGTCGCCTAGGCTGGAGTGCAATGGCACGATCTTGGCTCACTGCAACCTCCGCCTCCCGGCCTCAAGGAATTCTGTCTCAGCCTCCTGAGTAGTGGGGATTACAGGCACACACTGCCACGCCTGGCTAATTTTTTTTTTTTTTTTTGTATTTTAGTCGACACAGGATTTCACTGTGTTGCCCAGGCTGGTCTCAAACTCCTGAGTTCAACTGATCCACCCACCTCAGCCTCCCAAAGTGCTGGGATTACAGGCATAAGCTACTGCCCCCGGCCAGCATAACTTTTATTTGCACTGGGAAACCAAAAAATTTGTGAGACTCACTTTGTTATGATAATTGCTTTATCGTGTTGGTCTGGAACTGAACATGCAGTATCTCTGAGAAATGCCTATATATTTGTGACCAATAGAGTCTATTGTGCACCTTTTTTGTTATATTTTGACAATTATTCTATATCCATAAATACATATCTACTTCATTTAAAAAGCACAGGCTGGGCATGATGGCTCATACCTGTAATCCCAACAATTTAGGAGGCCAAGGCAGGCAGATCACCTGAGGTCAGGAGTATGAGACCAGCCTGGCCAACATGGTGAAACCCATCTCTACTAAAAATACAAAAATTAGTCAGGCCTGGAGGTGCATGCCTGTAATCCCAGCTATTTGGGAAGCTGAGGCAGGAGAACTGCTTGAACCCAGGAGGCAGAGGTTGCAGTAAACCGAGATCGTACCACTGCACTCCAGCCTGGGTGACAGAGCAAGACTGACTCAAAAAAAAAAGCACAGCATTCCATTATACATAAAATACATATTATATTGATTATACTAAAATTATTAATATAAAACATAATATATGCCATACTTTACTAATAACATTCAGTTGTTTTCAATCTTCTGCTATGCAGCATTATACCACAATATAATAATCCTGTACACAGTTTTATGTCTATTGTCAGTAGATATCTGGAGTATAAGTTCCTAGAGTTAGAGTTTCTGAATGTGTGTGTGCATTTTTTAGTTTTCACAGATACTGTCAGATTGCTCTTTTTTTTGAGACAGAATTTCGCTCTTATTGCTGCCCAGGCTGTAGCGCAATGGTGCAATCTTGGCTCACCGCAACCTCTGCCTCCCTGGTTCAAGCAATTCTCCTGCCTCAGTCTCCCAAGTAGCTGGGATTACAGGCCTGTGCCCCCACGCCTGGCTAATTTTGTATTTTTTAGTAGAGATGGGGTTTCACCATGTTGGTCAGACTGGTCTCGAACTCCTGACCTCAAGTGATCCACCCTGCTCGGCCTCCCAAAGTGCTGGGATTACAGGCGTGAGCCACTGTACCCTGCCCAGATTGCTCTCTTAAAAGGTTATACCAACTTACACTTTAAAACAAGGAGAGCATCTGTTTCTGCATCTCCTTACCAACACAATCACATATTAAAATTTTAATAACCAATATGATACAAACATTGGTAGCTGCATATAGAACACTGGAGATATGAGGACAGTCCCCCTTGAGTAATCTTCAGAGTACTACTGATCAGCGCATGTGTGAGAAAGCGAACCATGGCCAGAGAAAAAAAGCACCTGAAGTATTAGAACAGTAGCCAGGGCCCACACAGCGCCAGAAGAGTGTTACCACACCCAGACTATAAAACCTCAAAAGGTGTAGGGCACTAGGTGTGGTACAGAGAAGTCTTGCCTTGATAATGTGGAATCATTAGCCCTAGACTAAAAAAGCTCAGGTCCCACTTGACAAATCTTGTAAGCAAGATCCAAATGGGTCAAACTATGTCTATGTACTTAACAGCATCCTAGAATAAATCTCAAGAATACTTATTGAAATACAAAAATACTTAGCACCCAACAAAGTAAAACAATATCTGGTGTCTGATCAGACACTACCAGGTATGCTGACAAACAGGAAAACATGACCCACAGAGAAGAGAAAGATCAGATGAACCCAAACCAGAACTGACAAAGATGTTAGAATGAGCAGAGAGCATTAAAACAGAGTAACTGTATTCCATATGTTCAAAAAGTTACCTAGACTTGGAAGATAGAAAAAAAGACCCAAATTGAACTAGAGATGAAAAGTACATCATGTAGGATGAAAAAATAGTGTGTGGGGTTAACAGCAGATAAGGTACAAGAGAACGAACTAGTGAACTTGAAGAAACAGACACTACCCAAAACAAAACATTGAGAAAAAGGCAGCACTGGCTTTTTTTTTTTTTTTCCTGTCCTTTGCTCATGCTTTTGCTATTTTGCACTTTTGGACATTCATAGTTGCTATTACATCTGACCAGGATCACATGATTTGCCCCTCACTTTCCTCAGGTCTTGGCCCAAAAGTCTTGTCAGAGATGCCCATCTTGACCTCTTATTCCTCTTATCCTGCTTTATTTTTATTTCTCCTCAGCACCACCTGACAGATGTACTTATTTATTGTCTGTCTCCCCCAAGATTCCTTGGACAGTCATGGGGTAGGGGTTTTTGTTTTACTGTTGTAATCCCAGTGCCTAGAAATTGTCTGGTCTATAGAAGATGCTTAAAATATGTATTCAAAGAATAAACTGAGTGAATGTGATTATTAAAGAATACAATTATATTTCTGGTATGGGTACCTGTATAGATGACTGATGACACTGGAGGATGGAATATGAGATGCCTATGGAACACCCAGGTGGAAATAATGGACACTCATTCAGGCAACAAATATTTACTGAGCACCTAACATGCTAGTCACTTTGAGTATATGAGTGGGGACAAAACCCAAAAAACAAACCGGAACCCTACCTTCAAGGAGCTTACTTTCTAGAAAGGGAGACAATAAGAGTAATAAGTAAGTGAAATAAATAATAGATTAGAAAGTAATCATGCTATGGGGGAAAAGAGGGGAATCAAGAGTCAGGAGAAAGGTAAAGTGAGTTGCGATTTTAAATAAGGTGGTTAAGGTAGACTCATGAGAAGTCACATGGATCTGATGCTCAGAGGAGAGGTTTATCTGCTAAACTCGCAATAATTTGCCCCAAAGTTTTTGGGATCAAATGAGATATGTAAAAGGTCTGGCAATTAAAAAAATTTAAACGACTTCCCCACCCTACGCTGCTGTGAGGCTTCAGTTAGTCTGAAACACATGAGTTTAAAGATAAGCAGAATAAGTTTGAGTGTATTCCTTTTTCAGTAAGAAGAGAAAAAGTTTCCCTTCTTTGTTGCTTTGTTGTAACTAATGACTTCTGAGTTATTATCCACAAAATTATGGGATATGTAGAACAGGTAGATGATCCTATTAGGTCAATAAAAAATGCATTTGGATAGGGCGGGGGAGGGGTGCAAGGTGTTTATGTTTTACATAAAGTGCTACAATGTTAGCTCGAAGTAGACTGTAAAAAACTAAAGATGTATATGAACAGTCCTTATGACAACTACATTATTAATTCAAAGAGGTATAGGTAAGTAAATGCCAATAGGTTAACTTAAAAGGAAATTCATAATGATGGGAGGAGGTAGAGTAACAAGAAAAGAAATTTTGAAAGTATTTCAAACTGAAAGATAATAAAAATACAACATACCAAAATTTGTAGGATGTAGCCAAAGCAGTGCTACAGGGAAAGTTATAGCTTTAAATGTTTATTTTAGAAACTAACAAAGACGGCTGGACGCGGTGGCTCACGCCTGTAATCCCAACACTTTGGGAGGCCAAGGTGGGTGGATCACCTGAAGTCAGGAGTTTGAGACCAACCTGGCTAGCATGGTAAAACCCCGTCTCTACTAAAAATGCAAAAATTGGCTGGGTGCAGTGTCACGCACCTGTAGTCCCAGCTACACGGGAGGCTGAGGCAGGAGAATCGCTTGAACCTGGGAGGCAGAGGCAGCAGTGAGCCAAGATCGTACTACTTCACTCCAGTCAGAGCGACTGTCTCCAAAAAGAAATTAACAAAGACTAAAATCAGTGACCTTAGGTGCTATCAGAAGCAGCTAGAGAAAGAAGAGCAAAGTAAATCCAAATGTAGTAGAAGCCAACGAAATGGGAAAAAGAGAAACTAAGAAAATATTCCAACAAATTTGATGAATGAAATGGACAAATTCCTTGAACAAGTGGATCTGGTACTATTTACAACTTAGGGTAAACTAATTTCAAATTCTACTTATCCGGCCTTTAAAAAAAGAAGCCAGAGCAGCAACAAAAACTCAGAAAATGTTATTTAAAAAGAATATTGTCTACAAAAATTATAAAGTGCCTAGGGATAAACTTAACAAAGATATAAGCTCTTTATGGTGAGAAACATAAAACTTTGTTGACAGATATTTTTAAAACTTAGTTACATTCTTGAACAGGAAGTGAGCTTGGTATTGTAAAGATAACAATTCTTCCCAAATTGATCTATAATTTCAATGCGGTTATAACCAAAATTCCAAAAGGGTAACAAAATGTTACAGAAGATGCTATTATGGAAGAACAAAGGGCCAAGTATAGTTGTCACATTCCTGAAGAACAAGATGTCAAAGACTGCTCTCGAAACTTTGATCATCTTGATTGTGCTTATGGTTTCACAGGTGTATGAATGTCAAATTGTACACTTTATATGCAAATTATTGTATGTCATTTAGACCTAGGTAAAGCTGTTTTAAAAAACAAAACAGAAACAAAAACGAAAAAACCTGGCAAAACAAGCCTGGGCAACATAGTGAGACCTAAAAATAAAAAATTAGCTGGGTGTGGTGGCACAAGCCATAGGCCAAGCTACTTGGGAGGCTGCGGCAGGAGGATTGCTTGAGCCAGGAGTTTGAAGCTACAGTGAGCAGTGATCACGCCACTACATTCCAGCCTGGGCGACAGAGCAAGACCCCATCTCAAAAAATGTATTAAGCCGGGCGTGGTGGTTCATGCTTGTAATTCCAACACTTTGTTTGGGAGGCCAGGGCAGGTGGATTGCTTGAGTTCAGGACTTTGAGACTAGCCTGGGCAACATGGCAAAACCCTGGCTCTACAAAAAAATTTTAAAAATTAGCTGGGTGTGGTGATGTACACCTGTGGTCTCAGCTACTCAAGCGGCTGAGGTGGGAGGATTGCTTGCCCCTGGGAGGTCAGGGCTGCAGTGAGCTGTAATCATATCACTGCTCTCCAGCTGGGGCAACAGAGCAAGCCCCGTCTCACCAAAAAAAAAAAAAAAAAAAAAAAAAAAAGTTATTTAGCAATATACATACAGATAGAGAAGTTAAAAAGCAAAGGAATGATTAACTCAGCATTCAAAACAGTAATTACTGGGAGTGAGGAAACAGAAGGGTATGTGCCAGTGGGGAAGGGGTGCATAGGCAGCTTGTCATATTCTAATACAGGTAGTATTCTATTTCTGAAACAGAATGCTGTGTGTCTTACTATCACTCTTTTAACTACACGTGTATTTTATACAGCCTTTTGCATATATGATAAATTTCACAATTTTGAAAAAACGAGCGTCTGTAAAGAGGAACACGAAAGAATCAACCATTAGCTAAACTATACTCATTATTTTGGGGCCTTCAAAACCTTTCAAACAGCACCTGATGGCTACGATTAAGATCTTCCTGCTCATTTAAAAATGGCAAAACTCTTCCTGTTTGAGACAGATGGGTTTTCAATTTATTTTTTTCTGGAGACAGGGTCTCACACTGTCACCCAGGCTGGAGTGCAGTGGTGCAATCTTGGCCTCTGCCTCCAGGGTTCAAGCCATCCTCTCACCTCAGCCTCCCTGGGACTACAGGTGCAGGGCACCACCTCTGGCTAATTTTTGTATTTTTTGTAGAGATGGGCTTTCACCATGTTGGCCAGGCTGGTATGGAACTCCTGGGCTCAGGTGATCTGCACACCTCGTCTTCCCAAAAGTGTTGGGATTACAGGCGTGAGCCACCACACCCGGCTGGTTATCAATTTCAAACAAGAAAAGTAAAAACCAAACAGAAAAGCTATTACTTACTACCCTAAGTTAGTACATTTCTGTGCTTAATTACTAAATAATTAACTTGTCCTCTCACAACCACCTTGAGGTGCAGAGGTACAGGGTAATTAGTACTGAGATAGTACCTAGCACTAAAATAGAATTATCTTCCTTGCACACTTTTTCTACAGAGGATAGTTTTTCCCTTCAAAGCACTGGTAACAGTCTTATTTTCTTCCTTCCATTTTTGCTTACTTGGTTACTGTCTTTATCAAACTATTAAAATAGTAAATACTACCAGATGTGGTGGCTCACACCTGTAAACCCAGCACTTTAGGAGGCCCAGACAGGAGGATCGCTTGAACTCAGTGGGGCCTGGCTGCAGTAAGCCGTGATGGCACCATCGCACTCCCACCTAGGCGGCCGAGAGAGACCCTGTCCCAAAAAAAATAAAAAATAAAAAGAATAAAATAGTAAATATACTGCAGTTGTCTCCACCTCACTTCACCTGACAACACTGTTTTGCTGTAATGCCCTTGGAATCTTGATCTGACCACCGCCCAGAGTAAGCAGGGAACTCAGGTTTCCAACATAATTTAAGAGCTCAACAATTTTAGGTTTCATTTGGAAAGGACAGCTGTGCTTCAGGCTTGGTTCTTGCCAACTACTCAGCTATTCTGGATGCGCTGCACATCTTGTCTGCAACTTCCTCCCTAAGTTTTTAATCAAGAGATCTTCCAGGAATGTGGTGCCTGCTTCACCTTCCACAGCAGCTGCGCAAAACATAGACTTCGATTTGTGTGTGTGTTTTGTATATTAGCTTTAACTACTTCCCTCAGCCTGGACTTCCCTTCAGTCGTTTGTTTTGAATAACAACCTACTGTGAAGCCTCTTAAACACTAGTTTACTTAAAGTTTGTATTATCCTTTCTTTCCTTTTTTGTTTTTGATACGGAGTCTCACTCTGTTGCCCAGGCTGGAGTGTAGGGTACGATCTCTGTCTCACTACAGCCTCCACCTCCCAGGCTCAAGTGAATCTTCCTCCTCGGCCTCCTGAGTAGCTGGGACCACAGGGAGGGGCAGGCCAACAAGCCTGGCCTATTTTTGTACTTTTTGTAGAGACGAGGTCTTGCTATGTTGCCCAGGATAGTCTGGAACTCTATTATATCTTTGTCTTAATCTCATGGAGACGCCCCCGTGGTCACTGACTGGAGGAAGGAAATACATAAAGGCCTTAAATTTCCTATAGAAGGGTCTAGAACGTACCGCGCTATACCGAACTTAGTAGTAAGACCACCGCCACACCCCTGAGGAAACAAGATCACGCCCCTCTGCCGGCCGCAGGATCGCGTCTTTAATTAATCCCGCCGCCGCCTTCCCGCCTACCCCCGGGCACGCACTTCCGGTCGTGAGGGCGCTCGGGAGCGCGCCCCGCGAGCCTCCACCAACCAGCGGCTCCGCCTTGCCACACAGAGTGCGCGCGCGCACGTTGTGCGCAGGTTCGAATCTCCGCCGCTTCGCGGTTGCTTCTCAACGTCCGGGCCGCATCTCGGCGGCGGCGAGGGCTGAGCGCTGAAGCTGCCTCCGAGCCGGAGCCCCAGCCCTGGCTCGTGCCCGAGCCGCCCCGCCCCACCCCCTCCAGCGTCCTGCCGCCTCCTCGCCCGACTTCGGCCTATCCCTTTCTCACGCGCTTAGTCCTCGCTCTTCGCCCCCGCAGCTATCGGCACTCGGTCTACCGCTCCTGGCGGGCTCCGCCCGAGCCTCTGGGCCCATGGCCAAGCGGCGTGCGGCCGAGCCGGTGACGTTCCACGTGCCTTGGAAGCGGCTCCTGCTCTGCGACTTCGCTGAGCCGCCGCCGCCACCGCCTCTCTGGATACGGCCGCCCGGGGTCGCGCATGCTGGGCAGCCCCCCAGCGTCCCCGGGCAGCACCGAAAGCGCAAAATCGACGCAGGGACCATGGCAGAGCCCTCGGCTTCGCCCAGCAAGCGCCGTGACAGCGGGGACAACAGCGCCCCGAGCGGCCAGGAGCGTGAGGACCACAGCCTGGAGACAGGCGATCCGCCGCAGCTGCCGCCGCCGCCCGTGGGGCCGGGGGAGGAGCTCCCGGGCGCCCGGCCCCCGGGGGGCGGTGGCGACGACGGGGCAGGGCGCGCAGGACCCCCGCGGGGAGACTGGGGGGTCGCATCGCGCCAGGTAGGGGCTGGGGGCGGGTGGGCTGAGGGGCGAAGGGGCTTGCCTTTTCCCCTCACACACAAAGCGTCCCGGTTCCCACTCATGACTTGTGTAGGTTAAGACGCCTGAGGGGGGGAAAAGAAGGGGTCACCGCTTCGGGAGAGGACGCCGACTGCCAGAAAACACCCCGAGAGTCCGATGGGCAGAAAGCACTGGGCTGGGCGAGGGGGAAACAGATCGTGGTCTGGAGCGGTAGAAGTGGCCTTAGGCGTCAGCCCCGCGCTCCGTAAAAGGAAAACGGGACCGTGGGTTGTGGCAGGCTGTGAGCACTGTGAGGACGCTGACCGTGAAGGGATAGGTTCAGCCCAACGACAAACGACAGACAAAGGTGTAGAGGGCCTTCCTGGGTTTAACGATGATTAGTCTAGAATTCGGGATAGAATTCTTTTTCTAGAGGAAGACCAATGTGGTAGCTGTCGATTAATTGGACGACCTGCAAGCTGGTACAGCTTCTGGAGAAAAGGATGGACCACCATACCTTGGGCAAAGCTTTGTTTTAACTCATAATGTTAAATCTGATCCTAGGCAAAAGTATCGTTGAAAATTAATTTGGGGGTGGGGCGTGGTGTCTCACACCTGTAATCCCAGGACTTTGGGAGGCCATGGCGGGTAGATCACCTGAGGTCGGGAGTTTGAGACCAGCCTGGTCAATAGGGTAAAACTCTGTCTCTGTTAAAATACAAAAATTAGATGGGTGTGATGGTGCACACCAGTAATCGCAGCTACTTGGGAGGCTGAGGCACAAGAATCATTTTAACCTGGGAGATGGAGGTTGTAGTAAGCTGAGATTGGGCCACTGCACTCCAGCCTGGGCAACAGAGTGAGACTCTGTCTCAAAAACAAAAAAAAGAAAATTAATTTGGGCCTTAAAGCGTATATGAGAATCATTGGGGGGGTTCCTATTCAAGACATGAGCCTGCCTCATCTCTGCACCTGAGAATCCTAAGATCTAGACATGCCTCGATTTGCCTAGATCTCTGCTGCCCAGCCGCTAGCCAGTAAGAACACCTGAAACGTGACTAGTCCAAATGGGAATGTGCTCTAAGTTTAAAATATGCACGAAATTTCGTGGGTTTAATAAGAAATAAAGATAAAATAGCTCAAAATTTTATATTGATTACACATGAAATAACTTGGGTATATTGAAGAAAATAAAATTAATACCAGAAGTTTCTTCTACTTTTTAAATACCGCTACTAGAAAATTTTAAATTATGTTTTTAGAGCATTATATATTTATTGGACAGCTTTGGTCTAGACTTAGGAATTCATACTGCTTTTTCACAGTCCTGCAGTGACTTACCAGAGGACTTGGAAGATGAAGAACCACGTACAGGTTTCTCAGAATTCACCACATTCTCTTCAGCTATCTGATAGCATCCACCCAACGTTTTTCTGTTTTCTTTCTTTTTTTTTTTTTTTTTTTTTTTTTTTTTTGAGACGGAGTCTCGCTCTGTCGCCCAGGCTGGAGTGCAGTGGCCGGATCTCAGCTCACTGCAAGCTCCGCCTCCCGGGTTTACGCCATTCTCCTGCCTCAGCCTCCCAAGTAGCTGGGACTACAGGCGCCCGCCAACTCGCCCGGCTAGTTTTTTGTATTTTTTAGTAGAGACGGGGTTTCGCCGTGTTAGCTAGGTTGGTCTCGATCTCCTGACCTCGCGATCCACCCGTCTCGGCCTCCCAAAGTGCTGGGATTACAGGCTTGAGCCACCGCGCCCGGCCTTCTGTTTTCTTAAGTATCTTATGTCAGGGTTTTCAAATGCCTTCCCCCCCCCCCAAAAAAAAAAGAAATTTCTTAGGCATGACTTGTTCATGTGAAAAATTCAATAAAATAACGAGAGTTTTATAGTTGGGAAAGACTTTTTTTTTTTTTTTTGCCTATGAGTGAAACATGAGCCTTATTTAAACTTTTTTTTCAAATTGCTCTCAGATATTCAAAATCAACTGAAAACAGATGGATAGTCTTCTAAACCTAATGGATATGGAGATTAGGGACTGTGTAGTTTGAAAACTTTTTGAAAGCTCTTCACACCATTTTAGTACTCCACTCATGCATAGGCTTGTCACCTACCAGAATGCACTGTCTATGGTATGCCACACAGTTGATAAGAGGGAAATATGGAAATGACAGTAGGCAAAGAGTAAGAATACTCTAGTAGCCTGAAATGTGATGCTTGCTTAGAGTCTTAGACTCAACTGTCTCTTCCCCCACAGCAGTGACTAGATCTGGCAGCTCTGTACTTCTATGGTCGCTGCAAGCACATGACAGGGAAAAAGGTTGGCTCCAGGGGTTCTTTCTTCACCAAGACTAGTCCCCTTGTGCTCTTTGTTGTTTTTAAAAAAAGAGTCTTGGGGTCTCGCTCCCATGCCCAGGCTGGAGTGCAGTGGCACCATCCCGGCTCACTGCAACCTTAGCCTCCTGAGCAGTTGGGACTACAGTGCACGCTACCATTCTGGACTAATTTTTTTTTTTTTGGTAGAGATGGGGTTTTGCCATGTTACCCAGGCTGAGCTCAAGTGATCCTTCCGCCTCTGCCTACCAAATTGTTGGAATTACAGGCGCAAGCCACCGTCAGGCCCTCTTTTGAGGAAAGCCCAGTAACACTCCTAGTTTCTTCTTTTTGTTGGATTTGTTCTGGAGCCACTTCTTTTTTGCAAACATGCTCTCTCCAGCTTCTGTTTTTCCTTCCTGCCTCCAAAGACACAGGCTTTTTGTTTTAAAGATTTTATACCTGATTACCAAGGGAAAATTGAATATAACAAAAACAGAGATGTAAAACAGTTAAATACAGTAAATGCCTGGTTTCTTTTGTGCTCAGAATAGGGCTTAAGTCCCAGCCCTCACCCTTGGGACCTCATTTAGGAAATACTACCTCAAATACCTTTTTTCTACATTAAGAATGCAATCTAGGCAGGATAATGTTATGTCATTTCTGTCCTGGAACCTCAGAGTATTTCCTGTTTCAGATGTTTTTTAACTGGAGAAATAAAATCAGGTATTCATTAAATATTCATGTATTTTTTTCAGGTTGGTGTCACTATGTAGACTCACTGCCCTGTCAGTGTTGACTCACCTGTTAGTTTTTTGTTTGTTTGTTTTTAATAAATTGAGATGGAGTCCTGCTATGTTGCCAGGGCTGGTCTCAAACTCTGGGGCTCAAGCGATGCTTCTGCCTCCCTGTAATCATGCCCAGCCAACTGTTAGATATTCTTAACAGAAAGTAAGCAGAAATGTTTTAAGGAGACAGTGATTAATGATTCATTGGCTTATTGGGATATAATACCTAGCAATATTGAGCAATTACTATGCCAAGCCTGAATTTTTAACCACAGTCCTCCATTTTATCAATAAAGTCAAGATCAGATTTAGTGAGCGGTCGACTTATCTTGCAAACCCAGGTCTGTCTGGTGGCAAAGTTTGTGTGCCCTTAGTCACTAGGTTTTACTAACATAATTAAAAGACTTTTTAAGCCCGTGTTTATAAGTAGATAATTTGTACAGTAGATTTCCCAAAAGGCAGAGAACTAGAACCTTGTTTTTAACCCCATTTCCTTATTAAAGTGAAATTTTTCTTGATATCTTTTGACTTATTATGTGTTTATCTCAATATTAAGAAATTCCCCCAAAACCTAATTCTTTAAGGCTCAGCGTAGAAGACAATGAACTTCCTAATGAGACTTTCTTACAGACCTGTGCTGTCCAGCACAGTAGCCACTAGGTCATGTGGCTATCGAGCACTTGATATTTTTATCTTTAACAAAATGATCAGTTTAACATTTTCTTGCTATTCATCTAGTTTATAACCTAATACTTTTTTGAAGATTTCAAAATATTTTGGCCTATGTAAAGTAAATATCTTAAAATACCAAACCTTAGGAACAAGACCAAAAGTAAGTTATAAGGAGTGTGTGTTTATATTTTTAAAATAAATTCTTATTTTCCTTATTGAAAGATAAAAAATTTTAAGACTGTTTTTAGATAATTTTCTTTAGGTGAAAAATGGGAGAAAAACTGGAAAGAGATGCTCTTGGAGGAAATTCCTTTAAATTTAACGAATACTTTCACAAATTGTAAATATTAAAATGCACAGATTTGATTGAGTTCATGAAGTACTTAGATGAGACAAAATTTAAAATGTATATTTGTTAAAAATACAAAATAGAAGACTACAAAATCTTATATGAGTTTACCTTTAAAACACATTTGTTTTGTGAAAAAACCTTAATTTTTTTCTAAGCTACTGATGCACTTTCATCTCTCTCTTTTTTTTCTCTGAAGCATAATGACGAATTTTGGCAGTATAATACCTTCCAGTACTGGAGGAATCCTTTGCCACCTATTGATCTGGCAGACATTGAAGATTTAAATGAAGATACCCTGACAGAAGCAACACTTCAGGGCAGGAATGAAGGGGCCGAGGTTGACATGGAGTCCTGACGTAAGGAGCTGAAGCAGTGAGATTGGCTGATTTCAGGAGATGTCTCTAAATGAATTCTCGTATTCTTAAGGGAAAAGTTATTTTCCATACTTGAAGTTATATTTCCAAACCTGAGAAATGAAGAAAGATTGTTCTGATATTAAATACCTACAGTTACTACTGAACCTCTTATTAAGGATTTGTCAAGGATAGAGTACAGTTGTTGGGGAAGTATTTTATGTATGCATTCTTAGAGCAAAAAGTTTTGTTTAAATTCTAGAATTGAAGGTACTGATCTTATAAAAAGAAATTCTAGCAGTTTTAGAAATAGGTGGGAAAAACTCAAATATTCTATCTGCACCAAAAAGTTTATTTGTAGTACATAAAATGAATATGTATAAAATGTTTTATAATAACTGTTAATAAAGTACTTTCTAATACATTCTATTGACTCTGTTAGTTGAACAAATAGCTGACTTGAACATCTATGCAAACTTAAGATGGGCGGGATTGTTGTAAATGCTATTGTTTTAAAAGAGCTTTCTAAATGTAAAGTAGTGAGAATTTCAATTTGGGCAGCATGTTTGCATAAGTTCCAATATTTGATGTTTGTTAAGCTCTACTATGGGCAACTGAAGATGGATAAAGAACAATGAAAACTGAGTTGGTGCCTGCTTCCCCCTCTTTTCCCAGGATTAGAGGAAAAAATGTATTATATGATCAACTTCTTGGTTTTCAATTGCTTCGAGGCATGGTGTTATTCCTTATTACTTTAGACCTGTAGTTCTCAACACTGACAGCACTTGAAAAATCTTTGCCTGGGCCTCACTCTTGAGAGATTATTGTTTAATAGTTCTAAGGTGGGTCTTGGATATAACTATTTTTTTAAGCACCAGTCCTATTTCCCTCCATTTTTCTCATGTGCAGACAGGGTTGAGAACCACTAGACTAATGGTCGTTTTTCCTGTTTAAAGGAGATAACTAATTTGAGCTGAAGCAATGCTTCTTAGTTAGCTTTGTTTTTGTTTTGCTCTGTTGGTGGCTTTGTTACAACTGAATTATTGTGTTATTACTATTTCATTGTTAAAGAAATAAAGTAAGCAATTTGTGATGTGAGTATCAGTGATTAAGTTAACTAACTTTTGTACTGCATCCAGAATGTTGGTTTTGTAATTGAGTAACTGGTTCTTGCTTGTGTTTTTTGTTGCTGATGACATTAGATCCAAAATTCAAGAAAAGTGGTAAATGCCATTGAGAGGGAAAGAGAAAAACTTGATTTTTTGTGTGTACTGAAGGATTTAAGAATGGGTTGACATTAATAAGAATGTTTTAGAACAGAAGACAAACTGTATAGCATTGTGGTCAGACATGGTTCAAAGTCTTGTACTGCCACTTCCTACCTATGTAACTTTAAGCCAGTTATTTTTCATCTCCAAGCCTTGAATTTCTCACCTGTAAAATGAGAAATAATAAATAGTATCTACCTCAGAGAGACTGTTTATTGTCAAGCAATATTATAAGTACTTTACTTGCATCATCTTGTTTAGTTCTCATAACAACCTTATGTTAAGGTAGGTTAAAAAAAACATTAGAATAAACATGCTCCCTATAGTTGAAGTTTTTAACTGCCTCTAGAAGTTTCAGGATAGAAATTGGAATTGAAACTTTCAGCTTATGATATTTTCAACTTATGATGGGTTTATCAGGACATAACCCCATGGTTAGTCAAACATACTGAATTTATATCACTTTCACACTGTGGTAAAGCTGAAAAATCCTGTCAAACCATCAAGTCGGGCAATCTATATATTGAAAAGAGAAAGAGTTAAAATAATCCCTTTAAAAAAGTTGTTTTCTAAGTAAACGAGGTAACAGCAAAATTTCATTGTGGATAAATTGAGGTAAAATGTAGGTTTTTAAATGTTTTATAACTCTTCACCCTAATTTCCTAATGTAACATCTTAAATTACCACAGTGCAATTATGAAAATCAGGAAATTAACATTGATAAAATTATCTTGTATGATTATGAGGACATGGAAAGAATGACTTCAGATAACTCTTAAAGGATATATGTCAAAAACCTAAAAAAGTTATAAAATTTATAGACTATTCAACTTTCACCATTGTCCTATTCTTTTTCTAGCCCAGCATCCAATTCAGGTTCACATGCTATATTTAGTTACAGTATCTCCTTAGTCATCTTTAATCTAAAAAAACTCAGAATTTCTTTGCTTTTCATGACCTGGGTACCTTTTGAAGAGCACTGTTCAGGTATTTCATAGGATGGCCCTCGATTTTGGTTTGTCTGATGTTTCTTAAAAATATGCCTTGGTAAGAACTTGTGGAAGTGATGTTGATATATCCATGCGTCACGTCAACAGGCACAAGAATCTCAGCTTGTCTCATCAGTAATCATAATGTTGATTACTTGGTTAAGATGGTGTCTGCCAAGTTTCTGTTTTGTAAAGTTACTGTTTTCCTTTTTGTAATTATTGCCTTCTGGGAAAATACTTTGAGACAGTAAATACTCCATTCCTTATACTCTGCCCACAAATTTTAGGATTGATGAGTCTTGCCTTACTGCCGTACTGCTCTGGTATATGTCAAATGGTAATTTTCTTTCTTTTTTTTTATTTAGAAAAATAGCTTACTTAAAAATTATTTAACTACCTGACAGATCTCTATAATGCTTTCTCTCCTTACCTCTCTTGGCTGATTACTCTCTAATTATCTTTTCATAGGATGATAATTTTGTAACATCCTTGTCTATAGGAGTATAGAAAGATACTCTATTCTGGCCTGGCACGGTGGCTCATGCCTGTAATCCCAGCACTTTGGGAGGCCGAGGTGGGTGGATCGCCTGAGGTCAGGAGTTTGAGACCAGCCTGACCAATATGGTGAAACCCTGTCTCTACTAAAAACTCAAAAATTAGCCGGATGTGGTGGTGTGTGCCTGTAGTCCCAGCTACTTGGGAGGCTGAGGCAGGAGAATTGCTTGAACCTGGGAAGTGGAGGTTTCAGTGAGCTGAGATCGCGCCACTGCACCCCAATCTGGGCGACAGCAACAATCCATCTCAAAAAAAAAAAAAAAAAGAAAAAGAAAAAGAAAAGAAAGATACTCTATTTCTTCTTGCATGCTGATAAAAAAATTTTTTTAACTTAATTTCAGGGGTACATGTGCAGGATGTGCAGGTTTGTTACATAGGTAAACACGTGTCATAGGGGTTTGTTGTACACAATTACTTCATTTCACCCAGGTATTAAGCCTAGTATCTAGGAGCTGGAGGCTACTATCCTTAGCAAACTAACACAGGAACAGAAAACCAAATACCACGTGTTCTTTCTTATAAGTGGGAGCTAAATGATGAGAATACATGGACACAGAGGGGAACGATGTACAGAGGTGTATCGGAAGGTGGAGGGTGGGAGGCGGAAGAGAATCAGGGAAAATTTTCTATTTTTATCATGCCTTCTATATTAATTGGACTTCTGTAAAACAGTGGTCCACAACCTTTCTGGCATCAGAGACTAGTTTCATGGAAGACAATTTTTCCACAGACCTGGGGGTGGGGGATGGTTTTGGGATGATTCAAGTGCATTATATTTATTTTGCACTTTATTATTATTACATTGTAATATATAATAAAATAATTATACAACTCACTATAATGTAGAATCAGTGGTTGTTTTCCTGCAACTACATGGTCCCATCTAGGGGTGATGGGAGACACTGACAGATAATCAGGCATTAAATACTCCTAAAGAGCCTGCAACCTAGAAGATGCCTTGCATGCACAGTTCACAATAGGATTAGCAATCCTATGAGAACGTAATGCTGCTGCTAACTTGACAGGAAGCAGAGCTCAGGTGGTAATGCAAGTGATGGAGAGTGGCTATAAATACGGATGAAGCTTTGCTCACTTGCCTACCACTCGCCTCCTGCTGGGCAACCCAGGTCCTAACAGGCCATGAACTTGTAGTAGCCTATGGCTCAGGGGTTGGGGACCCCTGCTGTAAAGGAAGAACTTTCCTTTTGCCCTATTTCTTTATTTATTTCTTTATTGACATCAATATAGACTAATGGACAATAATTTATTCTGAGTTACCATTGCTATCATTTTGTGGCACAGATCCCAGATTTAGCTGTTGGAGGCCCTTCGAGTTGACTCTTGTTCCTCCTTGCTCCACTTTTCAATATATTTTATTATTTATTGTGTGAATACTGGTTAACATTGACAGTGGACTTTAATGTTTACATGTTTCATGGCTGGAAGTCAGTGTTGGCTGTGCAACACTGTCATTTACTAAACAATTTGAGCCTTGGAATTCTCAGAAAATGAGGACACTGATACCCATCTTAGGAGCAGAAGGGGGATGGAATGACATGATGGCTGTAGGGAACTCATAGTGGACACTAAATAACATTTCAGGCCCTCTTCTCTGTAGTACTTGAAATGTGTGTATTTGCTATGTCTGTGATAGATAATGATTGACAGATAACTATTAGTGATATCTGGCAATACCTGACGTGAACTGAGGCAAACATTCTGATTAAGGTCACTTTTAAAGAAGTTTAGCTATTGGAGTCTCTTGAGTCCACAGACCTAAACAATAATACTCTAGCAATTTATATGTATTGATTGTTGTATCTTGTGTCTTTCTGATGTGACCCTGTAGTGGCAGAATCCTAAGATGGTCCCTAAAGGATGATTCTCATTCCCTGGTGTAACATCCACTTGTTTAATCAAATGCTAGTTGAGGCATTACTGTGAAGAATTTTGCAGATGTAATTAAAGACCCTGATACTGTTTGGATCTGTGTCCCCACCCATATCTCATGTTGAAATACAATCCCCAATGCTGGAGGTGGGGCCTGGTGGGAGGTAATTAAATCATGGAGGTGGTTTCATGGTTTAACACCATCCCCCTTGGAGCTGTCTGATAGTGAGTTCTCATGAGATCTGATTGTTTAAAAGTGTGTGGCACCTCCGGCCCCCTTCCTCCTGCTCCTGCCATGTGAAGTGACTCACTCCCCCTTTGCCTTCTGCCATGACTATAAGCTTCCTGAGACCTCCCCAGTAGCAGAAGCCGCTGTGCTTCCTGTACAGCCTGTGGAACTGTGAGCCAATTAAACCTCTTTTCCTTATAAATTACCCAGTCTCAGGTGTTTCTTTACAGCAGTGCAAGAATGGACTAATTACTGTCCCAAACCAGTTGACCTTCAGATAGGGAGATTATCCAGGTGGGTCTAATCTAATCATATGAGCCCTTTCAATAAGGATGGATTGGTCAGAGACAGGAAGACAGAAAGAGGCACAGTGTGCAAGGGATTTGATGTGAAAGTAATTCCCCTGCTGGCTTTGAAGATGGAAGGAGCCAGGGGACAAAAACCTGAGAGTGGTTTCTAGGAGCTGAGAGATTCCTGGCGGCTGGTCAGCAAAGAAACAGGGACTTCAGCCCTACAATTTCAAAGATCTAGATTCAGCCAATAAACTCAAGGAACTTGAAAATGTATTCTTCTTAAGATACTCCAGAAAAGAACACAAACTAGCTGGTGCTTTAATTTCAGCTTTGTGATTTTTTTTTTCCTTAAGAGACAGAGTCTGGCCAACTCAAGGGAAACCAAAAACAAAAACAGTCTCACTCTGTTACCTAGGTTGAGTGCAGTAGTCCCATCATAACTCACTGCAGCCTGGAACTCCTGGGCTCAAGCAGTCCTCCTGCCTCAGCCTCCTGAGTAACCATAGGACCACGGGTATGTACCACCATGCCTAGCTATTTTTTTTTTTTTCTGTAGATAGGCCCAGGTTGGTCTCAAACTCCTGACCTCAAGTAATCCTCCTGCCTCAGCCTCCCCAAACACTGAGATTACAGGCATAAACCACTGAACCCAGCCCATCTTTGTGATCTTTGAACTAGTAATTCTGTATCTAAAAATACATGTTAAATAATCAGAAAACAAGAGGCAAATTTATGTCACAGTGTTATATGTAATAGTAATATATTAGAAATAAACAAAAATAGCTTTTGGGCTGGGCATGGTGGCTCCCTCCTGTAATCCCAGCACTTTGGGAGGCCAACGTGGGACAACTGCTTGAACCCAGGAGTCTGAGACCAGCCTGAGCAACAAAGGGAAACCCCATCTCTACAAAATAACAATAATAATAATAATAAATTAGCCGGGCATGGTGGCACATGCCTGTGATCCCAGCTACTGGGGAGGCTGAGGTGGGAGGATCACTTGGGCCTAGAAGGTCAGGGATGCAGTGAGTTGTGATTGTGCCATAGCACTCCAGCCTGGATGGCGGTGTGAGACTGTATCTAAAACAACAACAACAAAAACGGTTTTAAGAGAATGGATGCATAATTAAAATACATATAATGGAATATAATGAAATGATAACATGGCATTTTAAAAAATTTTAATGGCATAGAAAAATGCTTAAAAGTAAGTGTGAAAAAAGGACTTTCAGAGTTGATCAAGTAAGTTACTATACCCCATGTGTCTCTCTACTTACAAGTAAAAGTGGCCGGGCACAGTGGCTCAAACCTGTAATCCCAGCACTTTGGGAGGCCAAGGTAGGTGGATCACTTGAGGTCAGGAGTTCGAGACCAGCCTGGCTAACATAGTGAAACTCTGTCTCTACTAAACTTACAAAAATTAGCTAGGTGTGGTAGCGCTGTTTGTAATCCCAGCTACTTGGGAGACTGAGGCATGAAAATCACTTGAACCTAGGAGGCAGTGGTTGCAGTGAGCCAAGACTGCACCATTGCACTCCAGCCAGGGCAACAGAGCAAGACTCAGTCTCAATACAAACAAACAAACAACAACAACAGCAACAACAAAAAACAAGTGAAAGCTCTGGCTAGAGTACACTTGTAGTCTCTGAAAAGTAAATGAAAGCATCACTGGATTGGGAATGGAAGTCGAACTGGGCAAAGAAACTCATGTAGAGTTCAGTTTTCTAGTTTCATTTTTTTCCTGTCTCTCCCAGCTCTTAAGCAAGAGTGAACACCTAGCAGAACTGCAGTGGGCAGTATGAACAGCAGAAACTGATAAAAACCTATATTTTTCGGCCAGGAGTCTAAGAAAGGGGGGACTACTTTGAGCAGGAGAGGTAAGGAGGAATTCCGGAGCAGAGAGGACTGGATTACGGGTCCCATGATTCTGTGTATAAACTGGCAATGGTCCCAGCCTCATCCCTGAGGTACAGATACAGGAGACAGATTGAAAGCCACCTAGTGAAGCCTTTGAAAACTCTACTGCAATACAAACTTCTGCCCAAGCTCCATACTAACACCAGAGTGTGATACATGCATGGGACATTCCCAAGGCAGCATAGCCAAGGCTTTGAAAACTTAAGTAATGTTAGAACCGTGTTCACAGAAGAAGAGACAGAACTTAAAGCCTGAACCCAACTGGGTTGATTACTCATTTAAAAATCGATACTCTCCAGAGGATTTTAAAAAGACCCAGATTCTCACAACATAATATTCAAAATGTCCAGGACACAATCCAAAATACTTGACACACAAAGAATTAGGAGAATGTGACTAGTTTTCAAGGGAAAAGACAATCAACAGATGCCAAACCCAAGATGACACAAATGTTAGAATTATCAAAGATTTTAAAGCTATTATAATTATAATCCATAAAGAAAATAAACTTAATGAAAAGATATTATTTTTCAGAAAAATCAACTATAAGAAAAAATCAAACGGAAATTTGAGAAGAAAAAATTACAATATATAAAAGATTCAGTACATGCAGTACATGTGCTAAGTAGCAGAATTGGGAAGACAGGAAAAATCAGTGAACTCGAAGACAGCCCAATAGAAATTATTTGAAAACCATTTGAAAAACAGGAAGAAAAAAGATTTTAAAATGAAGACCCTCATCAACCTTTAAGACAATATCAAAATGTGCAACATTCATGTCATTGGTGTCCCAGATATTACAAACAACTTTATTCCTATAAATTTGAGTGGACAAATTTCTTTAAAGATGTAAACTGCCAAGACTTATTAAAGAAACAAATAGATAACTTGAACAGTCCTATGTTTATTTTAAAAATGGAATTCATAGCTTAAAACCTTCTAACAATAAAACTCCAGACTCATATAATTTCACTGGAAAATTCTGCCAAACATTTGAGGAAGAAATAACGTACTATTTCTCAGAAAAATACTAGGAAATGCCTTCTAGTTTACTTTGGGGAACCAGCATTACTTTGATACCAAATCCAGACAAACATATTACAGGAAGAAGAAAGCCGAGCCCAGTGGCTCGCTCACTCCTGTAATCCCAGCACTTTGGGAGGCCGAGGCGGGCAGATCGTGAGGTCAGGAGTTTGAGACCAGTCTGACAAAAATGGTGAAACCCTGTCTCTAACTAAAAATACAAAAATTAGCTGGGCATGGTGGTGCGTGCCTGTAATCCCAGCTACTCAGGAGGCTGAGGCAGGAGAATCGCTTGAACCCAGGAGGCGGAGGTTGCAGTGAGTCATGATTGCGCCATTGCACTCCAGCTTGGGTGACAGAGCGAGACTCTGTCTCAAAAAAGAAGGAGAAGGAGAAGAAGACTACTATAGATCAATACAATATCCCTCATGAACATAAACACATAAATCCTCTACAAAATATTGACAAATCTAACAATATATTAAAAGGACAGTATATAAACATACATGTATCCCTCTCTGGACTACTAGAATAAGTGTAATACATATAAACATTATTATTTTGTCCTTATAATAAGCTAATTCTGTTTTTTGTTTGCCTGCTCATTTTTTTTTTTGAGACAGAGTCTCGCTCTGCTGCCCAGGCTGGAGTGCAGTGGCCGGATCTCAGCTCACTACAAGCTCCGCTTCCCGGGTTTACGCCATTCTCCTGCCTCAGCCTCCCGAGTAGCTGGGACTACAGGCGCCCGCCACCTCACCCAGCTAGTTTTTTGTATTTTTTTAGTAGAGACGGGGTTTCACCGTGTTCGCCAGGATGGTCTCGATCTCCTGACATCGTGATCTGCCCGTCTCAGCCTCCCAAAGTGCTGGGATTACAGGCTTGAGCCACCGCGCCCGGCCTGCCTGCTCATTTTGTTTTTTAGTCCAAGATTTTATTATTCCTGGACATTTTATTAGAATATTTCTAAGGCTTAATGAGTCTTTTGAACACTTAGAATTTTAAAAATAGTATTGCTTTTAATATTTAGAATTTTAAAAATAGCATTGGAGTACTTAGATCAAGTGGACAATTTTTTTTTTTTTTTTTGAGGCGGAGTCTCGCTCTGTCACCCAGGCTGGAGTGCAGAGGCCGGATCTCAGCTCACTGCAAGCTCCACCTCCCGGGTTTACACCATTCTCCTGACTCAGCCTCCCGGGTAGCTGGGACTACAGGCGCCCGCCACCTCGCCCGGCTAGTTTTTTGTATTTTTTTAGTAGAGACGGGGTTTAGAGACGGGGTTTCACCGTGTTAGCCAGGATGGTCTCGATCTCCTGAGCTCATGATCCGCCTGTCTCAGCCTCCCAAAGTGCTGGGATTACAGGCTTGAGCCACCGTGCCCGGCCGACAAATTTCTTTAAAGGTATAAACTGCCAAGACTTATTAAAGAAACAAATGATAACCTGAACAGTCCTATGTTTATTTTAAAAATTGAATTCATAGCTTATTCCATATAATAGTTCATATTTTTAATCAACTAATTAAAATATGTTGGCTTGCTCTTTAGATGAAGGATGGTAACTATCAGAATTACAGAGAGCATTAATACATAATACATAATTCTGTAATGCTTATTAAAAATTGAAGACAATATTTTCATTTTTAATTTTTTTTTACGTTACCGGTATTATGCTTTATCTTGTGAGTTTTCTTGACTACAACCTATGATAAGAAATCATTATACACAGTACATATACACATATATGCTCACACACCAATAATTGCCACAAAAGCTTCACAAACCAGTATTTACCTTTATCATGAGCAGTGTATTGTTATTTTCTATTCTATTTCATTTTTCAAAAAAATGGTTAACATTTCACTAGTGATTTTGTAACACCCCGTGCTATTAGCCTGAAAACTCTCTCCCTAGTGTCAGGCTCCATGCTACTCAGACCTGCCGTTCCCATCCTCTGCTGTTCTCTTCAAAGACTAGACATTAACTAGAAGTGCTGCTATTATAGTTTTTTCATTTGTTTGTTTAGTGAGAGGGTCTCATTCTGTTGCCCAGGCTGGATGGAGTTAGGTACAGTCATGGCTCACTGCAGCCTGGAACCCCTAGGCTCAAGCGATCCTCCCACCTCAGCCTCCTGAGTAGCTAGGACTACAGGTGCGCACCACCACACTCGGCTAATTTTTTTTTAAAGTCTTTTAGAAATGGGAGTCTTGCTATGTTGCCAGGCTGGTCTTCAACTCCTGGCCTCAAGCGGTCCTCCTGCATTAGCCTCCCAAAGCACTGAAATTATAGGCATGAGCCACTGCACGCACTAATGCTTTTAGGAATTGTAAGCCAATGGGATGTGGCTTGAATATCTCAGTTTATGATCTCTGAAAATGAGACCAGATAAAGATTTAATTTTGACAGAGAGGGTCACTGAAACCTCATTCAGCCAACTCCAGATGCATGGTGTTCTGCAGAGCTAAAAAGATGAACTTGGTGCAAACATGGGAACAAAACAAAGCCCACATGCTTTCTGACACAAAGGAGAGTCTTTTCCTTGTCTCAGTCAAGAGTTGTATAAAGGGTTTACCAGCACTATAGTGGCTGTATGAAAACGGGGTGGCCCTCAGTTTGGGGCAGATGAAAGTCAGTCTTGGTCCTGGGGATATATCACCTAGCCATGCCAAGACTGCTTTCTCTATGAAAAGTAAAATCTTCAAGAAATGATGTTCCAAAATGTCTCTTCTTCTTCTTCTTCTTCTTCTTCTCCTTCTCCTTCTCCTTCTCCTTCTCCTTCTCCTTCTCCTTCTCCTCTCCTTCTTCTTCTTTCTTCTTCTTCTTCTTCTTTTCTTCTTTCTTTCTCTTTCTTTTCTTCTTCTTCTTTCTCTTTCTTCTTTTCTTCTTCTTCTCTTTCTTCTTCTCTCTTCTTTCTTCTTTCTTCTTTCTTCTTCTTCTTTCTTCTTTCTTCTTCTTCTTCTCTTTCTTCTTCTTCTTTTCTTCTTTCTTCTTTTCTTCTTCTTTTCTTCTTCTTCTTCTTTCTTCTCTTCTTTCTTCTTTCTTCTTCTTCTCTTCTTTCTTCTTTCTTCTTTCTTCTTCTTCTTTCTTCTTTCTTCTTTCTTCTTCTTCTTTCTTCTTTCTTCTTTCTTCCTTCTTCTTCTTTCTTCTTCTTTCTTCTTCTTCTTCTTCTTTTCTTCTTTCTCTTTCTTCTTCTCTTCTTTTCTTCTTTCTTCTCTTCTTTCTCTTTCTCTTTCTTCTTCTTCTTCTTCTTTCTTCTTTCTTCTTCTTTTTCTTCTTTCTTCTTTCTTCTTTCTTCTTTCTCTTTCTTCTTCTTTCTTCTTTCTCTTCTTTCTTCCTTCTTCTTCTTCTTCTTTCTTCTTTCTTCTTTTCTTCTTCTTTTCTTCTTTCTTCTTTTCTTCTTTCTTCTTTCTTCTCTTCTTCTTTCTTCTTCTTCTTTCTTCTTCTTCTTTCTTCTTCTTCTTTCTTCTTTCTCTTTCTTCTTCTTCTTTCTCTTTCTCTTTCTTCTTCTTCTTTCTTCTTCTTCTTCTTCTTCTCTTCTTCTTTCTTCTTCTTCTTTCTTCTTTCTTCTTCTTCTTCTTTCTTCTTTCTTCTTCTTTCTTCTTTCTTCTTTCTTCTTCTTCTTTCTTCTTTCTTCTTCTTCTTTCTTCTTTCTTCTTTCTTCTTCTTCTTTCTTCTTTCTTCTTTCTTCTTCTTTCTTCTTTCTTCTTTCTTCTTCTTCTTTCTTCTTTCTTCTTTCTTCTTCTTCTTTCTTCTTTCTTCTTTCTTCTTCTTTCTTCTTTCTTCTTTCTTCTTCTTCTTTTCTTCTTCTTTCTTCTTTTTCTTTCTTCTTCTTTCTTCTTTTCTTCTCTTTCTTCTTCTTCTTCTTTCTTCTTCTTCTTCTTCTTCTCTTTCTTCTTTCTTCTTTCTTCTTCTTCTTTCTTCTTTCTTCTTCTTCTTTCTTCTTTCTTCTTTCTTCTTCTTCTTTCTTCTTTCTTCTTTCTTCTTCTTCTTTCTTCTTTCTTCTTCTTCTTCTTCTTCTTCTTCTTCTTTCTTCTTTCTTCTTTCTTCTTTCTTCTTCTTCTTCTTCTTCTTCTTCTTCTTCTTCTTCTCCTTCTCCTTCTCCTTCTCCTTCTTCCTCTTCCTCTTCTTCCTCCTCCTCTTCCTCTTCCTCTTTTCCTCTTCCTATTCCTCCTCTTCCTCTTCCTCTTCTTCTTCTTTTTTTTTTTGAGACAGAGTCTCGCTCTGTCACCCAGGCTGGAGTGCAGTGGCATGATCTCGGCTCACTGCAACCTCCGCCTCCTCGGTTCAAGAGATTCTCCTGCCTCAGCCTCCTGAACAGCTGGGATTACAGGCACACACCACCACCATGCCTGGCTAATTTTTGTATTTTTGTAGAGATGGGGTTTCACCATGTTGGTCAGGCTGGTCTCGAACTTCTGACCTCAAGTAATCCGCCTGCCTCGGCCTCCCAAACTGTTGGGATTACAGGTGTGAGCCGCTACCCAGCCAGAAACATATGATTTTCTATTATTTTCCTGTGCTTTCAGAAAGACAGCATAGGCTTCTTTTTGCCAAACTCCAGCTAAAGTCATTTTCTATCGTGTTATATAATGTCTTCTATAACAGGACTCATGAAATAACTGACTCCTTAATTTCAGTCCTGGAAAAAGTTATTTCTCTTAAGATATTTTTATGTTTTTATTCTGTTCTCCCCCACAACAATAAACAGCAAACAATAAATCCCAGGAGGATTTCCTCTTTTAAATACTGGGCTTCTCAAAGCAAAACGTTCAACTAGATTATTCATTTCAGGTAATTTATAACAGTTATTTATCTGTTCGTGTCAACTATTTGCTTTGACTAATATGTGAAAATATTTATTATCTCATTTGAAACTATATTGAATGTTGAAAATTACTTCAAATCCTTTCCTGGAAGGAAGTAGAAAAAAAATCCTAAAGAAAAATAAGAAATGGTATTTAGGAAAATTGCTTCCAAGTCTAAGGGTGGCCCAAAGGAACAGAGCCTAGGGACATCTCTGGCCGTATCAGCTCCCTCCTAAGAAACCTGGTGCACTGTGCTGCTATATGTAACAAAAGAACAAAATGATTTGAGCTTTTTCTTTTTTGGATCTGCCATGAATTCAGGTTTTTATGCTTAATGTCATCTCGGACACTTAAATACTGAATTTCCCAGGTTACCCCAAAGCTCCAGCAAAAGGAAAGGGGGAGTAGTACCTGCACAATGCTTCCATCCTTCACATCCTGGGTTCAGAGAAACCACACAAGAATTGAAACCATTCCAGAATCCAACACAAAAACGTATTCACTAATTCCTAGCTTCAGGATCTAAGGATGAGTAAAGGTATGTATACCTTTCTAAGGGGTGTCAGCCACACTGTAATAAAAACACAGCCAAAATTAAACAGGCTCGGGTTACTTTTCAGAATCAAGACTTAAAGACAGACATTCTAACCTGTTTTCTGATAGATTCAGAAGTCTCCATCAAGTTTAAAACATCTTTAATGTTGATGACTATCGACATTAAAGATCCTCTTGCCTCTTTTCGATCCTTTCCAATTTAATCAACATTTAAGTACGAGGCACCGTTCTAGGTATTATGCAAGATACAAAGGTTACCAAGGGCTTGATTTTGACCCTTAAATTGTTATTAAAGGAGAAATGCAAATTGTAGCAGAAAAATTCCCATATACCCCTTAAGGATAAATAAAAATACCCCCTTAAACCTTAAGAGGATAAAAAAGCAAGGCCCTCTTCCCCTGCTGCTTTTGGAGTCTACCCTAGAGTGTCATTTCACCGATCCATGCACAGTTGCCACAGGCTAATAAAGGCTTATCTGTCTGAAGAGTTACAATATTTTTTAATTTGATGAAAAATTTCTAGTCTTTTTTTTTCTAGTGGTTTTTTTTTTTTTTTTACAGTTCCATTCTTAGACTGGACTTAGTACTAGTCCTCTTTTTCAGTTTCCTTAGACCAATAACTAAATCTTTTACAAACTATATTTTCATGTTTTATTGCCTGTATTTTGTTTTTATATGTATCATTAATTCTTAAAAATTAAGCTTTTGAATCCCTTTGAATATTTTTTAGGCTTCAAAGATCTTGATGAAGAAGTCTGAGTTGACTGCCATTTCTCTTATGTTGGTGGTAAGGCTGGCATGCAACTCACGCTGGTTTAGTGTGGGCAATGCTCACCAAACACAAGAGCCATGGCCACCCCCACTCCACCTCGTTCACAGACAGAACTGGAAGGTTGGTCCTGGATGGCTGCCTGGTCCTGGATGCTTTTAGTGGTCTCTTGATCTGTGGAAAGTCTTGTTTTGGAACAAATGTTTCCATTGATATAGATGAGAAATGCCTCTTTCACATTTTAATAAACAATTTAGAACCCAATAGATTTGGTTTGTGGGTCGCTCCTGTGAGTACCAAAGGACTTCATGGTTGGAAGGTGTGCCTTTTCATCTTGGCAATGAGCAGCATTTAATGGAGAGAGCATGCTAGTATTTGATTTTTTTTTTTTTTTTTTTTTTGGTTCATTTCCAGGATCTGAGATGTATTCAAACCACCAGCTATTTTATCAGGAAGGAACAAATCCAAGTTTTGACGTATTGTCAGTGTGCTGCATGTTGTATTTTCAAATTTCCTTAAGTGGTTTTTTTTTTTGTTTTTTTTTTTGAGGCGGAGCCTCGCTCTGTCGCCCGGGCTGGAGTGCAGTGGCCGGATCTCAGCTCACTGCAAGCTCCGCCTCCCGGGTTTACGCCATTCTCCTGCCTCAGCCTCCCGAGTAGCTGGGACTACAGGCGCCCGCCACCTCGCCCGGCTAGTTTTTGTATTTTTAGTAGAGACGGGGTTTCACCGTGTTAGCCAGGATGGTCTCGATCTCCTGACCTCGTGATCCGCCCGTCTCGGCCTCCCAAAGTGCTGGGATTAAAGGCTTGAGCCACCGCGCCCGGCCTCCTTAAGTGGTTTTAACATGAGATGACCAATTCTTCGGCACTGATGTGCTTTTGATAATATACAGTGAGATCTGGCCATGTATGGCTCTAAGAACTGTAGCTGGCATTACCACATCTCAAGCTTTCCGCCCGAACAGAAGAAGGAAGCACCAGGGACGCACACTTCCTCCTCAGGACTGCAGGGAAAGAGCCCTAGCACCAGCCTCTCACTATGGCAACCACTCCCTCTCCTGGAAGGGCGCTCCCTCCAATATTTTTATTTTTATTAACATGATAGGTTTTCTAACTTGATCTTGTAAAACTGCAGGTGCAAAATTGTGGGTGTATTCAATAGTGTCTAAAAGCATTCCCACCCTAAGCTTTCCGGGCATTCTTTGATTACTGTGTTCCATTGTTAAACAACCAGTTGTAAAGTCTAGCAGACAAAGTTGTTAACCTAGTACATAACTCTCTATCTGTACTTAACTAATCCATTGATTTTTTTTATATAATGAATATTGTTTTTATGATTATTTAAATGATATGTGCCCACTGTGGAAATTTACAAAGTCACAAAAAGATATAGAAAAAATCAAAATCTCAGCTGGGCGCGGTGGCTCACGCCTGTAATTCCAGCACTTTGGGAGGCCGAGGAGGGTGGATCACTAGGTTAGGAGATTGAGACCATCCTGGCTACACAGGTGAAACCTCGTCTCTACTAAAAATATAAAAAATTAGCGGGGCGTAGTGGTGGGTGCCTGTAGTCCCAGCTACTCGGGAGGCTGAGGTGGGAGAATAGCGTGAATCCAGGAGGCGGAGCTTGCAGTGAGCGAAACCGCGACACTGCACTCCAGCCTGGGTGACAGAGCAAGACTCCGTCTCAAAAAAAAAAAAAAGAAAAGAAAAAATCAAAATGTCATTTCCCAGAGACAACCACAGTTAATATTTTGGCTTACTTACTGTTTCTTACCTATAGTTATACACATATATTTGAATTCATCATTATTTTTTGTTAAATCAAAGTAATATATGAACATGGCTAAACCTATATTTATTTTTTTCCAAATTCACATGATTTTTAGAACATTCCTTTTTTTTCTTTTAACTTTTTTTTAGATTCAAGAGCTACATGTGCAGGTTACCTGGGTATATTGCATGATGCTGAGGTTTGGGGTGCAAATGAGTCCATCACCCAGGTACTGAGCATAGAACCCAACAGTTATCCAACTCTTGCCCCTTGCCCACCCTCGCCCCAAGAAGTCCTCAGTTTCTATTGTGCCATTTTTATATCCGTAAGTACTCAGTCTTTAGCTCCCACTTATAAATGAAAACGTGGTATTTGGTTTTCTGTTTCTGCATTAATTCCCTTAGAATAATGGCCTCCAGCTGCACCCATGTTGCTGCAAAGGCTATGATTTCATTCTTTTTTATGGCTGCATGGTATTCCATGGTATATATGTATCACATTTTCTTTATCCAATTCACTTTTGATGGGCACCTAGATTGATTCTGTGTCTTTGCTACTGTTAATAGTCCTGCAAAGAACATGCAAGTGCATGTGTCTGTTTGGTAGACAGATTTGTCTTCTTTTGGATGTATACCCTAATGGGATTTCTCGGCTGATTGGTAGTTCCGAGTTCTTTGAGAAATCTCCAAACTGCTTTCTACACTGGCTGAACTAATTTACATTCCCACCAGCAATATATATGTGTTCCCTTTTCTCTGCAGTCTTGTCAAGCATCTGTTGTTTTTTGACTTTTTTTTTTTTTTTTTGGTGTGTGTGTGTGTGGAGACAGAGTCTCGCTCTGTCGCCTAGGCTGGAGTGCAGTGGCACAATCTCAGCTCACTGTAACCTCCCAGGTTCAAGTAGTCCTTGTGCCTCAGCCTCCCGAGTAGCTGGGACTCCAGGCATGTGCCACTATGCCTGGCTAATTTTTTGTATTTTTAGTAGAGACAGGGTTTTGCCATGTTGCCCAGGCTGGTCTCAAACTCCTGAGCTTGGGCAATCCACCCACTTTGGCCTCCTGAAGTGCTAGGATTACAGGCGTGAGCCACTGCGCCAGGCTGTTTTTTGACTTTTTTTTTTCTCTTGAGACGGAGTCTCTATGTCACCAGGCTAGAGTGCAGTGGCGTGATCTCGGCTCACTGCAACCTCCGCCTCCCAGGTTCAAGTGATTCTCCTGCCTCAGCCTCCTGAGTAGCTGGGATTACAGGTGCTTGCCACCATGCCCGGCTAATTTTTGTATTTTTAGTACAGATGGGGTTTCACCATTTTGGCCAGGATTGTCTCGATCTCTTGACCTCATGATCTGCCCACCTTGGCCTCCCAAAGTGCTGGGACTACGGGCATGAGCCACTGCAGTTGACCTTGACTTTTTAATGATAGCCATACTGACTGGCATGAGATGGTATCTCATTGGGGTTTTGATTTGAATTTCTCTGATGATTAGTGATGTGGAGCATTTTTTCATGTTTGTTGGCCACTTGTGTGTCTTCTTTTGAGAAGCGTTTGTTCATGTCTTTTGCACATTTTTAAATGGGATTATTTGGTTTTTGTTTGTTCAGTTATTTACATTCCTTATAGATTCTGGATATTACACCATTGTTGGCTGCATAGTTTGTGAATATTTTGTCCCATTCTGTAGGTTGTCTGTTTACTCTGTTGATAGTTTCTTTTGCTGTGCAGAAGCTCTTTAGTTTAATTAGGTTCCACTTGTCAATTTTTGGTTTTGTTGCAATTGCTTTTGAAGACTTAGTCATCATAAATTCTTTCCCAAGGCTGATGTCTAGAATGGTGTTTCCTATGCTTTTTTCTAGGATTCTTACAGTTTGAGGTCTTACATTTAAATCTTAATCTATCTTGAGTTAATTTTTGTATATGGTAAAAGGTAGGGGTCCAGTTTCATTCTGCATGTAGCTAGCCCGCTATCCCAGCACCATTTACTAAATAGGAAGTCTTTTCCCTATTGCTTATTTTGGTCAGCTTTATTGAAGATCTGATGGTTGTGGCTTTATTTCTAGGTTTCCTATGCTATTCAATTGGTCTATGTGTCTGTTTTTGTACCAGTACCATGCTGTTTTCTTTACCTAATCCTTATAGTGTAGTCTGAAGATGGGCAATGTGATGCCTCCAGTTTTGTTCTTTCTGCTTAGGATTGCTATGGTTATTTGGGGCCTGTTTTGGTTCCTTGTGAATTTTAGAATAGTTTTTCCTGTTCTGCAAAAAGATGTTGGTAGTTTGATAGGAATAGTGTTGAATTTGTAGATTGCTTTGGGCACTACAGCTATTTTAATGATACTGATTCTTCCAATTCATTAGAAATGAAGTGTTTTTCCATTTGTTTATGTCACGTTTTACATCTTTCAGCAGTGTTTTCTAGTTCTCCTTGTAGAGATCTTTCACCTCCTTGGTTAGATGTGTCCCTAGGTATTTCATTTTGTGTGTGTGGCTATTTTAAATGGGATTGCATTCTTCATCTGGCTCTCAGCTTGAACGTGACTGGTATATACAAATGCTATTTATTTTGTACATTGATTTTGTATCCTGAAGCTTTACTGAAGTTGTTTATCAGTTCCAGGAGCCTTTTGGCAGAATCTTCAGGGTTTTCTAGCTATAGGATCACATTTTCCGTAAAGAGAAATGGTTCGACTTCTTTTCCTATTTGAATGCCTTTTATCTTTCTCTTGCCTATTTGAATGCCTTTTATCTTTCTCTTGCCTTATTGCTCTGGCTAGAGCTTCTAGTACTACTTGAAATAGGAGTGATGACAGTGGGCATTCTTGTCTTGTTCCAGTTCTCAAGTGGAATGCTTCCAGTTTTTGCCTGTTCAGTATGACGGTGTTTAGAACACTCTTGTATTGTTTTAACATACTCTTGTGACCTTTTGTGAGCTTTGACGTTACGGAAAAGAAATATACTTGTAAAAATTTAAGCAACACAGATAAATACAAAAAGGAATTTTATTATGTCACTGTAATTTAGAAGTAATGTTTAGTAACACTAGATGAGCATCACATCTAGAACTTCTTGATGGACAGAGGGATCGGTGAATTGAAATATTTAGATGCATAGAGGAAAGATAGATAGAAAGAATTTTATAAAATGCTTATTGGCTTATTATCTAATAAGCCACTTAAAATAAAAGGTATTACATGCAATTTTACTTGAATTTAATAGAAGGTAAGAAAATTAAAGTAAAATAGAAGAAACTGCTAAACCTCAGATGTTTCTCTTTCAAATTTGAATTTTTTCTTATTTTCTAATGCCCTCTAGTGTTCCTACGATGTTCCTTTTTTAAACACTTTTTTTTTTTTTTTGAGACAGAGTCTTACTCTGTCGCCCAGGCTGGAGTGCAGTGGCGTGATCTCGGCTTACTGCAACCTCCTCCTCCTGGGTTCAAATCATTCTCCTGCCTCAGCCTCCCAAGTAGCTGGGACTACAGGACCATGCCACCATACCTGGCTAATTTTTTGTATTTTTAGTAGAGATGGGATTTCACCATGTTGACCAGGTTGGTCTTGAACTCCTACACAAAATTGAGAGGAAGGTACAGACATTTCTTATGGACTCCCTAACCCCACACATGCATTGTATCCCCCAATATTAACATCCCCACCAGAAAAAAGTGGTTCTTTTTTTCACCACTACATATTTTTCATCACTACATATTTTCACCACTACATAATTAATAAAAGATTATTCGAAAGTTAAAAAGCAATGATCATGAGGGATATTCTGTGACCTAGGTGTTTCCGTTTTAGACCATATTGACTAATTTCCTTCAGTAAAAGACAAGGACATTAACACTCTTATACTTTTTTCTATTTCCCTTCTCCAATTTTTTGTTACTTACTTTTACTCTGTCAATTTAAAAACATTTATATTCCCACTGTAATTGTAATTCTCATATTTAAATAGATTAAATGCTTGTTAACATATTTTTGCCATATCCCATTTATTCTAGGCAATTTTATTTTATTTTATTTTATTTATTTATTGAGACGGAGTTTCGCTGTTGTTGTCTAGGCTGGAGTGCAATGGCACAATTTCAGTTCACTGCAATCTCTGCCTCCCGGGTTCAAGCGATTCTCCTGTCTCAGCCTCCTGATTAGCTGGGATTACAGGTATGTACCATCACGCCCGGCTAAGTTTGTATTTTTAGTAAAGACATGGTTTCTCCATGTTGGTTAGGCTGGTCTCGAACTCCTGACCTCAGATGATCCACCTGCCTTAGCCTCCCAAAGTGCTGGGGTTACAGACGTGAGCCACCATGCCTGGCCCACAATTTTAAAAAATTCATCTCCTGGCTGGCTGATTTCATTGCTATGTAGTTTTTTGTTCGTTTGTTTGTTTTGTTGAGACGGAGTCTCACTCTGTTGCCAGGCTGGGGTACAGCGGTGCAATCTTGGCTCACTGCAACCTCTGCCTCCCAGGTTCAAGTGACTCTCCTGCCTCAGCCTCCTGAGTAGCTGGGACTAAAGGTGCTGGCCACCACGCCTGGCTAATTTTTGTATTTTTAGTACAGATGGGGTTTCACCATTTTGGCCAGGATTGTCTTGATCTCTTGACCTCGTGATCCACCCGCCTCAGCCTCCCAAAGTGCTGGGATTACAGGCTTGAGCCACCGTGCCCAGTCCATAGATATGTAGCTTTTTAAAGTTCATTTTTATATGTGTTGCTTGGCTTGTTCAAGGTTCAATTCTTAAGAGGTGAGCATGTTAGGGAAATTTCAGGTTCTGAACACCTGAAAATATTTTTATTTACTTTTGCATTTTATTGTCTAGCTGAATGTGTTACTCTACATTGGAAATAATTTTCCCTCAAACTTTTGATGCCATTGGACCATTGCCTTCTAGTTTCCAGTATTGCTGTTGAGTTATCCAATGCTTTTCTGATTCTTCAGCTTTGTATGACATTTTTATCACAAAAGCATATAGGGCTTTTATTTTTTGCCACTGTTGTAGAATTTCGCAATAATTTAAATTCCTTTTCATCCACTGTGGTGGATGCTCAATTTAGAATTTAGACTTATATGCTGGGAAATTTTCTTGAGTCAATCTCTTGATAACATCCTTGACTCTGTTTTTTCCCTTCTCTCTATCTTAGGACCCTTGGGTTGGTCTACAAGTTTTCATAGCTTTTCCATCTATTTTTCAAATTATTGTCTTTTGCCCTACTTTCTGGAAGATAGTTATGGAAGATTAATTAATTAAATTAATTGATTTTTTTTAAAGACAAGGTCACACCATCACCCAGGCTACAGTGCAATGGCACAATCATAGCTCGCTGCAACCTTGAACTCCTGGACTCAAGCAGTCCTCCTGCCTCAGCCTGCTGAGTAGCTAGGACTACAGGTGCGAGCCACCATGTCTGGCTAATATTTTCGTTATCTGTGGAGACAGGAGTCTCGCTATGTTGCCCAGGCTAGTCTCGAATTCCTGGCCTCAAGTGAGCCTCCCACCTTGGCCTTCCAAAGCACTGGGAATACAGGAGAAAGCCACTGTGCAGCTCACAGAACTCAAAACACTGCGATCACTTTTGCACCAGCCTAATATGTATATATGTTTTCATCCACAGTTCCTGGCTCATAACTCCCATAGCCCTTGTTACAGTCTTTTGTTAAGACTCAGAAGCAGGCCTCAAGTGACAGAATCTCTCCCTCTGACCTTCTCCTGCCCTCTTTATCATTAGAGTCCTAAGGCAGCACTCGAATCCGATTGTGGGTCCTAAGACCCTCATTCCAGATACGGTCCTGCTCCATACTATGGAGGAAGGAATGCTGCACGGAGAGCAAGAAGAATCTGAACTGAAGAGACAGAGCTTGCTGGGTTTAAATCATACCCTTTTTGTCCGATCACATATCTTTTTTTTTTTTTTTTTAAGACGAAGTCTTGCTTTGTTGCCAGGCTGGAGTGCCGTGGCGCCATCTCAGTTCACTACAACCTCTGCCTCCCGGGTTCAAGCGATTCTCCTGCCTCAGCCTTCTGAGTAGCTGGGATTACAAGCGCCGGCCACTATGCCCAGTTAATTTTTGTATTTTTAGTAGAGACAGAGTTTCACCATGTTAGGCTGGTTTCAAACTACTCACCTCAAGCAATCCACCCGCCTCGGCCTCCCAAAGTGCTGAGATTACAGGCTGGAGTCGCGGCGCCCGGCCATCCAATCACATTTCGCCATGATTGTTTGTGCTTCAACCATGAACAACCAATGAAATCGCCGTAATAGGCCCAAAGGCGGGAGTTCAGAGAACTTCCGGGGAGCAGAACACTTGGAGGCCAACAGGAAGGTGAACAAGAACTCATTCATATGCTGGGAGGGTGGCACACCCCAACTCCACAGGGACAGAAACTCTTGCACTCAGGACCCTTTCAGACCTGGCCCTGTGTATCTCCTCATCTGGCTGTTTATATGTATCTTTTAAAATCTTCTTTGTAATAAACTGGTGAAGGTAAGTGTTTCCCTGAGTTCTGTGAGTCGCTCTAGCAAATTAACTCAAAGAGGGACTCATAGGAACTCCAACTTGAAGCTAGTCAGTCAGAAGTTCCGAAGGCCCGGACTTGTAACTGGAGGGAAGGAGGGAACAGTCATGCGGAGAGAGCCCTCAGCCTGTGGGATCTGACGCTATCTCCAGGAAGACTGTGTCAGAACTCAATTGGAGGACACCCAGCTGGTGTCTGCTGCTGAAATGCTTGCTTGCTTGCAGATGGGGAGAAATCTCCACATATTTTGGGGTCATAGAACTCGTCTGTGTTGATCGTTGTTGGGGGAGAGCAGAGGAAAAACAGATTCGGAAGTTTTTTCAAAACAATCGACCTCACCCTATTTCCACTCTACCTCCTCTGCCCCTGGGAACCACTGTTCTACTCTGTGTTTCTATGTATTCAGCTCTTTTAAAGATTCCACATAGGCTGAGCATGTGACTCACGCCTCTAATCCTAGCACTTTGGGAGGTAGAAGTGAGAGGATCCCTTGAGGACAGGAGTTCGAAACAAGCCTGGGCAACATAGTGAGACCAAGTCTCTACAAAAATTCTTAAAAATAAGTGGGGCGCGGTGGGGCATTCTTGTAGTTCCAGCTACTTGAGAGGCTAAAGGGTCGCTTGAGCCCACGAATTCAAAGCTGCAGTGAGCTTTGATTAGGCCACTGCACTCTAGCCTGGGTGACAGAGTGAGATACTGTCTTTAAAAAATAAAAAATAAAAATAAAACAAAAACGATTCCATGTATAAGTGAGATTATGCAATCTTGTTCTGTCTCCTGCTTATTTCACTTAGCTTAACATCCTCCAGATTTATCCACATTGTCATAAATTCCAGGATCTTTTTTTAAAGGTTGAATAATATTTCATTGTGTATATATTCCACAATTTCTTTAACCATCCATCCATTGATGGATACTTAAGTCATTTCTATATCTTTTTTTTTTTTTTTTTTTTAGACGGAGTCTCACTCTGTCACCCAGGCTGCAGTGCAGCGGCGCAATCTCAGCTTGCTGCAACCTGCACCTCCCGGGTTCAAGCAATTCTCCTGCCGCAGCTTCCCGAGTAGCTGGGATTATAGGCACATACCACCATGCCCAGCTAATTTTTGTATTTTTAGTAGAGACGGGGTTTCACCATATTGGTCAGGCTAGTCTCCAACTCCTGACCTCGTGATCTGCCTGCTTCGGCCTCCTAAAGAGCTGGGATTACAGGTGTGAGCCACCACGCCCAGCCCTATATCTTGACTATTGTGAATAATGCTGCAATGAACATATGAATGTAAATATCTCCTAGGTGTCATTTTATATCAGAGATGCTGATTTTATTTCCTTTGGATATATACCTAGAAGTGAGATTACTGGGTTCATATGGTGATTTTATTTTTAATTTCTTGAGAAACCGTTTTTTTTTTTTATGGTGATTGCTCCAGTTTACATTCTCATCAACAGTGTGGAAGTGTTCCCTTATTTCCACATCCTCACCACCACTTGTTATCTTTTGTATTTTTGGTAATGGCCATCTTAACAGGTGTGAAGTGATATCTCATTGTGGTTTTGATTTGCATTTTCCTACCTGTTGGACATTTTTACATCTTCATTGGAGAAATATCTATTCAGATCTTTGCCCATTTTTAAATTAGGTTATTATTATTATTATTATTATTATTATTTTGCTATTGAGTTGTGTAAGTTCCTTATATATTTTGGATATTAACTCATCAGATATATGGTTCACACATATTTTCTCCTCATCTATAGGTTACCTTTTCATTTTGTTGAATGCTTCCTTTGCTCTGCAGAAGTTTTTTAGTTTGATGTAGTCTCACAGGAATGATTTATTTTTTGACAATATTTTCCTCCCTGCTTTGTCTTCTTTACTTCACATTAAATTTTTTTCTAAAATATCCAGTAGCCTTTGGCTATCTGAGCATATTTAAGATTTGCACATTAAAAAGCTAATTATTTGGGAGGCCAAGGTGGGTGGATCACTCGAGGCCAGTAGTTTGAGACCAGCCTGGCCAACATTGCAAAACCCTGTCTCTACTAAAAATACAAAAAAAAAAAAAAAAAAAAATTAGTTGGGTGTGGTGGTGCATGCCTGCAGTCCTAGCTACTCAGGAGGCTGAGGCACAAGAATCGCCTGGACCTGGGAGACAGAGGTTGCACTGAGCTGAGATCACGCCACTAGAGCACTCCAGCCTGGGCAACAGAGTGAGACTGTCAAAAAAAAGACAAAAACAGAAAACAAGAAACAAAACCTAATTAATGCTGTGTACATGTGGGAGGCTTGTCAGCGGGAGCCTTCATTGCAGAGTGATCTGCTAAGCCTTATGTTGGAGAACTCCTAATATAAAGTCTTTTTTTTTTTTTTTTTTTGAGACAGAGTCTTGATCCTGTTGCCCGGCTGGAGTGCAATGGTGAGATCTCAGCTCACTGCAACCTCTGCCTCCTGGGTTTAAGCAATTCTTCTGCCTCAGCCTCCTGAGTAGCTGTGATTACAGGTGCCCGCCACCGTGCCTGGCTAATTTTTCTATTTTTAGTAGAGATGGGGTTTCACCATGTTAGCTAGGCTGGTCTCAAACTCCTGACCTCAGGTGATCTGCCCACCTCAGTCTCCCAAAGTGCTGGGATTATAGGTGTGAGCCATAGCGCCCAACCGTAATATCAAGTCTTTTCTCCTAGTTTGTCAAAGTCTACAGAGAAGAATCACCTAACTTGTCTGGAGGGGAAAGCCCTGGCTGACTAAGTTCTGGGATTCAAGTAAAAGGAAGCCTGGGCCAGGCATGGTGGCTCACACCTGTAATCCCTGCACTTTGGGAGGCTGAGGCGGGCAGATCTCAACGTCAGGAAATCAAGACCATCCTGACTAACACGGTGAAACCTGGTCTCCACTAAAAATACAAAAAATTAGCTGGGTGTCATGGCACGCACCTGTAGTCCCAGCTACTGGAGAGGCTGAAGCAGGAGGATTGTGTGAACCTGAGAGGCGGAGGTTGCAGTGAGCCAAGATTTCACCACTGCACTCCAGCCTGGGTGACAGGGTGAGACTCCATCTGAAAAAAAAAAGAAAAAAAAGAAGACTGGTAGTTTTGACATTTATTACATAAACTTTCAATTAATTTCTCTCTCCTCAATTATGCTTAGTGTTTCCTAGCATAAAGACCATTTTCTCATTTTTAAAGAAAACATTTTAATTGAAATATAACATACACACAAAAAGTATACAGATCATGGGTATATAATTCAATGAATTCTTAAGCAGTGAAAATGTTGTGTAAGCACCACCCAGATTAAGTAATTGAACATTTCAGCACCCCAGATGCCAGCTTCGTGCATTCTCTGTCTCTCCTCCCACCTACAAAGGTAACTAATATTCTGATGTCCATTGGTCTAGATTAGTTTTTGTGTGTTAAATATATACATATACTCACACACATACACAAATATATATATATATAATTTTATTTTGCATTGCTTCTTTTACCTAACATTATGTTACTGAGATTTATCCATATTAATTCATATAAGTATTTATTTCCTTGGCTTCATAGAATTCTACAGTATGGATTTACCACAATGTATTTATCCATCTCATTATTGAAAGATAACTAAATTAGAATCAAATAATTTTAGTTTTTATTTAAAGTACTGTGTTAAATGCTTTATGTGTGCTATCTTATTATCATAATAATCATTTGAGGTAGATATTATTCTCCATTTATTTCTCAGTTAACAAATACTTATTTATGTACCAGGCACTTTTCTAGTTCTTGAGGGGTCAGCTAAATAAAACATATGGAAATGTAAGAATAATTAAATGAAACAAGAATCTGTGCCGTCCTGGAGCTTATATTCTGTAAGCGAAATATTTGCTATATTAGATATGGATACATGTTACCAAGAAAAATAAAGCAAGGAAGAGGATGTGAGGACCTGGTGGTGAAGGGGGATGTTTGCAATTTTAGATAGCATGGCTAAGGAAGATGTGATTGAGAAAATGACCTTCAAGTCCAAGTTTAAAGGAAGTGAGGGAGCATACCGTGCAACTATCTGGAGGAAGAGCATTTTAGACATAATAAAAGGCAAGAGGAAACCCTAAAGGAAGAAGCTTGCTCTTGTTTTAAAAACAGCAAAGAAGGCAGCGAGGGCGGAATGGAATAAGCAAGAAGGAGGATGCTAGGAGTTGCAGCCAGGGAGGTGAAGGATGGATCAGATCATGTAGGCCTTGCAGGCCAAGGTAAGTACTTTGCTTTACCTGAGTGAGAATGAAGGCACTGGGAGTCTTTGTTCAGAGGAAGGAAGTGATCAGACTTACATATTAACAAAATCATTCCATCTGCTATATTGAGAATAGATTGAATGACAGCAAAGGTGAGGGCAGGAGGCCTGTTATCAGCTATTGTTCTCCTCATTTGATAGATGAGGAAAATGAGACTTGAACATGACCACGGTCATAAATCTTCAAAACATGGTCCATGAGCCTGCAGTATCAATATCACCCGCCTCCCCCACCCCCGTGGAGCTGGGAATGCAGACCCTCAGGACTCACCACAGGTCAGTGGAATCCCAATCTGCATTTTAGAAAGAGCCCCAGCTGACTTGTATACATGTTAAAATGTGAGAAGCCCCAGTCTAAACCTCTATGATATACTGTTGTTGAAGCTTATGGATCAGAAGAAGGATGCTATCAAAGTGATGCGCTAAGGAAATTGCATTTGGTAACAACAAACAAAAAAAATAGAGAAAAACAAAGGATACCATCTAGGAGAAAGTAATGGTAACCCAGAAATTTTGGGCTGAATGGCAGAAGTAAGATAACTAGAATGGCAATGAAAAAAAAAAATGAAAACGAAGGAATGCAAGAAAAGCCCCCCCCCCCTTTTTTTTTTTGGCAGGATCTCTGTCACTCAGGCTGAACTGCAATGGTGCAATCTTGGCTCACTATAACCTCCGCCTCCCAGGCTCAAGTGATCCTCGTGTTTCAGCCTCCCCAGTAGCTGGGACCACGCACACGTAACACCACGCTCTGCTAATTTTTTAAGGTTTTTGTGGAGACGAGGTCTCACTGTATTGCCCAGGCTGTATCTTGAACTCCTGGGCTCAAGAGATCCTCCTGCTTCACCCTGCAAAAGTGCTGGGATTACAGGATTACAGGTGTGAATCACCATGCCTGGCAAGAAAAGCCTTTCTAAGGCAGGAAAAAATCCACTGAAATTTGGCAATGATTATTAGTAGATATAGTAGGCCGGGTGTGGTGGCTCATGCCTGTAATCCCAGCACTTTGGGAGGTCGAGGTGGGCAGATCACCTGAGGTCAGGAGTTTGAGACCAGCCTGACCAACATGGTAAAACCCTGTCTCTACTGAAAATACAAAAATTAGCCAGGCGTGGTGGTGGGCGCCTGTAATTCAACTACTCGGAAGGCTGAGGCAGGGGAATTTCTTGAACCTGGGAGGCAGAGGTTGCAGTGAAAAGATATACTAGTGAGTGGGAAGGGACCATGAAAATGAGAGTTGAATAAAATATGATACTGAAGTTTCAAGTTTTGGTAAGATGGTGTGTAACTGGATCATTGCTAGAAATAGGGACTTGAGGATGGGAAGATAATTTGGTGAGAATAATTATAGGCAAGCTTAGAATTATTGAACTGCACTCAGTGGTTGTTGCAAATGTTTAGCACATAGGACTCTCAGGCTGGAGAAGTCTCTGGGCTGAAATAATAGATTTATTTTAGAGTTATTAGCCTGGCCGTGTCCACTGAAGCAACAGGAGTTTTTGAGATATTAAGGGAGAAGACAGAAAGAAAACTATTATCACATACCTAGGACCAACACCTCATTTAAGTTATAGAAATGGTAGGAGGCAGAAGAGTGGTCAGAGAGGAAAGAAGAGAGGGCAGCATCTCTAAAGCCAAGGTAGGGGTTGGGTGCATGGGGAGAATTTCTACTTGGAGACATGTCATAGAGGTCAAGAGAAATTAAGGAAGATTGGAAAGATTTGTCTTAGTAAAAGTCAAATTAAGTTATTGATTTCAAGAATGATTTTTCTGTATTTCAACAATGATTTTTTTCTTTTTTCTTTATTTGTTTTTATTGGCTTATTTCTCCAAGAAAAAAAGGAATGATTTTTTTTTCTAGAATGAAAGCCAGAGGTTCATTAGAGATAGGTGATCAGGACACAGAATCCTCACCCTTAGGTGTTTCTCAACCACTAGAAAGATAGGCAGGATAACCCTATTAGGTAATTATCTGAGAACATGCACCTGTTGACAACTGCACAGTTATATATTAATATGTATGATTCATATTAGTTATTTTTAGCCCATCAACATATTATATTGATATATGCATGGTTCTAGGATTTGAAAATTCTAGAGAAAAGTCAAACTTGAGACCAGACATATTCCTATTTGTTTTTTTCACAAAATATTATGAGCATTTTATTTGTCACATTTTCTCTGACCTGTGCACAGTGTTGCTATGGATCTTGTTTTATTATTTTAATTGCTGGTCATTAAGTGTAAGATAATTTTTTTAAAGCTTATCTTTGCTGTTTATCAAGTGATACTCCACCTATGACTCCATTACTGTGGAGTACTGATAGTGCTGTGAAACAAACTAGCCTGCAGGAAATGACCATCACATGACCGTGTTTATGGCCTCATTGGACCAAATGTCACTCAGTGATGCCAAGTCATAAGAAGGCTTCTAGAGCAGCCTTCCTGGCAGGAAAAATTACTCATGTGTTACATTCAACCATAATCACAATCATAGTAGATTTAATTTATTCTAAGTAAGTACTTGACAATATTCAATGTGTTCTAAAGATTAAACATGCCAAAACACATTTTCCCTTTTACAAACCTGAAAATTTGACTGAAAATATGAATGAAGCATGAGTATTAGAGTGTTCACAATCCCAGTCTTTTGTATTAAACTAGAGAAGTGTTTGTTTTTGGCTACTCCAACCCCTTGCAGCAGTGGTGAGGCCTCTAGGCTGGCTCACCTTATGCTTCAATGACCGCGTGGAGGATGAGGATGAACTGGATGTACATGATGGAGGATAGGAGACCAGGTAGGCAGGTCTAGTAGTTCAGAAGTGAAGAAGTAAAGATTTACACCAAAGGAAAATAAATAAGAAATTATAGATGAGCCGTTGTAATAAAAATTACCGACCTCTGGTATAGTTCTCTTCAAACTGCACTACTTTGAGCTGAGAAGATACAGCCTATTGAATGGGAATAATCATAGTGTCTACCTTATAGTGTTGTTGTGAGGATTAAATAAGAAAATGAAGGTAAAGCAAGTGCCCCATGTTTAATAGTTGCTCAATAAATGATGGTGATGAGGCTCTTCATACAGATTCTCGCCTCTGTAGCATGTGTTGGGGAGGAGCACACCTGCTTTCTCTTCTGTTGGAGGAATTTTGGGTGTGTGCAGGTAGGTGGAAGCTGATAAATCTAATGAAGTCTCTCTAGGAAGGGAGGGAGGATATAAGAGAAGAAACATTCCCTATCCTCCTCCAGATACCCCGTTCCACAAGGATCTGTGGTTACCCAGGTGTTGCGGGGATACTTGGAGCAGTGTGCTAGCACGAGACATTCCCTGCTTAAGTTTTGTCTGCCAGCTCCAGGCCTTCATTCCCTGTCCTGATGTTTTGCCCTCCCTGGATAATCTTTTGGACCTGGAAGGAATTCCTTCTCTCTCCTTAAATACCAGGTATGTAGAGTTCTTTTCTTTGGGAGTTCTCTGCTCCCTGACACCAATTTCCCTGTCTAGGTAAGGACGACATCATCTTAGGTAGGACTCTTGGCATTAGGGTTACCTGTAGCTATTACAAAAATTAAAATATGAAGAGAGATATTTGATTTGACCATGTAAAAGCAACAGAGGTTTCAGGCATTTACATTTTATTATCCTCTTTAATTACCTTGTAACACTGTGAGTATGGCTATCCTTAATTGACCCTAATTCAGTTAAACATGCACCACAATCATCTGTTCATGTGTGTTTATTATGCTGTAACACTAGTCATCTTATAATGTTTGTAATTGGAAAAAAAAAAAAAAAAAAAGGCCAGGCGCGGTGGCTCATGCCCAAGCTCATCCCAGCACTTTGAGAGGCTGAGGCAGCCAGATCACCTGAGGCCAGGAGTTCGAGACCAGCCTGACCAACATGGTGAAACCCTGCCTCTATTAAAAATACAAAATTAGCTGGGCTTTGTGGCGCAAGCCTGTAATTCCAGCTACTCCGGAGGTTGAGGCAGGAGAATCACTTGAACCCTGGAAGCAGAGATTGCTGTGAGCCGAGATCGCGCCATTGCACTCCAGTCTGGGCAACAAGAGAGAAACTCCATCTCAAAAACAAAACAAAACGAAAAGCAGAAGAGTAATATTGCACTCAAAATAGTTAATATTGATCTTTGCCATATTATGGAGATAATATATAATCTTTCCCTGAAAGATGCAATCCAAGTCCAGAGTGTACTTCCCAAGCTTATCCCTAGGAAGTACATAATTTTTTTTGTATTGTTTTTTGAGATGGAGTCTCGCTCTGTCACCCAGGCTGGAGTGCAGTGGCTCAATCTCAGCTCACTGTAACCTCCGCCTCCAGGGTTTCAGACATTTTTCTGCCTCAGCCTCCCAAGTAGCTGGGACTACAGGCTTGCACCAGCACGTCCAGCTAATTTTTACATTTTTAGTAGAGACAGGGTTTCACCATGTTGGCCAGGCTGGTCTGGAACTCCTGGCCTCAAGTGATCTGCCCGCCTCAGCCTCCCAAAGTGTTGGGATTACAGGCGTGGGCCACCACGCTTGGCCACAAGCACATATTTTACGTACAATTTCAGGGTGTTCACAGAACACTTGGTCTCCTTAAAATCTAGATTGAAAACTCCCTTTCCAGAAAATTTTGTTTTTTTTTTTTTCTCTCATGTGCTTATGTAGACACCAACCTTTAGATAACTGAATAATTAAATTGGCCCTCCATATCCATGGGATCCTTGTTCATAGATTCAACCAACCACAGATTGAAAATGTTAAAAAAAAAAAAGAAAAATAAGACAATAAAAAACAATACAGTATAACAACTATTACATAGCACTTACATTGTATTAGGTATTATAAGTAATCTAGAAATAATTTAAAGTATATGGGCAAATGTGCATGGGTTTTATGCAAGCACAATGCCATTTTATATAGGGGACCTTAGCATAAAAGGATTTTGGTATCTGTGGGAGTTCCTGTAACTTATCCCTTGTAGATTCGGAGTGACAACTGTAACGGAAACATTATTCAGTGTTTACAAAGTGCCAGACACTGTTATCATGTTGAACAATGAGGTTGACTTAAAGCTTGTGTGTGTGTGTGTGTGTGACTTTTCTCAAACTTTTTAGCTAATTGATGTAGCCCAACAAAAAGAAATGAGAACATAGTTACGTCTATAAAGTACCCCCATTTTTATTGATACATAATAATTGTACATATTTTGGGGTCCATGTGATATTTTGATACATGTGTCTGATGTGTGTTGCTCAAATCAGAGTAATTAGGATATACATCACCTCAAACATCTATTACTTTTTTTGTGTTAGGAACATCTCAAATATTTTTTCTTGTTCTTTTAATATACACAATAAATGGCTGGGCATGGTGGCTCATGCCTGTGATCCTAGCACTTTGGGAGGCCGAGGCGGGCGGATCACGAAGTCAGGAGATCGAGACCATCCTGGCTAACATGGTGAAACTCCCGTCTCTACTAAAAATACAAAAAATTAGCTGGGCGTGGTGGCGGGCGCCTGTAGTCCCAACTATGTCGGAGGCTGAGGTAGGAGAATGGCGTGAACCCAGGAGGTGGAGCTTGCAGTGAGCCGAGATCACGCCACTGCACTCCAGCCCAGGCAACACAGTGAGACTCTTGTCTCGAGAAAAAAAAACAAAAAAAATTATGTATATACACACACAATAAATTACTTTCATCATCTTACTGTGTTAACAAATGCCAGAATGTATTTCTTCTATTTAACCGTATTTTTGTACCCATTAACCAACTTCCCTCTCTCTCGCTTTTTTTGTTTGTTTGTTTCTTTTTGGTTTGAGACAGGGTCTCCCTCTGTTGCCCAGGCTGGAGTGCAGTGGCGCCACCTCGGCTCACTGGAACCTCTGCTTCCTGGGCTCAAGTGATTCTCCTACCTCAGCCTGCCGAGTAACTGGGACTACTGGTACACACCACCACGCCAAGCTAATTTTTGTATTTTTTTGTAGACATGGGGTTTCACCATGTTGCCTAGGCTGGTCTTAAACTCCTGAGCTCAAGTGATCCACACACCTTGGCTTCAAAAAGTGCTAGGATTACAGGCGTGAGCCACTGCTTCCAGCCAACCAACCTCTCTTCCCCCTCTCCTCACCTACCTTTCCCAGCCTTTGGTAACCACCATTCCACTCTCTATCTCCATGAGATCAACTTTTTAATGAAACTGATGTGAGTGAGAACAAGTGATATTTGCCTGGCTCATTTCACTTATATAATGACCTCTGATTCCATCCACATTGTGACAAATGACAGGATTTCATTTTTATGAATTAATTTGAATTAATTCATGACTGAATTAATCTGTTGATGGACACTTAGTTTGATTTGGCTATTGTGAATGGTGCTGCAATAAACATAGTTGTGCAGCTATCTCTTCCATATACTGATTTTCTTTCTTTCGGATATAACCCAGTAGTGGATTGCTAGATCATGTAATACATCTATTGCCAGTTTTTTTTTTTTTTTTCTGAGACTGAGTCTTGCTCTATCACCCAGGCTGGAGTCCAGTGGCGAGTCCAGTGCTCACCGCAACCTCCTGCCTCCTGGGTTCAAGTGATGCTTCTGCCTCAGCCTCCCTCGTAGCTGGGATCTATACTTTTTCACATTTTTATGATGGTTATCATCTTTTTACTTCTAGATGCAGGCCTCCCTTGAACATTTGTCATAAGGCCAATCTAGTGGTGAGGAATTCCCTCAGTTTTTGCTTATCTGGGAAAGAGTATTTCTCCCCAGTTTCTGAAGAATAGCTTTGCTGGATATAGTATTCATGAGTAGCAATTTTTTTCTTTCAATACTTTGAATATATCTCTTTTATTGCCTGGCCTGAAGGTTTCTGCTGAGAATTCTGCCGTTAGCCGAATGGGAATTCTCTCATATGTGACTTAACACTTTTCTACTGAAGTTTTTTGAATTATGTCCTTGTCTTTGACTTTTAACCACTGACTACTAATATATCTCAAGTTGGGGGACCCTTTGAGTGAATTTATTTGAGTCTTTTTAGATTTCTGGATGTAGACATCCATACTGTTCCCTAGACTTGGGAAGTGTTCAGCTATTAGTTCTTTAAATTGGTTTTCTATGGCTTTTCCCATATTTTCTCCCTCTGGAATACACAAAATTCAAGTATTTGTTCACTTTATAATAGTGGCCTATAAGTCCTATAAGTAGCCTTTCTTCACTCTCTTTTTCTCTTATTTCTTTTTTTATTATCTAACTGGATTATTTTATGTTATGTTATGTTATGTTATGTTATGTTATGTTATGTTATGTTAGAGATGAGGTCTCATTATGTTGCCCAGGCTGATCTTGAACTCCTGGGCTCAAGTAATCCTCTCACCTCAGTCTCCCAAAGTGCTGGTATTACTGGTGTGAACCACCATGCCCAGTAACAACCTATTTTCAGATTCAGAGATTCTTTCTTCTCCTTGATTAGGTCTGCTACTGAAGCTCTGTATTTTATTTTTATTTCATTCACTGAGTTCTTCAGTTGCAGGATTTCTGAGTTTTTTTTAATGATATCTATCTCTTTGCTGAATTTCTCATTCATACCATGAATTGTTTTCCAGATTTCGTTGAATTGTCTATCTGTAGTTCCTTATATTACACTGATTTTCCTTCAGATCATTACTCTGAGTTCCTTTTATAGCAATTTGTTGATTTCCTTTTTATTGGGGTCTGTTAATAGAGAGTTATTATGTTCCTTTGGTGGTGTCACATTTCCTTGCTTTTTTATGTTTCTTGTGTTCCTGAATTGATGTCTGCGCATCTGGTGGAAGAATTACTTCTTCCCAACTTTCTAGAGTGGTTTTTGGAGAGGAAGAGTTTCACCTGCAATTGGGTCTTAGTGTGTCAGTTGCGAAGGGTGTGGTGACTCTGTTTATGAGTAGATGACGTGGTACAGTCTCCATGCAGATTTTCAGCTGCATTCAATGTCACTAACAACTGTGGGTACCTCAGAAGGCCAGGCTGCAGAAGTTTTTGTTATCATCACTATAGGTTGTTAATGTCCTTGGTGGCAAGTTTGGGATTCTCCTATTCTCATTTTCCCCACAATGGGGAGATTTAGCTAAGTGGATCCCTCTTGGTATTACATCTGCCATTGTTTACAAGCAGCTGCTGTGGTGCTGTGTTCTAGATGCAAGGTGCTTAGGGTGGCTGTGAGGCCAGGGTCCTAGGCTTAGGGTCTCATGAACCTATTGTGTCACCTGGGTCTTGGTAGGTTTGTGTTCTGGGCAGGATTGGATGTAGGTAACTCGCAGCACCAGGATCTATGTCTTTGAGGCACGCCCCTTCCCCAGCAGCTCAGGTTCTGGAATTCAGTAGACGGAGCTGTTCTGCCAAAGTACCATTTCCTCAGGAGGGACTATACAGATTCAGCTCAGTTCAGAGGGTGGCAGAGGGATAATGGAACAGTTCTGTCACTGCATGGCCCCATGAGGAAGGGTTTGGCAGTTGCTCACAGCTTGGCTTGAGGATGTCAGGCCACCAGGCTGGGGTGATTCAATGGCTCCTTAACCTCAAGAATGAAAAGGAGCCATGGCTACTCAACTCTGGAGCAAGACACACTCCAGCGGTATTTCTAGTTTCAAGATGGCGTAGTGCAGTAACTGTGCAGGCCACAGCGGGTGGGGCACGGTGTTGGCTTCTTTTCTGGGGGAGTGCTGCTATGTGGCCTCTAGGCAGCTCCTTCAGCTGGGCCTATGAGGGCTGTAGGGGATACCAACAGGGAAAACTGTAGGTATCCAAGATGTTGGTGAGAGCTCTGGGATCCTCTTGCTTCCCTTTTTAGGGAAAAGTTCCTCCTGATTCCTGGCTGATCCTGGCTAGAGAATGAGGTGGTGGGGTCCCAGTGCCTCCTTCCATTCTCTACGTGGATATCATGAGCTTCTGTGCTCACCAAGGTTTCTGTTGCTGTTTTGACATATTTCAGCATGCTCCTTTGATTATTTTTCTTAAAATGTAGTTGTTTATTTGTTGTTTTGTCTCTCATTGTGGAAGGGATGAATGCTAGGGGCTTCTAGTCAGTCATATCCCTCAGTTTCTCCTTCTAGTGCCTATCATTTTAGGTGCTGCATAGAACATTAGAAACTGACCCAGAATACTTGTTATATTCTACAGACAAAAACAGTATACGGGTGTAGAGACAGGAACTAGCTGAATTTACTTAGAATAGTTTTACAACACTAAAATAGTTAAAATTTGTTTTCTTTGATGAGGGGAGGTGAGGTAGGGAAAGAAAGATCCACTGATTTTTTTTTTCTTCCTTTTTTTTGCGGGGGCCGGGGGGGAACAGAATCTTTCTCTGTTGTACAGGCTGGAGTGCAGTAGTGTGATCTCAGCTCACTGCAACCTCCGCCTTCCAGGTTCAAGCGATTCTCATGTCTCAGCCTCTTGAGCAGCTGGGATTAAAGGCACATACCACCATGCCCAGCTAATTTTTGTATTTTTAGTTGAGACAGGGTTTCATCATGTTGGCCAGGATGGTCTTGAACTCCTGGCCTCAAGTGATTTGCCTGCGTTGGCCTCCCAAAGTGGTGGGAATACAGGCATGAGCCACCGCACCTGCCACGTGTTGATTTCTTAAAATTAACTTGCCAATTCATGGTGAATATCTCAGCAAGGATGATAAGAACTCTGAATCATCAATCTCCTTCTAAGTCAGTAATCTAAGGGCAATCAGGAAAGTGACGTTTAAAAGTTTATAGCATAGTAAACACAACTGACAACTAGCTCTGAAGTTCTTTTTACAGCACAATATTTTAGACCCAGTTCTGACTCTCATTGGTTGCTTGGCAGGAAATGCACAATCCACTTCACCCTGTTGGTGGCGTGGAACTCCACAGTATGTCCTAAGAGAAACCATGTATTTACAATATCATCTCAAACTGCTTTTCACAGAATGCTAGGCAGAAATTTATCTAAATATAATAAATCTGCCATTCCTCTGTCCTGGATGAGTTGTTTTGTTTTTTTCTTTGAGATGCATTTATGAAGAACTGATGGTGTAGTATAATAATTGCTATTCATAACAACCATTTAAAGAAAAAATAATAATCCTTTGATGAGGTTTTAGTGCCTCCAAGTTATGTATACCCATTAATTTGTCCTTCCCCTTTTTTTCATACCCTTGGTCTCCAGAAGAGTACTTACTCGCAATTCAAAAGAGCATTGAAGTTTTTAGAAATGAGCATAGTTGGGAAGACAAACAAGGCTGAGGGAACACAGAGATCCTGCTAATGTTACTTATAAACCTCTGGAATTTTAAGAAAAAAGTGTGTAAGTGATAATCCATCTTTTAATGTGGGGCTCAGAAATGAAAGGTAGAAATAGAACATTTTATAACAAAATATTCTGCAACACATGAGCCCCACATGAGGTGAAGGTGTTGTTTGGTGAAATGGGAATTGTTGTTCCTGCTTGGCAGGGATGGATACTGACATCCAAGAAGGTTAGGAATGTGCTAAAGGTTGCATGAATCCTAAAGTCAGTTCTCAAATTCAGATCTTGATTTATTTATTTATTTATTTATGATGGAGTCTCACTCTGTTGCTCAGACTGGAGTGCAGTGGCACAATCTTGGCTCACTGCAACCTCCACCTCCTGGGTTCAAGCGATTCTCCTGCCTCAGCCTCCCGAATAGCTAGGACTACGGGTGCATACCACCACACCCGTCTAATTTTTTTGGTATTTTTAGTAGAGACGGAGTTTCACCATGTTGGCTAGGCTGGTCTCAAACGCCTGACCTCAGGTGCAGTGGCTCACGCCTGTAATCCCAGCACTTTGCAAGGCAGATGGATTACCTGAGGTCAGGAGTTTGACACCAGCCTGGTGAACATGGTGAAACCCCGTCTCTACTAAAAATACAAAAAGTTAGCCAGGCGTGGTTGTGTATTCCTGTAATCCCAGCTATTTGTGAGGCTGAGGCAGGAGAATTGCTGGAACCCGGGAGGCGGAGGTTGCAGTGGAGGCAGAGATTGCAGTGAGCCAAGATTGCGCAATTGCACTCTAGCCTGGGCTGCAGAGCAAAACTCCATCAAAAAAAAAAAAAAAAAAGAAAGAAAGAAAGAAGAACTTAACATCGAAGTTGAATTTAGGACGCTAACTGCCAGCTCAGTGGACACGGTATTCATAGCACACATACCCAGGATTGATAAGGTTCCCTTAGCTAATCTCCTGCAGCTAGAGAGCTCAAACAGATGACGACAGGAGTGTTAATCATTTCCTTGCTAAGCAATAGTAGTCATAAGTTCCTGCTAAAAGTGAAATCACGCCCTCCTGTTTAAACACAGTTAAAAACTTTTAACTTAGTTTATGTTGCAGTTTCTCCCTTCTAGGTTAAGCACATGGAAATTTGTTTGGCAATTCTTTTTACAGCATTATTTCCATTTGTTACTCCCACAAGCTGGAGTTTATCTGATTGTGTGGTACATGGAAAATTCAGGACAAAATTCAATGGCCGAAGGCTGAGCGAGGTTTACCCTGGCTGTAGTTATGAAGAGGGTAAGTGAATAAACATCTCTGTTGCTCTTACTTATGTTTATTTTCTGTTATGCTAGATTTTATACACCACAAAATGCACAAAGCATAATCTTGCAATTATAGTTAACCATTTAGATTTGCTTGATAATTGTGTTTAAGTGATCACAGGCTAAAACTAAGAAATTAAAATGCACAATGAAGCATGCATGACAAAATTACTTCAGTTTCTTCTCGAAAAAAATGTTTTTATTAATTAAACAGCTTGTTTTGTTAATTGAACTGTTATTGGAATGTATTTCTGCATTGATGTAATGTTGGACTGTTCAGTAAACAGACTAGAGACCATTTTATGTGAACGAAAAGACAAATAATTTTATTATTGGAAACAGTCAAGTTGGAAACTGGATAGAACATTTGGAGGCAGGATTTAAATGTCAAATAATTCTGGTTCAAATAGAAATATTGTTTTATGGCTGTGTGTTTCCATTTAGCAAATGACTTTTTTCTTGTTTCTTGAAATCTATTTGAAATAGATTTTTCATGACAGTTTTATAAATAAAGCCTCTATCAATATCTCAGTTATTTTCTTTCCTGAAAAGGAAAATTATATTTGGTTATAATGAAAGGACTTTCATTAGAAAAATACTGGTTCTTTTATTGCCCATTCAATTGCGATGATGTTTATTTCAAGAAAAATACAGATGATTTTTCTTTGAGGCATAGTAAAATCCTGGGCACATAGAAGACTTTGTGGAAATAGCTATTGATTATTTATCTTAAAAAAAAAAACTGAATTTATCCTAATAGATTTTAGAAGATACGTTTAAGTCATTTGTGTAAGATCTTGCTTTAGCCTCCTGAGTACCTGGGATTATAGGTATGCGCCACCACGTCCGGCTAATTTTGTATCTTTAGTAGAGAGGGGTTTCTCCATGTTGGTCAGGTTGGTCTCCAACTCCCAACCTCAGGTGATCCGCCTGCCTTGGCCTCCCAAAGTGCTGGGATTACAGGCGTGAGCCACTGCACCTGGCCAATTTCTGCTTATCTTTTCATGTGCATGACATCTTTCCAATATTATGGCCAACCGTGGAGAATACAGATTGTCTTGTGACCCTTTCTGTCCCCAGTGCCTAGCAGAGGACTTCATACACAGTAGGAGTATGTGTTTTTTTTATTTTTTTGCTGGATATTCTTTTTACAAACATTTGTGCTGTTCTTAATGCTGTTATACTGCTGTAACTCTCCAAGACCATGTATTGTGTCCAATAGGCACTGAATATATGTTTGTTGAATGAATGGTTGATGCTTGACTCTGGCACATAGTCTCTGTGTATATGAGTGGTTAGCTTTAGTTCTGAAGGAGATGGAAGGAGGCTGAGTGACTTGGGATATTTTTTGATTGCCAATAACAGAACACTTGATTAAGTCTGGCAGAAGCAGAAACAAAAGAGAATTTATTGGCTCAAATAGCAGTTCAGTGGTACACGTGGTTTGAAAAATAGCTAAACACTGGCTCAAAGTGATCTCTCTCTCTCTGTCTGTCTGTTATCTGTTATTTTGTTCTCAGACAAGCTTTCTCCTTGAGGTTGTAAAATAGCTGCCAGAATCTCCAGAAGCCCTATTTGCTATTTTCAATCCAGCAGAAAAAAGAGAATGTCTTTGTTCAGCATTCCTAGGAAACAAAATCAAAACACTCACTCGGAGTGAATGAACTCTAGTCAACACTAACTATGGCCAGAGAAGTTAATGTACTGGTTTTATGAGCTTCTAGGACTCAAGCCTCAAGCTTTACCATTGGATGAAGGGTGGGAGAAAGGTGGATCCCCAAATAAAAATCAAGGCAGTTGCCATATCAGGAACGGATATCTGGAAGTTAAGTAATAAATGTCAATGACACTTAACAATAAATCAGTGACATTAAACAATAAATGTGAAGCGTAAAGATGGTTATTTCATTCTCTTCTGTTCTACTCCCCCTAAGTACATTCAAATATTAGTAATTCATATATGCAAGAACCTAATCACCTCTAGCTCTATAAAGAGGTACATATAGGTACTAACTGTTAAGGAGAAGGCAGATGGAAAGAACCTGCTGTCAAAAGAGGTATCAGAGAGGATATATAGCAGTTTCAAAGGTACCTGAAATTATACTTTGGATATAGTAGATTCTTAACTAATATCTGCTGATTTATTTAAAGGAGGAAAAGAACATGACTGGGCAAAGGGGAAGGGATATTTGTTTTCAGCCTACGGTGTACTAGGCATCATATTCAGCTCTCAATATATATGTCTCAATCTTCACAGGATTAAAAAAAAATCTTCATTTACAGTTACAAGATAGAGGTTCAAAAAAGCTAAGTAACTTGCCAAAAAGTCAACCAATGAGTAAAACAAGTCTGTTGCGCTCTGAATTACGTACCTTTTCATAATACCACAATTGTAAAAACCAGATATGAGTTGAAAGATAAGCTCAGATATTGGCTGTGGCAACTCAATTTACCTGACTAAAGAATAGAGTATGGACTAGGCACAAAGGCAGTCCTGAAAATTGACAAAAAGTAGCGTCATTCAGGACAGGGGATGGCAAGCTAGGGCCTGTGGGCCAAATCCAACCTCCTGCATGCTTTTGTAAATATAATTTCATTGGAACACAGTCACATTAGTTTGTTTACCTATTGTCAGTGGCTGCTTTTGCATTACAAAGGTACAGATGAGTATCCCAGTAGCTGAGTAGTTGCAACAGACACCATATGGCTTGTGAACACTAAATATTACTATCTGGCACTTCACAGAAAATGTGTGTCAACTTATAACCCAGCATTTACATTTTTATGTGGTCAGTTATTCTCAGAAGGGATGAGATTGTCGTTATCAATCCAGGTCTGTTGACAATTCTTGTGGTTATATGTGTAGCATTCTCCCAAGCATCAATACATTCGTCTATTGAATAAACCTTTATTGAGCACCTGCAATGTGTTGGACACTATGAGCTCATATTCTATTGTGAAGATTACAGAAGACAGTTGGAGGCCGGGCGTGGTGGCTCACGCCTGTAATCCCAGCACTTTCGGAGACTGAGGCGGGCAGATCACCTTAGGTCAGGAGTTTGAGACCAGCCTGGCTAACATGGTGAAACCCCACTTCTACTAAAAATACAAAAAAGTAGCCGGGCATGGTTCTGCATGCCTGTAATCCCAGCTACCCGGGGGGTGAGACAGGAGAATTGCTTGAATCTGGGAGGTGGAGGTTGTGGTGAGCCGTTGTGAGCTCAACCCTTGGCAGAGGGCCTAGAAGGCGATAGGGGATCAAAATAATAAATACTTGATGAGTGAACTAATGAATCAATTAATGTGGTAGAGGTAAGCACAGGATGCCAAGGTAACAGACATAACCTAGACTATGATGGGATGAAGTCAGGCTGTGAAGTTGAAGAAGTATAGAAGTGAAAGGAGAAAAGGCTGAAAGTGGGGTGGCCAGCAAAGAGAGAGGGTTTGTAGTAGGAGTTCAGTGGACCTTCTTGGGACAAGGTGTATCCCTGTGCAGCTGGAGGAAAAGAGGACTAAGGTCCTCAGCCATATTTGGTAGGAGATTTGATGTGGGATATAACAGAAAATTATTCAGTTCCCAACTGAAGAACCTCCAGAGGCTTTCTGCTGCTGACAGGATTAAATCAAGACTTCTTGGTGAAGCTGCCAAGTCCTCTATAATTTATTCTAGGTTGATTCAATCTTGTTTTTTTAATTTATATTTTCAAGTTTAAATAGAGATGGGGGTCTCACTATGTTTTCCAGGCTGGTCTTGAACTCCTGCCTTGGCCTCCCAAAGTGCTGGGATTATAGGCACGAGCCACCACACCCAGCCTGATTCAATCTTACTTCCCTTACTTCCTTACTCAGCTCCTGCCATCTGGTTTTAGGCTTCCCGATGGTGCTTTTTTTTGCTTTTTTTTCAATCCGGTGTCTTTAAAAAGATATTTCACCTCCTTGGGATGCCCATTCCTCTCTCTCTCTAATCTACATTACCCATTAGATAAGATCTGATGCAATTGTGACCTTTCTGACAGATCTCGCCTACCCACATCAATCTTCACCGATGTCTTTTTTTTTTTGGATTCCTTTACTTGTAACCATCAACCACTTTTTTTTTTTTTTTTGGATTCCTTCACCTATAACCATCAACTGCTTCTTGTTTTAAAAAATTATTATTTTTGAGACGGAGTCAGCTCACTGCAACCTCTGCCTCCCAGGTTCAAGCAATTCTCCTGCCTCAGCCTCCTGAGTAGCTGGGATTATAGGCACTTGCCACCATGCCCAGCTAATTTTTATATTTTTAGTAGAGACGGGGTTTCACCGTGTTGGCCAGGATGGTCTCGAACTCGTGACCTCAGGTGATCTGCCTGCCTTGGCCTCCCAAAGTGCTGGGATTACAGTTGTGAGCCACTGAGCCTGGCCCATCCACTTATTTTAGACATGGAATCAATGCTGCCTCGGATGATTTTGAAATGTTTCATGGGATGATGCTTTGCATCCACCGTTACGTTGTGGGTTTCCAGAAATAGGGAACATAAGACATTTCCCTCATATTCTCTCAGTACCCAGAATAATACTTTATGTACACTTAATATTTGGGTAAACACTTAAGCATTTACTGAATAAATGAATGAATGAGTCAGATGAATAAAATGTTATAAGATTGAAAACGCTGCTGAAAAAGGAAGTTGGAAAATGGAAAATAATTAGAGAAGATGCTAATAGGACAGGGAAAATAATTTTCACTTTGCAGTTAGAGGTATTCTAAAAAGGTCAAATTTTAAGGAAAAATATTTAAATTAGGAACTCAGATGTGGAGAAGCGAGTTAACTACTTCTGAGTTTTGGGCACTTCATGATCATTTATCTGTGCAATTTCTCTTCTTGTTTTTATTTATGTATCTGTTTGTTCATTTGTTTATATAATCCACTTTATCTCTATTCTCTATTGTCATTCCCTCTTATTTCCACAGCAGCCATTCTAATGAGGTTAATGTGCATCCTCTTTGTGTATGTGGTTTTGTAAAATCTGTAGTTTTGTTTTTTTAGTATTTGTACAATTTTTATAAATATGTTCATATGCTATGGATGTTAATCTGCTTTTGACTTTTTTCACTAAATGTTACAGATTTTAGGATCTATACATATTGCTGTGGTATAGATCTATTATTTCAAATTGCTACATAATATATACACTCCCTGGTGTGAATTCACTCATTGTACCTATTTGCACCTCCAGTGATGGAAATTAATATTACCTCCAATTCCTTGTACTACAAACTATGATGAACTTCCTCATAGTGTCCCTTCATAGATCTAGCGTGGGAATTTATTTGGGCTCTAGATCCAGGAATGGGATTGCTGGATCACAAAGCATATGTTTGTTTAATATGAATAAGAGGTATCAGGTTTCTCTGCTGAATGGAAGTACTAGTCTACACACATTTGTTCCTTCCCTGCTCCCCGACCCCTGCAACCAACCAAAGAGTGCCTATAAACTACAATCACCAACGATCACAGGCTGAATGTTATTATCATCTATTTGGGACACAGCAGAAGGAAACAATGGGGTGACAGGTGGACTGAGAACAGGAGAGACTCAAAGGTGCCAACAGGTGGCCAGCTCCTCCTGCAGCCTGGAGTGGAATCTGAAAGCCTGGAGGCTCTGGCTTTGCAAGGTAAGGGTGGGCCAGGGCCAGGCAGCAGGAGACCCAAGACCTGACAATGGGAGCTCACCTAAGCCATGGCTCAGACACCCAACAGATGTGCTTTCCTCAGTGCCTGCACTTGCCAGTGCTGACTCGGCCGCTTTCCAGGGTATCCTGCCGCCCAGCAGCTGCCTCCTGCTCTTCTTATCCATGGTGGCCTAGTGGGGCCGTTGTCTCCTCTCTCCAGGTTCCTTTGTCTCTCTTACATCACTCCTCCCACAACCTGATGCCACGAAGACTGCCAGAATTTGAATAGGTTGCAGGGAACTGGAGGGAAGTCCAGGCAGGGCCACCACCCCAGACTCTCCATGGGGCACCATCTTGCTCCCAATCTGGAATCTGTTCACTTCCCAGCCTGTACCCAAACCCAACTCAGACCTTTGTACTCAGCCCCACCCACTTCTCCAGCTGTCTGGGTCCTGGGGCAGCCCTCTTCGTCACTGGCATCCAGAACCAGGCCAGGTCTTCTGGTAAGACCCTAAGGCTGGTGACGTGTTGATCTCGCTTGTCCTTTATTGCTGAGAACTGAGCTCTTGACTGTGTCAATGTCATGGCACCATATTCTTTGACCTCTGAGAAGTCCTTGCCCCAGTGACCCTTTCCATGCTCCTTTGAGGGGATTTACTCTGCCATTCAGGATGGCAAGAGGCATCATCAGGTTGTATTCCTGAGACCTCAGTACCCCTGGGCCTCCAGGCCCAGCCACCTCGCCCAGCCTCAGAAGACAATTTGAAAAGTCTCCCACTGACCAAAGATGGGACGAATCACATTTCAATAACAATGAGAATTGCAACAGACTGTCAATTAGTTATCTATTACTGTACAACAAATTACTGTAGAGCTTTGCTTAAAGGCAACACATTTATTGTATCACACAGTTTCTGAGAATCAGGAACCCAGGAGCAGCTTACCTGGTGATTCTGTCTCAAGGTCTCCAATGACACAGCAGTTAGGCTGCGAGCTGGGGATACATTAATCTGAATCTGGGTCCGAAAGATCTGCTTTCAAACTCCCTTATGTAGCTTTTGGCAGGAGGCGTCGGTTCCTCATGATGTGTGCTTCTTCACGTGACTGTTTATAACACGGCTTCCCCCAGAGTGAGTATAGAGAGAAAGTGGGAGTTGTCCAGCGAGTGCCCACCTAATCTCGGACGTGACACAGCATCATGTCTGCTATATTTTATTGGCTATACAGACCAATGCTTGTACAATGTGGGAGGGAAGTACACAAGGCTGTGTGGACAGGAGTCATTGGGGACCATCTTGGAAACTGACTCTCACAGTCCAAAACCCTTCAGATATGCTTTAATCTATGAGTTCACAACAATATTTAAAACAAACAGCTGGGCACGGTGGTCAGCGCCTATAGTCCCAGCTATTCAGGAGGTTGAGGAAGGAGGATTATTTGAGCCCAGGAGTTTGGGGCTATAGTGTACTATGACTGTGCCTGTAAATAGCCATTGCACTCCCGCCTGGGTAATATAGCAGACTCCATCTCTACAAACAAACAAAGTTGTTCTTCTAAGGATGACAGAGAACCATACGTTATCTTAAAAACTGGGAAAGTAGGCTGGGCGCGGTGGCTCATGCCTGTAATCCCAGCACTTTGGGTAGGTGGATCACGAGGTCAGGAGTTCGAGACCAGACTGACCAACATGGTGAAACCCCATCTCTAGTAAAGATACAAAAAATTAGCTAGGCATGATGGCAGGCACCTGTAATCCCAGCTACTTGGGAGGCTGAGGGAAGAGAATCGCTTGAACTCGGGAGGCGGAGGTTGCGGTGAGCCGAGATTGTGCCATTGCTCTCCAGCCTGGGCAACGGAGTGAGACTTCGTCTTAAAAAAAAAACCAAAAATACAAAAAACAAAACAACAACAGTAAAAACCAAAGAATAGATGAGTAAAAGTTTCTCTTTATAAAATTATTTCAGCTGGGCCAGGCACGGTGGCTCACACCTAGAATCTCAGCACTCGGGGAGGCTGAGGTAGGCAGATCACAAAGTCAGGAGATTGAGACCATCCTGGCTAACACGGTGAAACCCCGTCTCTAATAAAAATACAAAAAATTAGCTGGGCATGGTGGCATGCGCCTGTAGTCCCAGCTACCCGGGAGGCTGAGGCAGGAGAATCGCTTGAAACCAGGAGGCGGAGGTTGCAGTGAGCTGAGATCGAGCCACTGCACTCCAGCCTGGGCAACAGAGTGAGACATCACTCAAAAAACCAAAAAACAAAAACAACAACAGCAAAAACCAAACAATAGATGAGTAAAAGTTTCTCTTTATAAAATTATTTCAGCTGGGCCAGGCACGGTGGCTCATGTCTGTAATCCCAGCACTTTGGGAGGCCGAGGTGGGTGGATCACGAGGTCAGGAGAGCGAGACCATCCTGGCTAACATGGTGAAAGCCTGTCTCTAGTAAAAAAAAAAAAATACAAAAAATTAGCTGGGTGTGGTGGCATGCATCTGTAGTCCCAGCTATCCAGGAGGCTGAGGCAGGAGAATCGCTTGAACCCGGGAGGTAGAGGTTGCAGTGAGTTGAGACTGATTGCACCACTGCACTCCAGCCTGGGTGACACAGCGAGATTCTATCTCAAAAAAAAAAAAAAAAAAAAAAAAAGGCGGGGGGTCCTCGTTAGTATAGTGGTGAATATCCCCGCCTGTCATGTGGGAGACCAGGGTTCGATTCCCTGATGAGGAGGCTAATTATGTTTGGCTGGGTACGGTGGCTCACGCCTGTAATCCCAGCACTTTGGGAGGCCGAGGCGGGTGGATCATGAGGTCAGGAGATCGAGACCATCCTGGCTAACATGGTGAAACCCCGTCTCTACTAAAAATACAAAAAAATTAGCTGTATGGATTTTGGCCAAATGGCTTGGGTTATTCAATAGAAAAAGTGTAAGGAAAAGAGATGGAGGGAAACCCTGACATTAAAAGAAACAGAAAAGAACAATTTTTATGTATTTATTTATTTATTTTTAGATGGAGCCTCACTCTGTTGCCTAGGCTGGAGTGCAGTGGCGCGATCTTGGCTCACTGCAACCTCTGCCGCCAGGGTTCAAGCAATTCTCCTGCCTCAGCCTCCCGAGTAGCTGGGATTACAGGCACTTGCCATTGTGTCTGGCTAATTTTTGCACTTTTTAGCACAGACGGGGTTTCACCATCTTGGCCAGGCTGGTCTTGAACTCCTGACCTCGTGATCCACCTGCCTCGGCTACCCAAAGTGCTGGGATTACAGGCGTGAACCACTGCGCCTAGCCCCAATGTTTTTAAAAAAATAGTCCAGGCTAACTCCAGAAGCGAGGAGTGTACACTTGATTGATAAAATCATAAAGAAATTCAAGGAAGGTATAAAAGTCTAAATAGTGGAAGGAAATTATTTCTATAAAAGTCAAGATCATTGTTACTTTTTGAGGGAGGGACAAGACAGTGATAGAGATGTGGCACATGGAGAGAGGCTTCTGGGAGGCTGGCAGTTTTATTTCTCGACCTGGTAGATAGTTACAAGAGCATTTACCTGGCAATAATTCACTAAGACATTAATTTGAGTTATGGGATTTTTCTGAATCTGTGTTTTAGTTTTACAATAAAAATAAAAAATAACATTGCTGAAGATAATACATGAACGTAGTAAAATATTCAAAGTGTGTGTGTGTATAAAATTTCCTCTCTCATTTTAAAAGCATAAATGGTAGAATTACAATACCATGCATATATTCTGATCTTTGCTTATTTTACTGAATATTTTATTTTGTAGATCATTCTGTATCAAATAGGGCCAAATGGGATAAGAATTCAGTCTCAACTTCTAGGCTAGAACCAATATATTTTAACTTACAAATAACAGTTTAAATAAGTGGATACTTTTTCCTAAGAATATATTCCATTAAGTCAGAAGATGTCTCAATATAGAGATAGCATGTGGGCTGGGCACGGTGGCTCATGCCTGTAATCCCAGCACTTTGGGAGGCCGAGGCAGGTGGATCACAAGGTCAGGAGTTTGAGACTAGCCTGACCAATGTGGTGAAACCCTGTCTCTACTAAAAATACAAAAATTGGCCGGGCGTGGTGACACGCGCCTGTAATCCCAGCTACTCAGGAGGCTGAGGCAGGAGAATTGCTTAAACCAGGGAGGCGGAGGTTGCATTGAGCCGAGATCACATTACTGCACTCCAGCCTGGGTGACAGAGTGAGACTCCATCTCAAAAAAAAAAGAGATACCATGCACATTCATTTTGAAGGTATGCATTTCTCATGAAGTTTAAAATGAGAGTTCATTTTCCTCCCCAAGTTCTCAGCTTAAACAAACCTGCTCACACTTTGATTCAGACAAGATTACCTGGGGGAAGGGTGGATGGTAAAGTTAGTAGACTGCTTTTTCAGCATTTCCCTGGATGAATTCTCAGACATATTTTATGGCAAGGATTAAAACAACACACTGGTGACTAACCTTTGTGCTTCTTTGTTGATAACAGCCTGTTTCTGATAATAATTAGGATTAAAGGAGATAGATGTACAGGCTTCTACAGCCTTTAAACTGTAATGTTGAACCAGTAAATATTTTCTAGGCACCAGATTATATTGAGTTTTTTTTTAAAAAAACAACTTGGCCAAGTGTTTTAACTCTCTCTTTATTTCCTTTAATATTTCTTACTTTTTCAGGCACCTGAATAGTATTTTCTGAGTACCTACCAGGGAGTTAGCAATGCTCAGTACCCTAGGGTACAAAGGGGGGAAGTATAAAGACTTACTGATTATAGTCTTAGGAGATTCAACATATGTATCCATATAACAGAGCTAGAAAACAAGACAGTATTATATATGTCTGTGGGTTTAAGTCACAATGTATGTAGAACATATATTGACTGGGGGTGAGGGATAAAAGACTACAAATCAGGTTCAGTGTATACTACTTGGGTGATGGGCGCACCAAAACCTCACAAATCACCACTAAAGAACTTACTCAACCGGGCGCGGTGGCTCATGCCTGTAATCCCAGCACTTTGGAAGGCCGAGACAGGCAGATCACCTGATGTCAGCAATTGAAGATCAGCCTGACCAACATGGAGAGACCCTGTCTCTACTAAAAATACAAAATTAGCCGGGCATGGTGGCACAGGCCTGTAATCCCAGCTCATCGGGAGGCTGAGGCAGGAGAATCGCTTGAACCTGGAAGGTGGAGGTTGCGGTGAGCCAAGATAGCACCATTGCACTCCAGCCTGAGCAACAAGAGTGAAACTCTGTCTCAAAAAACAACAACAACAACAACAAAAAAAAAACAACTTACTCGTGTAACCAAATACCACCTGTTCCCCCAAAAGCCTATGGAAAAAAACAACAACAACATTTGTTGACATATGCAATGTATATATAAATACACCAGCCTTGGTGAGACCTCCCGTGCCTTTAATCCCAGCTACCTGGGAGGCTGAGGCACGAGACTTGCTTGAACCCAGGAGGCAGAGGCTGTACTGAATCAAGAATGTGCCACTGCACTCCAGCCTGAGCGACAGAAACTGTCTCAAAAACAAACAAACAAAAAACCCAAAAAACAAAGTGACTTTCCTTGTAAAGTTGAAGCAGAAGAAACATCCTTTTCATGCCCACTAAAACTGCCTTGTTTGGGGATTTGGTTATTATCTTTCACTGTGCTAATTTCTTATAAGAAAGGATAAACAACTTAGTTTCAGCTTGGTGGTATGGAACCTTAGCATGAGCGACTCGATTTTGGTTTGGTCTGTTAGGTCTAGTGCAGGAGCTCAGTCCAAACCAATGGCCTCCTATACATTTCATTTAACATCACAAAGTAAAATTTCTCCCAATCCAAGCATTTACACATTGAACTATCAATTCTATTAAAAACATGACATTAAAAGTGCAAGACAGGGAGCTGATGAGAAGTGGGCAAAGAAATACTGAAAAGAGAGCTTCTAGAAGGAAATACACTAGAATAATGACAGTTGTTGTCTAGAAGAGGTAGAATTACCAGTGATTCACTTTCTCCCTCTATGGTGGGAGAACACTCTTTCTCCCTTTCCCATGTACCCTTTTGAATTTCCCCAGTTCTGTACAACCAAGGTGTACTTATTATTCTTCTAGAGACACGGTCTTGCTTTTTTCTCCAGGCTGGAGTGCAGTGCCATGATCATAGCTCACTGCAGCCTCGAACTTCTGGGCTCCTGAGAGCCTCCTGCCTCATCCTCCTGAGTAGCTAGGACTACAGCTGCATACCACCATGCCAGCTATTTTATTTTATTTATTTATTTATTTATTTTTGCAGAGATAGGAGTCTTGCTTTGTTGCCCAGGCTCAACTGTTGCCCTGGTCTTGAACTCCTGGCCTCAAGCAATTCTCCTGCCTCAGTCTTGTAAAGTGTTGGCATTACAGGCATGATCTACCACGTGGGAGCATTTTGCTTTTTTGTTTTTTTTTTTTTGAGATGGAATTTCACTCGTTACTTTTTGCTTTTTCCTGGCCCATTTTGCTTTTATAATCAGAACAATAAGAATGCTGGCCAGGCTTGGTGGCTCACACCTGTAATCCCAGCACTTCAGGAGGCCGAGGCGGGCAGATCACCTGAAGTCAGGAGTTCGAGACCAGCCTGGCTGACATGGTGAAACCCCTTCTCTATTAAAACTAGAAAAATGAGCCCAGCTTGGTGGAGGCCACTTGTAATCCCAGCTACCTCGGAGGCTGAGGCAGGAGAATCGCTTGAATCTCCTGGGAAGCGGAGGTTGCAGTGAGCTGAGATGGCACCACTGCACTCCAGCCTGGGCGACAGAGTGAGACTCTGTCTCAAAACAAACAAATAAACAAACAAAAAACAAAAGAAAAGTAAGAATGCGTCTGGAATGAGGGAGACACATGCAACTTTGCAACTTTTTGGAAGCAGTTTCTAGTACTAGTTGAAGGTGGGGAGGTGGAATATGGAGCAGTGTGCTCCTTTAAGGTAGAGGTGAGGTTGTTGCTAGGTCCAGCAGCATCATAGGAGAACCTTTTGAGTGCAGCAGACACACAGGCACACATTCAGAACTTCACAGAGAAGGAGTATCTACGTAGAGACAGAACCAATTCTGCCCTTCCCTTTCCTTGTTTCCCTCAATGGGATGCAGAGTCACCATTGACACCCTCAGACGGCGTCTTGCCAGAGTCAAAAAAAGAACCCAATTCCTTATGGACCACAAATCCTTTAAACCCTGGGATTATATTACTATTCCAGAAGTTATACTGAAAACTTTGCCCTCTGTTAAGGGAATGATGACAAATATCCAGCTCTCCTACTTCTTGAACCAGACCTGGTATTAAGTGCTCATCCTCAACAAGGGGAAAAAGAAGGGAAGTATCCGGATATCTCTAACTAATGTCTTCCTGAAATACATTTGCTTTCCTGGTGGTCCTGATTGTGAACTTGGTCCCATGATCATAATCATAGAACCATTTCCATTTCTGTCCTGAGCTTGACAGAGCAGTGATTCAGCTTCCTGGGTCCTATGTTGTTCTAGATGGGATTCTAAGACTATAAATACTTACAAATACTTACTCTATGTCATTTAGATAGAGTTTACAGCCCAAATATGAGTGTTTGTCTTCTAATCTCTGCTTACCTTGATGATGAGTTGCATTATTTGCAATAATGATTTTCTCCTTTTGTGGTTTTTGATTTCCCCATGCTATACAACTTTGTAAAATACTTTAGAGAAATTTGATACTACCTGTGCAATGTCCTTTTTCTCCCCGTAGATACAATCATGCTGGCCTAAGCATACTAATGCCATAAAAAAACTACAATGCTTCAGATTGCTTATTCTTCATGCTTTTTTTTTTTTTTTTTTTTAAATAAGAATTTCTGGCAGGGCATGGTGGCTCATGCCTGTATCCCAGCACTTTTGGAGGCTGAGGCGAGAGGGTCATTTGAGCATAGGCGTTCTAGACCAGACTGGGCAACATGGTGAGACCCCTCATCTCTACAAAAAATTAAAGAAAAATTAGTCAGGCATGGTGGTGAGTGCCTGTAGTACCAGCTACTTGGGAGACTGAAGTGGGGGGATCATATGAGCCCAGGAAGCTGAAGCTGCAGTGACCCGTATTCACACCTCTGCACTCCAGCCTTGGTGACAGAGCGAGACCTTGACTCAAAATAAATAAATAAATAAATTCCTGAGCTCTATTAAATATAAATGCTTAGCACTTTGCCTCCATTTTTGGTAACTTTGTTTTTAATTTTAATTTTTTGGTTTGAGATGGAGTCTCACTCTGTCACCCAGGCTGGAGTGCAGTGGCACTATCTCAGCTCACTGCAACCTTTGCCTCCCAGGTTCAAGCGATTCTTCTGCCTTGGCCTCATGAGTAGCTAGGACTACAGGTGAGCGCCACCACACCCGGCTAATTTTTGTATTTTTTTTTTTAGTAGAGATGGGGTTTCACCATATTGGCCAGGCTGGTCTGGAACTCCTGACCTCATGATCCGCCTGCCTCAGCCTCCCAAAGTGCTGGGATGACAGGCATAAGCCACTGTGGCCGACACATTTTTGGTAACTTTTAAAGTAAGAGATTATAATTTTGAACAGGTATGATAGTTTGTTAAAGAATAAAGATACCAAGATTTTTAGTATTCTTCAGTATGTCAATTGCATTTTCAACTCCACAATTTCTGCTTCTTTTTTTTTTTTTTTTTTTTTTTGAGACAGGGTCTCATGTTGTCATTCAGGCTGGAGTGCAGTGGTGTGATCATAGCTCACCGCAGCCTTGACTTCCCAGGGTCAGGTGATCTCCCACCTCAGCCTCCTAGGTAGCTGGCATTACAGGCATGCACACTACACCTGGCTAATTTCTTGTATTTATTGTAGAAACAGGGTTTTGTTATGTTGCCCAGGCTAGTCTCGAACTCCTGAGCTCAAGCAATCTGCCCATCTTGGCCTCTCAAAGTGCAAGGATTATAGGCATGAGCTACTGCACTCCATGATTTTTCAAAAATTATTTCAATCTCTTTGTTAAGTTTATCTGACAGAATTCTAAATTACTTCTCTGTATCAAGCTTTGGGTTTCTCAGAACAGCTATTTTGAATTCTCTGTATGAAAGGTCACATATCTCTGTTTTCCCAGGATTGGTCGCTGGAGCCTTAGTTATTTTGGTGAGGTCATGTTTTCCTGAATGGTCTTAATGCCTGTGGATGATATTTGTCAGTGTCTGGGCATTGAAGAGTTAGGTATTTATTGTAGTCTTCACAGTCTGGGCTTGTTTGCATTTGTCATTGGGGAGGCTTTCCAGATATTCAAAAGGATTTGGATGTTATAATCTAAGCTGTATTTGCATTAGAGGGCACCCAAAGCCCAGTAATGCTATAGTTCTTGCAGACTCCTAACATTACTGCCTTGGCGATCTTGGATAAGATCTAGAAGAATTCTCTGGATTACCAGGCAGAGTCTCCTGTTACCTTCCCTTACTTTCTTCCAAACAGAGGGAGTCTCTCTATCTTTGTGCTGAGCTACCTGGAGCTCGGGGTGGGGTGATGTAAGCACCCCTGTGGCCACCACCACTGGGACTGCTCTGGGTCAGACCTAAAGCCAGCACAGCACTGGGTCTTGCCCAAGGCCCACTGTAACCACTACCTGGCTATGGCTTATGTTTACTCATGGTCCTGGGGCTGTACGATCAGCAGGTGGTGAAGCCAGCCAGGGTTGTGTCCTTCCTTTCAGGGTGGTGAATTCCCCCAGGCCTTGGGTGGGTCCAGAGATGCTGTCTGGCAGCTAGAGACTAGAGTCGAAAACCTTAGAAGTTTACCTGGTGTTCTATGCTACTGTGGCTGAGCTGGGCCTCAAACCACAAGACACAGTCCTTCTCATTCTTCCTTCACCTTGCCACAGGCAGAGGAGCTTCATCCCATGGCCACCTCTGCCACAGGCCCATCAGGAGTATTGCCAGGTTACTGCCGGTGTTCACTTACGACCCAAGGTTTCTGAAGTCAACTTGTGGTGAATGCTGCCAGGCCTGGGACTCATGCTTCAGGGTAGTAGGCTCTTCTCCAGTCCAGGGCTGGTCCTGAAATGCTGTCCAAGAGCCAAGGTCTGGAATTAGGGACCCCAAGAGCCTGCCTGGTGCTCTATCCTACTGTGGCTAGCTGGTACCTAAGGTGCAAGACAAAGTCCCCTTTACTTTTCCCTCTGCTTTTCTCAAGTAGACGGAGTCTCTCACTGTAGTCAACACAGGTGGGAATGTGCTGGATCTCACCTCAAACCAGCACCTCTCAGAGTCTCACCCAAGGCCCATGGCTTACTGCTTGGGTATCACTGCTGGTTACTCAGGACCCAAAGATTCTTTAGCCAGCAAGTGATGGTTCCTGCCAGGACTGGGTCCCTCCCTTCAAGGGAGTGGGTTCCTTTCTGGCCCAGGGTGTGTCTGGAAATGTCATCTGGGACCTAGGGCCTGCAATGGGGGCCTCATGACTCTGACCGATGTCCTGTCTTACTGTGGTTGAGCTGGTATCCAAGGTGCAAGACAAAGCTCTCTTCACTCTTCCTTCTCCTCTCCTCAAGTGGAAGAAGGAGGTCTCTTGTGGCAGGAGCTGTGTTGCCTGGGGTTGGGGGAGAGGTGGCGCAAGCACCCCCTTAGCTGTCCTACCTTGTGTCTCAGTAGGTGACACACCCTCCAGGTCCGCTTGGTCTGAGCCCAGCTCAGCAGTAGGATTTACAGTTCCTGAGGCCTAAACTGCCTTTCAAGAATATTTAGAGCCTCAGAGCACTCCAGTCTGTGGTGTGGCGAGGCTTGCTGGAACTTGAGTTCTGACTGCTCAGATGGATGATTCCTCTTTATCTAGAGCTGGTCTAAATGTTCTCTCAGTGGGCAGGCGTTGGCTGAGCTCAGCCTGGTTTTGCTTTCTCCTGTGACAAGGCAGCACTGAGTTCAATGCAAAGCCTCACAACCACTGCTTTCTCCCTCTCCCAATCACACAGATTTCTCCATGCCAAGTGGCTGCTGTGAATGGGTGGGGAAGGGGTGGCATCCGCAATTCAATACTGTCTTTTATAGACTGTTGGTGGGAGTGTAAATTAGTTCAACCATTGTGGAAAGCAGTGTGATGGTTCCTCAAAGAGCTAAAAACAGAACAACCACTAAACCAGCAATCCCATTACTGGGTATATACTCAAAGAAACATCAATTGTTGTACCATAAAGGCACATGCACATGCATGTTCACTCCAGCATTATTCGCAATAGCAAAGACATAGAACCAATCTAAATCTCATCAATGGCAGATTGGATTAAAAAAGTGTAGTACATATACACCATGGAATACTATGCAGCCATAAAAAAGAACAAGATCATATATTTTGCATGAAATGGACGGAGCTGGAGGCCATTATCCTTAGCAAATGCAGGAACAGAAAGCCAAATACTACATGTTCTCACAAGCTCACTGTGAGCTAAATGATGAGAACACATGGACACAAAGGGGTAAGAACAGACACTAGAGCCCCTTGAGAGTGGAGGGTGGGATGAGGGAGAGGATCAGAAAAAATAACTATTGATACTTCTGACCCAGAGGTACTCAAACTGTTGATTTGGAGATATAAAAAAGTACTATTGGGTACTAGGCTTAGTACCTGGATGACGAAATAATCTGTACAATAAACCCCCATGACATGACTTTACCTATAAAACAAACCTACACTGTACCCCTGAACCTAAAATAAAAGTTAAAAATAAAAAAGACTGTCTTTCCTACCTCTTCAGTAACTCTTCCAGTGATATGAAGTTAAAACCAGGTACTGTGAGTGCGCACCTGATTTTTGGTTCTTAGAAAGGTGCTTTTTTTGTGTGTACACAGTTATTGAATTTGGTGTTCCTGTAGAGGGGATGATCGGGGCCTTCTATTCCACCTTCTTGCTCCGCCTCTTCCCAGTTTCATTTTTGATTGTTCATCTTCCTCTTATAAACTTGAGCTCCTTGTGGACTGGACAATGCCTTATTCATCTTTGTTTTCCTGGTGCCCAGCATGATGCCTGACAAACAGTCTATGTTCAGGAAATATTTGCTGGCCTGAATCAAACCACACTAGACTACTAATGAATATTTTAAAATTTATTTTTCACAGCTACCCTGGGCATAGGTGTGTTTGTGCCCAGAATAGTTTTATTTTTATTTATTTATTTTTTGAGATATGGTCTTACTCTGTTGCCCAGTCTGGAGTGCAGTGGTGCCATCATAGCTCACTGCAGCCCCAACCTCCTCAAGCAATCCTTTCACCTCAGCCATCCAAGTAGCTGGGACCACAAGTGTGAGCCACCACGCCTGGATAATTTTTGTATTTTTTTGTAGAGATGGGGTTTTGCCATGTTGCCCAGGCTGGTCTTGAAATCATGAGTTCAAGTGATTCTCCTGCCTCGGCCTCCCTAATTGCTGGGATTACAGGCATGAGCAACCATGCCCAGACGAGAAGAGTTTTATATGCAAGTTTGACAGTTGATTAAAGTGCTTGTGAAAGATACAGATTCCTGGGCCCCACCCTAGAAATCCTTATACAAGAGAGCTGGGTAGGGTGGTTGGAGCCTGGGAATCTGCACTTTTGACAAATGCCTGAGATGTTTCTAATACAGCTTGGGAACCAAAGGCAGCTTGTAGACTAGCACATCCAAGGTCTTACGCACTTCGAATTGCCCTTGTGTTTCAGGCAGTAAATGCCTTGAAGCTTGATCTGAAAAGAATAAATGATTATCCTAACATGTAGATTTACCAAAGATGGTAAACTAGAAGATGGTAGACTTCTCAAGAATCTTGGGTTCCAAATGGCTAGTCTTCTTGGTGTGTCTGCAGATTTCTGAGAACTCCCTGACCCTGGCCCTGTAAGAGACCTAACAAAGAAATTGTATGGAAAACATAGATCAAGAAGGATTTACTTACCTTAGAAGAGCTTTCAGAACCTGTTAACTGTTTATAGATTAACTCTTTAAAGGAGATGGGTTAACGAGAGGAAAGGAGATTAAATGTGTTTCTAGAAGAACAACAAATGGCCATGGCCTGTAATCCTAGCACTTATGGAGGCTGAAGTGGGTCGATTGCTTGAGTTCAGAAGTTCGAGACCAGCCTGAACAACATGGTGAAACCCTGTTCCTACAAAAATTACAAAAATTAGCCAGGTGTAGTGGCTTGCATCTGTAATCCCAGCTACTTGTGGGGGCTGAGGCTGGAGGACTGCTTAAGCCCAGGAGGTGGAGGTTGCAGTGAGCCGACATAGTGCCACTGCACTCCAGCCTGGGTGACAGAGCGAGACCCTGGCTCAATAACGACAGCAACAACAACAAAAAGAAAAACAACAAAATGCCAATATGCATATGAGGGACTACAATTTTCCAATAAACAAAGAAATGCTCATTAAAACCACATTGAGAAATGAGGGGAAAAAACCTGTAAACTGTCTGCAAATGTGAGTTCACTAGGCAAAAATTCCTAATAAACTAAATGAGTAGGTGTCCCTAATTTTAAGTCGGTTGTCAGGGATGAATGACTAGCATTGTTAGTTACACTTGTAATAATGTGAGCATCATTTTGCCTGTGTGCTTTGTGCCACCTCTGCCAACACACTGGGATCCACCCCAAATCACTGACTACAGCCTTAATCAAGACTGCCTAGGCCGGGCATGGTGGCTCACGCCTATAATCCTAGCACTCTGGAAGGCTGAGGCACGAAGATCGCTTGAGTCCAGGAGTTTGAGACCAGCCTGGGCAACATAGTGAGACCTCATTTCTTAAATAAATAAATAAATAAATAAATAAAATTAGCCAGGCACTGTGGTATGTGCCTGTCGTCCTAGCTACTCTCTGGAGCCTGAAGTGGAAGGATCACTTGAGCCTGGGAGCTCAAGGATGCAGTGAGCCATGATCCTGCCACTGCATTCCAGCCTGGGTGACAGAGCAAGACCCTGTCTCTAAAAAAAGAAGAAAGAAAGAAAGAATGAGAGAAAGAAAGAAAGACTGCCTATCCAGAGGAATTAACAACAACAACAAAAACCAAAAAAACAGAAATAAGAAAGCATTTGTATGTTACACATGAAGCACATTAAGTGATTTCCTTTGTTCAGTGTAACCTTGTGAGGGAACTGGATTTTTGTCCCTATTATTCCCATTGCATAGATAAATAAACTGAGGCTTGACATGCCCAATAAGTAACTGGTAGTAAAAGCAGTGCGTTAGCTTAAATCTCTGATATCCTCATGCCCCACACTGACTCAATAATAACAATACATTACCACGAAGGATGTCTGTGATGACAGTGGCCATTCCATTTGATCATTATTCTTCTCTTATCGAAGGAAGGTGGGAGTCACCTTCTTTTCTAGGCAGTTAGGTAACCGAAGCCAAAAGGTATTGTGACAAATCCACTGGGCTGTAAAAGGCAGCGTGTGGAGGTGGAGCCCAGAGCTTCTGCCTCCACAGTTAAAAGCTCAGACAGGGCTTTGGGAGCAGGGCCTGCAAATCAAAGATGAAAGAACAACCTATCTTGGAGCGCTTGCAGGTAAGCTCAGGCTGTTCGACTGGCGGGGAACAAGGACCTTAGGTGATTCACTAGATCTGCGCCCCCGGCCTTAGATACAAGTGGGTGGGGCCAGGGACACTACATCTAACAAGGATCTAGAAGAGCTAGGATTTACGAAATACCGGCTTTCAAGTTCTCTGGTCTCCACCCAAAGATGATTATCCTACCTAAGGCACAGGGCAGGTCCCGCAGCCGCGGTTTCAAGAGCTGGGATGCGGCCATAGCGGAGGTTGTGTCAGAACGGAAACCTAGCGGGGGTCGGGGCTTCAGCTTAGGGTGGTGGGAAACACCCCGGGAGAGGAGACAGGTCTGTGGTTCCGCTTCGGGCCGGCGGGAGAGGAGTTCGGAGGTAGCTTGAGCTGAGAACCTGGAGGAAAGAAGGCGCATTTCTGAGCGGCCAGGGGTACGGATCGCAGACTGGGACGCTGACGAGCCGGGGGTCGCGGATTTCCGAGGCAGCTGGAGAAGCGCCCAGACCGCCGTCCCTCTGCGCCCCTGCGCGTCCCCGTGCGCCCCCGTGCGCCCAGTGCCGGAGTCCCGGAGCGATGACAGCGCCGGTTACGGTAAACGCCCGCCCCGCCGCAGTCCGCTTCCTTCCCCAACGCGGCGCCCCCCGGACTTGCAACTGCAGGAATCCGCGCTGGCTCCTCTCCACCGCTGGCATGCGGCGCAACAGGAAGTTCTGGGGGCTTGGAGAGGGAGGGTGCTCCTGGCCGCTGGGAGAGGGCTGGCAACGCTTGGGAGAGTAGTGGAGATCCTGGTCATTCCTTGGTCTCGCCTATTTTGTGTGGACTTTCTCACACTGTGTATGAAAAATAAGTATCATTGAACACATTGTATTTCAGGAATAGTACAGGCCGCTTAGCAAACGTTAGCTCATTTCAACTTGCTCTGATAAGAGCACATGCTCTGGAGCTAGGTAGCCTGAGTTAGCATCCCAGCTGCATCACTACCTGTGATCTTGGGCGAGTTAACAGCTGTGCTTCGGCTTTCTCACCTGGAAAATGGGATAATACGATTTGTAGTTTCAAGATGAAATGAAATGCTATGTGCCATTTGTACTTAGAATAATGCCTAACGTATTTAGCAAGTCGTAAGAGTTTGGGATTCTTAACTATTTAATCCTGGCAGTAATCCTGTAAAGTCCAAGTATCCTTTCTCTCCTATCCCCACCGGTTTACAGGTGAGGAAAATGAAGCCAAAGGAGAAAAACAGATTTGAGATTTGAGCTCAGGTCAGTGCTTTAAGACACTGAGAACATAAAAAAGAAAAAGAGAGAGAGAGAGAGAGAGAAAAAAAGAGAGAGAGAGAGAGAGAAAGACACTGAGGAAATGGATGTTCTAGTCACACACATCATTGTGATTATTTGTTCTAGGGAGAAATGATCACCTTTAATTGTTGAAGTGGGAAACGAGTTATTCAATTTCTTTCCCCCTGTGTACAGATTTTGATGTTTCACTGTCATCTGCTTTGGGTTCTTATAGGACTGATAAAGCGTTAGCTATTTTGGTCAGACTGGAATCTGGGCTTGACTTTAAGAATCTGGTTGTTTCTTGTGTTTCCCACCAGGAGTGGTAACCATCCAGGGTAGGAGTTCGCATGAGTTTTGTTTTTTTGAGCCAAAACTGGAGGCTAGTACCCTTTGGTAGTATTACACTTGTCTTGATAGACAAGGGCATGAATAGCATTTGAGATGATTATACCAGAGGAGAAGGGAAAGAATCGTGCAATATGTTGAAATTTGCCACAAATTTTGCTCTTATTTTGGCTATTTACAATTCTCTATCATAGCTAATTTTTTGGATAGCACATCTATGCCAAAACTATCAAGCATTTGGTAAATACTGTGCCTGAAATATGGCTTCTCTCTTTTTCCTTCTTTTTCAAATTTCTCACTTTTTATTTTATTTCATTTTTTTGAGACAGGGTCTCGCTGTGGTGCCCAGTCTGGTCTTGAACTCCTGGGCTCAAGCAATCCTCTTTGGCCTCACAAAGTGCTAAGATTACAGGCCGGAGCCACTGTGCCTGGCCTCACTGTGTTTTTAAATTATGAGTTTTCAATATAAACAGCCCAAATAATCTGAGTGGTTTTCATTATACTTCTGGTAGAATCATACCATGCTGGAACTGAAAGTGACCATCCTACCTGTAACTCAGTTGTTTCTTTGTGACACATCAGAAGTCTACATGGCAACTATTTTCTGTAAAATCTATCACTGTTAGGTAAGATATTATGATGTCAGTCTCAGTAGTGCCTTTTTTCTCTTTACTTCTTAGTTTTATTGAAGTTTTACATTCTCATTGTTCAGAATCAATTGATTCCATAGGGTTAATATCTAAAAACAGTAGAACTCTCCATCATTTCCTGCTTTTTAAGAGAAATAATCATGTTCATCTCTTTTAACTAGTTACTATTAGTCTGTATCTCTAGATATTCCTTATAATTGCTCCTTCTTGGTTTTTCAGGTTTAGTCATCATGCATTGGCTTTCCTGCATGAAATGTGTGGATTTAACTCTTTTCTGCTTTCTTGCCACTATCACTTACATGTATCCTACCTGTTCCTTCCATAGATTTTCTGAATATAGTTATCTCCTAATTTTTGGTTAGGTCAATATTTAGTTAGGTCAACATTATTATGCCTGTCTACATGCTATTAAGAGCTTCCTTCCTTGTTTTTTTTTTTTTTCCAGAGTTGTCTCTCTGTGTTTGCAAAGTTTTCACCAGTGGAACCACAAGTTCTTTGCCAGTTGTCTAAATCTTCCCCCAAGATGTCCAATGCAACAGTTATTTTAATCAATTTTATTTCTAGCACAGCTTTCTTACCTGCTTTGCCAGTCCAGACTGGTTGCTCTTGATGTTTGATGCATAGCTATTACCTTGGGCTCTCTTTTCACCATCATTTGGGGATTGATTCACTTTGCATCTCTGTTATGCTGGCTCCTGTTTCCTGTATCCCACACCTTAGTCTGTTTTGATTTCTTCTGTCATTTTGATGGAGCACATTCTCCAGTAGCTTTCTAAGAAAAGGTACATGTAAGGTAAACAGAATTGAATATATTTTTTTCCTTGATTCTGTATCACAGAAAATAATTGTCCAGATGTTTTTCCCTTAAAAACTTTGTCACTAACAATATAAAAATAATTTCTTGTTGTAAGTAACTCAAATACTACAAATAGAAATCCAAATAGAAAGTTCCCTTTCTACCCCTCAACCACTCCCCCTCTGACCCAGAGGTAATCAAACTGTGGATTTGGAGCATATTATTTAGATGTGCTTATATATATATATATATGTATATATGTATGTATGTATGTATATATGTATGTATTTATTTTTGAGATGGAGTCTTGCTCTGTCGCCCAGGGTGGAGTGCAGTAGTGTGATCTCAGCTCACTGCAAGCTCTGTCTCCTGGGTTCATGCCATTCTCCTGCCTCAGCCTCCCAAATAGCTGGGACTATAGGCACCTGCCACCACGCCCGGCTCATTTTTTGTATTTTTCGTAGAGATGGGATTTCACTCTCTTATCCAGGATAGTCTAGATCTCCTGACCTCGTGATCCACCTGCCTTGGCCTCCCAGAGTGCTGGGATTACAGGCATGAGCCACTGCGCCCGGCCATACAAATGTATTTATTATTTTGATTTGTGCATGTACTTTTATTTATTAACTTACTTTATTTTTTGAGATGGAGTTTCACTCTTGTTGCCCAGGCTGGAGTGCAATGGCACAATCTTGGCTCACCGCAACCTCTGCCTTCCAGGTTCAAGCGATTCTCCTGTCTCAGCCTCCTGAGTAGCTGGGATTACAGGCATGTGCCACCATGCCCGGCTAATTTTGTACTTTTAGTAGAGACAGGGTTTCTCCATGTTGGTCAGGATGGTCTTGAACTCCCAACCTCAGGTGATCCACCTGCCTCGGCCTTCGAAAGTGCTGGGATTACAGGCATGAGCCACTACACCCGGGCTATTTATTTTAATTTAATTTAATTTTATTGAGATGGAATCTCACTATGTTGCCCACACTAGTCTTGAACTCCTGAGCTCAAAGGATCCTCCTACCTCAACCTCTCAAGTATCTGGGATTACAGGCACATGACACCGTGCCTGACTTTGCATGTGTTTTTACATAAATTGAATCATATTGTATATATTGATCTGTAACTTGTTTCACTTAACAGTAGTTCCTGGAGATTTTCCCATGTCAATACACATTAGTGCTTTCTTGAATAGTATGTTCATATGAACTGGAGTGGTCAAGATCATAGGTATAGCATTTTCTCTTCATGATCAGTCACAAATACTGACTGAGTGTTATGTGCCAAGCTGTGTTCCAGAATCTGGGAATATACAGTGAACAAAACTTTTATTTTTGAGATAGAAAGGGATAGTGAGATGCTTCTTGATGCAACTGAGCTCAGTTTCAGCTTTAGTTTGTTTTTCCTTTCCTAGAGTGCAAATATACAATCACATCTCTTTTTCTCTTGGTATAAAATCACAGTCATTACAAATTGAGCTAAATACCTGGTGTGCCACCAGATCAACAGAACAATACCACTGATATAGAAATAGATTTTCTGAATGGATAAACAAACTATGGCACATATACACAAGGGAATATTATTCAGTCTTAAAATGGAGGGAAATTCTGACACATGCTACAACATGGATGAACCTTGAGGACATAATGCTAAGTGAAATAAACCAATCACAAAAAGATAAATACTGTGTGATTCTACTTATGAGGCATCTATAGAAATCAAATTCATACAAACAGAAAATGGGATTATGGTTGGCAGGGCTAGGGGAGGGAAAATGTTTAGTTGTTTAATGGGTATAGAGTTTCAGTTTTTCGAGATGAAAAGGTTCTAGAGATTGGTTGCACAACAATGTGAATATACTTAGCAAAACTGAGCTACACACTTAAAAATGGTGAGGATGGCAAATTTTACATTGTATATTTTACCACAATTAAAACAAAAACGGAAAAAGATTCTCATACAGACTCCTTTGTAGAGGGCTTTGTCTTACACTTTGAATAGGTGGTTCAGTCTGCTTTCAGCTGGATGAATACTCAGTAGTGGGATTGCAGGATTGAATGGTAATTCCATTTTTAGTTTTTTTGAGGAACCTCCACTACTGTTTTCCATAACATAAGGAATTACATTTCTATCAGAGGGTCCCCTTTCTCTGCATCCTGGCCAGTATTTGTTATTTTTTGTCTTCTTTATAATAACCATTTTAACTGGAGCGAGATGATATCTCATTGTGGTTTTGATTTGCATTTTACTGATGATTAGTGATGTTGAGCATATTTTCATATGCATGTTGGCTGTTTGTGTGTATCCTTTTGAGAAATGTTGATTCATGTCCTTTGCCCACTCTTCAACAGGCTTATTTGTTTTGTTTTTACTGTTGAGTTGTTTGAGTTCTTTTTATGTTCTGGATATTAGTACCGTATCGAATAAATAGTTTGCAAATATTTTCTCCAACTCAACAGATTGTCACTTCATTTTGTTGATTGTTTCCTTCACTGTGCAGAAACTTTTTAGTTTAATATGGTCTCATTTGTATATTTTTGTTTCTCTTTTTTCTTTTTAACCAACCAATAAGAAGCACTGAATCATTTGTGTACTTTTGTTTTTGTTGTCTGTGCTTATGAGGTCTTAACTGCAAAATCTTTGCCTTGATCAGTGTCCTGAAGTGTTTCCCTTATATTTCCTTCTAGTATTTTTATAGTTGAAGTCTTCCATTTAAGTTTTTTTTTTTTTTTTTTTTGAGACGGAGTCTCGCTCTGTTGCCCAGGCTGGAGTGGAGTGGCGCAATCTCGGCTCACTGCAAGCTCCGTCTCCTGGGTTCACGCCATTCTCCTGCCTCAGCCTCCCGAGTAGCTGGGACTACAGGCGCCCACCACTGCGCCCGGCTAATTTTTTTTGTATTTTTAGTAGAGACAGGGTTTCACTGTGGTCTCGATCTCCTGACCTTGTGATCCGCCCGCCTCGGCCTCCCAAAGTGCTGGGATCCATTTAAGTTTTTAATGCATCTTGAGTTGACTTTTGTATATGGTGAGAGATAGGAGTTCAGTTTCATTCTTCTGCATATAAATATCCAGTTTTCCCAGCATGATTTATTGAAGAGGGTATCCTGTAACCAATGTATGTTCTTGACGCCTTTGTCAAAATTCAGTTGGCTGTAAAAATGTGGAATTACTTCTGTGTTCTCTATTTGTTCCATTGGTCTATGTGTCTTTTTATACCAATAGCATGCTGTTTTGGTTACTATAGCTATAAGAATACTTTTGTACAGTTTCCAAAGTTCCTCTTATTATTGATTTCTAGTTTTATTTTATCTGTGGTCTGAGAAGATACATGATGTGATTTTGATTTTTTAAAATTAGTTGAGATGTGTTTTGTGTTTTACCATATAGTCTGTTCTGGAGAATGTCCCACATGCTGATAAAAATGTGTATTCTGGAGCTGTTGGATGAGATGTTCTGTCAATATCTATTAGATCCATTTGGTCTAAAGTACAGTTTAAGTGTAATTTAAATTTTCTGTTTAGATAATCTGTCTAATGCTCAGAGTGGGGTGTTGAAGTCCCCAACCATTACTGTGTTGGAGTCTATTTGTCCCTTTTGATCAAATAATATTTGCTTTATATATTGGGGTGCATGCTTTGTTGGGTGCATATATGTGTAGAATTGTTATACTTTCTTGCTGAATTGATTGCCTTATATAATTATAATTATATAATGACCTTTTTGTCTCTTTTAACTTTTTTTTAACTTAAAGTTTGTTTCATCTGATATAAGTATAGTTATTTATGCTTGCGTTTGGTTTCTGTTTGCATGGAACATCTTTTTCCACTCCTTTACTTTCAGTCTATATCTGTCTTTATAGGTGAGATGAATTTCTTACAGGTAGGATATAGTTGTGTCTTTTTTTTAATTAACAAAATTTTTTTTATAGAGATGGGGTCTCACTATGTTGATCAGGCTGGTCTTGAACTCCTGGCCTCAAGTGATCCTCCCATTTGGACCTCCCAAAGTGCTAGGATTACAGGTGCAAGCCACCACGTCCAGCCAGGGTCATTGTTTTTTTCCAATCCATTCAGCCAATCTACATGTTTTAAGTGGAAAATTTAATCCATTTACTTTCACGGTTATTATTGATCTGGGAGCATTTATTCTTGTCATTTTATTAATTGATGTCTGCTTGTTTTGCATATCCTTAGTTCTTTTCTTTCTCTCTTATTGTTTATCATTGTGGTGTGGTGGTATTCTGTAGTGGTAACATTTAAGCACTTTCACTTTCTTATTTGTGTGTTTGCCCTATTAGTGGGTTTTATACTTTTGTGTATTTTCATGATGGTAGATACTGTCTTTTTGCTTCTGTGTGCATGACTTGCTTAAACATTTCTTGGCCGGGCGCGGTGGCTCAAGCCTGTAATCCCAGCACTTTGGGAGGCCGAAACGGGCGGATCACGAGGTCAGGAGATCGAGACCATCCTGGCTAACACGGTGAAACACCGTCTCTACTAAAAAATACAAAAAAATTAGCCGGGCGAGGTGGCGGGCGCCTATAATCCCAGCTACTCGGGAGGCTGAGACAGGAGAATGGCGTGAACCCGGGAGGCGGAGCTTGCAGTGAGCTGAGATCTGGCCACAGCACTCCAGCCTGGGCAGCAGAGCGAGACTCCGTCTCAAAAAAAAAAAACAAAACAAAACAAAAAAAACATTTCTTATAGGGCTCGTTTAGTGGTGATGAATTTCTTCAGCTTTTGCTTATCTGGGAAAGACTTCACTTCTCATTTATTTATGAAGGATAACATTGCTAGGAATAGTATCCTTGGATGGCAATGCTTTTTTCTTTTTTTGGTATTTTAAATATATCAGTTCATTCTCTCCTGGCTTGTGAAGTTTCTGTTGAGAAATTTGCTGTTAGTCTGATGGGGGTTCTGGTGTAAATCACTGGACATTTTTCTTTTGCTGTTTTTAGAATTTAGAATTCTCTCAGTTTGACTATAATGTGCTCTGGAAAAGATCTTTTTGAATTGTATCTTTTTGGCAATCTCTGATCTTCCTGTTTCCGGATGTCTAAATCTCTTGCTAGACCTGGGAAGTTTTCAGCTATTATTTCATTAAATAGGTGTTCCATTCCTTTTGTTTCCTCTTCACTTTTCAGAGCACCAAAATTTTGAATATTTGGCTTCTTTATGGTGCCTTATATATCACGTAGACTTTGTTTATTCTTCTAAATTATTTTTTCTTTATTTTTGTCTGTGTCAGGAAAAATCTTCATTTCTCCTCTACTTTTACACCGCGACAATCAGCACAGAGGACTTCTGTGACAAATATGTGTGTGGGAGTTTTCCCCACACATCAAGCAGTAGACACCAGGTAGGTGTCTTCCAATTCAGTTCTGACACTATCTACCTGAAGATAGTGCTAGATCACACAAGTTGGGGACTCATTCCCCAAGACTACACCTGCCTCCTTCGGATGGAAATTCTAACTGACTGTCTTCAAGTTGGGGTTCCCATGACCTCCTCTTTGGATTTGATTAATTTACTGGAGTGGCTCACAGAACTTAGGGAAACACATTTGCTAGTTAATTCCAGAGGACACTTTAAAGGATATAGATGAAGAGATGCACAGGGCTAGATATGGTGGAAGGCGTGCACGGCTTCCATGCCCTCCCTGGGCATATTACCCTTTAGAACCTCTATGTGTTCAGCTATCCAGGAGTTCACCAAACCTTGTCCTCTTGAGTTTTTATGGAAGCTTCATGATGTCAGAATTTCTTCTCCCAGGGCATAGGGTGTGGCCCTCTCTGGGAAGGGTCTTAAGGCCCACAATCAGAAAGGAGTAGAAAGATTAGAATCCTGCATTGGAGAAGAAGGGCAGGAGAGAGATTCTATTTCCTCAGACCTTCCCCTGAGGCCTAACACACCTGACATTATAACAAAAGACTCAAAGAAAGGATATGGGAGTTATTAAGAAGGAACCATGGGTAAAACTCTATAAATATCCATGATTCATATATATATATATATATATATATAAAATATAAAATGATTCCTTGTTATATATATGTATATAAATCATATATATAAATCATATGCATATATATGTATTTAAATCATTACACCACATTGACTGCATTATTTCATCACACTTGTTTTCAAGTTCTCAAATTCTTTCTGCTTGATTGAGTCTATTGTTGAAGCTTTCTAATATATTTTGTATTTCATTGAGAGAATTCTTTAATTCTAGAATTTCTTTTGGTTCTTTTTTAATGATATTTACATCTTTGGTCAATTTTTCATTTGTTTCTTGAATTTTCTGATTTCTTTGTATTGTATTTCCAAGTTCTCTTGTATCTCACAGAGCTTTTTAAATAAAACCTTTTTAAAATTAAAAAGAAATTTTTTTGAGATGAGGTTTCACTCTCTTGCCCAGGCTGGATTCCAGTGGTACAATCATAGCTCAATGGCAGATTGAACTCCTGAACTCCTGAGGTCACGAGTAGCTAAGATTATAGGAATGAGCCACCACACCTGGTTGAACTTCTTTAATGTCATTAGTTTGAATTCTGTTTCATCGATTTTATGAATTTCTTCACTGAAATATATTGCCGGAGAATTATTATGTTCCTTAGGAGGTATAATTTTTCCTTGCTTTTTCTTGTTTCTTGTGTCCTTACATTGATATCTGTGCATCTGGCATAACCATTGCTTCTTCCAGTCTTTTGAACTTGCTTGCACAGGGGAAGATTGTATTCTGAAGATGTTTATTTGGTGGTGTTTAGGTTGGGCACTTTGGCTTTGATTCTGGGTGTGTGCAGTAGTATAGTCTCGGTATAATTTCTTCAGCTGTAAACAGTGTCAGTAGTGTCTGAGATTTGCTCAGTGGCTTCAGGTGTGATTGTTAGTGGAGGCTGTGAGGAGGTTTTGCTGGGGATGGGGACATAAGGTGGGCCAGTCCTTGGGCCCCAGTGGTGATAGCAGTGAGCTGAATGTGCCAGTCCTTGGGCCCCTGGCTGGCATATGCTGGCACTGATGTTAGTGGGCCAGGTGAGCTGATTCTTGGGCATGCAGGTGACTTTCTTGGGTGCTGGCAGTGGCAGTGGTGGGATGGGCAGGTTGGTGTGTCCCTGAGCCCTTGGACAGTGGGTGTGGTGAGTCACGACAGTAGCAGTGGGGAGACAATCCTCTGGTTCCCGAGTGATCCATGATGATGTTGTAAGTGGCTGTAATGGGCTAGGTGGGTCACTCCCTAGGCCTGCAGGTGGTGTGTGTGGGTGTCAGCTCTGGTGGGTGGTGGCAGGTTGGGTGAGCCCATTCTCAGGCTTCTGGGAGGAGTGCTCAGGTGCCAACTGTGGTGGTTGGGGCAGGTGTTCCCTAGGCCCCTGGATGGTGTGCTCCAGCACTGGGTGGGATGGAATTGGGGAGGGTGGGCTTCTCCTCAGGCCCCTCATGGTGCATGTGGCCACTGGCTGTGGTAGGAGGGGTTAGGTGATCCCCAGGCCCCTGGTGGAATGCTTGAGTTGGGGTGGCAGTGGCTGCATTGTGGCCCTGCTGCTGGGGAGGGCAGAGTTGTTTCAGTGGCAGAAGCTGTAAACAGGCAGCAGGGGAAAGCTAGCTTGGCTCCAGATTGTGGCTTTAAATGAGGCTGCCTTTCCTCAGGGCACTTTTAAATGTGTGGTGACCTCAATATGGAGCATGGTGGGGTCAGTGCCAATGGCTCATGGTTTGGCCCGGTAGGCAGCAGCAAACAGTGGAGGTGGACTGTGGGCAGGGGATATCAGTGGGACTCCAGGGATATGGAGATGTGGGACTGTTGGTCCCCAGGACAGGATACAGTCTGGTGGGGGCTGGGCTGTAAAAATGGCACCTTGCTGTAGCTGCTTAGAATTCATAGTGTGTGTGGGACTCAGTGTGAGCTCCATCTCCGGAGCAATGCCATCACACGGTCTCTAGGTAGCTCCCTGTTAGTCTCAGGGCCCACTGGAGTCCAGACGCTTTTTTCCTGTGGCTACATTGTATATTATTTGTCCATTAATCGGTTGATGGATATTTGTGTTGTTTCTACTTTTTGACAATTATGAATAATGCTGGTATGAACATTTGTATACAAGTTTTTGTATAGACATATGTTTTCATTTCTTTTGGGGCAACACCTAGGAGTGGAATTTCTGGGTCATATGATAACTCTTGTGTTTGGCCTTTTGAGGAACTGCCAGACTTTATTTCAAAGCAATGGTATCATTTTACATTATCACCAGCAATCCATGATAGTTCCAGTTTCTCTATTTTTTGTGTTGTCTGATTTTTTTGTTATAGCCATCCTAGCCGGTATGAAGAAACATGGTTTTGCATTTCCCTTATGACTAATGATTTTGAGCATCTTTTCATGGGTTTGTGTGACATTTGTTCTTTGGAGAACTATTTAGATCCTTTGTGTGGCACTTATTTTTGATCCAGTGCTTCAGATTGTCTCTCAGAAAATGTGCACATCCACACAAAAGTTAGTATACCGTTTCTAAGGGTTCATGACCCTCCCAGTATCTGCAAGGGCCTGAGGCTTCTCACAGAGAACCTGCTATGTGGCAGATGTTTTTCAGGGCATTTGATATGCTTGGTCTCACCCATAATTATTATGTACCAGATTTGTGTGATGATCAGATATTCAGGAAAATGATTGGCCGACCCTCAAACACTACACTGCTTCAGGGATTGGTATTAGCACAAGTGTCGTGCGTAAGCGATGGTAAAGTGAAGTTGCTAAGGGAATGAACTCAAATCAGACCGCCTATATATGAATCCTGGTGTCACTTTTATGAGCTGTTGTGTCCCTTAGGGAAATTACTCAACCTCTCTAAGATTCAGCATCCTCTTTCATAAAATGAGTTTAATAACTGCACCTAGGCACTCTTGGGCAATTTAAATGAGTTAATAAACAAAATGTTTTACATTGTCCAGGTGGGCACATAGAAAGTGCTGAATAAATTGTTACCCCGGCTGGGCGCGGTGGCTCATGCCTGTAATCCCAGCACTCTGGGAGGCCGAGGTGGGTGGATCACCTGAGGTCAGGAGTTTGAGACTAGCCTGACTAGCATGATGAAACCCTGTCTCTACTAAAAATACAAAATTTGACCAGGCATGGTGACACATGCCTGTAATCCCAGCTACTTGGGAAGCTAAGGCAGGAGAATTGCTTGAACCTGGGAGGCGGAGGTTGCAGTGAGACATGATCATGCCATTGCATTCCAGCCTGGGCGACAACAGCGAAAATCCATCTCCAAAAATAAGTAAATAAATAGTTACCTTGCAGTTAATATTATATGACAGACCAAGTTGACTTTGAATATGAAAATACCTTTCTTTTCTTGGGGGATGTAGATATCTTTTATTGATCTTAAAAAGGGCCAAGAAGTTTTTGCAAGTTGAATCTTGTAATCTCAGGAAAGAGAATTTTCTTCTTAGATAAGCTTAAGTTTACAGGGTACTTTACAGATCCTTGGCCTGTTTAAATTAATCCTTTCTAACCTTTGTCACCACTGTTAGTGTCTGCTTTAGAGGGATTTTAAAACAAAATAAAACAAATTTTAGCCTTTGTCCTTATCTGGCCCAGAGAAACAGCCTTCCAAATAGGCAGTTTTTGCTCTTTCACCCCAAGGTCAAGCAAATAGAGAGAATGGGGTCCAAAGTCTTCAACTTTTAAAATCTTTCTAAAATAAGAATTTTTAGGACAGCCTTAAGAAAGGCAAACTAGGAGGGAATAATGAATTGACATAAGGCTTTATAGACTGCATCTTTATTTTTTTTTCATTATTTTTTTTTCAGGTAGAATCAAGCTCAATCGCCCAGGCTGGAGTGCAGTGGCACGATCTTGGCTCACTGCAACCTCCATCTCTCAGGTTTGAGCAATTCTCCTGCCTCAGTCTCCTGAATAGTTGTAACTATAGGCATGCACCACCACTCCTGGCTAATTTTTGTATTTTTAGTAGAGACGGGGTTTCACCATGCTGGCCAGGCTGGTCTCGAACTCCTGACCTCAGGTGATCCACCCACCTCGGTCTCCCAAAGTGCTGGGATTACAGGCATGAGCCACCACACCCAGCCCTCCTTCAAGTTTAATGGAAGGGAAGAGTTGCTATAAGGTGCATGCCAATGTCTCTGAATTCAGTGTTTTATCAGTTTTGTTCTCTGACCTACAGATGATGATGGTGGTTTTAAAAATTATTTACTTATTTGGTGGTCTGGGTTTGCAACTGGAAGAGGCTAAGATAAAATATTCCTTCTTATAATTACAGGCCAGTCGTGGTGGCTTATGCCTGTAATCCCAGCATTTTGGGAGGCTGAGGTGGGCAGATCACCTGAGGTCAGGAGTTTGAGACCAGCTTGGCCAACATGACAAAACCCGTCTCTACTAAAAGTACCAAAAAAAAAAAAAAAAAAAAAAAAAAAAAAAGCTGGGCATGGTGGTGCATGCCTGTAATCTTGGCTACTCTGGAGGCTAAGGCAGGAGAATCACTTGAACTTGGGAGGTGGAGGTTGCAGTAAGCTGACATCGCACCACTACACTCCAGCCTGGGTGACACAGTGAAACTCTGCCTCAAAAAAAAGAAAAAAAAGAAAAAAAAATACAATTACAAAATGTTATGAGCATTTGAGTGACATATTCTTAAAAAAAAAAAACAAAAACTGCTTTTGTTTAATCCCTCTTTTATGATTGCCTTTTTGGGTCATTTCAAAGTCTTTCTTATGGATAAAATATATTTCATCTCACTTTACAATATCAGAAGAAATTAAATACCGAAGAAACATCTTCAGCATCAAAACCCAGTGAAAATGGAAACTTGGAAATCTGTTCTGGAGTTGCGCCCCTCAGTGACTTAAAGAAAGGCATGATGTAGGTAGCTGTGCTCTCCTTTCCTTCCTGAATTGCACGGAAAGCACAGGCAGTCTCTAAACAACAACTCTGGAACTTTGAATATCATGTATTCCAGCAAGAAAGAGAAGTTGGGAAATTTCAGCCTAGCAAATGATAGTGTCCTATCTGCCAATCTCTGTTAACGCATAGGCTTCTTGGTATCCCACTGACAGCCTTCTGAGTCTCAATTTCCTGGACAACTCTAATTCTTGTTGTTGTTGTGTTTTTTTAGACAGATTCTCACTCTGTCGCCCAGGCTGGAGTGCAGTGGCACAATCTCGGCTCATGGCAATCTCTGCCTCCTAGGTTCAAGTGATTCTCCTCCCTCAGCCTTCCGAGTAGCTGGAATTACAGGCATGTACCACCATGCCCAGCAAATTTTTGTATTTTTTGTAGAGACAGAGTTTCATCATGTTGTCCAGGCTGGTCTTGAACTCCTGACCTCAGGTGATCTGCCTGCCTTGGCCTCCCAATGTGCTAGCATTACAGGTGTGAGTCACCATGCCCAGCCTGGACTGCCCTAATTCTATTAAAACATCTTTTTCTCCTAAAATGTTAGGGGAATCAGTTATTTCGAATGTGAGGTTTTTTTTTTTCTGAATAAAAAATGTGTCTGTACCCTACCCTAAATCTTTAAGTTACAATAAAAGTCTCAAAGATTTTTAAGATCTTTTAAATTAAAAGATTGTTTTTTCTGTTAAAAAGTTAAAAATTCTAAATGTTAAGATAAAAAATCTTTATACTTTAAGATGAGTCCCTTGAAGATAGGTAAGAATCTTGAGGTGAATGATTTAGGGGAAGGGATATTCTTAATTGATCATTGTTGGAAATCTCTTAGAAAAGAGTCTCCTGAAGTTGCATCCTGTGCAAACAAGTCTGTAATACCCTCAGAGAAAATCCTTGATCAAATATATTTTGGGAAACAGACAGTGTATCCCTTCTGGACAATCACAATTCTCGTATGTGCTTATACAGCCACAAAACATTTTCCTTTCCAATTTTAGTATATGTGCTGCCCAGGGGAGCACATTTTCTTTTTCTCCAATGAAATACAGTATCTTCTTCAGGCTGTACTTCAGACAGTTCCCTGTCTTTGGAGATGAAGAGTACAGTGGGTCTCACTAGGTCATGACAGTACAGTGCAGGGGATAAGCACAGAAGGCTCAGGCTCAGAGAGCACGGGGAAGGAGGTCCTGATTCAGACTTGAGAGTTTCCAGAACTTTTCTAGGAGGCATGATGTCTAAGTTGGCGGAGAAAGGAAGGGAGTGGAGAGTATTCTAGGTGGAGAGAACAGTGTGTAGAGAATACCTGTAGGTGAATTCAGACAATTCAAAGTTGCTCAGTATATTTAGAATGTAGAGATGGAGGCAGGGAGGAGCAAGAGACCAGGTAGGAGCTGGAGCACCCAAGATGTGGCAGGTAGTGCTCTGTAAAGCGTGTGAAGGACTTTACAACTTTATCTTGAGGATAATGGCGAGCCCTTGGAAGGTTTTATGTGATAATGACTTGTTCACTTTATTTATTTTAAAAGATTATAAGCTTTATTATAGAGAATGAATTGAAGAGAAAATTAGAGGCAGAAAGGCCTGGGAGGAAATGTAGGCAAGAGTTTATGGAGACTTTAACTAGGGCTGTGGCAATACAGATGCAGAGAGGTAGGCAGATAGAAGAGATATTTGAGAGATAGAATCAGGCCCTGCACAGTGGTTCATGCCTGTAATCCCAGCACTTTGAGAGGCTGAGGCTGGCAGATCACTTGAGCTCAGGAGTTTGAAATCAGCCTGGCCAACACAGGGAAACCCTATCTCTACAAAACACACACACACACACACACACACACACACACACACACACAATTCACTGGGTGCGGTGGCGTGCACCTATGGTCCCAGCTACTTGGGAGGATGAGGCAGGAGAATTGCTTGAGCGCCGCAAGGCAGAGGTTGCAGTAAGCCAAGATCGTGCCACTGCACTCTAGCTTGGGCAACAGGAATGAGAAACCCTGTCTCAAAAAGAGCTCACAGGCATGGCAGCTCATGCTTGCAATCCCAGCCACTTGGGAGGCTGCAGTGGGAGTATTGCTTGAGGCCAGGAGTTTGAGACTAGCCTGGCCAACAAAGCAAGATCCCATCTCAGTGTATTCCTTAATGCTTAAAAACTGCTACTGTTGGCTGAGCATGGTGGCTCATGCCTGTAATTGCAGCAGTTTGGGAGGACAAGGCAGGATGATTGCTTGAGGCCAGGATTTCAAGGCTACCCTGGCCAACATAACAAGACCCTGTCACTATTTTTAAAAAGTTGCGACCAGGCCTGGTGGCTGACACCTGTAATCCTAGCAGTTTAGGAGGCCGGGGAGGGTGGATCACTTGAGGTCAGGAGTTTGAGACCAGCCTGGCCAACATAGCAGAACTCTGCCTCTACTAAAAATACAAAAATTAGGCTGGGCGCAGTGGCTCACGCCTGTAATCCCAGCACTTTGGGAGGCCGAGGCGGGCGGATCACGAGGTCAGGAGATCGAAACCATCCTGGCTAACACGGTGAAACCCCATCTCTACTAAAAATACAAAAAATTAGCCAGGCATGGTGGCGGGCGCCTGTAGTCCCAGCTACTCAGGAGGCTGAGGCAGGAGAATGGCATGAACCCGGGAGGCAGAGCTTGCAGTGAGCCGAGATTGTGCCACTGCACTCCAACCTGGGCGACAGAGTGAGACTCCATCTCAAAAACAAACAAACAAACAAAAATTAGCTGGGAGTGATGGCGCACACCAGTAATCCCAGCTACTCAGGAGACTGAGGCAGGAGAATTGCTTAAATCCGGGAAGCGGAGGTTGCAGTGAGCCAAGATTGTGCCAGTTCACTCCAGCCTGGGCAAAAGAGCGAAATTCTGTCTCAAACGAAACAAAACAAAACAAAAGTTACTACTGAGTTGAGTATGGTGGCACATGCCTGTAATCCCATACTGGGGAGGTGAAGGTGGGAGGACTGCTTGAGCCCAGGAGTTCAAGACTAGCCTGGGCAATATAGTGAGACCCCCTCAAAAAAAAAAGTTGCTCGTAAGTCATGTATTGTGCTTATAAATTGGTTCCTCTCTATGGAGGGGAATGTGGAAATCTGAGTTGACTTAGAAATTTTACTTGCAGGTGTATATTCTGAAGATATACATGAACATGAAAGCTATGCTGTATATATGTTGTGTAAGATGAAAAATAACAGATATACATGACCAGGTGCTTGGCTAAGTCAATTATGGGACTTCCATATTAGGGAATACTGGTCAGCCTCATAAAATGAACAATTCTATATATGAGGTTATTACATATCATTATTAATCAGGAAAAAAAACAAGATGCAGAACAGCATGTATAATTTTCCTGTATCTGTGTAAGAATTTTTGGGGGGATATACCTATAAACACATTTACTGTCTTTAGAGGAATGCACAACAAACTGTAATAGAGGTTAACTTTCGAGAGGGAAACTGGATGGCTGGGGAACGGGGGTGAGAGGGAAATTTAACTTTTCCCTGTATCACCTGATGTACCTCCTGGATTTTATACCATTTGCAATATTATCTATTAGAAAAAAATTGCCAGGAGCTGGTTTAGCATATTCCATGGTTGATATAGTGAGGACTTACATAAGAACTAAGTGCAGCTTTGTCAGTTATAACATTGTAACTCTCTGTTGTGTTTGTTTTTTGCTGTGTGGCAATGTAGGCACACAGTTATAGAGGGTTTACTTGAAGCTACTGTAATTATTATTATTTTTTGAAAATAGAAGTGGAATGCCTATTTCTTTTTCTTTTTTTTTTTTTTTTGAGACGGAGTCTCACTCTGTCACCTATGCTGGAGTGCCATGGCACGATCATGGCTCACTGCAACCTCCCGAATTCAAGCCTCCCAAATCAAGCGATTCTCCTGCCTCAGCCTCCTGAGTAGCTGGGATTACAGGTGCACACCACCATGCCCGGCTAATTTTTGTATTTTTAGTAGAGATGGGGTTTCGCCATGTTGGTCAGACTGGTCTCGAACTCCTGACCTTATGATCTGCCCACCTCGGACTCCGAAAGTGCTGGGATTACAGGCGTGAGCCACTGTGCCCAGCCTGTGGAGTGCCTATTTCTAAGTGCAGCTAAAGGAATGTTCATGAAACTTTATAGCTGGATGGCTGGAAATTAACAATTCCTGGGGTCACTCACCCAGGGAGAACAAGATTTCTCTAGTTTGCTGATAGAGATTACCTACAGGCTACAGAAGAAAACAGTGCTATCTTGTTTTTCCTCTCTTTTTTCCTTTCATTATAACTTGATATCATTTACTGAATGCCCATGATTCCCAATTACATTTACTCTTATCCTTTATCCCAAACCTGTATTCCGTTAGTGTAGATGTCTGCAGACCCACATATTCAAAGGTACATGTTTTTAGGTTATTAGCTTATTAGGGAAATCCCTGCAATGTTGTGTTTCAGGAATATTATATTCCCCATGGGACATCTAATGGGATACTACAGGTGTTCCCTATATATTTAATTGAATTCATTATTTTTTTCAACTATTTTAAATTTAGCAGATACTTTGCTGAGAGAGGATTTCATATGCTTTGTGATCCATAGAACCGACTTTGGGAAATGTCCTATACTGTGCTGGTATACTGTAAAGTGCTGGTAATAAAAAGGGGGTCTGTGAATGCACATGGGTGTTTCCTACCATCCTTTCTCTCTCTGGGTAAGAGGAACAAAAGTAAATGCTGAAGTTTGCAAACTTCAGAGCTAAATGGGCTATCAGTTTCTATGGAACATGGATAATAAGGTCTTGGGCAAATTCACCAAGAAGGAAAATTTGTCATTCTTTCTGATATCTATCAGAGATATAAGATTACTTCAAGGCAGAACCTTCAGCTGTCCATACCATTTCCTTCCTTCCTTCCCTCCCCACCCCTCTCCGCGATCTCTACAGTCATTTCCATTCTCTTATTGCATCTTCACTCTCTCTCTTTTTGTTGACTTCTCCTTCAGTCTACAAAGTCCTGTTTTCTCAACATAAAATAAACTGTGCCTATAAAACATCATGTAAAAGATCTCCGGCACTAACATTAGAACCTGTTCCTCCCTGGTGAAGAGGGAATAAATGGTATTGTGATGAGCCACAGAATTGTTCATATTGCTTTAGCTAAAGCACCTAAGACATTTAGCCCACCCAGACCGTGGCAGATATGATAGACTACTTTAATGTTGGCTTTTGCTTTATATCGTCCATTTATGACTTTTTTTTTTTTTTTTGACATGGAATCTCACTCTGTTGCCCAGGCTGGAGTGCAGTGGCGTGATCTCGGCTCATTACAACCTCTGCCTCCTGGGTTCAGGCGATTCTCCTGCCTCCCAAGTAGCTGGGACTACAGGTGCATGCCACTATGCCTGGCTGATTTTTTGTATTTTTACTAGTGACGGGGTTTCACCATGTTAGTCAGGATGGTCTCGATCTCCTGACCTCGTGATCCACCTGCCTCAGCCTCCCAGAGTGCTGGGATTACAGGCTGGCCCTGACTCTTGTTTTCAGTATTGCTTCTCCCAAGAGAATCTTACACTAACTAGCTATCTCCTCTGTTTTACAACCTTTTTCCTGAATCTTTTGAAATTGGTTTGTTCATCATGGACAAAATTGCCATTCTCCTTATCTTCTTTTTGGTATTAAATATGTCTTATCCGTTGTTCTTTGAAATTTTCTACTTTTGTAATGATGCAGACATTTTACTAAAGTGAGAAACTTTATCCCTTTCCTAATTCAGGGATCAAACCACCATCCTGGCTAGTAAGTCTCTATTCTTTATTCCCCAAACTCTTTCTTCTGCATTCTTGTTTAGATGTTTCTGAAAGTTCTTGACTCTTTGATCTTCTCTGTTCTCTGTCCTTCAGTGACCTCATGGCTTTCATCATTACCTTAAAGTGAACCTCTTCTAAATTTTCCTCTAGGCTGAAATCTCTTGTGTTTCTAACCACCATGGACTTCCTCACCACCTTTTAAAACCTTTGTTGTCTTTCAGGAACTTTCATAAAGCCTCCCAAAGTGTTGGGATTAGAGGCGTGAGCCACGCACCCGGTGGGACACTATTTTATTTTATTTATTTTAATTAGAATAATATGAGTTGTCAAAGTATTTTTTTTTTTTTTTTTTTGCGGAGTCTCGCTCTGTCAGGCTGGAGTGCAGGGGCAAAATCTCAGCCCACTGCAACCTCTGTCTCCCAGGTTCAAGTGATTCTCCTGCCTCAGCCTCCTGAGTAGCTGGGATTACAGGCCTGTGCCACCGTGCCCAGCTAATTTTTTTTGTTTTTAATAGAGTTGGGGTTTTGCCATGTTGGCCAGGCTGATCTGGAACTCCTGACCTCAGGTGACCCCGTACATCGGCTTCCCAAAGTGCTGGGATTACAGACATGAGCCACTACGTCTGGCCGTCAAAGTATTTTTTTTTTTTTTTTTTTTTAATGAATGAATAAACCCATTATTCTAAGTATCAATTTTTCTTTTCATTTGTTTTTTCCTTTCGAGGTTTCAATGTTTTAAAAGAGGTGGATAAACTGATAGCATGTGTCCTGCCTATGGATTGTAAAGGGCTGGTTCCACACTTCACAAGCTTCCCAAGGTCACTGAATTTAACGACATCTTCGGGAGCATGGGTGTGGTTGGCATTAAGGTTGGCTGTAAGTTTAGAAATTGAATGCATTCCAAACTACTCTTGCAAAGTCCCTTTCATTGAGCATAAAATACAGTACATGAAGATTTTATCTTGTGTTGGAACTTTCTTCATTTGAGTACCAGATTAAACAGGGGATCTTGAAGTACTAGAATCTACTCATTAAGATGAGGTATGCAGACTAACATATGCATGGGGGAACTGAGACCATCTGGGAAATAGTATATTCTTGCTCTCACAGACTCCACTCTAGTGTCTACACACAGTCACTTGCGTGCAGTAGTTCTCTATATGTGATCCCCTAGAGGTCTCTTAAGACCCTTTCAGAGGGTCCTCAGAGTCAAAATTATTTTCAAAATGGTACTAAGATGCTATTTGCCCTTTTGACATATTCTCTCATGAGTGTACAGTGGAGTTTTCCCAAGGGTACATGATAAATACACAATGATCTAAAAAGGCCATTAAAATGCTCTCCCTTTTCAACTACATGTCTCTGTGACGCACATTTTCTTTGTATACTTCAAGCAAAGCCACTTATTGCAAAGGATTGAGTCCTGAAGCAAACATGAGAATCTAGCCATCTTTAGCCAGACATGAAAGAGAGTTGCAAAAATATAAGACAATGCTCTGTTTATGAACTTTTTTGGAAAATTTTTGTGTTAACATGTAACAGGTTAAAATGAACTAAGGAGTAAATTTTTTTTCTTTTTTTTTTTTTGAGACGGAGTATTGCTCTGTTGCCCAGGCTGGAGTGCAGTGGCATGATCTCGGCTCACTGCAAGCTCTGCCTCCTGGGTTCATGCCATTCTCCTGCCTCAGCCTCCCGAGTAGCTGGGACTACAGGCATCCGCCACCTCGCCCGGCTAGTTTTTTGTATTTTTAGTAGAGACAGCGTTTTACCATGTTAACCAGGATGGTCTTGATTTCCTGACCTCGTAATCCACCTGCCTCGGCCTCCCAAAGTGCTGGGATTACAGGTGTGAGCCACCATGCCCTGGCCCAGTAAATATTTTAAAATGTCTCAATTTTAATTTCTTATGTGATAAATATTGGTAGACATAATTTAAATAAACAAAAAATTTTTGGAGTCCTTGGTAATTTTTATGATTATGAAGGGATCCTAAGCCTAAGAGGTTTCAGAACTGCTGCTTTTGGATGTAAGATACTTCTGAGGCCAGGCATGGTGGCTCATGCCTGTAATCCCTACACTTTGGGAGACTGAGGTGGTTGGATCACCTGAGGTCAAGAGTTCAAGACCAGCCTGGCCAACTTGGTGAAACCCCGTCTCTACTGAAAATACAAAATTAGCCGGGTGTGGTGGCACATGCCTGTAATCCCAGCTACTTGGGAGGCTGAGGCAGGAGAATTGCTTGCAACCAGGAGGCAAAGGTTGCAGTGAGCCCACATCATGCCATTGCACTCCAGCCTGGGCAACGAGAGCAAAACTGTCTCAAAGAAACAAACAAACAAAAATCTACTGATTGTGGAATGACAGTGTCTGCCCACACTATTAAAATTGTTTCTCTGTCTTATTTTTCACCTTCTAGCCTTCTCTCATTCTTTTAACAAAGCTTTTGAATTTGTCTAAGTTACATATGTGATATGAGTGTCCACCAAATTTGAAGGAGCAAAGTTCAGTTGTGTTTTCTTTCTGCTGTGCTATACTGAAAAAAAAAAGACAAATAATCATTGTGTATATAAACCTTACTATGAATGTCATAAATAAAATTTAGCCTGTAACTTATTTTTAAAAATATTTATACTTGTTTCTGTTATTAGAAGCAGAGATGGTATCTCAATATGTTGTCCAGGCTGGCCTTGATCTCCTGGGCTCAAGTGATCCTCCCACCTTGGCCTCCCAAAGTGCTGGGGTTCTAGACTTGAGCCCACCACGCTTGGCCAAACCTGTAATTTTTAATAAAGGCTTTATCGTCTGAGAGGATGGTAAGTTTCCTAAAAGTCAATTATTTAACAGTATATTTTCCCCAGACCTAGTGGTACATATCCATAGTCCCAGTTTCTCAGGGAGCTGAGGCAGGAGGATCACTTGAGCCTAGGATTTTGAGGCCACAGTGCACTGTGATCATGTCTGTGAATAGCCACTGCACTTCAGCCTGGGCAACACAGCAAGATTCTGTATTAAAACAAAAATGAAAACATAGTTTCACGAGCCACTCCAAAAAAGACTTTTTTTAAGGCTATGTAGTTCATTTGTATGTAGTACTAGTAAAGTTTTGGATAATTTAACAAAATATTTGGAGCATAAATGAAGACTATCTCTGTACATAGATAACAAATTTACAAGTATTTTGGAGCTTTGAAATTGGAGAGAATTGCGTGCATGTCGGTGGAAAATCTAACCAGATTAGAGTGATTGTACCACAAATAGGCCCAGCATTCAGTTAAATCTCTGTATTTTACTATCAAGGGACAGTTGTAAAGAACACTCATAAAGGAGCCTTTCATTTCCTGTTCACTTTTTATCAGAATGATTTAACAAGATCTGAAATTACAAATGTTTCATTGGCATGTTTTATTCCCCAGGAGATTGGTTAAACCCTGAAGCATGAGTGACAACTGAGGAAAAGGATGTCTTTCACTGCTATTTTGAAATTGGGTTTTGGGGCTGAAATAATGAGGGCTTTAACCAATTTAGAAAAAGAAAGGAAGGGGTATGATATAACTTCACTTTTCACCTTTCTGATACACTCTACTTGCAAGGTTACTGTTGAGTTCCTCTAATCCCGCATTTGGCTCCAGGAAGACTTATAAAGGTTTTACTCCCTTACTCATGAGTTTATATTATCTAGAAATTCATTCTTAGGTTCTGTTTTTTTTTTTTTTTTTTTTTTTGAGATGGAATTTCTCTGTTGTTGTTGCCCAGGCTGGAGTGCAGTGGCATGATCTCAGCTCACTGCAACCTTCACCTCCTGGGTTCAAACGATTCTCTTGCTTCAGCCTCTTGAGTAGCTGGGATTACAGGCGCCCACCACCATGCGTGGCTAATTTTTTGTATTTTTAGTAGAGACAGTGTTTCACTATGTTGGCCAGGCTGGTCTCGAACTCCTGACCTCAGGTGATCCACCCACCTCGGCCTCCCAAAGTACAGGGATTCAGGTATGAGCCACTGCACCAGACCTCCTTCCAAGGTTCTAAATGCCTTTGTTTAGCGAAGCACTATATGTGAAAATGTTAGTAAAATTTCTCACCTACCCAGGAGACATGGCATTTTACGGAATCGTGAATTATTTAGTTGACATTCAAGTTTTAGAGATGTTACCAAAAATACATCACTACCAGCTAAATAGTGCTCACCTTTTACCAGCAAAATGAGATGAAGGTGTAAGGTTACTTTGTGTTCTCTGCCTTCTGGACAGAGTATTTAGTGGAAAATCAGTCAACACACCTTGTGGCAGTGTTGGTGGAACAGGAGCTTGGTTTTTAGATATTTTGAGCTTGGATGCTGTTTTTCTGAGACTGTCCCTCTTGGATCAAGTGTCAGGCAGGTATCCTTACAGAATTTGGACAGAACCTGATAGAAGGCCCTGAGCTGACACTTGAAAGTGGACGGACTGGCTTTGCACTGATGGTTTCCCTGAGCCAACAGATTGATTGATGGTACTTCCTGAAGTCCATCTACCTGGCACTTTGAAGGGGTTCTTCCTTCAAGGGAGGAGCTCTGAAGAGAAAGTAACAAATGTTGATCTGGATGGAGTCTGAAAATATTATCTATTTGACCCATTCTAGTGTTGTGGATTCCAAAATAAATAAAATAATGCCCTCTTTTGATGTGGATTACAGTAAGGTTAAGAGAGAGAGAGAGATGGCCCAGTGAATGCAAGTAAACATTGTTAGTGCTGTGATGTGTGTAAGAGAGAATGCAGGAAATCAAAATGGGAGTAAGTTATCAGTTCCACTGAAGAAGTAGTTGTTAGATGATAGATTTTTTTTTAAGGTGCAAAAAAGTTGTAGAAAGAAAACAAATGACCTGTTATCTTTGTCTCCCTTTACCTCCAATCATGCAGCCTTGTGGATTTTTTTTTTACAAAAAAGGTCACTGTTTTGAAAATTAAGGAACACCTGTGAAATTATGCTTTCTTAGCGAGTACCCTAAGATAATTTATCTGGGAACCCTAAAAAGCCATAGAGCAGAAATACAGGTTGAACATCCCTAATCTGAAAATCTGAAATGTGAAATGCTCTAAAATCTGATTTTTGAGTGCCATGAGTGGAAAATTTCACATCTGACCTCATGTGGCAGGTGGCAGTTGAAATGCAGTTCAAACTTTGTTTCGGCCAGACACAGTGGCTCATGCCTGTAATGAGCACTCTGGGAGGCCGAGGTGGGTGGATCACCTGAGGTCAGGAGTTTGAGACCAGCCTGGCCAACATGGTGAAACCCCATCTCTACTAAAAATACAAAAATTAGCCGGGTGTGGTGGTGCATGCCTGTAATCCCAGCGACTCGGGAGGCTGAGGCAGGAGAATTGCTTGAACCAGGAGGCAAAGGTTGCAGTGAGCCAAGATCGCGCCACTGCTCTCCAGTCTGGGAAACAAGAGAGAAACTCTGTCTCAAGAAAACAAAACAAAACAAAAAACTTCGTTGCATGCATAAAACTACTTATTTATTTATTTGGAGACAGAATCCTGTTCTGTCGCCCAGGCTGGAGTGCAGTGGCATGATCTCAGCTCGCTGCAACCTCTGACTCGTGGCCTCAGCCTCCTGCATAACTGGGACTACAAATGCCCACCACCACGCCTGGCTAATTTTTGTATCTTTAGTAGAGATGGAGTTTTGCCATGTTGTCCAGGCTGGTCTCGAACTCCTGACCTCAAGTGACTTGTCTGCCTTGGCCTCCCAAAGTGCTGGGATTACCGGCATGAGCCACCACACCTGGACAATTTGATGTATAATTAAAAAAAAAAATATTGTGTAAAATTACCTTTTGGCTATGCATATAAGGTGTACATGAAACATAAATGAATTTCACATTCGGACTTGGATCCCTCACCAAGATATCTCACTATATCAGTTTTTGAACATTTCATTGCAATTCCCCAGCCTGACCTCAGGCCAAAGATTAGATATAAAATCTGATTATGTTTTAGGATGACGCAAATTGAGACCAACACACTATTTCCCTTCTTTCTCCTTTGCCTTTCCTTCCCCTAAATTACAACAATTAAAAAGCAGAAAACATCTAGTCTATGAAGACTGCCATGATACCTGCAGAAATGTCAAAATCCTTACTCTCAACTACCACGACCACAACAGATTTGCTGCTCTAGTGGCCGAAGCTAGCGCATTGGGTGTTTGTCCCATCAGAACCAACAAACATTTGGTTCTCTGTTGAACTGAACATGGAGGTCTCTCCGAAGTCTGCTGGAGAGTATATTGCAAAGGAACTATTACGAGGTTGGCAGGGCGGGAAGTAAAGTTCTAAACTGAGAATTATTTGAAACCTTTTCAAGCTAAGGCTGCTTTTTTTTTCCTTCTGGTAGTTTTGAGATAAGATAACCAGGAGTGGAAGGAGGAAAGTTTCCACATTCTTGTTATGGCATGGGCTTCCTGTTTACACCTTTGGAGGGAAAATGGTATACATGGGTTCCTGAAGTTCTATTTTCAGCATGTTTGTTGCTTATTCAACAATCACTGGGTTAGGCCCTGGGGCAATAAAAATGACTGGCATGGGGCCTATAGGAGCTAGAGTCCAGGGAAGATGTGAACCTGTAAAGGTCATTAAATCGTAGTATGAGAGCGACTGTGAGGCAAATTTGGAGGTCAGGAGGCATTTTTCTATGAAAAAAAAAAAAAATACATCAAAGTTAAGTTCTCAGACCATTAACCCAAGCCAATTTTTACCTTTGATATTACTAATAATAATACCTAAGCTTTATTCAGACTTGATAAGTCCCAGGAATAATTCTAAACCTTTATCTAATCCTTTCAATAGTTCTATGAGGTCCTTTTTTTTTTTTTTTTTTGAGACGGAGTCTGGCTGTGTCGCCCAGGCTGGAGTGCAGTGGCGAATCTCGGCTCACTGCAAGCTCCGCCTCCCGGGTTCACGCCATTCTCCTGCCTCAGCCTCCCGTGGAGCTGGGACCACAGGCGCCCGCCACCGTGCTCGGCTAATTTTTTTTATTTTTAGTAGAGATGGGGTTTCACCGTGTTAGCCAGGATTGTCTCGATCTCCTGACCTCGTGATCCGCCCGTCTCGGCCTCCCAAAGTGCTGGGATTACAGGCGTGAGCCACCACGCCCGGCCGAGGTACTATTATTATCCCCATTTTGATAGACAGACATGAAGAAATTGAATAATTTGTTCAGGTAGTCCTACTACAAAGCTGCCATTCAGCATTTCGAAAGAAGGGAGTTGTTGAGCACAGCTTGCCTATTTTGTCTATATAGGCTTCTACATTAGATACCCTTTTTACATCTGTTTTTAATAGTTAATTGGTCTTGAACTTGTCTCAGAGGCATGACAAATTTTTTTAAAAATTTAAAAATAGTTAATTGGTGCACATAAAGTTTAATAATATCAGTTTCTTATCTGTTTCCTCCTTTTTATTCTAACTTCCTTGAGAGCAGGAACTTTGTCTCGTTTGCAGTAGAAGTCCCAGCATTGCAGCATGGAGGCCTATCCAAAATACTTGATGAATGAATTCATAGATTCAGGTATTTTGAAATTCAGAATGAAGAATTCTTTGAGGACATACTGACTTTTTGTAACACGTTTGTCAGTGCTTTGCAAAAATTAGGTATTTAATAAATGTTTGGAGAATGAATAAATCAAATTGTTAACGTTTTTGAATAGGGGACAGGGCTGACTGACTCAAAAAGATTGTTTTCTTTCTTTCTTTTCTTTTCTTTCTCTCTCTCTTTCTTTCTTTCTTTTTTTTTGTGACAGGGTCTCACTCTGTCACCTAGGCTGGAGTGCAATGGCACAATTATGGCTCCCTGCAGCCTCGACTTCCCTGGACTTAAGCAATCCTCCCACCTCAGTCTCCTGAGTTACTGGGAATTGTAGGCACATGCCAGCACGCACGGCGGTTTTTATTCTTGTATTTTGTAGAGACACAGTTTCACCATGTTGTCTAGGCTAGTCTGGAACTCCTGGGCTCAAGTGATCCACCTGCCTTGGCCTCACAAAGTACTGGGATTACAGGTGTGGGCCACCGTGCTCGGCCAGATTGTGTCATTTCTTGTTGAAATAAATAGATTTTGAATTCTCTATTCATTTAGTTCCTTTTAAATTGTATGACTCTGGGCTGGGCACGGTGGCTCACGCCTGTTATCCTGGCACTTTGGGAGGCCAAGGCAGGCAGACCACTTGAGATCAGGAGTTTGAGACCAATCTGACCAACATGGTGAAACCCTGTTGCTACTAAAAATACAAAAATTAACCAGGCATGGTGGTGCACACCTGTCGTCACAGCTACTCAGGAGGCTGAGGCAGGAGAATCACTTGAAACCAAGAGGTGGAAGTTGCAGTGAGCCAAAATTGCGCTGTTGCACTCCAGCCTGGGCGACAGAGCAAGACTCCGTCTCAAAAAAATGAAACTAACTAACTAACTAAATAAATAAATTCTGTGACTCTGAATTTTCCCGAGTTTATGTTTTTAGTGTTTTGCCAATTTAGTGAATGTCTTTTAGTACATAGAAAATGCTGCTGACCATGCAAAAAGAATAAGAGAGTAAAAGGATTTAAGATGACTCTGGCCTTGATCTAGGAAGTTTTCCTTGTTTATAGATAAGATTTAAATATACAGGAACCCATCAACTAATCTCTGTTTTTCTCCTTTCTATTTTACTTTAAAAAGTCTGGATTTCAATTATCTACAGTTCTGTTTGGTGATGGACACTTATGTTTAGGATTGGTGCATATTGGACAAGATCCACGGAACTTTTTTTGAGGATAGTGTGATAATGAGGTACCACAGCTGGATTTGTAGCATATTTTCTGGCCCAGTACATTTCCCTCCACGGTAGAATGGGAGTAGATATAAGAGTGAGATGGGGACTGCACTGACATGGAGTTTGAAAAAGCTCCCTTTTAGAAAGCCTTCGTTTCATCTCTGTTCTAATATCTATGTGTATATAAAGTAATATGGAAACATATATATATATATATACTTTTTTTTTTTTTTTTGAGACAAAGAGTCTCGCTCTGCCACCCAGGCCGGAGTACAGTGGCGCAATTTCGACTCACTGCAATCTCCACCTCCCAGGTTCAAGCGATTCTCATGCCTCAGCCTCCCAAGTAGCTGGGATTACAGTTGCCCGCCACCATGCCCAGCTAATTTTTTATATTTCTAGTAGAGACGGGGTTTCACCATATTGGCCAGTATGGTCTCGAACTCCTGACTTCAAGTGATCCACCTGCCTCGGCCTCCCAAAAGTGTTGGGATTACAGGTGTGAGCCACCATGCCCAGCTAGGACACATATTCTTATACCATTTAGAGCCAAAATATTTTTATATTAGGACGAGGCCAGGCTCATAAGTAGTTGGGCTGTATAGTCGATCCAGTGTCCTCTGCCACTGGACTTGTAATATAGCTTATGGAGGAGCTTGGCTGTGACATGGATTCTGTAGAATGGGAGAGAGTTTATTAGGAGGAAGAGTAGGTATCAATGTCTCACTTGGATTTAGGGACAGTTATAGGCTGTGCAACCTGAAACAACACAGCCAGTGGTAAACTATGCTTGCAGAATGTGTATCAAATCTTGCTGAAGTCAGAGACACTCTTTCCAGTTTCCTGTGAAATCTTTGCCAAAGTGGGACTTGATAGGTAAAGATTTTGAAGTTTTGGGAGCTTTGTATTTATTCCATAGGATTATGGTACAAGATGTAAAAGTGACTTTTGGTAGATTTAAGAGGATAAATCAGTTATATCTTTACTTCCTTGCTAGGGGTTTGTTCAGGTAGGGCTTTGGTTACTCAAAGTGGGGTCGTGGACACATTCACTTTGTGTGTCGTTTAATGTTCACATTTGGCTTATTTGTGCCTATGTTATCTGTAATAGAAACTGGTAAATGCTTAGCCTGTGTGGGGTTGATCTTGGCATTTTAATTAGCATTCATGATACTTGAGTATTTCTTACCTGCCCGAACTACTATGGTTACATTGTTTTGTCACATAATTGAGTATAAAATAATGACACTTTCTTTTTAGTCCCAGAAATCCTGGATTAAAGGAGTATTTGACAAGAGAGAATGTAGCACAGTCATACCCAGCTCAAAAAATCCTCACAGGTAAAATTTTCAATTACATTCTTCTTTTAAAAGCAACACTACCTGGAGGACTGTTTATAGAAACTTAGAAATATGACTTGTTTAGAAGATTTGATTATATCTATAAAATTAGAATTTTAGAAATATGACTTGTTTAGAAGATTTGATTATATCTATAAAATTAGAATTTTAGAAATATGACTTGTTTAGAAGATTTGATTATATCTATAAAGTTAGAATTTTCAATGTTTATTTCTTTCACTTTATAAAAATAATACATGATTACCGTAGAAAATCTGGGAAGAACAGGGACCTTGTTAATTTGTACCTTACTTTTACTCCAGTGTCTGTGACAGTGCCTGCCACATAGTAGGCTCTTGATAAACATCTGTGTTTTGTTTTTTTTTTATTTTTTTTGAGACGAAGTCTCGCTCTTGTCCCCCAGGCTAGAGTGCAATGGCTCAATCGCAACTCCCTGCAACCACCACCCCCCGGGTTCAAGCGATTCTCCTGCCTCAGCCTCCTGAGTAGCTGGGATTACAAGTGCCTGCCACCATGCCTGGCTAATTTTTGTATTTTTAGTAGATGGGATTTCACCATGTTAGCCAGGATGGACTTGATCTCTTGACCTTGTGATCCACCCACCTCGGCCTCCCAAAGTGCTGGGATTACAGGCATGAGCCACTGCGCCCGGTGATAAATATCTGTTTAAGGAATTTAATGAGGTATAAAGAAGTTTTTCTCAATGCCGTCACTGTTAATATTGTCGTGGATTTCATTCTACTTGATGCTTCTGTTCCTCTTGATGGGGGGATAGATGTTACAGAAATATCTAGTGTTACATCCGTTTCACTGGATTGGAATCAATAATTTACATTTTCTGAATACTGAATATTCCAAATATTGTGAGTGTTTCTTATCCTCAACTGAAGTATCTGTGGAAAATAGTGACTGGTATATTTCATTACACTGTGCCCAGATTAGACGAACAGGTAATTTCTGTTCCATTTTCCTTCCATAGACTTTATTTTTATGGAATGCTTTATGAATTTGCATGTCATCCTTGAGCAGGGGCCATGCTAATCTTCTCTGAATCATTCCAGTTTTAGTATGTGTGCTGCCGAAGCGAGCGCCCGTAGGCTTTTGGATTGAGCAGATAATCGGCAGCAAATGGAATAATTTGAGTTTGACTACTGAGTTCTTGACAACGCTTTGGAAGCTCTACTTGTAGAACGAAGGTCACAAAAGCAACTAGTGAAAGATAGGGGAAGAAAGGGCTATGGAAAATTCCTCTGGGTAATCAGGTCTGTGAAATTAAGATTGACATTGCCCTTGGAAAAATAAATTAAAAGGAAAATAGAAGAGTAATATTTTAAGTAAGGGAACCACTCTATTTTTAGATATTTTTGAGCATTTGTCCTTTTATTCCTTTAAGGTTTAGAACTCATAACTATGTGCTTACGAAGGGTAGCATGGCAAGGTTTTTGAAATTCTAGTTCTTTGGAGATGACTGAAATAGTTTTCCTTGCCTTTGTTAAATATTTACTAGTTCCACCCTTACTGAATTACCTATGATTTGTAAGTCTTGTGATTGGAAATTCTCATTTTACCTGCTTAAAAAAAGTTTATGGTATGCCAGGATAACCTTGTTTTTCCCCTTTGTCTTTTATGACATCGTGTGGTGGTGACTGGAATGCAAATTGATTCAGGTGGTTCATTTTGTGTCTGTGAATAAAAAAATCATTTTCACAATAATCTTGAATCTCAAAAAAAGTGATGAAATTACTCTTTTACTAGCCCATAGACTGAAGAAGAATATCAATGATTGTTAATTCCACGAATGTTCTAAGGCATGGTATACTTTAGCAAGTGAAAAAACAGTCTCTATATTGTGGGTTTGTAGATAAAAGTTAGTGGATGATTATGGCTATTTCTTCTATGCCAGCCTTTTTCTTAGATTCTAGTAAAATTCTCAGAATTGTAGCTTTTATGCGGTTTTCTTCATTTTGGTGCACTAGAAGACAGTGATAATTCAGTTTTTAAAATATCGATAAAAGTTTCTTTCTTTTATTCTTTTTGTAGCTCCCAATAAGAAACAAATGTGATACACTTGATTATAACATATTTTTCCTTCTCATATTCAATTTACTGTTGAAAGAAAGCTTCTGAGAAAAGGCATTCCAGAAAGACTGGGACAGGAAGAAATAAAAGTCCTGAATATTAGTTTCTGAATAACTTAGAGCGACCCTTATTTTATGAACATTACCTTTTCTTCCATTATTTTAACTAGAATTCCCTGTTAATACTTCTTCACGCACACACACACACACACACACACACACACACACACATTTTGAGACAAGATCTTGCTGTGTCCCCCATGTTGCAGTGCAGTGGCATGATCTTGGCTTACTGAAGCCTCAACCTCCAGGACTCAAGCAATCCTCCCACCTTAGCCTCCCAAAGAGCTGGGATCACAGGCACACATCAGCACACAGGGCTCATTTTTTGAATTTTTTATAAGAGTCAAGGTCTTATTATGTTGCCCAGGCTGGTCTTGGACTCCCGAACTCAAGCAATCCTCCCACCTCAGCCTTCCAAAGTGCTGCAATTACAGGCATAAGCCACTGTGCCTGGCCCAAAAATATAATTGATGACCACAGTGCTAACCCCTAAATCCATAAGGTTCTTCTGAATCATAAAAAAGAAAGATTAATAAAGGATAATTTATGATTATACCAAATGTCCCTTATTTGATAGTGCTTTATGGTTTTAAAGTGGTTTACATGTGTATATTGTCTTGATTCTCAAGAAATCTGTGTTATCTTCATAGTTTAATAATAATAATAGCTACCATTATTGTACACACTGTCTACCAGGTACCATAAGACACATTACATATTATTATCTGAGATTTAAATTGAGGTATTTTGGTTCTAAACTGAATGTTGTATTAATTAGATCATAGTTGCTGCAGTAATTACATGTGGTAAATGCCATAATGGAATATTTGGAACATGGTATATGAATTTCAGCAAACCTTGTTTTATAGATCGTGGAAAAGAATAGATATTTACTGTACAAGCATTAAATGTGTTTTCAAATACACCAACAAACTAACAGAGGTTTTATTTCTTTAATTTAGGTGTACTCCAGCATGCCAGTTCTGCCATAATTTAATCAGGTAAGACTTAGATAAGCAAGATTACTTTTAGCTTTTAGGCATCCTATTTAAAATTCACTGGGACAGTTTCCTCATATCTTGAATGGACTCAGTAAATGGTGCATACGATTTACCTTTCCAAGGGAAGTTTTAAAAAGATGTTTTTGATGGAGAGTGAGTATTCGAACGTAATAGACTACTTGAATTACTGAGACATGTAAATTGGCTAAGGCCCTTCGACAAGAATTTCTACCGATGGAAACACTTGTAAAGCATTACATTTTAGTTTTATGATCACATTTGGATAATGAAGATGCTGCATGCACATATGGGACTATAATTGATGTATGACTTGCAGGTGCTGTGTATGCATACTAAGCTTATAGACAAAAACAGCTCTTTAGTGCAATAGAAATTTTAACAGTGATTTGCATTTTAAACTACATGACTGTTTTTACCTTTCTCTTTTGTAAGTGGAAGAAAATGAAATTTCCTTAATTTTGATCATAGCCTGAAGTTTATATAATGGATTGAACCAAAGTTAAATTTATTCTTGGAAAAAAAACATTTGAGGCTAGACACGGTCACTCGCACCTGTAATCCCAGGATTTTGGGAGGCCAAGGCGGGTGGACTGCTTGAGCTCTGATTTGAGACCAGTTTGGACAACATGGTAAAACCCTGTCTCGACATACAGAAGCAAAAACAAAACCCCAAAAATTGTAGCCGGACGTGTTGGTGTGTGCCTGTAGACCCAGCTACTTGGAAGGCTGAGGTAAGAGGATTGCTTCAATTTGGGAGGTCAAGGCTGCAGTGAGCTGTGATTATGCCACTGCACCAGCCTGGGTGGCAGAGTGAGACCCTGTCTCAGAAAATAAAATAAAATAAAATAATAAAATAAAAAATTGGAACCTTCAGTTTAGCAAATCATGGGGAGAGGAAACCAGCATCCACAGATATGGAACAAGAAGGAGAAGGAGGAGGTATCTGAAAGAAGAATTTCTACTTGGCTGACCTCTCACTTTTTCTTCAATTTTTTTCTTTCCTTTTAGTAATTATTTCAAATTTTGCTCTTAGGTTGGTGCAAACGTAATTGTGGGGTTTGCTATTGAAAGTAATGGTGAATGCCGGACGCGGTGGCTTACGCCTGTAATCCCGGCACTTTGGGAGACCCAGGCGGGTAGATCACGAGGTCAGAAGATCGAGACCATCCTGGCTAACATGGTGAAACCCCATCTCTACTGAAAATACAAAAAATTAGCTGGGCGTGGTGGCGGGCACCTGTAGTCCCAGCTGGTTGGGAGGCTGAGACAGGAGAATGGCTTGAACCCGGGAGCTTGCAGTAAGCCGAGATCGTGCCACTGCACTCCAGAGGGAGACTCCGTCTCAAAAAAAAAAAAAAGAAAGAAAGAAAGTGATGGTGAAAACCACAATTACTGTTGCACGAACCTAATAAAATGCAAAGCAAAATAAGGATATAATAAAAAGAAAAGACTTCATTTATTCTCCCTAGCTCCTACTGTATTCTTCAGAAACTCTGCTTGTCAATGTCCTCCAAAATCTCAACCCCACAACCTTCAGAGATAATTAAATGTGAAAATACTGGAAAAGCATCCACTTTTATACCTCTCAGAAATTAAAAATGGTTACAAACTAGTCATTTTTGCACCTAGCTGAGACTAGTTTTATTTTTTTTGATAGGGAGAGCCAAATGTCCTAATACAAGTTACTGAGCAGTCTCCCCTAGTCTCATTCATTTCTGGTGCTGTCTGTGTTATATACCACATTTCCGTCTGTCTATGGCTTTGTTTCTGAGCTTTCTTTTCAGTGCTTTTGATCTACTTTTACACTTGTCAAATGCCGCTCTGTTTCATTATTATAATCTTGTAATATATGTCTTGATATCTGATAGGGCAAGTTTCCTATCCTTTATTTATCTTTTTAAAAATTCTTTTTACTTTTCAAAAGACTTTTATGCATTTATACAAATTTTATTTTATTGAAAGAAAATTTTAACCAAGTGTGGTGGGCACATGCCTGTAGTCCTAGCTACTCAGGAGATTGAGGTTGGGGGATAGCTTGAGCCAAGGAGTTCACATTCAGCCTGGGCAACACAGCAAGACCCTGTCTCAAAAAGAAAAAGAAAACATTTTATTTAAAATAGTATGTTTTAAAAAGCAGTTCCACTACATTGCAATACTATCTTTAAAAAAAAAATTCTAATTTTTAAAGGCAAGGTCTTGCTGTGTTTCCCAGGCTGAAGTGCAGTGGTGCAATCATAGCTCATTGCAACCTCAAACTCTTGGACTCAAGTGATCCCCACTCCTCAGCCTCCTGAGTAGCTGCCTAACTCCTGGAATGTACCACTGTGCCTGGCTGATGTTTTTTGTTTTTTATAGAGATGGGTTCTTGCTATGTTGTCCAGGCTATTCTAGAACTCCTGGCCTTGAGCAATCCTCCTGCCTCAGCCTCCCAAAGTGCTGGGATCCACTGCACCTGGACTGTATTGCAATACTTTAAAATAATCCTAAATCTCTTTGTCAATAAGTGATTGTATAATATATATATATTTTGTTTGTTTGTTTTTGGTTTTTTTTTTTTTGAGACAGAGTCTAGCTCTGTCGCCCAAGCTGGAGCGCAGTGGTGCAATCTTGGTTCATACAACCTCCGCCTCCTAGGTTCAAGCGATTCTCGTGCCTCAGCCTCCCGAGTAGCTGGGATTACAGGTGCACGCCACCACACCTGGCTAATTTTTTGTATTTTTAGCAGAGACAGGGTTTCACCATGTTGGCCAGGGTGATCTCGAACTCCTGACCTCAAGTGGGCTGCCCTCCTCGGCCTCCCAAAGTGCTGGGATTATAGGCGTGAGCCACCGTGCCCGGCTGATATAATATAAATTTTAGAATCACCTTGTCATGTTCCCTGAAAAATATTTTGAGATTTTGATTTTTTTTTCTTTCTTTTTAAATTTTATGTTTTGTTTTTAACATGGCTGTGAAATGCTCTGAGTGATGGGTATTTTACTGAATTTATAAAACAATTTGAGAGGGAATTAACTTTTTTGTTTTTACCCCCCTCCTGGAATTGACATTTATATAAAGTGAACTTTTAGTACTTGTTGGGGATATGTTCTTTGAGACTTCAAAAGTTGTAATTAAAGGGACAAACATAAATACGTATTTTTTAATTTTGGAGATCTGTTTCTTCTATGGGACCTTGCTACAATTTAATGAACTGGGGGAAAAAAAGAATAAAATGTCAACTCAAATCAAATAGATAATTAGAATAGAAATATACTTAATCTGAAAGTTGGTTTGCACTAAAGAACTGCCTTATAAAAGCATAATGAGTTATTTCTCCAGATGTGGTTACCTAAATTTATGTTCTGCGGAGAAAAAGCCAGGCAGATGAATCATTATTTGTCTTGTATTTGAATAGATGCTCCTTCAATTTCATGTTGAAGGGTGACCCTTGTCCCAAAAGATGGTCAGATGACACCATTCTAACTAGTAGATCCTGATTATGTATATGCTGTACTTTTGTGATTACTGTGCCTCCCTTTACATTAAGAACCTTTCCATATGGAACCCCAATATTCTTACTTTGACTTTTTGTTTTGTTTTGTTTTTTGAGACGAAGTTTCACTCTTGTTACCCAGGCTGAAGTACAATGGTGCGATCTCTGCTCACGGCAACCTCTGCCTCCTAGATTCAAGCAATTCTTCTGCTTCCCCCTCCCAAGAAGCTGGCATTACAGGCACATGCCACCACACCTGGATTATTTCTGTATTTTTAGTGGAGACAGGGTTTTACCATGTTGGCCAGGCTGGTCTCGAACTCCTGACCTCAGGTGATCCACCCACATCAGCCTCCCAAAGTGGTGAGGTTACAGGCGTGAGTCACCACGCCTGGCCTTACGCTGGTTTTTGCATATACTGAAGTTTTCATCACCTGTGCTTGTTCTGGTTATCTTTTTTTTTGACACGGAGTCTCCCTCTGTCGCCCAGGCTGGAGGGCAGTGGCCCAGTCTCGCCTCACTATAACTTCCGCCTCCCGGGTTCAAGTGATTCTCATGCTTCAGCCTTCTGAGTAACTGGGATTACAGGCACATGCCACCACGCCCAGCTGATTTTTGTATTTTTAGTAGAGATGGGGTTTCACCATGTTGTCCAGGCTGGTCTAGAATGCCTGACCTCAAGTGATCCGCCTGCCTTGGCCTCCCAAAGTGCTGGCATTACAGGTGTGAGCCACTGCGCCCAGCCCTGTTCTAGTTCTCTGAAGAGACTGTAAGTTGTAGACACTTCTGTTTCCCCTGTAACTTCTCACCATGTGCTACGTGACATGCTGCTCAGTACAGTAGCTGCACAATAAGTATCCTAAGCCCACTGATCAGCTCTTTCAGAGCAGGGTCCTGCTCAGTGAGCGTTGCTACATGTTCTCAGTTACACAATGAAAGGAAAGGAAAGGCATTAGAGACCACGTTGTCCAACCAATGCTTACATTACTGCAGTTGAAGAAATAGAGGCTTTGGGAGAGTAGGGATTTGCATGGCGTTGGCCATTTCCTGGTCTAGTGCTTTTGCTCCAGGACACATCGCTTCCTAGATGCTTCCTGTTTATGGTCTAGCTGCCTGCGCTTCAGCTCTTGTTTTTGGGTACCCCTGCTTGTCAGGTACAACCTACTGTTCTATATATAACCAGGATTTTAGTCATCTAGAGCTGCCATAACAAAATACCACAAACTAGATGGTTTAAACAACAGAAATGAATTTTTCACAGTTCTAGAGGTCGGAAATCCAAGACCAGGTTGTTTGCAGGGTTGGTTTCTCTTGTGGTCTCTCCTTGGCTTGCAGATGGCCACCTTCTTACTGTGTCTTCAGATAGTTTTTCTCTGTGTGCACACATCCTTGGGATCTCTCCCTCTTCTAAGGACATCATTTCTATCAAATTAGTCCTCCACCTTTATGACTTAATTTAACTTAACTTTTTTTTTTTTTTTGAGACGAAGTTTCACTCTTATTGCCCAGGCTGGAGTGCAATGGTGCGATCTCAGTTCACTGCAACCTCCACCTCCTGGGTTCAAGCGATTCTCCTGTGTTAGCCTCCCGAGTAGCTGGGATTACAGGCACCTGCCACCACACCTGGCTAATTTTTTGTATTTTTAGTAGAGATGAGGTTTCACCATGTTGGCCAGGCTGATCTAAAACTCCTGACCTCAGGTGATCTGCCCCCCGGGCCTCCCAAAGTGCTGGGATGAAAGGCGTGAGACACCGCGCCCTGCTGAATTTAACTTAATTTAACTTTAAGGAGGTAATTAATACAGTCACATTGGGGTCAGGGCTTCAGCATATGAATTTTTTGGAACACAATTCAGTCCATAACAGCTAGCCACATTTCTCTACCTTGTACTCAAATATATTTGTCTCTGTCGTCTCTTTAGAACAGTTTGGAAATTGAGCTCTGGCCCTGTCTAGATTTCTTTACGTTTTTTTCTTCTCACTGGATATATTTGTTATCAGATAAGCAGATATATAGAAGTTAAATATAACATTTGCTAATGTATACTGCACCTTACGTAGTTTATGCAATTAATTGTGCATCAGAATATAGACACTGAAATTTAGAATGAAAAGCTGTCAAGAAGAATATTGACTCAGGTGAGGCATTGCAGGCATTACCATCTAGCTGGAGGCAGGGCAGTTGGGGAAAACTGTGGATCAGGATGCGATTTTTAATTAAAGAAGGTTTAGAAATTTGAAAGGAGTAGTCCTCCATTTTCTCCCATTTTACTTTCCATTGTTTCAGTTTCTCATGGGCCAAAAATATTAAATAGAAAATCCCAAAATAAAACTATTTATAGTTTTAAAATTGTGTGCCATTCTGAGTGGCCTGATAAAATCTCTTGCCATTTGCTTTGTCCAGCCTGGGACATGAATCATTCCTTTATCCGGCCTAGCCATGCTACAGACGCTCCCCACCTGTTAATGGCTTAGTAGCTGTCAGGGTTATCAGGTTGACTATCTTGGTGTTGCAGTACTTGGATCCAAGTCACCCTTCATAATGGCTCCAAAGTGCAAGAGTAGTGATGCAGGCAATTTGGATGTGCCAAAGAGCCATAAAGTGCTTTCTTTAAGTGAAAAGGTGAAAGTTCTCAGCTTAATAAGGTAAGAATAAAAGTTACCTGAAGTTGCTAATATCTGTGGTATGAACCCATCTTCTATCCATGAAATTGTGAAGAAGGAAAAAGAAATTCATGCTAGTTTTACTGCTGGACCTTCAGTTGCAAAATTATGGCCACAGGGCCATAATTTTGATAAGTGCTTAGTTAAAATGAAACAGTTGTTGCATTTGTGGGTGGAAGACACGAACAGAAACCTGTTCTGATTGACAGCAATTAGGTTTGGTACTGTCTGAGGTTTTGGGCACCCACTGGAGGTCTCGGAACATATGCCCTGAAGATAAGGGGGAACTACTACTACGTATATATTATTTCTTGAGACTGGCTTCATAACTGCATTATTTATTTATTTTTCAGAATTCCTGAGTGTAGGCTTCATAACTTTAATCAGAGACACAAAGTTATTTATGGCCCTTAAAATCAAGAATGACAGTGGTTTAGAGTATACTTTGTCTTTGACTACATAGATATATGACTATATATATTATATATATTTAAAGCCAGTCAAATTTAGCAGTGGGGGATTGTACACCAACTTTAGTGACACTAATGTTAGTAAGTTCTGATAATCTACTACCATCAGACCAGCCTGCCTTTGACAATATTGAATGCAAATTAACATCTTAAAATAATGATTAAAAATCCCAGCACTTTGAGAGACTGAGGCAGAAGGATTGCTGGACCCCAGGAGTTCAACGCCAGCTTGAGCAACATGGCAGAACCCCAAATTAGCCAGATGTGATAGTCCATGCCTGTAATTCCAGCTGCACGGGATGCTGAGGTGGAAGGATTAATTGAGCACGGGAAGTCGAGCCTGCAGTGAGCCATGGTCACACCACTGCACTCCAGCCTGGGTGACAGATTAAGAACTTATCTCAAACTAAAAAGTAAAAATTTTAAAAAGTGAGAATGTTAAAACTAATAATAATTTAAAAAAATTTTTTTACAAAAGAAATATGTCCTTGCTAATACTTGACATTGTCAGCCATTTTTGGTTAAAACTTGATGATGGGTACATAGTAGCATCTAATTGTGAAAAGACCATTGTTAGCTTGCAGAACACCTCATCTATATACTCAAGGTAGGAAAGGAATAATGTCATGGTGAATTAGTGCATGGAGCCATGTGTGGTTTGTAGACTCATAGGATTGATGACTAGGCTTTTTGGAACTTGTAAACAAACCCAGGTCTGAAGATTTTAATAGATGAAGATAACTTCTTAAAAGTGTACATTTTAGAAAAATATTGTAAAATAACCGGGCGTGGTGGCTCACGACTGTAATCCCAGCACTTTGGAAGGTCAAAGTGGGTGGATCACCTGAGGTCAACAGTTCAAGACCAGCCTGGGCAACATGGTGAAACCCCGTTTCTACTAAAAATGCAAAAAAGTTGTCTGGGCATGGTGACACACCCCTGTAAACCAAGCTACTTGGGAGGCTGAGGCAGGAGAATTGCTTGAATCCAGGAGGTGGAGGGGGCAGTGAGCAGAGATCGTGTGTGCCACTGCACTCCAGCCTGGGCAACAGAGCGGGACTCTGTCTCAAAAAAAAAAAAAAAAATTCAATAAGAAAAATGTTTTCAGTTTTTAAAGTTCCTGCTATACTTATCTAATTCTCATTTAAAAATTGGTCACTGAAGTTCATACCAGAAAATAATGTAATTGTTTTAAATGAGAATTAGATAGGTATAGCAAGAACTTTAAAATAATATAATAGGGCCCTTCTTGCAAAGGAGGCACATAAATTTAGAAATATGAATTTCGCTTTAAGAAGAGAATGAGCTTTAATTATAGGGAAAAGAAAGAAGCAAACAATTTACCCCTTAAATGTCTATTCATATACTGGGCCATAAATTGACTTGTTTGTATTGACAAGAAATCTAAAGAAAACAGAAATTTAATATCCAGGCAGCTAAGCAGAATCAACTTATCTGTTGATTGATTAATCAAGGTGAGGTGAAAGTCACAGTAGGAACTGTACTCAATTATTTATAATAAATGACAAATTTTCTCTGCGTCTCGATATTTATTTTGAAGAGATAAGAACTCTCTTGATGTCAAACTGATTTCCTAGAGAGGCTCTTTTTATTTATTTTTTATGTAAATTTTTTTTAAATCATCCATCCCAAAATGTCAGAGAGGTTCTTTTTACTCATCTAAATTATAAGTCTTTCCCTCTATATTTGTATTTTTGTTAGTTTTATTCAACACGTTGTAGATAATGCATAAAATGATAAATTATTTTTACTTTTCGTTTTGTTTGAGACAGATTCTGACTTTGTTGCCCAGGCTGGAGTGCAGTGATGTAATCTCAGGTCACTGCAGCCTCTGCCTCCCAGGCTCAAGTGATTTTCCTGCTTCCTTAGTAGGTGAGATTACAGACTTGTGCCACCATGCGGGGCTAATTTTTATATTTTTTGTAGAGACAGGGTTTTGCTGTACTGTGTTGCCCAGGCTAGTCGTGAACTCTTGGCCTCAAGCGATCCTCCCACCCTGCCCTCCCAACATGGAATTACAGGCATGAGCCACTACACTTGGCCTGTTTATCTTTTTGTGATTGACTTCTTTTAATTAGCATAATGTCTTCAAGGTTTTTCCATGTTATAGCATGTGTCAGTATTTTCTTCCTTTTAAAGGCTGAATCATATACCGTGGTATTTATATACCACATTTTGTTTGTCCACTCCTCCACTGATAGACATTTGTGTTGCTTCCACTTTGTGAATATTCAGAATAATGCTGCTATGAACATGAGCATGCAAGAGATTTTTAGTACAGGCATATACCTCATGTGTGTTACTTCATTGTGTTTTACTGATATTGCATTTTGTATAATGTGGAGGTTTGTGGGAACCTTGCATTGAGCAAGTCTATCAGTGCCATTTTTCCAATGGCACATGCTAATTTCTTGTCTCTGCATCACATTTTAATAATTCTTGCAATATTTCAAACTTTTTCATCTTATCATTATTGTATCTGTTATGACAATCTTTAATCGGTGATCTTTGATGTCACTATTATAATTGTTTTGGAGTGTCATGAACTGCACCCATATAAGATGGGGCAAACAATTAGATAAATGTTATATATGTTCTGACTATTCCACTGACCGATCCTGTCTCTTTCCCTCTCCTTGCGCCTCCCTCTACCTTGAGATGCCACAATGTTGAAATTAGGCCAATTAATAATCCTATAATGGCCACTTAATGAAACAAAATGAAATAAAGAGTCTCACATATCTCAGTTTAAATCAAAGGCTAGAAATAATTAAGCTTAGTGAGGAAGGCATGTTGAAAGCTGAGATAGGCTGAAAGCTAGACCTTTTGTGCCAAACAATTAGCCAAGTTGTGAATGCAAAGCAAAGGTGCTTGATGGAAACTATAAGTGCTACTCCAGTGAATGCACAGATGATAAGAAAAGAAGCAGCTTTATTGCTGATATGAAGAAAATTTGAGTGGTCTAGATAGAAGATCAAACCAGCCACACCATTCCCCTAAATGAAAGACTAATCCAGAGCAAGGTCCTAACTCTTTTCAATTCTGTCAAATCTGAGAGAGGTGAGAAAGCTTCAGGAGAAAAGTTTGAACCTAGCAGATGTTGGTTCATGAGATTTCAAGAAAAAAGCAGCCTCTGTAATATAAAAGTTCAGGGTGAAGCAATAAATGCTAACACAGGAGCTGCAGCAAGTTATTTAGAGGATCTAGCTAAGATTGTTGATGAGGTACCTATGCTAAACAAAGATGTTCAATGTAGACAAACAGCCTTATGTTGGAAGAAGATGCCATCTAAGACTTCCATAGCTAGAGAGAAGTCAATGCCTGGCTTCAAAGCTTCAAAGGACAGGCTGACTCTCTTGTTAGGAGACAATTGGAGGTTTGTAGGAACCTTGGATCGAGCAAGTCTATCAGCACCAGTGCTGGTGACTTTGTGTTAAAGCCAGCCCTCATTTACCATGCCAAAATTTTAGGTCCCTTAATAATTACGCTGAATTTACTCTACTTGTGCTCTATAAATGGAACAACAAAGCCTGATTGTCAGTACATTTGTTTTTAGTATGGTTTACTGAATATTTTAAGCCCACTGTTGAGATCTACTGCTTAAAAAAAAAAAGATTCCTTTAAATATATTTCTGCTCATTGACCACACACCTGGTTACCCAAGAGCTCTAACAGAAATATTACAAGGAGATGAATGTTGTTTTCATGCCTGCTAACACAACATCCATTCTGCAGCCCATGGATCAAGAAATAATTTTGAATTTCAACTCTTATTATTTAAGAAATATATTTTGTATGGCTTTAGCTGCTATAGATAGTGATTCCTCTGATGGATCCGGACAAAGTAAATTGAAAACCTTCTGGAAAGGATTCACCATTCTAGATGCCATTAAGAACATTCGTGATTCATAGGAGGAGGTCAAAATGCAACATTAATGAGAGTTTTGGAGAAGTTGATCCCAGCTTTCATGGATGACTTTGAGAGGTTCAAGACTTCAGTGGAGGAAGTCACTGTAGAAGGTGCTGGAAATAGCAAGACATCTAGGATCAAAACTGGAGCTTGAAGGGTGTGACTGAATCTCATTAAAAAACTTGATTAGATGAGGAGTTGCTTCTTATGGATGAACAAAGAAAATGATTCATTGAAATGGAACCTACTGATGAAGATTGACCATTGTAGAAATGACAGCAAAAGATTTAGAATATGACGTAAACCTAATTGATAAAACAGTGGCAGAGTTTGAGAGGATTGCCCCGGTTTTGAAATAAGTTCTACTGTGGGCAAAATGCTATCAAACAGCATCACATGCTACAGAGAAATCTTTTGTGAAAGGAAGAGTCAATCAATGTGGCAAACTTCATTGTTGTCTTATTTTAAGACATAGTGCCCCAGCCACCTTAACCTTCAGCAACCACCATTCTGATCAGTTAGCAACTACCAACATTGAGACAAGATCCTTCACCAGCACATAGATTACAACTCACTGAAGGCTCAGATGGTCGGTAGCATTTTTTAGAAATAAATTATTTTAATTAAGGTATGTACGTTGTTTTTTAGACATAATGCTATTGAACACTTAATAGACTACAGTATAGTGTCAGCATAACTTCTATATGCACTGGGAAACCAAACTATTTGTGTGACCAGTTTTATTGCCATATTTACTTTATTGCAGTGGACTGGAACCAAACTTTCAATATCTCCAAAGTATTCCTGCGTTTAAAAAAAAGTATTCCCCAAATTATCCTAATGTGCAGCCAAGGGAGAGACCCACTAATAGTGTTTCTAAACTTAGAAGACAGTCCTATGTTAGAAATCTAATATAAACCTTAATGTGAAGTTTTAAGAAATACCATATGGCATCTATACATTGCTTTAGAAAAAGATAGAAACATTGCATCTATTTTCTATTTTGAAGTTGAGTTTTTTTTGGTCTTGAATTTAAGGTGTTACTGTGGCCGACTGATTGGAGACCATACTGGGATAGATTATTCCTGGACCATCTCAGCTGCCAAGGGTAAAGAAAGTGAACAATGGTCTGTTGAAAAGCACACAATGAGAAGTCCAACAGATACTTTTGGCACGATTAATTTCCAAGATGGAGAGCACACTTCCCATGCCAAGGTTTGCTAATAACCCAAATTGTTTTGCTGGTTTCTTTTTTTTGAGACGGAGTTTTGCTTTTGTCGCCCAGGCTGGAGTGCAATGGCGGGATCTCAGCTCACTGCAACCTCTGCCTCCTGGGTTCAAGCGATTCTCCTGCCTCAGCCTCCCAAGTAGCTGGGACTACAGGCGCCCACCACCACGCCTGGCTAATTTTGTATTTTTAGTAGAGATGGGGTTTCTACTAACAGGTTTCTGCCTGTTTGAAGTATTTCTGCCTTCACATTTTTCAATAACTGCACCATTCCTGATGTTCAGAAATTTTAATATTTTAATTTTGGAATAAAGGAATTATGTATCAAGAAGTTCACACTGGGCACGTTGGCTCATGCCTGTAATCCCAGAACTCTGGGAGGCCAAGGCAGGTGGATCACCTGACGTCAGGAGTTTGAGACCAGCCTGGCCAACATGGCGAAACCCTGTCTCTACTAAAAAATACAAAATTTCGCTGGGTGTGGTGGCACGGGCCTGTAATCCCAACTACTCAGGAGGCTGAGGCTGGAGAATCACTTGAACCTGGGAGGCGGAGGTTGCAGTGAGCCAAGGTTGCAGTGAGCCAAGTTTGCACCCCTGCACTCCAGCCTGGGTGACAGAATGAGACTTCGTCTCAAAAAAAAAAAAAAAAAAAAAGAAGTTCAAAGATGAATTGGAAATTGTTTTAATTTACTGTCACGTTCTGGAGGATCATGTGTTAATTCCTATTTGCATGTGTGGAGATCTTTGCCTGTGGTTATTTTTGTTTCATAATTCATGGTTTCTTATTGTCCTTACTTCTTCCTATAAATCTGACTTATTCTTGCTGTTGATTCACATAAGTTCGAGGGAGGCAAATTCATCTCAGTGTCATTTGAATGATCTGCATTTGCGGGAAGAAGGAAGCCAGCCATGCAATACAATCTTAGGTAAAATAAAAAATGATTCTGGGGCTACCTGCTGGCTTTGATTTCCCTCATCTTTTCTTTTGCTTACATTGACTATTAAAGAGATGACTATTTTGTGAAAAGTATTTTGGAACGAGAGTGTTTTCAGAGGAATAATGGTTAAAAGGTAAAATTTACAATTTTAAGGGAATGATCAGAAGGTAAAATTTACAATAAATTAAGTGTCCATGCTCTTGAATTTTAATTTAAATAATGCAAATATGTGAAATGGTTAAGTAAGTAAATGGAAAGCCATAGCATTTATGAAAAATCCCATTTCACCTATTTGTTATAGCTTCTGATGAAAAGGTTTGCTGACATAGTGATTTTGGCCAGTTGTTTGAAGTCTTTCTTTCTCTCTTTCTCTCTTTCTCTCTCTCTCTCTCTCTCTTTTTTTTTGAGACACAGTCCTGCTCTGTCACTCAGGCTGGAGTGCAGTGGCGTGCAGTGAGTGATCTTAGCTCACTGCAACCTCTGCCTCCTGGGCTCAAGCAATTCTCCTGCTTCTGTCTCCCAGGTAGCTGGGATTACAGGCATGTGCCACCATGCCTGGCTAATTTTTTGTATTTTTAGTAGAAACGGGGTTTCACCATGTTGGCCAGGCTGGTCTTGAACTCCTGACCTCAGGTGATCCACCCACCTCGGCCTCCCAAAGTGCCAGAATTACAGGCGTGAGCCACTGCACCCTGCCTGTTTGAAGTATTTCTGCCTCACCCCAGGTTCTTTGGAGAGCATTGGAGGGCCAGCCCTGAAAACCAAAGGAAGCTTTCCTACAGTGACTTGTAATTCCCAGAAGGAACTTAATGGGAGTGTGGGATCTTTTAAAAGTAAATATTTCCATTATATGAAGATGAACTTTAAAGAGATCCCACATACTTCCTTTTAGATTTTGGGCATTTCAGTTGCCCTGCTGGGTGCTCATTGTTTCTGTGTCTGGCCTATCTTTTTTACAATGTTCTGTTCACCTACATGTGCTTTTCTTGCAGTATATTAGAACTTCTTATGATACTAAATTGGATCATCTGTTACATTTAATGTTGAAAGAGTGGAAAATGGAACTGCCCAAGCTGGTGATCTCAGTCCATGGGGGCATCCAGAACTTTACTATGCCCTCTAAATTTAGAGAGATTTTCAACCAAGGTTTGGTTAAAGCTGCAGAGACAACAGGAGCATGGATAATAACTGAAGGCATCAATACAGGTAAAGCTCCCTCCCTCCCTTTCTCCCACCTCCCTCCCTCCCTCTCTTCCACCCTCCCTTTCTCCTTCCCTCCCTTCCTCCCTCCCTCATTCCCTCCCTCCCTCCCTCCCTCCTTCCTTCCTTCCTTCCTTCCTTCCTTCTTTCTTTCCTTCTTTCTTTCTTTCTTTTTCTTTCTTTCTCTTTTTCTTTCTTTCTTTTCTTTCTCTCTCCTTCCTTCCTTTTCTTTCTTTCTTTTTCTTCTTTCTTTCTTTCTTTCTTTCTTTCTTTCTTTCTTCTTTCTTTCTTTTCTTTCTTCTCTTTTTTTTCTCCTTTCTAACTGTGAATCACGTAGTGTGCCACATAATCTCTGCTCTGTAGCATTCATTCCTAGGATATGTGGGGTGGTGAGGAAGAAAGATCCTAGTGACTAGAAAATAAACCAGAAGAATCGTAGGTTTTTCCTGGAATGTGTTTTTACCTTTGCCAGAATATACTATTTTAATGTAACTTCAGATAAACCTCTGGAAAAGAAAATAGTCTTTCCTGAGCTCCCAACTACAGTAAGGCTAGAAGGGACATGAATCCATGCAAGTGCATAGTGTGTGTGGGCCTGGACTTTCGCTAACTCTTGTAATCATTGTCAGTTTCTCAGATTTGGGAAATCAGTGATGTGGGTAAAATTTGCATTGTGTGTTTTGGGCATGAGTAAATACTTTTTCTTTTTAACTGCATGATTGCCAAAACACTCACCATCTCAATCACTGACTCTTTTACATTCCTTGAAATCTGAAATTCAAGAACTTTATCCGGTGGGCTCTGACCATATTTCTTTGATTCAGTGTGTGTGAACTGTCTGCACGTAAGGACAACCTGGGGAGCTTTTAAAATACTGACGTACAGGCTCTTCCCCAGATGAATTAGAGGCTTTTGTCCAGAGCTACTGAAGCATGTCAGCCAGGATTGAGAACTAGTGATTCCATAAACTCGTGTCTCTTACCAATTTATTACTAACCTGTGGTTTTCTTTCTTTTTTTTTTGAAATGAAGTCTCGCTCTTGTCACCCAGGCTGGAGTGCAATGATGCAATGTTGACTCACTGTAACCTCCACCTCCCGGGTTCAAGCGATTCTCCTGCCTCAGCCTCCCGAGTAGCTGGGATTACAGTCACCTGTCACCATGCCCGGCTAATTTTTGTATTTGTAGTAGAGAAGCCATATTGGCCAGGCTGGCCTCGAACTCCTAACCTCAGGCGATCTGCCCACCTTGGCCTCCCAAAGTGCTGGGGTTACAGGCATGAGCCACCGTGTCCAGCCTAACCTGTGGTTTTCTATCTTCCCTTTACTTTTTTCTCTTTTGGTTTGGCATGGCCTGCCCAGCGTCTCCTATCAAATTTTGCCCATGTTTTAAGATCTACACGAGATGCCAACACACCCATGAAACAGCCTCCTGAATATCTCCACTAGAGCTACTCACTTTTGTCTTTTAATTTCTACAGCATTTACTGCCTGTAGCACTTGTAGAATGTTGATATTTTGCCTTACAGGCTAGGATGAGTCAATGTGTTAGCTCTCCTTCTGGTTGTGTACTAGAGGCCAGGGCCTGAACATCTATCTGCCTAAGTATTTAGCACCTTGTACTGAGGTAACAAAGTTTCTTTTGGCTGAAAAGGAATGAAGGAAGTGAATAACTGAAAAAACAAAGCAAAATAAAACCAAGGGATTTGGCCCGTCACAAATAGGTAACGCATAGTTTATTGTACCTGTTTTATAGAGCTTGTTTCACATTCTTGGAAGAAACTGAAGTTGGCAGAATTCTAAGTCCATTGTATAGTCCTTATTTGATTTCCAGTAAAAAAGTGGGTGGGTAGGGAAGTTTCACATCAGTCATTAAACAGACAGGCTTGGGCAAGGCTTTTTCTTTGAATAACTAACTGGATGTCATGCTTCATTTTACTTAATGCCTTAAAAAGATCATTGAGTTTATGGCCAGCTAACCTAAAGGAACGCAAATAGAGTAGTGTGAAGATGATTGGAATACTTCATATAAATAAAAGAAATGGGAAATGAGAAATACTTGGATCTCCGCTAAACAATAGTCAGGCCAGATGCAGTGGTTCATTCCCAGCCTTTTGGGAAACTGAGAGCTAGTGAGTTACCTGGGCTTGGGAGTTCGAGACCAGCCTGGGCAACATGGCAAAACCCCATCTTTAAAAAATTACAGAAATTAGCTGGACATGGTGGTGTGCACCTGTAGACCCAGCTACTGGGGAGGCTGAGGTGGGAGGCTTTCTTGAACCTGGGAGGTCAAGGCTGCAGTGAGTTATGATCATGTCACTGCACCCAGCCTGGGTGGCAAAGCAAGACCTTGTCCAAAAAAAAAAAAAAAAAAAAGGGCCGGGCATGGTGGCTCACACCTGTAATCCCGGCACTTTGGGAGGCTGAGGCAGGTGGATCACAAGGTCAGGAGATTGAGACCATCTTAGCTAACATGGTGAAACCCTGTTTCTACTAAAAATACAAAAAATTAGCTGGGCGTGGTGGCAGGCGCCTGTAGTCCCAGCTACTCGGGAGACTGAGGCAGGAGAATGGTGTGAACCCGGGAGGCAGAGCTTGCAGTGAGCCGAGATAATGCCACTGCACTCCAGCCTGGGTGACAGAGTGAGACTCTGCCTTAAAAACAAACAAAAAAAGAAAACAACAACAACATAAAACAATCAGTCTGACCTGATTCAACCACAGCTCCTCTGTGGCCTGGCTGCTTAAGGATTAGTCCCTGGACCAGCAGCATCACCATGGACTGAGAGCTTGCTGAAAGTGCCTATTTCAGGCCCCACCCCAGACCTGCAGAATCAGAACCTGCATTTTAACAACATACCCAGATGATTCCCGTGCACGTTTAAATTTGAACTCTGTTTATGAGCTTCTGTCTATTCTTGACAGGCTTCTCAACCATAGTTGAACATAATTTCGCATGAATCTTTGACATTTACTTAAATTGAATGCCACAAGCCTTAAGAATCTACTATGTGAAAAGCATTTGGATAGGTGTTAGGAATGAAAGAGGAGTAACGTGGACCCCAGATTTAGTGATGGGTTGGGCTGTAACAGACAAAAAGCAACTAGTGAGAAATTGATGCTGACTGGGTTATAGTTGAGATTCAAAGGAAGTGTTTTGAGAATACAAGGAAGAGGGAGATGAATTCTAGTGTCAACTGAGGGCACCTTGGAAGTCTTGGGAAGGATACAGCACTTTGCATTGGTCTTGTGGGGAACGGTAGGAAGTGGCATTAGTAAGATGTGGCAGCTCAGGGTTAGGACACAGCTAGAGATGAAGGCATGTGTAGAAAGAAGTGATAAAACTCCTGGCTGGAGTGTGTGCCATGTGGCAGGGGACAGGGACTGCACAGGAGACTGGAGCCAGTTTGGGTGCCATTCTGAAGTCTTATTCTCTACATAGCAAGGAGCCCTGAAAGGAATTTAAACAGCAGGATGAATAGGGGGATAACATGGTCAGATTGGGTTTTATGGAGAGTCTCAACCAATGACATGTATTAGGATCACATATAAGGTTAGCTTAAAACAATAACAACAATGTTGGCACACCATGCCAATCCATGGAATCGGAATCTCTACTGGGGTGGATGGCTTCACGCTTGATACTGATGTGTGCCTGTGATCCAGATCCTAGATTCTAGAGATGGCTCTGGGAGAGGTTCAAAAAATGAGTTGGAAGGGAAGATGCCAGGAAAGAGGAAGTGATTTAGCTGCTAAGCATCAGATCCATGCCATATGCAGGTTACTTTTCCTTCTGTGCTAATGACACATATAGGGTCAGTACCACACATAGGAAGAATAACTCTTACAATGCAGTATAGTTATTTAAAGGTCCGATCAAGCCAATCTCAAAGGCTACTTACTGTATGATTCCAACTACAGTATATGACATTCTGGAAAAGGCAAATCTATGGAGACAGTAGAAAGATTAGCAGCTGCCAAAAGCTGAGGGGAGAGAGGGATGAGTAGGCAGAGCACAGAATATTTTCAGGGCAGTGATACTAACATGGTGGATATACATCATTATCTCTTTGTCAAAACTCATAGAATGTACAGCAGCAAGAGTGAACCCTAATGTAAACTGTGGACTATGGAGAATAGTCATATTCTATTAGTCATGACCCTATAATGTAGGGTCATCAATTGTAACAGATGTACCAGTCTCATGGGGGATGCTGATAGTCGGGGAGGCTGTGTTTGTGTGGGAGCAGGGTGTGGCATGGGACTTCTCTATACTTTTCATTCAGTTTTGCTGTGAACCCAAAACTACTCTAAAAAATAAAGTCTATTCTTAAAAAGGGTCAGATTGCCTAAATTGGAATCCAATCTCTACAAAATCCAAGCTCTAAATAAATTGTCCAAAGCTCTACAACCTTGGACAATTTATTTAAACTCTCATTGCCACAATTTTTGCCTATAAAGTGGATTTAAAAAGTTCCTACTTAAAGTGTGAATACATACAAAGGTAGCCAACACTTACTGAAATCTTACTGTGTGTCAGTAAGTGTTGGTTACTGTACTAATTACTAGTATTAATTCCAGAAGGGAAAACATTAACGTATTACTCCTCAATGTATGAGCTTTGAAATATTTGTGTATATAAAACTATTAAATTAGTTTGCCTTAATGAGCAAGGGACATATCTGCAGGATGTTTTGCTGGAACATTGGGTAAGATTAGGGATTAAAAAACACCATTCTTAATAGGAGAAAATCTTTGCAATCTACCCATCTGACAAAGGGCTAATATCCAAAATCTACAAAGAACTTAAACAAATTTACAAGAAAAAATCAACCCCATCAAAAAGTGGGCAAAGGTTATGAACAGACACTTTTCAAAAGAAGACATTTATGCAGCCAACAGACACATAAAAAAAAGCTCATCATCACTGGCCATCAGAGAAATGCAAATCAAAACCACAATGAGATACCATCTCACACCAGTTAGAATGGTGATTATTTAAAAAGTCAGGAAACAACAGGTGCTGGAGAGGATGTGGAGAAATAGGAACACATTTACACTGTTGGTGGGACTGTAAACTGGTTCAACCATTGTGGAAGACAGTGTGGCAATTCCTTAAGGATCTAGAACTAGAAATACCATTTGATCCAGCAATTCCATTACTGGGTATATACCCAAAGGATTATAAATCATGCTATTATAAAGACACATGCACACGTATGTTTATTGTGGCACTATTCACAATAGCAAAGACTTGGAACCAACCCAAATGTCCATCAATAATAGACTGGATTAAGAAAATGTGGCACATATACACCTTGGAATACTATGCAGCCATAAAAAGAGATGAGTTCATGTCCTTTGTAGGGACATGGAAGAAGCTGGAAAACATCATTCTGAGCAAACTATCACAAGAACAGAAAACCAAACACCGCATGTTCTCACTCATAGGTGGGAATTGAACGATGAGATTACTTGGACACAGGGCAGGGAACATCACACACTGGGGCCTGTCAGGGGATGATGGGATACTGGGAGAAGGATAGCATTAGGAGAAATACCTAATGTAAAGGATGAGCTAAAGGGTGCAGCAAACCAACGTGGAACATGTATACGTATGTAACAAACCTGCTTGTTGTGCACAGGTACCCCAGAGCTTAAAGTACAACAATAATAATAATAATAATAATAATAATAATAATAAACCATTCATAATGTTAGGGCTGGGCTTGCTGAGGAAGGACAGTGCACAGCATTTTGCTTAGGCAAGAGTAGGGTCGGATCTGAAGTTGTAGGCGGAAATTGCCCAAAGTGCTCAGAGGAACATTGTTCAGGTAGAGAGGGGTAATGATAAGAGGAAGAGGTGTCCAGAAAGAATAGAGGAAGCCAAAGTATCAGAAACTAATTCCACTGTGCCAGCAACTCGCCCTAAGAATAGCCCCTTACATATGCTTGCCTATTTATTTGTCTCTTTCTGGCAGTCTCTTTGTTTTACACGATTTGTGACTTAAAGTTTGACTTCTAAACTGGTTGTTCATAGGAGTGTCCAAGCATGTTGGGGATGCCTTGAAATCCCATTCCTCTCATTCCTTGAGAAAAATCTGGACAGTTGGAATCCCTCCTTGGGGTATCATTGAGAACCAGAGAGACCTTATTGGAAAAGATGTAAGTAGACAATCCTTTCATAACAAAAGCAAATGAACACGTGTGCAAATTGCCAGCTTAACACTGTACCTGGATGTCTAATGAATGAACATCACAGATGTAATATATTCACAACCAAGTCCTGACTTTCTGCTGCTTCCCTCACCCTATCTTAGAAGATGACAGTCCCACCCTTGCAGTTGCTCAAGTCAAAAGCCTTGGACTAATCCTGGAGTGATCTTTCTCTTAAACTCAAACTTGATCCATCAGTTCCACTTTAAAAATATATCTAAAATCTGATTTCTTCTTCTCACTACCTTTGCTGTTACTGAGTGAATCTGAGCCACCATTATCTGTCTCCTGAATGATTGCAATAGCCATCTTTACTCTTACTTTTGTCTCCTAACAGCGTAGTCTCAACATAGTAGCCAGAATGATTCTTTTAAAATATACAAGTCAAATCATGCTATTCCTCTGTGCAAAACCCTTCAAGGACTTCTGTCTCACTTAAGGTCGTAGTCAAGGTTCTTGAAGTGGTTTGCCCATAGCGAAACAAGGGGCATTCTTAATTTGGCCCTCCTAGTTCTCATCTGTTATCTTGTATTACTCTGCTTCGTTCCTTCTTGTGTATTGATTCTTTGATCCTATGTATTCTTTTAAAGGGAATGGTCTTGTCTCAGTCTCTTTGTAAGACTAATATAATTTTTCGGTAAAATATCAGATATAAGAAAATGTTCTAAAGAAGAAAGATGACTACTGTTAATATTTCTGTGAGGATTATTTCAGAATTTTTTCTATGTATGTGTGTATATGTGCAGTAAAAAAAGTGTATATTTAAAAATAGTAACAACAGAACTGACTGCTATAAATCTGCTTTTTTTTTTAGCTTACCTATTTGCCATAGTTGTTTCTCCATATCGGTTAATACAGACATGCTTATGGGTTTTTTAACTTTTTTTTTTTTTCTGAGATGGAGTCTGGCTCTGTTGCCCAGGCTGGAGTGCAGCGGCACAGTCTCGGCTCACTGCAACCTCCACCTCCTGGATTCAAGCAATTCTCTTGCCTCAGCCTCCCGAGTAGCTGGGATTACAAGCGCCCACCACCAGGCCTGGCTAATTTTTGTATTTTTAGTAGAGATGGGGTTTCATCATGTTGGCCAGGCTGGTCTCGAACTCCTGACCCTGGATGATCTCCTGCCTCGGCCTCCCAAAGTGTTGGGATTACAGGTGTGAACCACCGCACCCAGCGTGTTTTAACTTTTATTTTGGAAAACTTCAAACATATTAGGCAGTAGAGAAATTTAAAAAATGAACTCTTTCCTGTGTATTTATCTCCAGCTTCAACAGTTACCAGCTCATAGCCAGTTTTGTTTCCCCTCTTCCCTCATCCATTCAGCTGACACCCTTGTTATTTTGAAGCAAATTTGAGATATCAAATAATTTCATCTATAAATATTTCAGTAGTTATTTCTAAAATATATGGACAATGAAAAATATATAATCACAATGAAGTTATTATATCTAAAAAATTAGCAGGAATGTCTGAGTATCACTCACTATCCAGTCTAGTCAAAATTTTCGTTGCTTCATAGTGTTTTTTTCAAAAACATGATTTCTTAAGTCTTCATTATTTAATGATGTGATTTCATTATCCAAAAAAGTTTCATACATTGTGATGGGTTGATATGTCTCTTGACTTGCTTTTTATTTTTGTCACTTTTAATCTGTGGATTTTACCTCCATCTCATTTTTTTATGTGTGTATAATTTATTTATTGAGGAAACTGGGTCATTTGTTCTGAAGAGTTTCCTACAGCTTGGATTTTCCAGATTTTATCTTTTGTAGTAGGGTTTAGCATGTTTCTTTGCTTCTTTTCTGTAAATTGGTAGTTTGATCGAGAGGTATGATCAGGTTCAGGTTTTCTGTGTAAGTTTATACCATAGGAGGATGTATGTCTTTCCCTTGTAATATATGGTGGTCTCTCTTTTTATAATGTTAGCAGTCATTGCATAGATTCATTATTTCAACAGAGTTCCAACATGCTGACATTTAATGATAATGTCCTTCTTTGTTTATTAGCTTACCTGCTGTATGTACTTAACACTCTAATACTTAAATATTCCATATAGATAAATGTTTTCTCACCAATCACCTTGTGGTACAGTTGTATAGGAAGGGCTGAATAAATGCTTGACTCTTTCTTTTTATTTGCCAGTTTTCAAAATAATGAAAGGTGAATGATGAGTTTTCTTAACTCATAAATTTAAACATATTTGTCATATTTCAATCCATTAATCAATACAGTTATTATTCTTAATAATGTTCAAATTGTCCCATTTTGGCCAGGGGAGTGTTTCCAAGTTGTCTCCTCAGTCCTTTCACACAATTCTATTATCTATCATGACTTCCTTGCTTTTTAGTATGGAAAAAATATTCCAGGCTCATTTTTTGTTCCCTAGAGAAAAGGCTGCTTGCTTTTAGTGGGACATAGTATTTTCTTTTCTTTTTTTTTTTTTTTTGAGACGGAGTCTTGCTCTGTCGCCCGAACTGGAGTGCAGTGGCCGGATCTCAGCTCACTGCAAGCTCCGCCTCCCGGGTTCACGCCATTTTCCTGCCTCAGCCTCCCGAGTAGCTAGGACTACAGGCGCCCGCCACCTCGCCCGGCTAGTTTTTTGTGTTTTTTTAGTAGAGACGGGGTTTCGCCGTGTTAGCCAGGATGGTCTCGATCTCCTGACCTCGTGATCCGCCCGTCTCGGCCTCCCAAAGTGCTGGGATTACAGGCTTGAGCCACCGCGCCCGGCCGGGACATAGTATTTTCCCCCTGCCTCGCCCGAGATGGAGTCTTGCTCTGTCACCCAGGCTGGAGTGCGGTGGCACGATCTCGGCTCACTGCAACCTCCACCTCCCAGGTTCAAGCAATTCTCCTGCCTCAGCCTCCCAGGTAGCTGGGATTACAGGCACTTGCCACCATGCCCAGCTAATTTTTGTAATTTTGGTAGAGAAGGGGTTTCACCATGTTGGCCAGGCTGGTCTCGAATTCATGACCTCGTGATCCACTCACCTCAGCCTCCCAAAGTGTTGGGATTACAGGCGCGGGCCACTGTGACCGGCCAGTGGGACCCAGTATTAGCAGAGCACATCTGGAGGCCAAGGAAACATTTTGATTTTTCATGTCGGCTAGTATCATACTGTACTGTATTGAATCAATGTTTCCTCTATTATTGTCCATTTAGGTCATGTTCTGTTTTTCAGTTTTGAGGATAATAATAATAATATTGTGATAAGATATGTAAATCTTTGATACTAGCTTGCTTATTTCCCTAGAAGTAATTCTCAAAGTGGAATGCTTGGACCAGTCTGTATAACCATTTAAAATGTGACACATTGCCTTCTGGAAAGGTGGTAAAAATTCACATTCTTGCCGGGCATGGTGGCTCATGCCTATAATCCCAACACTTTGGGAGGCCGAGGCCGAGGCTGGCAGATTGCTTGAGCCCAGGAGTTTGAGACTTGCCTGAGGAACATGGTGAAACCCTGTCTCTACAAAAAAAAAAAATGCAAAAATTAGCTGGGCATGGTGGTACGCGCCTATAGTCTCAGCTACTTAGGGGACTGAGGTGGAAGGATCGCTTGAACCTGGGAAGTTGAAGCTGCAGTGAGCCGTGATCGCACCACTGCACTCCAGCCTGGGCAACAGAGTGAGACCCTTTCTCAAACAAACAAACAACAACAATAACAGCAGCAACAACAACAACAAAAATAGCCAGCATGGCAGTGTGTGCCTCTGATCTTAGCTACTCAGGAGGCTGAGGTGGGAGGATTGCTTGAGCCTGGGAGGCAGAGGTTGCAGTGAGCCCAGATTGGCACTACTGCACTCCAGCCTGGGTGACAGAATTAGAACCTGTCTAAAAACAACAACAACAACGACAACAACAACAACAAAACCAAAAAACAAAAACCACCCCCCAAAAAAACAAAAAAACCCCGAAAACAAAACAATTCATATTCTTATCAACAGGGTATGTGGATGCCCACTGAGTTCTGAGTATTCTGTTTTCTTCAAGCGATGCCATTCGGTTAAGGTATACAATAATACCTAATTTTTCTTATTTACATTTCCATGATTGCTAGTGAGGTTCAACGTCTCTTCACATGGTTTTTGTACATTTTCAAGCAGGGGTTTTAGACTTCTTAACCTTCAATTTTTTTTTTTTTTTTTTTTAAGACAAAATCTGCTCTCTTACCAAGACTAGAGTACAATGGCACGATCATAGCTTACTGCAGCCTTGAACTCTTGGGCTCAAGTGATCCTGCCATCTCAGCCTCCAGAGTACTTGGTACTACATGCATGCACCACCACACCCAACTAATTCTTAAAATTTTTTTTTTTTTAGAGATGGGGCCTTGCTATGTTGCTCAGACTGGTCTTGAACCCTTGGCCTCAAGTGATCCTCCTGCCTTGGCCTCCCAAAGTGTTGGGATTACAGGCGTGAGCCTTTCTCTGTGCCTATTCAGCCTACTAACAATTTTGTTTGTCAAGTATGCTGCATTTCTCATAGTTTTTATTTTATATTATTTTTAATCTTTTTAAAATAAATACAAAATATGTATTAAATCTCTCAATCATTTTCCTTTTGGTTTCTTGCCTCAGTGTCATGCTTCAAAATTATAAAGGTAGCATTTAAAGTCTAATGTTTATAAAGTTCACAGTGCTTTTTGCATCCATTATTTCTTTGAAGCCTCACAACAACCCTCTGAATAAAAATTATCATTATTATCATCCTTACCTATAGCTGAGGAAAATAGGCCTGAGAAAGAAGGCAAGAATTACTCAGAGTTAAGGTTAGTAAGTAGAAGAGCCTTGACTTAAACTTGGGCTTTCTTACTCTATATACTGTGCTCTTGCCTCTAACAGCAAATACTAAGTGGAGCAGCTTAAGAAAGTGTCCATTAATGTAATAAAGATTTTGATGTTTTATAATGAATGAAATGCTATTTGGCTGGTTGGCTGTTCTACTGTTTTATTTATTTTTTTGAGATGGAGTCTCACTATGTAGCCCAGGCTGGAGTGCAGTGGCGAGATCTCAGCTCACTGCAAGCTCTGCTTCTTAGGTTCGAATGATTCTTTGTGCTTCAGCCTCCCAAGTAGCTGGGACTACAGGCACATGCCACCATGCCTGGCTAATTTTTGTATTTTTAGTAGAGACAGGGTTTTACCATGTTGGCCAGGCTGGTGTTGAACTCCTAACCTCAATTGATCCGCCAGCCTCGGCCTCCGAAAGTGCTGGTGTTATAGGCATGAACCACTGCACCTGGCCGGCTGTTAGTCTTTATTTTGTTTGGAATACTAGAGAAAAGTCAGTGTCAAAATATTATTCTGGAATAAATCTATTAAAAGACAGTAGTTTTGAATAATGGTGTGGTCTATGTACCGGTGCCAGTTCTTGAACTGTTTTTTAATGGGTTGAAACAAGGTAAGCACAGAAATGAAAAAGAAGACCAGGATTGAAACCCCGTCTCTACTAAAAATACAAAAATTAGCCAGGCATGGAGGTGTGCATATGCTACTTGGGAGGCTGTGACAGGAGAATCGCTTGAACCCACAAGGCAGAGTTTGCAGTGAGCCGAGATGCAATCCAGCCTGGGTGACAGAGCAAGACTCCGCCTCAAAAAAATATAAATAAATAAAAAAGAAAAAAATATTTAGAACCACTGTCAGCAATGTGACCATGCTGTGGTCATTCAAACACCTGGAAAGCAGGCTAATCTTGCTGAACAGGGTATGTTTCAATATTGTTGAACTTGTGTTGTGACTCTCATGTACCACAAGCTGTCTACTAATTATTCATAGTAGGATCACATATTGGTCCATTAAAACATGGGAAGTCTAAAAAATTGATACCACAGATAGTTTGAGAAGCACTGCTCTAAATTGCAAGTAATACTTTTTTTTTTCTTTTTGAGATGGAGCCTCACTCTGTTGCTCAGGCTGGAGTGCAATGGCACGATCTCGGCTCATGGCAACTTCCGCTTCCTGGGGTTCAAGCAATTCTCCTGCTTCAGCCCCCCAAGTAGCTGGGACTACAGGCACCCGCCACCATGCCTGGCCAATTTTTTGTATATTTAGTAGAGACGGGGTTTCACCGTGTTAGCCAGGATGGTCTCGATCTCCTGACCTTGTGATCTTCCCACCTCGGCTTCCCAAAGTGCTGGGATTACAGGCGTGAGCCACCATGCCTGGCCACAAGTAATGCTTTTTGAACTAGATAGGAATTCTGTTAGCACATAAAGATAGGCCTTTGGAGCAGGTGAGCCTGGGGATAGATCTAGAGCTCTGACCCTCCCTTGTCCTTGCTGTCTCTCAGGTGGTGTGCCTGTACCAGACTCTGGGTAACCCCCTCAGCAAGCTCACAACACTCAACAGCATGCACTCGCACTTCATCCTGTCTGATGATGGGACTGTGGGCAAGTATGGAAATGAAATGAAGCTCAGAAGGAACCTGGAGAAGTACCTCTCTCTGCAGAAAATACACTGCCGTGAGTATCACAGGGGCTCAGTCAACTGGTCTGGTTGCAAGTCTGCTGAGGTCTTTCATGGTCTTCCATGACCATCAAAGCTCACACCCCTAGTCCCCTCCAGCTAGTCTCCTTAATGCTTTTTAGCCACCCCCCTTCCCCCATGAGTATCTCCCCTCCTCTCCCTCCATCTCTCCAAACCGAGTGACTCTTCGAGGATCCACTAAAGTCTTTATCCTTCCATGATCCCCCCAAAAATGTCTTCCTCTCTCTTAGCTGTCACCCACAAGTCTCTACCATCTGATTCCTGCATTCTTCCGGCTGTGGGTTCACTGTGGTCAAGGTGCTCACTTACCACCTGCACAGAGTAGAGAAGTCCAAGTTGGCCCCTGCCTTAGAGCAGCCAGAGGGATTAAGTAAACATAGTGAACCCACAGCCAGAAGAAAGCAGAACATAAGACAGTGCAGACTTGTAGGTGACAGTTGAGAGAGAAGAAGTGTTTGGGGGATGTTGGAGGGATGAAGACTTTAGTGGATCCTTGAAGAGTCATTTGGGTTGGACAGATGGAGGGAGAGAGCAGGGGAGATACCCCTGTGAGAAGGGGGGTGGCTGAAGAGCATGAAAGAGACTAGCTTGAGGGTACTAGGGGTGTGAGCTTTGATGGTCAGGGAAGATGACATTCCATGTGTGGGTGGGGTGGCCCTAGGCAGGGAAGAGGTTAAGACCTGACAAGATTTTTAGAAATAGGGACCTTGGGGCCGGGTGTGGTGGCTCACGCCTGTAATCTCAGCGCTTTGGGAGGCTGAGGCGGGCGGATCACCTGAGGTCAGGAGTGGAGACCAGCCTGGCTAACATGGTGAAACCCCATCTCTGCCAAAAATACAAAAGTTAGCCAGGTGTGGTGGTGCATGCCTGTAATCCCAGCTATTCAGGAGGCTGAGGCAGGAGAATCGCTTGAACCTGGGAGGCAGAGGTTATAGTGAGCTAAGATCACACCACTGCACTTCAGCCTGGGTGACAGAGACTGTCTCAAAAAAAAGAAAGAAAGAAAGAAATAGGACCTTGGAAAGTGTCAAGTTTGTGTCATGCTCACAATGGTGCTTCAAGAGGGACATTTTGGTAGTTTTATCTCGAAGAGGGAGAGGAGAAGGGAGTGCCAGAATCAGCATGCACCAGTGGGCAGGGAAGTGTAAATTCTTTACAGAGGGCAGGGGGGCTGAGTGCTGCCTGGAAAATTGGAGACTTTTGGTTCAAGGCACCAGAAAGTGAACCCCTGCCTCTTGTGCCGAATTAAATCTTCCACAAAATACTTCTTTGGGACAAAGGGCCAGGGAGCGGGAATGCCTTTAGGAGGCTCAAGTCCTCTTCAGCCTTTGATCATTGGCTGAAAAAATGAAAGACTGGAAGTCCATTTCGTTTTGGCCTTGATCCCTGGAGGCAGCAGAATGTAGTGAAATCAGACAGATTGAAGCTCTGTCATTTTGTGCCTGTGACCTTGGCCAATGGCATTAACATCTGTCAAACTATTTTCTTATTATAAAATGGAAAGAACTATCTACTTCTAATGTTTGTTGTGACAATTGAGAAGATGTGTATTAGGGATGTCTAGAATTATGTTGGGTGCACGGTGTGTCTTTAATAATTGTCTATTTCTTTCCTTCCTTTCTCCCTCCTTTGGTACAGTGGTCATCTCCTGGTTGTGGGGTAGAAGGAGAGGAGGGACTCCGGGATTTGTGGTCATTCACTTAACTCTTAGTGTGAATAAGGGTTCTGAGGCTTATGCAGTCAGGAAAAGGGGAGAGAGGATCAGGTATGTGGTTTTCTGCGGGGAAGGGATGGCTGGGAGAAGGGAGACCAGCAGAGCAGAGGGAAGAAAGAGAGGTCAGAGAAGGGCCTTGAAGAAGAATCCATATAAAGAAGGATCCACTGGGGGCCTGAAATATTACCGGAAATGTCCCGTTGCCTCTGTTGACCTTTGCCCACCACTTACTTTGTGGGGTTCTGTGCAGTGCTATAATGTATGCCCCATGAAAGGTGTAAGAGTCTTTGTCTTCCTTATTCCCTGTTGATTGCCCATTTTAGTATGAATGCAACAACCCTGAGTGTGCTTATAGTAGCAGATGACATTTCCACTTTCAAAGACCTTGAAACTTAGGATTTATCTGGAGGCTTTTGCTGACTTTGGAATCAATTCCAGTGAACTAGTAACATTTATTATTCTAAGGAGAACCCATATAAAAACAGCAAAAACAAGAAGCCACCTATACACACACACACATACACACACACACACACACACACACACACACGGAAGAAAGAGAAGACATGCCCTCAAGAAACTCAAAATTCTTATGTATCAAGCTGATCTTCATACCTAACATATTTATGAGGGAAGTTGGCTACCATGTTTGTGTTTGTTGTTGATATGATCAAAAAGGGATTTATTTTTGATGGCATGAAAATACTTAAATATGTGGTTGATTTATTTGACGTTTTTGTTTTTTCTGGAGACTGAGTCTTGCTCTGCCACCCAGGCTAGAGTGCAGTGGTGTGATCTCAGTTCACTGCAACCTCTGCCTCCCTGGTTCAAGCAATTCTCCTGCCCCAGCCTCCTGAGTAGCTGGGATTACAGGCGCCTGCCACTATGCCTGGCTAATTTTTTTATGTTTTTAGTAGTGACAGGATTTCACCATGTTGGCCAGGCTGGTCTCGAACTCCTGACCTCAAGTGATCCGCCTACCTTGGCCTCCCAAAGTGCTGGAATTACAGGTGTGAGCCACCGTGCCCAACCTGTGTTTGATTTATTTTATTGCTTTTCAGCCAGTCTCTTCTTGGCATCCCTGGCAAACCCTTGTTGTTGGCAGAGAATACTTTAAAAAGAAAAAAAAAAAAAAAAGACTCACATTATAAAGTTGCTGGCTTTCAGCCATTTGAAATGTGGCCAATGTCAGCTTCTGTTTTGTAAGACTCTAAGGATGTAATTTCAAGATAGGAAACCTAGGCTCTGATGCCTCTGTATCTTTTAGTAATGCAAGTCTCAAGGGAGAAGAGTGCCCTTTCCTGGAATGTCTGTTCTAGGAACTTTTAATTTGGAGTCTAATATTGTATTCCTGCCTCACCCTGGGACCTTACAGTAAAGGCAGCTGTCTAGCGAGATTTCTCAGCAAGAATTTTACATTTTTTTTCTTTTCAAACCAATTTTTACTAGCACATCAGTAAGATTTTTTTTTTTTTTCAGAAAAAGCCATAAATATATTTGATTTTGTAGGAATAAGTTATTACTTCAAGAAAAGTGGGCCAGGCATGGTGGCTCACACCTGTAATTCCAGCACTTTGGGAGGCCGAGGCAGATGGATCACCTGAGGTCAGGAGTTCAAGACCAGCCTGACCAACATGGTGACACCCTGTCTCTACTACAAATACAAAAAAGTAGCCGGGCGTAGTGGCACGTGGCTGTAATCCCAGATACTCAGGAGGCTGAGGCAGGAGAATCACTAGAACCCAGGAGGCGGAGGTTGCAGTGAGCTAAGATAGTGCCACTGCACTCCAGCCTGGGCAACAGAGTGAGATTCCATAAAAAATTTTTTAAAAGTGTACCTAACAGAAATTGAATTCTCTTCCTCTTCCACAAAAATGCCCATATTGATTTCTTTTTCTTTTTCAAATGGTAAAAGTATTATATACTTCCACATTCAGGTAACGCAAAGAAAGAATGTAACAGAAGAAAGGGACGGTTTTCCATAATCTCACCATCAAAACTAACCATTCTTACCCTTTTCATATGTATATTTTCACAAATTTTTTACACACACATGCAGACACACACACACACAAGCAACATCTTTTAAGCAAAAACTGGGATGATTTCATAATGCTTCTTTTGTAGTTGTTCCTACTAAGCATGGTCATATTTCTATGTCAATGAGTATAATTTAGTACATTTTAATGGCTGAATGACATTTTATTACACAAGATACAAAAAATTCCCTTACAGGTGTTTTAATTCCAAAATCAATACAATATTAATCGAAATTTTCTTCCATTACTTTTGTGCCTCATACTATTTTTGCCACTTCATTTGGCTTTTGTAAGACTATCTATTTAGAGAAACCCTATGTCTATTAGTTGGTACATCATAGATATGCTTTTTAGTGATATGGAGAAAATAATGAGGTGGAGGTGTATGGAAAAAGAGTAGAATGTCAAAGCTACTAAATCGATGGAATGAAGTTTTTGGATGGTTGATGGTTGCTAACCGACCCATCCCTAACATGTGAGAGCCTGACACAGGATACACGTAGAAGGCCACATACTATATATCTAGAGATTTAAATGCCTTAAATCTAGCTTACTGTATAAAATATGTCCTAGACTTTTATCTTGACACATATAGCTGGAAGGCCAGACTTGAGTTTGGAAACTTTGGATTTTTGGAAGTACTGAGCAACATGGTGTTTTTTGGACATCCTAGTAAGCTGGAGAGAGAGCACAGGTTTCCCTTGACCCTTGACCCTGTAGATGCCTCACCATGAGGGCAGGGGTGTGGCCAGAGGAAGGCCAGTGTGGGCCCCCGAAAACATGGGACCCAGAGTATAGTCCTCTTTTGCTCAGGGATGAGTGTGGCATTGCTTGCCAAATTTTCTTCTTTTGGAAAGTAAATAAAATATAGTTATTTAAATGTAGTATATCAATATATGTGTGGTGTGGAAACATAAAGCAAATAAGAAATCTATAGAATAAATAGTCAAGGTCCCTTTTCAACATTTTCCTAAACCTTCCCCTCTCTTTTCCATTGTTCATAGTGTGATGTGTATCCTTCCAGAATTTTCTGGTCATTTATATAACATGCTATACATATAGGTATGTGCACATATACATATAAAATATGTGTCTGTATATTGTTTTAAAAATATACATAGGATAATACTGTGCATATTATTCTGTAAGCTTTTTTGTTTACATCTTTTTTAAAAGAATGACTCTGCAGTTATTCCTTTTTGTTCTTTCTCTCACTTGAATAAAGTAATATATATGTGTGTATATATATAGAGAGAGAGAGACTGCCTTGGGTCACGTAGTCTGCAAAAAGAAAAGGTAATATATAGTCATGATAAAAAATTCAAATAATAAAAAATGAAATAAATGGAAATGCAAAAGTCTTTGAGGGTTGTCGTCCTACCTTGTTCATAGAAATAACCACCATTAAAAGTTTATAGAGTCTGGCTGTGGTGGCTCACGCCTGTAATTCCAAGACTTTGAAAGTCTGAGGCAGGAAGATCACTTGAGACCAGGAGCTTGAGATCAGCCTGAGCAACATAGGGAGACCGCATTTGTACAAATAACTAAAAAAAAAAAAAAAAAAGAGCTAGGTGTGGTGGTACACACCTGTGGTCCCATCTACTCAGAATGCTGAGACAGGAGGATTGCCTGAGCCCAGAAAGTCGAGGCTGCAGTGAGTTGTGATCACAGCACTGCATTCCAGCCTAGGTGACAGAGTGAGACCTAGTCTTATATAAAATAAATAAATAAGTAGTAATTAAAATGTTTATTGAACTGGTTAAGGTTGCTCATTTTTGGAGATGAGTGATGAACACATTGGGATCTATTATATTGTTCTGTTTACTTTTAGATACTTTCAGAGTTTCCCATAATGGAAAGTTACAATTTCTTAAGGAATACCAATTTTTAAAAAAATTATTGAAAACCTTTTTACCTGATAAAGCTTGAAGATGCTTTCACCATATTTATGCCACATTTTATTTGAAGTCCAAGTTTCCGGCTTGGTCTTGATCTAAGCAAACCAGGGTTAAATGAGAGAGGCACCAGTGCGAGGAATGAACATAGATGGTAATTGAGAGACTTGTGTCTGGAAGTCAAAATGGTCGACTGGCTGAGATAGGGATTCTCTAACAGTGTGGTATTGTTTGTGGTCTGGAATAGGCTCAAGACAAGGAGTGCCCGTGGTGGGGCTGGTGGTGGAAGGCGGTCCCAACGTCATCCTGTCAGTGTGGGAGACTGTCAAGGACAAGGACCCGGTGGTGGTGTGTGAGGGCACAGGCAGGGCAGCAGACCTCCTGGCCTTCACACACAAACACCTGGCAGATGAAGGGTGAGTTGTTGGTTCTTCCTTTTTGAAACTATAGGGGCTATTTATTCCTCCATTTTAGTTCTTTTGGCTGTGCATTTATGTGGGCCAGATATTCTTGGATTATAGAAGTTGAGACTGGATTTTATTTCTCAGTGACTTGTTTGTTGTTCAACAACAAAATGCCCTTCAACGATAACAGTTGTTATTTTCTTAGCTGAAGAATGGCCTGCCTTTAAAGGAAAGCTTGAGTCTTGCTTGAACTTTGGGAAAAGGTGTTTGCAGGGGGAGTGAGGGAGGTGTGGCTCTAGCAATTGGCCATTACAGCCGTAAGGACCTTTCTGTAAGGGAGGTGGCCAGTGTTGGGCCCAGAGCACCTTCAAGTTCATTTGCCCTTGATGGAAATAGCAGAAACTGGGGAGATCTATATCCTGACATTTTCATAGCATATGTCGTGCTTATTTCAGGCTTTAATTCTTTCACCTTTTCAAATAAGAAGATAACTTTTTCTCTTGCCATCCCTCTATCCAGTGTGATTCTTTCAATTTCAAAAGCATGATATTTATACTGTATAAATAAGTACGGTGCCTAAGAACTAAAATGTTGACCCTCCTAATTTAATTTAGTAAACAGTTATCCGCTGCTTATGCTGTAACAGCTCTCCGGAGTGCCTTTGCTTACGGTTGCTCTCCCTGTTCATCCCTCCTGCCTCCACTTCCGCCTCTACCATCTTCCTCTGCTTTCACTCCTCTGCCTTTTCTAAAATCACCCTGGATGTGTGGTTATTAAACCTTTTAGGGTTTCAGATCCTTTAGAGAACATAATACCTATAATTTCTGGAGATTCCCAGGCCGCTGGAAATCTACCAGCTTCAGAACTCCACTTCAGGGTATATTCTTTTCAGGATGTGGCAGATCAACCCATTATCACTTTCTTTCTTTATTTTATAAATGTGAAAATAGAGGCAGAGTCTTGCTATGTTGCCCAAGCTGGCCTCGAACTCCTGGCCTCAGGTGATCCTCCACCTGGGCCTCCCAAAGTGCTGGGATTACAGGTGTGAGCCACCATGCCCGGCTCCATTCTCACTTTCAAATTCAGCCTTCTTCTTGAGCTCCTGCTTCCATTTGCTCCCCCTCATTTGCTCTCCTGGCAGAACTGACCATAGACACCTTTTCAGTCTGGGGAGCTTGTGGGGTGTTTTCTTGTACTGATGTTACCGGCTCATTCCCCTCTCTGGGTTGTGTCAAGACCATTTATTTCTCTTCCAGGATGCTGCGACCTCAGGTGAAAGAGGAGATCATCTGCATGATTCAGAACACTTTCAACTTTAGTCTTAAACAGTCCAAGCACCTTTTCCAAATTCTAATGGAGTGTATGGTTCACAGGGATTGTGTGAGTATGACGAGTTGATGATTCAACTGACTTAAGAACTGCTAATTTATAAATATTGTAGTATTTATTTTCACAATTAAAAAAAATATGATGGACACAGGAAGGGGAACAACACACAGGGGCCTGTCGGGGAAGGAGCAGGGAGGGAGAGAATCAGGATAAATAGCTAATGCATGCAGGCCTTAATACCTAGGTGATGGGTTGATCTGTGCAGCAAACCACCATGGCACACATTTACCTATGTAACAAACCTGCACATCCTGCACATGTATCCCAGAACTTAAAGTAAAAATTTTTTAAATTAAATTAATTAAAAATAAAAAATATGGATTTTTTTCATTTTGATTTTGGGTATATCTAACTCTACAGAATTTGATTCTTAGTTGAGTAAACTTGGCTTCTTATGGTCATTGCTGTCTGTACTCCCCGTGCTTCAGATTCTGGACTCTACTACAGAAAAAGCACTAAGTATAACAATGTTCCGGAAAAGTTATCAGATTTAGTGAAAATTACACAGACGTATTTTCAGAGGGTAAAGGAACAGCTCCGTGTCTTCAATGAACACAGCTTCATGGCACTGAGTTATATGACGGCCTCACAGCATCCTGAGCAAATCCTGCAGGAAATCATTGGGAATGTATAGGACAATGGGAAAAGTGAGAATAAACTCTGGGCTAAAAAATGGAGCCCACAAACTACGGGCTATTGCCATAATGTAGACTCAGGAAAAGTTTTTAGTGTTTTAGTGTTTTAGGGTACTGTGATAAAAAGATTAATTTATTTGATTAATTAATTTATTTGGTAAAGACAGGGTCTTGCTCTTTTGCCCAGGCTGGAGTGCAGTGGTGCAGCCATAGCTCACTGCAGCCTTGAATTCCTGGACTCAAGTGATCCTCTTGCCTTGGCCTCCCAAAATGCTGGGATTATAGGGATAAGCTACCATGCCCAGCCAATGAACAAAATGACTTGGATGATATGAATTATCAATTCTTTTTTTTTTAAATTTTTTTTATTTTTGAGACAGGGCCTCACTCTGTCACCCAGGCTGGAGTGCAGTGGCGAGATTTTGGCTTGCTGCAACCTCCACCTCCTAGGCTCAAGTGATTCTCATGCCTCAGCCTCCTGAGTAGCTGGGACTACAGGTGCATGCCACCATGCCTGGCTAAGTTTTGCATGTTTTGGTAGAGATGGGGTTTCACTGTGTTGGCCAAGCTGGTCTTGAATTCCTGGCCTCAAGGGATCCGCCTGTCTCGGCCTCCCAAAGTGCTGGGATTACAGGCTGAAGCCACTGTGCACAGCCTGGATTATCAATTCATATCAATGACTCAGATGAAATGAAGCTGACAGTTACAGTAAATATGCAGATATGTCATGATTCAAGGTGATCTTTCTAGAATCTGAGGGCTGGACCAAATTGTATAAGATTTTTGGTAATATTTAAGTACCTGGCCTCAGGAAAACCAACTGAAATGTTCTGGCTAGACGAAGCATGACAAAATCTATGTGGAAAACTGTTTGGGGTTTTAGTTGGCCCAATAACAACAATAATAGCAACCATGTTTATAATTAGCAGCATGCCTCTAAATATATTCTTTTCATTTGAAATAGCCCTGTGAGCAACTTCAATATGGCAGTGGTTGTTTATTTCCATTTTGGAAATGATGAAGCAGAAGGCTAGAGAATTTAAGGGATTTGCAGTCATGCAGCTAAGAAATGACAGATCTGCCTGGGCGTGGTGGCTCATGCCTGTAATCCCAGCACTTTGGGAGGCCGAGGCGGGTGGATCACCTGAGATCAGAAGTTTGAGACCAGCCTGGCCAACATGGTGAAACCCTGTTTCTACCAAAAATGCAAAAATTAACTGGGCATGGTGGTGGGTGCCTATAATCCCAGCTACTTGGGAGGCTTAGGCAGGAGAATCGCTTGAACCCAGGAGGCGGAAGTTGCAGTGAGCCCAGATTGCACCATTGCACTCCAGCCTGGGCAACAAGAGTGAAAGAAAAAAAAAAAAAAGATAGATCTGAAACTTGAGTTTCAGAAGAGTTGAAATCTTCTTAATCTACTACACTTTCTATTTGCCACAATAATCAGTAAGTTAAGAAAAGGACGTGTTAAAGAGATTGCCCTTGTGTTTGCCTCTTCCTGCCATCAAGCAGAATAATTAATAAGCAATGTAATGACCAATGAGGGCAAGAGAAGGCAGCAAAAGGCTTGTAGATGATAGGAATTGGGTGGTACAATTGAGGGTTGATTTTATTCATGCACATAGAGGGCGTGTCAGGTGAAAGGAAACAATGTGTGAAGTTACAGATGCATAGTTTTTTATCTTGATGATACCTTAGAAATTATTCAGCAGGTTCCTCTTATTTTATGGATGAGGAGCCTGAGATTCAGTAGCCTCACGATATTTACCTAGGACTAGCTTGTTAGTGGCATACTTGGAACCAGGTCTTGCCGGTCTTGGCTTTTGCATTAAAACAGCTACTTCTACTGTATGAAATGTACTTTAATTTAAAAAGACTGAGATATAGTCATTAATATCAGGTGACTCCCCCCCACTTTTTTTTGAAGCAACAAAAGCAGAGATTTATTGAAAGTGAAAGCATGCTCCACAGGGTGGAACTTAATTAAGCCTTAAGCGCCCGCAGGTGACCCTTTGGAACCTAAGTCACGAACTTACTTGTTTTTAAAAGAGTCAAAGACTGTCTGTGTTGCCCAGGGTACTTGCTCATTGGGTACACTGTAATTACCTTAATTATTTTATGAGAGACCCTTGAGGATTCATTTCTCATAAAAAAACAAGTCTGGCTGGGCGTGGTGACTCGCCTGTAATCCCAGCACTTTGGGAGGCTGAGACCGGAGGATCGCCTGAGCCCAGGAATTCCAGACCAGCCTGGGCAATATAGTGAGACCTTGTCTCTATAAAAATTAAGAAAAGAGAAAAAAAAAAGCAAAAGTCTTAGTTTCCAAGGCTAGGTGAATGGAGGATTTCATTTATTATCTCTTTGAAAGGAGACGTGGTTTTATTTATATCGGAAATTAACATTGAGGTTCTTTTTGTTGTAGCATGTACATAGTAAATTAATGTAATAACATTCCTTCATAAATGTTTCCTCTGTACATGTGGAATTTTTAGTTTTTTTCCCCCAAGTGCCCATAATTCTTTGTTACTCTGTTTAAAAGTTTTCTCTCCTATAAGTAAAAAAAGGTTTTAAAGAAGAATGTTTTCCTCAATTCACTAGCTCCACTCTGAATTCTGCAGGTACTCTTTGAAAGCATTTATTTGTTAGTTCCCCAAATGTATGGCTCTCTGTTTTTCACTGTTGTAGATTACCATATTTGATGCTGACTCTGAAGAGCAGCAAGACCTTGACTTAGCAATCCTAACAGCTTTGCTGAAGGGTGAGTATCTGGATGGGGTTGCAATTGTTCCTCACTTACGCTTCTCATGTTCCACAGTACTCTGTGCTTCTTGCGTAGATATCTTCAAAAGAATATATGATTGTTCCTTTCTTTTACCCTAGGCACAAATTTATCAGCATCAGAGCAATTAAATCTGGCAATGGCTTGGGACAGGGTGGACATTGCCAAGAAACATATCCTAATTTATGAACAACACTGGAAGGTATAGTGAAAATGAAGTTATTTGGAAAAAATATTTTGTGTGATGATCTGTTAGGAAGAGGCAAAAGAGAAAATGAGAGGAGATACTGATTGGTTTGATAGAAGTGTGGGGTAGCATCTCTGTAGGTGGGATAGCTAAGACACTTCTCCCATCGACTTTGCCTTCCTGAAAACCTTCTTTTTTTTTTCCTGGCTCTGCAATCTAGCTGAAGCTGAAAAGGGAAGTTGAGGGAAAGACAGAATGAAAGGTTTTAATTTTATTTTATTTATGTTATTTTACTTTTAGACACAAGGGCTTACTCTGTTGCCCAGAATGTCATGCAATGGTATGATCATAGCTCACTGTAACCGGAACCACAGGCGCATGCCATCATGCCCAATTAATTTCTTTGTAAAATGTATTTTATTTTATTGAGACAATGATTTGCTATATTGCCCAGACTGGTCTTGAACTCCTGGCCTCAAATGATCTTGCTACCTTGGTCTCCCAAAGTACCAGGATTACAGGCATGAGCCACTGTGCCTGGCGTACGATTTTTAATTGATTTTTGGATAGATTTCTATCTTGTTATTTAAAACTCAAAGTTTACTTTCTGCTTTAAAATGTAGTAAGTGTTCACATTAGAAATTAGTGAAAACATAAAAAAGAAGAAAGATTACCCATAATGCTAATGATAATCACTATTAATATTTCATTTTAAAAAATGATAGTTGTGGCTATAATACAGGTATATTATTTTTGGGTCAAGCTAATTAATACATGCACATTGTTTAAAATATAAAATGATATTAAAAGGCAATTTTAAAAGATGGTAGTTCTCTGCCCTGTTAATCACAAGAGCTAGTACCTAGGACATTTTTGATTTTTCTAACGCTTATAAATCTCCATATTTCTAAATAATGTCATATTGCTGTATTTTGGTTCATCAGTTTTAGAAATTTTTCAACACTTCTGTCTTGTGGGCCTCACGGCTGCAATGTGGACCGGTTGCCTCTCCTCCTGGTGCGCAGCTGTCATCCCGGGATGCACCCTCATCATCTTGAGGATTCCCTTGCCTCTTTCCCATGTTAGATGGCATGTCTTCTATGTCCCTTGTCTTCCTCTTTGTTTACTCATTTATTTTGATGGTATACATGTTTCAGTAAGTTCCTGAGAAAGGGAGTATGAGAGATACATATTTTGAGGACTTACCTGTTTGACTGTATTTTAATTCATGATTTAAACTATTTTTTACTACAGAAATTTGAATGCCTAGCTTGCAGCACCCAGAATTTCTATTGAGAAGTAAACACGTTTTTGTTTTTGTTTTTGTTTTCCAGATTCTTTGCCACCATTTTTTTTTCCTCTCTGGAAATTAAAAAAAAAAAAAAAAGTCTTTCTTTTCCAGTGTTATGATGTGTGTTGTTGTGAGTCTGTGTATCCATTTTCTTGGGCACATGATTTCAACCTGCCAATCATATGTTTTCATTGCATTCCATTCCATTCTGTCCCGTAACACCCCGCTGTTGTTCTCTTTTGTAATTCCTATTATTTGAATATTGGACCTTATGGACTGCTCCTCTAATATTCTTATCTTTTTCCTCCCATGTTTCCTATCTTTACTTTGGTAACTTTGCTCGACTTTATTTTTTTATTTTAATTTTAATAATTTATTTATTTATTTATTTTTGAGATAGGGTCTCACTCTGTTACCTAGACTGAAGTGCAGTGGCATGATCTCGGCTCACTGCAACCTCCACCTCCCACACACAAGCAATCCTTCCACCTCAGCCTCCTGAGTAGCTGGGACCACAGGTGTGTGCCACTACGCCAGGCTAGTTTTTGTATTTTTAGTAGAGATGGGGGTTTGCCATGTTGACTAGGCTGGTCTTGAACTCCTGGGCTCAAGCAGTCCACCTGCCTCAGCCTCCCAGAGTTCTGGGATTACAGGTCTGAGCCTTAACTTTAATTTTTAAGGCTTCTATTAAGCTTCTCTTTTTCTGGTAGCGTACTATGAATCTATTAATTTCTTTTTTTTTTTAGTTTTTAGTTTTTGTGGGTTCATAGTGGGTGTATATATTTATGGGGTATCTGGGATATTTTGATACAGGCATACAATGTATAATAATCACATCAAGATAAATGAGGTATCCATCCCCTCGAGCATTTATCCTTTGTGTTACAAACAATCCAATTATAATCCTTAATTATTTTAAAATGTACAATTAAGTTATTATTGACTATAGTCATTCTGTTGTGCTATCAAATACTAGATCTTATTCATTCTTCCTATTTTTTGGTACCCATTAATCATCCCCCTTATCCCCCTCAGTATTCTTCCTAGCTTCTGGTAACCATCCTTCTGCTCTCCATCTCCATGGATTCAATTGTTTTAATTTTCAGCTCCCACAAATGAGTGAGCACATGTAAATTTGTCTTTCTGTGCCTGGCAGTCTATTAATTTGTGAGAGCAAATTTACTTCCTGTTAGCACCCTCCCCTGTGTTTTTCATTAGCATCCAGAATCCAATATTTTCTTTTCCAGATGGAGTCTTGCTCTGTGGCCCAGGCTGGAGTGCAGTGGTGCAATCTTGGCTTACTGCAATGTCCACCTCCCAGATTCAAGCAATTCTCCTGCCTCAGCTTCCCAAGTAGCTGAGATTACAGGTTCCTGCCACCACAACCGGCTAATTTTTGTATTTTTAGTAGAGATGGGGTTTCACCATGTTGGCCAGGCTGGTTTCAAACTCCTGACCTCAGGTGATCTGCCCTCCTCAGCCTCCCAAAGTGCTGGGATTACAGGCATGAGCCCCTGTGCCCAGCCCAGAATACAATATCTTCTTTTATCTTTTTGAGGATATTAATGAGAGCTCTTTTGAAGTTTTCTTCTTCTTGCATTGTCTGCTTCCTGCTAGTTGATGTTTTTTGATCTGTTTGTTTTGGTCTTTTTGTTTAAGTGTAGTGGATCAAAAGCTCTTTGGAAATTCCGAGCCTGCAGTTGGAGCTTGCTTATAGGTTTGAGTTTCACAGTAGGGTGTTCTGACTGCCCTTAGTTTAGGGGCCCCCAGATACCAACATATTCATGTCTTTTCTCTTGTATTGGTGACATTACCACCAGAAAAGAATCCTCTAATTCCCTGACTGGAAGGTGTAAGCCTTGTTGCTAGTGTTATGGGAATTAAAGGGGAAAGATGACTGGAGAGACCCCACCATTAGGGATTCAGCATGTATGCATGTATTTTGTTGCTGCTGGAATTCTGTAGTAAGTATCTGTTTGTCTCTTGACATTTTCCACTTCTACTATTTGGCTTTTTGGTGACTGCTCAGTCAATTATGACTTGACCATTGCTTTCCAGCTTCCAAAATGTTGCATTCTTGTCTCCACTCTTGTCCTCCTTGTCCTTGTAGATTTATTTCATAACAAAAATCTTTACTGTGGTTTTAATGAAGTTTTGAGTGGGAGAAAAATTAGATGAGCGTGTTCAACTTGCCATTTGTACCCAGAAGCCAGGTAGAGTTTAAATGGACACATGACAAATAACAAAAACAAAAGAAGAAGAAGAAACCTTGAATATCTATCAGAATTGCATTAAGCCTGTACGTTCATTTGGGAAGCTTTGAAATCTTTACAATAATCAGTTTTCCCATCCAACTACATGGGACTTTTTTATTTATTCAAGATGTCTTCACTTAAGTCCTGCACAGTTCTTAGTAAGACTATTCATTCCTTCCTTCATTCATTCATTCATTCACTCATTCATCCATTCACTCATCCATTCAAGACAGGGTATCGCCCTGTTGCCCAGGTTGAAGTGTAGTGGTGCATTCATGGCTCACTGCAGCCTTGACCCCTTGGGCTCAATTGTTCCTCCCACATCAGCCTCCCAATTAGTTGGGACCACTGGTGCATTCCACTATGCCTGGATAATTTTTGTATTTTTGGTAGAGACATGGTTTTGCTGTGTTGACAAGGCTGGTTTGGAACACCTAAACTCAAGCAATCCACCTGCCTCAGCCTCCAAGAGTGCTATGATTACAGGTGTGTGCCCCTGAGTCTGGCCTAGTAATACTGTAATTAATTTTTTTTTCCTTTTTTTTTCTGTACCCACTGATGGCAGGACTTTATTTTAAAATTGTTGTGTTTGTGTAATTTTGAGTTCAAAAACATGTAATTCTTTAGTTATTTCTACTTTCTTAATTGTCTTTACATTTCTTATTTGTACTTTCTGAAGCCTGATGCCCTGGAACAAGCAATGTTAGATGCTTTAGTGATGGATCGAGTGGATTTTGTGAAGCTCTTAATAGAATATGGAGTGAACCTCCATTGCTTTCTTACCATCCCTCGACTGGAAGAGCTCTATAATACGGTGAGTATGGAGCATTTCATCAATCATTTCCCTCCAGATTCGAGAAGAGCAATGATCATCAAGCAGACCATCAAGGCAAAACTCCTTATCTGAGGAAGTGAGAAGTAATTGGACTTCCCTATTATCTGAAGCTGGATCTAGTTCCAGGCTTCTTTCCCCAACATTTATAAGTAACTAGAATTTCTATACATCCTCAAACTGCGTGCATGTTAAAACTCGTCGTGCAACCCTTCCTGACATGAAGGCACATGTCTACAAATGCAATCATTTATCATTACCTACATGGCTAACATGGTTCCAGTTACCATTAAACTCCCACTTTAAGGTCCATAAATACTCCTGAGGAAAATTCACTGCTGTGAGCTCAGTTCTGTCTTGCTGAAGCTCCCTTCTGCACTCTTCTCTAGCTTTCTTTGTAATAAAACTTCTTATTCAAAACCTATACTGTTGTCAGTAAATTCTTCCTACTACCTGTGAACCAGTGACTTCCTGTTGCCAGGGATCTGACACCTTGCCTGGTAATTATTTATTGATCAGCTTAAGACTTGTTTACCTCCTTGAATGTTCTTGTACAAAGATAGTTTATAGATAGACTCTTCAACCAAATGAGAAACATTCTTACCAATTCTGTTTTATCCTAGTAAAAACATAAAGACTAAAATGTGAATAAGAACAAATTGCCTTTTATTGAGTTATTGGAAGTATCCCAACCTAAGGCTACTATTAAAATACTGTTCCTGTACCTTTCCCATGTAAACCCTTTGTTGAAACTAGCCTGGCTCACACACTGTGAAAATACCAATTGCTCAAGCCGTGCACACTTCTCGAAATAGCCTTCCTTGTCCTTTAAATCTTATTCTTTCTTCAATGATTTATTCAAGTCTTGTCTTCTTGATTACTACAGTTAGTTCACAATGATTTGTTCCTAGAGTACCAATTATTTGTAACTCTTTTTGAACCCACACATATATTGTTGGTTATTTTTTAGTATAAGTAGCCACTCTTTTCTATTATTATAAACACTCCAGGAAAATAGTGCTTATATTTGTCTGAATCCCTGATTGAATGTAGTAAGTTTTCAATAAATATTTATTGATAGAATGTGCTTGTGTGATAGGATTTGTAATTGTATGTTAAAGGATGGTAATAAATTACCTAAGATTCATTTCTGTCTCTTATCACATGAAGTCTTTACTATCTACATATTTGCATCTTGCTTTGAAAAATATTTCATATAATTACATCTTCTCTTGGAAAATACCTTTAGAATTAATTGGCTTAAGCTTCGTTACTAAAAATGTTGAACAAAACTTTCAGTATTCTGAGTTACTTATGCATTCTGAAATAAAGGTTTTACCCCCCAGCACATGGTAATTAAAGTGAATAATTCTTCCTTTTGTTCTTTATTTCAGAAACAAGGACCTACTAACACACTCTTGCACCATCTTGTCCAAGATGTGAAACAGGTAACCTAATTAAGAAGGCGTGAACATGTCTTTGTATATTGCCTTAGCTTTGTGTTGGAGGAGTCACTGAATTTTGCTTTGTAAAATGCAGATTTGGATGGTTTTGTTAATTACCTATCTTCTTTACCTTGATTTGAACAATTTCATCAACAAACCACACTCTTACACTTTTTTCCTTAATTTGCTTTATGTTTTAAAAGACTTGATCCACCAGTTAGGTGATATTTGCTAATAAAAAGCCATGAATCAGAGACATGCAATGCTTCTAACCAGACTTCAGCTACCACGATACTATGATGGTGCCTATGATGATGATACCAGCTGGAAATAAAGAACTTTGTGGTTGCGTTATCCTTATTGGAGGACTAATATGTGATTTCCATTGTTTTTTGATATCAGTGATAGTTCCAGCCCTCTCTTGCTGCTTTTGTGAGTCTGCATTGTTCTAGGCAGTCAGGTGGCTCCCCTCCCTATTCTATACTCTTGGTCACGTTTTGCTTATGGTGTTCTCAATGAACTGTGATTTAGGTCAAACTTAAAGTATTTGATTCCCCATTAGTTACCAAAACCTGCCAACTTTACCAAACTTTTTTTTTTTTTTTTTGAGGCGGAGTCTCGCTCTGTCGCCGGGACTGGAGTGCAGTGGCCGGATCTCAGCTCACTGCAAGCTCCGCCTCCCGGGTTTACGCCATTCTCCTGCCTCAGCCTCCCGAGTAGGGACTACAGGCGTCCGCCACCTCGCCCGGCTAGTTTTTGTATTTTTAGTAGAGATGGGGTTTCACCGTGTTAGCCAGGATGGTCTCGATCTCCTGACCTCGTGATCCGCCCGTCTCAGCCTCCCAAAGTGCTGGGATTACAGGCTTGAGCCACCGCGCCCGGCCAACTTTAACAAACTTTTATACCTCAGTTTCTTGTCTTTCCATTACCAATGACTTTTATCCACATCCCCTGAACACTGGGAGTACTTTTTATTTGTCACTATGGTTAAAATCCAAGGTACATTTTAAAAATTCTCTTATTTTTCCAAAGTCTGATATTTTGTTCGAAAGAGTGTGAGCTTTCAGGTTATGTTGATGTGGCGGGAGAGTCAGAGTGAAAGGAAGACATTTCCTTGGTAATTTTTTTTTTTGATATGGAGTTTTGCTCTTGTTGCCCAGGCTGGAGTGCAATGGCACAATCTCAGCTCACTGCAACCTCCACCTCTCAGGTTCAAGCGATTCTCCTGCCTCAGCCTCCCGAGTAGCTGGGACTATAGGCGCCTGCCACCGTGCCCAGCTACTTTTTTGTATTTTTAGTAGAGATGGGGTTTCACCATGTTGGCCAGGGTGGTCTGAAACTCCTGACCTCAGGTGATCCACCCGCCTTGGCCTCCCAAAGTGCTGCGATTACAGGCGTGAGCCACCGTGTCCCACCTATTCCTTGGCAAATTAGCAGTAAGCAAAAGTGTCCATACTCATGTAAATTTAGTTTGTATTGATTTATGCAATATGAAAATGATTTTCTTTAATTTTTTTCTTAAACTCTGCCACAGAAAACTGAAAAAAAGTGATGAACTAGGTTAAATATGTTCTAACTAGCAGCAATAAGAGCATTACTTTTGGCATTCCTTGAAAAAAGTAAATTATGAATGTAAAAAAGAAAAATTAAATTATTTACATTCAGATGTATATAGCCTTATTTCTTGTTCCAAGCTTTGTGAACATTAGTCGCAATCTTCATTTCAGAGACCTTGTTCAACACTCTGTGTGCCTTTAAAAATTTACTATAAATGGGCAGTTCAAAAGTGAAGAGGTAGTAAAGTGCGATTTAAGGAGTCAAAATAATTTTTATTTAGACTAAGACCCACATACATGGAAATCTACCACTCAGCCCTCCTGCCAACCAACCATAACACTTGTCTTGGTACAGCCTCACGGTTTTGTTTGTTCGTTTGTTTGTTTGTTTTGCTTTATTGCAATATTCTCTTTATTGTGGTGGTATCAAACTGCACCCACAATGTCTCTAAGGTATGCCTGTATAGAGTTTCAGATAGTTGCTCAGCTCAGCCAAGCGCATATGCTAAACTCTGGGTAGACAAAGACAGACCCTTCCACACAGTCTGTAAAGGAGGACAGACATGTAAGCTGACAACTTCAATATCCTTGTAATATATCCTGTGGGATTTTGGATCATAGGGAAAGTAGATTATAGACACAAAGACCCCCAAATATGTCCTGAAATGTAGAAAACACTATACTGTCTATACTGGATTAAGTTCAATTCAAAGAAGAACCTGGCTGCCTAAGCCTTATGTTTTAATATCGAATTTGACTCTGTCGTTCTATATTCCTTGTTTTCATTTGTTCTACTTCCTCCCATATTCTTGTTTTACATATGATATACTCAGTGCAGTGCAAAGTGTTATATCCGTTTCAACAAAGAGAGAAGCTGAAAAGCTAATCCAATGTTGATTTTGGATCACACACATTCAGTGTAGACTTTATGATTTTTACTTCTGTTGGAGTAGCTATATTATTTCTAGTTAAAAAAACTCTCTATATACATATTTGTTTGTTTCTACTTGTTTAATGTTTTTCTCTTACTTCCAATTAGGAACTCCATATGGAATAAAAAAATTTAAATGTATTTTACTCAAACGTGTGTGTATATATGTTTGTGTGCATAAGTAGAGTGAGAGCAAGAGTTAGAGAGAGAGAGCATGCATAGATGGAAGCACACATTTAATGTCTATGAAATGAGAAAGCATATTAAGGCTAAGATATTTTTCCTTCTGAACTGGCAGATTGCATCAATAGCTGGTCACTTAAATTAATCAGTTTGTAAAGATATTTAAAAGATATGTCTACCTCTTTGCAATTAATTTGATTATGTTCTAATGGCATGGCAAGAGAAATGGAAGAAGATAACTAAACGTTAAAAGTCGTCGCATGTTTTTGTTGCAGCATACTCTTCTCTCAGGCTACCGAATAACCTTGATTGACATTGGATTGGTAGTAGAATACCTCATTGGTAGAGCATATCGCAGCAGCTACACTAGAAAACATTTCAGAGCCCTCTACAACAACCTCTACAGAAATCAAAAGGTAGAGTAATTGAAAAGTGCCTAAGTAAAATTGAGAATGGTTAGGAATTGTTTTAGAAAAATGGCCTGGGAAGTTCAGACAAAAATAGCTCCTAAAATGGTCGTTTTATTTATGGACATTTGTTATCTGCTGTATGTGAAGTATACTGTACTAAGTGTTGCAGTGTTGGCCTGGGATGCATAAGGATCAGAAGTTTAGAAACTCTTCAACAGATTTATGAATAACTAGCCATAATATAAAACAGTATATAATACATGCTAGAGTGACTTAGAAGGGATGTGATGAGGCAGGTTAGAGGGAGAGATGACCAGTTCTTTTTTTTTCCTTTTCTTTCTTTTTCTTCTGAAAATACTGATATCAAAAGCTTAATCAGATTAGATATGTAAACTCATCACAGTCCATAATCTGGAGATAACAAACTTGGTATAAGCCTGTAGTGATTATATGACAGATGTGTGTAGACTGTCCTTAAAAACACAAGTGATACATATTTTATTTTCCATGATAGTTTGAAGAGTCTAGGAATGTAAAATTAGAGTTGTTGGTTAGTAATTAGCAGAGGAAACATTGCCTATTTCTTGAAATTGCCACTATGGATTAGCAACCTGAGGAAACTCATTCTTATTAGAAGATGAGGGGAAGATTAGAAAATGTAGTTTTGGGTATTTTTGTTGAGAGAAGAGAAGGAGCAGTAAAGGGCACAGCCTTTGGATATTCAGGTATGTTTCCACTGTGACAAGGAGACCTTCGTTGCTGGAGAATCAGTGTCATATGGTTTTAAGGAAGGAGACTGGAAAGGCAGTTTGGGGTAAGATCCCATAAAGAGCATAGAATATCAAGCTACTTGAGTTCCTTTATAAAGAGTCAAGTGACGTGAAAGCCCAGCTTAGCTTTCAGAAATGAAAAAGCAAAACAGGAAACCCAAATCTGACACAGAAAAATTATTAAGATTTCAAAGGCATAAGGATACACTTAAGGAGGTATCAGCTACTTCATTTAACTATAATAGACATTGCTGTGAGATCTCCAGTGGCAAGTAGGAGGACTGACTGTGGCGTTGGTGCAGCTCAGTGTGGAGCTTGCTAGGGAAGATCCCTTAGTGCCCTTTCTTCAAATGGCCTGCCAGTATTAAGTCACCTGTTTCTTGGATTGTCTTCCAGTGGAGTGCAGAGTTGATTGTGTGTCATATTAAACGAGATTGTAGTAGTTACAAGCACATGATTTTGGAGTCAGAGACATCTGGCTAGGATTGCCTCCTAGTTTTGCTCTTTAGTTGCTGAGTAATCTTGAACAATAAGCTCAACTTCTCTGTGCATGTTTCCTCATCTATAAATGGGAATAGTAATACTCCTTTTATAAATTTGTCAGAAGGATTACATAAAATAATACATGAAAAATCCATGCTCCTGGTACACAGAGGGTGCAGAGTCATCGTTAATAATAATGGTCATTATGATAATTACTATAATGACACTATTAATTCTATATTACAATAGTAATAATAATTTGGGTGTTGCCTTTAAAAAGTCTTCACCTCATCATTTCTATGCTCGATTTTTTCAACAAATCAGAAACTGAAATAAAGCAGTTCAAAGCCTATAGTTTGGGTTGGGCATGGTGGCTCACGCCTATAATCCCAAGACTTTGGGAGGCCAAGGCAGGAGGATTGCTTGAGCCCAGGAATTCGAGACCAGCCTGGGCAACACAGTGAGACACAGTCTCTAAATAAATAAATAAATACATTTTAAAAAACAAAGCCTATGGTTTTTATCATATTTTATGTTAGTCCCTTTAAGAATGTTTCTTTTGTTTTTGTTTCTTGTTGATGAAAATTTCATACTAATGGCAATGAGTTGTGTTGTTGTTGGGCGTGGCCACTGGAGTTCTGGTGGAGATATTATATAATACCTGAGAAATTCCATAACTTCCTGTCTTAACCTTAACCTTGGAGCTGCTTGTGAATGGGAATTTTTTCTTATCAGAACTGTAAATCTTTATTGCCTATTCTGAACTAGTTCCAGGGAGAGAACATCCATTCATTCTAATGGAATTTCCACATAGTGAAGGAATGCAGATATATAATAGGGAACAAAAGAGTGTGTTCTCTAAGATGTTAGGAAATAACAAAATGCACAATGAGATCATTAGAGGCTCTTGTTGGGTGCTAATCATGGATGAGAGACAGAGGCATGGATATTTGGTAGGACACAACATTATATTTGTTTTTTATTATTGTCTAGAAATAAAATATTGTGACCACTATAATCTTCTCCCCTCATTTTGTCTTATTTTAAAAATGAAATAATAACATGTGCCAGAGAGTGACCAGCTTTGTTCCAAACCTTTCCCAGCACCGGAGACGCTCCTCAGGAAATAGAAATGAGTCTGCAGAAAGCACGCCGCACTCCCAGTTCATTAGAACTGCACAGCCATACAAATTCACGGTACCATTTACTTGTTTTTTGACTTGCAAAAAAAATGTTTTTTACAACTCGAGACTGTTTCTTCATTTACGTCAAAGAAAGGGAGGTGTAAATAGAGGGACCATTTATAAGTGCCATAAACAGATGGTGCAAGTCAAAAGCATAACACAGCTGTCCAGTACCAACAGTGAGCAGAGGCACAGTGATGCTCTGGACTTGCACTTTAGCCTCTCTTCCGTGTTGCCATCCCTGCTGTGTCTAGACAGTGACTCAGTCAGGTAATCTATGGGATGGTACTTTAAAAATGTGATCATTAACCCAACACCATACTCTGATGTCCTGTTCCCCAAGGCCAGTTGGATGTGAAGTCTGTTTCCTTCTTTTCCTTCACTTCTCTGTTGCACTGACCTTTTGCATCTTCATTTTTAAATTTTTTCCTTTTTGAGGCTTTCTTGAAATTAACATAAATCTAATATTACAATATGATAATGATGATGATGATGAGTGTGTGTGTGTGTACAACATTGTTATTCCTCCTAGTCTCAAACTCCTCCAATCCCACTTTACTCTAAGAATAAATGCTTTTGCTCAAGAATTTCCATGCAAATGGTTATTATGTTAGCTGAAAGAGGTTTGCTTTCCATAGTCCCTGGTATGAAAAGGTATTTCATAAAATTACCACTGGTCATCATCAGTGAACATGAATTCCTTTTATTTATAGAAATAGAGGAAATGGATTGGCCGGGCGCGGTGGCTCAAGCCTGTAATCCCAGCACTTTGGGAGGCTGAGACGGGTGGATCGCGAGGTCAGGAGATCGAGACCATCCTGGCTAACACGGTGAAACCCCGTCTCTACTAAAAAATAGAAAAAACTAGCCGGGCGAGGTGGCGGGCGCCTGTAGTCCCAGCTACTCCGGAGGCTGAGGCAGGAGAATGGCGTAAACCCGGGAGGCGGAGCTTGCAGTGAGCTGAGATCCGGCCACTGCACTCCAGCCTGGGCGACTGCGAGACTCCGTCTCAAAAAAAAAAAAAAAAAAAAGAAATAGAGGAAATGGATTATCATTTTTTGCTATGGTCTCTCAAATTAAAAAGAATAATGATTGAATCTTTAGTATTTGCCAGGTATTATACTGAGTGCTTGGTTGAACTTGGAAGGTAGGTGGGGAGGGGAGGATATAACAGTGTCTGAGAAATGGTCTCATCTCCCTCAAAGTCATAACCATAGTGCAGTATGATGAGCCCAGAGATAGAGACACACAAAATGATATAGGAGTACGTGAGGAGGTAGAGTGGCATGGTGAGTGGGGATTTATCAGGTGGAGAATGGTATTTCATGATCATCTGTTACCATTGCTGATAAATATAATCAGAATTAAAGGGAAAGAAACTTCAAATCAATCTATTTGAATACATGTTGGCTACACTAGGGATGTTTTCCCAAAGGAAAGATAATGAATCTATTTGCTAAGTGAGGTTAGAGCTTTTTAAAAATACATCATTCTCATGTATCCAATATGTTATTTTGACCCATTTCCTTGAGAAATTAAAAGTTATCATGTAGTCTCTAATTCAGCACTCATCGTACTGCACTGTGGTTATTATTTTGAGTAAGATGGAACCATTTCTCAGGTATTGTTATATCTCCCCCTATCCACCCATCTTTCAAATTCATATTAAGCACTCTGGGTATATCCTAAAGAGGTACTGGGTTAAGTTATGCTAAATGACCTTAAGATATATCAGTTCAAGCGACTCTGGATCTGTTAAATGCAACAAGAAATAGATTACCTTTTATGGTCTAAATTTTGCTTGCTGGCTTATAGAATCTTATTATTATTTCCATCTCTTTTTCAGTAGTGATTTAAAACAAATCTGTCGGACACCTGCTGTGTTGAATTAGGTAAAACATCATGCATCTGAGTATTTGAAAACTCATTCCTATTTTATTTTCCAACAGGAAAAGTCTGTAGTCCTTCATAAATCAAGGAAGAAGTCAAAAGAACAAAATGTATCAGATGACCCTGAGTCTACTGGCTTTATTTACCCTTACAGTGACCTGCTGGTTTGGGCTGTGCTTATGAAAAGGCAGAAGATGGCCATGTTCTTCTGGCAGCATGGAGAGGAGGCCACGGTTAAAGCAGTGATTGCATGTATCCTCTACCGGGCAATGGCCCATGAAGCTAAGGAGAGTCACATGGTGGCTGATGCCTCAGAAGAGTTGAAGAATTACTCAAAGTAAGTGTTCTCTCACTTCATACTAAACATCAACACTTCTTAGAATGGTTAGACACTTTTATCTCTCTCATCTTTAAACTTGTAGGACAAATGGACTTACTGCCATGCATTTTATGGACTCTCCTATTAAAAGGATCTTCAAGTATTCTAAGGAGCTTTGTGAAGTAAAGGAAGGAGAGGTGGCCTTCAAGTCAGGGGACTTGAGTTCTAGTCCAGCTGTTGACTAATTAGACAAGTCAGTTGACCAGATTTCAGGGCTTTAGTCTCCTAACTATGAAATGTTCAATTAATGATTTTGAAAGCTCCCCCTAACTCAGAACTCTGATGCTAAATTAAAGTAAGACATTGTTTTCATTAAGTATCTCTCAGGAGGAAAAACAAATAAATGCATTTTATTAAAGAACCAGAGAGTAATGGTGGAAAATAGAAGTTAAAAATGCTTTCGGTTTTTAAGTTACTAAAGTGTTACAGTAGTGAAGAAAGAATGAAAACTAGAATCAATGGAAACTAATTTATAATTTTAATTTAAAAAATTCCCAGGCTGGAGGCAGAGGTTGCAGTGAGCTGAGATTGTGCCACTGTACTCCAGCCTGGCGACAGAGCAAGACTCCATCAAAAAAAAAAAAAAGAAAAAATTCCCAGGCTGGGTGTAGTGGCTCACACCTGTAATCTCAGTACTTTGGGAGTTCAAGACCAGCCTGGGCAACATAGGAAGACCCTGTCTCTACCAAAAAAAAAAAACCCAAATTCCAGAGAATGACAATGTCTACCTTTCAGAGGAAACATTCTCCTTGAAAATCACATGAGGGTGTCTCTAGGTCTAGGTCTATAGCTTTCTTAAGTCATGTAGGTATTTTATAAAATCTTTTTTTAAAAAAGTGATTCCATAGCTTTCCTTACTTGCTAGTTGGGTTCTGAATGGTCTTTTTTGTCCAAAAAAACAACAAAACAAAACAAAACAAACAAAAACAAAACTTTATTAGGTCTTATGAGGGAGTCCCAACCAAGCTATGTATAAGCCTATGTATAAGTCCCAAACCAAGCTATGTCCAATAATGTGGAGTGGCTACTCCCCATGAATAGCTCAGGTGTAAATTAAATTCTGTATGCTACAATGTAAACCTCCTAGTTCTGTTCCTACAGGAAAGGGAGAAAAATCCCATTCCTGAGTAGTAATTCCTTTCAAATAGTTTCTGGAAACTAAGATTATTAATCTGCTGTTTGGTGTTGTTGGCTTTTTTTTTTTTTTTTGAAGGAAGCCTTATGATTGATATTTTCTGAGCCTCACATCTAATCTTTTACAATGTTTCTAAATGTTCTAAAATGTTTCTAATAATGCAGCTCTCTCACCTGCCTTTGTTTTCTTCATTTGCCACCTTCATGGCAGACAGTTTGGCCAGCTGGCTCTGGACTTGTTGGAGAAGGCATTCAAGCAGAATGAGCGCATGGCCATGACGCTGTTGACATATGAACTCGGGAACTGGAGCAATTCGACCTGCCTGAAACTGGCCGTTTCGGGAGGATTACGACCCTTTGTTTCACATACTTGTACCCAAATGCTACTGACGGACATGTGGATGGGGCGCCTGAAAATGAGGAAAAACTCTTGGTTAAAGGTAAATTTACTTTACTTGCTTTATGGAGTTTAATGTTAGTTTTGTATAAAATTCTGTACTCGAGTTACATTTTCTTCCAGAAGTGTGTCTTCAGGAGAACCAGTTAGTATCTTTGAGAGCTCGTTTGGAGGTTCTAGCAGGGGAGCGCAGCTACTCCTATACACTTGACGGAAGATTGGTCCTCTGTCGAGGATGGTCGTCTTTTGCGACTGAGCGACTGCCGGAGCGCGCAGCTTTGGGAGGGATGAACATGGAGTGGTGAGACAGGAAGGGGATACCTGCCTAGCCGGCCAGATCAGCCGAATCAACCCTGGCGATCAATGGGGTGACAGATGGCACAGCCAGATCGGCCTCACATCCCAGTTAATATCTTTAATTCTCACAGAAGATCTGGGGTCTTCCCAGAGGAATCTGTGAAGATGACTTTTATCTCCCGTGGCCACAGTTTCCTTTTGAATAATGGATATAATTGTACCTGCCCTGTCCACCACAAAGATGAGGGTGGTTAGAAGAAGTTAAAAGCATAGACAAACATATGTAAGATTTCATTATTACTAGTTGCTATTGCCTCTAATAATTACAACAAAAGTAAATTAGACTTTTTAGTGAATTTTTTTTCAGTGTAAGAATACTAACAGATAATAAACTAAATAAAATTAATAACTTCTGTTGTTCTGCTCACCCAGTGTGTGTGTGTGTGTGTGTGTGTGTGTGTGTGTGTGGGTGTGTGTGTGGTTTTCTTTTCTTTTCTTTTTTTGAGAAAATAAGTGACTGTTTCATAAGGCTGCCCTCCAATACATTTGTTCACATGACTAACCATCTCAAAATTCTCAGCCTCATCTGTTATCTTAAATTATCAATAATAATTTAGTTGACTGCTAAGGACATTTACCTTTGACATCAAACCTAAGTCTAAAGGCTTTAGGTTATGGCCAAGCTTAAGGAGTACACATACTTATGAAACCAAATAAAATGAGACAAAGAGTGAGTATTAAGAGCTACATAAGTCTGTATTTTATATTTTAATTTTATTTTTCCTAGAGTTCTTAAAAATATGATGTGTCCCAAACATAATGACTATTTTTCCACTGATGAAATTGTAGAAATAAGAGAAATGTCAACCAAAAAGGATCTCAACATAAATCCTTTTAAAGAAACTATCAGAAACAATAATTGTTTTCAGAAGTTCTCCAATGATCTGCTTTGATTGCACCCTTGGAACTGAGGAACTAGAGATGTGAATGGGTTCACCTCTAGCTACATAAGTTCAACGTTCAGGGAGTGAGATAAGATATAGAGAGCTGGTAGTTTGAGAAATAATTTTCCTCATGTTTGTGTCCTGTATATACTCCAGTTTACTAGAAATCCTTATTTTTGAGAACTTAATGAATTCTTGTTCTTCATATACTTCATACCAAAAAGAAGACTTAAGTGATGTAAGACTAAATGTTTTACCCCAAAACATAGAGTGAGTTAATAAAAAAGGTTGAGTTATCTACTTAAAGTCTGTAAGCTGCAGTAAATGTTCTTCTGCAGTGTCTAGATCCTACTCTGTCAGTGCTTGGTTGGTGAATTTTAGAAACAGATTTGCAAATAATTGTAAGATGTCCTGGCTAGGCTAATTCCAAGTAGAAAAAGACTGTAGAAAAGCCATGAGACGGGCGGATCACGAGGTCAGGAGATCGAGACCATCCTGGCTAACATGGTGAAACCCCGTCTCTACTAAAAAATACAAAAAACTAGCCGGGCGACATGGCGGGCGCCTGTAGTCCCAGCTGCTTGGGAGGCTGAGGCAGGAGAATGGCGTAAACCCAGGAGGCGGAGCTTGCAGTGAGCTGAGACCCGGCCACTGCACTCCAGCCTGGGCGGCAGAGCAAGACTCCGTCTCAAAAAAAAAAGAAAAGCCATGTAGAGAGATGTGGATGGGAAAACTCATCTCCATATTATCCCTTAGAGATGGGATACCAATGTTGTTGAATACTATCTCATAAGCCAGTTGTTCTGCAATGGACAAAGGCAACAGAATGTGGGGCCTCTTCAGGAAGTTGACTAGAGATTAATTAGTACAGTATTACCACTGGGCATGGTAACTGCAATTTTTCCAGACCTAGAAGATTGCATGTATTTTGGGTTCTACATCTGGACAAAAAACAAACACACAAATAAAATCCTATTAGAACTGGAGAAAGTCCAGAGAATCTTCACAGGAGATCAAGCTTTAAAACAGGATGACAAAAGATAATTTCATCATGAAAAAAAAAAGGTCGACAAGGATATGACTTCAGTTTACCATACTTGATGAATGTCAAATAGGTTAAATCTTCTTTTTGGTCACTGAATACCAGAATACTAAGGCCTACTTTTAGCTTGAAAGAGGTAGTGTTCATCAGGTTGATATCAGAGCATTTATTAAATCTTTTAAACTCTTTACCTTGGAAGACCATACAAGTTGAACTTAAAAAATTTTTTTTGAAAAGACTGTTAGTAATTCATGAATAATAGCAATATAATGAAAATAACTTGTGTATATCTGGATCTATACCTTCCTTGGGTTTTACTAGTAGGGAAAAGACGCGTGAGGGATGGGAGATGGATCTAACAGAAGGTGATGGTATAGTTTTAGATTCTTGATTTTATAATATCAACAAATTTTAATGTGTTTTATGTGGTAATATGTACTTAATGGCTTTAAAATATTTTTAAGCAGTGTGCTCATTGAAAAATAATACTTGTCACTGCCCTGTCCTGCTGCTGCTAGAGGTAAATAATTACAGTGTAGTATACATATTTTTAAACTTTTAAATGCATATATATATGCATATAAATAGCTAAGGTTTTTACTTTTATTTTTTAACAAAAATGGGATCACTCTATGTTCTTCTATACAGTTGGCTCTTCATATCCATGGGTTCCACATCTGCAGATTTAATCAACTTCAGATAAAAAATATTTGGAAAAACACCCCCAAATAAATAACAATACATTAAAAGTTATACAAATGAAAAGTCAATACAGTATAACAACTATTTATATAGCATTTACACTGTATTAGGTATTATAAGTAATCTAGAGATGGTTTAAAGTATAGGGTAGGATGTGCACAGGTTATATGGAAATACAACACTGTTTTATACCAGGGACTTGAGCAGCCTTGGATTTTGGTATCCTTGGGGTCGGAGGTCAGGGGTGTCCTGGCACCAATCCGCCTTGGATACCAAGAGATAACTGTAATTTGATTTTTTCACTTAACAATATAGCATGGCTACCTTTTCATTATATTCAATATTGCCTTTGTCTTTTTAATGGTTGCACAGGAGGAAAGGTTATTCCAGACCAGCTGTCCCTCTCTAGATAGACATTTAGGTTGACACCAGTGTTTTGCTTTTACAAATAGTCCTGCAGTGAACACTCTTATCCTCAAACGCTTGTACTCATGAGTATTTCTGAGGGAGACACTAAAACTGAAGTTGCTGAGTCAAAAAATTATTTGTAGAAACGGGATGAAAATTGAACTGGGATGAGTCTGGCATTTTCTATACACTGAAATTCTTAATTTCATTATTTGTCTAGTATGTGCTTTTGTAGTCCCTACTACTTTGTTTTGCTTTTTTTTCTTTTACAGATTATTATAAGCATTATTTTACCACCCACCATTTTGACGTTGGAATTTAAAAGCAAAGCTGAGATGTCACATGTTCCCCAGTCCCAGGACTTCCAATTTATGTGGTATTACAGTGACCAGAATGCCAGCAGTTCCAAAGAAAGTGCTTCTGTGGTTAGTGCAAAATCATCATGAACTGAATTTTACTGTATTGACTGCACGCAAACATACACATCCTTAAAGTTTACTTATATAGCCATCTTTTAAACAAAAGTTACATTGCCTCTATTTCAGGCCAGCGATGACAGATGGTCCTGGGGTTATACGTTATTTTAAAATGCCTCTGACTAACCAATCAAGCATTTAGTTCTCTTGTATAATCTTAATAATATTATGCTATGGTCAGGTTTATTATGTACAATAGACCTAATTAACCCCCATATACGATTAAGCAAAATATCTTATTTCTACTTCAAAGCCAAAATCAAAGATGTGGTTTGGACATAGCTGTATACCAATTTATTAATTCAATGACTTGTTAGTGGCCACTTTACATGTGCTAGACGTTCTGTGGACACTGAATTAATTAAGGCAGATGCAACCTCTTCCACTGCGGGGCTTATAATCAGACAGAGTATCCACAGTATGTCACCATTGTTCAATTAAAACAGGTGTTGAAAAAGTGTTTCGGCCGGGCACGGTGGCTCACACCTGTAATCCCAGCAGTTTGGGAGGCCGAGGTGGGCGGATCACGAGGTCAGGAGATCGAGACCATCCTGGCTAACACGGTGAAACCCCGTCTCTACTAAAAATACAAAAATTAACCGGGCGTAGTGGTGGGCGCCTGTAGTCCCAGCTACTTGGGAGGCTGAGGCAGGAGAGTGGCGTGAACCCGGGAGGTGGAGCTTGCAGTGAGCCGAGATCACGCCACTGCACTCCAGCCTGGGTGACAGAGTGAGACTCCGTCTCAAAAAAAAAAAAAATAGTGTTTCAAGTTTGTTCATTATAAATGGCTTATAATCATAACAACAATCTTCCTTTTGCCTTTAAATTTAACTTAAGCAGTAATTATTAATAAGCTGCTGTTTTTAGAATTTTTCTAGGCATGGTGTAAGGGGTGGAGGCAGCACTTTTGATGGGATAGATAAGATTTCATAATACTAATTAAGTCATGCAATTTATTAGCTGAGGAGTGTAATTTGCATTGTGTATTGTGGCAGGAAACTGAAGGCAGGTGATGCATAGATGCTCTTTAGAGTGTCACTGTGTTGTCTTCTTGTGGTAATAGTGGGTAACAATGAATATAAAGAAGGCACTTCTGGTAATTGGAGAAGCAAAGCCATTATTCTGGAGCTGAAGCTGTATAGCATCAAATACTGCATTTGCTCACTGAGGTTTTATAAAACTCCTTATTGAAATTTCTACACGCAGAATAACTATGCCATGTGAAATTTAGATCTTTTTAGCTGATAACCTCTTGAAAACATGACCTTTGATGACATGAGTTTTCTTAGGACTAAATTATAGTAAGATGGCAGAATGGGTTAATCAACAGCAGAAGAAGACTCTTCCCATTAGGAGTCAGTAGATGAGGATTAGGGCTTGGTGACAGTTTTATGACTGAGGTGGTGTTTGAGCTTGACTTGAGGATGTGGAGAGGGAAAAGAGCATGTCAGTGGGAAGGAGACTATAAGCAGGGTCATGGAGTTGGGAAGTGGCAAGGCATATGTAAAGCATCACAAGTGGTATGGTTCAGCTGGAATCTAGGTTAGGAGGGTTATGTAACAAGCTGGGAGTACTTGTAGGAATGACGAAAGTAGACTAAGGCTAGATCATGTAGACTCTTGTATATCCTGTAAAGGAGTATGATTTTTATTCTGTAAGTTATGGAGAGCCAGTGAATGTGTATGCCAGAGTAGTGAGATGATCTGACTATTAGAGAAATTATTCTGCCTCCAGGGCATAGGATGGTTTAGCAAGAAGACTGGCTGGAAGCAGGGGGAACATCATAGGCCAGGGTAGCCATCCAGGTAAGAAACAATAAGTCCTTTAACCAGAGTCAGTAGCAATGGACATGGAGAGGAAGAGGGTCTTTTATACAAGGCTGTCTTGAAGGGACACGAGGATAATTGGAGAGGGAGTGGGTTCAGAAGGGGAAAGATGAGCTCGGTCTTAGACAGGTTAATAAATCACAGTGAAATACTAAGAAAGCTGTATAACAAAATCTGTTCTATCAGAGCATCATTAAGTGGGAAAGATGACTGCAATGCAATGCAAAACAGATATGGATTATAGTAGACTTATTGTTGTAGTTACAACTTTAATCTGTGTACCTGCTGGTATCAGATTACAATTAGAAAAAAAGAGTGTGGGGTGGTCAGGGGGTGTGGGGGTAAGGGGAGCCATATATATATATATATATATATAATAAAAGTTATTCAAGCCAAATGTTTTTGTCTTTACCTTCTTCTCAGTAAAAAAAATATCTGTTATATTCTCAGGTTTTCTTCATCATAGCAACTGGTGTCTTTGAATTCAACTCAGAGACAGGCCCCATCAGCACTTTATAATCCACTCCAAACTGTCAAAAGCAATTAAGAGCTAATGAAACACTCCTAGAGAAATAATAAGAGAAGTTATTTAATAATAAAGTCATTACTTAAATTGCTTTCTGGGGTCTTTCTGATGTGGTATTGATGTCATTAAAAGCTCATAAGTGATGACTTTTCTAATTGGTTTTACGCCATTTTAATTCTAGGCTGGTTCAAACCTGCTAGGAACTGGGCCGATTCCTACATTTCTAAGTCACAATCCCAACCCCACTGCCCAAAGTGAAATAAATGACTGAATAATTAATCAGGCACTGATGATAACCCATCTAGATGCCCGAGGCCTTAAACATCACATTTTTCTGCAATTATATGGACAGCTCAAGCAAAATTTGATTCATTCCTTGGCTTAAAAAATTTTGCTAATCTTGCAGGTCTGACATTAAAGAGATAACTTTTGTGGCTAGGTTGCAAGAATGGACTAGTTTGAGAGGCAGCAGAGAACATTCCTTTCTTTTAATATTACTTTAAAAAATTAAAAAGTACACGTTTCCTATTAAAAAACTAAAATCACCTAGAAATCTATACAGTAGAGTGATGTTGCTTTTGCTTCCTTTTTGCTACCCTTATATTGCTGCTTCTCTAAGGTAGCCAGCCTGTAATTGCTTCTTTTCTTTTTTTCTTTTTTCTTTTCTTTTCTTTTTTTTTCTTTTCTTTTCTTTTCCTCTCTTCTCTTTTCTTTTCCTTCCTCTTTTGAAAGCTCATTCTATGTGGGTGTTTGTGTAGTCACATTCAGTCATCTCCTGCTCTGCCTTACATATACTCATTGCTAATTCTGTACATGAGTTAATTCCCTTGGACTGACACATACCTTTTGGGTAGTTGATGAAAAATCTGATTCTTTCCCCAGAAAAATGCATGTACAACACAAATACTTGCACATGGTTGCAGGGTGTTCAAGGAACTCTAGAAGCTCAGAAAGCACGTGAACTGCAGGCAAACAGACCCTCTGCTATAAATCAGTGGGGAAGCTATAGAAGGTCAGAATCCTAAAACTAACGCAGTGCGTGAATTTCCTATGACAAGGAATGGCCATGCATCATCAATGTATGCTCAATTTGTTCTTATGTGTTAAGGAAATCACTGTATTGTTCATTACTTATTTCACAGGGATTTTATGAGTATCCTTAGGTTCCAAAATTTAAAAACATACAAAATTTAGCCAGGTGTGGTGGCAGGTGACTGTAAGTCCAGTTACTTGGGAGGCTGACGTACGAGAATCTCTTGAACCTGGGAGGTGGAGGTTGCAGTGAACTGAGACCGCGCCATTGCACTCCAGCCTGGGTGACAAGAGCAAGACTTCATCTCAAAAAAAAAAAAAAAAAAAAAGGGAGATTGAGAACAGGGACCAATTTTTAAATCCTTAGAACTACTCTTACTTTGAATTTAATTACTACAGAGTCAGCTTGCGTTTCAGAAATACCTCATATGTTTTACCTGGTCAATAATTTATACAATACATACAGTTTTCTCTCCCTTCAAAGGTAAGATTATAATTTGGCATGTGGGTGCCCAATTATTATTATTATTATTATTTTGAGACAGAGTCTCATTCTGTCACTCAGGCTGGAGTGCGGTGGCATGATCTCAGCTCACTGCAACCTCTGCCTCCCAGGTTCAAGCGATTCTCCTGCCTCAACCTCCCAAGTAGCTGGGATTATAGATATGTGCCACCACACTCGACTCATTTTTATATTTTTAGTAGAGGCAGGGTTTCTCCATGTTGGCCAGGCTGGTCTCGAACTCCTGACCTCAGGTGATCTGCCCACTTCGGCCTCCCGAAGTGCTGGGATTACAGGTGTGAGCCACTGTGCCCAGCCAATTAATTTCTAATATATTATCTATGCTATTTTTTGGATGTTCATGCTTGTCACTATTTTAGTTAAGCTGCTGACAAGAAAATGATTGTTTGTTTATTTTATAGAAAGAGTATGATTTGGAAAGGGGCCATGATGAGAAACTGGATGAAAATCAGCATTTTGGTTTGGAAAGTGGGCTCCAGCACCTTCCATGGAGCAGGAAAGTCTATGAGTTCTACAGTGCTCCAATTGTCAAGTTTTGGTTTTATACGGTTGGTCTCATTACAACAATATATGTCGGATGAATGATGGTTGATAGCTAATGATGAAATTGATAATATGCCTGATTTGCCACTTTGCAATAAAAATGTAGAAACCTAGTTAAAAAAAAGTGAGGGCATGACAAAGGAGGTAGCAAAAAAGACTGGAGGAAGGCAGGGAGAGGTTAGGGTAGAGCTTGCCTACCTTTTGGAGTTTGAGAACAAGCATTTTCTTCTCTCTTTGAGTGCTAAGAGTTAGCACTGTTATTGTGGGAAGATCTAGCTGCCTTTGCCCTACTGGTTAGTGTTGCTTCTGTCTCTAAAAACTCCTAAGCTAGGAATTTCCATGGAAAGAAACACTGGAATATTCTTTTCTTAACAATGTAAGTGTGGTTAAAACCCTCTTGGCGCTCCTATCAGAGTCCCTCAAATATGTTGTTGCACATTCACAAAATGGTAAAACCTCACCGTTTGAAGGGAGACTGAGCATTCAAAGATCTGTAGAACAACCAAATTAACAGCAGTGTTTGTAGAATTAAGCAATAGGTGGGTGAATTCTTAGAAAATCAGCAATTGAATCCGCATTTTCTTCATAGGAATGTGTTATATAGATAGAAAATGATGCAAGTGTTTGTTTTTTTGCCTTCAGTAGTATATGCTTATAAATATATAGAGAAAATGAAATATTTTAGAAGCTGAACTGTGTGAACAAATACTAAATCTATTATGGATAGTAGAGTGACAGAGAAAGCATGAACTTTCTTATGCTTTAGATGTGTTGAGTGCTTTTCACATTTATTTCATAGAATTTTCTTTTCTTTTAAGTATTTTTTTCCATGACACAGCCCTCTGGAGATCCTGAGAACATGTGCTCCCATAGCATTTATTTTTCTAATGCTTCTCTATAAATAGCTCATGGCCAAGAGTTTGTACATCTAAAACATTTGAAGTGTGACTATAAAAGGATATTTATCTAAATGTGTTGTATTTCCAAATATTTACCTGGCCAACCACACACTTATTTCCTATACTTATTGAATAAGTACATAGCTGTGTATGATTTTTATCTGTTTCCAAAAATCACATCTGCTTTCAAACAATGAGGTTTTGCTATTTTTGTAACATGCAACAACATATACGAAAGACTCTGACAGGAGTGCTGGGAGAGTTTTTACCATCGTCATACCATTGGGAAAAGCGTATTCAGGCATTTCTTCCCTTGGAAATTTCTAGCTCAGGAGCTTTAAGAAACAGGAACAAAGCTAAGCAATAGCGCAAAACCAGCCAGATCTGCTCACCATGGTGTAATAATTGGAACGAAACAAAAAGAGTCAAAAGCAATACTGCCAATGTCCAGAGTGTTTAGTGCTTAATTTTACCGAGGTGTGAGTGCGTTGGTTGCTTGTAGCCTTTGTGTAATGCCACTTTGGACTAACGAGTAAGTGGACTTAACATAGCCTTTAGGAATCCAACCTGTTCTCAAGTAGAGGAATTGTGGGCTACTTTCTCAATCTGAATATCTACTTATCGAATTTGTTTGTAGTCTTTTGCTTATAAATCTTCCGGATTCAGATAGTCTTACACTATACATATTAGAAAGAAAGTTATGGCTGAGGGTAACCTAAGGTTCAGGACATTCAATTTGATTTTACGGAGAGCTGACTGCTGTCTTTAAGACATAGTATACTAGGCAGCAGAGGGGGCGGTGAGAAGAAGACATTGCCAAACATCAATGCTGACTTCAAGCAGCTTACAGTTATGTAGGGGAGAATATTTATGTATGTAAATGAGTCCAGTATAAGGAATCAGTATATGGAGATAGTAAAATACAAATAATAAAATATATACAGACAAATGGGCTAAGGTCTGAACCTCAGAGTAAAAGTTAAGGAGTCAATTGTCTAGCCATGCTGAAACCAATGACAAAAAAGCTTAAATGCTTGATAGAACAAATTAACTTAAAGTATGTCCTTAAGGAGTCATCAAAAATACTCAGACTTTGAGATATAGATCAAGAGAAGTATAGAATTGTTGAAATTTACCTTTACTTTCTTATATGCTTCTCTTCTACACCTCCTTAAATGATAGGCACTAATATCCATTATGACTACCTGAAAGACCACCTATTGTCAATAATACCATTCTTATATAATTAGAAATGGTTTAAGCTATTCTCTATGTTATCTGTGCAGAACTAAAGTTAGAAGCAGACTTACCCATGTAGGTAGATAAAAATATATGAGAAATAGGGATCAAGGTTAAAATAATACGCTTTTATGAGAATGAACACACACACACACACATTTTTCTCTCAACTGATTTTTTTTTTTTTTTTTTGAGATGGAGTCTCTCTCTGTCACCCAGGCTGGAGTGCAATGGCGCGATCTCAGCTCACTGCAACCTTGGTCTTCTGGGTTCAAAAGATTCTCTTGCCTCAGCCTCCTGAGTGGCTGGGGTTTCAGGTGCACACCACCATGCCCAGCTAAATTTTTGTATTTTTAGTAGAGACGGGGTTTCACCATGTTGGCCAGGCCGGTCTTGAAGTCCTAACCTCAGGTGATCCACCCACCTTGGCCTCCCAAAGGGCTGGAATTATAGGCGTGAGCCACCGTGTCCAGCCGATACAAGGTTTTTAAATGCAAGTATTGATCAGTGAGCACTGTGTGTTGTCTCTGAGGCTATTTAGAGGACTGCAGTCTCATACATTGTTGATAATAGTGTAAATTGGTAAAGCCTTTCTGTCAGAAAATTTAGTAATATTTGTCACAGTTTTCAATGTGCATGGACTTTGGTAAAGCCTTTCTGCCAGAAAATTTAGTAATATTTGTCACAGTTTTCAATGTGCATGGATAGATATTCTGCTTCTGGGAATATATCTTAAGAAGATAAGAATATTAGATAAGATTACAAAGCTATTAATCACTATGTATCTATATGTGTGATCACTATGTCTTAATTCTTTCAAGACTTTGGAAATCTAGACATACATATATATACACAGTAATTAGACAAACATTTATTGAATGTCTACCATGTGTCAGAGTGCTGAGTGCTGAGTGCTGAAGATATAAATATTGACAAACAGTCCTTAATTAAAAGGGCTCACAGTTGGATACAACTTTTCTATTAAACAGCATTTTAATCAACATAAAATAGAACTCCCAGCAGTGGTAAATGCCACAGTTCATTGTATTTGAAAATAAGCATCTATTGCCACTGCAGATCTGGCATGCTTCACACACGTTTTCTTTCTATGTTTGAGATGAAGGGGAAGGCCTGTGATTCCTCCTGGGCTTGCTGTTACCTTGCCAGCACCCCTGTTGGACATGCAGGGTCCTGGAAATGCCAGTCACGAGCCAGCAGAACAATACAATGTGTCCTTCCATGCATCTGAGAACAGTGATTTCATTCCTGCCTCTAAACCCTAGACTAGAAGACTATGGATTGTTGTGCTTTCCTTGATACTAGGTCATCGATAACCCAAAGGGTGGTCCTAGTTATGTGTTCGTGTTATCGTGTTGAAGTTCATGCCTGGGTTTCTGCTCCATTTGCGTCTGCTTGGCGTGCTCTGTGCTTGCTCTCACTCACGTCTGGGGAATGTGTGTCCTCCTCACAGATGGCGTATTTGGCATTCCTCATGCTGTTCACTTACACCGTGTTGGTGGAGATGCAGCCCCAGCCCAGCGTGCAGGAGTGGCTTATTAGCATTTACATCTTCACCAATGCTATTGAGGCGGTCAGGGAGGTGAGTTCTGCCATCTACCTTTATCTTCCACATATGTCCTCGGCTTCTGTAGGTGTCCACTAAAAGACTCCTTGGCTCTGGTGATGAAAATGGACATGTCAAGAATGGGGGAAGACAGGAAACACTGACCTTGACTTACATGCTGCACGAAGTTTATTTGGGGGAGAATCCTTGATTCCAGCCCTTTATCTTGTCAGCTGCTTTCTGTTCGTTGGTGCACTTTGGAAGCAGTTATCTTTGAAGCAGATATCTTGGTGTGTTTACCAATCCTAAAGGATAGATGATGCCTTGGAATTGTATTAAACCCTCCAACTATTTGATTTCCCCAAGGTTTTTTTTTTTTTTGGTGGGGTTGATTTTTATTGCCTTACATTACTTTCATATGATCAATTTCATCTAATGAGTGGCATAATGGCTGAAGTTGTGCAATGTGTAAGGAATATGTTTATAGCTTTTGAAAGCTCCTACCAAGCACTTTGAACATTGAAGCTGGAAATCTCTCTGAGGCAGATAATCCAAGAAGCAAAAAACCAAAACTTGTAAAAATTTCTAGTTTGTAATGACTTACTTAAAAAAAAAGGGGGGGGGTCCGGGTGTGGTGGCTCATGCTTGTAATCCCAGCACTTTGGGAGGCTGAGGCAGGCAGATCATGAGGTCAGGAGATCAAGACTATCTTGGCTACATGGTGAAACCCCATCTCTACTAAAAATACAAAAAATTAGCCGAGCATGGTGGCATGCACCTGTAATCCCAGCTACTTGGGAGGCTAAGGCAGGAGAATTGCTTGAATCCAGGAAGTGGAGGTTGCAGTGAGCCGAGATCGCGCCACTGCCCTCCAGCCTGGGTGACAGAGCAAGACTCCGTCTCAAACAAAAACAAAACCAAAACCAAAAACTAACATTCCTGTAAGTTATAACTGCAATCATAAATATTTATGACTTAGACTGTTTTAGATGTCAATATATGTCTCTGTGTCTGTGTATTTACCTATATTTATTTTGTCCTGGAGTTAATATAACCAACATTATATAGTTATATTCTTTGTAATTATACCTATGTTGCCTGCTAATTCCTATGTGGAGTTTATAGATTATAGAAAATAAGTCAAGAGAGAAACAGATAGTTATCTGAATTGTACTACTTTTTTAATGCTTCAGGGAAAATAGGTGTACTATTTTACATTTCCGTTTATCTGATATGGTGTTTCAGGAGTATTTTCTTTTCTTAGTGAGTTCCAATGTCACATTCTTTTTTTTTTTTTTTTTGAGATGGAATCTTGCTCTGTCACCCAGGCTGGAGTGCATGGAGTGCAGTGGTGAGATCTTGGCTCACTGCAACCTGTGCCTCCCAGGTTCAGGCAATTCTCCTGCTTCAGCCTCCAGAGTAGCTGGGATTACAGGTGCCTGCCACCACACCTGGCTAATTTTTGTATTTTTAGCAGAGACAGGGTTTCACCATGTTGACCAGAATGGTCTCGAACTCCTGACCTCAAGTGATCCTCCTGGCTCGGCCTCCCAAAGTGTTGGGATGACAGGCGTATGCCACTGCACCCAGCCCAATATCACATTCTTAGCAGAATCTCACTAAATAGCAGTAGTCGGACTGGATTACAGGATTCCTTGCTCCATCCAGTGTTCTTTGCACCCTGCTGTGCCTCCTGAAATGAAATCGTAGCTATACAGATCTACTGCAATATTGAGTTTTAAAATGTCTTGGTGTTTCCTCATGCTATTTCAGGATTATTGAAAGCCAGAGAAAGTGCTTTCTATTTTTTTTTTAGTTCCAGTTGGGGTTTCAAGTGACAATCTAGCATTATCGAATGCATTAAATTATATCTTTATAGCATTGTTTAAATCATTACTGATAACTTAAGTCTCTGAAATTCCCGAGTGATTTAAGATTTGGCATGGTTTAGATTACTCTTTAAATGAATAGTTTGTGTATTTAAGAAGATCATATTAACGGGGTTCTTTGGTTATACCTCCTTTTTTAAGTTTCCTTCTTCCTTCTTTTAGATCTGTATTTCAGAGCCTGGGAAGTTTACTCAAAAGGTGAAGGTATGGATTAGTGAGTACTGGAACTTAACAGAAACTGTGGCCATTGGCCTGTTTTCAGTTGGCTTCGCCCTTCGATGGGGTGACCCTCCTTTTCACACAGCGGGAAGACTGATCTACTGCATAGACATCATATTCTGGTTCTCACGGCTCCTGGACTTCTTTGCTGTGAATCAACATGCAGGTCCATATGTGACCATGATTGCAAAAATGGTGAGTACAGTCTAGTTTTATATCCTGGTATTCTTTTTTAAAATTGTTTTTAAAAGAATTCTTATGGGTACATAAGTAGCTGTATGTATTTATGAGGTATATGGAATATTTTGATACAGGCATACAATGCATAATAATCACATCAGGGTAAATGGGGTTTTCATCACCTCGAGCGTTAATCCTTTGTGTTGCAAACAACTCACATATACTCTTTCAGTTATTTTTAAATGTACAATTAATTATTAGCTATAGTCACCCTGTTGTTCTAGTGTTCTTTGTAAACATGCTATGTTGTGCAGGCTAGATTTGTACTGCTGGGCTCAAGGGATCCTCCCATCTCAGCCTCCTGAGTACCTGAGACTATAGGCATACACCACCATGCCTGGCTTCTTTTTAATGGTTCTTCATGGTTTATATCCAATAGTTTAACTTTTGAAATTATTATTATTATTATCATCATTATTTGAGACAGGGTCTTGCTCTGTCACCTAGACTGGAGTGCAGTGGTGTGATCACGGGTCACTGCAGCCTCACCCTCCCGGGCTCAAGAAATCCTCAACCTCCTGAGTAGCTGGGACCAGAGGCACACACCATCGTGCCAAGCTAATTCTTTTTTGTTATTTATATAGAGAGGGTCTCACTATGTTGCCCAGGCTGGTTTCAAACTCCTGAGCTCAAATGATCCTCCTGCCTCAGCCTCCTGAAGTGCTGGGATTACAGGCATGAGCCATTGTGCCTGGCCATTTTGGAATTATTTATAGAAGCACAGCGAGCAAGATCATGTCACCACTGCCTTCCATGTAACCACAAACTAGTATTTAGCAAACGACCTTGGATAGTGTATTGCATAGTTAGTTGATTGGGACACTCAGCTTACCCTTTTGATTAGGGCCAGATGGTATGACATTGAGTCAAATCTGTCTCTGAGCACAGTAATTCCTGAGGACCAGATTCATGTGAGGCTACTACCAATGATATTTTCTGCTACAATATCCGTTTATTCTTGTATCGCTCACTGACTCTCCCCTACCATCACGCTCTTAAATTGTGCTTACTATAGGCCACACACTGTTCTAGGTACTCAGTGTATATTAACTCATTTCATCTTAGCAACAACTTTAGGAGACAGGTAGTATTATTACACACATTTACATACAAGGTAATGGAGGTTAAGTAAATTCCTCAAAGGAATATATGGGGAGCCGAGATTCAAAATTGGGCCACCTAGCTCCAGTCTGTCATCTGAGCTTGCCGTACAGTTGTGTCAACTTTTTCTTTTTTCTTTATTTTTTTTTTCTGAGATGGAGTCTTGCTCTGTTGTCCAGGATAGAGTGCAGTGGTGTGATCTCCGCTCACTGCAACCTCCGCCTCCTGCGTTCAAGTGATTCTCCTGCCTCAACCTCCCGAGTAGCCTATAGTAGGGACCACAGGTGCTTGCCACCATGCCCAGTTAATTTTTTATTTTTTAGTAGAAACGAGGTTTCACCATGTTGGCCAGGCTAGTCTCAAACTCTTGACCTCAAGTGATCCGCTTACCTCCACCTCCCAAAGTGCTGGGATTACAGGCGTGAGCTACTGAGCCTGGCTGACTTTTTCCATCTGGCTATTCACAAGGACCTAAGACCTACCCTTTAATAAGTACAGTGTCTCAAGATCAGCTTTGGCTTTTCCTTCTAGAATACTTACTGGCAGGGAAGGAGCAAGTTCTGGAGAATGAAGGGTAGTGCTAAGACAAACAAAGAAGACAGAAAAGAGACAACCTCCAGAACTCCAAAGATTTTTCGTATTTGACATTTTTCTCTTAGACCAGAAAGGTTTTCTCTTGTCTTGGTGACATTAGTATTTATGAGACAGGCTATGCCGAGATAACCAATATATTTCAGTGACTTAGCACAAAGGTATTTCTCCCTAATGCAAGGTTTGGTGAGAGTTCCTGGGGGCTGTCTTCTATGCAGTGACTCAGGAATCTGGGATCCCTTTGTCTTGTGACATAGCTATGTGAACATTTGGCTCCTGAGGTCTATGGCAGGGAGTGAGAGAGATGGAGAAAGTCTAATGGCTTTTAACTGCTCTGGATAAGAAGTGCCCAAGTCACCATCAGACCACAGCCCACTGGTTGGAACAGGTTTCACAGCCCCAGCCTAATGGAAGGGAAGCTAAGAGACGTAGAGCACCTCTTGCAATACTGATGGGAATTGTGGTGAATGCTCTCTCTGTTACAGTAAACTAATGGATTGAATTGATGTACATTTAATAGATGGAATTAAACTGGCTTGATCAGTTTCTTAGACCCTAATCAATTCCTGAAGACAATTCTGGGAATAAGGAGCCTTTGGATGAATTCAACAATACCCTTTTTTTTTTCATTTATTTTCCTAACCTCTGGTCCAAGTGGGGGCAAAGTTGGATATTAGCTAATCAAAAAGTGTTCACAATTCATTACTGCTTAAACAAAGAAGAACAGATTCTCTCCTCTCAGCACATTTATGTTATTCCATAGACCACATTGTCTTGAAATATATGCTGTGTGAGAAAACAAAAGAGTTTAGCCAAAGAAAGTCTAGCTGTTCGTGGGCAAGGGTGTTCTAGTCAATGACTAGACAATCTTATTATTTGCAGGTATAATTGTGATGGTTGCTGGTGTTTGGTTTCCTTTGAACTTCAAATCTATGGTAAAATTCTGGTTGCTCTTTTGCAGACAGCAAACATGTTCTATATTGTGATCATCATGGCCATAGTCTTGCTGAGCTTTGGAGTGGCACGCAAGGCCATCCTTTCACCAAAGGAGCCACCATCTTGGAGCCTAGCTCGAGATATTGTATTTGAGCCATACTGGATGATATATGGAGAAGTCTATGCTGGAGACATAGATGGTATGTACGGGATTTTGCCATCATGCAGAAATTGTGCCTTCATAGTTAACAAGAGTAAAATAAATCTGAAAAACAATCATCTAAATCTAAAAATGTTTGAATGTATGGTATTCTGTGCAGTTAATGTGCTAAATGTTTGTCTAGAGTGGCAGGACTGTGATTCATCTTATCTCTCATTCTTTTAAAATTCTTTGTTTGTAGTTTGTTCAAGCCAGCCATCCTGCCCTCCTGGTTCTTTTCTTACTCCATTCTTGCAAGCTGTCTACCTCTTCGTGCAATACATCATCATGGTGAACCTGTTGATTGCTTTCTTCAAGTAGGTTATTTCTATTAAATATGATTATTTTATTTAAATAAGAAATGTGGGCAGATATGTTGAGTAGATTCACATGTACTTTGAGTATGTAACCTTTGATTTTTGTGTGTTCTATGTTTTATTATTATTGTTTTGAAATATGTGCATAAAACTACTGGTAAGAAGGATGCAGAGCGTGGGAAATGGTGAAATAATAAATGCAGTCATCCATCGTTATCTGTGGAGGTCTGGTTCCAGGACCCCCTGCGGATACTAAATTCTATGGATGCTCCAGTCCCTTATAGAAAATGGTGTAGTGTTTCATATAACCTACACATATCCTCCTGTATACTTTAAAACATCTCTAAATTATCTATGATACCTAATATAGTGTAAACTCAACGCAAATGGTTGCTGTATTGTATTGTTGAGGGAATAATGACAAAGATAAAATGTCTCTGCATGTTCAGCACAGACACAATCATCCTTTTCTTTTCCCCAAATATTTTCAATCTGTGGTTGTTTGAATCCACAGATGCAGAACCCACAGATATGAAGGACTGACTGTGGAGGGAAAGTACAATGTAACAACATCAAAATGCAAGGAGATCTTGAGTTGTGATTAGGCAGTAAGTTCGAATTATGAAAGGATAGCAAGTGATGGAATTGCAGGTTGGCAAAGGAGTTCTTGATATGCTTTCTTCACTTGCTCCCAGCTTCCCCTATTCTCTGTTTTCTCTTTCTCTCTCTCTCTTCCTTTCTTCTTTTCCTTTCCTTTCCTTTCCTTTTCCTTTTCCTTTCTTTGTTTTTTCTTTTTGAGATGGAGTCTTGCTCTGTTGCTCAGGCTGGAGTGCAGTGGTGTGACCCCAACTCACCACAACCTCTGCCTCCTGGGTTCAAGCAATTCTCCTGCCTCAGCCTCCCAAGTAGCTGGGATTACAGGTGCCTGCCACCACACCTGGCTAATTTTTGCTTTTTTAGTAGAGATGGGGTTTCACCATGTTGACCAGGCTGGTCTCAAACTCCTGACCTCAAGTGATCCACCTGCCTCTGCCTCCCTAAGTGCTGGGATTACAGGAGTGAGCCACTGCACCAGGCCCTCTGTTTTCTTCTCTGTCACTTCTCACTGCTTCTCAGTCTTCTGTTCTGGATCATCTTCTCCTCAACCTTTTAACATTGGAATGTCCCTGAGCCCGGACCTGCCTCTTCCTTTATTTATGCTTTTTGTGATCTCTTTCAGTTTCCTGTATATCCTGAGCACATCCAATTAATATCTCCAGCCCAGCTCGCTTTCTTAAACTCCAGCCATGGAGATCCAACTGGCCCCTTCCTTCACCAGTTAGAAATTTAATAGATTTCTAAAATTTAAAATACCCAAACTCTTTATCTCCCCTCTTTCCCAACATACTTTTATTTATACTATTTAATGTAGTCTTTCCCAAATCTGCGAGGAAGAACATGAGTTTATGTTGATGTTCCAACTTTTCAGTCGTTTACACCGAAAACTGAGTAGTTATTCTTAATTTTTCTCTACTCCACACCATGATTCTGTACATGGAGTCATTCTTAATTTCTCTTGAACCTCTCCCTCTAAACTCTCAGGAACTTCTGTTAACTCAGCCTTCAAGTAGGTAACTGATTTAATTACCTTTCACTACCCCACTGTTATCACAGAGTTTCTAATTTATCTCTCTGCTTCTGTCTTTGACACCCTATATTCTTTTCTCAACACAGTAGTCCAAATGACCCTTTAAAAGCAGACATCAGAGGATATTACTCTTCTGCTCCAAACTCTTCAATGCCTCCCATTTTACTTCTGGGTAAAAGTTTAAGTCACTACAATGACTTATATGGCCCCATGGGAGTTGGCTTTCCTGTCACTTCTTCTTCTTCTTCTTTTTTTTTTTTTTTGAGATGGAGTTTCACTTTTGTCATCCAAGCTGGAGTGCAATGGTGTGATCTCAGCTCGCTGCAACCTCTGCCTCCTAGGTTCAAGCAGGTCTCCTACCTCAGTCTCCTGAGTAGCTGGGATTGCAGGTGTGTGCCACACACCTGGCTAATTTTTGTACTTTTAGTACAAACAAGGTTTCACCCTGCTGGCCAGGCTGGTCTTGAATTCCTCCACCCGCCTCAGCCTCCCAAAGTGCTGGGATTACAGGCGTGAGCCACCACGCATGACCCCTGTCACTTCTCTTTTTTTTTTTTTTTTTTGATAGAGTCTCTCTGTTGCCCAGGCTGGACTGCAGAGGTGTGATCTTGGCTCACTGCAACCTTTGCCTCCCGAGTTCAAGTGATTCTTCTGCCTCAGCCTCCTCAGTAGCTGGGACTACAGGTGCACGCCACCACACCCGGCTACTTTTTGTATTTTTAGCAGAGACAGGGTTTCACCATGTTGGCCAGGCTGGTCTCGAACTCCTGACCTCATGATCCACCTGCCTTGGCCTCCCAAAGTGTTGGGCTTACAGGCATGAGCCATCGCGCCCGGCTGTCACTTCCTAAATCATGCATCACGCTACTCTTCCCCTGACCCATTCCTCTCCAACCACATTGGCCCTCAGGTTTCCAGACCACACTGGCCCTCAGGTTTCCAGACCACATTGGCCCCTCAGTTTTCCAGACCACATTGGCCCCTCAGTTTTCCAGACTACATTGGCCCCTCAGTTTTCCAGACCACATTGGCCCTCAGGTTTCCAGACCACATTGGCCCCTCAGTTTTCCAGACCACATGGCCCTCAGGTTTCCAGACCACATTGGCCCCTCAGTTTTCCAGACCACATTGGCCCTCAGGTTTCCAGACCACATTGGCCCTCAGGTTTCCAGACCACATTGGCCCCTCAGTTTTCCAGACCACATTGGCCCCTCAGTTTTCCAGACCACATTGGCCCTCAGGTTTCCAGACCACATTGGCCCCTCAGTTTTCCAGACCACATTGGCCCTCAGGTTTCCAGACCACATTGGCCCCTCAGTCTTCCAGACCACATTGGCCCTCAGGTTTCCAGACCACATTGGCCCTCAGTCTTCCAGACCACATTGGCCCTCAGGTTTCCAGACCACATTGGCCCCTCAGTTTTCCAGACCACATTGGCCCTCAGGTTTCCAGACCACATTGGCCCTCAGGTTTCCAGACCACATTGGCCCTCAGGTTTCCAGACCACATTGGCCCTCAGGTTTCCAGACCACACAGGTGCCTTTGTGCTTGCTGTTCCCTCTGCCTAGAATGCTCTTCCTGCAGCTACCGGTGTGGCCCACTTCCTCACCTCTTCTCGTCTTGCTCAGAAGCAAGCAATTTATCTCAGACACTGAAAAGAGTGCCTGACACGTATTTGTTTTGTAGACAAAAGAAACCAAGTGAAGCAATGGGAAGAAACTCCTATTTTCTAGATGCCTCTTAAATGTCAGACACTGTGCTAGGTATTTGATTCCTTGTTTACCTTACCGAAGAGAAAAAGATAAGAAAAGAGAAAATCAGTTTATGCAGTATAAGTAACGAAAGTAGGGAAGACACGGGTTGAGAGTTAGGCAAAGTAAATCAGAATTCTTAAAAAAAAAAAAGTGACTGCTGTGTTGTTACCTATACATGGGGAAGACATACCTTCCTGCTTGTTATATGATAGTCATCAGTTCTCTTAGCCCAACCATTTTAGGAACTTAGAATATTTGCTGGTGTTTAGTTATAATAGCTACTTTTATATATCAAATAATAAAAGGGTCTGAGTTTTTTGGGGGGGCGTGAGGGGAGACAGGGTCTCACTCTGTCACTCAGGCTGGAGTGGTACAATGGTGTGATCTCAGTTCACTGTAACCTCCACCTCCCTGGTTCAAGCGATCCTCCCACCTCAGCCTCCCGAGTAGCTGGGGCCACAGGTGCGTGCCATCATGCCCAGCTGAATTTCGTATTTTTGGTAGAGACGGGGTTTCGCCATGTTGCCCAGGCTGGTAGTCTGAGATTTTTATTTATTAAAAATGTCCAGTGTCTCATCGCCCATTTGCTCTCAGGGGAAAGGCTCACACCCCCCCCATCTTAGCCCCAGGAAGGTAAGTGGGTGCTGGTGATGGGATGGCGTGACGATCCTGCTATGAGTGTCACCAGGAGGCTCTTTGGACTCTTTGGGAAGGAGTGTCACCTGGTCAGGTGGTGTGCTCTCAGTCACTAGGGGTGTACACTCGAGGTTGGGTGAACACCTGCTGGTCATGGTACCCAGTGAGTCTTGCCCAAGTGGGCAGCTGAACAGAGGCCCCTCTGGGTCTTGGAGTCCAAAGAACTGCAGAGCAGCCCAAGGGGTGTGGGTCAATTTTGAGTGGCGGCCAAGTCAGGGAGCCCGTGTGCCTCATGTTCGGGTCTGGTTGACTTGGCCACCACTGAAAGAAGCAATAAGTACGGGCTCCTGGTACCTGCAATTCTCCTGCAAATGGCCCAGAGAACAGCCTTGAAGCCACCTTTCCCCTCCAGGGGACTGATCCTGTCCCTAACGCTGCAGTGGCGTCCAGGGATCAGGGGAACATTGCTTTGAGAACTCTCCTGCCTGTTACAGAGGCAGCACAAAGCCGGTGCCCCCTGAGCCAACATGGCACTGGAATGGCTTTTTAGGAGAGAACTCTGTTGGTGACAGTCACATCTCAAATATAATAGCTGATTTTAAAAGCCAGCAGCAGCGAAGCCATATACCTGAGTACAGGTGGCAGTTGCAGAGAGCCATGGGCTGGAGAGGGTCAGATGGGGCCTCCCACAGGGGGATCCTGGGGGCGCTGCAGCTCAGAGTGACTCCCAGCTCTGTCACTGGCAGGGCGACCCCTTCATTCTGGAGCCTTAGCTCTGAAAGCCCCCAGTGGGGGTGCCCTTTCAGATGGCCCCTCTCCATTTCAAAGGCTCTGATTCTCGATCTTGAAACCAAATGCAGCACGGACACTTGATTTCCGTTTCCACTGGGATGGATGGAGGTCTCCTTTCTAGCCCTAGCCCAGGCAGCCAAACCTATCCTGGCATCAGAACATGCTGAGCACATTTTGTAGGGTGGCACCTTTTTATCCAAGTTACTAGCTACACATCAATGTTTAAAGAGAAAAAAGTGACCTTTCACTTTTTTTTCTTGAAACTTGAGGAAACAGGATACATACTACTGATTTATTTTTTTCTTAAAGAAAACTAAATGCATAACTGCAGAGTGCTAGAGGTGTGTATTTTTCATACAGTGGGGGGAAAGTATTTGTGCTGCTTTTTGGAGATGGACTGGAATGTCTGGTTTCTGTCCCCCGGCCCGGCAGCTATGTCTATTTTCTGTAGAAGATGCCACAGTGAGACCCGGAGCCACCCCTTCCTGCCCTGGCGCTGTTTAGAGCTGGGAGCCTATGGACTCTCGGCCTGTTTCTCCCTTCTATTCAACCAGTCTGATGTGGGGAGACAAAAAGAAATAGAACTTTTTGATAGAGTGGTAGAAACATTGATTTGAATTATTTTAGTAGAAGGAGTACCAAACAAGACTCTGATAGTGTATACTTTGAGCTAGATAAACAAAGGCCTCTTTTTGAGCCTCCTGGCCAGCAACAACAACAAAAACAAACGTCCAGTGTCGAAAAAGAAGTTGAGAAATCCTCGCATAGGACAAATTTCTCATGTTAGAGATGAACACACTGAAGACCATACAAACTGACCAACCCCAGATCTGACTACTTCTCCAGGAGCCGGTTACAGACAATTCTTTATAAAATAATTGAAAAAAACAAAAACAAACAAACAAAATTAAATACACTGTGAAGTTCGCCACCTGCTGGTAGAAGGCTGTTGTCATGTTGGAGTGAAACAACTATTAATAGCATGTGCAACCCTAGAGTTTCTCACTCATTGACCTGGACCCCAAAATGTGCATTTCTGACATGTTCTCAGGTGATGCTGACGCTGCTGGTTCAGAGAACATGCTTGAGAACTACTGAGATAACCCAGTCATCTATGTTTCAATCACCTTCTGTATGGATTCTGAGAAACTTCTATTCTTACCCAAAGATGGCGTTCTCTAGGATAATCCTGGTTCCTTTCCTTTATCACTGTTCAAGTTTAGGGTTATCTGTGTTTTTATTTGCTAAATTTGGCTACCTTCCTCAAGTTCTACTCTGCTATCTTTCTCTAAAGAAACTAAAATTTTGACATTGCAAGAAGAATTTTTTAAAAAAGAAACTAAATTTTGTTAGTCTATGCACAATATTAAGATGGACATTTTACTGTGTTCCTCTTATATCATATTATATACTTAAGTAGTTAAGGATGATCTATTGTTTCAGAATAACTGTAGCCCCAATCATTACCCCCATGACAAGTTCTATAATATCAATATTCACCGTTCTATCTCCATGTTACAGCTACAAAGTGACCTACCAATAAGGAGTTACTTTTATTGTAAAGTTAATCTAAATAATTTGTCTGGATTTTCATAGAAGCTCTGCTTTTTGATTTAAGATGAATTGATTCTTCTTCCATTTCTTCATTTACAGTATTCTGTTTGAGTGTTTTAACTGGGATTTTCCTAGCAGTTCTCACATTTGACATTAGATAGATGATACAGAGGAACATTAAATCTGTTTCCCATAAACGATGAATTATGGACTGAAAAAGAGCTTTTATGTGAGAAGAGATGGTGACTTGAGAATAGTGTTGAGTTCCAGAACGGATTTTCTGTTCATTACACTGAAAATGTTGACATTTTCTTTTCTCTGATTGTAATGTCTGCCTTTTGCCTGTTATTCTGATTAGCATGTTTGATTGTAGAAGGTAGCTAATATATTTTGTTTGGTGGAAGAAGAATCGTAAACACAGTGGATAGTATTTGTATTGGGTAACTGCCAGTAATGTCAGGTGAACCAATCATAAATGCTGGAAAATATAGAATCTGTTACCTTTCAAGACTTCATATTAAAACATTGTCCCTCCCTTACTTCATCTTACAGCAACGTTTACTTAGATATGGAATCCATTTCAAATAACCTGTGGAAATACAACCGCTATCGCTATATCATGACGTATCTGGAGAAGCCCTGGCTGCCCCCACCTCTCATCCTGCTGAGCCACGTGGGCCTTCTCCTCCGCCGCCTGTGCTCTCATCGAGCTCCTCACGACCAAGAAGAAGGTGACGTTGGATTAAGTAAGTTGTTCTGTGTGAGGCAGGAGGAAGAGAGCAAAAAGTAGAGATTCAAGGCGAAGATGCACCGGAGTATTATAAGTTAAGTTCAGGGCACTGGGGGGCTCTGGGAGTTCCCTGACAATAGAATATCAGCTGATGCCCTGGGTCTAAGTAAATATATTGACCTCATTATGAGGTCGCAGTGCCTTTTGCCAAGATGAACGGATACTTAGAAAGGAATAGGTAGGAGGAGAATCTCTGCTCGATTGTGTAAAGGCTTTAGGTTACATGGAAAACCTGTATTTTCTCTGCTGACCAGAGAACTCATCAGAATAACTCCTAGAGAGTAGTCATGTGTCCTGTACTGTTCTCCTTGTTGTGGAAGATGGAATTCAGACAGAATGGAGTTACAGAAAGCCTTGGGGTCTGAGAGAAAAGATAAGCAAAGCTGGGCTTAACTTATTAACCGGAGTCATGGTCCTCTGATTCTCTAATCTACTGAGCATGGAGGTGATTCTGAAATGGATGTTTCTTATTTTCAAGAACCTCAACTCAGAATGCGGTAGTGCATGCCTGTAGTCCTAGCTACTCAGGAGGCTGAGGCACAAGAATTGCTTGAGCTCAGAAGTTTAAAGCTGGGGTGCGCCATGATCGCGCCTGTGAATAGCCACTGCACTTCAGCCTGGGCAACATTGTGAGTCAGGATGCGGAAATAGAGATTCTGACTTCTGTTTTTTCAAAGCATAAGCCTATATATTTTGAGGTTTTCCTAATTCATCTTGTTTAGCCAGATCTTCACTGTGTGATATGACTATCATACTAATTGTTGTCAGAGAACATTGCGTTTGGTGGTTTTACAAATCTTCTGTAGTTCCTATCAAGCAATTCCACAGTTGGTACCAGGCCCATTTCTAGATAGTTCCCAGAAATACAGGAAGCAGGTGGCATAAATACACAATCCTTTTCCCAATTCCTAAATCTGAAATACCTCTGAAAACTGAAAGCCTTTTTTCTTCATAAATTGAGGAAATACTTATTTGGCAAAAAAAAAAAGGCTGATAAGAATTGATGTGAAGCCATTTATTTTCTTTATTTCTTGGAGTATGAATATTCATTGATGTTGCTGAAGAAAATAGTAATATGTTTGATTTTAGGGATTGCTTTAACCTTAACTAGGGATTTCACTTCATTTATGATATATTCACTATATTAACTTTCTGAAACTAGAAAAGAACAGTTCTGAATTATAAAATACTCTGGATTCCAGGAGTTTCAGCTAAGGGACAGTGGGCTGTTTATGTGTTTAGGTGGGTCCTTAGGGGGACAGGTCATCCCCTGCAGTATATTATGGGGTTGACAGGGTGATATGCTTTTGCTGATGGTAGGTGACTCTGTGACGTATTTTTTCTCCTCCTAAGTCACTTTGAAGATTTTTTCTTTTCTTTTTCATACCCCACTCCCTGATCAAGAGATTCAGCCTTGGCCGGGCGCGGTGGCTCAAGCCTGTAATCGCAGCACTTTGGGAGGCCGAGACGGGCGGATCACGAGGTCAGGAGATGGAGACCATCCTGGCTAATACGGTGAAACCCCGTCTCTACTAAAAAAATACAAAAAAAAAAAAACTAGCCGGGCGCGGTGGCGGGCGCCTGTAGTCCCAGCTACTCCGAGGCTGAGGCAGGAGAATGGCGCGAACCCGGGAGGCGGAGCTTGCAGTGAGCTGAGATCCGGCCACTGCACTCCAGCCTGGGCGACAGAGCGAGACTCCGTCTCAAAAAAAAAAAAAAAAAGAGATTCAGCCTTTGTACGAAAGCCAAAGCATAACTGAAGTTAACTTGAAGGCTTATAATTATACTGTAAATTTCAGGCTGCTAGTAGAGAGACGTCCCAGGCTTTGGCTGCAGAACCATTGCAACCTAATAGCAGAGTGTGAATTGCTTGATAAATCCTGGAATTGACTAGGATTTGCCCAGACTTCCTAGTACCACATGAAAGAACGTTTCCTGGGTTCACCTTGGTCTGTGCTTATAGGATGATTTCATAAAAACTCGAGTAAAGTTTACAATGAATTCACCCTGAGCTTTCTGGAACATTCTTGAATTTTCGTAACATTGCTTCTGATCCTTTATATTGAGGATAAAGACATTTACACAAGGGGCAGCAGTGCCACCTTGCGGACAATTACAGGAAAGCGCCACATACTGCAAGGTGCACCTGTCATTGGAATTACTCTGGATTGTTTGCTCTCAGGGACCCACATAAGGTTCACATCATGACACCTGTTAAGTTTCTTGCTCATGGGAGATTCGTCAATGAAAGAAGACTTTAGAGTTGGGTAGGGGGTGGGAGATACCAAATCTTTTCAGTGTCTGAAAAAATTTTTCCTGCCATTTAAATCAGAAAGCACTGCATATCTGAGTTGTGAATACATTTTACAGCTGAATAATACTTTTAGCCATGTTTTCAATTTAGAATTAAGATTTTTTGTCATTTTTTTCAGAAAATAATGTAACAATTGCATTTTAAATAAATTCTGGAGAACCATGTTAGTTCTTTTTGTCCTAATGTAAGCAAAACCATTCAAGAAAGAGAACTTTCCAATTTAATCCATTTAGCAGCATCATTTCATTTATATATTTTCTAAGCATTATAAACTTACTTAAAAGATGGTGTATTATTCTATTAGGCAGGAGTGAAAGCCAAGGTAATAGACCAAATGTGAATGCTGGAGTTTGATGAAGAATTGCGTTAGCCTTATAATATCACTTAGTAATGTGTCTTTTTAATGAGTTATTTATGATTGTGTCAGAGAAGGTATACAGCCGTGATTGGCCATTGAATGGTAATAATAACATCCCATTCTTCAGTAGAAGGACTTAGTATGCACAAACTCTGTGTAACAAGGTAAAACTTTCTTATACTTACTGGATTAATTTCAACAGGCTGCCTTCTAATCTTGCATTTAACCTATTGGTTATTTACTGTCATTGTAATAGCTAAAAGAGTTGGAAAAGAGGTTAATTAGTGAGTACAAATATGCACTTTGATAGAAGAAATAAGACCTAGTGTTCAATAGTTTGGTAGGGTTTTTGTTGTTGTTGTTGTTGTTGTTGTTGTTTTTAGAGATGGGGTTGCAATCTCTGTTGCCCAGGCTGGAGTGCAGTGGAGCGATCTCAGCTCACTGTAACCTCTGCCTCATGGGTTCAAATGTTTCTCCCACCTCAGCCTCCTGAATAGCTGGGATTATAGGCATGGACCACCACACCCAGCTAATTTTTTTTGTTTGTTTATTTGTTTTAAGGAGCGGAGAGTTTAATAGGCAAATAAGAAGGAGGAAGCTCCCCCATACAGAGACAGAGGGAGGGGGACTCCAAAGCCGAGAAAGGAAACCCCCAATTTTTGTATTTTTGATCGAGGTGGGGTTTCACCATGTTGGCCAGACTGGTGTGATTGAATTCCTGGTCTCAAGTGATCCACCTGCTTCGGCCTCCCAAAGTGCTGGGATTACAGGCATGAGCCACCATGCCCTGCCATCAGTAGTTTGACTACAGTTAAAATTAATTGATTATACATTTCAAAATAGCTAGAAGAGAATAATTCAAATGTTTCTATCTTAAAGGACAGGTAAATATCTAAGGTGATCTACTTCAGCCTCCTAACAGTGACTACAGGCTTATGCCACCAATTACCCTGATTTGATTATATGAATGTATCAAATTATCACATGTATCTCGAAAATATGTACGTCTAATATGAATCAATTAAAATTTAATTAATTTTAGAAAGTGTTGGCAGAGAGAAAAGAAGACAGATTCCCCATTTTCATATAAATGCGGTGAATTTTTGTTAAATGCGAAACATTCCTACCTGTGAAAATATTGAAGAGAAAGAATTCTACATATGAGTCATTTTCAAAGAATGAATAGGAGAGACCCAGGCTAGTGTTTCCAGTTCTTTCTTTTCTTTTCCTTTTTTGAGACGGGGTCTCGCTTTGTAGCCCATGCTGGAGTATAGTGGCGTGATCACGGCTCCTGCAGCCTTGACCTCCGAGGCTCAAGCCGTCCTCCTTCCTCAACTTCCTGCGTAGCTGGGACCACAGGCGCCTAGCTAATTTTTAAATTATTTTGTAGAGAGAGAGTCTGCCTATGTTGTCCAGGCTGGTTTCTAATTCCTGAGCTCAAGGGATCCGCCCCCCTCAGCCTCCTAAAGTGTTGGGATTATAGGTGTGAGCCACTGCGCCCGGCTTCCAGTTGTTTATTGGTGCTGTTTCTGCATTAATATTAGAAATAGTTTGACAAGGTGACAAACTTTTATCACAACAGGCTACCGTTTCTCATTTTCAATACAAGTGGAAGAAAAGCCACTCATGCCCTGAGATGAATAATGATTCTTTCTGTGTTTCATACTTATTTCTATAGAACTCTACCTGAGTAAGGAGGATCTGAAAAAACTGCATGATTTTGAGGAGCAGTGTGTGGAAAAATACTTCCATGAGAAGATGGAAGTTGTGAACTGTAGCTGTGAGGAACGAATCCGAGTGACATCAGAAAGGTAAAATATATAAATCTTTTCCATTCTGAAACCACTACCAAAACGTGATTCCACTAGAATATCTAAAGGAGTAGAAAGACATACTTTCAAATCCCAGAGGTTTGAGTTCTTTATAATTTGAAATATTTAATAACATAGAATATTCATGTAATCAAAGTATATTTATTGAGCATCTACTATATTCCAGGCACTCTTTTGGTTACTAAGAGTAAGCGGTTAATAAGACACAATAATCCTTGTCCTCATGGGACTTACCTTCATGCGTGCGTGTGTGTGTGCGTGCATGTGTGTAGGTGGTGAGAGAAATGAAGTGAGTGGAGAACAAAACCTAAGCAAGGAAACACAAAAATAAATTTGTAATTTAATATCAGGCAGTAAAAGAGCTATGAAGAAAAATAAAGTGGTTGGAGAGAATAGGAGATGATGGTGGTGTGAAATCTAGCGGAGTTGGGGGTTCAGTGGACTGTTTAGATGATCTGGTCCTAGAAGGCCGCTCTGATGGATTGGAGTAGAGGCCTGAAGGACGTGAGGCAGTGGGCCAGGCGGGGGCGTCTGGTGGAATAGCGCCTCTGGCGGAAGGAACAGCAAGCGCAGCCGCCTGAGGCAGCACGTTGTGTCTGGCCGCACGCAGCCAGAGGGGAGGAGGAGGAGGTAGATGGAGGGTGCTGGTTGGATGGGGAGTCGTGGGGTTCTTAGGGTGTCTGACCGGAGGTGGGTGTACAGTGGAGTTGGCGGCTGCTTCACTGAAGTGGGTGAAGAGAGAATAAGAGAAGCAGAGACTGCAATTACAGGTGGCTTTTGGGAGAAGTGTTACTGTGCAGGGAAGCATAATGAGGTATGGGGACCTGGTGAGGTTTTTTTTTGTTGGATTTTGTTTCATGTGGCGATAAATGAAACAGCATGGTCCTGGAAATGATCCACCAGCAAGGGAGAAACTCAGGAGCACGAGGGAGGAGGCCATGTGCTGAAGAGACGTCCCTAAGAAACTGGGAAAATGGAGGGTCTCGGCTTTGCCCTGAAGCTGGGGAATGGGACGCGATATGGCCAGAATAGATGGGAATGCAGACAGGGTTGGGGGGCACCCAGGTCTTGAGGCAAAGTCGTCGACTGGGTGTGCCTGTGGGTGGGATTTTGAGGGGGGCAGGCGGTATGAGGGGCATTCAGAGGTTTGAGGAAAGAAGAGGAGATGTATTGGAGAGAGTGAACATATTAGGAAGCTATAATGTGATCTGAGTTACTGTGGATTTATGACGAATTGTGGGTGCATGGCATTGTGTGAAAATACGGAAGGCTACATGAGATGAAATGCACTTTTTTAAAACACAGAATTGTTCTTGTAAATGGAAGCAAATTGACAGAAGTTAAATGTGTTCCTTCATTTTTGAACATACATGGAACTGACTATGACGTATTATACCTAATTATACATGTTTTTTTCTGATGTGCGTATGTCAGATAGAGAGATGTGAATCCTTAAATATGGCTTTACTTAAACTGAATCACATGAAGAACTTTCTAAATGGTTCACGATGGGCATAAGTCGTGTTTATATAAACCTGGACTTCTCTCTTGGTACCATATTTATATAAATCTGTGTTTCTGTGCCTGATTGAATTTCAGATCAAATTTAATATTGAGAAAAAATTGAGTATCAAAGTTTGAGCCCACAAAATTTGATTTCACCTACATAATATCTTTAGTCCATAGTTATATGAATTTCTCTTTCCTTCTTCTATACGTTCTGCCCCCTTTATAGCTATGCTCACTGATTGCAACAGGCAAGCTTGGTTCTCCATTTTGTGTGAAGCATAGACCCATATTAGGCACTTACGGAGCTGGGATGAAGTCCTACTTCAGGCACTTACTAGTTATGTGGACATGGGCAAATTTACTGAACCCCTTTGAGTCTTGGTTTTCTTTTTTCTTTACTTTCTTTTTTGAGACGGAGTCTCACTCTGTCGCCAGGCTGGAGTGCAGTGGTGTGATCTTGGCTCACTGCAACCTCTGCCTCCCAGGTTCAAGTGAGTCTCCTGCCTCAGCCTCCCGAGTAACTGGGATTACAGGTGTGCGCCACCACACCCGGCTAATTTTTTGCATTTTTAGTAGAGACGGGGTTTCACAGTGTTAGCCAGGATGCTCTCTATCTCCTGACCCGCCCATCTCAGCCTCCCAAATGCTGGGATTACAGGCGTAATCCACCGTGCTGGGCTGTTTTCTTATTTATAAAATAGACATGGAGGCCTGGCAAGGTGGCCCACTCCTGTAATCCCAACACTTTTGGAGGCCAAGGCAGGTGAATCCCTTGACATCAGGAGCTCAAAACTAGTCTGGCCAACGTGGCAAAACCCCGTCTCTACTAAAAATACAAAGAAAAGTAGCTGGGTGTGGTGGCACATGCCTGTAGTCCCAGCTACTCAGGAGGCTGAGGCAGGACAATCGCTTGAACCCGGGAGGCGGAGGTTGCAGTGAGCTGAAATCGCACCACTGTACTCCAGCCTGGGCAAGAGAACGAGACTGTGTCTCAAACAAACAAAGAAACCATGGAAATAGCCCTACCTCTTAGAAATGTTGTGATGATTAAATGAGCTAATATAGATGAACTGTGTGGCAGAATGCTGACTCATAGAAAGGGTACAATGAAAGTTATCTGTTATTAAGTAAAAATGGGCCTCTCAAAATTGTGAGTATAATTTCTTTTTAAATACAACTTCCCCTCCAACCCTTAAGGAAAGGGGAATGAACAGATAAGATTATGAACTGGGATAAGTTTATGGAGAGCTGGTTACTCTAAACTATAAGGAAGGATTTTAGGTGGTCAGAGATACGGACGGATTTACCTTCAATAATGATGTGGATTTGAGGGGTCAGAATGGGAACCAGGAAGACCATTTGAGAGAACAGTGCAGCACACTGATGTGTCCACAGCCTTGCCAAGGTTGGTGGTGGTGGGATTGAAAGGAAGGGGTGGATATGACATTTAGAAAGAACAATTCATTAGGCATGTTACAGATCAGATGTGGAGCTAAGGGAGAGCATAGAGTCCACAACGACTTTCAGACCAGAGTGGGGTAATCAGGTAAAAGCTGGCACCACCGAGATAAAGAAGGCACAGGAGGTATGAGGAGAAAGCAATGAGGTTTAGATTTCTTGAGCTGAGATTCTTGTAGTATATTTAGCCAGAGATGTTCAGGAGGCTTTGGATGTGTGCATCTGAAGGCCCTGGGGAGCATTTGCGCTAGTGGAGGAGCTCATCTGCTTATTGGGACAGTCAACTGTAGGAGTCACCTGCCTTCTGTAGGAAACTAAAAGTATGACAGAGGAAGCGATTATGCCCAGGAAGTAAGAGTGAGGGAACCTAGTGAGCTGAGAGTTAAATCCTGGGAGGCGCCAACACCTGTAATGGGCAAAGAAAGAGAAACTCATGAAGAAGACCATAAATAACCATTCAGAGGAGTATAAAGAGAACTAGAAGAAGGTGGTATCACAAGCTAAGCGAGCACAGAGTGAAAATTGAGAACCAGACTTTTATAAACCAGTAATTCAATGATAAAATCCTAAAAACATTAACCATCATAAAGCATTGTATTTCTCTTGGATTCTTTTCTTGGGATTTGAGTAGAGGGTTAGAAGTTAAATGGATATGTACCTTCTGAAAATTATGGGTACTTCCAAGAGGTTTAGAATTTGGTTATGAAGCTCTAATTTATTATTATTATTATTATTATTATTATTATTATTATTATTTTAGGTAGAGTCTTGCTCTGTCGCCCAGGCTGATATACAGTGGAGTGATCAGAGCTCATGCAGTCTTGAACTCCTGGGCTCAAACGATCCTCCTGCCTCAGCCTTCCAAGTAGCTAGGACTATAGGCACATGCTACCACACTGAGCTAATTTTTTTGTAGAGGCAGGGTCTTGCTAATGCTGCCCAGGCTGGTCTTGAACTCCTGGCCTCAAGCAACCCATCTGCCTCAGTCTCCCAAAGTGCTGGGATTACAGGCATGAGTTACTGCATCTGAGCCTGCAGCTCTAATTAAACTTCAAAATGCAATCCATTTTCCCTCTTGATGGAGCTATCTCAGTGGCACTGTTTTTATACTGTCATATTTGTTGAGGTCATTTGTGGGGACCTCATAAATGAGGTATGGGAAAGAGGGGAGAATATTTCCTGAGGTAACTGAGCAATGGTGTGAAGAGCGAGGGGAAGAAGATTCGGTGGATTTTGCATGTTAGCCTACCTCTGAAGAAGAGATTGCTATATCCTCCTAGAATCAAGTGAGTTGTGGCAGTGGAAAAAGAGAACATAATGAGGCTGTTTTAAATCTTACTTTCCCTATTTGGGACTCTAACTTCTTTTTTGATCCTAGTAGTGTAAGTCAGCTTTTCCCTTTCTCTGTTCTGTGGAGTAAGATGCTTTTAGGTATTTTTCCACATTAAGCATGTCTTGGTACATTATATTTGGGAAATACTGTGATTTTAAAAAGTATAAACACTGTAACATAATGTGCATTGTAATTTGTCAGTACAGAGTTATAGCTTAAGCAGGTCCTACCACTATATGACCATGAAACCTTACTGAGGAACATCTGTGACACCTCCCAGCATGGGAATTGTTGGTGTAGTTCATGTAGTACTTCATGGTACTCTCGGAATCCCCAAAAGATTTTGACTAGATCCTAGGTGAGTTGCTGAGAGGTACCAGAAGGCGGTGGTCAATGCCACTGAATATGGAGTCGGCCTGTCTGGGTTTGATGCCTGATGTTTTCATGGGCCATGTGACTCTGGCTATGTGACCTAACCCTTTTTTTTTTTTTTAGACAGAGTTTCGCTCTTGTTGCCCAGGCTGGAGTGCAAATGGCATGATCTCAGCTCACTGCAACCTCTGCCCCCTGGGTTCAAATGATTCTTCTGCCTCAGCCTCCCCTGTAGCTGGGATTACAGGTGCCTGGCACCATGCCCGGCTAATTTTTTTTTTTTTTTGTAGAGACGAGGTTTCACCATATTGGCCAGGCTGGTCTTGAACTCCTGACCTTAGATGATCCACCTGCCTCAGCCTCCCAAAGTGCTGGGATTACAGGCGTGAGCCACCGTGCCTGGCCGACCCAAGCTCTTTTCTATGAAAGGATAATAGTAATGCCTACCTTATAGATTTGTTACATGGATTAAATAAAATAGTGCAGGTAGATCTTTATAAAATGCTTGGCTCATAGTGAGCACTCAGTGAATATGGTGATTTTCATGATGACTGTAATTGTACTTGCTGTTATCTCATTTTAAGGCATCTTGCCTAAAGGCCTGTAATAAAACAATTACCATTCTCATCTTTCTTCCGTCCTCCTCGTACCTTGCATGGGAGAAACTAAAATTATAAATTTTATGTGTCAGAATGACTGAAAGACTAGATTAAATTAATGTCACTAGTGGTCCAGCAATATAATCAAAATATGTTTCACAGGACATCAAGTTTTAGAAATTAAGTACCTATAAAAGCAAGGGACCTGATTTGAGGGTGACCAGGTTATTTGTCTAACAGGTTTCTATTGTAGCGTGTTACCTGTGGCTGTGAATAGTTGCTGGTTTCTATTGTATCATTCGATGTGACTGCTGCTAATGGAACTTAATGAGTCTCCATTACTGGTGTTCAGATTGTACTGTTTTTGAATTAGATGAAACAGTGCACTGGATGGAGAGGCTCTAATTAAGCATATTTGGAAGGGAGTATACATATATTTTGTGCTGTTTCCCACATCATCCTTGCCAGTTCTAATTTTGCAGATTCCAGAAGGTCAGGAAGCATTTGTTAAGCCTCTATTGAGTTACAGAAGTTGAATTCTATAGCAGAAGCAAGAAACAGAGGGTTCTACTCACATAGAATATAATAAACATGGAAGATACCACTCTTTTTATTCTTTAATTTCTATTTACAAAGGTCCCAGAAAGAGGAAGTGGAAAATCTTTCAATCCCTGTGACTTGAGATGTGTTCTAAAGATGGGAAGTCTAACACTATTTTGGGAAGTGCTTGTTACAGCTGAGTGTTAAACTCTTCATGGCATAATCACGACTTCTCCCTGCCCTCACATAAGAGCGGGAATCATTTTTCATTTCTGCAATGGTCATGTCAGCCATGACACAGTTGGTTACGTTCCTTCCCACGCTGTTTTTTACTTTAATCTTGTTTATCGAAGATTTTCATTATTGAGAAACTGAAACTATACCTCCTCTCCCCCAAACAATAGAACAAGGGAAGAAAAGAAAGAAAAAAGGAATGTGATATGCCAGAGTTCACTGTGAAAATTTTGGCTTTTTAAAATGTAGTCTTTTACATATTTCCATTTAAATGATACTATTTTGTATCCTGTTTTTTTTCCCGCTCTTACACATCAAAAATATTTTCTCCAATTAATTATATATACTTTGTAAATATATTTTAACTGTTGTTTCTGAATTAAACGTTTTATACCAATTTTAAAAACATAATGCCGAACATAGTAGACATCCCCAGCCCTGCCTCTACCACCAGAAATAGCCTTATAAAATAATTATCAACAATGTGAGTATGATTTTTAAAGGCTACATAATATTCTGTCTCATAATATAACAAATATCTGTCTGTTTTAGCATGGTAAGATTACATTTCCTTTATATTTATTGTGTCCCTGTGTTCCATCCTTGCTATCACAGAGTTGTTTCACTTCTTCTTTTTTAAATAAAATGAATGCTGTTATGATATAGATGAACTCATTATTATCTTAATTTTCATCTCTGATTGCCTAATGAGGTTGACTATTTTACTGGGTTTCCTTACCTTTTGTATTTTATCTTTTCATCTGTTCGTGTCCTTGGGAGTCTTGGTAATTTTTTTTCCCTCAATAAATATGGAAGTTTTTGCTTAATCAAGGGATATCAATGCCTCATCAAATTTATTAGAATACTAGTTTTCCAATTTATTTGTGTTTTAAACTTTTGTATTCTATTTTTGCATACAAGTTTCTTTTTATGTAATCAACTCATACATGTTGTAATTTATTCTGTTGCTAGTGAAGTTTAGATAGCTGCATTAGTTTCCCAGGGCTGCTGCAGCAAAATACCAAAAACTGGGTGTCTTAGAATAACAGGACTTTATTGTCTCATACTTCTGGAAGCTAGAAGTCCAAATTCAAGGTGTCGCTATCCTTCCTTGCCTCTTCTAGCTTCTGGTGTTTGCTGGCAACCATGGGTGTTCCTTGGCTTGTAGATGCATCACTCCAGTCATATGGCCATTTTATCCCTGTGTGTCTTCACATCGTCTTCCTTCTGTGTGTGTCCATGTCAGAATTTCACATTATAAGGACACTAGTCAAACTGGATTAGGGTTCAGCCTGATTATCATATTTTAACTTGATTACTCTATCAATATCTGATTTCCAAATAAGGTCACATTCTATGGTTCTGGGGTTAAGGCTTCAACATATCCTTTTTGGGGGATACAAAACCAACCTCATCCATATACAGAGATAATTACAAGGAAATGTACAGACATATAGTAACCATCTCTCAATTAAATTAATTTTTACTTTTTTTTTTTTTTTTTTTGAGATGGAGTCTTTTTCTGTCACTCAGGCTGGAGTGCAGTGGCATGATCTGGGCTCACTGCAACCTCCGCCTCAGTCTCCTGAGTAGCAGGGATTATAGGTGCCCGCCACCATGCCAAGCTAATTTTTGTATTTTTAGTAGAGATGGGGTTTCACCATGTTGGCCAGGCTGGTCACAAACTCTTGACTTCAAGTGATCCACCCGCCTCCCACAGTGCTGGGATTATAGGCCTGAGCCATTGCACCTGGACTAATTGTTACATTTAATTCAATTTGCTTGCAACTTATATTTACATTTGAATAGGTGAAGATGCCTTGTGCTGCTTTTACATGAATCAGTGACTGAACATCATAAACTTCGGTTAAAGTATTCAAACAACTTTAAAAATTTGCATTAGGCTTTTTCTGAATATAGGTCTTCTAAAACGGATTTTGTTTGAAACTTGGGAAGCCTGTTTGAACAGTAGAGTTAGAGATTTTTTTTTTTTTAATTTTAAAGATCCGTGTTTTTTTCTTCTTAATTACATATTTGATTATTGATTCTGTTTCTATCATTCTTCTTTCTTCCTCAGGATCTCCTGTACACATTAAAATTGTACAATGCTTGCTATTAGGAAGTATTCAAGTGTTTGTTATGTAAATGAATAAATATGTTAATGAATAAAAATGGGATGATTGATCACAATTGAAGGAATCATTAGCTGGAACTGGAAATGTGGTTCTGAAATATTAAAAAGAAAGAAGGACTAGAAATGTAGATTTGTGATTTGTCCTCTCCTATGGGTAGTAGTGGGCATTATAGGAGTGGATGAGATCACCTGAGATGAGAGTTATGTATTAGGGGAAGAAGAAGGCAAAAGACAGACTTAACCTAGGGAAGCAGCTGAGACTCAGGAACCATTTAAGGATGGAAGTAGGGTAGGAAGAGAGCAAATTCCCACTGGCTTAATGTGCTTGTTGGTTTTCTCCCTCCCTTCACCACTAGGGTTACAGAGATGTACTTCCAACTGAAAGAAATGAATGAAAAGGTGTCTTTTATAAAGGACTCCTTACTGTCTTTGGATAGCCAGGTGGGACACCTGCAGGATCTCTCTGCCCTGACTGTGGATACCCTAAAAGTCCTTTCTGCTGTTGACACCTTGCAAGAGGATGAGGCTCTCCTGGCCAAGAGAAAGCATTCCACTTGCAAAAAACTTCCCCACAGCTGGAGCAATGTCATCTGTGCAGAGGTTCTAGGCAGCATGGAGATCGCTGGAGAGAAGAAATACCAGTATTATAGCATGCCCTCTTCTTTGCTGAGGAGCCTGGCTGGAGGCCGGCATCCCCCAAGAGTGCAGAGTGGGGCACTTCTTGAGATTACAGACAGTAAAAGAGAGGCTGCAAATGTAAGAAATGACCAGGAAAAGCAAAAAACAGAAAGTATTATAGTGGCTTCTGGGGTGTCTCCTAACAAGCAAGCACACTCAAAGTATGGCCAATTTCTTCTGGTCCCTTCTAATCTAAAGCGAGTTCCTTTTTTAGCAGAAACTGTCTTGCCTCTATCCAGACCCTCTGTGGAAGCAGATGCAGATGTGCTGGCAAATGAACAGGACATCCATACTGAGGTTCTTGTTCATCTGACTGGGCAGACCCAAGTTGTCTCTGACCAGGCATCAGTGGATGAACCCAAGGAACAGCACGAGCCAATTGCTCACTTAGTGGATGGACAAGACAAGTCGGAGCAAGTGCTACCCACTTTGAGTTGCACACCTGAACCCATGACAGTAACCTCCCCTCTTTCCCAAGCCAAGATCATGCAAACTGGAGGTGGATATGTAAACTGGGCATTTTCAGAAGGCGATGAAACTGGTGTGTTTAGCATCAAGAAAAAATGGCAAACCTCCTTGCCCTCCACTTGTGACAGTGATTCCGCTTGGAGTGAACAGCACCAGAAGCAGACCCAGGGCAACTCCCTATCTGATAACTCAATGAGATTGGCCCAGAATAGTGAATGCTCAGAGGTGGGACCATGGCTTCAGCCAAACACATCCTTTTGGATCAATCTTCTCCGCAGAGACAGGCCCTTCGCTAGGAGTCATAGTTTTAGATTCCATAAGGAGAAGAAATTGTTGAAGATCTGTAAGATTAAAAGTAAGGAATAAACATTAAAAAAACAGCGTTAAGTCCTTTGCATTGCTACCAGTTTTTTTTTTTTTTTTTAAATCTATGACTCTTAACCACATTGTCATTCTCCCTGTTCTGTCAGCTTTTTCTGTAAAACAAAATGGCCCCTCCTTACTGTTGTCAACTTTCTCATGTAGACCATTTCCCTTACAGATCTTTCAAGCTCTTCAGAAATAGGGCAGGGAGCATGGGTCAAAGCAAAAATGCTAACCAAAGACAGGAGACTGTCAAAGAAAAAGAAGAATACTCAAGGACTCCGGGTGCCAGTAAGTGTACTGTTATTCCATCTTTTAGGTTTTGAGCAGTCAAGGTAGTGGTCTTAGTTTGATTTATCTTTATTGTAAAGTGTCATCTACACAAAATAACATTGTATTGAAAGGTTTGAAAATATAATTTGTTCCTCTTTTTAAGAGATGGGGTCTTGCTATGTTGTCCAGGCTGATCTTGAACATCTGGGCACAATTAATCCTTCCACCTCAGCCTTCCAAGTAACTGGGACTACAGGTGTACACAATCACACCCAGATATAAATTTAAGAGTCATTAGAGTGGATATACTGCAATTTATTTATCTGCTAACATGTTGAAGGACATTTGGGTTGTTTTCAATTTTTGGCTCTTCCAAAAAAACTATCATGAACATTTGTGTACAAGTCTTTTTGTGGACATATGTTTTAATTTCTCCTTGGTAAAATACTTAGGAATGGAATGTCAGAGTCATATGGTAAGTGTTTTTTAATTTTTGAAGAAACTTCCAAACTGCTTTCCAAGGTAATCATAATATTTTACATGCCCACCAGTAATTTGTGAGCATTTCAGCTGTTCCAGATCCTCACTGTCTTAGTTTGTTTTGTGTTGCTATAATAGAAACCGAAGGCTGCATGGTTAATAAAGAAAAGAAGTTTATTTCTTACAGTTCTGGAGGCTGGGTAGTCCAAGGTGGAGGGAACACATCTGGTAGGGACTTCTTGCTGATAGAGACTCTCTGCAGAATCCTAGGTGGCACATGGCGAGGGGGGCTCCTGAGAGAGCCAAACAGGCTTTTATAACAGATCCATTGTCATGATAAATAACCCATCCCCTCCATAATCCATTAACTCATGAATGAATTAATCTATTCGTGAGCCAGAGCCCTCATGATCCAGTCACCTCTTAAAGGCTCCGTCTCTTAATATGATTACACTGGGAATTAAGTTTTAACATGAGTTTTGGAAGGAAAAAACATTCAAATCATGGCAGTCACCAATTCAGCATACTCAATCTTTTAAATTTTAGCCATATTAATGAATGTGTAGTGGTATCTCATGGTACGATTTCATTTGTATTTCCATAGTGACGAATGCTACTAGACATCTTTTCATGTGTTTATTTGCTTTCTGTACAGTCTTGCATGCTTAATGATGGGGATACTTTCTAAGAAAGGTGTCATTAGGTGATTTCATCATGGCACAAACATCATGGAATGTACTTACACAAACCTAGATGGTCTAAGCTACCACATGCCTAGGCTGTACCATGTAGCCTGTTGCTCCTAGGTTATTAACTTGTACAGCATGTTACTGTACTGAACACTTTAGGTAATTGTAACGCAATGATATTTGTGTATCTAAGCGTATCTAAACATAGAAAGTCAGTAAAAGTACAGTATAAAATATAAAAATTGGTGCACCTGTATAGGGCACTTACTTGCAGGACTTGAAGGTTGCTCTAGGAGTGTCAGTGAGTGAGCGGTGAGTGAATGCAAAGGCCTAGGACATTACTGTACACTACTGTAGACTTTATAAACACTGTACACTTAGGCTACACTAAATTTATAAAAAAACAAAATGTGCTACGATGTTATCACAGCTGTAGTGTCACTAGGTGACAGGCATTTTTCAGTTCCGTTATAATCTTAAAGGACCACCATTGTATTAGTGGTCTGTCATTGGCTGAAGTACTGTTATGAGGGGCATGGCAGTATATCTTTTTTGGTGACATGTTTGTTCAGATCTTTGCCCATTTAAAAAATTGGGTTGTTGTCTTATTATAAAGTTGTGAGCATTTAAAAATATATGTTCAAATCCTTTTTTGAGTAGATGTTTTTGCAAATATTTTGTCTCAGTGGTTTGCCTTTTAATTTTCGTAAATGTCCTTTGAAGCCATATATTTTTTTTGATGAAGTGTTTGATTCTTTTCTGTTATAGTCTGTGATTTTTGTATCACATTTAAAATATTTTTGCCAGGATCACTAAGACATATTCTCATGTTTTCTTCTAGGAATTTTATAGTTTTAGCTCTTGCATGTAGGTCTATAGTCTATTTTGAGGTAATTTTTGTATATGAAGATAGCTAAGAGTTGAGTTTCTTCTGTCCTCTTTCTTTCTTGAATATGAATATCAAAATTTTCTACTACTTTTTGGTAGAAAGATATCTTTTTCAATTCTGTTCTTGACCATATTAACAATAATAGAAGATATCTTTTCCTCTATTGAGTTGCCTTGACATCTTTGTCAAAAATTAGTTGACCATATAGATCACAATATGTATGGATCAATTTCTATCTCTATGCCAGTATTATCCTATTTTGAATACAAGTTTATGATAATTTTTGAGTCATATATTAAAGGTCAATTTTTTTCTTTTTCAAGAAGTTTGGCTATTTTGTGTTCTTTGCATTTCCTTATAAATTTAGAATCAGCTTGTCAATTTTTATAGAGAAGTGGGCTAGGATTATGAATGGAATTGCCATAAATGTGTATGTCAATGTCGGGAAAGTTGACATCTTAACAATAATGAATCTTCTGATTCACGAACATGATGTATTTCTCCATTTAGGTCTTCTTTGATTTCTTGAAGTAATATTTTATAGTTTTTAGAGTACAGATCTTGCACATGTTTTGTTAAATGCATCCCTATTTCATATTTTTGATTTTATTATAACTGTAATTAGTTAACAATTTTAATATCTGATTATTTGTTTATGGTATATGGAAGTTTTTTGATACTGGTCTTATATTTTGCAACCTTGATAAGCTTCCTTACTTGAGTAGTTTTTGTGTAACTTTTTAAGAATTTTCTATATACATGACCATGTCATGTACAAACATAGATAGTTTTACTTCTTCCTTTCAATCTGGACACGTTGTATTTCTTTTTCTTGCCTGATTACACTGACCAGAACCTCTGGTATGATAGTGACTAGAAGTGATAAAAGCAGATATCTTTTCCTGTATCTGTTCTTCGGGGAAAAGCATTTAATCCTTTACTATTAAGAATGAGGTGAGTTATAGGTTTTTCTATAGATGCGCTTTATCAGGCTGAAAACTTTCCTTCTGTTTTTAGTTTTCAGAGAATTTTTATCATTCATGGATATAAGCCTTTGTCAAATGCTTTTTCTGTATCTACTTAGGTGATCAGATATTTCTCCTTTTGATTGTGTTATTTTATAGTGAATTTCATTAATTAATTTTATAATGTTAGAATTCTTAGAATATTAAATTACCTTGCTGGGATGAATCCCACTTGGTCATGATTTTTTTTTTCATATTGTTTCATTTTGCTAAAATTTTCATTAGTATTTTTGCATCAATTATTGAGGGATAGTTGTCTTTAGTTCACTTTTATTGTAATATCTTTGTCTGGTTTTGGTATCAGGATGATGCTTGGTTTATTTAGTGAGTTGGAAAGTATTCCCTCCTCTTCAGTTTTCTGGGTGAATTTGTAAGGAATTGATATTATTTCAGTCTGAAGTATTCGGTAGAATTAACCAATGAAACCATCTTTGTGGGAAAGCTTTTAACTACAAATTCAGTTTCTGTAATAGATATAGAGCTATTTAGGTTATGTAATTCTTCTTGAATGAGCTTTTTTTGTGTGTGTCAAAGAATTTATCCATTTTGTTTAAGTTGTTTACTTTATTGGCATAATGTTCATAATTTTATCTCATTATTCATTTATTGCCTTTGAGATCTGTGGGTAGTGACATCACTTGTTTTGTTCCTAACATTTTATTTCGTTTAGTCATTTATTTATTTTTGAGATGGAATCTTGCTCTGTCGCCCAGGCTGGAGTGCAATGGCTTGATCTTGGCTCACTGCATCCTCTGCCTCAGGTTCAAGCGATTCTTCCACTTCAGCCTCCCAAGTAGCTGGGATTACAGGTGCCTACCACCACACCTGGCTAATTTTTGTATTTTTAGTAGAGATGGAGTTTGACCATATTGACCAGCCTGCATATTGACCAGCCTGGTCTCGAACTCCTGACCTCAGGTGACCTGCCCACCTTGGTTTCCCAAGTGCTGGGATTACAGGGGCGAGCCACCATGCTGGCCGGCCCGTTCCTAACATTTTAAATTTGGATTTTCTCTCATTGTTTCATAATCAGTCTGGCTACAGGTTTATCTGTTTTATTGATCATCTCAAAGAACCAGCTCTTGTTTTCAATGATTTTTCTTTGATTCCCTTCCCTGCACGCCACCCCCCCTCCTTTTTTTTTTGAGACAGGGTCTTTCTCTGTCGCCCAGGCTGGAGTGCAGTGGTACAATCTCGGCTCACTGCAAACTCTGTCTCCCAGGGTCAAGCAATTCTCTTGCCTCAGCCTCCTGAGTAGCTGGGATTACAGGCCTGTGCCACCATGCCCAGCTGATGTTTGTATTTTTAGTAGAGACAGGTTTTTGACACGTTGGCCAGGCTGGCCTCAGTTGATCCGCCTGCCTCAGCCTCCCAAATTGCTGGGATTACAGGCATGAGCCACCACGCCCAGCCTCTGATTTCTGTTTCATTCATGCTTGCTCTTATCTTTGTTATTTCTTTTGTTCTATTTACTTTGGGTTTAACTTTGCTCTTCTCTTTCTAGGTTTGTTTGTTTGTTTGTTTTTCAGACAAAGTCTCTCTCTGTAGCGCAGGCTGGAATGCAGTGGCACGATATTGGCTCACTGCATCCTCCACCTCCCGGGTTCAAGTGATTCTCCTGCCTCAGCCTCCCAAGTAGCTGGGACTATAGGCACACACCACCACGCTTGGCTAGCTTTTGTATTTTCAGTAGAGACGGGGTTTTGCCATTTTGGCCAGGTTAGTCTCGAACTCCTGACCTCGGGTGATCTGCCTGCCTCGGCCTCCCAAAGTACTGAGATTACAGGTGTGAGACACCACGCCTGGCCTCTAGTTTGTTGAGGTAGAAACTTTGGTCATTGATTTGAGACTTCCTTCTTAAATTTTTTTTTCGAGACAGGGTTTCACTCTTGACACAGGCTGGAGTGCAGTTGTCATTTCGGCTCATTGCAACCTCTGTCTCCCAGTCTCAAGTGATCCCCTCACCCCAGCCCCTTGAGCACCTGGGCCCCCAGGTGTGCCACCACATTCGGCTAATTTTTTTTTTTTGTAGAGATGGGATTTCTTCATGTTGCCCAGACTGTTTCTTAAACTCCTAAACTCAAGCTATTCACCTGCCTCAGCCTCCCAAAGTGCTGGGATTATAGGTGTGAGCCACTGTGCCCGGCCTTCTTTTCTAATGTAGTCATTTAGTGCTATAAAATTCCCTCTAAGCACTGTTTGAGCTCTTTCCTACAAATTTTGATGTGTTGTTTTTATTTTCATTCAGTGAGTCTTTTTATATATCATTAGGAAATTTTAGATCTCAAGTAGCAATTCTGTAAGAATTCACCTTTCATGATCTTAATGCTCTGCCTAATTTTAAAAACTTTTACACTTATTTTTCTAAATAATAATCTGGATGCATTAAAAAAATACCTTAGCCTTTTTTTTAGAATGAGAAGCAGAAACAAAGAGATTAGTATTGAGACAATTATGTAAAAGCACCTTTTAGGGGAGAGATAAGGAAGGCTATTCTTTCAGGGAAAATACCGTGAGTTTCTGCAATCCCAAGAAATATGCACTTAAGCAGATTTATTTTTGGAATAGTTCAAATGTCCAGTGTTCAACTAGAAATTGCAACTGAGTTCAGTAATTCAAGCTTGCATTTATTTATTTATTGCTTTTGAGTTACCAATTTACCCTGTTTGTTCTGCAGCTCGGAAATATGTGGGACAGTCATATTATTGGCTATCTATTGTTTTAGTAATGAAGGAAAAGGGGCTAGAGACATTACGTGATTTTCCCAAATTCACATGGCTTCTAAATGACAGAGCTAGAATTCCAACACAAATTCTTTGGATTCAAATATTTTCTGAAAATATGATATCCTATTAGCAGCATGAGCATCACCTGGGAATTAGAGATTCAAATTCTCCCTCCTTCCAGACCTGTTGCATTAGAGATTCCAGGGGTGGGATCCAGTGACCTGTAGCTTAAACCAGCCCCTAAGCCCTGGGTGATTCTGATGTGCACTCAAGATTAAGAACTAAGGTGTGGAGCAGGGGTTCTCAGTCATGACTGCAAAGAGAAATCACGTGGATGCTTGTGTCCTGCTAGCCTAAGTGATGGGATTTGTCAGCACTTCCCAGGCAATTGTAATATGCAGCCAGTGTTAACAGACACTGCCCTTCACCATGGTTCTTCTATTAGTGTGACTCACTGTGCTTTTGAATTAATGTCACTGTGTTCCAACAAGTGTCTTTATCTCCAGATCATAACAGTTAATGCCTGCTCTCAGAGTGAACAATTGAATCCAGAGCCAGGAGAAAACAGCATCTCTGAGGAGTACAGCAAGAACTGGTTCACAGTGTCCAAATGCAGTCAGACAAGTATGTAACATCTACACTCTTGGATCCCAAAATACCTGGTGGAATTTTCTCAGGGTACAGTCTTTAGACCATTGGCGGTCCCTCCTGTTCTTTCACATGGAGATGAGGGAAAGAGAAGGTAGTTACACTCTGTAAGGAAAATAGCATTTTTTTGCTTTTGATTTTTATGAAAGGGACAAAATTTTATTTGCCTAAAGGACTCCAGAAAAGAAAAATTAAGATTTAGATAGTCTCTTGTATTCAAAGCTGTTGAACCTTACTCAGAGTGTTTTATCCAGACAGCATTCATTTAGTCTGATTTATAGATAGGGGATTGTCTAATTTTATAAATTCTTAAAGTACATGTGACACTGAAATTATCTCTTAAGCTTAATAATGGTGCTTGTAGAGGAGAGAAGATGGATCAACCAGCCAAGAATGAATACTGTGGGCTAGGCCTGGACAGTGAAATAAGTCTAGACAGGTAAGATGAGGGCAGATTGTGAACAGAAAAGATAGCAATGATCAGAACTTTGGACTTCTTGCATTAGATAAGAGACCTTTACCAGTTTTTAAACAGAAAGGACTAAGTGATTAAGGAGTCATAGGTTTTAAAAATATTTAAAATACTAACCTTAAGGTATAAGTAGACATTGTATTGAAATTTATGCTGTCAGACTTTTCTAAAAATCTGCTTGTTCGTATGGTAAATGGTTCTCAACCAAGGGGTAATTTTACACGTTCCCCTCACTTTCCCCATGGGACACTTGGGAATGTCTGGAGATATTTTTGTTTCATAACTAAAATGGGGGGAATGCTCTTGCCATCCAGTGAGTAGAGGACAGGGATACTGTTAAACGTCTTACAATGAACTGGAGAGATAAGTCCTCGTGACAATTATCCAGCCCAAAATGTCATTGCTAAGGTGGAGAAACCTTGATTTTTGGTTTAAAAATACTCACTTGTCTGTTAAATCACTGAGAATCAAGTGGACTCTAAGCTGAAAGAGACATTTAGAAATTAAATTAGTCAGCACCCCTTCAATTTATAGATTAGCTTGAGAGCTTAATTTGCCTTGACTTTAATCATACCGTTTACTAGAGACCATAAATTTGAATAAATCAAATCCCACACCTAAAGACATGACTCCAGTACCAATTATAAATAGATTCATTTTATTTATAAATGTCATACATTTATATTATATATATTAGGTATTATATTTTTTATAAATAGTATAATTTATGTTTAGGATGTTATATATCATTCTTAAATCATTTAAGTTCTTTCCAATGAATTTCAAACATAGAGAGATGCAAATGACAGGAGGTTTCTGGGAAAGAATCTCATTAAGTCAGATGATCAGATGGGGAGGTAAGGCTAGGGAAATAGGTTGATCCGAGTGCCTGGCTAATCTGAGTGAGTATTGAGGCCCACTGTCTTCCTTGAACCACATTCGCAGTTGGGAACCTTATTTTTTTGAAACGTGTCTGGCTTAATAATTAATTGAAAAAGAATTTAAAAAATAAAAGTTTGTGGATAGGCAGATGCCCTGTCAGGTAGCATTCTCTCTCTCTCTGTTTTTTTTTTTTTTTTTAAAGACAGGTTCTGGCTCCATCACCCAAGCTGGAGTATAGTTACGTGATCACAGCTCACTGCAGCCTTGACCTCCTGGGCTCAAGTGATCCTTCCACCTCAGCCTCCCGAGTAGCTGGGACTATAGTGTGTACCACCATGCTTGGCTAATTTTGTTTATTTTTTGTAGAGATGGGGGTCTCGCTATGTCACCCAGGCAGGTCTCAAACTCCTGTCCTCAAGCAATGCTCCTGTCTTGGCTTCCTAAAGTGCTAGGATTACAGGCATGTGCCAGTTACTACACTTGGCCTTCAAATAGTATTTTTTACACTTCTTGTATACTTTTTTTTTCCCCCAGCACAAAATCATTAGGGAAAAATGCAACCGTTATCTCCTATTTTTAGTCAGGACTCCTAGTAAGTATTATTCTCAGAATTAATCCAACCAAGTATTCATTAAATATTTATTATGCATCTACTATATGTAGTAACTCTGTAGGTACCAGCTACAAAAATAATAACAGTAATCATCCTCATCATCCTTTTTAATAAAAGACTAAAAATTAAATCTATTTGATAGCATTCCTTTCTTTTTTTTTTTTTTTTTTTTTTTTTGAGACAGTCTCACTCTGTTGCCCAGGCTGAAGAGCAGTGGTACAATCTTGGCTCACTGCAACCTCTGCCTCCCGGATTCAAGAGATTCTCTTGCCTCAGCCTCCTGAGTAGCTAGGATTACAGTTATGCGCCACCACACCTGGCTCATTTTTATATTTTTAGTAGAGACAGAGTTTCTCCATGTTGGTCAGGCTGGTCTTAAACTCCTGACCTCAGGTGATCCATCTGCCTTGGCCTCCCAAAGTGTTGGGATTACAGGCATGAGGCACGGCACCTGGCCTCTATCATTCTTTTGTTGTTGTTCTTTTTAAGTAGCCTACTATGATGTTTGATGCAGTTGCTAAGGAAGGGCTCCTAATTAGACTAGGAAAGGAATTAAATTTCATATATTTTAAATAAAGCATGTGCAATAGTGTGCAGGGAGAAGGTAGATATAAAAAATTACTAAAGGTGTTGTCTTATAAGAGGTCAGTTTATGGATCGTTTAATTCTCGGCTTCGATAGAGAAGTGTAAGTTGTTATAAATGTGAAAGTAACTATAGAAGAATAGAAGTAGAATATATGGTTTTCAACCTCTTGAGGAAAAAAAGGATAAAGGAAACTTGGTAAAACTTGCTAAAAACAGAAAGAGAAAACTATATCCAAGTTTAAATGAATGTACTGTGTTCAGATTTTTCTATTTGGGAACTGTGATTTGAATGTAACACATTTTCATGTATTTTCTAATCTTTCTCTTCCTCTTTACAAGGAGTTAAACCTTACATACATCAGAAAACGAAAACTAAAGACATTGGGCAATATGCTGTACAAATCAGTGATTACCTAAAGCAGTCTCAAGAGGTAAAAAATGTTTTAGGAATTAAAAAAACACATTCGAACATGCAGTGCTTCTCTTGACTACGCCCAGTTTACCTTTATGTCCCTTAATTGGCTCCTGCTTTTTATTGACAGTCTGTTTAATCTTTGTTTTGAAGCTATGCTCAGTTGAATTCCTGTTCTATTTTTTCAATCCCCTCCATGTTATTCTTTCTTTGACATTCTTCTTTATGCAATTTACCTATCCGCTCAGTAACTTATCCTGGGGATGTTTAGCATGAGAGAGAAAGAATTCAGGAGTTTTTGAAACTGTTTTCAAATATATGAAAGTTGTCATGTGGAAGAAAAATAAGCTATTTTCTATACTCTTTTAAGAGGTAGATCTAGAATCAACATATAGAAGCTACTGGGAGACAGATTTCAGCCCAATCTGAGGAGAAATTTTTAGCAATTGGAGCTTTCCAAGCATGGAATGATTTATTTCTGGAAGTAGTGAGTCCCTCACTAGTGCGATCAGTCAAGCATAGGCTGAACAAACCTCTTCGCAGGCATGATGGAGGGGATTCAAGCCTTGCAGGGTAAAGGACCCTTAGTGTTTCTTCAGTGCTGAGATTCTCTGGTTTTGCAGTCTGTTTTTCTTGCTGTCTAAAAATATGGGCCTTGTTTTGTGCCATCCGCCATGTGGGAAGTGTGAATAATTAGCTTAACCCAAGAAACCTAATTTTAAGTCTTTGAATATTACCTGTTTGAACTTGAGAACTGTTGGGACATGACTGTATACTAACAACCTTAGATATTCTTGTAGGAATAGGATCTGTGAAAGATTTTCAAAGTAAAATGTCAGAATACTTGAGGATAATTGGAAGCAGGGACCTGTGTTCGAATTCTGGCTCTGCCACTTTCTACGTTTCAAAGTCGGTTAACCTACAAGCTTCATTGGCTGTATCTCTAAAGTGGGACTAATGCCATCCTTATGAGATTATTGCTAATGGACAGCAAAAATAACGACTATGAAAAGGCCTACCTAGAGTAATGCCTGGAGTATACTAGGTCTCGGGAAATAATTGAATTTGAGTAGGAAATCAGATGAGATAAATCCAAGGTAATGTTATTGTGAACAATCATCATGACCTGAGATGAGAATCTTTTCATAAGACATAACAATGTGACGATCCGTGTTGTCTGTCAACTTGTACTTTCATTTGTCTCCATGTCATTAGCTGATTGTGTATGTTCAATCCACATTAACTGTGTATGTTTAGTCCTGATTTTCTATGTTTGGTCTGTAAAAAATTTCATATATTACGTTTTCTGTTTGATATCTCCTTAAAGCTAATTTCATTCTGTTAAAGTCCATCAACACACTGAGTTCTCTGACATTGCCCTAACATTATGCATCTTTCTAGCTTGGGTTTAGTATGTTTTTTAAAAGAAGAATATTCAGGTAGATGACGAAAAAAGAAAGGTTCTCCAAGGAGTGTGTTTGGCAGATCATTCCTAAAAACTTGGGGTGGGATTATGTTGAGCACACACGTAATGACCTTTCCCTTCTGCTTAGGATCTCAGCAAAAACTCTTTGTGGAATTCCAGGAGTATCAACCTCAATAGGAACTCCCTGTGAGTATTTCTAAATGTTTATCGTTAAGAGTCTTTGGCTTCTATTTTTTTTTTTTTTTAACTTGGTTAGAAACAAAGGTTTAATTTAGTCAGAAAGGGAGAAAAAAGAAGTGTGTGTCAAATGACAATATTGTTCTTTTGTTAGCAGAATGAAAATGATTTCTTCTCCAAGTTTTCCTGTTTCTGGCAACAAGATCTCACCTGAGTGCCTTTTAACAATATAACGAAACACATACTCCTATAACAAATTAAACATTTGCCTTTTCAGTGTCAAAACACGCATGGAATAATGATTACCATATCTTTTTGGATAGCTAAGATTGTGAATTTGCATAAAAGAGTAGAAATAAATATGTCTTTTTTGTTTTTGGTTTCTCAGTAACATCCTAATCACCAAAGCAATAACTCTGAGAAAGATTGAGACAGAGAGGGAGAGGAAGTCAGGATGGAGGGAGAAAGAATATAGAGAACTCACGTGGTTGTAGACTTGAGTATCTTCCTGGAATTTTATTAGTATATATTTAGAGAAATGAAAGTTGTAAACCAACCAAGCAAACATTATCCTATTTTATTTGTAGTATTTTCTGGACTTTCCTAGTTGCATCATCAAATTAACTGTTCATACAGGTAGAATTCAAAACCATCTACTCTATGGAAGTGCCAATTGATACCCAGCAGGTAGAAGGTGACTTTCAGTTTGCAGTCAGCTCTGTTTAGAGATGGTCTTTCTCTAGGCCTCCCATCATGGACCCTGTGCAAGCCTGCCTCCAGACTTAAAGGACACATGACTTTCTTCTCCCAAAGGTTCAGTAGTTTGTGCTCATGCGGAGTAGTGGGTTATTGCAGCATGAAATTGAACAATAATCGTAATTGTACTTTCTTTCTTAAGGACCTTAAATACTGAAGATATTATTTGAATGTATTTATTCAGACTCGCCTGTGGCCACTTGTGCATTTGAGCAGGGCAAGTAACAATTTAAAGAGAACTAATTTCAGCCTGTGAACATTTAGGGGCCACGTGGGCTAATGAAACTGATTTGTAGGCTTGTCCAGAGACATTCACAGACTCATTTGTAGGCATCTGCTTTGCATAGTTCAGGAACCTTTTAGTTTAATTGATCCAGAAGAATACAAACACAGTTACATCTTATATATATTGTGTGATCACAAAGCTAATTAAAAAACAACTGCTTTTCAATTAGCTTAGGGTGTACACAGTAAATGACTTACATACAGATCTGGTGCTCATTTTTCTATAAAAACACTTGCAGGGCTGAAAACGTACTTCTTTACTGATACAATAAGGATTAGATGTAACTAATACTTCTCTTTCAAATATATATACAGTCATGCATCAATTAACGACAGGATACATCCTGAGAAATGTGTCATTAGGTGATTTCATCCTTGTACAAACATCATAGAGTGCATTTACACAAACCTAGATGGTCTAGCCTACTACACACCTAGGCTATAATATGGTCTAGCTTATTGTTCCTAGGCTACAAACCTGTACAGTGTGTTACCATACTGACTACTGTAAATTATGGTATTTGTGTATCTAAACACAAAAAAGGTACAGTAAAAATACAGTATAGAATATAGAAAATGGTACACCTGTATAGGACGCTTACAATGAATGGAGCTTGCAGGACTGGAAGCTTGCTCTGGGTGTCAGAGTGAATGAGTGGTGGAAGAATGTGAAGGCCTCGGACATTACTCTACATGACCGGAGACTTTATGCATACACTACATAGTGTAGGCTACACTAAATTTATACAATTTTTTTTCTTTTTTAAATAATTAACCTTAGCTTTACTGTATCTTTATAACTTTAAAAAATTTAAAAATCTTTTTGACTCTTTTACAATAACATTTAGCTTAAAACACGAATACATTGTATGGCTGTACAAAAATATCTTTTTTTATATCCTTATTCTAGAAGCCATTTTCTGTTTTTAAATTATTTATTTATTTATTTTTACTTCTTAAACTTTTAAAAAATATGAAGACACAAATACACACATTAGCCTAGACCTACACACACAGGATTAGGATCATCAATGTCAGTGTCTCCTACCTCCTCATCTTGTCCCACTGGAAGGTCTTCAGGGGCAATAACATGCATGGAGCTATCACCTTCTTTTTTTTTTTTTTTTTTTTTTTTGAGGTGGAGTCTCGCTTTGTCACCCAGGCTGGAGTGCAGTGGCCAGATCTCAGCTCACTGCAAGCTCCGCCTCCCGGGTTCATGCCATTCTCCTGCCTCAGCCTCCCGAGTAGCTGGGACTACAGGCGCCGCCACCTCGCCCGGCTAGTTTTTTGTATTTTTAGTAGAGACGGGGTTTCACCATGTTAGCCAGGATGGTCTCGATCTCCTGACCTCGTGATCCGCCCGTCTCGGCCTCCCAAAGTGCTGGGATTACAGGGTTGAGCCACGGCGCCCGGCCGGAGCTATCACCTTCTATGATAACAATACCTTTTCTGGATACCTCCTGAAGGACCTGCCAGAAGCTGTTTACAGTTAACTTAAAAAAAAACACACACAAGTAGAAGGAATACATGCTAAAAGAATGAAAAAGAGCATAATACAATAAATACATAAACCAGTAACATAGTCATCCATCATGATCATCAAGTATTATGTGCTGTACACAGTTGCATGTACTTATTTTTATATGACTGGCAGCACAGCAGGCTTATTTACACCAGCATAATCACAAACACATAAGTAATGCATTGCACTGTGACATTACAATGGCTAAGATGTCACTAGGTGTTGGGAATTTTTCAGCTCCATTATAATCTGTGGGACCATTGTAATATATGCTGTCTGTCATTGACCAAAATATCATTATGCAGTGCTTGACTGTATATGTATTTTACACTTATATAAAATATACACTCTGTGTTGTTTCTGTTTCATGTGCTGTTTTCTTCTTTTTTTTTTGATAATCGTAAGATTTAAGGCAGCATTATCTAAACAACTTCATTTTTTTTCCCAAACAGGCTGAAAAGTTCAAATGGAGTTGACAGTAAGTTTTTCTATTTAAACATTTTATTTTTTATTTTTTCATATTTTTAATGCTGGGTTTCACTGTCCTGCTGATATTTTTGTCATTCTTGAAATTTTGTTTATGATTTTTGTCCACTATGCAATGTAGAAAGTTCAGTAGAAGAGTAGAAATTTGAATATCTTTCTTCAGACAAATTGGGATTGATGTCTGGTTTAAAACTTTTTGAATGACCTGTTTCTGACTGTCATTTCCCCATTTTCTGTGTGAATGAGAGTATAACCACTGAGCTCATTTTGCTCACCAACTCTTACTGTCCTTTTGTTTTTTCACACATTACTCATTCAGAGCCATTTATAAGATTGTTACATGGGTGCCTTTTCCTATAGGGTTTTAGTAGAATCTGGGGCCCCACATGGCTAAATAGAACTAGGTCATGTGAGATAGCTGCCTGGTGAAGCCACTATAGTTACTCTCAAACTTGACTACAATTTACAAACTCCTTTCCATATTCTTGACTCCTTGATGTAAAGGCACCTTCATCTTCTGTATTCTTGTTCCATCACACTTTCTTGGGTTTCTAGTACTCCCCCACCTGCTTTGCAGTTGATTCCTTCTCCTCAGCCTACTAACAAATTTAGGTTGTTTTCTATACAAAAGAAACAAATAGTCTTTTTCTTGATTTACCTAGCTTTCAAGCTGCCACTGTAACCCTTCACCTCCAGATTAATTGAAAGAGCAATTAACATTTGATCTTCAGCCCATGGAGTATGCCCCATCACTTTCCTGAAACTCTACTACGACTACCAACTCGCTTGACTCTTCTCAGTTCTCGCTGAACTCGTGGCAGTTGATATTGACCATTTTTCCTTCATGGCACCCTCTCTTTTCTATGTTTCCTTAAGGCTCTTCTTCTTTGGCTGTTCTACTTCTTTGTCGACTTACTTTTGGTCTTTCTGAGAGCCTCTTGTTCCTTCATGCAAGCTGGAAATCTTAGTCATTTACAATCTCCTTCCCACCCCATTGCTCTTAGCTATTAACCTTGACTTCTAACTCCGTCCCTCCCCAGCCATTCCCCACCCCTACATCTTCAAAGCGATCTGTTTGGTCTACCCTACTGCTCCTACCTTAAAACCACCATTATTTATTTCCCAAAACAAAAGTGTATACTTTCATTTGCCCTTGAGTTTGTCTTAGCATTCTGATTGGGTTGTCTCCTTTTAAACTTTCCTATGTTTCTATCAGAATATCTTTATGAATGCTGAATTGTCACTCAGGTAGAAGCCTTCAATGACTTCCTGTTACCCAAAGACAGACTGCAAACCCCCTGAGTTTTTCCTCAATGCTCTTGAAAGCTGGATCTCAATTCAGATTTCCAGGCCCATAAGCATGATCTCTTTCATTCACTATTTCTGCCTTGCAGAATATGACTGACCACATAGTAACACCTCCCTGTGGAGGTCTAAAAGGTGTCTCAAACAAAATGTTCCAACACTGTCCTCTCTCATCTCAGGAAATGGCAACTCTGTCCTCGCAGTGCCTGAGGCTAAAGTTTTGCAATACTTGTCCTCCGTTTTTTCACATCCCTACATCCCATCTATCAGTAAATCTTTCAAAATATATCAAGACTCTGATCATGTTCTGCTACTTCCACATAACACCGTTTTTAAGCAATCATAATCTCTTCCTTGGATTATAGTATGGCCTCCAAACTATTGCTCTCTAGTAGTCTTTTTCCAGAAACAGCCAGAATAATCCTTTTAAACTGAAAGTTGAACTGAGTCACTCTTGCTTAAATGGCATTCCTCCTCACTTTGCAAAAGCAAAGTCCAACAGAGTCTACAACACCCTGTTCTGCTTTCCAGCCACCCCCCAACCTCATTTCTCTCAGTGCATTTCAATGTGGCTACACCCTCCTCCTTAAACATGACAAGCATGGACCTGCCCCAGGACATTGGCACTTGCTGTTACCTATCACTGGAATACTCTTCATTTATTCATATTGCTGCCCCTCTTCCTTCAACTCTGTGCTCAAATTTCACCTTATGAGAGAGACTTTGCCTAACCATCCTATATAAAACAGGAACTTTCCTATTCCCAGTGCTTTCTAACTCTTAAGTTGATGCGTACACACACACACACACACACACATACACACACCCACACTATACTATATGTACTATATATTTATTTTCTATTTCCTTTTACTAGAATGTAACTAGAAACTTTATCTGTTTTGATTACCGCTCTTCCTCTTGAGCATAGACCAGTGCCTGGCACATAGTAGGTACTCAATAAATGTATAATGAGTAAATATGAATATAGTCTCACAACTCCTGAAGTAGTGAAGCCAAGACTGAAACTCAGTTTTATCAGACTCAGATGCCCATACACTTTAAGCATTTCACACTGTTTATGAAGGCCCTACCTTCCAGGTGGAATTAATGTGTTCCATAAACCTCTGTATATACCTTTATTACATATGTTACTTTAACTGTGTTGTGATTATAGTTACCTGTCTCTCTGTCTTAATACATTTGCTTTTCTGTAAGGTGGGAACCACATCTTACCCATATCTCTCACACCTAATATGATCCATAGTGGGAGTGGAATACTTTTTGTTTTTAGTGATGACTTCAGAAAGGAGCCATCTTTCCTGCTGATCTTACTTTTTGCCAACACTCCCCAAAGGAAGTGATTTTCGTTCCTTTCCTTATGCAGCAACAAAAACCCAGAGAGATGTGCAAAATTGGGCTCATTATGCTGCTTACTCTACTAGGTATAAAGCAGTTGCCATCATGAGACCAAAGTTCTCCACTTTAATTTTGATTTTATGAAATAGCAAAACTGTTGCAAGGGATTTCTCTAGAGCCTTGTAATTTAGGACTGAAGCAGACAGAAGAGAATGAGTTAAACTTGGAAGAGGTGTTCCCAACACATAGTCTTTGTGTAACCAAACAAATCTCTTGGTGCTATATTATCCACCCTCTTCTTTGTTTCCAGTATATAGCTCTTAATGTGTTTTCAGCATTTTGTTGTTATTTTAGGTCAGTGAAGTAGTCTGTTAATAACTTGGTATTAATACTGTCTTTCTACGGGTACTGCATCTTGGTAGGGAGCTCAGAGAATCATGCTTCTGGGATGTCGTGAAGTATGATGGGCAGCTGAGTGCCTTCTGCAACCCAGAGGTGTAATTGGTTCAGAGGAAATACATCTTTGAGGCTAATATTACCTGTCTTTCTTCAATTCCCTATATAAATATGTTTGGAGATATTACATTGATGATTGGAAGCTGTCAGGGTACCATGCGCAATAATGTGGTTAAAAGATATTAGGCAAGCTTTTTCTAATACTGAGAAGCCATTCTGATTAACCTGTTCAATAATAACTTTGAAGGCAGTATATTCATAAGCATGTATTTATCTCCAGCCACATAATTAAAATGCCAATCTTCTCTCTAATTTCAGAGATCTCAGCCTCCTTAAAAAGCCCTCAAGAGCCTCACCATCATTATTCAGGTAGGATGCACGTGCACGTAGACATGTCAGCTGAGCTAAACATCTGTGCTTCTGCATTTGTAAACAGAAACATTGACAAATTCCATGTTACTGACATGGCTCCCAACTTGAAAAGTTATTGTTTGCTTTGATGGGAAGAACATTCCAATGTCTAACTTTGCCATTGACTTGGGAAAACAAGTTTTCAGAATTTAAGAGAATTTGGATTTTTGCAAAATGTTTGCATTCTCAAGTCCCAGATTGCGAAGTAGAAAGATGACCTTGAGATCTAAAAATTCTTTGCAAGCTCAAAGCCAGCCCCAAACCAGAGATCTCAATGTTTTGGACTGGGGAAAAGGCAGACCTGAAAGTAGTTCCTTGAGGGAGGGTTTTGTAACCTCAATGGGGCCTCAGTGAGTATGATCACTGAATGAATGCCAACCCCACGGAGTGAGTTCAACAAAGATGTTATTAAACAAAGATGTCAAGGGTCTTGACTCTCTTAAGCAACATCACTTCACAGTGCTTCAGTTGTCTTTCTTTCAAAGTGGGAATAATTGTACTTGCCCTTCCTGAGGAACAGTCTGCCAAAGGGCTAGTTGAGAATTAAGAGGAAAACACTTTGAAATGCAAAGCAATATAAAAACCAACTGGACTGGTGCCATTGGGTGGTTTCTTGGGAGTCATTGCTCTCAGCGTTGGACGAGATAATACATGGGTAAGCCTTTTACAAATCTAAAGCTCAATACATGAGTAAGAACTTATTGGTGTGATAATTACTGTTATAATTATATGAGGTTGTTTGTTCAGGGTCTAGTAATAGATTGCCTTATCCTGAATTCTCCTTTGTAGTGAATGGAGTTGCAGTGGATTCCAGACTCCTCAATCCGGGCTCTTACAACTGAGTCTTTCAGCTCTGCAGTAATCTATTATTTTGACTCCAGCCGTCAACTTAAGAAAGTCTCTAGTGAGGAATACTGTAACTCATGTTGACTCTGATCTGTTAGGCTATAGCTCTTAACAGGAAAATGCAGATCACTCGCTTCTAATTAAAATCGGTCTTCAGCTCTCTCTGGAAAAAGAAGATGAACTGTGCAAAGTGAACAATAGGTGTCCCCACAGTCCACTGTGCTTTGGATTTGCTTTGGAAAGGAAAACCAAAGTTCACAGATTAAAATGCCATTTAAAAGAAAGTTCCACATATGTATGGATTAGTATGTGATTTGGTATTCAGGAGAGTGGAGGTGACAGTCCTACCTCAGATCATGTGACATAATCTCACATTAAATGCCTCTAAAATTGGGATTTCTTTCCTGTTTAAGGCATAGTTTATTTTTTATACTATATTATAGATTATATTTTTGATAATGGCAGAAATAAGAGGTCTTTGAAATTAAATAGCATTATATGAATATATTGATGTGGAGAGGCTTTCTGTAAATTCAGCCCATTGATGCATACTTAAAATGGAAAATCTGTTTTTGTTTGCAGCCATTGAAAGGAATAATTTAATGAGGCTTTCTCAGACCATACCATTTACACCAATCCAACTGTTTGGTGAGTAGCATTTCTACCTTCTTGAGGTTATGCCAGGACAGAGGCATTAAATCTGAGTGAATCACAGGAGAAACCACATTGCATTATTTTAGTTGAACATTTCGTTTTGTCGATGGTTGTAGTTTAGTGAGATTCATTTCCTAAAATGGAAACTCTTGTTAACTGTCATGGCCAGCATTCAGGGACAAAATCTAATACTATGGGAAGAAGACCTATAATGAGCAGCAGTTGGGAGGAAAGCAATAATATTGCACCTGGCATTCACTGACTCAAGACTGGAAGTAAGTAGGAAAGAAAAGAACAAACCAACCATTTATAATAAGCACAGGAGAAAGCGATAAATGTCAATATGGTGAAAGCCAACAGGCATCTGAAGAGAAATGTTTTGTGTATTGTTTTTTGTTTATTTTGTTTTGTGTACACTAATTGCTCTTACCTCAGACTGCAAATGTCGTTTTAAAAGTCTAGAGTAGTAAAGAAAAACAAGCTCACACTGGCGAAGCCTACCAAAATTTCTCTGTCTGGCAGGATAAGGCATGAGCAAGTTGACAGTATAGCAAGGGTCCCCAAAGTGTCCTTGAGCTTGATTCTTCTCACACTGTTCACATGGGCACAGACTGGGTTGACTTTTGATTGTTTGTATTTATTTATTTATTTTTATTTTAATATTTTTTTTGAGATGGAGTTTTGCTCTCGTTGCCCAGGCTGGAGTGCAATGGTGGGATCTCGGCTCACTGCAACCTCTGCCTCCTGGGTTCAAGTGATTCTCCTGCCTCAGCCTCCCATGCAGCTGGGATTACAGGCATGCACCACCATGCCCAGCTAATTTTTGTATTTTTAGTAGAGACGGGGTTTCACCATGTTAGTCAGGCTGGTCTCAAACTCCTAACCTCAGGTGATCCACCCGGCCCAGCCTCCCAAAGTGCTGGGATTACAGGCGTGAGCCACCACACTCGGCCTGGCTTCTGACTGTTAATGCAGATACCTTCCCCTTCCATTTGGCCCCCTGACTGGCTTTGCAAATCAATAGCTCTGCTCTAAAACCTCTAAGGATTTAGAACTTCAAAGAGATCTTCAGTGGCATTTATCTGGGCACCAAGAATAAATATTTGAAAGGTTTGAAAAGTTGTTACTGAGCATTACCTAGATGTGTTTATTGGTGAGGAATTAGATGCAAGAGTGAGGGATTGGATTCCTTTCTTGGTAAACCAGTACCGTGTTCATTAAAAAAAAAAAAAAAAAAAAAAATGAAGCAAAGGTGTAAGGGGGAAATGAAACACCAGCTGAAACTGGACAGAAGTTGTGTATAGAGTATGTTGCTCTGTTAAGAAACATTAAACACTGACTTGGTAGCGTTTAGGTTCAATAGGAAATTTTCCCTCTTCAACAGCCTAAAAGTGGAAGCTATGTAGCAGTTAAGTAATATTTTGTGTCTAAAATCCTTTAAGTGGGACTGAGTTTGTATCTGAGGTTGTAATTCACTTTGGCCATGGTAGCCTATTTAACCTTTACAACAGCCCAATGAAAACAGTATTTTCATCCCCATTTTTCTGATGGGGAAATTGAGGTTTTAAGTAACTTGTCCAAAGGCACAAAGGAAGGAAGGAGAGGCTCTAGGATATGACATTGATACTATTTGACTCCAGCTGAGTTACACTATGCATTTTCAATGGAGTATTATCACCCCTAGAAAAAAATAAGTTTTTTTTTTTAATGATATAAAGCACAGATCTACATAGAGTACACATAAGCAGATATACAGAATTTTTAAATACAAGTTGAGCTTGTATTAAATTCAAGCTGAAATGCATCTGAAATCTAAAATGCTCCAAAGTCTGAAACTTTTTGAGTGCTAATGTGATGCCACAAGTGGAAAACTCCCACACCTGACCTCCTGTGACAGGTCAGAGTCAAGACACTTTCAAAACTTTGTTTCGTGCACAAGATTATTAAAAATACTGTATACCATTACTATGAGGCTATATGTATAAGGTGTATGTGAAACAAACGAATTTTGTGTTTGGGCTTGGGCCCCATCCCCAAGATATGTCATTATATATACACACATATTCCAAAAATCTGAAAGAACCTGAAATTTGAAACACTTCTGGTCCTAAGCATTTTGGATAAAGGATATGCAACCTGTATTAATAGGTCGTGAGAAGAACAATTAGAAAAGAATGTCTAATTAGACTCCTTAGGGGGATGATAATGAGCAACACCATCAGGTTAAACCGTCTCTTTAGAAGGATTTATCTTTAACAGAAGAAGCATATCCTTACTACTTTGCTTTTGTCCAGTTATAGTCTGCAGTATGAACAGCTTAATTCTTTTGTATCCTCTGATACTTGTCCCTTCTCCCCTTCCCCACATCTATTAGACAATAAATAACATCGAAACATGGCCAGATCCATGTCCTTATTCTGTTCTGTTCCCTGCTAGTCCCATCCTCCTCTGGTCGTTTGGGTAACTGAACTGATTCTGCATTGATATTTAGGATACTATCCATGTCACAGACATGGCGATCTTACTGAATTCCTTGCCTTCACTTCTCTTTGCAGCAGGGGAAGAAATAACTGTCTACAGGTTGGAGGAGAGTTCCCCTTTAAACCTTGATAAAAGCATGTCCTCTTGGTCTCAGCGTGGGAGGGCTGCAATGATACAGGTGTTGTCCCGAGAAGAGATGGATGGGGGCCTCCGTAAAGCTATGAGAGTCATCAGCACTTGGTCTGAGGATGACATTCTCAAGCCGGGACAGGTTTTCATTGTCAAGTCCTTTCTTCCTGAGGTTGTGCGGACATGGCATAAAATCTTCCAGGAGAGCACTGTGCTTCATCTTTGCCTCAGGGTAAGTCTGAAACTCGGAGACCCATAGCCCAGAGGGACAGGTCAAAGAAAAGAGATCTGGTTACATCCTTATCTGAGGCTATTATCTTCAACCCAAAAGGGAGCCTATTATTTTTTGGAGGTAGTATTGTTTTGTAGGACTTTTGCTTTTGGGACAGGCAGTGGTGGGAGTTGAATAAGGCTAAAAATCACATTTGGGTAGCCTATCGTAATTTCATGATCATAGCTGTACAACAGTAAACCAATATTTTTATCAGTGCTCCCTATTTTGTAGGAAATTCAACAACAAAGAGCTGCTCAAAAATTGATCTATATCTTCAACCAAGTGAAACCACAAACCATTCCCTACACACCAAGGTAAGAAAATCTGGGCATCTTGGCCCTTTATTTTAAGTAGGAATTTCTATGTATCTCATCTCAGCCCATTACTTATGAGAAATCTTATCCATCGGGAAATTCCCCATGATCTTATTTTTGGATTCTTCCTTCTGTAATTTCAGAGACTGGCAAAAGGAGAATTAGAGACCCCAGAGATACCTTGGTGTTGATCATTGGACTTAAACATGAGTGGAAAAAAGAGATTCAGAGGCTATAACTAAGATTTCAGTTATGGGAAACAGACAGATCTTGGGTGTTATTATTAATATGCAGGGGCATTATGGCAGAAAAATTATTCTTATTGTAAGCACGGTCTCTTCCCCCAATGTCTTATAGAAAGTAAGAATTTTGTAAGAATAAACTCTTGTTACTTTCACTTGAGTGTCTTCATACACTTGGATTCATTTATTGAGACAGAGATCATAATTTGGTGCTGGACTTAGAGTAAAGCTTCATTCTTTCATTTACAAGGAACTTTATAGAGCACAGCAAGAAAAGTTGGGTCTGGTACTCATGAAAGAGTTGGAAAGTTGCCTCAAAGCGAAGGGAGGTGGGTAAGCATGGAAAGAAAAATTAACAATATTTGCATCCTATCCCTTCCATAGAAAGGGCAAGGGCATGTGCATTGAGGCTGCATCATACCAGAGTTAGGTAATCTTTCCTGCTGATGACTGTTCAGTAAAGTAAGTCCCACTTTTGCTGTATTGTCGGGGATCAGTGGCCTCTTTTTCCCTGACAGGTTCCTGGAAGTTTTCTTAATCTACTGCCATTCAGCCAATCAGTGGTTGACCATTGAGAAGTATATGACAGGGGAGTTCCGGAAGTACAACAACAACAACGGTGATGAAATCACCCCCACCAACACCCTGGAGGAGCTGATGTTGGCTTTCTCTCACTGGACCTATGAGTACACTCGGGGAGAGCTGCTGGTTTTAGATTTGCAAGGTGATTGATGATGTAGGATTTGATACAACAAGCATGAGGCAAAGTGTAAAGAGATCTTGCAAGAGCAAGGATGGGTAATATATGGAGTTGCTCTGTTTAGCTTTGAAGGGAGGTGGGCACATTTATTTCGAGACATTGTAAAGTGATAATCGTGGAATCTGCTGTGTTATTTCCCACTTAGGTAGAGGGGAAAATGTAGGCAGATGATTATCTGTTTAAAATGTAAAGACATCTAAATTTTTGAGCAAAATGAGAAATGATTTTTGTAACAAATTTTTCAGTTTTATGACCTCACCTTAGTCTTATGTTAATATTTAGGCATGCATTTATACGCATAGGAACATTTAAATTCTGAGTGTTTTTCATGATTTTGAGCTCATTGCTTTAGCAATTTATAATTTAGCTTGCTCTCTTTGCTGTGTCCCTTGTTATAACAGTTCATGAAAATACACAGACTGAGAGAGGCAATGCAGCATACTCTTATTTAATGGAAGCCTTTGATCAGCACATCTGATATCAACACCTCACATGTGACTTATAATCCTGCGGCACAAAACAGAGTGTCTCCAGCAGGCTTGCCTAGCAGGGACAGAACAAAATATGTATTGAGGTCAAAGTTTAGTCCTTAGGCTCACTGACTGGGGCTTTGGTTTTAAATAAGATATGTAGTCCAGGAAGTTTCCTAGAAGTTACCTCATTTTAATCCTAGAAGCAGCACCTTGAGGTAAATATTATGGGAATTTAGGCCCAGAAAGTTTAATGACTTGCCCAGAGTTGCACAGCTACTTAAGGGGGAGCCAGGATGCAGACTTAAGCTATTCTTAACACATCCCTGTTCTTTTCTTTTCACTGCTCTTTTATTTCTTTTAAGAGTTTCATATGTAGAGGGTATAACCATCTTACGGTTTGTTTGAACAACTTGGGCCTTTTTCTTGTCCTGTCTGACTTTCCCAGCCTCTGGTTCTGGGATTCTATGCTGAAAGCTGGGTTTGGAGGTTGGAGAATGTAGAGATAAGCAGACAGTCCTGGGGCATCGTGAGCCATGTCTGTTAAGACTGCAAAGTCACTTTGAAACTTCTGTCACATGCTCAAGGATGTGACACAAATTTTTAAACTACATATAAGTGCATTTTTTAAATGACATATAAGTGCTTCTGTCCTTTCAGACTGATGCTGTTCACAGAGTTGAATTATATTTCTAATTCAATTCAAACCCAATATTTTAGGAAGTAATATAAACAAAGTTAAAATGACCAAGTTGATTCAGCTTTTAAACCAGCAAGTACTTGATCCATATAAACCCAGAGCATTGATGCCCAAGGCATCTATTTTTGTAGCTCAAATTGGAGAGAGGTTGATTGTTTTCATCTGTATTTGACTGTGCTTTGAGTTTTGGGTGGAGTTGTTTAAAAAAGAAAAACAGAAACACGAAACAAAACAACCAAAGAAAAACTTTAAGGAATTAATGATGACTCTTCAGTGTGTTTTGTATTCCACTTGAATAGGTTTTTGTTTAATGATGTTTATGTTTGGGAATTTTTATGTCTCTTAGTAATCTGAAGTAACATTAAACAGAACAAATGCTGTGTTGACAGTCTTGAGGGAAAAAGAGAATTAACTTTATTCTTTTACTGGGCAATTATGTGAATTGCAGAAATAGGCCACTCCAAATAAACAATGTCAAAACATTGACCTTCAAAGAAGGGAGGAGTGGACATCATAGAATGAGTGTGATGAAATTTGAGATACTTATCGGAGAGTTTTGGTCAATTGGTTAGACCTGGATTTATGGAAGAATGTGAATCCTATAATAGTAATTATGAACAGTTACACTACTACTACTAGCTAACATTTACTATGTTTGTGCCAGGCACTTGGCTAAAGGCTTATGTGCATTATTATATTTAATCCAAACTAGGTTGGAAAGGGAAAATAGAATGTAATTTAAAAATCTCTTAATGGTTTTTGGTTCAGTTTTATATTATCTTTAATTTATTTGTATTTCTAGTCTTTGGAGAGATGATGCACCTTGTCTTGTCTGGGTGGTGTAAGTGGAGACAGAGGCTCACCAGCAGCAGTTAGGAGGAGGAGCTCTAGAGTTGCAATGCCGGAGTCTGACTTCTGGCTCCACTGTGAATTAGCTGCATAACACGGAGGAGCAACCACTTTGAGTCCCACTTCCCTCATTTGTAAATGGGGAAAATAATATTAGGCACTTAAGCCATAGAGTTGTTAAGGGCAAGAATTGAGACAGGTTCCTGATCCACAGCCTTCAGTAAATGTTAGTAATTGTTGCTGTTAGCATTGATCTCTGTGTGACTCTTTAATATGGAGGTTAATCTGCAGTTGCAGCAGTCTGTGGTCCTGTTGGTGCTGCAGAGACTGCAGCCTCTGCTTCTATAGAAGGCTCTGCTCGGTGTGCTGTGGTTCCCTACTGCTTTGAGAGAGAGAAGGAGTGTAAAACACTCGAGGAGTTTATTCTTTCAGTTTCTTTTCTTCTCCTCTTTGCTTTCTTCCAAGGGAGTACCAATAACTAACCCCAGAAGCTGCCACACCAGGCCAGAAACTGTACTCTAAGGAGAGACTTGACCAATTTCCAATCACTTGTAATTACGCTGAAGGTTTTTGGTCTCTTTCCACTTAAAAAAACCCTACATGTGAGGGCCTGAATCATCATAATTAAAATCCAACATTTAGTTCCCAGCAACAGAAATTGAAAACAATTGTATTTCAAATTCCAGTGGTTTATAGTATTTTTTAGCTCATTGTATTTTTCAACATTAATTTGGAGATATAAGTTTTAGAGTTATTAATTTTTTATTCAACAAAGCAGTTTCCAGAATGGCAGCATTGGCATCGACGTCATCATCATCATAAATTCTGCTACTACAAAAAAGGTAGCTCCTTTCCACCAATGTACAAGTTCATTGATGTACTCAAAAGTGGTTGGGATCAGAATGTCAATCTCTGAGTTCCTCATAAAGGCATGCCGCATATTACCTGACATGAGCATTTACTCTCTTTAAGTCAGATTGGTATTTGAGGCTGCTCTTTTTCTTTTCTTTTCTTTTTTCTTTTTTTCTTCTTTTCTTTTTTCTCTTCTCTTCTCTTTCCTTACCTTCTTTTCTTTTCTTTTCTTTTTTCTTTCTTTCTTTTTTTTTGGTGGGGGGACAAGGTCTCCCTGCGTAGCCAAGGCTGGCTGGAGTGCAGTCGGACGATCATGGCTCACTGCAGCTTCAGCCTTCCTGGGCTCAAACAATACTCCACCTCAGCTTCCCGAATAGCTGGGACCATAGGCGCGTGCTGCCATACCTGGCCAATTTTTGTATGTGTAGTGATGGGGTTTCACTATGTTGGCCAGGCCAGTCTCAAACTCCTGGGCTCAAGAGATCTGCCTGCCTCTGCCTCCCCAAGTGCTGGGATTACAGGTATGAGCCACCGTGCCTGGCCAATTGTCTATTTTCACACATTGAAAGGTCCTTCTGCCATTTGTGTGCCCCAAAATATGTCTATATTAATCTTTGGACTGTCAGATTGGGTTTAGGGGTATAAAGGTTTGTGGATACTCTTTACCCTCGTTCTTACAAGGAGTTCTGTTCCTTAGGGAACATAGTACTTTAGGGAAATGAGATAATCAATCAGAAACATGATTTTACTAGTGGTAAGGAAATAAAATTTCACTTCACAAGAAGTTCTTGATAGTAGAAGAATGATACAAGTAACAGTGAACATTTTTCAGCTTTCTAGGGGGCAGACACTTTGCTAAGCAGTTTGTGTCCAATAGTTCATTTAATCCTCTCAGTAACCCTTTAAGATAAGGCCCATTATTATTCACAATTTCAGATGACAAAACTGAGGTTCAGAGAGATTAAGGGAGCTATCCAGGTCACCCAATTTCAAGCTCTAGGTTATTTTTCTAAGGAAGTCAGTTTCATAGGGTAAAAGTCTATAAGGATTACATTTTCTTATGAAAGGTTTAGTGTATTGTAAAACATACAGACAATAGCAAAAATCTTTTTAAAACATTGGCTAGAAAACATGAGTTTTCTCAACAAGTAGAAATACACTAAAATTTACGAATTTTATATAATGTTAAAATAATCTTCCCACAAGGTTAGTTGCTTTCAAGCAAAGAGAAGCAGAGCTGACTAGAGAATGATCTCAGAAATCACTGGATTGTGCCCAAATCTTACTGGCTGGCTTGGAATATTTCCACCAGTGGAAATCAGCCTCCTCACCACTAGTATTTTATAAGAGATTCACTTTAGGTGCTGATTCCTGTTTTGATAAATTTTAACTTTACATTGCACCTATGTTACCTTTTTAGGCTTTAGTGTCATCTTTTTTTCAAAGGTAAATTTTATTGAAGACTTATATACATTTAGAAAATTCACATAGCATAAGCATACATCTCAAAGAATTTTCACAACTGAATACACAGTTGTAACCATCACTGAGATCAATAATTTAGTGGTTTCTATTCTACTGTTTATAAGTAGAATAAAAGTATAAGTATGTGACCAGGTGTGGTGGCTCAGGCTTGTAATCCCAGCACTTTGGAAGGTCGAGGTGGGCAGATCATCTAAGGTCGGGAGATCGAGACCAGCTTGACCAACATGGAGAAGCCCTGTCTCTACTAAAAATGCAATATTAGCTGGGCATGGTGGCGCATGCCTGTAGTCCAGCTACTCAGGAGGCTGAGGCAGGAGAATCGCTTGAACCCGGGAGGCGGAGGTTGTGGTGAGCCGAGATCGTGCCACTGCACTCCAGCCTGGGCAACAAGATCAAAACTCCGTCTCAAAAAAAAAAAAAAGTATAAGTATGTGTCTCTTTGATGGAGCAGAGGCTGTACCTGCAAAACCATGCAGCACCATGCACCTTGCTGAGCACTGATGGTATCCATCCAAGGAGACCAGAGACCAATGTTAGGAACACAAACTTTGGCTCAGCGTTAATCCTGTTATGACCATGTATGGACTGTGCAACCTCTGACAGATAACATAATTGGTTTGAACATCGGTGTACTCATTGATGTAAATGAAGATAAAATGTAAAATGAGGCTATGAGGAGAACACTTTTCTTTTATAATTGCTGAGAATTAGAGAAAATAAAATTAGAATATCTGATATATGCAAGTGGTGAATGAATGACAGATGCCACTATCAGTAACTGTGAACACACCACTAAAACAATCATTTATGGCCTAGAAGTTTATTATAACAGAGGGTTTGTGGGAAACAGCGCATTAACTAAAATTTTCAAACATTTCTGAACAATTTTTATAGTGCATTTAATTTACATGATTTTTTTGAGAATTAAAATATTTAATTTTTTTATATTTAGTTTTTATATATCTTTATATATTTAGGGGGTACAAGTACAAATTTTTTTTTACATGCTTTTTTTTTTTTTTTTCTTTGAGGTGGAGTTAAGCTCTGCTGCCCAGGCTTGAGTGCAGTGGCGTGATCTCAACTCACTGCAACCTCTGCCTCTCTGGTTCAAATGATTCTTCTGCCTCAGCCTCCCAAGTAGCTGAGATTACAGGCAAGCGCCATCAAACCCGGCTAATTTTTGTACTTTTAGTAGAGATGGGGTTTCACCTTGTTGGCCAGGCTGATCTCAAACTCTTAATCTCAGGTCATCTCCCCGCCTGCACCTCCCAAAGAGCTGGGATTACAGGCGTGAGCCACCGTGCCCAGCCAAATTTCTTACATGCCAGTGTTGCTTAGTGGTGAAGTATGGGCTCATGATGTTTGATTTACTACAGAGTGACTGTGAGTTTTAAATTAAGAAATTAGAATTTAATTATTATTTTCTTGAATTTCTAAGAAAATGAAATCTCCATTTGCTAAACGAATTTTGTTTCTTCTTTTGAGGTGTTGGAGAAAATTTGACAGATCCATCTGTTATAAAACCTGAAGTCAAACAGTAAGTTAATTTATATGTTATCATTTAGAAAATTGCATTTAACACATAGTAAATGGTTTTAAAAATAATTTGCAAACATATATGTTCCCTGCCTAGATTCTAGAAAGGTTTTTAGGTAGCTTATGTATATAGACCAAAAACAATATGATTATAAAAAAGCATAGGTTAGGAAATGGGGGCAAAAAGAAAATACAGAAATATGTAAAATGATATTAAATCTGCAGTTAGATTTGTACACATAAATGGAAATTATAAGGATTAATGCAAATTCGACTGGGTTTCCAATGTGCAAGTTTAGCTTCTGAGGGTTTGATATGAGAACAATGTCATAGTGGAAGCACAGTTTCCTTTGTTGTCTTCACAATGGAGTCATTGCATCTTATCATGGGCAGCATCTTCATTCATATGCTTATAAAATGAAAGCTGAGGGCATAAAGTGTGCTATTTAGTAACAGCAAATCTTATGAGAGGACAAAACAATGTAGTTTAAATATGAACCATCAGATAATCTGACTTAATTAAGAGCTGAATTTTAAATTCTATAGAGAGATGACTCAACTTGTCCCTTGAATTCCCATGGGTATTTTATCCCAGAAGCAGGCTTTTGGGAAGACTTGGCAGTAAAGGATCTCAGGTTGTATTCTTGTATTAAAGGTGGGGTAGAAAGAAGTGATGGTGAGGTTTAAACACTGATCAATATGGCAGGCAACAATGGTTCTCAAATAAGAGCTTACATCACAATCACCAGGAGAGCCTGTGAAAACACAGATTGCTGGGCCTCACTCCCAGAGTTTCTGCTTCAGTAGGTTTGGGGTAGGGCCAAATAATCTGCATTTCTTACAAGCTCCCAGGGAATTATGATGCTGCTGGTCCAGAGACCACTCTTGAGAACTGCCAGCATACATTTTTACTTCTTAGTTGTCATAATTGTGTACACTTGGCCCCTGGGTAGTAGGTATATGTATATAACTACAAAAGTGGGCAATCAATAAAATCTGAAATTTTTACTTTCCCTCCCCAAGAACTCATAAATATTCACTGCTTTAGTGCTCTGTTATTTTACTGAGTGATTTAATCTAAATATGTAGGCTTCTATGCAAAGAGGCCCATCTAAAAGTGTATTAGATATTTAATTGGACTAGGTGAACTAGAGAACATAAAGGTGATCCGTATTGAACATACACATTTAATTCCTATGATATTTATTTGACTGTGGCATCCATGTTACCACGCTACGTACATAAAGACTTTATTATTTTTCACTTACGCTCTGCTAAGGTGTTTTTAGCTAAGAATATTATTTCTTCAGTAGCCCTGTATGCCTAAGGGTTAGTAGTAAGAATCTTATACTGAAAGTACTTTATAATTTTGCAGGGGAAATTTTTTGCATATATAATGAACCAAGTTTATGTATACCCCATCTATCATTTATTAAATTTTGACCTTGTCATATGTCACTTAATATGACCTGAATATGCTATCATTTAGAATTCTAAGATTATATTATCCCCCTTGACAGGTAGGTATTTAATTGCATGCTATAGGCCAGTGGGCCTCAATTTCTGTTAAAGTCACCTGGGGAACTTAAAAAAAATTGCCAAGGATTGGCATCAAATTAGAATCTCTGGAGATAGGGCCCTGATATCTGTATTTTTTTAAAGTTCCTCATGTGATTCTATGGGCAACCAGGGTTGAGAAACTCTGTCTTATGGCAACTTTATTTTTTTATGACTTAAGGATAGTAACTCTGGAAACTGATAGGACGGCTTCGTTTTTTTTTTTTGCCCGGTTTTGTGGGGTGACCCAATTTTGGATGCAGTTGGCCTTCATGGTCAAGATAACAAGAACTACTATTTTCTCCTGCTCATGAGGAATTATGTCCGATTAGTTCCATGGGGCTCACATTTCGAATGCCTTATGTGTCTGAAGCACTTGCTACACGAAGCAGGGGACATGGACCAACAAGGTCAGCATCATCAGGAAGAGGGTTAGACATGCAGAATCTCAGGACCCTGCCCAGACATACTGAATCAAAATCTGAATTTCCACAAGATCCTCAGGTGATCCGATGTGAATTAAAGTTTGGGAAGCACTGATTTAAGCAAGTGCTTTCAGGTTATTTATTTTAACCTTTGCAACAACAATGAAAGGAACCATTTTCAATCCCAGTTCACAAATGAGAAAACTTAGGCTCAGTGAAGATGGTAACTTTCCTATGAGGAGAAGGGGTCAATGAGAGGACAACCCTCTACCAAAAGAGAAGATATTCTTGTGGTGTAAATTCTCATATCATTTCAAATGCTTGTTGTCTCTTAACTTTCCCTAACCTTCTGCCTTGGTTATTGGTCATTTGGGATTACAGTTTTTTAGCTTACTGCTTTGATAGTTTTGGGCATTTGACAAGTATGAAACGATGATGAGATGTTCTTTAGTAAATCTATGTATAGATGGCACTAATTAGCGTTTCCTCGCATGTGGAACCAAGCTACCACCTGCTTTTCCTGTGTTGTGAAAAATCTGGAAAACAGCTACTTGTATTTTTTTTAAAACCTGGTTGTCTAAGACTGCAAGGCTCTAGGCGTGCTGTAGCGGGTAGATGTAAATGAATTTCCCTACAACTCCCCTTCATTCTCCCCTGCACTGGGAGTGGTCGAACTCCTGCTATATGCATTTTGTAGTAATTTTGATTCTTTTGTCTTAACTTTCCCAGAGCTCATAGAGGGAAATCATTTAACTTACAGCTTTTATCTGAGATTTAGTGTTGCATCTCTGAGTTGGGGATTTTTGTGTTTTACTGGGAGAAAGAAATGGCAGGTATTGAAAGCAAATGAATGAAATATTCTAACAGGGTCATGTTGGAGAGACTATGAAAAGGCATTCTTCAATTTAAACAACTAAAATAACACTGTGTTTCACTTTATTGGCATCGTAGAATCCCAGTCTAAATGCTGAGTGCTTTGACTTTTTTGCCACCTTCAGTTTCACCTTATTGAAGTGGTACCTTGCCAGATGGACAGAGAGAGAGGAATAGTTAACAAGAGGCAGCTTATGCAGCCGGGTAAATACCACCAGAGCTGTGCTCTGTAAGAGCGATTGAGTGACCAGGAAAGTTAATCCTGGGTGTCTATTCACTTGGTCTTCCCGAGAGAGTTCCTCCACCTACTCGCCTCGGAGCAAAGAGGCAATCTGAGATCAAACTGACATCAGCCCTCATTCTGAGCTTGGCACATCTTCAGAGCAGCTACTGTTATTCTGCCAAAAGGAAGTGGAAATTGAGATAAATGTTTCAATCCTTGGATGGAAAAAAGTCCATTTTTACACCACGTCCCTTTTGAAAAACCGCATTCCTTAGAAGCGAAGTTTATTGTTTCCTTTTGTGATAGTTTGCTTTTCTTTTTTCTTAAGACGTGGTATTTAAGAGCGGTAATTGAGTTCAGATTTTAAAATGTGCTGTTTCCACTCTGCTTGTCATTAAAATAAAATATTAGCTTTCATAAAGTTTCTTGGGAAATGTTTCTGGTGTGCTCTGCTCTGTGGTGTGCTGTGTCAACATCCAAAGATTGATGGTCGCCTTTGATATGATAACGGATGAACACTGATCTTAGAATCTGCTGGGAATTTGTTATGATTATAGAGTATTCAAAAGGTGCCTTATATATACTGATTCTATTTGTAACTCTGTCACCTACATCGAGCATATGTACTTTACTTCCACCAACACATTGTGTCATAGTCTTGTCTTTCCACAAAAAGCCCAGCTAGAGCAGTTTGCCGGAGAGCAAGTGGCTTTGAAAAAGCCATGAGTACGGATCTAGGGTTTAGTAGGGTATTTGTTTTTGAGGATGGTTATTTTCGGAAAAGTATTTGGGTTGGAAGCAATGTCTATGCATCGTTTTAGACGCGTGTCCCAAAAGCAAATATATTTTACTTTATATCTTACCTTTGGGGTATTCTGGTAAAACATTTGATAATGAATGTTACTCTTTCACCCCATGTACATTAAAAAGGATTTCACTGTATTTTGTTTTAATGTGGTACATAGAAAATTCACTCTTCTATCAGATTAGTGTTGAAATGTGTTTCACAGTAGGTCTTGGAGTTGGGAACAAAGATTTAAGTGCATTTGAATTTTAAATTTGCAAACCTAACATTGTTGTTTCCCCAAAGTGCTCTGTTCTTTGTTGGCTCCTTTAAGTTTACTGGGTTACTATGGGATACTGTTCGGTATCTCAGAGAATCCTAGTTGAGCTCCTTTTTCTTAGCTGTGATCTAATTGATATTCTGATATTTCCTCTAGATCAAGAGGAATGGTGTTTGGACCGGCCAATTTGGGGGAAGATGCAATTAGAAACTTCATTGCAAAACATAATTGTAACTCCTGCTGCCGGAAGCTCAAACTCCCGGGTATGCCACTAACAGTTCTGTTTTTCTCTAAGTAAATCTCTCGTAGAACAACATCCTTTGTAACCTGGGATAAAGTAGAAAATTGTAATCACATTTTTATCTCATTCACAGTCATTCGCAGGGCCTGACTTTCTGACTGCAAAATTTTCAAGTATCTAAAGGGATTAAAAGGACAGGGATTTACTTTGGGTTCTGCCAAAATGTGATAAAACAACATGGGGCCCAATAGTTGTCACAGTCACTCCAAAGGAAAAGTTCCACTGACTTTAAATGGGATGAAATCTGACCGAGGCAGGTCTTTGTCCTCCCCACCCCCAACTTTGGGTCCTGCCAGCTGCCGGTGGCCTCAGGGTGTTGTCCACAGCATTTCTATTTCTATTCTATTCTAACTTACCCATTGGGTACTTGGGAGGGTGTGGTATGGAGGGAAATGACACCCTCAATCAAAGTAGTGCTTTTTACTGTAAAAATCTGCTACTTTAAACACGCATTGCAACATGTATTTTTAAAAATCTGATTTGATAACATGACATACTTAAAAATTCCTACTATAAAAGCAAGCAGCTGGAGGTCTGTGCCCTCCAAATGGGCAGTCCCAGCCCTGTTGCATTCCTTTCTTTTGTCCCAGAAGGGAAGCGTCATGTGTGCCTCACCTTGCCCACTACTTTTGGTCACACCAAACTTGTCCTTACAGTGGGATTTCACATATCTTAAGCAAGTAGCTCTTTTGCCTTATAATAAATGATCATACCCTGAATTTGAAGTCAGTGAAAGAGCACCATCCATCGTAACCTGGGATGGGGCAGGTGTAAATTTACAACAAACAAAGGTGATTTTTTTTTTTTTGAGATGGAGTCTCACTATGTCGCCCAGGCTGGAGTGCAGTATCGCAGTATCGGCTCACTGCAACCTCCGCCTCCCAGGTTCAAACGATTCTCCTGCCTCAGCTTCCTGAGTAGCTGGGACTACAGACGCTCACTACCACGCCCAGCTAATTTTTTGTATTTTTGGTAGAGACAGGGTTTCACCATGTTGGCCAGGATGGTCTCAAACTCCTGACCTCGTGATCCGCCCACCTCAGCCTCCCCCAAAGTGCTGGGATTACAGGTATGAGCCACTGCGCCCAGCCACGAGGGTGATTTCTAATCTTGTTGGAGTTAGAGGTAGGGGGAGCTCCTGTGGTAAAGGCATAGAGAGACAGAGCTGGAGCAGGCTTCCAGTTCCACTGGGAATATAGTGGTCAGTCAGTGGTGGGGAGATCAAAATGCAGCAGTCAGAGAGGGGAGGGCCATAACTCTCACAACTGGCCAGGACTCACTCTCACAAATCACGTACCTGACGTGGCAAAGAGATTGTGCACAACTGAGCTGCCCGCTGACTTCTGTGGTCAAAAGGAGCTCAGGAAGGGGCTGGGACTGGACTGAGAGTCATCAGGACCTCCAGGTGAGGGCCCTCTGGAAGGCAGGAGCTGACAATGATCAGAGTCATTCCTTGATGGCAGGCTGGAGTCCGGCTCATTCCTTGAGCTCAGTTAGTAGTCCTGTAGGATTAAACTTGAGATAATTTTTTTACATTACACTGGTAGGTGTTTTGTTTATTTGTTTGAGACAGAGTTTTGCTCTTGTCGCCCAGGCTGGAGTGTAGTGGGGCAATCTCGGCTCACTGCAACCTCCGCCTCCCGGGTTCAAGTGATTCTCCTGGCTCAGCCTCCCGAGTAGCTGGGATTACAGGTGCCTGCTGCCACGCCCAGTTAATTTTTGTATTTTTAGTAGAGATGGGGTTTCACCATGTTGGCCAGGCTGGTCTCGAACTCTTGACATCAGGTTATCCACCTGCCTTGGCCTCCCAAAGTGCTGGGATTACAAGCATGATAGACTGGTAGGTTTTGAGTAATTCAGCAATTCCACCATCTCTAGTCCTAATTCATCTTTTCTTTCAAAACCTTAGTTTTTGACCGACATTTAAGTGGAAATAAGAAATATCCTTGTTTATTCAGACACTTGGTAATCTAAATAAAAAAGAGTTTTGTCTGGAAAATAGGATTAGAGGTGATTTTTCATTTTTGTTTGATTACATTTCCCTTCATATTTTTTTATATGAGAGGCAGTTTAGGATAGTATAAAGGGCATAGGCCCTGTAGCCAGAGAGGCTGAACTCACATTTCAGTTCTGTTTTTTACCAGCTGTATGACCTTGGGCTTCAGTTTCCTCATCTGTAAAACAGGCATAATAGCACCTGTTTCATAAAGTTTGTGTGAAGATTGAATTATGTAGTATACGTATTAGTCTGTTTTTATGCTGTTGATAAAGAAAATACGTGAGACTGGGCAATTTATAAGAGAAAGGTTTAATGAGCTTACAGTTTCACATGGCTGGGGAGGCCTCACAATCATGGCAGAAGACAAGGAGGAACAAGTCTCTTCTCACATGGATGGCAGCAGGCAAAGAGAGAGCTTGTGTAGGGAAACTCTCGCTTTTAAAACTATCAGATCTTGTGAGACTCATTCACTATCACGAAAAGAGTGCCGGAAAGATCCATCCCCATAATTCAATCACCTCCCACTGGATTCCCCCATGACATGTGGGAATTGTGGGAGTTACAAGTCAAGATGAAATCTGGGGAGGGGACACAGCCAAACCATATCAACATACATGTTCAATAAATGTTGATTGTTTTATTATTAATACATAATATGTATTAGTTTTATGTCCACATAATCCTCATTTAGCATTAAAAATAATACAAGAAATACATGTTCTAGGCTAGCAAATACAATCAGTATAGCACAAAAAGGTCACAAACATTTTAACCCCGTTTTCCTCCATACCTATCTTACAAAGGTTATGCCTCTTAATATTTTCTTTTAACTTTTTTCTTTTCAGATGGAAGGAGGGCTTAGGAAGCATAGGATCTGATAACTGGATGGAACTTTTATTGGCTGTACCAAATCTGAGGTGCAGGTTTTGTCACAGAAAACTGACCACTGAGATGAGGAGTCAGCCTTCTTGGCTGACCTCTCTGCCTCTGCCTGTCATTCAACAGTAAAATGCCCCGTTTCCCATTTGGTCTCACTTAACTCTGGCCGGATTATGCCTTATAGGGCACTGTGTATTGAAGCAAGCAACCAAGTCTATCTTCCCTGCCCCCATAAACAGTGCCCAAACAGCATAGGGAAGGGAGAGGGGACATTGGGGTGGGAAAGGAGGCTTAATTTAGACATGGTCGAGGGTTTGAGTTCCACATATCTATGGTCTGAGGAAGAGGAGATCTCTCTGAACACTTGGCAAAGCCTAAAGTCCCATTTGTCTTCATGAGCAGTGGGTTATTGGAGTTCCACTATAACCTTTTTACTTGTCCTCCTTTCAGATTTAAAAAGAAATGACTATTCCCCTGAAAGGATTAATTCCACCTTTGGACTTGAGATAAAAATAGAATCAGCTGAGGAGCCTCCAGCAAGGGAGAGGGGTACAAATTCCCCAGAAGATGATATGCAACTATAAAAAGGGAGGAGCAAGAAGATCCCAGTGCTTGCCCTGCCTGCCAGGAACTCTGTGATAACATAGATTGATTGATGTGACATTGATTACAGCAGCATCTCCTTGGAACACGCCTTCTGAGCCTCACATCTCCTTCTGTCCAAAGGCCTCATTGGTATATGATCAATGGGTTCTCCTAGACACTGACCTCTGTCCAGGGCACTTTGCAGCTCCATCCTCAAGTTCCACATGAAGACGCTTGGATGAGTCAGCTGGGAATATTGTTCTTGTATACCTCATTGCTTTAGCTGGTCACTTGGAACCTTGGAGCAGAATCCTGCACATTAAAGGATGGGGTGAGGGGGAGATACATTTATTTTATTTTCTTACTATGTGTGCAGACCGGACCCCCTACTGCTCTTTGTCACCTCACCCACAGATTGTATTTATGTCTATATATGTGTTCATAAAAAGTTGTGTGATTTCCTCCTCTGTCTTTTCGACGGCACAGGACTTGGAATAGCAGTGATAGGAAAAACAGTGGAATGAGGGTGGATTTGCACAGATTGGAGCACATTCCTGCACAAACTACCAAGTATACTGGCAAAATCTAGATGGGTTTCAGATATTGTCAGTTAATCATATAATGCCTGGATATTTCAGGTTTCTGTAAAGGAAAGGGAAATTTAAAACAAATACCCTTCCATATATAATATATACAATATACATGGAGTATATATTTTATATATATATATATTTTTTTTTTTGAAATGAAGTTTTGCTCTTTTGGCCCAGGCTAAAGTGCAATGGTGCGATCTCAGCTCACTTCAACCTCTGCCTCCCAGGCTTAAGTGATTCTTGTGCCTCAGTCTCCCGAGTGTGCACACTACAGGTGTGCACCACTATGCCTAGCTAATTTTGTATTTTTAGTAGAGACAGGGTTTCACCACGTTGGCCAGGCTGGTCTCAAACTCCTGACCTTAGGTGATCCGCCTGCCTTGGCTTCCCAAAGTGCTGGGATTACAGGTGTGAGCCACTGTGCCTGGCCTATTTTTTTTTTTTTTAAACAAGAGAGCAAGAATATGAAGAACTGGAAATTACTAAAAAAGAGTTTCCCTTCCTTTAAGCGCAGGGGTACTATTAGTTAGGAGTTGACTAGCTCAGCCTGTAAAACACCACTCCTCTTTCTAAAGTTGTATATATAATATTGAAGATTAAATTACTTTATGTCAGGTCCTATGAAGAAAGATATGGTTTCAGACTGAAAACATGTTTCACAGGTGTTTGCTTCCTTCCAGGGCAGAGTTCCCTATTCCCCTGGAGTAAAGAATGTATATATATTTTGAAATATGGCTGAGAACATGTCTTTGGTTTATGAGGCCCAAGGTGAAGGACTCCTGGAAGCCACACTGTGTAGCGTATTTGAGGGATCAGTCATCCCTCTTGTATGCTGGGCCTGGTTGCCCTACCTCGAACAAACACCAGCTTTTCACATAAGGAGAGATTGGGGGCTGGGAGTCCTCCCCCCATCCTATTGCATCCCCTTTCTTATTATAAGGTGCCCCAGTCCACTGGCAGCAAACCTCCTGGGTTTGAAAAATTCCAACTTATTTTTATCTTTAATCCTGACATTAGCTGACTTGCTACTGAGCTTGCTTTAAAAATCTATACTCCTACATTCTTAGGTATACAGGGGAAATGTTGAATAGGAGGGTGGAAAACCAAGAATTTAGTATGCCAATGATTGCCTCTGATTCTTCTAAGTTTGAGTTCCACAAGGGTTACTTTATACCCCTTTTACTTGGGTTTTTGGTTGCTGGAAGGTGGGAAATTTGGGTGATTTATTGATTGGCAATGAGGATAAAATGTTAATACTTTTTTGGGGGCTTAACAACTTTATCTTATTCTACAAATCAGTAAAGGAACAATTGGTACTCACCTCAGTGCTGCACTCAACTATGAAAAAAGGCAGAGTTTGCTTGCCCAATGGCTAAAGTAAAGACATCCGTTCATTGGTCAAATATTTGTTACCTGGAATGGAACTTGAAAGCAAATACATTTGGATTTCACATTTCTGTGATGTGCTTTTCCTTTTGTTTGTTTTAAGAAAAATCAACAGAATAACATTTTTAAAAGATGAATTGCTGAGCAAAAGTCATTGTGGGAATACAGGAATGCAAATACCAGTGCAGCAGTCTTGACTTTGAGTGGTCCATGACCACAAAAGGGTGGAGTATTCATTCAGTCAGTCGATTTTATTCAACAGATATTAAGTGCCTTCTCTGTACTGCGTTAGTGATGAGGATGTGGTGGTGCACATGGCATGTTTTTGTCCTCAGGAAGCTTTGTCTCATGTTTCTTTTTGTTTGTTTGTTTTGTTTCACGTTTGGATTTCTAAGCAGAGAAATTTAACTTCTGGCCATATGTCAAATTCAGAAATGTGTTTCATATCCTATCCGCCAGTGGGCAGTAGGTTTGTACTGGGTAAGTGAATTAGGACAAATAAGAAGCCATGGCTGGGGCTGGTTTTAGGATCTACTGAGGAAAAGCAGACCGCATAATCCTTGTCTGAGCACAAAGGCCATATCACAGACGGGATCTGGATTTGACTTTGGCAACCAGAGAAGCAGCCACGTTCCAGAGAGACCTCTCCTGAAGGCATCCAGTGCATAGGATTTTCTTTGCACAAGGCCATATGGTCCTGGAGTGACTCCTGCCCCCTGCTATCTTAAAGCTTCTTAGAGCTCTGGGGAATGGAATCAGATATAATTTTGGGTGCTTTTGCCCTGTTATTATTTTCTGCAGTTTTGCAAAACAAATACCAGGTGACTAAGAATTCCCAGCAACCATTTACTCAATGCTTTCAAAGAATTTTTTTGAGTTGTTGTTGTTTGTTACTGTAGTTTTAGATGAGATCTATTGCTCTGGTTCTAGAAATCATGACACAGATTCGCTTGTTGTCTCTCGTTGTCCTTCTCAATTAGTCACCAACATCGAGCACAAAGGAAAGCACATAATATGCTTTCAACAATATTTGTTGAAAGAAAAAAATCTTCAAATAATAGTGGATTTCATTCACTAGGTAATAAACCAGATTTGCACTTTTAATCTAGAAGGAAGTAATTACCAATTCCTTAAGACCCAACACAATTCTTTTGATCTTTCTCTGTTTTAATTTTCTAGGAAATAGCTTTTAACAACCTACACCTTGTCTATTGAATTCTCACCCAGTTCTTGCCCTTATCACCGTTGGTGAGAATACCAGAGTGCGGTCCTTCACTGGTGACTATTGAAATGAGATGATAACTTTCCAGAAACTGCCTAGAAATAATCATCACTTTATTACCTTTTGAAAAGAAGATTGATAAAAAAGTCATTTGAAAGATGGTTCATTACCATACCCTAGTATGATTTCTTTACTCACATCTCTCTAAAGCATGAGAAAGGGAGGATTATTCTCTGAGGTCGGAATTTGAAGGCTGTGTGTTTGCCTCTTTGAAGTCTTGGTATTTAATTTTCTGTAGTCATTTCTTGGGCAATTTTCTAAGAAACTAGTTGAAGCTAATTTATCATAAGTTAAAGTCAAATGACAGAAAGGATTTTTCCCCCTTAACAGCATTTTATTCCACAGAGGTTAGCTTCTGAAGGAAAATGAGACTTAAATAGCATTTCGAATCTCCAGCCACATGGGTGGGTACACAGAACAGAAAGGATTCTGGAAACCACACTGATTTTTCATTTAGCATGGTTATTATTTTGTGACTTTTCTTTATAGACCATGATGTAGACATAAAGTACTGTATTTTTATGAAACATCCTCCTAAAAATAATTAGGTAAGTTGCTTAATTTTTCAAAGAAAGACTTTTAGTTCTCAAAGGATAATAAACCTTGGTGTCTTGTTCTCAAGCATTTAATATAACTTTATATAATTCATTTAACCTTTCTGTTAACCCCTAATGCTGAAATGGAGATGAAGATACTTTTTCAAATGAAGGTGAGTGATAATGAGAGATCATTTATGAAGTTCTCTGAGAATCTCATTTAAAAGACTTCTTGTGAGCATGGAATTCAGTTCAATAAATAATAAGGGGTTTTCATTTTTGATATTATGTGATAGTGATTTAATGTTTACAGAGGATGCTCAGTGGACCTATTTCAGCATGAACCCAAGTGATTTCTACTATTTCTCCCTTTCCCAGAGGAAAGAACTCATTGCTGCCTTTTTGTTTTAAAACTTAATTAAATAGTTCAAGATGAGAAAACTCACCATTTCACAGTATGTCTTATTTATTTTGCTTTTTGATGGATTTGGGTTTACTCAGCTAATTTCTTTTGCTATCCTTTGCCCAAAGAAAGCGTTCCAGGAGAAAAAGTAAAGCGCCAAGATGGCACCATTATTGGTGGCATTTTGAGGCATGAAAAGAGAGTAGGTTTAGAATCTTGATACTTATAAAACTTGAAGGTTTAAAAAAAATTGGCTGGGTGCGGTGGCACACGCCTGTAATCCCAGCACTTTGGGAGGCCGAGGCAGGCGGATCAGGAGGTCAGGAGGCTGAGACCATCCTGGCCAAAATGATGAAACCCTGTCTCTACCAAAAATACAAAAATTAGCTGGGTGTGGTGGCGGGCACCAGTAATCCCAGCTACTTGGGAGGCTGAGGCAGGAGAATTGCTTGAACCTGGGAGGCGGAGGTTGCAGTGAGCTGAGATCACACCACTGCACTCCGCCTGGGTGACAAAGTGAGACTCCATCTCAAAAAAAAAACCAAAAAATTAATTTTAATGGTGATTTAAATTTTGTCAGTATTGGGTTGTTTAGGAATAAGAAAATTCTGGTCTATAACTTACCAGCATCTGCTTTTAGCAACCGACTTTCTTTAGGATTTTCATCTTATAGTGCATTTTTTCTTTGTAATTTAAAAAAATTCCATCTGCTAAATTAGTCACAAAGTTCTTCCAAATATTATGGTGGAGACTCTTTTGCTAATGCCTCTCTCAGTATGGACATAACAATTGCCTTTGGTTGGAGGGATTTGGGGAAAGCAGCAGTGATGTCACGTGACTGCACTTTGGCTTTGAATACATCTTTTCTTCTGTATCCTAATGGTCACCCCCCAGCAGGTCACAGGACTTCAGGATGCTTTGGTAACCAAAAGAAACCCTTGGTATGTTGCCATGTTTTAGAACTCCCTAGTGAGCCTGGAAATTTTGTCGATAAGGACTTGGGGAGCAGAAGTGCTGGTAAAAACGACGAAGAGGAGGAGGAGAAACGATCATCAGATGTGTGTGTCTATTATGGGTGAGGTTAGAGAGTGTCATAGATGGTGGCAGGATTGGTGAATTATTTTACTGAGAAAGGGAGTGGTGTGTTCTGGAAGATCACATGTATCTTGCAGATGAAAACAAATATGGGCTGGGCTTCATGGGATGGGGTATTTGCCTACCACGAAAGGGCTTCTGGGGATATCTTAGAAGGTGGGGTGGAAAGAAAGGTGTGGTGGTGATCTGTGATTAGATCCTTAGTTTTGTGCAACTGTTCACTGTATATCCTACTTAAGAAATATTTTTTGAGCATTACCACATGTTATTCACTGACACTAAGATTAAACTTATTAGATAAGATCCACTTCTGTCTTTAAGCATCTCTAAAACAAATAAGGAGTTTAAAATATGCTGATTCATCGTTGCTCAGCCATGATCATTATAATGGTTATAATACGTATTGAGCAGTCATTATGTCTTAGGCATTGTGCTAAATGTGCACTGTACATAATTTCATTTAATCTGAATAATGACTTAATGGGCCAGGACTATTATTCCCATTATAAATATTTTAAAATACTGCTTATGAATTAAGTAACTTGATTAAATCAGCTACCAAAGGGAGAGCTGGGATTTGAAGCTAGATCAAATTGATGACGTAGAATTCTATGCAATGCTAGCCAGCACACTTAAAAGTACTAGAGCATGAATCCCAATGATGGTTTGAAAGATAGATTTGAAAATCAGGACCTAACTTAGGCTATCAGAAGAGAAAAAACAAAATGAAGTCTATAGAATGTTTCCCGATGTCTTCTCTGCTCCTGTCATGTCAGGAAAATCTTTCTTGCACAGTTAATGGCCATCTGTGGACCCCTTGAGTCCATGCGAAAGCCAGTCCCTCTTGGCATATCATGAGGGAATGGGTGGGTTCTTTCGAGTCTGGTGCTGTCAGCTGGTGAATTTTTCTGCCTCCATTTGTATGTCTGCCCCTCCCCTCCTTTTTTTGGCTCCTTAGACAATTTGTTGGTTAACACAATAATACTTACCATTTGAAAGCATTTAGTGACCTGCAGTGTATCAATTTATAGTGAGAAATAGAACCTATGCAAGTTACAAAACTTTTATCAGCCTGACCATCACACGGTGTCCCTGGAGGCCATGGAAGCTGGATTATAATCAAGAGGTTGCTTGAAGTGCATGGAATCAGAACAAAGAGAGGTAGATAAATCAAATTTTTACTGGTGTCAGGCTAAGACATCCTGTTTCATCTCATCCTCTCTGGAAGGATGGGCCTGCCAGTGGGAGTGGAATACTTCAGACTGATTCCAAAGGATGCAGCAGAATTTCAAGCAACTCTTAGATCAGCCTTGAGAAACATGGACCACGATAAGAAAATATTTATTTTCTCTTTTTCCACCCTCTCTCACCTTTCTCTTTTTTTCTCTTTCTCCTCCCTTCTTTATTCCTTTATTCTTTCTCTGATGCCCTCTTTATGTTACCTCTTTTTACACTTATTGGCTACAAATGTGGATCAATAAACATCACTGATTTTAAGAGATACCAATTTCCCCAAAAATGTAAAATTAGAAAATGTGAGAGCTAAAAGGATAAATAAGAAAAATTAAATCCAAAGAAATTGTGCTTCACCCAAAGTTAATTTCTATAACTATTGTTAGAAGACAGACTATAACTCGGGCCTCCTAACTCACCCTTATTTAGTCTAATAATAGCCTCACTTGTATGTTAAAGCAAATAATTTTCTCTTGTGTTAAAATTTTAGTTTTCCTGAAAAATATTCAGATATGTATATAGTTGAATTTTAAACTTGGAGATCTTTTTAAGACTGTCATTAAGATGAGCCAAGTGATATTTTAGTTGTCTATGTCTTTTAATGAGGATAATTCATTAGATATGTGATTTCAGAACTCTAGTTGCAAAATGTTATTACAAATTAATAATTTTTACCAATTCTCTTTGCTTAGTTGTATGTGCCTCTGTGTGTGTGTGTGTGTGTGTGTATATATATATAAATAAAAGGTAAGCTATTTGGGTGATTTTTCAAGTGGAAAAACCCTGTAAGATTTGGATTTCAAATATTTCATTTTATTTAAATAATTTATAATTATTTTCCATTGTCATTAAAAAAAACCTATTAGGCTTGTGGTGCCTTGAGTTTTTCTAGGGAAAAACTGGGATTATAGAAAATTCTCTAGGCCTTGGAGCCAGATGGATTTGGGTTTGAAATGAAGCTCTGCCGCTGAGTAGTTTGTGGTCTTGGGCAACTCGTTTCACCTCTCTGAACCTCAATCTGTTATCTGAACATGGCAGGAACATCTGTAAATATACCGAATTGTTATTCCTTCTTGCTGTTTTCTATCCCAACAAGGTAGTGGATGGTCATGCCTCAGGACGTTAATGGCATACCACAGAGGTGGCGAGGCCTCAGTATGACAACCTCCCTCCAAGACTTCTGGAAATGGAATGGAGCTGTTATTGGAGTTGCTGAGGCAGAAGGTGCCTTCCTGTGATGAAGAGAAGAGAGATTCATTTATGGAGATAGGGAAGACGACGATGATTTTGGTAAGAAGTGTAAGCTAGTGCATAGATATCAGGAGGACTGAACATAGCTATAGCCTAAGAAGTCATAGGAAGCAATAATGTCCATGCCAATCATGGAGCAGATGGAGTCACTTGCCTGGGAGTCAACTACAGGGCCCTAAACCGTAGGCCTGATGACTTAAAGGTGAGAAGACCTCCCATATCTTCCAGGCCTCCTGTGAACTACCTTTGTCCTCACCCAAATTTGACTGACAGTAATTCTCTCATCATTTACAGAGAGGACCTATGTCTAGATTTAGACAAATAAGGTAGTGTGCCATTTCTTGCAACAGAGTGTTATAAAGCAAATTCTTCTGTGTAACTTAATGTGTAACAAGCAGGATTATTGCTAGAATTAGGGATGATGTACATAAGGCACTTGGTACAGTGTCTGGCACACAAATAGGCATGATGGGAAATTATGAAAAATGTCATATTATGAATAATTTTATTTCCAAATTATGAATTATTATTTAAGTTATTTTTTAATCACCAAAGCTATCTCAAATCCAAGACTGGTAAAGCTGGAGCTGCTTCTCTTTTTCAAAGACTAAATAGTTCATGACATAGATATTAGAATGTCAGTATTGAAATGGTTCTCTGTGATGTGGGCTAGGCAACATAATAAATAGGCACTGAAATGTGAAGACTTAACACAGTGAGTAGTTATTTCTTGCCTACTTAAAAGTCCAGGGCAGTGGCAAGTCATTGGGTTCACTGCTCCACACAGTCTTTCTGGGATCCAGGCTGACAGGGTTCTGCCATTCAACAGATGGATCTCAAGGTAACCCTGGGGTTTCTCAGCCCAGTCACCTGAAGAGGAAAAGAACATGGAGGAACACACACGAGAAATTTTAGGGGCCAGCCCTAGAAGTGGTACACATCCTTTTGTTCACATACCACTGGCTAGAACTCAATCAGAAGGCCATGCCCACCCACAAAAATGCCTTCTAGCAGTGTGTCCAAGAAAAAGAGAAAAATGATTTTAATGAACGGTTAGCAATCTCTGCCAAATTAAGGATTACCTATTCTGGTCTAATTCTTCATTTAATTGTGTGTAGCTCTGGAAGTTGGAGTTTTTTTTTGGATGGCTTTTCCAAGTGGGTTTTTTCTTTATACAGAAGTACCTAACACAGAGTTTTTCTTGGTTGGAACGTGGTACCCTTTCTACTAGCTCTCCATGTCTTCTTGCACCAGGCAGCTTCAAAATCTCATCAGACATATTCCCTTTTATTTTCTCATAATTCATTTATAATGGTCAAATCTGTTGGATCCAGGAAGTAAAATCTAATTGTAATGAGAGTGGCTTTATTGAGTACTGTTGGTTTTTGACAGCTATAAAATATTCCCATTGTAACTCTCCTCTTGCTGCTTGACACCTGTCTGTACCCTCTGCCTCCCCATCCCTCTAAGCAACATCATGTGAAATCAAACATTTCTTGTCCTCCTTTCTAAATTGTGTACAACCAGCTAGCAGGCAAATAGGCCGTGAAGTGAAAGCAGAAATTTACATAAGGATCCTATTAATATACCATACAAATGAGGGTCCTGTGGAGAATGTTTATTCATTTCCTATACTGAATGGCCATGATCACTGTAAATTTTCACCATGGTAAGACCTAATATGGAAGTGGAAAGCTTGGATATACATAAGAGATGGTAATTGACTAAATTTTATAAAGAGAGTTTTTTTGTTTGTTTGTGTTTTTGGGGTTTGAGGTGGAGTCTTGCTCTGTTGCCCAGGAGTGCAGTGGTGTCATCTCAGCTCACTTCAACCTCCGCTTCCTGAGTTCAAGTGATCCTCCTGCCTCAGCCTCCCAAGTAGTTGGGATCACAGGTATGCACCAACACACCCAGCTAGTTTTTGGATTTTTAGTATTTTAGTTTTTGTATTTTTAGTCGAACTCCTGACCTCTGGTGATCCGCCTGCCTCGGCCTCCCAAAGTGCTGGGATTACAGGTGTGAGCCGTCACACCTTGCCAAAGAGAGTTAATGATCATGTACCTTTTCCACACAGTAGAAGACCTTAAAGAGCACTCCAACTTTAAAGGTTGTATTTATAAGCTTGAAAATGATTTTTAAGCTTGGATCATTTCTTGAAGGGCAATGGGTGGGGAATTGAAATCTTATAATAAAATGTTACAATTCATCAAATTTTAAAATTGAAGACATTTCTAGAGTACTATTGTGAAAATTTATGATCTACTGGATGAGGTGGCTCACACCTGTAATCCCAGCACTTTTGGGAGGCCGAGGCAGGCAGATCACCTGAGGTCAGGAATTCAAGACCAGCCTGGCCAACATGGTGAAACCCCATCTCTACTAAAGATACAAAAATTAGCCGGGAGTGGTGGCAGATACCTGTAATCCCAGCTACTCGGGAGGCTGAGGCAGGAGAATCGCTTGAACCTGGGAGGCGGAGGTTGCAGAGAGCCGAGATCGCACCATTGCACTCCAGCCTGGGGGACAAGAGTGAGACTTCATTTCAAAAAAAAAAAAAGAAAAGAAAAGAAAATTTATGATCTACCTTTTTTTTAAGCCCCAAGAACTACAGATGACAGAACATAGCTGAGACAGAGCATGTGATCTTTTCATAACTGCCCGGTGGCTGCTTGGTTTTTATTTGTTCAATTATTGACTTATGATTTAACTAAGATCAATTTTGTGCCTAGTATTTGCAAGGCAGTATGCCCCGATTAGTAAGGTGGACACTCACAGGTTCATAAGAAGACAGACATAAAATAATCTCCTTGCACCAAAAGCTATAGTGGAGGCATTTGCAAAATGCTATTGGAGTTTAGCTAAGGAGAGACTTTCTTTTTTGAGTGGGAAGGGAGGGCTTAACAAAGAATGATAAATGGTTTACTTGGTAGAGGAAACAGCATCTGGGGGAGATGTTTAGGGAGTGGTGAATAGTTGTGTGGCTAGTTCATAGGGCATACCTTGGGATAAGGTAGAGAAGATAGCAAAAGATGAAAGTGGAAAGAATGGGTAAATGTGTTAAAAGCCTTTTATGTAATTATAAGGAGTTAAGTTTTGTCATTCAGGTTAGAGAAGTTAGCAAATGTTTTAAGCATAATTAATTCTAAGTCAATTTACTAATTAATTCCTGCTGCAAACATTTATGAATCGTCCACTGAGTGCGAACTACTTGGCCTTAGAAGTGTAACAGTGAATAAGATGTGGACTCCGCCCATGGGAACTTATAGTTTGGTGAATGATTACAACCAGTAGAGATAGTTCTAAGGTTTCTTGGGAAGAGTGTTAGTTGCTCATATCATCAACCTCTTCCAAATGCATTTGATTTCACCATTAATCTCATTATTAACTTTTATGTGGCTGATGGAAGTTTCCTCAATCTTTGTCACATGCATTTTTGAAAATACTGCTATCTTATTGATCTATAATGTAAACCCTGTGTGAAAACAATGTGCGTCATGTACAAGCAAGAAAAAAATCCCTCATCCACCCTTTCAATCTGGTTGTCCCCTCCTCACACCTGTCCCGTAAAGGAAGCCTAGAGTAGCCAACAGTGACAGGTTTTACTGTACTCTGAGACAAGTTGCTGTAACTATGTGTGCATTGAGGGATACACAGCCCCAAATTAATTGTTCTGGCACAAGGTGGTAAATGTAGAGAGAGAGACAAGGTACATCAGAAGCTATTCTGTGGGCACGTAGTATGTGTAGCCGGGGTTGGGGGTAGGGGCATGCGGAGGCTTCCTGGAGAAGGTATTGCGGGAGAAGATAGGAAAAGGACATTTTGAGCAGAAGGTATGTCTGGGGAAAAGGAGTGGTTTGCTTTGATTGGAGCATCAAATGTTTCAGAACGACTGTTTTGTTTGCTTCATGGAGGAGAGATTAGAGGCTGAAAGTGGGAGAATGATGTGGCCATCTTAATAAATACAGGATTTTAAAGATAGTGCTCAGGTTCATTTGACCAACATCTCTTCCTTTATGGCCATCCAGTGAATTCAAGAGAGATGTGAGAGGGAGAAAGGAAACACTCTTATTGACTCAACAAAACTCTCCCATAAGTTCATATTCTTGCTTCAAGAAATCTCATAAAACAATGAAAATCATGGCCCTAGTATAAACTACCAAACATTTCTTCTGCCATAGTCTAGTTTTTAACGTTGTTGGCATCTTTTATATGACCTGTGTCTTTTCTGAGATTTTAAGCGTCACATATTTGACTTTGCTTGGTTTCCCTTGGACCGAATGAACCGCCTGCATTAGTGATAGATTTTGAATGGACCAGAGAGTCTGAACCTGGGCATTCAGGAGAAGCATGCTGAGAAAAAAACACTTAAAAAGGACTGCAGAGCCACATGTGGTGGCTTGCGCCTGTAATCCCAACACTTTGGGAGGCCGAGGTGGGCAGATCACTTGAGGTCAAGGAGTTCGAGACCAGCCTGGCCAACATGGTGAAACCCCGTCTCTACTAAAAATACAAAAATTAGCTGGTTGTGGTGGCGCATGCCTGTAATCCCAGCTACTCGGGAGGCTGAGGCACGAGAATCAGTCAAACTTGGGAGGCAGAGGCTGCACACCACTGCACTCCTGCCTGGTTGACAGAGAGAAACTCTGTCTCAAAAACAAACAAATAAACAATGGCCTGCAGGTGTGCATAATTTTAAAAGATAGAAAATGGCCTTGCCCCTATATACTTTTAGAGTAAGGAAAGACAACTAAATGTTAAAAGTTCTAAGCAGGGAAGTGGAATTTCCTCAGGTCTCTGAACCTTGACCCTGCTCAAAGCAATTCCTAAATGATGAGTAGATTATAAAATTGTGTATCTCTGACTGATGTACTTTTGAGTCCCCAGAGAAAATATTTCAATAGGCTTTGGCGAATTAGCCAAAAACTCTGCACTCTTCTCTGGGTGAGGGAGGATTTAACTGCCCAGGGCTCTGCTCGCGGCCACTTGCCTACCTGGGAAGAATGCTTTGGCATTCTTTGGGAGGAAGAAGGCCATATAAGGTTAAGGCAGTACCAGCAAGCTCTTGCCCTGTCTGCTGACACAGAAAGCTTCTGTGCCTTCTCATCTTGTGTTTGGCCTCACTCAGTTACAGTAACCTCCTGCTGGTCCCGCTGTGATCAAGACACTCACCCCAGCCTCCATCCTGAGCCTCCCAGCCCCAGCTAGGATTTGAACTCATGGTCCCGAGAGCAGAATGGATTAGTGCTCAAGGGCTCCCATGCTGACTTCATCAAAGCTTTTCTGTGCACATCTCCATTATGTGAACAGCTCTGTTAACCAAACCTATTATCTTTCCCCCTTGGTTTTCAACTTGAGAAAGGGAAAGCAACTTCTTTAATGGCCCACAGATTGATGATTAACATTTTACATGTCCCTGCTGCTAAGTAAAAGAACTGCTTTGTGGACAGTGAAAATGCCTAGGAGAAGGAAGCGGGAGTCAACTTGGTTTATTAAGTTGTGCTGCTTCATTAATCACCATCTTTTTTTATGGCAGCGCTTAAAGGCCCATCCATTGTACTTCTCAGGAATGGGGTAGATCAAAACCAAGTGCTTTTAGTGCACCTTTGACATCTGGCATAGCAGCCGGCTATCTGCGATATTGCTCTCAAGCAGTATGGGGAGCTGCATTTACTGTGACCATGCTGGCCCCTCTGATTTAAGCTACTGCAGAGGGCAATGAATTACCTTAAAGGAGCTCCACTGCAGAACTCCAAGTTTTATGCCGGACCCCTGCCAGCTTCCCCACTTTATGAGTATGAACAATCAGACAATTGAACTGATTTGACTTTGCCACTCCTGGAGTTTCATTGCTGTGAACCTGGGGATGTAATGATGGCAATGCCATGCTAAGTGCCTCTCTGACTAGCAGCCGTGCCTGCTGCCCATTCAAGTAGGGCACCCATTCTTGTTAGCTGAAAACTGCTCTGATTTGCAGCAAGGGGGAAAAGAGATCCCATGCAATCAGATTAACTCAATTCTGAATGTTATTTTCATTTAACACTGTGGAACCAGGCAGTGTCCCAATTTTTTTTTTTTAATGGTAAACTCATTAAAAGGCAGGGCTCTTTTGCAAGATGCCGTATAGCACTGATGTGGAAGGCACCTGCTAAGTCCTGATACAGATTGCAGACACACACATTCATAGAAACTTAGAGATTGCAGACACACACGTTCATAGAAACTTACAGATTGCAGACACACACATTCATGGAAACTTACATATATAACACACGTATATACCTACTCCATAGACAGACTTAGGCTGTCTTATACAAAGAATCAGCACCATAAATATTTATTGAATTGATTAATTAATCCAAGAAGATAAAACATTTCCCCATCCAGGGACAAAAATTTCATTGACTTCTGCAACAATAAGTGTTAGAAGACAATAAAATGCTATTTACCAGCTTTCAGGGAAAAAGTTAAAATTTATTATCCAAGAATCCTCTATTCCACCAATTTCTTGTTACTGTGTGAAAATGCAAAAAAAATCCAAATAAACAGGATTGCAAAAGAATAGTAACTACATGGTTTTCTTAGATAATGGAAAGACTATTTTCAAAGACATTTGTCAGACCACTGAAAGATGAATCAAATGCAAAGACAGGAGGAAATAATAATAATAATTAACAGTGCTTGCTATGTGCTGGGCACTCTTCTGGGTCCATATATTAATTTATTTAATTATTCTTGTGCAAACCAATGACATGTAGCTACTATTATTATTCTCCATTTCCAGTGAGGAAGCTGAGGCATAAAGAAGTTCACTTTCTTGCTCAAAACCATCCATCCAATAAAAGGTGGGGCCAGGATTTGAACCCCAGCATTTTGGGCTTCAAACTTTGCACTCTTAGCCACTATGCTGCCTCTAATAAGACTTTAAACATAATCACAGAAATTAATATTGATGATTCTAAATTATTACCCCACTTATTATTTATAAAACTGAATGCTAAAAATATTTTTGTTCTAAATGATATGCTGCAAAACCCAAGAAAAAGATAATAAGGACAAAGGAAGTAGAGTAACTCGTCTTTTAAACAAAGATACTAAATATACGGCTTAAAACAAAAAATAAAAAATAATTGTTTTGACTTTGAAATTGATGATTACATGAATATAGGCTTAGGCACATTCTTTTTTTTTTTTTTTGAGACGGAGTCTCGCTCTGTCGCCCAGGCTGGAGTGCAGTGGCCGGATCTCAGCTCACTGCAAGCTCCGCCTCCCGGGTTTACGCCATTCTCCTGCCTCAGCCTCCGGAGTAGCTGGGACTACAGGCGCCCGCCACCTCGCCCAGCTAGATTTTTGTATTTTTTTTTAGTAGAGACGGGGTTTCACCGTGTTAGCCAGGATGGTCTGGATCTCCTGACCTCGTGATCCGCCCGTCTCGGCCTCCCAAAGTGCTGGGATAACAGGCTTGAGCCACCGCGCCCGGCCAGGCACATTCTTAAAGAAAAGAAAGATTTACTGTAACCACTCATAAAATATTTAAAAGAATATCTAGCTATAATTCAGATCAAATATCTATGAAAGACATCTAAAAACACTGGATAAAGACATAACATAAAATAAGAGAATCTCTAGCTAATAGATTATGACTTAGGATTAACAGGACCCAAAGACAGCTATGTAGAATAAAATAGAAAACAAAAATATAGAAATCAGTCAATGTAACAATTATTTATCATAATAAACATAATTTATAATGTCCCAGAGCTGACATGGGACAAAAGATGGGAGAAGTGGGTGGATACTTTACCTGGAGAAAAAAATATATATATATATATATGTATATATGTATGGAATATATATATATTTTAAATTTTTTGAGATGGAATATCTTCTGTCACCCAGGCTGGAGTGTAGTGGCACAATCTTGGCTCACTGCAACCTCCGCCTCCCAGGTTCAAGTGATTCTCTGGTCTCAGCCTCGCAAGTAGCTTGGATTACAGTGGACCTGGTATATTTTAAAGAAAGAACAATCAGGATTTGCTGATAGATTGGATTCCTGAAGATTCCTCATTTTACCATGCAAACATTTACTGCATTTAATTAGGCATGCTTTTTTTTTTTTTTTCAAGTAAATAGCCTGAAGCACAGTGACCCTTCTCAATCTGAAACATCTTTTTTGCTTTAGCCTGAATTATTCTTCCTATTCCAATTTTTTTCTGTTCTCTTCCTTAATTGGCTAGATCCCTCTGACTTGTTCTTTGTATCCAGTTATTATTTTCTCAAATCATTTTTATCCCTTCATTCTTTTCTTTGCATTCCCTAAGTGCTTCTCAGGTTTATTTCTTACTTTGTTCGTTGGTTTATTTTGTTAATCAGGGGTTGTCGTTTTTGCAGTCCCAAGGGATGCATCCATGGCTAGACTGTCAGATCAGTGGTCACTCCTGAGACATGGTAGACTGCAGTCATGTGACTGGGGACAAGGAGGGAGATGGCAACAGAGGGCCCCAACCTTCAGTAGATGGGGGACATTCAAGCCTAGGGATCCTGGCAGATGGAAACACGGGATCAGCAGCAAGGAGAGTTCGTGCTTACCTGTCAAAGATAGTGCTTGATCCCATAGATTCTCCTCTCTGAGTCAGCAAACAGGGTTCAAGCAGACTCAGTTGCTGGGAGTTTTTTTTTAAAAAATTATTTTAAAAGCTGTGCTGCTTAGAAGCCTAAGAGGAAGAACCTGATAAAATCAACAGCACAGATATATATGTAATTAAATTCTCATACTAATTGGTGATATCTGTTTGTAGCTCTCTCCCACTGTACCCAATAATCTGATCTGTCAGAAGCTTCTTTTACAGCTTTTTCAATCAACTTTTTGTTTTATTGATCAATTCTACATAGTTTGGATTAATTTCTGCTCTTTATATTATTTTCCTTTTTCAATTTTATTTGTGTTTATTTTAACTTCTTGAGCTGAAAACTTAGTTCAGTTTAGATATTGCTTTCTAAACTGTGTACACATATATATGTGTTCCAATAAGTTCCACTTGGTTACATCCCATAAAAATCGGTATTTAGAACTCACATTATTTTCATTTCTGAATCGTTAGTAATTTGATTTCTCCTTTAATCCAATAATTACTTAGAAATTTATTCTTAAATTTCTAGGTGCTTTGATTTTTTTTGTTGTTGGTGGTGGTTATGGAGTCTTTATTTTCTTGTTTAATTTCTAATTTTTCCATTATGGTAATTTCATGCTTTTGGAATTTATTGAGACTTTTTGTGACTCAATACAAAGTAAATTTTTATAAATGTTCCATGTGTTTGAAAATAATGTGCATTTTTCCCAGGGCTTTAAAAAAAGAAAATAATGTCCATTTTTTGTTTATTGGGTACAGAGTTAAATATTTTTATGTAGTAGATTAAACTTGTTAACTGTGTTATTAAAATATTTTCTAAATTTTATTTTAGAAAAAACCTGTTTGATCTAGGATCTGAGAACTGTATGATTTTTGTCTTTTGTGGGTTTTTCAATTTCCCCTTGGAACGCAAATAGATTTTGCTTTATATATTTCAAAACCGCATGGTTAGATACACGGCAAAAGTAGATGATGGTCGGGCACAGTGGCTCACGCCTGTAATCCCAGGACTTTGGGAGGTTGAGGTGGGCGGATTACTTGAGCCCAGGAGCTCAAGACCAGCCTAGTCAACATGGCAAAACCCCATCTCTAAAAAAAAAAAAAAAAAAAAAAGCTAGGCATGATGATGTGCACCTGTAGTTCCAGCTACTCAGTAGGCTAAGGTGGGAGGGTCACCTGAGCCTGGGAGGTCGAGGCTTCATTGAGCTGTGATCACGTCACTGCACTCCAGCCTGGGCAACAGAGTGAGACGCTGTCTTGAAAAAAAAAAAAAAAAGTAAATGACTATAGGTGAATTTAACTTTTTGAAATGCTAAATAATCCAAACTACAATTTTCTTGATTTTTTTGTCTGATTACTATTTCTGCATACTAAAAAAATCTTCTTGCTAGCATTTGTCTATGACATTTTTTTCCATTAATTTCTGTCAATTATGAGGTCAACACAAATACCAATTAGATATTTGAAGAGGTTTTTCTCCATTGGTGGAAACCTATGGGATATTTTTTCCAATATTTATTTTTTGATTTTTATGGATACATAATAGTTACACATATTTATAGGTACATGTAATATTTTGACACAAACATACAATGTGTAATGATAAAATCAGGATAATTGGGGTATCCAGCACCTCAAATATTTATTTCTTTGAATTGGGAGCATTCCATTTCACTCTTTTAGTTATTTTGAAATATACAATAAATTATTGTTAACTATAGTTGCTGTATTGTGCTACTGAACACTAGACCTTATTCCTTCTCCCTAACTGTATTTTTGTACCCGGTAATCGTCCCTTCTTTATCTCCCCATCCCCACTACGCTTCCTAGCTTCTGGTAACCATTATTCTACTCTCTACCTTCATTTATTTTTTCAGCTCTTATATATTAGTGAGAACATACAATATATATATATTTTTTTTTTTTTTTTTTTTTTTGAGGCGGAGTCTCGCTCTGTCGCCCAGACTGGAGTGCAGTGGCCAGATCTCAGCTCACTGCAAGCTCCGCCTCCCGGGTTTCCGCCATTCTCCTGCCTCAGCCTCCCGAGTAGCTGGGACTACAGGCGCCCGCCACCTCGCCCGGCTAGTTTTTGTATTTTTAGTAGAGACGGGGTTTCACCGTATTAGCCAGGATGGTCTCGATCTCCTGACCTCGTGATCCGCCCGTCTCGGCCTCCCAAAGTGCTGGGATTACAGGCTTGAGCCACCGCGCCCGGCCTACAATATATATTTTTTAAATTATTATTATACTTTAAGTTCTAGGGTACATGTGCATAATGTGCAGGTTTGTTACATATGTATACTTGTACCATGTTGGTGTGCTGCACCCATCAACTCGACAGCACCCATCAATTCGTCATTTATATCAGGTATAACTCCCAGTGCAACCCTCCCCACTCCCCCCTCCCCATGATAGGCCCCAATGTGTGATGTTCCCCTTCCCGAGTCCAAGTGATCTCATTGTTCAGTTCCCACCTATGAGTGAGAACATGCGTTGTTTGGTTTTCTCTTCTTGTGATAGTTTGCTAAGAATGATGGTTTCCAGCTGCATCCATGTCCCTACAAAGGACGCAAACTCATCCTTTTTTATGGCTGCATAGTATTCCATGGTGTATATGTGCCACATTTTCTTAATCCAGTCTGTCACAGATGGACATTTGGGTTGATTCCAAGTCTTTGCTATTGTGAATAGTGCCGCAATAAACATATGTGTGCATGTGTCTTTATAGCAGCATGATTTATAATCCTTTGGGTATATACCCAGTAGTGGGATGGCTGGGTCATATGGTACATGTAGTTCTAGATCCCTGAGGAATCGCCATACTGTTTTCCATAATGGTTGAACTAGTTTACAATCCCACCAACAGTGTAAAAGTGTTCCTATTTCTCCACATCCTCTCCAGCACCTGTTGTTTCCTGACTTTTAATGATTGCCATTCTAACTGGTGTGAGATGGTATCTCATTGTGGTTTTGATTTGCATTTCTCTGATGGCGAGTGATGATGAGCATTTTTTCATGTGTCTGTTGGCTGTATGAATGTCTTCTTTTGAGAAATGTCTGTTCATATCCTTTGCCCACTTTTTGATGGGGTTGTTTTTTCTTGTAAATTTGTTTGAGTTCTTTGTAGTTTCTGGATATCAGCCCTTTGTCAGATGAGTAGATTGCAAAAATTTTCTCCCATTCTGTAGGTTGCCTGTTCACTCTGATGGTAGTTTCTTTTGTTGTGCAGAAGCTCTTTAGTTTAATTAGATCCCATTTGTCAATTTTGGCTTTCGCTGCCATTGCTTTAGGTGTTTTAGACATGAAGTCCTTGCCCATGCCCATGTCCTGAATGGTACTACCTAGGTTATCTTCTAGGGTTTTTATGGTATTAGGTCTAACATTTAAGTCTCTAATCCACCTTGAATTAATTTTCATGTAAGGAGTAAGGAAAGGATCCAGTTTCAGCTTTCTACTTGTGGCTAGCCAATTTTCCCAGCACCATTTATTAAATAGGGAATCCTTTCCCCATTTCTTGTTTCTCTCAGGTTTGTCAAAGATCAGATGGCTGTAGCTGTGTGGTATTATTTCTGAGAACTCTGTTGCGTTCCACTGGTCTATATCTCTGTTTTGGTACCAGTACCATGCTGTTTTGGTTACTGTAGCCTTGTAGTATAGTTTGAAGTCAGGTAGCGTGATGCCTCCAGCTTTGTTCTTTTGGCTTAGGATTGTCTTGGCAATGCGGGCTCTTTTTTGGTTCCATATGAACTTTAAAGCAGTTTTTCCAATTCTGTGAAGAAAGTCATTGGTAGCTTAATGGGGATGGCATTGAATCTATAAATAACCTTGGGCAGTATGGCCATTTTCACGATATTGATTCTTCCTATCCATGAGCATGGTATGTTCTTCCATTTGTTAGTCCTCTTTTATTTCACTGAGCAGTGGTTTGTAGTCCTCCTTGAAGAGGTCCTTTACATCCCTTGTAAATTGGATTCCTAGGTATTTTATTCTCTTTGAAGCAATTGTGAATGGAAGTTCATTCATGATTTGGCTCTCTGTTTGTCTGTTACTGGTGTATAAGAATGCTTGTGATTTTTGCACATTAATTTGTATCCTGAGACTTTGCTGAAGTTGCTTATCAGCTTAAGGAGATTTTGGGCTGAGACGATGGGGTTTTCTAAATATACAATCATGTCATCTGCAAACAGGGACAATTTGACTTCTTCTTTTCCTAACTGAATACCCTTGATTTCTTTCTCTTGCCTGATTGCCCTAGCCAGAACTTCCAACACTATGTTAAATAGGAGTGGTGAGAGAGGGCATCCCTGTCTTGTGCCAGTTTTCAAAGAGAATTTTTCCAGTTTTTGCCCATTCAGTATGATATTCACTGTGGGTTTGTCATAAATAGCTCTTATTATTTTGAGGTATGTTCCCTCAATACCGAATTTATTGAGCGTTTTTAGCATGAAGGGCTGTTGAATTTTGTCAAAAGCCTTTTCTGCATCTATTGAGATAATCATGTGGTTCTTGTCTTTGGTTCTGTTTATATACTGGATTAGGTTTATTGATTTGCGAATGTTGAACCAGCCTTGCATCCCAGGGATGAAGCCCACTTGATCATGGTGGATAAGCTTTTTGATGTGCTGCTGAATCCGGTTTGCCAGTATTTTATTGAGGATTTTTGCATCGATGTTCATCAGGGATATTGGTCTAAAATTCTCTTTTTTTGTTGTGTCTCTGCCAGGCTTTGGTCAGGATGATGTTGGTCTCATAAAATGAGTTAGGGAGGATTCCCTCTTTTTCTATTGATTGGAATAGTTTCAGAAGGAATGGTACCAGCTCCTCCTTGTACCTCTGGTAGAATTCAGCTGTGAATCCATCTGGTCCTGGACTTTTTTGGTGGGTAGGCTATTAATTATTGCCTCAATTTCAGAGCCTGCTATTGGTCTATTCAGGGATTCAACTTCTTCCTGGTTTAGTCTTGGAAGAGTGTAAGTGTCCAGGAAATTATCCATTTCTTCTAGATTTTCTAGTTGATTTGCGTAGAGGTGTTTATAGTATTCTCTGATGGTAGTTTGTATTTCTGTGGGGTCAGTGGTGATATCCCCTTTATCATTTTTTATTGTGTCTATTTGATTCTTCTCTCTTTTCTTCTTTATTAGTCTTGCTAGCGGTCTGTCAATTTTGTTGATCTTTTCAAAAAACCAACTCCTGGATTCATTGATTTTTTGGAGGGTTTTTTGTGTCTCTATCTCCTTCAGTTCTGCTCTGATCTTAGTTATTTCTTGCCTTCTGCTAGCTTTTGAATGTGTTTGCTCTTGCCTCTCTAGTTCTTTTAATTGTGATGTTAGAGTGTCAATTTTAGATCTTTCCAGCTTTCTCTTGTGGGCATTTAGTGCTATAAATTTTCCTCTACACACTGCTTTAAATGTGTCCCAGAGATTCTGGTATGTTGTATCTTTGTTCTCATTGGTTTCAAAGAACATCTTTATTTCTGCCTTCATTTTGTTATGTACCCAGTAGTCATTCAGGAGCAGGTTGTTCAGTTTCCATGTAGTTGAGCGGTTTTCATTGAGTTTCTTAGTCCTGAGTTCTAGTTTGATTGCACTGTGGTCTGAGAGACAGTTTGTTATAATTTCTGTTCTTTTACATTTGCTGAGGAGTGCTTTACTTCCAATTATGTGGTCAATTTTGGAATAAGTGCGATGTGGTGCTGAGAAGAATGTATATTCTGTTTATTTAGGGTGGAGAGTTCTATAGATGTCTATTAGGTCCGCTTGGTGCAGAGATGAGTTCAATTCCTGGATATCCTTGTTAACTTTCTGTCTCGTTGATCTGTCTAATGTTGACAGTGGAGTGTTGAAGTCTCCCATTATTATTGTATGGGAGTCTAAGTCTCTTTGTAAGTCTCTAAGGACTTGCTTTATGAATCTGGGTGCTCCTGTATTGGGTGCATATATATTTAGGATAGTTAGCTCTTCCTGTTGAATTGATCCCTTTACCATAATGTAATGGCCTTCTTTGTCTCTTTTGATCTTTGATGGTTTAAAGTCTGTTTTATCAGAGACTAGGATTGCAACCCCTGCTTTTTTTTGTTCTCCATTTGCTTGGTAGATCTTCCTCCATCCCTTTATTTTGAGCCTATGTATGTCTCTGCATGTGAGATGGGTCTCCTGAATACAGCAGACTGATAGGTCTTGACTCTTTATCCAGTTTGCCAGTCTGTGTCTTTTAATTGGAGCATTTAGTCCATTAACATTTAAGGTTAATATTGTTTTGTGTGAACTTGATCCTGCCATTATGATATTAACTGGTTATTTTGCTCGTTATTTGATGCAGTTTCTTCCTAGCCTCGATGGTCTTTACATTTTGGCATGTTTTTGCAATGGCTGGTACCGGTTGTTCCTTTCCATGTTTAGGGCTTCCTTCAGGGTCTCTTGTAAGGCAGGCCTGGTGGTGACAAAATCTCTAAGCATTTGCTTATCTGTAAAGGATTTTATTTCTCCTTCACTTATGAAACTTAGTTTGGCTGGATATGAAATTCTGGGTTGAAAATTCTTTTCTTTAAGAATGTTGAATATTGGCCCCACTCTCTTCTGGCTTGTAGAGTTTCTGCCGAGAGATCTGCTGTTAGTCTGATGGGCTTCCCTTTTTGGGTAACCTGACCTTTCTCTCTGGCTTCCCTTAAGATTTTTTCCTTCATTTCAACTTTGGTGAATGTGGCAATTATATGTCTTTGAGTTGCTCTTCTCGAGGAGTATCTTTGTGGCATTCTCTGTATTTCCTGAATTTGAATGTTGGCCTGCCCTACTAGGTTGGGGAAGTTCTCCTGGATGATATCCTGAAGAGTGTTTTCCAACTTGGTTCCATTTTCCCCCTCACTTTCAGGCACCCCAATCAGACGTAGATTTGGTTTTTTTACATAATCCCATACTTCTTGCAAGCTTTGTTCATTTCTTTTTCTTCTTTTTTCTTTTGGTTTCTCTTCTCGCTTCATTTCATTCATTTGATCCTCAATTGCTGATACTCTTTCTTCCAGTTGATCAAGTCGGTTACTGAAGCTTGTGGATTTGTCATGTATTTCTCGTGTCATGGTTTTCATCTCTGTCATTTCATTTATGACCTTCTCTGCATTAATTATTCTAGCTATCAATTCTTCCACTCTTTTTTCAAGACTTTTAGTTTCTTTGCGCTGGGTACGTAATTCCTCCTTTAGCTCTGAGAAGTTTGATGAACTGAAGCCTTCTTCTCTCATCTCGTCAAAGTCATTCTCTGACCAGCTTTGATCCGTTGCTGGCGATGAGCTGCGTTCCTTTGCAGGGGGAGATGCGCTCTTATTTTTTGAATTTCCAGCTCTTCTGCCCTGCCTCTTCCCCATCTTTGTGGTTTTATCTGCCTCTGGTCTTTGATGATGGTGACGTACTGATGGGGTTTTGGTATAGGTGTCCTTCCTGTTTGATAGTTTTCCTTCTAACAGTCAGGACCCTCAGCTGTAGGTCTGTTGGAGATTGCTTGAGGTCCACTCCAGACCCTGTTTGCCTGGGTATCAGCAGCAGAGGTTGCGGAAGATAGAATATTGCTGAACAGCCAGTGTACCTGTTTGCTTCTTACTTTGGAAGCTTCCTCTCAGGGGTGTATTCCACCCTGTGAGGTGTGGGGTGTCAGATTGCCCTTAGTGGGGGATGTCTCCCAGTCAGGCTACTCAGGGGTCAGGGACCCACTTGAGCAGGCAGTCTGTCCCTTCTCTGATCTCACCCTTTGTGTTGGGAGATCCACTGCTCTCTTCAAAGCTGTCAGACAGAGTTGTTTGCGTCTGCAGGGGTTTCTCCTGCTTTTTTTGTTGTTGTTTAGCTGTGCCCTTTCCCCAGAGGTGGAGTCTACAGAGACAGGCAGATTTCCTTGAGCTGCTGTGAGCTCCACCCAGTTCGAGCTTCCCAGCGGCTTTGTTTACCTACTTAAGCCTCAGCAATGGCGGGCGCCCCTCCCCCAGCCTCGCTGCTGCCTTGTGGTTAGATGGCAGACTGCTGTGCTAGCAATGAGGGAGGCTCCGTGGGCGTGGGACCCTCCCGGCCAGGTGTGGGGTATAATCTCCTGGTGTGCCCGTTTGCTTAAAGCGCAGTATTGGGTTGGGAGTTACCCGATTTTCCAGGTGTTGTGTGTCTCAGTTCCCCTGGCTAGGAAAAGGGATTCCCTTCCCCCTTGCGCTTCCCAGGTGAGGCGATGCCACGCCCTGCTTCAGCTCTCGCTGGTCAGGCTGCAGCAGCTGACCAGCACCGATTGTCCGGCACTCCCTAGTGAGATGACCCCAGTACCTCAGTTGAAAATGCAGAAATTCCCGGTCTTCTCTGTTGCTCGCGCTGGGAGTTGGAGACTGGAGCTGTTCCTATTCGGCCATCTTGCTCCCCAAAGTCTGTGTTCTTAACAAAGAATGTGTAACTTCCCGGGTGTTGAATTTTTGCGTTATTACTTCTGATGAAAGTGACCCTGTTACCACGAAGCGCTCTGCTATTTTCAATGCCACCTCCTTCCAAACGTAAAACAAAGGAGAAACTGCAGTGGAAACGTGGACTGCCCTGCGCCCCCTCCCAAGACCCACCTTCCGGACTGACGCCAATATTTGTTTTTTTGTGCCTAACTTATTTCATTTAACATAATATCCTTCAGTTCTATCTGTGCTGTTGCAAATGACAGGATTTCATTCTTTTTCATGACTAAGTAATATTTCATCATGCATATATACCACATTTTCTTTATCCATTTATCAACTGATGAGCCCTTAGATTGATTCCATATCTTGGTTATCTTGAATAGTGCTGCTATAAATATGGTGATGTGGCTGTCTAGATATTTCTTTTTTTTTTTTAATTTTCTTTTGAAACAGAATCTCACTCTATTGCCCAGGCTGGAGTGCACTGGTGCAATCTCGGCTCACTACAACCTCCACCTCCTGGGTTCAAGCGATTCTTGTGCCTCAGCCTCCAGAGCAGATGAGACTACAGGTGTACACTGCCACCCCTGGCTAACTTTTTGTACTTTTAGTAGAGACGGGATTTAACCATGTTGGCTAGGCTGGCCTCGAACTTTTGGTCTCAAGTGATCCGCTCACCTCAGCCTCCCAAAGTGTTGGAATTATAGGCATGAGCCACTGTGCCTGACCTAGATATCTCTTTGATATATTGTTGTCTTTTGGATAAGTCATTTTACCTGGAGTAAGATGATATCTAGTTGTAATTTTAATTTGCATTTCTTTGATTTTTAGTGATATTGAGCATTTTTTTCCATACATGTTAATCATTTGTATGTCTTTCTTTTTTTGTTTTTTGAGACAGAGTTTTGCTCTGTCGCCTAAGCTGGAGTGCAGTGATGCGATCTCAGCTCACTGCAACCTCCACCTCCCTGGTTCAAGTGTTTCTCATTCCTCAGCCTCCTGAGTGGCTGGGATTTCAGGCACACACCACCACACCCGGCTAATTTTTGTATTTTTTGTAGACCCTAGGTTTCACCATGTTGGCCGGGCTGGTCTCAAACTCCTGACCTCAAATGATCCCCCATCTTGGCCTCCCAAAGTACTGGGATTAGAAGTGCGAGCCACTGTGCCTGGCTTGTATGTCTTCTTTTGACAAATGTCTATTCAAATCTTTTGCCCATTTTAAAATCAGATTATTATTTTTTTGCTATTGAGTTGTTTGAACTACTGATATTTTATATAGTCTGGTTATTAATCCCTTGTCAGATGAGTAGTTTGCAAATGTTTTCTTCCATTCTGTGGGTTGTGTCTTCACTGTGTCAATTGTTTCCCTTGCTGTGCAGAAGCTTTTCAGCTTGACATGACCCCATTCATCCATTTTTGCTTCTGGTGCCTGTGCTTTTGAAGTCTTACTCAAAAAATCTTTTTTTTTTTAAATATTTGTTTTTATTTTTCTTTTCTTTTCTTATTATTATTATACTTTAAGTTCTAGGGTACATGTGCACAACGTGCAGGTTTGTTACATGTGTATACATGTGCCATGTTTGTGTACTGCACCCATTAACTTGTCATTTACACTAGGTATATCTCCTAATGCTATCCCTCCCCACATCCTGCTCCCCACAATAGGCCCTGGTGTGTGATGTTCCTCTTCCTGTGTCCAAGTGATCTCATTGTTCACTTCTCACCTATGAGTGAGAACATGCGGTGTTTGGTTTTCTGTTCTTGTGATCGTTTGCTCAGAATGATGGTTTCCAGCTGCATCCATGTCCCTACAAAGGACACGAACTCATCATTTTTTATGGCTGCATAGCATTCCATGTGTATATGTGCCACATTTTCTTAATTCAGTCTGTCACTGATGGACATTTGGGTTGATTCCAAGTCTTTGCTATTGTGAGTAGTGCTGCAATAAACATACGTGTGCGTGTGTCTTTATAGCAGCATGTTTTATAATCCTTTGGGTATATACCCAGTAATGGGATGGCTGGGTCAAATGGTATTTCTAGTTCTAGATCCTTGAGGAATCACCACACTGTTTTCCACAATGGTTGAACTAGTTTACAGTCCCACCAACAGTGTAAAAGTGTTCCTATTTCTCCACATCCTCCCCAGCACCTGTTGTTTCCTGATTTTTTAATGATTGCCATTCTAACTGGTGTACTAGTGTGAGATGGTATCTCATTGTGGTTTTGATTTGCATTTCTCTGATGGAGAGTGATGATGAGCATTTTTTCATGTTCTGTTGGCTGTATGAATGTTATACACCAGTAACAGACAAACAGAGAGCCAAATCATGAATGAACTCCCATTCACAATAGGTTCAAAGATAATAAAATACCTAGGAATCCAATTTACAAGGGATGTAAAGGACCTCTTCAAGGAGGACTACAAACCACTGCTCAGTGAAATAAAAGAGGACACAAACAAATGGAAGAACATACCATGCTCATGGATAGGAAGAATCAATATCGTGAAAATGACCATACTGCCCAAGGTAATTTGTAGATTCAATGTCATCCCCATTAAGCTACCAATGACTTTCTTCACAGAATTGGAAAAAACTACTTTAAAGTTCATATGGAACCAAAAAAGAGCCCGCATTGCCAAGACAATCCTAAGCCAAAAGAACAAAGCTGGAGGCATCACGCTACCTGACTTCAAACTATACTACAAGGCTACAGTAACCAAAACAGCATGGTACTGGTACCAAAACAGAGATATAGACCAATGGAACAGAACAGAGTTCTCAGAAATAATACCACACATCTACAGTCATCTGATCTTTGACAAACCTGAAAAAAACAAGAAATGGGGAAAGGATTCCTATTTAATAAATGGTGCTGGGAAAATTGGCTAGCCGTAAGTAGAAAGCTGAAACTGGATCCTTTCCTTACTCCTTATACGAAAATTAATTCAAGATGGATTAGAGACTTAAATGTTAGACCTAACACCATAAAAACCCTAGAAGAAAACCTAGGTAATACCATTCAGGACATAAGCATGGGCAAGGACTTCATGTCTAAAACCCCAAAAGCAATGGCAACAAAAGCCAAAATTGACAAATGGGATCTAATTAAACTAAAGAGCTTCTGCACAACAAAAGAAACTACCATCAGAGTGAACAGGCAACCTACAGAATGGGAGAAAATTTTTGCAGTCTACTCATCTGACAAAGGGCTAATATCTAGAACCTACAAAGAACTCAGACAAATTTACAAGAAAAAAACAGCCCACCCCATCAAAAAATGGGCAAAGGATATGAACAAACACTTACTCAAAAAATCTTTACTCAGACCAGTGTCCTGAAGTGTTTCTTCAATGTTTTCTTCTCAAGAAATGTTTTTAGTTTCAGGTCTTAGACTTAAGTCTTTAATCCACTTTGATTTGACTTTTATATATGACAAGAGATAGGCATCTGGTTTCATTCTGCTGTGTTTGGATATCCAGTTTTGTGAGCACCATTCACTGAAGAGACTGTTCTTTCCCTAATGTATGTTCTTGGTATCTCTGTCAAGAAAGATTTGGCTTTAAATACATGGATTTATCTCTGTGTTCTCTATTCTGTTCTGTTGGTCTATGTGTCTGTTTTTATGCCAATACCATATTGTTTTGGCTACTATAGCTTTGTAGTATAATTTGAAGTCAGGTAATGTAATGCTTCCAGCTTTGTTCTTTTTGCTCAGTATTGTTTTGGCTATCCTAGGTGTTTTGTGGTTCTATATAAATTTTTGGACTTTTTTTTCTATTTCTGTGAAGCATGTCATTGATAGGGATTGCACTTAATCTGGAGATTGCTTTTGATAGTACAAACATTTAAAGCAATTTTAAATGTTTTTATTTCAATAGGTTTTTAGGGGAGCAGGTGGTGTTTGGTTACATGAATAGGTTCTTTAGTGGTGATTTCTGAGATTTGGGTGCATTCATCACCTGAGCAGTGTACACTGTACCCAATGTGTAGTCTTTTATCCCTCTCCACCCCTCACCCTTTCCTTCAAGTCCCCAAAGTCCAATGTATCATTCTTATGGCTTTCCATACTCATAGCTTAACTCCCACATATGAGTGATAACATGTGATGTTTAGTTTTCCATTCCTGAGTTACTTCACTTAGAATAATAGTCTCCGATTCCATCCAGGTTGCTGCAAAAGCCATTATTTTGTTCCTTTTTATTCCTAAGTAGTATTCCATTGTGTGTGTGTGTGTGTATATATGTGTGTGTATATATATATACGCCACATATATGTGCCATACGTGTGTGTGTGTGTATATATATATATGCCACATTTTCCTTATCCACTTGTTGACTGATGGGATTGGAGCTGGTTCCATATTTTTGCAACTGCAAATAGTGCTGCTATAAACATGCGTGTGCAAGTATCTTTTTTTATGTCTGTTTTCAATAGTGTGTTGGTGCACACCTACTCCACCTACTCAGGAGGCTGAGGCACAAGAATTGCTTGAGCCCATAAGCCTAGATCACACCACTGCACTCCAGCCTGGGTGACAGAGAGAGACTCCATCTCAAGATATACAGATGGTCAAAAAGGATATGGAAAAATGCTCAACATCATCACTAATTATCAGGGAAATGCAAATCAAAACCATAATGTGCTACCAACTCACTTCTGCAAGAATGGCCATAATAAAAAATCAAAAGATAATAGATGTTGGCATGGATGCAGTGAAAAGGGAACACTTTTACACTGTTGGTGGGAATGTAAACTAGTACAGCCACTGTGGAAAACAGTGTGGTGATTCCTTAAAGAACTAAAAGTAGATCTACCATTTGATTCAGCAATCCCCTATTAGGTATCTACCCAGAGGAAAAGAAGTCATGATATGAAAAACATACTTTCAGTATTTTATAGTTTTCATTGTAGAGATCTTTTACAGCTGTGGTTAATTCCTAGTATTTTATTTTATTTGTAGCTATTATTAGCAGAATTAGTTTCTTGGTTTATTTTTCAGATTGTTCACTGTTGGCATATATAAATGTTACTGATTTTTTGTATGTTGATTTTGTATCCTGAAACTTTACTGAATTTATCAGTTTTAATAGATTTTTGTGGAGTCTGTAGGTTTTTTTCCAAAATATAGATCATATAATCTTCAAAAAAGGATAATTTTACTTTTTATTTTCCAGTGTGGATGTCCTTTATTTCTTTCTCTTGTTCTAATTGCTCTGCCTAGGACTCCTAGTACTGTGTTCAATAACAGTGGTGAAAGTGGGCATCCTTGTCTTGTTCCAAATCTTAGAGGAAAGACTTTCAGTTTTTCCCATTCAGTATGATACCAGATATGGGCTTGTCATATATAGCTTTTATCAAGTTGAGGTATGTTCCTTCTATACCCAGTTTTTTAAGAGTTTTTATCATGAAGTGATGTTGAATTTTACTGAATGCTTTTTTGGCATCTATTGAAATGATCATATGGTTTTGTGTTGTTCATTCTGTTGATATGATGTATTACAATTCTTGATTTGCATATGTTGAGCCATCCTTGCATCCTTGGGATGAATTGTACTTGATTATGATGAATGATCTTCTCAATATGTTGTTGAATTTGGTTTGATAATATGTTGTTGAGGATTTCTGCATCTACGTTCACCAGAGTGGTCTGCAGCTAGTGGTGAAGCTAGCTAGGACTGAGCTCCTCCTACCAGGGCAGGGAATTACCCTCCAGGCTAAAATGCTTCCCCAGTGAGCACTTGCAGAACTCTTCCCTGTGCTGTGTTCTTCTGTGATAGGGAAATGCTAAGTTCCAATGCAAAGTTCCACACTCACTTCACTCTCCCTCCCCTAACACATGGATTTTCTCTCTGTGTGGCATTGTCTGGGGTTGGGAGACGGGTGGAGCAGAAATTCAAGACTGTCCTTCCTACCCTCTTCAATGACTCTTTCCTTGAAATTATATTCAAATTAGGTACTGTGATTGCTCACCTTATTTTTTTAGTCCCATGAAAGTGCTTTTTGCATGGATAATTGTTTAATGTTGTGTTCCTGCAGGGAGACAATCACTGGAGGGCTCTCTTAGACTATCTTGCTCCGCCTTCTCCCTTAAGGTTCTCTTTTAAAATAACACATATTTAGATTAAAAAAAAAAACAAACCTGATTTGTGATTCTATATATTCTTTCTTTTTAATTTTTTTTCATTCTTTGCCTTGCTATAAAACTCTATAAAGGGTAATTAACACATCTGTTACAAATTAGTGCATATAAATTTATTTTGTGTCATTTTATTATATATTTTCTGTTCATTATGCTGTCTATTGTTTCTCTTTTTTCCAGGAATATAGTATGCTTCTCCATGTACTTCAATTTTTTTTCCGTCTTACAATAAGAGTTTGTAAGTGTGATCATATGAGATTTTGTACATTATGGTATTTATTACTGTAGTCAGTGAATTTTCTTCATTTCATTTCTTACTGATACAGTACTTTAAAATGTAGATTTTTGCATATGTTTCATCAATGCCACTATCTAATAAAATTATCTTTTTACTTTGAATAGATTGTTGGAAAATAGTCTTTTTGTGTTTTGTAGATATACAATAATGTTGCTTATAACACAAAGATGATTTTTTTCTTTTATTCTGATATTTATTCCAAATATATAATTCTTTTTATCAGGTATATATAGTTTCCTTCTATTCATATTAGTCAGAGGTTTTTTTTATGACGTATGTCTTTTTGGAGGCTATTAGTAAAACTGTAGGCTCTTCTTCTTTAATCAATTCTTATATAACATTATTTCAACCTAAATTTTATGTGGAAAGTTTATTTTATAGCTTTTAGGAATCATTTTTCTTTCCTTTCAGCATCTGCATACAATAAAGCGGGTAATATTACTACAATAATAATACAATGTGATGTATCATTTATTTAATGGTATAATTTAATAACTTTATAAATGATCTTAATCTTAAATTTCTAGTAATCTAAAGATCTGAAGGTCTTTATATTTCTCATTTGTACTTTACTTCATTTTATAGTGGGAAATTGTACTTCAAAGCTGGATTTTGGAAGTACTGTTTGCAAATACTAATTTTCTGTAATACTTGTTTTTCTCATAATGGGCTGTTGTGTTCAGATAAAAATATATGTGAAAGATGTCATAAGATATGAAGAACTCTGCAGTGGTTACTCACTGTTCGTATACTAAGTGCTCAGTCAGTATCTGTTAATTCAATTTGATACCTAACTTGGCCACCTTAACAGCATACTTCCTTTTTCAATGATCTAGATCCTTTTAAAAAGGAATATGTGATCCTGTGCCCAGGGATGCGTTAGGTATGTAGGAATTATTTACTTACAGATGAATTACAACATAAAGCCTTTTCTAAAGGCAGATTTTAGGGCTTGTTTTTACTGTCGATGCTGACAACACATCTGTGAAATACATGCTTCCCAGTGGTCATTTTGGTCAAACATGAAGCTGAGCAGATGCATGCTTGAGCTCCAACCACCTGGCAGGCCTTTGTTGACTTGGCAAGAGTCTCCAGGCTGGGAAATTTGAAGAACACATTTCATTCCAGCTGAAGGCAGGATGATGAGTTGATGATTTGCTGTGAGACCCAAGGTTTACTATAGGGATTTATATTCGGAATGAAATGGGAAGCTTGGGGATTTGTATCCATCGGGCACAAGGACCAGGAGCCAGAAGGTGAATTATAGACTAAAGCTGTTTCACCAGCTGGTGAGACTTTGCAATTCAATTCCAATGCAGGTAGAACTGCATTCATTAACAAAGGTCAATCAGGCAAACTGGCATAGACCTTGCCAGAGTCTTTACCTACAAGGGAAACATCTTTCCACAAGGTAAGTGGAGACTTAGAAAATATTCCCTGTGGTTTCTCCTAGGTTGAGTTTCATGAACCATTTCCCAAGTAAAGAACCTCAGAATGTCTTCTTCTGCTTTGTGGTCATCAGATGTGTTCAGGTATCAGAGTTCCTGGGAGTCACATGCTCCTTACAGAAAAATAATACCTCATTATCAAAGATTACTATTAGTCATAAAATAATTTAATAAACATTTTGGTTTTAAATATTATTTCATTGGTGGTTAAATTCTAGTATAAACTTAATATTAGCCAAGGCTTTCTTATTTTATGAGCTCTGGCTTCAACACACAATTCCTTGCCCATGGACAGCTAAAACTCTTCTCAGGATTTCTGTGAGTTTCTGGGTATTTAAATCCTCAGCATCACAGAAATCATTTTGAGGTTTTTACAAAAAAATTGAAAGTGCATGGGAATGACATTGTTCACTGAGCAGCAAACAACTTAAAAACTATACCTGAGCCATCCCTGTTCTTAAAATCCTCTGGGCCATTCTGCCACCAAGAGTTTCTCGTTGACCTGTTGGTTCATCAGTGCCCAAACTGCATGATCTCATTGAGTCTTTTCTTGGTGTCTCCTCCCCTGGTTTCTTTATGAACTTCTTCTGTCTTAGAGAGCCTTGGAAACTGAATTATTCTCTTAAACTTTTAAGTACAAAGCCATACAGAATGGCTTTGTACTTAATGGACAGAATGGAACAGTTTATGTTCAATGGACATTGTCTTTCTGAGCAGGTAGTTGTGATTTTAAGTAACAGATACTTTTTCCTGGTTCACCAATATAGATGAGTGGCATCCAGTCCCAATGTTTTAAAAAAGAATTATAAGAGAGAACAATTAACGATTTATCTAGCTTGTGGATGACCAGTCTGGTGAGGGGATAGTGGTAGAAACACTAGGCTAAAAATAAGCTTCCCAGGTAGGTATACTGAGCCTCTGTAACCAGCCTACTTCTGACCTTTCTCCTCCACCCTCCCTCCATCATTGCTCACCATGTATTCAACTGCCTATGGAGCCAGGCAGGCAGCAAATGCTTACAAGAAGAAAACCAGAGAAAATGTGTCCTGTCTAAAGGGAACAGCCTTGACTGGGCTCTCATCAATTTTTGCATGTGGGAATGTGGGAACCATGTTGCCATATCTTCTGGTTTTTACAAAATAATCTAGAAATTTTGATTTGATACAAAATTTTCTAATTAGACATAAGCCTAACAAAACATGTCTGGGGGCAATATTTAGAATGCAGCTACCAGTTATTCTATATTCTAGACCTTTCTCTCTGTCTCAACATGCTTCTTTCACTACATGTTGTGACAAACATCTTGGCATCCTTCAGGGCTCAGTTCAAATGGCCCCTTTTCTCTGTTTTGTCATTCTCTCCTATAGATATTCCCAAATAGTTTTATGCACGTCTTCACCACTACTACTTCTCCTTGTCCTTCTCCTTCTCCTCCTCCTCCTCCTCCTCCTTCTCTCTCTCTCTCTGTCTCTCTCTCTCTCTTTTTTTTTCCAAGTCTTGCTCTGTCATCAAAACTGGAGTGTAGTGGCGATCTCAGCTCACGGCAACCTCTGCCTCCTGGGTTCACGTGATTCTTGTGGCTCAGCCTCCCGAGTAGCTGGGATTACAGATGTGCGCCTTCACCCCACCTGGCTAATTTTTGTATTTTTAGTAGAGACGGGGTTTTGCCATGTTGATCAGACCGGTACTTCTTTGCGACAGAATTATCTCTTCAAATATCTCTTTCTAAATGTGTCATGGCATTTTTTTTCTTTTTTTTCTTTTTGCTGGTCTGCTTGCTTTGCTACATTGTGAAAAACTTAAAGACGGGGACCATGTTAACCATCCTTTCATCCTTAGAATCTGGCATAGCACTTAGCACATAGTAAGCTCTCAACATTTGTTGAATGCATGAAGGAAATAGACATGATTCTGGGATCTGAGACCTGAGATCTGTTTTCTGCTTTACCTCTCAAATTCTTTTTGCTATAAGGCAAGGCATTGTGATCAAGTGTAATGTACATTGCCTTTGAAAAATTGTTATTCCTAATCTTTGGGAGCAAGCAAAACAAATAGCTGATACAATCTATATGGAAAACTAATGTGAAAAAAACTTACTGGTTGTATTGATCAAATGTCTAGGCTCTTTCCTTGAAAAGTCTGTTTTTGAAGAGTATTTTCCTGTGCAGTTTATTGACAGCGATTGGGCAGGCATTTGTTCTTGCCAGGGTTGGGGGGAATGTGTGAGCAAGGTACAAGGTGGAAGCTGGATGAAACTGTAAGCATCTGGAACTCTTTTTTTCTGGAATGTGAATTAGAAAGAGCAATTTAACTGCTACCTTGAATCTATGTAAAAAAGAGATTTAAATTTTACTAAGGAATAAATTAGTATTTCCCCCAAAATACTCTCAGATGGTCATTCAACCATCTGCGAATTGAGGTCTCCACAAGTGTAGATTAAAATTACTTTTAGAATTTAAAATCCTAACTTCAGGGAGGAATGGTATTTTCAAAAGGAGAATTTAAATAGAGAAAACTTAGAGCCCCCTCCCTGTTATCCTGAAATAATTCGTTTGATTAAAAAAATCAATAAACGTGAAGATTTTCTTTTAGTTGGAAGATGTAGAATTAAGATCTGTGCCAAGGGATTATTTTAATAGCAAACATTTTTATGACTTTTTTCTTCAAGACTAGAAACATTTTAGGGCTTAATGGCTTTAAGCACAAGACAAAAAAATCAAGTTTCTGTGTATGTCACGTTTTTAGATTGTCTACTATGTGTGCAGGGAATTTTGAGGTGTAATGAACAAGAATTCTCTAGCCAATGATGTGGATGTGTGGTTTGAGAAGAAAAGGTTTCCGGCAACTGAGGGGCGTGAGAGTTGCTATTTATTTTGGGAAAGTCTTTCCTGACTCTTCTCTCTCCACTCGCCTACTTCCAACCCATCCCACCTTAAAATAATGTTTAATCTTTCCAAAGGGGGAAAATCCAAATGGCATTAAAGCCAAGCAAGTTTGAAGACTGCAGGACTTTAGGCTTGTAACATGTGGTGAGGATGGAAAGTACAGAGGAGGAAGTTGTTAACAGTCTAGATGATACCAGGTGGTAGCTCAGTATGGCTCACAGCTCGGGTAGAACTTGTCCTGCCATTTGGTGAGTCTCTTCTGCTGCCACTTGGAGCTGTAAAGGAATTCTTAATTCCCTTCTTCATCCTCCTGGTTAAATATTTTTACCTTGCTGCGAGAAGGTGTTGTAAATTCTTTTGGTTCATGTTTAAATACAGTGGGCCATTCGATCCCTGGGGAATCTGCATGAGTTAATAAACAAATACCCTCTTCACATGGGAGGCCTCTGTGGTATCTAGAAATTGAGATTAAGTGCCTGTGTTCTAGAGTCATCTTAATCACTGCATATTCCTTCATGATCCAAACCTTGCAGATTGAAAATTCTTCTCTTTGGTGCCCCATGTGAGACATAGTAATCTTTGCAAAGCCCTCAGGAGCCTGGGAGTCAGCTTTCTACCCAGTAAAAGTCCTTGAGGGAAGGAAGTACAAAGAGGTTTAGGTATGAGTCAGAGGAGGGGAAATAAAGGGGGAATAGTACAGATGAAGTTCTCAAAAAAATTCTCTTCCATAATGGACAGATATTCCTTTATTCTTCATACATAAGGTTTGAGATCAGGTATTTTCCCACCATGGGCCAACATGCACAAATCAATCTGTGTTGATCATCTTTTTATCCTGGTGCTTTGACATCGTGGGCCTCACTGTTGCAGGAAAGACTGCCCCTTCCGGGGCTACCCAGTTCCTTGAGACAGTTAATTATTTGCCTCTGAGCCCACTTTTTGAATGCAAATTCACCAATCCAGAGTCCACACTCCCCACCATCTTTATTGAGCTCTCACACAGGGTGACACTAGCTTCCTTGCCGAATCGCCTAGAGCCAGGTACTAAACAACTAGAGACAGCCACCACACCACAGAGTCAACTGAAATTATTCAAATTAGTCAATCCTAAACCTCCTTAGTCTACTTTACCTGTTCCTTTTCACAACCACAATAAAGGGTCTTACTCACATGTCCCCCTTGTTCCCTCTGCCTCCTGGCACTTACACCGGTGCTTCCCCTTGTGCTCTGTGTGGTGTGGCATATCCCCTTCTCTTGGAAACTGTGAGTAACAAACTATCTTCTCAATGGTAATTGTCTCCTGATCTCCTGGCTTCACAATACCTGAATATTACTAAAACCTACATTGTAACACAAGTGCCTGCAAAAACCATGTTCTAAATGGATATGACTGGCATCGATGACATAGACAGGATCCCTGATTGGTCTCCATGTCAAGAATCTGTGTTCCTGGTTGTTCTGATGATGTTCTTCAAATGAACACAACTTGTTTTTATGAGCAGATTAAATTGTGAGGGATAGCAGGGACAAGAGAGAATTTTTATTGTGCAAACAACCAGACTGCGAGCAAGGACTGAAAGATGTATCAATTTTATTAAAAGTTTCTTTAAAATACTTTAAGTTCTAGGGTACATGTGCACAGTGTGCAGGTTTGTTACATATGTACACATGTGCCATGTTGGTGTGCTGCACCCGTTAACTCGTCATTTACATTTAGGTATATCTCCTAATGCTATCCCTCCCCGCTCCCCACTACCCCACGACAGGCGTGTGAGTTAATAAGACAGAGATAGGTTTGGACATACACTTGCTCTGCTTAGTCTCAATGAGCAGAACTAGCTATAACTTGGGTGAAAGATGTGAGAGGAAAGATTTTTATCTTACTATTAAGAAACTAATTAAACAATTAACATTATTAAAAAGCCAAATGGGCTATGGTGGGTAATAATGAATTCAAGAGTAGAGCTAAATAGAGAATAACAGATAATCTGTAGTGACATCTTATAATTTTGTTTGTAGCTGGTGTAGCAGTTGTAATAAGGGTTACTCTTTATAATTATTTATATTATATCTTTTTCTTCTGTATATCCACCTTTCTTGGACCCAGCCCATAGATTCCATGAGGGCTAAGTCTGTACCTGTCATATTTCACGATTGCATTATTAGTGACTTTGTTGGCATTGTAGTGGGTCAATAAATACGTGTTGAATAAATAAGTTGAATACATGTTTGTTGCAGTATCTGACAGAAGATGAAATTAGAGACTTTCCTGAATTTCTTTCATATTTGGGTCAGGACTTCTAACTGTTCCTAAACCCTGTTTACTTTTCTCTGTGGGCACACAGAACTAACTAGGCTATGTATCTCAGCCCCCTCCACTGCTGTGGTGCTATGGGATTAATTCTGGGTGATGAAGTGTGGGTAGGCCTAGCCCATGTAAATCTGCTGTGTAATCCTGCATGTTCTTTCTTGCTTCCTTCATCTTCTAGCCACATGCAAGGCATCTAGCGACTAGATAGACATCTAAAATGACATTTGATCTGCTGTTTTGACTGCTGTAACAGGAACATATGTTCACAGATATAATGGTTTCCATCTCTTAAAAAAGTAGGAATTTTTCTAAAATTTCTTACCTGGGCAGGGATATACTTCAGTAAGTAATCAGTTATCCAGATTCTCTACTTTTTGACTGAGATTTTGTGATTTGATCAAATCAGACTGGAAAGTTGCAGAAGGGCGTGCCAACACCAGGCTCTGATGCCGAATTTGCTTTACACATTAACCTCCCAGATCTCTCTGTTTCTTGTTTCCTGCCCAGCTGAGTCTTCTGTGAAAATCCGAGAAGATATGTCTAATATCAAGCTCCTTCTCTTGTTGCTTTTGGCTAAATCTTTGGAGAAAGGGAAAGACCATTCTTTCAATGTCCATTGCCAGTGGGCCACCACTTTCCTTCTCATTGCTTATGGTGAAAAGCATGTCTATGTCTGACGATTCTGCTGGAGGGTGATTTTCTCAAGGGCAAAGTCAGTGAAATCACAGCAAATAGTTGGGAAGCTAGAAGTAGAAAAGGAGAGCAGACTCCAATAAATGTAGTTGACACATGTATTGAGTGCCACCATGCCATGACCTACCTCATGATCCCGGGTAGTTTAAAGGTCTCTGAGACACAGCTGTCAAGAATTTTACAGTCTCTTGGAATAATATTGACTCAACCAGTTAAGCTTAGCAAGTTCAAGTTCAGAAAACAATGAGAGAAAACTTACAGCATGGTGACTTTGTAATCTGAGACACCTCACTGCTAACATGTTATTAGAAGTTTCACTTCACTTCTGCCTCTTCTCTAAATGGATTAAGGAGCTGCTGCCACCTGGAATATGTGGCCACACCTAGGCTATGTCTTTGGTAGTTGCCATGCCTCATGCACACTGGCCTAGTGTGATTGTGGAAATGTGTCACTAGGACTTGCTCTTAATTAAAGAAGAGGATCTATGAACAGAACAAAGCTTTGTGCATAAAACATGCTTAATTTATAATTTTTGATAACTCTATCAAAAGCTAATAATTGTCATGTTATATGGTCCAAGCTGAATTTTAAAATGATAAGTTTTATCTTGTATTGCAATGCTGCATAGATCTAGGTTTCTGAAAAAACTTTAGATGACTTTTTAGCCAAGAGTTCTATGACCAGTCATTGACGACAACTGACATGAGCGTGGGATAGGTTGAGGTAATATGTTTGCCATCTCTGACTAGACACTTGAAGACCTCATTATAAACCAAGGGACCTACATGGTGCTCTCACAGAACCATCAGTGCAGTTCTCTGTTTCTGTAATCTCTGAGCAGAGCCACATGGGATCTGAATGTCTTGAGTAGAGATATGGCTTGAAACATACTGGAAGGCTTTTCATTGGTTCCAAAGACCAGCAAAGGTTGGAAGAAACTTTACAGAAGGGTTTCCAGGGCTCATCCTGTCACTTGCATCAGTGCTTTTACTTTTAAAATCTGTTAAATCTTGCTTTAAACTACTGTACTTGGAGCATTTCAGCTCTGGGGACCCCAGTCTGCAGCAACTTCCAAGCACCTGAAAAATTGCTGACCTGTCTTGGAGCTACCTTTTTCAACATCACTGTGAGTCTGTGATTATCTTCAATTGCTTCCTAATCCAGCTCCAAATGAGATTCAGAGCATTCATATGTTGGTGGGCATTGATTTTGGTATCAATCAAATCAAGGAGCAGCTTGATTCAAAACCAAAAAAATCAGATGCAGAGACTTAATCATTAATTATCTGAAAGCTTTCATCAGATGTAGGGATTGTCACATCCATTTCAAACCTGCTGCATGTTATTTCAACAAAGTGCTTGCAAGGGAGTTGCTTATGGCTCTGCTAGCTGGGGCTTCCTTTTATTAAAGTGCTGAGAAAAAGAGAGTTATTATCTTTGAGAGATGCTGCTCTCATTTTAATTGTAACTTGGTAAGCTATTTGGCTAGAATGGACTCTGAGTCTTTTCTCAATGAATATTTCTAACTCAGGCCAGGTCCCTGAGGACACAAGAATTTCCTGAAAAAAAAAAAATTAACCATTACTTATTAGAAAAAGGAAAACTCTGTAGGTAAGAACCCATGGGGTAATGTTTTCAAAGCTAAATCTTATCTTTTCTACCCATTCCTTGTTCCCAGGGGTGAGAGTGGGAATTGGGGTGGGGAGGAAAGAAAACCATTAGGCAGGTCCTTTTTTCTTTTTCTTCTTTTAATTTTGTTCAGCATTAAAGGAGGGAACTTCATAAACATTGATTGTCATTTACAGAAAACATTCAGAAATCATGTGTGCATTATCCGGGAATGCTAACAGTATTGAACTAATAATTTACAGGACATAAAATAAGGACAAAAACCTATTACATTCTAAAGTAATATAAAACTCTTTTTTAATTGTTAGGGAGTGCTGTTTTATTCTAGTATATTTATAATTAAAAAAACTCAATGCTTACTTCCTAAATGACTCAGGCTGCAGTTTTACTCACATACACAGAAATTAGGGCTTATATATTAAACAAGGAGAGAGAGATCAGAAAATTGTAGATTTTAAAACTATATATGTCACTGGGTTTATTTGTGATTTGCCTTTTGCCTCTACAGGCCAATAAGAATACATGGTAATATGTAATTAAACTCCAGAAAAATCAGTGGTGACTATAAGAGACATTATTGTTTTAAAAAAGTAGAATTATTATGCTTTTTATTTTACATACTTGTGGCAACACAACTTTTATGCATTGCCAACAGTGGTGTGCATGCTAATGAGATGCAAACTGTGCCCCTCCCATGCTGCCCCCCAGGCGCAGTAGGTTAATGGGCACAGCCAAGCCCCAGGCAGCCCAAGGTTTCACAGGACTTAGAGTCGCTCTTCACTTTACAAGTGTAGGCTGGAGCTGAGGTGAAAACATTAAATCTCTGAATGTTGGAAGTATATGAAAATCATTTCTCTCAATCCTAAAAGCAAGGAAGCATTGTCAGGGATTTCAAAAATATTGGAATGTCTCATTTAAATCTAAATATCTTTTTATTATTATAAATCGATCATCATAAAATACTAGCCTTTTAAAGTCATATTTGGGATGCAGGAAAAGCATCAGTTTCAACGACTTGCTCCTGCCTGTGTTGCTATAGCTCATGACACCTTGGATTTTCCTCCCTCTCAGTCTCTCCCCAACCCTCCCCCAGGTTCTTTACAACATTTATTTGGTGAAGGTCAGTTATGGCTTCAGCAAATGTGTGGTCTGACCTCAGGTTATTAATAAGAAATAAATGTGTACAAAAATATTTTGTTCATCAGAAAGCGGAGTTTGTTTTCTTTAAGCTATTCCATGCAGAAAGGATTTGGACAAAGCCATTTGCTACAAGGAAAGATGACTTAACTCAGGCAATTTTTTCTTTTTAAAAAATTTTCCTTTTTCATATTGTCTAGTTAGAGATGGAGTTTGCAGGTCTTAGGCCGATCTTCAATACAAACTCTTTGGAGCAGATTTAATTGACAGCCCTGTCCCTTTCTCAGTCATATTACAAAAAGAAGCATACACTTAACACCAATGACCCGTCAAGATGCTTAAACCGTTACAACCAGTTTCCATTAAAAAACTGAGAAGTACATAACACGCAGAAAGGAAGCAAGTACATATTTGCTCTTTGTTGATTTCCCCCTCTAAAAAAATTGTTACAAAGTCTTATGCTTAAACAGAGACATAGAAAAATCAGTGTACTCACTGTCTCCAGTTATTTACAGCAAAAATTACAGAGACAGCATACATTGTATTAGACCTTCCACAAGCATATATTAAAAGTAATTACATTTGAAAAAATATTTTTATTTTTCCTCTACATTTCTACAATACATACTCAGTTTTCTGTGGGTGTAATTTTTCTTTCTTGTGTGTGTGTGTTAATCAGATGAAGCAGACGGCACTGTGCTTGGATGTGGGATTTGTAGCTTTCCAGACATACCTAATGTGTGTCTACGTATGGTTGTGACAGAGGCACGCGAATGCTTGCCACTAACCACTGCCAGAAGAGTATAGTTGAATACAAGGATCGTGCTGCCCAGCTGGGGTGCAGATGCCCTGTGCTGCCCTGAGCAGGGCTCATTCAATTCCGGTAACCCTTGTGCTTTATTTTTGGCCATGAGAACAATCACTGAGCTGCTTTCTCTGATCCACTGGAGGCCATGCTTACGGTCACGCAGGAGGCAAAGATTACTATGGCCCATTCACATCGGAGGAATTTCAGCAGCTTAGGAAAAAAGTGCACAAACAGAAAACCTCCATCTGCTGCATAGGTCCACGGTCTGCACTTCCAAACAATGGAGGACTACATGGTCACGACTATAGAATAAATTCTTCACATACGACGAAGGGAAAATAAACACTTGTCACAGATATTGAAGTCACACAGTTAAAGAAACATGTCGAGACCCAAAAGAATAAAAGTCACGTATTTGCCTTTCAGAAAAAAGTGGCAAGATATCTAGCCCCCTGACTCTATGAAGAAGGGAGTTTGGGCAAGACAAGTTGAAGTGCCTTTTAGAAGCCATCACTAAATTGAATTGTTTTCATTTTTAGACTGTTGGCTATTTTGTAAACTGACCTCCTGTTATATCCTCTAGTTGTGACAATCAAATACGAAAACAAAATAGAGTATCATAAGGGGAAGATCTCCATCCCCTCCTTCCAAAACTAATATCATTCTAATATTGCCCAGGGTTGAATCTGGCCGGACTTGCTGCAGTTGAGCTGGTCCCAGATGCGATGTTGCTTTAAACCAGAGGCTGCAAGCTGACCATTTACGGGCCCTCTTCTGCTCAGTGATGTATTTGTTTGGTCTGCACTAAGCTCTGAATCAACTGCCATTATGTATAATTTCAGAGACTTTATAAAATTCAGAAGCTCTAGCAGCATTCAGCTTCAGCTAAATCGTGGATGTCCCTTTTTCCACAGGGCATTTCCTGGCCAGCTTGTCACTGGGCTGCTTCACCCATTTGCATTAAGCCCCCTGGCCCTTTTAGGCTTTCGAATTTTCAGCCCCTGTTTTAAATGGCAAACTACCCTCTACCCTGTACCCTCTGGTCCTGAGAGCCAAAAACGAATAGAGTGTCAGCTTTTTTTTTGAAAGGCCCCCATAGTTTCCCACATCAGGTCTTTACTCTAGTTGCTGCTTATACTGGCAGTTGGAAACAGAACATCAAATAGCACTTCGTCTAAAGCAGATGGTAGGCTTTCCCCTCTTCTTTATGCAGGGGACTTTGTGCAGAGTTTCACTACAGAAGCACACTTTAAAATTATTGCTGTTCTGTTGGATGGTGCTTCTGTCAGGGCACAGACATCCATGGCCTGAATTAACTGTCGATTGTAGCAGCTTCCTTGGAAATAAAAGTTTATAGAAAAAAAAAAAGTCAGGAAGAAATTATTTCTTCTAATTTCCAATAGACGTAGACTTTTTCCTTGCTTCTATAATGAAGAGAAACAAAGAACATAGAACAACACTGCCATTATTTGCATCTGATTGTTTGAGAAAAGCTGGTAAGTCTTAGGTTGTCCTTGGGACCCAGGACTTGTTTTTGCCTTCAAGCCTGGGACACACTGCATTGTAGAGAGTGAGCATGAATTGATCTTTGTGGTTTTCTACACAGTTTAACTTGACTGCTGTGAAGTTACGCTTTGAACAAGGCAGTTATGATAGGAAATGTACTGACACCTCCCTGGAGCCTCTTGTTAATATGCAGAGTTTACTATGATTTAAAATCTCTTAGAATCTACCAAAGAAACCTAATCTCTCAGGAGATCGTTATAGCCTCTGATTTTACCTACTCAGAGGCATTTTAGTCCAGAGCCCTGAACGCAGTGCTAAAACAAGGGAAATTCAGAAAGGGTATGTTTGTGGAGAACATCTCCACCTTCAGCTTTCAGTCTTTGGGGGATAAAAGAGCCACCGAAGGCAGGGCGGGGTGGCTCATGCCTGTAATCCTAGCACTTTGGGAGGCCAAGGTGGGTGGATCACTTGAGGTCAGGAGTTCAAGACCAGCCTGGCCAACATGGTGAAACCCCATCTCTACTAAAAATACAAAAATTAGCCGGGTGTGGGGGCATGTGCCTGTAATCCCAGTTATTCGGGAGGCTGAGGCAGGAGAATCACTTGAACCCGGGAGGCAAAGGTTGCAGTGAGCCGAGATCTCACACCACTGCACTGCAGCCTGAGCAACATGTTGAACAAGATCTGTCTCAAAACAGAAAAGGAGCCACAGAACAAGGGGCACAAAGATTAGCTGAGTCATGGACAGTACGGGTATATGCGGGTGTCAACCCAGATTTGGAATCCTTTCCTGTTCTATTTTCCCTCCAAAATTTCCCTTTCTTTTTATGGACCACAAATACACTGAAGTTTGAATTCACCCAGTTTCACCTCCCTTGTCCATTTTATCTAACGCCAGTTAGATTTCTGTAATTTCCTTGTTCAGGATTTGTATAGAAAAGTTTGGATTTGCAGGGAGATAAAAATTCCTCTGAATGGGACAGCTAGATTATTTGGCTCTTAGCGGAGTTTAGAAAATGAGACCAACTTGTCTTTACTTGGGTGCAACTTTTCAGCAAGTCCAAATAATTCAATCCAGTTTATGACATGAAGTTACTGCTTGTTGGCCTGAAAGCCTTGTCAGAGAGGTGCTCTCAGCGGCATAGTTAATGTGTACCATTCACGTTTTGTTGTCATTTTCCCGTTTTTAATTTTTTCCTCCTTCTTGATGTATTTTTTTTTTTAATGAAACATCCCTGAGTGGACACAGTGCAACGTCTGCATCAAGCAGTGATTGTCATTTATGAAGCACGAAGTGAGAAGCCCAGATTGTGGATTTTTTTCTTCCAGTGCACACTTGATCATGAGTGTTGTGAACATTTGTTAGTCCTCACGGGGAAGGAACAAAGTTCTGGGATTGTAGGTACAAAATACCTTGACATGCAGTCATAGGAGATCTTCGAAGGGTAGCTTTTTAAGGCTTTTTGCCATTGAAAACATGACTGGATTCTCTTTTAAGGGAAGGTTGGGCAACTGTAACCCAAACTAGAAATCTCTTCTCTCAACTAAATGGGCTGAGTACTTCCTGGTTGCCATTGTTTTGTTCTGGTTCAGATGCTAGCTCTGTTTCCTTCCTCCCAGCTTCAAAAGGTCCATGCTGTCCCAATGAAATGCTTACACTAGTGGAAACAACACAAATTCAAAAGCAGTACCTCCCAAGGTAAATGTGGGGAACAATCTTTTTCCTATATCACCCATGGGAAAAGGGAGGAAAAAATTCTGAGCCACTTCATCAATTGAGCCAATTTAAATCCTCTAAGGTAAATTGGAGGAAATAAATAATTCCCTCTGCAACTGAGCAGGAATTACAGGCTGACAATGGAAAACACCAGGCCAACAGAACAATGAAAACAAAGTTTGACATAAGTTCAAAGCTCAAAGGGAAACACCAAGTAGACACATGAAGCATCGCCTATCACAAGCCAATCATAAAACATACATTGCATTTGGAAATGGCTTGGTTTAATTGAGTGCCTTCCATTACCCTGTTTTCCTACCAATCAGTAGAGTAATCTTTCCATTAGAAGGAAATATGACTCTGGGAATTAATTCTTTATACAAAGAGCTAGCAGGAGTGACATTTACACCAAAAAGAATTGAGTCCCTGTAGCAGCATAATAAGCAGTCTACAGCTGTCTTCTTAGAACCAAAGGTAATTTGGTTCAATGTAGTTAAATTAATTGAATATAACAGTAGTTGAGAAACAGATTCATTATTTTAAAGCCTTTTTGTTTTTCCCCATTGGTTTAGAATTCATCAATCATGAGGTGAGAAAATGTTCCTTTTAGGAAAAAAGGAAAAGGCGACACTACTGTTTTGATCATCAGTCAAGAGTTCTGTGGTATCTTGGAGATGCTGCTTAACCATGAACTTCAGGAGAGCACAGAGATTAAAATAAAAAAATTCAAAGTTTCCACTGACGGAAACTTTACAAAGCAGGTGTGTGTGTGTGTGTGTGTGTGTGTGTGTGTGTGTGTGTTTAACAAGGAGAAAAGGGCAGTTCTTTAGGAGTTGGTGGCTGGGATATGCTTACAGGAGACCATAATTGTCGTTGTCTTATACACAAATTTCTCTCCTAGCTTGTTTTTGTTTGTTTGTTTGTTTGTTTTAAGTTTTATTTTAAATCAGAAAATACCAAAGGTATAGGTCTCCAGGACACAGGCAGAACAAATTTCTTGGAATATATGCTTTTCTTATGATTAATTTCATTGGTGAACAGGTGGAGAAGTGAGAATTTGTACAAGGAAGTCTAAAATCTCTGATCCCAATGTCATCCTTGTATTCTTTACTTCTAAAAGTTGCTAAAAAAATAATTCTAGGGTAAATGGATGATATAATTGTAAACTGCATAGGAATTAGTTTTGCCTTTGGGGTATGTTAGTTATCCAGAATAACACAGATCTTTTTTTTCTAATCTGTCAAGTTTTTGCTACATTTTTATATTACAGCATTTTATAATATGCCTCCTCCTTTATTGCCACTTTTCCTAATAAAGGTATTAAAGAGAAGGAATATAAAGATTACTTCTTTACTTTGGGTCTTCTCTTTCTATCTTTTCTTGCCAAAACATGGTGAGAGAGAAAATGTTTACATGAAATGGCATTGTTGCCCTGGGTTCTGATTTATTCTTTTAATGTTTCTAGAAAAAAATTGCTGGTAGTCATAATCCACGGATTGTAGTTTTCAGTTGAAGACACAATAATCACTGAAATCAAGCTTCCTTCACAACTGGAAATCCAAAAGAAAAAAGTGTTTTTATGTGTTCTGGTGAAAAATAGCAAATACCTACTGTTTGGTCAAAAAAGTCTTGGACCTTGCAATATTATCTGTGGCCTAATTCTTGAAACAGGAAAATGGCTCCAAATACTGCCCCCTTCCCAATATGTACCATCCTGACAAGGCTTTGATGTCACTGACAGAAATAGAGTTTGAATATAGAGGCCACACATTATGTTTATTCCTTTGTAGACGTATTTCTGAGTTCGTACCGTCCTGCCATTGACTATAGATGAAAACTCTGGCTGGGAAAACAAAATCCTGATTGTCTAACATAAAGGTAACATATAACACAGAAGGTAAATCATAGAAGAGAGCCTGACTGAACCTCCATTGCTAGTAGGTATGGTATTTAAGCCACAGTGCATGTGCATGTATAAGTAATAGTCATATATAATATTCTCACATATTATATACTTATTACATACATGCACAGTACTTTCCAAGACAGCTACAAATTTACACATGCATCAACTACCTAAAAACATAGAAATAGGTAAGCCTATTAAGTGGAATTTTCTTAAATTATATTTGAACAATCAACAGGAAAAGTAATTATGTAAAGTACCGCTCTTTTCTTGTATATATCTACAATAAAATTCTATAAACAGTTGTCTCCCAAAACATACCCGAATAAAATTAAAAAAAGGATAACACCCAGTGTCCTATATTTGTATATTTATGGTCATTTCAAAAACAAACAAACAAATAAAAGAGCCCCACTCAGGTGCATATTTACATTCTTCAAACTGTAGCGGTGAAAAATAATTCTATTAAGTGCAGGACATTCCTAATGTTGCAGTAGTGACATTTTTCTTAAGTCTTCATGAACACATTGCTTTTGTCTTAATGGTGATGCATTCCATGACTATGAGACAGTTCTCTTGCCCCTTCATTTGCAGCCGGTGGCACAGTCAGGATTAAAGAGCTCCTTGTATAACGGAGGAAACAGTGTATTCACTATCTCTGGATGAGATTGCTTAAATACCTGCAGCTTCTCCCCGTGCAAGTTGCAAACTGCCGTGATGGTTGGTATCTTGGCTATTAACTGCAGAACGGAGAGACAGAGAGGGAGATAGAGAGGGAAGCTCATTAGTGGAATCAGTGTCCTTTCTGGCCCCAGATGAAGGTAAACGGCTTTGGAAAAAGATGTTCAGAAAGAAAGAAGGCTCACTTTCAGCTTTTACTCTTAGAACAAAACAAAATAAAACATACTCCCTGCCCCTCGCCACTCCATCTCCTAAAGGAAAAATAAAGAGTAAGGAAGCAAGCAAGAAAGCAGGACCAAGATCCCTGATTCATTGCTCTTAAATAAGTATTTATGAGAGGTTTTCTAGTTTAATAGTTTTCCAGTTTAATAGTTACAAGTGGGTGCTCTGTAGGCAGGCTACCTGAGTTCTAAAAGAGCTTAGTAATGGTGTAGCTGTCACTTTGTCTGTGTCTCAGTTTTCTCATTCGTAAAATGGGCTTACTAACAGTACCTACTTTATTGGGTTGTTGTGTGGAGTGAGGGAGGTAATTCCTATAAAAGTGTTAAGAACACTGAAGATGTGAAGTGTAATTGTTAGTGAACATTATTATCACCCATAATTTCCCATAGATTTTTGTGACATGAATATTAGATGTGTAGCTTTGGAAGGTGATAATATTTAGGGATATACAATCAAACTGTATGAGGTGTAATCTATAATAATCTGGACTGCTTGGCTATCAAGCTCACTGACCCACTTGTATAGGGGCTCTCTAATCCATTTCCACTATAATGTATAATATGAAACACACAGAGAATTTGGGAGGTCACTGGCACTCGGCTTCCTTAGGAAGGTGTTCTGAAAATGAGTGGAAGGATATCCACTTATACTTGTTAGGTTTTGATATACGTATCATGTAAGATGTAATTTTTTGGGTTAAGACACCCAGAAGACAGTGTTTTATAATAATTTAGATGCTATATGGGTCTTAGGAGATGAACAATTCCAGCTTTTAACACACTTATAGTTTAGGAACACTTCGAATCCATCACTTTTGTGTCAAAATTAGCTTAAACAGCAGTCACTGTGATTAAATTATTGTGAGAGAAATGTTCTTGTGTAGAGAACACTCTTATAAAAGATAAGCATGATAGCTCATGTAGCTGACTAAAGACACACCTGAAAGTGATGAAAAATACAATTAAACAAAACCTATCTCGTCACCAGTTAGGTTCATCATCATATTCCCTACCCTGTTCAATAACAAGAATCCATCTTAGCCTTTGAAATAAAAGAGGAAATAGATAATTAGTTGCCTTGTGGTTTTTAAAAATCAGAAACTTCCACTCTTTCATTAACTTTCCTTTTAACAATTAATGACTATATAACCATACTAGGAGCAATTTAAAAACAGCATCAGGATTAGAACTGTTGGCACATTCAGTAAAGGGATCTAGAACATGTAAAAAAGTTTAGAGTTCAGACTTTCCAATCTTAACCATCTCCACTGCTATTTAAAGATGGGGATAGACATGAAAAATGAGGAATCTTTGTCAATAGAATGGATGCTAAATTTTACACTGAGAATCAACACTTTATCTCCAACATTATGAATTTTTTTTTCATTCTTGATACACCACAAGGAATTGCATGCCTAATAGGTAGCAGGCACCTTGGCTAAACACCAGAATGCACAAAACATTATGACTCTTGTTTCTAGTCTACTTGATGAGACTGATGAAATAAGTTTACCACATAGTCAAAAGCAGACTGAAAAACTGTGCTGAGTGCCAAGAAGAATAGCGGGAGGAAAAGTGGGATGTAAGAAGGTGCTCTGACTTGTGGCAGGCCCGGGAAGGCTGCTCTGAGAAAGTGACATTGAAGCTGAGCTCTGATGGAAGAGTGAGAGAGCTAATTAGGAGCTGGGGCAGAGGGTACATAACATGCCCTAGGATCACGCGCAAAGATGCTGCAGTACTTGGCACTCTGGAAGAACCGAAGGCAGTTCAGGGTCGCTGGAGCAGTGGGTGAGGTAATGCCAGAGAGGTGTGCATGGCCAGATTATGTAAGCCCTCATAGTTCACGTTATGTTCTCTGAGAGGGTTTTAAGCAAAAAAGAAAGATGATTCAGAGTCCCATTCTGAAAGACTCACTTTGGGTCCAGGGTGGAAAACTGTGTCTTTTCTATATTTTCATAGGTACAGAGTGTTCAAGTGTCCACTTAACTAGAGTCGCTTGGGAAATTATTCAAACTCTCTTAACCAGCTGGCTCACACAGAAGGAGACTACAAGAATTTAGGAACAGTTCTTGTACGTTGTAATTCTCCCTGAAATAGCTGTTGAATCAGAGTGGCTTTGAACACTTTCTACAATCATCTGCAGTTGAATTGATGACGTGCAGAGCTCCTGAAACTTCCAGATGCAACTCTATAATTATTGTCAATCTTGTCAATAAGAGTGGCTGAGGTGCTTCTTAAAAATGCAGATTACTGGGACCTACTCCTGGAGGATTCAGTTTCAGTGAGTTTGGGTGAAGCTCAGACTCCATGTTTGGAACAAACATTCCCTGCAGACACTGATGCAGTGGGTTCATGGGATCAACTTTGAAAAACACGGCTTCCGGGGTTCAAATTTTATAAATTTACAACTGGTTTTCAAAATTGAAAAGTTGAGCCAGGCACAGTGGCCCAGTTCTGTAATCCCAACTACTCAGGAGGCAGGAGCAAGAAGATTGCTTGAAGCCAGGAGTTCAAGACCAACCTGGCCAACATAGCAAGATTTTGTACCTTAAAACGTTTTTAAAAAAGTAAATTATACATTGAATTTGAAACAGTCCTGTGAACTACGTGTAGAATTAGCTGGTTTTCCAGGAGCAGACATGGAAGTTCTCACATGTAGAGAGGAAAGGTTCCATGTGCTTAGAGCTGTTAGTTTGGTGGGGGTCAAGTAATGAAATTCCTGAGTTCCCTGTGATACACAAATACTACATAGAGAGGATTAGTCTGTTGATAAAGAACATGGGCTTTGGAGTTGGGCTGCCTGGGTTTGAATCCTATTTCTGTCCTTTACAGCTATGTGATCTTGGGCAAGTCACTTAACCTCTCAGCTTTCTTATCCATCAGATGGTGGTTATAACAGTCCCTGCCTCAGGGGGAGATTGTGAGGATTAAGTGAGTCAACAAAAATTTTTTTATAGTGGTTCCTGACACACAGTGGTGATCTATGTGGTAGCTGTCATGCTTCCACTCCCACAGGCTGAGATATCTCTCTTCCTTTCAGGAGAGGAAGAGTCAAGGCCATGCTTTTCAGTCAAAGGACATGGAGGGCAGGAAGCCAGCTTAGCTCTGAACCAAACTCCAAAAGTAGAGGAGTCATTAACCGAAAGTTAATGCATGGCAAAGTCAGCCATTGATGTTTATTGAAATGAAAAAGCAAAATCATATTGATTTTTCATTTTCTTATAGCAATTCAAGTAACTTGCTTATTTTACTAACTGTGACTCACAATGTAGAATCCTATGTATAACAATTCTTGAAGCATTTTTTGGCTCCTTTAGTGACAGGGTGGTGTGGGACATGAAATGTATAAGAGGATGACTGAAACCCTTTTATAGTTGCTCGTTTGCCCTGGAAATATTTAATTACGTGTCTGGTTTTGGGATGTTAATATGGACTCTTCCTCGTTTCCTGGAAGAAAACTGGGATTTAAGAGTCTGGTTCAGGACCCAGTTCTGCCTTCTTTTATGCGATTTGGATCTAGTTCCTGTTGCTCATCTGTAGAATGGGCCGGATGGTGGGAATTGCTTTCTGTTAAAGAGCACCCAGACCGCTTCAGCAAACAGAAGGCAAAGAGCTCTCCCAGCGTCCATGCTCTTGGAGTAGGCTGACTGGAAGACACCCAGTCGGCTGTGGAAACAGAAGTGCTGACAGGGGCATCCATCACTCTGAGGCATGGTGGGCCAGGAGGCCATGTGGAGGCGGCAGCAGCACTTGTCAGAGCCCAGAAGAGCCTGGTGTAGAGAGCAGCAGGCAATCACTTACTGCTCATTAATATTATGTACTGCAGCCAGGGGACCCCCATTTCAAAGGGAGCTCAGAGCAGCCTCCACAGCAGTTAATAGCTCAACAACTTTTTAAACAGCTGGGGAAGTGATCCAGAAGCACTTGGAGATGGAGGGGGTAGTCAATTTTAAATCATCGTGAAATTCCTTCATGTTTAAATAATCCCCATAGCAGAAGTAGACAGAGGGTCTATCAAAAGGCATTTTCACACCCATCTCTTTCTTATGACAAGCATTTCTTATGAGAAGGGAGCTTTAGCTTACACCTACAGGGGTCTACAAGAAGAAAAAGCAGCTGTTTGAGAAGAGATAATAATCCTATGCTTCTCTCCAGAGGGCGGTTTTATGAGAAAATTCACAATTTTATAACTGGTACATTTGATGTTAGAAAAATGGAACATGCAGAGGGTAAAACTAGTGATCTTGTTCATGCAGGCTTCCAGGCCACCAAGTGCCCTCCAACCTAAAGCAGGAAGCCAGCAATGGTTTGATCAAATTGGAAGAAGCTTCAGGAGCACTAATGAAAACAGGACACACAAAGTGAAGCTGAACACATCAATTTCACATGTCCATTTGATTTTCTTTTCTTTGTTTCTTTTTCTTTTTTTTTTGTTTTTTGTTTTTTGTTTTTGTTGAGCCAAATCTAGTTGGATTCGAATTATAACATTAAACTTGAGATATCTTTCTAGCTCATAAGCCCTGCCCCTACCATCCTGACCCCATCCTTAGCATCTGTGTGGCAGTGCCTGTACTTTCTACCCTGGGCATGGCTGACCAAAGTGGAAGTGGACACTTGACTCAGCTGGGGCTGGAATAGGAAATCAGACTGAGAGTCAGCAAGCTGCTTTCTAATTGTAGCAGAAACTACCGGTAACCTAAGGAGCAAAGAACTAGCCATATTTCATCACGTGAACCAGGGAAGCACAGAAAACTGGTACTCAGAGAGGAAGAAGAGTGAAGTAGATACCTACAGAGAGATAAGTGTGTAAGATGAATAATTTGGAAGGCTTCCCAATTCATCATTCCAGTACTTTCCTGATTGATGGCTGCATTTTAAACCTTGGGTTCTATGAGATATTGCTTCATTGTTTGTTTTATTTTTATTTTTTATACTTTTGCTTAACCTAGTTGGAGTTGGTTCCTCTTGTAACCAAAGAGTCTTTTTTTTTTTGGACAGAGTCTTGCTCTGTTGACAGGCTGGAATGCAGTGGTGTGATCTCAACTCACTGCAACTTCTACCTCCGGGTTCAAGCAATTCTCCTGCCTCAGCTTTCCGAGTAGCTGGGACTACAGGTGCACACCACCACGCCCAGCTACTTTTTGTATTTTTAGTAGAGATGAGGTTTCACCATATTGGCCAGGATGGTCTTGATCTCTTGACCTTGTGATCCACCCACCTCAGCCTCCCAAAGTGCTGGGCTTACAGGCCAAAGAGTCTTAACGAATACATCAACTTGCAATTTGATGAATGAGGAGTAATATCAAAAGCTTTCTTCTCATTTACGGGCCATTAATCTGATGGACAACTCTTAGAATTTCTGGATGTTGTACCATTAGTATATGCCAGCAAACCATAAACAGTTAAAATACATTGAAATAATCTGGCTTATCAGTGGAGTTCCTCAAGGAAACCCGCCATGTGTTATTCACCATTGTCTCCTTGCACCTGGCACGTAGTACCTATTCATAATAAATGCAGGTTCAAACAGAAAACTATCCCAGGAGAGAGCTGTGTGTCTTCAGTCTAGATTTGAAATTTAAAAACTTGGGGGATCTGTTGAACCGTTTTCTATAATTTTGCCTATTCTTGCATTCGTTTAAAGTGTATTTGCTGTTGGGAGGAAGCCTGAGGGAGGCTTTGGGGATGCCAGTTTTACCTCGGCAGTGGTCACACAGGTATGCTAACTTTGTGATCATTCACTAAGGTATGTACTTATGACTTGGGAACTTTCCCCTATGTGTGTTATACTTTTTAAAAGGATAGACATTTCAAAATATGAAACAAAGTCCTGACCAAATAGAAATGCGAATGGGGAGACTAAGACCACGAGTCACATCATCTGGGTAAGGGCTCCTCGAGTGCTGATTAGACAGACTATGCTGTTCAAGATGAAAGTGAACCCAAATCTCGAGTCACACCTGCTAGGAATTCTAATATAACACCCAGGTTTTTTTTGTTTTGTTTTTTGTTTTGTTTTTTGGGATGGAGTCTTGTTCTGTCTCTCAGGCTGGAGTGTAGTGGCGCGATCTCGGCTCACTGCCACCTCCGCTTCGTGGGTTCAAGCGATTCTCCTGCCTTAGCCTCTTGAGTAGCTGGGATTACAGGCGCCTGCCACCATGCCAGGCTAATTTTTATATTTCTGATAAACGTGTGGTTTCACCGTGTTGACCAGGGCTGGTCTTGAACTGACCTTAGGTGATCCGTCCACCTCGGCCTCCCAAATGCTGGGATTACAGGCATGAGCTATGGTGCCTGGCCCATCCCATTATTAATCATAGTGAAGTCTATTTTGATCTCAGTGAGAAAGCAATAAAAATCACTATAAATGATCTTTTGCAGTTTTCATTGATCTCTCAATCACTGGTCCATAGACTCCATCTACAAATCAACATGATTGTTTTCCCTAAATCTGAACGATAATGCACTACCAATGTGACCAGAAATGATTTCTTTCAAGTACAATTTCAATTATTAACATGCAAAATAGGATTGTTTAAGCCTTCCATCTTTTAAGCTTTTTTTTTTTTGGTAATTCATCATTGTTATAACAGGAAGACAAGCTTCTCTCTCATATTGATGATATAGTTTTGTTATCTTTATGCTAGAAACAAACATAGGAGTTAAGAAGTTAGTGAATCTGTTGGCATGTACCTTTCCCAGCTCAGCTTACTGTAATTCTCCCTGGGAACATGCAGAGGTCTGAGCTGGAAAGAGACTTTTTCTGGGCCTCTCAAACATTTAGGAGAAGCTGCCAAAACATTAAGAGTTCAGGTGCTGGAAGCAGCTTAACTGGGTTCAAATTCTGGCTCTCCCACTTAGAAGCTGCTTAACCTTAGGCAGGATATGTAATCACGTGAAGTTTCAACTAATGAGAGTATAGTTTTGAGAATTAAATGTTAATCTATTTAGAATCTATCAGCACAGTGCCTGGCCCAAAGTAAATGCTCAATTCCTTTCAACTTTTGCCATTCTTTTTATCAGTCATGTGATTCTGATCGTGTATTTCTTTTCACTGTAGTCAGTGAGGCACTTATTTTTTCCTCCACAGCATGTAAACTTGTATCTCATCTATGTCTATTTATCTTGCATATTTGACCTGCAGTAAATATTTATTGAGTGAACAAAAATGATAAAAATGAATTTTAGAAACACTTCCTTCTTTGCCCTATTTCCACGTGAATGTTTCTTTTGCAATATGAAAGCTGTGGCTCTGATGTTGTGTTAACATATCACATTATCATTATATCCCGCAAAGTGAAGGCTGCATACTCTAGATAGTGTCTCACCTGAAAGCTGAAGGTAATGCTCAGGTTCCTCACCTGGATAAGAGGATTTTGCTCAGACAGAATGATGGAAGCAAGAGAATGTGTCTGGAGTAGGCAGGTGAATCTCCCTCTTGTCTGAACCTCAGAGATTCTAGATCAGCCATGTCCAATAAAAATAAAATGTGGACTACAGATGTAACCTAAAACTTTGCAGCAGCCACATTATACAAAGTTAAAAGAAAGAACAGGTGGAAATTAATTTTATAACATATTTTATATAACTTGAAGTACCTAAAACATTATTATTTCAACATAGAATCATAAAAAGTATGAATGAGATCTTTTCCATTCTGTTTTAAATCTGAACTCTTTGAAATTAGTATATATAAGTCTAAAGGCCTAGGAAGGAGAATCTTGCATCATAGATGCCTAAGGTAGTGCTGGCCACGGCATAGTAGGTCAGAAGTCAGGAAATCAAGGGAATGCCTCCCTTTCTCATCTTTCTGCACCTTGTTGGAATGGGATGGGTGCGTGATGGGGAAAGGTGGACTTTGTACACTTGATTATCCGGAGTTAGACCAATCTCCTCTCTCTATGTCGTAGCCTGTATGGATTACGTCTTTTTGACAAGTTTGGCTTCTTAGCAGTCTGTGGGGGACCCAGAGAAAGACCTAGTGTTTACTCTGGGGCTCAGCTGTGTGAGGGAGGATCTGCCTCCTCTGTGGCCCACGTGGCAATGGCAGTGACTCAAGCAAACTATTTGAGGAGACGAACTTCAAAGTTCAAAGTTAGCACAGGCTTCAGTCATTCTTCTAAGTCAGGATATTCTCTTTCCATGGCTACCCTTAGATTCCCACTGCATTTTCATTAACATGACATAACCTTAGACTACACTAATTCCTTGCGGATGCAGTGTGTGGTTAGGACATCTACATGGTTAGCAGGAACTTAGAAAGAATGACAGGAAAAGAGAGAGCCCCACGGGGGACAGGATATAACTTTCTGACCAGCCAGAAACAGGAAGAGAGAGAGGGAGATTGTCAACTTCAGCAAAGTAACTATAGACTCCTCTACATCCTAGGAGAATTAGAAAGGATTTATCAGCATAGAGCTATGGGCCTAAAACCACCCAGAGGTGTGGTGTGGCCCATGATTCCTGGAAAGCTTGCATGTAAAGCACATGGTGAGGCACAAGCACTTGAACATGTTTTCAGAAGTGAATTGAAGGCATGGTACTCGCTGAATGTTAGTTGTGAGAAAATAAAAAGCAACATTCTCTCTAAGCCTGCATATGGTGAGCTGAGTGGGCTTTGCCTCTGAGGGATATCAGCAGTTCTCTATGCCTTCCTGTTGGATATATGTGTTGTTATAAAGTTAGCTATTTTCAAACTTCTCGATACAGCTTTGGGCAAGAACACACCTCCAGGAGTGTTGTATCTATTTTCAGGAGTGCTGGGAAAAATAAATATGCTATCTAACAATATTTCATGACTCTAATTAACCAGGAGGCATAAAAGGAGGGGCTAGACTGGGGAAGGCCAACATTAAGCAAGGCTCCAGCTATGGGCCTGACCTGGAGGCTGCATTTGGGAAAGGGCTGGACACATGCATCTGAGGACAAGATGTGAGCATGACACCACAGATCCAAGCTTTGGCCTTGGCTGTGAGCACACTGCCACAGCCTGGTCCCAGCTGGACTGGTCTTCCTTATCCTCCACCCTCTGCACCTCCCGTCAGGGCAACAAGAATGGCAGACTCAGGGACTTTAATAGAGAAAGCCCTAGAATGGAAGCAGCAACAGTCTTTACAGTTCAAACATTTCCTGCCCTATCTCTTACCCTGTCTCTACCAGTGGCAGTGGTCCTGCTGTTCTAAACTGAGTGGGGAAAGAGCATCACAGGTTCCTAATCCCCACAGCTGTCTTCACTGAGGAAGTAAACCTCCGAAAGTGAGTCATGGTGACATCCAAAGCACAAGTCACGGAGCTCTTCCTGGAAGCCTCATGGGCATGCTGACCTCTGAATCTGGGCTTTGCACACACTGGATGCTTTGTAGCTTTGAGGCTGGAGTATTGTTCTCAACTCAATGACCATAGTGCACTGAGTACTAATTTGGATCCATAAGACTTGGCAAAATCAGTCTTTTTCTTCACTTATTATAACAGTAAAATATCAAAAGAGTCCTTAAAACAATCCCACTGGACTGGATGTTGGAAGGCAACACAAGATGTCAGGAAGAACCTTTGTTTGTCTCTTTAGGGAGTCAAAGAAGATAATACTGAAGAGACCTTAAAGACCATGCAGCCCAACCTACTCATTTCCCAGACAAGAAAAGTGAAGCCCAGAGAACAGATGGGCTGCCTCCTCTAGTCATATGGGGATTAAAAATATATATGTATATTTATTTTATATATATATATATGTGTGTTTTTTTTCCATGAGCTTTAGTGAAAGTGACCAGTGTTATCTCATTTCCTGGCTTCTCAAATCCAAGATCCAGCCAAATCTAACTATTATTTATAGACTGAATATACCTTATGCTTTCCTACCTCCATGCCATTGCCCCCATCACTTGGAATGCCATCCTGCACTTCTACAACCTCCCAACTTCCATCTTTTGAAATAATTTTCATCTATCAGTGATTAGCTCAAATATGCCATCTCTAAGATAAAAATTTCTCTGTGAAATAATTTTTTTTTCTGTCAACAACAACAGCTACCACACAGCAACAGCACTTACATATTACCTATTATGGACTGGGCATTTTACTTGTATTTTATCTCATCTAGCTCTCAAAATAGCCATATATTGGTATATCTTTAGTCACATGTCCAGGGACACTCAGCTAGCAAGTGGCTTTGATGGTTTATTATAAATATGCTATGTACCATAATTATGCTGATAAGGAGAAGAAACTAGATTCTTTAATAGGGTTTTTTCCCCCTAATCAACTCTCTCTTTTCCCCAAACCAAAATACAGGTTAACACATGGGGATTGAAATCTTCTAGTTAATAATAGGATACATAATCCTCACATTTTCAAACCTTCTAAGGTTAAAGTTTGGCCCAAAGTAGAAGGCACTGCTACCTGAACTTTAATTTCAGGAAGTAGGCATGTGGAAAGTGTGTTGGAAAGTGTGCTCTTGCAGGATGCAGTTCAGTGATTGTGGATGAGCCCTGTACCTCTAACCTGGTGTCTGTTAACACCTATTCAGGGTTGAATACGTCAGCGGTAGAAATAATCTGTGCACACGTCACAGAAGGCAGATGTACCTTCTACCTACTGGAGATTTCACTGGAGCCCCTGGACTTCAACACAACATTTTGGGCACATGTGCATTTTTTTAGAGACAGGTTTCACAACATTCACTGGAGTCCCCAAGGGATCTATGAATAACAAATATTAAGAATGGCCTCGTTTAGAGGTATTGTGGAAGGCAGAAGAGCTCCACGACTACGATGGCATAAGGAGCCTTTCTGAAAAGATAAGAAGAATCTGTTGTGGGATGAAACAGTTTCTCTCTCATTTAAATAAAATATTCCTTTTTGGGAATTTGTTGAGAGGGCATCCTAGACAGTGATGGTACATTTGTCCAGAGTGTTAAAGCAGTCAGGAGCTAACAGGGCTCACTCCATATTCCTAACCCTCCAGCATTTGATAATGGACATTTGAGACTTAGACAAATGCAGTGACTTATCAGAAGCCACAAAGATCAGAGCTGCGATAAATGAAAATTCAGTTCTCATTCAATTTCATGGTCAGTCTGCATTCGTTCAGATAACACCCTATTAAAATGATAACTGTTACAAGAAAGGAGCCACACAAAAACCCAATATCTGCATGTGGCCTACAGAAGCAATGCTTTGTCACCTGGTTCTAGCCAATTTTATCCAAGAAATGATCCTCTTCCAATGCTTTTTCAACTTTGCAACATTACCTGTCTATAAGAAAATAACCGAATTGTGTACTTTTCCAAATAAAGATGGAGAAAGGGAAGTTAATCTGATCTACAGCTGACATAATTTTCTTTCTTGCCTTCAAATATCTTTTGTTCTTCAATTTCTGTCTTCTTCCTACCTCGCATGCCTCAAATCATAACCAGGACAGTGGGAGGTAGAAAGTGGTGAAGCATAAACGTTTTACCCGGCTAGGGGAGTAATAATCACCATTTCACAACGTGCTAGAATCTCATTTGAACATCACAGCACATCTGTACAGGAGAAGAAATGGTAATCTTTATGTTATAGATGATGAGACCATGGTTTTCATACAAGCAGACAATCCTCCCAAGCAAGCAGAATAGCAAGAATTTTCATCTAACTTTGTGTTTTTTCAAGACTTTAATTTTAGGATGGTAAATATGGGGACAAAAGTCTTCAGGAGATCCCAAATGCAGAAAACATCCCTCCACATTAATTAACAAGATGTATTTATGCATGTACGCTACCAAGCAACTATAGAGACACATGCATATATTTACATTATTGTCTTTTCTGCCCAGTGACTCTGAAAGAAAGCATGTTGAAGTTCTGCTATTGACTGGGAGAATACAGGTGCAGAGAGTAGGTGATTTCTCCTTGACCACCTAATAAATGAAAAGTTACGTCAAAGAGAACTATTGCTCTATAATGTGGAAATGTTCTTGCTAGTGATGCATTAATTTTAACAAAATGTTACCATAATGAAGCAGCATATTTAACTCATGGAGGTTTTTTTATAGCAGTACTCTGTATGTGCAAAGTAAAATCTGATGGTGTTTCCAAATAGAGTCTTTACCATCCCCCTTCTTAAAACAAAGAACTTCAAGGGCAGAGTGGGAAGGTTTTAATGATAAAAATATAAAGAGTAGGATTCCTATGATCTTTAACCAAGAATAAGCTCAATTTCTTAATTTCTTACCCTCTAAAATATTCTGGTTCTTAAGAAATCAAAGATACTTTAAAATCTAAGATAATTCTGGCTGCCCAAAAATTTCAGTTCTTGAGAAATCAAAGGTACTTTAAGATATAAAATAATGCTGAATACCAATCATTGAGAATTACCTTTTCCTTTGGGATTATTTTACTTTGGTAAACACTTTTTTTCAGTACTCTAATTAAAGATCATTCTTAATTAAGCTGAATCAAGAAACTGATGGCATGTTGCATGAATTTTGTTCCAGGGAAACTTGCCCATTTTGAAAGAACCTCTCAGCATGAAGAGATCAGCGTTGCAGGGAAATTTACAAGTCATCAGTCTAATCTTGCACTCTGGGTAGGAATGTCATTTATAACATACCTGAGAAGTGACTAGGTAGTACCTACTAGAACATGACCTATGATGCAGAGCTCACTGCTTTACATAGTAGTCCACCCCGCTGTGCAACAATTCTCATCATTTGATGGTTCTTATTTTGAATAAAAATCTACCTACTTTTAACTTTGTCCAAGATCTAGCTCCTGAACCAGCACAAAGCCCTCTCTTTCTTTACATACGAATTATGAAGACTTGTTTCCTTGCTTCAAGTGTTTGTTCTTCTGATAAAACACCCTTGGTTTCTTCAATTTGTCTTCCTGCACCTTGGGTTCAGATCTGTCAATATCATCCCTCTACAAGAAAGCCCTTTTTGCAATCTATGACAATTCACTAGTCTCTCTTTTAAATTGCATACCTCAAAATTTATGCAGTCTTTGGTAACTTTCAGAAATTGTTGCTGCTGAGAAATTTCCCTTGATTTATAAGCAGGCCTTTTTGCTCACTGTGCTCTCTTTTGGTTGTGGTGGCTCTGTGATCTGGGGACCTACCTTTGCCAAGGTCTCATCATCCAGGTGATTCTTCTGAATCACATGTTGAAGTGCAAAATAAATTTTTTCCTGAAGCTTCTGGACCTTCCTTGGTTCTATAAGCCAGGCTCGGTCTGATGAAAGAAAGAGTAGATAAGTGGAGGGAACATCAACTTTATTTTGCTTCACCCACATATATAAGTGCCAAACTTCAGACCCATTTCATATTACTTAGTTCTAAGTTGCTTCTGAAGACATGTCATTATTTACATAAAACATAAGTATTTCATAGGCAATACCAAGATGCCAGGAATGCACAATATTATGACACAGGAAATCACTTTGCAGAAAAGGACACAATGGTTCAGATGATCTGCTTTTTTGTTTCTTATTGTCTGTGACAATTTACATCTCTCACTCTTTGCTTTGGACATATGCTTAGGTTTTCTTTCAAAGTAGAAGTTAGCGATTTGTGAAGAAGAATTATAGAAGTGAAGAAAATCACAGGAATATTTTTGGTGTTCAGGATCCCTTTTCCTTTTCTCAGCTTATTTTCTCATCAGATATAAAGCTGAAGCTATGTTAGAATTTATATAGCATAAACATAAATCAGTTTCAAAAATTCACTTCTAAGATCTATTTTCCTATATTGAATTCTTAAATGGTGAATAGGATAATCCCTTCTTTCCTTCCTCCCTCTCTTTATCTGTTTCTCCCTGCCCTCAGACCCTCTCTCTCCCTTCTTTCCTTCCTTCCCTCCTTTCTTCCTCTTTTTTTTCTCCTTCCCTTCCTCCCTCTCTCCCACACTTCTTTCCTTCCCTCCTCCCCCTCTCCTTCACTCTCTCCTTCCTTCCTTCCTAGAAGATTTATACACCATGGTGACAAAATTCAGCCCAGTGCCTTAGTTTGGACCTTTATGGAAGAGACACCCCAAATCTTCAAATGCCGAACAAATACTCATGGAAAAGAACTCGAACATGATCTTCCTGAACACAGTTCAGGTCAGGTAAGAAACTCAATTCTGTAACCCTAGACAGGATGAAGACAAGTCTAGCCAACAGTTAAGCAAACCCTTACGTAAGTGAGTACAAAAGCTTTCAGTGACAATTGTCAATCAGAATACATTAAGTTCCACTCCCTCTCCCTTCCCTAAGCTGTTTGGAGCTGAATAAACAGTGGCTTTTATGTCAGGACCCTGGAGAAAGAATAGGGGGCTGTCTGGCAGGAGATGGAGCCTACATAGGCTGGAAATCTTTTTGAATATGGCACTAAGCCAGGGTGGCAAATGAGGTATTTGGAGTTCATGAAGCCTCTCAGTGTGGGTCTGCTAGCAGCACTGGAAGAGTCCCCACTAGGTAGAATAAACCAAATTGCATGCTTCCAAACTTCTCAGAATTTAATGATGATAGCATGTTTTTTTCTAGAAAAAGGCCAAAGAGCTCAGCTGATTTCTAATTCAGAAGGAAGAGGCTAGCTTTTCTTCTGATCATTTTCACAGATCGTTCATATTTAATAGATTTAATATTTCATGTCTTAAATATTTGCTGCTTAAAATTTACTGACTTGCTACAAATACACCTAAAGAGAAGAGTGACTCTAACGCTTCCTTTGAGCAAACAAGAACTAGAGGAAAACCATCTCCCTCATCTATAGATCCACTGGCTTACATTTAGTTTTCTATTGAACTATTCTCAATGGAAATAATCAAATGCAATGAGAAAATGGTAGAAGGAAAATTATTTGGCATGTGACTGCTAACAGAGAAAAGTATTCTTGTCACTTCTTCCATCTATCTTTGTGCTTCCAAGCCTGGGAAACTTTCTAGGGTTTAAAAAAAAAAAAGGCCTAGAGGAACAGCTTGATTTTAGACAGAGCCATAAAAGAAACTGTTAGTAAAAACACTCTATGTGATAACTAATTTCCATTTTTGATAAAGTGGTTAAATAAAAAACAGTAGCAAATTAAAAATATCCTGATAAGACCATCAAGAATCGTATTAAGAATAATAAACCCTAACAGATAAAAACTGTAGGCATTGGTGTTACTGGAAAATATCGCTACAATGGCATGTTAAAATTATAATATGTAATCTTACATCACAGGTAAGATTAATTTCTTTCAGTTTCGTTGAAAAATATAATAGGGCATATATAAGAAAAGAGTTCTGGTCTCTACAGATAAATGGGTAACAGAAGAAATGAGTCTCTTGCCTTAAAAATTAGGCAGGAATTTGTTTTTCTTTCTGTAGAAACCTGTCAGTGATGCTGTTATCCCTTAACCCAAAATGTAACATAACAACAGCTGAGTAAGTAACTGAATTCTCATTCTGGCTAGACAGCCATATATTTATTACTACATTATTGTCGTTATATTATTATGATTATATTATTTATTATATTTATATTTTAAGCTGGCATATACTTTGTTTTGTTTTGTTTTGTTTTTTTGAGACAGAGTTTCGATCTTGTTGCCCAGGCTGGAGTGCAATGGCACAATCTCGGTTTACTGCAACTTCCGCCTCCTGGGTTCAAGTGATTCTCCTGCCTCAGCTTCCCAAGGAACTGGAATTACAGGCACCCACCACCATACCCAGCTAATTTTTGTATTTTTGGTAGAGACCGTTATTCACCATGTTAGCCAGGCTGGTCTCAAACTCCTGACCTCAGGTGATCCGCTGGCCTCGGCCTCCCAAAGTGTTGGGATTACAGGCATGAGCCACCACGCCAGGTATAGCATATACTTTTAAAAAATATTTCACTCACTACAGTTCTAGTTGATCCATAAATATTGTCATACCTTGAATTCTTTAAAAACTTGGCATTTCTGTGCATTTTAGAGCCAGCAGAAGTCTTAGTTATTATGGAGTCCATCCCTCTTATTTTATAGACGAGGAAACCAGGGCTCTGAGGGGTCAAATGTTTAATAGCACACAGATACATGGTGACAGAGCTGGTGCCAGAATGTCCACCTTCATGTCTGAAGTTTTTCCTCTTTTACCGGGCAGTCTTCAGTATGAGTAATTTTCCCCTCTGCTGTCCTCACCTCCTTTTAAAACTCCTGATACAGGTGACCCTTCTACAATGTGGGTTTGAACTGTGTAGGTCCAGTTATATGAAGATTTTCCTTCTGTTTCTGCCACCCCGGGACTGTGAGACCAAACCCTCCTCTTCCTCCTTCTCCTCAACCTACTCAGTATAAAGACGACCAGGATGAAGACCTTTATGATAATCCACTTCCACTTAATGAAAAGGAAATCTGTTTCCTCTTGCTTATAATTTTCTGAGTACCATTTTCTTTTCTCTAGCTTACTTTACTGTAAGAATACAGTATACAATACATTTAACATGCAAAGTATGTGTCAATCAACTGTTTATGTGATCAGCGAGGCTTCTGGTCAACAGTAGGCTATTGGTAGTGAAATTATTTGGAGTCAGAGGTTACATGCAGATTTTTGACTGCATGCAGGGGGTTGATGCTCCGACCTCTGCATTGTTCAAGGTCCAATGTATTGCTAAGAAAATAGGCACTAGCATTTGTCTGAAGTGAGCACATCAACATGAATTTGGGCAAAGATGCCAACACAAGAGGTATTTAAAGAGTAGTAAGTGTTCCTTTTACTTATGTAGGTCCCCATTCTGGAGCTTTCATGTAGGTACATTTCTACTGTGTCTCATCCAACTGGACATTTATTTTCTAGGTACTTTATTCTTAAAGTCAAAATAGAACTTGGCTGTAACTCAGGCCACTATTTGTCTTCCTTTATTTGTTAAGGAATGATTCTGCTTATCTGAATCTGGAATAACCCCTACCCGTGCTCTACTCTTGCTTTTTGGCCAAAATTGGTCATTTTAATAAACTTGAGGCTACTTCCCTTTTCACTGTCCAAAAATATCAAAAGCTTGGTAAAGAAAATATAGTTCTGTTAAAGTTTCTTCTGAACACTTTGGCTTAGGCAGGTGTCATCAATGTTAAAAATAGTAAAACAAGTTTTTAAAAAAGGTAAGAGAACTGAGACTGCCCTACCTGGAGATATCAGAACAGCAGATGAGAACAAAGCGATCTCCTCCTCGGTCAGCTGCAAGGAACACAAATTCTTTGCAAAGTCAAATGCTTCATTCACTAGGTCATCAGAACCTATAAAGGAGAAGAAAAATAGAATAAAAATACTTGAACGTGAAATGGGGCAAGAGTAAGAAAAATCTCATAATCAATAAGCTATCCAAGGAGGTGCATACTAGACTTCTAGAAAAGATGTTTTTTAAGTTTCTAATTATAAAAAGTGATTGACACTAATCAAAGAAAGAGAAAATTGGGCAACATCTTGGCCAGGCAATCAAAGTTAACATTACCTACCAACGACAAGCAAGTAGACTTGGTGCGTGAGCAGTGTCACATCTGCCTGGGAATCCATACTATGATTATATCCTTATAAATTTGAAATGCTTTCGCATTAAAGAATATAAAATAAGTGATTTGGGGATCCTTTACAATAGAGATAGTATTCATAGAAAACCTAAAACATTACATATAGGGGCTGAGAATTGTCAGTCTTCGTAGCACTTGAAGCTGGCAATGTAAGGTCTTCTGGTCTTTTAAACTGAGACGTTAGAAATATCTTATGGAACAGAGATGAGATACACTTCAGTTTTGCAATTTCCTTGGAAATTTGATTAAGGAGCTAGAGTTCATTTCTTATTACCTTCTAATGAATGACTCACAGGTCAGTTGCTTAGCTGTTGTGAATTTTGGAAAATAATGTTGCGTCTCTACACTGATCCCTGGTAAATGTTTATTTGATGAAGCTGGAAATATACTGAGGTTGCTTGCCAAGGCTTTTCCTCCTTTCTTGAAAATCTAGCCCTTGGAGATGACATGGATGTGTATCAACTGTAGAAGGGAAACATTGCCAGCCCCGAAGGACTTGTTGTTGGCAGCCATATCAACTAACAGCACAAGAGGTGAAAGGGCAGTGGCCTTCTTTGGTGTCCATGGGCAGGATATGGAACAAATGGCACTATCAATCGTTAAAACCTTTCCTGGCATCAGCCCATCTTTGCTAATGTTCTTCCTATCCATGCCATGCACTGATGACTGGATGTGATGATATACAACACTTCCAAACAAAGAATGATTCTGTTAGTGCCTTCCCACAGGAATGGTCTGGGATCATTGTGGACAGGTTGGCATGAACTCTCTGTGCTCCCAGAACTTTGTGAATTAACTTCTGTGGGTGAGAAACAAGTAGAGGAGCTCCTCTTTGAATTAACTATCTTAACTCATGATGATAAACTGACATAAGAAACTTAAGAGGTCACCCCATGGATGAGCAGGGGTCTATGCAATATACAATAAAGTTGAAAAAAAAAGCTGATTTCACAAAGAATGATCAGCTCTTTTAGCATCAGCCCAGCTCTTTTAGCATCAGTCTCCAGCTCTTTCTTTCTTTCTTTCTTTCTTTCTTTCTTTCTTTCTTTCTTTCTCTCTCTCTTTCTTTTCTTTCTTTCTTTCTTTCTTTCTTTCTTTCTTTCTTCTTTCTTTCTTCTTTCTTTCTTTCCTTTCTCTCTCTCTCTCCTTCTTTCTTCCTTCCTTTCTCTTTCTTTTTTTCCTTCTTTCCTTCCTTCCTTCCTTCCTTCCTTCTTTCTTTCTTTTTTTTTTTATAGGGTCTCGCTTTGTCACCCAGGCTGTAGTGCAGTGGTGTGAAGGTGACTCACTGTAGCCTCCATCTCCCAGGATCAAGCAATCTTCCTGCCTCGGCCTCCTAACTACCTGGGACTACAGGTGTATGTCACATGCCAGGCTAATTTTATTTACTTATTTTATTTATGTGAGATGGAGTCTTGCTCTGTCACACAAGCTGGAGTGCAGTGGCATGATCTCGGCTCACAGCAACCCCCGCCTCCTGTGTTCAAGCGATTCTCTTGCCTCAGCCTCCTGAGTAGTTGGGATTACAGGCGTGAGCCACCATGCCCACGTCTCAATAGAGTTGTTTTCAGGAGGGTCCTCAGTTCTCTCTTTCTTTTGTATTGGAGGCCACAGTTACAAGATCAGGAGAGGCTCGCCTGAATTAGAAGCTCACCTGGTCCATCCCTTATTGAATAATGAGATACTGGTTCACATCAAAGAATCAAGGCATTTCATTTGCCAATTTCAATCTAAGTGGAGAAACTGATGGTAGCTAATAAAATTGTGTCCTCATCAAAGGGAAACTTACCTAAGGCTTTGAACATTTGCATTCCTCCATATTTTCCTTCAAACAGAACAGTGTTGTTTAATGGGTTGAAGGCACGGCACATTCTCACTAAAACCACTTCCAAGCAACCTATGAGTAAAAAATAAAAATAAAAATAAAGTAAAAATATACATATATATCCAATAATAAGAAGTTATTACTGCATATAGCTAAGAGACTTTCAAGAACTTTAAAACACACAGAGAGACACATACAGACACACAGGCACACACCTGCAGAAATCCCTTAAGTTCCTTCCCCTAAAATAACTATTAGGTTGGTGCAAAAATAATTGCAGTTTTTGCCATTGAAAGTAATGGCAAAAACCTAATATATTTGCACCAACTTAATATGTTAGAGATAAAGTTTTCTTGATACTTACATGAAGAATTAAGGAGAAAATATATTTTACAGGTGGCTAAGCTGGAGGGCAGTGACATTACTTGTTGAAAATAAATTTCTCTCTATTTTTTGACTAATATTGAAGCTAGTTCGATTCTTGAATTCGCAATTGATGAAATGAGAGCAAGAATTTTGTCTGCAGTGATAGGCAGCCATGATTATTGTATTCACTCTTGCATCTCCAGGACCAAGAAAAGTCTCTGGCACATAGTAGTTGCTAAGTAAATATTTATTGAATGAATTTGTTTACTACCATTGTTTTTCCCTTTGAGCACTATTAACATCCTGAGGAAATACTGCTGCATAGCTTCTCCATGTTTTGGAGAAATGGACTTTTGCCCCATAGTGTAGTTGAAGTTAACAGCCAGACTCAGCAGCCACAGATTTGCATGAGAGCATCATACTGGTGATTAGCCTACAACTTTGGTACCTGTCTTAGGCCACCACTTTATCTTTGTGTCTCTGTTTTATTTCCTTTGCTGTAAATATGTTTGCTGATTTCTCTCTGCTTGTCTTTGGTATGTCACCTAGCATAGAGGCTTATACATGGGGAGGATTTTCAAGTATTAATTGAAGGAATGCTTTTCTGACCCACACAGTAGATGGGTACCATTTATTGAGTAGCTACACAATGCAAGGAACTTTCTTTGGCCTCTTACATTCATTTTTTATCTTTGCTCCTTACAGTAACTATTTCAGATGAGTTTATGAGCCCTATTTTATGGAGGAGTTACGCGAGGCCTACCTTTTTGACTAGAGTCAACATTTTTACACCAGGTAGAGATGTTAAAGATTATATGGTTCAGTGGTTCCCAGATGTCAGCCCATGGATTGGCTATATCTGAGTCTTAGTTAGAGATACAGTGAACTGGGTTCCCCTCCGGGAGATTTGGATTCCATGGGACTCACGGTGCCCATATCTCTGAACTGTCAATAGTCACCTTTGATGTTGTTGATGCAATTCTGAGTTTGGAATTCATTGTTTCTAGTCCATCTCTTTATTTTGCAAATGAAGAAATCGCTATCTAGAGAGTTTAGCTCAAGGTCACATATCAAGTGTGGCAGATTTCACTTTTCAAAGAGGATCAGAAAAAATATCTTCCATCCCATACGTTTTCTAGGACCTTACCACTCCCCTATCAAGTAGTGGAATCCATGTCTCCTGTCCCTAAATCTGGGTGGGCCTTCATGACTGATGGTATATAATGGAAATAACAATATTTTGTTTTCTGAAGTTAAGTTAGAAAAGTCTATGCATTTCTGCCTTGTTCTCTTGGGGTGCTAGCTTTTGGAGCACAGTGATTATGTTGTGAGCAAGTCCAAGCAGTCTATGGAGGGTCTCACATGGAGAGGAACTGAGGCCCCCAGCCCAGTTCCAGGCTGTCAACCAGCACAACTCATCAGCCATGTGAATGAGCCAATTTGAAAGTGGATTCCTCTGCCCTCAGCTGAACTGACTCAGTGAATGCCACATGGAGCAGAGATAGGGTCATTCCTGCTGAGTCCTGCCCAAATTGTAGCTTTGAGAGAAAATAAATAATTCCTGTTGTTTTAGTTAAATTTTGCAGTGGTTTAGATGACGGGTACATCAAGTTGGCACTTCAGTCTAGGTTTTCATCAGCTAGCGTCATTGGGTAAAGAAGCAGCAATATCTTAGAATAACAGTTATATTTGGCCCAAGTTAAAATGACAACTTTGCCGTGTACTGGTTTTGTAATATTGAACATAGATCTTCACTTCTCTGAATCTTTTCCTCCTCCTCTGTAAGATGGAAATAATAATATAGATCTCACAAGATTACTTGAGATGTCATAGGGCAGCATAAACATATATGTATGTTATTTTACATATGAGTATGTTACTATTATTATCATGGCCTAGGACTATGAAAATTCACATAAACACCATCGTGGTTCTTATTTTCTATTTTCAAAGGGACCCAAGAAAGACAAATAATTTCTTTTTCCTGTTTGGTAATAACATCTGCAAAGTCAATCATATGCAGAGTTTCTTGAGCTACTTCCATTAAAATTGTGTGTGTCAGAGAGTGTGTGAGGGAAGGGTAGGGAAAGATTAGAGTACTGTGGAGTTTCTCCTGGTGTATACTGGCTGCAGGCTATCCTCATTAAAATGATTGGAAATGACCACAGAGGCAGAACTCAGCTAGCCTGCATTTTTTTTTTCCTTTCACAGAAGGCAAGGAGTACGTTTTAGCGCCAGCTCAGCAATTCAGCCACCTTGACACGCTAATTACTTGCACTGCCTGTCAAGCTGTGTATCTCAACCTCCGCAATTAATAGCTCCACTTTCAATAAGCAAAATTGTATTTGACTTCAAAGGGGAACTGAATGAGTATCAGGGCATTTTTATTACTGAGCGTTTCCTCGGGGAGTTGGCTGACAATGTGGGTGGTGGAAATGAGCTGCATATCGGAAGGAGGATTTTCTAGAACCAATACAGTGCTAAGGGCTGACCACATCCTTATCTGAAATAGGCCCCCCATGAATCTTCTTGCTTACCTGACTTCAGAAGTAGAATTTGATCATTTTGACAGAGCTCCATGAAGCCTGTTATCCGCTTTGCAAACTCCACCACGTATTGGATGGCGTGAGTGATCTGGATGGCACATTGTTGCCACAGTGCTTCCCTGGACTTCAGGAGAGAAGACGCACAATGTAAATAGGGCAAACGACGTATGGAGAGTCAACAGAACACTGAGATTTGCCTTCCTGGTGCTTACCTGTCAGCTGGGGCCCGAGGAGGGAATTTATATGATTCCTTTAAAAAAAGAGGGCACTACTTTTATTTTTTTTTCCCTGAGATAACATTTTGACCTGTTTGGACCTCAGTAGGCCAAAATGATCAAAGTACTGAGGCTGAAATAATAGCAACATTGTTTATAGTATGTAAGGATAGCTTTGTTATTTTCTTTACTATTTTTTTCCTCCTTTTCCTCCTTCTCACCTAAACGAAGCCTGAGTTTGTAAAGAAAATAACAAATCTATCTTTACATACTATTAATACAAAAAGCAAAGCTTTGCATTGAGGGATAGCGGTTTCATTCACAGGCTTCCATGACGTCGTTTTCATGGGTACCTGATGGACACTAAATTTGTAATATTTTTATGTTGTGTCTTTTTTCCAGACCTACAAAGATTGTTTTTTGGCATAAAAAGAATTCTGAGGAAAAAGGCATTATATCAAATCAAATCATTCTCCTAAGTTCAATAGAATCCCCCAGATATATTTTAGTCCTCAGGTTATTTTTTGAAATGTGTTAATTCTAATTTGTATTGACCATAGCAACGCAATACCTTTGTTTCCCTATTTATATAAAAATACTAAGATTTAATTGTTCTGGTGGAGAAAAATCAGCATATTGTAAACATTTATTTAGAGATACGCACACATATATTTTATTAAAGTTCCATCTACTGGTAGATTTTGTAATTGGGGATCTCTATCCCAAAGTAATATAATGTAAATGCTGAAAAACAACAATAAATTCCTCTTAAAAACTTCTTCAATAAATCCAAAGAAATAACATAGTGTAATTATAAAAATACGGGATGAGTTGTTCCTTTTTTTTGGACTCTTTTTAACATGTAGGGCAAGAAAAAAATTTAGAAAGCTTTGTTCTATATATTTGTTGTGTAAGTTTGTGACAGTTACAACTATTGTGATTATTACATTGCTCCTGCTTCTTGCCTCCACCCAAGAAGTCACCAAGAGATGTTCTAAAGTCATTTGATGAAGGCACAGTCTCTGCAGTCACTCGAATAGGGCAGTGGTTTTCAATCAGGGTAGTTTTGCCTCCTTGGAAACAGGTGGCAGTATCTGGAGACATTTCTGGTTGTCACAAGTGTGTGTGAGGGCGATGCCACATCTAGTGGGTAGAGCCAGGGATGCTGGTAAGTATCGAACAATTTGCAGGATGCCCTTACAGAAAAGAATTGCCCAGCGCAACGTGCCAATAGTGCTGAGTTTGAGCAAGACAGCAATAGGGTAATCACAGAAAAACTTTCTCATGGTTGCTCAGAGTACCTTGCTTTGATAAGCTTTAATTTCTTCGTAGGTGTGGGTCTGCCACGCCAGCTGGTGCAGCTCTTCCATGGTGTATTGACATGTCTCCAAATGGGACTTAATGATGTTCTGTGCAATTCGATCTGTGAGAAAAGATGTCAAGTCAAAGTGTTGTGAATAAAATCACTCTGCTCATTAGCTTTTAATGTGTTTACTATAAGAATGCCTTTTGGAGATACTCCAACTGTATTAAAGTGTCTTTAACATTGCTCTCTATCTTAAAATCTTCAGACAAACTCTTTATTGCCTTTTTTCAACTTTCAGTATTTTAATCAAAATTTACTGCTTTCCTCCAGATCTTTTGATCACAACTTAGGGGTTTTACAAGTTGTAAACCATTCAAAGGTATTTATTTATAAAAAAGACATAAAATTATCATATTTCTTGCTTTTGGGCTTGAAAGTCAACTAACAGTCTTAATACTTGTACTCCAAAACACTTTAACATGTTTTGAAAATCACTAGAACCCTATTGTTTATCTCAGAAAGGGGGCATTAAAATATAAATTTATTTGCCTATATATGTTTTAAAAGGAAGCATTAAAGAATAAACTAAAAGAAAGGCTATGTATAGAGGAAATAGGGAATAGAATGCAGGGACAAGGAAAGAAATTACATTTTCTGATAATATTTTTATAGATTTGACTTTGGGGCAATGTAAACATCTGACATAATAATAGAAGAGGTGGTAGACACAACACGATATTGGCTTATGAGCTGATAATGATTGGAATTGGGTCATAGGGACCACTATATTCTCTTTTTAAATTTTTTACATAATAACCTTTTTCTTTTAAAAAGTTTAAAAATGATTAAATGCTTATATTCACAAAAATTAGTAGCAAGCACAGTTTTGGGCAGGTTATCTCAATCCAGTTGTATTTCACATTGTATCTTAAATACCAATCATTTTGGGTTTTGAGACATGAAAGTTGAGCAATAGAACCAGATAAAAGGGGAGAGCTGTCCTTTATAAAAGCCTGCTGTGGGAGATCGAGATCTCCTGGTCAACACGGTGAAACCCCATCTCGACTAAAAAAACACACAAAAAATTAGCCAGGCGTGGTGGCACACTCCTGTAATCCCAGCTACTCAGGAGGCTGAGGCAGGAGAATCGCTTGAACCTGGGAGGTGGAGGTCGCACCACTGCACTCCAGTCTGGGTGACAGAGCGAGACTCCGTCTCAAAAACAAAGCAAAACAAAACAAAACCAGCCTGCTGTGAGTCCCCTGAAGGCGGCTAGAGCTAGGAGGCGGTCCCTTGTAATCCCAGCTGCTAGTTGAAAATAAACTTTTCTTGTATTTCGGGTTGTGCCATTTCAAACGTAAGTTCTGTTCTTTCTAAACGGCCAACCCCATTTCTCCAGGACAGCCCTCAAAGCAGCATTTGGGTGTCTCCTTTCTATCTCACTCAGCTTCTGGTATACAGGGTACGAAGTAAATTACATTTTAGTGATGTAGAGAACAAAAATTTGTAAACTTAAGCTTCTAATAAATGTTCTAAATAAAAATCTCCTATAGACCATCACCCGGCACATTGGAAACACTGAATAAATGGTAGCCACCATTATCCTTATTAGGACAGTCTACATAGTTTGTCATCAGGGGAGCAATGTGATTACTCCAGTGGAGATAAAATTCAGGGGATATATTTAATTCTGCAATCCATCCTACTGAAGGAAGATATTTCAATATTTATTAGAGTTTTTCAATCAAGATAAAATAATACATGTAGAAGATGCTACCAAATGCTAACTTCTGACGATAGTTCTACTCTCTTGGGTTCAGCATTGAGCATTTCAAGACTTGGATTGCTCATGATATTACAAAATCCTTTCTTTAGAAAATCCTGTATTTGAAGTTTTATTGAACATTCTTCTACAGTATAAAAAGGATAAAAATTCCTCTATCCATCATATTAAAATAGATGGGTATGTCATGGCTCATCATTTTTCAATTTCACTGGGGCAGTCTAATTACTTAGAATCTAGAAAACATATTTGCTCTCCAGTAGGTATATAATGACAACAAAAGATTTTATAGCTTTATAGTTTTCAAACTATTATCTTCTTGGTGTAGTTTGTTTTCATCTTCAAAGACATGCTGATGTGTTGGTAATTTACAGGCTTCAAGGTTTATAAACAAGACGATCATTGCCACTCACAACTGTATTATGAAAAACTCTATCTGTTCCTTTATGACATCTGCCTGGAACTGTTGGCCGAAGCTTAAGAATTCTCTGGCCTTCTGATATCAAAATATAGGAGTCTATGGTTTATGAGGAAGGGTAGGTACAATAAATACGTGAGAAGGTTAAGGAAATAGGAAATTAAATCCACGTGCATGCTTCAGGACTCAACCCGGATGGCCATGCCTGGTGAAAGTTTCCCTGCCAACCATGTCCTCAGGAAGAAGGGCTGGCTGCCATCACACTTTGATTCTGCCTTAATTGAGCCCTTGTTCCAGCGAGACTCCTACTGTGGTTATTTGAATCCCTATGTCTGTCCCACACCCTTCAAGATTATGAGCTTTTCAAGAACTGGATAGCAGATCCCAGCATAATGCTTTCATATATTCATTGACCAAATATTTTTGAGAAGGTACTCTATATCAGGTCAGGGTACAGATTAAAAAACAAAGATTTTGGCTTTTCTATTCTTTTCCTTTCTTTTTCTTTTTTCTTTTTTTGAGATCAAGTCTCACTCTGTTGCCCTGGCTGGAGAGCAGTGGCATGACCTTGGCTCACTGCAACCTCCACCTCCCAGGTTCAAGCTATTCTCGTGCCTCAGCCTCCCTAGTAGCTGTGATTACAGGTGCCCACCATCATGCCTGACTAATTTTTGTATTTTTAGTAGAGACAGAGTTTTCTCATCTTGGTCAGGCTGGTCTCGAACTCCTGACCTTAAGTGATCCACCTGCTTCAGCCTCCTAAAGTGCTGGGATTACAGGCGTGAGCCACCATCCCCTACCCTTGCCTTTGTTTTAAAGTATCTTACAACAATATAATTTCATATCATGATGCAATAAATGCCCATAGTTATTGTGGGAGCCCAAAGAAGAAAGTGGCTAACTTAGTCTGGGGGTAGGGGCAGGAAAATAACCATAGAGGAGATACCTGGGTCTTGAAGGATGAGCACAGTTTGCCACATAGAGAAGAGAAAGATGCATGCCAGGTAGAGGGAATGATAGATGGAAAGCTAGCTGTAGGCTAGGTAATTTCTGACGTTACATCTTATATATTTACAACCTTTACTTCTTTACAACCAGTCTCCCCTTTACTAAGGATAGAAGTGAGGTGTAGAAAGAGCAAGTGAGGGCCTGGCGTGGTGGCTCACACCTGTAATCCCAGCACTTTGGGAGGCCAAGGCAGGCAGATCACGAGGTCAGGAGATCGAGACCATCCTGGCCAACATGGTGAAACCCCATCTCTATTAAAAAAAAAAAAAAAAAAAAAAAAAAATTAGCTGGGCATAGTGGCAGGTGCCTGTAATCCCAGCTACTCGGGAGTCTGAGACAGGAAAATCCCTTGAACCAGGGAGTCGGAGGCTGCAGTGAGCCAAGATCAGGCCCCTGCACTCCAGCCTGGCGACAGAGCGTGACTCCGTCAAAAAAAAAAAAAAAGACCAAGATAGTTTCTATGGAGCTAGTAAGCAATGTTTTGAAACCGAGTCTGTTTCCTGGCTTGAATTTTACCAATTCAGAGATAACTGGTAACCAACCAAAGTTGTAAAATATGGTCTGTTTTTTGGCTTATTTATTTATTTTTGAGACAGAGTCTCATTCTGTCACCCAGGCGGGAGTGCAGTGGCATGATTGTGGCTCATTGCAACTTCCACTTCTGGGGTTGAAGTGATTCTCCTGCCTCAACCTCCTGAGTAGCTGGGACTATAGGTGCACGCCACCATGCCTGGCTAATTTTTTGTATTTTCAGTAGAGACAGGGTTTCGCCATGTTGGCCAGGCTGTTCTTGAACGCCTGACCTCAGGTGATCTGCCCTCCTTGGCTTCCCAAAGTGTTGGGATTGCTGGCGTGAGCCACCATGCCTGGCCTTGGTTTTTGTTTTAGAAAGGTGACTTTGGTCATGGTAAAGATGGGATGGCATTAGTGAGTACATGAAATTAATCAGGCTGTTGCAGAAATTCAGGCAATCTCTGAGGAAGGTCTGGACTAGGTCATCATGACAGAGGTGGAGTGGAGAAGCTAGATTCAAGACAATTTTGAAGGAGAATACATGGGACCAGCAGATGTGGCACTGAGAGAAAATATTAAATACAGTAGGTGCTCAACCAATGTTGAGTTAGGGAAGATAATGCTGAAGATGATCCGTCCATCCCTTCTTCCTTCCTTCAATTGTCTGCTTTATTTCGCAAAGGACTTGTAAGAGTTAAGATTGATCCTTTGTTTGATGATCTTAAAGCCTAAGCACTCAGATGGCTTTGAAGTCAAATGGTAAGCAGGCAAAATTATTTTCCATATCCTTGTGGTGGGAAATACAAGTCAAATCTCTTTTAAGCATAAGACTTATTATGAATGGCAATGAAGGCAAAAGCACAGTAGCAGCAATTGCAGACATATTCCTCCCCCACTTTCTCTCACTGTTCTGCAGTGCAGAGGTGAGCCACGTGCAAAAACCAACTTGACCCTCTCAAATCTCAGGTTGATACAAGACACGGTACAGCTAGACTTAGTCTCATGGGAGCAAGGCTGGAGGGCTCATTCTGTCAATTAGAAAGATGCTTGAATGTCCAAGGAGATGGTTTGCTTAGACTGAGAATCTGCAGTTGTGAAAAGAGAAGGATTTAAAAAGAAAGGCCAAAGGAGAGACAATGAATACAGTATGCAAAGTTCCTGTTGGGAGCCAAAGGAACTTTCAAGAGTCCTTGCTTGGAAAAGTAGAAAACGTAAAAGTAAATGTAGTCCTCTCTAGGGACCAGCCACATGAGAAAGTCCAGACAAAAGAGACTGAGGTAAAAGAGCAGAGGATATGGAATCTTTCTGGGCAATCTCACATCCTTCATCCATTACCCTAACTTGGATTGCAGCTGTTTTCAGCTCAGTTTTTGTTGGATTCTTTGACTGGCTTGGGCTGCAGATGGTACATGTCGAAGAAGAAGTCAGCATGCTCTGTGCTGGAATAGTAAGTCCAACAGGAATATTGCCCAGATAACTAACTGATGGGAAATTCCACCACCTCCAAAGGAGATGCACACGAACTCTATGCTCTACGATTCCTCAGACCAGGGATGAGGCTGGAGAATTCTTAAGTGGGTGTGAAAGAAAACTTGTAATGAAAATTCAGCTACATCTTTTTAGTAGTTAAGATTCCCTACATGTGTTCAGTGAGACAGAGGTTTGTTCAGTTTACTAAGAGTATGTGGGCTGCTTTGATAGTTAATATAATCACGTAGAGGAAAGAAAAAACAATTGTATATGCTCAGTCTGTCCAGTCATTCCTTTTAATCACGATAAGGAAAAAGTGAACATTGATGCAGGCAAGGAAAAATTGGGTGTGTATTACAGGTTAATATTAAGTCCACATTCCTCATTTTCTATTTGTTAATTTCATGAACAATCACTTGCTATCACTTTCTCTCTTTCTCTTCCTTTCCCTTCCATATTATCATATGTATAAACACGTAAAACCTCCCCCCCGCAAAACTGCTGTTTTGTTTTCAACTTTGGCCCTGATACTATTCTTCATGGAAGGCTTATCTGAATCCAAGATTTATATTCAATTAACATAATTTGTAACTTTATATATTAAGCAACTTTATGGGATAGAAATGGCAATGTGTGATTCAAATGAAAAAAAAAGTCTTAGAAAGTGTTAAAATAATTGATATAGGTAAATATACTTCTGTATCACTTTGATGAAAAAATATTTTAAAATATTGTTAAAATTGTCACACCTCCCTAGAAGTCTTAAGGGTAATCTTTACTTTTGATGTGGGCAATAAGAAGAGAGAAATTAAATTTTTGAAGGGAAAACTAGAATAAAATTGATGGTAATTCTCAATAGTGTGTGCAGTAATTATAGAACCCTGGGGCTGGAACTAACCTCCTTCCTTCATTTGCAAATGGACTGTATCCAAATAATCCTAGAAATTAGTTGAGTCTCCTTTCTCTCTCTCTCTCTCTCTCTCTGAGTCTGTAAAGAACTTCTACATATCCTATCCCATTCTCAATACTCTTCATTGTGATCTATTAATAAATCAAAGAAGAAAGTCCAATGTAAGGATTTACAGCATGATTGAGATGTGCGTGATAAGGTTTATACAGGCAGGTAAATAGAGTTTTAAAAGGTCAATTATATCAGACGATGTAAAAAGGTGTAAGAATAATATTTTGAAGCAATGTTTAAAGAAATACATGAAAAATAACTTCTCTTACATATTGATCCACATAGTTAAGCAAAGTTTGGAAACAAGTCATCCAAATTACCTAATTCTATGTAGAAAGAAAAAGGGCTACATCTGCTTATTTTGGTGAGAAAGAAGTAAACTGACAAGCAAGGTGACAATGTCTTGTTTATAACTGTGATGTTATAAAATAAGGACCAGCTTGCAGCTACTAAAATAGCAAGTGACCTTCTGCAGCTCTGATTTCAACCACTCAGCGGGTTTTTTCCACCAAAGCGGCTTATTTTAGCTTCACTAGACATTTCAGCAAATGGCGCTCTCCAAAGGCTACGGTGTCTCAGATACGGATTGCACGGGTAGTTTCATTAGAATCCCACATCCCGGGAGTGGGGAAAGTTGAGTATATCTTTAAAAACTGCTGCTTTCAGTGTTATTGCCAAGAGCACCCGAGGCCCAACTGCACCAAGGCAAGAAAGCTGAGACTCAGAGCTATATATAGCGCTAGAGGGTGTTGCTCCTGAACTTCCTAATTCTCTACCCCCACTTCCTCCCTCCATTTTTTCTTCCTCATGAGAAAGAATGGTTTCTTCCTGGAGAACTATACCCTCTATTCATTTTTCTCCACAAGGGACTTTTTTATTTTATTTTAAAGTTTTAAGTATTCTTCCTAAAGTACCGTATCTCAGCCTCAATCGAAGTGATTAATGAATTTTTAATTTGTCACTTGCCTTAAGGATCTAGAGTACCACTGAATTCTCTGTTTAGTTTATACTACTAGTGCAAAAATGGAATTCTTAGGGGATTCACTTTGAATTAGTGGCAGGATATCTCTATGGACTTGCTCAAGGCGTGTTTTAAGTGCCTACTTTAGGTTTTCATAATATCAAGATTTCTTAGAATCTGTGCTCTTAGGCGGTAACTAAAACATATAAAAACAGTTGGTTGAAAGGTGAAACATTTAACCAAATGCACACACATTTTTCCTTTTTCAAAACAGACTGCCAGTTTTGTTTTCTGTCATTAGATAGAACAAGTCTAGTGGTTTGTCACTGATGGCAATGTCAGAAAAGACAATGTCATTTAAAGACCTTTCTGATTTTTCTAATCCCTAGAGATGGTTATTTTTAGCACAAATAGAATTCTGCTGTCAGAATAAAACCATCAATATATTTAAGCTTAAAACAGCAATCTATTAGTGATCTCTAGATTCAAAGGAAGACTAATAGATTTAGAACTTTGTTTCCTTAATTTTTTTAAGCAGAAATTGGGAGCATCAATAATTTATAACTTATTTGTTGGCTCAGTTCATGGTCCAACCACTCATTACTTCCTCCTCAATTAATCAGGATAGCTTTCAGTCTCCTTTACATGCAAATTCTGTTGCCAACTCACATATCAGAGAATGGCATAACTGATTTTTACTTCATGCAGACCTGAATATTCTAAGACCAATTTGCTCCTAGAGTTCTTCAGAAAAAAAGTTGACAAAGTGTAAGATTATGCTGTTAACTTTTAAAAACGATAAAAATATAATAAAATACAATTCAATAAACTATGAAATGGAAAAAAAAATCAGATTAATGCAAGTAATAGCAATAGCTGGGCAAAAACTGAATGAAAAGATTAATAAAGTAATTAACATTTTCTCAAATTTTAGGAAGCTGAAGTAAGATAGCTTTTTTTTTTTTTTCTTTTGAGTTGGAGTCATGCTCTGTCGCCTGGCTGGAGTGCAGTGGTGCCACCTTGGTTCACTGCAACCTCTGTCTACCTGGCTTAAGGGATTCTCCTTTCTCTGTCTTGCAGCTAGCTGGGACTACAGGCACGAGCCACCACACCTGGCTAATTTTTGTATCTTTTAGTATAGAGGAGGTTTCACCATGTTGGCCAGTCTGGTCTTGAACTCCTGGCCTCAGGTGATTTGCCTGCCTCAGCCTCCCAAAGTGAGCCACCATGCCTGGCTTCAAGTAAGACAGCATTTTCTAATAGAAGGTAAGAAAGCAGGAAGTAAAGCTGAAAGAATCTACATAGCATTTGTGTTTAAACAGAGTATATCCAAAGCGAGGAAAAAAAGCACAAGCAGCAAAAACAAGTTAACTATCTAAGAGGGTGCTTTCTTTATTTAACAACAGAAAGCTGTTTTGGATCACAAGCATTTTGCTGTATTGCAAGTGTGTGTCTAATTTTTGGGAAATTAGAGTTTCCTTTCTTGAAATCGGGTGACGAAATTGAGAAAGAATCTATTATAAAAAGATTACATTTAAAAGTGAACTTTTACAGTAAAAGATCTCCTTCACAGAACAATCAGAAAGACTAATTTACTTAAATGTCCTGCAGTTGATGAGTTTTAAGGGCGTTACATAGTAAGACCAAGGAAGTCAACATGGCCCCTTTCAGTCTTTTAGTTTGTGCATTTGGGGAAGCCGCTTAACCTATTTAACCCCATTTTTTGGGGTTTGATCCTCCATCTGCAAGAGGATTTGGCATCAGCGATGTTTTCTAAGCACTGTGTGAAGCTTGACAACTTGAGTCTGGAGAGGCTACATGAGAATTTTCTTCCAATTATTTTGAGGTGGAGTCCCACTCTGTCACCCAGGCTGAAGTGCAGTGGTGCGATCTTGGCTCACTGCAACCTCCACCTCTCAGGTTCAAGCAATTCTCCTGCCTCAGCCTCCCAAGAAGCTGGGATTACAGGCATATGCCACCACACCTGGATGATTTTTGTATTTTTAGTGGAGACAGGGTTTCTCCATGTTGGCCAGGCCGGTCTCAAACTCCTGACCTCATGTGATCCACCCCCTTCGGCCTCCCAAAGTGCTGGGATTATAGGCATGAGCTGCGGTGCCCGGCCGACGTGAGAATTTTCTTTGTTTTGACGCACGAGGGAGAAGCCTTGCAGAGTTACAGAGGGTGAGAGTATGGTTTACAGGCTTAAAAGCACTTGAAGAGTCTTAGATAGGACAAACCAAAACAGCACAATCCAGAGGCCATGAAAATCTTCCTTTAGTCTCCTCAAAAACTGCACCTCCACACGCTACCAAAGGGCAACAAATGGGTCACAGATGATGAAACCTCATTATGAAAATCGCTCAGGGCCATCACTAGGATTGATTTTCACCATTTGAATTTTGTTGACATATGGATTGATTGTTAATTTAAACAGATGCAATCTCTCCCCCACCTCGCCACCCTTTTGGAGGTTTAGTCAATTCATTTCTGACCTTTCAAAGAACTAATTTAGAGGTAATCTTTGGAGGCCATTTTTATATTTTCAAACACCCTAAAATTTAAAAAGTACATTGGTAATTTAAATAATGCACTTAATTGACTAATGCTTTAAAATAGTGGGTTTTTATGGTTCCTTATTGTGTCAAATTGTTCCAGAACAAACCTCGCTGAAAACCACATAGCAGTTCCCCAATAGGCCTCATAAACATGCCTCAAACATAAACAGCAAATTCAGTCTCCTCAGTAATAAGATTATGTTGTCAAGAGAAAGCCTAAACAAAAAATAAAATAAAACAAACAAAAATTTTTTTTCCAGCTGGGACAATTTCCAGCAGGTTTCCCCACATTTGCAAACATCACAGAAATAAATCCTGTATTGGATAGCAGAGAGCACCCGTTAAATTGGTTGCATACCATGATAATCACACCAGAGTATACTAATCTCCATCAGCTTGTGATCAATTGGCATTTCTTTTTTTTTTTTTTTTTTTTTTTTTTTTGACACGGAGTCTCGCTCTGTCGCCCAGGCTGGAGTGCAGTGGCCGGATCTCAGCTCACTGCAAGCTCCGCCTCCCGGGTTTACGGCATTCTCTCGCCTCAGCCTCCCGAGTAGCTGGGACTACAGGCGCCCGCCATCTCGCCCGGCTAATTTTTTGTATTTTTTTAGTAGAGACGGGGTTTCACCTTGTTAGCCAGGATGGTCTCGATCTCCTGACCTCGTGATCCGCCCGTCTCGGCCTCCCAAAGTGCTGGGATTACAGGCTTGAGCCACCGCGCCCGGCCTCAATTGGCATTTCTGTGTTCCATAGCCCATGTGGTATTTTAACCCTTACCAACTCTTCTAAAAATGGGTGCTTGAAAATGTGGCTAATACATTCACCCCTACCAGTGGAAAAGTAATTCAGAGCTCTGAGAGCCAATGTCAAAGCTTGCAATGCCTTAAAAGTATGGCTTCTCTGCAGTATAACATCTTGAAATACAATTCAATGTGGAAACTGTCATTAGGGACTGATTCTGAGGTCACTTCATAAACAGAAACATTTCCTACTCCTCCAAGTCACAGGCAGAACCTCCTGAAATCTCCTTTCCTTTTGCTTACTGTAGAAGATTTTATAATTACTATGGCTTTTGAAATTGAATGTATAAAATGGAGTTGGCTTTCCAGTAGCTTCTCAGTAACATTTGTTGTTGTTGTTGTTGTTGTTGTTGAAAGAAGATTCTAGAATCTTCTTTCGAGGTTCTGAATTCTAAGACAAAATGTGATCCCAAACTAGTTATCTCCAGGAGAAATACACTGAGGAAGATAAATTTTGCACAATTTCAACTCAAAATAAAAAAGGTACTTTAGAAGATTAATGTAATCTAGTGAATTGCTAGCACATTGAGAAAACTGTATTAACAGAGGCACAAGCATGTAGCGACTGATATGCACACATGTACTGTAAGTAGATATGTAGGTCCATGAGTACTTGAATTGAGCATATAAGTGTGTGTTGTTTGTGACGTAAATCATATTTATATTTGTTTGGAAACTGGCTGGTTACAAAGTGCTTTGTATACATTCTACCATTTATTGCAGTTGTGGGGAAGCACTGCACATGTTATTAGGTGATTGTAGACCATCACTGCAGGGTTATGAGAGGATATCTAGAAAGATATGCATTCAGGGCCGGGCGCGGTGGCTTAGGCCTGTAATCCCAGCACTTTGGGAGGCCGAGACGGGCGGATCACGAGGTCAGGAGATCGAGACCATCCTAGCTAACACAGTGAAACCCCGTCTCTACTAAAAAAAATACAAAAAACTAGCCGGGCGAGGTGGTGGGCGACTGTAGTCCCAGCTACTCGGGAGGCTGAGGGAGGAGAATGGCGTAAACCCGGGAGGCGGAGCTTGCAGTGAGCTGAGATTCGGCCACTGCACTCCAGCCCGGGCCACAGAGCGAGACTCCGTCTCAAAAAAAAAAAAAAAAAAAGAAGATATGCATTCGAATAACCCTAGGGATTAACTGTAGAGTCCGTGGTTCCAGGTATCCTCTACAATAATTTCTGGCCATAGACTGGTTAATACTATAGGTGTAACCATGATAGGGGTCCTAGGAATATGACAAACTGGCCCCAAACTGGAAGAATTCCTTTTTGAGATAGAAAGCAGAATTTTGAAATTAAGTAGGCTTTGGGAGATATTCTGGGATTGACACAGAACATGGTGGTGTTAAAATTTCAGAAGAGTCAAGTAAGCCCCTTTCCAATGATCCAGGTGACCCAGGTAGGTGGGTTCCTTAGTAGTCAAGAACATATCTTCTGCCAAGCGTGGTGGCTCATGGCTGTAATATCAGCACTTTTTAAAGGCTGAGGTGGGTGTATCACCTCAGGTCAGGAGTTCGAGACCAGCCTGGTCAACATGGTGAAACCCTGTGTCTACTAAAAATAAAAAAATTAGCCAGACCTGTAATCCCAGCTACTTGAGATGCTGAGGCAGGAGAATCGCTTGAACCTGGGAGGTGGAGGTTGCAGTGAGCTGAGATTGCACCACTGCACTCCAGCCTGGGTGACAGGCAGACTCGGCTTAAAAAAAAAAAAAAAAAAGAACCTATCTTCATTTTGTGAACATATTTGCTTTTTCTTCAAGAGGAGCTTGGAAGTGATCAGGTTGTACTGAACTAGGGAGGACAGGTGTGTTTGCCCGAAAGCTGCATCTGTACAGCAGCTCACTCTTTAATTGGATTGTACATGAACTTGGAGTGGTTTGGGATTGGCTACAAGCCTTTCCTTGAGCTGCTCCTGGTTGTCTTTGACATTCATTTTAATCTGATTTCTTTTTTTTTTTTTTTGGAGGGTGGATGGAGAGAAGAGGCTGGTGTACAGTTCTGACTTGGCAGTGGGTTGTTAACTGCATGTTTGTCATTTCACTCAGTGAAAGCCCCGAGTATTGTCCTGCTCTCCAGGAGGGAGGTGTGCTGGCTACTGCCATAGACAAGTTATTCAGCATCATTCAGAATTGCTTAGTTGCTTCCCAGTCCTCTCCTCTCTTCTACCCTATTCTTGTCTGTGTCCGTGGCTATAACAAGGGGGGAATATTAATGCACATGACCAAAGCTCTCTGGAAGGTGAGAGAACCATAGTCTTTAAAAGTCATTTGGTCCAATTGTCTTATATTTCAGATGGTGAGACAGAATCTCAGACAGCTGGACTAATTTTGAATACGTTCACGTGGCTAGTATGCAGAGTTAGGACCTCCAGTCTCAATGAACTTTCCCTAAATTGCCTGCAAAGGGTGTGTGGTTGGGGTGGGGGTGAGAGAGGGGTTAGATGATAATGAAAGTTCACAAGATGTCTCCTCTCAAGGCAACGAAGAAAGAGCTAAACACTGAATTTTCCTGTCCCCATATTGTTCAAATAATTTTTCTTGCTAGTTTGGTCTACTTCTATCTGTTTTAATGATGTATTGGACAGTTACTTCTAAATGGAATGCCTACCTGTATTTGATACAGGTTCTATCACAGGACACAGGAAATATATAGCAAGAGTTAAGTTCTATTCTCTGCACCATTTCTGCATGGGTAGTTAGATGTGCATAATAGATTTAAACAGTGTAAGATATTTATCCTTAAAAGCATATGCCATTAAAGGTGCTGCTTTAAGACCAAAGCATCTTCTTGGGGTTCTTAATAAGCCACAATTGAAACACCACCACTTTGAATAGAATTCTGCAAAATAAAACACTACTAGTAAAATCTTCTGTATTTTTATGTAGCCTTACTAGAATGAGGTAGTACATTACAGGGACTAGATTGCTTTTAGGCCAATACCTCTTTGTAATCTCCTTTAACTATTAACACTCAGTTTCTGTAATAGGTGAATTTTTTAAAAAGAGATTTATATTTATTTATAATGCTTAACATTTCACGTTCTATAAATAGAACACAAAAGCAATATGAAAATAAGTCTATGTTAAAGACTATACAAGAAGAGATCAATTAATTCACATTTCATTGTCTTTATCTGGAGAGAAAATTACTGAATAGAAGAGCAAACCAAGGTAATGTTTGTAAAAGGCAATGTATACCCTTAGCATTGTAGCTAATTTGATGGATGTTTTACATATAAAAAAGCATGTTGTTTGGCTGTTTGAATTGTCTTGTTATCTGGGATCTTGTAGATACACTGTCAATCACTTCCAGCTTAAATAAGCTTTCATTAAGAGTATTAGTCCTGCAGAGTTCCCCAACTCATCTGAGCTCGTTAGTGGTGGAGCAAAGACAAGATGTTCTGCTTTCCTTTTCTGCATGTCTTGAACCTGGGAGGTGGAGGTTGCAGTGAGCTGAGATTGCACCACTGCACTCCAGCCTGGGTGACAGGCATCTTTTAGCTAGCTTCCTCTCCTTGCCACCAACCACTGCAAAATTTTATCCCTAAAGATATAACACATCCATCATGCCAGCCTGAAGTAAAATGCCAGCTAAACCCAGTTAATATTGCTGTCTAAATATTAATTTTCAGCTTACTTGTTGCCATTCTTTTATTTCATGGCTTATTTTTCCTACAGTTTTAGAAAAACCCAAGAATGTAACTCCTGAAATGTTTCATGGTTTTCTGTTTGCTTATCCACATTTTATTCCCCTCAAAAGTAGGGGAATAAAACATTCCTGATAAGAGATGTGGCTCAGGTTGATCAATACCTGCCATCTCCCTCACCTCCAGAAGAATGTGGTAGCATCCTGCCCAGAACGTATTCTATAGGATGTGGTGAATTGCCATGACTGTTCATTTTCATGGTATCTCCTAGATGGTGAGGGCAGAAACCTTGTTCTGCTCTTCCTGAGTGTATGGCACATTTCAAAAAGAGGTATTTGAAGAAATGCCCGGCAGTCTAGGACAGTGACTTAACATTAACCCTAGAATTCAAGTTTTATCACGTAACTAACTCTGTATCCTAGGAACATCACTCACTGTTTCAGACTCTCAATTTCTTCATCAGCACAATGAAATGGTTTCTTCACTGCACACCTGAAGGAATTGGTGTGAGCCTCAAAATCACTAAAATGCGTGAAAGGATTTTCTACATTTTTTCCATATATCAAACATTATCATGAGGGGCCTTAACCTAGGAATTTTGTAGTTTCGTTGGTGAACTTTCAGTAAGACAAGTTTGGTTTTCGGGAGAATATTCCTGACTCTGCTAATATTCAAAAATTGACTTTTTGGGATCTGCATGCAGTTGCTTATACAGTTGTGTTATGGTTCTTACATGCATGTTTTTATCAAACATTTTAAACTCTTGCTATCTATTCTATATGGACTGACCTAAAAACTGGTTTTTAAAAGCGATCTGCTTTTGAGATGACCCCATATCAGAAGCATAATGACCTAGTTGCACACATTTCATTATTCTCTTAGAATCCAGAGGAAGCAGATCAGGACTTCCGGTAGCCAACGATGATGTTAAATTTTTTTTTGGTGTGACATAATCTCAAATTCACCCAGTTGGGATGTGGCAAAATCCGATTTTCAGTTTTATATGCATAGGGTTTTTTTCTATGGCAAGTTGCCACCAACCAGATTGGTTTAGATGCCCATTTATCAAATCAAGTCAAAATGACAGCGTGCGTGCGTACTCTGAAAGCTCCAGTTTGCAGCCCCTGGAAGGAGGTCAGGTAGGCAGCAAACACCAAACCTGTTTTGCTGTGAGAATAGCAGTCAGCTTGGGAGGAGCTGCCATTGGTGGGAGGAAATACAGTATAATGGTTAGAAGAATGAGTTTTGATGTTACTCAGTTATGGGCTCATATGTGTTCTTTGTTTTTTACAAGTTATATAACTTCTAAGCCTCGATTTTTCCATCAGTAAAATAAATACACAAATACTTACATAACAGGCATAATGGGATTGTTATGAGGATTAAAATAGGACATTGCTCATCACAGTGTAGGTGCTCGATCAAAGGTAATTATATTTGCAATAACCAGTGATATTAAGTAATAGTCAATTAAAATATCAGTTATATTATTAATAATAATGGTGCTTACACATGATAGGTATTGTACTAAGAACTCATAAATATTAACTCATTTATTCCACACACACAGATAAAGACTGTTACTGCCCTGGGTTGACAACTGAGACTCAGAGAAGTTAAGTGAATTGTTTAAGGGAAAAGGCACAATTGAGTTTTGAACAAAGGCACTTTGACTCCAGAAGCAGAGTTCTTAGCCACCACACTATACCACAGATGCCTTCCTGCCCCGTGATACTGTCAAGGATTTAATATTTTAGTGAAATGAATGTCAATGTTTTGGATGGTGCAGGAAAGACAGGAAAGACACTATTGTGGCTCTTCATAGGTACCTAGATTCAACACTCATAGAATGTGTTTGTGTCCACTAGGTGGCATTGCTGTTTTAACGAAATGTGAACCAAGCCAATATTTAGGCTTAGGGGTCTGCTAAATTTGAGAGCACTGGCAGGACGGTACATTTGGATCCCTAAATGTCTGATGAAAAAATCCTCCAATATTTGAAACATATTTAAAGATATCTAAAGACTAGAGGTTGAAACAATTGAGAAAATTATATGTGAGTTTATTTTGCATGTCAGTGTCTGTGCGGAATATCTGGATAAATTTTGAGATTCTCTAGTCTGGTTCTATCAGTTCACAGGATAGACTCAGGGTCAGAGGGGAAAAATGACTTGTTCAGGGTAACCCAGACCTGATGGTTTGGCTGTAGTTCTCTTTCCATAATATTTCCTGTGGTTGCTAAATCATAAAAAAATTATGATTTATGAATTCTTAGAAGACTCCCCTTTTGAATACAGGGCAGAAGATTGCTCCACTGTTGCGAGTTTTTGTTTTATAAGGATTCAAACATGTCTCCCAAATTAATAGTAGACTCAGGAACTTAGATATTAAGTAGTATAAATGCAAAGGAAGGTGCCTTTTCCCTCTTGAAAAGATCGAATGACTGTTTTAAATGACCATCCCTATTAGTTGACAATGCAGTTTATGAATTGAGACCCATGGAAGGTAGCAGGTTAACAGAGGAGTGGAGGGACTCTGGAATCAGACTGTCTGAGGTGAACCCTGGCTCTGTCATTTAGTAACTATAGGACTCTGGGAAATTATGAGACATCTCTAAGCCTTGGTTTCAGCATCTGTATAACAGAAATATTCTTTTAATTTATCTTTTAAGATGTTCATGAAAAATAAATGTGTGAAGGGCCCATGATATAGTAGAAACAAAGTTAAGGATGACAGTAATAATTGAATATTTTTGTTATTATAGTTGATTTTTTTTTTTTTGAGACGGAGTCTTGCTCTGTCGCCCAGGCTGGAGTGCAGTGGCTGGATCTCAGCTCACTGCAAGCTCCGCCTCCCGGGTTGACGCCATTCTCCTGCCTCAGCCTCCCGAGTAGCTGGGACTACAGGCGCCCGCCACCTCGCCCAGCTAGTTTTTTGTATTTTTTAGTAGAGACGGGGTTTCACCTTGTTAGCCAGGATGGTCTCGATCTCCTGACCTCGTGATCCGCCCGTCTCGGCCTCCCAAAGTGCTGGGATTACATGCTTGAGCCACCGCGCCCAGCCCCGATTTTTTTTTTATGTCTCTCAGCTGTGAAAGTCATTACAGGTGCTTTGTCAACAATGTTACTCACTGTCACCTGCTGGATTGCTAAAAGGGAGAAACAACACTTCAGGTTTATAACTGTGTACCATCGCTTCTTCCTCAACCAGATGGTACAAGTAGCCAAGAATATGGCCATGTATTTCATGATGTGTTCACAGCAGCTTAATTTAAAACACTTGTAGGCTTTAGGCTCCTATTTGCAGGTTAGACAGAGAAGGTGACTGAGCATGCAGCATAAAACAGTAATAGCTAAGAGTTATTTAGCACTTCCTGAGTGCCAAACATTGCTGTGTTTTACATGTATTAACTCGTTTAAGCTTTACAATGTCTCTGTGAGCTACAAACTCGTGCTTTCCCCCTTGTAAAGATGAAGGAACTGGGATTGAGAAACTTGCTCCAGCTTAAATAATAAGCCAAAGAGCCAGGATTTAAACTCAGGTAGCACAATTCTTAATCGCTCTGCTCCGCCACCTCTTTGGGTAACATGTCAAGAGCCCTCGAAGGTTCCTGAGCTCTAACCTGCTTTCTCCAGTACACTAAATATTGCAGTGAAGCCTGGGATCACATCGCCACTGTTTGCTTAGCTCTTCTAGGCTACTGTTAACATGCTACCCTGTTACCCAGGAGAGTAATGTGTTAAACCTACTTCGATATTTTTCTGGCAGTTAGTTGATGAGATTAACTGGTTAAACATTTAATAGACTCCTGTGTTTCATGGAGTAAAACAAAGCTGCAGCGGGTCAGAAGAGAGCTTGACTAAGACAGGGCACTCTTGAAGATCGCTCCTTAGGAATCGGAGGAAAGAGGATCAGCTTTCTGATGCAATCATGCCTGTGACTAGCTTATTTGTTACTCTCATGTTCCGTAACATTCCAGACTACACTCTTTTCATTGCTGTAATTCAGAATCCCATATGGAATTCTTGAATTCAGATTTACAAGAGCCTTGGCGGTCTTCTGGTCTGTCGCCCTGACTTCACCAAGAAGGAAGCTGAGATACTGTTTGCTTAAAGTTTGTCCCCATTTATCTTAGAGGAAGAGTTGGGCCCCTGTTCGTTTGGTTATTCCACACTGTTTCTATATCCTTCAGCAATTTCACTTTGAATAGCATCAACTTTGAATACATGCCGAAATTTCCCTGTTTATACCAATAACATTTTTCCTTCAGTGAGAACCCAAATTCAACAGATAGCATCTGTTCTTTACAGATAGCATCTTTCTATTTATAATTTCTTCTTTCTTCCTTTGCTTGAAATAAACTTTTATGGGGCGGGGAAAAATGACATTTATTAGAATATATTTTAAAATAAATTTGTTTTCTCAGTAGAAGCTGTGAATCCAAGTAATTCCATTTAAATCTAAGAAAATGACCATATTAAATAGGACCAAGGTAAATTCAAAGCAGAATCTCAGAAAAAGCCACTGGGAGGAGACTTCCACTTACCGATTTCAGTCATGGTTATCCCTGGTGCTAACTGCCCATTGTTGAAAGAGCTATAGGTAAACAAGTTGGGTACCGATGTGAGGTCGTAGATAGGTTCTTGCTTTATCTGTTTGATTCCAGTCATGTCAAGTCCTGACTGATCAGGGGACGGTTGACCGGAATCGACATTGTAATAACCCTCAGACTTGGGCAGGTCAATGACGTGCCCGTTGGCATAAGTGCCGCTGGTCTCGTTGTTCAGGTTGCTCAGGCCGTTGCTAATGCTGCTGCTGTACACCCTGGCAAGGGCTTCTGCCTCCCCACTCTGCTGCTGCCGCTGTTCCTGCAGCCGCTGCTGGTGCTTCTGCACCTCAGCATACAGGCTGTCCCTTTGCTTCTTGGACATCCTCCCAAACTTCACAGCTGGGTTGGAGAGAAAAGCAGAAAACAGCACTTGTGGTTATCATTCGTGTTAACCACCTCAGGTACAATGGGTCATGGGATGGTTGTGCCTTCAACATCAGATGCACACATGTCTAGCACCATCACTTAAGAACCCATTCATTTCCACTCCGCATCTGGGGAAAGGTTGTATTCAGAGGGTTCCTGTCTTGGTTTATGCCCACAGTGAGAAATAAATCTAAGCCAGGAAGAAATAGAAAAACTTATTATATTTTTCTCATTGCCATGAAGTTAGAAAGCATGTTTTCCTCTTTTTTTCTTACCTGTGAAAAAAAATCGCAAAAAACCGAAATATTGAATACCAAAAAAACCAAATACCAAATTAGCAATAGAACCCACTATTAAAATGTTAACCAACTAACTTTTATTCATTAGGATTACTAGATCACTAGATTGGATCCTAGTATTTCACTTTCAAATCTATTTTCTGTTTTCTTTCTTAAATTTCTTTTTACTTTTTACAATAATTTTCTTTAAGAGACAGGGTCTTGCTCTGTTGCCCAGGCTGGAGTGCAATGGCATGATCATAGCTCACTGAAACCTCAGGCTCCTGGGCTCAAGCAATCCTCCTGCCTCAGCCTCCTGAGTAGCTAGGACTACAGGTGCATGCCACCAGGTCCAGCTATTTTTTTTTTTTTTTAATTTTTGTAGAGATGGGGCCTTACTACAGTGTCCAGGCTGATCTTGAACTCCTGGCCTCAAGCAAGCCTCCTGTTTCGGCCTCCCAAAGTGCTGGGATTACAGATGTGAGCCACTGCACCCGGTCAGGTCGATTTTCTAAATAGTGTGTTGGGTAAGACCAAAGGCATGGGGCTGGGTAATAAACATAATTTTAACTGACAGCATCATTTGCTTTCAGTTGGCTTTTGGGATAAAATGATAAGAATCTTTGGAAAATAGCAATTTGGGGCATCTGATGCCCAGCAAGTGATCAAAACAGTAACTATCTTTTCTCATTCTACCACTCCCAAGTTTTATTTTTCCTATCTCTTCTGGCAATATTCTCAGGCAGTCTGAGGAAAAAGAAGGAAGAAGTGCTGCAAGTAGTCACAGAGTAATATCAAGGTGCTTTCATTTCAATGTGTTGTTTCTTCAGATACTTAACCTCCTGAACTGTTGTGAATATTGACATTTCTCCTCACAGGTTGTCAACTGCCTTTTTAGGATGTGAACATCCTGAGTCACAGGACTACCTTCTCTGAATTATCTAGCATTGTTCAGCTCATGTTAATAGTGGGGGCTATGGCAAACTTGGAGACTCCTGTCTGAGTTTCTGTTTTCTATTCTTTTGTGATGGTATGCCCACCACCTCTTGGTATTAGGAGCTCAGAGAATGGAGAAAGAAGGAAATGGAGTTTAGAAAAAGACTCAGTTCCTGGATTCAATCACAAGGGTTGATGCTCTTCTGAGAATATCTAAATGGTGAAGTGCTTAAGAACTATCTAGCACAAAGGGAACACAGAAGAGATTCCCACGGTCTGAAAGAGATGCCATTCACCCTTCTCCTCCAATATTCTTCCAAAATTCATTTTCTTTTTCCATTGGGTACAGAGCTACCATATTTATCTGAGCATAGGCTGATCAGAGTGGAGACTGTACTTCCCCATCCCCCTCACTGGCAGGTGTGTAGGTGATTAAGTTCTGATTCACGGGAAGTAAATGGAAGTGTCGCATTCACTTGTGGGTATTGGGGCATGTTTTCCTCCTTCTTGCCTGCTGGATTGTGGATGCGAGGGCTTGGCTTGAAGAAGCCAAACTCTTTCTGTATCTTCTTAATCCTTCTTAAAAACCTACATTCTGGGGCCAGGCGCTGTGGCTCACACTCCTAATCCCAGCACTTTGGGAGGCCAAGGCGGGCAGATCACGTGGTCAGGAGATCGAGCTCATCCTGGCTAACATGGTGAAACCCCGTCTCTACTAAAAATACACACACAAACACACACAATTAGCCGGGTGTGGTGGTATGTGCTTGTAGTCCCGGCTACTGGGGAGGCTGAGGCAGAAGAATCCCTTGAACCTGGCAGGCGGAAGTTGCAGTGAGCCGAAAGAAGTTGCAGTGAGCCGAGACTGAGCCACTGCACTCCAGCCTGGGCAACAGAGGGAGACTCCATCTCAAAACACAAAACACAACACAACACAACAAACAAACAAAAAAACCGTACATTCTGGCTTTCTGATGCTGCCTAAGTAGGAAAACGAAGTGATAATTATCTAGTAATTTTTTCTGTGTGAAGACAAACAATCTGACTCATTCAGACTAAACTCCCCTTTCCATCTTAGTGGTTGGTTTTATATGGTCTTGAATTATTTAGATCATTGTATTTAATTTTGTTTGTAGAGACACTACCTTTATTAGATTCTGATTCTCAGAGACAAATTTATTTGCTTACTAATTGAGGTGACATTTCCGGTTTGTCTATGTACCGAATTCTACAGTAACTTGTAGGGCAAGCTTCCTCTGTATCTTTATATCTTTCTAAGCAATTTATTACATATTATTCTCTAGGGGAAAAACACCTTTTGTATAGGAAAAAATAAACAACTATAAATATCGATTCAGAAAGAACTTCCCCTTCTCCCCCAGGAAAGGAGAGCTCTGTATTTGCTGCCCCTCTGCCCTTTGTGTTTGGGTAGGTTCAGAATAGCTCTTTGTTGTAGAGTCGTGGAAGTGAATACAAGGTTTGTATCCATTGCTATAGATCAGGATTTTTTGTTTTAGCTAGGGTAGATCTACTTTCTGATTTATTTTAGTATAGTAATTTTGCATTTTATTGGTTTGAAATTTATAGGAATTAAAGACTGAGAATAAGAAACTCTTCTAACATAAATACAGAAATGTGTTTTTTTTTTTAAACTCTTTTTCCATTTAATCCTGCTTTAGATTTCTGTTTACCTATATTTAGGTGAAATATACTTTGTGGAGGACTGGTTGCATTAATGACCCTGATTCCTCTTATCTATTTCTTTCCATGCCCTTCCACATGTCAGTTTGCAGTGCTCTTTCATTCTTTGCAGGCATCCTGCCCAGGGTCATGTGACCTACTGTGGACCAATGGAATATTGACAAATGTGACACAGCAGAGACTTGAAAAAGGCTTGTGTAATTGTGGACCTCACCATGACAAGGACATGCCTGAGCTATCTTGCTGGAGGATAAACTTGCTGGGGGATATGTGAAGCAGAGCCAAATCTCCTTGGTCATACCAGGCAATGCCATCTACAATCAGCAGAGCCATAGAACTGACCTGCTGCTGATGGACGCAGAAATCTGCTGTTAACTACAGACATCATAATCACAAGCTAACAATGTCAAAAGAGTATGTTGTGAAGACCTCTGCCACAGTTAACATCTAAAAACTCAACAAAGAAAAGCTCTGCATTTTTTACAAAATTGACTTATCAGGTCACTGAGCAACTGAAATATTTTCAAAGAAGCAACTTAAAACTACTACATTTTAGAGTTATTTCAGGTGTAATCCTAAATCAAAGACTTCACTGACAATGACTCTAATACTATTCTATGATTAATTTTCCATTTATTTCAGAAACATTGATGAGTCAGTGTTTCAGTTTTATGCCCCTTCTTACAATAACAGTGGTGACAAATTTGGGAAAAAATTACAGTACATGGCCAAAATAAACCCACTGACTTTCTTAACATAATTCATGTTCACTATTTGTAAATACATTTGTTGAATGCATAGAACTATTTTAACAAAGGCCATGTTAATATTTCAAATATTAGCATTCTTCTTATCACTACATATTAATCAGACTGCCATATATTTTAACTGTTTGCCCCTCTCAAACTTGAATTATTCTGTTAATGACATTCACTTGACTGTAAAGACAGCCTCTTGTTAAACTGCTACCTCTTGAAGAAACCAGCACAATTTTGTATACATTGCAAGTGCTTTATAAATATTCAACGATGATGGTATTTGCTTATGATATGCTCTTAACCCTCCTTTTGATCCCATAATAGCAAAGAACAATTTTATGTGAAAGTATCGGAAATTATTTTATATTTATTTGAATTGTGGTATTCTAAACGGAATGGAAGTTTTTGATATTTGAAAAATAAAGTCATAGCTCCTTCAAAGATTTCTATTTACATAACACAAGAACATGTGTTTTTGGTTTCAAGAGAGCCCAACTGACTATCATCTATGACTTTCTATAAATTTCTAAAATTATTTTATCTACTACCTTTGGTTGTAAAGTTCTCTATATTTACATTTTGCTGCTTACCAGTGAAACTGGTCTTAATTTAACTCTTTTCAGCTTCAGAGATGTGCCTCTTCTGCCACGCTTTTTTTTAGTGCTGTAGGCTTTGTATTAGAAGTCTGATTCAATCTACCGAAGCCTATTCATTATTTTAAAATCCCTCTCTTCTCCTTCCTCTTTTTCTCCAACAGAACTCCCTGTGATGTTGAAATGTTCTCTGTGCTTTCCAATATGGTAGCTGCAAGCTGCATGCTCCTAATGAACACTTGAACTATAGCTAGTGTGACTGAATAACTGAATTTTAAATTTTATTTAATTTAAATTCATTTACATTTAAATTATTTATATAGTGACATGTGGATTGGGCAATGCAGTTCTGGATAGAAGAAGCTTAATCTGTGAAACCTGTCCTTTTAGGGCAATTTCTGTCTTTTTGTAGAGACATGCCACTCGGGAGGACATATTCTAGTGAGTATCAATTTGTAGTAGCACAATTGGAAAGTTATCCTGAAGATTCCTTTGTAAAGGGTGTAGGAAAAAGAAAAAAAAATAAAATGATAGAGAAGATTCAGTGGGCTTATGCATGCTACCACTTCACACACAGACACACACACCCATGCACACATGCCTTTACCTTTTTATACACATAAAGACACAAATATGTGTATTCCAAGTGGATTTGATTTTTGATTATTTGCTTAAGCTAAATTTGAACAAATTCATTATTGATAAATTTGATGACTACTGATATATTTTCGATAGCTAATACACCAATATAGCAGTGAAATTTCAGGAGAGAATGAAAATCCAGTGTTTTCAACAGTTATTTTAAGCTGTCTCCTAGTGGCCACAGTAAACAGCCAGGTATGGTGAAATAAACATTCTTGGAGCCTAATTGACAGAGAGCAAATGCATATAGCAAAATGAAGATGCCACTTTATCTCTGAGGGAAGCAGGGGGCTGTAGAAAGCAGTTAGGTATGAGGGCATCTCACTTTGGCTATTGGTACAATTTCTAAAGCACTTTAAAAATGCTTGCTGAATCAGAAGAAGGTAGGGATTCTTCTGATTCAGAAATAACCTTGCCTTTCATTCTTGACTCCTTACTAGACATAGGTAATCAACCATAATTTCAGGGCTTTTGAATCATTCAATACTACATACTAGGCAATACTTATCAATAGGAGAGAAAACCTATTCGGCTTCCCTGGTATTAGCATAATTTACTTGGCATGAGGCACCCATTCTAATCAAGGTTCAGACCAAACTTTCTCTGTGTGATATAGTGAAGAGGCAGCTTTTTCTCTTATAGAGAATCATTTGTTTTCTCTTCTGCTTGAGCCCTTTCTTCTCCAGATTCCCCACCCCACCCACACCCCTGACCATTTCTCCTCATGATAAATTTCACATAAGATGTGCTTAGGAGGCATTTTTGAAGATGTCCCAGACAGCCTCAGGATTGTCTCTGGACCTAAAGTTGAAATGAATCATTATTCTTAATCCTCAGTGTCCTTAGACATTACATTGCTTTTATTTGCATAGAGGTTTATGTGCTGCAATGAATTCCTTCCTCATTGAGAATAAATTGTGGCTCTGTCAAATGACCCTCCCATCCTCCTGACACATTTCTTTTATGTTACGGGATTCAGACCGTCTAGATTTTGTGGGCCGATGTCACTAAATCTGCTGAATCTGCCTTGGGTCATATATTCATCTCTTGCCCATAATTCTGTTCACCAGCACAGACACAGACTTGCCCTTCCAGAAAGATACTTCCTTTTAGTGTAGGAAGAAGTAACAAAACCAACACTCTATGGCTTATCTCTTTGCGCAATTATTAATGGGGCTTTTGGACACTGTGAATTAATGTGTTACCTACTACCATATGGTAGAAATGAAGTGCAAAATCATCAACTCAGATTCCCATATAATTATACCAAGTAAGTATCTGAAACTACTCAATCCTCTCTCTTAATTTGTTTGCCTTGATTATACAGAAGTATCCATTGCTATAAATTTATCTTAGGAGTAAATATATGTGGTTAGTGAGTCAAGTAAAACAAATAAAACAAAAAAGTCAGTTAATAGAAACATTTTGGAAACCTCATCTCTGTAGCTTTAGAAGCTACCTATAAACTGAAGCGTTTCAGGTCAGATTCTTTGTGTGTTTTTTTGGTCAAATTTATTTTATAGGTGTACTTTTGTGCCGGATAAATTTAGATGGATTGGGAATTAGAGAAAAGGTAAAGAATCTAATCACTCATGAAATCCCTTTATGCTAAATGCATGCCAATTATTCACATCTTTTTAAAACTTGGAAGTTTCTTGTTTTGTGTGCGTCTATACAGCCTTGAATTTCACCAGAGGGAGTGCGACCAGATGCGCAGAATCCACAGTGATCGACATAAAAAGAGAAGCTGTCGGGGCATTGTCTATGTCTTAGGCTCTAGGTAGAAGGGATTTCCATCGTTCATTCAATAAACATTTAGGTGTGTGCTTTTAAGCAGAGCCTGATGTTTTAGTGGGAACAAGACAGAAATGCCCCCAGGACTCAGGGCCGCTCACTGTATGACACAGGGGTGATGTGTCCAATGTCAACAGGGAAAGAATTACTTTGGATGAATGACTGCAAATGGAAACAAAGCTAGGTGAAATTCTTCGTTCATCTTGTTTGAGTTCATTTGTCCTCTTCCATTACTCTAAGATGTTCCCTCGGGAAACCAAGCAATTCAGTGTGGGTAGGCGTGAAGTTGGAGCGCAGATGGTATCATATTCTGAGGAGGACATCACCTACACAGCCCTTCCAAGACTTGGACTTCGCTCTAGTCTTTGGAAACTTCATTATGGGCTCAGATAGTCCAGTTCCTCCTCTGGGTAGCTATGAGCAGCCAGCAGGACTTCCAGGCTTCCCATAGAAGCATATGCCATTCCTTAGTGTCTCCACACAGTAATCAAGCCCAGTCAGACCTACCCAGTGAACATACTCGGATGTGGTCCTTGTTTGCTTAGGACTTTCGGGCATTATCTCTGAAAGCCTCATGTCCCAGGAAATCCCTCATTTGCAGGCAAACCTAGACAGATGGTCACCTTCAACCTAGGCCTATGTGGCTTCTGCTAAACCCAGTTAGCACAAATTGCTCCATGAGCTATGGTAAAGTCTTTGTTTTCTTCTTATTTCATAGGCAATGCTCTCTTTTTGTATATTCTTACTTTTCCTTTTAATGCACTACCAGCACGATGATTTTCTTTTCTTCTTATCCCCAATTCCCTCGTCTAGAATTCTTCCAGCAGCTTAAATAGACTCCAGCAAAGCATCCATTTGAAAGGGCTTAAGTAAGAAACAGGAATGTAATGCCTTACCATCTCTTGACATTCCCAGGGCAAGACACTTCTGCAGTCGGCAGTGTTGGCAACGGTTTCTGTTGGTTCTGTCAATTAAACAGTTTCTCTGCCTTGGGCAGGAATAAGAGGCATTGTTCTGCTGGCTCCTCCTAAAGAATCCCTTGAGGGAAAAAGAGAAGGGGAGAGAAACAGATTTATAAGAAGGGAAACAGAGAACATTAACATATACATTTGCTACATTTTCTGCAGTGCACATAACTGAGTTTAATTTTTAAAGCTCTTTGGATACCTCTTCTCGTATGGCTTGCAGATATTTCTGCTGGAGAAAATAGATGCTATCTGCAGAGATATGAGGGTATCATTCATTTACCCATTCACTCATTCATTCATTCCTTGAATAAATGTTTGCTAAAGACATTTGCAGTTGTGCTGTTCTATGCAGAAATAAACAGAAGTTTCTGTCCCACAAAGAGCAGCGGGGAAGGAGTAGCAAAGGAGAGTGCTAAACCAAACATGACAGAACTTGGTGGGGACAATCACATAGGCTTGTATCAAGTGCTGTGGTGGTGAGGAACTTGAGGTATTGGTAAGAAAAAGCAACACTGAGGAGTATGTGCTACTGTTTTCTTAGTTTCTAAGATGTGGTTTCCCCCACCATAAACTTTTTGAATTTGGCTAGAATGCAGCTGAAAAGTGTTTTATTTTTCTACCTTTTTGAGGTGTCTTGCTATGTTGTTCATGCTAGAGTGCAGTGACTATTTGCAGGCAGGATCATAGTGTACTGCGGCCTCAAACTCCTAGACTCAAGTGATCCTCCTGCCTCAACCTATAGCTGGGACTACACGTGTGTGTGTGCACCGTGGCTGGGTCTGGAAAGCTGTTTTTAATAATCAACTATACTTTTGAAAAAAGAAAATATTATATATAAGCTGTTCAACAACAAAAAGTATTAAGTAAAAACTGAATGAATCGTTTCTACCTGGCCTCAGGTTATTCGGTGTAAGACGTCTTCATGCAAGTACATTTGGGTTCATCAGGTACAAAATGAACTGCCAGTGACCATACACTGCTTCTCTAAATAAATCCACAGCTGAGTTGATTTTTAAAAAATTTTTCCTTAGTTGTCTTATAGAAAACTCTATTGGGGAAAATAAGCATTTTCTCCAGAGATAGATTAAGTTATCATTCATCCATTCATTGACTCATGTAATCGATTTCCCTAATCACTCTTTACTCTTGAATTGTCTAGAGAATAAAGGAAAAGTGCAACGTATCATGAGCAAAATGATGGTCTACATTAAGCTTTCTAAGACAAATTTTGGGAAAAGATTCCCACAGCATCATCTTTTGGAAGGAGGAAGTCTAGAAAAGTTCAGGAATGGTAGATTCAATGCTATCTTGCAGAGAAGCCTGGACTAGATCCTCTGACTTCCCTCAAACAGCTTCTTTGTTTCCTCAACTATCTCCAGGATGAAGAAGCAGAGCCAGGGCTAGGTGAGCCTAGTGAGGCAAACACCTTGCCCACAACATTAAAAGGTCACCTAAAATTTTTGTAATTAGAAAATACAATATTTTAACATCATGTGTTAAAAAATCGACATTAATGCAAAAATACCCAATAACTTAAAGAAGGGATCTGTGTTACTAATTTTCCTTTTGTCTTGAGCTCCAATATGGCTCAGCATGGCACTGGTGAAGACAGCTTAGTCAATCTGTGAGGAATCTCAGACATGGAGGTGTGGTCGAGGATCTCCTCAGAGAGGGAGAGAGTCCCAACTGGCTTCGCCATTCAACAACAAGGACTAGTTTCATCTCCATACATCCACGTGCATTCCTTATTTAATAAACCAGTGATGGCAGAATGAGACATGTGACTGTCCAGTTTGACTGAATTCATGCAGCATCTTAGAATAGAGATCAAATGTAAGCCCCCCAGGGACTGAAATGATGTACTTTATATACTGTGAAAACTGTCAGAAAGCATAACCTCAGCCCATCAATCTTGATTAAAGATGACTTGAAATTTACATTTTAAGGCAGAATTGTGTGGTTTTTATCTTTGGATACTAGTGCTACTTAGCAAAAGAGTTGACAGGACAGAAAAGACTTTTCTGAAGTCACAGCTACAGCCCTAATTTAAGACCAATTTGACATTAATTACGACGCGTTTCTTGCTTATCTGTTGCTCATTATTGCAAATGAGGTTTTTGGCATGAAAGAGAGATTGTGTTCCAAATTTTATTGAATGAATAGAAATTTGAATAAGTGCACAAGCTGAATTGATGTTATTCAGAATGGGTTGTTTATGTTGACTTGAAAACAGCATTATGAAAACTCAGAGGTTGATACTGAATGTGTTGACATTGACATCAAATTCTGAAGAGAATTTTTAAGTTTTCTATTTGCAGAAAATTGTAGCATATATACAAATGTGGGTTTTTTCCATGAATTAAAAAAATAGTGTGGTGTATAGTGCCATTTTAACTAAAACCTCAGAGTATGCTTCATAATAACAACATAATTTCTTTGATTGTGGATTCTTCCTTTAAATAGAAAAGGTGACACTTGTTCTTGGCTATTGGCCTGTTGGGTTATATTTGCACATTAGCTAAATCTTTTGGAAATTACTGTTTAAAATATTTTGCTTTTTAACCTGAACATATCCCTATCTTTTGAAATCACACATTTTTCAAATAGAGCTTACACAATCAAATGCCAAACATCTCCATTTTGACATTGATCTAAAAATCAGTTTTAGTAGATATTATGTAAACCAGAGCTCTCAAGATTGCATAACAAGCCAATATAATGGTAGAAATACTTACAATGGAGAAGATTCTGACTCCTAAATTATTATTGTTTATGAAGAAAACTATTTGTCTATCTGCCTAGAGGATGTAATAACTTATTCAAGGAGGGTAAAAAATTGCTGACATAATTTTGCTTTCTTGTTTATTCTTGATGAGTTGAAAAATTGCATTAAAGGGGATAACATGCAATTCTTAATTATAGGGCTGCAGAGGAACAGAATGCAAAGAACAGCTCATGATATTCACAAATAGATTATCACTAATCATCTTTAAAGTACAGCAGTGTGTTGACAGGTTAGTACGTTAATATGCTCCCTCTTCTTCCCTCACCCACTTGATTCTTATTTATTTCCTTTTCTTTTCTTCACTCTGGTTTTAATTCCAGGACTCATGCCTTTTTGAGACTATTATGAAGACATTGTCAATTTATCACACAGTACCAGTATTTGACAGTTACAATGTGTTTTCCCTTGTGTACATTTGAAAGCCTGTTTAAGATTAAGATTAGATCTTAGACTCTATGACTGTACTACCCCTCCTTCAGTTTACTGATCTTAAAAGAATAATTCACTTTGCTCACATCTCTGATCAAAAACATAATTGCTCTTGCCAATAACTTTACCAGCATATTACCTTTCCCTCCCAGACTGTGGCTGCATTTTATTTGTTCTGTTTACACATGGTCCTTTAACTATAGCTATAGAACTGTTTAGATTTTCCCTGGCTATTATGTCTCTCACACTCACCTTCTTTCCTTCTAAGGATTCATTATTAAAACTTACTGTTAAATTTCAAAGTTCTTTTATTTCAGATTCAGTCTACGTTTACTGCTATTCCTCCAGCTCTTTATTTAAGAGAGCAACTTGCTTACAGGAATTAGTTTGCCACGGGAAGGGTGGGTGGAATCTGTCTGGAAGTGGAACGCTGGATTGAGACTGAAAAACCCTGTGTTTTTGGCCATGCTCTGTTCTTCACTGTCTGAATCAATGATGTTGATCAGATGACATAATCTTGTTTATACCTCAGGACCTCATCGGAAAATGAAGGGGTGGGTGGGGGTAGGTGAATTTTAGTTGATTTAGAGATAATCTTGTTGGCTTCTAACATACCATGCTTCCAGTTTTCTTTTCTTTCTTTCTTTCTTTCTTTCTTTTTTTTTTTTCCTGTAATGTGAGAATAAAGGATGGCCATATGCATATTGTAGCTGTTACCTTCACTTCCTCTTTCTCAAGCAGATAGTTAGATATGTACCTATTAGTTTATAATCTTTATTTTAACCTTTAGTTTTTTCATATAGTAATAAGTGCCTTGGAATTTACTGGAGACAATACTGCTAAAACAGCAAGAGTCAGTATTTATATCTCTGTAAATGTGGATAATTCAAGGTTTTAAATACGAATCCATTTTTAAAGAGCTGCTGACCAGTTAGACAATAACAAAAAGGTAAAAGGCAAAAGGCAAAAGAACAGAAAATCAACCCTCCCACCCACCACGCGAGAATTCCTGAATGTCAGCAGCAGGCAGAAGGATCCTTTAGCAAGCCTTCTTTAAAAAGGTGTCACCTCGTCTTGTGAGGTACACAGATGCCTGAGGCAAATACAGAACCGTGCGGTCTGAAAGTCCCATACCTTGCAGCCTTCACATGTGATGACTCCGTAGTGGATCCCAGAGGACTTATCGCCACAAATTTTGCATGGTATCACTTCAATTTGTGCTGAAAGGAGAAAATACACATTTTGAGCATACAAAAGTTTTCTTTCTCCTTTTACTCTTCCTATCTCCCCATCTATCTCTGCCTTGATGTTTGTATTTGAAAATACTGGGTGTGGGTGGTGGTATGGGAGTCGTCCACTAGTATTTACATGGCTGTCCTAAACTTCTTCTAAGTCAAAGTACATTTCTCTGCCATTGTTTGCTTTGCTTTTCTCAAACTAAAAAAATATAATCAGAAACCAGTTTTCCAAAGTCTTGCATTCACTGTTTTCTCCTTTGTGAACTTGACCTTAAAAATAGTGGGACTCAAAAAGCCTTTGAACCCACAGCTTTTCTTTTCTTATTTTGCACTTGAGACACTAAGTTACTGAGAGCTTTCACAAGGCCTTATCTCAGTGATATTTAAAATAAATACATAAATAAAGCAAAACTATGGGATGGGGCAGTGCATGGTAGCTTTATTCATTGTGTGGCTGGATATTTACTTACAAAAATGCCAATAATAAATCAGTCCAATATTTATTGAGCATAAATATTATCTTAGTTCTCTAAGATAATAAAGGCTGTTGATGGAGGATAAGATATGCTAATTATACAAATACTCTAATTAATAAAATAAAATTAATACAAGGATAAATCAGGATAAATTATGAGGGTACTAAATTTGAATTCAGTACAAACTGAAATAGTTTCATTGGAGATGAAGGCATTTTTGTTGATTCTGAAGATTGTGCAGGATTTAGTTAGGCTGAAGGGAAAGGCAAAGGGTATTTCTGTAGGCAGAAGGGAAATGAAAAAAGATTGGAGGCCTGGGATGATTGTGGATTGTGATCATTGAGACAATAACTTGGCTATAATGCAAATTTAGGTCAGATGATTGGCTAGAGGGATGATGCCAGATTATGGAGTTCCTGGGGTTAGGCAGCGGGGTTTTTCACCTGATCTCGCTGGCCATAAGGAATCAACGAAGTGAACAGGGTAAAGAAATGATGAAAGTAACTCTCCTTAGAAAGGTGAGTTTGGCAGGCTACCCATAAACAAGCAGAAGACCAACTAAAGATTACGTCTAACTTGGGTGTTAGGAGATAAAAACATGGCTTATTATATCAGTGGCAGGATAAATGGAGAGGAAGACGTAAATAGAAAGATGGTTCAAAGGCAAAAGCTAGATTATATAATAAAAAAAGGGAACAGACATGGAAATGGAGAGTCAAAGGTGACTCCTAGCTTCCTAGCCAAGAGGCTGAGATAAAGTAGTAGGTTTGACAGAAATGGGGTTAGTGGTAAGGCGGTTACTTTGGCGGAATATGGTGGGGCATGGGATTTCTATTTTCTATGTGTGCAATTTGGTGTAATGTCCTGTATATAGAACCTCTTGGTAAGATGATTTTAAATAATCAGCACACAGGTTATGGATGAATCTATGAGATAAAATTTATTTAGAATGTAGTGATTCCTATGTCTGATAGTATTCTAAGAGTTGTTAAAATTACACACACTAGAAGATCTGCTATTTCCTCTTCCAATTTAAAATAATTATGCAAAATATACTTCAAAATGCTTTGTATATCAATCTGCCACTTGGATGCTTTTCTACAGTTTCTCACTCTTGAATATACAAAACAAATAAGTGCAAGACATTGCCCTCTTTTTCTTATTATTTTACATTTTTAAAAAAAGACAATACTTAGCTTTAGGGTAGTACATTACATTTTTTAAAAAGTAAATATTTCACAGAAATTTCAAATCATCTTTGTAAGCAAAAAAACCTCAGTGTTAGGAGCCTATTTTTCATGTGAAAAAATTGAGGATCCAGGTTAAGTTCTGCTTTTGAGTTGAATTGGGAATTGACAACCAGAAATTAGCTAAATATCCTGATACTTCATTCAGTAACCATTCTCTGACTTCAACACAGACAAAATAAGATTACAGTTTTAAATTCCTGTATTTCTCCAATAGCTCCAGCTGAAGAGCTAAAGACAAATAGCATCAGAAGAAACAAAGTCACCTAAAATACTTATGAGACTAAGTATACATTTCTTTTCATTTCTTTTTATTTTAGCTTTTAGATTACATGAGCTAGTATTTGTTTTCAAGATTTTGTGATAGGAGAAAACTGTGAGATTTGATGTTATTCTATTCTGTCCTTCCGGACTCCAGTCCTTAGTCTGCTAATGATTGGAGCCACGGCCAAGATAAAATATCTGATCTTATGTTTTCTGGTTTGTAAAGCATAACTGACAAACTTCATAGATTTGTGAGGATCAGATAGATATTTTACGTGAAGCACCTTGTAAAATGCTAAGGAGCTAGGAAATGTTAGTCTTCATTATCATCATCATCACATCAATCATCCTTGTTAACTGGTTTTCTAAAACTTTTGGACACAAAATATGACAAGCCACATTATTATTCCTTTATCAAAGATCTTTTCATTTAAAAATAATCTAATGAATGACACTGCAAGTCATTTGTACTACGGGTTTTTTTTTTTTTAGCAATAACTTTTCAAATGTTGGATTGTTTATAGCGATTATAAAATTGACTAAAAACCTCAGGTATCCATCGTATGGTTTTTGGCTTATATAATATTAAGTCAAAGGTTCTCTTTGCATAAATTACTCCCCAGGGAGTAGCTTATACGTGGGGAGAATCTGCTTCAATAAGTTTTTAATTATAAAATGATCTAACTTTAAAGGAAATGAAAATAGAGATAATTTGCCCCCTGGGGTGTGACAAGATGCTTTTGAAAGCCACAGAGGTTACCTTACACAACTTTGGAAATGCAAATGAGATAAGCAACATTCGATAGAGCATCTGCATATTTATACATATTTATAATCCTGGCTCAGCATGTAATCCTGAAGAACCATAAACATCTTAACAGCATTTTTAAAGAGAAGTAAGTCACTCAAAATGGTATATGTGTACAGCTGTGTGTGGAAAGGGGTTATCAGTTTGGAAATCTGTGACCATTTTAACTTATTGCAATAGAATAAATAATCTGAGGTTTATGATAGGTAAAGGTAGATTAAAGTCATTTAAAGAACTAATTCTTTTCTCTCTTGTAAGGAAATAAACTGCTTCTGAGCTACAGCTTTATAGTTTATACCATTTGTTTGTTTGTTTGTTTGTTTTTTTGAGACAGAGTCTTGCTCTGTTGCCAGGCTGGAGTGGAGTGGCGCAATCTCAGCTCACTGCAACCTCCACCTCCCTGGTTCAAGAGATTCTTCTGCCTCAGCCTCCCCAGTAGCTGGGACTACCGGTGTGCACCACCACCCCCAACTAATTTTTGTATTTTTCATAGAGATGGGGTTTCACCATGTTGGCCAGGATGGTCTCGATCTTCTGACCTTGTGATCTGCCTGCCTCAGCCTCCCAAAGTGCTGGGGTTACAGGCATGAGTCACCACACCTGGCCTACACTATGTATTTTATAAAGCACATCTTCCAGACAGCATTTCACAAACTGATTAGAACAACAAATCCCATTATTGCTTCAATGCCTGCCATTTCTAAATATCTTGCCATTATAACAGGCATAGCCTCTGGTGGAATTGTCTTGCAGTGAATACAGATCTAGTGACATGCTATTGACTACGGTTTCCAACTGAATATCTTGGGAGGATTTGGTTGTTTGGACTTCACCAGCTGTTATAATGAAGGTAATAGAAGGAAACTGAGGAAAGAGTTTGACTTTTGTACTTTGCTTGACTCATGGATTTATTCAACAATAGTATTCCCCAAGAGACAAACTTAGAGGAAATGAAATGCCCTGAGAGATGGCTCTAGTGAAGTTTATTCATTTTTCATATTTTTCAATTTCTTATATATTCATTTCACTTACATTTTTCTATTGGTAATCCTTTGTGGAGGCTATGCTTAAAATGTCTTGTATTAACTAATATTTTTGTTTATAAAATCAATGCTATATACTTTTATCTTTTTTGAAACAATATTCTGACAGTGTCAAAGAGTGTCATGAAAAATTTAAAATAATTTGCTGCTTTATTTTATATTAGAACAATTGATGAAGTACAATTAGTTTACTATCTAGCAATCTGGCAGGCAGAGCCTATTCAACAACTATGGAATAAACCAAATTTCTTTCCCCCTCTGAAGATGGCAATTCTGTCCCCCGAGTTCCCCCTGAAAACTCCTTCTTTGTTTAGAGTTCCTTGCCACAACTTCGCACAAATCTACCATGTTTTCACTTCTTTCTGCATATCAGAACACACATATTTTTAGTTCTGCCCCCTCAGAACCTCTGCTAGTAACAGCAGGTGTTAAGATTATATAAACTAATCCAGCTAATTAGTTAACTAGAAAATGTATCACTTTGATGCAACAAAATACCTTAACTCTTAAAAGCATCCATTAAGAATGGTAATAATAATAGACTTTTCACGTACTTTCTGGTTGGAGGAAACATTTTTACTGTGTTTGTTCTTATGGCTCTCAATTCTCACCATTCCAAGTCTTACAATTCAACTTGGCCATTCCTATATTCTGGGCATTTTAAATCAATTGAAGACAGAGACAAGATCATACTTTGTTTTCTACTGTGTCTAAAGGAGAATTTTTATGACTCCTTAAAGTAGTTCTAAATGTTTTATTTATTTCAGTATAACCACAAGATTTGATATACTCCTTCTTATAAAAGAGGCAAGAGGCAATATTAATTTTTTTTGAGTCAGGGTCTCACCTTGTCATCTAGGCTGGAGTGCAGTGTGATTGTAGCTCACTGCAGCCTCAAATCCCCAGACTCAGGAGATCCTCCCATCTTAGCCTCCTGAGTATCTGGGACTACAGGTGTGCACCACCATTCCTGGCTAATGTTTACATTTTTTCGTAGGGATAGACTCTTGCTATGTTGTCCAGGCTGGTCTCTAACTTCTGGCCCCAAGTGATCCACTTGCCTTGACCTCCCAAAGGGCTGAAATTACAGGCATGAGCCACCATGCTGGATCTGATTTTTCATGTTTGGGGTAAAGAGAATGAACCAGAGATTGTGGGGGATATATATTTTGGAAAAGGCCCCCAAGTGATTCTTGTACATGAGAAGGCTCCCATTGGGAATTAAATGAGTTAAGTTATTAGCTAGGAATTTTCTCTACCATATAAATCACCTGTGAAGGTGGAAAAACTCAGGGACAGGCCAGATCTGAACATTTTAAAGAGTCAACAGTATTTCTCGCTATGTTTTCTCACTTTTGGTTTGGGGCTATACTTGTAGCATCTTTGTTTTCTGCTCTCTCTCTCTCTCTTTTTTTTTTTTCGTTTTTTGCCTTAAGGACATCTGACCCGGCTATGATTCCTGGACACCGGATACTCTATTCCTCGACACAGACTACATTCCTGAACATTGGATTCACCTGTCAGCTTCTGTTTCCCATACTTTTACAGTTATGCTAAAAGTGGGCAGTGCAATTAAATCTCTTAATGTCTGAGTAAAGCACAATTTACACATGTAGAAATTTCCAATAAAGATGACTATTTTGGTTAAAAATCCTTTTGCAGATGGTCTCAGTAGCCCAAGTTGTATCTCATCTACCCAAATTGTATCTCATCTACCATCTGCGACAAATCCAAGTTAAAATCTCTGTTTGTACTCTTTCCTTCTCTCACTGGCAGACTGATAAGTATCTCTATTAGGTACAAGATATTCTGATGTCACTTAATAACAAACCCGAAGGTCTGTGATGCAGCAGGTATCCCTGGGAACCAGCTCCACTGGAACTGTGATTCATCAGACAGTAGCCCCAAGGTTGGGATGGGATAGGAACTTGGAAAAATAAGATCCTCAGAGGACAAATATAAAAGTCTTGAACTTCGGCCCGTATACCATGCTAGAAGGTGGTGATTCTAAAAGATTCCTGTCGTTGGATTGTGCCCACGTGTATCTCATCAGTGCAGAGGGCGTCTCAACATCAGCTTCCTGCCTAAATATGCAATACAGTGCATGAAATTCAGTGCACTCTAATTTCTACTATAATACTCTCACGTCTATCAGCACCTGGGGTCTTCTCTGTAATACTCTGGGTGGTGGGCTATGTGAATTTTCTGTTCCAATGGCCAATAGCTACTAAATAACTAAAAGATACATTTGGTTTTATATTAGCTTTATATTATTTTAATTCCCTATACCATTTATCATTGAAAGCCAGATTAAGAAAAAAATTACTACCATATGATAATGACAAAAGAAGATCATTTTCAAAGGCATCATGTGTAGGATTATCGCAATAGAGGCTGATTTATCTTTTACATGTGAACATTTACCCCTGAAAGGTTGTTTGCTCGCTCTCCAGAGGACTGAAACAATAGAACACGAGACCAACAAATAACGACAGCAATTAGTATAATCATTAAGAGAAAATACTGATAAGTTAAATATTCCCCTTGTAAACAAAGTAAATCACTTTATAAGTTGCAGTGGCTTTAAACTCATACTTTAGGAATTAATTCCCATGAAATTCCTCTTGTCCTGTCAACATTTTAATTATAATGGGATAATTTGTGCATGGAACCTGATGTTATTCAGGTTGAGTGAATGTCTTCCATGACCACTCAAGGTGTGGTCCACAGACTTGTGGCATTGGCATTGCCGGGGACCATGGTAAAATTGCAGACTACCATGACTCACTCAAGACCAGCTGAATCAGAATTTGCTTTAGAAAGAGATCCCGAGGCTAGCATTCGAGTTTGCGAAGCACTGTTCTGTGATGTCCAAGTAGCCACAGTTTTAGCTAATGTAAGAACTGATGGCATTTAAAATTTTCCTGGATTCTGGAAAAGTGGTTTCTGCTTTTGCCTTTTAGGCATTTCCTTTGGATTATAAAGGCATTAGGATAAGTGAAAGGTTAGAAGAAAATAAAAAAAAAAAAAGAGAAAACTCTGGTCACTAATTGACGAGGCAGAAAAAAGAGAACACAGCATATTCCTGAAATATCTTGCGTTACTGTAATTAACACCCAGTGTACCAGGCTTCCTTTGCAGATTTAATGATTGTTACCTGCACCCACATTTTCTCCACATTCTAGCAATGCTTGGTAATGACACCTCCCTCTTCTGTACACTCACTCTTGTGGTTGCGGCAACTAGCTCGCTCCTTGGATACTTAGTACTGACAAAGGCTCTCTTGAGAAGGTTAAAAAACATACAGTTTTTCTATTTTGAAAATTGAATGGTACAAAGTCTACTTCTTTTGATAAAGGTAAGGGAGATCAAGCAGTTTTTTGAAACCAAACAATAAACTCATTTTAGCGATTCACGGTAGTTCTGGAAATGCAACATTTGAAAAGCTGTCCTGTCTCATTGAGGCAGATTCGTTAACATGGAGTTCAGTGGTCATGATGGATATTCATGGCATTCCTCTCATCTGTCGTGTGCTGTCCTGAGACTTGCTGACTCAAAGTGTGGTCCCTGACCAGTAGCATTGGCCTTCCCTGGGTGCCTGATAGAAATGCAGCGTTTTGCTCCTACCCTGGGCCTATAAGAATCTGGGTTGTGGCTGGGCGCAGTGGCTCATGCCTGTAATCCCAGCACGTTGGGAGGCTGAGGCGGATGGATTACCAGGTCAAGAGATGGAGACCATCCTGGCCAACATGGTGAAACTGTGTCTCTACTAAAATACAAAAATTAGCTGGGTGTGGTGGTGTGCGCCTGTAGTCCCAGTTACTCAGGAGGCTGAGGCAGGAGAATCACTTGAACCTGGGAGGTGGAGGTTGCAGTGAGCTGAGATCATGCCACTGCACTCTGGCCTGGGTGACAGACCAAGACTCTGTCTTAAAGAAAAAAAAGGAATCTGGGTTGTAACAGCATCTCTGTGATTCATATACATGATAACATTTGAGAGGTTCTAAAAAAGAGGAAAGCAATACATTCTATAATTTACCCTTCAGGATCTCTGTTCCCAAACCTCTCTTCTCTGTGAAGAGAACTTTATCTATCTCTTGCTTTCTATATGAAGACATGTACTCTACTTGATAGCTCATTTTATCCAGTTATGAAAAGAAGAAACAGAATTATTTGCTTCAGTAAATAAAACTCGTCTCTCTTTAGTTCCTTATTTTTTTTCTAAACCCCTTTCTCTAGACTACATTTAGTTAAAACCTTCAACAGGAAGCTTGTGATTACACAGCATCACCTTCACTGAAGGACAGGGATACAGCACACCACAAAACCAGGTCTCAGAGATAATTTAGAATGACCCGGCAGAGTTTATTCCTTGGAGAATAATTTAAAAAGAGCAAAAAATATCGTTTCAGAAAATGAAAAAAAAAATACAGCTTTTCTATGCTGAAAATCAAATTGTGTTAAGAGAATGGAGAGACGTCAGGACTGAGTGAAAATATTGTGAAACATGTATGTAATAAAGTACTTGAATCCAAAATATACAAAGCGCTCTTAAAATTCAAAAAGTGGGCAATATCTGAATAGACACTTCACAAAAGAAGATTTGTGAATGGCAAATAAGCATATGAAAAGATGCTGAATATCATATGTCATTAAGGAATTGCAAATTAAAAGCAATGAGGTGCCACTATAAACCTATTAAAAAACCGATAATACCAAATGCTGGAGAGGATGCAGGGCAAATGGGATGCTTGCTTGTTGCTGCTAGGAATGCAAAATGGTACACTCACTTTGGAATGCCGTTTGACAGTTTCTTACAAAGCTACACATAGTCTTACCAAACCACCCAGCAATTGCGTGTCTAGGTATTTACCACTGAACTGAAAACTTATGTCCACATGACAACCTGCACACAAATATTTATGGCAACTTCATTCACAATTACCCAAAACTGGAAACAACTAAGATGTCCTTCAACAGGTGAACAGACAAACCAACTGTGGTACATTTGTGCATTGTAACACTATTTGGCAATATAAAAAGAGCTATTAAGCCAAGAAAATATATGTTGGAAACTTAAATGGATATCACTGAGTGAAAGAAGACAGTTTGATTCCAACTACGTAATATTTTTCAAAGGGCAAAACTACAAAGATAATTTAAAAAATCACTGGTTGCCGTGGGTTTGGAGTGGGGGAAGAGGATGAAGGGTAAAGGGCAGGGAATTGTTAGGGAAGTGAAACTATTCTGTACAGTACTGTAATGACAGGTACACGTCATTACAGATTTGTCACAGCCTATAGAATATTACAACACAAAGAATAAATGGTTAATAATAAAGTATCAGTATCGATTTATAATTCTAACAAGTATACCACACTTATGCAAAATAACGGTAGAGGAAATTGTGTCTGGGGGTTGGTGAGTGCATAGAACTCTACGTACTATCTGCTCAACTATTTTGTAAATCTAAAGTGGTGCTAAAATGTCTATTAATTTTTCAAAAAAGTGAATTGCACAGAGGTGCTTCTTTTGCTGGAGGTAGTTAGGAGCATCGGAGATGGTCCAGCAAAGACAAGTAAGGAGTACGTTAAGAACAATCAACTCTCACCGCTCAACTACATGGAAACTGAACAACCTGCTCCTGAATGACTACTGGGTACATAACGAAATGAAGGCAGAAATAAAGATGTTCTTTGAAATCAATAAGAACAAAGACACAACATACCAGAATCTCTGGGACACTTTTAAAGCAGTGTGTAGAGGGAAATTTATAGCACTAAATGCCCACAAGAGAAAGCAGGAAAGATCTAAAATTGACATCCTAACATCACAATTAAAAGAACTAGAGAAGCAAGAACAAACACATTCAAAAGCTAGCAGAAGGCAAGAAATAACTAAGATCAGAGCAGAACTGAAGGAGACACAAAAATACCCTTCAAAAAATCAATGGATCCAGGAGCTGGTTTTTTGAAAAGATCGACAAAATTGATAGGCTGCTAGCAAGACTAATAAGGAAGAAAAGGGAAAAGAATAAAATAGATGGAATAAAAAATGATAAAGGGGATATCACCACCAATCCCACAGAAATACAAACTACTATCAAAGAACACTATAAACAGTTCTACACAAATAAACTAGAAAATCTAGAAGAAATGTATAAATTCCTGGACACATACACCCTCCCAAGACTAAACCAGGAAGAAGTTGAATCCCTGAATAGACCAATAACAGGCTCTGAAATTGAGGCCATAATTAATAGCCTACCAACTAAAAAAAATCGAGGACCAGACGGATTCACAGCTGAATTCTACCAGAGGTACAAGGAGGAGCTGGTACCATTCCTTCTGAAACTATTCCAATCAATAGAAAAAGAGGGAATCCTCCCTAACTCATTTTATGAGGCCAACATCATCCTGATACTAAAGCCTGATCATCCAGATACCATCATCCTGATACCAAAGCAGAGACACAACAACAAGAAAAGAATTTTAGACCAATATCCCGATGAACATCCATGCAAAAATCCTCAATAAAATACTGGCAATCTGGATTCAGCAGCACATCAAAAAGCTTATCCACCATGATCAAGTGGGTTTCATCCCTGGGATGCAAGGCTGGTTCAACATATGCAAATCAATAAACATAATCCAGCATATAAACAGAACCAAAGACAAAAACCACATGATTATCTCAATAGATGCAGAAAAGGCCTTTGACAAAATTCACCAGTCCTTCATGCTAAGAATAACCAACTCCTGTAATCCCAGCACTTTGGGAGGCTGAGGTGGGCAGATCATGAGGTCAGGAGTTCGAAACCAGCCTGACTAACATGGTGAAACCCCGTCTCTACTAAAAATACAAAAATTAGCCTGGCATGGTGGTGTGCGCCTGTAATCCCAGCTACTCAGGAGGCTGAGGCAGGAGAATCACTTGAACCTGGGAGGCAGAGGTTGCAGTGAGCTGAGATCACGCCACAGCACTCCAGCCTGGGCGACAGAGTGAGACTCCGTCTCAAAACAAAAACAAACAAAAAAATCCCAAGAAAACAAAAACAACTCAGCCAACATCTGTTTATTTTACACCACAGTTATGTGCAAAACCAAGTTTCTATCTTCACAATTATTACTATAATTCTACAGCCACACACGTTTATATCACCTGAATGCAGGGCAGACAGATGACTGCTAAATAAACCTGGAAGAAGACGATGTTAATATGAACTGGAGGAAGCTGGGAAGCTTTGGTGCTGACGTGGCTTTTGAGCCAGGTCTTGGAAATTGAGCAAGTTTCAAGTAGTAAATACTGATGGGAAAGGGCAATCTTAAAGTTGGTGGTTAAAAAGTGAAAAAGGAAAATCTAATAACAAGAACAAAATTCCAGATGACATGTTTATTTTGGAGACTTAGTTAACGGGGTTAAATGAAACGTAACTAGTAGCAGAATGCTTCCAGAATTATCACTCATGCCTTAATCTGTAGTCACTAACCATATATCAAGTTGAATAATATGAAATTGCCACCTTTGTGTGCAAAAAATGGTTAATATTGCCAATTTCATATAGTTTGACCAAGTATTATTCACTGTATTCTGAGATGTAATTCCTATACTGCATTGTTTTCCAGAATACTTGAAAAGACCAAGGATTTAATGCATGCTTGCTAACTATAAATATAAAGCCATTAAATTAGATACTTGGAGTCAGACAATTCAAAGATTGGGACAATAACCTTTGGCCCTCCACCCCCCACAATATACACACACACACACACGAGCAAAAGTCAAGTAACTAAAGTTTGGTGTAGAAAGCATACATGCTGTTTCTCATTGTATTCATTGATAGGCACAGTGGAGACCATTCCTGAAGTTCTCAGCACTTGTTCAGAGAGTTTGAAAATAAGCAAAACATGTCTTTTTCTGGTTGGTGGCAAAGAAAGACTAAATCTCTTGAGTGTGTTAAAAAAAGAGACGAGACAGGACGGCAGAGAAAAGAAGGAGGCTATGTTCTAAAATATAATGATCAGAACCAATTTCAATGCCTTTGTTTTAGAAAAAAGAAACATTGTAAAATAAAAGTGACATCATATCTTCTCATGAGGTATGTGAGTGGATTATCACCCCACACTGAGATAATGTCCATGTAAGATTAGAATGTTAGGACTCTATTAACATTTCTCTTCCTAATCTAATAGTAACTTTATTTAACTGGTTCATAACATTTTACCAATTTGCCTGTAGTGTTATTTGTCCCTTTTTCACGTTTACAGACACTTTTAATTTTTAATGTGCCTTTAGCCACTGATGCCCCAAATACTTATATACACAAACTATAGAACATAGGTGAGATATTTACTGGCATGCGCACGTGTGTGTGTGTGTGTGTGTGTGTGTGTTTGTGTGTGTGTGTGATTGTTTGGATAATCTAAAAGAGCTTTGACTTTTTTTGAACATAGATGATGCTACAACTATATTGTCAATTTCTGCACTGAAAATGACGTTGTTACATAATTTATGTTCCAGCAAATTTGCAATTTAGCCTCCATTGCTTAAGAATTGAATCTTGATATAAAAGGAAATTATAGAATTAAAGAGATAATTTTACTTCCTATTTCATCTCTAGAGATAAGAATGACTTTAGAGGTCAGAGAAAGGCAAGTTTGAGTTTAGTTTATCCTTACCCTTGGGGCCTTTTTGAAAAGGAGACATACAGAATTTAAAGGAAAATATTCTCATTTGCACGCCATACCAAAAATTGCTTCAGGAGCAAAATGATAATTTGGAATATTACTCTAGAAGCTCCCTCTTATAATTTCACCCTATGCGAAATGTCACAAAGGCCCGGTGTCAGTGTGGGACTGAGGTGGAGGTTTAGTCACCCAGCAAATGTAGAATTAGTGAATAGCTCCCTCAAAGACTGACGCGTCTGTTCTGCTGATACTGCACACTTTCTCTAAAGAGATTACCAGCATAATCCTAAATATTATGGGTCCTGAGATATCTTATATTTGAGCGCATCAGATCCAGCATGCTGCACCTAATCCCTAACAGCTTTATTCAGTGTTTATGTAAGCTGGTGAAGTTGTATGAACATGTCGACTGTCCCTTGTTTCCAGAGACAACATCACTGTGTATAATTGCCACAAAAAGTAGTGAGAAACGATATTATAATTTTTAAATTTCACTTTAACAAATTTCCATCTTTCGAATTGCTTTTTTTACAAGTAGAATAATCTAATGATCTTTTGGTGATCTATACTAACATTTGAATGGAGATATTTATAGTTGTTCCATTTGTTAGCTGTATTTCTTATACATTAATTTGTAGCAAAGGCATGTTGATGCTACCATGTAAATTGGATTGGTACAAAAAATTTCTTTTCCATTTTTTAGACATTTGAATTACTTCTAAAGAGGCAGAGTTTTTTTGGGGGGCAATATTAGACAAGAAAACATTACCAAAAACTAGGAATTACTAAGCATAACACCAGGTATTCTACTGTAGGATTTTTTTTTTAAACTATAGCTTTAATTTGGGATACTCATTTTAATTCTACTAAAATTTAAGTGGAGAAAGAGAAATATCTGGTTCTCTTTGCAAAATGCAAAAACATATTTGTTCATATAGTTCATTTAAAAAGTGAATTGTGCGTGTGTGTGTGTGTATGTATGTGTACATAAATCCCAAAAATCGACCACTATGTTTTATATAATTTTACAGTAGAAGATAACTTCATGTTTTTTTAAACACAAAATCAGAGGAGAAAGAAACATTTCTGCTCACCTTTGAGCCCCTGCTTATTGTAATTCAGACCCAAAGAAGATTAAGTACATAGACGTTAGTATGTCTAGTGTTATTAATTTCTAAACAATAGCAGCAACAATATCCTGAGTAAATTTGTCAGTAGCAAGGATAAATATTTAAAGACTCCATTGATGTCAGAAATGCAATCTGCTGGTTATAGCTTATTTCACCAATAAAATCTTTAAATGCATATATTTTGAAATTGGTAATTGCATAGAAACAGTATTTACTTTTTTCCCTGCAAATACAAGCACCAGGAAGCTATAAGCATTGTGAAAAGATGTGATTCTGAGTTTATATATTAAAGGAGTTCTAGTTTGATAAGTATTGAACAATGCAGTGTCTATATTATTTGAAACAATTATATCAATTTACATTTTAATATTTCCAACTGTTGTGCATTGCTATCTAGTACTAGCAAGGAAATGACAATAAATCATTTTACCCTGAAATATTCTTAAAACAAGTGCTCCAAATTTGCCTATGTTATGAAATAATGTGTGTCTAGGGAATTATGCACTAACTTGTAAAAAATTTTGGAGAAAAACTGAAATGTAATTCACCTCATTGTTAATAATCATTCAACCAAATAGCTATTACATTTGAAAATACGTTTCTTACATATGATAAAGCATCTGGTATCATATATATAAATCGAATGGATTTTTTTAAAATTTAAAAAAGTAAAATGACTATGATAGCAATGCCGATGACCAAAATCAAAGCTACAAAACTGTGAGAAGGATATTCATATGATTAACCTAATGTTAGTATAATGTGGTGGATAACTACATGAATTTAATCTCAAAACTTATGCATTTGATAGTTCACTCCAGGATATGGCAGTATTTATATATAAATATCTTCTCCAGTGTAAAATTAAGCCTGAGTGACTTGTTTCACTATATACATTCCTGAGTCAGAAAACATTTTATTGTTCCCACACCTAGCTATCAATTTATTTTGCTGAGAGCTTATAAATGCTTACTTCCTTGCCTGGGGGATGGTCCATACAGTTAAATGTCAGAAGAGAGAAGAAAATGTAAAACTCACCAGTGGCGTCAGCTTTAGTTTTGAGCTGGTTCTCACACATTTTGACGTAGCAATTAAAAGTCTAACTGAAAAATATGACACTTTTCACTGGGGAGGTCTGAAGACTGCCCCTGCGTTAACCCACAACTAGAGTCCTAACAGACTGCATTAATGAGATTAAATGAAAGAGGAGTTAAAGGCATCAACGCCTCCATTTCATTAAGTAAGGGTGAAAGGCTGCTCAGACGCTGAAGGTGGGAGGGAGAATATCGGTTTTTCTTTTTGATGCTACTTATTCGCTAAAGAATGCAGCATTTGCTTAATAGCAATCAGCAACTTCAAGATGTTCCCACCCCCAAATTATACAGATACATATAAATTCTGCACTTAAATTCCCCTTTGTTTTCATCCTGTTGGAAACAGATTTGATATGCATATGGCAAGTAACAAAAGTTATCCCTGTGACTATAAAAGTACAACATAAATTTTCTTCAGAATTAGTTTGTCTCAAATTATTTTGGATGAAGGATTGCATCAAGGTATTACCATGTTCCTATCCTGTCAAATATTGGATCACAGCTGTCTATGAAGTAGTTAATACAGCAGAGGAGCATTTTAGAGTCTAAGACAATACGCACACCTAACAGGAGCAGCAGCAGCAAGAAAGCCTGAGCGCCAGTGTAGAGACAACACCAGGTGACCTCACCCGGCCCCACACCTGAAGCCTAAAGTAACTTCATTTCCCCAGTGTGCCCCGGTGCTCCCACTTGCAAGAATGACGAAGAAACAAAGACAGAAATTTCTGATCCTCGCTAGGAAGGCTAAATATATGAATAGGTAAAAATTGCGTTAACTTCCATAGGAACAAAATATGTTCTTTATATGAAAGCAAAATGCCTACATATGTATTAGCTTTATTTAACTTTACTTAGAATTGCTCAATTGCTTGCATGATGAATCTCAGATCTTTCTCTTTGCTCTTCTCATCCCCTACTACCTTTGACAGCTCTTGATTTCTTTCCACTAATCGCTTATCACAAACCTTTTTCTTCTTATTTTTTAAAAATAAATTTTATTATGTATATTTAAAACATACAACATGATGTTATAGGACACATGTATTGTATGTAGTAAAATGGTTACTTTAGTGGAACAAGTTAACATATCCATCATCTCGCATAATTACCCATTCCCTCCTTGTGACAAGAGCATTTAGTCTACTACTCATTTAGTAGAAAATACAATACACTATTATGACAAATGGCTTCTTTAAAAAAAAAAAGAGATTGCCTTTAATTTGAAAAAGTGATATTTGAATATGAAACAAATCATAACATACAAAAAGGTATAAAGGGAAAATTTTAATCTCTTTGCATGAGCCCCACCCTCACCCCTCAGTACTACCCCAATGAGTTACCAACTGATATTTCCTTGCTTTTTTTTCAGAACAAGTCTATGCATATGCAACCATGTATGTTGGTGGGAGTGTAAATTAGTTCAACCACTGTGGAAAGCAAGTGGATATTGCTCAACTTCAAACAGTACTACCATTGAACCCAGCAATCCCATTATTAAGTATATACCCAAAGGAAAACAAATCGTTCTACCAAAGACACATGCACCCATGTGTTCATCACAGCTTTATTCAGAATAGCAAAAACATGCAATCAGCCCAGATGCCCATCAATGGTGGCTTGGATAAAGAAAATTTGGTACATATACACCATGGAATACTACACAGCCATAAAAAATAATAAAATCATGTCCTTTATAGCAACGTAGATGCAGCTGGAGGCCATTATCTGAAGTAAATTAACACAGGAACAGAAAACAAATGGTTTATTAATCCTCCTTTTGTTCCTGTCTTCTCTTAAACGTCTCCACTTTCTCCTGGCTTACATTGTAGTAGAACTGCTTTTTGATGGGGAGAAAGGCAAGGGGTGGACAGGAGGCTGGGAAATCCATTCAAGATTATTTTCGGCATGGTAGAGCTGAACTTAGTGGTTCTCACCTGTGGATGCCCATTGGGATAACCCGTAGAGCTTAAAAATATTGATGTCCAGGGATTTCCTTCTTACTCTCGTTGATTTGTTTGGTGGGCGGGGGTCCTTGGAATGGTCCTCAGAATCACCGGAGACATATAGCATAGATTCCTGACCCCAGCAACTACTGAGTCAGAAGCTGAGGAGGGGTCTGGGAATCTATATTCATAAGCACTTAGGTATTCGTTATGATTAGATACATTTGGTAAAAACTTTAGCAAAGAATCTTGGGCTTTGAGTTAACACATCTGGTTGTCACTTCTTGGGTAAATTACTTAACTTTTTGTACCTCAGGCTACTCATGTCTGAAATAAGATTGTAACATTTACTCATTAAATCATAAAAGGAGTAAATGTGAAAGTGCTTAATATTATGTCTGAAACATTTGGGAATCAGTAAACGTAGTTCAATATGAATCTTCATGCCTTTGCTCATTGTGGTGATATGCATTTTGGCTGCTGACTTTGGTTATTAATTAATTCATTCAATATTTATTAATTAATTCATAAGTAATTCCTACCATTTGTGCTTGGAAATAAATATGAGGAAGCTCACAGTCCAGTGTGTATTTAAATCCTATGGATTTAATCCTATTTGATTGTTTTCATTGTAATTGTTTTCTATATTATACAAGAAATAACATTCTAACTTAGAAGATCCGTAGGTAATGAGGATGAGTAAGAAAACCATTTAATAACTTCTTTTTTTTTTGTCGGAAAGAAAATCGATTTGGGAGATATCAAATATTTGATGTGTTATAGTTCAAATGTGGAGACAGAATTGTTCCCTGTGAAATATTTAAAGGTTATTAAATATTAACTTGAGTAAACGAAATTAGCACGCACCCTTCACAGGGTGCTGAAAGCCAAGTATTAGGCGTAGAAACTTATGTCTCCTGAGCCTTGATAAAAATCCAACTCCCGCTCTTGCAACCAGGAAGTGGGTACAAAAGAGCATCAAAGGAGAATTAATAGCATCTTGATACACAGAGTATGCTCATTGCCTAGAAACAAACGGCAGAGTTGGAGACAGGAGCTCAGATAGGAGGCGTGGATCCAGCCTGTGTTCAGGAAAAAAGGAGGATGGCTGGTATCTCTCTAAAGTTTCAGTTTTAGCACATCACCTTCCTTACCAAAAACTTTTCAGCCCTCTAGGTTCCACAAAACAAACCCAAGCTCCTCCTTGGCCTACCTTTCTACAACTTGGGCCAGCTCTGTCTTCAGGCACTCACTTCTGATCCTAGATCAAAGCCATCCATTCACCTGAGCCATCCCACATGCCTCACTTCTCTGCCTTTTCATGCCACCTCTATCTCCTCCTTGAACTTCCTGACAGCCTCTCTCCACTCTGCTCCAATTACCTGCACCTAACCTAAGTTTGAAGACCCAGCTCAACTCCCATCACGTTTGCAAAGTGTCCCCTGACCATTCACCCACAGTAATTTCTGCTTACCCTGGGATCCTATGTCCCCACCACTCATTTGGTCCTGGTACTCTTCAATAATCCTGTTTATATGCTTCTCTTTCACCTTGACTATAAGCTCCTTAGGGATAAAACCCTCTCTTTGTGTGTCTCCCAGTGTCTAACATAGGAATTTGATAAAATGAATGGAGTGGGCTGGGTGTGGTGGCTCACGCCTGTAATCCCAGCACTTTGGGAGGCTGAGGCAGGCGGATCACCTGAGGTCAGGAGTTCAAGAACAGCCTGGCCAACATGGTGAAACCCCGTCTCTACTAAAAATACAAAAAAGTTAGCTGGGCATGGTGGTGGGTGTCTATAATCCCGGCTACTCTGGGGGCTGAGGCAGGAGAATCGCTTGAACCTGGGACGTGGAGATTGGGATATGTTTGTTTCCTGCTTGCCGATGTTTAGTGGGGATGAGAGATAGTTTAAAAAGAAAAGCACTTGCCTCTTTGTATTCTTAATTTAATCATAGGTGGTTCTAAGTGTAGGAACAAGGAAGTTGAAACAAAAAAAAACTTCTCTTGATTTCCTGTTTTCCCTTAATATACAACCTGTCCCTTCATCCCCTTGATCTGGCATTTAATTGTCACTTTGAACTGTTGGTCCCAATGGTTTAGGTCTGTTTCTGTCTTGTTGGTAGATTTCATTTTCTCTGGTTGGGGATCTTAACTTTAGAGGCAAGAGGGAGTTGATTTCTCCCCTGGGTAGCTCTCCCTTGACCCCATCTCAGAGTAGGCAGCAGCTATTACGCACTTTTCACACTAACATGGTGCTTACAGCCATCCCTAGTATCAGAAGATATTATGCCAGGGGGACAGAAAAGTTCTCCAACCACCCACCGCTGCCAAGATTCAGGGGGAAATGAGGGATGAATCCCCCTAAATAGAAGAAATGTCATAAAAAGTAGCTTGCTTTTATAGAAGCCATCCCACGGTGGTTCTTGAAAAGTGTAGTCCCCAGACCAGCAAAGTCAGCGGCATCACTGTGAACTTATTAAACATGTAGATTCTTAGATACCACTCCAGACCTACTGAATCAGAGACTCTGGGACTGAGCTCAACAATCTATGTGTTCACTAGCTCTCTGGATGGTTCTGAGGCATGCTCATGTTTCAGAACTCCTGGTTTACAGCATGGGTTTTCTAGTCAGAAGGAGCTAGATTTAATAAACAGCTCTGTTACTCACTAGCTGTGTAGTCTGGATAAGTTGATTTTCAGATGTTTCAGTTTCATCATCTGTAAAATGGTGATGCTATGGGCTGAATGTGTGCATCCTCCCCAAATTAATATGTTGAAATTCTTACCCTCGAGATGATGGTATTAGGAAGTGGGGTCTTTGAGAGGTGATCAGAGAATGAAGGCAGAGCACTCATGAATTGGGTTAGTGTCATTGTACAAGAGGCTCAAGGGAGCTGCCTTGTCCCTTCCATCATGTGAGGACCGGGGAGAAGGCTGTGAACCAGAAAGCAAGACCTAGGCACTGAATCTGCTGGCACCTTGATCTTCGACTAACACCAGCCTCTAGAATGGTAAGAAATAAATTTCCGTCACTTATACGCCACACAGTCTATGGTACTTTGTTATAACAGCCCAAACAAACTAAGACAGGTGATAAGAACACCTACCTGATAGAAGTGTTGAAGAATTTAAAGTGAGATAATTTCTGCAAAGCAGTCAGTCCAGCCCTGGGCACATAATAAACATTCAATAACTTTAAGCCATTACTAGAATACTATTTTAGTGGAGAATAGAAAGTGTTCCATACTTTAAAAATCTCTGTTATTTTTCTCTACACGTGTCTCAAAACTTGGCTGCACATTAAAATCACTTGGGGAGCTTTTTAAAAAAATATCTGATTCCTAAGAGATTTACATCAGACTAATTTAGCAAGAATTTTTGGGAAATGAAACCAGGCATTTTTATTTTATAGAAGATACCAAGATCATTATGAGGTACAGTAAAATCTGCTGTTGCAATGTATTATAATCAATATTGTCATGAGAAAGTGTCATGAGATTAAAAGCAGCTGATAATTAATCATCAGTAATGTGAGATGTTGTATTCATTATTTACCCAAATAATGCCCAAATTTTGCCCAAATTCAGTAGTACAGAAGTCCAGAGAAATGCCAAAAGTCAGGTTCTAGAGCAGAGTTTCTTATGCTTGTCATTGATATTTTGGACTGGATAATTTTTTTTTTCTGGGGAGCTGTTCTGTGTATTTTAAACATCCTTGGCCTCTATCCACTAGATGCCAGTGTCGCCCCTCACTTATGACAACCAAACAGGTTTCCAAATATTGCCAAATACCCACTGGGGACAAAATAGGCCCCAGTTGACAACCACTGTTCTAGAGTTTCAGTGCCTGGACCCAAATCCAGGCTTTACTATGTAAAAGTATGATTAGTGCAAGTTACTTATTCCCTCTGTGCCTCAATTTCTTCTGTGAAGTAGAGATGAAAATTATACCCAACTGATAAAGTTCAGTTTTGCTGTTTGAGAAATAAAAGAGAAAATGCATATGAAGCACAGGTGAAGGTGTCTGGAACATGGTAAATATTCAGTAAATATCAGCTATCAATTATATGTTTATTGATAGTCTTATTTTGATTCCATTCACTGAAAAATATCTTCTCCTGAAGTCTTTACATTGAAGTCATGTATCCTTCTGGAGGCAGTATGGGTCATATTTAAAAAAAAAAAGAAGTTGTGTGTCCATTCATTAATTCATCCTTTGAGTTGAGAATCAGAATGACCAACTACTCATTACCTCCTAGGGTCAACAGTTGGTAGGTGATAAAGAAAAAAGCAAGGGTGAAAGGATGTGTCAGAATTAGAAAAGGGTTCTGTTTCTACTATGTATGCAATGCTGGGAAGTTACAGCTCCTCAGAACCATTGTTTCCTCATTTGTAAATTAGGGAAAATAATTACTATTTTGTGTATTTGTTGTGAGAATTGAATCAGATAATACATGTGAATGCACTTAAGCCAATATCCTGGTATATAGTAGGCACTCATTAAACATTTAATTCCATTAAAATTATAGATGAGAGCATAGAAGGAAACAGTGTGGGAATAATGTGGGTGTATTTGTGTCTTTCTGAACTTCGTATGACATTATTTCATCTGAATTGATGAGTAAGCAGTGAAAAATATTTTTTCAATCATGACAGCATTTTGTTCTGTCAAATCTGCATTGGCAAAATGTATCTAAAGGGTACTTACTAAAATTCAGTATTATTAATGTAGTCAATTCTTTAGAAGGCTAAAAGAATGAGTTAATCTGTTTACAGTTTGGCAAATGCATCATTTGTGCTATTGAGTACTAATTATTTTTTACAATTCACTAAGAAACTTGAGCAGTTTAATTTTTGTGCAATGTAGAATAGGGATTATAGATTTAATTAGTAGTAAAATTATTTTGGTGACTGGGTTTGCAAATATCTTAACTTTGATTCAAATCCATGTTATAAAAAACCATTCACAGTTTCAAGTATTTTCCCAGCAGTACTTCTATTTACTTTTCATCAAAGGGAAAGTTACACAGATAATAGAGTAGAAAACAAAGAAATTAGCAATTTTCTTATTGGATGACATTAGGAGTAGAATCCAAAATTCAAACAGCAGAAATCTTGTGCCCTGATTGCTCATTTACTAATATATTTCCCAGCTTCTTTCCAATATTTTTTATTTTAAATCATAAGAAAACAGGAATGACTTCACAATATCATGTAAAATAGAGTCTTTCTGTTCCATTATATTGTATAAGTTATTAGATAGATAAAATATGTAAGGTAGATTTTGGGGAATAATTTTTGTTTGCATAAAAAGTGCTACACATTTTTTATATTAAGCAAACATCCCCTAACTCAGTAGAAATCGAAGCTATTTAGGAATAGAGATCTGGATGTTAGAAAAAGACTGTAACAATCACTTCTTAAATTTTGACATTTGTTCATTTATCAAATACCTCTTTGTTGAGTGGATATTCTAGTACCTGAGTTAAGTACCTCACTTCATGGAACTTTCAGCGCATAAGCTTATTGTGCAGGAAGAGAAATAGACTTTCCTGTTCTCATTCAGTATGTATTCAACAATGGGGAGTTCAGCACGTTGCAAAACAAGTTCCCCTGTGGCATTCTCCTGCAACCAATTACGATTCCCTCCAGCCCATATGTAGGTAGTATGCCTATAAACCTTGCTAAAATAAAAACACGATTTCTGTGTTGCTTCGTTGATCTTATCAGTATAGTAAACCCTATCAGAAATGCTATGAGATGAGTTTGTCATTACTTAATATCTGGTATGCCCAAGATGACTACCAATGATACCACTTTACTTCCCAAGTCGTAAGGCTCTAGTCAGTAATTCGTCCTACAGCCATGGTGTAGAGTGTCTATAGTGTCTGCAGTGCATGTGTGTCTATATGAATACATGTATATATGTATATAGATATACTTATGTACATATGTATACACTTACGTGTGTATGTATATATATAAATAAATTTATATACAGTATAAACATGTATCTATGTGAAACGCATCTTTGTCTGCTCTTGAATGTAGGACATTTCAATTATTTCTAACTTCTGAAACATTTTCATTTATCCAGGAATCACAAAGATTGCCACCAAAGAAGAAACACATCTGTAGTCCCCCAATATACCTTTTATCTGGACACTTATGCTTAAGTAAAGTGGCAAGCCTCACAGTTACAACCCTCAACTTAGTGGTGAGCTTCAGTCCTGCCTTAATGATGTTTGTTCTACCTCCTTGCAATCTGAAGTCATTTCCCTGAGTGGAGGAGAAACCATTCAAAAAATAGACAAAGAAATTGATAACATAAGAATCTTTCCCAAGGGATCTTAACCTGGAAGTTGACTTCAGATAAGTCCCTTCAGAAGCCTATATATGATGAAGACTTCTATTATTTGGTGTCCTGGGTGAAGGTAGTCATTTTGCATGGTGCTGAATATGCAGCACCACAGGATGAGCTTTGATTGTTTTAATCCAGGATACATGGCTATAAGCTGCTGCACCCGGGACCTATATTATTACACATTGGTGCATGGATTTCATCGGTGCTAGCTCAGGATTTTCTATCAAAACCATTCCTATCTCTCATGAGTCTGGTCTTCCATTGTGGTTATCACAGCAACAAGAACAACAACAAATAGAATAGCTGCTTCTTTATAAACATTAGTACTTTTTAACCCTAGATGTGTAGGTTTGGTTCATTTATTGCTATTCTTTAGATCTCATTCTGTTTTCTTTCTTTCTGTACAAAGGCACCCACAACATGTACTCATTTACATAAGAACACAACAATCCTGTCAGAAAGAATACAGGTACAGTCATTAATGTTAAACCACCTCAGCTCTGTTCCAAAACCAGCAAGAGAGTTGAGTTTCTCATCTTATATCTTCTAAGGAACATATTCACCAGGAGACAGCTTAACAACCAACTATAGTAAATTTACTTAAAAATGTAGAAAAGTCCAAGAATGGTAGCATTATCTCTGTGTGCAGCCCAAATTTGCATTCGTTGAAAGAAATTTGTCCCTGAAGTATCTTACAAGGTAGAACTGCGTACGGTTCTTTTCCCTCGCTCATCCTGGGACATCTCACAGCCAACCAAAATCATGAATATTTTGCTGAACAGAGTGAGAAACAAATGAGGGATGTGAAGCCATATGAACAATTCATATTGCCAAACTAAATGCAGACTTAGCGTCATTGAAGAACTACATCTTTCTAACTCAAAAGTGAAAACGGGAGTTTAGTTTACTTAAAGGTAAAAGCAGAAAATTCAGAGAGGCAACCAAAGGCAAATATATCATGCCATCCATTGTCTTCATTTTCTGATCTCTCCAGGGTCCATAGAATTAAACAGTAGTAATAGCTAGCATGGGTTGAGAACATATTACAGTAGGTGCCAGGCATTGTGTTAAGATATTTAAATGCATTATCTCATTTATTTAATCACAACAACTCTGGGTGGTAGATGTTAGTACTCTCAAGTAACTGGTGAAGAAACTGAGGCACAGCAGGGCTAAGGAATGGAGCTTTAGATTGGCGATTCTCCACATGTGTTCCTCCAATGAGTAGCATCAGTACCACTTCCGGCTCCTGTGTATTTGTTAGAGATGTCAATTCCCTGACCCACCTCAAACCTACTGAGATGTGGTCCAGGAACCCTAGGAATGAAAATTATAGCAATCTATGTCTTAAAACATCTCCAGCCTGATTCTAATGCTTGCTAACATCTGTGAAGAATGGCTTATATTACATAATTAATAAAGTGGATCCATGTCTGTCTGAGCATTTAAGCCCATTCTCTAAGTCACGTACACTATATATAGACTCATTTACAAAGGTGAGTGAATTTAGAGCATTTCAAGAAAGACATACTTTTTGATGTTTAAGTATTAAATATTGATATTTCTTCTGTTTGAGGAAGTCTTGAAGAATTGTGCTTCCAACCCCCATATTTTCAGTAGGGCTAGGTAATCTTTGCCAACAAAGACAAACTACATATTACACAAGCCTTTTCCTCTTTAATCTAAGGAGCAGACGGACACTGGGTCACCCCTTGCTAGGAGAAATTTGGTGGCTACCATGGTGGACACACCGCCTACACTGTGGAAAATACGGTATGTCACTGTTGTTGAAGTTTAAATTCCCCAAAAGGCCTCTGTTGGGATACTGCTGGTCCATAGGAGGTTACTGACCAAAAATACCATGAGTTTTTGGTTTGAGAGTCTATCTACAATCCTCCTAACCCTCATGAAATTTGACTACCTACCGTAAATCCGTGTTTCCGAATGAGAATTGTCACTTGTTTTTTCTTTCTACCTTTTAATCACAGACATTAGGCTGGGTTGGCATTTTCATCATTACCATTTTTACTTATTATCAGTAATACCTATGCTATACTTGATGTTGAATGTTATTTTGGGACTGAATGAAAACATATTAAACTCTGGTTTCCCTGAAGAAAGAAAAAAGTACAAAGAGAAATACATATGCATAATGATCTCTCTCCTTTTCTTTCTAGGATGAAGGGTTACTATATAAAACTTGGGGGCTTACCCTATTTTATCAGAACAAATGAAAAAGTACTGAATGTGAATACAATGTACCGAATGTAGTAACGTTTGCATTTCCATTTTATTTACTTTTTGTTTCATATCCCTAATACTTACCTGTTGTTCAAGTTGCTGTCCTAAGTACCATTAACTGGTAAATGAAAATTATTTTCAAACTGCTTGAAAAGCATTATTAAAATATAGCTGCTTTGGAGGTCAACAAAGCCTGGGGAATCTTCAGTGATAAATGTCATATCAAAGACTTAAAAGACTTCTTCTTCTACCTTATTTAAACAATTTATTTTTTCCTGAGCTGAGATAAAAATTGCCAAGTAGAAATAATTGCTATTTAACACCACTACACTTACTAACAAATAACAATTCGGTGATCTAGATAAATAAACGTTGAATTATTGTCTTATGTTTGAAAATTAAGAGCTGTATCTCAATGGCTAAAGAACTTTTCAGATGAGTAGGAACATTTTACTAAAGAACAATATATATTGTGAACTCTGTGATAAAAACACTCATAGAATGAATAACCCAATTTGCCCATGCCTTTGCAACTAATAGGTCCAAGAATAGTTAATGCTGGGAATGTAAAAATGATCTTCTGTTTGCTAAAGGCAGTTGATGGGTGATGTGTTGAATGCACAGCTACCTTAGGTATGTTTTAGAAAAGTGCTTATTTGGAGTTTATATTGCTTAGAGTATAAAAAAGACAGCTTCCTTAGCATACCTCAAAATAGGTAAAGATTCAAATAATATTTACTCAAAAAATGAATCAACCTGTGAATTAAGACCTCATCAGCATTGGATATATCCTGCCCTGTTTGAGATTCTAGATCATTAGTTTAGAAAATAATAGAACATTTAAAAAAAAATTGTGTTCTGTGTAAATTATAGGGATATGAAAAAAATAAAATAATATTTAGTGCTTAAGCTACCTTTCCATATACAAGAACATAGTACCAGCTTGCACTGCTCCATTCACATGGAAGGGAATAAACTTCTCTCTCCTCTTTCTTTTTAGCATAATGGTTAGGATGATGACACTCAACCTTTTAAAAAAATTATTATAGGCCGGGCGCGGTGGCTCAAGCATGTAATCCCAGCACTTTGGGAGGCCGACACGGGCGGATCACGAGGTCAGGAGATCAAGACCATCCTGGCTAACATGGTGAAACCCCGTCCCTACTAAAAAATACAAAAAACTAGCCAGGCGAGGTGGCGGGCGCCTGTAGTCCCAGCCACTTGGGAGGCTGAGACATGAGAAGGGCTTAAACCCGGGAGGCGGAGCTTGCAGTGAGCTGAGATCCGGCCACTGCACTCCAGCCTGGGCCACAGAGCGAGACTCCGTCTCCAAAAAAAAAAAATAATAAAATAAATAAAAAATAAAAATAAAAAATAAAAGATAAAAAAATTATTACAGCACACTTAAGCAAGGCAAAGACCTCACAGTCCGCCTACACCACCCATTATCACTCTCTAGTGGATTTCCAGCTCTCTGGGTGTCACACAGGCAAAATAGCAACTTTTCAATGTGTTATGTTAGCCTGAACCCTTGGTAGAGTGATGTATTAGAGCATCTATAAACTATATAACAACATGTTCATTTTAGTTTGTGAATACCAACATTTTAGTAACTCCTAATAATCAACTAAGTAAGTTACTAGTGAATAGGTCCTTATTCTTATACAAAAATGAAACTCAGCAGAATAATTATTTGTGTATTATAAGACCTGAGATAAGGACTTGTGATAGTTAATTAGAGTCTTGCCTGGAGGAATTCATGACCCTCCCAGTGGACTGAGACTGAATCTTTGGGAAACACCAGTTTGTAGCATGAGCTTTGGACTTGTACTCATGTTATGACTAGTCCACCTAAGAGATGCATCCTTAGTCAACAGAATCAACCTCTTTGTGTCCAACTTTCCCCATTTATCAAACTGGTGCCATGATTCCTTCCTCATGTTTGGCAAATAGAAAGCGGTGAGCAGATAGATGGTGGACACTACTGAGCCTCATCCTATAGCTGAGCTCACTGCCACTGCATCAAAAAGAGCTGCAAAAGCCCAGACATGATGAGTGCCTGTGTTTTCTTCATCACTGGAGGCTGGGCATCCTCTCCGAGAGCCACTACTGGGCATATGCATGTTTTGGGGTCGAGCACCTGAAACTCTTCTAACTTGGCAGATCATGTACCAAATAGAGCTGTCCCGACAGACCATGCATTCCTTCCCCTAGAAGCTAGGTCTTATTCCCTACAATTCCAAGACAGGGAAAATCACACCTACTGATTAATTCAGCAATAAATTCTTACCAAATGCATACTAAATGCCTGGGCTTATACTCATTTACACTAGCTAGTTATCCAGCTAACAAGTTGCTTGTTATTTTGGGAGAACATTATAAACATTATCATTCTTATACTAATTATAACAGCAATAATTGTTACCATAAATAATAATATTTTATATTTAAATTGCACTGTACATTTTTAACTTAAAATTTTTCACCATTTATAAATGAAACCAATTTATACAGTGAAGAATTTCTCTACAGAGCAGAAAGAAAGGCATTCAATAGCCAGATATAGGAAAAGGAATTGCCAACTAAGTACAGGATTTCTTTTGGGGGAGAAAGGTGCTATATTACTCAAGAATTGTTAATTTTCTTCTCCTCTGTGGGTATGGCTCAGTTCAAACAAAATAGCTTAGGGACATAACAGTCCATTAGTAAGGTCAGCTGCCAAGGACAGATCGTCACTTGTCGTCATGTGTATCCTGTTATCATTAGGGCTTTGGAACCGAACACTGCATTAAGCATTTCTCAAATACAAATCCAGAAGTCCTTTTCTCACTATCAGAATGTCCGCCTCTGCTGTTTTCATTTAGTACCATACACAGTGCCAAAAGGTATCATGCATGCATCTTTAACATTTATTCTTTAAAACAACAAGATAGGATTCCTTCATTTAGTCATTACTTGGAAAATTATTAAGTGCTTATGATGCTTCCAGTCCAGAAACTCATTAAACAGTTTCTATAACAATTTTACATCTTGAGATATTTATCTGAGGAAAAAGCACAAAGTTTTGGCAAAAAGGTCATTGTGGAAGACATTTTATTCAGCCTGGGGAGACAGTGCGTGAGGGTTGTCTTCCAAGGTTTGTGATGTTTCCTCTAAGCACAATGAGGGCAGTGGTGTTGATGGAGGACCTGGATGGAAGTGAAATGTGCCATGATGACATAGTGGGGCCCCTGGCTCAGCACGATGGAGGGCAGGAAGTGTCGGTGTGGGACTGGCCAGCACACCGTTCTGCTGACCGTGTGAGAAGCTAAGTTCAAGGTCTACTTTTGCTTTTAAGGTGTTTCCTTGTCACTGTAGCCAGTGTCAAAATTAAGAAGTTGCTTTGCTTGTTCAACTCATCTCTTCTAGTGGGTGAGTGAATCTCATCTAGGCTGAGATAAAGGAAAACTCCCTCACTTCCATTCACCCCCTAAAATACAACCAGCGATTAGGAATTTGGAGGGCAAGTGCCCGCATGACTACAACTCCTTCTTTCTTTTGCTCTTAATCAGAAGCTCTCTATAGACAGGTGGGCAAATAGGATTTCTAGCAATGTCCCACGGTAGGAAGTCCTATACTGAAAAATTTGGAAATCTCACAGGAAGCTTTGTAGTGAGAAATCATAGAGAATTGAGTAGTAATCTTTTTTAAAGTTCCAAATTTAATGTGGTGCCCTTGAGGCAAACTTTTATTCACACATGTTAGAAGTTGTTTATGCATAGAGTATTTCTGATATGATAAACAAGGAACTGGTAAAACTGATTGCCTTGGGGAGATGGTTAGGCATGTGAGGGGAATATATAATTGAAAACCTTCTCTACTACTAAAATATTTTTTAGATATATAAAATTCAAATATTCTCTATGCAAAATTAAATTAAATTAAAATTTAAAATAAAAAGCCACAATTGTTAAAAGATTACTTTTAGTGGATATGTAATATTTCTTCATGTAATGTGCCTTAATTTATTCAAATTTTTTCATAAGTGAATGTTTAAGTTGTTTCTAAGCTTCTTTTCTCTACTATAGATTGCACATGTCTGTTTGCTTCTCTTATTCCTAGAAGAGGAATAGCTAAGAAAAAGAGTATAATTATTTCAAAAGTTCTTTGAAACATTGCACATTGCATGAGCATGCCTATCTCATGCCTCTTACTAACATTGAATATTATTATTTTAAAAAAATAGTAATTGCTAATGTAATAGGTGAACAATGGCCTCTTGAAAACTTCACGTTACAATACAATAACATATTTTACCCCAGATTGCCTTCTACCTGCCATTTAACACGAATTTTTGGCTTTTAATATGTTTTGTATCAAGCATTAGTCTAATAGAATTATAATTTTAAAGGGAAATCTGCTCAACCCTAGATAGAAGTCATCTGTAGATTGCCCATAATTTTGGTAAACTATGCATTATTTTAGATATTGCTGGGTAAAGAATAGAGCTAATTATCAATGTAGAAGATGTACTGATAAAATAGGACTCATATACTTCAATAAAAAATTTCATATATTAATGTTGTTAACTCTAAAGCCTTTGAAATATTTTAATATCTTGGTATCTGAGTCTATCTCAGTAAGAAAACTATACCAAATCTAGCAGGAGACCATAAATTCAGTTCCGTAGTTTAAGTTGGCACCAGCTGTGACTCAGAGGATGATCTGAAATGACCGTTGGGGATGATGGACTGTGCAGCCCATCAGTGATCCCAGAAACACCAATCGCCTCAGAAGGACTTCATGAAGTTTTCTACATCTTCATTAACTTTCAGCAAGATGGCCTAAGCACCTCACTGATGAACAGAGAGGTTTAATTTAATTCACTTTGAATATGACCTTCACCTATAAATAAATGTTTCCATAATGTGATTAAAGACACCATCAAGTCTGAAAATACTTCTGGTCTGTCTAGTGTCCAAGATGTTTTGATCATTTATTCCTTTAAGACATTGTCTTTGCCCAGGAACTACTTTCAAGAATAAAACCACCTCTAGGAGAAATACTGCAATCTTGAATGTGAATTAGTCTTTTACGAGTCTGGAGCTTATTGCTAAGACACAGGATGGGTAAGTTTTAATGTAGCTGAGGACATGTCCAGAGCTGCCCTAAGTGTCATTATTCCAAACTAGTCCTTATAAGACTGCTAAATTGTTGGCTGAGAGGCAGACCTAAGTCTGGGCAGGAGATGGCAGCATAAAAAGGGAAGGTAGAAATTCACCAGAGAAAAATCTCAACTTCATAATTTGTCTAGTGCTAGTCCTCAAGTTTCTTACCTGGTTCTTAGTGGCTCCACAGCTAGTAGTTTGTAAAATAACTAGAATTTCTGGAATGTTTAAAGTTCATCCCATGGTCTGGCTCAATTACTATTCCTGGGCAATCATCAGCACCCCAGAAGAAGGTCAGGTATGGGGCAGGTAAAAGAGCCAGGGCATGGAGACAGAGTTCTGGCTCTGCCACAACTCAGTCTTATGACCTTGGGCACATCATTGAACCTCACTCTTCAATGTAGCTAATTATGTATTGCTACATGGTTACAATGTGGTTGGCAGTATAAATTGAAATATTGCATTTTTAAAAGTTTTGTAAATATTTTAGCATTTACAAAGCTTTTTAAAAGACCATGCTAAATACGACACAACTCTAGAATGAATGTTATTGTTAGTATTACTACTATTAGTAAGGATTTTCTGGGATTGAATGCTCTTTGGGGACAGCAGAGGAAAGGAGATAGTAGATAGCATTCAAAATGTTAGAAAATCTGTGGGCTTGTTTTACTTTCTTTAAGAGTGTCTATGTTACTCATTCTGATTGAAGTAGTTTCCATATTTTTGACCTTAGAGGGCGTTGAATAATAGTTAGCATTTCAATTTGTGGCATTTTTTTCTGGTGGAAAGACTGGAGTTGGGAGTCCAATGTCTTGCTATATACAAGACAACAAGCCCATTTTTACTTAATTACATAGGTATGTGTTTAAGAAGTATGGTCCAAAGGGTGGAGTGTGGGGAGAATGGGGAAATATTAGTCAAAAGGTACAAAGCCTCTGTGCTATGGTTTGAGTTTGTCTCCACCAAAACTCTTGCTGAAATTTTATCTCCATTGTGGCAGTGTCAGGAGGTGCAGTCTAGTGGGAGGTGTTTGGGTCATGCAGGTGGATCCCTCACGCATATCTTGGTACTGTTCTCATGGTCGTGAGAGAGATTTAACAAGTTATTGAGGGAGTAGAGTATTCATGCGAGAGGGGATTGCTGTAAAGTGAGGTTCCTCTTCTGGTTTGGTCCTCTCTTTGCATGTGTCTGCTCCTCCTTTGACTTTCTTTGCTGTTATGATACATCATTAAAGCTCTCACCGGAAGCCAGGGTCATACCTTTGACTTTCCTAGCCTGCAGAGGCATGAACTAAATAAACCTCTTTTCTTTATAAACTACCCAGCCTCGGGTATTCTGTTGTAGTGACACTAAACGGGACACTCAATTAGATAGGAGGAATGAGTCTGATTATTATTATATCAATTGCACAGCATGCTGAATGCGGTTAATAAATGAGTACTGTATACTTCAATATTGCTAAGAGGAAATTTCGAATGTTCTCAACACAAAACTGTGAGTTAGTTTAATATTCCACGTTGTATTTAGAAATCATAACACAACTTTGTACCCACAAATATATACAACTATACACCATACTTTGTCAATATATAATTTAAAAAACAAATTAAAAAAAAGTACAGCCCAGTTGGAAAAGTGTGTGTGGGTCCAACATGCTGACCCACTCTGGGGCTGAAGGAGATTCAGTTATGATGGCTCTTTTTCTCTGAACTGCAGATCGAGAGTGCGCTGCCATGATCTTCAGAGGGGAATAGATGGTAGATTTTGCCCAGTGTTTGGAGGAAAAACAGAACCTAAAAAAGATGATCTCCTAGTAGGTTGTCTAGGAATCACAGACTTTGAGATGTAAGTGACCTTAGAGGTCATTAATCTACTACTTTTCACCTCCAACACCCAGGGCCCCAATCGATTGATGGACAATTGACACGCCAAGAGAGTGAGTTCGAACTGCAGATGAGCACAGTCCAATACAAATATAATGCAAAATATACATGAAATTCAACTTTTTCTAGTAGCCACATTAAAAATGTAGCACAAACAGCTGAAAATAATTTCATTCGTGTAATTTATTTAACCTTATATATCAACTATTACCATTTCAGCATGTAACTAATATAATTTTTTTTTTTTTTGAGACAGAGTTGCCCCCTTGTTGCCCAGGCTGGAGTGCAATGGCACTATCTCGGCTCACCACAACCTCCGCCTCCCAGGTTCAAGCGATTCTTCTGCCTCAGCCTCCGGAGTAGCTGGGATTACAGGTGCCTGGGGCCATGTCCAGCTAATTTTGTATTTTTAGTAGAGACAGGGTTTCTCCACGTTGGTCAGGCTGATCTTGAACTCCCAGCCTCAGATGATCCACCCGCCTCGGTCTCCCAAAGTGCTGGGATTACAGGCATGAGCCACCACACCCAGCTACCAATATAAAATTACTGAGACTTTTTACTTTCTTTTTTCATACTGTATTTCCAGTATGTGTTTTACATTTGGACCACATCTCAATTTGTTTTCATCTGAATTTTCTCAATTTCTTTTAACGTTAAATTTTCGAAAATTGAAGTGAACCATAGTTCTGCCAAAATGCTATAGTTATGCTTAATGGAAAATATTTTAAATCGCTTTGATATTTAAATTTAATCATGTTAAAAATTTCATTTCTTCCGTGCATGTTCCAAGTGCTCACTCGCCCCACGTGGTCCTGTGGCTGCTGTATTTGCTGGTGCCTCTCTACATAACGTTCCTTTTCAGTTATAGAGTCAAGACTTGATATTTGCAGTCTGGTGCTTGGCTTATAGGAGAAACTCAACAAATGAGTTTGGACTGACTTGAGACTAAAACTTGGGTATTCGAATTCATTTTTCAGGTGTACCAGTTACCAATGATTGGTTATTGCTCCTACTTCCTATAGAGCAGTGGTTCTCAAAGCGTTGTCGCCTATGGAAGCATCTGCATCACCTGGGAGCTTGTAGGAAATGCAAATCCTTGGGACCTAATTTCAGACCGACTGACCTAGAAACTCTTGGGGTTGGCCCCAGAGATCTGTGAGAACTACTGCTGTAGGTCTAAACAAGTCTTATTTTCCCTAGGGCTTTCCTGGGAATGAAGGGATGCCGAGAGAGCAAGAGCTTCTCATTCTGCAGTGCTGTCTGATAGAATTTTCTGTGATAGTGGAAATGTTTTATATCTGCACTGTCTAATATGGTAGCCACTAGTCACATGACCATTGACCATTTGAAATGTGGCTGGTGCCAATCAAGAACTAAGTTGTAAATTCTCTTTCATTTTAATTAGCTTAAATATAAATTTAGAGAGCTGCATGTGGTTAGTGGCTATCTAATTAACCTCTTTTACCAACAAGCGGGGAAAGCATGGGTTCAGTCATTGTAGTGAGGAATCATCAATCCAAACTTGGAGTGAGCTCAGGGTTAAGTCTGAGGCAGAATCTGTGAGGCAACAGCCCTGTCTTCTCCAGGGATAGTCTCTGAGAATGGAGAAAAAATGGATTCACTGAATCAGTGTGTGTTCCAAATCCAGGATTAGGGTAATCAAAACAACCCATAGCCCATTGTTTGATCGAGGCCTGTGGACTTACATTTTCTAGGTCAGCAGTAGAACCATGAAATCTCACAAGGAGGCCACGACACACAATAATCATATTTTGTATTTAGTGATTGGACAAGCTGTTCTCATCCTCTGGTCCCTGAGTTATCAGAACTGGAAGTCTATTAATTTTTTAATGACACAGGCTATCTGGCTGTGCTGATGGTGACCCTTTTTATTTGTTAATTCTCTTTTCTAAAAAGTGCTTTCTGGAGCTGACGAATGTCTCTACCTTTGCCCTGGACTCTTCTTCCCTCTGCTGTTCTTGGGGGGCAATTACTATGATTTCCTGTGCTTCTAAAGTACGGGTGTTTTCCATAATGACAGAGAGAAAAAGAAAATGACTGGATTTCAAGGGATGAGGATGAGACAGAAAGCCCTCAGTGCTACAGCTCTTATTACTCAAAATAAGAGTGAATTAGAAGAAAAGTGACTTACATTTTTTGTTCAGGTCATCGTGCCTTACTTAAACCAACTCAAACTCTGAGTTTCCCTGCACACAAATCATATTTGATTATGAGATTGAAGTGGGCTCTATGGAGCTGGGATGTAGCTCCTGTGGAAATTTACTAGCTAAGACAGAGGGACCACACAGTTCTGTCGGACCTCTGAGGAGCCCATTGCAACATGCTTGGTAAATTAGGTGCCCCTAAAAGAGTAAATATGACCCCAAAAAACTCCAGCTCCTCAACCTGATCCTCACCCACCTACTCTTCCCATAAAGAGGAAATTTAGTTTGTATTTAGTTGTAAATCTTAGATGATGGCTAGACCATCCTTACTTGCAAGTGGAACCAAAAAAAAACATATGATGAACAGAGGGTGTCACATAAACTGGTAAACTGGCAAAACAATTCTTTCTTTGACAAAAGGAAAGGGATACCAAGCTGTTGTTTTCAATTGCTCCACCTGAAATCTTGCCAAACACTGTGCTCTCTCTACCTCATCGATCTAATGCTTTAATTGGCAGACAGTAAAGTCTGATGGGAAAGTAATGGTTTCTTAAATACTTGAGAATGAAAAGCAAATTAAGTTAGCACAGTGTAAAAGGCAAGTAATTATATAATGTCAATCTTGTTTTATACAGTTTAGTCTTAAACAGCATACAAAGAAAGGGCATGGTCAGGAGTGAATAAAGTAAGACTGCTTTGTTAGGTTACTTAAGCTCTGCTTACTTTTGGTGAGCCATGAGCTTCAGGGAGCCTGTCTCCCAAGTTGTCACTTTCTACTGCCTGTCCTAATGCATACTAACCATTGACAGGACGATCATCATTCTGAGCCAAGGATTGGTCTCGGTTCGTAGGCATGTTTCTGAATAGGAGGATAACCTGATTACATGTGGAACCGAAGCAAAGAGTCACAGCATACCGTATGGTTCCGGGAGAGTGACTCAATTGGTGAAGGCTCCCCAGTTTTTGGCTATGTCCAAGGCTGGATTTATGGCTTCAGGATGTTCTTCATCCTTAGGGCCTGGGTTTTATCATCCACCAAAAAGGGACACCCTCAGGGACTGGATGTATAGAATAATCAATGGCATGGACAGGGACATACACGTAAAAAGAGAAGGATATCCTGGTGTTGAGAAAGATGAATTGGAACTTATAGGATAGATGAAAATTGGGATATCAATGAAGCAGCTTCCCTGCCTCCCTCCTTCCCTCCTTTTTCTCTTTTTCTTTCTTCTTTTCCTCTCAAATGAAAATAGTGGAATTTTATATGCATGTGTTTGTGTGCATGTGTGTACTCTTTACACAAGCTTTATAGGCTGCAGCCAGAGATGTAAAGAAGAAAGTAAAACTGCAAGTAATACTATTTCCCAGAAAACAATCACTGTTAAGAGTTAGAATATGTTTTCATGAACTTTCCCTATGCATATTCCCAACTTTCTGTTTTATTCTCTGTCTCTCTGTCTCATATATATGAATGTGATGATATAAAAAATGATATTAAGTATACTATATCAACATATATACTACATATAGATAGTATATATGATTTTCATATTTTGGATGCAGATTGCCCCAGTTTTGAATATGCCTTAAGGAGTAGGAAAATAAGGACTGTGGTTCTTTTGTTCAGAGCTGCCATGAGGTTTGATTGAAATAACCATCGAGGACCTGGAAATTTGGGTTGAAGTATGAGAGGGGTGTGCTGACAGCTGTGAGTGCTTGGATGCATCATGGGCAGTGCTATGCAGTGTTTACACCTGCGCAGCTGGTGCAGGTAATGCAAAGGTCTCACTCATGCAAAAGGCATATGGATAACTCAGGGTCCATCAGGGTGAATGTTCCTTATTTCAGTCAATTGACATTATGCTAAGTAAGTTTTATTCTTATAAAAACATACTGAAGTCTCAGCCATCCAGAATTTTATAGATGGAGCCTTTGCAAATTCCCCAAAAATACTGTGGTTGCTATTTCAAGCACCATTATTTTTCTACTGGAGGCTCTTTGCATGGAGTGCTTTCTAAAATATATTACATAATTTTTATTTTTTCTGATTATAGTATTCTGAATATGAGTTAACTTTTTGTGAAGACTCAGCTCCCTTTTCAGAACCCATTGCACTGATGTAATATATCAAGACCCAGGTCTTTTGAGGTATGTAGAAACGTTGGTGTTTACACAAAAATGGCACCAGATGGTCATGCTTTATAAGCTCTTGTGTCTTCTATTTGTAGGTCTCTGTTCCTCTATTTGCTGAGAATCTATTGCTCTTCTGGCTGGATTAGTGCATTTTCCTGCAGCAACATTATCCACTGTCCTGTCCCTTCCTTTCCATTGACTCCAATTCACCCCTTCTTATGGAGGACTTGGAAAGCAGATATCCAAGCTTGCTGGAATTATGTGTAATGTAGAATAAAATGGAAAAATAAAAATAGACTCAGCATAGGCCCAGCCTGATTTTACATCATGGAAGAGTGATGAGCTTTAGGAATGAACTTTGCCACCTATTTTGGTTATTTAGAAGTTCTTCTTCCTCTTCTGTTTTTTTTTTTTTTTTTTTTTGAGACAGAGTTTGGCTCTTGTTACCCAGGCTGGAGTGCAACGGCGTAATCTTGGCTCACTGCAACCTCCCCCTCCCAGGTTCAAGTGATTCTCATGCCTCAGTCTCCCAAGTAGCAGGGATTATAGGCGTGCACCATTGTGCCCAGCTAGTTTTGTATTTTTAGTAGAGATAGGGTTTCACCATGTTGGTCAGGCTAGTCCTGAACTCCTGACCTCACGTGATCCACTCGCTTTGGCCTCCCAAAGTGCTGGGATTATAGGTGTGAGCCACCGTAGCCAGCCTCTTCCTCTTCTGTTTTAATCAAGTCATGGTTATGGTGCCTGACTTACAATCAATAACAATTTGTTGAGTTGAATTAAGCAAAACTTACAGTATGTATCTTGGGAAAACATCACTAGATGTTTCAGTAATGGATGGACAAAGGGCTGTACCTGAAGATACCTTGAGTAGGAAGCTGCTGTGATTCTCCTCAGCCCAAGAAACAGTCAATAGATACAAGGAAGACTTTCCTAAGGATCAGAAAGCTCCTCGCAGGCCTCCTGACGGCTTCCCCTAGCTCTCCTCATCCCTGAATCATGGTTTTTGGAATGTTCGTGACAGACTCCCAGTGCCTCCTTATCACCCACCGCAGGTTTTGAGACATGTTGCTGACCATTACTAGCCATTTGGGTCTGGCTCTTCAGATCATGTACAGGTAGTACTTGTTTTTCTCTCTGAAGTACTCTTCTTTCCATCAGCATGTAAGTCATCTATTCTAAGGCAGTGGGTGGTAAAAGAAGGGCTTCTCTAAGCCCTTGGCTGTTTCTTATTATCCAGTTCTATAGCAACGTCATGGGGGTATTCCAAAGCACCTGGTGGCCAGCCACGTGGGAAATCTCCCAGAGCAGTGCTTCCCAAACTTAATGTATGTAAAAAGCACTTTTATAAAACAGATTCTAGTTCAGTAGGTATGAGATGGGGCCTGAGAACTTGAATTTTTAATAAATCCTTCCACTCTAGGTACTACACTTTCTGTAGCAAGAAAGCAAATTCTTGTCTTATCATTCCTGAAGTTCTGCATTCCCACTGTTTATTTTTCTAGGGATGTGAGAATCCTGAAGCAGGAGATTGAGGGTTCCAAGAAGATCCAAGTGAGTATGGATGGCTATGGTCAGTTTCTGAACTATCAAAATTTGAGCCATTGTAAACAGTCATCTAATTCCTATTTTGCAAAACCAAAAAGAAAAAACACTCCATAAAAATGGCACACTGTCAAAACAAGCAATTATCCTCTCTCTCTCTCAGTCTCTCTCTCTCTCACTCTCACACGCACACACACCCCATACAAGCTTTCAGTAGCATTCTAAACTTTAGAAATAATGAGAAAAATGTTTGGTAAAATATGAAAGCCAGGGTCTCTTCTACTTGTTGTACATTAATAAATAAAACATATTTAATCTATCTACTGGAATCCCTGTGATATAAACAATTTAGTGTGAATACATTTGGCTTCCAGCTGTCAGTGAATTTAGGTAAATCCAGCTTTAAGAAAAACATGTTTTATGTGAAAAACAATTTCAAATTCCATGAAAGCATCTACTTATTATTTCAATCATATCATACTAGGGCAGTAAAATAAATAATCAGACTAGTCTCCAGGATTTTATGATCTATGTCCACGTAGTATCAGCTATCCACATTAAATTAGAGTGTTTATGGCTTTGTTTTATCTAGATTATTTGCCATAAATCTGGAGTTTTCTTTTCTTTGTAACTACAGTGTGTGCAACTTTTGTGTTCTCCTAAAATGTTTTCAAAGCTAAGGGACTCCATCTTGAAAAGGGAGTTAATGAGGAGACCATGATGTTTTGCCTGCTGAATAGACACTGATTCACACAGTGGAAAGTGGTTCATTCACATGCCTAGGATATCACAGTCCCAAATCTAGACTGGGGCCATTTTTAAAAGGCAATATAAAGCTAGTTGAATTTTAGAAGTTTCAGTCTACGCTAAGGTCCTTTTTACAAAAATTCAACTAGAAATTTCAGTGCTTTTTAATGCTTGGAAGAAGGGACCTTCATCTTTACCCCTTTTCACTCTATTCAGCTGGCTCTGAAGCTTCTTCTAAAATAACCAAATTGGCCGGGTACGATGGCTCATGCCTGTAATCCCAGCACTTTGGGAGGCCGAGGCGGGTAGATCACGAGGTCAGGAGATCGAAACTATCCTGGTTAACATGGTGAAACCCCATCTGTACTAAAAATGCAAAAAGTTAGCTGGGCGTGATAGCACATGACTGTAGTCCCAGCTGCTCGGGAGGCTGAGGGAGAAGAATCGCTTGAATCTGGGAGGCAGAGGTTGCAGTGAGACAAGATTGCACCACTGCACTGCACTCCAGCCAGGGTGACAGAGCAAGACTCTGTCTCAAAAACAAAACAAAAAAATAGATTAGGAAGATTTTTGAAGTGAAAATACAAATATCTCCTAAAGGGCAACGATGTATGTCTGCAAAATCTAAAATCCCCCTTGGGGCCTTGTGAGGTCCATACAGAACCGGTATTTGGCTGGACCAGAGGTCTCACTTGACATGAAAGCGTATTGTGGAAAGAGCTCGCTGTGTGCAAATCAACCTGCTTGGCATTTTATATGGATTATTTTATTCAATCCTCATGATGATTTTCATGTACAGTTGAGGAAACAGAAGATTAGAGAGGCTTAGTACATTTCTTCAAGCCACACAATATGTACATGGCAGAAACAGGACTTACACTGAGATCATGGTACAGCATTTTAGCCACTACAACTCTTAGACTATAACCCAGATTATTATATAAGTAATAAAGTATTTCTATTATATTTTACAAAGACTCATAATTGCTCTGAAAGCAATCAGTCTGTCACCAAATGTATCTGAGAGGTTACTGTGCACCAGACACAAACCTAGGCACTAGGAATACAGTGGTAAACAAAAGACACTGCATTTCAGTCCAGTAGACAGTACTGCTACTCCTAGAGGTCTTAGTACTCCCAGCACTGCTGCTGCTACTACTACTATTGCTACTACTACTATTACTACTACTACTACAATTATCATCACTACTGAGAGCTTACTATGTGCTCAGCAGGATTTTAAATACTTTCTATACATTGCCTCATTGAGGTAAATAATGCTGTTATCCACATGTTACAGATGAGAAAACTGAAGTGCAGGTAAATATTAAGTAACCTGCCCAAGGTCACACAGGTAGTGAATGGAGGGGGTGGAATTTGAATTTAAGTAGTCTGACACCAAAGTCTATGTTCTTATCCACCACAGAAAGCTGCTAACTATAATAAATTAATTAATAGCAAGTGTGCAAATTGCAGCAAAGAATAGGGCATGTATAACTGGAGACGCAGCCTGGTGTCTGCGGTTAGAAAGGACTTCCCTGAGGAAGACCTGATGCTTGTGGTTTGGGTGGAGTGCAGAACACGCAAGGCCAGCAAGTCCCTCGGGGAGGAGACCGTGGGGTTCATGTGAGGGCACATGAGGAGCCTCCAGTGATACTCATCCTGTGCTTTTTTTCCTTTTCTTTTTAAATTTTGTTTACATGAATGTGGAGATGAAACGTCTAAGAGTGAAAAAGAAAACTAATATTTATTGAGTTTTAGGCACTTTGTTAGCCACAGCTGTACAATAAATTATTTTAAATTATCATAAATGTCCTATGAGATAAGTCTTGGTATCATTTTAAGAATGAGGTTTACAAAGTGACTTGCCCACTGTCTCATAGGTTGAAACTAGGATTTGCATCCAGTTCTGGTCTGGGCTCTTATCACTGACCCATGGGGACCCTGTCTGAGGAGAACATTTGGGGCCGTGGTTTGTGTGTTGAGGGAGGGAGGTGGGAACCTGTGTAGTCATCTTTCAGGAATGGAAGAAATAAGAAGACACAGGAACCCACTTAAAGTTTTTTGTTCTTTTAGGGCCACAAAATCTTTTATTTAAACATTGAAACTCTCTACTTCCTTCATTCCACTTTCTGTCTTTCCTGCCTATTTGCAAAATTACTAAATCCTTAGATTGACTCTAACTGTGAACAAATGATTCCAAGGAATATTCTGACCTAAAACATGGACAATTATTTTCAAGTGATGTTTCCGAGACGCTCTGTAATTGGACGTCCAATAAATCCTCCCTGTACTATGCTGTGAAGGTTAACATCATGTTTCATTTTAAAGGAAAGTTATGATTACAATAATGATTTTCCTAAGCATGAACATGAAGCCTTTACTTCTTTTTGTGTCCTTTGTTTTTTTAAAAAATCATCATTTAATGATCATAGCCAAATCCAGAGGAGAACAAAAAGAAATAAGAAACATTAACATGGAAAGCAGGCCAGAGAAAAATATACAACTGTTTTCCTCAGAGGATTAAAAGACATCTTGCTTTGAATCACTTTGTACCCATGCAACAAGGTAATACATGTGCTTTAGCTGACTAAACAAGATTCCATTGATAGCTTAAAAGCTCCAGTTCTTATGTAATGAATATACTATTTCATGTACTAATGGCCCGAAAAGAATGAGAAATGTTTTTTATCTTACTTTCAGAAGGAAAGTTAACTGGATGATGAATTAAGAGTATAATACCTTGTTCTAAATCAAAGAATGCTCAACCATAATGAATGATGATCTATAATAATATTACACCATATATAATGGCATATATTAGGATGAGAGGTAGACTTATTTCCATCAATAACTTTGGCTCTTAAAAGCATTATTTTATGTGTAGATTAAAAACATAGGTATTGATTTCTTTTAAGGCAAACATCAAAATTCATTGACCTGACTTTGCAAAAGTCAATCTTTTCCTCATAAGACAGTATATCCATATGTTTACTGAACCACAGAATCACTTTTTGTACTGTTCTACATATTCCAGATGTCTTATAGTTAAAGAATATTAGAGCCAGAAGGAGGCTTAGCCCAAATCCTTCAATTTCCAGGCGAGGAAATTGAGTCTCACTGAGAGTGAGAGACTTGCCCTAATGATTACGCTTGCCCCACTATCACGCTGGTGGGAAAGCATGCTTGTTTAAATTTAGTCTGCTCTTCTCGCCACCATTTCCCCCGCCTTCATTAAATATTTTGAAAACTGTCTTTTAAACGCAGAGAAAACTTACTGTTTAAAAAACTCCTATGAGCAATATAGAATTCTATAACCCAAGAGCCATGTGTGAAAGGGGAACAATAATCACAATCTAGCGACAAGTTATGCACATTTATATTGGAACGATTTTTCAGGCTAAATTCATGCCAGTTTAATCTGGTAGATTATTGCAGTAATGGCTCCCAATGTTGCACATTTCCCTATATCCACACTTTCTGGTAGTGCCTCCCACTCTGCCTTTAAAATTGGCCGTGTGATTTGCTTTGGCTAATGGAACAATAGCAATCCTAAGAGTAGCAGAGATTGACATGTGAGCACACATTGTGCCTTGCCATCACTTGTTGCTCTTTGGAATGCTAACATCACATGTGAAAAAGCCCAGGCTAGCCTACTGGAGGATAAGTCATGCCAGCTGAGGCCCCCTTCCCTTGACTAACCATCCTTCCAACCCCAAACATGTGTGTGAGGCCATCCTGGATCATCCATCCCTAGCTGAGTCTTCAGCTGACCTCAGAGATCAGCTAAACTGACTCAGACAAGAAAAACCACCCAGTTGACCCACAGACTCACAATTAATAATACATATTTGTTTTACAGGTTCTTAAGTTTTGGAGCAGTTTGAGGGACAGTAAGGCTATGACTGAAAAACATAGAGAACAATATATAAAATAGGCAAGAGGGCGATTCCAGGTTAATCCATGTAGTCTGGCAATTCTTCAATAGTTCCAAAAATAAAAACCACCCAATGCCTCTTATCTTTAGAGGTGACAGAAGTTTGCATATAACAGTAACTTTTGATAAAGAATTTCACATATTCCACTGGAAGATGGTTAGGAAAAGACATGCTATGAATCGTACCTGATGGGAGCAATAAAGCTCTAACCAATGAAAGCTCAAATCCTGAAACCATCGATTCAGAACACCATGGATTGACTAGGCTGGACCTCTTTAATTATTTGATCATTATTAGTTCATAAGTATTTATATCATTCATAGTATTACTTTCAGTTTAGATGAAGTTGCTTAATTTGTTGGTGGAGAAAGTTAAAATTCAAAGTTAAACATCTGATCTGTAAGGCAGTATCAGCTAACATCTGTACCAAGAGAATGGACAGATTGGTTAGGAGCTCACTGGGTATCAGATATGACATTTAGTATGGAGCATGAGGTTATAAAAAAACTGAACAATGCATCTACATTGACATGGACAGGAGAAGGCTACACAGTGTTAATCACATGATTAAACCAAAGTTAAAAAAATTTTGTTCAATCTCATTGTCCTCCTGAGTGATACTAGCACGTGCTCTGGTAATCCCTGTTCTACTCTAAATTCAAATACAGGGCAAAACACAAACAAAAACATTTGCCAGATTTAGAGAAAACATTCCAACTTTGTCCATGTGGCGTAGCATAAAAAGTAGGAACAATGATTCCCAAATAAAATACTCTGAAAATACACACACACGCACACACACGGACATTACATACATACTCATTTGCATACAATTTTATTGTTTTCAAAACAACAGTACAAATACAAATAAATAAAACACGCTTCTCTTTTTTTGTTTTTTCTTTTCAGGTAGGGTCTCACTCTGTCACCCAGGTTGGAGTGCAGTGGTACGATGTTGGCTTACTACAACCTCCACGTCCCAGGCTCAAATGATTCTCCTGCCTTAGCCTCCCAAGTTGTTGGGACTACAGGGATATGCCACCATGCCTGTCTAATGTTTGTATATTTTGTAGAGACGGGGTTTTGCCATGTTGTCCAGGCTGGTCTCGAACTCCTGGACTCAAGTGATCCACCTGCCTTGGCCTCCCAAAGTGCTGGGTTTACAGGCATGAGCCACCACATCTGGCCCAAAATACAATTCTCTACAATATATCTGTTAGCTCTAGATTTTATATGCCATTAACATCTGTGGGTCATTAACACTTTGGTAAATTTATAAGTATCTTATGCTCTTTAAATATCCCCTGTGAAAAAAGTGCTGTGTAGATTTTAAAAATATCTGAATGCTCATGAGCTTATATAGGGTTAGAGTTGAGTGGTAATATGCACAAACCATGTGAATAGCTCTTTATAGTGGAGAAAAAAGGGAGTAGTTGACGGTATAGTACCAGTGAGGCTGTTCTTCATAATCTAATGGTCAGGGCAAGGCAAAAGGGGGACTATAGCTATCAGCTGCCTTCTTCCTAACACAGAATTCAGAAAGAGGAGAGGACTTTACCAAGATTACCAAAAGGCACTACATTTTCAGTTTGACAACTTCAGAATAATTTATGAACCGGTTAAAAAATTTGATAGCAGACACCTGCTTACATTAAAAGAAAATAAAAGTGTGGCGTTTCATATAGAATATGTTACTCAAACTTTGGAGAACTCCATTTCCTTTTGTATTTTCATATATTTTTACTCTTTCAGTCCTTAATATATTTTGAAGTTAGGCTAGGGAGAGTAGTTTCCAAAATTTGGAATAAAAAGGCCTGCTTTAGAATAGGTATGTTTTCAGACCCATCCTGAGTCGTACTTTTGGAAGCTGTCAATGGGGAGGATTAACAATTATAAAATGCTATCAGTGCACTCAGTAAAACATCTACATTTGAAAAATGACTATACTTATCTATTTGAGATGATAGTTATTTAGTCTGCAGGCAATACTTAGTGTGGGTATAGGTTGGGTGGCTCTGCCATTACCCTGAAGATCTCTGGCTGGACCACTGCGTTAGGGCTGAGATTGAAAGGAGGATGGGGACCCAGTCGACCAGAGCCCTGGGTGTATCATCACTTTCAACACATTCCATAGCATTTGTTTCTGTATGGCTGTTTTGTCTCCAACAACCCGACTTCCCATCCATTGATAGCCAGTGTTAGTGCTGGAAGCTTTTGTTAGCATAACTGGCTATCCACTCTGAAGGCAGCTCCCAGACTCATTCTGTGGCTCCTGCCTCCCTTTTTCCTATAGCTCCATGAGTCTGAGGGTCTTGACAGTAGCTACTGTCTCCATTACCAATGATGTATCTCCGATACCAAAAAACAATGACTTTAAATAGAGTAAACTAAAGTCTTCCTGGGTGTGTTCCATTAATGGCTTTCTGTCTCTGTGATACTGGGCTGAAATGAAGAACAGTAGACTCTGGGCTCTGAGAACCAACAGGTAACCTTTCTGATGCAATGAATGGCATGGTGAAAGTCCCAGACTGCTCTTTAGAACAAAGCATACCAACTTCCTGAAGAAATAATAAGAAACTAACATTTAAATGAGTACTGACTATAAGCTGAACATTGTAGTAAGTCCTGTTTTATCTATTATCTCATTTAATCTTCACAATAACCCTATAAGTAATTATATTATCATAATACCCATTTTGCATAAGAAAACTGAGAGGCATAGAGAGGATAAATGTTTTGCCCAAGATTATGCAGCCAGTACAACTCCAGACAGACTGGCTCCCAAGGAACTCTCCACCACTCCATCATACTATCTATACATGCTACAGTAATGACACAGCAGTATTAAAAAAAAAAAACTACAACAAAACCCACATAATTGGTAAGACTGCACAGGGAATAGCAATAAAATTCTGTATGATTTGCTGCACTGAGTCTACCAGTAACAGCCTATTTCATGATATTAATATTTTTTAATTCTCAGCTTCTCCAGCCAAAGTCTTGAGGTTACAGAAAGTGTTTATGGCTGTCAAGACTGGCACACAGAGAGACAGCGCAAGCTAAGTCCTCTGAAATGTTATCTCACAGAAAAAGTTGCATTTTTGTACCAGTTCTACACAAAGACAACATTTGCATAAGCTTGAGCAACACCATCAAAGTACTCAGTCTGTCTCATAGTGAGCTTATTTTCTGGCTGGCAAATGCTGAATTCTGCCTTATAGAGGGAAGAGACATCTTTTACTAGTAGACGGCCCACCAGAACTAACACTGAGCATATTTGGATTCAGCTTTGAGAATCTCAAAAAAGTTGAGAGGGTTAGTGCTAAATAATATTTACTCCTTAGATATTATACTTCAGCCATATGCCAATATCCTCACTCCAGCCTGAGTTCTAAGGATGGATAGAGCTGGTTTCTGGTCTGAACTGTTCATCTTCTACAACTGACAGAACATCAACCTGGGGGTAACTTTTGGAAATCTGTTTGATTGAAAATGCTCCCTGGACAAAACAATCATTTGGCAAACAAACAACTACCTGTAGAATTAGTAACCCAAATTAAGGATATCATAAATATTCGGAAATAGAAACAATCCTGAAAACAGAGGTAAAGCAGTATCTGTTTCACAGAATTACCATGACTGTGTACAGAAAATGGATCCATTGTTTCTGGAGGAACTGGTTGGGTGTTCGGGGAAGGTGCTTGGGGGCATGTGCAGCTTTGAGAGTTGTCTGCGTGGGTACATGGCAGTTCCTCTTTAGTCTATCAGTACTTTATAAGCATCTACTGAGGCAATAGTAAGTTGGTAAAAAGAAACACTTACATGACCCCTACATTAAAAAGTAGGTTTGTGTCAGTCCTTGAAGTGGTACGCCTTGCAGACTTTTGGGGGAAGAGGGTGGGTACAGGGAGCAACATATGCATTCTCCAACCTTCCACTTGGGTACATGGGGGCCAGTCCATGTGCCACATTGCTGCCTTATTCATGAGTAGGACCTGTAGGACATATGATCCCATACAGACACCTGAGCAAGTCCAAGCTCATGGGTCATCTCTTGAACATTTAGCAGCTCTCACTTTTCTATCCCTCCTACAAAGAAAATTTTGATGCCTACCAAAAAGTGAATCTTTTTTCTTTTTTACAAGATACACTACTCAGATCCTACTACTGTTTGTCTTGTGCATACAGGATCTTTAGGAATTTGCAAGCTAAAGTGCCTTCTGAGACACAGTTGAAGGGAGATGGGCACAAGACTACAGGGTGTGTGGGCTGAGGTGAACTAGTAAGTACCTGCTCTGTCCAAAGGAGCAGTGGCTGCTCAGATCCAGCTGATTGTTGCTAAGCAAGAATGCAGACTCAGACATCTTCCAATCTTGTACTGTTGGTAACTAATCCTAGTGTTTTAAGGACCCTGTTAGGGTCAAAAAAAACAACACTGTGAAGGGTATTTGGCATGCAGTCTGCCAGTTTGTAACCTCCGTGAGGTTCTCTTCAATTTAATAATTTGCTCACATTTTTGAGTAACAATGGCATTCCTTATCTGCCATTCATGGGGCATGAGCTCTGAGCCATTTTTCTAATATGGGAGAAATCTTCCAGTGGCCCATTTGCCATCTTGACTAGTTCTTTATTGTACACATAGGAAAAGCCAGCTGGAAATTCATAATCGAGAAAGGTAGGAAGTCAATTACCCTAGAATGGTTAACTGGCTCATAAATTCAACCCTAAATCTTGGTCTGATTAATATCATGGCCTAAACAACTAAATATGGTTATAAACTTTTTAGTCTTACAATGTTCCCAGTCCACTTAAAGCACAATGCTATTTTGAGTGTTATTTCTCCTGACAGAATGCACTATTTCATCCATGCTGGTAACTTCAAGAAGAGATATAAATAGACATTGAATAGATGATTGAATATTTATACTGTCACCACAAACCCAAGGAATCTGATTTTTCTTTGAACTGATTGAGTCAGATGAAAATTCTTCATTTCACTTCATGAGCATAGACTTTAAGAGCTAAAATAACAATGCTATTTTTTAGAACGTAAAATAATAATCTACACATGTATAAAGTACATAGCAGGCACCTTTGAGTTTCTGAAGCCCTATAGAAATTGTGACATAAAATATATAATGTAATAATCCATCAGAGGAATGCCCTGTGTTCTCACGCCTACTTGCACTCATGAATTCAATAACAAATGATGCTTGGTTCTCAGGGGGTAATCAGTTTATTAAGAGAGAATTTCATTGCAGACCGGAGCCTCTGAATAGATGGATGCAGATCTCCCGACTTTTGTAGGGAGAGTAGAAGATTAAAAGAGGAAGATTTAGGGTCACATTTTATGGTTAATGTCTCTTGCTCCTTTGTATATTGGTCTGAGGTCTGCAGACTTTTCCTGCTCAAGCAGGTGGAGACAGCTTCCAAATGTGTGGTGAGGTTGTGAAGGCAATCAATTCATTTCTGGCAACCCTCACTTGTTAATAGAAGCTTTCCCTTGGTCTTAAGTTCCTGGGATAAGAGATGAAAAACAAAACAAACCTGGTTTCCTTAGTAAATGATCTCTTCCCCGTTTTCCCCCTGAAACTAATCTTAGTTTATCAGTCAGCTGATGTAGCAGTAGAGCACATGGAGAATGTTTGTTTACAGCTCAAGAAAGAGTAGACCTTTTCCTAACCTTTTCCCACTATCTGTTGTATATGTCATGGGTGCATTTTCTGGTCTCTGAGATTGCATGGAGCCTTTTCTCTGGGGCTTAGGACCTTCAAGAAGGTTTCAAGGGTTGAGGTTCTTAAGGGGCTGGTGAATATTCATGAGGGAAGAAGGAAGCTAGGAAATACATTCTTTTTTATTATTATTATTATACTTTAAGTTCTAGGGTACATGTGCACAATGTTCAGGTTTGTTACATATGTATACATGTGCCATGTTGGTGTGCTGCACCCATTAACTCGTCATTTACATTAGGTATATCTCCTAATGCTATACCTCCCTCCCCTCCCCACAATAGGACCCAGTGTGTGATGATCCCCTTCCTGTGTCCAAGTGATCTCATTGTTCAATTCCCACCTATGAGTGAGAACATGTGGTATTTGGTTTTCTGTTCTTGTGATAGTTTGCTGAGAATGATGGTTTCCAGCTGCATCTATGTCCCTACAAAGGACACGAACTCATCCTTTTTATGGCTGCATAGTATTCCATGGTGTATATGTGCCACATTTTCTTAATCCAGTCTGTCACTGATGGACTTTTGGGTTGATTCCAAGTCTTTGCTATTGTGAATAGTGCCACAATAAACATACATGTGCATGTGTCGTTATAGCAGCATGACTTATAATCCTTTGGGTATATCCCCAGTAGTGGGATGGCTGGGTCAAATGGTATTTCTAGTTCTAGATCCTTGAGGAATCGCCACACTGTTTTCCACAATGGTTGAACTAGTTTACAGTCCCACCAATGGTGTAAAAGTGTTCCTATTTCTCCACATCCTCTCCAGCACCTGTTGTTTCCTGATTTTTTAATGATTGCCATTCTAACTGGTGTGAGATGGTATCTCATTGTGGTTTTGGGAAATACATTCTTATTTCAACTTAGGGACACAGAGAAATTATGTAAGATGTCTGTGATTCTGTGCAACCAAGTTCAGGGACTACTCAGGAATAAGCCTGAGAGGGAAGAAATTAGACTGCATCCCCATCTGAACTTCTGGCTCCTCCCCACAGCGGGATGGGGCAAAGCTTCATTCACATCTGGAGATTCAATGGAGTATTGGATTCTGAAAGAGCTATGTCTTCCCCTTATTTACTTGTGGACTTTCTAGAGAAATTTTCCTGTTACTACTTTTGCTGTTACAAACATTCCCATCATGCAGTAAAAGTAACAGAGGCATGGTTTATTTCAGTGGCTTCCCCAAGGTAAGATGATATCATTATAAAACATTGGCTAGCTGAGTTTTCTTGTCACCTGTTTGGGCTGATTTCTGTGAATTGGTTGGGATCAGCAGTTTAAGGAAAATGCAACTAACTGATTTGCTATCCCTATGGACATATTTTGATGGCCTTAATTCTTTTCAGAAAAAATAGTATATTCCTAAAAAATCATTATAGAATTATTTTTGGAGCACTGCAGTGACAAACAAGAAGTGATAATCTCTCTCTAATCTTCCCATTAGCTACCATCAGTTAGTGTACCAGCAAGACTTTACTCTTGGTCTTACACTGTTTGCTAGGCAGTATCTTGCAGAAAGATGATTCTGAATCCCAATCAAGGAACAAGATCTATCAGAATAATTTCACTTTCTTAAGTATCCATGCAAATCTTGGCAAAAGGTAACATTGATTAGCAAATTACCACAGAAAAACATTCAATTGTATTTTATACATATTTTGGAGATTCTTTGTGTCACAGGGAAGTTTATTTTACACTGGCTGATGACTTCCTCATCCTTCCAGTTACACTCTTGTTGAGGTATATTATATCTGTGCCATTTCCAGGTTTTACTCCTGCTAAATACGGTCGTCACCACTTATTCAAACAGTTATGTTCTTAACCCCCTAGTGGATGCCTGAAACCACAGACAGCACCAAACCTTCTAAATACCATGTTTTTTCCTATACATACATACCTATGATAGTTTAATTTATAAATTAGGCACAATAAGAGATTAACAACAACAATAATAAAATAGAACAATTTTAACAACATACTGTAAAAAGTTATATGAATGTGGTTTATCTCTCTCTCCAAATATCTTAATATTTTCGGATGGTAGTTAACTGCGTATAATTGAAACTGCTGGAGGCAAAACCGTGGATAAGAGGGAACTACTATAAAACCCTTTAAGGCGTCTCTGAAAATGCCACCCCTGCTCTCCCAATGTTCTGTGGTCAGATAAGGCTTCCCCAAAAGAAACTCTGTCCACTGACAGATGAGAGCCAAGGCTGAGTGGTACCAATTGAAATAAAAATCTGCTATTTTCCATTTCGTATTGCTGGGGCTTTCTATGTTACTCCCTTCCTTTGTGGTGATACCATAGGAAAAGTCAATGAAAGGGCTTCTCAAGTTCAGGTTTGCAATTTACATTCTTAGGCAAATAAGCTGGTTATCCAGAAGCTTTGTTAACCATCAATATTTTCATCTTGTGTCAATCCACGTTTTGTGTATTGTAACATTGTAGCTTTTAACAAAACCAGGAGAAAAAAAAAAAAGTGACCCACCCCTCAGAATTCATTTAATTCTGTTGTCCTCGAGGAAAGCCTTTGGAAATTCAGCCTGTTTAAAATGCTCAAAGATGCTGCTAGCAACTTAAAACAGGCAAATCGAAAAAAAGAAAGAAATATAAAACTGTGAAAGTACACTTTGCAATGTGTAAATCATTAATTAATGTGTTTAATAAATAATAAAACAGCAGTTTTGCTACTGTCCAGCACTTAATATCTATTTAGTTTAAAGTTCTATGTTCATTTGCTTGACTTGCTGAAAGTCCTATGAAATGGGATGCTTCTTATAAGACTAAATATTATTTACTAAATGTAAATTGTTGCTTCTTAGTCTAGATGAGGAAACAATGGAATAAACATTAGAAAATCTCAAAAATATAATTTAATGATCAACTACAAATCTTCATACATAGGATTAATACACTATAAACACTGGTTCGTTCGGAAGAGACATTCATCTATTCATATACATAAAATCAAGGTCAGTGAGTGCTCTTTTCACTTGCAGATAATTGGTGATTGGCGAGCTGGAGTACAGCAGAACAGGCAGAGGACAAGGGATGAGGACATGGTGAAACACATCAACCAGCAGCAGAGTACCTGACTGGCAATCAGAACTCATGCAAATGACTTGGGTGGAAAGATAGAACCCCAGTAGCGATTTAACCAGAATACACTTCATATAGAAACAGTGCCAAAGACTAAAGTCTTGTACCATTTTAACTACACTGGTGGTATATGGTATTAGAAAGCTATGCATAAAAGAATCTTCTACTCCAAATAAACCTTTAAAATTCAAAATAAAATATCTTTTACAGCATTTTATGTCACAATTTAAAGAATTCATTTGATAAGGCTACTCTATCACTTGGTTGTCTTTTTTTATTTCATTACAATTTTTTTCTTCCATCTTTTATTTTAGGTTCAGAAGATACACGTGCAGGTTGGTTACATGGGTAAACTGTGTGTCATCGGTGTTTTTATGTGGCTGTCTCTGTCTTCCCAAAGTCCCTCATTCCCTAAACCTAAACAAACTTCACTCAACCAAATAATGTGGCAATAGGACCATTTCTAGGAATATGTTCAGTTTGGATCTTCATAATGCTCTCTATAAACATTTACTGCTTTCCTTCTCACATGAGCCATTAACGACCTAATATAATCACTATCTTGTCCCCTTCCTAGACCCCTGTTTTTATCGTATGATCTTGGTGACTAGAAACCCTAAAAATTTAGTGAGGATTGCTGTTGGATGACCCCTACTGTCCTAAGACTTTTAGTACAAAGGAAAACAGCAAGTGTAGTGAAAAATGCCCAGTAAGGAGGCAGAGTGTTTAGTCCCAATTTTATCTTCCTCATTTGCTCCTGTATGACCTTGAGCAAGCCACTTACCCTTCTCAGGTCCTCAGTCTCCTGATCTGTAAAATGGGAGGGTGGGTGGGGATTAATACTTTATCCAGTTAGGCTGCATAATATTTTCAGATTTCTTCCAGTTCTGCTACTTAGGATTCTTTGAGTTGGGACCCGAGAGCTGTGGAGACAGTCTCAAGGAGGGTCCCAAGGTTCCTTTTAGTTAAGAAGCCAAACTGAACAAAAGAAATTACTGCTTGGCACCATAACTAATCTGTCAGTGTGTCAGGCATTTTATACAGGTTTTCATTTAGTTCTCATAACAAACCAACAAAGCCAATGTTTTTGCCTCCATTTCATAGGGTGGGAATCTGGGGATCAGTGAGGCTAAATAACTGGAAAGTAAAAGAGCTAGGGCAAACCCGCTTATTTGGTTTTGGTGTCTCTGCCCCATTTCACTTTGCATCTGTAATAGGTGTCACCTTCTGCTAACTTTCTCTCGGGAAGTGTTTTGCTCTTGTTTTTGGAGGCCATCTATCATTCACCTTGCAATTGCATGCCCATAGCTCACAGTTTCTTCCAAATAGAAAGATACACATTACTTTGCCTATAGACAGGTATTTTCCATTTGAAGAGTCATGTACTGTGATGCCTGATAGTGCTCCCTAGAGCAAATTTAGGGTGAGGAAGAACAAAGGAAACTAAGTAGATTCCCAAAAGTAGACTGACTTGCGTTAAAGCCCTTGAGTACAAATTGAAGGTAGTAATAATTTGGAAGACAAAGGAAAGACACTAAGATCATTCTTAAAAGGAGGATAGGACTCTTACAGAACCATTTTGACATTAGAGAAGAAACTAAATCCAATTCATAGAACTGATTGTACAAGAAGAAACTGATGAACATAGAGAGAGAGAGAGAAAAAAAAAACCCAGCAAAATTCAATTGTTTCAGTGTGGAAGAAGATAAGAAACAGTTTTTAACGGGTAAACATTTTCATCTTAAGCATCTCACTTAAGCAGAATACATAGACACACACATGTAGTCTTTCTTGTAACCTGCATATACTTGAAACCTCTAGAGCACTGGCCTTGGAGGCAATGTTGGCGGGGTAGAGCATTATTTCTGCATCCAGACTGCCTGGACATGAAAACTGGATTCTCCTCTTATAGGCTGTGTGACTGTAGACAAATGAATGAGCATTACTGCCATGGTTTCCCCATGGGTTCATTATGAGTATTGACAGAGTTAACATATATAAAGCACTTGCCGGTACATGGCATGTAGTACCCACTAGTGAAGTGTTAGCTATTATTATTATATAAGAATGTTCTTTAAAAAAGGCTTTTGGAAACTTACCAGCATGAAACTAAAAAAGGCTTTCAAAATAACATTTTCTAAGCCCACCAATTGCTTTCCCGGGCAGGTTCAAAAAATATACACTGATTAAAAATTTCATTTTAAAATGAAGCTATAAAGATTGATGGATAATTTTCCAAAATGAAATCCAGAGGTTTCCCCGCTAGTCTTAAAAAAATTGTTTGCATTATAATCATCGTGACATGTACAAGGACAATTCCATTTCTCCCTCCTACTGAGCCCTCTTTTGTCGCCTATGAAATCTTGAATTCCCTTCAAGTCTCTTTCTCCCTAAGCCTAGCTAATGCTGTGGTCTGCCACTGTTGCCCTTATCCCCACTTCTGTGATGTTTCCATACTTCAAGGCAGGCCACAGAATGGCTGGCACACAACTGGGAATTCCTGCAAGGCTCGTCAAGTTAATAGTGATTAGCTGTTACAGACAGGAGCCAGGATGGGTGTACATGGTCCCAAACAATGGAGTCTAACATGCATCCACAAAGCTTTCATCTTGAGAACATAGCCTCTTGTGAGATATTACCAGAAGTCTCAAGGTAATTGCATTTTACTGGAATCAAACCTAACAAGTATTTTATAATTAAAGATCGTGCTGGTTTCCTTTACTATCACCTGCAACTTAATCATGTACTTGAAGCTTCCCACAAATAGCGAGGCTGTTTAATATTTATTGAACACCCACAATTACCTTTACATTTCATTTCTCTGGAAACACGCTCCTTTGGTTTGGCTTCGAGAGACCTTGAAGAAGACCATTATTTTATTAAGAAGGAGGCAAAGAAATCCTGCGTGATACTATGAATAATAACACCAGCTCACATTTCACAGCGCTTTTTCATTTACAAAGTGCTTTTACATTCATTATCTCATTTGATCTTCATAACATTGTGTCTGATTTGTCCTTCCTACTCTGTGGAGTCTAATATTCCCTGTACCACTCTATAAGGAGACTGCTTTTTATCCCTCTTTTGACTTTTAATCTATGCAAGATTTTAGGAGGCAGATCTGTAACTTATACAGCAAACTGCACAACATTTTTCTGTGTCAACTGCCTTGTGAGCTCTAGTAGTCAGAATTTTTAACAATTGAGCCTTTTGAAATAATGAGCCTATTCCTTGGTGAGCGTCCAGGCATATACATTTGTCCTGGAAGATAATAATAGTAAATGAAAGTTAGAAAATTTTGCAGGCAATCCATAAAAACACAGGCTTTCCTGTCGGGCAGGTGAATACAAATCATTCTGGCTCTACCATTTCCTGTACTGCTCCAGGGGCTTCAGAAAAGTTTCTCAAGCGCTCAGGTGGAGAGAATGGCAGTGTTAAGCCTGTTAAGCCATGTCAAATGAACAATCGACTTGGGTGAAAAGAAGGTAACTGTGAAGCAAATGCAAAGCCCTGCAGGTCTTCCATCTTCCCTCTGTCCTGGGACTGTCGCCAATGAATGGACATTTTCCCGAGCAATTCTGGAGCTATCACGGAGGCTGAGACTCAGTTTCCTTGTTTGTAAAATGAGAAGAGTAATACCTGGTAATTTAAAATTACCAGGGTAATTTTAAAGGGTAAACAATGTGATTTGTTACACGTCTGGGCATAAAACTATAGTCTTGTGGTTGTTGTTATTGAGAGAGGCACGGTCTACCTTTGTTGTATCAGTCCAGGTATTCAAGGTGTCCATACTCATTGTCAACATGGCACAAGCCATTTTTCAAGGGTTTAGGACACACTTTAAGTAATTTCAATTTCTTATAGTTATTTACTTCCATATTCCTCCTACACAATACTCTTTTGGCCCCCATCAGTGCTAAGTTTCAGTCTCATAGAAGCTTAACTCAGCACTGAGCAGTGTGATTGGGAGTGATGATAGGAAGGGGCTCTCATTTGTGTTAAAACTCCTTCCTGAGGCATTGCTTCCTGTCTTTTCCTCTTTATAATCTCAGAAGTCACTAGAATTTTAAGATTTCTTCTTGCTTGTGAAAATCATATCACTAGTGACTTGGATTCTCAATCATATGGCTAGTTTATGGCTTTTTAATGATGTTTTCAAGTTGCAGGTTTACGTGGTAAATTTACCTATGAGTTACGGGAGATCCCAAAAGGTTGGAGTTTGTGCCCAATTCTGACTGCAAGGTTTTGTTGTTTTACAATAATCTGGTTGCACTACAATGTGGTTGGTGGTGAAGGCCTAAGGACACACAAACAGCCATGTTTCTACCAGATTCCATGCTTTACTTATTTATTTCTTAGAGCTCTTTAACACTACTATTTATGCAATTGTTGTTAGCAGCATATTTAAATTAATAAAGAAAGAAATATTAAGGGAAATATCTATGAGGTAAAATGGAGAAGATAATTTGAGGACAAACATTGAAGTAAACCATCTTGAAGTATCAAAGTGATATAACAACACAGCAGAATACTGGCTTATTTCCCCTCATCAACTTGCTGTTAATTAAGATCACACTTTATTTTATTTGATATTGTATTTACGGAGGACCCTTGCAACCGACTGAGGGCTGGGTCTGTTTGCTAATCGGGTAGTGGGAGTCGTATGTGTGAATCAAAACTGTTCCTGCTCCTTTTCAGGGGAAGGAGTGGGTATGATAATGAGACTGCCAGATGATTGGGAAAGACACAATGAGGAGGCCGTCAATAAAAGCTGTGGAAATCTAGAATGGACATCGTCTTCATCTTGCTGGATTGATGCAGGCATCATAATGGCGCCTCTGTTCCTTTAAAATACTGCTCAGATAATGGCCTGGCCTCCCACGCATTCCGAGAGGGTGCCTCTAGCCTTACTGAAACCCTATCCTGACCACAGACCTTATTTCCCCTTCCAGCTTTGATACCCTGTCCAGCCAAGTTATCCTCCAGAGACACGGTTGCTGTTTCTTTCCATGTGCTCCACAGTGGTTTCAGAAACGGCTTCAAGAGCACCTGAGGACAGAAATTCCCTCTGCCTTCCCTACCCTTTCCCTCTCATCACACACAGATGTTGTCAAGAGTTTCGTTAGTGAAGTTCTTTAACATTAATCTATGGAGACAATCTGGCAGTTGGTTATTGCTCTGAAAAGCAACCAAAAGGAGTTGGAAACCAGACAGTAACCGGGAGATTTTTGGCCAAGTGCTTTGTCCTTGTGAGTTTTTGAAGCAGTGTAAGTCATTAGCAAGCCCCTGCTAATTGAATTTGATTTCATGTCAACACTGTCACAGTCACATAGAGTGCATCAATAAAATCCCAGCGCTGTTTGCTGCAATCATTAGGCCCAGTTTTTTTTTTTTTTTTTTTTTTTAAAAATAACAAAAGCTCGGCCTTTGGTTGAAGGTTGTCACATCAAGCTCAGGGAATGCAGTGCTTCCTGGCCTTCCATGGAAAAAATTCAAGCACTGACGCTGTCATTTAGAGTGGAGCCAAAATTGAATGCGAAAACACACTTGTACAAATGACATGCACAAGTGGCTGATTGGCCCTTCATTGATATCTGATGTGCAACCCCCTCAAAACAGTTACAGATCATGCTTGAATTCTTTACAACATGTACCAGTTAATTAAATGTCCAAAATGGCACCACATACTTTGTTCAAAAAAGTGAGGTCCATGGAGTTAAGACGTAGAAAAAAAACATTGAAAAACTCTCTAGTCTTCAGTAATTGAAGTACGTGTAAAACTTTTGTTACTTTTACCTCAAGTTACATACTTGATAGGTTGGGAAAATGGGCACCTGACTAAATTACCAAAATAGTTTAATACAAAGAATTTAAGATTTTTGTGATCTACAATTAAAAGATTCTGAAGGGTGAAAAATTACCCTCTCAAATTCAGGTACAATTTGCTAATTTTGAAACAGTTGTTTGATAAGCAGTTTCCTCACATTCTTACCCTTTGTGCCACATGTGAAGGGAAAATTGGGAGTATCTTTCACAAGGTGGTACTGGGAATTGTTTTAACTTATATTGTCATGTTACACCTGGATGAAGAAACATATAAAGTAATTAAGTGAAACCTATTGAGGAAAACAGGGATTGCAGCTGAATCAAGTGTAGAAAGAAAAAATATTCCAAGGAGTTTTCCTTACCGGTTTTAATTAAGCTCTGGGCCATGGCAGAGTGATTCTGCTGGTTTTGTATCTTGTTACCCTCAAGAGCACCCTTTTCCCCCCCTGTGACCTGCACTTCAAGGGTGATACCATCACCTCATCAATTGTCAATGCTACCAGTTCAATAACTAGCTATCAAGGTGGGGCATCTTTCTTGACGAGAAGCAGATCTTGGCTCTCTCCAAAAACAGCCTGCATGCAGTACCATGTAACCCCAGATTTCCTCAGTCATCTAAGCTCAGGAAAAAGACTTCACACCTGTGCTTTCTTTGGGACATGTTCATAGTCAAATAAGGATTATATTTCCTGTGACTGGTCTTGAGACATAACTGACCATAATATTTTTTTTCCCATCAGTACCTATCATAACTATCTTCCTTTAAAACCAGTGAAAAGTGTCTATATTAATAAATGTTATCTGTGCTTCCCTATCCTGTTGAATTTAGCAGTCTGAATTTTAAAAAGAGACAGAATGATGGAACTTTTCATGTAGTATCGCATGGTACAATAATAGTTATTCTAGGGAATTAGCTTTCACTAAACCCTAGCAAGAGTCGTAAATTAGTATCTCAGGTGGTGCTGTTAGAGTTTAGAAGGCCTTCCCCAGGTAGAGAAAGAAAGTTCCCCAGAGGTCTCTGCACTATGCAATATCATGTTATGCAGAAACCAGGTAAGAGCCTCAGGAGGGTGGAGGGAGGTGCAGAGATGCGCACCGACTGGGAATGTCCACGGAAGGAATTATTACCGCTTCTTTGTGTGAGGAAGATGGCTCAGAAAGCATTTACTACAACCTGTGCTGGAAATCCTGCCTTGCAGCCTTGCCTGTCCTCCACGAGAACAGGGCTATATTTAACATCTGCAACCTCTCATTTTATCAAACTATAGGAGCATGATATTGTGGAGGTCAAAGTTACCATATTAAAAACCAGAATTCTCATTTAAAAAATTAACCTAAAATTTAAAAGAAATTAGTTCACCTTTTACTATTATGAAAAAATAATGTTGAGTAATATTAGGTGCTTTCCGGCAGTGGTATTATTTGGTTAAAGTATCAGAGGTAATTGAAGTAAAAACAGGATACAAATTTAGTTTTTAAAATTCTTTTAACAATGATAACCTTTTTCAAGTAAAAATGTGAGATAGTGAATAGAGAATTCTATCCTCTTTTTTTTTTTTTTTTTGGAGAGAACAACTGTTCTCCAACTCTAGTAATTAAAACTATCTGTTTTTTTTTTAAAGGAAAGTAGCAAGTGCTGTCGTGAAAAATACTGCTCCAGGGTACTCTCTGCTGTGTAGTACTGTAATGCATCAATATTCATGTGTCTGCATACCACAATATTTCGTGCATACCACAAAACTTTAATGCACACATTTCTCCATAGGTTAAATTATTTTCTATTTTGTTTATGACTTTTCTATCTATAAAACTAACAAGCATTTAATATTAATTAATGCACCTCCCTCCGCCCTCCTGAGGCTCTTACCTGGTTTCTGCATAACATGATATTGCATAGTGCAGAGACCTCTGGGGAACTTTCTCTACCTGGGGAAGGCCTTCTAAACTCTAACTTCCATTTTTCAAAGTCTAGAATTTGAGGGATGAATGATTTAGTCATGGTTTAGGTGAAATTCTTTGTTTCAAATTTAATCGAGACAATATGCATTTTAAGACTTTAATTCTGCTTATAGTAATTTAACCATTTTTTAGGAAACGCTCTGACTTTGCTGTCGATACCAACATCAACCACACGATGTCACCAATAACTGCAGTACCGACAGCCCTGGGACGAAACTAATGCACACATTTCTCCATAGGTTAAATTATTTTCTATTTTGTTCATGACTTTTTCATCTATAAAACTAACACGCATTTAATATTACTTATATTATTAATTATTAATTTACATCACTAGTGCGATTCCCAGAATTTACAATTTTTGAGGTTTACTTTTAAAAATATTAATAATAAAATGTAAAAGTAATATCCTTTTAAAAGATCCATTTGCTTAGTCACCTTTACATATGTTCGATGATATAACTCAGAAGTATAATAAGAGTTAATCAAAGGGCATGTATTGAACACTATTTTTCAGGCTCTGTGGTGAGACACATTCACACACACACACACATGTGTGCACACACAAATTCATAAGCTGTAGTACAATTGAGTCCTAATCAAGAATTCTTCTAGAATTCTTTTCTTATGTGAAAGCTAGGAAGAATAGAATACTCTTGCTCCCCTGAAATTGTACCACATAATATTTATGTGTTCTATAATTATTCTTTTTGGCATAACACAATATTAATTAAAGTAACATTTGACTTCTTTTCATGAGGTAAAGACAATCTTTTCTATCTCCAATTCTTCCCACAAATGTATTCTGAGTTTGCAAGGTTAAAAAAAAACATATTGTGATTGTAAGACCAACTTTTTCCCTTGAAATGGTTTATCATAATATTATGCTTAATTATGCAAATATGCTGGAGGCTTTTTTTATGGATGCATCAGCCAAATTCAAATACATTAAAGATGACAAATACATATTCATTTACACATTCAGCACATATATGCCTGTATGCAGAATTCAATTAATTTACAAATAAATTGATACATGTAATGATACAAATATTAAAAAGTGAGAAGGTATGGAAGAAAGCCATTTGAAGAATGCTTATGGAAAATGCCCTTGCATTAAAAACAACAAACTTCTAAGGAATTAAATTTATTGTGTGGATTATTCTCTATGTCATTCCAAAGAAGATTTCTGAAGAAGGAAGAATTTTAGTGTTATAAGATTGACAGTTTTACTAGCTCTAAAAAATATCAACTGAAGTTTCATATTGTTAAAATGGATATACTGTTATTTTTAAAGTAACATAGGAGGGGAGGAGAAAATAAAAAAGATCTTAATCAAAAACTTTAATGAGATCTAAAAAAACAGAATAAAAATTTCAAGAGTTTCCAAATATTTGGTGGAGAAAACATGCAGGTGAATCTTCAATTTAATAAGCTAGATATTTGGCCTTATTTATATACAATCAAAGAAAGAGAAATGTATATTTGTATTAGAGTTGTCAGATAGATAGATTTGTGAAAAATGGAGCATGTAATTTTCTTTTTATTATTTTCCTGAGGTATTTTAAAATCATAAACCAAACTTCAAATTTTTTAATTTTGTGGATTATTTTTAAAGTCACCTGGTTTCAGTGATGAGCAGGGGCTTATAAAAACAGCACACATTTTACCTTTAAGGCTAGGATTTGTGATTGGTTTTTACATTTGCTATTTCAATGCAACATGTCCGATTTACAAATTAATCTTATCCCCAGACATCAAAAAATACAAGGTAAATATTTTTTACTTTTTTTGGTATGTAATAAACGCTCTTGAATTGACCTTACTTTTAAAACTGTCATCATAATGAACTTTCACAAAAAAATACCATTGACATTTATAAATAAACCTGCCTATAGCTACGCTATACACTATATACTTTAATATACATATACATTCCTAATGTCTTTGAGTACCGTCTTTTTAATAACAAAGTTAAAAAAGCATCTCATGTATTCATAAAAACTAAGAAAAATAAACACAAGCTTTATAAAATAAAGCTTGAAATAATGACAGATATACCGTTGTATTAATTAATGACCTCCCAATTTGGACTTGCATAACAATAATAATTATTCCATTTTATAATGATCTATTAAGAATTTTTTCCACTTGTGTCTGGTGACTGAAGTGGATTCATAGATGGTTATTTATACAATAACATATCAATGGTTTATATTTATCCTAGCAACAACCTGCTCAGCTAACAAAACCCTTAACATTGGTACATTCACACTAATGTGTCTAGCTAAACACATTATGTTTTCTTAGAAGAGTTCTTCTAATAAGGGCTTTTTCGAGTGTATGATTGTCAATATTTGATAAAAGATGAAAGATTTTCATAACTTTGGAACTGTGACACTATAAATATCTTGAGGAAACTGCAAATATTTTCACATACATTTATACTTATGATTTTAGGTTTAGATTTTAAATGTTCATTTCACTCTAAGTGATAATGCTAGTACAAACCATTGTAACATTTTTAAAGACAAACTTCCAGTTAATTTTCTTTTTTTTTTTTTTTTCTGAGACAGTCTTTCTCTGTCGCCCAGGCTGGAGTGCAGTGGCACGATCTTGGCTCACTGCAACCTCTGCCTCCCGGGCTCAAGCAATTCCCTGGCTCAGTCTCCTAAGTAGCTGGGATTATAGGCGCCCACCACCACACTCAGATAATTTTTGTATTTTTAGTAGAGACGGAGTTTCACCATCTTGGCCAGGTTGGTCTTGAACTCCTGACCTCATTATCCACCCACCTCAGCCTCTCAAAGTGCTGGGATTACAGGCGTGAGCCACCGTGCCCGGCTCCAGTTTAATTTTCTTAAGAAAAGAATTGATTGCTCCTCTCATAGTCATATTTACTGTGCTAATTTTCATGATTATAGGTGACCTCTCTCTATCCCTTATAAAATGACCTAAAACATATCACGATAATTTTGTTGAGTTTCTATTTTCAAAAAAAAAAAAAAAAAAAAAAAACATAAATACATGCTCTAGGCCAATATGGAAGCAAAACACTTTTCACCTGAATCAAGCAGCTTTTGGGAGTGTTGTCCAGTACTGAATTTTATTTTATTTTGTTTTGTGTGTCAAAACTGCACACACTTAACATGTGAAAGGTGTTACAAAAATTTGGAATATTGAGCTCTGTTTGGAATATTGACAGCAGGAAGAATTGGGGATGATATGTTAGCTTATTAACCAGGATAATTTGTCCGTTTAAATTACAGATTTGTGGTTAATGAACACCACATATAAGCCTCTTGAGTTGCTAAAACCCTGGGTTGTAAAAATAAAATGACAGTAGGCTTAAAAGCTCTATGACAAGTCACCTGACAGTTCTTGATGCTTGCTCTGGAATTCGTCAAAATGTGTTTTCTTTCATGGCACTTCCATTCCAAAGAAAACACATACATGCAATATCTTCGAATAAAAGGAACCATTGGCTCAGAGAGAGGAACACTTCAGAGTTTTGAAAATGGGGTTGCCGAGCCTTTATCTGTTGTAAGTGGTACCATTTTCCTTATGACTGGGAACGAAGTCTCAGAATGAGGGGAGACTGTGGTGCTGAATTCAATTCAACTTAACAGATCCTGTTAAAACTCTGGTTTCTATTAAACCACGGGCTCTATTAAAACCATGGTTTCTGTGGAGACCATCATTTCCCCCCACATTTATCATGTTCCTGTTCCTGAAAGCTGTGAAGAAATCAGCTTCTCTGTCCTTGCCATTACCTACTCTGAATTCCTACCCCTTTCCTGATCTTGGTTATGTGAGCTCAGTAACCAAGAAGAAAATGTGAAGGTCCAATTCAATGTTGTCTTGTGTCAATCTCTGTTTCCTTCCTTTGGAATTCATCCAGCTTTCCTAGGACTAGAGAGTGTCCTCTTAAGTAGAGGGCATTCCGGCCAGGCGCGGTGGCTCACACCCATAATTCCAGCACTTTGTGAGGCCGAGTCGGGTGGATCACTTGAGAACAGGAGTTCAAGACCAGCCTGGGCAACATGGTGAAACCTCATCTCTACTAAAAATACAAAACCTTAGCTGGGTGTGGTGGTGTGTGCGTGTATTTCCAGGTACTCAGGAGGTTGAGACATGGCAATCCCTCGAACCCAGGAGACGGAGGTTGTAGTGAGCCGAGATCACGCCATTGTACTCCAACCTGGGCGACAGATCGAGCCTCTGTCTCAGAGAAAAAGAAAGGGTTGGAAGGGAGGCATTTGTTGCCCCAAATGAGGTAGGCAAGCAACAGCTTTTGGAAAACCAAGACCCACAGAAACTTCTGGGTTATTTTAGGTTCCTACATAGAAAGAACACTCACATAAACAAATGACAATGTCAATATGGCTGAATAACTGATAAACTTATGACATCTCTGATTTATTTGGGGCTATCAGCCTTACATCTTACCCCGCTTCTTTATTTTATTTCTTTGTTTTTTTGAGATGGAATCTCACTGTGTCTCCAGGTTGGAGTACAGTGGAACCATCTCGGCTCACTGCAATCTCCATTTCCTGGATTCAAGCGATTCTCTTGCCTCAGTCTTGCGAGTACCTGAGACTACAGGCCACCATGCCAAGCTAATTGTTGTGTTTTCAGTAGAGACGGCGTTTCACCATGTTGGCCAGGCTAGTCTCGAACCCCTGACCACAGGTGATCTACCCGCCTTGGCCTCCCAAAGTCTTGGGATTACAGGTGTGAGCCACTGTGCCCAGCCAGAAGGGCTTATTTTATAAAAGATGAAGATTTGGAGAAGAAGATATAAAGAACCACTGTGGAAACACAAAACTGTTGATAGTAGTAGAGACAGAATAATACAATGAATACAACTAACAAAATAATAGAAAGTAACATAAATAATGTGTTCTCAAAACATGAGAAGAAATGTACATGCATTATCTAGTATCTTCCCAACAACTGTATGAAGCAGAATGATTTTGAGATTCTAACTTAAAAAGTTTAGATTTCATAGAGCCAGAAAAAAATGAATTGCTGTAAAAGCTTTTGATGAAAGGCATTAATGGAGAGCGTATTTGGGCTAATGAATTTCCCAGGTCTTGGATTTTATCATTTCCTCACTCTTCCTTTCATCGTTTGAGGTGACAGGGGTTGGTGAAGGACAGCAGAGGAAGGAAGCAGATTTACCATTGCCCTCAATAGGTAGCACATACATTGATGACTATGGTCTTTTTCACCTACATTAATAGTTTGTCAGTGCCTGAGAGCAACATTGGAACGTATGAAGCATTTTTACACAACCCTTTGAACGAGGAATTTTAGGATTGGAGATCATCAGAACATCTTCTTCAAAGAGCACTTGTCATTAATCAGGGAAGTTTTATTCGAATTAGGCAATTCTGATATTCATGTAAGAGACATGAAGGGAACTCTGACCTAAGTCTAAGTACAGACGATGAAACTAGGAGATCTCACTCAACAGCGTATCCATATTGTCCATAGGACAATCACATATAACCTGAAAAAGATTTATTTTGCCAACACACAAGCAGAAAAGTTTAAATTAAAACATATGAAAAAGAAGATGCTTTTTAGGGAAAGGCATGGTCTAAGATATTAAGACACGTTTTTACATTTCACTTTTTGAATAAATGTAAAGATAAATAATTTTCGTCTTAACTTCACAATTGAAAAATTTAACTACTGAGGGCTCATGCGTCTGCCTATCAAACTAAAAATAAACAAACCACTTTGATCTCTAAGGTATAGAACTCTTATGAAAAAAGTTTGATGCTGACATTTGCCAGCAAAAATGAGAGCTGGCAGTGAACAGTGACGAAACACATCATATATGTGATGTTACTCAACATACTGATTTTGATGTTACTGCGTCTCAAAGATTCATTGTTCTTCTGCTCAAAGTCACTAGATGTTCAACCAAAGAAGAAACAGTCAGAAATCCACCTGTTGGTTCTGCCTAGCAATTCTCAAATAGAAATTTTATTTGTACAAATTTGTGAATAAATGGATTTTTGCACAGGGTCCTTTCTGCTGAGTGAGTATATTGCAAAGAGTGTGTCTTTGCAGAGTGGGTGTTTTTAGCTCAGAGTTATCCTGATATCTGGTATTCAAGTCATTAGTTACTGAATACCAGATTCAAGTAACACATAATAGGAACACCACTGACAGAGATGTAACAACACAATAGGAAATTTAAAGAGATGCTTGTTTTCTTTTTCTGTGTCTGACAAGTGACCATTACAGTAAAGAGATCTTCTTTGTGATAGTCGCCACTGCTCAAAAATGCCAGTGAACCAATATTTACTCAACCCATGCTGAGAACTTGTAAGCAGAAAGATGTTCTGAATGTTTGCTGCCAATCAGAAAGCCACACTTTCTCAATGCCACCAACCCAGGCCTAAGCTTCTGGCCTCTTTACACCTTTCAAAAAAAAGAAACTAGAACCGAGAAACTGAGATCCCATTAAATCTCAACCTGTCAGTGCTTTCTCCTAGTCTATTTCTTTTTTAAAATCTTCTTTTTCATTTCTAAGTTTTTTTGAATCCTAGTGAATGCTATATTTTTTAAAAATGAGACTTAAATAAAAACCATGTTTACATTAACTCTACCTACCTTTCACCAGCTGCATATTTACTGACTACTCAAAGAACCATAATTGGCTATACAAAATAATGACTGCAGAAATGCAAAGGGGGAAGGAAAACAGCAACCAAGAGATACAGCAGCCAAAAAAGTACAATTCTTTTCAGCAATCTACCCAAATGGGAGAAAATGGTGGGCTTGCAAGTTACAGTAATTTGCAGTTACCTAACTCACAAGGAAGTAGATGCAAGAAAGGAAAACTACACTAGAAAATGGTTTTCTTGGAAAACAATTCGAATACAGAGGCATAGGCATTATTACTTTGAACATGAGGCATATACACAAATCCTTATGCTTCATTTGCTTTTTCTGTAAGTTAATGAATTGTGATTAACCTTCTAGTTCTATGCCTATTATATAGCAATGATAATGATCTTTGCAGCTACATCATGGGGGAGATGGACAGATGTTAGAATACCATCTTTACGGAGACTCAGAGGGGCTAAGTGTCTCCTCTAAGGTAACATGGCCCAAAGCAGCTGATACCAGCAACTAAGACCAGGTTTTCTAATTAATAGATTAGAATTCTTTCTATATTTTATTGTGTAGGACGTTGCACATGACAGCTTGATGATATGTGTCGAAGAAGAGAAAAAGAAACAGACATATTAAATTTTGCAGTGGCTATTCTCCATTTGCCTACAGCTGCATTCTCTTGCCATTGTTTGTCTTGTTTTGGGCCTCAGAAGGCTGGCACTTCTGAAGGACATCACTGGTCTTTCCTGCCTTCTGGCTTCGCGTTATAGTCACCGTTGGAAGGCATCTATTTCCACTCCTGTCTTTGGCACAGCTCTGGCAGTGCCTGCATCCCTCTCAGATTTGCTTTCCTCAGTCTCTAACCCACCCACTCCAAGGTTCTACCTGGAAACAGGCTCCCCTAGAGTTGTAGCCACTTCCCCTGTTGTTAGTTCTGTGTGCCTCAGCATCGCTTAGCCCTGCCCATACTGTGTAGATAGTCCCTTCATTACAAGTCTCTTCAAGACACATCACTGTCAAAAATGCACAACTTCAATCTAATCACAGAGGAACATTGGACAAATCCATATGGAGGAAACACCAATGAAATAACTGCCCTTTACACTTTAAAATGTTAATATCATAAAAGAAGAAAACGAACTGAGGAAATAGTTCTGATTAAATGATACTGAGGTCTGGGTGTGGTGGCTCATACCTGTAATCCCAGCACTTTGGGAGGCTGAGGCAGGTGGATCACAAGGTCAGGAGTTCAAGACTAGCCTGGCCAATATGGTGAAACCCCGTCTCTACTAAAAATACAAAAATTAGTCAGGCGTGGTAGCAGGCACCTGTAGTCCCAGCTACTCGGGAGGCTGAGGCAGAAGAATCGCTTGAACCTGGGAGTTGGAGGTTGCAGTGAGCCGAGATTGTGCCACTGCACTCCAGCCTGGTGACAGAGTGAGACTCCATCTCAAAAAAAAAAAAAAAAAAAAACGCTGAAGAGACATGACAACTGAAGGCGTGCATGATCCTGGATTGGACTCCACTTAAGATTTTTAGTTTTTGCTAGAAACAACATTATTGGGAAAGTAGGTGAAATATAAACAAGGTCTGTTCATTAGGTAGTGGCAACATATCATTGTTAATTTCTTGCTTTTGATTAGTGTACTGTAATTATATGAGATAATGTTTTTATTTTAAGAAATGCACACTGAAGTATTTAGCGAAGTAAAAGAACATGTCTTCACCTGCCTTAAAATGATTTTTAGATGGGGGAGAGGGAGAAAGGGAGCAAGCATGAGAAAGCAACAGTGATAAAGTGTTAATAACTGGGAAATCTTGGTGAGGTGAATATGGAAGTATTTTTGCTATTCTTGCAACTTTTCTGTAAGTTTGACAGCATTTCAAAATAAAAAAACATTTAAAAAGAGTTTTCAAAAATCCTAGTTGTGTGCTGTCTTATTCTTACTAAGTTCCTCACTGACATGGATTCCAATGTCCATGTTGACTGATGTTTGTTAAGAAATGATGATCCCACCATTCAACTCCTTTATTGCTTCAGAGATACATGAGCCAACACTGGGTCATGGTGAAAGAGTAGGGAGAAAAAAAAACACAGCTTCCTAGTACATCCGGTCTAAGAAGAGGCAAACTAGCAAGACAGTGATTGGAGTGCCTCCCAAAGCATTCAGAGCTCCACCTCTGGTCTCAGATGGGATTCCCAAACAAATGAAAATGTATAAATTTCTTGATATCCTTGGTATAAAACGCATTGCAGTAATATTATATATTACAGATACAACATTTATTCATACATACACACAGAGAAGATTACAGGAATCACAGTACATTATAAAGTATTTTACTTGAATTCCTACTTCTTTGGATCTAACTTTGAGATACCAAGAACAATATTTGAGCATATCCTTATAGGAAAGATATGGAGTCACACCTGACATATAATTCGTGTACAATAAGACAGTAGACTGAAATATATAGCGCATTTGGGTATAGAAGTTTTCAAGGGTTCAAGGGTAACAGAGTCAAGATTACTAGTGATTTGCAAGACCCCACCTTAAGAAAATGGTCTAAGTAAACACCATCAGCAATATGACATACTGACAACATGCACCATCCTCTGATACAGCACACTGAAAGGCATACAATGTTTTATGATATTCTGGCTAAAAATGCATAGAAGCAATCTACTCATGAAAATATCAGACGAACCCACATTGAGTGGAGTGACGTTCTACATAATACCTGGCCAGTACTCATCAAAAGTGCTAAGGTCATGAGAGACAAGAAAGACCGAGAGATTCTCATAGATCAGAGAAACACATCATCAGCGAAATGCACATGGAATTCTGGATTGGATCCTGGAAGAGAAAAATGACATTAGAGCAAAAACTGGTGAAATTTGAAAAATGTTTGTGATTTAATTAGTATTATTGTACCAATGTTAATTTCCCGGTTTTGATCACAGTATTCTGGTTATATAAATTGTTAACATTAGGGAAAGTTGGGTAAAGGCTGTGTGTGAACTCTCTGTACTATTTTTGCACTTTCCTGTAAGTCTAAAATTACGATATTTCAAAATAAAAAATAAAATATGACTAAGGACTCATTCTTCCTAATAAAACTATCACAATTCTAGTTTGAATGTTTCCAATTTTGTGGATGAACATGGCACATTAAATCCTAAAATGTTATTTTATGCTAGAAATAAAAGATTTGTTTTATTTCTATTGTTTATTTCATGTAGTTGGTACTTACAGACAGATGTCAAAACATGATTGTATAGTCTTATGTTATTTATTAAAAAAATAAGATATTTACTTTAGTACCTTTCAGGGGAATGTATTTCTTTATTAACTATTTCTCCTGATATTTCACTCCTCTTTTTGATTGACATTTAGAACAAGAATGAGAGAAACATAGAATGCAGCGATGACTATTTAATGAGCTGAAATAGTCCATTCCTCCCATGTCGAGGAGAGACTCAATGAAGGCCTCTCAGGAAGTTGGAGATTTCTACTCCTACAATTTGATTCTAGTATTTCTTCTTCTCATTCAATACTCTGGGAGTATGTAGAAGAGTGTGGCTTACTCTCTTACAGAAGAATGGAAGGGAAGTTGAATCTATTGGCAGCAACATCATCTTTCATTTGACTCAGGAGCTGGGAGGAATAACTGCTTCTTACCCACACTATAGAATGAAAGCAAAGACTACAGTCTCATGCTGGATTTCAAGGTTTAATCCTGATAACCAATGTGTTTTCAGATAGAACGAAGGCAAACAGTGTACATTCCCATGGCTCTAACTGGACCGTGCAACAGAAACAGAAACCCATGTTGTTGTATGAAAGAACCATTTATGTGTTTTACTTTTGATTTTTAGTGGGGGCAAGTAATTATGAAATTACAAATAAACTGTGATACTCACATACCATTTATCTATACTGAAATATGTTTAGGTTTATTATATAAATTTATTATTATATAAATTATTATTAGACAAATTTATTAGAAAAATTTCAAAAGAATGACTAAGATCTTTGGAGTCTGCCTTAAAATTTAACTCAACCACTTTTGGTCTCTCTTTGGAAAGATATCAAATGTTTCTACCAAATCTAAAAACTTCTGAGAATATATGCATTTTCTTAGATCTATGAAAAAGCAACCCTACTCATGCCATTTTCCCTGATGTTTTCAGTTCAATAACCTGGTTTAGAGTGGGACGTGATTGTTCACAGATGGAGACACAGTGCTCTTTAACACACTTCGTGTGGATGACGTTCTTACATTGCTAGAGAATTTAAGGGATGTGGCACATTGAGCCCTCCGCCCTACTTCGAATTCTGAGTACTTTCATTAAGTCACACTGACAAGCACACAACAAACTAAAAACATTTTGCACTTCAAGTCGTGACTTGCAATTTGAACTTTGTAGACTAAGCTGTAAGGTAAACACCCAAAGGATGCTTCTAGAGATGGATCCTTACTCCTAAACGACATATTGTATGACAACCTTGAGGTTCTCACATGTCACTGAAGAATAGTGAATAGAAATGGGTAAATTGTAGAGGAAACAAATGCTCCAATTCTCTTGGCATTTTCTGAATACCTTTGCTTTAGTTTTTTGAGATGTGAATTTCAAGCAGGATTCATTCCGTATGACTATTCAATATTAATACATTCAAATGACATTTTGCAAATGATTTGCAATGTGGTCATACGACATTTATGTGGAATTCTTAGATGTTTCCTTACTGTCCTTGCTTGAAAGATCCTGAGAGTCCTAACTCAAATACTTTCTATATGACCTTGAACAATGCCTTTAAAAAAAGCAGGCCTTGTTTTTTTCATAAACAAGGGAGGATAACAGTATTACATCTACTGCATGAGAAGGTTATGAATATTTCAATATTGCTATCAAGGTGCATTCATCTCTTTGGTAGGAAAATGTCATAGAAAACCAGAATATTACTATTATTATCCTGTCTAGCCTGAGTGATCTTTAAAGTCCAAAGGTCCTGTCTTTGTGTATAAAAATCCAGTCTGAAATATCTGGATTTGTTGTTAAATTTCATCAGGTTTTTAGCTCTGTCAATAATGTGCAAAGTCAAAGGTGAAACCGTAGCTATATTAAAAAGAAAAACAACTCACCACGATTTAAAAACATGCAAAGAATCATGGTAGCTAAGGTTATATGAAATGGGTTTCATGGGTCTGGGTCGAGGGAGTTGTCATCCAGTAACTCCACGCAATACCAGTCTCATTTTCAGATTCTGGCAGGAGCAGCTAGGTCTAACGTGTCTGCCTTCCATTAATTTCTGTACCTTGGAGCTTGGGAGGCAATGTATAATGACTCATTCTACCTCTTCCAGGGTTTTAGAAGCCTGGTATTCTGGTATATATGGTAAATAAAATGATTTGTTAAAAAGACACAAATATACAAGGAAATATTGGGAAATATTGTTTACAGAGATCTGGTGCCTTGGATTTTTCAAAACAGTAGTAGTTTTATATATTTTGCCCCCTGCCCTGGGCCCATGGTGGTTATCAAATCATATGCACAGAGTTTGGAAAATATGGCTACCAAATACAATATTTTAAAGTGGACAACCATGCTCTATCCAAGAGACTGAAGTCTTAATTAAATGGGTCAGTTACACTCTCCCTAGAATTTTCTTTTCATAATTGTTGCTAGCAATGACCACTTACATGTGTCTAATTTTAATAGACTCTCTTCAAGAGGGATATTTAATACAGCACTCAAGTACTCAGATCCTTTCTACAGCTAAAAGTCCCAGGATAACTGGCAAATAACCAGTCTTAAGGCTTATGTAAAATGACATCATATAGATTGCAAAGTTCCTGAAGACAAGTAGGGCTTGAAGATTCTCATTGTTTCTCCCTCTATCTCTTCTCAGCACTTTGTCCTTATTCTTCTTACGTTGCATTACTGTGATATTTTTAAAGTTCTGTCTCTCCAAATACACTGGAAATTCTGAAGGTCAGGTACTGTAATCCACTCACTCCATATAAGGGTGTTCAATAAATATGACCTGGATGAACAGGCGAATGAATGGATGCAGTTTATGATAACAAGTGAATCTTCCATTCATTTGAGTTCTAAAGTCAACATATGTATCTGTTTAATATAGGCTTAAAATGAGAAGGCGAACTAAGTTTAAAAGGTAGTGAAAGAGGGAAAACTGGCGGAAGTAATAGGCCTATCTCAAAGAAGTGCCCACACAAGGACAACGGATTCTGAATGATGAATAATAACAGTCCCCAGCTCTGACAGTCACCCGTCCTGCTCGAGCTCAACTGAATATCCTTTCAATCCGTAGGCTGGATGTAGCTATTTGAGGAACAGCCGCAAAAGGAAGGGTAGCTCTGAGGGTTGTGAGAATTCAAATGGAATGTAACATTAATCAAGATGTTCACAGTGTGGGAAAAATACAGTAGTTTTAAAAATAGCAATATTTACATAAAGTAAATATTAATGAAAATGTATACACAATGAAGCATATATAAGTATCTGCTAATAATTGTTTGCTCTGGAGGATAAGACTATGACAGGTCATTTTTATTTTCTTGTTTAAATATTTTCTAAATTTTACACAGTAATTGATTATCATATCTTAAGTTGTATAAACGTAAAACTTATAGAAAAATACACCATGAACCAATAAATGTGCCTCATAAGAGCAACCAGAAAGAAATCAAACATGATGTTTCCTCCTTGTTAGGAAGTCAAAAGCAAAACCAGAAAGAGGAACAAGACAGAATTTTAGTCTCTATGCTTCTGCTTGTTGCAATCTTGTGCTGAAGCCCTAATAAGTTTGTTCTGGTTACTTGAGTTGTGAGGGATATTATAAAGAATCCTCAGCCATTACATAATTAAGGCCAAAGTTGTGGAAAATCATGTTAACAATGATAGTGGGATCTTCTGTAAAAGCAAAATCATTTCCTTAGTCCAAATCATAAGTATTGGTATATTTGCATACCTGAATACGTTAGTGTGCATGGGGTTGGATGTTTCAACCACAGGTCACAGAACTCCTGACTCAAATTGGCTGAAACAATTAAAAAATGTATTAACTCCCTTAAAATATCCAGAGACAGGAAAAGCTCAAGGTGCAATTAAAGTTCAGGTTGTTCTCTTGGCACTATTCTCCTCCGTGTGTAAGGCTTGTTCCTCAAGCTGGCTTTCTGCATGGTTCCAGATGTTTGCCAGCAGCCACAGGGGTTACCTGCTTCCTCGTTCATGTCTGTGGAGGGGCAGGAGTAGCTCTGTCTCAAGTATAGAATAGTAGTGTTCTCATCTATTTATTTGAGCCAACAATGATGTTAGAGAATGCCATGTGATGACTGGCTTGAGCCTGTTTCCCAGAGCAATCCCAGGCAAAGGAGAAGAGGTTACCTTGATTCATTTAGACTGATTCAATCTGATAATGGGGATGAGAATAGGATCAACTTCACCTGCATCTTATGAGCTACATGGGGAGTTTGCTCCTGGAAGAACAGCTGGGAGGGGAGGTACTAGTGGGTAGAAAAAAGGGGGAAATGAACACTAAATAGGCAAGGACATATCTACTACAGGATAGTATAGTCAGAGTAAAAAAAAAATTATCAAGAAATGAGTCAAGACAACCAGAATCTATTGACATTAACACATCATTTGACTGTGAAGAAAGCCACAAAATTTCTGGGTTTCAGCTATTGTAGCAATAGCAGGATGGTGTGAAAATATTTCTATGGCCCCATTCAGCTCCATTATCAGATCATTACTCATTTCCTACCGCCCCCATCCTGGCTGCCTGCTCCCCAGCACACAAAGCACCCACTACAGCGTATAGGTAAATACTTTTAAAGGAATGACTTTCCTGGTGAATTTTTTTTGTTGTTGTTGCCATTTATCTTATGGCAGATCAGCCAATTGCTATGACCCAGCAAAGTAAAACAGTGTGTGGTGCAATTATCTGGGAAATATAAGACCATCTATGCCATCAGATAATGCAGGGAAGGGTGGGCTTTGTTTCCTGAACAATCTGCCTGGTCGCTGTGGATGGTCCCCAAATCCTCAGATAAATGGACAGGGCTCCACTTTTCTTTGGCTGCATAACTCCAGTTCTTTGTGAATCAGGATCAAACTCCTTGCTGTAGAGATAAGATCATTTATGCCACATTTTGAAAGCCAGAGTTCCTTTTGAAAGGCTCATTTTACTCTTTTAGTGTCATATGACTGTTTCACCATCCCAGAGGGTCCTACGACCTACAGCAGAGGTCCTTGTGTTTCTACAATAACATATCTCAGTAATAAGTATAATAATAAGTATATAAACGAACTGGATTCATATAACGCTCTGCCTTCCCACAAATAGTTCCAGGGACTTACAGAAGTTATTTCAACCACTAGCCTTCACATTGGTGGCTATACATAAATGTTTAAATTTCTAACAATAATTATGTTATATCAGCATCAAAATTACAAAGGCAGAAAGTAACAACATCAACAATTTGCAACAGAAAACTCGATCTCAGAAAAAGTGAATTTAAACTTTGCAAGTACATGCAAATAAGGAACCATTGATATTTTATGACCCAATTAATTTTTAAAAATCACCAAAATATATTTTTAAAATGTGAACACTGCCTAAATTGTGGAATCAGCTGTATGAACTTGAGAAGTGACTTCTCTGAGAAATTTCTGCTGGGCTTACAGATGCTAATACCTTCTTATTTTCCCACGCTGACATCATATGCAAACTACCATGTCAAGAACACATTTGCAGAATACATAAGCAGTGGAATGAAACATTATTAGTTCTTATTTGCAGCTGCTGCCAACCCCTGAGCCCAAGCTCTAATTGGAATTACAGTGAATTTAAAAGCAGTGGACACTCCAGGATCTGAATAACGTACAGGGAGCTGCCATCCAAGACCCACATTCTTTCAAAATGCATACTTCTGAAAACTCAAAGTTAAATAAACCCTTGAACTTCATGACTTGATGAATGCAGAGTTTAAAAATATGTGACTTCAAGTCTTTGCTGAATTATGTATAGATTTGTTTGAGCAATAATAAATTTAAAATGGAAACGTACCATATACTTATATGTATTAAGGTTTTATTTCTCTCCCATCAAAAGTAATTTTCAAAGAGCCGTTGGTTTCTGGATTCTTCTCCATCGAAAAGAGCAAGCTCCCACTTTAAATGTCTCCTGATTACTGGCTGCTTCTCAGGCTAATAAAAGCTGCTAAATCACTGCTAGGACAAAGGTCCCCACTGTGGTGCATGAAAAAGAAGATTTACAGTCATATGCTATGCTGAACAGCCTTGTCGAGGGCAACACAGTGCCCTGCGTCTGTGACAGGCTAAAACAAACCGCATGCCAGATCTGATTTCAGACTTACATAAGAGGCCAGCCAGGCTGTAGCCTCAGTGCTTAGGAGAATAAACTGAATTGAGAGGGGGCTGTGAGGGAGAAAAATGGGGGCCAGGCCATGCAATTAGCATGTGCCTAGTTTTAACGACTGATTTCCTCAGATAGCCAATTCCCAGTGTTGATTTTGCTTCTGTGCCCACGTTTCTCTCTAGGTCTTTTTTTTTTTTTTCTCTCCTCTTCTGTACACAGACACATTCTGATCGAGAGAAACACCACCCAACCATTGGGGTAACTGTATCGTATTTGGCTATATTCACAACTATAGAAAGGAGATGCTGGGCAACGTTCTAGGATGACAAGATATCTTTTTAGTGGGGACTGAATTCTTAATGCCATCTTACTAGCACAGAAAGCAGGGGGCACACTGCTGTGGCCTGGTGCTACCAAATATTCATTGGTCATCTGAATTTTCAGGCTAGTATTTCAACTATCTTTCCACTTTTACTGAGACCTTTGTATTAATTCAGTCCTCAATAAACAAACAAACAGAGAGCTTGTATTGAAGCTATGATCAGATAAATGCTTGTGAAGATAGATAGTGGCCTTCTATTCTGTTTTTGTTTTTTTTTTAAGTTATTCAAATTACATCTGGAAGAGGCTGGACTTGGGGTTGTTCTACACTCCCTTCTAAGGTTTAGCTGTGGCTAAACAGGGCTGGCTGTGTCTGCTTGTTATTTATGCAGCTTTTAAATAACAAACTCCTGCAACTGTCCAAAAAGAAATGAAAAGCCCAGGTGCTTCGGTGAAGCATAACTTTCCCTGATGTAGGATAGGAGGGCACAGACAAAAAGCAATGATGATTGGACCCAACCTGGGCTTCTCAGGTTGCAATGGCAGAGAAAGGAAGGAAGTCCAGTTCAAAATGCAAATACATGGCACTAGGAGTCAGGAGGCCCAGGTTCTGGTCCTGATTTTGATGCTAAGCTGGATCACCCCAAGCAAATTACTTTACTTTTCTGGTTCTCAATTGTCTCACCTGTGCAATCAAGAGTTTGGAGTAAAATCAGTGGTTGTCAAACTTAAGTGTGGATTGAGATCTCTTAACAAAAGGGCTTGTTAAAGCACCAATTGTTGGACTCCATCTCTAAGGTCTGATTCAGCAGGTGGGGCCCGAGAATTCACGATCTCCCACTGTTAACTGGAAATTAACAATTTCCCCCGTGATGCTGACACTGTGGGTCAGGGAGTTACTCATTGAGAACTGTTGAATTAGATGATTTCCAAGAGATCTTCAAGTTCTAAAGAGCTACAGATCATTTCATGTCAGCTCTAGATGGTTGCATATTGTTTACATCTGGGTCAAAAAAACTAAAGACTGGCCCCATAGCTCAGTCTACTCTGGTTTTAGTAGGAAATCATAAGATCCCAATTTTCTTTGAAGTCATTTGCTTGATACTTAAAACAGAGGGTATAAAATAATTGAAAGTGCAAAGTAATTTTTTCAAACAAGTAAATGGTCTATCAATTAGTGGCTGTATAAATTGGCCTGCAAAGATAGGTTTGGTGATTCATTTAAGTTCATGCTTATAGAACTTGTGCTTTCTCTTTGAATCGATTTACTCCTTGCATTTAAAAATCACATTTTTGACATAAACTTCACCTCACCGTTGAATACTACCCTCAGTGCCTGATACATAAGTGGTAACCTGTTAGTCACTGGTAAGGTATGTGATGCCAATTCTGGTTATAGTTCTGTTACTGATAAAATAGAGCCTTTGAGAAGTAATTTTACTACTCCGGGTTTCAAAATTCTTATGGATAAAAAGAGCATTCTTACCCGGAATTCTTAATATTTATTTATGATTCTGAATTTTCAAATATGTAAGTAGATGAAATGTTTGGTTCCTGAAACAGAACCAAAATGTAAATGAAAAAAGAGGCAAACTACGTAAGTCTCATCTGGTGGCTCCAGATTCAGGAAGAAAAATAATTGTTAAAACCCATCTGCTCTCACCAGGACTACCCAAAATTGGTCTTCCTGCTTCCACTTCTGCTCCATACCCCTCTGTGTAAAATCCTCCAACAGCTTCTCCCTGCTCTCAGAATAAAATCCAAACTCTATATCAAGGCTCCTTCCCTCTCCAAACTCATCCGCCCTAAGTCAGCTTCCCTTGGCTTCCTAAACTCCACGGTGACCTTCTTTCTGATCCTTGAACACTCCAAGTTTATTTCCTCCTCATGGTCTTTCCACCAAAAACACCTGTCTGAAATGCTCTCTTGCTTAGGTCTGCCCTTTGATTCGGATCTTCAGACAGTTCTTCCATGACTGCCAATCTTTCTCCATTACATTGCCCTGTTTTATTGGCATAGCACTTACCGTTATTATTATTTTATGTCTTTATATCTTTATTGCCTGTCCCTCTGTGGGGGCAGAAATCTTCTCTGCATTGACCACCTTATACTGAGAGCCTAGAAGGGTGCACCGTTCAGGATATGTGCTCAATATATTAGTTTATGGAATGAATGAGTGAATGAATAAGTGATATTACAAACATGATATGGAAGAAGCCCTTTTGCTCAGTATAGAAACATGACCCTACATTGAACTATTAATAGCTAAACACTTATATTGTGCATATTACATGATAGGCATTTTTAAAGTTCTCCATTTATTAACATATTAATATTTAACTCTCATAACATACTTAAGGATGTAGTCCCATTATCATATTCCACATTTTACAAAGGAGGAAATGGAAGCGGAGAGAAGTTACTTGATTTGCTCAAAGTCAGAAAGCCAGGAAGTACATGGCCAAGATTGAAACTTAGGTTGTCTGTTTTCAGAGATTGTGCTCTTAATCATTATGTTATAGATGATAATGTAAAATTCTGAAAATCCTCCCCACAAAACATATCCTTGCCAAACGATTACCCAATAACACTGGATCACTTCTGCTGAGGAGATTCTCATTACCTTAAAATCAGCCCATTTCTTACAGTGAAAGCTCTGATAAGAAATTCTCCCTTTTCTGACCCCAAATTTCTCCCAGTGCTACCGCCACCCTTTAGTTGCAGCTTCACTCCTTGAGGCCTATAGAACAACTGTAACCTTTCTTCCACTTGCCCCCCAAGCATTTGCAAGCTCCTCAGCATTGCCTCCTTGAATCTTTCCTTCTCCACTGACCATCCCTTGTTCTTTCAATAGCCTCTTGTGTAGTGATACTTTAGCTCTCTTACTATACTGGCTGCTCTTTCCTGAACATGCTCCATCTAGTGTATATCCTCTAAAAATTTGGTCCCCGCATTGGATACCATATTTTTGGTATGATCCAGTCAACAAAAAAGGGTGGAAAAGTACTTCATAATAAACTTTTGAAAATCAAACGAATGGTGATCACTATAATTTTTTTCCCAGGATGAACTTTTGCATTCCAGTTTACTCTGAGAGATTTCCATGTACACTGTGAAAAAACCTAAGATTAAGCTAAATGAAACTACCTACTGTTAAGTCTCTAATTATATTGTGTAAGTTGGGATTCCTGAATTAATTTCCAGTATAGTAGTCTGCCCCAATCTGTACCTTCTGTGATTTCAGTTACTGGTGGTCAACCTTGGTCCTAAAATATTAAATAAAAAATTCCATAAATGAACAATTCATAAGGTTTAAGTCGTGTGTTGAAATCTCTCACCATCCCGCTCTGTCTCGTCTGGGACCTCTTTGTCCACTGTATCCATGCTGTTGACGCTCTCTGCCCCTTAGTCACTTAGTATGATATGGTGACTTAGTATGATATGACCTGGTGATCCTATCAACTATTGTGATATCATAGTGCTTGTGTTCAAGTCACCCTTCTTTTATTTAAAAATGGCCCCAGTGCACTTGCTGGCGATTTACATATGCCAAAAGAAGCCATAAAGCGCTTTCTTTAAGCGAAAGGTGTAAAAGTTTTGACTTACAATAAGGAAAAATCATACTGTATATAGGGTTCACTACTATCCAAAGTTTCAGGAATCCACTGATGTTCTTGGAATATATCCCCCTCAGATAAATGAGGAATACCATAATACGAAAACAACAAATTTAATTTGTGTCAGTGCGCATACATTATCTCTAGATCGGCACTGTTTCATGGAATAGAATGCAAATGTTACACGTAATTTAAAACTTTTTAGTAGCTGCATTTAAAAAAGTAAAAAGAAATAGATAAAATTTTAAAATGTATTTTGGTTAATCCAATATATCTAAAATATTATTTTTACATGCAAGCAATATAAAAATTATTAATAACATAGTTAAAGTTTTTTGGTAGTCTTCAGGATCAATGGTACATTTTACACTTATAGAACATGTCCATTTGGACTGGCCACATTTCAACTGCCCAACAGCTAGTGGTGCCATATTGGACAATGCAGCTAGAAATGCTCATAGAAGAGATAATGCCTGGCAGATATTTATTCTTTGGGCTGCCCTTTAGAGTTTGCTATTTACAATTACCAATATACAGGATCAACCTGACAATTGCTTTCTTCCAGAGTAGCTGTGTAAGAAAAGAGCAAATGGTTTTAAGTGACATCCTTTTCTGTCAAATGTACTGTCAAGTGGTAATTGAAAGGTGGAAGGGACCAAAGTTGGTACTGGCCAATTAAGAGAAACTTGCACAGAGCTAGAAATAAAAACTACTTCTCTAACATTGGAAACTAATGGAAAAGTATTTCTCAACCCTAGCTAGGCAATAAGACCACTTGTAGAGCTTTCAAAGCTTACTATTACCCAAGCCCCACCCTGGTCTGCTAAATGAGAATTTCTGGAGATAGAGTTCAGGTTATCCTGATCGGTGGCCAAAGTTAAGAACCACTTATTATAGTCATTTAGGGCTGAAAAAGTGTGTCTTTCCCAAAAGAGTGAGTTCTGCTCTCTAAAGTCATCTAGATCGGTATTTGCAAGTGACTAAACAATCTATATTTTCATACATAGATTGGTTTTATCTTCTTTAAGTGAAAAAATGCCAGAGATTAAAAACACATTCCACTTTAAAAATATCAAATTAATTAACAGTGGGACAACATAAAACATTTTACAATACTTAAGAAAATATTGATAAGAACATTTTGAATTCATGTTTCTAAATTGATGCAATTGCTTAGTGTGGCCAGAAGAAAGGGAATTAGAAATACACATAGTCGGCCAGGCGCAGTGGCTCACGCCTGTAATCCTACTTTGGGAGGCTGAGGCAGGCAGATCACCTGAGGTCAGGAGTTCGCGACCAGCCTGGCCAATATGGTGAAACCCCGTCTCTACTAAAAATGCAAAACATTAGCCGGGCGTAGTGGCATGCACCTGTAATCTCAACTTCTCGGGAGGCTGAGGCAGGAGAATCGCTTGAACCCAGGAGGCGGAGGGTTGCAGTGAACCGAGATTGTGCCACCGCACTCCTGCCTGGGTGACAGAGAAAAATTCTGTCTCAAAAACACAGACACATAATCCTGCAAGCAGTCAAAAAATACGCATAATCCTACAAGCAGTCTTTTTGTCTTTTCCTTCTTTCTTTCTTTTTTTTTTTTGAGACGGAATTTTGCTCTGTCGCCCAGGCTGGAGCGCGGTGGTGGTGATGCGATCTCGGCTCACTGCAACCTCCGCCTCCCGGGTTCAAGCGATTCTCCTGCCTCAGCCTCCTGAGTAGCTGGGACTACAGGCGCCTGCTCCCATGCCCAGTTAATTTTTGTATTTTTAGTAGAGACAGGGTCTCATCGTGTTAGCTAGGCTAGTCTCGAACTCCTGACCTCAGGTGATCCACCCGCCTCAGCCTCCCAAAGTGTTGGGATTACAGGCGTGAACCACTGTGGCTGGTCGACAAGCAGTCTTAAACAATGTGGATGAGAATATAAACAGGTACAACTTTTCATAGAAAGCAACTGAGCAGTACGCATATTTCAAAAGTCTTTAAATACTGATACCATTTGATGCAATATTGCATTTTCGTGTGGTCAAAGATTTAAATAAAGGATGGAAAATTTAAATAAAACATTGAAAGAGCATTATTTTTAATATATTTTATTTAAAAGAACATAAATATCCAATAATGATGTAGCTATTAAACACATATGAGGTACTCATTATCCATATTATGGATCACCATGAAAGTTCATGAAAAATAACTAAAACCATAAAAAGATTCCTTATAATATTTTAAATGAAAAGAGTAGAATACTAAATTTGTTTATGGTATTATGTTTAGAAAATAAGGTTGGAAGAGAATTCACTGACATATTTTAACATTTTTATTTTTTCTTTATGTTTCTGCATTTTCCACATTCTCTGCAATGACCAGTTATTACTTTTGAAGCTCACGCTGCTCTCAGGGTAGCTGCGTTGAGCCACTCCAGGGAGCAAGAAGCCGCAACATAAATGAAGTTGTGCAGTGTGGTGTTTATGCAGCAAACCCAGATTATGCTGTAAATCCACTTATTCTGAAAAAGTAAATTGCAAAATAAGAAACACTAAAAAGAATTAATCTGGACAAGAAGTAGTGAATTCCATGGGATAAAGAAAATATTTTCTAACCAGAAAGCTCATTTCCAGTGTAGGGTTTGTCCCTGCGTTATTTTGAAATTATAGTTTTCTTATACTTCTCAGCCAGCAGAAACTGCTGCTTCATAGAAAGTGAAGTTGTGGAAATCTTTCCAAATATAAAAATTACCTAATTTATAATCTCAATGAAGGCAATACTATTCAATGAAAAAAAGATAATTTCCAGGATAAGAGAAAGTGATCATAAGACAAGCTGCAATAATAACAGCTAACTCACACTCATTAGCTCTTGATCTGCCCCGTCCTTACCCTCTCCCCACACGGTCATGCCATTATGGGTAACATTATGACCCTGGCTACTCTTGCTAAAAAAACATGGGGAGTCATCTTTGAGTGCTCTCTCATACTCCATATTTAATCCATCAGCAACCTATTCTTTCTTTGAAAACGATATTGAAAACTCAACATTAAAAAAAATTTAAACCATTTTCAGAGCTACATTTCTGGTCTAAGTCCCTCTTATTTCTAGCCTGGATTATTACAGTAGCCTGGTAGTCGGTCTTTCTGGTTTCTTACTTGCCTCCTTCTAGCCTATTTGCTGCAGCCAGGAGGATTTTTAAAAAACATGTCAGATAATATCACTCTCCATTCCACCCTTGAATGAATTCCTATTTTACTTAACATAAAAATAAATTATTTACAATGTTGTACAAGGTCTTATGTAACCATGGGTCATAGGAGTCACTACCTCTCCCCCCCTCATTAATTCTGTGACCTCATCTTCTCACACACTGCTGTTCTTTTAACATACCAGGTGCCCTCCTACCTCAGGGCCTTTGCATGGGCTATTCCTTCTGCTTGGGGTGCTATTGAGCAGATATCCACATCCCTTACTCCCTTGCCAACTTCAGATCTGGATACAAATATCATCATTTTGGTGAGGCCTCCCTGACAACTCTATTTAAAATTGCAAGCCTCTTGGGTTTACTATTGGAATTTCCCAAATCGTCTGTGATTAACCTCCAATCTTGGTTCCCCAATCATAACTCTATCTCCTTCAATATTGACAGAAGGTCTTTGGTCCTTGGTTAACTGACAGATTTTTAATCATCACCTATTTTCCCTCCTCTCTAGCTCTAAATCTTAGTAGGCTTTACCATCCTTCTTCTTTTCATCCTGCTTCCCTCCAAGTTCAAACGACCTCCTTATTTAAAGCCAGGTTCCTAATACCTCAGATCCCATCTCTTCCTTTCTTGCTCTGTGCCATGCTTCATCAATGATCTCTCTCATGCATATTTTCTTTTAGTTTTAATTCTCTCCACCAACCTACACATATACTTGGGTCTCTCCTCTGAAAACAAAATGAACCAAAACAATCTAACAACTTTTTTTTTTTTTTGAGACGGAGTCTCTGTCTGTCACCCAGACTGGAGTGCAGTGGCGTGACCTTGGCTCACTGCAGCCTCTGCTTCCTGGGTTCAAGAGATTCTCCTGCCTCAGCCTCCCGAGTAGCTGGGACTACAGGCACATGCCACCATGCCTGGCTAATTTTTTGTATTTTTAGTAGAGACAGGGTTTCATCATGTTGGCCAGGCTGGTCTCAAACTCCTAAATTTTGATCCCGATATTCTTCCGTCTTCACTCCCATTGGCAGTATTATCAAAACATAGTCCTTTATTTGCATCACTTCTAAACTCACTCACAAGAGATAATCAGGCTCCATCCTAAACCTACTGCATCAAAATCTCTAGGTGGGCTTTGATGACATGCATTAAACAACAACAGCAATCAAATCCACAGGTGATTCAAATGTACAACAGGGTCTAGACCTACCTAGCACCACAGTCTCAGTTCCTAGCAGTCTATCTGCCACTTCTCTCTGAGAACTTTTCCCTCTGAGCTGTCCGTGATGAAAGTTCTTTTTCCTAGCTTTCTTCTTCCTGAAACTCTCATCAGTTTATGATGCCATTGATTATGTCCTTCTTCTAAAACCTTTTTCACTTGCTTCTGTGACAGTGTTTTACACTAACTCTTTTTTTTTTTTTTTTTTTTTTTGGCTGCATTCTTTGTTAGTACCCCTTCCTCTTTCTGCCCCCTAAAGCCAGACAATCCTCCAAGGTCTCATGTCAACCCTGATCACTTCTCTTACTATATCATTTATGAGAGATATCAGCTGCTTCAGCAATTTCAATGATGACTTTTCTGAAGATGATTCCCTAAACCCCGGCATATCTCTCCTTTCAAGTGGTAAACCCAGATTTCCACCATTTTCCCACAGGAACCTCCAAGCTCCTCTACCTAAAATCAAATCAATTTTTGTTTCCCATCATGGCAGTTTGAAATCTTCGTCATTTTTAGATTGCTTTATCCAGATCATCCCCATTGATCAGATGCCAAAGCTCACATATTTTCCTTCTGCCGTGTCTTTATATTTATCCTTTTGTCTATAACTATAAAAATTTTCATTAGTATCACTCTTCTAGACTAACACAACAACCTGTACATATTTCTCTATTGCCAGTTAGTTTCCTTTTATTTTTATGCCTTTGAATTTTGTTAGATGACTATGTTTGAAACAAAATGTTGACTGTGTCATTGCCCTGATTTAAAGGCTCTACCAAAGGTCCATCAATTACTGGCTTACGCCAATGATAATAGGTATACGTCCTCTGGCAAAAAAAAAAAAAAAAAACTTTCAGGTAAAATAAGAGCTACTCAATTGTAATTTCCATATTGCAAGTTAGCATTCTAAGGAGCACTGCAAGTCTCCAAAAAGAGTGTCTAAAATGTTTCTAAATGTAATTGACCCGGGAACTTCTTTCTCTCCTGAGAAATTTCCCCAGCCTAATCAGATTAGTTTTCTATAACCTCTCCCCAACCTTCTCATCTCTCTGTCTTCACCCTTGCTTGTTTTTCTTCTTGAGGGTACTCTGCTTCTTTCTCTGATTTTCAAAGGCTTTTCTCAGACATTACCTATTTCACGAACACTTCTCCTGATTACCTATACTGGGAAATTGGATTCATTCATTTCTGAAACAGAGAATGAGTTAGCTATGATAATGTTAGATATATTTACTATAAATGACTTGGGTTATCTCAAAAAAAAAAAATCCTGTGGGCTAGTTATTTGTGTAAAATAATGGAATGATTTGATGCCTAAAAAAAGGCAGCACAGTCTTACTCCAACTAGAACTACCAATGTGCTCCAAATTCCCATGCCTGCAATAACCTTGGGTTAAACACTGTACCAGAAGATCTCTTTTGAGGCACAAAATTGGAAGGGAGGGCCTGTGAGTAAATTAAGCCATGAACTCCATGCAACTTAATACTAGTTAACTAGATAGCAATCACTTTGCAAAAACAGAAGGAAGAACCCTCAACTCCAATAAGCACTGCAAGAAAATCCTGCTCTCAGTGGAAATAGAAGGGAAGAGCAAATTTGCAGTTCTGTAGTACATAGCAATTGCCACAGGACTGTCAATACATTCCCACTTTCAAGTGCTGAAATATCTCATATTGCTAATCCCGATTTTAGGATGAGGCGAACGAGCCTCCAAGGAGCTAAATGGCCTCCCCGTTTGTGCCCGACCACTCAGTGGCCATGCTGAATGCAAATTCTAAAGATCTGCTTTCAAAGTTTATGTTTATTCCTCTAGATGTGATGGGGACCTGACTGTGACATCTGTTATCCTTCTGCAGGTGGGGGTTGACTCAGCTGATCGAGCTGGCTGGATAGACGAAGGGTTTTCCCCTCAGGATTCCTGTGCACACAGAGGAGACAAGTATCTGTGCACTTGTTTCTGCCAGGACACCGTGGTAAAAGAATAGAGGAGGGATGGTCGTGATGCAGTTTCCTAGTCAGGGACTTCCATGAGCTACAGCATTGCATGATAGCCCAGTAAGGCTGTGTTTGGAGGGAGAAGAATAAGCAAGAAGGGAGGCAGGTGAAGACATTCAGGCTCTGAAGATGAATGTCAATTTAGCACAGAACTAGGCCTCTGTATCAGGCCTGCAGCCTCAGAGCACATTTATTTATTAATTTAGCCCCACTGTATGCAAATGAGAAAATTATAAGCAATCACTGGAGCACATCCCTTCCCCCTACCTTTGGCTTTAACAATGTACGGTACTGAATTGCGCGGAGACATCCTGTGGTCTCTGGAACCTGAAGAACAGTCTTTGCGTGTGTGTGAGTGCGGAAATGAGGGCTTGCTGTACCGGTGTGGGCCTTTTCAGCCTCCGTCATGTGACCAGATAGCAATCAACATCAATAGCTGTGTCCTCAAATCAGAAGGATAATGATAGAGAATGGAGCAAACAGAGGCACCGAGGCAAGCGGCAAGCCTGAGAGTGTTTGGAGGAGGCGGGAACAGAGGCCGAGTAATGAAGACAAAATAAGAAAGTGAAAAGGTATTGTGTCTGCTGACAGTACATTTCACTGGCTCTCTTCCACCAAAGAGAGTCACTGGTACAATATCCTGAACGATTTCATCCAATTTAAACCCTAGGTCAAGGGATTGGAAACAAAATCGTCTAGCAGCTTGAGTCTAGCTTCAAGGTGTTCTATTTAATTGCAAATCCACATCACAGCCTAGTTTACACCTATATATGAAACTAGGTTTCATATTATATGCATTTAGCTGAGACTGTGTTTCACAGTAATTTCCTCCCAGGCTCTGATGAAGTGATATTAATTTCCTTTTCATTACTACAAAGAAAAATATCTCCCAATTCTCTTTTAAAGATCATTGATAAGGGGATTATATTAGTTTTTGATAGAAGTGATTAGGGAGATATTATTTACTGACTCAATTTGTTTTCATTTGGACATATGTGCATTATTTCAAAATAGTTCCAACTCCTTTGCTTCCTCCTCCATCAATTGAAGATTAAAAAAAAAAAATTAAACTCAAATTCGTTGAACTTCTGGATTTACCCAGAGCAGTCTTTTGAAAACAGCCTCATGATTTCTGGGATTGATGTGGTCCTGAAGTCAGGGCTAGAATAGTGTCTGGCACACACAAAAAATGGGCTCAACAAATCTTTGTTGAATGAAATAATAAAGAATGAACAAAGAGGATTCTTTGAAATTGAAAGAGCAAATAGGCCTCTGTTGTTTTCCCACAATGCATGAGTTGGACGAGTGGCATGTGATGCAGCTCTTCCTCAAAGTGGTGTTCCCCACTGTCCTGTTGCTCATATATCTGCCTGTACCTGAAGCTTGTAGATACCTCTAGGGGTGAAAACAAGTATTCTCACTTGCGGATGGGTTGCCATATATGGTGGAAAGAAGCATGCTGGTGCCTACCAAGCTCATTGGTGTGATTAATACCAAAATCAGTGAATGATTGAGTGGTGTGTGTGTGTACCTGACAGAAGGGCTTTGATAGGCCCGTCTGTCTGAAGGCTCTCACAATCAGGGACTGTGAGAATTAATGATGTGCAAATGGAATGAACATGTGCTAAGTACCTAAAATATGCCAGGCAGTATGCTGGGCATCTTATATATGCTACAGTATTTAATTTTCATAACCTGTGTTTTAAGGTAGATTCCATTATTCCCATTTTAAGCATGAGAATGCTGAAGCTCAGAAGGCTTAAGTACCTTGCCTGGCACTGCAAAGATAGGCTGTGCAAAGACCAGACCTTGATCCAGATTCTGGTACTCCCAGAGGCTTTCCACAATACCCCACTACCTTTTAAGTGGGCCCTGAGAAACAAGATTGAGAAATGTGTTCTTGGGATATCCTTGGAAGAATTCTTAGATAATTAATACTGGAATTATGAGCATCTTGAGTAGAGTTAGCCATAATTTTTGGAAAAAGATACTGGATAAGAAGCAGGAAAGGGATGATTTTGCTAAATTGGAGAAGTAACATCTTTTATCAGTCGGAAAAACTGCAGAGGATCTTCTTAAATATTGCCTCTCGTTTTCTCTCCCTATCTTTCTGTGATTCTAGTTACTTTTATATTAGACCTTCATCTCTATTTCTCTTCCTTTGTTTTTTGTATTTTCTAGCTTCTTGCCTTTCTGTGCTGCATTGAGGATAATGTCTTCACTAAGTCTCTCTTCGATTGTGCCTACTTTGCAATTTAATGTCCACTGAAATTTGATTTCAATCAATATATTTTTCATTTCTGTAAATGTTTTTGTTTTTTTGCAAATATGTTTGGTGTTATTCATTGTCTCCTGCTTATTACTTACATAATATGTATCATTTTTTATTTCTTGAATCACAGGAAGCATACTAATTTCATATTTGGATCCTGTAATTCTAGTATCTGAAGTTTTAAGGAATCTAGATTTTCTGTCTGTGTTTCAGTTGGGGTATTTTGTTTACTTTAGTGTTTTTGTCATTTTTGACTGTTAATTTATATTGTGTAGAACTTTGTGTGAATTCTTTGAAGTCTGGATTGAAGTTTCATTTTTTTTTTTTTTTTTTAAAGAGGATTGCATTTGCTTCTAGGTAGGTATCTAAGGGTACTGTCATTTATTTAAGATAACTTTTTGTATTGGATTGGGCTCCCTCTCACCCACATAGGTAGTATAAATTTGGGCTGAAAATCCACAAGAGGACAACTTTGTAGTATTAATTCTTAGGAATGTTTTTGTAGCCGTTAAATCTGAAAAATGATCTAATGTCATGGAGGTCTCCTATTAGAATCTCCATTAGGAGAAGTTCCTAAGATTACTATTCTGTCTCTTGTACTCCCCACAGCTATTGAAATGAAAGCTCATGAGGGTTGGCAGATAGCTCAGAAATAAAAGCTTAAATGCCCTCCTTCTTCTTTCTGGATTAGGTATGTTTGGAAGTTTATTAAAGGGAAGCTTATTTTTCTACCCAAACCTTTGTGTTGAAACTTTGCAAAATCTCTTACAGTTTAAACACACATCAATTTATAAATAGCCCTGTTCCCAGAACTGCATCATCTCTAAAACTTCAAAACATAGTTTAGGAAAAGAATCAATCACAGGTCAAATAGAGTCAGTTTAAGGAAATGAAGGGAGGCTGAAGGATAAGATGGCTGTTTACAGGGGAGGGTTGTTCTTTTGCACTATGCACATCACTCTAAGTTTTTATGGCAAGAATTATTTTATCATTTAAATCTGTCTTTTAAAATATAATTGTTTAATATAGAGCCCACTTCTCTTGATTCTAGCTTTGTCATGTGTTTTTTTGTTTGTTTGTTTGGTTGGGTGCTTCTCAAAAGCCTTTTTTTTTTTTTGAGATGGAGTCTCTTTCTGTTGCCCAGGCTGGAGAGCAGTGGTGCGATCTTGGTTCACTGCAACCCCCACTTCCAAGGTTCAAGTGATTTTCGTGCCTCAGCCTCCTGAGTAGCTGAGATTACAGGCATGCACCACGACACCCAGCTACTTTTATATTTTTAGTAGAGACAGGGTTTCACTATGTTGGCCAGGCTAGTCTCGAACTCCTTACGTCTGGGGATCCACCTGCCTTGGCTTCCTAAAGTGCTGGAATTATAGGCATGCAGCACCATGCCCGGCTCAACAATGTATTTTTAAAAGATGTTTTCTCAGGCACCTTCATAGATGCTGGTGGGGGGACGACATGATACAAGCACTACAGGGAGCAGTTTGGAAATGTATATAAAATAACAGATGTATTTAACTCTTCGACTCTGTAATCTCACTTTTGAAAATTTGTCTGACAGATTTACCTGCATACATACAAGATGATATATTTATGTGGTTTTCCATTGACGCTTTGTTTCTAAAAGCAAAAGACTGGAAGCATCCCCAATATCAACAGAGAAGCATTTAAATTAAATACGGTACATCTATTCAATGTAATACTATGCACCTTAAAAAAAAAAATGAGAAAGATCTCTGTACCAATAATGAGATATTTTAAGTAAAAAATGTAAATCACAAATTAGAGGGTATTATATTCTACCTTTTGCACAACTGAGGAGGAAGTTACCAATAGATTTTCTTATTTGCTGTATGCGTTGATTTACTTAATGAACAGATAGTTTGCACATTCTTCGATGTATTTTCTGAATATTAAACCACTTAATACTCATTAAGACCCTTCAATGTGGATACTGTTTCCTTTATTTTTGCAGATGCAGAAATTGAAGCACAGAGGGGTTAAGTAACATGACTGAGGTTACACAGCTGTGATGTGGAAGGATGCAAAAGAAAGTAACACAAATGATAAGATAGAGGCAGCAGGTCGGGGCACAGAGCGAGCCGATCAGGCAGGGGTGGGAGCAAAAGCCCTCAATATATTCCCTGTTATATTTTGTCTTCAAACTGCGCGGATCAATGACATAAACAATATATATATATATATTTTAAAAACTATACAGCCTTTTAGTTGTTTTCAGTGCAAGTTATTTAGTTTGCCATATTGCTAGTAGAGGAAGGTGCAAAGGTGCGAAGGTTGATTGTAAATCTTGTTTATTTCAGTCTTCCCTCTCTATCACACTGAAAAAAACCGTTTCATTCAAATGAAAGTCTTTCCTTTTCCCTTTTAGATTTGAAAATGATGCTTGCTTTTTTGTCTGGGAGATGACTTAGGGCTGAGGAAAGGAGCAAAATTACTGTTTCTTTGGAAAAAAAAAATTTTTTTTGGAGAGATTAAGGTGGGTAGGTGATTTGGTACTTTAACCACAAAACTTAAGGTTTTCTGGATTGGGCTTGAAATAATACTTTCCTTCTACCTACACGTGAAATTCATGGTAAAAGCTAGCCCCATCTCACTGTCCCCTGGCTTCCCTGCCATTCTTTATTCCCTTATCCAGCTTTATTTTTCTTCATGGCATTTATGTATAAATGCCATTTGTATCATTTTTGTCTTTTGGTGTCGTGTTCATGATCTTTTTCACTACGAATGAACAAAACGCTCTGTGAGGGCAAGAGCCTTGTCCGGCTTCCTAATGCTGTAGCCCGGTACTTTAAAACAGTGTCTCAAATGTGGCCTGCTTTCCGTAAATATGTATGAAAGTTATGAATAGAAAGTTCCAGTATATATTCGAAATGAGCAATTTTGTACATGACATTTTGTTTCTTTTGTTTGTTCTCATCCGAACAACAGCCAATCTTGGAAAGCTGTGCACTCATTTTTACAGCATGATAGAAGTAGTCTCTCCAAAGAGACTGCATTTCAAGGGGTGTTATAAAGAGAAACCAGCAACGTCTAAATGAAATCTTAATGCAAAACATGCCTATAAATTTAAAACTAAATATATGTCATTATCTCTAATGTTTGCTTACAATTTTCTGCTGTGGTTCTTAATTGATTGCTTACTTCCATAAGATATTCCTCAACGTGTGAGGTGTACTCATGAATACCATTCTACAGCGTTTGTTTTAAAATTTAACTTGCTATTTCTAACCTTCATAGAACATGAATTTCAGTTTAGCTTTTTAAATATATATTTCTATATAATCATAAGTGGGGCAGTGAGTGTAGGTCCGAATTTTGTTTTTGTATTTAATTAGTGTAGAGTTCATTAGCAAAAGCACTTCAGGAATGAAAACAACAGCCGCCGCCATCATCTTCTTTGAGGTGGGCATTATTATGTGTGTTTGACGAATTAAGGAGCTGGGGATCAGGGAAGTTGAGTGAATTGTCCAAGGTCACACAGCCAGACAATCTTGGATTAGAAATGCCAAACTGCCAGCTTTATCTGACTCTAAAGACTATGCTCTTAATTATGACTGGAATATTTCCCTTTTGCTAATTAACCCTTCCTTTTAATTCTGTTTATTTATTTATTTTTTTCCATCTTTGTCTTTTGCTGTAAGCTACTAAAAATTACTTTATGAAGTAGATCAGGTATAATCTGTACATACATATACATATGTAAATAAATGTCTCCCCAATTTTTTTGATTTTATTTGTATATTAGTTGATTAATTAATAATTGCTAATAAATAATAATAATTGAGGTGCACAGCATTTATAATAGTATTGCTGAAGCAAAATACCAACAGAGGAAGCACTTTCACAATAAATTATGAAAAAGGATAATCTCTTGAAAATTTTTCCCTGCTTTTCAAATCCTAAAGTGTTATTTCTTTCATTCATCTTTAGTTTTTTAACTGAGGGGGTGAACAGTGGACAAAACCAAATAAATTTCTTGATTGTTAACATTTCTTTTACTATTTTAAAATTATCTAAGAGTGCTTCTTGAGAACAAGAATACAGTCATGCATCACTTAACTTGGGGGATAAGTTCAGAGGCATGCATGTTAGGTGATTTCATTGTTGTGTAAACACCATTACACAAGTCTAAACCATACGGCTTACTACATAGCTAGGCTATATGGTTTAACTATTGCTCCTAGGTTGCAAACATGCATAGCATGTGATTGAACTAAATTCTGTAGGCAGTTGTAACATAATGGTAAATAGTTGTGCATCTCAACATATCTAAACATAGAAAAGGTATAGCAAAAATAGAGTATAAAAGATAAAAGTGGTATCCCTATTTAGGAAACTTACCATGAGTGGAGCTTGTAGGACTGGAAGTTGCTCTGGATGAGTCAGTGAGTGAGAGCTGAGTGAATGAAGGCCTAGGACATTACTGTACACTACCGTAGACTTCCTAAACACTTTACACTTAGGCTACACTATATATATATTTTTAAAGTAATTGTGCTACAATGTTACAACTGCTATGACATAACTAGGAGATAGATATTTTTCAGCTCCATTTTTCATTCAAATAAAAGTCTGATTGTACCCTCATCAGACCAAAATGTTGCTATGTGGCACATGACTGTATTATGTATTTCATTAGTTAACATACATCTTTTTGTTATTTCTATGTCTGTACTGCTAAAACTCATCAAATGACATTTAAAACTTCAAATGGCATGCAACTAGTCTGCAACAAAGCTCTTTGAAAATGTTTAATTTTGGACTAATGAATAAAATGCTTATTTTTAAAGCAGAATGAATAAAATTAAATGTTATTTGTGTTTTTAAGAAAACAAACACCTGTTTGATGATTTTTTTCAACTCTTGTTAAAAAAAACTAGAGTTGAGGGTTTCATGTGGGGGAAACAAATTAGCCTTTTTAAGTTTCAGGAGATGCTGTGGGGACTTTCTTTTGAATAAACAAAAGTGAGTAAGAGAAAAAAAATAAAAACTTTAAGAACTAGAAAGCCATATGCAGAAAAAGTCTTTGCTTTCAGATGCTTAATACATTATTACTTCATTCACCTGTGTTTACTACATAAGAGGATACACAGTCTTTATTCTTCAAGTTCCCAAGCAAAAACAGATTTTCGTGCCAGGAACCATGGGGAAGAGAAAATGATGAATGATGAAGGAGGCACCATGACATTCTAGAAAACTACATTAAATTCAGATAATAAAGAGCTGCATTCCATTTTCAGCTTGGCTCTTAACTGGCTCTATAACTTGAAATAAGTCACGTAACCTCGTGGGCTCAGTTTCCTTATTTGTAAAATGGGTCTTATAACTGCCTTATATATATTACCAAGTGTTTGTAGGAATCAATTCAAATTCAAATAAGTAAACTGCATGAGCAAAGGATGAAAGTGCAGCATTAATATAAGAGAGAATTCTCCCTTGTGTGGGTCATGGGAATAGTTAAAATATCACAGAAAAGTTTTAAAAGTCTCTCTCTTTCTTTCTCTTTCTCTGCAAGTTGCAAAGCTTTTTGAATGGCACATATTAAACTACTGTCTTTATTGCTGTCTCACCAGGTGACTGTGGGCTAGTAAGCTGATGTTTTCTTTTTGTAGTTCTTACATTTTCAGAATTTTTTTTTTTTTTTGCTATGGAAACAACTTAACAAATGACTCCAGATACACAGTCCATTTCTGGAACCTTGAAGTTACTGACTTGGTCTTATTGCTACGGGAAAGTCAGAGTGAACAATTGGTTTGGAATAATATAGTCAATTGAGTTTGCCCTAGAAAGTGAGAGAAGGGAGATTTAGAGTTGTTTATAATTAATTTAACAAATATTTGAACTAATGGCTCTGTCATGTCCCAAAAAGAGGTGAAGGATTTCAGTTAATGTATTTCCAAAGACTTAGATGAACTTGAAGAACTAGTTAACATAGCAAGGATTATCTCTATTATCCTATAGAAATACATCAGAGTTAATATAATTTTTCTAATTTCCTCTTCCTCTTCTACCTCTTTTCTTCCTCGTTCTGCTTCTTCTCTTCCCTCCCCTCCTCCTCCTCTTCAGCATCATCAGAATCCTACTCAGTTTTAATGCAGTATTTAGCCCCCCACTTTTTTTTTTAGCACAGTAAATATAGCAACTGACTCCTCTCTTTTTTAAACCTTTTAAAAACAAGATGTTATTTCAATTATCTAAATCGTAATAAACCATAAACTGACTAAAGTCTTGTCTTTTCTTGGTGGAAGTAACTGAACAGAAGAATACTTCTTGTAAGCAGAGAGATGCATTATATTTTACGAGACTTTGTAATAAATTTACTTTTTAGATATGACTCTATTGTTTCCATTTGGCGGTGTCTGTTGAATCGATGACCTAAGAATGTCCTAAGACCAGGACCTACTATCCCTTATATCCATAATTTATAGATAATCAACAACAGCAACAACTTAAAATCCTATGTCATTTTATTTTCCAGTCATTTGTTCTTACACTTGGCTTCTTAAAAATGAGTAATGTTAAAATATATTTAATGTGTATACTACTAACCCATAAATTCCAACACGCATGCATTATTACTGGATTTTTTTAGCAAGTCCCCAAAGTTTTTTCTGAATTTGGATAGCTCATGGGAATTATTGTCACCTCATACCCTGAAACATTTCTGAAGCAGCCAGACATCTTCTTTTGTTAATATGCTTACCATAAAATGGCAAAGGAAGTTTCTCTAAAATCCTTGCAAATATCAAATATCAAAACCATTTCTCAGAGTTCTTAAATTGAGAGATAAAATTGTCTGCGGGGGTGTTGATTTTACTAGGGTAAACAGAAGCCTCCCGTGATTGTGTTTTACTAGAACTAGGGAGAGGAAGATTGGAAAATGTATTCCAAGATTTTTTCCATTCTGCCATCCTAGGCACAGCCCTGGAATCCCAGAGACACATACACATATTCTCATTAGCCAGGCGTTCCCTTGATTTAGCCATTCTGAGTAACCTAGAAGCAGGTGGGAAAAAGATCTGCTTAGTCTTTATTCAGTGGGCAATGTAAATCCCTCTCCTGTAACACAAAGATTTGTTTTTTCATCTCCTTTTTCTGTGTATTTTAATATAGTGAATAGAACAATCTGTTTCTTTTTGTAAAATGTTGTACACACAGACACACACATACACACACACAACACACACACACACCCCTATGTTGCCCTGGGAAAGACTGCAGTTTTCATGTAAAATAACTGCATGTTTCACCTTGTTCTCCAGGGCTTCAAATTGCCAATCTTGTGATGCGCTGTCACAACTTATGCGTGACTGACTGGTTACAGAGCCCGCTGATCTATATGGAGAGGTGAGAATTTGTCACTGTGCATAAGCAGAAAGATCAGTCAGATACAGTGATAGATCTGTTCTTTGCCTGGATTCGTCTGCTGCTATATTAGGGTAGCTTGGCAGCTGCCAAATCCAATTGTGAGCCTGGTTTTGTGGTTGAGAAAACAGGAAAAGACGAAGTAATGTCCTGACATAGCCACTTTGGGGTACACTAGCTGCAGAATGAAAATATTATTGTGATCATTATGTCAAAATATTCCCTTCCTCTGTATCCACCATAGGGGGTGCAGCAGCAACGTCAGCATCTTTTCTCAGGCATTGCAGAGGGAATTTATATATGGTGGCACTGGGGTTCAAGTTAGCATCTAGTGTGTAAATGTGTAGACAGGCAGGCTCATCCAGAACTCAGTCTGACTTTTTCCAGACTGCTAATTAGAATTAGCATCTGTCATTAAAAATGAAGCTATCACTCTGGTGCCAGGGGCAAAATATGGTCAAATGACCCTTAAACAAGCTGCAATGGTGTTCTATGAAAATATTACAGATTTTGCAAAACTCATTAATGATGCTGAAGACAATGCACTCATTAGATTGGAGGGTATAAAATGCACACAGTGGCTTATCTGCTTTTGTGTTCATTCACTCAGCTGTGTTCATTACTATTCATGTGGATTAAAGAGGGGAGAAGAAATAAGATCAAAGAAATAATATCAGGCCATTATCAATCATATTTAACCAGTGCCCTTTAACTACCAACCTCCATTCACGATTCCGTATCTGAGAGAAACTTCTTTCTCAGAACCCTCTTAGCTCCTTAAGGGAGTGCTAAAAGGCATTTAGTTTATTTTTATCCCTATATGAACCTTGCCATTTTAACCATAGGAAGAAAATATCAAACAGGGAAGGAAAAGATAATTATGAAATAGTAGAAGGAACGGCTTCAGAAAACCTAAACGTGGGCTCAGTCCTGAAGAACACCGAGTAGAGATATAAATAATTTAGTCAACAGAATAGCTATCCTGATACCACAGTAGCCATCCACTATTTGGAGAGATTTTCTCCCCAATTCAAGATTAAAGAAACAAGTCAATAGGACAGTGTCCTTCTTTAGTGACCCCTTTACCAACCCCGAATGCACAAGTTTTTTTCAAGAATGTCATTAACTTTTTAACTTTTCAGCAAGAGAATAAGTTCAATATTCTTAAAAGTCTGAAATTTCAGCATGAATATATTTAGTAAAAAGGAATCAGACATTTCTCTAGGTTCCTCCTAATTAAGGAATCATAACTACTATAGCTGATGGATATAATAACAAAGCCAAACATGTGAGAACTGACACCATTGTCTCTCTGGACTGATGCTCAGCCCTGCAATAAATTTAAATAAGCTTGACCGGGTCCAACCAGATTAAACTAATTTTTCAAAAAAGTGTATGTTGGGGGCTAGATTTTTAAAAGACAATAAAATCATATGCATTAGAGCTGGTTAGCTCTTGGAGAACCACGTTGTGATGAAAAACATACATGTCAAAGGGACTCCGCTTCTATTTTATCGTCATTCGTACTTCTCCAGGTTGGGGATGTTGCTGTCACTGCCACTGTGAGTAATTTTTCAGGACATTTTACAGAACGTTTCAAAAGTGTAGATCTCATCAGTTCCCAGAATGGGAGCAGCTGAATGAGGGCTCCTGTGGAACTATAAAGTCCTGCAAAATTTTGCATAAATATGAGGAAAGCCCCAGGAAAAACATTTTGACACTGACTGGATCCTCTCATGGGGAAGCATGTATCATTTTCCTCATGGGGAAGTTACATTTGTGAGATAATTCTATAAAATGAATTAGAAAGTCTTTGGACAATATTTGTGTGGAGCAGAGGTAGCAAACACAAATGCCTAGAGAATCCAGGCAGGTAGTGTAATGAGTAAAGCAAGTCCAGTGGGCAATGGAAATACAGAGAAAGTGATGCCCATTTCAAGATGGAAGCCTCTTCTCAGCTCCAGATAAGCTGCCTTATGGGAGTGGGGGGCCCAAATCTCCTAACTTTTTAAAAGAGAAACTGGAAATCTGAATTTCTGCAAATTTCCTGATTTCAAAATGAAGGTCACTTATTCAAAATGAGCCCCCGCCAAAATAACAAATATATATATATTTGTGTGTGTGCGTGTATAGAAAAAAATGCATATGTATATAAACATATATGTAACATGCATATATATGTATAAACACACATGTATAATATATATGTTATACATATATGTATTTTATATATGTATACACACACATATATGGAATTAATCACACCAGCTGCCATTTTTAGCTCTTGGAACATGCTACCACACTATCCACATTTACTAAGGGTCTCCCGAACATAAAGCTCACTACTTATGATCTGAAGGATTTGTTGGATATGTTGAAGACAAGAATTTTACTCCTAAAGAGTATGATGTATAGCTGAACCAATAAGGAAAGTAGCAATGTACAGTATGGCACTGGATTCTTCACTCTGATTAGTAGTAGTAATAAGACTAAAATAGGCTTTTGAGGAATAAAGATCAGGAAGAGTGAAGGAGAGTGGGAAGGGAAAAATAGAAACTAAACTTAGAGTGGTGCTTTGGAGCTGGATATCAGAACTGATCACTAAGCAAAAGTGGGGAGAGCTGGAGAATCTGTTAGATTTGAATGATCTTCAAAGATATACACATCTATGTGATGTGACTGTTGAAACAGGATTGTTGCTGAAATAGGATTACGTTTACATTTAGCCACTTCCCTTATGTATAGAATAGCATAGGAAATAATTATATAAATATTAGTCATTTATTTCTTAGAAACTAATATTGACTCTAGAGATGATAGATAGCTGATCAAGGATAGGTAAGCTTGAAACAAAATTTCTGATTGCAAATGATTCCACAGCATTATATGTTCTTTTATTTTTATTCACAGTGACAGTGTGTCAGCTTAGATAAAAAGAAACACTGAAGGTTTTTCACGGGCTTCAGACATCACATAGCATTAATTCTGATGAAAAATTTTCAAGATGTGACTTTAAATGGCAATGATTTTGACACTGTGACTTTCAAGACTAGGAATTCATCACCCCTCCAGATAAACTGCACCCCATCTGCAAGAAGACAGCAGTCTTTATACAAAATTTCTCATGTAAAGTTTAGTATGTTTACACTCAAAATTTACCAGGGGAGGGTGGATAGAGAAAAGCTATTCTGAGTTCATTTGTACTTATGTTTCTTTCAAAAGAAGATATCATTAAAAAATGTAGGGCTTATTTTTTTCTCTTGTATATTAAAGAAGCCAAATAACAATAAAACTTGATTGTCATTCTATTTAAAGAAGGCAATTATGCAGTGGTTATACATATCCTAAGCTCAGATGTCTGAACCTAAGATGTCTGAGCTCTCTAAACGGATCTCGTAATAGAATTGCATTTCACAGAGGGATAAAATGGTATAAAACCCCAAGCTTGGTATTTCTGAAGTGGGAATGCCATTCATTCAGGAGGGGAAATTCAGCTTCTCCGTATTTCCAGATCTTCAGTTTATCTTGGGCATAATACATAGAAAACTGGAAGCTTTGGGGCCACTTTTGATTTGGTTGTGCACATGGACCTAGTCTGAAGGTGGCATCTTGCACCCATTGTGGGTAGGCAGCTTTTGGGTAATGGATGCGCTTTAAAAAGCAGAAAACTTGACTTTGATCAATCATTGTCGCTTTGATACAATAATCAGTGAAATCGCAGTGTTTAGGCCATCAGTTTACATCTTTGCAAAGATGTGAGCTCACTCATACTGACTGATAACTATTTCAAAGTAAACTGCCTCTTTAACAAAATGTTCTCAGGTACTGAAGGTTTTTTTCATGACACAAATAGCATCATTAGGGGAGTACTATATTGCAGGATAGTATCATTAACAATATAATAGCCCAGTGCCTTATGAAACAAGGAAAAATGAAGAGTTATAAATAAATTCACTTCTGGGATAAGAATAACGTTTAACAAATGAAAATGATAAAAAAGAAAAAAAAATTTTTAAAATATCTCAGTCATTGGGAAATAAACAATTAGCCTACATTAGAAACAACGCCACCTTGAGGCCAGCGTGGAAGGATCAATGTTCTTAATTCATACCTACCAGGAAGAATGACATAAAGGAAAATGAATAATTTCAAACCACAAGCCATAGGTGTTGGTCTGATTTGCAGATCAGTTCCTTTTGGTTATCAGCATAAATGTCAGAGTGACAATTTTTCCTCTACTTGGTCCATCGTCCCTCGATCTACATGACAAGAAAGACCAAATTTCCTCTCTAGGTGGCCGTATGGCCAATTCTACTGCAGAAAGCAATGTGAAGTTTTCACAGCAGCATCCATAATATGACCAGTGTCACCTTTACAGATACTGGCTTCACTTTAATCTTGCGGCTGTATTTGGCTTCAAATTCAGGGTATACCAACTATGATAGATTTGACTTTGCTAAACCTAAAGAAAAGGTGGAGAATTTTCAGTCAACACCCAAAAGAAATGAATAGAATCATGTTTTCTTCCTCAACCACCAAAATCTAATAGGGAATACAATTTTATTTCTACTTGGAAAATATTTTGCTTCTGTAACCTTTCATCCTACTTGGAGTGGAATTTGGATTTATCTCAGAGATTTGTAGAAACAGAAAGGGAGGATCAATTTTCAGAAGAAACATGAAGTGTTTATACATTTGGGATGAGAGACAGGATATTTATACTACAGAATCTTGAGTGGGCACATCATCAGTCTGATGCACTTTTTTTTTTTTGACATAGCTGTGAAGTGTTGCTAAATTAATATGCAAATTTATTATTTTTAATTTATTTATTTTAATAGGTTTTTAGGGAACATGTGGTGTTAGGTTACATGAATAAATCCTTCAGCGGTGATTTCTGAGATTTTGGTGCACCCATCACCCTAATATACCAATTTAACTTTAAAAATCTGTAATTTAGGAGGGAAACCAGGGAGCTAGTTTTCATTTCCCTAGGTGTCATGCTTTTACACAAAGATATGTAATAATAAAAATGACAGTATCCAACATCTATTGCCTGCTGTTATGTACTAGCCACTGTTTAAAGCACTTTTAAGGTACTTTATATTAGCTCTTTTAAACATACTGTTTATATTTTAAAATAAACACAAATTTACTATTTATTAATAGTAAATTTTACTATTTTAATTCTCAAAAGTCATTGAGCCAAGTACTACTGTTATGCCCATTTTAAAGATGAGAAGTTGAGACAAAGAAAACCTCAATTTTCAAAGATTTAAATATTGGAGAAATATGCAGTGATCCTACAAGGAGCAGAAACTATGGAGACATTTTTTTTTTGAGACGGAGTCCGCTCTGTCGCCCAGGCTGGAATGCAGTGGCGCGATCTTGGCTCACTGCAAGCTCCGCCTCCCTGGTTCACGCCATTCTCCTGCCTCAGCCTCCTGAGTAGCTGGGACTACAGGCGCCCGCCACCACGCCCAGCTAATTTTTTTTGTATTTTTAGTAGAGACGGGGTTTCACCATGTTAGCCAGGATGGTCTTGATCTCCTGACCTCATGATCCACCCGCCTCGGCCTCCCAAAGTGCTGGGATTACAGGCGTGAGCCACTGCGCCCGGCCTGGAGACATTTTTTATGGTTAAGAACTAAATTATTAAATCTGATCTCAGTGTTACTTTTTTTTTCTAGTTTTGCATTAACTATTCTTAGATTATAAATTTCTTATTTATCTTCTTCATTCTTCTGTTCAGTCCTGTTTCCATGACAGACTATCCTTCTTTCCTTTCTTTCTTAATTTTTCTATAGCAAATCAACCTTTAGAAGCCCTTGGGTTTTAATATCTCTCCCCTGTATCAAGAAAAATAAATGTTATCATCTAAAAGTCCATGCTTGGAAATTCTGTAATAGCAGGAGGAACTTTTCTTAATTATGAAATATTTGGTGCTTGCAATAATATTTCCTCTACTCTTAAACTATCTTCATAGATAATGAATAGGGCACGTCTCCTTAAAATGGCTGTCAAAGAGAGTTCAATCAACCATTTTTTGAAAGAAGCTTCAAGAATTTGAATCCTGCTGGTCTGAAATCTTAGCTCCAACACTCACCGAGTGAGTACGTAAGCTTAGGAATGTTATTTAACCTACCTTAATCTCATTTCCTCATGGAAAATATGGCATTAATAGCAATATCCACTTCATGGCATTGCCTATCCAGTGCCTGGGACAGAGTAAGCACAAAACAAATGTTGGTCACTCTTCTCGCCTGTGCAACAAAACCTAAAGCATAGGACATAGAATAGCACCTAGTAGCTCTTCAATAAATGCTAGCGCAACATTACAAAAGAAGAAGAAAATAATTTCAGTAATATTACAAAATAAGATGTTACATCCAGAAGAAATAATTTTCAGGTTGTCCTAAACGGCATTGAAAACCCAATTACGCTCACAGCTAGAGTGTAAAAACTACTTTAGGTATATCCACAGTCTATCTCTGTCTTTCTCTCATTTGTTCACAGTTTACAAGTGGAAAGGGTAACAAGACTTTGGCCTGGCACACTCAATCCTGGATTCAAACATCCAGAGCTGCTGCTTTTCCCACCGCCAGACGGACGGCTGTGCGAGGAGAGATTAGGAGACACTTGAGACATTGATGCCTGAGGCTTGCAGTACTAACCAGAATAAACATTTTTCTTTTTTCAGTAAAGCAAATATGCAGGGAGCAGCTGCGCTAGGAGAGTAGTATTTTCACAGTTACTTCTAGTAATAACTGCACTTTAAAAGTGTTTCAACACTTGGACTCTAAGAACCCCTCAGTCCCTTTATGTAGATTACAGTTTCACTCAAGTTGGGTAATTTCTTTCTCCTCTTCCTTTGAGGTCTTTCTGGCCCTTGCCCTGGTAAAAAAAAAGATCTCTGGTTTTATGCCACTGAGGTTTAGGGAAAAGAAAGTGACAGATTTGGAGTTTCTTTTAAAAACACATAGATAGTTTAAAAATAAATTATAGCAAACTATATTTATGGTCATCTGTTGATCGTCTATATAGATCTCTGTCTTGGAAGAGTAGCTCCGAAACCCCATTTGGAATCATGTGAAATTACGTCACCACTCACAGCATGGTGTTAGCAGCCATCTATCTTCAAGTGCATGAAGTCAACCTGCTACCCTATAAACACGCTGCTGGTGAGATACACAGAGAGAAATATTTTGGAAGAGTGAAAACATTCTTAGTCAAAGCCTGGGCTCGTTTGTAGTGACAAAATAGATTTGAAGGGACAACTCCTAAACTCCCAAGACAGGCACAGGAAACGGTGCAAAGAGCACTGGCCTTCATGTGATCAGACTTGGAAATCTTCGACGAAACATGAAACATGAATTGCGGACGGTTGTGTTCTCTCTTCTGTGAAAACAGGGGGTTGAGCTAAATGATACTGAGTCTGTAAAATCTAAAATCATTTTTGGTAATAATATATGTTGTTTAAATTTTGTCATATAAAAAATAATTCCCTGCAATGCATCCTTCTGACAGTCTCTAAACCTCTTCCTTGCTTTATTATTCTTTGTAGAACTTACTATCATCACAAATACTTTCAGTTTCACTTGTTTTAAAATTATTGTCTGTCCTTCCCTTCTGGAAAGTACATTTCATTTGGGTAGGGGGTTTTGGTCTCTTTTGTTACAGCTTGATTCCCAGATTTTGGAACAGCGACTGGCACATAATAGGTGTTCAATAAATACTTCGGAATGAATGATTCATAATTTCATAACTTAGCATCTTGTTTTCCACAGTAGAGTATGGTAACTAAGCCTACTCCTCACATCCTATCTAAAAAATGCTTGAGAATAAATTTCTAATGTGAAATCTGAATAACAAAGTCCTTTCACGCTGAAAAATATATTACTATTACAGTAACAGATAATGGTCGATTACTCATGCTTATGGTTTCTGAATTCTCATGAGTCTTTTGGCTAGCTTTAATTAATAAGGATGTCTTTTACAAGTTGTCTTTTGAGAGTAGCTGTAAATCTATCAACATATAATATTAGCACTTGATGGAATTTAGCTCTTTAATCCCAATGTTCCATTCAGGGAGGCTTATGTTTGTAAACCTCCCTGAAAGACAACCCTTCCAAGCTCTCTCTAATCATAAGTCCAGTGATAGAACCTGATGCAACTCTCTTTGTGGCCTTTGCTTGCTTTTTGTTTCTTAAAGCATCAATTTCTAAAAGGTATATTGGCCCCCTTTTTTCTTCTGATCAGCCATGAGCATCTCCCATCTTTGCCCTAAGTGTCTCTTTTATATTATTGCAGATGTGATGCATTCTGAAATTGGTTATAACTACACAATTTTAAAAACCAGATACCACTGCAGCAATACCACAAATCACAGTATATTGGGCATCTAAGAAAATACACCTTCCTCAAGTTTCTGGCACCAATGTGAGTTTTTGGTAGTTGACAGGAAGTTTGTGTTGGATGGCTTACAGATGCATCCTCATTAGCTAGAAGAAGTCATGGAAAATGCTGAGAAGTAGGCATTTGATGAAAATAGACCCATTCTATTGTGGCAGAGCAGCTTCGAAGATGAGAAAGGAGAAAGTGTGATGGAGGAGGCACTGAGCAGGGGAAGGAAGGCGAGCTCCATGCTGGGATCACTGTTGCTGACTGCCCAGTGGGTCTGGATAAGTCTTTTAGGGTTTTCTTATTGGCTGCTCAAGCCACCAAGTTAAATGTAAATCTTTTATTTTCTAAGGGGAAAGTGTGTGAGAGTTAACTGGAGTAATGAATCTCAAGCTTTAGCTTCAGAATTATGTTGGGGAGTTTTGTTAAAGTGAAAGTGAATGTTTGTTACATTATTGGGTCCCTGTTACAAATTTTGATTCAGTAATCTGCATTTCAAATAAATTCCCTTGTGATTCTGATGCAAGCCAGGAGTGCCTACTACAGCTTGAGTGATTCCAAATTAGACGAGTTTTTGATAGTCCATTTTGGTTTCTTATTGTGAAAGAGACTGTGTGTGAAGAAGCTGTAAATTAGATTCATCGACACAAACAACTTTTTCTTAAAGTGACTGTATCCCATCCTTGTATTTTCTAACTAGTCATTTTGCAATTTTTTCCCCTATACTTTAAAAAATTTAGTAATTAACTCTAGTACATTTGGATTTACTTTCTCAATGTCTCTCAGCCTTGGCTCTATGTGAAAATCACCGGAATCTTTAAAAAAGATTCATTTGGTTGGGAATTTCAGGACACAAAGGGTTCCTGAATTTCATCGAGGTTCTGTTAGAATGGGGATGGAAAGCAAAAAACAGTAGAATTCTATACTTATTACAAAAACTGAAAATGTATGCTCTTTAATTTATTCATCATCCCATGGGAACATCTGATCTTAAATCCGGTTTCCCACATACCTGCCTACTTGCTGTTCATAGAGTGAAAATTCTGTGTGGGCATGACATCCTCTTGTCCTTTTAAGAGGGACCAGGAAGAAAATCTGGCTGGTTTAATAAAATGCAAAATGTAAGATGGGAAATGGAAGATCATTTGATCAATTATGTATAAAGATAAACCTCTAGCTTTCTCTGTGAAAGAGTAACAATACAGTTTTACCACCCTACTGCCTAACTTTATTAACTAGACTATATAGCTGTTTAGTTTCCCATTGGTTTCTAAAAAAGGATATTGGGAACATGACTTCTCCCACCTTGACTTTAGAATGCATTTTATATGGCATGCAAGCCTTTAGCTAGTAATGAAAAATCAATATAACCTCCAACTCTTTATAACTTCTACATTTTTCTTACAAAGGAATTATTAAGTCACAGTAGTGATTACGGCACATAAAACACAATTCTTTCTCCATTCAGTTGACAAAATGAAGTATTGCTTGTTTTTTGAAAATCAGGAGTCTCATATTGTCATTCTTGATCTAAAGATTATATAGCTTTGGGTTAATCTTTTGTGTTTATTTACCAGCATTAAGAATGTAAGTCACTAAGTGGACTTAGTTTTAAGTAAGATTAAATATAATTTCATGAGTAATTATTGGGTACTTTGTATATCCTTAGCTTTGTGCGATGGCAGATTCCAGGTGAAAATAATAATTTCCCTTTCTAAAGATTTTCCTTATTAGATTATTAGAATTTTGAAATGTTAGGTATTAGGAAATTAGAATCAAAGACATATTTTTCAAAAAATTTTTAACAAATTTAAAGAAAAATCAGGTTTCCGGATGTGATCTTTGCAGGCTGTATAATACTTTTATTTTTCTCTTTCATTGTTGAACATAAAAAAAGACAAATAGGCCGGGCGCGGTGGCTCAAGCCTGTAATCCCAGCACTTTGGGAGGCCGAGACGGGCGGATCACGAGGTCAGGAGATCGAGACCATCCTGGCTAACACAGTGAAACCCCGTCTCTACTAAAAAATACAAAAAACTAGCCGGGCGAGGTGGCGGGCGCCTGTAGTCCCAGCTACTCGGGAAGCTGAGGCAGGAGAATGGCGTGAACCCGGGAGGCGGAGCTTGCAGTGAGCTGCGATCCGGCCACTGCACTCCAGCCTGGGCGACAGAGCGAGACTCCGTCTCAAAAAAAAAAAAAAAAAAAGACAAATATAAGTTTTTGAATGTGGTTTTTCATATTTGAATTATAATGGTTGATCTAAGCTTTGATTACCAGACAAGGGAAGAATCAATAGTGGTTGAAAAAAAGTATTTACATTATGCAAATAGAGAAGACACCACAGGCATATTTTGAACAAACAATAGGATAGGTATTTAAACATTACATTCTGCTATAAATTAGTGGAACCTTTTATGCATGCATTTAAATCAACAGCTCATCTTGTAGAGAGGAAACGAAAAGGTCAGCAAAAAATAAAGGTAATTAGCTTTTCAGCAGAAGTCGAGACCTTTGGATTTCCTTCAAGATCTCTTAAGACTTAGCATGTAAGAGATTATAATGACTCTTTTTTCCCAATTTCATTATCCATAACATCTAGTAAAAGTGAATCACTTTTTTGATATTGCTCTTGCTTTGACTGACCTTAACTGTTCCTTCCTCTGGTACCCCACTTTTCTTCAAGCCTTTCCACAGTCTTCTCTTCACTTGCCATCCATGACAAAGTAAGTCTCCTCTCCTGTGACTTCCTAGCACCTCAGGTAAAACCCCACCCTAGTATATCCCACTGTACTGGAATTACTGATTGGTTATGTCTCCAGTTTTCTGTAGATGATGAGATATTTACCTGGTTCCTCTTTACTCCCTTCAAATTAGCACAGGTTTTGGTACATACTATTTGGTAAAAAAAAATGTGTTGCTGATTCAGTGAATAAAGTCATGGCAACAATTTTCATGTCGCAAATTTCAAACTCTGGTGTGGTGCGCCATTGACTCATTCTCAAGAGCATTTCACAGCTCAGGAATTAAAGACTGACTATGAACCCAAACAGCCTCAGGTGCATATATCAGTTCATCAAAAGTCAGGCCACACTTAATATTGATTCAAGATGGAAGATTCAACAGGAAACAAAAGATTACTTATCCTTATTAAAAGAATCAAGTTTAAAAAGTGTTTGGATTAACCATCTTCTAGACAAAGAGTTTAGTTAAAGCTACTTTGGAAAAAGCATAACAGGTGATTTTTTTCCTTTTAATGTTCTGATTATGGGGCACTGACAATCAGACCAAGAATTTTATTTTGAAAGCTCTGGCTTGAGTCCTTTAGTTGTGAATTGTTTATATATGTACAATAACACAGATATGGGACAATCATACTTTTAAATCAGATCCATGGTCTGTAAACACAGATTTATATTTTACATCTCTCCCAGTTAATGAAGATACAAGAACAAGATTTTGTAATCTTTTTTTCCTGAATCCAATGGCAGTTGTGATAAAGTTTTGCTAAAGGTGGAGCTCTTTAAAGGAAAGCATGAAAATGGGCAGATTGAAGAGAGGAAGAGGAAGATGCAGGCCAAACAAATGCTTTGAAAATAAATGGGAAAGAAATTAGAAGACTACTGAGATAAAATCAATGAAAAAGAGGGAAAAAAAGAAGAAAAGATGAAAGGATAACAAAAGAAGAGAGAAAATGAATCAGTCTTAAGGGAGAGAACTATGAGATAATGGAAAAACTGAGAAATGACAGAAAAAAATAGACTTGTAAGAAAATGTAAGGGAAAAACATAAGACTATAGAAAAGTAAAAGACTACGTTTAAATTTTAATTTTTAAATTAAAAGAGGAGGAATTTGAGAGAATCAACAGATAACAACCAGAGTCAAACCTCAAGAAATATCTACCAAATGTTTATTGCTTGTTACGCACTTAAACTCAAGTGGCACCATCCCTACCCTATAAATCAGTGTGATGTGCTAGGTTAATAAGAATTAGGTAGAGCTAGAAGTAAGAAAAGAGGTGCTCACATGCATTTTACATTCTGCTTCTTTTTTTAGGCCAGTAGTGATTTGCAGTGACGCCCCTATTCATCAAAACACTTCCTTCCATTCTTTAGTTGATTATCTGGGTACAGTGGAGCACCAAACAATGACTTTGGCTTAGAGGTTGTTCCTTGTGAAGAATAACCTACACAGATTCTGATTTATGTTGTCCTCTTCTTGGTAACCATTTTTAAAAAACTGAATATCAACACCATCCTCTAGGGAAGCAAGTGACAGACAATGCACTACATTGTAAATAATTTATTTTAGCAAAATCAAAGAATTAGGATTTACCTTTATTGAGGCAAACACCCATCCACTGCTGTATTACCAGTTTGTGATCAGTTATTGGGTTAATAATGTGAACTCAATTTCTCAGCCTTTATTTGACCTACATACAGGTAACTCAGACAATAATGCAATAAAAATCACTGTATAGAATAATTTTGCTTAGTTGTTCCTGGAGAGAAGGTGAATTCTACCTTCTATTTTTCTAATGCTTGTAAGATTTTGATGTCAGTTACTTTGGATCTAAAACTGCTTGATTTCTATTATTATATTAATGATGCATCAAATAATGGACATTTTCAGCATGCTCAGTGGAAATCAATAAGTTCAACACAATGCAATTCTCCAAAGACAGTCAATTTTTTACAGGGCTGAAAATGTAAAACAAATTGAAGGCATGCCAAAATGCAGTAATTTTACTAAGTTTACTGCTAACATTCAGTAATTATAAATGTTTTCTAGAGAAAGTTATCTTTCTGTTAATCCATCCATCTTCTACTTTGTTGCAAAAAAGTCTGAAGTGACTGCTCAATACATTTTCATTGAATGTATCAATGGTGTGACAACAGAAAACAAAAGCCAAATAAGAACAGAACCAAGGCCTGTTGCAGACAAGAGCAGGAATTAGTATAGGATAAAATACACAAGGAGCATATTTATAAAATGTCAAAGGTCTGCAGCAATGTTGCTCCACTGGTCCTTATAATTTTATAGTAAACCATCTAAAGAGGCTAACCGTACTTTCATACTATTACAGATTAGGAAACAAGGTATAGTTCAATTTGCTTGGTGTTTTCATTTAACAGACACTCGTGACAGGTACTGTATTCAGCAATAGGGATAAAACGATGAAAAATTAGCCTGTGACAATCCGAGATCAGGAGTAAACTGTAGAAGCCTGGCTCTCTTAGTTTATCCATGTCACTTGCTCAGTAACTTTTCCAGATGACGTAATCACGACATTGCAGGAGAATCTTATGGAAAAGTTCTGAAATATATTATTGAAAGCTGTGCTATTTACTATAGAGATATTGTTCATTGTTCAAACTTTTATTTACTGTGAAGACTTCTTTTAAAGTTTCAGAAAAGGTTCACTTTGGTGTGTGTTTGATTTTTTTGTTTTTAGATTTTGAAATCTGAATTTAATTTTGTACAGCGGAGTAAATTATGGCCCCCTGATTTATCCAACTAAAAGGTCATGGGCTAATCCTTTTGGATTATGGTGAAGGAAAAGAAACACTTTAGTTAATTATAGAATGAGTTTGCATGATTTATCACCCCCAGATCTGTTATGGAAAACTTTCAAGGGATTCAATATACATGTGGTTATTTTTCTGGATGATACTGTTGTTGTTACAGCTGGACTTCACCATCTGAATCATCCTGGGCTTATGATTAGACCCTCAAGTGAAACATTATTTGGAATAAATTATCTTTCCAGAGTGAAAACAAGAGTTTCAGCTCAAGCTTGGTGATTAATGCAGTGGTACAATGAAGTTTTAGTTAACAGCAGGATTTAGAGACCAGGAAGACGCTATGTTCATGTATTTTTCTAGCTGGTAGGGAATGCCAATTGGCCTCTGGTTGCCTAATAAACTAAATACAGGGTTAGCCACATGAAGATGATTGACTCAATTTAACACCTTGACCTGGTTAATTAATCTGTCAAATCACAGAATGTTACCATTTATTTTCATGTCTAACAGACCTGCAATAGTGTGGAGCTATAGATAGGAAATAGACTATAGAATACATAAGACTCTAAGGTTAGTCATAATGGTTAGCTCGTTATCAGGCAAGATGCAAGATCAAAGAACCACAGGCAGGTTCACAATGTGCAGAAAAAAATGCCAGGCCCAGAAATATAAAAGGTATATTAAATTCTTGGTAGCTGTTTGAAGCCAACTTGTAAAAGTTGAACTATTGTATATTATTGCTATCTATCCAATAATAACACAACCAGTTAAGAACCTGGCAATTTATCTCACTATCATCTGAATTTAATAAACAAAAAATAATTTTTAAAAAGAACCTGGTAGATTTGGTATTTATTGCCTTATTTAATTCTTACACCTATTCAGTGATGTAGCTGTCATTGGCATCATATTGGACAGGTGAGGAAACAGATGAAGAGGAGTGGGTAAACGATCCTAGCCGACGCTGAACATAAGTAGGGCAGAAAGACACTTATTTTCAGAATTCAAGGTTTTCAAAGTTGTTTTTTGCTTTCAGTCAGTCTGCCTTTTACTACTATACTGCTACAGCCATCCACAAATATAATATGGGCTCTTTACATTAACAACGTTATATTTGTGTGGCAAAATTGCTTGTGAATGACTGTTTAGGTTTTGTGGCTGCATTAGATGAGAAAGAATAAGAATGTCTAGGTCTGGTCTTATCCCTCCCACTGATTGTCTGGTTAAGCCGCTGATTTTTTTTTTCCTTTCTTTTCTTTTTGTACAGCATTGGAAAAAATGTCTTTCTTCATCGTCTGCGAAATCCTTAAGGGCAGACTTTATTTTTTTTTACTTCTCTCTTTAAGTCTCTATGTGCTGTGTGTAGCAGTTAGCAAAGTGGGCTTTTCAGTTTTCAAGGATAATATATAGTGCATTATCGTACCTGCCTCTCAGAGGTATTTTAATTGATATGTAGTTAATGAAGGACGTGGTGATGTTCTTAGAAATTGCTGTGAAATGTGAATTAAAAAATGATCAACGGGACTAGTGGGCACAGCTTGTCAGGCATGTTTTTAATTAGCATTTATGTAACTTTCCTATTTCTGGGCATCCTTGGGAAGACACATTTAATTTAAGAAATTAAAAAGGAAAATTTATTTTTCCAAAACGTTTCCTGACCTTCACAGAATAAAAACCAATGAACCCGAGCTTCGGAGACGACAGACTGTCGGGAATTGTAAAGATGATTTGGGCAGTGCATTGTTTGGCGGGAGGAGCTCAGCCAGCATTCCACTAACAGAAAAGTCTACGTCAGCATTTACTTAGAAAATTTCTTTTAAAAGAGTTACAGAAGCAGTCCACAAGTATCAATATTCTCTGTACAAACTCATATCTTTGTTCTGTTCTCTTGCTCTTGTGCCGTCTCTCTCTTTCTGAATTTCCTATAAAAGCTAAATTAGGTCTCAAGGGTTCTGCACCACTAAGCAAGGATCTCTTCTAGTCCATTGTGATGGAAGTAAATGTACTCAGGAGAAAGATGTACTTGAAGGAAAGGCTAAAGAATCTCCCTTCATTGAATTCTCCTGTCTCCCACACAACCTACCCACCCTGACTTCTCTAAATGCTTCCCGCGTGCATGCGTCTACACACTCCAACTAGCCCTCAGCAAAATTGTGCAGTAGGTAGGATATTTATCTGAAATCAGCACAACCTTTCTGGCCCCATCTCGACTTTGTCAAGAGGGGATGGAACTATCTTTCAAGTTTTCAGGCCTTTGAGCTTTTTCCTCATATCCCTATGAAAATATGTTCTTAGGAAAGGATTCGGTAAACTCATTTACTGGAGTATAAATAAAATTTAGGCTGAATTTCTCTGTAAAATATACTTTATCATAGCATTCAAGAACAGCCATACTCTTCTTTTGATATATGTGACCCTTACCTTACTACAGTTCTAATGAATATTGTATTCTTGGTGTATTGTAAGATAATGAGACTATGTAAAAATTAACTGTAATTCTAACAAGTTGGAGAAAAAGTATATTTTAGGGGACAGGTCTACTAGACTTTAAAATCACAAAGGACACTGTAGTTCAGGATTTTGGAATTACGTGGTTCTGAGGTAGAATCCCAATGGCACATCTTATATCTGTTTGATTTTGGACAGGTTACCTAGTCTATAACAGCCCCTGCTCCCTCAAAAACTAAAATAACTGAAAATCAATCCTTGTAACAATGTAAGAAAAATTTTATACTGGAGGGCATGAACTTACGAACTTTGAAAGCTGGAAAGTACTCTGGAGACAACCACAGCCCACATTCTCATTCAGAAATGAGGAGGGATGGGGGGCCAAGAGGTGACTTGCACAGGCTCCACAGTTAAGGGTAGCAACACGCCTCTTGATTTAAATTCTAGAAGTCTTTCCACTGACCCCCCAGAAGACAGTCTGTCTTTTGTGAGATAGCAAAGTACCACTGTGTTGGATACTCCTTGCACTTGAGTGTGAGCCACATGTTCTCAAATTAATTCAGGTTGTCTTAGGGTCAGTTGCAGTGTGTGGTCATTGGTGGCAATTTTTAAAATGCCCATTCGGTAGAAAGACATACTTTCCAATGTTTTTGAACGATCATCCTCTCATTTCACACGTTCAATTAACAGTGCCACGGAGGGAAGCTTTCATCTTATGGATGACTTAAAGAAGAAGATAAATGAGTGCATTTCCCTAGACCACTCACTTAGCTTTGGCTTGACTAGAGTAAGGGAGGTGTACCCCAGAAAGGACCTCTGAGACAAATGAGACAGACCCAGAGGAGGAGGTCAGCTTGAAGCATCTTGCAGCCATAGGTCAGTAATGGGGAGGACAGAGCTGTTAAAAATCTGAATTAGAATCCCAGTTCCTTCAAATACTATCTGGGTAACTGGACAAATGACTTAACCTCTCTGTGCTTCATTTTCTTCACCTGTGACATAGGGATAAAAATACTGCTAATCTCAAGGGTTTATTTTGGTGATTAACTGAGGTAATTCATATGAAGTATTCACCACAGTGCCTTTCACATAGTGAGTGTTCAACAAGAATTACCTATGATGATGAAGAAGATTTAGACTAATGCCAGGGAATGTGAACCTTATAACTTATTTTTATTTATATTACATATTTGTAATATTTTTTCCAAGATCATTTCTCTCATAGTGACATTTTTAAATATAATTTTTTCTTTTTCTGGAAATTAAACACTAAAAGGTAAAACAATGGTTTTAGGGCAATGCCCACTAGAGTATGGGGCTAGCCTTTTTAAAAAATACAATTAGATTAAAATGTCTGATAAGGAAATATTTCTATTTCTGGATTCAAATATAAGTTTGTTTATCAAATGCCTTTTAAACATTACAGCATTAATCTATATAAAACTTTGTATTCGGAAATAGGTTCTGCCTGAGAAAGCAGGTTTTTGACTGCTAACAAGGTGCTAATATCCACACCACCACGCCGTACCTTTCTGCCAACTGACTTGGCTTGTATTTAATTAGACCACAAGATGTTGGACCGAGTATAGTGCAAGTTACATAAGTTTCACAATTTAGATCTCCTGATGTCAGTACCTTTCGTTACAGCAGAAAACACCATCGGAATCATGGGAATAAAGGGAATCTTCAACATGAAATGATGAATAAAAACATTGATTCGTTTGAAGAAAAAAATGATGAGAGAATTTCAGTTTTTTTTAAAAGGTGACACGTGCATTTTGCAGGTGTGTATTTGAAAGTAGACTCAGATGAAATTTTGAGTTTTTCTAATGGAAAGCATATTTTTTAGTGGGAGGGAGAGGAAAGACTCAACTATTTCAGATTCTTGGAAGAATCTTCAAAAGTTATGTGTAAAATATGAGAAAATAAAATAATAATTAGCTCCCATTGAAAAAGGGGTGAACTCCTTCATAAAATACTCCCCTGAAAGAACAAATCCCCTTCCACAGCTATGTAAAAACCACAATGGGTATAATAATATTCAGTGAGATGATATGTGAGGAAACATTGCAATTTATGTTTGGTAAATGTTGTGTCTATAAATTTTTCCAAGCAGATTGTGCTAAACAAATGTAAATAAATATAAGGAAAAAACACCAGACTCAAATCAAGTATACCAGGTATGTTGGGAATTGTTAGGTGGGAGGGAGGACACTTACTATGAGACAGGTTTTAGGGAGGTAACTGATATGTCAGTTAAGCTGACATTGCTGTCACTGAATGCCAAACCAAGTCCCCAGACCGCCTCTCTGCTTCATGCTTGACTCCTCTTTTTATTCAGTGACCCCTAAATCATTAAGAGGCAAGTTTTAAACACAGGAACAGTCACAGATTTCCTTCTTTTCAAAAGTTCAAAAGCTAGGCCCCCAACATTTTTAATTTATCTCAGTACAACAAAACTCCTATTTTGACATTTCAGCATCTCTCAATTCTTTCTTCTGATAACCAAATCTCTGCTTCCCAGAGAGAACTCCCTTGGAGGCCTATTGTACTGGGGTAATTATACATATAGTATAGATGTTAGTCTAAGACTGTCTGAACCTCAGCTTTCTCATTTGCAATGTAGAGATAACAATACTTCACTTTTTTTGTGTGTGACAATAAAAATTCAAGAACAATGTTAAGCCACTTAGTGAGGGCTAAATATCAGGTGCAATGCTAAGCATGTTATGGTGTTATCTAATTTGATTGAACTCTTACAATGAGCCTATGATGAAGGTATTATTTATCTTCACTTTACAAAAAAAATGAGGCTTAGAGAAATTAAGTAGCATGGTAAGCAGTAGAGGTGGCACGGGCACCTGGACTGCTTGACTTCCATGCCTGGGATTGTAACTAGCCCCTCTAGGAGGTCAAGGACTAAACACAGTATCTGACACATAGGGTAGAGTCAATGTTAGTTCTCTCTCTTATGCTTTGTTTCATTTGGGGTGGTGCACACACATGATTTCTGCTGCCAAGATTTTGTTCCCTCTGTCCTTCCACCTGAAAAGTTTCTCTGTGATTCTTTGCCAGTGAAATTCCACGCAATTTGAAGGCTTGGCTCGAGTGACTTCTCATAGAGTTCTTCCTAATCACTGGGATATTGATCTTCTTTTGAAGTCATCTAGCTTTTACCGGTTACAGGTGTCATTTGGCAATGCCATAGTGTGTTGTACTGTTACTTAACAATTTGCGTCTGTCATTTTGCAACATTATAGGTTCACTTTGCGAGAAAAGTGACAGCATTTTGGAATGGTGAGAACACAGACTCAGGAGATAGAGTGCCTGGGTCTGAATTCCAGTTTTGCCATTTACTAGATGTGTGACTTTGGACAAGTTACTTAACCTTCCTGTACCTTAGTCTCTTCGTCTATCAAATGGACCTAATAATAAACACTGTTTAATCACAAATTTGCTGTGAGGATTAACTGAGTTAATATTTATTAGAAGTTAGATGCAAACATGACACGTAAGTGCTTTAATGGTGTTAGTTTGTTGAATAAATACATTTTCTTTATTGGATCTTTTTCAACAACTATGTAATGCTTACAGCATACTAGATACAACAGATGTTTGTTGATTTATTAATTGGCCAGGTTTTTATTTACCTTTCCTCATGCATAATTAATTTGAATTTTCAATGACCTATTATGGAGAAGACATAGAGTTGGAGTTGAGGATTCAAGGCTGGCTGACCTCAAGGGGTTCAAAAATATAAAAGACAAATATATGAGAAGTTATACTTGAGGGTTAATTAATTATTAATATTATGTTTAATAATTATTAGTCAATATTGTATTGAAATGACTATTGAATTATATACAAAATTATATGGAAATAATTGAATACTATAGCTTCATTCTAGTAACTGTGGTCAAGCTGCCTAGTACTTCTAGAAATAGAGCTCCTTGGCCAATATCTAAGCTCAATGAGGTTTACAATTGTCTTATTCTCCTCTATAATTCATTTTACATATATATAATTATATATTATTAAATATATATTCTATAAATATCATTTAGCATATTTTAAATATACTGTTATCCTCTTAAGGCTTAAATACTTCTACTCATTTATTCAACATTTATTGAATTTCAGGTTTTGTGGTAGGTGATGAGAATACTAAGTTCAATAAGACATATAACCTGTCTTTAAGGACTTGATAGTCAAGTGTTGGGGTCAGCAAACTACTGCCCACTCCAATTAAACCTGCCACCTGTTTTTATAAATAAAGTTTTATTGGAAGATTGCCATGATTGTTCACTTACACATTGACTGTGGCTATGTTTGTGCTACTCTGACATTTTATGCTACAATGTCAGAGCAAAAGAGACCACATGGGCCACAAAGTCTAGAATATTTACTATTTGGGGTTTTACATAAAAGTTTACAGATATGTGGTCTAGCGGAATGTACTGAAGCGTCTCTTTGAGGAGGATACTGTTTTGATTTCAGGGTTGCTGATTCTGAGGTTGGTAGTTATTCACAATTTCTGCAGAAAACTAGCACTTTAAAAAACTTGAGTGAAATAAGCAGTAGCTGTTGTCCAAAGCTTCTCAGATATGATTGTGCCTGGTCATCTAAGAAAAGTTAATGAAGAATGATCATTCTGGGTTCTTTAAAGAGTTTGAAATAGTTGTTGCCCAAGTACCTGACTAATGCAGTTTCTAAGTAATAAGGATACTGTGTTAATATGGACCAGAAAAACCATGGCTGAACATTGTGGAACAGGAATCGTGGGACCCACGGCATTCTTTTCTATTTCAGAACTATTGTAAAAGCAGATTACATAGTATATACAATAACACTGCAAAGCATGTAATTTTTGAAGCATTTTAGATTTTAAATATTAAAATAGAACTGATGAGTTTCTATTTAAATATACCCATAGAATCTAAATCTCAAAATGTTTTAATAGCCATATCATACATTTGAAAAGAAAATGCATAAACAAACTTTTTTACAGGGATTTTACAATATCTACTTTTCTCCTTGAATTCATGCTTTCACTTCCTGCACATGATTTTATCCTAATGTCTGAATTCTCATGTTTGAAAATTACTAGGTTATACCTCTCTCCAAAAAAAGTATATATTTTAGATTTAACCATTTTTTTCCTCTGTGAACACAAGTTCTGAGTTAAAATTCCTTCTAGATTGAATTATGAATTATTGTCATTATCACTAGAACACAATTGATAAAAATCACATACATATATTACAAATTTTATACTTACTAGGTCAGTGCAAAAGTTATGGTGGTTTTTGCTGAAGTAATGGCAAAAACTGCAATAACTTTTTTATCAACCTAATACTAAATATAATAGTAAATATTAAAAGAAAATTTATCTTTTAATGGACCAGAGCGAGGTTTTTTTCTTTCACTTAATTCTGGTACTTTTGCTTGACTATTATTTACTACTAGAATGTAATGGGGTTTCACATCGATTCTATTTATGTTTTGTTTTTAGGAATGCAAGTGTTGAAAAACTTATTCACATAAATATGCAGAGGAAAGTGGAACTAATTTTGCCATAGCAATTGAACTCACTTCTTTAAACTCATTCTGAGATATATGCCTCAAATCACATAGCATTCACATAGCATTCTATTATCAAAAACTATTTTTAATGACCAATAACTGAGAATTTGAATACATCTTCCTTCAATTTCATTGAAAGTAAACTACCTGACTTGCAAAAGACGATTTTGCCCATTCATTAAAATCACTCATTTTCTCAACACCAAAATCAGTATTTCAAATTGTCTGTTTTTTACTGCAGTGGAAGTTTTCCATGTTGGGAACCACGCACATAATAAGATTTGAAATGAGTGAGAGAGTTCAATCTTTCTTTCATGGAGTGTAAGTGAGATTATTGTAAAGGGGGAGGCAGAAAAGAGGAAGCAGCTGTCTCAGAGAATACACACAAAAAACTAAGGATCCTAAAATGATTCTATTCAGAAAACCTTCATATAGTCCTAGGGCAACATTTCTCAATCTCAACATTACGGGCATTTTGGACAAGATGGCTCTTTGCTTTGTGGGCTGTCCTGTATATTGCAGGACGTTTAACAGCATTCCTGACCTCTACCTATGGGACATTAGTAGCATCTTCTTAGTTGTGACAACTCCACATTTTTCTAGATATTGTCATATATCTCCTGCAGGGCAAAATCACTGCCTGTTTTGAATAACTGCATTAGGGGTGTTAGTACTAATATATGAAGACTACTTTAGCAGTGAACATCATAATGAATTCTGCCCTATTAAATAGCGATGAGTTTGTAACAGTCTTATGAGCAAATTGAGATTCTTCATTTACCACAGAGTGTAGGAATATTTAAAGCATTCCCACAACTCTGCCAGTGGGAATCAATTCACCATTCATCTTATATTTTGTGAACTGGTGTGTATGTGTTGGCATTCTTTAACATTCTTAGGAATTGCAATCTTGCAGCTTTTTCAGGGGATAGATATGAGCAAGTTTAATAGAGACAAATTGAAGGCAAGCGGACTAATTTTTCTGTATGAGTATCCTGATCTTTCCTCTAACATTTAAAATAAATTTCCCCAATTATGAGCCTTTAGAGACAAAAAGAGCGGTATTAATCCACTGTTAAAGAATTTAATCAGGCAGAATTCTTCTTTTCTCAATGATGGAAAAAGTTTTTTAAAATTCATCTTCTTCTTCTTATTATTATTATCACTTGTATTATTGCTATTTCTAGTACCTATTGTGAATTGTAATATATGATTCTCAAAAAGACCAGACTCTAAGGTCTTGAGAGTATGGGATGGAATTCTATTCACCTGCGTATCTTCAAAACTTGATAGTGTCTGATGCGTAATAGATCCTTGATGAATGTTGGATGATGAAGGAAAGAGTAGTTGTGCCAATATCAAATCAGTTAATCGCCATCAAACTTTCAACTTTAACCTTATCATCATACTAGATGACCTCAGGCAAACGGAAGAGCTAAAACACAATGAGTGAAAGATAAAGCATAGCCTTATTACTATGCCAGAGTAATTGAGCATTCATTCACGTTGACACTTTTTAAAAAAAATTTTCTCTTGCTATAAATGAAGGCTTGCTATGTTGCCCAGGCTGGTCTTGAACTCCTGGCCTACACTCCTTACGCACCAGGACCACAGGCCTGGGCCACTGTGCCTCCCGCACTTTGACACTTACAACTGATCTACAGAGACTCTGTGGGAAAATTTGAAAGGATAGAAAAAAAAAAAAAAGAAGAAGAAAATAGTTTCTAAAATGTTAGTATCAAGGGTTGATTTTTAACAGTTTTATGTTTTCTTCAATTGCTCTTTTATGGATTTTTATATAATTTAAGTCATATAGTACATACAATTTTGCATTTTACTTATTTTTTGTTAGTCTTTATGCTTAGTGGTCAGGATAATGTCCTTTTTGCTCACCATTTTATCCTCGGTACCTAAAATAAATGATTAAGTACATGTAGATATTTAAGGCTAGTGAAGTACATTGAATACATCACGAATATATAATAGTATACACAGTGAATACATATTACATGAAAGAATGTGCTAAAGAATATTACAACTAAGGTTTTCCTGTATATTGAAAACATCATGGTGAGGCTGCAATACGTTTTTAGGAACAAGTCTTTAGGTATAAAGTCTTTTTTGTGCTTTAGTTTAGTTCTTTGGAAAGATCCCAGAAGGCGAATTACTGGGCTAAAGAGTATGATATTTTTAAGGGTTTAAGTTAAAAGACTGTACCACTATAAATTCCTGCTACAGAATATGAGGGTGTCATCACAACTGCTATTGTTTGACAGGTGAAGATGCTACTCATTCTGTTTGCATTCTTTAATAAGTGAAGTTGAGCTCTTTTTTTCAATGTTTATTAACCACTTATATTTCCTCCTTTTATAAATTAAATATTTATATTTTTGATTTGGTACAATTTTTTGAAGTGTGGAAACTGCATTTTAAAACTGTTTAAAAAGCGCTCTTTTATATTTTAGAGTTTTCTTTAGTCTGGCTACTCTGGGCACATTCCTATTCATACCTGTCCTGAGTATCTCAAAAGACTGCTGTGTGTGTCATTTAGACAGTGGCTACATGAGCTTATCGAGAACTATAAAGTACAAAACACAGGCAAGAGATTATTATACATTTTAACTGCTATTACATTTGTAGAGATGAGACTGCATCTGTCAGCTCCTCTCAGGTTTACATAGTTCCTCTCTTAAATGTTTTCAGAATTTTCCTTAAGAGCAGCTGCAGAACACAGACTGACAGAATTAGTGAATATGAAGAAACATACCACTATATCTAAAACAGAGCAAGCAAAGAAGATATTTTACACGCAGTGAAACAAAGAGGATCACCTGAGATAAGTGTGCAGTCTTTTCAACCTGATATTGTTAAACACAGTAGATACTAAATATAAGATGAAGAGAACCCAATGTGGCTCATTTTCTTTCTAATAGCATCTGTGGTCAAATTTAGTCAAGTTGTGGGTGTCAGGACCATTCTATAATACGATCAGTTGGAGTCCTGCAGAATAAATGACAGGGTAGGGTAGGTATTTCAAGCTATGTTTTTTATGGTACAGTTTACATTAAAGAGGGCTGAAAAATCACTAACAGTAGACTAATAACTGTGCTTTAAAGAATTGCAAATAAACTTCGTTTGAAAGCATAAAAATTAATCACATAAATGATAGCTTGATATAAGGAATATTATGTTTCAGCCAAAATGCAAAACAAATTAAATTGCAATATTGTTAAGGAGGAGCAGAACTCTACATTTCTTTAGAATTAATGTCAAATTTAATTGTTTTTTTCTTTATAATGCTAGGCACAATTAGACATGGCACCTTCTTAATGTTGTCAAGGTTCTTTCCTTAAGAAAACATCTTATGCTTGTACATGACATAGAAGGATGATAATAGGCCTTTGATATAAATAGTGTGTTGATGAGAGTTCCAGTCTCAGTCAATCAGACAAAATTAATTAAATTCAGGTGGATAAATGGTGGTATGCTAGGCTGTTAACATAGTTTTTTTCATTGAAATGCTTATAGCTGAAGATAGAGAACCTTCCTCTTAACAGGCGTAAAAACTAGAGGAAAGAATTGACAAGCTGAGGGTCAAATGAGTGCATTCACATCACAAACGAAAAGTGTATGTTGGCTATTGAAGGAAGATAATTTTTTTTATTGTCTTCATAGCTATTTCTGACAAAATCGCTGCCTTAAAGTGGATACAGATTCTTAGTGAGGAAAAAAAATCTATAAATATACAATTTTTTCAAAATTTTGAAGTCCATACAAAAGGAGATCTATTTGTTTATAAAATTAAATACTTGGAATTTTCAAGGGAATCATTATGGAAAGATAAACAATTTACCACTTATACATTGAATTTGTTATTATTTTGACTAGACAGATCCAGTTTAGAATCTGTAGATGTTTCCATAATACTTATTTTATTTTAGTTTTTCCTCAGATTGGTAAATGCCATTATCATTATTTTGGGAGTGAAAGCTGTGGAGAGCTATGGTTTACCTGAGGGGATCTTGTGATTAAATAATAGTTTTACTGTATTATTCTCTATTCTTTGTGTGGTCAAAACACTGGTGAGAGTTGTGGTAACAAGTTTTATCTTAAGGGCCAGTGCTGGCCAAATGGTAGCAGAGGTTGCATTCGGACTTAGCAAGTATTAATGCCATGATTGATTAGGGATATCTACTATCAATACAGGGGTGGCAAAAAATAGTATGGTGAGAGAGAGAGAGAGAGAGAGAGAGCATAGATTAATAAAAATAGAACTGGATTTGGAGGCAGGAACCTTTGTTTCCAGTCAAATTTTGGTATTAGACTCTTTCAACAAATATCGATTTTTCTCATTTAAGAAAACGGGACATAATTAATATTGAACATTTGAGAAATTCAAATGAAACAAATATTATCTAAGGAATTCATTAAGACTTTTATAAGAAATGTAGTTTTGTTGTGCTTGAGACTGTTACCTTGGAGGGTATTGCTTCTTAGACATCATAAGTGTTCAGTAGTTAAGATTCGCTGAGTTGCATTTAAACCTTCTTCACTATAGAAGGGGTCACCTACAACTCTGTCAGATATTTCCCTTTACTTTTAAAGCATTCTTTTATTTTTTAAAAAGCATGTTTTTTACTCTTAATCAGTACACAAATCAACCATGTTAGATAATCTTTCAAAAATCATTAATGAACATAAGGATACAGTACAATTTTGGTGGAAAAAATTCCAAATCAATTTATTTTGTTACAAAAGAACACTTTCTAACACCAATCACATAAATTTTAATTTATTCTGACATGAGCAACAGCCAGAACTTATCTTTGGTAATATTAGTAAACAAAGTAAAAACACAACTGGAAGGGTATGAATGCTGTCTGACTAGGATATTTCTGAGTTGTCTTTGGGATAATTTACTCCAAAAGCTCTTTTCCTTTGGTACTTAACTTTTTTTTTAAATCACAAGAATGAAAGTATATATGCAAGGATAAAAGTGCTTAGAATTAAGCTTATTAAAAAGTAGTCAGCATTTAAGTGGGAAAAAAGTCAGCATATTGAACTGTTTGTTTTAAATTTAATTTTAGAGCAAACAGATTAATAAGTTGGGATCCTAAAAAATTCTAAATAATTTATTTAAAATATTTTATTTTTGTCAAAAACAAACTATTGCCAAGAAGCATGTACCTTAACGATATGATGTGTTTTTCCTGAACAAATGTTCCTCTATTCTACCAGACTGTGTGGCATTTGCTCATACTCAACAACTGTGGAAATTTGGAACAAGGTTTCTTCTCCTTTTTTTAAAAGTCTTTAATTCCTTTGCATGTGCCAGGCACAATTTATTTACAAGTTAACAGGAAATGTTCTGTGTAATAATTTTATTATTTGTCCTGACAATGATAATGAAAGCCAGTTATTCATTAGGAACTCAGTATGTCTAAATTCTTGAAACTTGTGTGTTATTGTTTAGTTCTGGACTCTGGAAGTCAGCAGCTGCTGGATGGTTAAATATGATTTGAGTGTTTATTCTGATTCAAGCTATATGATAAAATTTTTACTTTGGACACTTAGAATGCGAGTTTTCATACTAATGCAAATTACAAACCCACATGAAGCCCTATGTGGTCCTTTCCTTGGACAGGTAAAATGACACTTTTTAAATGTAGCCTGTCAAATACAACTGGTTTCACTTATTTTCATTACACTAGGCAAATAAAAATAGTATGTCTGCATTTCATATTCTCAGAGCTAATTACCGGCAACAACACATTTAGATCCTATTTAATAAGATTGTCTTTAAATTGCTTTTTAATGGAAAAACCAAAATAGCGGTTTACTGTTTACTAAGTATGATGCATATTTACATAAAAGCTAGAGTAAAAACACTAGACTCACGTTATATGTAACACTTTAAGTAAAATGACTGTTCTCCAAGGGTTTAGCCTCCATTCACCAACCAGAATAGTACACTGGCCCAGGCATAACATGAAGTGGTTGTATGTGTCCATTGTCACATAACCTAGGAACACCAGAGACAAATTGCAATAAGGGGTGGGGGAATGAGTGTCCAGAAAACTGGTTGTCTTATTAAATAGCTGTTTAATCAAGGCTAGTAAAAGTTACAGGGGCCTTCCAAGCCTTTTTGGAAAAACCTCAGGAAATGGAATCATTCATGCAGTTTTTGAATTCTTCTATTTGCAAGAAAAAAACTGGAAGTACCACAGCCACTATGTTATGTGGGTATCGTTACAACAGAAGGGCACAATTCCTTAGTCTAATATATTCTATGAATACTCAGCATTTAAAACAATTATTTATGTTTGAAGACTTAAAAGGTATGACTGTGTGGTCTTGCCCACTATGTGGAAATTTGAAGATGAGATTCATGCTAATGCAGAGGGTTATGGCCAAGAGTGACAATTTGGCTGCTTGCAAGTTTCAAATGGAGGCATTTGCTTATGTGAGTTTATCCCAGCTCAGAGCCTGTTTTTCAGCATTGTGGTCTCAGACATTTGATTTTACCAGTGTTTCAGAGTAGATCAGACATTAGTATGAGGACCCATGTTAACTCAGTTCACAAGAGCTAATGTCTAAGACCAGAATGACAAACTATCCTTTCGAAATGACAAAGCTTTCACTGAGGACTGCAGTGGACACTTTTTCCAGCCTAATCAGCAGCTCACTCACAGTGCTGGGGTGGAACCAGCTAATATTTGCCTCTCACACTCAGGTTTTTATTACTAAGAGTCTCCAGAATTTTCCTTCTTTAAATATGCTGAAGAAAGAGAATAGCTCAAAAGTCAGCAAGAACACTATGTGTTGACTTTATAACTTAATTTTCAGGGTACAGTGTTATATCCAAGTATGTGGAATGGGAGAGTTTAAAGAACATCACTATGACCCTCAGCTATGGCCTACATACTCTATTACTTCAATGGATTTTGAAGGTATCTAGTAATCTAAGATCCTCTCCAGAGCAGATATCACTACTTTCAGATCATAGCTTGAACATTAAAGAAAATGTAACTCAATATATAGCTGCCATTTCCTTTTTAAAAAAATAAATAAGAATTTTCCTTATAAAAACAAATGTATATGGATATTATAAAGTATTTTTACGTTTCCTTTTTCTTGGTGATACTTTTTTAAAAACAAGCTATACTCTCTTCCTTACACTGATGTTCATCTCACCTTCAATATATTTTCTTTTTGTAATTTAAAAAATTACCTTAAAGGATTTTTTTTCAATTGTCACTTGAGAATAATTTTAATACTAAAAGTTTTGAGAGCAGTACTATTATTTGTGCTACGTCAGATTATGTTCTTTTTGGGATAGTTCTACTATAAACTCAATTTCACATAACACCAACTATATAAGGCAACTGGGGAGTACAACTAACAGTAATTTAATAGACCTCATTTATGACGAACAAATTAACCCAAAGAGGGAGTTCTACTTTACTTATCTTTAGAGGCCTATCTCAAACATCACTTCCCCGTTGAAAGCTAGTCCGACTTTCTGGTAGCGTCCTTACCATGTTCCATTGTGCTTTCTCTTTGATCCTAGCTTCGACTATACAGATGACTGTGCTTTATCAACCTAAGCATCCCTGGGGTTCAGCCCTGTACCTTACTTTGGGTGGATGTATCCAATAAGTCTTTAGTAAATAAATATGTGAGTCACATACGTTTCTTTTTATATATATGACTGTAAAAGATGACATCATCTTTGAGCTTATTCCTTTTGAAATTAAAACTGAAATATTTTGGGGAAGATGGTATCATTCTTGTACTTGAAAGTATAACTTAATTTGGGCTCCTAAAAATGAGTTGATCAACGAGTTTGACAAAGTTTTCAGAATAGATGAGAATCAAGCTTAGTTGGTTTCGGATAAGGAGAGACATTTGTATTTGAAAATATTAAAACAAAACAAAACAAAATAAAGCTGGTCAGAAAATTAAAATTAAATAAATCTACATTTTTTGCAGCTAATAATACTCATTTATTTCATGCCAAGTTCTGGTTATAAATGCCAAGGCCTTTTTAAAAAGCTCTTGCTGTTTCTTTTTTTAAGGATAATTTTGTGCTTAAATTCAGAATACCATTTGTACATCTAATTCAGTCCTAAAATATTGTATATCTCTGGCTGTCACATGATTACAACATTATCTAGTGAAATTCAGTTAATGGTGTAGCAGTCTTTAGAAGAAGAATTCTATATTGAGCAATTGAGTGAGAATTTTTTAAATACACAATTTAAAATTAATTTATTGCAATAAGCTTTACTATGAGGTAAACTATGTAAGAGTTTTCTTTAAGTGTCCCGAGTTTTTCAGATACTCCACAGTGCCAAGATATTTGGTTTATATGAGCACAAAGTAATAAGTAGGGTAGTAAGAAAAGTATAATTTAGTAAACAACCAGATTAATTTGATCTTTCTTTACTGATGTCCATGATTCCCCTAAATTGGAGAAATACAAGCCAGGACCACATGATATCATAACTAATCACACAAAAAAATGACATTAATAAATACCCATTCTAGTCATTTTAATGTCAGCATACCCAGCCAGTTAATAAAATATTTACTCTGCAGAGGTGAACATGCTTAAGTCAAAGCAAATTACTTTTGTTCTTTTATAAGAGCATAGTTTTGAGTAAGATTTTAGCCTCATATTTTGGCAAAGGCAAGATGTTCGGTTTGGCTTTTGTAAAAACATGCCTGTATCAAGAATATCCTAATGTAAATTTAACACAAAATGTATCATTTAATTATTACTATAAAGTTGTAATCTATTTACAAAATTTATAAAATAACTACTAACCAAGCAGCATGCATGGCATATTGAGTATACAATACTGTACCTTCTAAGTGTTATTTTTTAATGTTTTAAATGCTTACTATGCAAGGTGTACAACAATGTGGGCAGAATATTATTGAATAATTCTCGCTCCTCAGATATGCACTAATAAATTTGCACTTATTACAGAGCCACCAAATCTGGGACTTGAGATATTAATGGCCACATAGATATATTTTAGAGGTTACCTGAGCAAGCCAAAAATCTAGGTGGTTTGAAATATACAATAATTTTGACACATTATGTTCATAATATTTCCTTTCATAAGAATCTACCCCCAGTGCCATTAGTTAACCACATGGTTATTATATGTAGCTTGATTCGCTATAAATGCCGTTATAACACCTGTGGTTTCCCTCATTAAGAATTGAATGCATGGGGTCAGGGGTTGAAAGGGCAGCATATGCGCTATGAAAGAACTAGTTAACATAGCCTATTATATTGGTGCACTGGTAAATCTCATTTCTATTCATCAGATGATTAGTTCAATCAATATTTATTCCTCTATGCTTCCTTTGTCTTGTGCTACAAAGGAAACATCCTTCAAATTCATGGCATAAACCTTGTTATCTATGAATTTGTTGCTTAATTTGAGAGGGAATATTTTATTTACTTGGCAGTCCTGAATTCTTTGATTCCCTTTCCCTCTAATTATCATTAGGTAGTATAATGGAGTTTTGTGTAGATTATTTATAAATAGATGTTATTAACAGTTTCTTTTTTATGAGACTCTAGTACCACGTGTATTCATATCTTCCCTTTGAATGCTCTGGAAAGTTGCTTCTGTTTCTCTAAATATGTTTGAGTTTGGAAGTCTGGATTGTGAAAGCAAAGATAAGAATGATTTTCTCTCTCAAATATTCATTCTTCTTGTCTGAGTGGGTGGTTATAGGCACATACATATACATATTGCGTATCAGTGTGTATCAACAGACGCCTCCAAAGACTGCTATTATCTGCTGGGGATTCTGTTAAGTCAGAGATTCTATTCAAAGTAAGATAAATATTTGCAAAAAGCTGTAATTGGAAGATGATTAAAAAATTACAGGAATAATACTTTTTGTTTAGAGTGCTTATTTCATCAAAGGTCGTCATTCATTATATCACAAAAGACTTATTTCATTAGTCGGCTTGATTTCTATCCTTTAGATAACAATAGATAGAATAACAGAACTACATCTAGAATAAAAAACATACATGAACTATTAAGCACAATTTCCATTTCTAATATTTACTTTTCTATATATTTTAACATCACAATAAATGTTTTGTTAATGTTAATTAAACTAATGCCAATATAAATAAAGCCTTTATTTTTTTGTCTTTGTAGAATAAACACAGAAATAGTTTAGTCTAAAGAAATTATCCTCATATTATTAGAATGTCACCTCAATCACGAATAACTTTTGCACTTACAACGTATGTGCTCATGAACCTTTGGTGTGCTTCAATTTAGCCAGAATTTGACGGTCTTCACTTTGGAATTAATTCTTATTTCCTAATATGTTTACTCGTAAGTCTTAAATTTCACCAATGCACAGTGGCACTGATATTATTATTCGCAACGTTAAGCCTCACTTTATATACAAATTTGCAGAATCCCAGCAGACCCATGCATATATAATTTTTTTAACTAATAATTTTTAAAGTTATAATATTGAACTATTAAGTGAATGCTAGAATATGTACTTTAAATTAGAGGTATATTATTTATTGCAATGGAATAATCTAGTAATGTGCTGTGATTTATACTTTTATATCTTAGAACTACTGTAATGAGAGGTCTAAAAACCATATAGGCCGTCTTGTATTTCTAAAAGGTGAATACAGGTTTATAAAAGGTGATGTCATAGCTGAAAAAGCAATTTACTTATCTTTTTATGTAGAAAAGCTTTGTGTATCAAATCATATTAAATCTCTGTTGACAATTGTGTATACACTACTTTTGGGGAAAAAAGTAGGTATTATGAGATTTAAATGTCATTTTCATGAAGACCAACCCAAAAACTTTGTAAATTTTTGGTGTAATAAAATTTTTCTTCCTGTAAAATTAGGTTTCATGGCTTGGAAACACTTCATTTAAAATATAATCTATGCAAATACACTCCTGAATAGTTGTTTTTATGGCTGATCATAGTTTGGTGTTATCAAATTGCTGCCGGAATAAGTAAATGTTAACATTCATATTTGGTTAAGAGTATAAAATCATGTTTTTATGTATGTTAAATGATCACATAAACCACTTTAATAATGATGCAAAACCTCATCTTTTAGGGATTCTCTAATGAGCAAAAGCTATATTGTGGTTGAGGGAAAATCCAAAGATTAGTAAGTTTTAAGTAAATGTCAACAAAGGAGTTTTAATCTTGTGTCCCTCAGGTTTATAAAGTTTGCTGCTCAATTTCTTCATCTACATTTTCCTCCTGGTTTCCTAATTTCTGATTGTTAGAGAATATTGAAAAGTAAAAGCCTTGGTGGTAATAATACGTATCCCAGAAGTCCAATATGTCAAGCACTTCTGTGTCATAGTACTTGTTACAAACTCACTCATGATGCTGGGGGAGGAAGGAGGACAGAGTCACTAGATGGTACCATTTAAGAAAATATTTTATTTTTATGGCTATATATTATTTCATCAATACTTGAAATACAGCTTCAGAGTTTCCTTTTAAACTGTTTGAATAATTACATTTCTTGGAATGAAGACAGCTTACTGATGATAACTTAATGAGCAATTATCAATGGACTACTAACAGAGATGTCCTTCCAGCAATGTTTTTTTAATTGCGGGAGGTGGAATGTTGGTTAGAAATATTTAATTGGAACTTGTGGAGGAAATTAAGGGAGAGAACTTGTTTAGGAAATCTAAAGGCCCTGCCAGCAGGACATTCAGAGCTCCATACTTCTGAAGGGCTGCCATACCTCTGAAAGCAAGCCGCCTCTTTTCTAAAGTTTAGCACTTAGTAAAAATTAACTACCTGCAAATAAGAGAGGAAAACTAGACTTTAAAAATGCCAGACCCAATCCTTGTTTATAGCAAGCATAAAACCAGATTTCTAATCCGCCCCAGCGACAATCACCTATTGATTGCGACGACATCTGTGCCCCTGTTTTTGGAAGCGGGGTTTCCGTGGAATCAGGACTGAAAAATCCGACCCTTTCCGCGCCCCTGTGTAATAAACAGCCCATAGATCTTTCAAGAAGGACCCTTGAAACCCACACCTCAGCTCACTTCTTTCTCACCTAGTGATGGGCCCAATTAAAGGTCCTCCCTTCCGCCTTCAGAAGTTATTCCTTTCAGTACTGAAATCTACGGAGAAGCCTCTCTGGAACTTGTGTGGTACCCTCTCACAGACAAAGGATGAAAGGATTTGTGCGCCACCAAATACAACCTCCTCAGCCCCAGGCCAGAGTAAGCCACCGCGCTGTGTCCGGGACTCAATTCAGCCGTGGGGCAGGACAAGGACGTCAAAGATCAGGGACTCTTAACCCCTTTTTTCCCCCGTAGCTTCCCTGGGGATAAAGTCTCTTAAATGCCCTAGGCGGGGGAGGAGTAGGGGGTGGGAATAGGTTTGCTGGATTGGCCCCGAAGACCACTGAATCCCAGATCACCTTTCCATCGCGCAAAGCGCCCTGATTCAGGACAGTTGTTAGCTGCAAACTGTGGAGCCCAGGCGCTAACTAGGACCACCTGGGAATGGAAAGCGCGCTTGTGGATGAGGGACATGGAGTGGGCCCACGGTAAAGCCCAGGTCTAAAACGGTCCCTCTCCCAACACAGGGTGCTTAGTAGCCATGCACGAGCGAAAGCTGATTCTTTTCGCGCTTTCGCTTCTCAAGTTCACTCTCAAGTTCAACCCCCAACTCCACAAGACGTCAGAGTAGCCTGAATCTTTTCTCAATCCCATTCTTATGGAACAGCCTCTCATACTGCGGAAGGGCATTGTCCGGAGATAATATGAAGAGGTAGTAAAGGAAGACACTAGGGGTCAGGAAAGGGCAACCAGGAAGGGCCATAGAGCGACCTGGCCATCTTTTAAGCTTACATTTTCTCCAGCGCGTTCCCCTAAGGCCGCCTGAGAGCTGCCTCAAATTAGAAGTTGTAAGGGGTCCTCGGACGCCTGGCGAGGCTGGCGCCCTGTGGGCTTAAACTGGTTTTCTCAAGGTAAGCATGAGGACCAGCGCCTGGCTTTTAATCCTTCCAGCTTCTGGAATCCTCAAAGAGACCGCCGTGGCGAACCTGGACAGTCATCTGCAAACTGCTCCTTCAGGAGAGGCTAGATCAAGCTACAACCCACCCCCACCCCGCGCCGCACTCCATTCTACCATGTAAGGAGTGAGCGGCTTTTATGCCCTAGGTCCTAGTGCCGGGTCCGAGTTGAGGTGGCGCATGGTTTCCAAGAAAGTATGAATCCAGCTACAGGGGGAAAGTTAGAAGGGAAGAAGTGGAGGGACGAACTGGCAGCTCCAGACTGGGACGGGTGAAACCGAAAGAATGGATGGGATGGTGAGATGGGCTAGAAAAGAAAAACAAAAGACTGGGCGTCTCTTACTAAGCCAAGGTTCTCCACTCGCCAATTGCCCAAGTATAGTTTCTTGAAAGAATTTAGACAGTGGAGCATGTAACCAACCCCCAACCGGTACAATTAGCTGGAGCCAGCGCGCACACACACGGGTGCCCCACTCCCAGCGAACCGGCCAATCAAGGCCATCCCATCAGGACGTCCTTGTTTCTTATCTGCAGTCAACCCCCTCCCCCATGGACAATCTCTCTCTGTTCCTTCTTCTCCTTCCCTTTCCTGACACATCCCAGCATCCAGCCAGCAAACCCTTGGGTCCAGGCTCGGGGCTCACCGCGTGCGGGAGGGAGTGGGAGTGAGACCCGCTGCCTCCTGGGGTGCTCCTCGGGGGGAACAGGGGGAGTGGGTGGGAGAGGATCACAGTCAGTGGAAGGAAGAGACCAGTGATTGCATCCCAACTCTCCCAAGTGCTCCCTGCCTAGACCACCTCTCTCCGAGTCTGGGATGCAGGAAGGTCTGGAGCTGGCCGTTACTAACTTTCTGTTGTCAAGACCCAGGGGTACTTGAGAAGGATAGAGAAGAACCCCCGATGAACAGCGGTGTGGCCAGGAAGAGAGACTGGGGATGGGGGTGGGTGCCCAGAGCTTGCACAGATCCCCATGTCAGGCGGACACCTGCCTGGCTCTTCAGTAAAAGAGTGAAGAAAGGCCGAGCACAGCGCGAAGGAAACCTGAGGTCTCCGGCAAGGCAGGAGAGGAGACCAGGTGACTTCCCAGAACCCACCCGCCAGCCCTTCGAGAGGCCCAGAGTCCAGCCGGAGCAGGTGTAACGCTACAGTCCCTGGCGCGCATCTCCGCAGACCCCAGCTCGCCCGGGGGTCCCGCCGCCGCCATCGCCTGCGACTGCGAGGGTCCTGGCCCGAGGGTGCACCAGCACCTCCTTCCACTACTGGCCCTTTATCTGACAAAAGAGCCGGAGCCCATGGCTCTCCGGCCGTGAGTGGTGTGGCCTTTCCAAGCCTCCAGAACTTTCTCATTACAACTTTTCCGGGGTCGCACTACTCCCTGGGCCGCGCGGGCTCGGGCACGAGGACCTGGCCAGGGCGCAGCGCCTGCACGAAGGCGCGCGCCAGAGAACTAACTGTTCCCTCAGCCGCGTCCAGCCTCGCAGCACTGCTCTTCTGTTTGCTATTCCTGCGAAGGGACATGCCTGCTGGCCAGGACCCTAGTGGGTCTCGTAATCTGGCGAGTGTGTGCCCGCGCGTGTCCACCCTGCCCCCGGCCGGTGCGCCCCGCGCGCCCAACCCCAGCCGGCGACCACTGCGCGCGGGGCACTTCCAAACTGCTCCTGTCCAGAGGCATCCCTCTCTCGGCTTTCTCCATCCCGCGTCCGCTTCCGCACCCGAGAGCGACAAGCAAAAATGATTCAGTGCAACTCAAGGACTGGTAGGAACCAAGTAGCCTGTCTCCCCTCTCCAAAAAAGCGCCCTCCCGCGTCCCTCCAGAACTCCCAAAAGGCATCAACACCTTCCCACAACTTTCTACGCCCAGGCCATTTGCAGCCCCACCTGCGAGAGCGAATTCGGGAAACTGCGCCTGGACAACCTCTTTCCCCTTAGACTGGGTGCCCTCCCCTCCCCCATCTCCCCGTCTGGCTGGAGTTGGCCGGACTCGGGGAGCCTCGGTGCCGGCAGACTCGCTTACCTCGCATGGTGTGGCCGCTCTCCCGCTCCGCGTAGTCATGAAGCTGCTCCCAGCCCGAACCCTGGAGAGCCCAAAAATCCCGCTCAGCACGAGTGAAGAAGGTGGTCGGCGAAGAGCTGCTCTGCCGAGGAAACCATCCCTTTAGGCGGACGCCGTGGCCGCAGGGTGACGTTTGCCGTCGCCGCCGCTATGTTAACAGTTTTGATGTTGGTGGTGACTGTTTTGATGATTGTTTGTTTGTTTGTTTGTTTTCAGGAAGGGTGAAAAAAAAAATGTTCTGGCTGTCTGGTGCCTGGGTTTTGTTTTGGTTTTGTTTTTCTTTTTCTTTCTCTCCAATGTGCTTGCTTTTTAAAAATGCCACCGCCTCCGGCTCAGAAGATTTCTTTTGTGATCACTTGGACTGAGGAGGAGGAGGAAGGGCAGCAGCAGGAGGAGGAGTTGGTGGTGGTTTTGTTAGTTACAAAGAAGAGGGAGAAGGAGCAAGGGGGAGAAAAGGAAACAGAAAGAAAAGAAAGGCGGTGTGGATGGCAGAGCATGTGCGTTTTCACATGACATCTGTGCCTGTTAGCGGATCCACAATGTGAATTTTCACTGTTCAGTTACAGGGAGGAAGGGAGCAGCGAGAGAGAAAGAGAGGGGAGAGATGGAGAGAGAGCGCTGAGAGGGGCTTATACGCGAGGGCGGGCTTGGCCGCGACTTCCAGGCCCCGCCTGCTGTCAGCGCAGCCGCCAATCAGCGCCCAGCAGCGCCTGGAGAGGCTGGGACCGCGGGGAGGGGACGCGGTGGAGGCGGGGGGTGGGGCGGGGGCTGGGGACGAGGGAGTCCGAGGCGGCCGGGGCTGCGACGGGGAATTGGAGACTGTCCGAACTGGGCAGAGGAGAAGGGCCGACCGGGAGAGTCGGGCAGATCCGCAGGTGACAGGCACTTCCGATTCCAGCAGAGAAGGGGACACTGATCGCGGAAAACCTTCGGAGGCAAGAGACGCGGGGCTCCCCGGGTTTCACGTTCGGTCCCTCTCTCGCAACCCCCACGGGCCCAGCAGAGTTAGTTTTGAATTTATGGCAGCGCTTTGCCAAGCGCTGTTTGGGTAAACTTCGGTCTCCGGCAGGGGTTTCCGTGGGCAGGTGGTTTGGGTGTTGGTGGTAGAATAATGCAAACCAACTTCCATCACTTTTAGCACAACTAAAATGCAGTCCCATGCAAGTAGCTGTCCCCTTCCTTTAAAAACGTCTGTCAGATGCTCCTTGACCCTCTTCTAAAAAAAAAAAAAAAATTCGTGTATATGTTCTTTTGTCAGGGAAATTGATTTTTATTGGCATTTGGAGAATCCCCTGAGAGATGGACTACAGGACTGAAGGAAAACAGCTCAAACTGGCGGTGTAGCCACCTTACTAATTCAAGAGAAATGGCTGTTGCTAGAAGGTGTGATTGTAGGGTGCTCTTAGAAAGGTTTTAGAAGGAAGACATTGTTAACTTTAGTTGCTATCAGAAGACATTTACCCTAGTTAGATTGGTAACTGAACATAGATCAACTTATTTGTATTCCTTAGGTGAAAATTGTCATCTATGACCATTTATTTGTATTCTGATAAAAATCTAATACATATATCAAAACTGTTCCTTTGCAAGTTTTTCCTCCTCCGTTGACAAAATAAGCATATAAATGATTACATCTACTTCCTTCCCAATAGTAGGGAACTTCTTAAATACTTGAGTTAATCCCAATCTCCCTAAAAGATTGGGAGGTGAAAACTTTTGCCTCATTCCCTCAGTCTTGAGGCTGGGAGATGTCTACTCATTAGCACACCTGTTGGCACAGCAGGCCTCATCATTACTTAAGTATCCAAATACTTTGATTTTTGACTGGTATTTATTCATGATATGTCATATAACACAAAGTACAATGTAGAATTGGCAGTTATTTAGTTAATTAGGTCACTCTACACTGCCGAGTAGTTTTTTCCTTCCTGATTAAATAAAAAATGAATTATCTGCTGAATTTTCACCCGTGTGTAAATTGACGTAGCCCTGCTATATGCCATCCCATTTGCAAACCAATGTGTAATTTAGGAAAATTTTAGTATTAAGAGTGAAAGTTGATTGAGTCGTTAATGAAATGAAATGAACAAAAGGAAGTTACTGTTCAGAATGGTTATTCCTTTATACATACCTTTCTCCTAGATTTGTAATTGACACAGTAGTTAATCTTTTAAGATAATATTTAAGGCTCCCTGGTTTTATCATTTTTAATCAAGTAAAATATATTCATCATAACCACATTAAAGCTGTACAAAGTTATGCCTAATTTAGTCGCTTCATTAAAAATTACTGAATATAAAATAGTCAAGAAACAAATTGTGACTATATCATTTTAATTTTGCTGCTTCAAGCAGAGACACAGGAATATTGAAAATTCCAAAGGCTTTGTAAACATTGTGTAATTATTATTGTTGTTGTTATCATTTTAGATTTCTATTTATCTTTAGGGTAAACAGGAATTTCAAAATTCAAAAATTTAAACATTTCTGTAATTTTAACTTTCCAAACATTTATTGAATTCTGAATTTTTTTTAATTCTGCAATATCTATAATCCTTGAAAAAGGTAGTCAACAGATGTATAAAAAGTATTTACCCCTCCATACATTTTTATATTCTCTTGGTTTTGTGGTTTCAACAAGGCGTAATTTTCTTAGAACATATTTCTTAATTGCTTCTGAGTAATTTTGAAGAAATTATTAATTAGAAGACTCTATGCTATTTCATTTTTCAAAACTATGTATATAATCTCTATATATGGTGATGCAAAAGTATGTATTTTCTCTTTAAATACTGATCATTGGTTAAACTGTGGTGGCCTGGGACATTTTGGATCTTTCTAAAAATTTAAAAACTGGTTTGTTAAGTGTTTCTAATAATTTTCACATTTATTTCAAATGAATGGAGCCCATTTATGTAAAATAAATATTAAGACTTTGAATGAAAGAAATATTTTCTAAGAACTCACAAAACACATATATATAATCTGATGGTTTTGTAACTTATCTGCCAGCAAATAATCATATTTCAAGTGGCATAATAATACATTACTATGATGTCCTTGCTCATATGAAGTACAGTATCAATAATTTTATTTGAATGATTGCGTTTGGTTTCCTATAAGCTTGAAACTGCTTTTTGCTCTGGGCCTGAAGGATTTTCTAAGTTGATAGTTACATTTTGATTAATTTAAATGACAATCAGTCACATAGCACTGTCCTCAATCTCAAGAATTGACATAAGATTCCAGTTAGGCTTGCCTGCTTACTTGTTTTTCTGACACATTAGCACCCCTCATGTTGAGCTGTACCACGGAATATTAATGACAACAAATGTCCTGAAAGAGGCAAAGTTTTAATGTAAGCCAACCAGGTAGGGTGACCATGGTATTTAGGATTACTTCAATCCTAAAATGCTTAAACAGGAAGTCATAGTTCATGATATTCTGAGCTGGTAAGTCAGAATATTCCCTGGGCAGGGAATATTTTAAATAATTAAGAATCTTGAAGGGACATTAGCAATACTGATAACAATGTTACATTTAGGAATGACTGATCACAATGTTACATTTAGGAATGACTGAAGATCGGTTATGTTTAACTCTATTTAGGGAGCTGTGTGGTTGTGAAAACTGGGAAAGATATATAAAGCTGCTATTAAATATTGGAAAAGCCAGAAAAATGTAAGAACTTTTAACATTCAAACCTTTTACAAGTGGGAAGGGTGAAGTACTGAGCTCCCTGTTGCTGAAGGCATCCAAAAAAGGGTTGAATGAAAGGTTCTGGTAGAGATGCTCTAGTATACAGATTTCTATACAAGGTTGGAAATTGTCTAGGTTACCTCCAAGATCCTCTGTAGCTCTAAGTGTACAGTTGGCTTCTGTGTCCATGGGTTCTGCATCTGTGGATTCAACCAAGAGCAGAGGAAAAATAAATTGTATCTGTATTGAACATGTACAGACGTTTTTCTTGTCACCATTCCCTAAACAATACAGTACAATAATTATTTATATAGTGTTTACACTGGCATTGTAAGTAATCTAGAGATGATGCAAAGTATATAGGAAGATGTGCATAGATTATATGCAAATACTACACATCATTTTATATCAGAAACTTGAATATCTGTGAGTTTTGGTATTGGTGGCGGGTCCTGGAACCAATCCCCCACGCATACCAAGGGATGTCTGTTCTGTATTCACATGGAGTAAAGGTTTTTACCACTGCCCCAGCAGGCGTCAGAGCCATATTTCCTAGCTGAGAATGCAAAATTCGTGACAGCAGGAGCCAGGATTTCCCTAGAGTTTGTAAGAGGTCCTGGTACTTTATGGGTGCTTGATAATTATTGGTGGAATGAATACTTTCTCATCTTTCAGACACTGGATGTGAACCACAAATGGAGTGAAGACCTGAATAAGATCCTTCTTTCTTAATTTCTGTTGAATGGAAAGAGGAGGGTGGGGAGAATCTGCATTTTAAACTCTCCAAATTTGGGGAAGCAAAAAATAATGGTTGAGATTGGTTATGTAGTTATAAAAGAAAGCTAAAATTTAGTTATTTTCATATTTATTACTATTCTTAATTTAATTAATTAATTTTTTGAGAGGGAGTCTCATTGGAGGCTGGAGTGCAGTGGTGCAGTCTCAGCTCACTACAGCCTCTACCTCTTGGGTTCAAGTGATTCTCCTGCCTCAGCCTCCTGAGTAGCTGGGATTACAGGTGTCCGCCACCATGCTCAGCTAATTTTTGTATTTTAGTGAGATGTGGTTTCACCATGTTGGCCACACTGGTCTCAAACTCCTGACTCAATTGATCCTCCTGCCTCAGCCTCCCACAGTGCTGAGATGACAGATGTGAGCCACCGTGCCCATCCCTATTCTCAATTTTATTCCCAGGTACTGAGTCTTCTTCATAATCTTTAAGTTATTTAAGTTCTGCTTCATTTTAAAGTATAGATGCAAGTTCAACAAGTTTTCAAAATAATAGGAAAAGCAAATATTAAAATAGAGCATGTGCTTTTGTAATAAATTGGAAAAGGTGGTAAGGGCCAAAGCATGAATTAACCCCAGTATGTGGGAGAGGTAAGGCTAGCTTTCGGACAAGGACGAAACATACAGGTCAGGAAAACCAGAGCTAACATTTATTGGATGAATCACATGATCTCTCGACCTATCTAATTTCTATTTCTTACAAGAGTCTACATGTTATACATTATATTTCTTCCTCCTCCCCACCTTTTAAAAATTGTTTTATGGCTAAAAGACCAGAGGCTTAAAAAAGTTAACTTATCTAAGATCACAAATCTTAAAATGCTGGATCCAAGATTCAAACCCAGAAGTAGCCACTAAAATGTGTTTAATGAGTGCAGGAACTTTCTTCATTTTATGTTATTTTTTCAATGTTGAATCCACAGAATCTAGAGTCTCTTGCCTGATAAATAGTAGATGTTTAAAATACACTTGTGAATAAATAAACAGACATTTGAATCCTCGTCCACTACACAGTAGTGCATATGTACATTCTCGTCACTAAATGACATTAAATAAAGAACAGTGAATTTTGACTTTAAAAATAAAAGGTCATTCTGAAAAATTTATGGAACAATGACGGCCTGATTTGGTCCATCATGGAGTTTAGGAAAATACTTCTGCAATAAATATTTCAGGTTGTAAATAATGTAAGCCTGAATTAAATGGGCACCAGGAAAAAGGGGGAAAATGAAAAGGTTGGATGCATGACACATTTTGCAGGCAGAAGCTATGACATCTAAGGCATGATTAGACCAGTGGTGCTGACGGGCAGAGTGTTGGGTAAAGGGAGACAGAAGTCAAACCAAAGCTTCACCAGTAGGAGGCTTATAGAATGAATATCCCACTAATCTAATCAATATATAAAGAAGGAAGAGCAGATTCTTGTTTAAATAGGGGAAAATATTGACATTAATTTTCTTTCTTTTTTTTTTTTTTTGAGACGGAGTCTCGCTGTGTCACCCAGGCTGGAGTGCAGTGGCCAGATCTCAGCTCACTGCAAGCTCTGCCTCCCAGGTTCACGCCATTATCCTGCCTCAGCCTCCTGAGTAGCTGGGACTACAGGCGCCGCCACCTCGCCCGGCTAGTTTTTTGTATTTTTATTTTTTTTATTTTTTATTTTTTATTTTTTATTTTTATTTTTTATTTATTTATTATACTTTAAGTTCTAGGGTACATGTGCATAACGTTTATATCATGTATAACTCCCCAGTGCAATCCCTCCCTCCTCCCCCCTCCCCATGATAGGCCCCAGTGTGTGATGTTCCCCTTCCCGAGTCCAAGTGATCTCATTGTTCAGTTCCCACCTATGAGTGAGAACATGCGGTGTTTGGTTTTCTCTTCTTGTGATAGTTTGCTAAGAATGATGGTTTCCAGCTGCATCCATGTCCCTACAAAGGATGCAAACTCATCCTTTTTTATGGCTGCATAGTATTCCATGGTGTATATGTGCCACATTTTCTTAATCCAGTCTGTCACAGATGGACATTTGGGTTGATTCCAAGTCTTTGCTATTGTGAATAGTGCCGCAATAACATACGTGTGCATGTGTCTTTGTAGTAGAGTAATTTATAATCCTTTGGGTATATACCCAGTAGTGGGATGGCTGGGTCATATGGTACATCTAGTTCTAGATCCTTGAGGAATTGCCATACTGATTTCCATAATGGTTGAACTAGTTTACAATCCCACCAACAGTGTAAAAGTGTTCCTATTTCTCCACATCCTCTCCAACACCTGTTGTTTCCTGAGACGGGGTTTCACCGTGTTAGCCAGGATGGTCTCTATCTCCTGACCTCGTGATCCGCCCGTCTCGGCCTCCCAAAGTGCTGGGATTACAGGCTTGAGCCACCGCGCCCGGCCGACATTAATTTTCAATTGTGCATATCAGTGACAATGTACAGCAGATAGTTAGGTGGCTATAGATAGAACTGGAGATTTGGGAATTGGTTAGAGGTGAAAGTAAAGATTTCTGACATTCAGGCCAGGAGTGTTGGCTCTCGCCTGAAATGCAGCACATTGGGAGGCTGAGGCGGGCAGATCACTTGAGGTCAGGAGTTCGAGACCAGCCTGGCCAATGTAGTGAAACCCCGTCTCTACCAAAAATACAAAAATTAGCCAGGTGTGGTGGTGGGCATCTGTAATCCCCGCTACTTGGGAGGCTGAGGTGGAGGTTGCAGTGAGCCGAGATTGCACCACTGGACTCCAGGTGACCGAGCGACACTCCATCTCAAAAAATTTATGACATTTAGAAACACCAAGGAGAAAAGAGACAATATTAGATTTAAATGTGAACAAATAAGTACATAAAATAATAGAAAATAATATAATTACATTTTTTTTGAGACAGAGTCTCGCTCTGTCGCCCAGGCTGGAGTGCAGTGGCGCGACCTCGACTCACTGCAAGCTCAGGGTCCCAGGTTCATGCCATTTTCCTGCCTCAGCCTCCAGAGTAGCTGGGACCACAGGCGCCTGCCACCACTCTCGGCTAATTTTTTTTTGTATTTTTAGTAGAGACGGGGTTTCACCTTGTTAGCCAGGATGGTTTCCATCTCCTGACCTCGTGATCCATCTGCCTGGGCCTCCCAAAGTGCTGGGATTACAGGCGTGAGCCACCGCACCCGGCCTAGAATTACATTTTTGTGTATATTTATATGATATTTTAAATAGGGTCAAACTTGTCTACATCAGGAAACCCAGACACCATAAGGTTAGATATATTTTCCTATACACAAAGTAAATATTTTAAATGGCAAAGACCCCAAAACAAAATCAATAGGCTGGAGAAAATATTTACTGCCGATGTGACAGATGAAAGATTAGTAGCCTTCATAACAAATGTATGCAGACTTACAAATTGATAAACATTAGATTTAAAAAAGCCCTAAAGTTGAGGTTGGTAGAGAAGAAAGGGAAGATAATTTAGTGGCTAATGTCTTTTTTTTTTTTACTTTATGGTTTTTGATACAGGTGAATAATTTCTTCTTCATGTTTATGGCTCTGTGAATAAGGTTGAGAAGTTCCTTTCCAGATCAACTGACAGGGTTTTAGGATAATTTCTTGTATATTTATTGAAATATGAATTATGCAAAAATTATATTTTGTGTAACTTCACTGTTCTTACTTTTTTTTTTTTTTTTTTTGAGACAGAGTCTCGCTCTGTCGCCCAGGCTGGAGTGCAGTGGCCGGATCTCAGCTCACTGCAAGCTCCGCCTCCCGGGTTTACGCCATTCTCCTGCCTCAGCCTCCCGAGTAGCTGGGGCTACAGGCGTCCACCACTTCGCCCGGCTAGTTTTTTGTATTTTTTAGTAGAGATGGGGTTTCACTGTGTTAGCCAGGATGGTCTCCATCTCCTGACCTCGTGATCCGCCCATCTCGGCCTCCCAAAGTGCTAGGATTACAGGCTTGAGCCACCGCACCCGGCCACTGATAGACTTTAAAGTTTATCTTGAATTGGCTACATTTCTGTACCTTCACTGCCTTATCTAATCTAAGTTCCTCTCCTGCCTAGATGAGTATAATATTCTTAGAATATTTTCTCTGTCTCCATTCTTGCCTCTCACCCCATTACTTTCCCAACTGGCAGTTAGAACTTTTAAAATCAGATAATAAACATTCCCCTGCTAAAACACATTAGTGTATTCCTATTGCATTTAGAAAATAACCCATACTCCTGGCCGGGCGCGGTGGCTCAAGCCTGTAATCCCAGCACTTTGGGAGGCCGAGACGGGCGGATCACGAGGTCAGGAGATCGAGACCATCCTGGCTAACACGGTGAAACCCCCGTCTCTACTAAAAAAATACAAAAATCTAGCCGGGCGTGTTGGCGGGCGCCTGTAGTCCCAGCTACTCGGGAGGCTGAGGCAGGAGAATGGCGTAAACCCGGGAGGCGGAGCTTGCAGTGAGCTGAGATCCGGCCACTGCACTCCAGCCCGGGAGAGCGAGACTCCGTCTCAAAAAAAAAAAAAAGAAAATAACCCATACTCCTTACCGTGGCTTAGAAGTAGGGTGCATACATATTATAGTTTGCCCTGAAACCCTGCATAATTATTAAAAGTGCCCCTTTCATTTTCGAATGTGTTCCTGTTTGGGCAATGCGTAATAGAATTATCCTGATGATTATAAAGCTCTGCTGGCTTAAATATTACGGTCTCAGAGAAATCGTCTCTCATAATACCACCTAAGAGAGAACTCGTTTATAGTTCTTTATAAAAAAATTATTTTCTTTATAGTATATATCAGAATTTATGATTGTTTATTTTCTTTTATTATCTAATGAAAGAATTCAATTAATTTACAATTAATATTATTATTAGCTGCAGGAGGCAGTCACCACTTCTTGTATTTTGTATTGTATTATCAGTGCCTGGTATGATGGCTGACAGTTAGTACATGCTTAGTAAGTTTGCTCAGTGAATTGATAACTTTGACTAATTGCCACAAATAAAATGATTTAAGTAATAATTCCTTTTCTTTTTGAAAACTTTGTTCACATATTTGCTAAGATGTCTCCAGATCTCATTATGGCCACATTAAAAAAATGCATGCAATATTGTTTTTCCCTTCAAAGCAACTGACATATAGTGATGATTCAATGTATTGGTTTGTGAGTAAATAAAACAGGACAACAAAAACAAACAAAAACTGATTTTGTCCCCAGATCTGCTATTTGCAATGTAACTTCTAGCTGGTTGTGAACCTACTGGTTATGGACTGCATGTTTGTGTCCTCTCTAAATTCATATGTTGAAGCTCCAACCCATCCCCCATTGGATGGTCTAAAGCGGTAGGGCCTTTGGGAGGCAAGTAGGTTTAGATGGGCCGTGAGGGTGGAGCCCCCCCATGATGGGATTAGTGCCCTTATAAGGAGAGGAAGAAACACCAGAATTTCCTCTCTCTCTGCCATGTGAGAGTACAGCAAGAAAGTGAGCTGTCTGCAAGCTCTGAAGAGGCCTCTTACCAGACACCAAATCTGGCAGCACCTTGATTTTCAACTTCTCAGTCTCCAGAACTGTGAGAAATAAATGTTGTTTAAGCCACCCAGTCTACAGTATTTTGTTATAGCAGCCTAAGTTGACTAAGGCACTGCCTGAAACTCAGTGTACACACACACACACACACACACACACACACACATACTTATGTAGTTTTTGTGTATGTGTGTGTATATATATATACACACACACATAGAATACACACACAGTTTTTTACATGTATGTACTGTGCATATATATGTATATATATATGTAAAATAAGGCTAATACACTTAAAAGGATAAAATGAGATGTACTAGTGTAATGCTCAGAACATCACAATCAAACAAAAATCGTTAACTATTGAAAAATTTTATTGTTTTATTGTGAAAAGCTGTTTCATGTATTGGTAATAGCACAATTTTCAGTTCAGGTCAGTTAGACTTTGCTTGTTCATCATACTCTACACCTACTGTTAAGTGCTCAAAAAATGCACAGAATATAAACTAATTTAATATTTACCCTATTATCAGGTATTTTCAATTTGATTTTTCCCAACTGATTTATGACTGCCCTTTTTTTCTTTCCTTATTATATTTTGGATTGCTCAGTTTTGGATTACTTCACTTACTTTCCTTCTGTTTGCATGCTGGCTATACATTATTTCACTATTCTACTAGTAATTTCTCTAGAGATTAACATGTGTCTTTGGGTTATTATAATTAATATAAACTAGTACTCTTACTACATTCCAGTCAATGCTGAGACCTTCAACATTTAACTCTGATAATCTTTCCTCACCTCCTGAATGCTGTGTTACTGTTGTCATGCAATGTTAACTCTACATATATTTTTTAACCTTCTTAAGATAACATTATTCCTTAAGATAATATTAATTGCTGTTGCTATTATTGTTATTATTTTGTCTGGTCAGAATTTCTTCAGTTTTCCCCCATACTCAGCCTATCCAGTTTTCTTGAATTTTTTATGTTTTCCTTTGAGATTATTTTACTTAACTATCTTTAGCAGTTTAGTGGGACTTTTAAATGTATGGCCCTTATTCATGTAATTCCATTGTCTTCTGTCTTACATCTTCTCTGCTGAAGAGTCAGCTATCAGTCTTATGGTTGCTCCTTTGAAAATCAAGTGTCTTATTTTTTGGATCTTTTTGCAATGTCTTTGTCTTTGGTTTTCAGCTGTTTTATTGCAATGTGCTTAGGTGTGGGTTTTCTTTTTAATTGCTCTCTCTAGATTTTGAAACAATTCTTGGATCTGTGGCTGGGTATCTTTTAGCGTTTGGAATGTTCTTGATATTTACTGATAAATGTAGTTCTCACCTCATTCTCACTGTTTTCCCTTCTGGAGGGAGATGGTGTCACATGCATGCTAGAACCTTTCACCATGTCACCGTGTCCCACATGTCCCTTTCAGTTTATATGTAGTCTCCGTCTTTTGTGTTCTTCAGATTTCCATCAGTATATTTTATACTTACCCGATTTCTAGTTTATTAATCCTTTCCTCAGCTATGTCCCATCTTCAGGTCTGTTGTCAGACCTACCTACTGAGGCATTTATTTCAATTACTGTTTTCAGTCTTATAATTTCCATTTTGCTCTTGTTTATAGATTTCAGTTATCTGATAGAATCCTCCATTTTGCCTTTTATTTCCTTGAACATGTAAATATACAGTTACTTTAAAGCCCATGTCAGATAATTCCAATATCTAGGTCATCTGTTCATTTGATATATTGTTAATTTATTCTCTAGAATTTTTAAATTGAAATTCTGGGCATAGTTTATAAAAATTAAAGAATCTCTGGGTGATCAAAATGCTGCTTTTTATGGTAGTGCTTTCTTTCTCTGTTCCAGAGAAGATTGGAATGAACAGAGAAAACACAAGTCAAGACAATCTTGAAGATTTGAATTTGAAAAAAATTTTGCTGAAAAGCATGTACATAGGCCAAACTTGACTCAGGGTATTTTCCATGAAGATTAAAGAACTTACTATGTGTTTCCTCTTTGCAAGCATCAAAATTGTTACTGGTATATAGCTGCATGTTTATAATATCGCTAAAATTACTGTGGTCTTTTCAACACACTCACCAAAATCAGATCATTTCTTAGTACAAAATGTTTTTATCTCTTCTATTGCTTAAAGGAGTAGATGGGGATCTGTGTTTTCCCTTGAGATTCTACAATTTGGTGAAAGCTCATCCTTGGAGTTTATTGCCACATTTCTTTCCTTGAAATAAAAACTGTGCAGCTAACTGCAGCTACCTTAGGGACTAAGATTATAATTACCATGTCCCTCCCTTAGAATGCATCCACATACAGGCCATAGGTTGCTCAGTTTGAACGCTTGGCATTCCTGGGACCTGATGGCATTTTGATAAATGATGCACATACATAATTTGAAAAATTGTAAATGCATTGGCAGAGATCAGGAAATGTTCGTGTTAATAAAAGCATAATTTTCTGGATCAAAGCAGATAACAGAGGCCAATTTTCTCAGATGAGGAGAGCTGCAGAATCTGTTTAGTAAATGAGAAGAGAGGTTGAGGGAAGATGAGCCCTTTAAATGAGAGCAAAATACTTTATCAATGTAAACCAATTTTAGAGTAGTCCCTTTTCCTCTTTGAACGGACACTGGGAGTTAAGGAATGAAATCAGCATGCTTTTTAAAAAACATTCTAAGCAAGTCTACCTGAACTCCCTAGTGGGATGGCTACAACCTCAGTCAGTTTATATCAAAATGTGGAAAAAATGTTTCATTTGAATGTAAATTCTGTTAACTCGACAGCCAGGACTTAGAAGAAGGAGAGAGAAAAACAACAACAAAAAACAAAACAAAACAAAAAAACAAACAAAAAAATGAGCATTAGATGAAAGGTAGGAATAAAGAATAAGGAAAAGAATGAGAATTAAGGGATTAAAAAGGCCTTGAGAGAGACAGGGAGGGCACACATATGTCTTTAACAGAATGGTAGCTAAAGTGCACTATATATTTCATATATTAGAATTATAGAATGACTATAATTTTATATTATAGAATGATGATATTATAGAATGCCATATTATAGACTAACTATAATAAATGAGAAAGAGCAGGGGTGATGCCTAAAGATGGTGAGCAGAAAAGGAAGAAGAGGGTTACAAAGGAAAAAGAGAAGAGGACAAAGGACAGGGGCAACTTTTACTTTGCTTATTGACTTATGTGAAGGGGAGTTGATCACTTAGGACCGAATTGATTGTTTGTTTTCCTGAGGAGTAGTTCTGGCGTTTTTGTTGTTTGTTTGTAATTTTTGCAATTAAGTCTCAAGGGTCTTCTCTTAATGGCCTCTGTAAACTACCAATCCCTATCTTTAGCAACCATGGTCTACTCTGGGAAAAGGGAGTGATGGGCTTTTCTGCTTAGGTTTAGTTTATGTCCAACATGCAAACATGAAACCAACAATACAAGGTGATGTTCACAGTCCCCCAGTAAAAGTTTCAGAAAGGCTTGTTTTTCTGTACTGCAAAGCAAGCACATATCCATTAACTAAATTGCTTTATGAAGTTGTAAAAAATATTTTGGTAAAGCTGGTATTGTTCATTTGGGAATTATGTACAATTAATGAAATTAGTGCTGCGACAACTATATGTTAAAACGGGAAAGAGTTCCTTCTAAATATCAGTGGCTCTACAATACAGTGAAGGTACAATACGTTTAACTGAGTCTTCTTTTTTCTTTTTTTCTTCAATAGGTTTGTTATACTCAAAATGTACCAGGAACAGGAACAAAAGTATTTTATAAAAGAAGTAATTTTTTGTGGTCTAAGAGTCCCAAAGGGTTATGTAATCAAAGTGGAAGCAGAAAAGCATGGCTTTGAAAATAATTGGTCTTGTCATGTCACACTTAACACATGTGCAGTGTGTCCCCAGAGAAGACTAGTGAAGTTATTTCATGTATTTAAACGGGGATAAGTTGATAAAGAGTTGTAGAGATTTGCCTAGATCCCTTGTATCCACTATCTTTGCTTCTGGAGATAAGGGCAGGATATAAATGAAATGGGTAAATGGAAGAGTTCGTGGCAGCAAATAAGTCTGTGTTCTCTGCCACTTCCAAGAGGTCCCTTGCATAAACTTCCTGCCCCAAGAGATTTGGAAATGGAAGAACAGTGACCAGCAGAGGGAGTAGTGCTGGTGCCAGGACCTGATTTAGCAAACACGTAAACTTTATTGGTTTAGAAGGAGCCAGAGAACTTGAACACAGCAATGATGGCAAATAACAGGGACCAGCATCTTCCCATTCGTGGGAAGCTAATGGCAGGCTACAAAATCACAATTTTTTTTTTTTTTTTTTTGAGATGGAATCTCACTCTGTCACCCAGGCGTGCAATGGCATGATCTTGGCTCACTGTAACCTCTGCCTCCTGGGTTCAAGCAATTCTCCTGCTTCAGCCTTCTGAGTAGCTGGGATTATAGGTGCGCGCCACCACACCCGGCTAATTTTTGTATTTGGTAGAGACGGGGTTTCACCATGTTGGTCAGGCTGATCTCGAACTCCTGACCTCGTGATCCACCTGCTTCGGCCTCCCAAAGTGCTGGGATTACAGGTGTGAGCCACGGCACCCGGCCCAAAATCACTATTTTAACCTCAGGTCCATTGAGCTCAAAATTAAGTAGAACAAACCATACTCATCTGCCTTAATGGTTGTTATTTCACTTTATTTTTATTAAAGTAGCACATGTATGACTGAGGTACCAGGGAAGTGCAGATATTAATTTTTTCAAAGTTGTCTTTAATCAAGAGTAGTTTATTACAGTACGTCTTGTATTTATTTCTCATATGTTACTACCCGTCCATAGAGTCAATTTATTTTTTTCCTGGCAAATCTATGTTTCATTTAAATGTTGAAATACCTAAGTCTTTATTAACCTGGGTGCAGATTGGCCTTCTTACCTTGGAAGTCTACCTTTTCTGGTTAATAATAGATCCTTACATTAGCTCTCAGAAAGCCCTACAATCTCCAAAAAGGATCCATCCTTCCTTCCTTCCTTCCTTCCTTCCTTCCTTCCTTCCTTCCTTCCTTCCTTCTCTCTCTGTCTCTTTCTTTCTTTCTCCAGAAAGAATCCTTCCTTCCTTCCTTCCTTCCTTCTCTCTCTGTCTCTTTCTTTCTTTCTCCAGAAAGAATCCTTCCTTCCTTCCTCCTTCCTTCTTTTTTTCTCTCTTCTACTTTTTTCTGACAAATTCTTACTCTGTGCCCAGGCTGGAGTGCAATCATGCTGTTTTGGCTCACTGCAATCCCCACCTCCCGGGTTCAAGTGAGTCTCCTGGCTCAGCTTCTTGAGTAGCTGGGATTACAGGCGCCCGCCACCACGTCTGGCTAATTTTTGTATTTTTAGTAGAGACAGGGTTTCACCAAGTTGGCCAGGCTTGTCTCGAACTGCTGAACTCATGGTCTGCCTGCCTTGGCCTCCCAAAGTGCTGGGATTAGAGGCGTGAGCCACCACGCCCGGCCAAGAATTGTTTTTTCTAAAGGACTAATGAACTTGACAGTGCCAAAAGAACAGAAAATGGAAACATTAAATTGCCTAAGGAAAAGGAAACAGGTTTTGATCCCTGTGGACTGTGATGAGTGGGGACCAACTCGGTGTCTGTGCAAGCATCCTGGACTTGAGAAAAATGTGGAGGATGTAGTTACACATGATTGAGATGACTTCAGCTCTAGGGAGGAAAAAAGGGAATTATTTTTGAAAGGCATAGTTTAAAAAGCAGACTTTATAAAGCCATCACTATATTTACAGGTGGATTTTTCATTCATTTAAAGATTCAACAAATATAGATTTAAGTAAAATCTGCCACTTCAATTTCCTATACATTTCAACAAAGGGCAAACCTTGAGTAAATTCAGTTGCAAGGACAGTTAAAATTGTTAAAAATCATTGAAATTTATTTAAACAGAAGGCCTTCCATAAAATGTTCTAAGATACAGATAAGCCTGAAAAATTACTGTCCTATATAATATTGCTTCATAATTTAAGTAGGAAATTTGTAGGAATTTTACAAACAAAAAGAAATATCCTAAAACCAAACTATTAAGCAAACTAAATAAATAGATAAACTCAAAAGTACTAATAAGGTGATCTTATAAATCACATAAAAATGATTGAGAGTTTTTAATAGACTTATTTGTTTAGAGCAGTTTTAGGTTTATAGAAAAATTGAGCAGAAAGTACAGGGAGTTCCCATATGCACCCTCCCACTTCTACAATGGTTTTCTCTATTAATAATATCTTGCTTTCATGTGGTAAGTTTTTTTTTTACAGTTAATGAACTAATGTTGATATATTATTATTAACTATTGTTCATAGTTTACATTAAAGTTCATAATTTGTGTTGTATATTCTATGGGTTTTGACAAGTCGATCATGACATGTGTACACCATTGTAGTAGCATACAGAGTAGTTTCACTGCCCTAAAATTCCTCTGTGCTCCACCTAGATATCCCTTCCCCCCCACAATCCCCGATAACCGCTGATCATTTTACCGTCTCCATAGTTTTGCCTTTTCCAGAATGTCATGTATTTACAATCATACAGTATAGAGCCCTTTCAGATTAGTTTCTTATACTTACTAGTATGCATTGACTTTTAATCTTCATATCTTTTCACGGGCTAACTCTTTTTTTTGTTTTTTGGCACCAAATAATATTATTCCAATGTCTGGATATCCACAGTTTGTTTATCCACCTACTGAAGGACATCTTGGTTGCTTTCAAGTTTTGGCAATTATGAATAAAGCTGCCATAAATACTCGTGTGCAGATTTTGAATGGACATGAATTTTCAATTTATTTATGTAAATACCAAGGAATGTGTGATTGCTGGATCACATAGTAAGAGCATGCCTAGTTTTAACAAGAAACCACCACACAATCTTTCAAAGTGGCTATAACATTTTGCATTCTTAGCAGCAGTAAATCAGAGTTTCTGTCGCTCAACATCCTTGCCAGCCTTTGGTGGTGTCAGTGTTCTGGCTTGTCACCATTTTAATAGGTGTGTAGTGGTATCTCGTTGCTATTTTAATTTGTAATTTTCTTTTTTTTTTTTTGAGACGGAGTCTTGCTCTTTCGCCCGGGCTGGAGTGCAGTGGCCCGATCTCAGCTCACTGCAAGCTCCGCCTCCCGGGTTTTACGCCATTCTCCTGCCTCAGCCTCCAGAGTAGCTGGGACTACAGGCGCCCGCCACCTCGCCCGGCTAGTTTTTTGTATTTTTAGTAGAGACGGGGTATCACCGTGTTAGCCGGGATGGTCTTTTTCTAATAACATATCATGTTGGGCATCTTTCCATATGCTTATTTGCATTTGCATGTCTTCATTAGTGAGGTGTTTGTTCAGATCTTTTGTTTAGAAATGATCATTTTAAATTTATAAAATGTATACAATAGTCAACAGAGAAAGTCTGGAAAAACAAAAATGTTATTTAAAATCACATTTAACCACACTATTGTTGTTTTTATATTCTCTTTTTCCATTATTTTGTTCAAATGCAAAAGGATTTTACTTAATTAACATTATGTACATACAATTTTATATGGTCCTTTAGAAATATTATAATATATCTTGTAATTATTAATACAATTTATTATAAATAAGCAGGTATATTATAATTAACTTAATCATTTCCTTATATTGGATATTTAGATTACTTCCATTTGTCAGGCAATGTTTTTAAAAGCTTTCTTTTCTTAACAAAGCAAATTTATAAATCTTTCTTTTTTTTGAGACTCTGCCATTCAGGCTGGAGTGCAATGGTGTAATCACTGCTCTTAGTAGCCTCAGACTCCCAGGATCAAGTGATCCTCCTAAATAAACCTCCTGAGTAGCTGGGACTACAGGTGTGTCCCACTACACCCAGGTAGTAATTCTTCTTCCTCTTCCTCTTCCTCTCCTTCACCTTCTCCTTCTCCTTCTCCTTCTTCTTCCTTTTTATCTTATTCTATTTTTGTACAGACAGAGTCTTACTATGTTTCCCTAGCTGATCTCAATAGAACTCTTGGGCTCAAGTAATCCTCCTGCCTTGGCCACCCAAAGTGCTGGGATTGCAGGTGTGAGCCACTGAACCTGAACCCTGTAGATTTCTTTTTGAGTTGAAAACTGCAAATTCTGCTAATTTATTTTTTTTTTTTTTTGTAGATTAAAGTGACCTATGTTGGAAATGCAGAATTATTTTGTGGATAAGCTTAATAGAAAACATGTTCTAATGGACTTGGCGTGGTGGCTTATGCCTGTAATCCCAGCACTTTGGGAGGCTGAGGTGGGTGGATCACAAGGTCAGGAGATCAAGACTATCCTGGCTAACATGGAATTAGCCAGGCGTGGTGGTGGGCACCTGTTGTCCCAGCTACTGGGGGAGGCTGAGGCAGGAGAATGGCATGAACCCAGGAGGCGGAGCTTGCAGTGAGCTGAGATCGCACCACTGCACTCCAGCCTGGATGACAGAAAGAGACTCTATTTAAAAAAAAAAAATTAATATAAACAGGAGATTATAGATAGATATGGATCATTTTTATGTGTAATAAAATGCTGATAAAGTTTTGCCCTGGTGGAGCCCCCAACATATGATAGTTAATTTGGTGACTGAAAACCCAGAAGGTAGAAAAGTGTCTTCTAGGGATATAACCCTATCATAAAAGCTCCATGCCTAGTCAATTCTTTGAAGAACTTCTCAAAGGTGGCACAGTTTTGATCTTTGGAAGTTTTAACATGTTCTCTGTGATCCTAGCATTTCTAATAAGAACATTGACATTTCTTGTGACTTATCAGAATCCTGCATTGGCAGGGAGCCCTGTAACCACTTTACTATGCTAGAAGAATGAGGTCAGGATGGAGGTCTCTGAGCTAGAAGAAGGATTAGCCCAGGAAAAGGGTGAGGATTCAGAGTCAGAGACTGGTCATTTACTCCATCTCTTGCTTGTTTCTCACTTTTCATACCAATCCAACAGGAATTTTTGAGAATTAAAGGTAGTACCATACACAAAAGCACCCAGCATCTAATTATTATTATATAAATGTTAGTCTGCTCCTTGGAACAACTCCTCTTGTTCATGGCTTGTTGAAATTCTAATTGTCAAGGAAAGGCAATTCTGTAGCATATCTGCATGGTCAGGATTCTATAGGTTACAAGTGACAAGAAAAACAATCAAGCACTTAAAAAAAATAACACTAACTTGAGAAAAACAGGCAATTATTGGCTTATGGCCAGAAGGAGCACAGTGGGATATGGGACTTTACACAGTATCATCAGGCTTGTCGCTTTCCGTCTTCTGAGTGTGTCTTACTTTGTGTTGTCTTTCTTCTTATGTCCCTAGGAGATGGCGAAGCTAGTTACTAGATGTTCTAGCTTATATTCTACCATCTGAGTAAACTCTGTGCAAATGGCATATCTCTTCTAACAGTTTCAGCAAAAGCCCCAGATCTGGTATCAATTGTCTTGGTCTGGATCATATTCACATCCTTGACCCAGTGGTTGTAGGTCTGATTGGCAAGTCTGGAAAGGGGTCCTTGGTACCTCTGAAGGGGTCAGCCCTACTGGAATTATGTGGGAGGAAAATATCCCCAAAAGAAAATGAGTTGACAGTCAAAACTTCATGTGTGCTTTCTTTTCTTTTCTTTTCTTTTCTTTTTCTTGAGACAGAGTCTTGCTCTGTTGTCCAAGCTGGAGGGCAGTGGTGTGATGTTGGCTCACTGCAACCTCTGCCTCCTGGGTTCAAGCAGTTCTCCCTCAGCCTCCCGAGTAGCTGGGATTACAGTCACGTGACACCACGCCCGGCTAATTTTTGTAGTTTTAGTAGGGACAGAATTTCAGCATGTTAGTCAGGCTGGTCTCAAACTCCTGACCTCGTGATCTGCCCACCTCGGCCTCCCAAAGTACTGGGATTACAGGCGTAAGCCATCGCACCTGGCCCACATGTGTGCATTTTACACATTTGTATAGGGATTTCTTTTGTGATCCTTTCTAAGGAACATTGCAGGAGGGAAAGACTGAAAAAAATCACATCTATTCTCATTTGTTCTACCCCATGGGAAAAAAGAACTCCTGAATCAACTGCTCATGCCACAGGAGTTACAGGACAGCCAGCCTTGTGGAACATGAGGAGCTGCCACCATCTTCTCTTTACGTCTTCTACCTGGTCCAATTCCACCTTGTTTCCCTGAATTGTCACTGAGCATTCTATACAAGTGAGGATAGTGTTTGTAAATCACAGAAAACCAAGTTTATCTGTGGAGAACCACATGGAGAGTTATTATTGTTATTTTACACTATGTGAAGGCCAGAGGTAAGCAGGCTCGTACAGTATCTTCATGATTCCATCAGGGACACGGGGCCTTCTGTCTGCTCCTTAGATACTCATAGGATATGGATTTTGTCCTCTTGCATTTTCCCTGAAGATCTCAAGATATTTTCTCCACTTCTTGCATTACCTCAGGAAGAAGCAGAAGGCAGAGGGCAGAAGGTGCATGCCAGCTTCTGAGAGAAGCTGAGAGAAAGAGAAAGAGAGAGAGAGAGAGAGAGAAAGAGAGAGAGAGAGAGAGAGAGAGAAAGGGGCCCCTGGCAGCTAGGAACTGGCCTGGCGCTATCAATGGGCCTTGTTGCTAGGAGCTGACCTGGCACTCATGGCTAGGCCTTAGCAACTAAAGAGACAGTGCTAGAGATACCAGAATTATAGTGACGGTTTTGGAGAAAAGGGGTGGAATAAACCTTTGACTACTCACAAGCTGGACTAGATTTGACTTAACAGTACACGGCCCAAGTGGACCACTGTAAATACATCTCAAAAAGTTATATTAATTCTCTGTCTGGATTTATGTAACTAGTCTCAGAGAAGGCAAACTGAGACAGCAAATGGCAAAACTGTGAAATACAGTTTTATTTGCACACAGGAGGACCTAGTTTTGACATTTTGTTAAACAACCAAGATTTATTCCTTAAAAAATTAAATAACACAAGTGATACATAAACACTTCTGTATTATGAAACATTCAAGTATTAAATAATATGAGAATATAGAGTGAACATCACAATTTCCTTTCCCTTCCTCCACAATCTTCCCTCACTAGCAGGAACTACTGCTAAAATATTCGTGCATTCATTAGAGAACTGTTCACTTTACATTCACACTTGTAATTTTAGTTTCTTGTGTGTGTGTGTGTGCGCGTGTGTGTGTGCGTATCATTGTCTTTCCTTATACATACAAGTTAATCTCTTACCATAACAAGTAGAACTGCTGAGTCTAAGGTTTAACTTTAACCTTTTGCTGGATGTGACCAGACTCCAAAATGTCCTTTTCCAATTTCCATGGCCACAAATGGTGTATGAAAGTCGTCATTTCCTCTTACCCTCACCAACACAGAGTCACTCACTCTTCAGTTACGCACTTGCTGCTCCATTGTTGGTTTAATTTACATTTCCCTGATTACTACTGATGTTGAGGACCCTTCCATATATTTATGGGCCGTTAGGAATTCTTGTTCTATGAATTGTTTATCTTTATTCTTCCCTTGCTGATTTGTTTGGAGTGTTTATGTAGTACAGATATTAATTCTTTGTTGCAATCATACGAGTTAAAAACATTTTCTCTCACTCTGCAGTTTGCCTTTTAGCTTACTATAATGTCTTTTTCTTGTAAAATAATTTAATATAGAATGATCTGAAAAATGTTTTCCTTTTAGCTTCTGGGTTTTGTGTTTTACAATGAAACTTTTCCTTATTCCATTCTTGTAAGAATTTTCTCCCATATTTTGTTCAAATACTTTATAGTTTGGCTTTAGGTTTAGCCAGGAATCTGAGCTTTCTCATTTGGTATAATATACGTAGGAATCAAACGTGTCTTTTCCTACATGGTGTAATGGAATCAAAATTCTCACGTCCATTTTCCAGCTCTACTGTTTGCTGGTAGTTCAGAATGACTAGCGTCTTCTGTGCCTCAGTTTTATTATCACTAAAACACGAATAATACGTTTATCTACCTCATAGGATTGTGGGACTGATAAAATGAATTATTACATGAAAAACACTTAGAATAGTGTCTGGCATATTGTAAACTCTTCTTAATATATGCTAACCGCAACAAAAATCTCCTAAACTCCCCAAACAAAACAACAACAGCAACAAAACAAATCCAAACTCTCCTCTAGTGAATTTATACATCATATTTACTATAATATATATACACAAATGGGTCTGTTTTTGGATTCTACTCAGTTTTATTCATCTCATTGTGCCACTTTTCTTTATTTACTATAACTTTAAGATATATTTGCCGTCTGGAAGGGCATATGCCTCTCGTTGTTTGATATGGTTTGGCTGTGACCCCACCCAAAATCTAATCTTGAATTTTAATCCCCATAATCCACATAAGGCCCATGTGCATCCCATAATCCCCTGGGCTAGACCAGGTGGAGGTAATTGGATCATGGAAGCTGTTTCCCCCATGCTGTTCTTGTGGTAATGAGTGAGTCTCATGAGATCGGATGGTTTTATAAGCATCTGTCATTTCCCCTCCTTGCACTCACTCTGTCCTGCCACCCTGTGGAGAAGGTGCCTGCTTCTCCTTTGCCTTCTACCATGATTGTAAGTTTCCTGAGGCCACCCCAGCAATGAAAAAATGTGAGTCAATGAATCTCTTTCCTTTATAAATTACCCAGTCTTGGGTATTTCTTCATAGCAGTGTGAAAACAGACTAATACATTGTTCTTTTTTTTTTTTTAATTATCCTCCAGCATGTTTTTTTCTACAGATGAATTTTAGAATTTTCTTTTTAAGTTCTATAAGAAACATCTTGTTGGCTTCAATAAAAAGTGTTAGGTTCCACAGGAATTTATTTAGGATTTTAATTACATGTATGAGTTACTTTAGGGTGGGTGAATTAATATATTTACAATATTGAATTTTCCTGGAAGATGGGTTCACATGTCATACATTACTCCAAAAATTTATCTTGTTTTATGTTCTTCAGCAAAATGTTAGTGTTTTCTTCACATCTTGCTTCTGATTGTAAAGTGGCTGAAGAACTCCTGATGCTGTTACTGTTAGTCAGACACGGGGACAATGGGAGAGTCTTGTCATATCTTAGCAATTTTGACTTGGTCAGACTCCCATCTCTGAATTAATTCCTGTAACTAGAAGAAGGTTTGTATCCACAACTGCTTTGAATTTAATTAATAGACCCCACCTGTAACTCCTGGGCAATAGGGAAATTACCTAAAAAGGTAGAATAAATGGAAATATCAATTATTCCAATTTTGGGGTATACTTTTCTCTTATATTGACATTTGGCTTGATTTTATTTTTATTAATTTATTTTTTACTAAGTATTTTCCTTGGGAAGGATTTCTACATTGCATGCTTTCTGAGTCCTTGTATGTCTGAGAGTGTCTCTTGTTTCCTTATTCACAAAATAACAAAATGTTTAAAATAGTCCATTGTCTTCATTTATTTTTGTGTAGTAAATGAGAAATTTGATGCCTACCTGATTTTCTTTCATATCTCTTTCTTTGTATCTCTCTTGCCCTTTCACCTTCCACCATGGGATGATATAGCATGCAGGCCCTACCAGATATGCACCCCTTGATTTTGGACTTCCCAGACTCCAGAACTGTGAGAAATACATCTCTCTTCTTTATAAATTACCTAGTCTCAGGTATTCTGTTGTGGCAGCAAAAAATGGACTAAGACAGTCTGCTTCCTTGAACCAACCAAGCCTCCTCAAGTAATTTGTGTTTTATTTTTCTATGTAAGTCTATGTAAGTTGAGGTTATTATACTCAGCATCTTGGGCAGTGCTATACTGGCAAGCAGTGGGGATAGCGAAAGCAGTTAATTTTCTAAATAGCTGGAATTTTTTCAGTAGTCTTTTTCTAGGACTGAGGAACAAGAGGGCTGGGATAGTTTTTCTATGAACTGAGTGCATCCTGTTACCAATCTTTTGAAAACCTTAATTGGCCTCAAGATTGAAGAGATCTGCCCCATGCTTTTCCAGAGGACGCTATCCTTCCTCTGAGTCTGGTTAACATTGTGTTGTGGAGACTCCTGTAAGTCTATGTCATTGTAATTGAGAGCATCTCCTTAGATGTTTGCAGGGTTTTCTTCAGGCTTAAAAAGTATCCTGCACTTCCTCCACCTCCTCCCCAATTGCCCTACAGACCTCCTACTGCTTGAGTCACCTCAGCTGTACCTTGGCTAAGGGAAGAAGCAAGTATTTAGGCCACTGTCTTCTGAGAATTACCTCTGATTTATCTTTAATTTTTTATTTATTTCTGTATTAGTCTGCTTTCACGCTGCTGATAAAGACATACCCAAGATTGAACAATTTACAAAAGAAAGGTTTAATTGGACTTATAGCTCCATGTGGCTGGGGAAGCCTCGCAATCATGGTGGAAGATGAGGAGGAGCAAGTAACACCTTACGTGATTGGCAGTAGGCAAAAAGAGAGAGAGAGCTTGTGCAGGGGAATGCCTCTTTTTAAAACCATCAGATCTTGTGAGACTTATTCACTATCACAAGAACAGCACGGAAAAGACCTGCCCCATGATTCAATTACTCCCCCACCAGGTCCCTCCTACAATACATGGGAATTCAAGATGAGATTTGGGCAAGGACACAGCCAAACCATGTCATTTCACCCTGTCCCCTCCCAAATATCATGTCCTCACATTTTGAAACCAATCGTGCCTTCCCAACAGTCCCCCAAAGTCTTAACTCATTTCAGCATTAACTCAAAAGTCCACAGTCCAAAGTCTCATCTGAGACAAAGCAAGTCCCTTCCGCCTATGAGCCTGTAAATCAAAAGCAAGTTAGTTACTTATTAGATACAATGAGGGTACAGGCATTGGGTAAATATAGCCATTCCAAATGGGAAAAATTGGCCAAAACAAAGGGGCTATTGGCCCCAAGCAAGTCTGAAATTCAGCAGGGCAGTCGAATCTTAAAGTTCCAGAATGATCTCCTTTGACTCCATGTCTCCTATCCAGGTCATGCTGATGCAGGAGATAGGTTTCCATGGTCTTGGGAAGTTCCACCCCTGTGGCTTTGCAGAATACAGCCTTCCTCCTGGCTGCCTTCACTGGCTGGCATTGCCTGTCTATGGTTTTTCCAGGCACATGATGCAAGCTGTCAGAGCATCTACCATTCTGGGGTCTAGAGGATGGTGGCCCTCTTCTCATAGCTCCACTGAGTGGTGCCCCAGTAGGAACTCTGTGTGGGGGTTCTGACCCCACATTTCCCTACTGTACTGCCCTAACAGAGCTCCATGAGGGCCCCACCCCTGCAGCAAACTTCTCCCTGGGCATCCAGGCATTTCCATACGTATTCCGAAACCTAGGCAGAAGTTCCCAAACCCCAATTCTTGACTTCTGTGCACTCACAGGCTCAACACCATGTGAAAGCTGCCAAGGCTTTGGGCTTGCACCCTCTGAAGCCATGGCCTGAGCTCTACATTGGCCCTTTCAGCCATGGCTGGAGCAGCTGGGACACAGGGCACCAAGTCCCTAGGCTGCATACAGCATGGGGACCCTGGGCCCAGCCCATGAAACCACTTTTTCCTCCAGGCCTGTGATAAGAGGGACTGCTGTAAAGACCTCTGACATGCCCTGTAGACATTTTCCTCGTTGTCTTGGTGATTAACATTCAGCTCCTCATTACTTACACAAGTTTCTGCAGCTGGCTTGAATTTCTCCTTAGAAAATGGGATTTTCTTTTCTATCACATTGTCAGGTTGCAAATTTTCCAAACTTTTATGCTCTGCTTCCCTTATAAAACTGAATGCCTTTAGCAGCACCCAAGTCAAGTCTTCAGTGCTTTGCTGCTTAGAAATTTCTTCTGCAGACACTGTAAATCATCCCTCTCAAGTTCAAAGTTCCACAGATCTCTACAGTAGGGGCAAAATGCTGCCAATATCTTTGCTAAAACATAACAAGAGTCATCTTTGATCCAGTTCCCAACAAGTTCCTCATCTCTATCTGAGACCACCTTAGCCTGGATTTCATTGTCCATATCATTTTCAGATTTTGCTCAAAGCCATTAAACAAGTCTCTAGGGAGTTTCAAACTTTCCCACATTTTCCTATCTTCTGAGCCCTTCAAACTTGCCATCTCTGCCTATTACCTAGTTCCAAAGTTGCTTTCACATCTTTGGGTATCTTTTCATCAATGTGCCACTCTCTTGGTACCAATTTAGTGCATTAGTCTGTTTTCACACTGCTGATAAAGACATACCCTGGACTGAGCAATTTGCAAAAGAAAGAGGTTTAACTGGACTCACAGTTCCATGTATCTGGGGAAGCCTCACAATCATGGCAGAAGGCAAGGAGGAGAAAGTCATATCTTACATGGATGGTGGCAGGAGAAAAGAGTGAGAGCTTGTACAGGGGCATGTCTCTTTTTAAAACCATCAGTTCTTGTGAGACTTATTCACTATCATAAGAACAGCATGGGAAAGAACCACACCCATGATTCAATTACCCCCTACCAGGTCCCTTCCACAACACATGGGAATTCAAGATGAAATCTGGGTGGGGACACAGGCAAACCATACCAATTTCTATTTCTATTTTGTTTATTTATTTTTGAGACAGGGCCTTGCTCTGTTGTCTAGGCTGGAATGCAGTGGCGTGGTCATGGCTCACTGAAACCTTGCAATCCTTTCACCTCAGCCTTTTGAGCAGGGACTACAGGTGCACATCAGCATGCCTGGCTAATTTTTTAAAGAAATTTTTTGTAGACATGGAGTCTCAGTATGTTGCCCAGGCTGGTCTCAAACTCCTGGGCTCAATCAATCCTCCTGCCTCAGCCTTCCAAAGTACTGGGATTGTAGGTGTGAGCCACTGTGCTCAGCCTGATTTATCTTTTGATGGGCTTGTACTCAAGAGAGGGTCTGAGTCTACTGTAAGTCCATTTCTCTTTAGCAAATGCAAGATGCTTTATCCATTTTGGTACCGTAAATCTTCACTTAATGTCAAAATAGGTTTTTAGAAACTAAGACTTTAAGTAAAATAAGGTACTGCTGCCCTCAATTAACATTATTTTGTTATAACATTGATGAGAAAAGTATTGGTTTTGTTATACATCATTCTACTTAAAGTCACAATTTCAAGAACCTATCTATGATGTTAAGTGAGAACTTATTATGTATCATTTGCCTTTTGTAAAACTATTTATATTTCTAAACTCATAACTTAGAAAAATTAATATATTTTTGTTTAAGTTAATGATAGGCCATCTGGAGGATGTAATAGTTTTTCAGAATATGCTAGGAGTTAACCATTTTTTAGTTGCCATGAAAACTCATTTTATCAAATCATTTATTTATTTGACAAATAGGTTTGAATGCCTTCTTTTTGCCAGATACTGTATCGAAATGTCTTTCAGAATCTTCACTGCTCATTATGTAGCATAGACACTCCTGGGGAGAGGGCTGTCATGTGAACTTGCATGTTCTATTGTTTGTTTCGATCAGTTTTTATTTAACAGCTTAAAAAATGTCTTCTAGTCCCAGGTCCAAAACCTTTAAAATATGATGTTGTATCTCCTCCCATAGAAAGGTGGAGTCTGTCTCCCTATCCTTTGAATCCAGACTGGTCTCATCACTTGCACTGGACAAAGTATATGACAGAAGTGATGATGTGCCTGCTTTGAGCTTAGATCATTGGACGTCTTGAATGCTTCCTCTTTCTTTCTCAGATCTCTGCGGCTACTCTGTGAATTGGTCTGTACAGGCCCACTGGAGTACAGATGAGCCATTTCAGCTGAACCTACAAGAAACATCCAGCTAAACCTAGTCCAAATTGCCAACTTGCAGAATTGTAAGCTGAATAAATGACTGCAAGGCATTAACTTCTGAGGTGGGTGTTTTTTATGCAGAAAAAAGTAACTACTACAACATTGAAGCTAAATTGATACTTTTATTGTATATATAGGATCTACATTAAGACTTAGGTAATTGGTATCACAATAAAAATGATTATTGACATTTTGTTTTACTATTTTTATTTTTACTTAATATGTATCTGTATCTCTAGATCTATATCTGTATCATCTATATCTATATTATCATTTTCATGTAACTATGTTTGTTTAGATCTCTTTCCATATTAAGAGGACTAGGTTGGTCTAAACTGGAAATCAGGGTCTAATGAATCTAATAAATAGCTGAACTGTGTGTTATCATAAGCACACATTTAAATGATTTAATTTGCATCAGAATAAAGAGAGGCTATATGGAGGGCATTTTGAAATGGACACCTTAGGAGAGAGATGAGGAAAACATTATCTATTCTCCAGCCCTGTTTGACAGACAATGTGTGAGCTGCATAGGCATTCTCCCTATTTCTGTGGAATATAATTTGGTTTTGGTGCATGCATGATTGAAAGGAACATGCCATTTGTGATGGTTATTTTTTTTAGTGTCAACTTAACTGGATTATGAAATACCGAGATAGCAGGTAAACCATTATTTCTGCGTGTGTCTGTGAGGGTATTTTTCAAGGAGATTGGTGTGTGATTTGGTGAATTGAGTGGGAAAGATCCCCCTAATGTGAATGAGCACCATTCAATTGTCTGGAGCCAGATAGAACACAAAGGGAGATGAAAGGTGTATTTTCTCTCTCTCTCCTGGAGCTGGGACATCCTTCTCCTGCCCTTGGGCATCAGAACTCCAGGTTCTCTAGCCTTTGGACTCTGGGACTTTTACCACTACCCACCTCCCACAACTCTGGATTCTCAGGCTTTTGACCTTGGACAAAGAGTTACACCATCAGCTTCCTTGCTTCTGAGGCCTTTGGGCTTGAACTGAGCCACACTGCAGAGTCACTGCTTCTCCAGCTTGCAGACATCTTATTGTGGGATTTCTCAGTCTCCATAATTGTGTGAGCCAATTTTCCTAATTAATCCTCTCTCATCTATATATATATACTCTATTGGTTTTGTCTTTGTGGAGAGCCCTAATACATTTCTGTTTTTGATAACTTAAAGTTCATGCACCAGGATGCCTTGCTTTAATTGAAGGCATCAGCACAGTGGCAGTAGAAGGGTGTGACTCAAAAGCAGAGTTATAGGCAATGGAGGAGAGTAGAAGGAAAGAACAAGAGAGCCCAAGTGTGTCATAAAAAGTGACAAAAAAAAAAAAAATCACTGTGAGGGACTTGGCTGGGAGAGGTAAATAGAAAAATCTTTTAATATTCATATGAGCTTACTGGTTCTCATTTGCTCATGGATTTTGAAGCTTTCAAGTCACTGTAATAACCAATCATTTACTACCAATGGTTCTTCTTACTTTAAGGTTTTAAAAATGTATGTTAGAAATTAAACATGAAAAAATAGACTGTTAAGGGAAAAATATTAATAAAAATGATTCCCCTAATGCCAAATGATAATAGAATTTTAGAAGTGAAGAAAATCTGAAGGCAAAATGTACAAACAGAAGCAAAATAGTCAGATTGCAAGGAAGGTATACTTATCTGTCCAAATGATATAGAAAATGAATTAGCGGAGAAACAATAGTATCATATTACCCAGAAGTGCTGCATTTTTCAAAAGTTACACTAAATATACTGTGATTTAATTGTTTCTTTTGAAAGATTTTAATTCATAATTGGAGTAATGTTTATGACTACTGAGACTGAAGCATACTTTATGGAGTCAAATTCCTTCTGTTGAATTTTCCAGGCTTTAGCTACCTCAGCATATAATTCTTATATTTAGAAAAAAATGTAAATGGCATTATCCTGGAAGAAATGTTTACTCCAATTACATCAAGTTCTAATTTAAAAAAAAATTGCAAAAGATGAAGGAAAACTGGATCATTTGAATGGAACTCTGTGATTTTGGGGTTGTACCAAATTTCCTTGATTTTATTCCTATTTCATCAATTACTTCTTTTTGGTGCTCTTCCTCCTCTCAGCCCTAAATATAATGGTTTCCAAAGGCCGTGCCTTACCTCTTTTATCTTTTCCCTTTTTTTCTGTCTGATAAAGCTCATCTAATTTGTTAGCCCAGCAATGAAGATGACTCCCAATTCTTTACCTCCACTTCTGTTCCTCATCCGAGTGCTTTCATTTCCAACTTCATTGGCACCATAGCTCTTGTAGCCCATCAGCATCGCAATTGCCAACCATCCTAACGTGAATTGATCAACTCACCTTCACCACTCCTCTTTTTCCTTAACTTCCCCTCTTTTGATGAAATTGAATATCGATTATTAGCTACAGTTAAAACCATAGACTTTGATTTCTCTCCTCTTTTTTTTTTACACTAAAATCGAAAGGTTGCTAAATTCTGAAGCATCTGTAGACTATGAATATCTTGCAGCTGTTCTTTTCTTTCTATTCTTTCTGCACATACACTAATTCAGATATCAATACCTCTTACTTGGGCCACTGGACTAATCCTTTCACTGGTAATTATTTTTATTCACATTTTAATTCATTTGTCCTCCAATTAATTTGATTGTAATATGTACTCATTTAAAACTTCAAAATGCTTCCCATGTCTCCTGAATAAATCCCAAATTCACTATCTCCATTTTAACTTTTTTATGAAGATGTACCATTCTAAGCCAATGTCTAACTGATTTTCTTTGAGTGCTATAGATCTAGTTAAACTCTTCTACATACTCTTCCCTGTGCATGTACAATGATTTCCTGTCTCTGTTCCTTTTCTCTTTGTATATTTTTGTAGTACTGGATATTTTTTCTTCCCATATCAAAATATTCAAATTATACTTTTCCATAAAAATTCAGCTCTGATATAATCTCTGTTATAGTACCTAAAATTTATCTCTATCAGC